>NC_090923.1:1039173548-1041673548 GCF_040938575.1 Ambystoma mexicanum
TTACTCCTCCCGGCCCGCCCCCACCCCCGATAGGCTAGAAACCGTCTGCCTTGCAGGCCTAGTCACTGGTTCATCAACTGAGCGCCTTTTTGGTCCCAGGCGCTGCAGGTAAGTGGATCTGTGCCCGACCCTCCTGGGCCTTGGGTGTGCCCATTTCCAGCATTGTTTAGGCCCCAAGTCCCTGCATGCTCCCTTGTCCCTCGCTTCCTCTTCCCTTCTTAAACTGACCTTCCCAGGGCAGCCCTCTGCCGTGCAGCCCTGGCGGCTAAGGGCCCTGAGGCAAAGGGCGGCTCCAACTGAGGCGGCTCCAGGTTGTGTCTGCAGGTATCAGCAGGGGAAGCCAGTGGCCAGCCGTCAACCAGCAGCTACTACCAAAGTAGATGTGGCTAGGGTGGGGTTAGAGCAATCACTCTACCTGGGAAGCCCTAACACTGTACAATTTATCCTAACACTTTAAATGTTTGCCTATGTCATGCCTTATAGAACTATTCAGATTGACATGAGATATAATATTGTTGTTTTATGAAAGTCCTAAACTCTTAGAATTGTTCCTGCTAGCCTAACTCACATCCAGAAAATCACCCTGAGATATGACCGTTATATTCTACCAGCCCCACGCATTTAGAAATTGTTCTCGCGTGGTGGCGCAGCCCAAGATGGCTGCTTAGTCTTCGGGCTCTGTGCTGACACGAAGGAAATCCACCCGCATCTGCAGTCTACGCCATACTATTGCCCTAAATACTGGATGGGCGACAGCTGATACCGTTTTGCTTGGGCGCTCCGAGTTTGGGCTGTTTTCGGAGACCGGGGACCAACCTATGGCGCTGGATACATCCTGACGGCTCTGCAAGCGCGGCGGCCCTCCCTCGAGCCTGGCCGCCCCTGTGCCTGGCGTCACTGCAGCCGCCGAAGCATCACCCACGAGACCCGCCCTTCGCTCCCCCCGAACTGTTCCGGCTGCGCCTTTGAGCCTCTGCCCCCACTTGAGCCGCTTGGGCGAGGTGCCGCTCTTGGGAGCGGCCCGGGGCCGGGTTGAAGCACACCCTCGCCTTGCAACCTCGCGGGATGGCTGGCCGGGGCCTGGGAGGACGGCGTCGACCCTGCGCTGGAGCCCGACTACCTCCTGACAAGTGCCTCCTGGGGAGGCGGTGCATATTGAACCCACTGGGTGAACACCCGCCCCTACCGCCCCCTCGGGTCCACAGCCTGCTCCCGCACGACCGCTGCGGCCCCCGTCCTGGTTGGGGGATCTCCCGTCTGCCTGGACCCCACAGTGAAGACTGACATCGGCGGCCCGGGGGAGGCGCTTACATGACCAGCTACACGCACTTGGAGGCGGACCTGGCCCCCCTGCCTTCCTGCCTGCCCGTTTCAGCGCTGAAGGGGCCACATCTCAGGTGAGGAGCGGGGGACGCGTTCGGTGGCCCGGCGGGCGTTCCCCATGCCTGTGGGCCCCGCTGCCGGATAAATCCTCCTCACCCTGCCAGTCCACTTGCGAGGTGCCCTGGGCTCCGCGCGGCACCCGCTGACTTTCTTGCTTCTGGCCTATCCATCCGCCTACAGTCACATGCTGATCCTGTCTGGGGGGAAGCCTGATTTGGCGTGATCACCACAGGCTATATCCAGTACTTTGCTGGCCCTTTAACTCACTGGGCAAGGTTCATTCACTCCTCCTCCTGGGTTGCCTGCGGTGGCGGACTGCCGGGACGTACCGGCAGGGAGATCTTGCTGTCTACTACCTCTAATCAGGGAGCGTGAGGACCGTCGCCCTGACCTGCCACTTCATCGCTTGCCTGAAGCGGTTTGCCCTTCCAGGGCCCCCTGCGACTTGCCCCTCCAATCTATCTCTTGCTCCGCTACGGCCATCCCCTACTAAAACTGCCTAGCTGCTCGTTCTCACTGCTGCCACCACCCTTATGACCTGTTCCCGGCGGTGCTGATGCCTCCCGCCCACCCCGGGCTCCACTAGCGTACTGCTGCAGTACTCTCCCCCCCTTTGGCGATGCCCAACAGGTCCCATGGAGTGGGTAAGGGGGGGGGCATGGACAAATTCACCACATCTGTCCCTAGAGCTGAAGTGGCCCACACATTGTCCCTGCAGGAGGAGCCCGAGGCCGTCCCACACTCCAACTCCATAGCACCGGATTTAACCGCAATGATGGAATCAATGGCCAAGAACTTTGCCTCCTTTCATGAGAAACTAGATGACAAACGCCAATGTTGCCTCGCTGAAAACCAGAGTTCACCAGGCCGGGACCAGAATCACTGATGCCGAGAACAGGATCTCTGCAAATGAGGACGAAATACATACGCTACAGACCACAGTTACCCATCACTCTTGGGATATGAAGACTGTAATGGCGAAGCGTGATGACTTGGAGTCTCGCTCGCGCAGGAACCACCTTTGCCTAGTCTGTGTTCCCGAAAATGCTCTCAAAGGCCGCATGGAAGACGCGGTCGAGAATTTACTTAGACTTACTTGGTAAGCCGGCCTTGTCACCATATTTTACAGTTGAGCGTGCTCATCGGGCCCTATCTCCGCAACCTAAGCCAGGTGACTTCCCCAGGCCCATCATTGCTCGAATCCTAAATTGCCGCGACAGAGACCTCATTCTGCGCCTGGCACGTGAAAAGGGGGCATTACGCCTGGAGGGCCACACCATCCGGATCTTCCCCGATTTCTCAGTGGGAGTACAACAAGAGAGGCGCCAATTTCTAGGCGTCAAAAAACTGCTCAGAGAACGCAATGTACCCTATGCTATACTGTTCCCGGCCCGCCTCAAGATCACCCATAATGGCATTTTTTCACTGTCCCGGACGAGGCAGTGAAGTTTATCGAATCACAAATCCCTCTTCCCAACGCTGGGGAGGCCCCTGCTGAGGATGATTGATCCGGATTCACCCTTATTCCTTTGCTTGCTCTGTCTGATTACCTTTGTTTATCGATGTGCAAATAGCAATGATGTACACTAGAACTCTTGGCTATAGACAGGGCGCATACCCATCGACTGCCTTGTTAGGAGGTTGTCCCGCAAATGACTTCTCATACTGTCTGTGCTCCCTGTCTCTTTCTCTAATCACCTCGCATCTCATTAATATGCTCATTATTATTTGATTCTTCTATGTGTTGATAGCAATGTAACATATTGGTTCGCCTACATGTAGGCATCTGTCGCCTGAGATGAACAGACTTGGCGAGCTCACCACTGGTGCCTATAGGCGGTTCTCCACCATCCCTTCCGTATTTGCATTTACTGACTTTTTCTGGCACTGGTGATTTAATCGCCGGCACCTACATGCCTTAGTATTGCCTCCCTGGGTTCTGGGATCCCGGCCAATTGGCTAGACCCTCTCTACTCTGTCTCAGGATATGTGGGTCAGAACTCACTACTACGCCTATGTCTGTTCAATGTACCGCAGGCCACTATATGTCATCCCTATCTACCCGAGTGGCCACTGTACGGCAACAGCGCTCCCCACTGCGATTGCAAGGTTTGGTCTTGTTGACTTGATGTTGGGTTTTGCCCACGTTGGGCTCCGCCTGTTTTCCCCTGTTCCACGGGGGATTTTGGTTTTAAAGGGAGGGGGGAGGTGGGACACACTGCCTGCCAGAAGGGGGTGGTGCGGGAGGGGGAGGGTACCGTTATTGGAAAAGGCAGAGGCAGACTGGCACACCACAGGGCGTCAGAGGTGCAGTACACTGGCGAATCCCGCCGTAAATCTACCTTACGACAACAGTGGTGGGATGTTCACTAGACTCTTAGAATGCCCGTAACAGTGATGTCCTGGAACATACGGGGCTTGAGCAACTATACCAAGGCCCGTAAGATCATGTCCTACGCCAACAGACACGGCTGCAAACTATTACTCCTACAGGAGACACACTCCATGGGCCCTCTGACTAAATGTATGGCACCGGCATGGTGGCCCCACAGATACTCCACCTCGTACTCCACCCGTGTCAGAGGGGTGTTGACAATGGTTCACAAATCGCTTAAGTTTGTTCTCCACAAGAGCTATATAGACCCGGAGGGAAGATAGATTATATTACACTACGCGATAGCTAGCAGAGAATACCTGCTAGTAAACACCTACGGCCCCAATGTAGATTCCCCTGACTTTGTAGACCTGGTGGTATCCATATTGCTCGGCTATGTGGGGGTGCAGATCATTTGCGGGGGGGGGGGGACATGAATTTAATATTGGACACTATACTAGACAGAACGGGCGTGGCCCCTAAACCCCTGTTCGGCGCAGCACGCAGGCTCCTGGCACATTGCAAAACACTTGACATTCGTGACGCATGGAGGGCACTGCATCCACAATCACGCGAGTACACTCACTACTCCTCGGTTCACGACAGCTCCTCTAGAATTAACATGTTCCTACTGTCAAGCGCAATGCTAGGCAGAATAACCGAAACACAGATACTCGTACGCACTCTGTCAGATAATTCACCGATCTTGATATCCCTGGAACTGGGCATACCGGCCCCTACCGCCCACACATGGCGATTTAAGTCGTCCGCCCTGCAGGACATTATCTTCAAGGCAGACATCCTTGCCGATATCCAGACTTACTAATACGCCCCAGTCCACCACTCTGGGAGTCCACTGGGATGCCGTTAACGCCTTCATCAGGGGAATGTCCATTTCTAGAGAGGCGGGAGTCCTTAAGACCATAAGAGCAGCCCTCACCCGCTCCGAAGCTAAGCTACGAGACCTAGAGCGAGCACACGCGACGTCAGCTGACTCTGCTATTCTCTACCAAATTAGCAAAGAGCTTAAATTTTTCAATGACCAGGCCAATAGGGAAGTGCAGTACTTCAGCCGCCCACAGGCCGCGCGGAAGTACGGAGAGGGTGATAGACCCGGCAGGACATTGGCCGCCTTGGCGAGGGGCGAGTGGGGCCAGACCCAGATTACTTGTATCAGGGACTGCCAGGGTGAAGTACAGTGGTCCGGCCAGCAGATCCTGGAGGTCTTTACAGACTTCTACTCGGATCTATATTCTCAACACCCCCTCCTCCCCCGCAGAGCATAGTGATTCCCGCATGCGGGACTTACTCGAGCAGATTCCTACCACCTATATCTCCTCCGCAACCAGAGACCAGCTTGACTCCCCAATCATTTTCGACAAAATAGTTGAGGCCATATCCAGTGAAAGGCGCCGGGCCCCGACGGGCTAACGGCAGAATTTTACCAGGAGCATGTGGCTATTTTGTCCCCCAGGCTACTGGAAGTATGGAACGAAACGCTTCGTATAGGGTCCCTTCCCCCAACACTACGCGACGCCATCATAACAGTCTTGCTCAAGCCCGGTAAGCCCAGCGACGAGTGTGGCTCCTACAGGCGCCTCTCGCTAATGAATCTGGACACTAAAATCTTTGCCAAAGTAATTGCCAATCGCTTCCTTCCGGTCATATCATATATGGTCCATGATGACCAGTCAGGTTTCGTGCCCGGAAGATCCACGTCCCACAATATTAGAAGGCTGCTTAATGTTATGTCACGAATTGATCAGGGTACGAGTGCAGTCGCAGTCACACTGGATGCCCAGAAGGCTTTTGATATGGTGTCTTGGAAGGACATGTGGCTAGTATTGGAAGCTATGGGCATAGGGCCCAACATGATCACTTATATCAAGCTCTTATACACCTCCCCTGTGGCTAGGGTCTGCGTCAACTCTCAGACGTCCGGCCCGATTCTCCCCCCCCCTTTTCCGAGGCACCCGACAGGGCTGTCCATTCTCCCTGATCCTGTTTGCCCTGGCTATCGAGCCAATGGTGGACCATGTCAGGGAGCACCACTCGCGTAAAGGGATTCGGCTGCAGGGCGCACCGGAAATTATTTCCCTTTACGCTGATGACGTGTTATTGTTCATTAGAGCCCCCGAGGCTCAACTTGACCCAATCCTGCGTGACATCACCCGTATAGGCACATACTCTGGATTCACTATAAATTACACTAAATCCGAGCTGTTCCCCCTCACCAGCTCCACTTCACAACCTACTACTGAGCACCTGCTCCGCTGGTCCCCTAACGGTATTAAGTACCTAGGAGTTCAGGTGTCCCTGACCAAAGACAATGCTAAAAGATAACTACCTGGCCGTGGCTGAGCAGTCCGAAACCAGAAATGACGCGCTGGCGCTCACTTCCACTATCCCTAGCAGGGAGACTTTCACTTGTAAAGATGATACTGCTCCCCAAACTGCTGTACATATTCACCAACGTACCTATTTGGCCCGGTAGGAGATACTTCACAAACTTACATAAGCTGTGCGCTCAGTTCCTGTGGCACTCTGGCGCTGTGCGTAAAAAATGGTCCGATATGACACTCCCCTACGACAAAGGTGGGTTCACTGCACCCGATATGCTACGGTACTGGGTCTCAGCACAGGCTCAGTTCGCTTCCTACTGGTACCCTGGGCCCTCTCCACACCCCCATGTCAAACTGGAAACCCTGGCTGCAGCAGGTATCAACACTATGTCATTAATATTACACCGGCGGTACAAGCCGGACTCGCCCATTGACCCGGTCCAAACTACCGTGCAAGCCTGGGGTAGCTTATTTGAAACATGCGCCGATCAACATCCATATTACAAGTGGCTCCCCGCCTGGCGATTTCCCGGGCTGGAACCCACACACGACACAGTCCTGAGACAGCACCGGGAGACCCTGGGATACCTCGCCCTAACCGATTTCTACCCAGATGGACAGTTCATAACACCACAGACGTGGAAACCGGGCCACTCTGGCTTAGCATTGGAATTACTGCAATTCTATAGACTCCGTGCCGCATTCCGAAATGCCTGGCCCGACTTCCCCAATGAACCCCCGGATTCCCCTGGGATTGCATACATCGCCAATTCGGGCGACGCCCGCGGGTGTCTTCACTCTACAAACTCCTGCAGGTTGCTGCTCCACCCCAACCCTCCAGGGCCCGGGACATCTGGGCGACTGAGCTGGAACTGGAACTCACCGACCATCTATGGGTAAAGATGTGCTCTCACACTAAGAGAGTCTCCCTAAATTTCCGTCAGTGCACCATACAGTACAAACTGTTGAACAGGCTGTATTACATCCCGCGCAGGATCTCTAAATTTGCGCGATCTGGCCCACGGCTTTGTCCTCGCTGCGGCACGGAGGGCGCGGATCACTTACACATGTTCTGGGATTGTCCTAGGCTGGCCGCGTTCTGGGAAAAGGTCCTAGAAACATTATCCGAAATCAGGGACGCTGTTCTTGATCCCGAGCCGATGGGAGTTTTGTTTGGAGTGTGGCAGTCGGAGGGGGCTAAAAACATGGCTAAATTCCTGAATGTGAGCTGTATAATTGCTAGAAAATGTATTTTACAAAATTGGAAGTGCTCCTCCACCCCCTCATTCCAGAAATGGTTAATCTTACTCACTTGGTCCCGTAATTGCAAAGAAGAGTTCCTTAATAAAATTCCTGCACACTCCTGCCCTCGCAATATATGGTCCGCCTTTAACAGTTACCTGAATAGATTGGACGAGCACTCTACTGTTGACAATTCCTCCCAGACCTCTCCGTTGAGTGTTGAAATGTTAGATGCCCCATGATGTCTTACTCCCCACCTACTGATGTACTATTCATTTTGTATACCATTATGCTCATCTCTGTATATATTGAAAGTATTGGTTGCTCTGATGTCTGTGTACGCTGTATGCCTCTGCCAACAAAAATAAAAAAGTTTAGAAAATAAATAAAAAAAAGAAATTGTTCCCGTTAAACTGATTTGCTTCTAGAAAGTCCCCCAGAGTTATTTCTGTGTGTATTCTACCTGCAATATTACTGTGTTGTATTCTGCCAGTCCCAAACACAGAGAACTGTTCTGGTTTAGCCTGTGCCGCATCTAGATAGTGCACCTGAGATATTACTGTGTTGTATTCTGCCAGTCCCACACACTTCGAACTGTTCCCCTTAGCCTATTTCACATCCAGAAAGGCAAGCCGCCATGCAATATCCCTGCTTTGTATCCTACCAGCCCAACGCATTTAGAACTTGTTCCTGTTAACAGGACTTGCATCTAGAAAGTCCCCCCCTGAGTTCTTACGGTCTTCATTCTACCAGCGAGATTACTGTGTTTATTCTACCAGCGATATTACTGTGTTTATTCTACCAGCGATATTACTGTGTTTATTCTACCAGCGATATTACTGTGTTTATTCTACCAGCGATATTACTGTGTTTATTCTACCAGCGATATTACTGTGTTTATTCTACCAGCGATATTACTGTGTTGCATTCTGCCTTTCCCACACACACACTTAGAATTTTTCCTGGTAGCCTAACTCACATCCAAAGCGCTCCCTGAGATATTACTGTGCTTTATTCTGGCAGTCCCAAACACCGAGAACTGTTCTGGTTTAGCCTGTGTCGCATCTAGATGGTGCCCCTGAGATATTACTGCGTTTTATTCTGCCAGTCCCACTCACTTAGAATTGTTTCTGTTAGCCTATTTCACACCCAGAAAGGCAAGCCGCACGCAATATCACTGTGGTATTCTACCAGCCCCATGCATTTAAGTTCCTGTTAAACTGATTTGCATCTAGAAAGTGCCGAGATATTACTGCAAATTACTGTGTTCATTCTACCTAAGCTATTACTATGTCACACTCTACCTGAGCTATTACTGTGTTGCACTCTCCCTGTCCCACCAACTTAGAATTGTTCTTGTCAGATTAACTCACATCTTGAAATACTCTGAGATATTACTGTGATTTACCTGTTCAACACACTTAGAATTGCTGTAGCTGCACTGATACTCACCTAAAGTACCCTACATGAATAAGAAACCTTCCCTAGTAGCTTGATTCGTATCCCAGCGTGCCTCTCTTATTCTAACTGAATCACTACTGTTTCTAATTCTGCCTGCTCCCCACACTTAAATTGTTCCTCTTAGCCTGACTTGCATCTAGGAAGTACCCCGAGAGATTACTGTGTTCGACTACCTGTCCCTCAGACTTCGAATTTTATTAGCCTGACTCACATCTAGAGACACTTCAATGATTTATCTGTTCCGCAACCTTAGAGATTGCTCTCGCTGCATGGTTTCTCATCTAGAAGGTGCCCGCTAGATCTTAGAATTGCTCCTGTTGGCCTGATTTGTATCTAAGAAGCGCCTGCTGAGTGATTACTGTATTTTATTCTGCCTATCTCACATACTTCGAAGCTGTACCCGTTTTGCATCTAAAAGGTGCCCCCAGAGATATTACTGTGTACACACTGCCCATCCCTCACACCAAGAATGTGTTACCGTTAGCTCAAATATCAACTAGACGTGCCCTCCGAGAGATTCCTGTGATCTATTTTGCTCTTGCTACACGGATTCTCTTGCTACACTGATTCTCATCTAGACGGTGTCCTCTACGTCCAAGAATTGTTCCTGTTGATCCGATTGGCATCTGAGAGGTGCCAGCTGAGTTATTACTGCATCTTATTCTGCCCTTCCCACTTACTTAGAAACTATACCTGTTAACTTGTTTACACATCCAAAGTTCCCCATGAGATACTACTGTGCTCAATCCACCTGTCCCACATACCTAGGATTGTCTCCGTCGACCTGATTATTACCATCTTATTCAACCTATCCACATACTTAGAAACTGTACCTGTTAACCTGCCCCTAATCTTAAGTGCCCCCTGAGATCTTGCTGTGTTTATTCTGCCTGTTCCACACAGTTGGAATTGTTCCTGTTGCTTGATTCACATCAAAAAGTACCCTCCAAGATATCACTGCGATTTATTTTCCACACACAGACATTTCGCTCTTGCTGCTCTGTTTCTCATCTAGAAAGTACCTCTGTGACTTAGAATCTGTCCCCGGTAGCTTGACTCGCATCTAAATTATGTCCCTTGCCTACGCTGCTCTCTTAGCATTGCTCCAGTCGGCCTGACCCACACCTAGAAAGTGCCCACTGCGATTGATACACTTCTAGAAAGTGCAATCTGTAATATTTCTGTGATCTAGTCACCTCTGCCACTCAGTTAGAACCCCTACTTCAACCATCTTTCACCCTCTCCCAATGCCCAGAATCTATATGCAGATTGTACATCTTGGGCCTATACATTTACTGTTACTAATTCACCAACTTCTAGGTACTGCACTGACCCCCCGCTCCCCTGGATTGAGAGCCCAACCCTTTATATTCCCCCTCTCCGACCCATCCCGATCGCTAGCCTCCTAGCACCATACCCACCCCCACTGGCCACTGCTCGCGGCCCATCGCCCGCGCTCTAGCACCCAACTTCAAGACTCTCCCTGTATTCCACTCCGGATCGCAAACCACACACCCACTACCCCATACACCAATACACCCAGACGCCACCCGCCCACTCTCCTACCATCATCCCTCATCCAAGTCTAAGATCAGAGAATCACTCTGGCGTGCCAAAAGTGCCACCTGAAGTGCTTAACCCCCCAATCCCAACCTAACTCACTGACTCCCACTCTCCCCCGGAGATCTACTGAGAACACCGTAATACCCCCACCCCTTCACCTCGCCCTCTATCGAACTCCCAAGCCAGGGGAGCCCTCTGGCGCTCTAAACAGTGCAATCTAACCTCCACTTACACTCCATCCTTGAGCCCTCTGAGGAACTCCCCTCCCTCTGTACCAATCTCCCATGCCCCCCACCTTCTCCCCTCCTGAGGGACACAACACCCCCCCGAACAACCACCCATACCACAGAGCAACCGTCTATACCACCCCCCCGACTCGATGCCTGCCAACAAACCTCAGCCTTTATATAGCTTCCCCTCTCTGAAAGTAGCGCGTCTCACCCTTGCTAGAATGATCGCCTCCTCTCCGTTCCCCTCCGGCCACCCCCACCCTCTCTCACACCCCTATGTCACCCCTATGTCACCAATTCCCACCAAACGCAGAAAAACGTGACTACTCCTCACCACTTCTGAATCAACCAACCCTTCACTGCCTCTCCATCCCCTACCCCTAGGCACTCCCCTCTCCCCTCGTGCAGTTTCCACCCCCTTTCTCTTCACTTCTCACCCTGTAAACCTAACCCCTGTTCATCCCCAAGACCCATTCCAAATTCTGCCCACCTAAGCCCCCTCACACCGTCCGACCCATCCACCACCCTCCCAACCCACCTTGGCCCACCCCTCACACTCCTACCTCTGCCCCCCCCACCTCCAATCGACGTAACCCTCTCAGCAGACACTGAAGCACCTCAGGCACACAGCTCCTCCCGTACCCCTCCTTATCCTGTCTCAACACCCCTCAATGCTACTACCCCCTCCCACCACCCACCTGGCAGCCATGCCCCTCAAGCTCCCGCACTGATGACCACTACATTACCCTCACACCGCCCCCCCATGAAGTCACTTGCACCCTCGTTAACGCCTGCTCGGTAGCAAGAAATAGACAGCATTTTTGACCTCCTATGCTCTGACAAGCCTGACCTCATTTTTATCACCGAAACCCTGGTTCTCGGACGACTTTTCCCCTGTAGCACACAAAGCCTCCCCCCCTTGGCTACTCGCTCATCGCCCACAATAGACCCTCCAGAGGTGGCGTAGTGGCAGTGCTCTTCAACCGTCCTTTCTCCGTCTCACTCGTTGAATCCAAGACTTGCACTGCCTCCTGTGAATCCCTCCTAGTAAAACTATCTCAACCACCACCTTCACCCGCAGCTTCCTCCTCATCTACAAACCCCCTGGACACGAGACATTTTGCCAACAACCTCTGTGATTCAATAGCAACCATTCAAGTACATCACCCATCTCCTACACTCCTAGGAGACTTCAATATCTGGTTCGATATCCCCTCTAACTCTATGACTCACCCGCTGGTTGATAGTCTTGATGTACTCAACCTCTCCTACCATTCGACTGGTCCAACCCACTCTGGTGGGCACACCCTTGATGCAATTTTCAGCTCCCACGACCTAGTCAACTTATCCCGTCCCAAACCTCTCCTCTGGACTGACTACTTTGCCATCCCTTTCTCTATCCACTCCCCTGCCTCTCCCCTTACAGCCCACCTGCCGCCACCCCCCCTTGATCTCAAATGCTGGAACAAAGTCAAGATCATTCCTGACCTTGCCGAAGCCCTGCTTCTTCGCCCACCTACAACGTCCCCCCTGATAGAGCCTTAACCATCATCTCCTGGCCTAATGACTCACTAACACCTCTCACCCCCTTGCGGCCCGCTTCTGCACGCAATTGACCGTCCCCTAGATGGTTCACGCCCCTCCTAAGGAACACCAAAAAATCTAACAACTCACTTCAACGCAAATGGCGCGCATCAAAGACCGAGCGCAGCAGATCCACGTTTGTCCTACATCACCGGAACTACAAAGCAGAAATTCGAAAGGCCAAAAAAGCCTATTACAACAAACACATTCTCAACTGTGGGAACCGCAGCAAAGAACTCCACATGATCATATCAGAATTCGTCAATCCCACTTGCTCCTCTACCCAATCCACCCCCTCACAATCATTCTGGCTCCCTCTCCCTACATTTCTACACCATTGCTCTAGACAGGACGACATCCCTCATCACCAAACTGTCCCCCGCGCCCCTATCTTCGACCCCTCATGATCGCATTGCCCCGACGCCCAATTTCCCTACCTTCGACTCCTTCAAACCGATCTCCAGAGACTAGTTCCTTGACCTCCGGGTCACCCCTCCACCCCGGCCCAGCCTCTGTCCTGAAAGAAATATTCTCGTCTACCCGCGCAGGAGAACATGCAAGAGCAATTCTAAATAAATCCCTCACCTCTGGCATCTTCCCTGCTGCATTCAAAATAGTGCATGTCAAGCCTCTACTAAAAAAAGGCATCCCTCAACCTGCTTGAAGGCAAGAACTACAGACCAATCTCCAACACAAGGTTTCTCGCAAAACTCATTGACCAGACTGCATACTCCCACCTCAACTCCTTTGTAGAAACCAACTGCCTCCTCGACCGCACAGGCTTTAAACCGCGACATGGAACTGAAACCAATCTGATATCGATCTGGGATGATCTCAAGGTCACTGCAGACTCTGAAGCCTGCACAGCTTTGATTCTCCACGATCTCTCTGCAGCCTGACACGGTTAACCACTCAATCCTCCTTGACCGCCTTCACTCCCTAGGAATCTGTGGCACTGCTCTCAAATGGATCACCTCCTTCCTAAGCAACAGGATACAAATGACCCTCTTTTCGCCTTATGTCACTACTGCACGCTCGGTGAACACTGGAGTACCCCAAGGAGCATGTCTCTCTGCTCTCCTGTTCAACCTCTATATGACCACTCTACGAGGAATCATCCGCATGCAGAACACCTCCTGTTACAACCACGCCGACGATACCCAAATTATCCTAAGTATTTCCAGGACAGGCACCAACCCCTTTCCCGACCTTGAAGCCTGTCTAAATGAAATTGATCGATGGATGATAATAAATCACCTCCTTTTGAACTCTGCTGAAAGTGAAAACATGGCGTGTGGGAACACTACCCTGCTACCACATCCGCTCCCATGGCCACCATCCCTCGGTCACCCCCCGCGCACCCTTCCGATACAGTAAAAAAACCAAGGCTGCACTATGGACTCAGACCTGACCCTCTCCATTCAGATCAACAACGTGTCAAAATGCTGTCACTACCACCTCAAACTTCTCAGATGCACTTTTCCCTACCTCTCCTACCCGAACCGACTTGCTGCAGTTATGTCTATTGTGATGTTGAGGCTGGACTATGCCAACTCACTATACATAGGAGCCCCAGCATACCAACTTAAACTCTGAAGAGCCCAAAACGCTGCTGCAAAACTGCCCCTTGCCCTGGGTCAAAGAGAATACATCTCTCCAGCACTCAGAACCCTCCACTGGCTCCCAGTTGGGCGAAGGGCCACCTTCAAGACCTTGTGCATCACTCACTGTGCAGTGCACAAGACCGGCCCATTATGCCTGCAAGAAAAGATAAAACCATACCTTCCGTCCCGCACCCTGAGATAAAGCGCTGCCCTACTTCTAGTGATTCCAACCTGTAACTCTGTCAGGACCGGAGGATCCGCCTTCTCAACCTTGGCCCCATCTGTGTGGAACTCGCTTCCTCCTCATATTCGACACACCCAAGACTAGATGACATTCCGCAAAGCTCTAAAAACATGGCTCTTTCCGTAATACCAACCAGACCTTCGGAAGCCTAGCAACCTAATGACTAATGCTCAATGAGATCCCAATAATGTAATCATTGAATATGCTCATTTATTCGATATTAAGCAACCGCATGCCTGAAATACAGAATGGTGATCTCCTTAGATCATAACTCCATGCAAACTCTTTCCTTACCGGTATTCACATATTCATGCCAATATCCTTGCTGCCTTTCACCAAGCAAGGCCCACAACTAAGGCCTCTGTATGCTCCCTGTCCGCTTCAGGTATGCTTGCCGCCCCCGTGACGCTCGATATTACCCCTCTAGGCCCTCTGGTTCCCTGTGTTGTCGCTGTGTGCTCAGCCCCCTCTCGTCCTCCATGATATCACTGTATGGGCCGCTTCCCCAACGGCTCCTGTGTTATCGATGTGTAGCCCCCCCCCCCGCACCCCCGCAGTCCAATCTGGTCCCCATGACATTGCTGTGTTCCTCAGTCCCTCTGGTCCCCCATGTTGTCGATGTATGCCCCAGCCCCTCTGGCTCCCCTTGTTGTTTTGTTGTTTCTGTATGCCCCCAGCCCCTTCAGGTCCTCTGTGTTGTCGCTGTGTCCCCCCCCCAGCCCCTCTGGTCCCCCGTGTTGTTGCTGTGTACCACCAGCCCACCTTGTCCAGCGCAAGGTCGCTGTGTTCCCTCTACCCCCCCCCTGGTGCTCCGTGATGTCGCTGTGCCCCAGCCCCTCCGATTCCTGTGTTGTCACTATGCCCCCAGCCCCTCTGGACCCTGTGATGTAGATGTGTGCCCTCCCGACCCCCCTGGTCCCCCGTATTGTCGCTGTATGCCCCCAGCCCCCTTGACCCCAGGATATTGCTGTATGCCCCCATCCCAATTGGTCCCATGATGTCGCTGTGTGGCCCCCCAGTCCCCCTGGGGTCGCACTGCGCCCCCTGGACTCTTTGGTTCCCTGTGATTTCTCCATGTGCCACAGTCCACCGTAATCGTAATATTGCTATGTACCCCTCCAGCCCCCTGGTCCCCAGTGATATCGCTGTGTGCCCCCCAACCCACCGCCCATCTTTACACCCATGTTGTCGCTGTGTGCCTTAGCGCTCTGGTCCCCTTGTCACTGTGTGCCCTCAGCCCCCTCTGGTCCCCTGTTAGGTCGCTGTTGCCCCTAGCCCCTCTCGTTCCCCCCCGACGTCACTATGTGCCCCCAACCCATCCTCCTTACCCCCCCTACACCCCCCCTCCCCCGACACCCCACCATGAGGTTGCTGTGTGCCCCCTAGGCCGTCGGGTCCCCATGATGGCGATGTGTGCCCCAAGCCCATGTTGTCCCCCGTGATGTCGTGTGCCCCCGGCCCCCTCTGGTCCGCATGATGTCAATGCGTGCCCAAGCCCCTCTGATTCCCTGTGATGTTGCTGTGTACCCCCAAGCCCATCTAGTCCCCACGTTGTCGATTTATGCCCCCAGACTCCTCTGGTTCTTTGTGATGTGGCGGTGCCCCCCCCCCAACCCTCTGGTCCCTGTGTTTTTGCTGTGTACAACCAGCCCCTTCTGGTCCCCCGTGATGTCACTGTGTGGCCCAGCCCCCTATGTTCCCGCGTAATGTCGGTGTGTGCCCCCCAACCCCTCCGGTCCCATGCGATGTAGCTGAGTGCCCCCAACCCCTCCGGTCCCGCGCGATGTAGCTGTGTGCCCCCAACCCCTCCGGTCCCGCGCGTTGTAGCTGTGTGCCCCCAACCCCTCCGGTCCCGCGCGATGTAGCTGTGTGCCCCCAACCCCTCCGGTCCCGCGCGTTGTAGCTGTGTGCCCCCAACCCCTCCGGTCCCGCGCGTTGTAGCTGTGTGCCCCCAACCCCTCCGGGCCTGCGCGATGTAGCTGTGTGCCCCCAACCCCTCCGGTCCCGCGCGATGTAGCTGTGTGCCCCCAGCCCCTCCGGTCCCGCGCGATGTAGCTGTGTGCCCCCAGCCCCTCTGGTCCCGCGCGATGTAGCTGTGTGCCCCCAGCCCCTCTGGTCCCCCATGATGTAGCTGTGTGACCCCAGCCCCTCTGGTCCCCCATGATGTAGCTGTGTGACCCCTCTGGCCCCCCAATGATATTACTATGTGCCTGGCCCCCTCTGGCTGCCCGTGATGTCGCTGTGTGCCCTCAACCCCCTAAGGTTCCCCGTGATGTTGCTATGTGCCCCCCCCCCCCCCCCCCAACCCTCTGGTCCCCATGATCCGATGAGGTTGCTGTGTGCCCCAGCACCATCTGGTCCTGTGATGTTGCTGTATGCCACCAGCCCCCTCTGGTTCCCTTTGATGTTGCTGTATGCCCCCAGGCCCTTTAGTCCCCATAATATTGCTGCATGCCCCCCCCCTTTTCTGGCCCCCTTACGCCCCCCTCCCCTGCTTTTCCTGATCTCTTCTCCCTCCTCCCCCTTCCTTCCATTCCCCCGTCCCATTCATTGCAGGATTTGTCTTGAGTCACAAAGGGTTCACCATCAATAAACTTTGCCAACGCATGGATTGGTCTTCTGGACACATTTGCTCGTGGTGCCTCACCTCTTCTACTCTCATGCTGAACCTCCTGGATTCCGCACTCAGGTCGGCCTTGAATCTTGCTCTGCCCATCCTCACTGTGAATCCGAATCTACATTTTCTGCTCCCTTACCACATTATGTGTTTCACTGACCTCTGCAATTGCATTTGGTCTCTTCACTGCTCTTGCCACTGTTTTATTCTCTGTTCTCCAATCCCCCCCACTCCTCTTGTTCCCCTACTCTCTCCACCTTACCCATTTTCTGCACGTGCTCTACTTCAATCGCCCCTTTATCTAGTATGTTGGTTTACTGTTTGTCTCCCCCCCTTGCTATCCCCTGCATTCGACACTGTGAAAGGTATCTTAGGGGCTAATGCGAGGGTCGCTTGTTTTGTTCCTCTCCTTCCTTTCTTCCCCCCCACACCACCTAACCCTCCCACCTCATATGATTCTCCGGAGATGTCGTCACTAGTGCGTTAATTGCCCGTCTGTTCCCGTTTCCCTCCTGTCTCTGTCTTGGCACTTGCACTGTATGGGTGTCACTAGGCCGAGTGTGATCGTTAATCTTAGCATTATTGCTGTACATGGCCTGTAGGCATGTTTTATGTTTCCCTTATTCCCTCCCGTCACAGAGCACGTTGAAACGCATTGTGTGTGGGCGATGTATAGATAAACTACCATATCATATCATTTTGCTTACTCTCTACTCCACACCATCACACAATTAGAGTGCAGCTATATCCCTCGATCAATTTGGCCTAGCGGTTCACATACGAGCACTATCCCACAAACACCTCAACATTCTAATAAAATTTAGCTATATCCCACGATAAACCGGCCTAGCTGCCCACATAAGCGTCTCACAGGTCTAACGCAGCCAGAACCCAGTCTTGGTGTACACCCGCAAGACTGCACACATTGAACCGATATCACTACCACCACACCTAATTCTAGGATGCAGCTACCATTAGGCAATTACATAAGCTGCATGTTAGGTAGAATTGCATGCAGTACCCTCTGAGACCATCACATACAATTAGGACTACAGGTGTAAGCAAAACCAACCTTTGGTAGTAGTTTGTACTACACAGTTTGTGGGTGCGAGCTAAGCAGCCAGGCTTATCTCAAGAGGGAATGTGAGCAGTACAAGGATGTTACACAGAGGTCTTACAATCACAGTGGTTCAAGTAGACACTTACACTCAATGTTTCTTGGTAAAACAATTATTAATTTATGACACAGTCCGTTAGAAAACATTCACTAGAAGGTGGCAACTTAATATCATACACAAATACACTTCAATACCAAACCAAAATGTTTCTGAGTAAAATGAGGCTCCCCTGAAATAGGAGGAAAATAGCATTTCAGTTACTTTAAATAGGAGGGCAAAGGCACAAGTTAATAGAATAGATCACAAATACTTTTTTAGGCAGTGCAAATAGTTTCAGTTCTCTAGAGGGCTCGATTCAGTTCAATAGGCCTAGGCCAAAGTCAATGGTCTCGTGTCTTGGATAGGAAAGAGCAGTTCTTGTAGTAAACGGTAAAGTATTTGCCAAAGTTCTCAGAAGTAGTTTGTACGAAAAAGAATCATATGTTGGGTCACATGCTGATTAGGCCTGCAAGTTAGGGAAGTTCCACATACTTTCACTGCGAAAGGCAAGTTCTCTCAATTGGGTTGGCATAGTGCCTTAATATGAAGAAAAGATGCAGCTGAAGATGTTGCTTCCTGGCAGTTCCTGCAGATCTCGCTGTTCATGAGCCTCAGTCGTGGGGACAAGAGGGAGGCTGTCGGGGGATTCCTCCAATGCACGGGGACTGGTCAAACAAGCTGGCAAAATGGAAGATCTTCAGTTCGAGTAGCTGTCGTCAAGCACACAAGCTGGTGTCCTTCCCCCTGGTTAATCTTAACCAACTCCGAGAATGGTATCCATGTGGGTTACGAGTTGATTGGTCCCACCAACCCAAAAGGAAGAAGTCGTCCTTGAAGGGGCTTCTCTGTCGAGGTGGCAATTCGGACCTGCAGCAGGGCTTCACCGGGCAAACCAACGGTCCAGGAGTTGCAGCAGCCGTCTCTTCCCGCTCGTCTTTGGTTCTTTCGTTCCAGTGGTCGACTCCGCTTTCCAGTCCAAGAGACTTGCCTTTTAAACAGTTCTCTCCCTTTCATTCCAGCGTAGCTACCACTCACCCAGCAGGGTGGCTGTCCTTGCCGGACAGTCAGCCAGCCTATCACTCCAGAGTGCATTTGGGTCTCCTAGGAGACTAAGCACAGGGAGTGTCGGGCGCCTCCCTCCCTTCCTGCCCACCCCAGACACTCACACACCAGAGGCGGTCTTCAGTCCTGAAGCACGCCAAAAGGCATTGAAACAAAGGGACCAAACCTAGTTTGGCGCGCAGAGACAAACTCTAGAAGGACCTTTCCAAAAAGAAATGGTGAAAAAAGAAGACCAGGACCCGTTTAAACAAAGGGGTTTAAGGCGCCATCTTGAAAAACATGGCTCCCGCGATTTTTAGCTACCGCTGTTCGCAGTCGGGAAAAATCATGGTAGTTCGTTGTAAAACCACGGCCATCAGCCATTTCGATAGGAAAGGGTAGCATTTGACTGCTACATGAGTTTCTAGACATAGGGGATACGAGGTAACCCCTCCAGCACTCTATAGGAAGATAGTGTGTGCTGGGTCTAGGAATTTAAAAAGACTGGTAAAGTCAATTTAACCTTACATTCTCTGGGAAACTGTAGTTTATCCCAGAGAAGGTATTTAAACCTTTGGGAAGTCTAAAAAGACATCCCTGTGTCACTGCACTGAGGGTGCTGGGTAATACATGAAAAGATGCCTATGGAGTCATCTTAAAACTCCAGAATCAAAGAACACCAAGAGTAAAACACACATCAAAATACATGAAAGAGTGGGAAAAAAAAGGCTCAAACTCTTTCCAGGTAAAGAAATCAAGTCCTCAAAATCCAGCAAAGTTGTTCGGGGTCTCTAAGGTGAAGGGAATTAGCACATTTATGAGAACTCTCTCTAACACAGCACACTTAACTGGTGCACCCAAGCACCCTTCGACACCCTACACTCTCAACTGACCTGGACTACGGTCCCCAAGGGCGTTCAACCTACCACTGCTTTGAGGTCACACCAATGATATACAGAGCGCTATATAAATGCCAAATAACATAACATAGTTACGAATGAAAGTGCTACTGAACTTGTGCTAGATATGTCGGTCAGGCTATGCAAATAAAGCAATCACGTTCCTCTCTTACTGTTGCTCGCCAAAGATGAAGACATAAGTAGCTACGAATTGAATGGTAACATTCGTCAATAATGGAAAGAATAGGATAAAATGGAACCCCATCAAATTAGAAAAAGGAAGAGCGATTGCGGAACAAGAGCTGCCGCTGTTCACACATATTATGCATGAGCTCCAAGATAAAGATGAACCCCTTGCTCTACAAGCATTCAAACATGTCATAATAGCCATCAAAGCTGTTTTGTGTAGAAAACCAGCATATACAAGCACACGAGTGAAAGATGGAATATCATCCATCATCATAGTCCACAGTTTGTGTCATTCATGATGCGCAAAAAAAAAAAAACGAAGGACCATTAGTCTGGAGAGAAAAAAAAAATCAGGAGTTTAAACATCAGACGGCTGAGATGCAAAAGAGATGATCCTCCAAGGAGGAAACCGGCAAGCCGAAGAGAGCCAGCTGGGGGAAGCCAAGAGCGGAGGAGGAGAATGCATGTACGGTCCCAAAAGCCAGGACTACTCGCCTTCTTTCCATCCGAAATCCACCGCACCGGCGAAGCGCCCTGTAGAGAGGTTGCACTGTCGGGAAGAGTCAGAGGACAGGAAAGCGTCCGACGACTGCAACGAATCCCTGAATGTGACCAGAGCTTCCAAAGAAACTGCAGCCACTCCGGAAACACTGGTACCCTACAGTGGGAAGCAAACTGGTATGCTGGTTACCCGAGTCGTGCAGGAGGTCCGGGGGAGCAAAGGGGAGAAGGCGGAGGCTGCAGAAAGAGGGTCTAGGACCCGCACCAAAATTAGAAGTTTCATGAAAGGATAACCGCTTGGCAGGACAGTGAACCAAGCAGTTATATTGCGAGTCTGGGACTTGCACCCAAAATAAGTGAAGAAAATACAGTGGAACAAATCCTACACTTTGCAAAGGGAGTATGCCAAGTTGGTAGGAGAAATGGGAGAAGCATAAGGAGGGTATTCTTGCCAACTGCCTATTGACATTTGTAGAAGCAAATACAGGCCTGAGGGGCCTCAAAATAGAAAAACACTACAATAAGGAATCTAGGGGAAAGGATTACAATCCTAACCTTCGAAGTCTACAATTTTGAACATTTATTTGTGCCACTTTGCCCAAGAAACTGGGAACATTTCTGTTACTTAGAACCACAAAGAACACTGTTACTTTAGAAAGAGCGCATCTTTTCCTAGTTGATTTATGTTGTTAGTTAGGGACAGAAGTATGCTTTTTGAGACACAATAGGGACGTACTTTATATAAATTGGACATTTTGACAATTGCATTCATTTTCTTAGAGGCAGGAAAGCCCCTCTTAGTTTTATAGACGGACGCAGGTTTCCAACCCTTTTTCATACAATAAATGTTTCTGCCCAAAAACATGCCACTATTTTGTCCAAGCCTTACTTCGGCACCCACACAGTTGAAAAGTAAAGTCTTGTTGCTCTGTACCTACCACTTAGGTAACCATCACAGTCATGGACATATACACTTAAAGTTGCCAAACTGGAAGAAGGAGGGGTGAAGAGGGGGGCTGATTAAGAGAAGGTTTACAAGCCAACGTAGCTAGTATACCCTAACATACAACAACCATGATGTCCTGTTGATCAACAAAACATGATTTAACCCATCATTCCCTGACATTGTACTGCATCCAACATGCTGACCTGCCAGGTAGGTCAGGAGGCGGAGTAGCAATCATCCAAAGGAGTGAATGGCCATACTCTTATTATCTCTCTCCTAGAACAAGCTTGTTAGAATCATTCGCCTGCAGGTTCCCTTGAACTCAAAAGGAATCCATCACCTTCCACCTCATCTACAGACCACCTCAAAAAGAGTGACTCAGTCATTGCCGAAATCTCCAACTTACTCTCCTCTCCAAATTAGCATACTCTAATAATGTCTCTCAGATTTTAACATCTTAACATCCCCGAGACTCAGTCGGACAACCACAGGAAGCACGCTTTTTTGCACTGACCGAATCCACGGACCTCAAGCAAATTGTGCTCTCTGCCACGTACAGCAAAGGCAAGACTCTATACTTCGACTTTACATCATCCCCCTGACCCACTCAATAGTCCTGGAAAGTCTCTTTAGTTCCTCCAACAGACTTGTTCCACAATTCCAATGGTCCTTCTTGTCCTTTTCCCACACTGAAAGTTCAAGTTCCCTGTAGTTGTCTGTTCTTCTCTGTACTGCGGTTAATGTGATCACTGTGACGAGGGAGAGTACTCGCAAGGCACTCTGGACTTTTATTAATTTCACTGTACCCACTGTGACGAGCAAGATCACTCTTATTGTACTCAGACTTTGTCCGCTTTGCCAAATACTGCTGTAATAAGGGAGACTAGACCCGAGGGCTTCTTCTCCATGACTTCTCTTATTATCACCACTGTGACGAGGGAGATTACTCCCAGGTGTTTCCACTCTTTGGCTTCTCTTAGTGTTACCACTGTGATAAGGGAAGATTATGCCTGTACTTCTCTTGGGTATCAAAGGGGTCACCACTGTGATGATGGTGTGCAACCTTGATGCTGTTATATCCTGGCTGCCTCCCGGGCCTCCTGCAATGCCCACTATCTTCTGTCTTGAACTCGAGCGTCACCAGGTCTTCCTGTGGGGTCCAGACCGCTTCGCTCCACCAGGGGATGTCCACAGCTTGGTCAATGTCTTCTTCCTTTGAGGCCCTGGCAGTATCAGCATTGTTTATGGACCAGTCGGGTCCACCCTCCTTAGTCAAGCCACTGCCTGGAGCTCTTCGGTCTGGGTTGGCAGCTTGCCTGACAATTATTCGTATGGCCGGGATGGGCCACTCTCCATCCTGGCCATCGTTCTCCCGGCTCCCACTTCTGGCTTCACTGCTGCTCCGCATTCAAATCTCCCAGGTTCCTTCTACACTGAAGGTTAGTCCTTTCTCTCTTTTATTCAGGTACCACTGGTTCCTCCCCAGCGTGAACGCAGAGTCTTTTTTTTGTTTTTGTGGATTGATCTCCACTCTTCTTTGTCAAAGTATGGTTGGCTGCCAACCAACAAGCACTCTTTGTAGCGTTTTCATTGTTCCTCTTCTCAGTATTAAAAAGTGTATGTATGAATGGGTCAGCATCACAGTAACAAATAGAGACTTGAGGGGCTGATACCTTAGAAGGGTGAGAGGGTGTAGGTATGTCCTTTAGGCAGTTATGAGGAAGTGACGTAAAGGAAAGGGAGCCCTTGTCCCCTAAGGGGGAGTCTCTCCCTATGAGGTCCTCCTGCTTCTTACCACCCCTAGGGGGAGTATGGGCCTCACCTCCCTAGCCTCATAGGGAAGGGACCACCCCCCACTCCCCCGGTGAGTGAGAGGAACCTGAGGGCATCCTCACTTCTACTCTCCCTCGATCCTCCTCTCAGGTGGCCAGGGAAAGGCCTTCGCTCTTGGATCACGACCCTGGGGGTGGATAAGCGAGGGAGGATCACCTGGGTGGAGGGAACTCGGGGAGAGGATGTTTTTGGGTGAGACATGGTATCCCCACTTTCCCTTGCCAACATGAACCCTACATTCCCCCTGCCTTTGAAGGCTATTATCATTCTTTGACAGCCTTTCTACCAAAAAGGACCCACAGCCATTTTACCTTAAGACTGGGATGAGGAAGGAACAACTGAGTTATGCACACTTCCATTAATTCACACCACTTTGGTACTGAGACAAGGAAGAGGGATTTGGAGGAGTTCTATTGTAATAGCCAGGCATGTCCAGCTAATAGGCCTAATCAGGGTCAGGCCATTGAAGTGAAGCACTTACACCTGCAACCCTTTAACCAGCCACAGGTGTATAAAATGCGAGAGCCAGGAGAAAGATGGCCTGGATAAAGGAACGCAGCTTACAGAAGCAAAGCGGGCTGAAGGGAAGCCATGCTGAGCAGGAGTTCGAGAGTCACAGGGGCAAAGGGTGGCCTTGAGATGGCTGAAAAGCCTGCTGTTCTCATTGTATGGTGTCCACAGCAGGAGCTGTGGGACACAGAAACCTGATCAATGCAGGCCGCTGGTAGCTTCCGCTCAGGAAGAGCGGAGCTACACGCTGCAGGTCAGGACGGCGAGCAATGCTCGCTGGGGCTCCAGCGTGGAAAAGGCGGAGAAAAAGCCAGGAAGCAGAACTGAGACGCCCAGAGGAGCTGCAGCATAAGAGTTTAAAGAAGGGGACACTCATACCGGGGCACTACAGGGGCTGGAGATGTTTGAATACTGAACGAAATTAAAACTATTACAATTTCCATGGAAGATTGAACCAAGGGTTTTTGAATGCGGAGCTAGCTGCAAAGCATTACAAGTACTTTTGAGAATGCAACAAACAATATTGAATACCGTACTAATTGAAAGATACAAGTATATTTGAATACAGCATGAGACAAAAGCAAGTGACGAGCACTTACAAATAAAGTGAAAGCAAGGTGGTGGAAAAGGGGGCAACTACGGAGTGAGTTGTGAGAGATGCACGTTGTGGCAAAGCTAAGAGACTGCCAAGGAGAATCTGAAATAAATGTTGGCCAAGAACACAGGTTTAAAGAGAAAACCTGTGGTGTCGAAAGCCTGAAAAATACAGACAAAGTTCCTAGGGTTATGACCAAGTGCCCAGGGCGTGACATGTAATGGGTGGACTGTGTAGTCCGACAACGGGCCTAGACAGAGTGACCCCTACTTGGAAAGAGCCAAGGAAAACAAATGTAAAAGAGCTTATATTTTTGCCACGGTTACGGACGTGAATGATAAATGCAGAAAGAAAGCCACATCTGGTAACTATTGAAAAACAGAATGATTAAGGAGTTGAACTAGAACTGTTTTGAAAGCCAGAAGATTTGAACTGATGGTAGTTTTGAAGCTGAAAGAGCGGACTTCTTGGGGAAGGGAATACCAAGACCTTTTGAACTGTGTTGAACTCTTGGGGAAGGGAACGCTGAGGCCTTTTGGAGCTGTTGTGAACTTGAGCAAGGTAAGGCCATGTATAAGCCAATGCTGGAAGAAGCTTGGAACTTTGATATACAGAACCATTTCATTTGCGGCTGAACTCCCTACACATTGCACAGATTTAGTTGCGAGGGCATGTATAGGTTTTTGACACAGACAGACAACTTGCTATCCTTAGTTTTCTTTCGGTAGGGAAATCCCACCTTAGCACAGGGCAAGTTAGGCCTTACTCCATCCTGGCATTTAAGAAACAAAACAATTTTTTGAAAGTTGAATCTGTTTGCCTGTGCCTTACTTCATGATGCCTTCACAGGAAAAGTGACAGAATCCCATGAATCGTTACAGCCCGCGAACAATGCTTTCATGAATACAATGTTAAGGAGAGGATATTGCAGAAATGTATGGAAAATGGGCCCAATGACCACAAAAGACACAACACTCCCCCACAAGACGTATCTTTCACCTTAGCGAGAAGGAGAGAATGTAGAGAGGTAACGATGTGGTACCAGCAGCAGAAGGTTAAATATGTGTCGTTACATTTGCCCTTGCTTTCGGAGTGAAAGATATCATTTGAAGGACCCTGAGGAAATCCCCAAGTCATGATCAAACTCTTGGGAAAGGTTTGAACAAGCAAGGAGGTAGACGTTGGACCACAACAAATAGCAACACCCAGAGACAGAGGGAATCAGGCCAACAGACTAAAGATCCACGAAAACAAACTTCATGAAATTGGCTTAACCAGGAGTCCGAAAAGGAGGAAGAGGAGGGGACGGGGGTATAAAACCCAGAACATAAAGTGCATTCTGGAAGAACCAAACAGTCCAGAGAAGAGGTGGTGCTTAGATTTCCCCCCTGTTGTACCTTGACTCAGAGACAAAGGCAGTCTCAACCACCTGGGCACAAAAACTCCATGAGGAGAACACGGTACTAGAGCCAAAATGACCATGCAATCACTGGTTTATGATCTTCATTTATGTTGTGAAAGGTTGAAGGGGGAGGGGAGGAGAGGAGGGAGTGAACGCAGAGATGAAGGGCATGGCTAATATATTGCTACCAAGAGACATGGGGGGGATTAGAAATAAGGGGCGACTGTCGCAATACACTGTTTAAGGGGCGGAACGCACAACAAAAGCTTATGAAGCGGTGGCACATGAGGAAGGGTTCACCAATTGGATGGTGGGATGTCCCCACAGGGGTGGAAGGGAGCCACCTTAAAAGTGAAAGGTCTTCCTACCACACAGAAAAGATCAATGTTAATAAGGGAATACAAAAGGTGTGCCTTGCATTTGTTATTGCTCCAAGAACCACACTTTAATGGGGGAAACGAGAGGACCCTAAAAAGGTAACTGGATAGGGAAAAAATTCTGGGCTTTGCAGCAAGCCAAGAAGGGTCCGTGCAGGGGGGACTCCTGGCGAAGGGCCGCACTGACAGACTTAACAGAACTGAAAGCACTTGATAGACTGCTCATGATTAAAGGAACAAACAAGTGGCAGCAATGCACTCTGTAACATGCTATGTGCCCAATCAAAGTCAGTTTCAGGCCAACAAGAGGCAAGAAGAACAGCAACAGAGGTTCACAATCCCCAAATACACCGTTTATCCACCGCCTGCAAAGATACTGTTGGGCAGATGCATGGTGGGTTGTAAACAGAAACAAGAGTTTGTACAACTTTTCCCAGGCTCACAAGACTAATCTTAATTGAACACCACAACAGCCACATGGCGATAACAGTGGTATCCATCAAATGGTCAGATGATGACCCTGTTGAGTCCAGCTGGGGCAATAGCAATGTAACATCTTTTGATGAGGGACCCAGTCTTTAAGGAAGCAATGGAGAAGGAAAAAGAGGCCTATTTTGAAATTAACAAGGGAGAAAGGTCAAGCACGGACATGGACTGGCAAGCAACAAAGACGGTCTTCATAGGGCTGTTAATAGCCAGAGGACCCTGCAGAAAGAAAATTTAAAGTAAAAGAGCTGCTATGCAAGCCAGAAGGCTTAGGAAACAAGGGACAGAAAGGGAGAAATAGATATTAGGAACGAAGAAGACGGTAGACTGGTAGACCATGGGGAAAAAGCAGAAGGTTTTGTCAGTCATGAGAGATATATGCAAAGGAAACTCAGGCGGAGAAACAGCATGTCCAGAAATACCTGGACCCTCTTCACCTACCCAAACCTACAGAAGAACAATGAGGGAGGCACCCTGTAACTGAATACGAGGTGAGAAGGAGAAGCACTCGTAACAGCACAGACTCTTTCTAGACCTGGCAGCCCCAAAAATGACAGTAATAGAACTTTCTTCTAGAAGGAGAAAAGACCCTTCCGCGCCCCCTCATTTATGGAGTCATTAGTAGTGGTCGATACTGTGAGAAAACCGACGGTGTCTCACCCAATAGTCCCTGGATATCTGTCATCCAGGTGGTCAGGGTACGGCTATCGCTATTGGATCCAGTTCCTTGGGGTGGACCAGTGCGGGAGGATGGCCTGGATGGGTAGTGGAAGTCGAACACCGAAGGGTGGGACGCGGTATCCCCTTCCTTATGACACCTTTTCCCTGTCCTGCCAGAGAGGATACTTAGAAACTCTACACCCCCACCCCCTTTTACAACATTAACACTTTCTAACACCATGAGTGACAACAGACTAATACCAGAGCCGTTTACCCGACATGTCGCAACACAAGGGTCAGGCAATTGCCGACAACTACACACACACACACCCACACCTACACACACACCTACACACACACACACACACACACACACCTACACACACACACACACACACCTACACACCCCCCCCCCCCCCCCCCCCCGACTGTCCTTTTCCTTCCTTACTGGGATAAAAGGCAGAGCACAAGAGCACACTTTGAGCAAGGTCGAACGCACGAGGAAGCAGCTATTCCAGGATGGCAGTTCAAATGGAGGAGAAAGGCGGCAAGACCTGAAAGGACGTCAAGGAGGGAGTTGACCTTGCCCTTTGCAACCCAGCCCTGCAAAGCCTCTAGTAAAATAAACATAAGACCGGGAATTCGAGCTGGCGAGTGTTGTGACAGATGTCAGCGGTAAATAGAACCCTCCCACACTGATAGCCAGGGCAGGGAGACACGATTGCCATCGTGGTACTGTCCTTGACTCCACAGCAAAAGAAATGCCAATGAGTTTAGCACAGTCGGTGAGTCAGACGAACCAGACAGTGGTCCGGACGGTGTTAGACTCAAGGTGGCAGTGGCAACATAAAAAAGATTAAGAGACGGAGGTCTTTTGTAAATGAAATTGATACCAGAGGTAAGAGTGATTGGGCGCCACATGGGCACTAGTTCATGGGGCTTGGACTGGTACCACTCTCCTGAATGAAGAGACTGTATTGAACAAAAAAGGGTAAAGAAACTACAAATCCCAAGAGGCCTTAGGAAAGGCCGGCGTGAGGTGCCCAGGTGGTCATACACAGGTCAAGCAAAAAAAGTCCGACACATTATAGAAGTTTTGATGATAATAATTGTAAAACTGGCGTTTGCACCTGGCTAAGGGGGGGGGGAACGCTGTACAAACTGCGGGTAAGCCCGCACTTGCCATAAGCTAACAAAGTGACCCAGCGAGACGAGATCGTCCTTCGGAAGTCTGTTTCAAATGGTAAGTGCTTTGGGAGGCTGACGCTGAAAGAAGGATCAGAGCCTGGCAGAGGGAGATCCAAGGGTCATGAGGGCCGATGACGATTTACAGAAGGAACGTTTGTGTTTCCTTTGGCATATCAGGCCCTCTAAAGCAAGAGACATTCCATGAGAAGAGACTTGGGCACAGAAGGCCCCGATATAGAGAAAAGGAACTGTAAGCCCAGGTGTGTGCTGTGCTCAAGAGTCCCGCCTTGTCCCGTGCGAAAAACGTGGGGAAGGGAGACCCCCAGCCATAAAATCCTGACCATTTGGTGAACACTTCTTTCTTTTCTTGTGAAACATTACCCCCACACTATTTTGGAAGATAGCAGTAAGGACTGGCAATAGGTTTTTCAGTATAGGCCCTTTTGATTTGACTAGACTCTACTAGGACTGTATTATTATTTGATGGCCGTAGCTTCTCACCCATTTTACAGTTTAATAAACACCCTTGAACTGTGATCACAACTGTCGGTCTTGCTTTGATACCATGCCTTCCATACAATACCCAAGGAAGGACTCATCCCCCAAGAATTTGCCTCTTACAGGCCAATCTCTCTGCTTAACACAGACACTAAAGTGCACGCCAAGACACTGGACACCCACATAAAAGCGGCCCTCTAAGACCGCTAGCACTCAGATCAGGTCGCTCTCGTACATGGCCGGCAGATAATGTCATAACCTAATACACCAATGCGCGAGAGATGGAGTGCCACCTTTTCATAATATCGTTCAAAGTGCAAAACACATTTAATGGGTGGAATTGGGGGTTTCTGGAAGGAGTGGTAAATAAAAGGGTGTTCAGTCCAAATTGGAAAAGAAAATTGAGCTGCACAATACTCTATTCCAAACACCAGGGTCAATGTCAATGCAGCCACCTCTTATAGGTTCAAGTTCGGGAGAGGAACAAGACGGGGTTGCTCACCAGATCAAGTGGGCGGGGCAGATAAAGATGTTTGATGTGGGGAACCATGTTTGTTTGCCGATGGCGTCTTACTCATCCACATTTCAGCTTAGCAAGTACACTAATACGGGAAGATATCAGGGTACAAAAAATCCACCAGGAAAAGTCACAATTACTCCTACTTCGCCCAACATACAGGGCACAATACACTGTGCGAGAACTCCTCTTCAAGATATGTGAAACCAACTTTAAGTAAATACCTGGGGAGAACAGCTGAGAAACTGTGGGAGCTTAATTTCCTGCCCCTGTGGGACCAATTAAAAACAGACTCTAGGAGGGGGAGCACCCTGGTCCTGGTCTTGGGTTGGATAGTCATGCCAAATATCATCAAAATGAATGTCCTGCCCAGATTGCTGTTCTGGTTAATTTCTCTTCCCGTTGTGGTCCCTAAGCCAAGGCATAAAAGAAGCAGTATCGCATTGCAATTTGCGACGGAAAATCATTAGTTTGCTTATCAATGTATGGAATGTGTTGCCTCCTCAGAGGCAAAACACTTCAGTGTCATCCTCGACTTCACACTCTCCTTCTCTCCTCACATCACAAACCTTGCCACGAAGGCCCACTTCCAGTTGCACCTCCTCAGAGGTATTCTACCTTTTCTCGCCTTCCCCCAGAAGCTCACTGTCTCTAGAGCTCTGGTTCTCTCCAGGCTGGACTACTGCAACATCCTCTTTCTCAATCTGCCTAACTCTACTCTTGGCCCCCTTCAACTAATCCAGACAGGACTGCAAGACTTGACCTCAAGACCAGTGACTGCATCTCCCCAGACCTGAAATATCTGCACTGGCTCCCAGTGGCTGCAAGGATCAAGTTCAAGAAACTTTGCATCATCCTCTTTCTTTTTGGGGCCCGAGACCTGCACAATATCCAACTCTCTCTGCATAAATACCTTCCTTCTAGAGCCCTTTGCTCAGCTACCTTGAACTCCGAGGGTCAGATGTTTCTCCAAGCTGAGACTAAAAGGTAGATGCCTCTCCTTTGCAGGTGCCTCCCTCTGAACGGCCTCCCTGTCCTCCTCAAACTTGAGCCAGACCACCTGATGTTCCGTAAGCGGCTCAAGACCTTCCTTTTCTCCTCTGCCTTCTCTCTCCCTCTTCCTTGCTAACCTGCCTTTCTGTCTGCCCTTACTGGTTGCCGGGGCCCTCAAGAGTCTCACAGGGTACCAGGCCGCTCCATGACCAGTCTTCCTGCACTGCCACTGAGCCTACTGCGTACTTAGGGGCTGTAACTAACGTCTACTGCCCCTTGCCTTCCATGCACTTACCCAGAGCGCGCTACCTTGGCTGCACTTTCTCAGAGCCTTGGTGCTCTGGCTGCCCTTTCACTCTCCCCTGCCCTTTCCTTCTCCCTTTCCCCCTTTGCACTTTTGTTGCACTTGCACGATTCGAATGAGACAAGTCCTAGTAGGATCGATGTCCTGTCTTCCCTCTGTCCCCAATTCCTTGTCTTGTGATGCCTATAAACACTTGTGTAAAGGCGCGTTATGAAATACCAAAATCATGTATATCAATGTGTCGCTGTAACTGTGATACAAATGTCAAGCTGGCAATACGCTGCCAATGAGGGCTTAGCAGATGTGTGTTGAGAGGTTCACAATGAAACTGGGCCTGCAGGCAAGGCGGGTCACTCAGGGCAGCCTCTGTAACACAATTACAACAGGTGTTTAACAACATTTTTGGCTCGTACCACCTATATATGCTGGGTGCTCTGTTTTTTTGTCACTGGTGTGTGAAGTTGTTATATGTTAGCAACCAAAAGGAGGCAGGTTTGCATTTTTTTGTGAGCAATTGCAAATCATGGGGAAGGCATCACTCATATTTTAACAGCTTCCTGAAAACATGCTTAATCTAAAAGGTAAACTCAGTTTCATCGAGTATGTGGCGGCAGTTTATGCAGCATGTGCATGTGTTTGTTGCAATGGCCCCAATGACGAGTGATTTTGATATGCGAGGTCAAGAGAAAAATAAAGGCAACATTTCTGTTTTTTTATTAGACTGCATCGTTAGGTTTCTTTTTTTTAAAGCCCACACTATACATGCTTAAGTGAGTGATATATAAAAGACATTTAACCATTCCTTCTTAAAAAATATATGAAAATAAACTAAAATGTACTGAATGCAAGCATGCATTAAGAAGGCATTTTATTTTGAAGGTAAAATACTTGGTGAATGGTATCGGATAGCATACTGGTTGGGCCTACGCTGCTGGCCGCATTGCTGGGTGGGGACAGTGGGGGCGGCACGGTTTGTATATTGGTTTTAAGGGCAAGGCACTCCTCAAATGAATGGGTAGGTGGGATAGGGAGCAGAAGGTTTTGGTTAACATGCTAGGCCTGAAGTCGGTCAGGTTTTTAAACCACATTTATCTGTATAGAATTCCTAAGGGGATTGCTCACACAGCTTGTGTGGCCGAGTAATGTTTACCTCCATTAAAAAAACTCACAACTGAATGAAGCATTAAACTGTCTGCAGGAACAGTGACGTATGTAATGGGAAGTGCCTTCACAGGAGGGCAACATATTCTAAAGTGAAACATACACATGTCATTAAAATTGTCTTTCTCAACTCAGTAAAGTGCACAGGACAAATGATTGAATACTGGCTTCAGCGCGGTTTACTTCAAACGGGGGCATCAAAGCATTTTAAAATTCTTTCCAAACAGACACGGGAGGATGCAGCTATTATTCTGCGCGGACCTAGGTTCAAGAAGCAACAGAGTGCTTTGTAGAGGTATATAACAATACAGCTACACAACAGAGCACTTACAGAGGTAACAGAACACATACAGCGGGGATACAAAGGGGCACACAGGAGAGGTACAGCTGTACAGGGTGGCAGGGAACTGAGTCAGGTGGGGGCGACGTCATGGCCTAGGTGTTGAGGCAAGACTCCTTGAAGAGATCGGTCTCAAGTTCTTTTCTGAATTGTAGGAGCGTGGGGGCAAGTCGGATGCGAACGCCATCCACCCGCGGATTCCCTGGACTTGTGCTCTGCTTGCAGATCACGTAAAAATATTTTTGTTGAACTGCACCTTTAATGAATAACTGCAAGTGGACTACCAGTGTAGTAGGACTAAAAGTATTTTACTGACAGGTCTTTGAAAGGGTCTTGCGCCTCTAAACGAGAAGGAGAGTTTGCAGATCTAAGCAGTCTATTGTCGGTTATAACTTGTACAGTAAGTCCTGGCTTTTCAGATCCCCTCACTAGGTACGATTTTCACAGAACTGGTCAATCTTCCTGACCTGGGTCAACCCCAGAACTTTTTTTGCTTTACTAGTGGGATATTTTTCCTTGATACCTCTGAGTGGGAACCTTTTTCCACACTCGCAGAATCTTTTACTCTTTATGGGTGTAATTTTTTTGATTCTCCATAGTGTCTTTTTAAAGTTATCCATGCCGAATCTGTTGGCAGCCTTCATGACCATCGGCCTGGCTTCAGAGCTGCCAGAAGCACGGAAACTGCTCTCCTGAACATCCGTGCGGACCTGCTCTCGAACCTTGACTCTAACATTCCATGTGTTCTCATTTTGCTTGATCTCCCTTCTGCCTTTGATACTGTCAACCATACCATCCTGCTCAACCGTCTCTGTGATAACCCGGGTATCACTGGTCAGGCTCTGGCTTGGCTGACCTCTTTCCTCTCAAATCGACCCTCCCAGGTCCAACTGGGGTCTTTCCTGTCTGACCTCTTTTTCGCTACCTGTGGTGTCCCCCAGGGTTCTAACCTCTCTCCCTGGCTGTTCAACCAGTATCTGGCACTTCTCGCCCACCGCATCGCTGCTCTCTGCCCCAACTTTCAGTGCTATGCGGATGATACCCAGCTCATTTTCAGGCTACCCTCGGCCTCCTCCTCTCCTTCCCTCATCTCTGAATGCCTTAATGCCAGTAAGACCGAGATTCTACTCATCGGCACACCCACTCCCTCCTTCCCTGCAGCTCTCTGGCCGGCCTCTCTTGGCCCTCTTCCTGCTCCTACCTGCAAGGCAAAAAACCTCGGGGTCATCTTCGACTCCACACTCTCCTTCTCTCCTCACATTTCTGACGTTTCTAAGAAGTCACACTACCAGCTGCACCTCCTCAGAGGTATCCTTCCTTTCCTCTCCTTCCCCCAGAAGCTCACTGTCTCCAGAGCCCTGGTTCTCTCGAAGCTGGACTACTGTAACAGCCTCTATCTAAATCTTCCTGCCTCTACTCTCCGCCCTCTGCAACTCATCCAGAACAGGACTGCGAGACTTGTCCTTGGCCTCAAGCCCAGGGACCGTATCTCTCCAGGACTGAAATCGCTACACTGGCTCCCTGTGGCTGCGAGGATTAAGTTCAAAACCCTCTGCATTGTCAACAAGGCCTTCTGGGGCTTGGGGCCAAAATACCTTCAACTCTCCTTCCTAAATATCTTCCTTCTCGAGCACTTCGCTCATCCGCCTCCAACTCCCTCAGGGTCAGCCGCTTCTCCAAGCAACGAGTTGGGGGGGAGGGGGATCTCTCTCCGCAGCAGGGGCCTCCCTCTGGAACAGCCTTCCTGCCTCCCTGAAACTTGAGGAGAACCATCTCTGGTTCCGGAAGCTCCTCAAAACCTTCCTATTTGCTTCTGCATTCTCTCCCCCCTGTTCCCTGCTAAATCACTGAAACTGTACTGAATCAGCAACTGGGCCACTCACCAATCTCGGTCCTTGGCCCAGCCACTCTCCCCTGCACGGCCTTCCTGGCAACCCCTGCACTGCGGGACTGTCTCTGTATCCCTACAGCCCCCCTTCCCAGCACTTGTCTGCACTTATCTTGCACTTGCCACCAGCTGGCCCTTATTATTTATCTTGTTCGTTACTAACCCTGGACTGCACTTTCCCCTCTCCCCCTCGCACTTTTCCCCTCCCCACTACCCATGCACTTGCGCGATCTGAATGACACCTGGCCTAGTAGGATCGTTGTCTGTCTCCCCTTGTTCCCCCCCCTCCCTGCCTCGTCACGCCTTGAAACACTTGTGTATAGGCGCGTTACAAATGCCATATCATATCATATCCTCCTCAAACAACTTTTTGGCAATAAGTGCCTGTTGTTGCTGGGTTGCCATAGGGGCTCCCCTTTTAAATTTCTTTTGCTAACCTTGAGAGAACCAAGGGTAGAAAGGATCTTTGGATCCCTTTTACAGTTTAGTCTGTGAAGCCAGCACATCCCACCTTATGTGGACTGCTCGGGAGATCCAATGTATCCCCTTTTCACACTAAAAACTAACAATTCTGTTACAGGGACAAGCTTACCTCCAATGGCTGGTGGAAGTGATACCTTGTATTAATTTGGGGCACCTTTACCACAGGCTGTGTTCGCAGCTGCAGTAAAGGCACCTAAAGGTACAAATTTTACCAAAATGGCCAGTCTTCTTTTTTCGCCATTTTAGTGTTCCTTGTCCTTTCTTCTTCCATCCCCCGACATCCAGGGCAGGAAATTCCTTTGTGTGATTTGCATCTTCGGCGGGAGTCCTCTGGACTCCCCGCCCAGGCTCCAGTCTGTTTGTGAAGGCAGGAAGCGAGGGAGGAGTCCAAAACTCCACCGTCCTTTGTCTTCCTCCTTGCCTGAATGGGGACAAATCCCAGTGGGGGGGTTGGCTGTCCTGATTGGACAACCAGACTGCCCCCTCTTGTAAAATGCAGGGAGATAATACAGAAGTTGTGTTGCAATTCCTTATAAATACTGCAAACCTGGAAGCTGAAGACAAGTCGAACACTGGAACTGAAACCGAAGAGGATGATTAAGGAATAGCGGTAGAAACCATTTCCAGCAAACTGGAGATCCTGCTGTGTAACTGCAGCCTGCTGTAGCCCTTCCCTCCAATCAACCTGGAGTCTCTGAAAATGACGACTCTGACCCATAGCCGGTGAGACCCACTAGACTCAAGAAGACCTGCATTTTGAGCCATCCCCTGCATGCTGCGACATTGCATTGCTGGAATACCCCAATACACTGGGACCTCGAGCCACTGTGCGGTGCATGGTCTTCCGAATTTCGAATCTCACTTAAACTTTGTGAGCATCCTGGTGGATCTCCAGAGACACGAATCGAGTCTGAAAAGTCCAAACAGAGTGCTGGACCTTTGTAACGACAAGAATTCAACCGCGATTTCCTGTCTTCTTCTCTGCTCCTTGAAAAGGCGCCAAATCCGCAGAAACGCATTCAGCCGCGAGGATAAACTTGCCTAGAGCCTTCTTCATCGATCGCTGCTGCAAAGTTCCTTCTGAGGTCTTGTTTTCAGTCACCACGACAAGAAATGGCTGTAGATCCTAAACTTCTCCTGCTGCAAAATCTTCAATGATGAGGTACTGTGTTGGCTTGGGTGTGTACTTACCTTAAGTCTCTTAGGATTTCTTTGTAGCTGTGGGGTGTTTTCTGTGATTGGGGAGGGGGGGCTCTCATCCAGTGCACCCAGCCCTACTGCTAGAATCCTGCTAGGGTGTCTTCAGTGAAGCCACTGGACCCTCTTCTAACTCTAGAAGTAAAATACTCACCTGTTTGCCCAGTCTTCCTAATGAACTCTGCCTTTTGCTTCTTAAGAACCTATCCTGACACTGCCTGTTGGACACTAGTTCCTAGTAACCCCCCCCCCCCTTCTGCCACTGAGAACACTCATGCTCCAAGAATAAGGGAAAGACTTGAGGGATTGGGCCTTTTGCCTAGAAAAGTAAATTAAGTGTTTAAAAGTACTTACTGGTAAAAGAGTTGGTAACTGTAACTGAGAGTGAACAGTTACAAAACTTACCTTGGATGTGTGATGCACTATTCTTAAAAGTCTGGTTAACATCTTTTCTTTCCTTGGAAACTGTTTTGCCATTCTAACAGAAAGTAGATGTGAAGGTATATTACTCTCCTGTGATCAGGTTGTGCCTCTTTCCAAAAGTAATGTGTTGGTTTCACCAGATTATTCCTGCAGGATACTTGTATGAGTGCCCCCCAACTGGGTCTTGTTTCCCCTGACTTGCTGTTAGCCTGTCCAGAACAAGGCTGTATTAGGTTGTTGCCCATCTAGAATAACTTTGAGTCAGTGGAGTAACGTTGCTGAAAATGTTGGGTGGACATGACCTCTGAAGAAAAGGTCCCCCAGCCAAAGAAATGGGGACAAAATGGTGTACCAAGAAAGTTGGGGGGAGGGAGGGGAACATCCCCGTCCCCCCCTAAAATTACGCCCATGCTTTGAGTCATTCCGTAAAGTTTAACATTGGGTTTTACTTTCCCTGTGCCATCTAACCCCGAGTCTGTGGTTCTAACTGTCCCTTATAAGTCATACATCAGCGCTAATAGCGCTGGGGGGTTTGGCGATAGGGCTAATAGCCCTGGCGGTAATACCCCCGGGGTTAGCGCCCAACTCGTGATAAGGCCCATAGTGTTTCACTGTATCTTTGGACCAGTTGTATTACAATTTCACTTGTACTGATTCTACAGCCCTCTCCCCCTCCTAAGATAAGCCTGGCTGCTCGGTCTACGCTACCATGAGCTCAGGTGGTACAGCCTTTTACTAAGAGTGGAGTCTTGTACTGCCTCAGTTGAATGGTTTTACTAAACCCTTAGTGGACTTCAGAAAAACTGTTCTCACATTCACTGTGCATTCTGGTCCTATATTTAAAAAGATAACACTAGTGTGTAACAGAAATCAAAATGAATTGAGCTAAAAGCCAAGATATTCCGATCATATGGTAGATGTTGCTTATTTGAAACAAAGAATGAGCATTGTGAAAAAAACATCCGTTTTACAGCCTTTATGGGTTGAAATTACTTCCCATTCAATTGAAAATAATGACCTAACAAAATTACTAATCATACTAATCATTACTAATCATATATGTTGGATTGCTATTCAAAACATTTTTCTTTAGCAATCTTGACTAATCAATTTTGCAAAACTAATTTATGCCTTGTAAGCAATATCTAGCAGAGGTCAAGCCAACCCTTCTTAAATTCTTTCTTAAAGCCTACCACTTGGCCGCACACATTATGATACTGTAAGGCCGTTGAAAGACATTGGGTTGAATTAGATAAACACATTTGTGCACCAAGTGTGTAATAGAGCAAGTAAGAAATCACTATCCACGCAATTCAACCTACACAGTATAAAATGGTTCCACAGATAGCAAATCACCTCACTGCCCTCCCCCAGCCCACAGTCCAGTTAGCGAAAATGTACTCTGTGTGCTCAAACCTGTGTTGGAGAGGGTACAGGGTAACCATGAATCCGCTCTGGGTGCTGATGGTGACCACTTGCAGGCTCTCACACACATACAGTCCATCACTTGCTTTAGCAACGAGAGCATGTCTAACAGAGGGTTTGAAGAGGGACAACTGTCAAAGTAAGGAGGACTGTCAGGAAGGTTACCTATTGGAGAAGATCACTGACTGGCTCAATGACACAGACAATAATTTGGACCTTGAACGGCTCGTATAGAGACCATAGTTCTGAACAAGAGTTATGAACCCAACAAGGATGGTAGGAGATAAACAGTTTGTACTGACCCCAAATACAAGCCGTAAGCAGGCGCAGCCGATCTACTTACAGGGTGTAAAAGGACCAAGGTAGCAGATTCACCACCAGTCAAGTTCATACTCAAACGAGAGGGTTGTGAGGGCGGGTGTTGGGTTGTGAAATAAGATTTACTTGTTAGGCGTGAACTTATTCATAGAGTGAATTGGGGCAGGGGAACAAACTGGACAAAGGATAAGTTTACCAAAAGCTGTACACAATCTAAAGTTTGTTACACTTGTAAAACGAAATAAAGAACAATTGGAAAAATGATTTAACGTACAAAGCATTTTCAGTTAATAGAAGTCACATACTGGCTTGTTCAATGCCAATTTACTTTAGAATAGCGAATATCCCCAACAACAAATAAAGGAGGACAGAGGTCAGTCTACAACAGTGATACATCCCTGCAGCCTGTAGAGAAACATTAAAGTCCACTTTGCTTTCATCAAACTGATCTTCTCATTTTGTAGGTTACAAATTAACCTACTGAATATGCAACATTGTATGAGCTTAATCGGCAAACCCCTGGTGCCCTATTCTTGGACCTCACTTGTTCCCATGTAATTCCAGACAGTCTCTCTGCCTTTCCATAATCTGCCTAATAATTCTAAAGTCAATTCCAGTCGCTCCCAAATCTAGGTTGGTATGGGGTAGGGTAAGAACTTAATTTCTATTCCTGTGAATCTCCCTGATTTGTGTTGCATCTCCCATTAACATTCAATCAGATTGCCTTTCTCCACATGTCACTTGAGCATTTAGTCTGTGACATTAGTAGTCCAAACTTCCATGCCCAATTAGGCTTCTTTCTTATTAAATACCTAGACCTCTTCCATCATGAACGGCTAAGCCCCCATGTTCAGCTCTGACTAAAGTAGTACAACTCCCATGTCTCTACGCTTCTACTTTCATGCAAATTACTTTGGAGTAGATTTCTTTCTAGGTTTTTGGTATTCTACAACTAACATGGACCCATCCATATTAGTCTTTCAGTTCCTGTATGTAGCCATGCACCTTAAGATCTTCCTCATCAGGCTGCTCCATGGTCTGCACTTCTGCCACCCAAGTACAAGCAAGCTGAGCCACCACCAGGCTAACCAAAAGTCGTGGAAACCCTTCCCTCTCCATGTTGTGGTCATTGAGGACCATTAGACAAACATTTAAAAATCTGGTCATTTTCCAAGTAACCACATTCTTGTGGCGGCATACAAAGTGCTCTCAATTTGGAGGTATGGGAGCCATGAGGTCCGAGCTGTGATATCAGTATACTATTAGAACAAAAAGACTGTTTCTAACCTTCTATGCACTCATGCTATGAGGCTTTTTTGTTATGCTAGAAACTCTTTTGAAAAATATATTTTCTCATATAAAATATCAGCACGTTTACGAATGCTCATAAAAGACCCCAGTTTGGTAATTCTAACTAATAGTGGAGATACTTGGATTGGGAAAATAGCTTAATGTATGAAAGATTACTTTTCCCACTGTGAACTCTCAAGCCTACTCCATTAGCCAACTAGTTCATAAAAGCAACTAGAATACAATGCTAACAGTGATCAAAAGCAATAATTCCTGCAAATACCCGTACAAGAGAAACAACTGATCCTTCAATTACCATCTGTACGTTAATGACAGGGCTATAGAAAGAATTTTTGAAGTTCCAATATTTTACTCGTTACTTTTTAAATTTGGGAGAAAACAGATTTTAATTCCTGTTCCCAATGGGTGTATTTTGTTAGGAGAGCAAAAATATATTTTATCACTTACATCTATCTTTTTAGAATATAGACTTCTTTGCACCAGGCAATTAATGGAACTTAAAAGACGCACGTTTATCTTCCAGTGGCACTGCTCTCTTCTTACCACTGATAAACATTTGTAAAGCAGTCTTTGCAGAAGTAGGGGAAAGAGTCTTTAACGTCCCTTCTTTCTTTCATATTTTGTGTTGGGAGTATTTGCCTACTTTCAGGAGTAAAAGTGGACTATGCACGGCTTGATTGTAGGGCGAGATAACACCCATCACTAGTAGCGTATGATCTCTTACAAAATGATTAATCAAGAACGCAGATGCAGGAGATAGCCCCTTCCTCAATAAATTACAGCCCACAGTGAGAAGTATGCTCCAACTCTTAACATACCAGCCACTTCAATGCGGATCTTCATATTCTTCTGGAGTACAGCGAGGGGGTCTATGTATTCGGCGGCCTTCCCAGCTGCCACTTCTTCCAGTTTGGCTTTCACCTGCTGCAATCTTTCCTTGAACAACCTAAGTACAAACATATAACAGTATATGAATTGCATGCATGGTCTACAAATCATTCCCCGAGAGACCTCACTTTCCCCCCCATCCTTGCATGCAACACACCTCTCACTTACAGTCAAGAAATCTCTTCTCATACCATGACCAGTCGATCCCATCCTCTTTGCAATGTACCTCTAGCCACCATTCAATCCTCTTTGCAAGACACCCTCTTGCTACCCCCTTTGCAAGTATGCTCTCGCACATTCTCCCAACCTCACTGGAGGCTCTCGAAAAACTTGTATACAAAGAACTAGGTCTCACAGATACTCGATCGCCTCCCCTTCTCCAAACCTCCTAAAGGACTGCTCCCCTTTCACGACTGCCCAAGACTGCTCTGCCTGCCTCCAACCATTAAAGATACATTTCCCCACAAATCCAAACATAAACCCCTTCTACATAAACTCTGCAAGAGTTTGCTCAGTCATGTGTTCCTCCCCCCCACCCCTCCAAAGACGATCACAAAACAATCCAGTTCAAGGCAACTCACAGCCCCCCCTACTAGAAGTCCCATTTCTTGTACAATCTTGCTCCCTTCACAGTTCTCACACATAATGCTTCTCTTGACTCCCAACCTCCCACTCTCAAAGAATCCGATTCCTTCCAATATACTGCCCCCACTATCCCCATTCACATGCTCATCTAAAAAGGATGGTTTTACATCTACTCATCCTCTCTCAAGGCCTCATTAACCACTACCTCCACCCCTTATGTCCTCTCAGGCCTCTTTGACCCTGCACCCATGACGCCTCTCCCAAACTCAACACATTCCTGAATTGCACCCTCACCCATTCTTTATAGCAAGACATTGCCCACCCACCTCCCATGTAGTGCAGTCCCAAACTACTACTCCTCCTTCTTCTTCTTCTTCTCCTCCTCCTCCTCCTCCTCCTTCTCCTCCTCCTCCTTCTTCTTCTCCTCCTCCCTTCCCATCTACTTCCAAGATTCCTCTCCCCTATTCTTCCCACTGTACATGTGGAAGGCCTTCTTCACAAAAGTATTCAATCCCACATTCCCATCCTCTCTACTCAACCTCTCCCTTCACTGTATGGAGAAAGAAAACATTTGGGAGAACCAAAGCAAAGCAAAGGAGGGCCCTCTACACAAAAGCAGGAGCAGGGAAAAGGGAATAAGCTACAGACCAGCCAGACTGACCGCAATGGTAGGGAAATTAATGGATTAACGGACCAAGAAAAGGAATACAAAATATTTTTTTTATAACAGTGGGTAACAGGAATCACAGCAGGCAGCATGGATAGCAGCTATGGATAGGAAGCAATTAAGATTTAACAGCCAAGTAACGCAAACGGGGATAGAAGCCCTTAATATGAGGTGAGATTTGAAAGTTAAAATAGGGCAGGCATCATAAGGTTTGAGCCAATTACCTCAAAGAGGCAAGACTCTTTGAAAGAGGAGGAACAATTCTGAGGTGAGGTAGAGAGAGGAATAGCCAGTGCTCAGAGATTGTGTTAACATTGTACAAATTATTGTGAAGGCATTATTTGCAGCATTGTGTCCAAAAGGCACCAAATCGCTTGTGCTAACCATGGACAGAACTACACACAGAGCACAAAATGAGCCCTTGCCACTGGCTAGGGAAATTCGACTCTTGGAGAGTTAAGAAATTGTGTGCTCTGTATGTATAGAATTGAGGTGGCGACATATGGATGGCTACTAGCTTGCAACTTGAATTTGTGCCCCCTGCACAGGGTACGGCGACTTATTGGTTTTGTTTTCATGAGGATTCACATTAATCCAGTGGGCATGAGTTCCACCTTAATAGTACCAAGATCAAGTTACTTGGATTCGCCCAGTTACTCCCAGAAATGGAGCAACAGCACAGGTAGGTGTCACAAGAATAAGTGTACATGCTGACACCCAGTCACAACTGTAAACGTGGAGATAGAAAACCAATCTCCTGTTAATACAATGTAGGTTTTACATATTTGTATCCATCCTACCTTTCACCTCCTTATGTACTAGGAAGGGTTATAATAGATGAAGTATAAATACAATAGCTGTGTAGACTTGGTTGTGATTATGTCAGACAGGGCCCCCTGCTTGTGCAAAGGCAGGGTAGGGAGGCATAACAACATGCAGCAAGTGAAGATCCTGCATCTGTCCGAGAACTGCTGTTTTTCTGTGTTGGACAGCACATGTTCAGAATGTGACTGCGACAATGCTTTTTCTAAAATAAGACTTACTTCTCTTTAGGTAGCAGTTCAGCACAGCAACTCAGTCTGAAGTCAGTCCACTCTACTATACTGGCATTCTCATTATGCTCAATGATGCCACACCAGTTGCAAGTACAGGGCTTTATGTACTCTACTCCAAATGTCTCCAAGTACAGTTCTTAAGAACCAAATTCATTCCCGGTCTTCAGAATATTCACACATTTGAAATTAAAGAATCTTAGTCAAGAGGTTATCCTCAAAGACCTATTGTGGTTAGGGCTCTTAAAGACCAGACTTGCATGATTACCTTCGATCAACTGCATACAAAGCTGTTGAGGATTTACGTTCAGGACCTTTGGTTAGATAACGGTCTGTATACAAAACCATTGGAAACTTCCAATGCTAGTACCGACTGCACAGGGAGGTCAGACAAGCTACATAGAATGTAGTTTCCAGTGGCTTGATAACTTGATTCAAACGCTGCATGATAATTTTTACCCCTCGTTTTCTAAACCTGCCTATCCTCCCCACTTTAAATTTTTATTATGCACTTGCCTGTGAATGATTAACAGCTACAAATATCTCAAGTTTCTACAGTGGCAATTCTATTAAAGTCTAGTGGAGGGAACTTTTATCCAAGTTGGCCTCACTGGATGTACCAACAAACCAGGCGCTCCATACCCTTTAAGCTTTGCTCCTCTCTCTCCAGCAAGTCTGAGGCTCTGGTTACAGTCCATCAGGGGTGGACTGGTATACATACAGGGTATAGAGACTAGCAAAGGGGAAGTCTTAGAGTTCAACTTTAAGGGAAGGGAGAGAGCGGGAAAAATCTAGGCATTTCAAGTCACTAGATGAACCCCACATTTCTTGAGGAAAAGCATGGTCTAGCAGACTCTGCGCCTTGGACTAAAGTGCTGTTTAAGGGAGAAGGAAAAAGAACTACATGTAGTAAATATGTCTGCACAGAAAGGGCAGATTCCCAGCAGCAGCAGTGGCGAGACATGGTACACAGGAGCTTAATGGTATTGAGAAAGCAAAGATGGAGCTGGAGACTAATGTGTGTGCAAAGAAGATAGGACGACGGCCGGAGCAGACCCGATCTCAGTCCAATTCTAAGATTTCATGTATCCATGGCAAGTCCTTTTCCGCTAAGCCGCCTTTTCGTAGGCCTTTCCCACTTCTTGCTAGTAAGCTCATGAACTCTCACTCCCGCCAATTTACTCTCTCCATTTCAGTGTACTGGGGAGCCTTATCCCATAATATTCTCATCAGAGATCCTCACTGCCCTGCTCAGTTTCCCCAAAAGAAAGACCCCTCTTAAATTGGATATAGTTCTTTTAGCCCCTCCGCCACCCATTTTACAATGTGAAATGCCCTTAACATCAGACACAGACCAACTCCTTACCCACTGACACGGAGACGCCACGTCCTGTCCCGCGACGTGGAGGCTCCTCGGGAGAGCCGAGGGAGGCGTCTACAAGGTCTGTGGGAAGAACCAGAGGTAGTCTGGACCTTTAAGGGCCGTCATGCACAGCATGGCAGTCGTCATACAGCTTCCCACTTCTCCCCAATGACTAACCCGCAGCGAACACTTGGGAGCCACCCAAACACCCCCAATCAACCATGAGGCTGGAAATAATAGGATTCTATTCTGCTTAAAGATCCCCATGCACATGAGGGGTCATATCCCGCCCGCAGAACATGTGAAACGGCGATACAATGATAAGGGCCAGGACTCTCCAAACAAATGACTATGTAAGCAGTCTTACTGTGTGTGCCTTGTGCAGTGTTACCAATCAGTCAAAGACCCACCCAGTTCCCTCCCCCATTCTAAGGGATGTGGGTAACTGCATCTGCTAGTCTTTCGGGGGCCCAGCAGACAAGAGTCACTAACGTCAAACATTACTACCACTGAGTCACATGGCCTGCCTTAAAGTCAGGCTCTGAACTGGTGAGACTAGGCCAGCATCCTCAGCAAGGAAATAAAAGTGACAAGCCAGAGATTAAAGTAGTAAGTGACACGGAAAAGGTAAAACTAAGAGGAACGAAGATAAAAAGGGACTCTGGTTAAGGCGTAAGTGGGAGCGTTCGACTGAAATAGCTTATCATAAACCCCAAATACATTCAAATAGATTGCAAGCCCAGTACCCTCCACTTTGGAAGATTGCATCCTATTCTGTCCTCACATTATGGCCTTCATTATTATACAACTTGGCATCACATCCCTTTTTTGACCCTTCAGGTCACACAACTCACTTTTCCTTCAGCTCTGCAAACTGCTTCTCCAGGTCGGACATTTCATCCAAGCACTCCGTCCGCCTGCGTTCACAGTCCTCATCGTCCATCTCTGAAGGGATTATAATGGGGTCAGGGTAATTTATTAGATTTCTCTAGGACAAAAAACCTATAGGTTGCAGAGCGCTTTACAGAAAAATATTAGAGACACTCCTCTCAGGAGACACAATAAGCCAAACTAAAAGCAATACATTAGGACTATGTACAGAAGCAGCGAAGAACAGTAATGCCGTCACTGAGGGGAATGGGGGTGAAGAAGGCAATTGAAGGCAGAATTATCACTATCGCGCTAGATAGAAAGTGTTGCACCCCACTGCCCCAGAATAAGGAGGATAAAACAGACCGTGCTACTTTCCACACAAACTTATATTTAAACATATGCGCAGAATCTGTCAACGACCAATACCATCCACCCCACATTAATGTTTGTGCACTACCAGTGAGAGGTTGGTTTGTTTTGTTTCAGCGCATCCTACTATCCATTTTTCTTTAATTGTTTTCCAAACTACAGAAAATACAGAAAACAGTGATCCAGAGGCTAAAAGGATGACTGCTCGATTCTAGATGCACCCCCAAGCCATTTTATAGCAGGCACAAATTGGTCACTGCTGGACAGACAGCTGCTCCACCCAGTAGATGCGTGACTGTAGCATGCATCAGCCAGAGCACCTTCTGGTTCATCATCAAAAGCATGGATTTACATTACCTCTGTTGCAACTCGGCATTTGCAGCACAAAATAAAAACAGCAGTTTTCAAAGTTAAGGGGAGTAGAGAGCCTGTTTATAGCCAGAAGAACCTAGTTAGCTCCAACAACAGCTACCAGGATCTACATTTGGCTCTGAATGGCCAACTTATGTAAATAAAACACACCACATTATAACTCTGCGTGTTTAGGACAATCTATAAAAAACATGAGGACACATCTAGATGGCATTTAAAGCATAAGGGGACAAAAATAATGGATAAATGCTACGTTTGCATCTTATGTGGAAGTTAAATTCGCCAGTTGTAACTCCAGGTCACGATTTATGCTGGCTAACCAGGAAGGTTTTAGCTCCAGCCTATCCAATACTAACTTACTAACTCCCCACAGTCCAGGTTAACCAATGCAGAGCTATTAAAATAAGGATGGGACAGGCTACTTTAAGGATGCAGCTACTTTCTATTGAAATGATAACTTTTTTAATTGGAGTTCATAAAGGCACATTTCTCCAACTCACTTGATTTTAAAAGATAGTGTACAGCTAAAAGAAACTTTCCTGTTGTGTTGAGTTTGTTTTTGTCAAAGCTTCACAAACATGGGACATCAGGATGAAATAAGATGAAATGATGCAAAGATTCAGAGTGAAGTTTGGAGTTGTTATCAGAGCACCAGGGCTGAGCATCCTGCAGGGATTAGGGGGGAAGTGTATTGAGCAGGAGTGCAGAGACTCAGGGTGGTGTAAAACAGGAAAGCGCAGAGTTTGGGCAGGGGTTATTGGATGGAGGAAGCATTAGTAGATGTCATGGCAGAGGCAGGGGAGGAGGGAGTGCAGAGCATGCCAGGAGTTGAGGCAGGGAGGTGCAGAGTATGGCCATCAGATGAGCGTCGTGTGGTGGGTGCAGTTTGGCAGAGGTGACTAGAAAGACGGCAAGTGATCGGGAAATCAGAGATGCAGTCACAGCTGTAGAAAATAATGCCCATGGTACATTTCCCAGGACCATAGATTCTGGGCTCTGTTGGCAGTGAAGTGGCCTTCTGAAAATATTGGTGATGAATGCTCATGCTCCATGGTAAGCTAGCAAAAGATCTGAACATGGAGTTAATGCATTTACTTTCATTAGCAGAAGAGAAATACAACTTTATGAAAAATATGGACAAAGAAGATTTACTGAGAATTGGACAACTGGATTTAAAAGGGGGTAGATGTCAGAGCATGTTCAGTGAAGCAGCAGAACCAAGTATATGGGAGAGGTTCAGAAACTAAAGGTTTTGAGAGGACTAAGGAGTAGACTAACGAACACAAAGTGCATCACCAGCATACCTCATCATTCTGGGCATGAACCCTTAGAGGCCAGTTTTAACAAAACTCTAGCCTGGCTAAGAGGAACATTTGTTGGGCCAATCATTTTATGCCAGGACATCAAACTGTTGAGAAGTTAATGAGACTACCTTGGAATGGATCTTAATAGACTGGGGAGAGCAAATTGCCACAGCTCTTGCGAAAAAGTAGAACGCTACAGGCTGACTTACTGAAGATAAAAATTGATTTTAGTAGTGTTCTTGAATTAGTTTCATATAAAGCATTTTTTTCGTGGTTCTGTTTAAGAAGTCAGGTTTCTTTTAAACAACTGTAACTAACGTTTCTGCTTTGAGGGTTCCCGTTCCCCACATATGGATGCCTTCGTTTAATGTTATACAGCACATAACCCAGACTATAAAGCATAGTAAAAGTGAAAGCAGACAGAGGCATTTTGAATATACTGAAACCGTGAAAAGAGTATAGTGAGCAAGAAGTAAGTAGAGATCAACGGCACAACTTGAGAAACAGCAGATGTCTGGGGAATGAGGAGCTTGAAAACAGCATGCAGCAAATTAACTTCCACACGCGATTAAACATACATTTTGGTCCATTATAAATTACTTAAACTTCCAATGTCTCTTAGGTATCCCAATGTTCTTCACACAAATTCACAAACACACATTTGGCCTTTGGAGTCAAAAGTAGTTCCTGGAAACTGCTGGTGTCAAGATAACTAGGTTCGCTACAAACAGGAGCTAGAGATGAAAAGGTGGCTATTGAGGAGAATAAAAGTATGAAACCACCCAACGGAAGACTGCAAGAAAGTGTGTAGAACATGTTCAAAGGCGAATCAAAGGTAATGGCAGGAGAGGGAGATTAGAGAGGTGGACTAGGGGAAAATCAATAACTGCAACGAGGAGTAGGAAACTAAGGGATTTACATTTCAGTGATAGTGAGGTGTACTGGAAAACCTGGAGGGTGGACAATTCAGAGAATGTAATTTTTTTTTTTTAAATTAAAATGATATGTTTCAAATTTTAAACCTTTCATCTTTTATACAATCCAAAACAAAAAGAAAATCACTTTTTTAGTCCATTTCCTTTTCTCAATTAGATTCTAATAATACATTAAGAAAGCTGACAGTTGTGAAAATAACTTTCTTTGTGCCACCATGTAGGAATTAAGCCCATCGATCTTCAGGTGAGAGTTTGATTGTGGATGATAGATACACGTCTCTAATTAGGGATTTGGTTTCATCAAGTGCCGGACATAGCGTAACTATGTGCTGTAAAGTTTCTAGTTCAGTTTGTTGTTTACAGAACCGACAGAAGGAATTTTCTTTGGTTAGAAGTTGCCTGGATTGTAGAAGCTCTCGTGTTGGTATCAAGTTAAAACGGAACCGTAGGAAAGTATCTCTGACAGAGGCAGATGGGAAGCGTTGTAAATATAACGGTAGACAATTTAATGGATGCATGTCCAACTTGCATTCCAGATTAAGTTTTAGTTGTCTATTGGCTTTGATAGTCCCTATCCAATCGTCGCGCACAAGTTTTTGTTTTGCTTTTCCTGGGCGCCGAGTTAGCTGCTCCATGGATATGTCTGCCGTTATTCTAGTATTTTCCAAATGGTTCTTCCAGGTTTTTAATACAATTGCCTGAGTTGCGAGTTATTTTTGCTGGAAAATATATAGCGCTGGAATATGCAGGTCAGAGACTATTTTTCTGTAAAGATCTAGTTTTCGCCATGTTAATAATCAACCCCTTGAACAAGTGACAACAGTTAAATACTTGGGGATTTGGTTAAATCAATCACCCACTGAAACTAATTGGTCCAACTATTTACTGGCAAAAACTCTATCTTTAGCCCGTCAGGGACGGTTTCTACACTTGAAGTATGGAAGATTTACATTTAAACCAATTATATCATTCTACCGACAAAAAGTGACTGCAATTTTACTCTATGGAAGCGAATCTATGATTAAGATCGACAGATCTATATGGTTGCGTCTTGAAGGCATGTTCTGGTGGAAAGTGCTCTCTTTACCTCAATCGTTTCCGATGGCCCATATTCGATACGAACTGGCACTTCATTCTCTTACCTCACTTCAAACAAGGCCAAAAGATCGATGGGCTAAATTCCTACATGGTGGCACAAAGAAAGTTATTTTCATAACTGTCAGCTTTCTTAATGTATTATTTGAATCCAATTGAGAAAAGGAAATGGACTAAAAAAGTGATTTTCTTGTTGTTTTGGATTGTATAAGAGATGAAAGGTTTAAAATTTGAACCATATCATTTTAATAAAAAAATAAATAAAGAATGTATATATTGTGCGACAGTTAGGGGAGTTTTCCTAAAGTCGTACTGGCAGTAAGGCTTTAGTAAGTTCAGTGTTTTGTAGACCCTCCAGCCCCCAACTCTTGGCATCAGTCTGTACTACATCAGGACCTTGATAGAGTGGCAGAGCAGTCAGACTTATCTTAAGAGGAAGATGTGAGCTGTAGGTGAGTACACTGAATCTTAGCTAGACAGGCACAACAATGAAACACTTGCACATATAGTTATATAAAAAGTATATATTTACAGCAGAATCTCTAAATACTTCAGACGTTTATACTAGAACACTTAGAATCACTTGGTAATACACTTCAAAGGGCACTTTCATTTTTGTATTTGTTCGCGGTTACATTCGCAGCTACGTTAGAAAGGGAAAAGACAATGTTATCGTATTATCGGGTACTGTGCACGCATGCGGTTTTCAACGGTTTATACAGTAATACATTTACTCTGCAAACACAAATAGTAAAGTCACTTAAAGGGAGGAAAATGGTTAGTTATTGTACATAAGCTTAGTTCAAGGTTCTAGAGATGGTGTATTAAGTCCTTTAAGTCCAAAAACACAACCCTAGTTAAAAAGGCAGTTTGGAGAGGACAAAGTCGTGACAAGCAGCAAATTACAAAGAGTTCCTGTGGATTTCTTCCAGTTTCTAGTGTTGTTGAAGCAGCAAGTTAACAACTAACAAAGAAGACCTTCAATTGGGATTCGAGAAGGGGACACAAGCAGCGACCTGGGTCTGAGGTAGGAGGAGGTTGCCCTGGACACCTGTACGTGCACTGCAAAGCTCTGGAGTGACTTCTTGGACTCAGGTAAGCAATACCCTTTTCCCCACACTACCTTAAGGTTAGAAGAAAATGTTTGTGCTGGATGCTCCGCCATGTAGCAGCTCTGGACCAGACCTCCGGATTCCTTGGTCTGGTGACTGAAAGCAGGACAATGGAGGGGATCTCTCAGCAGCAGTCTCGAAGGAGGACCTGTGGCACGACTTTCAGCAACTTCTTGGTTCACTCTATGGTTTTGGTGCTTTTCCTGCAGCACCAACAAAGGACACAAATTGCACAGTCAATCTTCTTCGCTTCCTGCAGTCCCACACTCTGGTGGGTTGGATCGGATCTCTGGCATGTCCTTCCGGGTTTAGCAAAGATTTTGGCCGGATTCCACAACGATGAACTCGAAATGGCAGCAGGTCTCCTGGTATTGGTGTTGCACAGCTCTGGAACCTCCTAGGACCACGGGAGATGGCTTGTTTCCAAGTTTGTCTTGGGACTGGTTGTTCCCACTAGCCAAAGGGAAGGAGTTGTCCTCTTCGGAGCGCCTCTGTCGCATAGAAAATGGAGTCAGGACAGCAGTGGTTGCTTCACGGTGTTGCAAAGGGTCTGCAGGCGTCTATGGTCGTCTTCTTCGGTTACTTCTGTTTCCAGTGGTCGACTTGCTTTCCACTCCAGAAGCCTTACCTTTTATACAGTTCCAGCACACTCCTCTGCAATCTCTCTCAGCATTTTACAGAAAGGGCGTTTGGCTGTCCAATCAGAACAGCCAGACCCCCTGTGGGAGCGGGACCTATTCAGCTACTCTGGCAGACAAAGGACAGAAAATGCACAGTAATTGTTAGAAGACGTCCACTGCCCCCAGCCATAACTAGGTGATTGTCTATGTGACTAAAAGGTATCCCTTTGGCACTCCTCTGAAGGTGGTGTGTGCCGATCTCAATGAATTGGAGGAAAAAGGCTCCACTCATTCAGGATTGAAAGAAAAATGTCCAGAAGTCCAGCAAAAGGTGCTGGGGGTTTCACTAGGAGAGGGGATGAAGCATAAAAATGATAAATCTAACCAACAGCGACATATCAAAATCATCAGGATAGAAAAGAAAAAAAAAAGATTCCATTAGATGTCTAGAGTGAAGTGTGTGAAAAAGGCACAAGCACCAAACTTTAATGGACCGTGCAGGGCAGTAGAAAAGACGTTGAAAAGAAGACCAACAACCATACTGATTAGGACTGGTTAAAAAGACAAGAGGCTAAGCATCTCAACACAGTCATGGAAATGCAAGAGAAAGAAAATGTATCAAGGAAGATTGGGTAATCCACATCAAGTAAATCGGAGAATATGTGAAAATGAAAAAGAACAATGAGAGGAGTTTAGAGTGACATGATTAATTTAGAAGGTACAGGTTGTAGAGTAAGGCCATAAGGGGAGGGGCGGGAAGAGGCAAGATGAAAAGTTGGAGGTGGAAAAGTAAAGGCTTAACATGATTAAATGTGTTGTACCAGAGCTCAGAGAGGAGGTTGAGGAAAGCAGATACACATGGAAAATGTATGAGCAGCCATTTAATATATGTGTGTTGCTGGGAGGGATAGAGTAATGGTGACAGAGTTAGCTCAGGAAAGGAAACGGTGATTGAAGATCAATTACTAAGGCAAATTAATTTGTTATGGTGATGTATGCACTGCTACCATTTGCATGGTCTCAAGGTGCTCACGTGGCTCTGTAAGAAAGTGGGTGGGGTTTGCTAGTGAGGGAAGAGGGATAGGATAGATGTTGTGCTCTTCTGTTGATACTTGCAGAAACAGGAGAAATTGCTGTGCACGGGTTAGCTTTCAGGGTGCGCTTTGTCATCTGCACTGGTCTTCTTGTGTCCGGAGGGGTAGTGTCTGGGTTGTTTAACAGTTTGGTCTTGTGGGGTGATTAGAGGTGGGTGGGTGGTTTGTTTGTAGTTTTGCTGGCCCTATGGTACATGAGAGGTATGTGGGTGTTGAAAAGAGGAGGGGTGGTTAGTTGGTTTCTGTTTGGCTTTGGTTGCGTGGTTGTTTTATTGTTGGTTCTTCGATCGTATTGTCCGATGTTTGCTTTGGTCCCAGACTATGGTTTGTGGGGATGCACGTTTTTTATGCTGTCTCAGTGAGTTGAATAGCCAGGTTTTCAGCAGTTTTAAGAAAGCTAGGTGGTCTTCCGTCATTCTGATCTCCTTCGGTATAGAGTTCCACAGTTTGGCCATCAAATAAGAATGCGGTTTCTCCAAATTTCCTTTTGTCATACTGGCTTGTTTCTATTTGGGCATCGTTGCTCGATCTCAGGTTTCTTCCTGGTTGGTAGCTTGGAAAAATGAATTTCCTTGTCTGTGTAGTGATTTGTGGTCGCTGCAGATGGCTTTAAAGTTAAGGTGTTTTTTTACTGGTATGCAGTGTAGACTTCTCAGTGCTGGTGTGAGGTGGTCTCTTTCATTTAGTCTCCTGAGTAGTCTTGCTACAGTAATTTGGATGTGATGATTTTTTGTGTGGCATTCCAGGTAGAGACTGTTTGTGTAGGCTTGTGTAGGCTAGTCTCGATAGTATCAAAGATATGATTGCAAGTGTTCTGTGTGGGAACTAGGAGTATCTCTCTCTTATTAGTTGCAGGAGTAGAACATTTTTTTTGCTTTTGCGTGGACTTGTGGTTCTAGAGAGAATCCACTGTCCATGAGGATGCCCAGGTTTTTGATCATTGAATAGGTCTCTGGTTGGGTTCCATGTATGGTCGCCAGCTCAGGTATGTCGGTATTGTCTTCTGGATGGGAGACCATTCTTTTTTTGTCAGATTGTTGTTTGTCATCCAGGTGTAAATGTCTGAGGCATTTGCGGCGGGTGTTTGGGTCTTGGGTGGAGGTTATCTTGAAGAGGGTATTGGATGCGTAGTTGTTCGCGGCCAGTCCAAGGGTTTGAGTTAATTAGTGGGGACATGCAGATGTTGAAGAGGAGCTGGGAGAGGCTTGATCCTTGTGGTACGCCGTAGGTGATGTTTTTAGTGTTAAATCTAAATGGCGGTAAACATATTCTTTCTGTTCGGTTTGGTCAGGATAGATTTCAGCCATTGTAGTGCAGAGTTTTTGATGCCGCATTCGTCCAGTCTCTGTATTAGAGTTGCGTGTCTGAGTTGAAGGCGGCTGATATGTCTAGAAGTATGAGGGCCGATTGGGTGCTGTTGTCTGCATTTATAAGGTTGTCCCATGTAGCGAAAGTGCTGATTCAGTTCTTCTCATGGGTCTGAAACAGATTTGGGAGTGGTTGAGTATTCCGTTGCTTTCTACATGGTTGAGTAGTACTTGATAGATGTGGTACATAAGGATTTTTGCTGGGTAAGGTAGTTTCGATATAGATCTGTCGTTGTTAGGGTCTTCCGCATTTCCCATTTAGTTGTTTTGGAGGGGCTTGATGTATGTGGATATGAAAGTTTTAGGTACTATTCCTGTGTTTAGGGATAGGTTCATTTGTAGATGAAGTATGAGGCTGGCGTTCTGTGATTGAGGATATATTTTTAAGATGCCCGGTGGGCATGGGACACTGGAGGACCCAACGAGGTTTGTGTCTCATTAGTCTGCTGAAAGTTTCCTTCCTTACAGGTTCGAGACGATTGAGTGTTGTGGCGGTTGGTGGCACGCTGGTTTCCGGCAGTTCTAGGGGTGTATTTTTGGGATGGAGGCTTGCATCGATGGTCTGTTGTATTGCTTCTCTTTTTGTTCGTATATGGGTTGCGATTTTGTCACATAGGGATTATGATGGCACAGTGCATTTTCTGCACAAGGTTGGGTTTTTAATTTCCTTGATGAGTTTGAATAATTTTGTGTTTGTTGCCGATTGGATTCTTGTAGTGTAATCAGGCTTCCAGAGAAAGTGTGTACCAGGCCTTTTTAATGCATGAAATCTTTAATACGACTTATTTTCCTGTGTACAGTTACGCACAAGTTTAGAGCAGAGGGAAGTGCAAAGGTCAGGTTACTTGACAGAAAACAGGAGACTTTGATTTTTATCTATGTGTATATAATTGCAAGCCATGGAGAAACGCCTCTGCAACTATTTCCCTGAAGCCTTTAAAAAAAAAAAAAAGAAACTACAAACTCTGATAAAAGCAATGGTTCCTTTCCATTCATCCTCTGCTGTGCTGTGTGTAGATGTGTAGATGTTCATGAAGCAAACAGAAGCACAGTGCATATTTACCTAGCGTTTGAGGATTGCATAATTAATAAGATGGAAAACTAAGATGCAATTGAGAATCTTTTTTTTAAAATTATGCTTTTTTTCCCCAGTGAAAGTAAACCAGTATTGCACAATTGTATTTTTCAGAGTTCCTGTGCTGTATGCACGGTCTAGTGATTGTGATTACACCAATAAGGTGTTATAGCCTCTCAAATATTCAAGAGTACAATTAAAACATTCAAAACCTGACTCTCCAGGAAGTGCAAGCGCTGTTCAAAAACAAACAAATGAAAGTTACATTTGCAATTGAAATAGAAACTGAGCAAAACCTGTCTCTGTGAAAATCCAGATCGGTATTTAACTTTATGTAGCGCTTCATACATGGTTCGTCCAACATCGAGACACTGTTATTATACCTCAGTAGATACTCAGTTTACCGACCTCTGAAGGATGTTAGCTAATAAGATAGCTCAGCCAGTGGAGTGCTCGTTGCTGCAATCTGTCCATGATCTGTAGGTTGCAGGTTCGAATCCCGGCAAGGCCAACTCATCCTTTCAAGGTCAATAAAGGAGTACCAACTTCGGTTTGGTGATAATTGTGATAAATATGTTCTATGTACACCGCTTTGCCAAAAGCGCTATATAAATACCCATTTGACCATGAGATTAGATATAGAATTTAGCATGGAGTCTTTGCCTCTCTGTACTGTTGTATCATAACATTAGCTCCAGGAAATAAGAACTTTCAATAAACATCAAAAGACAATTCTGCGTTCGAACCTAAAAAAAAAAAAAAATAAATAAGAAAAACACATTTAAAACACAATACCATTCATGTTTGCTTTACTATGTAATGCCTAGGTTTTTGTATTTTCAACATTTAAATATATACAGGAGAGAACAAATGATGGCCAGATCTTAGAGAAATAATGAAAAGTGTATTCTGTCACAATGCAGAAAGCTGCCGCATGGTAATCGATTTCCATACAGTTTTTGACATGTCGGATGGGTGCGGCACACTTTTTACTCTCTTGAAATGACATTTACTCGAAATCTTATCTGGAGCACTCCGTGGAATATGCTTTTTTTTTGCTTTGCGGTCTGTTATTTCGGATTGGTAGCAGTAATTCCTCCATTGCTTTTACGGTTTGCAGTCTCTTTTTTTGAGTTCCCTCAGTTCTTCTGTGAAGCACCTTGCTGCAATTTTCTTTGTGGTGGGTTTGAAGAGTTTTTCCAGGTGTTAATTGGTCTAGTGCGTCTGATCTGGTGTCAAGCTTCTCTTCCACTTAGTCCGGAGTCAATCTATTTAGCTCGGAGGCGTTTTTTGATTCCAGTAGCTCCGTTAGCATTTCCAGGGCAAGACTCCTCCAGTTTCTTTTGCTCATCACAGGGAGTTTTAGGTTTGTGGGCATCATGCGGTTTGGGATTTTTACAGTGAATGGAATCACGTGGTGAACGCTCCATACAATTGGTACCAGTGGGGTGGCGGTCGATAGTCCATCTCTGAAGAAGTTTGGGTCTACGATGTGTCCAGCCCTGTGGGTGGGACTGTCTACTATTTGTTTGACGTGGAGGGTTTCCAGTAGGGCACCGTTTCATTTTCTCTTTCGAACCAGATGTTGAAGTCCCCCAGAACAATTATGCTGTCATAATAAGTGAAGAGGTTGGCAATGGTGCCCGTGAGATTCGTGGCAAAGTTGGGGTTGTAGGATGGCTGTCTGTAGATCAGTAGGGCGAGTAGGCTGGATCGGTCGTTGAGCTTGATGTTGATTAGTAGCGATTTGAAATCTATTTCAGTTGTGGAGAGTGGTGTGGAGCAGATGTGGTTTTTGTGCTCTATGTTCCATTCCTCTTCGGTTTTCTCGGTTATCATTCATTAGTTTGAAGTTGCTGGGTATGGCTTCAAGGGCAATTGTTTTATCATTGTCCGATAGCCATGTTTCTGTTAGGAAGATTGTGACAGTGCCGCCGTCGCTTAGGTCGTACATTTCGGTTTTGCACTGATCTTACATTGATTAGACTGCAGTGCAGAGTGCGTTTTTCCTTGTTCTTTGTTGCGTATCATTTCTCGTGTCTCGGTTGGTTTAATCCTGGTCGGATTTCTGGTTCACTCTTGGGTGAGGTTATTTGCTGGTTGTGAAGTTGGGGCTGCTATCCCTTCACTGAGGAGTTAAATGTAGATGAGCAATGGGTTTCTTTGTTCTGTTTCATAGTAGTCAGGTGTTTGGTTGTCCGTGTGGTCTTTTTTTCCAGTTTCTGGTTATTTAAGGGGTGTGGATGGTTAGGGTTCCTAGCTTCGCTCCGATTCTTGTTGTGGTTTTTACGAAAATGTCTTTGGAGTTGCCGGGTTCTGTGTGTTGTGGTGTGCAGTTGGTAGGCTGGTGGGGTCCACTCTAGTATTCATTGGGTACTTAGATGTGGTTTGTTTGTTTTCCGTTATGGTATGATTGTAGCAGGAGAGCTAGCGGCAGATGTATGCTGTTTTTGTTCTCGTCTTGGTGCATATCGCTTAGTCCGCTTAGTGGTGGTGATTTTGAGGTGTTGCAAGTTCTGGTAGGTAGTTCCAGTTCAACGGTGATGCAATTTCATCCCTCTTTCTTATTCCGTTTTTCATTTGCATTTCTTTGTCCTTGTATCGTGGCACGTTTGTGGTCTTGATGAGTCGGGCTGTTGTAGCTTGGTGGTGTACAGTGGGATTGGTTGCAGGATTATGTTTTTGGTGTTAGGCTTCCTGCTTGTGCAGTTCTCGGATGTTGCTCGATTCCCTGTTGGTTTTGATCTAACTAGATGAGTCGTGGTGTTAAATGGCTTTTGGTTAGGAAGATTGATGTGGGTTTAGATGTAGTGGTGAGTGCCTCTAGATTTGTGGTGGCTTGCTTTGTCCCACTTGCAAAGATGTGTCCTTTGTTCTGGGTATGAGGTCCTCCTTGAACAACGTCTTTCTTTGTCTCAGTGGTAGGCCGATGTGCTGTAACCCACAGTGGTGTGTGCCTCACTATGGTTGTAGGAGTGTGGTGTCTTGACCTTTGGTTCAGGTTAGTGATAGATTCCAGGGGAGGATGCTTTCTTTCCTGAGATCAGTGGTAGATTGATGTGATGCAACACACAGTGGTGTTGCATTTCTGTGGTTGTGAGGTTCGGTGGCTTCTCCCTCTCTCTGCGGTCTTGTGGTTGTATTTTTTAGTTCCGTTTTTATTGTGTGCTGATTCGGGGGTCCAAGGGGCAGAAGCCTCCTGTGGAACTTGTCTAGTGGTTGTTCCAGTAGAGTGATGAGGCACAAAATCTGTTTTTGGGTCCCTCTGGGCTAAATAGGAGTAGTGGCACTACACACACACACACACAGTGGTGCAATAACAAGGCAGCAAAACGTACAGAAACTAAATCAGTACAATTCTAGTGTGGCAAAATTCAAAAGCAGCATAAACCAATTCATTAAAACTTTAGTGTGGCTAAATTCAAGGGGGAGTGTAGCAGCCAGGACAATTCAGGGCTATGCGACGCCATCCATAGAGAGCAACGGGATGTGGACCGTCTACAATCAACTTTGGCAAGGAGCCAGCCTTAATGCGTGTGAGCGAAACAGTTTTCATAACTAATTCAACTGCCAGGTGGGAGTGATTACACCCCACGAGATTGTTTTTACAAAAAAGAAGGGCAGTAAGAGTCGAGAGTTTCACTTTCTGGAAGTACCAGACAATGTTAATGCAAGTAGTGTTGCCTTCATGGTCCCAAATAGGGAATGGGAGCCATTGTTTAGGCCAATTAGAAGGATCATGTACATTATCAATTTGAGTGCTTTGCATTTACAGTCCTGAAAAAGGCAGCCAATAACCGATAGATTTTGCTGAAACCGGTCGACCAGAATAAGGGATGACCAAAATGTTTAGTCACACCTTTGTTCCATTGATCATTTTGAGTTGATAAATGATCAGAGTTGTTTTTAAATAAGGGGTTTGCCATACCCCATGAACTGTCTACGAGGTTAAATAAAAAGTAAAGTTGCTCAAAGTGGGTTCTCCTGCTTTTAGATTATTAATAGCTTTTTGAAGTCCCGTTATTTCACATAGGTGACCACAGACATAGTACATTTTATGTTTTTCCTTTGGGTATTTCACATTTTTCTGTTGCACAGAAAAGTTTAAAAAAAAGAATCACAAATGAAAATTGAAGTTTTACGAGAATGATAAATTGAGTGTAGGGGTCTCTTACTATCCACCGTCATAGATAGGCGGCTCATCACTGTAATCTACTGTAATCTGAATGATTGATATTTTATTTCTCTCGCGCTCGTGTTTCAGAGCGCGACAAGGCAAGGGAGGGGAACAGGGGAGAACAAAACAGCGATTTTACTAGGCCCAGTGACATTGAGAACACGCACGTGCATGGAAGAGGGGGGAGGGGAAAAGTGCATGGGGGGGTGCATGGGAGAGGGGGGAGGGGAAAAGTGCATGGAAGGGGGAAGAGGTGGATAGTGCGGAGCAGAGGAGAAACAGATAAATAACAATAAATAAACAATAAAGGTAACAAACAGTGGTAATGCAGCCAGCAATTTGCAAGTGCTAGGTTTAAGGCAGCAGACAGGGTAGGTCTGATAAGTGCAGGAAGAAAAAGCGGGTCCTGTATGGGTACAGATACAGACCCCAGTGCAAGGGGTGGCCCGGAGGCAGTGCGGGAGGGTGGCAGGATGAGCAGGTACCTGGGCCCAAAGGACAGAGGGTGGCCAGGTGCATGGTGCCAAGAGAGAACAGATCAGCAGGGGAGAGGGGGAGCGGGGGAGCGAAGGCAGAAGAAAAGAGGAAGGTCTTGAGGTGCTTCCGGAACCAGAGATGGTTCTCCACAAGTTTTAGAGTGGCAAGGAGGCTGTTCCAGAGGGAGGCCCAAGCCGAAGACAGAGATCTACCCCCAGCTCATTTCTTAGAAAAACGACTGACCCTGAGGGAGTTGGAGGTAGAGGAGCGAAGAGCTCAAGAGGGGAGGTATTTGCGGATGGATAGCTGAAGGTATTTTGAACCCAGGCCCCAGAAAGCCTTGTGGACAATGCAGAGGGTTTTGAATTTAATCCTTGCATCCACTGGGAGCCAGTGGAGAGATTTCAGAGCTGGAGAGATACGATCCCAGGGCTTGAGGCCAAGGAAAAAGTCTCGCAGTCCTGTTCTGGATTAGTTGCAGAGGGCGGAGAGTAGAGGCAGGTAGATTAGAAAGAGGCTGTTACAATAGTCCAAGCTAGAGAGAACCAGAGCTTGGGATACCATGAGCTTCTGGGGGAAGGAGAGGAAAGGTAAAGTACCTCTGAGGAGGTGCAGTCGGAAATTTGACTTTTTAGAGACCTCAGAGATGTGGACGGAGAAGGAAGGGGAGGAGTCAAAGATGACCCTGAGGTTCTTAGCCTCGCAGGTGGGGGTAGGAGGAGGGCCAAGGGAGGCCGGCCAGAGAGTGAGGGGAAAGGATGGTGATGGCCGATGAGGAGGATCTCCGTCTTGCTGGCATTCAGACAAAGATCATTGGCGGCACACCAATCTTGAATGGCAGTTAGGCAATCGGAGATGAGAGAGGGAGAGGAGGTGGCAGAGGGCAGCCTGAAAATGGAGTTGAGTGTCGTGCGCGTAGCACTGGAAATTTGAGCAGAAAATGGCAATGCATTGGGCGAGAGTTGCCAGGTATTGGTTGAAAAGCCAGGACGAGAGGTTAGCCCCCTGGGGAACACCACAGGTAGAGTGGAAGATAGATGAAAGGAAGGACCCAAGTTGGACCTCGGAGGGTCGATTGGAGAGGAAAGGTCAGCCAGGCCAGAGCCTGATCAGTGATACCCAGGTTTTCACGGAGACGGTTGAGCAGGATGGCATGGTTGACCGTGTCGAAGGCAGAAGAGAGATCGAGGAGGATGAGGACAGAGGTTGGAGAGCAGATCTTCACAGATGTTCAGGAGAGCAGTTTCCGTGCTTCTGGCAGCTCTGAAGCCAGTCTGGTGGTCATGGAGACAGCCAACAGAATTGGAATGAAGCTTAAGCTGAGAGATGGCCAACTTTTCCAGGAGTTTGCCAAGAAAGGGAGTAATGGAAATTGGGCGATAGTTAGCTGGACAAGAAGGATCAGCTGTGGGTTTCTTGAGAAGAGGATGCACAAAGGAGTGCGTCAGAGGGGAGGGGAAGGATACAGAGGCAAAGGAGTGGTTGCAAAAATCAGCAAGGGCCAGAGCGAGGGTGTCGATGTGGTCCTTGATGGTTTTAGAGGAACAGGGATGAACCTGTTTTGAAGAGGCTTTCATAGATCGGACTTGTCTAGCAACCTCGCCAGGGGTGAAAAGAGGAAAGGACGAGAAGGATGGTGGGAGGGTGGCTAAAGGAGGGTCAGCAAGCACAGATGGAGAGGGAAGAGGAGGGGTGTGCGTGGAGAGGGTGGACAGGATGCCCTGGGTTTTTGAAATTAAGTGAGAGGCAAGGGCATTGCAAAGAGCCTGGGAGGCAACAGGAGGGGTAGAGACTGCAGCAGGGTTGGCCAGCTCCTTGCAGATTTTAAAGAGTTTGGCCGAGTTGTTAGATGCCGCAGAGACACGAGCTTGAATGTGGACTCTCTTCTTGGTGAGGACAGAGTCGGTATTGCCTTTGTAGCAGGCGACAGGCCAGTTTGTCAGAGGATGAACAGGAAGTCCTCCATTTCCTCTCAGCTGCCCTACACCTACGTTTAAGTGTAGCTAGGTCAGAGTCATACCAGGAATTACACTTGGCTTTGGACTTCAAACGGATCCTCATGACAGGGGCAAGAGCATCAAGCGTATCAGAAATTGAAGAGTAGAGCAGAGACAGGGCTGTGTCAGGATGTGAGACAGCCAAAGGTGGAGGGGGGATGGGGGATGGGGGGGAGAAAGTGGCGGCAAAAGCCTCAACTCACACACGCTTCATGGGCCGGATGTCCGAGAAGGTAGGTGGCAGTGTTGGGGTAGGCTTGGCTTGGAGGGAAGAGAGGGAGAGATGAGATGAGAGGAGGGAGTGATTGCTCCAGGAGAGAGGAGTGGTCAGAGGGATGGAGAGGGGGAGGTCAGAGGAGATCAAGACATCCAGTGTGTGCCCTGCAGAGTGAGTCGGGCCAGAGGGGAGGATGGACAGGGAGAGGGCGTCGCAGAGGTCACGGAAGAGTACAGAGGAGGAGCAAGGAGAGTCTAAATGTATATTTTGGTCACTGAGGAGGAGGAGTCGAGTGGTAGAGGCCAGGAGGGAGGAGGAGAGGTCTGCCCACTCAGAGAGAAATTATGTGATTTGACCAGGAGGCCGGTAGATGGTAACCACAGTAACAGAATGATGGTGGCGGGAGGTGCCGGCCGTTAGGCTGCATGGAACGCTGGCTTTCACTGGCGGTTCAAGCCTGCGTTCCTAGCATCCTGATTGGCTGTCACCCACCGCAAGGGTGCCAATAGTAGTTTCTTCCTGTGGTACCATGTACACTACTGGTCCAACCACATCCATGGATTTGTGTGGGTGAAAGCAGGAGCGCAAGGTCCTACATGTCAGTTTCCTATTTTTTGTTGGGAGTAGGTTTACTCCCAATTTATATTTTTGGGGGAGTATTTGCCTATTTTTAGGGAGTAAATGTGTCCAATACACCCCTTATCTGTAGGGCTGAGTGGCATTAACCAACTCACACAGCAGTGAAATTCTAATGTGGTGCAACCTGTGCGGTAGAACAATCGGCTGTGATTCAACCCTAGCTGTGGCAAAAATCACAAGTGTTGCACTACACATTTGGGTACCTATAGGAGATAAAATGTATGTATTCGAAACAGAGGGAGGGAGCAGTCGGACAACATGCTGGAAGGTCGAAAAACACAGATAGGGCATTTCCATAGCAAGTAGTGTGCAACATTACAAAATTAACGATAAACAGATATGAAGCAAAGTAAAAATATGAACATGACTCCGTGTAAAAAAGATTGGGGGTGCCGGGGAAGAATTTTATTTTTGGAGGGTTCTGCGGACACATTTTATGCAACATGTAAACTCTTTCTTTTTGGTTTTTCAGGCTGTTGCACCTTAAATCTGGAGTTAGAATAACTTCTACTGGGACTACCCCTGCCACAGAAACCCTTTGGTAGGCTATATTGTTCCTAGTACAGGGATACTTTAAACGCCACACTTTGGCCGCAGGTTGATTATATCAGCCTACAATGGTGTTGTACAGTAGGGTGGATGTTCAGATGGATTTCCAACATCTACCCAGGGGGTGGATTTTTGGAGGCCAACCTATTATGGTGAACAGGAAAGACACTGAAGTCTAGCAAAATCAAGGTAGGTAGCAGACTGGAAAGGCGAAGACTCAGGGGTGGTGCAAGAGTAGTCAAGGGCTAGGATACAGACATTGCACTCCAATAATTCCAACTAGACAGGAAAATACAACAATATACAATGATGCATTAGGCCTTTAACATGCATACTAAGAAATGAAACCTCTATGTTTGTATTGGCACACAACTACTTAAATATACCTATATACATTCACTCTTCTGATATGACAGAAAAGCATTTGATTGAAAACCAGTACAATACAGGTAAGTAGTCCGGTGCATTAAAAACACTTAAGAGCAACACTAGAATAGTTCCTATTAGAGAGAATTCTCAGAAATGTGCTAATTCCCTCCACCTTAGAGACCCCCAGCAACTTTGCTGGATTTTGAGGACTTGATTTTTTTTTAACCTGGAGAGAGTGTGACCCTTTTTCCCACTCTCTCATGTATTTTGATGTGAATTTTAACTCTGCGTTTCTTTTGGTTATGGAGTCTGACAAACTCCATAGGCATCATCTTTTACATTGTGTCACAGCACCTTCAGTGCAGTGGCACAGGGAAATCTTTTAGATTTCCAAAAGGTTGAAATACCTTTCTCAGGGATAAAAAACTGTTTCCCAGAGCAGTAAAGTGAAATTGACTTTCCTTACCATTGTAACTTTCTAGACCCAGCACACACTATCTTACAATAGAGTGCTGGAGGGGTTACCTAGTATCCTCTGTCTAGTTTCTCATGTAACATTGTATGTGTTACCATTTCCTCACTGAATGGCTAGTGGCAGTTGTTTCATTTGAAATACCATGGTTTGCATTTACCGCGGGTTGCGTTCGCAGCTCCGGTAAAGCAACCGCGTGAGCCATTTTTTTCAAAATGGCACAGGAGCCATATTTGCCAAAATAGCCCGGTCTTCTTTTTTCACCATTCCTTTGTGGAAAGGTCCTTCTGGAGATTTTCTCTGCACGCCAAACCAGGTCTGGTCTCTTTGTTTATTTCGCCTTCGGCGGGATTCAGGAGTGAAGCCCACCTCTGGCTTCAGAGTGTCTGGGGTAGGCAGGAAGTGAGGGAGGTGCCCGAAACTCCCTGTGCTTAGTCTCCTAGAAGACCCAAATGCACTCTGTGGTGATGGCTGGCTGACTGTCCGGCAAGGACAGCTACCCTGCTGGGTGATTGACAGCTAGGCTGGAATGAATAGGAGAGAACTGAATAAAAGGCAAGTCTTTTGGCTTGGAAGGCAGAGTCGACCACTGGACGAAGGAACCGAAGATTAACTTGAAGAGGACGCCTGCTGCAACTCCTGGACCGCTGGTTTTCCCGGTGAAGCCCTGCTGCAGTGCCGAAACGCCAAGTTCACATCGACAGAGAAGCCCCTGCAAGGACTACTTCCCCTTTAAGTTGGTAGGACCAATCCACTCCAAAGTAAGCCACCTGGACATCCATCTCAGAGCTGGTTGAATTTCCACAGAGTTGCTGCTGGCAACCGTGTAGCCAGGGAGGGGAACACCAGATTGTGTGCGTTGCTTTTAAGCTGGCCTAGAGCTTTTGGAAGATCCTCCGGACTCCCAAGAAGCAGGACTGACCAAGCCGGAGCCCCCTCAGATTGCGGTACTGCAGAGGCAAGCAAACCCCACCTCAACAGCCAGGAACAGTGGTGTTATTTGCGGTAGACGCAAGGAGCTGAAACACGAAACAGCCACTGAAAGTGAAGCTTGCCGGTTGCTAGTTTTGACCGTCCCAGTGCATTGCAGGAGTCCCCTGACGTCCTCCCTCTTGTCCCCACGACGGAGACCCAGGAAGAGTGAGATCTGCAGAGCTGCACAGGAACAGAAGTCATCAGCTGCATCTTTTCTTAATTTCTAAGGTACTGTAAAACAAGACTATAGAGAACTTACCTCTTGCTCCTTGCTGTAGAAGTGCTTGAACCTTACACAACTCGCAAGTCTAATCAGCTTGTGGCCGTACATTTGATTCTTTTTTTTCAAAGACTCCTAAGAACCTGTGCAAACACTTTTCCATTTACTTACCAGAAGTGCTTCATCCTATACAAGACGCTTGCCTATTGACTTTGGCTTAGCCTATTGAATTGTAGGACTCTTCTAAGAGGATCTAAAAGTGTTTGCCCTGCTTAAGAAATTTGTGATCTCCTGTGTTCTAATAACCTTTGCCTTTTACCAACTTTTAAGAGTATTCTAAATGCCAACAGTAGGATGTGAATGTCCCCAGCACCCTTGTTATTGAAGTCACCTGTGGGTGTAGGTTGTGTCTGTGGGCCATCCTAAAAGGGTCTTTACTGATTCAGAAACTCTGAGTGTACAGTATTGAAGCGCATTTGTGTATTACTATTATATTGCTCCCTTCTGTAGAAGGCTTTATAACTGACTGATATAGTTATTTATGCAAGAAACCCTGAGTTTAAGTTTATTTGAATACCTGTAACTGTGAATCTTTGTGCAACTCCACTACTGCTCACATTTCCCCTCTTGAGATAAGCCAGGCTGCTCAACACGCTACCAAAACTGTGTAGTACAAGCTTGTACCAAAGGTTGGGCTGCCTATACCTGTAGTCAGAGTGTTTGTAGTGTTCCCAGAGGGGACTGCATTCAAACTTTGCCTAACAGTTCCCTAATACTTTGCAAGTCAAGCACTAAGATGATGCAATGGAGCCTAGTGCCCTAGAGTAATTTCGTTCCAAAGGATATACGTTTCAGGTAGGTTTACTATATGAATGGACAATACCAGTTGTTACAATTCAGAGTTCCAAAAAGTGAAAAGTTCAGGTAAGTAGCTCTCGCAATCCCAGGACACTAGGGTAGGCCCAGGAAGGGATCAATGGCTAGATAACCACTGATCTAAGTCAGAAAAGAGAGGGATGGGGACAGGACTCAACGCTCAGGTAGCCCTAGGGAGGGAGGAGGTGGGGGGACGGGGGAAGAAACAGGTAGGTTTGAACTGTTAAGAGTAGATTTTCCTTCTCGAGAGAAATACGTTCCACCTTAGAGTCCCCTGGCACCTTTTGAAGGACTTTTGGATTAATCGTCTAATTCACCTGAGTAAGTGGGAACCTTTTTCTACACTCGCTCATTCTTTTACTCTGTACATGGAGACCCTTTTTACCTCTTTTTTGGCATTTCTTTGTGGAGTTTTCCTTTCCTCTACATTTTCTGGCATCTACATTTTACTAAAGTTGCACGCAACACTTTCTGTGGAGTGTTACTGGAAACGCCTAGAGCTTCCATGGTAATGGGTTCTTTATTTTCCCTTGGTTACCACACTGTTACCAAGGTAGGGGAATACTTTCTATACTACCTGTAATTTCTTTTGTGAGATCAGCACAGTCCACCTTATGTGGCGTGCTGGGGGGATCCACTGTATCCCTTTTCTTACTTCTCCAGTGGCCTATTGGTTACTGTGACAATTCCCTCTTCACGCTGGTGTCAGTGTGTTTTTTAAACAATATTTCGTGAACTGACCATCATCGCAGCTGTGGTAGGGTACACAAGGATTCCCTATTTACATTGTTTTCCAGGGCTTACCCTAGAAAGCCTGCAAAGGGTCTTTTAGTGACTGGCAGGACAGGAAATGGCAGTACAGGAAATGGGGGCTATTTGTCCTGCACTGTGCCTAACTGCAACCAGTTCAGACTGGGAAGCTGGCTGTCCATACTGGACAACCACCTCAAGTTTGAATGGTGCATTGGGTAATGATTGGTGGACTCAGCCAGTATTCCAGCATAAATGCTGAGGTCGTGGAGCTGAAACTCAGTTGACCACTGGAGCAGATGAATACGAAGAAGCACGAAGGAAGAAGACGCCAGCCACTTCCAGCAACCACCAGAGCCCGCCGAGTACATGCTGCTGTCCTTACCTCCACTTCTAAGTGACAGTTAAGATCCAAACTGAATGACAACCTCCCTTGGGCTAGTGGGCCCGACCAGTCAGGAGACAAGCTGCATTTTGCGGCGTCCCTCAACCAAGTCTGAGAAAGGCGCCAACTAGCCAGAACCGAGAAGATCCTTTGCTGGGCATCCGTCTGCACGAGATGTGCCGCCACATCCACTGAAGTCCCTTTCTTCTGTTGCCAAGACCGAGAAACCAGAGACCGGGTCTGCAGTCGCCTCAACACTTGAACCATCCTGCAGGAACTGATTCTTCATTGAAAGGTGCTGTCCTTCACCAGGTATAACCTGTGAGTGGTTTGCATGATCCTATGATCCTGGGGGCTGTAGATTGCTTGAATCCTGCAACACTCCAGATCCCCATAGGGTTACATTGGGGTGGCCAGCCCATTGTGTCTCAAGCTGTAGAGACACTGGTCCTTGGGGCATCCCTTCAAGTAAACCTCTAAGCTTCCTCAACTATAGAAAACCTATCTGTACTACCTGACAACCTCTAAGTGATCTGGAACAAAGTTATAGTGAGTTGGAAATTTGCATATAGGTTTCAGGTGGTTTGACTATGTGATTTGTGACCATCACAGCTATTCCACTGTTACTACAACTGTGGTTTACTATCCAAAGTTTATTTTGAGTGTTCTTCTATTGTTTTACTGTGTATTAATACTTATCAGACTTGACTGTTACAACATTGTGCATATATCAAATAGTTTTTATATAACTTACGAGTGTATTAGTGTTTCCTTGGAATAGGTATGCTCGGAATTCTCTGTATGTCACTACAGCTCTCCCTCCTTAGACTAAGCCTGGCTGCTCACCATTCTACCAAACCTTTGTGTGGTCCAGGCATAAACTAAGTAGCATAACCCTATTCACCTAAGGTGAGCTTTTCCAAGTTCTTTCCCAGACAGCAACTTGTGTAAAACTCTCCAACATTAACTTATCTCCCTTACTCAGATTTACCCCAAAGACCACTTCAGAAGTTCCAGAGATTTCTTTGGGGCCAGATACATCTGGGCCTCCCTTGACTGGACCAAGCACAGAGGTTGCAGGTGCAGAGATAGGTTTCAGATGCAGGATTTAGTTTTGGTTGGCATTGATATCTTTATTACTGTTCCAAGCACTGTCCAGAGGATCGCCTTTGCAACAAAAAAAATAAAATAAAAAAAAAACCAAAAAAATAAAAGACGACGACTACCAGTAGACCTCCAGGGAGCGAAGAAAAACGCGTTCAATTTGGAGTCACCAGGACCAGCTGTTGACGGTCAATTTTCGGTTAGAAAACAAAGGAGCAAGCCCCTGCACGACGTTGACACGAAGGGTTTAAATGCAGGAGCAAGCATCATGTAGCACTCGGAACAGTGACAGCTGCAGCAAGATAGATGGCTTAGAAGAAAGCTAGACAGTTCAATGCGTAGTCCAGTGACACTTTCAAAAGCTCAGCAGGAATGGATATTTGAGCAGGGGTTGAGACTGTGCTCACCGGTCCATGAGTTGACTGCACTGGTGTTGATGCTAGTAAGCTGCAACAGTCGCCCTCTGGTCTTCAGTGAGCTGCATTTCTTCTCAGGGCTCCAACGATGATAATTTAGCATGTATATAGCGCTACGAACCCTCAGGAATCTGAGTGCTGCTTATTATTACCCACGGTGTGTGGTGCTCATTTATCGACCTCAGAAGGATGAAAGGCTGAGTTTGGCCCTGCTGGGATTCGAACCTGCACAGATAGCACAGCGAGTAGAGCACTCGCTTTGACATCAGACCGGACCAACGATGACCTGTCAAGTAGCTACAGGAGTCCTCCTTTTATCCAGTATCTGGACTGGAAGAGTGCTCAAGTGCACCAATGCTAAGGATCTGCACCAATCAAACTGGCAGTTATTATCCAATCATGGATAGCGACTGGTCAAACATTCTGCACAGCAACAGAAATTCGGGGACTCAAATGTGGACTGAGACCAGACAGTCCCAGCCCCCACATCAGGTCACACACACAGACTGCCACTTTGCCCATGGAATGCAGAAGCTTTCCCTGCAAAAGGGCATTCCATATATGGAAATTCTGGCCCCAAAAGGCAGGAAGAGGGCCAAAAGACAACATGGCCAAAGGACAGGTGAAAATTTTGCGGCACAGCCATTGTACAGTATATGGTAATCTTTATGCAGTAAGTGCAAGTGTAAAAAGTCAAACACGGCAGAACAATATCCGCTGCCACCTGCCTACCATAGAAATATTGGATTTGTACCCACAAAGTTACACAACAAAAAGTGATAAAGAAACAAAATATCCCAGCCTCACTTCAAGGTGATGTGTGCAACTTAACACAAGAAAACCACTAAGGGAGACATAGTTCCTAAGTACTGATCGTATGTACAGATCAGTTTCCCCGTAAACATTACAAAAAAAAGCAAGACAAGAAAAGCTTAAGACTTTACTTGCCTCCAAAAAGTCAGGTCAGCAGTCCAAAAAATAAGCATCCCATAGAAAAAGCAGAAATAAAACATTCCCAATAGTTGAAGGAAGTTATTTAGTTATCGCTTCACCAATGGTGCAATCGGTTTTGCAGCATCAGTAGTTCAATTTAATAGTGTTGTTGCCATTAGGGTACTAATGCATTTTTAAGTCCTACTCTTGGCCATTTTGCTTTGGGACATTTCCCTTGAGTTGGGAAAACCACTAGGCAGGCCTCTGTTGTGATCTGGACTGGTTTACTTGGTCCCTTAGCCAAGACAGCCCAAATATACGAATTGCTTAGGTCGATCGACTGTTTGGTGATTGTTGGGTACAGACTCATTTGTTGGCTGTAAAACCTGTGTGTCTGCCTGGTTTGTGCGTTTAGAGGGCTTTCCTAGGAGAGCCCCCGAGTGTTAAATGTGTAGTTCCAGTGAGACCCTATGCATTCTTACCTGAAATGCTGAAGGATGTTGGCACAATGCAGAGCTGCTGAATTTGGTATAGTTCCTCAATGTTTCCTGTTCCTTCTTTGTGGATGCTTCTGGTCCTGCTGGTTGGTCATCCTCCTACGAAGGATGATTATTTTTCTTTTGGACTGGGATTAGTCTGGGGTGCCAGTTCATCTATCTTGCCCTTTGGAAAAAACGTGTACTCTTCATTATCTTTCCCCATTCCCGAATCAAGCCTGATTAACCTGGTTCCAAAAACACTTGCCCCTGGGTCCTAAGTGATGTGTTAGATTTCCCCATTGGTGTCCTCTTGGTCTGGGAGCAAAGGGGTTTTGCAGACCCTGCCACTGGCCTGAATCCTGCTTGGCTTCCTTCCTTTCCCCACAGATCAGCCAATTTCACTCTAGAATGCCCGGAGCAACCAACAGTAGAAGCTGCAAGATGACTGATCCATAACCATTTAAATTAGCATATCTTTTTACAACACCAATGGAAAGAAGACCGGTACAGCAGGGACACTGGCCTCTGTGTGAATTGTGTTTTATACTTTCAACGGAGAAAGAGGGGTAAGAAAGAGGGTCGCATATGAATCTCTGAAAGATATCAATGCTGGGGAACAAAGTAACTTATTCCTTCTCCAGCACTGATCTTTCATAGATTCACATGCTGTGAATAGATTACAAAGCAGTACCATATAAACATACTGGGCAGAGGCAAGCTCCTTGAAGCAACACTCACCACAGGAAACACTGACATTATGGTTACGCAGAACCACCTGTCTGACTCGGGACTCAGCTGCAGAATCCCTGTTGACGCAGTAAAAACGTGTAAAAGTGTGGACGGACCTCCAGGTCGCTGCCCTGCAGATGTCCAGCAGGAGAACCCCCAAGAGGAACGCCATAGTAGCACCCACTGCTCTGGTGGAATGCGCCCAGGATTTTCCCCGGGAGAGGTCTGCCAGCCTGCTGATGACAGAAATGCAGGATGGAACCCACATGGCAATTGAACACTTAAAAAGTGCCTTCCCTACACCAGAGGGACCAAATGTCACAAATAGTTGAGAGGTCTATCGGAAAGACTTTGCGCAAGCGACTTAGTACTTGAAAGCATGTACGACATCCATGAATGTAAACATCGCTCTGCCGGAGATACCTGGGATTCGAAGAAGATCAGTAACAACAACAGTTACTTGAGGTGGAATGTGATAGAATCTTTGGCAAAAAGGAAGAATTAGTGCGTAAGACCACCTTGGACTTGTGAAGGCAAGGTAGGGCATATTGCAAGAGAAAGCTTGGATTTCGTCAACTCTTCGTGCCATAGTGATTGCGATTAGGAAGTTAGTCTTCTAAGAGTGGAATTTGAATGACCTGTGTAGTGGCTAAAACGGAAGTCGCAAGAGTCTCAACAGAAGCAAATTCAGTTCCTAAGCTGCAGCTGGGGGCTTGGTAGATGGGAAAGAATTAAAGAGGCCCTTGAGGAACTCCTTGACAAGCTGGTTGGGCCACAGAGAAGATGCAGAAGTAGAAGTAGAACAGGTGTACCGGCACACCACTGCGAGATGGACCTCTACTAAGGAATGTGCCAAGCCTACTTGCGCTAGATACAGCAGGTTAAGGGTCCAGACCCTGTGGTCCACAATAGCAAAGCAGTTCCATTTGCTCTTGTAGCAGGCAAACATAGATGGAGCTCGGGCCAGAAAGCGTCTGCAGTCCTGGGGCAGTGGGATGGAGCCGAATTCTAGTAGCACAGGAGCCAGGCCGTCAGGTTGAGTGAGGCTGAGTCCTGATGGAGGACTGCACCCTCATCCCTGGATAGTAGATCTTCTCGAGGAGAAAGCCTCATTGGGGTGGGGTGTGGTGGCAGGCAGAGGCGAGGAACAGGAGGTCAGAGAACCAGAACGTTCTTGGCAAGGCAGGGGCCACTAAGATTAGTCTGCACTGATGCGGTCTGAACAGGTCTAATACTCGCACCACCAGGGATATCAGGGAGTGGGGGAGTTCAAGGCAAAGCATACAGGAATGCAACCCCCCCCCTTCACTCCCAGGGGAACGTGAAGGCATCCCTCAGGCTTTCCGGATGTGAGAACCAGCTGGCAAAACCCTTGAACTTCTTGTTCTCATAGGTGGCAAGCAGGTCGATTTCCAGAGTAATCCAGTGATGGAAGATTTGAAGGAGCAGAGACTCCTGTAGTTCCCACTCTTGACAGGAGTGGAGTTCCTTGCTAGGGGAAGCCTCCATGGTGTTCTGAACACCTGGAGGAACAGGTGGTATTTCAGTGCCCAGATCCACAGGGCATAAAACATTGTGGTGGTGTTGTCCATAAAGATCCAAACCATCCAACCGCTGACCTGCGAGAGGAAAGACTTGCGCACCCAAAAGACAGCGCATAGTTCAAGAAGGCTGATGTGGAGTGTCTTTCTTCCTCCATCCCCTGGCATGAAGGTTTCCTGTATGCGTGTTCCAGCCATCCAGGGAGGCATTTGTGGTTACAGTGACTTGGTGAGGGGGGCAGGTGAAAAAGAGCGTCCTGAACAAGGTGAGCTCGGCCTGATCACAATTGCAGTGGCTTCTCGAAGTGCTGTGTCAGTGAAATATGGTCCTCCCAGGAACCTGAAACTTGCCTACAGCATGCATCGAGGAACTCCTGCAGCAGTCGAATGCAGAGCCTGCAGTGTTGCAGTATGGGGATGCAAAAGGACAGTTCCCAGTGGGGACTTTAGGAGGCGGACAGATGCAATCGGGTGAACAGTTCTAATTTGATGGGAAAAGCTTGAACCCCACCCTCTAATAGAGTTGCCCTGCAAGAGGGAGTGTCTAGGCATGTCCACAAGTAGAAATACTGCTGAGATGGGAGTCAACAGGATGTTGAATAGTCCACAGAGAACGTGGGGGACTGCAGGCACTGAATGGTCTGCACAGTGTGCTGGGCAGCCATGTTCGAATGACGACTCCCTAACCAGCCAATCGCCCAGGTAGGGATAGACGCGTACGCCCGATCGGCGCAGATGGGCCCCTATATTGGAGCCAAGCATTTGTGACAAAATCTTGGGGCTGACCGAATCGTAGGGCCTTTAATTGGTAGTGGCAACCTGCGACCAAAAAGCACAGGTAGCGGTGGTGTTTAAATGGGTAGAGACGTGGAAATAGGCATCCTCTAGGTCTACCGATGATAGAAAATCCCCTACTTGTAATTGGGACAGAACCGTCACCATTCTGAAAGTTTGGACCTTAAAGAATTTGTTCAGTATCAGATCTAGAAAGGACCTCCAGCCAAGTGACTTTTTGTACTAGGAACTACCTCGAGTAGACTTGTCCTTGTTGGTTGTGTGGCAAGCTTGGATAAAGAGACTGGACCTCGTGCAGCAGCAGATGTATGCGCATCTCCACCTTCAGCAACAGAGCAATGTGGGCGACCACTTGATGAACTCCAGCGTGCGGCCCTGCTGGAGAAGGGATAGCACCAAACTTGTCAGTGGTGATGTTTTTCCACTTGTGGATGTACTGCGACAGCCTTCCCCCCCCCCCCAACCCCCACTGAAGTGCGAAAGTGGGGTGGCTGGACCAGAGGTGAGTCTTGTTTTAGCCCGTTGGCCCATGGTGTGCGAGGAGCCTTGTCGACGCCGATTCGTCCTGTAGGATTGCGACTGATTTCTGTAAACGTCAGACGTAGAGTAAGAAAGGGACATGTACTATGACAATGTGGACTGGTATGAAGGTAGTTACTCTTGTGTAGTTCTTGAGAAATGGGAATTTACTGAGAGAAAGGACTGGCGCCTTTGCTGCAATGCGCCCGGCAGCGGGCAGTGTGTCGGTTTTGATGGGCTGCAATGTCTTATCCACTTCCTTGCCAAAGAGATCAATGCCATTGAACGGCATGTCCACCATCTTCACCTGAACCTCAGGTCTGAAATTGGCAACATTCACCCGCGACCCCTGGTTCCCCTCACCAGAACCAACGTGCAGTTTACTTTATTTTAGCATTTATAAAAGCGTGCTTAACCCTCAGGCATCTAGGTGCTAGTTACAGGACAGAAGCATGGTCAGAGTGAGGAAGGGATGGTGAGAATATGAGCAGTCCGCTTGCATATAGAGCCAGATTTTTAAATGTTTTCTGAATGACCAGTAAGATGGTTTAGAACGAAGGGTGAGCAGCAAGGAGTTCCGGAGGCAGTGACTGGTAAACTCGACCCTCCTGTTCTTGTGTGTTTGAATCTGGGAACGGTCAGGCGGTGGCAATAGGTTGAGCCTGTGGTCTAGTGGAGTTGGATTTTTCAAGTGATAGGTAAGCCGGGGCTGAGTTGGTGAGGCATCGGTGGGTGAAGAGGGTTTTGAACTTAATGCATTCACAAATCAGGAGCCAGTGCACATTTCTTCTGGCAGCTGAGATGTAATGACTTTTAGAGAGGCCGAGGGCAGCATTCTGGATAACTTGTAGTTTGCTGATTTTCCGTTCTGTGGTCAAGGCGAGCAGAGTTGAAATGACATGCATTACTTACAACCATCAGAAATGCTTTTACGCTATCTGCTTAGATTAACATGCTGTGCATAGTCCGACATCCAGTGGTAACCGCGGAGTATTGCATCTTGTCTTTCGAGAATCGAAAGGGGACGTCGACATGGGCATGCCTGTAACACTATCCCCTACGTGAAGTGTAGTGTACCCAAGATACCTCATGCGTTGAGGTCCCTCGGATTGCATTTTTTCTGCCAAGAGGGAGCATTACAACTATCGTGAGTGAGTACAGAAAAGAGAGAAAGTAGTAAGACGTCTATGTTCCTTCCATCCGAGCGGGGAGGAAGGGTGGGCGCATGTGAATCTAAGCAGATACAACCATCAGAAATGCTTTTACGGTAAGTAATGCAGGTCTTCTGATGTTTGTCAATCTGCTTAGAATCACATGATGTGCATAGACTAGCGAGCGAGTTGGAGGTGGGTTGTGAGAAGGAACAGTAGTGAAAAGATGTCTCAGTACTGCCTGTCCCACCTGAGAATCAGGCCTAGAATGAGTGTCTAGGCAAGAGTGTTTTGTAAAGGTGTGTACAGAACTCCAGGTAGTCGCTTTGCAAATGGACTCAAGGGGAACATTTGCCATGAATGCTATTGACGCGCCAGTGCCTCGAGTGGAATGTGCTCTAGGCTTGAAGGGAAGTTCTCTTAGCAAGATAGTAGGAGACAATCCATCTGGAAATAGTGAATTTGGAGACTGCATCTCCTTTTCCTGTGGCCACAGACACGAAAAACTGATTAGTCTTCCTTAGTGGACGAGTTCTTTCCATATAGAACATGACAGCTCTGCGTACTTCCAATGTGTGCAGGGTTCTTTCCCCCAGGCTTGAGGGGTTTTGAAAGAACGTTGGTAGCTCTATTGACTGGTTCACATGGAACTTGGAAATGAATTGAGGCGCAAATCTAGGGTGAGTGCGCAAAACCACCTTGTTTTTGTGAACTGTTACAAAAGGATCTAGAATAGAGAGTGCCTGCAGTTCACTTACTCTTCTAATGGAGGTGATTGCTATTAAAAAAGCAGTTTTGAGGGTGAGGTTCTTAAGACTTTCTTTGTGCATGGGCTCGAAAGGAGCTCCCATAAGCCTAGTTACCACCACATTTAGGTCCCATACAGGAGCCGGGTTAGAAATGGAGGGTGCATTCTTTTTACCCTTTCCATGAAGGCCTTAATCACTGGCATCTTCCACCATGACACCTTCTGTTGTGATGTTTTATATGCTGAAAGTTCCGCTAGGTGCACCTTTATTGAGTTGAAGACTAGGCCTGAATCAAGTAAGCAAGTTAGGTTTAGGACAATGTGAGTGGGAGAGCAGTCAATTGGGTTGATGCTCCGAGTTACACCGTTTCAATTTACTAGAATAGCAATATATAGTGTTAGGTTTCCTTGCCTCCCTGAGGATGTCCATCCATCTTTGGGGGAGCTGCAGGTGTCCGAATTCTAGGACCTCAGGAGCCAGGCCACTAAGTTCAGTGTCTGCGGGCATGGGTGAAGCGTCTCACCTTTGTCTTGCGACAACATGTTGCACGGGCAAGGCAGTCTGACTGGAGGAGATAGGGACATCTCCATCATATGAGCGAATCAGGTTTGGCGGGCCCACATGGGGACCACCAATATCATCGTGACTGGTTCCTGGTGCATCTTGTGCACGATCTTGTTGAGAAGGGGCGTGAGGGGAAAAGCGTAGCCAAATTTCCCTGACCATGTTATCCAGAGTCCGTTCCCCTTGGATCAGTTCTGGGGGTACCTGGAGGTGTAATCTTGGCATTGGGTGTTTTCCAGGGTCGCGAACAGATCGATCTCTGGAAAACCCCATTGTGCGAAAAGGTTGGCGACGATGTCTCTGTAATTGCCATTCGTACTCCCTGGGCAACGGAAAGTCTCTGCTGAGTACATCTGCCAGAAGATTGAGTTCCCCTGGAACATGTTGTGTTAACAGGAACATGTTGCTTATGAGAGCCCACTTCCAAATGTTCTGTGACAGTTTGGACACCCCTGGCGAACAAGTGCCTCCCTGTTTGTTCTGATAGTACATGGCCGTGGTGCTGTCTGTCAGGATTAGGATAGTCTTTCCCTGTAGTTGTGTTTCGAACGTGTTCAGTGCTTTGAATACTGCCAGCAGTTCCAGCAGGTTTATGTGGTTGGACACTATGTCTGGCGGCCAAACTCTGCTTGCTGTCTGCTGGAGCAGGTGGGCTCCCCACCCTGTAAGGGAGGAGTCTGTAGTTATCGAGTGGCTTCCACTGTGGGGGTGGTGAAGGATTTCCCCTTCAAGAGGTTTTCCCTCGACCACAGCAAGAGAACTAGGGCCGGCAAGACCACCACTAAATCGTCCCACTGTCTGTTGAACTGACACCACGGGTTGCTTAGCCACTCTTGCATTGGGCGCACTAAGTAGATACATGGCGCCATCATTCCTAGCAGACGCGTAGCCTTGCATACCGTTACCTCTCGACTGGCTGCATAGTGAGGGATTTGGAACAACATGTTTTGAACCCTCTCGTTGGAGGGGAAGACAAGGCTGTCCTTTGTTCGAATTAGAACCCCTAGGAATTTTTTGACTTGACTGGGGTCTAAGCTGGATATTTTCTCGTTGATAGAGAATCCCAGGCTGAATAAAAGATCTATCGTCTTTTGGGTATTTGCCAGACACGTTACGTAGAGTCCCCTGTTATGAGCCAGTCGTCGAGGTAAGGATAAACTGCAATGGATTGCCTGCGCAGGTGTGATGCCGCTACTACCTTTGCAAATACCCTTGGTGCAGATGCTATGCCGACGGGTAGTACCTTGAACTGATAATGTTTGTTTTCCATCATAAACTTGAGGTACTTTCTGTGTGCTGGCAACATCGAAATATGAAAGTATGCATCTTTCATATCCAGAGTTGCCATGTAATCCTCCTGTGTGAGCAGAGGAATTACTTCCTGCAGGGTGACCATGCAAATTTTTTGTGGTTTTACAAACTTGGACGCATGGTTAGATCCTTTTAGGGTACAAGGAAGTACACTGAATAAATACCCTCCTTTACCTGTGATAGAAGTACAATCTCTATGGCTCCTTTTTGTTCCAGTATCTCGACTTCTTGAAGTATGCGAAGATGTTCTGGTGTTAGTCTTCGTTGACGTGGAGGTCTGTATTTTGGGGATTGGTTGAATTCTACACAGTACCCGTGGGCTATGGTTTTTAGTACCCACTGGTCCGTGGTTATTCCCTCCCATTCTTTCAGGAATGATGTCAGCCGGCCCCCGACCGGAGAGGCATGGGAGGGGACCCGAATCTTCGAGTCATTTGGAGCCTGAGGCAGGAGAACCTCTGGGGATCGGGTTCCTGCCTCTTCCCTTACCACGTCACGGTCCCCTTTCAGGGTACGGGGTATTGCAAGTATTGGTCCCTTATGGAGAGTTCCAGTTTCCTGAAGGGTATTGTTGATGAGTGGAGCGTTGGCCACAAAAAAAACCTTCCGTTTCCAAATCCTCGCCTTGTGGAAGGTCTCTGAGTAATTTGGTCCAAACACTTTAGGGTTTCATGGTCTTTTTTCACGGTTTCCGAGGCCTCATCGACCGCCTTTCCAAACAAGTTGGATTCCTCCACAGGTTTGTTTATAAAAGACACTTGCGTTTCAGGTTTAAACCCTGAATTTCGAAGTCACGTGTGTCTTTTGAGGTGAATGCCCAGAGGGAGGGCTCGGCTGGCTGTCTCGGCAGAATCCAAAGTGTTCTTTAAAATGCTCTGGTTAACTTGCCTACCTTCAGAGACTGTGGTAAGTAGGCGGGTCCGTAGATGTTCTGGAGCCTCTTGTAGGCCTTGTATTGAAGACCATTGCGCATCTGCGTAACTGGCCAAAAGAGTGGTGTATGCTGCCGCTCTGGTAACACTCTTACACAGGGAATAAAGCCTTTTCCCCTTCTTTGTCGGCGGGAGCCTCGTCTGTTGATAAAGGAACCCCTGCTCTTTTTCTTGTGGTAGTGACTACCAAAGAATCTGGGGTGGAATGACCTAATATATAGAGGGTCTGATGGAGAAAGGCAGAAGAGTTATTCTATTCTTGAGTTTACACCTCTTGTAAGAGCCGTTGTAGACAAAGATGGAGCCAGGCGTTTCCTAATCGAATTGAGGAGAGGGATGGCTTGGCTGGTTGGCGGCTTCTTTTTGAGTATATCCTCAACGAAGTCGGCTTCAGTGCTGCCTCTTCAGTGGCAATTTTAAAGTGATCAGCTGCTTTACGTAACATTACATTAAATGTTAGTTGATCATCAATAGGAGAGGGATTTCTTGCAGGGCTGTTCCGAGGAGAGTCCAAAGCCAGAATATCTGGGTCTGGGTCTTGTGGCTCTGGGGACTGCCATGGTTGAGGGTCACCCACATCTGGGTCCTCCCCTCAGCCTTCAATAGGTTCATCTTCTCATCACCAATGGGCTCATGTTGCTACTCGTTATAGAAAGGATTCTCCTGTAACTTAACTGGTAGAATGTCTTCTTCAGTAAGGTCATAATTATATATGTCCTCTTCTAAAGAGGGGTCAAAAAGCCTTGGGAATTTAGATCTAGGGTTATCAGGGCTTTCCTCCCTTGGCCTTCTTGGTGTAGGTTGTTCTGCACGTGAAACAAACTTGTCCAACCTTTCCATGCAGTCCTCAAACTTTCCCCTAGTCCAGACTGACGACCTAGAACGGTATAGGGGTGGAAAGGTGTTTCTCTCTCATAGTCTTCCATCAAAAAAGTTTCCCTAGCACTCTATTCCGTTGTAAAACGTAGAGATCTGTGCCTTAACGTCGAAGAAAGTCCTTCCTCTCCTTCAGAGAAGTCCTCTGGCAGGAACGATGAAGGTGGGGTATCCCTGAGCCCTTCTCTCTACTTCTGAACGCTATCCTTAGATCTCAGCGGATCTTTGGGTCTTTCGGAGAGAGTCCCTAGCCTGCTGTTTTTGGGAATCAGCGGCCACAATTCTTGCCAGGCTAACCTCGACGGCCTCACCAGTCGGGACGCGCGTAGGTATATCTGACGATTGTAAGGGAGTCCGTTTTGGCGGAATCAGGGCCTTGCCCCCATCGGTCACCTTTTCCGGCAGTGGCGTAACTTTCGGCAGTGGTAAGGCCTTGTCGGTCGTCGCCGTACGCTTTCTTGTGATGCGTGTCGATGGAACTATGTGTTTTTGGGGTAGCGCCCTTTGCCTTGGATTGCCCAGTCGCAAGGCGCGCATGCGGCTGCGGGAGGGCTGCCGATCTCGGCAATCGGTAGGTATCACCGGAATTACCGGTGCACCCGTTGGCGCCTAAGTCTTTTTCGACATAGTCGAAGTAAGGCTAAAGGTTGTGTGCTTAGTGTCATGCACTTGTCTGTCTTTGTGGCCAGGGTGTGACTTCCCCATAGAAAGGTCAACAACTTCCGGTTCGGAGGCCCGATAGTCACTCTCGCCGTTGTCACATTCGATGGTAGCGGCAGTGGGAGAAGTCCCGGCCTTGAACATACCGTTGGCCGCCCACCGTTTTACTCTACCCTCCTTCAAAGTCTTGGAGCGGAGGAGCCTAAAGGCTGCACACCCTTGCTCTTTATAAATCGAGTGGCAAGCACCGGTTACACCGTCTGTGTTTATCCTTCCATGGAAATTTGCTCTTACAAATAGGGCAAAATCTAAATGGAGTCTCTCCATAGCGGAGGTTACACAGAGTGACTCACACCAACTGGGAAAGAGGGAAGAAAGGGAAAGGCATTTTCAGTTTGAAAAGAAATGTCCACCCGACCCCACTCTCCCTACTGTATAGACGGAGGAAGGCCCAGCCACGAACTGGAACAGCCATTGAGACAAATAATTCGACCAAACGTCGTTGGACAATAGCAATGTTCTTTACGAACTCCGCATAAGGGCGACCAGTTATCTGGATGGAAAAAAACAATCTGAGGGACCTCGACGCGTGAGGGATCTTGGGTACACCACACGTCACGTAGGGATAGCGTTACAGGCAGGCACGCCCATGTCGACGTCCCCTTTCGATTCTCGAAAGACAAGAAGCAACACTCCGCGGTTACCACTGGATGTCAGACTATGCACAGCATGTGATTCTAAGCATATTGACAAACATCAGAAAGTCTAATTTGGACCCTATGATAACTCGTGGGATGGTAAGGCTGTTGTCAATGGAGAGAAAGTGTCTGTTGGCACTTAAGTGTTTTATAGGGAGGGCGGCGGAAGATGCAATATTGCTTACTTGTCGCGTCTTGTCGAGGGTGGCGTCAAGGTATATTCCCAATGTTTTTGCTGCTGGCGAGACCAAAACTGAATGCATCTATCACAAAGGACCAGTAGGCTGGGTCTAGTTTGTTAAGTAGGGCTTGGGTACCGACCAGTAGGATTTCTGTTTTTTCATCATTCATCAGGCAGAGCAGAGGGGAGGCCGTCCAGGCCTGGATTATCTCGTAAATGGCGTGAAGTGTGGTGGTGTCCGGTAGGTAGTCTCCTGTGAGGGGAAGGAGGATTTGCGTGTTGTCTATGTAGTGTATGTAATGCCAAGAGTGTCCAAGTGATCAAAGAGAGGCTTTGCGTAAATATTGTAAAGTGTGGAGGCGGTGCAGGAACCATGCCGGACGCCGCAGGAGACTTGGGTCGGGGAGGCTGCAGATTCACCAGCAAAGACTCAAGTGGTTCTGTCAGCAAGGAAGGAGGTAATCCATTTAGTTGCCTTTGGGGAGAAATTGGCAGCAGCAGTCAGATTGTGGCAGAGGGTTTGGTGGTCAACGAGGTCGAAAGCAACGGCGAGGTCGAGTACGAGGGCCAGCTTGTCTGAGTCTCCGATGTCAGAGTTGATTTTTGAGGTCCAGCAAGGCCAATTCGGTACTGTAGCCTGGGCGGAAGCCCGATGGTGGAGGCCAATGATTTGATTTTGTTCCAGATAGTTTTGGGTCTTGAGGTAGGCTGCTTGATCCACATTTTTTTTAGGACAATAGGACGGTAGTTGGTAGGTATGGTTGGGGGGGTGTGGGGTTAGGGGGTCGAACAGATAAAGGGTGGAAGTTGAAGCAGGGGTGGTGGGGTGTTCAGTGAGGGTTGTTGTAGGGGATGGTCTGGGTGCTGGGGATTGTTTCGGATGGCAGCCTATTTTAGATGGATGGTTTCCTGTAGTGAGGAGAGTGCATCTTGTACCAACGCACCAGACGTCGTCTTCAGTGAAATTGGGAGGTGGTGTGGTAGGAGACTCATGTTTGCGCAGGATTACAAAGAGCTCACGTGTGTCTGATTTTGCATTAGTGATTCTGATGTTTTAGGTGGAGGCTTTGGCATTGTGTTTTGCCTGCTTAGTCTCTTTAGCGATGGAGGTAAAATGTTGTTTGTGGTGCGAGAAGGGGCTCTCCACCATACTGCCTCCGTGGCTCACTTTCTGGATTGTATGGCCTGGAGGTCTGGGGTAAACCACAAGTTTGTGTGTGGAGGATTTAGCTTTGCAAGGTTTTAGAGGGCAAGTAGATTTACCAAGCATGGTAGGGTTGTTTGAGCGATCTAAAGCATGCTGGTGGTCTACGAGCAATAGGAGAAGACTATCTTTGGTGAGATTACGGGAGCAGCGAGATGAGGCAGAGAGCAAGGTGACAGTGGTGCTGGTGGGGCATTTTGTGGTGGGGATGGAGAGGGAGATGATGTGGTGATCTGGCCAAAAGGCAGTTTATAATGTATAGGATCGAAATGTCACAGTTTAGGTCTGCAAGCCAGTCTATTGTGCGCCCTATGATGCGAGTAGGTGCTAACATGCATTGAGGGAGGCCAAAAGCGCTTAAGGCATGGCTTGGGAGATAGCATCCTTATCTGGAGTGTCATTAAAGCCAAGGGTGAAATCGCCTAGAAGAGTCTGGTGTTAGGAGGTCCTCTTCGAAGGATAGGGTAGGACTGGGTGGTCGATAGGTGTAAGGTGGTAGTGGTGGATAGCGAGAGTTTAGCAGACAGGAGGTCGCAGCTGGGTGGAGGGCTGGTGTTATGATGGGGAAGAGTCTCTTTGTGGATCCGCTGGGAGAATCAGAGTCAGGAGGGTAAGCAAACATACCGGTCCCCTCCCTCTGCCTTCTGTCCTTCACCCAACCTCCCGTAGGGTAAGATTAGGTGGAGAGCCCTTGTCTCTAAACTTCCTCTAGCCTGGACGTTGGTCGCCAACCCGAATTAAGGCTCCTGTCCTAGGAGTTACCTTTGTAACAGGATAGTGGAGGTGCTTGACTTATTTGAAGTAAATACATTGCTTACAGAACTTTTCAATTGCCACCACAGCCCACTGCATCAATTCCAAAACATCTTCCCTAGAGATACCATAGTAGATGTTAGGGATGGACTTCATAAGACAAAGGGAACTGGGTTGTGATTATTCTATCTATTTCCAACATTTCATTACTTACCAGCTGACTACTAGTAAGTGATATTAGCTCTAAAAGTTGATATATTCACTGAAAAGCCTTGAATTTCAGTGAATGTGGGAACTCATGACCAGCTTAACTCGGAGCGCTCCCGTTGATGTCCCCCATAATGCCATTGTGAATTCTGAAATGTGTGTGCTCATGGGCTTTGCAACTGGAAAGTGCAGAGTTAAGCATGACTTGCAAAATCTGCTAAATTTGAAGGGATTTGTTGCATTAAATCTGCACAACTTAACTGCACCTTAACTAAGGTTTTTTCTGTGAATTTTAAGGGTTTTGTTATACTATTTTTTGTTTCTTTTGTACAGGCCACTGGCCATGTACTTCGGCTGTGTCCACTGTACATGTTCCCCCAATATGTTTATTTTGGATCCACTAGGTGGCCACTATACATGCCTCTCTGGCCCACTAGCCAAGGCCTTTGGCCCTGGCCAGTGAGCACGGCCTTAGGCCGTACTCACTCTAAATTTTAAAACACTACCGGGTTGCTAGCCATGGCACTGGTCTTCGGCTGTTGATACGGTACATGCCCCCCCCCAATATGCTTCTTTTGGTCCCCCAGGCTAGTGGGCCCGACAGACATGTACTGTCTGTACATGTCTGTCGGGCCCACTAGCCAGGGCTTTTGACCCTGGCCAGTGAACTCAGTCTTCATGCTCACTGGCCAGGGCCATATTGCACCCCTTGACATGTTACCCCAATAGGTTACCCCACACCACACTGTAAAATTCCAAATTAATCTAATTTAAGGCTCTTTTTAAAAAAACTTTCAATTAAATGTGGTTCTATAGGCAATGAACTACAAATAACAAATATTTCCGAATTATCTGAAGTTATTACATGTATGGCGCACTTTCAAAAACATCCCTGAATATGAACAAAATATCCCGAAATATGAAAAATAACCTTGGATATGGCAAAAAATAAACTTGAATATGCAAACACGTTTGAGCTCTGATCTTGGTCCCCAGACCCCTTCCTCTCCCCAACTCCCCACCTCTAGCCTGATGCCATTTCATCCTCTTTCCTCTCCCAAATGGCATTTGTATCAACGTTTCATTCTCAGAGAACCCCTAATATAACCCCAAATATTCACGAATATCTCTTGTATGGAAAAAAAAAAAGAAAATAATAATTGGTGGATTTTTCTTTTTTGAAAAGTCTCTCTGCTGCAAAGCACCATGGGAGCCATCTCTATAACTTTGGGAAGAGGCGGCACCCACTTCTCTGTCACAATATAAGTACTGGACAAAATAACCCCAGACTCCCCCCAAAAACCCCTGCACCCCCCTCCCCCAGGGAACTTGTGCCAAAGTTGTTTCGTACCTGGTCCAGTTCCATCCAGCGATTTTCACTGTGCAGTCTGGTGGTCGGTCAAAAAACCGAGAAAAAAAATCTCGAATTAAAAATCTCGAAAAAAAAAAATCTCGAAAAAAAAAAATCTCGAATTATTTATTTATTTCTTTATTTATATGTATTTGTGGGTTCAGGTAAGTATAAAAAAAAAAGGGTAAAATTAAAAAAAATGAAAAAGAGGGGTTGGGGGGAACCCCCCATTTCGAAATAAAAACGTATTAAAAAAAAATTAGAGATTTTTTTTCGAGATTTTTTTATTCGGTTTTTTGACTATAAACCGTGCAGTCTGGCAAAAATTGCCCTTTTTTGTCTATGGGGAAGAAAATGGGGACTAGGCCGAAAGGGAGTTAGTTTTCTTAATAACTTTTTTTTATCAGATCTTTCCCAAAATTCCCAGTCTAGGTTGGTGGCTTCAGTCTAGAGTGGCCCGTGCGCATAATTCTACGGGTGCAAATTTCAGCCAATACCATTGTACGAGTCAAAATTTATTAGCAAATAATTTTTGGGATGTCCTATGGTACTCATCATGTTCCTTAACTATGGTGCAGCAACTATATAAAAAAAAAACTATATTATATATATATATATATATATATATATATATATATATACACTGAAAAAACTTTGTTAAAACGAACGTTATGGTTCCAAGTAAAACCGAAAAACCCCTGAAATTCGCCAGTTATGGTAAGCTAAGCAGCCATAACTCACGCCTCCACCGTGCACTAAGAATAACACCCAGGACATGCTCTTCCTCTCATTTCCTCCCCACCTTTCGTTCTCAGCTCTCCTGCCAAAAACAAAAAAATACATCCAAAAACAACAAACGACATATTCCTTTAGGAACCACCTTTCATAGTTAAAAAAATATAACTAAAAAAAAAAATGTATAGACTCCATCTACTTTATATTTCTCAGTAAAGTACATAGACTAAATAAGATTTTCCAACATTTCTATTTGCATTTTGTGTTATGCTAATGGGAATATTGTGGTGTTCATCCTCTGTTCCAGGGACTGGAACAGTGGATACCGGCCCAGAAGCCCAGGTTATCAGCCCAAGCGATAACCCCCTGAAATGGGTTATCAGCCCCTGAAATGGGTTATCAGCCCAAGCGATTCCAGCCCCTGAAATGGGGGATGAAGGCCATTAGCACCCTAGGTTCCCAAAGCGGGAAGCGGGGTGCTAAAAAAAAACAGGATTTTTCTTCCAACACCAGGACACCTGCGGCATCCCGGTGTAGGAAGGAAAATCCTTTTCCAGGATGGCCACCATGGAAAGGGAAGGTGAGGGTTCCATACAGGGCCCTTCTTCGCTTTCCATAGCAGCCTGCAGAAGGCAAAAAGAGAACCCTATGACCATATTACCACAAGCCCATTTTTCTTCCCTTTCAAATCTATCCTAATATCGAATAACTTTACCACAAAGTCAGTCCCAGGTGGACATGGCCACTTTAATCCTATGTTTTGTCCCTTGTGGGCATGACCAGTAGCCAGATTGTCCGGATCATTACCTTATTCCACGACCCTGACAATCTGGCCACTGCCCATGGCCACAGGTTACCCCTCAGTCACTAAAGGTATACCTCGATTTTTTGTAGCTACATCATGACACTTGTCAAATAATAAAACACTGGCACATTCATAAAACCATGCTTGTAGGTCCTTGTCAATGCTCCTTTCGCAAGTTTTCTGGAAATCCACCCACGTTTTATTTTTTCAAAAGTGTCAAATGTATGCACATACAAGCGTCATATAACCTAGCCCCCACTTGACAAAATCCATTCAGACTTTACGAAAACATCTAAATCTAGATCTATAATCTTTTTGCAAACCTTTGTGTAGATTCGTCAAATGGCACCACATTTATAAGCCTTTACAATATTTTGGGACCCCCACTCTAATGTTGCTCCCTCTCAACAGAATCCCACCAAACTTCGCAAAAACATGTATATCTTGATCTATTATCAGTTTTCCAAATGAAGTGTAGATTCGTCAAATGGCATCTCATTTACAAGCCTTTATATTATTTTGGGACCCACCCCATTAATTTTGCCCCCTCATGACAGAATACCACCAAACTTGGCATACTCACTCAGAATCAGCCCAGGGATATGCATGCAACATTTCACGCAGTTCCATTAAGTGGCGCCAAAGTTATAAGCCATCCAAGAACTGCATTTCACCAACCCTGTAATGCTAAAGGTGTTCGCGAACTTTCACAGGACTGTCTGCGGACTTTCACAGCAAAAAACACCAACTTTTTTTGCTTCTTGCAGCCACATCCCATCCCATCCCATCATCACCACTCACCTCCCCAGAGATTATTTGATAAATTTGACAAGTGGAATGCTGTGTTTTTTCATATGTTTTTACCGCGATGTCAGCGGACATCGGCCGTTGTACATGAATCCAAGATGGCAGGCGTTTTCAAAAATCTGACGCACTTCACGCTCCTCACCATCCAATCAGCAAACACGTTGCATGTCCGCGGACATGACGCAAGCCGATTAGCCAATCAGGACACTGTCCACGGAGCGAACAGGGAAGTGTGTCCGCGGACCGGACATAGATATCACAAATTATTTGTGACCTACTTTTTGGTCATTTTTTTAAAAAACGACTTGACGGATTTTCACCAAATTTACAAAAGCACGCTTTCGGGACCAAGCCGCTGCTCCTGCCGCAAATTTGGTGAAAATCTGTCCAGCGGTTTGGGCTGTAGGCGTAAGCAAAGTTTTTTCCCCATTCAGTCTATGGGGAAAAAAAGAAATTTTGGGACCCCCCCCCCGTATAACTTTGCCCCCCCGGACCAAACTTTGCAAATAAATTCAGAGTGGGCCATATACTTTTATTGCAAAGTTTGGTGAGAATTCGTCCAGGCAGAGCGAGGTTATAAGCCGCCCAAAAAGTGCTCTTCCTATGGGATTAGCAATTTAACCATAACTACACGTGACTTCCCCTGTACCCATGATCCCTCACGCATGTAGGACCCTCAGGTTGTACTTTTTCTGACATGAGGTAGCATGAGGAGTAGCTGGAGTACAGAGTATCCAAGCAGACAAGATAGATAAGACTACAAGCATCCATGCGCCTTCTCTCAGAGGGGAGGAAGGGCGGGCGCATGTGAATCTAAGCAGATGCAAGCATCAGAAATATGATTACGGTGAGTAATGTACCCCTTCTGAGGCTTGTGGAATCTGCTTAGATCACATGCTGTGCATAGATTAGCGAGCAGTGTTAGAAGGAGGTGGGATGTGAGAAGGTTCATGAGCGAACAAGTGTCTTAGAACTGCCTGCAGTAGTGCCGAGTAAAGGTGTGAATAGAGCTCCATGTAGCTGCTTTGCCAATGCTGTCAAGGGGTACATTTGCAATGAAAGCCAGAGTGGCTCCAGTACCTCTTGTAGAGTGGGCCCTTGGCGTAAAAGGTAGGGTTTTATCTGAAAGGGAATAGCACAGTTGGATACATCTGACTATCCACTTAGAGATGGCATTCTTAGAGTCACGATCTCCCTCTCTGCCTGAAGCTATGGAGATGAACAGCTGATCTGTTTTTCTTAGCGGACTGGTCTTGTCTACATAGTAGAGGACCGTCCTCCTCACATCTAGTGTGTGGAGTTTCACCTCAGCAGAGGTCTTGGAAGGCAGCCGGTAGCTCAATAGACTGGTTAACATGGAATTTGGAAATAAACTTAGGCGAGAACCTAGGGTGAGCGCGTAAAACCAGTTTATCCATGAATAGTAAAGAAAGGATCCTGCACTGACAGAGCTTGAATTTCACGAACCCTTCTTATGGAGGTGATGGCTACCAAGAAGGCATTTTTACAAGTCAGGTGTTTGAGACTAGATTTGTGCATGAGCTCAAAGGGAGGTCCCATGAGCTTAGCAAGTACCACATTAAGGTCCCAACCTGGTGGTGGGTTAGAAATTGGAGGGTGGAGTCTCTTTACCCCTTCCATAAATGCTTTGACAACTGGCACTTTCCACCATGACACCTTGTTATGGGAAGTGGTGTAGGCTGATAAAGCTGCCAGGTGCACTTTAAGCGAGTTAAACACTAACCCTGCATCCAATAGGTGGAGCATGTAGGTGACAACATTAAAAGGAGTACAATCAACTGGGTTGATTTGCTTATTCTGGCACCAAATAATGAATCGTCTCCATTTGTCATAGTAACAGTGCCTTATGTCAGGTTTTCTTGACTCTTTCAAGATATCCATACATCTCTGGGGTAAATGACCAAACTCGGACTTCAGGAGCCATGCTGCCAAGTTCATTGAGTTGGGCTGAGGATGCACTGTTAGTCCCTTGTGCTGGGAGAGTAGGTTGTACCAACACAGGAGTTTGATGGGGTGGCACACCGCCAGTTTGCGTAGGTGTTGATACCATGGTTGTCTTTCCCACATAGGAGCAAACAGGATGAGTGTCATCGGTCACAATTCATCCATAGGGTGTTCCCCTTGGAGCCTGGCTGGGGGAACCTGGACGCGAAGTCTGGGTATCGCCTGTTTTCGCTTGTGGTGTATAGTGGGGAAACCCCACTGAGAGAAGAGGCTCCTACGACTTCTTCGTGTAGTCTCCACTCGTGTTCTTCTGGGAGGGGATCCCTGCTCAGAGCATCTGCTAGCGAGTTGAGATCCCCTGGAACATGCTGGGATGACAGGAAAATCTTCCATTTGAGTGCCCATTTCCAGATTTTCTGGGCAGGCTTGGACAGATTTGGCGAACTAGTGCCCCCTTGTTTGTTTAGGTAAAACACTGCAGTCGTGCTGTCTGTTAGGATCTGAACTGACTCGTTGGGTAGGAGGGGTTCAAATGCCCAAAGTGCTCTGAAGACTGCCAGAGGTTCTAGCAGATTGATGTGGTTCTGAGCCACTGTGTGAGACCAGAGACCCTGAGCTGTATGGTGAAGGTAGTGGGCTCCCCACCCTGCTAGGGAGGCGCCTGTTGTGACAACGGCTTGTATCTCTGGATTGTAGAAGGGTTTCTCCTTCGTAAGATTCTCTCTTGTCCACCAGCGAAACTCTGTACTAGCTTTGGCAAAACGACCACTAGATCGTCCCACTGACAACTTGCTTGAGACCACTGTTTCGCCAACCATTCCTGCATGGGTCGCATGCGCAGGCGTCAGGATCCACGTAAATGCAAAATGCCATCATGCCTAGCAAACGCATCGCTTTGCGCACAATTATCTGGCGACAGGCCTGATATTGAGGAATTTGCAGAATTCTTTCCTCTGATGGAAAGGCCAACCCCTCTTGGGTGTTTAGGACAGCTCCTATGAACTATTTTGGAGGTGCTTGGCACCAGGCTTGATTTTTTGTCGTTGATTGAGAAGCCCAATTGGAAGAGGAGGTTGATTGTTCTTTGGATGTTTAGTCTGCAAATTAAGGGGGATTCCGAAGGGTACACTGGGATTGCCTCCCTGCGTAGGTGCGCCGCCACCTGTTACGCTCACCTGGTTCCCACAGGGGTGTCGGGCGGAACTGGACAGCCACAGTCTCCACCAACGTGATGCGTAGTGCCGAGATGACTGACTGGACTGGCCCACCTAGCTTCGTCTGCTTGACCCGTAGAACTAGTCTCCTAAAGGCGGAGAAAGGGAATTAGCCACCCGTGGATTTGAGTAATAGCCCCTCATTGCGTCCCCATTTATCACCTCTGATATTCCCGTTCACAAGGCTCACCTTATAGTTTTGAATGATGAGCTCTCCATCCTGCGAGGAACGCAGGGGCGCGTTGATGGCCAGTTACTTCACTGGCTTGAGAATATTGGAAGAGTTCTAGACAAATCTTGGCTCCAAACCTCCTGGCGAAGGACCGTAAATCTATAGTTCTTAAGAGTTCAAAAATGTCTGAATAATCACTCTTGTCCAATTCCTTCGTTTATCTTGCAGCTTAGACCCAAAAGAAGATAGTCCTGTGGCAGCTGAACGTGTTCAGGTAAGAGTATGTGCTATCCGACACTGTCCGTTAAATGATGCCAAGGTTTAACTCGCTGCTTTCTCTTTTCTTACAGGTGCGGCGTAAGAAGATTTGGCGTGCTGGTGAATAATACCTCCGGCGGTAAAATCAGGTAAGTATATGGTGGCAAGAGATTGTCCTTGTTTGTTCCCTCGGCTCATGTTGTTTTCTTGTCCCCCTTAGGTGCTGGAATGCGGCAACATAATGATGGAGACAGCGCCGGATCATAGAGATGCTGCGAGGGACGGTGAGTAAGGCGCTGCGCTGCTGCTGGTGGTGGTGATGCGACGTGTTTAAAATAAAGTCGTTTTCTGGTTCAAAGGTGCGATGAATCCGGAATCGGGTAAGAAACCCAATAATGTTCTTGTTCTAACCTTTCTTCTTCTTTCCCTTCTTTCTAGGCGCTCTGGACTCGAGGCAGGCATGGCAAGAGGCTGGATGCCGACTGCAGGCACGGTGAGCGTTACGCTGCAGGATGCAGAATAACGCGAAGCGTGTGCTGCTCTTCGGGCGTGGTTTAAATAGCCTCCAAAGTAGTCCCAGGTAAGTATTCCTCCACAACCACAACCGAGTAACAAAATAGTCCCTAGGTAAAGTAGTCCCTTCCAAGCCTCACATGGGCTTGGATCTCTTGCAGCAAGTTCTGCATCAGGTAAGTTTTAGCATATGAGCCTGGCGCCTATGGCGCCAGGACTGTTGCCCCCATATGAGCCTGGCGCCACAGACGCCAGGATTGTACCCATATAGCCCCTAACAGGGGTTGCTGGGCTTTCTCTGGGTAACATGATGCCTGCTTTCGGGGTTGATGGACTTGGTCTGGATGCCCGGGGGTAGGCATCATGACACCACCACCGCCAGTACCTTGGTGAATACCCTTGGAGGCGAGGTGAGGCTATTCCGAAGGGCAGCACCTTGAACTGGTAGTGCTGGTTGTCTATTTTGAAAATGCAAGAATATTCTGTGCGCTGGGAACATTGAAATATGAAAATAGGCATCTTTCATATCCAATTTTGCCATGTAATCCCTCTCTTTTTAGTAGGGGTATTACCTCTTGTAGTGCAGTCATGCAGAATTTTTCTGGCTGGACATACTTGTTTGCAGGATGCAAATCTAATACTGGGCGCATTGTTAGAAGGATGGTCGTGGAGGCGCCCTATTAGTTCTATACAGTATCCTGCGCACACTGTGGACAGCACCCATCTATCCGAAGTGATCCCCTCCCATTCGTGGGTGAAGGTGGAAATGCGCCCCACCTACTGGGGATGCATGGGAGGGGACCCGAAGCGGAATGTCAGTTTACTGGGTGGCGTACCACCTCTGGCAGGGCTGACTCTACCCCTGGCGCGGCCTCGGCGCTGCCCTCCGGGGAAGCCCTGCGATGATTGGAACTGATTGTTGCCCCATGAGGTTCCTTGATTTTGATAGTTTGAACCCCTCTGGGAGCTTTGTCCCCGAAAGCGACGAAAATTAGTGTTTTCCCTCTGTCTTGAGGGCTTATTCGTGAGTTGTCCGGGAGATTTTAGGGTCTCGTACTCGTCCTTAGCTGTTTTTAAGGCTTCATCCACTGCCTTGCCGAATAGTACATTCGGCTCTACCGGCATGTCTATAAGAGTAGCTTGGGTTTCGGGTTTGAACCCTGACTGTCTTAACCAAGCGTGACGCTTTATTACAGTGCCTTGGGCGATTCATCTTCCAGCATTACTTGCTGCATCAAAGTTTGTTTTCAGTACGCATCCTGATACGGACCTGCCATCTGCTGCCAGCTGAGCCAACTGGCTCTTCAGTGGTTCAGGTGCAGAGGATACTAAAGCAGCTACTTCTTCCCACTGATGGCAATTGTAGCTTGCCAAAAGAATGGCACTGTTAGCAATTCATGCCCGATATGCGGAAGTGGAGGCAACTTTCCTGCCCAGAGCATATAGCCTTTTGCTCTCTTTATCAGGAGGTGCTTCAGAAGAAGGGATAGCCTGAGTAATGGCTCTTTTGTCACCTAGGATCTCTTGCAGAAAACCCCTGTCCTCTTGGACACCTTGTGTGTCAATATGAAAATGGGCTGCTGCCTTAGCCAGTACCTCGTTGAGGAGTGGTTGATTATCTACCGGTGAGTCATTCACTGGGGGGGTCTTTAGGAATTGGGGAGTCAAGGTCAAGATCATCCTCCTCCCGGTCCTCGTCATCCCTGTAATAAGAGACCCCTGTCTGGTCACCCAGCATTTGTGGTTCTGTTTCCTCACAATATGACTCGGGATGGTAAGGCTCAATGACTAAAGGATCTGTTACCAAGCCCTGCGCCGGGGCATCAGAGCGGAGTCTTTTAGCAGGGGGTTGAGAGGCCTTGGACCCCCGAAGGGGCAGAGGTATCTGGTGTGTTGGCATAACTATGAAAATAATTAGGGTCTTTTTCATAGACATTCTTCTCATAACCCTAATCTATATCAGCTGAATTCCATTCTCTGGAGCTAGGGATAACCACAACATCTTCTGTTTCCTCCTCCATGCCCATATCTTGAGAAGTGGGAGGGACGGATGATTTTACTTTTAGTGGGAGCGTCATGGACCTTGGACTTTCCTACCGATTTAGAGGCCTTTTATTTTTCCTTATGAACATGGTGTTCTGAAGATTTTTTCTGTTGTTTATCCCCCTTCCCATAACTAGAGGAATGTTTCCCAGTGCTTTTAGGTGTTTCCGAGGGATCCGACGTCTTGCGTCGAGATTCGGAGGTGGTACGAGATTTGGAGGTGGTCTTGGAGGAAGGAGGTGGAATCTCGGGAGTAGACGCTATGCGCCTTTCCTGAGGATAGAGGTCGGAATCATCTTCTGACGATCGGGCCTCTGGGACTATTGGGAGTGTGACACCTTTTCCAACCACAGACGGTTGGTCTTTGTCATGAGGTGAATGGGAACACCCAGAGGACACAATCGTTGGAGCGCTCCCTCTGTTTCTTCTGTTGCCGATCGATCGATACACGTGTCGATTCACGGCCGGGGCTGATTTGTTTAGTGGAAGTACTGTGTGTCGCACTTATGGGGACAACACCCGGCGGCATAACTGGGCCTCTGGCCAGTCCTCCGGGGTCAGGGGCTTGCGCGTGGGCGTCTAAAGTCACCCCTCTGCCCTCGCCGTCCGATACGGCGGTGTTGCTGCCATCGCTAAATGTAATTCGGCGTCCATGGCCTCTAGTTGCCTGGCGTAGTGGGCCCAGCGTTTAGTGGAGCGGTCCTAAGTGTTTTCGGCTTGAAGAGCTTGCAAGCTCGACAGGTAGCCTCAGGATGGGCTCGTGGGAGACACAGATTGCACTTATGGTGCTTAGCTACCCTGGGGAACTTCCTGTTATACTTAGGGCAGAATTTGAAAGGAGTACTCTCCATATGTCAAATTGGCAGCGGACGGGTATATGTAGGCAATAAATGTGGGAAAGCTTGTATGACCACCCCCCACTCTCACTACATGTACAGGGCCGAGGCCTTCCAAGGCCCAAAGTACGTTGTGGAGTTTTCGACGGCAGGTTTCCTCGATATTCACCGACGGGTAGAAGAGTATGGGGACGTTTTTTTAACAATTTTATTGACCTAGAGACTGAAACATATGTAGACCATCCATAAAACCTGAATCAAGTGTCTTATTGTGTCGGAGGCCATACCTTAAAGGTCTCCATCAAATGGAATGGAGTCTGACTTGATGATTTTGTCTCTTAATGTCACCATTTGAAAACAAAAGGTGTCTTTGAGGAATAAGGTGTATGACAAATTCAATAAATTACTATCCATGTCATACAAGAACACAAGTCACGTACTAACCCCACTTAAAAGAAATTCTTTTTGATCATAAGAAATTGAACAATATGTCCTTGACTAATATTTGATAACCAAAAGAACTTGTTTTTATTTGCCTGATAAAATACCAAATACATTGTCTTTTAGAATGAATGTGCTCGTCATTGTACAGTAAAACATTATAAATTCACTAAGTATAACTGTTGGTGTTCAAGTGGACGCAGGGAGGGGTAACCAGTGCACCTTTGTTGTTGTACATGTTCTGCTCAGAAAGCACAGAGGTTACTACAAGTGATTGCTTGGGAAAGACGCAGGCAAATTCATGTTTATATTGAAAAGAATGTGTGTGCACCAATGAACATTTGTTGGATGTGGAGAAGAAGAGTGTAGATATAAGCGTGTAAACTGGGAGGAAAAAGGGAAGCAAAAAAAAGATGGAATAGCTAGAGAAGAGTGAGGGGAATGAAATATGAAAAGGGCACAAGAAAACAGATAGGTTTCAGCCAAGTAAAGAGGCAGGTTATTAAAAGAAATTGGGTTTTTGGGGCAGTAGCAGGGGAATAACCGACGAGGAAAAAACAAAAAAAGAAACAAAAAAAATAAATAAAAAAAAGATATATATATCAGAAGGACAGGTCTACTCACTGGCCAGAGAGACAAAAATCTGTGCGCACGCACGATATAGTCCACTGGAAAAAAAGAAAAGCGGCATGCTGCGCAGTAATGTGCTGTTGATGTGTGTATATTTTAAGAACCCACATCTGCAAAACAGTTAACACCCAGCCTCCACTTTTAATTGGGTGAGATGTATACATTGATGGCACTCACCCGAGCTCTCCTCCTCAGTATCAGACTGGCTGCCAGTGTGGTCTTCCTCGCTCTCATCGTCGTCCCCATTCATCTCGGCAGTGGAGTCCCCGTCAGCCTCCATCTCCTCAGCTTCTTTACTCTCTGGCCCTACAGGCATGGAGAGGTCAGGACTGCAGGTGACAAACAGGCAAAAGAAGAAGATCAGCATGCTGTTTCTTCACATACTTTTCAGGAAAAGCAGACCATGTTTCTACTTGAAAACCAAGCACAACGTTTCAATTAAATTTTACTCTACAACTACCACATTTGAGTTGTTCAACAGGTCATTTTGCAGCACTTTTAGACAGTAAAGCAAACCGCGATATATGAGGCAGACCGATTTTCTTAATTTCTTCAAACTTAAATGGCATTATCGTCTCATTTTTTTCATTATCATCAAAGCAATCCGTAAGATCAAAAAATAAGGGGCAGCTGCAATGAGCACAACCTGCACAGCAGCCTCTGTAGGTTTGCTGCTCACAAGGTCACTCAGGGATCTGGTTGGGCTGCACCCAGCACTCAAAAAGATGAAGTGACCTTCACAAAGGTTTCTAAATTTAGGTTAAGAACACCGAGACATCAAAATCCGTAATGTTACTTAGATGCAATAATATCATGCTGGGCCGATTATCGTAGACAGACACAGACACACACACACTCGCCACTAGCCATTGCGTACCGATAATTAACTCTCGGTGAGTAAGAAATGTTTTACTGGGTGCATGAGAATGGCAAGTGACTATACCAGGGTAGTTGCTTGAAAAATGATGTGAGTGGACGCTGGGCAAGTCCCCAATTTAAGTGAAACGTATTCCAAGTGAGGTGCGCCAGTCAAACCACTAGAACCCACGCTGATGACTATGTGAATAATAGTGTTCAGCTTAATTTCCATCCCATAAAATGGATGTAACAGAGACCCAGCCATTGTACAGCTTGAAAACGAATTTTGTATCTTTCACAATTGCCCATATTCCTCAGAAATTGCCCACAAGCATGAAACGCGCATTAACGCACTTGCACTTAATTTACAAAACATCTGTAGACTCGCATTACATTAATGAAAATTATGCAGATGAAAGATTTTGGAGGTCTTTATTACAAGTTTGTAAACTGTGTCAAAGGCAACCTCTAACATGGGGCGGCGGCTGGGCCCACTTAGCAGCTTGATTCAAATAAGTCTGTGTCTATGTCTTACAAAATATGGCAGGAAGTTGCGCTGCTGAAGATCTAAACCGAATTCCTCGATGTTGTTCAAAAGTAAGTTCTGATCAACTAATCCTATAACGCTTTCTGTGTTCACTGTACTACACACAGTGGGCCAGATTCTCAAAATAATTGTTGCAAGTGATGAAATTCGCAAGTGCACCTCTTCACTTGCACCAACAAAGCTGTACTCAAACCGCCAAAGGGCCTCTAAATGTGTGAATCGTAAATCCTCTGTGCTTTTTTCATTTGCACTCATTTTTCAGAATCTGCCAGTTTGTCCGTTTACTAAAGCACAACTCCTATATCATTCTAACCCTTCTGTGAGGGAATACATCGATCATGTGCAATGCTTAATGTTGAAATGCGCATTGATAAATTTGATTGCCACGATTTTTCAGAAGATGGCGCAGTGAGATAAACTTGAAATGCCACTTATTCTGATCCCAGTAAGTCTGAAGAGGGTTGGGGGACTGGATGAGAGTACCCATGTATATCATGATTGCTGTGGGGCAGCATATAAAGCACGGGGTTGTGATTGCAGGGAGGGCACGAACAGAGATTCTGGCATCCATTATTGTTTTTCTTTTGGGAGAGAAAGGTGGCAAAGGAGTGTCTGCCCTTAAAATGGCTCAAGCGGAATTATCCCCAAACTACAGGTTTTCTGCAGCGAGGAAGTCTGAAAGCAGCTTTATGTGAATTATGGGGAATTTCATACTTGAATAAAAAAAAAAATTAAAAAATAATGATCACATTTTGCAACCTGGGAGATTAAACTTCTAACATGACGGGCAAAGCAGGCATCTACATTTGCGCGTACGCCACTGGGCGAGTAAAATAATGGTGTGCTGTGGGCATGTGCTGTACTGAGGGGGTGGGGATAAATGAGTTTAAGACTGGCTAATAGCTTGTAACTTCATAGGTTTACCCCTAGAGTACAGTAGAAGGCCATCCTAGAACGTGCTTGGTGTAATACGTACCTTGACAGATATAGGGAAAACTGATGGAACAGTTGCAAATAAAAAAAAAATAATAATAAAAATTAAAAAAAAAAGACTTCAGTGCTACCAACCAGTTTTGAAACTGAGGCATAGACCCCATTTTCAAGTGTGATTATTTTTTATTACCCATGGCAATTTCTTTTTTTTTGACGAGTAAAAATATTCTGCAACTCTAAAAGACCTTTTTATAATCTTTATTTCTTTGCAGTTAGTAATCCATGTGAATAAAAAGATGCATTCTTAGATTAAAGGTCCTTATCAGGCGGCAACTTTAGAGCTGCTTCCCGCAGCATTACTCCTCTTTTACCACTGATCCTAACATACAGAATCCTTGAAGATGTGTAAGAATTGGGGGGGGGGGGGGGGGGTTCCGGGGTTTCCAGTTTTTTGGTATCGCGGCGTTTTACTCCCAAGAGCTTTTATGATGTAATTGTTTTCGACTAAATTACATTGCAAAAGCTCATCGAAACATATTGGGGGGGTGCGGGGGCCTTTAGGGACCCACCTGCCACAAATATATATAAATATATATAGGGCCTGATTCATGGAAGTGTTTTATAATGGCGCAATCCCATAGGAAAACGTTCCATGAATCAGGCCCTCATTGTTTTCCTCAATTAGTTTTTTCTAAAATAATTATTTGGAATAAACTCAAGTCGGTAAAATGACAATTTTTTTTTATTGTATTATTTATACTCCCTATTTTTAGTTTTGGCCGTTAGGACATTCACGTAATTATTGAAACACAAAGGCGTTTGTTTTTAAATAGAATGAAAACACGATCCAATGTACTACCGTTCACCCGAAACCGAAGTAACTGGTCACCAGTCTGTCTATTACAGGCAGGGACACTAAACAGCGAAGCGGCTGGTGCAGATTTGATGGAAACAAGGCGTGTAAATTGTTAGCCTGACCCTCCAAAAAAGGGCCTCCCTTCTGAGCAGATCCCCGGCAGTTTGGGGTCTAAAGTCACGGCAAGAATGGGGTTGTAGCCATGATGAACGGATGCGCTGACTGGGGAGTGAGGCGAGGTTTTGTTATGATGTAATCACGCAATATATGCATAGCTCTCAGTCTTTAAAAACTGTTCTAAGGTTCTTCTGTCTATAAAATGCTGGTCCATCATCCAATTTCCATTAAACGCCACTGGGCTGGGTTATCGGGGAAGGTGACGACATGAAAAGTGTTATTTCTGGAACCATAGGGAGCATATATTTTTAGCAGGCTTTGAAAACAGGGTGTGACTTGGTAATGTGTATAAAGGCATTTATGTTTCGATATCTGTTAAAGCCACGCACAGCACCCAACACCACCCGACCCACTCATTCCCCAGATTGCTGTCAGGCTCCCAGTTAGACTTTCCAGGCTTAGTAGCACTCTGTTACTTTTCTGTGCCCAACAGTGTCTCAATAAATCAGTGAGACACAGTTCAATAGCTGGAGCCTCTACTGTGCAGTCAACCCTACCAGCCTAGGGCCAGGTGTGCCCTTTGGCACTATGGAATGGTAACATCCCTTAAACTAAAAAGGTTTTCCTCAGAGAAGGTGGGTCTGCTAAGTGGAAAGGAGTTTAGTGGGTCTTCCTTCAATCAATCTACCTTGGGTGCAGCTATTAACACAGAATCGAACTTGACCATTGGAAGACTTGGGCTTGTAATAGAGCTCTTTAGGTAACCGGCAATTTCAGTTTAGCAGTTGGTATTTAAACAGATATCGGGATTACACAAAAAGATTGTTATTCTTATTGTATCTAAAATGCCGAATGCACGTTTACTTAGAGCGCATTTGGCATAGTAGATAAGATCTAAGCCCATAATACCAAATAGGGGTGCAGGGGTTGGGAGTGTCCCCCTCCTACATTGTAGGCAGTGCGGGGGACAAAAGGCCAAAATCCCAAAAGACCAAATTTTCAAAATGCGGGCTAATGGGCTCAGTGATTTTGTAATTTGGTATTTTGGGATACGATATTACAAAGTACATCCAAGTGAATCAATGTCCTCCATAGGGGTTTATGGAGGACTTAACAGAACATAAGCTCTTAAGCAATGTGCAGATACAATTAGTACTGACGGTGTGGGAATGGGCTGTTTTGTCAGCTAGCTGGGTTTGGAATTGTATAAAGTATTTAAATATTATAAAATTCAGATATCAGCCAACCACCTGGTAACACATTTGAGCATTTTTCGTTCAAAATCAAAGAGGTTAGACCCCCCCTACCGCACCCCAAAGTGGCAGTTTGAAACATCCCTATTTTTATGCCCAAATCTAGATTTAAAGTCAATTATTGGTCCGTTTATTCAAAATCAGAATAATGTTAAAATGGAGCAATTTTGGATGTAAGGACAATAGGTTTTAATCCTTGCAACTTTACTACACCGAAGTAGATCAAGATATTTCGGCTAGGAATTTAATTAATATGTATTTGAAAGTAAAAACACAACTTCATATTTTGTATGCATGTTAACTGATTGCATTTATATTTTTCTTTTTTAATTGTATTTTTTTTTTTAGGTAACTATGACATAGTAATAAGTTTCTTGCAAAATGTAAAGCAATAAATAAAAAAATAAAAACAGCAATAACGACAGGCACGATTATCAACAATGGATGGGCAACAGGAGGCAGGGGATTTGCAGTGTGGACCTCAGGCAGAACTAGGAATAATGCAGCGCGACACATCATGAAGCCACTTCGCTAGCTCCTACTTCAGCCTCAGCCTCATGGATCCTGGTTAGCTTCTAACCAATAAGAAGCTATTTTCTAGTTCACAGGCCAACTGGCACTGCACAAACTTACCTACATGATATTAAATCTGTGGATGTAATTTATTTTAATTTGAAGAGCAAGAAGGGAACCACTTTTGCAGTTACGTTCAAAACATCCCCTCTGTGCAAGTGAGTAAGTTGCCTTACAGCCTTTCTTTTACGCTACATGTTGGAAAAGGGTGTACATTCCTACCACAATTAACTATTGCAGAAGGCATATATAACAGACTCCTATCGAACCTGCCTGCTTCTACTATGTGAAAAAAGGGCATAGGGCATAGAACAAAGAATCCGTTTAACATCAGAATTAACATGCACGTTGAGGAGGAGAGTGGATGCATGATGGTCATGCATATACCATCATACACTCTGCAGCAGAACAAAAAGAAAATACTCCAAATCGAAAAACAATGATGAAAGGACAGATGTGAAGTGTAAGTGTCAAAGGACACATTTAAGGAACATTTGAAGCATAAACTAAAACATAATGGATACAAAATCTATTGGATCTCATGCACAAATTCAGGCTATGTACTAGCTCCTGCTACCCCAGCGGAAATACATTCGTCATCTGTTGCCGTGGGTATGAAAAACAATTCTCAACCTACAGGATTTTAAAGAATTTGCAAGGACATAATTAACCGTAATAGAATTTGCAATAATTACAAATCAGAGCAATTGTACATGATGTGCTTACGTGTCCAAATATTTTATTTTACTAGCACCAGATCACTTCATGGCACCGAAGTCACCTGCTCGCAGCCAGGATGTAAAAGCATGTGCCGTCTATCGACATTGGGTCTGAAAATGGCCATCAGGTAAGTGATATTGAGGTAAAATGGAGATGAAGACGTGAGAGAAGGGATGGCAGGTGTAAAGACTGGAGGAGGTTGTCTGTACTCCTGCTCTCTATATGGTAGAGGTGAGGCACAGAGGACCCCAGCCAAGATTCTCTATTTGGTAGCAATGGACGAGCAATCAAGGCCTAGCTTCTCAGGAGGCGATGTAGGCTGGTTCTTAAGTACAGTATAATCCCCAAGCACCCACAAAGGAATGTCCACACACTGTATTAGTTAAAACACAGTCTTTATATAATTAAGGTTATATACACAATCACAATAACTCACTTTGTGCTCAGCAAATCTACAATGGCAAATATACACAGTTCTAAGTGGTACCACAATTATCAGATTTCATTAAGGTGCATCAGCTGTACTCTGGTCAAATGTCACACAAATCAATTAATAAAGGTAACCCACAATAGACATAGGAGGAAAGCAGTGGGTTAAAACAATGGGCAGAATACTGGCCCTATTACCTAGACACAGTTCTGTTTGGAGCTTCCCCCCCACCTGAGCAACCTGTAAAAGAAAGATACACTACAAGCCCAGTCCATATATTGTTCAATAAAGTCTTATTTCCTTCTATAATGTTTCTACCATCCCAATCTACCTGGAATAGCAGAGTTCGATGACGAGTCGTCGACAAATCCTTCTTGAGCGGCTCCCTTTAAAGCAGGAGCCACAGATCGTCGAGATCCCTCGAAGAAAGTGAACTCGGCGTCAAGGCGGCAACTTCGGTCCCAGCGGTGCTAGTCGACGCCGAATCGAAGATGTCCTGCAAGGAAGAGGCGTTCAGGGCACTTCGATCTTGATAGGTCAGGAACGCAAAGAATTTGTGAAGAACTGTGGCCCAGCAAGGGCGTCGAGTCTTCCGGCGTCTTTACAGTCTTTGGGTGGCGGGAAACCCACCGGTGAATGCTCCTCGGCGTGTCGACGGCCTGGCCTTGCCCAGCGGGATAAGGCGGGCAGCGGTGCGGATGAACACGTCCGTGAATCAAGTGTCTTAGGCAAAGGAGCGTTGCGGCTCCGGTCGTCAATGGCACGGCATCAAGCGGTCCCCTCTTCTGGGCAACACTGCTTCGACAAGCATCCAGCGGTTATAACAAACCTGCGAAACCTGGTCGATGACGGCTGACGGAATGTCTGGTGCTTATCTTTGTTCTCCTCGGCGGTCCCAGTCTCCGGTCGGCAGCCTGTCGAGGGTCTGACTTCCAGGGAGCTTCGGCGAAGGATAGTGGTGCTCGATGGTCCCTCGGAGCACGGGAGGAGGGCGCCCAACCTCTTGGATCAGTCTCGACGGCTTGGCGGCTTTCAGATTTCGGCAAAGGGAGACAGCAGTCAACCTTCTTCTTCAGGCTCGGTTGTCGAGATCAAGTGTCAGTTTCAACTTCAGCTTCTGAACGAATTCTAGCAGTGAGAGGCCCCCAGATATACTAGTTGATCTCTCATTCATTCTGCTGGGTCACACTCAGGCAACCAATCACTCAGAAGGGCATCCAGCAGTTAGCCAGCCAATCAGACATACTGTGCATTCAGGCCATTCTCCTCCCTCTCAGACACTCACAACAATGAATGTGTATTGGGACAAGTACCCAGCCATTCAACACTACACACTGGATTAATACCAGTTTCGGGCAGGGCGGTTTCAGTCATGCCTTTGATACTAGAAACCAGACATCCACAACAAAAAGTGCATATTGGTCACACACTCCATTCACCCAGGTCCCACCCACAGGGTGTAACCCACAACATACAGTCACTGGGAAGGCTCCAGCCAGTCTGGGCTGGATTTCACAACACCACCATATATGGAACTTCCACCCAACAGCCAGTCAGGGGGAAGGGACAGAGTCAGGGCTTCCCGGGACGTTGGGAAAAACAAGGTAACAGGCAATAGAAAGCAAAAGGCCACAGGGGCCATCTTGTTTCCCATCAGGAATCAACTCATTCCAATGGCAGGGCCTGGGTATCCCAAAACGGAGGATACTCAAAGCACCTGTCAAATTCAGCATGGAGCTGCCACCAGCCCATACCCTGCTCTGTGGGCCACACACACAGGTGCCCAAAAACATACAGTAGAGGCACAGGGTTGTACCCCCACCCATGAGTGCCATAAGGGTATCCCATGGGTCTGTACACCAAACCAAAAACAGGAAGAGCTGCGCTGACAGGAGACCCACATGGACTCTGGGCAGAAAACAATACAGAACACAAATGAAAAAGGACTACAGGACAAGGACAGGGAGGCCCTGTCCCTCCAATGCATTTCCAGCATCACAGCAGGGAAACGTTCACCAAAGTGGAAGAAGTAGGGAGGTGTTACATAATTTCAGCTATAGCCAGGCTTAGGGCCTGATGTTTGAGTGACATCTCAAGTCGTGCAGCAGTACACAGTGAAATGCATTGAAATATATTCAGGCAGTGAGCACATAGTGACAATTATAAACAAACTTTCTTGCTCAGTTTGAATGCCTGTGCTGTGCGCAAGACTAATCTGTTTTGGAACACACAGCCCTACAGATAAGGTGTGTATTGGTCACTTTTACTCACTAAAAATGGGCAAATACTCCCAAGAAATAAAAATAGAGAGTAAAAATACAATAAAAAACAGGAAAAAGACCTGTAGAATTTTGCGCCCCTGCTTTCACCCTCACAGCTTCATGGATATGTTAGAACCAGTAATGCACCTAGTACCACAGGAAGAAACTACTATTTTAACTGCCTGATTGGAAGAAAGAAACATGCATCTTTTAATGTGCAAAGAAATAAATATTACAAAAACATTTCAATTTTTCAGTAAAAATATTTTACTCGCTTATAAAATACTCTCATTGGGAATGACTCCCAAAAAAATTTTATTTTACTCACAACTTTAAAAAATAGGGAGTAAAATACTCTCCCTTCCAAATCTTATCTGGAGCACTGGGAACACACAAATACATTCCAATAACAATACTTCTGGCTGTATTCCAATTGCTTGAGATGTGTTACAATTGTCCCGTTTGTTTTAGTAATTATTACTGAATGTTCCCGTAAACAATAACAATGTCCTAAAGACTACTATGGTCTATAAACCTTACAATGGACTACCAAACCAGATGAGGTTTAGAGATAATTTGTCAATTTACCAATGGGTGGGAGACGGCTTAACAACGCCCCGATGCTATAATGAGCTGGTGGGGGTGGGGGCAGGCTCAGAAGGAGAGGTGTTCACAGAGCTGATGGATCTCGATGAGGCAGAGGAGGCTGAAGGACCCCCGATAGACTGGAACCACTCTTTCATGCACCCCTAGAGAAAGGGGAGGAGGGAATATCCCCCCTTTTTTTTCTGCCTGGATTTTGAAGTCTCTGAAATTGCATTTGTGGGCTTCTGAGACAAAGATTTTTCCTTTTGGTTTTGGAGAGGAACTACTCTAAGTTTGACGGCGCTGTATAGAGAAGCATTCCTATGGCAATCAGCTCACCAACTATGGACATATTGCATTCTTAATTGGCTGTTTGCACCATAGTCAATTACAATTTGACACTAAATCTTTTAAGGCATTATTAGCTATTTTGGCTGCTTTTTGCTAAAGAGGTAATGGTGATTTCAATAGGTTTTTCCAATTGGATTTGATATTTTTGGGTTTTTTCTTCGATTGTGCAGACCACAAGGCTCCAGGCATTAAGCTATCAGCTTTCATCTCCCTATCAACCGAGGACAGTAGCGAGTATAAGAGCTTGTTTTTACCCATTCTAAATATCACATTGGGAAAGAGAAGAGGTATTTGAAGGGCTGTTCACTTCATGGGGTTGCCTAGCCAGATTTAACAAGGTAGTCAGTTACTTTTGAAGTGGCTATTGTGCTTCTGAAATGGCTGGTTTGTCTTGAGTAGACAGAGGCAAGGACAATGATAGATGCAGATTCATTTATACGTTTTGCATATCAAATGTGTCATTTGTAGTTACAATATTAGTAGCAATGTTTCTTTACTATCAATTTCTCATAATAAAAAGATGTTCACTATACATGAGAGTGAGAGAGCCTTCATTGGGTGTTCATTATTGAAAATCAAGTCAGAAACATTAAAACGTTTATAGGAACTGTGGGGCATGGGGGTGAATGGTTAGGTGCATGAAGGTTGAAGCAGGCCGTGTGTTTGGTACACTGCCAACCTTCAAATCACAAACCTGTCTTTGGATAGTTTTTCAAAGGTGTTTAATTTGGGTTCTTGTGAGACCTAGTCTGGTAGTTTGTTCCATAGGGTGGGGCAATGGAAGACAATTACTTTTCGCTGTTTTTTCTGCACAGACATTTGAGAAGAACAAGTTACTACCAACTGGTAACATTCTTTCGATTGGCTGTTCCTCCAACGTATTCCACATCTTGAACATTACATGTCAAAGATGTGGAATACGTTGAAGGACACTATCCATTCGAAGTGTTAGTCTTATTTGATGACCGCCGGCATCTGTGTTCGATGGCAAGTGTAAGGAATGACCTAGACGAGTGGACGGTCTTGTGGATAAGATTTAGGATTACAGAGCTGTAGCGAGATCACATTGATGTTGGTTGAGAGAGCATACTTAATTCTAGACGTTGTGTGGCAGTGAAGTGGTCTGCGGGGTGGCTCAAAGGGAGTCAGGGGTGGGGCTAGTCGACACTCGCAGGAGTAAACCTTGATCCATTATAAGATCTTTGTATTCACGGTCTTATTTCGTATGAAATTCAGCTTACATCTACTCTGGGAGTTAGCGTCTGTGTATGTCTCCCTCACGTGCCACCAAATATAACCTTAGAAGTACAGCCTCTACCACCACTATGTTACCTTGCAATTCTCGGTATTCAGTGAATCTTATGCATAAAAAGATTCTCACGCTAGGTGCAGTGTTTGTCAGTACAGTTTTTTATTTTTAAGCAGTATAGACACATGGTTTAGTGGTGTCAGCCGACACGTGTTTCGGCCCTGTGGGGTCCTTATCAAAGCAGGTTTGGTTGTAGAAAGGGAGGGGATGTTACCCCAGGATTTGCCTCATATGGATTGGTAACAAAATGTCTGGCGAGATCCCTCAGTCCACACATTGCTTCCAAGAGCATCAGTTATTGAAAATGACAGACCCAATCCTGGGACAGACCTTTCGTTACCAATCCATATGAGGCAAATCCTGGGGTAACATCCCCTCCCTTTCTACAACCAAACCTGCCTTGATAATGACCCCACAGGGTCGAAACACGTGTCGGCTGACCACCACTAGACCATGTGTCTACACTACTTAAAAATAAAAAATAAACTACTGACAAACACTGCACCCAGCGTGAGAATCTTTTTATGCATAAGATTCACTGAATACCGAGAATTGCAAGGTAACCATGAGTGTCTACAATTTCCCCCACTAGAGGTGTGGGTTCACCTCTACCCACCCGAGACCTTGCATAGATATATGATATGATTGGGTATTAAGCACGTTATAAATAACCTGAGGTTTCCAAACGCGGACCCGGGGATCGAACATGTGTTGCATCGTATCATCTTGCTTCAAAGGCGAGCACTTTGCTGCTGAGCTATCCTCCCAGGACAAGGGCTGGGAGAACTATAAACCTAAACAACAAGCGCAGCACAGGAGTGTTCACTTCTAGAGCCCAAACTTCCCTTACTCCTCTACCACCACTATGATTGACTCTTCAAACACAACTTGTCCCTCACGATCTAAGCAATTCCTTCTACTTCTCTGGCCAACTCTGTGGAGGTAGAAGCCTGTGCAGAACTTGCTTCGTGACTTCAGTGGTCAAGCAGAAACAGGCCACAATAACCAAATTCTGTCAAACAAAAACACAAGGTGAATCTTTGAGCATTTCTACACTTCCCGCCACTCCTTTGGTTTCAAACATCTTATATGTGAATCCATCTGACCTTCATCGTGTTGGATGAATCATGATTCCTTGGCACCAATTCCTAGAACGAGAACTTCCGATTCTTTTGCGAGGCATTCTGTGTGTGTCAAGGAGACTTCTCTCAAACGCGACAGGACCACATTCCACAAGTATGCTTTCTGACTCCTACAAACTCACATTAAGGAATGGGAACCGACTCACTGCCAAACATCGACCCGCTTGGTCTGACATCCATTGCGGAACTCCACTTTGTTTAGCAATCAATTTGTATGACAATATTAAGGACCCGGTCTCTCAGAATACCGTTCTTATTAGATCGGTTTTGGAGAAACTTGAAAGTGAAAAAAAGTGTCCAGGGCTAGGAGGCGATATTTTAATTCTCCAACAATAACTCTGCTATTGGACACTCCTGCCCCAGGGGCTCCTGAAATGGCCTCAATTCAACCTCAGACAGTTCCGCCTTGGAGTATGACTAGACTTCGTGCCTCACCCAAATTGTTTCGATCACAAGGAGATCTGGAACCTTCCTGAATGGGTGGCTTGTCACGTTGAAAATCAAGGCACAATTGGACAAGATGAAAGGTCTGCTGTTTGTAACGAAGAAAGGTACACAAGTCCAACAGAAAAAGAAACCAAAAATGTACTAAAATGAATGGCAACAGGAGAAAATTGCCTAGAAAATGTCTGCTTGCCCTACCGATTGTCATGATTCCTGCCCCTCATGTCCCCAGCCCTACAAGATGTCAGGCTGGAGCCAGGCCAAGATCACCTACATGGCCTCAAGGGCCTCTCCATCCCTCCAAAGACCCACTTGGAGTCAGACTTGGCACTTGTGGCACCAGACTCACTCACTCCCATAGGATAACATTGGGGACTGGACTTGTAGTGCATTGATGGGGACAAGATGGATTCCCCCACATATTTCGGTTCCCAGAACTGCATGTGCAGTCTTTTGGGTGTGGTTCAGCCCAGAGACACATGGGATACCCAGAGACTATTTAAGCCACGCCCAGGCTGAGAAACATGCTTTGTGTTTTCTGCACCTGCAGCGTGACACTCACCGTGTTCGGATCGGTCTCCAGTAGGCCTGCATCTTTCTTCTGCGTTCAGCTCCTGCAAGAACAAGAACACCATTAGGAACAGCCTTACCTTGCAGCGCTTCTGCCCATCATTCATCGGTCCTTCTGTTCTGCGGGCATCTTCGGCGGTGTCATTCCCATCCCGGCACGCCGCTTCCTAAGGAAAAGGGAAAAGAACAGAAAAAAAAGGCATTAGTAAGCATTCAGCAAATCTTCGCTTATTTTTTAAAGACTGTACGAGCTTCAAACGCTTACCTGAATCCCACCCGCTCTGGGGGAACTGTGTCTCCTGAACTTCTCATTCATCTGCAAGAAGGAAAAGACACTCCATGTTAGCGTGGAAACATCTAGAGGCGCCGCATACCGCGCTTAATCACTGCATTTCTTCTTCATAACCGGCATCCACGCTGAAAATGTCGCAGCACTTAAGAGACAGAAAAAGAACTCAGTTCAATACAAATACGAAAGGCTCGCATCGCGCTCTCACTCACCTTCAGCGCTACTCATCTCAGCAGCACGTCGCCATCCCCGGACGCCGGCCATCATCTAAGGAAGGAACGGAACGAAGTTAGAGAACTGTTCAAAAGACTCATCATACTTACCTGTCGGACTCTTGCCAGTGAAGTAACTAGGCAGCAACGAGCCTGCATCAATCAACGCACTCCTGCGCTGAAAGCAGGACGGAGAGCACACTTTCCAAGAAAACAAGGTGAGCTGTGGATCAAAGGGAGGGGTTGGACCTCGGGGAAGAAGGGGTTCAAGCACACAGAGACAATAGGGAGTTTAACTCTGCCAATTCTGTGTTTCAGGCCCAGTCTCCAGTCGAGTAGACGTCAGGGAAGGGTTTGAGGTCGTAAGAGGTCAGAACAGGCTGAGTGATGTCCCCGTGGATACCAGGTGAGCGTTACACCGATTGAGCAAGAAGATATAATCGACTTAAATACTCAGGCAGATGACCTAATAGTGGAAGACTCCCCCAAAAAAACCATTAAGAAACTAAAGAACAAAAAGCCCCAAAAACCTCAGGGGAAAATAACTAAATTCTTCATTACCCACAAGGATGACGAAGCAGTAGATTTTTCTTTTGTAGAGGCCAACACCGATTTATCAAAACTATCTATATCCAGGCCTTCTATAAACACGAATGCCTTTGAAAATCCTATATCTGAATCTAAACCAAGAAGGTAACGAATACTGCTTCTACTGAGAAGGAAGTCATCTGTACCTACCAAAACAACAACTTATCAGTAGCTACATTTGGAAGCTTTAATTTGTATGACTGGGTTGTTGGGCTTGAGAATCTTACTCAGATCAACAGTCCTTTGTATTTGAATTGGTCCAAACTCCTGCATATCTTTGCTACGATCCCAGCCCTTCGCCTTCTCCACTCTGGTGACATAGATTGGGTCAAAATTCCTAAGCGAGGTGGCGACAAGCTGGTGGCCCACTTCTAATCTCATCTAGTAGCCAAATAAGTGTGGCACCAGCTTGACATCTTTAGAACGAATGGATTTGATATCCTTAGTTTTAAGGATCTAGAGCATATTTCTTCCTTCCTTGTGAACCCTGAAGACTGACAGGACGCAAAACAAGTTGAAGTGTCTCTCAATACTCAAAATAAGGACCTTGTAAAAGCACCCATGGTTAACTACCTTAGGGAAATGCAGGTTATTTGTGACTATTGCAAAAAGCTGGGGGCGGAGGGTAATCTAGAGAACTATTCACTTTAAATCCTTGGGGAGACACGTAGCATGTTATCTGCAAAGAATGGCGGCTGCTTTTAATTAGCAGGGGGAAAAAAAAAAAAAAAAAAAAAAAAAAACTTTCCTGGCACTTGCTACGGTTTTGTTTTTAGATGTCATTTTTAAAGCAAAGATGAAATGAGGATGAACACAGCCCACGAGTTGCCTTTGGTTTTAGACTGTACTTGTATTTAGCATGTGGATTTATGCAAAGATTAACATTTATTATTGGATGGATGAGATTGCACAAAGGTTTGTAATAAATCAGAATTTTCATAAAAAGAAGTAAAAAATAAATGTTAAAAAATAAAGTTTGCTAAATTCTAACTGTGAAGCTGATTGCCTCAAGCAACCAGGACCAATTTGTAAAAACATAATCCCGAAAGATCGCCAAATTGGACTTTAACAATGGGTTAATTAAGTTCCTGCCATGGAATAGTTTGCAGATTCCAGATCTTCGCAGAGATGGTCAATCATAACTTTTTAACCATGGGATTTGATATCTTATTACTACAAGAAACCATGTTGACTTCTCCCCTAGTCTTCGATGGATATGAAGTATTCACGCAGGAAGCTGCTGAAGTTAAATTGGGGAGACCTTACGGCAGGTTGCCAATAGCAATTGATTTAAGATTGGACGTACGTGCCTATTTATTTGTGCCCTCTATAAGAGGAGCGTTGGCTCTAGGACTGGAGTTGAATCAAAAGGGAAAGGAGTTATAACACATTTAAACTGGAATCCTGCCAAAAGTCAACTCTGCGATATTCAAATAGCCATAGCGAAAGTGACAGAAGCTTGGCTACGTGATGGCCACGAAAACAACAGTGATCTGCAGGGATTCTGCTTGTGCAGACGACTTAATGAGTACATCAAAGGTTGCCTCACAAACTAGGAATGGTGCAAAGGGTGGAATGTCCAGTGGTAAAATCTGGAGGGACTTTCTAGAAATTTGGACGCTCTTCCTGTTAGTTCCTAGCGAGATCAAATCCTTGTTTACCATGTATACCTGGAACAGGAGCAGCTAATCCAGCACCCGGACCCATTCGCTGCAGGAGCAGCTAGACGTGAACCTGAGCCGAGCTGCTCAGCGTTCGCTATCTAGAAGCCCCGTAACTCCAACTGATCCCCAGCTGATGTTAGCCTCCAGGAAGAAGTCTGCCAGCTCCTCTGGCTCCATTTTCGATTAGCGCCATTTGTCACGTGGTAGCCAATGGCGTGCCTCGTTTGCCTGCCTTATTGTCCTTCGTTGCTAGGCAACTACTACAGCCGTGCTTATAGGTCGCTTCAGGTGACCGGAAGGCGTAAGCCGTGCCCACCACAACGAAGGCCCACAAGATAAAGGCCCTTACCTGTCTGGACCTATCCGGGCCGAACCGTGGCCACAGGATGCCCGACTCTGCCCCTCACACGTCTACCTAGGAGCTTGATCGCATCTCTGTAACTACAATCACACAGGGTAAGCCCAATCTGATTGTCTGCATCTACCATCTCCCCTGTTGACTGCCGCCTCCTAAACATTCCTCTCTGAGGCACCCTGCCTGACCCCCACTCCCCCCCGGGCGCACCGTGATTTGACTTGGTTTGCCTCTCCAGACTCTCTCCACTCTTTGGCTTGTATCATACGATCATAAGTGATGCAACTCATTTATCCATAAAGACCGCGCTTGCATACAAACTCCCAGCCATTGAACAAAACAAAATTGCTCTATACTTCACCTACAGTCTGTAATAGGTCCCACCTATCTAACCAGGCTCAATTAGCCACTGCGCTTCACCTGGTGATTTACATTTAAAATATGCCTGCCTTGCCGCACACTGTATGCCTGCATGACCTTATCTGCTCAGTCAACTCACAAAATTGATGCCTGCCTCCTAGCAAAATATGCCTGGCCTACTGCGTATGCATGTATAACGTTATAGGCATAACCAGCCGGCAATATTGCCGTCGCACCTTTAGCAAATAGACTTGTTTTACTGCATATTGTGTGATGGATGACCTTTATATGTCACCTTATGCCGCAGCAAGTCCCCAATTAGTTTTATACTGTAGCACGATCTATTCTACCATATCTGTGACCTGCAATATATTCTTTGTGTGCTCAAACAAGTGCACCTAGCCTGACCCACCTACAGTCTAATCTAAACCATTTAAACACGCTGCTCGTACCCTTATACAAACAGGATGCCGCTTTGACATTTAGCAGTGCCACTCAGCTGTATTATCTACCAGTGTTATTCATTTGTGATATTCTTTTGTGACATTTTAGCAGTGCCATTTCGCTGTGCTATCTTAGCGGTTATATTTAGCCGTGACTGTTTTATCTAGTAGCTGCGATATCCTACCATTGTGAGAACTAGCTGCCATTTCTAGTTGTGTTACCAGGCTTGCACAGCCTTTCCTCACCATACACTGTAGCTAGTCTCTAGAGCTTGCTTTGCTCTATTATTATGATTGCATTATATATTAGCACCTGGGGGAAGAGAGCTGACAAATCAGGAGGCAGGTAACTCAAGCGGAATCTGCAAGCAGCTGCCTACATTTCATGCGGACCCACTGGGCTCTGCCCAGCCTTCACCTTGTCCATGGAGGCCCAAGGCCGAGACTCCACTGGAGTGCCTACCAGCCAAGCCCTCTGCCCACTCAACTGCGCACCTCCTGCTGACAGACATTCAAAATATTAGGACAACATTGATCAAATACATTTGTTTGCTAAACAGGAACATTTTAATTAGCAAACTGTAATCAATTTTTGGAAACTAATTCATGCCAGTGTAGCGCCAGCGATAGAGTCCTTGTTAAAACAAAGAATTATAATACCTATTTAGCCACTTTAACCCAGATTCGTATAGTCAAAACACCAGGAAGGAAGCCGCTGCATTCGTGGGTGTGGTGGGAGGGGTTATAGACACTTTAAAAAACGATTTTTCCTTTTCTTGTTCTCAAACATACAAAAAACACAACAGGTGACCTGCAAATTTTTTACTTCTTCCATGTATAATAAATCAGTAATACTCAGGAGGCCCTCCTAACAACAAAAAACAACCAAAGAAAACGTACAATAACCCCTGCTTGTACATCTCCACCCCCACACTCCCCACCCCCCCAATTCTTTCAGAAGTAGCACCTCCCCATGTCCCATGTGTGGTGTTAATCTCCATGCTCATTTACTACTCCCCAATAAATCTCAAATGGGGGCATTGCGTCTGAAGGGGCCAACATCAGCTGAGTCAAGGCATTCCATGCGGCCACGTCGACACTCCCTTCTCTCATTCCTATGTATACTACCCTAGGCTTCCTTCTGCAATCGCCCATCTCTTCAAATCCTTCCACCATACATAAACATTAGGTCCCTCCTTTGACTTGCAGGCCATTGTAATCCTGCGTTTTTGCAAGCACACAAATCAAGTCTTTCATCCTGGTAAAAATGTGTCAAGCATCCCCGCCTCCCCCCTGCGAAAACATACCCAACAAGCAGGCCTCTGGAGGCCATGTATGCATTTCAATCCCGCTTCTGGCTACTCTATCTGCAATTGCCAACCAGAACCATGAACCACTGGACAACTCCAGAACATGTGCATAATATCTGCCTTAGCTGCACATCCGGGGCAATCCTGCGGTCCTGCCCAGTGGAACTGTAATATCCTGTGAGGGGGGCCTATACACCCTGTGTGTAATGTACAGTTGGGATAGCTAAAATCAGGCATTCCTAGAAACCTCAGTATAGATCAAGGTTCGGGCCCATTCCACGTCCATGAAGGTCCTTCCCATATTCCCCGCTCATTGTGCACGCGCTCGCTCAATTTGTTTGTGAGAGCCAGCCGTATAACCTGGAGACAGTGTGTCCTCCTTGCGACACGTCATACATCGTTTCAAGTACCGGGTCACCCCTCATTGGCCTCCTGAAATTCTGGCCATCTAGTCTCTATCGTTTTAAGAAGGCCCGAGTACAATAGGAATTGGCCTTTATGTATGCCTGAAGTTTGTCCCAGGGACTGAAACTCCATTACTTTCCCATCTTGCAGCAAATCCCCACCGAGACTACGCAGTTGACCTCCTGAGCACCTTTTTAAAGTTAAGAATTGCACCTAATCACCCTACCAAGGGGATGATGGGTGAATAGGAATCCACAATTCCCAATAGTTACCAGGCTCTGTGCCACAAAGTCTTACCCACTGCCAGAACGTGAGGCACAGTGGAGAATTTGGCCTCATGTTACCAAACTACTTCTTTCAAGAAGTATTGTCTTACAGAAGGTTGCAGTAAAAAGGGATCTAACGAGGGCTGTGAGGGGCCAGAAATGAAAGCCTGGCACAAAGCTGTCATGTTTTTGGTTAAAGACATTGATTAAATAAAAATGGGTTGGGAAAATACCTCTCTGCCCCTATTCTACTGGCTATCTTCCCTACCTAGAAACCAAACCTAAGGATCTATATGTCAGAAACTGAAAAGCCGTCCTCGCGTCCAAAATGTCCTATTCGGACCCTCACACTACAAACAAAACAACAAAGGGGTGCAAGGAAATGTCTAACTTGATGTTGGCAAAAGTGTTCAAAACCAAAAGTGACCGTTGGCACCAGAGGATGGTCCCCTTCCCCTGGATTCTTCGGTAGGAAGGCAAAAATAATCTCTTTAGTCAACATTTCCTCCGTTTTCACTGGACTAACAAAGTTCTTGTTTAAACAATAGGTTCATCTAACAGTCTTTCTGTAGTATTTCTTGTATCTTTGCAGATCACCTGGCATACTCCCCTGCCAGGGATCTCTATACAATGTCAGCTGCCTGGTGCACTCGCCTGCCAGGATTTCTCTTAAGATTTCACAGTTCTTTGGCTATACCACAAAAGCATATACTGTGAGGTGCTTGGTATATCCGTCTATGGCATCTACTTTGTCTTGCCTGCATTCAAGCATTCTTGTTATTTACTCAAACGTTTCCCCCACTCTAGTATCTCTATATCTGTACTTGATAGGGGTTTGCCTTTGTACTTTGCCTTGTCTGAATTAAAACATTCATCTTATTGGGTGTTGAATTTAAACTTTGCCTTTACTGCATTCAAACAAACTTTGGGTGTTTTCTGCATCAGCAACTTTTTACCATTCAAACATTTGTTGGCACGCTGGTCGGAACGCCCCAGGGTCCCAAGCTGCGGAGTCCATGGAAGCCTTTGGACTTAAACTCTTAGATGGTTTTTCATTATGAGGCCACATCAGAACCAAAGTCGCTGTGTGAATTGTTGGTGTTTGGGACAAAGGTGGGGGCACAACTAGAAAGAAAATAAGCCATTGAAAACTCGGGCATTAGAGGGTCTTATCTTACTCATGGGGAAAGGGGGGAATTCTGGGTCATCCAATGAAGTCCGAACATCTCCCCAGTAGCTGGTCTCCTCCCATTTCATCCCCCCCTCAAAGAACCACCACCCCACGATCAGGTAGCAGTTGCCGTCCCTAGGCCACAGGATATGGGGGGGGGGGGGTCACAACCGGGGAATCCGTGATCCGCCAGCCAGACCACAACAAACTGCAATTGCCCAGAGCGGTGATATAATTCAAAGTGGGGTAACCTGAGCCCTCCATCCTTATAATCCTTTTGTAAAGTACTCAACATGATCCTACTTTTCTGACCTCAGCATATGAATTCGCCAACCATGAAGTCTAGCTTGCCGAAAAACCCTTTAGGGATATGGAAAGGGATATTAACAAAGTGGTACAACAAACGAGGGAGTAATACAATTTTCAATAGTGCAACCCTTCACGTCATTGACAGGGGAAGCTTCTTCCAGAACAACAGATTTCCCAATTCCGTCTAAAGCTTTCTGTGCATTATTTACATGCGAGGCATAAAAGCTATGCTGAACAATGACCACAAGATATCTGAAGGTGTCAGTTTCCCATTTCAAGCCTAAATTGGGCAAAAGGTGTCGGTAAAGGTCTAGCAACCCCGCTATCAGGGGCAAACTGTATTTATGCCGACTGATGAGTTTGCCAAAGATGTCGGCAAACCGATCCATCACGTCTAGGATGTATTGCAAGTTAGGTTCATGGTGGGTAACGTAAAGGAGCATATAATGAACGTACCGCGAAAGTAAGTGCCTGACCTATTCAATCAAAATGCCTCTGCGTATTCCGATCACAAGAACACTGCAAGAGGCTCTAAAGCAAGAATAAACCGCATCAGGGAGAGCGGACATCCCTACTGAGTCAAATGCTTTTATAGCATCCAAGGAGGCAACCACAGAGTCCAACTCCAGATATCCGGTACAGTCTTTGATGTGGTGCAACCGCCTCAGGATCCACAAGGTGTTCCTACCTGGGACATACACAGTCTGATCCGAGTGTACCAAGGTGCTAATCACCCTCTTCAATCTGTTTGCTAACAAGGCTGTGAGAATTTTGCAGTCTTTGCTTGACCATGGATAGGGGTCGTAGGAGTCTCAATCTAATGGTGATTTATTAGGTTTAAGTATAGGGACTATAATTGATTTCCTTAAGCTTTGTGGTAATATTCTGATCTCATAAGCTTCTTCAAACACTTCCGGGAGTCTGGGGGCAAGTACCTTACCGTACTCCTTAGAAATCCCCAGGCAGACCGTCAACCCCCAGGGTTTTTCCAGATGGCAAAGCGTGTATGGTGGCTAGCAATTCCTCAACAGAGGGCATTCAACATTTCCGTCTGCTCCTCCTCCAGGCGAGGAAAGCTAATGTGAGACAAAGCTTCATCAACAAGGCATAACATAAGCAGTGTTGCATAGCAAATTACTATAAATTTCTGTAGGTTTACTAATTAAATTGACACTTGAGTAGCACAACTAGCTATTTAAAATTCCCCTGGTCAATGAAACAGCTCACCCTGCATTCCTCTCTTGCTCTCAGGGATCTCTTCGGCAAAGGCATGTGTGGGAGTGCTAGGCAAGAAACATTTTAAAAATAATTGCAAACCAGAAGTAATCTGGGTGATTACTTTTATTAAGCTTTGTTCTGTTTGACAAACGTATGTATTCTAGACATTAAAGACAGTCCTGCAAATTGTTACATAATGCACAATTAAACACTATTTTCTGTTTTTCAGTAACATTTAGGTTAGTTATCTAAATCTCAAAGTGTCAACTAGATTTCTTTTTCTTGGGGAAGGTGCATCATAGTGACCATTGAACACTTTTGAAAAGGTGCATCCCCGATTAAATACTGCAGAAAATTTCCCGACAAAAGAAAAAGAAAACTGCTCATGAAGGCAAGACTAAACGTACTACCGACTCAAGAAATTTTAAGCATCAGAGGCGCCCTAGACAAAACAGAATGTCGCCTATGCAAAAACACAGAGAAAAAAGAAACACTTAAACACCTTATAATAGAGTGTCATAACAACAAACAAAACAGAACAGCCCATTTGCTACCATTGATTGAAAACCCATGGATTTTCCAAGAAAATGAATTATGGAACAGATTAATATCAGGGGATTCTACTAGGTGGTCAGTGGCAATGGCAAACTTAATTGAGATAACCTTCAAACAGATAGGTGACAGACCTCCGCCCACATAAATGGTCTCGCAAAACGGGGTTTACACTCAGTGACAAAGGCAGAGCATTGATGAAACCAGAAACGACACGAGGAACTCTAAATCTCGTCTTAAAATCACGAAAAGATGACGAGAGGTTTGAAATTCCAGTAAAGCACTGAAGCTTTCGATACATTTAAAAAGGTGCATGATCACAAGGTCAAATGGTTTTGATGGCAATCCCATTTCTGGGACCTACTGGTTGATTACTTCTGTGCAATAGGGGCTCCTCCCATCAGCTGATACCAAACTCCTTGACACTCTATATATCTTATCACTTGGTTACCTTATATCAGCTACCCTGAAAGTGAATTTTCCACAAACTACAATATTCCACATAGTTTGCCTAGTTCTCTGCATGTTGCCCTATCCACTCCGCTTTGTCTCTTACTTTCTTTCCTCTTACATAATGAAAACACAAAGCTAACTAGAATATTACACAAAATAATGATCAATATTTCCATACAGTCTGTACATCTACAGATCTACTACAAAACCATACACCATAATTAGCCTCCAGAGTTCACGTTGTTCTATGATTATGTTTGCATTACATATTACCACCTGTGGAAGAGCAGGCCGGGAACGCAAGTGGAATCTACCGGTAGCCGCCCGCATTTCATGCTGGCCAGCTGCACCTCTGCATAGGCTTCACCTTGTCCATGGAGGCGATACACCAGTCTAAGTCTCCACGGGAGTGCCACTTTTGTAGGTGCGCTGGGCTGGAATGCTACGTTTGGGCCTACCTAACTTGGATTTAAGGACCTTCAGAGGCCCTGCCCTCGCCCGGAAGTGGTATTTAATGAAATATTGAAATCAGTTTACTTCAATGGCAGGCAAGAGCCATCTTGTCCACCTGAAGTTGTCAATTACCCTGCCTGCAGTAAAAACCATACTACCTCCTTAGTCTGAGGCTATGACTTTTCTTTAACATTTTGAATGTTTTGATTTATGAAACTTCACCTTGTGCACCAAATGATGGATCAAGCATACAATATACAGGTCACTGCCCTGTGCAACACCAACTGCACCCAGCTGCACAGTGCCCTGCACTGAAAACAGAGTCTTTTTTAATCATATATATTTTTTTGTGTCCATTCATGCAGCTCACCTTTACAATTTACAGACACTCCTCCAACTAATGTCTTCAGCTGTACGCACACATGGTGTATTTTTGGTCAGGTTGTCTTGGGTACAAATAACTTCTGATGATATTACATTTACAAGTACAAATCTGCTAATCAAAAACATTTGTTTGCTAATCAAGAAAAGTATAATTAGCAAGCTCTGCTAATCAATTTTTGAAAACTAATTTATGCCTTGATCAATGTCAGAGCTGCAGGCCTCCGCCCCGGATGTGTATAGGTTCTCATAGTATTTGGTGAAGACAGCATTGATCTCGCCTTGCTCCAGTCTAGTGCTCCCCTGTTCATCCTGTGGCACTAATCATCTCTATCCTACCCTCCCTACTGCACAGCCATGCCAACAGCCGTGCTAGTTTATCCCCCTCCTCATGCAACTTCCAGGTGTATGTAGTGAAGTCAAACTTGCCCAGCCTATCCCAATCAGCGAGACACGGTTGGCGCAGTCTGATTAGGTCTCCAGGCTCCTCGCCCATCCCTGTACTCCTACGTTCAGCCAATTCAATCTCATCCTCAGTCTTTAAGAGCGAGTCTGACAACTCCTTCTGGTGACCGCCCATCTTGCCTATTGCTGCTTCGTGCAGCACCGTCTTTAAAACTTCCCACAAAGTGCCTGTCCTTGCAACACTATGTAAAAAGTATTCTTCTATCACATTTTCTATTCCTGTATTTAATCAACCTACTGTTTGCCTCTCCACCTACTGTAATCCTTGTACATCACTGTAAAAAAAAAAAAAGAGCAAAAAAGCAGTGGCCTCGTGGTTGGGCGCATATGAATGGATAACGCACACCTCTCTGTTCTCCAGCAACTAACATACTAGATCTGAACGACGATTCAGAGTAGTGCCGGAGGGGGAAGTGGGCGGTGAGGGCAAGGAGGGAAATGGGGAGAGACAAGCAAGCTGCTATCACAAAGGTCACGAGACAAATGATAGAGTAAGTGCTAATGAACAGTAAAAGGGCGGACGAGGAGAGTGGATGAGAAAGACAGGCGGCTACAATTACTATGCCCGACGGCAATTGAGGTAGTACATGAATTTAACAAGGGGAGGGGAGGAAGGGAATAAGGGGTGAGGGATGAGGAGAGGGACAAAACGGGTGACCAACATACTAGGCCAGACGACCATTAAGAGTAGTACTGGAGGGGAGGGGGTAGGAGAAGAACAAGGATAGGGGGGGCGGGAACACAGACAGGAAGCCATCATACAAATCAAGTATGAATAGCAAAGTGCTAACAAACGGAAAGGGGGTAACAACACACCATCAAGGGAGACCCATGGGTGGGTGGAGGGGGAACACAAACAACCATCTCAGAGGAAGGGGGCACACAACCATCACAGGGGGAGGGGGGCAGGGGGCACACAACCATCATGGGGGGTAGGGGGACACAAGCAACCATCACAGGGGGCAGGGGGGTGCGCACACAACCATCACAGGGAGAGAGGGGTGGGGGGGCGCAACCATCACAGGGGGCGGGGGGCACACACAACAATACAACCATACAACACAGGGGTGGGGGACACAAGCAACCATCACGGGGGGCAAGGGGGACACAAGCAGCCATACAACCATCACAGGGGGAGGAGGGACACAAGCAGCCATGCAACCATTACAGGGGGGACACAAGCAACCATCACAGAGGGGCGGGGGGGGGACAGGAAACCATACAACCATCACGGGGGGCAGGGGGGACATAGCAAACCATACAGCCATCACGGGTGACAGGGGAGGGGGGACACAGGAAACCATACAACCATCACGGGGGGGCAGGGGGACACAAGCAACCATACAACCATCACAGGGGCAGGGGGGACACAGGCAACCATACAACCATCACGGGGCCAGGGGGGACACAGGCAACTATACAACCATCACGGGGGACAGGGGGGACACATGCAACCATACGACCATCACGGGGGGCAGGGGGGACACAGGCAACCATACGACCATCACGGGGGCCAGGGGGGACACAGGCAACCATACGACCATCACGGGGGCCGGGAGGGTCACAGGGAACCATACGACCATCACAGGGGGTGGGGGAGGGGCACAGGCAACCATACCACCATCACGGGGGCCAGGGGGGACACAGGCAACCATACGACCATCACGGGGGCCAGGAGGGACACAGGCAACCATACGACCATCACGGGGGCCAGGAGGGACACAGGCAACCATACGACCATCACGGGGGCCAGGAGGGACACAGGCAACCATACGACCATCACGGGGGCCAGGAGGGACACAGGCAACCATACGACCATCACGGGGGCCAGGGGGGACACAGGCAACCATACGACCATCAGGGGGGCAGGGGGGGGACACAGGCAACCATACGACCATCAGGGGGACACAGGCAACCATACGACCATCAGGGAGGCCAGGGGGGACACAGGCAACCATACGACCATCAGGGGGGACACAGGCAACCATACGACCATCAGGGAGGCCAGGGGGGACACAGGCAACCATACGACCATCATGGAAGCCTGGGGGGGACACAGGCAACCATACAACGATCATGGGGCCAGGGGGGGACACAGGCAACCATACAACCATCACGGGGGCCATAGGGGACACAGGCAACCATACAATCATCACAGGGGCAGCATCCCGGGGCGGACAGGGGTAGCCTCCATGTAGGCCTTGGGTCTAAGGGCCGGCTCCCACCTCCCGGTTGCTGCTATTGGACATTTCAGGGCCAGGACAGCCAATAGGAGGGAGGGGGGGGCGGGAGGAGTACGGACTGAACAAGGAAGCACACACGATGTTAGGAGGTGCAGCCATCTTGGAAGGGCCAAACACAATGAGGCAGGGTCATAAAAGGAAACAGTAAAACCCAGGAAATGGGTTTCGCACACAGAGAAAAATGCTATTTGGGCACACATCGTACTGCAAGTGATGAAGGCACAATGTTACGGTGCAGAACGTCAAAGTCAGTGCATCAGCGCCAAATCACAAGGATAAATTCAGGTGTGCTTACCCAACCCAGCGCAACAATGTAATACTGGCCCAATAGCATGCCGCATATTCAGGCCCAACCTTTCCCTCCCGGCCGATGCACAGCAGCGGGATACCTTAAAAACAGGTACCGAAAAGCATCAGACGTGCCAAAAGCAAAAGCGGCATGCCACTATGGCTCCCAGAATACAGGTGCTGTCAAGCCCATACTCCTGCTGTCTGCTAATCAAACAACGTCTCAAAGTCTCGCTACAGAACTACTTCAATGCATGTCGCTGGATTCATCAAGGCTCACTGTTCCTCCTTTCCGGCAGCTGCGCTATTGCCAGAGAGTCCACCCAGGAGTGTGCCGCCACTGACCCATCAAGTCCATCCCAGAGTGTGCCGTCAAAAAAACACAATCGTCCATTATAGAGCATCTGAAGCCTGACCGGGTAGACTAGCATGTATTGTATATTGGCTCAGCGCAACCGCTCCTTGGTGGGGTCAATAGTTGCTCCTCTGTACCATAATCTGGGTATATCGCCAACCTTGAATAAGCCAGACGGAGGTCTCTGTCCTTATAATCCCAAATCTTCACAATCAGCGGACTTGAGGGGGCAGGGTGGGGCCGAGCGGGAGCCTTGTGGCCAGAGACCTATGTGCACGCTCCACTCTGAAGCCCTGCATCTGCGTACCAGGGCCCGCCTCCTGCAGCAGCGGGTTCTCAACATATGAAGTGGGATTGTTGCTTTCTTCCTTTCGGGCAGGCCTAGAATTCTTACATTGTTCCTCCTCGCCCGCCTTCAGCATCCTCAGCTCAACGTTCCAGCCCATGTACCTTTTCTGTCAGTCCAGCTATCTCAGAACGATTGCTAGTGACGATTTATTTTTTCTGCTGTACTCGCATTTCCACTGTACCCAGCCTGTCCACAAGCAAACGCACATTCAGTATGAGAAGGCTGATATCCACCAAGACTGCATCAATTTTATGTTCTAGCAACGACTTCAATTCTGCTATGGTTTCAATAATCTGGCTCTCCCCTTGCTGGCTCACAGATGTCAAAGCTTTCCCTTCTCCTGCATCAGAGAGCGGTGCTGACACTATCTTCGCAAGCAAAGGCCTCCATGACAGGTGGTTTAGCCTTGCTCCTACTGTGCTTATCCAGAATTTATGAATAGGACCCAACAATGATTGGACCTCTAGCAATTATTGTCCACTCAAGTCGCCTTGCGTGCAAAACTGTCGGAGTCGAGCAAGCGGCGTGTCTCCCTCGGTAGGCTCCTAACTATAATTGAGGCAATTCCTACTTCTATCTAGGCAGTTACCACTGCAAGGGGTCCTAATATACTCCTATCCGCCATGCACCCTCAGCTGTGCAGCATGGTTCCAAGGTTGTGCCCCACAGGGCAAATAGTCACTGGCACGCCCCCTTGTCGTGTCACTCATACGCCCTCTCAAAGACATTCCTATCCATCTACATCTATAGGCTATAATGCTTCCCGGTGCTGCACGCTCTCACTGCCACTTCACACAGCTCCCAAGGAAGTGACTCTGACAGAGCTCAGGACCATGTGCGGTTGCCTCCTCTTGTGCGGTTGCCTCATCTTATGCCGTCCCGCCGGGTCCGCACAGTGCTGTAATGAGACTAGGCATCACAGCTCTGAAGCCGTGCGCGCCATTTTGGCAATGTCACTCACATCCTGCTGCGGTTCGGTATCCACAGCGCTACTGCAGCCAGCGTGCTCCAGAACCGTTCCGATGCCAGAGTAGGTCTACAGAAGTAAGTTTATCATGTGATTAAGGCATTTCAAGCATGAGCTCTCAGAAGCTGCTGCTCAACACATGGCTGCTTGCCCCACCCCCAGGTTATAGACAGGTTATGTTATTTATGTACGATGTAAACTTTATGTGTCAAAATACCAATAAAAGTACCATTGAGAAAAGAATATATATACAAATACACCAAGAAGGTAGACAATTTGCTCAAAATTTAAGAGCTGTAACCGCAGTAGTTACTCCTGCTTTCCCAGTGGTACACAAACTAGCTGTAATCATTCCACCAAACACTTAACACTTCACAATGGTAGATCTGCGTTTGCCCGTTTTTCCCTTTCCATACTCCTAGAAGACTAGTGTTTATCAACATTTTCCTATTGTGGAATTCAGTACTCTGGAGGAGGAACTCACAGGGGTACACGGTATCACCCACTATATATTCAACAACTCAAGAAGGATTTAAATGACATCAAGTTCCCTGGATAATCAATTTTGGTGCCGTATGTAGATCATTTGTGGTTAGCCGGTCCATCATACAATGCATGCAAACAAGAAACTGAATGCATTAGTGAAGAAAGGGCCCAAAGCATCCAAACAGAAATTGCAATTAAACAAGGAAAGCGTACACTTTTTGGTACATGACGTTATGCGTCGGGTTCATAGCAGACTCCTGGAAAGCAGCAGTATAAGATTCCTCACACAAATAAGAGCATTTTTAGGCATGGCGGGATATTGTAGACAGTCGGGAGTTCGGTTTTGACAAGTTAACCACTGCAACACATGGCTAATAAACTAGAAATTGCTTTGATGGGCATGGAAGGCAATTGATATGACCAAGAAAGCCTAATCCAACACTCCTTCAAACAGAAAGTAAAATGTTTTATTCTAGCTTAAGAATGGATGTTGTTGTATTGGATGATCAAGATGAAATAGAGAAAGACATGAACGCCCAGAGGAATAGTGTCATTTTTAGGTCCGTTGTACTGACCAGGTTCCCATGAAACCTTTACTATTTCTAACAGGGTAAGTGACTACTGTAATTGAGCAAAATAAAAAATAAAAACTCAACTAATAATGCGTCCAAAGCATGAATCATATATGTTGCACTCTACTGCAAAGACAAGGTGAGGAGTGGAGAGGGGTGGAATGAAAATCTTGTTTTTATAACCCACGCTTCATCTCCATTATTTTTCCTTTCAGTGGAATTGGTTGCATAGTATCTTTTCAATAGATTGGCTTAGGACAAAAGGTTGTTTTCTGTCACACTCTCCAGGATGAGCATTAAGCAGAGTGCTGTCTTTCAGGAATTGGAACCTATGTCTTTTAGACCCATGTGACTGCATACACTGGCTGATCCAGTACAGACAAAGGAAGGCTCAGAAAGAGCGAATTTAGACGATGGGAGGAATAGGTACACCCTTCGGCAGAACGCATTCAACAGGCGTTGATATCAAAGAAGGAGTAGATGCTAGTGAAAGGATTAACTGTGTTTGAGAGAGGTAGGATATCTGCCGGAAGGCCTAGTGACTGTTTCAAGAATGTTCTTAGATTATCAATCTATCGGCTAGTTAATGGTCTATAAAAGGTGAGGGCTCTGAAGGGCGGTCAGGTTACAGCAGGCAGTTCCCGATAAGGGTAGGATGCTGTGTTCCCATCTTGCAAGACGACAATAAGGCAGTCTCGGTCATCAACCGAGATTGATGTGTGAGCCTGGTTTCTCAAACAAGAGCAAATAGGCCAGGAAGCTTGGTGAGCCAGCCCGTTTGCTTTGTTATCAAGCTTCGAAACAAACATTTGGTCAACCAAAATGTTGTTTGTCCAGTGCCGTTCGGTGCCTAATGGTGCTGGATAATCAAGCTATTGTTGCATGTTCAAGTACAAAAAACGTTTATTTGTTTTGGATTTCAAGTGGATTGTGCATAAGAAGTCATCTTGGTACAGAACAAAAGTGTTCTATGCGCAAGAGAGCACATTTGTAATCAATGATGTGCACAACTGATGGGCAAGGTCTAAGCCAGGGGTCTGCACCAATATTTTGAACAACTCACATGATCCCTCACCATGGACTATGCTGGCTAGGGCTGATAATTCAGGCCCACATGTTATACACCTCTGGTCTAAGCAAACCGTTTATACAAATTGACAAAACCTTCTACGATAAACAGGTAAATCAAGATTTTCTCTAGATCTACCATTTCATGGACCTCGTTTAGGTCTTCAGCAACCCATGTGCGGAAGCACCACAGGGAACACATTTGGCGATAGTTCTGATACTGAGGGTTGGGAGGGGAATCTCCCTAGTTCATACTTTTAAAGGAGACGGTGAAGACCTTTATTTGAGACGGGAAAGGCAAAAGTAAAGATATGAAAAGACTCAATAGGCCTGGCCCAGTAGGGGAGCGAGGGGTATCATGCTGAAAACGGAGCACCTTTGGTAAAAGAGCAATTTTAATGCTATAACTCTTAACCAGCAAATAAGATACAGTTTAAACCGACTTTTTGCAGCCTAGAAGACACTGAGTAATACATATTAGATGTTCCCTTTGTATTCTGAGCCACTTTTATGCCAATGCATGTAAACCCTTTGCAAACCTTCATATTTACAAATACCAGCCGTTGGCCAACGATAATCGACACTTAGCGATTAAGAAATGGTATGGTATGTGGGTAATGGACATAGGCGAGTGGCTTTAATGCTTGGCTGGTAACTTGAAACTTAAAATGCTTACCCCTGTTATTTGTTTGCTCTCCTGATACTCAAGTCACCAAATGAAGCCTTAGTACACTAATCAATTGGGAAAACATTGAACTTGCCTATATTGGGGTGATATTACCCGAGGCGGTGGGCCAACCCTGTCGTTAACGGCCTGCCGCCCAAGTTAAGGGCTCAGGCGAAGAGACGTTCCTTTAACACGGGCGGCAATGCTTTTACCAACAGGGTTAGCCCGCTACCGAAGGCCAAATCTCCACTAGCATTCATGTAATTTCACGCACAGGTGCTAATGGTGTGTATAATAAAAAACATTACAAAGAAACGCACTTTGCTGCATGGCCCAGCACTGCGTTTCCAGAGTCAGTTTTCACCTTGGCGCAGCGCCACAGTAATTTTATTCATTCAAACATTATTATTATTATTTTTTTTTAAATGGCACACTCTTAGCACCCGCCTAGGAAACTACACAGGTGCCAGAAGGGAAGGTGGTTAAGCGAAGGTAAGGATGCGCTGGCTAGCAGCAGCCAGCTGCTTGGAAAGCGGGCTCTTACCATACAATACAGTCCGTGTTCCGAGCATCCAGATAATCCAGCGCCCCTAATGAACACTAGGTTTCCAAATGTCTCAATTCCAAAAGATTCCACTGAAGATAACACTAGCATATCAATTGATATATGGCATTTATAATGCGCCTATACACAAGTGTTTCAAGGCGTGACGAGGCAAGGGAGGGGAAACTGAGGGAAGACAGACAACAATCCTACTAGGCCAGGTGACATTGAGATCATGCAAGTGCGTGGGGAACGGGCAGGGGGCAGTGCAGTACATAGGGCAACAGTAAAATAAATAAGGCAATAAATAATAAATAAAGTGCAGCCAGCTGGTGGCAAGTGCAAGGGTAAGTGCAGGCGTAAGTGCTAGTAGGGGCTGTAGGGATGCAGAAACAGACCCCGAGTGCAAGAGTAGCCAGGGGGGCAGTGCAGGTGTGCAACTGGCGGGGAGGGATCCTGGGCCCGAGATCAGAGGGTAGCCAAGTAACCAATGCAGTTTCAGATTCAGCCAGGAGATCAACAGGGGAGCGGATGAAAGAAAGCAGAAGCAAAGAGGAAGGTCTTGAGGTGCTTCCGGAACCAAGTTTCAGGGAGGCTGTTCCAGAGACTCCATTGCATATAATAACAGTTTGAAGGTATGTTCTTCAGCCCTGTTATACAATCAGGACTAGGGATTTCCATGGCCAGGGTTTCCTTCACTGAGCTGAACAAGTAAGGCGACAGGGGCTAAACAGACTCAGCCTCTTTAGGTACCCCAGCTTATATAGTGCGCGGGTCTGCGACACTGTAAATTGCACTGTGTTGTTTAAATCTTTTTTTGGTGTTAGTTTTCTGCACTTCTGGGGTGCGTATCTCATGCCCCTGCCTCCCCAAGGCTGCTTCCTTGTTGCCAGCGTTTGTCCCAGCCTTCTCGCGCATCGGATTGGGTCTCAGCCCTGCTTTACCAGCTGAGAGGGTCCTTTCCCCTCGAAATCTAGGCTGAGCCTCTTTAGGTCCCACAGCTCGTCCAGGGATAGTACGCGGGTCTGCGACCCTGTAAATTGCATTTTGTGTGTGTATATATATATATATATATATATATATATATATATATATATATATATATATATATATATATATATATATATACACACACATTTCTTTTTTGTTCGTTTTCTGCACCTTAGTGTGCGTGTATTGTGCCCCAGCCTCTTCGAGACTGCTTCCTTGTTGCCTGCGTTTATCCCCGCCTTTTCCCCCCACCTCAGATTGGCCATTCGCCCTATTTCAGACTCGCCTCCTAGGGCAGACCCTGCCCGGGCAGCCCTCGACTAAGGGGCCCACCAAGGCAAAGGGCAGCTCCCAAAGAAGCAGCTCCACTAAGTGTCTGCCTGTGGTTGCCTGGGAAGCCTGCTGCAGTCAACCAGCAGTGACTGATAAGGTAAGTGTGGTGTGGGTGGGGAGTACAGCCATTACTGTACTCCAATAAAACCCCACCCCTCCAATTACCGATTATAAATATAGCCTATGTCTATGGTATCCAGATGGTGTAGGGTAGCCTCACCTTGCTTTTTGCCCATTCATGCTGGTCAGCCACATCTCTCACTTAGCCTATTTGTGTAAAACTTTAGCCCAATTGTGACAATCATATTCTACTTTTAGCCTACTTGTGGCAGGTAGCCATATTCTGCTTCTAACCTAATTGTGTCCGGTAGCCATATTCTCCTTTTAGTAAATGCAAGGACCAGCCACGCGCCTCGCCTGGATTAATTGTGACCATCAGCCATGCGTCAGACTTGGATACATCTGTGAATATCAGCCACCTGCCACATTTTGAAAGAATTGTGAAGATTAACTATGCAGATTTAGATTGTAAAGTTTAGCCATGGGTCACATTTAGATAGATTGGGTAGATTAACCGCAGAGAAGAACCCCGCTCCTACTTCCTCAAACACACCACCCAAATACTATACATGCCCACTGGGCTAGTCAATCTAAACCCTAACACACATTCAACACAAGTAACACACGCTTACAACAAACCAACCTGAACACGGGACCTTACTCACACGGACACAACAAGCCAGCGCTCAAAGCCCAAAATACCAGCGATCTACACATAACACACAGACAAACCCCAACATAACAAACAGTCACATATAAAACAACTCAGGCATTGGACAGTACAACAAGCCTGTGTACGCAAACAGCCATCTGCAAGCCAACACACACAGATGGCAGTTTCTCCTGGTTCTGGACCCATCCTATCACTCTACCCTCACTAACCAACCCCATCCTCTTTCTCGCAGAGCCACGCGAGCACCAGGAGGCTGCCCGTGGGTGGTAGCAGTACGCGGTATGAATCAACCAAACTTACATTACCCAGAGAAAAAAAATATCTTAACATTTTCTTTTATATATTAGTCTAAAACAACCACTTGGGGTGTACGATTACATTGTAGAGCTCTAAAAAAAAGTTGTAAAAGTTGGACCAAAGACACATTTAGTGCATAGAGTAAATATTTTCTCCCCACACAGCCCATCATCTTTTCAGCATCAATGCAGACTACTAAACAAGGCATGTTTGCTTTTGTGAACGCGTAGCCATTAGGGAAATAATTAACTTGGACTGAGACAACCCATTTCTTAACTTAAACTTAACCACTAAAGGCTAAGAATACATTATGGGGAATACATGCTTCTCTTATCCAGGGTACGAAAACGTTGGTAGCCATTTAGCTCCTGCTCTTAGCCCAGGAAAGTCTGGATAGCTTGACACCAACTGTTGCCAGGAACAACTTTTGGCAGGTGCCAAATCAACGTGGCATTAACTTTCTGTACCCGAGAATGCATAAGAATCACCAGTAGAAACCTCTAGCAGGCAAATAAAAAAGGTAATTAATTGTATATAATGGACAAAACGTTCTCAAGTTTGTATTTAACGTAAACGTTAGATGTGTGCTATGTACCAGCTCGTAGTTCACTAGGGGTAGCTCCTGCCTGCTAAGTGATACCAGATAACCAGAAGCTAGTTATTAGCTCCTGATCATGAAATCTTAATTTTGACCCAAGCTTATCTGATCGTGGATGATTTACTGAATACATAGAATTCGACCATTAACACTGCAAATGGGAGACTGAAGAATTGACAGAGCATTTGCTTTTTTGTGATGCCCTGGAGGCTTTTAAAAGAGCAGGCAATAGCGAGGTCTGTGGCTCATAGCACTAAAGCATCCCCTCAGGAATCTGAGTTTTAGCCCATGCTAACAGTTTTGAATCCCAGCAGGTCCACTCAGCCAATCATCGATCTGAGGTCGATAAAATGAGTGCCATCGAGTTGGTCAACATTAAAACATCTATAATCTGTCTACAGCCTCAAGATAACCCTGTGGGCGTGAACATGGACTCCACAAAAACACAAGTTATGCAAGGACCAGCCACGCGCTTCGCCTGGATTAATTGTGACCATCAGCCATGCGTCAGACTTTGCACTGGCCACTATCCACTAACTAGAGATAATTCACTCTTAAGAGAGTATGAAATGGTATGGTGTGCTGTGTGGAGAAATGGAGTGGGAAATAAGGGATACAAATATTGTGATTAGCAATTAAATGTATAGGATTAGCAAATGTGTATAAACATACTTTAAAACAGGGCCAGTGCAAGACATGTGCCCACAGTACGGGAGCAGAGGCTCTCGGGGCGTTGCATGCTTGTTTCGCCATTGGTGCCATGAGAGGATGCCTTTTGTTGGACATGTGATCAGACACTGTACCCTTGCAAATTCAAAAGGGCTTCCACTAGGGCCTCACAATTAGTTAACAAAACTAGGTTATCGCCAGAGCATTTCAATGGGAAGCTCCTCATCAGTGATCGTTGTTTCCGACAAGCGTTCACCCACTTTTCCTTCACATGATATGTAATAGCTAGCATGAGTCGGCCAAATAATGACTAAATGGTGACCTTATCATACAATACCTTTTGCTGTGCGTCTAAATCTTGAATGTAAATTTCCCAAACTCAGAGGATGTTTTTCAGCTTCACATTACTTTGCATTCTAGTTCTTGTAGTTTTCCATTCAAGAATGGGAAAATAAAACTATGACCATACTATTTGTTCTTAACATTTCTATATGTTTCAGCTTGGGTGATTTTCAAGTCATGCCTACAAAACTGAGTAGACTGCAAAACCAAACAACTATTGCTACCAACTAAAGCGGGAAGATATTTGGTTAAGAACCTCATGTTACACACTGGTCGCAAATCCCAGCTTCACAATTAACTAGTGTGGGATGCTTGGCAAATAATTTTAGTTCACTGTGTGTTATCTGACAAGCTTAGAATGCCAACAAGGTATTCAGTTCACATACGTACATTACACAAAAAAGCTCACTCCAGGTACTGCATCATATATAATAATGATTCACTGAAAAAAACTTTGTTAAAAAGGGACGTTATGGTTAAGTTGGACCAATAAAAACCTATGAAATTCAAAGAAAAAAACTTTGTTAAACGGACATTATGGTTCCAAGTAAAACTGAAAAAACCCTGAAATTCGCCAGTTATGGTAAGCTAAGCAACCATAACTCGCGCCACCACCATGCACTAAGACTAACACCCAGGACATCAAAGATGACATCACATATATGGGCCACTTGTTTTTGTTCCTTGACATATATAGGCCAGGTGGTTTTGTTCACTGGCAGTCAAAATAATACATTTAAAAAGGTGCTATATATCTAGATGTTAACCTTGTCATATGTTCTTTAAGTACTTTCCTTAGGGTTTGTGGTCTCAGCTCATGGTGCACATACATGGGGAAATGAGCAGGCCTCAAACACAATTCATTTGTATACACGAAGATAAACTTTAATGTACTTAATATTTTCTGATGATGCAGTTTCTTTCTTCCTTACTTTAGTTTCCCTGTATGTGCCTCTGATTTGTATGCATTGTGGTGCTACAAATGTATTGTTTGTACCAGCACAAGTGCTGTAAGTCTTGAATTGTTAGCTAGTTATTACATGTTTAACATTACTCGAAACTCTGATAAGGGAGCATTCATTATTGTACTATCCAAAATTACAATATTATAAATAGTGTACTTCTATGGTGCATGTTGCAGTCATTGCCTATGTTTATATATGATTAGGTTTCTGTATTAACAACACTCCAATACAATGATATTAGAGGAGTACATTCTTTAATAGATTAAGTAGTTCATGATAGGTCTCCCGATCACTCCTGACATCTTGTTATCAACAATATAAACACAACTCCTTGTAAAGACTTTTCATCAAAATGTATTTTACGTGTGATGTCATCACTGACATTTGTGATGTCATCTTTGATGTCCTGTGCGTTAGTCTTAGCAGTGCATGGTGGTGGCGCGAGTTATGGTTGCTTAGCTTACCATAACTGGCGAATTTCAGGGGGTTTTCGGTTTTACTTAGAACCATAATATCCCTTTAACAAAGTATTTTCATTGAATTTCATAGGTTTTTACCAGTGCATGCTATTTTCCTACAACGTACTAATATCATACTTACCCAATATAGCAATATTTGTGTCTAATTTCCAAAGTTTCACCTTAAAACTCTGCCATTTCACACCATCTGGAATAATGTTTAACACTTCTATACACTTCTTGCAACTATTTCAACTAGTTTTGCATCCGTAGACGTCTACGAACATCTGACTTCATAGCGGACCTTCCGGACAGTGCCACATGACCATACGCTGGCGCGCGGCATGATGACGTGTCTGAGAACCCGTCCGCACTTCCACAATAAGATCTCTGCTTGGCGGACAGTTCGGAACTGCATTTGCTACTGATCTAGGAACTTCCAACTTCAAAATTTCCCTTGCACAGCTCCAACACCTATTCCTACTCATTATCCATTAACAAGCTAGTATACAGTACATACTTTTAGCAAAACTGCTATTTATCTTAAAATGGCATCAGCTAATGCCATCCCTCCTCCCCAAGAGCCACCACCACTGCTGTAATCAAGAAGCATGAGAAACAGTGCCCCCTAACATAGAAACACACGCAAAATTTTCCCTTGTCCACCTACCCCTCCATATTAGAGTTTGGTTGCTCTTCCCTCATTTCCCTCCCCAGTCCCCACCTTTCGTTCTCAACTCTCCTGCCAAACAAAAATACATCCAAAAACAAACGACATATTCCTTTAGGAACCACCTTTCACAATTAAAAAATAGAACTAAAAAAAAATAATAAAAAACAAATATGTATAGACTCCATCTACTTTATATTTCTCAGTAAAGTACATAGAATAAATAAGATTTTCCAACATTTCCATTTGCATTTTATGCTGTGCTAATGGGAATATTGTGGCGTTCATCCTCTGTTCCAGGGGTGCGGGAACCCGGGGTGCTAAAAAATAGGATTTTTCTTCCAACACCGGAACGCCTGCGGAGTCCCGGTGTAGGAAGGAAAATCCTTTTCCAGGATGGCCACCATGGAAAGGGAAGGTGGGGGTTCCATACAGGGCCCCTCTTCGCTTTCCATAGCAGCCTGCAGAAGGCAAAAAGAGAACCCTATGACCATATTACGACAAGCACATTTTTCTTCCCTTTCAAATCTATCCTAATTTCGAATAACTTTACCACAAAGCCAGACCCAGGTGGACATGGCCACTTTAATCCTATGTTTTGTCACTTGTGGTCATGGCTAGTAGCCAGATTGTCTGGATCATGACCTTATTCCATGACCCGGACTATCTGGGCACTGCCCATGGCCACAGGCTACCCCTCAGTCACTAAAGGTATCCCGCTATTTTTTTGTAGCTACACAAATAATAAAACACTGGCACATTTGCAAAACCATGCTTGTAGGTCCTTGCCAATGCTCCTTACTCAAGTTTGCTGGAAATCCACCCATGTTTTATTTTTTCAAAAATGTCTAATGTATGCACACACAATCGTCATATAACCTAGCCCCCACTTGACAAAATCCATTCAGACTTTACGAAAACATAAATCTAGATCTATAATCTTTTTGCAAACCTTTGTGTAGATTTGTCAAATTGCACCACATTTATAAGCCTTTACAATATTTTGGGACCCCCACTCTAATGTTGCTCCCTCTTGACAGAATCCCATCAAACTTAGCAAAAACATGTATATCTTGATCTATCATCAGTTTGCCAAATGAAGTGTAGATTCGTCAAATGGCACCTCATTTATAAGCCTTTACATTATTTTGGTACCCCCCCTCTAATGTTGCCCCCTCTTCACAAAATCCTACCAGACTTAGGAAAAACATTCCTATCTAAATGTATTATCAGTTTCCCAAATTAAGTGAGGATTCGTCAAATGGAACCTCATTTATAAGCTTTTACATTATTTTGGGACCCCCCCCTCTAATGTTGCCCCCTCATGACAGAATCCCACCGAACTTTGCATACTCACTCAGAATCAGCCCAGGAATATACATGCAAAATTTCATGCAGTTCCATTAAGTGGCACCAAAGTTATAAGCCATACAAGAACTGCATTTCACAAACCCTGTAATGCTGAGGTGTTCGCAAACTTTTCAGGACTGTTCGCGAACATCCGAACTGTTTGCGGACTTCCCTGCAAAAAAACCACCTGTTTTTTTTGCTTCTTGCAGTCATATTCCATCCCATCCTCATCACGCCTCACCCCCTGCAGAGATTATTTGATAGGTTTGACAAGTGTAATGTTGTGTTTTTTAATATGTTTTTACCGCGATGTCCGCGGACACCGGCCGATGTCCCAAGATGGCGGGCGTTTCCAAAAATCTGACCACCTCACGCTTCACGCCAACTAATCAGCGAACACGTTGGGTGTCCGCGTACATGACTCAAGTCAATTAGCCAATCGGTGTCCTGTCCGCGGAGCGAACAGAGAAGTGTGTCCGCGGAGCGGACATAGATATCACTAATTCTTTTGCTTTATGTTGTGGTCTTTTTTTTTTTTTAAACTACTGGACGGATTTACACCAAATTAACAAAAGCACTCGTGACAAAGCCGCCGCTCCTGCCGCAAATTTGGTGAAAATCCGTCCAGCGGTTTGGGCTGTAGGCGTGAGTAAAGTTTTTTTTTCCATTATGTCTATGGGGAAAAAAAAGACATTTTGGGACCCCCTTATAACTTTGCCCCCCCTGGACCAAACCTCACCAAACTCTGCAGAAGAATTCAGAGTGGGTCATATACATTTTTTGCAAAGTTTGGTGAGGATTCGTAAAGGGTGAGCGGACTTATAAGCCGCCCAAAAAGTGCTCTTCCTATGGGATTAGCAATTTAACCATAACTACACATAATGCCAATTGTTAATCTGCACATCAAAGTTATTTATCTCTTGGCTTATTAATAGACACGTTTTGTAATGCAATTTACCATCATCCCACTGAGTGTCAAAGACTACATGGGAGATCATTTTCTTTGGCATCACTTCCATTGACATCAATACATATGCAAATTGGGATAGGGTTCATGTATTTTTCTCACATAGCCACGCAAATTATAAACCTGGCAACTTTCAATGGAAAGCAAAATTCACGTTTGGCATGAAAGTCGGATGTCAGCATGCACACTTTCTATCAAGTTCTTACCTTATGGCATGTACAGTCATTTTTAAAAATGAGTTTATTCTTTGCACGCTTGGTCCGCACTAAAGAACCTTGCAATAGCAGCCATAACCATAATCTTCGCTTTGGTGCTGTAACGGAATTAACACAGTGCCCAAACAGTAACATGAACAATAACAGCAGCACACATACCAGAGCACCAGAGCTTTGCACGAGCAATGGAGACTTACATATGCACACAGACCTCATCCTTACATGTGCACACGTAGCATAGCTTTTCACATTTCACCTGACCGCACACCAAGAGATTCACAGGTGTACACTCTGCCATTTGCGTGCCCACCTGAAACCCTATCATATCTGTGAGAAACCGGAAGGTGTCTAAAAGTGTGATTGGGCTAGTTCCCAGTAGAGAATTGCCTTTTCTGCCCCTAGTGGCCAAGTCCTGAATAATAATGGGAACTAGCCTACTCACACTGAGAAGACTAGTTCCTATTAGCCGAGAGGACCTTTCTGCCTCTCCAGGTCGGAGGGCCGTTTTGCTAATGAGAAATAGCTGCTTCAGTGCTCTTACTAAAAACGGTCTGTTAGGATGTTGACAACTCCATGTAAATGCATTTCCAATCCTTTTACGTTAATGAAGCAATTGGTTAATTGAGAACCTTCCTCTTAACTTCGTGATGATGTTTGTGTGATGTTGCTTACTCTGGTATTCCTGACTTGATGCAGGATTTATATGAAGAAAAGGGATGTATATTCTTGTCATAAAACAATAACATGTTTGCAGGTGGTGAAAGCATTCACAGGAATTATGTCTGTATAATACCACAAAGATGAGAACAAGTGGTGAGCCAATTTCAGGGTGTGAATGAAGTGGGACAGAGACAAGAGACAAAACAAAAAATGAATGTCGGTTCAGATGCATGGTTAAGTACTGGCATCTTAAAAATAGCATGCAAGTACCCAAGGCTGGTGATAGGCCTACTAAACCTCTAGTAACCTGCATAACACTTGATGTCAAAGTGCTACATCTGCTCCAATAACACAGAATGGAATGTTAAGTTTCCTAGCGTATAGTTTTCTTTTTCAAATTCTTCCTATGAAGCAGGATCTGGCTTGTTCAAAAACTTCGGTAAAATGGTTTCAGATTTGGATTTCACCTGTGGTTTGTTTGAGGTCTTGGTATCGGGGAGAAAAGGCCTGTCCTTCCTGGCTGCCAGGACTCTCAGGATAGGAACTGGGTGGACTGGCCACCAGAAAGGCCAGACCAAAGGAAAAAAAAAAAAAACATTCTTCCAAGGGGGTAAAAAAAACTTTGTGCAACTAGATCAGATGTTCCATTGAGTAGGCAACGGTAGACTGTAATCCAACTTTAGAATAATAGAAGCAATACACTGGAGAGCGGAGAGTTGTACACCAACTGTATGAACGGAGCTGAAGCAGCAAGGTAAGAGGCTGAAGAGAGGGAAACCCCAGCACATCCTCTCCCCCAGAGAAGCAGAGAGCTTTATGAACCCGGATGCCGAGGCAGACAAACCCATAAAAGCCACACCCAACCTGGAGGGGGCACAACGGGAACCCCTAAAAGCTTGAACCGTTGTAGAGAGCCGCTGCAGAATACGCGGACCCCTGCCAAAAACAAGAGTATCAACCACCACTGAGAGGGAATCTCCCTCCCCCCCTCAGCCAACGAACAAGGGGTCCACGGAGGCCCTCGGTGCCTGCTAATCTGAAAATCTACCAGGAACGGCGAGTACCACAAGTGCACTGCACAAAACGGGTGCCCCTGGACTCTCCCCACCCCACTAGCCCCTACAAGGTTGCTTCATAACTCAAGACCTGGAAGGCCCGGGGACGGAGCCCTCGCAGGAACACATGCAACCACAAATCTCATGAATCACGAGTCGCAAAACCTTCCAGTTTCACTAATCAATCAAGAGGCGCGGTTGCCTCCAGCCGAGTTGGCGCGTTGGTCTGGTCGTCTGCCCCGTTGGTTGAAGGCTGGCCCGGAAAACCAGTTGTTTGTTGGGGGGGGGGGGGTAATACCCGAGGAGGAGGGCGATGAACTAGAGGGGAACTCACAATGTGAGGCTAAACTAACTTCATGGGAAACAGCAGGCCGAACAACTATGCGCTACCCAGATGGCCTCAAAGGATAAGATACTAACTATAACGACCTGGAATGTGCAAGGCCTAAATGCTCCACGGAAGAGGTAGTCAGTGGAACACAAACTCACTCAACCGGCGGCAGACATAGTCTGCCTTCAGGAAACTCACCTCATAGCAAGCAACGAAAAACTAATCAACTTCCGACATTACCCAAAACGCTACTTTGCCTCAGCGAGCCAGAAGAAAAGAGGGGGGCCATTCTACTCAACCGCGACCTACCACTAACTCAGATTACAGTTAAACGGGATCCAGAGGGGCGATACCTACTATTGAAAGGCCTCCTTGTTGAATTACCCATTACCGTAATGGTAGCCTACAGCCCAAACAAGGAGCAAGGCAACCCGAACCTAGACAAAACCCTTCCCCCAATCGAGGGAAGACTTCATTAAAGCCCTGGTCATGGCCGAATTCCTAAGGGAGCCTGAAACCATCGACACATGGAGACTACTTAACAGCGGAGAGAAAGACTTAACATTTTTCTCACACGTCCACAAAGGCTATTCAAGGATTGACCTACTGCTAGCCTCGAGCACGCTCCGTCCGTGTAAAGGATATACAAAATCGGGAACATCGCTATATCAGACCATGCCCCAGTCACCATGTGTCTATGAGCCCAGGGCTTCCCGAAGCCCCCCCCACCCCCCAACAACTGCAACAGGTCAGGCTAGAGGAGAGGGTGTCACAAATGGAGAGCAGCTTCAAAAAGCACCCGACTAAAACAGGGCCTGATCTCAAAAGAGCAAAAGCGGCTCTTGAGATGCACCGGGCGGACCGTGTGGCCAGAGCTCTGACTTACACTAAACAATTCTACTACCTGAACAGCAATAAAGCAAACCGCCTTTTGGCGCATAAACTAAAGAAGCTGCAATTAAGGAACATCCAATGCCTGACCGACAGTGAAGGTAACCTTCGTCACACGGAAGCGGAGAAACTCGACCTAATGTCGCAACACCACAAAGAAATTATGACTGGGCTCCCTACAGCTAAACCGGTCCAACTGCAATTCCTAACTTCTGTCCCAGAAGCCCTACCTCACCCCCTACTGGAAGCCTTAGAATGTCCAATTACGGTGGAAGAAGTGGGAGACACGATCCGATCTTTGAAAAACACGACCCCGGGACCAGACGGGTTTACAACTCAATTTTACAAGAAACGTACATATATTTTAGCGCCCCAGCTAGCGAGTCTATTCAATTCATTCCTGTCAACGGGATCGACCACCACCTCTATGGAGGAGTCACTAACAGTCCTTATCCCAAAGCCAAGGAAAGACTGGGTGCAATGCGCATCATATAGACCCATTACACTACTAAATAAAGAAGTGAAAATCTTCGCAAAAATCCTGGCGAACAGATTGGCTCCAATCCTCCCAGACATAATCCACCTGGACAAAACGGGTTTCATCCCGGACCGCAGCACCCAGGACAACATCCACAGAACCATAAACATAAAATTGAGTCTGCAAATAGGGAGGATCTGGAACTGGTGGTCCTCTCGCTGGACGCACACAAAGCGTTTGACATGCTAGACTGGGGCTACATGAGAGAAACCTTGCACCACTATGGATTTGGCTCAAATTTCATAAAGTGGATGCTAGCTAACTACCAGCACCCCTCCACAAGACTGACTGAATGGAACCAGAAGGGACAAAATCAACGAGTGGCATCAGACAAGGCTACCCTCTCTCCCCTCTTATATTTGCGCTCTCCATGGAGCCATTCGCCAGTAGGATTCGACACAACCCGGCAATACACGGCCTGGAAATCAGGGGAGAATCATATAAGATAGCGTTGTATGCTGACGGTTACCCAAGTGAAAGATTCCATGAAGGAACTATGGCAAGAGTAAGATGTTTTCAGAGAAGCCTCTGGGTTCACAGAAAATCTCACGAAGTCAACAGCAATGAGCATTAACGTGCCGGTAAAGCTCAAGGAAGAGTTTGGAGCCAAATACCAAACAAAACAGAAAGAATATACAAATCGAACTTCCTGCCGTTGCTCAAAGAACTAAGTAACTTGGCACGATGGCAGAAGCAAGAAATCTCTTGTTTCGGTAGAATCACGGCACTAAAGATGAACTTGACCCCAAGATTGCTATACTATGGCCTAGCCCTTCCAGTAACCATCCGGAAGAAAGCCCTCCAAAAACTGAAGGTAGACATCCTGAAGTACGTCTGGGAAGGAAACAGGTTGCGAACACCGATGCGCATCATGCTCCGGGACTCAGCAACGGCGGCCTAGGGGCCCCGGACGTGGCCAAGTACTGCCTTGCAGCACAGCTCTCGCAAGACTTCGCATGGAAGCTAACCTTCAACCGTTCCCAATGGCTAAAACTGGAGGAGGACTGGTGCCGGACCCCAATACAAGCACTAACACACACAAAAGAACCCAGCACCACCGGGGACACAAGACCCCTGCCAGCTACGATGAACACGGTGATGAGCTGGAGAAGGGCAACAAGCCTATGGAAATGCAGGAGCACGACAGGACCACTCTCACCCATCTGGGATAACCCAGACTTGTACCCAGGCATCACACCTAATAAATTTGACAAATGGAAAGAAGGAGGACTAAGGGTCATGGCAGATTTTCTCGAGAACGGAAGCCGGCTGAACTTGAGGCCTGCAAAGTCAAGTACCAAGTCCCAGAGACTGAGAGGTTCCGGTACACACAGCTCCGGCACTGGCTGTCGAGCAAATCCATAAGGAAACAGGGAAGCAGAGAACAGCCTTAGAACGAACACTCACTGCAAACCCCCCAAAGGGGAATATATCTACCCTATATAAGCTGTTGGACAGTACTGACCCAACCATAAAAGAGCCCTACATGCTGAAATGGGAAAAGGACATAAGCAGAGTCATCTACCCGGAGGAATGGGGCCACATTTGGGCTCGGGCGCACAAAAGCTCGAAGTGTATAACAAACAAAGATGGGGCATTTAAAGTTTGCTTCAGATGGTATCGAACTCCCGAGATTCTTAACAAATATAACCCGACCATCCCGCCATAGTGCTGGAGAAGATGCTCCGACGTGGGCACGCCATTTCATCTCCTCTGGACATGCCCCAATGCCTCTCAATTCTGGAGGTATGTGCTGGATCAAATCAAACTGATAACAGGCCTCACGATTCCATGGGACGCGGAAATTGTTCCACTAGGAGCGATGGGGGAGGGGGGTCAATTCCCGCTAACTGGCCGTATTGTTGAACTGAGCTCGCACCTTATAACAGCTGCATAGCCAGACTTTGGAAACACCTCGAAGGCCCGAACTACCAGATGTGGTGGTCCAAGTGCTGGGAAATAATTGCGGCAGAGAAAAATCACAGCCATCATACTCTGCAACGGAACCAAGTTTGGCCAGACCTGGGCCCTCTTCCTGGATTACACAAAGCAATTCCCAGGAGTGGCAAGAAAACCTCCAACCCTGTGCTGGGTGGGGAACCAACAATAAACGGGCAGGCCAGAGAGCAGAGGGTTGAAGGTTAATGCTGCCGGAAGTGAAGGCTAATCCACAGAACACTAAAATTCTCAAATCCCACACCCCTGCTGGATTTGAATCTGCGACGTCCCTGTAACCTAGCACACTAATGTAAATCACTCCTTCGGACCGAGCCAACTGTGAACGACACTGTTCCCCGTTTATCCCCCTCGATCTCACCCCCTCCTCCCCTCTGAAGACTTTTGTTGCTATTCGTTTACTAGGTTTCATGTTTTTGCTCCCTATCAAGGTTATAATGCATGTCCAAAGTAAGGCCTTTTCTATCTGTACTTGAGTTGGAAGCTTGTATGAACACAACCAATAAAAATACTTGGTTTTTTTTCAAAAAAAAGAAAGATAAGCTCTGCCCATACGCATTGGCAACTTCTACTCCATGGAAAAAATGCAATGCGAAAAACCAATTACCTTTGATATCTGGCATATTGAAAACCATCAAAACTTATGCCCGCTATGGCCGGCAGGTCAGATTGGGAACAAGACTTTGCATTGGCAGAGTTGGATCGTAAGAGGAGTGTTGTGGGTGGGCAATGTTTTGAGTGAAGAAAGAAAGAAATTCGCCAGAAGTTTTATCCAAGGAAGAGCGAACTGGGGCAATATGCAGAGTTGCGGTCCCGTCTTTCACAGAGGCTGAATATATTAAAAACACTGCATTCGAGACTAAACCAGAATTCTATGGACAATTTGACAAACCACCACGTATGGGGTCTACTTTTATGAATATGATGAGGTAGATTTGGGCAACTGAACTGTGACATCTCACCCGAAGAGTGGGGCCATCTATTGATAGATGGATTTAAGGACAAATTAGATACGAATTTGAGGTTTATCCAACAAAAAAGGTTATAGAGCAACTTTACTGGGCACCTGTACAAATGCATGGATTGGGGAAGGGGAATTTTGAAAATTATACGTGCTGGGGTTGTGGTGAAGACAAGGGCTCCTTCTTACACAAGCTTTGAGACTGTTCGAGGTTTCTGGGGGAGGTGTTGGAAAAAATGGATGTGTGGTACTCAATATGACGTTCCCTAGGATGCCTGTGCAAGTAATGTTGTTGTCGTGTAGGGGGAGATTTGAGATCGCTAGGAAATATGACCAGTGGATTAGTAGATCTTTAGTAGTTACGGCAAAGCAAATATTAAAGGTTTGGAAAACTAGAAGAAAAAAAACATGTACAGGACTGGTTGGCCGAGTTGCAGGTCCTGTCCAGCTATGAAAAAGTTAATGCATTGAATAAGGACCGGGATGATCTCTACCTTGAGCTATGGGCTCCTTTTAATGATATGGATAGGATTGGGCTTTTGTGCTGTACTGGCCTGCTTTATGTTTAAGGGGCTACTGGTTGGACTGTGTTATGTCGTGTGAGTGGTGGGTGTATGTGTGCGTTTGCTAGGCGTTTTATTTTTCGCGAATATTGGTTTTACTATTTTGGGATGCTTGTTCTTCATTATTGTTCAATATGTCATGTCATTAGAAATCGCTTTGGATATTGTTTAGGAAACAATTTGATAAGTACAGGTAAAGTGACTTATTTAAAAAAATGTGTACTTTGTCCTTGTTGATGGGACTCTGAATGAAAATGTATAAATAAAACCTAAAAAGAAAAAAAAAAACTCTATAAGAAGGTACCAAAAACTCCACAAGCCCACTGGTTATTAGTTTGTAAAATGATTCGAATTATTCCTAGCATTAGACTACTTTTAGGCTTCTGCGTGACCTGCATTCCATTCCTTGCCTAAATGCAAGTGCACCAGTACTTTGTCAGAGAAAGGTAACATTTCATACAGGACAACATTCCCTACAGCGTCTGAAGACATCCTTTGTTCGGTATAAGACAAGACAAAATTGCTGAACAGTTATCTAGATTAACGGTACGTATTCATCTGCCAAATCAATAATCCCAGAAGCAGTACAACTAAACTTGCAGAGTTGTGCTTTAACAGGTTTTCTAAGAAAGAATAAGCTGGTAAAATGTACTGCCTAGAAGAAGCGCTTTCACACATGCGATAAAGATGAATCTACCAGGTCATGATCTGGAACCAAGATGACCAATAACGGCCCACAACTCCATCTCCCAGTGAACATGGATCACTGAGAAATGTCTCCCACTGCCTGTGAAATGACAAGAGCTCCAGACTTCTTTCTGTAGTTGATAAGATATTTGTTGTGCGACTAACAGATGAAATCCACCAGGTTAAAGTTTAGCAAACAACCTACCTTGTACAGATGTGTGTGCGTGTGGAGGAAACTATGTGATGATGATTCTGAAACAGTACAGAGTTTAGAGTAACCGTGAAGGTTATTTCAGCAAAGATGCCAACCCCAATTTGGGACCTACTAATCGACATTATACAATTATGTTATCACGAGGATAGACACTTCAACAGATAATTCCTAGCATATAACCATATTTTACAAGTTAAAGTATCAAATTTCAAATTGATTGGATGCCCAAAACATGAAATGTACAAATGAGGCTTCATAATATGAATGGTTCTTTGTCCATTTAACCCCAGTTTTTTTCACCCAAAAAAAGCCCACCCCACACATGCCCCCCTCCTCCCCAAAATTGCTCTATGCTTTTTTTCCAGGCAAGATTTTTCTGCAAAAAATCCCGCAAAGAAAACATGCCAGCGATTAATTAATCGTTCCAATATGAATATATAACTTTTTTTTTTTTTACATACTTTAGAAACCAGAATAAATGCTTTTGGTAGCACCTTTTAGGCCTGAAAATATCTTTCAAACGAGACCTTAGATATTCAAACGCACCCATAATTATCGGGGATATTAAAGATTTAATGAAATTCATTGGAGGTCATCTGGATGATAGCAATCACACTAGTCATGCAACACTGAGTGACACCAAGGGAATTAACCATTTTTAATTGAGTAATGATAAAATGTCTAGTAAACAAAAATGTAAAAATGATGGAATGAGCATAAGCGGACTGGGATAGTCCGGATTAAGAGTGTGGAGGTAGTTTCTGGTTCATTAAAACACGTTCATGGATATGTTAAACAAACTACTAGTAATCAATTGAAATGCAGTAATGGGATTGGGATAATGTATAGTTGTCTGCCATTTATTAGCCAAGCAAAGTATATGCTCAGATGTCAGATGTGTAGTGAATAGAAGTCAGCTGTATATACCAAAAATAAAATTACACACAAAATGTATTTAACACAAAATTATGAAATAGAAGAGGGGAAAAAGAAAAAAATGAAAAATTGATGTTTAGACAACAAAAACATTAATAACAGATCTACGGCATAGGTCTTCTTTTCCTCATCTTTGCAGCACTTAGAAGGTGGATAGCGAGAGATAAGTACAATAGGAAAAGTACAAAGAAAAATGCTGCTCGATTTACATATAGGACAGGCGGAAAAAGGTTGGCATCATCACTGCAGTGGGATTCGGTCTGACCTATATTGTGAGAAGTTCACTCGCGTGGGTCATTTCTCTCTCTCGCTGCAACTCTTGGTTTGGGTATTCACATGTTTAATGTATCTTTGCATGGCATTTTTTTTTTGCATCTTCTGATCTTTCTTGACAGCCATTTTTGGCGTTTGTGCAGATTTCATTTTTGTTGATCAGTCAACTTGCATTCCTTTTCTTTTGTGCATCTTTCTTCCTGCATCATTCAAGCCCTTTAGCCATCCCCTGTCAAAGCAACATTCAACCGCCTTCTGTGCTGCATTTGCTTTTCCTTTACTCTCTTATATCAATTTTATTTAATGTGTTCTATTTGTTTTTATTATGTACTCCATTTCTGAAGACTTCTTTCAACAATCTGGTTTTCTCCTCGTGCCATTCTTTCTTTTGCATTTCCTAGGTCTCATTTTCTATCCCTTTGTGTAGCTCTGAAGCCCCTTTTCATTATTGCACTTTTCTGCGTTACTTCTTTAATCTGTTCCGAATTTCAACATATTCTTTTTTTTGGGGCTCTTGTTTGTCCTCAACCATAGCTCTGTTTTAAAAATGTTTTAGTTTGGGCTATAAGCCGACACTATTGCATTTGCAGGGAGAAATGGCATATGACGAGGGCCACAAAGCTCGCAGGTGTTTGGCTATTTGCCAACACATTGACTGCCCTTAGCCATGCTAACCCATATGGCCATTCCCACCCAGTTACTGCACCTCCCTGTCCAAAACATCCTGGGATCTCTTCGAGTTCACTTTAATCAAGCCTTGCAATGGAAGTGACTGCGAGTGTTTTTTCAAAGCAGTCTTCTAAGAGTTAATGACTTAATTGGGAGCTGTAAACCTGCTACTGGTGTAATAAAAATGTTTTAACCAGGTATGCTGTCAGCCACACCAGGGATTAAAATTAAGATTAGATAAACAGGAGCTAAAAGCATCTCCTGGGTATCTAACATTAACTAGTGACAAATCTAACTTCCCCATAAAATGCAAGGATATCATTTTGTCTATTATCGAGGACTCCCTATGATTTAACTGTTATATCGATGTGTCCAAATGTTTATTTTTAGATTGTCCCCATCGTACAGTTAAATCCACATAGGTGCGTTTGTTTCTGCATCAGTTAGCCTGGGGAGTCAGTAGCTCCTGGTAGCTGTTGGTGTTAAGTCTACTGGGCTCTTCTAGGCTACAACAAGGAGCTAAATACCTCCCAGCACCCCTCAATTTCGAACCTGCCCTCGATATAAGCACTATGCGTGTCTTTCACTGAAGTGTTGACAAAAAGAAGCATTGGCAAAGCCAAAAGTTTTGGCTTATGTATAAGTAGTAGGCATTTGCCAGACAGACAATGCCATTATATGCGAAGGTACTCACACCATTTTGCACCCGCTACCATCAATGGGCAGTTAATACCATAACGGCAGTGCCTGGCAAGTGCCTTCCCATGCCTACACAAAAGCCCAAGTTGTTGGCAATGCAGGTTTCTAGCTACTGGCCATTTACCTGCATGTTCTACCATTTTGAGGATTTATCGCCTTTGCCAGCTGTTTTATTCCTTTGTAAATCCCTTTCTCTGCGTTTATTAGCAGTCTTCCATGTGGGTATTCTCTTTAAACTTATATTTATATTGGGCGTTTTGGCATTATTTTTCCACTTATGCAACCACTGTTTTTGCTAGTCGTGGAATACTTTCTCTTTATTGTCTTTTCCGTTCTGGACCTCTAATATTTTCTCTTTCATGGCTTTGTACAGTGTGTTTTCCTTGTGGGGGGGGATCATTGGCTATGCGATGGTGCGCCTGTTTTGCGTTAAGGACTTGCAGATATCCTCCAACAGAGTCCTAACAAATATCTAGAGGCTTTACATTGTAAACTTGACAAAAGAACAAGCGGAACTACCCGCAGGGTCATGCTGCTGAAATAAGGACTTTGAGCCAAGCACGGTTTCCTGCAGTGCCAGCAGCGGGAAAATGCAAGACATGGGTTTCCACCAGTGCTTTAAATCGAAACTGAGTAGTGCAGGTACTCACTATCACAGAGTACCCGCTTACGATTGAGAAGTGTCGGTACTCCTCCATTAAAAAGGTAGTGGCTTCCTGGTGAGAAGTGCCGGTACTATGACCTACAAATACAAGAAGTGCAGGTACTCAGGACCGTCAAGTACCTGCCCATTGAAAGCACTGGTTTCGACAATATTATTGTATGCAAATGGCTGCATTTATAAACCATGCAGTTTCAAACATTAAAGTCCGAGTGTGCGTTTTGTCACCGAGTGATGATCCATAAAGTTAAGTGGCTAAACAAATCTCGCAAAGGCTTATCAATGCATGACGAACATGCATTACCTCCACGTCCAATTTGAACTAGTGATCTCACTCAGGCTATCCGAAATGGTTTATTTTTCACCACTCACTTTTGTCTCCATTGCCCCAGGTGAATTAATAATGCCTCCTACGTTTAAAATCGAGCATAGTGTAACAAAGAAGGCTGAAATTGACATTGCACCATAACACATTGTGGCAGATTAATTAGAAAGGACTCCAGTGCACTGGCAGAAAAATGCCTTTCGCTGTGATAGCAAATAAGGGTTAACGTTAAGCGCCAATGGGAAGCAGTCAGATACGTATTATTATTATCCCCGATTCTCATGCTACTTGAATGAGAGAACATCATCTGATCCATATTCGAAAGGTTTTATTTTGTCAAAACATTAGAGTGCATACAGAATCAGAGTAACATTGTTTTCTTCGTTGCCCTTAGTACGACTAAACGCACGGCACACATACAATTAGCACGAAGGGTCACATTAATGACGCTCACCTCAGTAGATCTCGACCAAGATGCACTGGCTGAGATGGGAAATGGTAGTATCTAGAGCCCAATTCGGTTCCGAGAAACGGACCTAAGCAACGCTCCGTTTCTTCTTCATCACGTGAGTTACACGTTCAAGCGTGTCTGGGAAGTCACGTGCCCCAGGTTACGCACTTCATCAACGTGTGTCTTTGTAGGCACGGCACGGAACGGGCGGGAAGGCTAGCATACGTGTCAACCCTTGCGATTTAGGCGGTAGGCTTATATTTTCACGTTCTCTATATAAATAATTCTAGCCCCAATTCATTCCTATAGGAAGCTTTATCATACATGCCAACGTTTTGCAGCAGCGGGGAGAGAGGTTCAGCAATCGAGAGAGTTGAATTTCCGTATTAGAATGCATTGGAGTTAGAATTATTTTAGGAGGGAGGTCATAGCTCTCAACTCACCCGCTTTTGGCGGGTGTCACCCGCCTTGCAAAGGGCTGACTCACCCGCCAGGCCTCCTGCACGCCCATTCATTCCAATGGGCGTCTCACCCGCCAGAAACAAAATCGGGCGATTTCACCCGCCTTTGCAAGACAAATGGTTGAGAGCTATGAGGGAGGCAGTAAACACAGCAACGTTTTTGCTAACAAAATCAGGAGTCTCTTGCCTAAATCAGAAAGGTTGACATCTATGGTTATGTCCCCCTATTTCCCGGATGAAATCTCCCTCCGAGGTGCTTCGGATTGTTGGCATGTATTGAAAGGCTGCAGCTAAAGACAGCATTGTGGCGTTATCAAGCAAATTTAGTTTATACTCATGGTTATTTTAATGGAGGCAGTGCGATTTGGCCTGAATAGAGGAGGCATTTCTGTGTATTTTGTTGATTCGTTATGAGGGTGTTTTTTGTGCATTGTGGCCGTGCACAGGCATTTCTCAGTTCCCTGGGGAATTTCCAGTATACCAATTAACAGTAGAAGTGGAATAGTTATTTTATTTGTTATGTAGTTCCACACACGGGTCATTATCACGCAGTGTGTGGAATACAATGGTGTCATGGTTCTGGAATGTAGCCATTCCAGAACCATGGTGATATGTAAACTTGCTGCAGATGCGTTAGGGTCCAGGGGCTCTACTATTAAACCTCTTTTGAATGAATAATGCCTATGAGTACTTCATAACATTTGGCGACGAGGTACCTGGCTTGGAAGGGAGCCCCCAGAGTTCCGCTCGGTGCCGCGACCGAGCACGAGGAGCTGTGCAGCCCACAGATAGGAGTGGGGATTCAGCCACGGCGCCGCAAATGGGAGGCTGCCGTCGGAGCAGTAAAAGTCTCATATCCCCACGGATTGACTTCGAGTGAACACAGGCTGAGCTGCTTTCTCATATAAGTGAATAAAATAAGGAAAAAGGATGTGATTATCAGCCCAAACGCCCCGCGAGCGCAGGGGCATCTTATGAACTTCCGAATACTCCTGCAACAGCAATTTTAGTCGAGGAAAGCACCTAAAGATGTGCCATAACGTGGTGGGCATTTTCTGGACAAAGTAAGTGGATACAAAGTAACCATAGCAACCGTACTACGGAGCAAGGAAAGCAGTGAAAAACATGTGTAGAACAAATATTCATGCTTTGTAACGAAACTTGGGAACTGCAGATGTTAAAAGTAAACTGCACAGCCAGGAACGTATACTAAATATACACTGATATTTCGTACATTTTGTAAGTTGTACAGCCTGCCAAGTTAATTAACCTCGCCAAGAGACACTTCTAAATGGAACTCAAACCAACAATTTTGTTTACATTTGACTTTTTAGAGAAACAATAAAGTAATACCAACAGGACAGTCAAGCAGGAACAGAGTCACCTAGAATTCATTAAATGAAATAAACTTAATCTGCCTATCATTATGCAGCATATTACAGCACCAATACAGTTTCTCCCATTGCCCGGCAACCCCACATGCCCATGGGAACAATTGGTGGACGGATTCGAAGTATGCTTGTGGGCTGTGGGTGGAAACAAATATAACAATGACCTCAAAGAAGCTACTCTACTAAACTGTATCGGAGCAGAAGCTTTAATGATTTTCAGGGTACTTCCTGACCTACAAGGGGCAGAGAGTGGGGCTGGTGATAACGATCGCAAGTTTGAGTGTGCATTGGGGAAACTAGCTAAACATTTTGGAAACAAAACCAATGTTGTACTGGAAAGGTACACATTTTTTTCGAGACGCCAACTGAAAGGAGAATCAATAGATGCTTATATTGCGGCCCTGAGAGGACTCATGTCCACATGCAGGTTTACTGGAGTTGGAGAAGAATATTTAAGGGATCAATTGGTGCTAAATGTGGCTGATCCATGCATACAACAGAGATTGTGGCAAACTAAAGATCCATCAGGCAGTAGAGATTGCCAGAACTATGGAACTTGGTGAACGCTGCATGAGAGAAAGATTTGACACGACTGAGGATAAAGAAATCAGGATGGTCCAGGAGGAAGTAAGGGAAGACACTGAGGAACCTTTTGTGGTAATGGTAAGGAGAATGTCAACTAATAATTCCAGAGCTAATTCAAAGAGAGGTAGGGATACTGGGTACAGAAACCAGAGCCAAAGCCGTTGTCAAAAATGTGGCTGGTATAAGCACAATGACACTGAGAAAGAATGCCCTGCTGCAGCTGTTGAATGCTACAAGTGCGGCCACATAGGTCATTTTGCAAAGGTGTGCAAAAACATTTGTGGAAGAGGGGGAAGATTTAGCAGATACTCGTTCAACAGACCACCAAGGAACACAGTAAGAGCGGTTGAAGAGAATAGTGGGCCTGACAACATGCTAACCATCAGTGGCGAGAATGCACAGCAAGTACAGGTACTCACAGTCACTGCAGTACAAGGAAATAAGGGATCGTGAGTAGACATGCAGATGATGGGAATATCCCTACCTATTATGGTGGACATTGGGTCTACTTATACCATGGTCGATGTCAACACATTTGTCGAGGTACTGTCTGGCAACATGCAGAAGTTACAATGCACAGGAGTAAGAGCAACAGGGTGTGGTAAAACCCCCATTGAGATCATTGGATGCACCTGGGTGAAGTGTGTTTCTGTGAAAGAGAAACATATTCTAGACTATATGTAGCAAAGAATGGCTCGTCCGTAGTAGGATGGGAAGAACAAGCTGCTCTACGTGTCAGGATTCATCCAGTGGAAGAAGTTCCCATTTTGAGTGTTTTAAAGGACAATAATGACATTAAAGCTACACTGGCAAAGCAATTCCCCAAGGTGTTTAATGAGAAAATTGGGCTTCTAGAGGGGTTCCAACACAAGATAATGCTGAATAAAGGGGCAATACCCATAGCACATAAGGTAAGAGGGGTTCCTATTGGCACAAAGGAAGCACTCAAAAATAACTTCTCGATTGTGTGAGCAAAATATAATCAAACCTATAGAAAGCTCGGAATGTTTAGCCCCTATAGTGTTGGTGAAAAAACCGGACGGGTCCATAAGAATGTGCTTAGATCTGAGAGATCTTAACAAAAATATCTGGATAGGCAGACATCCTCTCCCGAACATAGGAGAATTGTTAACAACCATGAAGACGGCCAAGTTTTTCAGCACTCTGGACCTATCCTCGGCTTACCACCAGATAGCCTTGGAAAAAGAATCTAAGAATTTAACATCATTTGTCACTCCACTTAGTGCATTCATGTTTAAGAGGATGCCGTTTGGCCTTGCTTCGGCCGCGGCGGTATTTCAAAGATTGATGTAATTTCTATTTGGAGGTCTTGAAGGCGTATACTGCTTTCAAGATGACATCTTAATATCCGCCAACACGGAAGAAGAACACAATGCAAAATTGATGGGAGTGCTGCAAGTAATTCAAAAGAGTGGCCTCACTTTGAAACTTGATAAGTGTAAGATTAAGTGCGACAAAGTGTCGTATTTGGGTCATTCGATTGATGCCGAGGGCATCAGTCCCAAAAAGGAGTTGATGAATACTATTTTGGGCATCACTGAACCAAGAAACAAGGACCAATTAAGAAGTTTCTTGGGCATGACAGAGTACTACTCTAAATTTGTGAACAATTACATCAACAAAACTAAAAACATGAGAGAATTTATGAAGAAATCCACGAAATATGTATGGTCAGATGAGTGCAAAGGCGAATTTGAACAAATAAAAGCCACAATGAATAAAACGCTGACGCTAGGAATGTCTGATTGTAAAGCTAAAACTGTAATCTCAGTTGATGCCAGCAAGATTGGTTTTGGAGGTGTATTAGAGCAACTGCAAGACAAGGGATTAGTGACAATAGCATTTGCATCAAGAGTCTTAAGAGGTGCGGAATTAAACTACTCTACAATAGAAAGAGAAGCATTGGGAGTAAAGTGGATTTTGGAACATTTTAGGAACCTAGTATTGGGATTACCCATTTTCCTCAAGACTGATCATAAGCCACTAGTACATGTGTTACAATCAAAAACACCACATTTACAGGGTAATTCATAGAAATTCGCACAAAAGTGGCGCACGCGACTGGCGCACAGCGTGCCCGTGCAAATGTCTGCGCCAGCCGCGTGCGCTAAAATCGATTTCCGCGCACAGCGTATTCATGGATTTTCGCATCCAAAACCAGCCGTGGCGCAGCGACCCTGCAGCAGCGCCAGTTATGCCCCCAAGAACGCCCTCGCGCAAGGAAAAGCCTTCAAAATCCCCAAATAATCGCAAAGTGCTGCGCTAACCCTGGACCAGTTCACAGGGCTGGCAAACAGCAAACGCCAAGCGGGGAACGTGTATTTCAGTGGTTCGCGGGAAGTTCCACACGCGATTGTCCTGTGTACGTGTGCATCAGGGGTGCGCGGGAAGTATCACACGCAAAATCAGCAGGGTACATGTATTTCAGGGGTGCGCGGGAAGTATCACACGCGATTCCAGCAGGGTACGTGTATTTCAGGGGTGCGCGGGAAGTATCACACGCGATTCCAGCAGGGTACGTGTATTACAGGGGTGCGCGTGAAGTTCCACATGCGATTTCAGCAGGGTACGTGTATTTCAGGGGTGCGCGGGAAGTATCACATGCGATTCCAGCAGGGTACGTGTATTACAGGGGTGCGCGGGAAGTTCCACACGCGATTTCAGCAGGGTACGTGTATTTCAGAGGTGCGCGGGAATTTCCACACGCGATTGGCCCCGTGCAAGCAGGGTACGTGTATTTCAGGGCAGCGCAGGAAGTTCCACACGCGATTGGTCCCGTGCGAGCAGGGTACGTGTATTCCAGGGGTGCACGGGAAGTTCCACACGCGATTTCAGCAGGGTACGTGTATTTCAGGGGTGCGCAGGAAGTTCCACACGCGATTGTCCCCGTGCGAGCAGGGTACGTGTATTTCAGGGGTGCGCGGGAAGTTCCACACGCGATTGGCCCCGTGCGAGCAGGGTACGTGTATTTCAGGGGTGCGCGGGAAGTTCCACATGCGATTTCAGCAGGGTACGTGTATTTCAGGGGTGCGCGGTAAGTTCCACACGCGATTGGCCCCATGCGAGCAGGGTACGTGTATTTCAGGGGTGCACGGGAAGTTCCACACGCGATTCCATCAGGGTACGTGTATTTCAGGGGTGCGCGGGAAGTTCCACACGCGATTGGCCCCGTGCGAGCAGGGTACGTGTATTTCAGGGGTGCGCGGGAAGTTCCACACGCGATTCCATCAGGGTACGTGTATTTCAGGGGTGCGCGGGAAGTTCCACACGCGATTGGCCCCGTGCGAGCAGGGTACGTGTATTCCAGGGGTGCGCAGGAAGTTCCACACGCGATTTCAGCAGGGTACGTGTATTGCAGGGGTGCGCGGGAAGTTCCACACGCGATTTCAGCAGGGTACGTGTATTTCAGGGGTGCGCGGGAAGTTCCACACGCAATTTCAGCAGGGTACGTGTATTTCAGGGGTGCGCGGGAAGTTCCACACGCGATTTCAGCAGGGTACATGTATTTCAGGGGTTCTGGGGAGTACTACACGTGAATTGGCCGTGTGGGTCCTCCCAGGTGTTCGCTCTACAACCTCCACGGCCCCTGCAGGCAGCCCACACCACGGGGGACTACCCTGCACCCCTGCTCATGTCCCGCAGGCAGCCCATCCACCATGGGCATGCCCCCCAGCCAACCCACATGTCACCTTGCACTACTGATCAACAATGCATGTCTCCCACCACCCCCACCCCCAGCAGTGCAGGGGCAGCCTCCACCAGGCCCCCACCCATGTCTACCACCACCCCCACCCCCCAGCCACCAGGGGCAGCCTCCACCAGGCCCCCACTCATGTCTCCCACCACCCCCACCCCCCAGCAGTGCAGGGGCAGCCTCCACCAGGCCCCCACTCATGTCCCCCTGCACCCACACCCCCCAGCAGTGCAGGGGCAGCCTCTACCAGGCCCCCACCCATGTCTACCACCACCCCCAGCCACGAGGGGCAGCCTCCACCAGGCCCCCACTCATGTCTCCCACCACCCCACCCCCCAGCAGTGCAGGGGCAGCCTCCACCAGGTCCCCACCCATGTCTACCACCACCCCCAGCCACCAGGGGCAGCCTCCACTAGGCCCCCACTCATGTCTCCCACCACCCCACCCCCCAGCAGTGCAGGGGCAGCCTCCACCAGGCCCCCACTCATGTCTCCCACCACCCCCAGCCCCCAGCAGTGCAGGGGCAGCCTCCACCAGGCCCCCACTCATGTCCCCCTGCACCCCACCCCCCAGCAGTGCAGGATCAGCCTCCACCAGGCCCCCACTCATGTCTACCACCACCCCCACCACCCAGCCACCAGGGGCAGCCTCCACCAGGCCCCCACTCATGTCTCCCACCACCCCCACCCCCCCAGCAGTGCAGGGGCAGCCTCCACCAGGCCCCCACTCATGTCTCCCACCACCCCTTACCCCCCAGCAGTCAGGGGCAGCCTCCACCAGGCCCCCACTCATGTCTCCCACCACCCCCACCCCCCAGCAGTGCAGGGGCAGCCTCCACCAGGCCCCCACTCATGTCTCCCACCACCCCCAGCCCCCAGCAGTGCAGGAGCAGCCTCCACCAGGCCCCCACTCATGTCCCCCTGCACCCCCACCCCTCAGCAGTGCAGGGGCAGCCTCCATCAGGCCCCCACCCATGTCTACCACCACCCCCAGCCACCAGGGGCAGCCTCCACCAGGCCCCCACTCATGTCTCCCACCACCCCAACCCCCCAGCAGTGCAGGGGCAGCCTCCGCCAGGCCCCCACTCATGTTTCCCACCACCCCCACCCCCCAGCAGTGCAGGGGCAGCCTCCACCAGGCCCCCACTCATGTCTCCCACCACCCCCACCCCCCAGCAGTGCAGGGGCAGCCTCCACCAGGCCCCCACCCATGTCTACCACCACCCCCACCCCCCAGCCACCAGGGGCAGCCTCCACCAGGCCCCCACTCATGTCCAACTCATGTCTCCCACCACCCTCACCCCCAGCCACCAGGGGCAGCCTCCACCAGGCCCCCACTCATGTCTCCCACCACCCCCACCCCCCCAGCAGTGCAGGGGCAGCCTCCACCAGGCCCCCACTCATGTCTCCCACCACCCCCACCCCCCAGCAGTGCAGGGGCAGCCCCCACCCATGTCTACCACCACCCCCACCACCCAGCCACCAGGGGCAGCCTCCACCAGGCCCCCACTCATGTCTCCCACCACCCCCACCCCCCAGCAGTGCAGGGGCAGCCTCCACCAGGCCCCCACTCATGTCCCCCTGCACCCCCACCCCCCAGCAGTGCAGGGACAGCCTCCACCAGGCCCCCACCCATGTCTACCACCACCCCCCAGCCACCAGGGGCAGCCTCCACCAGGCCCCCACTCATGTCTCCCACCACCCCACCCCCCAGCAGTGCAGGGGCAGCCTCCACCAGGTCCCCACCCATGTCTACCACCACCCCCACCCCCCAGCCACCAGGGGCAGCCTCCACCAGGCCCCCACTCATGTCTCCCACCACCCCACCCCCAGCAGTGCAGGGGCAGCCTCCACCAGGCCCCCACTCATGTCTCCCACCACCCCCAGCCCCCAGCAGTGCAGGGGCAGCCTCCACCAGGCCCCCACTCATGTCCCCCTGCACCCCACCCCCCAGCAGTGCAGGATCAGCCTACACCAGGCCCCCACTCATGTCTACCACCACCCCCACCACCCAGCCACCAGGGGCAGCCTCCACCAGGCCCCCACGCATGTCTCCCACCACCCCCACCCCCCCAGCAGTGCAGGGGCAGCCTCCACCAGGCCCCCACTCATGTCTCCCACCACCCCTTACCCCCCAGCAGTCAGGGGCAGCCTCCACCAGGCCCCCACTCATGTCTCCCACCACCCACACCCCCCAGCAGTGCAGGGGCAGCCTCCACCAGGCCCCCACTCATGTCTCCCACCACCCGCAGCCCCCAGCAGTGCAGGGGCAGCCTCCACCAGGCCCCCACTCATGTCCCCCTGCACCCCCACCCCTCAGCAGTGCAGGGGCAGCCTCCACCAGGCCCCCACCCATGTCTACCACCACCCCCCAGCCACCAGGGGCAGCCTCCACCAGGCCCCCACTCATGTCTCCCACCACCCCAACCCCCCAGCAGTGCAGGGGCAGCCTCCGCCAGGCCCCCACTCATGTTTCCCACCACCCCCACCCCCCAGCAGTGCAGGGGCAGCCTCCACCAGGCCCCCACTCATGTCTCCCACCACCCCCACCCCCCAGCAGTGCAGGGGCAGCCTCCACCAGGCCCCCACCCATGTCTACCACCCCCCCAGCCACCAGGGGCAGCCTCCACCAGGCCCCCACTCATGTCCAACTCATGTCTCCCACCACCCTCACCCCCAGCCACCAGGGGCAGCCTCCACCAGGCCCCCACTCATGTCTCCCACCACCCCCACCCCCACCCCCCCAGCAGTGCAGGGGCAGCCTCCACCAGGCCCCCACTCATGTCTCCCACCACCCTCACCCCCCAGCCACGAGGGGCAGCCTCCACCAGGCCCCCACTCATGTCTCCCACCACCCCCACCCCCCAGCAGTGCAGGGGCAGCCTCCACCAGGCCCCCACTCATGTCCAACTCATGTTCCCCTGCACCCCCACCCCCCAGCACCGTGGGGCACCTGCCAGCAGGCCCCCACTCATGTCCAACTCATGTTCCCCTGCACCTCCACCCCCCAGCACTGTGGGGCACCTGCCAGCAGGCCCCCACTCATGTCCAACTCATGTTCCCCTGCACCCCCACCCCCCATCACTGTGGGGCACCTGCCAGCAGGCCCCCACTCATGTCCAACTCATGTTCCCCTGCACCCCCACCCCCCATCACTGTGGGGCACCTGCCAGCAGGCCCCCACTCATATCCAACTCATGTTCCCCAGCCAACATGTCATCACAATCTAGATCCCCGGTCCCTATGGTCAGCCTCCAAATGCAAAACACCCACCCGAGTATTGCATCCACCCACTCAGAAATGGCAATAACATGATAGAACTGCAATTGCAAGTTTGGAAACGAACACATGTCCCTCACATACACCCAATGGGTGTCAGTGAATCTCAAAACCCATATCATGATATGCATGAAACCAATGAGATGATACTACACATTGAAGTTTGATCAAAAAATATGTATTAAAGAAAACATGAATTGAATCAAAAATAAACTAACAGAAATGGGAATGTAAAAAAAGTAAAAAGAAGCATGTCCATGAAAAAATGCAAAACCAAAAATCAGAATCCAAAGGAATGGTGTCCAAAGTCACAGTCCAGAAAAGAAAATCCAATGGGAAATTATAATTGAAAGCCATTGCTCCATGGGTAAATTGTAAAAAGAAAACAGTGAACTATGTACAGGTGAACAAGCCAGGGTCCATGATCCCAACAAAAGAAATGAAACCTATCTAACAACACTACCTAATAAAAAATAACTATATACAAAAATGTAGCCCATTGTCCAAAAGGTCCAAAGAAAATGCAAAAACAAAGGAAACCTAACACTAACTACTTAACTATTTACATGGGCAGCGGGCTAGTCCAACGGCTCACTGGATGTTGTCATGGGCCAGGGCATCATCAAACTCCTGTTCAATGGCTTGGAGGCGGGCATGTTCCCTGGCCCCGAGGTCTCGCAGGGATAAAGCAAGCAATGTCCAGCTCCAACTCCCTGCGAAGACCCTCGAGGCACTCAGCCCGCCTCAGCGCCCTCCGCATGGAGTTCTCCGCCCTGACCATTGTGAGCCGTTCCTCCTCTGCCCGCTGCCGCTCCGCACCTATCTGCTGGCCCAACCGATCCCACACGGAAGCCACTCCCATTCCAGGGTTCTCCTGCCCTCCGGCCGATGCCTGCACCCCTGATGTTGATGGCCCCGAGCCATGATGCCTCCCACGTCGAGCCTGCCGCTGCCTCCGACGCAACTGCCTGTGCCAGCACAACGGCATCCAGGCTGATGGTATCCACCGACGCCGTCGTGCACGTGCCCTGCCCGATGATGCCGTCACATCCTCCATCTGCTGGGGTCCAGTTGCTGGTGTGTCCACCCCTGCTGGACCTCCGACTCCCGACTGTGGCAGGGATGGGATCCCCACCGAGCCGGCTGCATTGGTCGGGGCAGGTCCACAGGGGGCCCTGGTGGCATCTGAGCCGGAAGACGGCATGGAGAACGACTGGTGCATAGTCTCCACAGAGGAGGAGAGGGTCGCCAGATTGGCCGACACATGTAGGAAACCCTCGACCATGGCCGTTCCCAACTGGGCCACGTCGGCACGGTGCTCTCCGTGATGACGTGCATGCTCCTCCCGGGAAGCACGCACCTCATCACGAATTGCACCTGTGCGCAACGCGACACCAATCAGGACCTTCTCCATACGGCCAGGGGTCCCCTCGTACGCAGGTGGAGGGGAGTCAGATGACATGGACATCCCCCTACCTGCGGACGGGCCTGGGATGGGGCATCCCTGCTGGTGCATGGTGGTGCAGTCACAGTGTCAGGGCCAGTGACATGCACAGGCCCCTCCACAGCGACCTGTGCTGCCTCCTGCCCCTGCCCCTGGACTGCAACACTTGCACCAGCAGGGATGCCCCCACCAGGCCCCATGTGCGCCTCAGTAGCGGCCTCCTCCTCCTCTGTGGAAACCACCAACCTGGATGGCTCCACCCCGTCTTCTGCCGTTGCAAGCCCCTGTGGGGGCTCACCCACCCCTTCCGCTGCAGCCGTGGGGGCATCCCCGCCGCTTTGCTCCACAGAGCCGTCTCCGCCCTCTTCTTCACGTGGCGCTGTGTAGAGGGAGACATAGAACACAAGCATCAAGGTACTGTACAATGGTCCCCTAGACAGGAAGCAATAGCAGATGAGTGGCGCTGTCAAAGATCACTTCCATCATGTCCCTCCACAACACATGGCTCAGTGCAGGTAAAACACATGCGGTAACAGGCATGGCGCATGCTATGGACATTAGCATACATGGCCAAGTGATTCTTGAAACATACACTGTTGTTTTGGAACTCACATGCATCATGTGCCATGCCTATCACATGCTCACACTTCACCCTAGTTTCATCCATCTGGCCTCGTACACCACAGACACAGTGGATACAAGGATGACTAGGCTGCATCAGTGACCCTGAACATTGCGACAGACATGTGTCATGCATCCCTGGCATTCACAAGTCACAGACACGCAGGTCAGACACACAGACATGGACAGCATTCATGTACATGGCATCAGCACCCATCCCTCACCCATGTCCAGGAACAGAGACTGGCATGCTTTCATGTGGCCATTCCGCATAGGGCAACCCATGTTGCATTTGAACACATGCACCAAGCATGTGGTTCACACATTACTGGTCTCACATGCATGACGTCCCTGTACACACACATGCATACATGGCCTATGTCACACATACAGGCAAGTATCAGACAACCAGCACACTGCGACATGCCCTGTCTCACACAGCAATGCTTGGCCACTTACCGCTGAACTCCAGACGGGTCTGCCTCTCAAGGATCTGGGCGTGGAGCGCTGGGCCTACGCGTTCCAGGACCCTCATCTGGATGGTACTCATGCGGCCCCGGCCCCCCTCCACGAGGCGCCGGGCCTTCAAGAGGGTCCTGGACCTGCAGTCATCCCAGCGCTTCTTGACATGTTGGTAGTCGCGGACTGCCACCCCCTCCGCGTTGATGGCAGTCACGATGTCCGTCCAGATCCGAGTCCGTCCTTCCTTGTTGGCATCATACTGCCCCAGGACTTGCTCCACCAGGACACCAACTTCGGTGGCAGTGAAGCTGGTGCCCCTCTGCCTCTCTGGCCGGGGGTTGCCAGTGGTGCCAGATGTTGCAGTGCCCGACATGGCAACCCCAGAGGCAGGAGTGGGTGGGCAACTGGGTCCTGGGGCTGGGCTGTGGAGCGATGGTATCCCAGTCGGGAGTCTTCTGTTCCAGCAGGGGTGGACACAGCAAATGGACCCCTGCAGATGGCTGATGTGCAGGCACCAAATGGCAGGGCACGGTGGCAGCAGGCAGGCAGGCAGGCAGCAGCAGATGGCTCGTGGGAGGCTGCTCGGGGCTCTGGGGGGCAGTAATTCGGCCTTTTGGGCAGGAGCGTGGTCTTCCGTGTGCTTACGCATGGCCAGCTTGATACGGAGGGATTTGGCACGTGAAAATCCTGCACGTCTGCGTGTAAATCGAGGAAAGGCCCTTAGCGCGTATGCACGTCAGCACGCATATGCGATTTCATTGGACCAAAGGCCCTTAGCGCGTGAGCGCGTCTGTGACGTGAGGCGCGCGGGTGTTTCCCTCATTACACGTGATGACAGAGCACACGTGGATTTCCACCAATCGCGTGTGGAACTTCCTGCGCACCCCAGAAATACACGTACCCAGGCCAATCGCGTGTACGCTCACTTCCCTACGATTACACGCGATGACACTCGGACGTGCAGTTTTACCACGTGTGCTCGCATATGCGATTTCATTGGCCCAAAGGCCACCATGCGCAGCTGTGATGTCACGCGCATGGCCGTAGAGAATGGCGCGTGTAAAAATGAAGAGATACACGTCCGAGTGTCAAAGCGCGTAATTGGTGGAAATGGCCTCATTGCGTATGCGCGTCTGTGACGTGTGTATAAAAGGTACGTGTAGAACGCCATTTCCTTGTACGTGCTTTTCGTGGAGAGCGAGTGGGTGAAATCTGTACTTCTTGTCGGTTCACATGCGATTTACTTCACGGCGTTTCCAGTTCGTACTCCCTGTTACCTCTGACAGCTTTTTCTCTTTTCCTCTTCTTCCTGGGCCTGTTTCCTCAAACAGCGTTCCCTACTACTGTTGTCCTGTCTCCTCAGACAGCGTACAATTCTTCTTTTGGCGGGGATGTTGCCAATGCGCACACTCGGATATTTTTCACGCTTTTGTTCCTGGCGGACGGTGAGTCGCGCACGTATTTAACATCTGTGCTTGCCCCGTGTGTCGCGTACCCCTTCAGAGGTCATTCTAGGCTGCGTGTGACACGCATACGTTCATTCTTGTGTTCCTGGGTGCCACAGCGTAGTGCAGGTTTATTTTTCCACGCACGTGGTCTAGGAGGGGTTGCGCGCACCTTACTTCGCTTTTTTGGGGTGCCTGTGCGTTGCGTGACCCGTCATCTTTCCCCAGGGGTGACATACAGCCTTGCTAGAGCACTAGGGTACGATTACCATCTGGTACCCAACCCCTTTGACCCCCAATCGACTCCCATACGCACAATAACATCAGTGCCATGGCTGGGAGGCGAACAAGCCGTAAGGGTGGCAAAGGTGGCCGAGCCCCAAGTGGTGGCCGTGGTGGATCTGGTAGGGGACGTGGCCGTGACTTGCAGGGTGCCCCTAGCCCCCCATGTGTGGAGGAGCAGTCAGGGACACCCATGCCCCCCCCTGGTTGAGGTTACCGTGGCTGACACCATCCATGCTCAGCCCTTGTTGGACCAGCCCACTGTGGAACCAGACCTGGCACAGGGTGACTCCATGGCTGACTTCCAGGTCAGCAGGTCTAGGCCACGTGCGCCGGTGAACGTTGGTGTCATCAGGCCACGTGGATCAGGGGCAGCTAGGTCATCTGATGCCCCGCGTAGGCAGGCTGGGGAGGCTGCAGGGGCAGCTGCGGCTCCATTCACCCCACCTCTCACACACCCATCCAGGACAGTGTCGGTCCAAGTCCATCATGCTGACATTCCCCATGATACCATCACACTTGAGATAATGCCTGCACCAACTCCCATGCTGAGTGTGCAATCCCACGCTCCTGCCCCTAGTGTCCAGAGCGGCGCAGGACACTCCGGATCCCCACCACCTTCCAAGCGGAAGAGGAAGAGTGCTCGTCCAGTAGAGGCTGATGCCCCAGACACGGCTACACAGTCCGGCCCGTCAAGGAAGCCCAGCTTCAATGAGGCCGAACTGAATGCACTTGTAGAGTATGTGTCCGCACATGACCGCGAAATGGTGATTGTTGCAGGATCCAAGACCACACCTGCACAACGTCAGATACACTGGCAGACCATTGCGGACATCATAAGTGCCCTTGGAATCGTGAGGCGCACAGCTAATGAATGCTACAAGCGCTGGAATGACCTGAAGCGCAGGGCAAAGAATAAGCTGGCCTCAAGTCATGCCGCAACTCTAGTGACTGGAGGTGGGTCTCCAGCAGACGACATAGAACTCACTCCACATGAGCAGGTTGCTGGGACCTACGTCACGGAGGAACAGATCCAAGGCGTGGGAGAAGTGGCAGATTACGAGGCATTGTCCGGTGAGTGCACATGCATGTGTGTGTCATCCATGTGCATGGTGTGTGTGGGAGGGCTTCTGTTTGGGGGCCAGGGGAGGGTGTGTGTGCCTGAGTGGTTCGGCTCACCCATGTGCCTCTTCCTATACATTCATGGCAACAGCATTTGGGTATAGCAGCATCCCTTCGGCCAACATTAGACATCCAGCCCAACACCACGCCAGTTGCCCTTGGAGTGTCATCTTGCCACAACACTGTTGCTTATTTACCTCTGTTTATTCAGGCAGATTGTTTGCATACCACCACTTTTACTCAGGATTTCTCAGTCCTATTGTCACATGTCTGACATGGCTATGGTACAGAGGACTGGCTCAGTTTCGTGGACATGATTAGTTTGGACATGTCCCTGTGCTATAGGACCATTTTTCACTGGCAGCTGCATGTTAAACATTTGAACCATTACAATGAAAATAATCAATCATATGAACAAACTGGACTGAATGAACAATTGGTGACCTCCTCTCCCTCTTCACTTCATGGCTAGGGTACATGCCATCTGTGTGATGGCATGTGTATTTGACCTGCCAATCACTGGCCAATGTGTGATGCCACTGCTAGGCAGCATGCAGCAAATGTGTTCATCTTCCATCTTGGTGTCATCAATGTGTGCCATCTGCCTCCCCATCACACGCAGTGACGGTGCATGCATGGGAGTGTTTTAGTCATGTGGGACATGTGTCAATCAAGTACTGTTTCTGTAGCCTCTCAGCCCTCATTGTGTGCCATAGTGCTAATGCCTGTTTCCATTTGTTTTCTTTTATGTCTTTGCAGGGGAAGACGCACCTGATACTGCTGGGGTTGTGGAGATGGTGCAGACCCAGGAGGGGTCTGAGGGCCGACCAACCACCAGTGAGGGACGTGGTGTGGTGGTGGGTGAGAACCCACAACTGCTGCAGGTCGTGCTCTCAAGGGGTGTCTCTGGCTGCACCTCCCCCGAGCCGTACTCAGATGTTGATTCGGATGATGAGACCTACGTGCCGTCACAGGTGAGTGTTCCTGGGAGGGATTCTGTTCTGTCCGACCCACCTGCACCAGGGTTAGAACCCTCAATGGGGATGTCAGTGTTGGCAGGTACGCCTTTGGTGGTTACGGATGCAGGGTCACACTCCGCGACATCTGATCCTGTTCCTGGGCCAGCAGATCAGAGGGGGAATGCAGTCCTGCAGCCTCAGGCAGTGCCGGCACAGCAAGGCGCAGTTCGCCTTGCCCCAGACAGGTGTGGTGCCCGCCGACGTGGTGGCCATACGCCACCTGGCAATACCGCATGGGAGCAATCCATTTACGGTATGGCAACCCAACAGGCAGCATCATCAGAGATGATGGCTCAGGCCATGGATAGGGTGGCCACTTCCATTGTCCCCCCCGAAAGGCTGATGGAGTGACTACAGCAGGCAACCGACTCCATCTGCCAGTCACACAGGGAGGACATGTTGGCGTCCGACAGGGACAGGCGGGCGGCACTGGCGACTCTGCAGGAAGCCATCTCCATAGAGTCCCAGGGCCACAGGGAAGCCCTGAGGCTGGAACTCCTTCACCTCAGGACGACTCTTGTTGAGCTTGAGGCTTCAACAAACCGAAGGACAGAACAGCAGCTGGATCATCTCACCCGTATGCTCTCAGCTGAGATGCAGGCAACTAGGGCAGAGGTCCGGGCATCCCGTGAGTTGTTGCTGCCTCCCATAGTGCCATCACCACCGGATGCAGCTGCAGAGGGTGAGGATAGCGACAGCAGTGATACTCCCACAATAGGGTAGCCGTGTAGGCCATGAGCCCATGGAGGTGTTTTCTTTTTCGCAAGATCCACACAGGTGGGTTTTGGTGTGCACCCTGTCCTCGGACCTCCTGCGTGGCCTCCCCAACCCCCCCGGGCCCATTAATGGCCATTTTTGATTTCTTTTTATTTTTTTATTTTCTTTGGGACAGTGTGTTGCCTTGTGTGGCTCCCGTGGGCATACGCTGCATTGTGGCTGGGCACATGCAGGCTTGTCATGGATTTGGTTCAGATGCTTGGGTTTTTGTCACACACACCCCTCCTGCTTCCCGTTTCCATGGGCTTGCAAAGGGTGTGCCCAAGTGACATTGACGTACATGGTGACATTGGACTTCCATGAGCTGTGTGGGCAGTCTGTAGTCAATACTGTGTATACATTCAAAGTGCATATTGTTGTTGTATTGTACACTGCGTGGTGTATTGATATGTGCCTCTGCATCCATCTCATCCTCCATATTTGCAGGTCCATTCCTCATGTCTTCACAATGCGGTCCACCTTGGAACTGGAGTCCATGTTGTAAGCAGTGCACCTACACTCTTGCGTGGCGCTAACACTGTATACTTGGAAGTGTTCGGAGGGCTGTCATCATCAGGTGGTGAGGCTAGCTAATTTGTAAGTCTGTAATGTCATGTTTAAGGTAGGTTGGAGGTTGTGTAGGTGATTGGCATTCTTGGTAAGTATTTGGTAATGTGGGTTGTAGGTCCTGCATTACTGTGAGCATTTCATGTGTGGACATGTTTCCATTAGGGACACTGTAGCTGCTGACACTTGGGGCATGTTGTGGGGATTAAATTCTTTCCTCTCACATTGCATGACATGCCATGGTGTGTTGTGTGGCCGTGCCGGGGAGGCGGTGGGTGACATGGCACTGTTTTCATGTAGTATTTTGCAAGTGGGTATTCATTTCTGCAGCATGGAAGTGTCTTTTCATGACACTGCATTGGTGGTGTTTGTGTAGGTAGGGATGCACACATTGTGACACTTCCACATGAACAATCGCAGGCTGCTATGGTTCTGACAGTTGACAGTCCCTTTGCTCGTCTTAATTGTCAGGTCGAGTCATCATTGCTTATCAGATGGTATGTGCCAGGCCTGTGTGCACTCCACTGGGGTGTGATTTCTATGTGAAGTAATTAGCCACCAGCTGCGTACGGGCTGCCTCACCCCGTGCCCTCTCCCCTCCCATGCGCAGCGGGCGTGCATGTGGTTGGGGATGTGGGGGCACCACCATGTCCACGGCCAGGCCCCGGCGTGTTGCAACATTGTGCAGGACACATGCTGCCACTATGATCCTGCACACTACTGGGGGCGCATATAACAGCTGCCCGCCAGAACGGTCAAGGGAGCGAAAGCGTGACTTGAGCACTCCGAATGTGCGCTCCACTATGCCCTGGGTTGCAATATGGGCTGTGTTGTATCTTACCTCTGGAGGCGTGATGGGGTTCCGAATTGGCGTCATCATGTGGGTGCTCAGAGGGTAGGCACTGTCCCCTGGTGAGGAGGTGATGGGTATCATTAGTGGGGTAGTGACATAACTCTGCATCTGACATGCATGCATGTGCAGTGGCATTCATACTCACCAAGCAGCCATGTATCGCCATGCCGCCCAGCTTCTAGGTCCCGGCTTAGGGTAGACATTCGGTAAATGAAGCTGTCGTGGGTGGACCCTGGATAGTTGGCATATACTGAGGTGATGATTCCCTTAGCATTACATACTACCTGCACGTTGATGGAATGCCAGTGCTTGCTGTTCCTATAGATGTGCTCAGATGCCCTGGGGGGACGTAGTGCCACATGGGTGCAGTCAATGGCACCTAGCACTTTTGGGAATTGTGCCACACCGTAGAAATCGAGGGTGGCAGCCTGCCTTTCTGCAGGGTCCTGGGCAGGTATATGTGCTACGGACTGATGGGCGTGCAGTGATGATGTTCAAGACCTGGTGTAGGTAGCGTGACTGCGTGGCCTGTGACACCCCACCCACTATGGCACTTGTCCGCTGAAATGATCCTGTGGCCAAGAAGTGCAGTACATTGAGGACCTTCTCTAGGGGGCTGAGTGCTTGGGAGCACAGGGTGGGTGATGTGAGGTCATTCTCCCACTCACTGACCAGGTCCAGTATTATGTGTGGGGGAAACCTGTACCTCCCATACACCTGGTCATCAGGCATCCCAAAAAGGCTGGTTCTGGGAGTGAAAATTCGGGCCCTCACTATCCTCCTCCTCCTTTGGTAACCCACGGCCACTGCTGCTAGGAATGGTATATTAATCCTGGCGTATGAGCTTGTTTGTTGTTTGCGCGCACTTTTATGCTGCGCGGGTCGACGTATGCCTGTTTCATGCTGGCGTACGTGTCTCAGGATTGGACCATTTTTCGGCACGTCGTAGGCGAACGTGTGAATCTTCCCGCCCACCCCAGGAATACACGTAGCACGCTCTCACAGGCACAGTCGCGGGTAAATATTCCCGCCCACCCCTGGAATACATGTACCCCACTCTCACAGGTCCAATCGCGTGTGGAAGTTCACGCGCACCCCGAAGTACACGTACCCAGGCCAATCGCGTGTGGGACTTCCCGCGCACCCCGAAGTTCACGTACCCAGGCTAATCGCGTGTGGAACTTCCCGCGCACCCCATAGTACACGTACCCAGGCAAATCGCGTGTGGAAGTTCACGCACACCCCGAAGTACACGTACCCAGGCCAATCGTTTGTGGGACTTCCCGCGCACCCCGAAGTTCACGTACCCAGGCTAATCGCGTGTGGAACTTCCCGCGCACCCCGTAGTACACGTACCCAGGCAAATCGCGTGTGGAAGTTCACGCGCACCCCGTAGTACATGTACCCAGGCTAATCGCGTGTGGAACTTCCCGCGCACCCCGTAGTACACGTACCCAGGCAAATCGCGTGTGGAACTTCCCGCGCACCCCGAAGTACACGTACCCAGGCAAATTGCACGGCTGGGGGGTGAGGGTGGTGGGAGACATGAGTTGGGGCCTGGTGGAGGCTGCCCCTGCACTGCTGGGGGGTGGGGGTGCAGGGGGACATGAGTGGGGGCCTGGTGGAGGCTGCCCCTGCACTGCTGGGGGGTGGGGGTGGTGGGAGACATGAGTGGGGGCCTGGTGGAGGCTGCCCCTGCACTGCTGGGGGGTGGGGGTGCAGGGGGACATGAGTGGGGGCCTGGTGGAGGCTGCCCCTGCACTGCTGGGGGGTGGGGGTGGTGGGAGACATGAGTGGGGGCCTGGTGGATGCTGCCCCTGGTGGCTGGGGGGTGGGGGTGGTGGTAGACATGAGTGGGGGCCTGGTGGAGGCTGCTCCTGCACTGCTGGGGGGTGGGGGTAATAGGGGACATGAGTGGGGGCCTGGTGGAGGCTGCCCCTGCACTGCTGGGGGGTGGGGGTGGTGGGAGACATGAGTGGGGGCCTGGTGGAGGCTGCCCCTGCACTGCTGGGGGGTGGGGGTGGTGGGAGACATGAGTGGGGGCCTGGTGGAGGCTGCCCCTGGTGGCTGGGGGGTGGGGGTGGTGGTAGACATGAGTGGGGGCCTGGTGGAGGCTACCCCTGCACTGCTGGGGGTGGGGGTGGTTGGAGACATGAGTGGGGGCCTGGCGGAGGCTGCCCCTGGTGGCTGGGGGGTGGGGGTGGTGGTAGACATGGGTGGGGGCCTGGTGGAGGCTGCCCCTGCACTGCCGGGGGGTAGGGGGTGGTGGGAGACATGAGTGGGGGCCTGGTGGAGGCTGCCCCTGCACTGCTGGGGGGTGGGGGTGCAGGGGGACATGAGTGGGGGCCTGGTGGAGGCTGCCCCTGCACTGCTGGGGGGTGGGGTGCAGGGGGACATGAGTGGGGGCCTGGTGGAGGCTGCCCCTGCACTGCTGGGGGGTGGGGGTGGTGGGAGACATGAGTGGGGGCCTGGTGGAGGCTGCCCCTGCACTGCTGGGGGGTGGGGGTGGTGGGAGATATGAGTGGGGGCTTGGTGGAGGCTGCCCCAGCACTGCTGGGGGGTGGGGGTGCGGGGAGACATGAGTGGGGGCTTGGTGGAGGCTGCCCCTGGTGGCTGGGGGGTGATGGTGGTGGGAGACATGAGTTGGACATGAGTGGGGGCCTGGTGGAGGGTGCCCCTGACTGCTGGGGGTAGGGGGTGGTGGGAGACATGAGTGGGGGCCTGGTGGAGGCTGCCCCTGCACTGCTGGGGGGTGGGGGTGCAGGGGGACATGAGTGGGGGCCTGGTGGAGGCTGCCCCTGCACTGCTGGGGGGTGGGGGTGGTGGGAGACATGAGTGGGGGCCTGGTGGAGGCTGCCCCTGGTGGCGGGGGGGTGGGGATGGTGGTAGACATGGGTGGGGGCCTGGTGGAGGCTGCCAGTGCACTGCTGAGGGGTAGGGGGTGGTGGGAGACATGAGTGGGGGCCTGGTGGAGGCTGCCCCTGCACTGCTGGGGGGTGGGGGTGCAGGGGGAGATGAGTGGGTGCCTGGTGGAGGCTGCCCCTGCACTGCTGGGGGGTGGGGGTGCAGGAGGACATGAGTGGGGCCCTGCTGGAGGCTGCCCCTGGACTGCTGGGGGGTGGGGGTGGTGGGAGACATGAGTTGGGGCCTGGTGGAGGCTGCCCCTGCACTGCTGGGGTGGTGGGGGTGCAGGGGGACATGAGTGGGGGCCTGGTGGAGGCTGCACCTGCACTGCTGGGGGGTGGGGGTGGTGGGAGACATGAGTGGGGGCCTGGTGGAGGCTGCCCCTGCACTGCTGGGGGGTGGGGGTGCAGGGGGACATGAGTGGGGGCCTGGTGGAGGCTGCCCCTGCACTGCTGGGGGGTGGGGGTGGTGGGAGACATGAGTGGGGGCCTGGTGGATGCTGCCCCTGGTGGCTGGGGGGTGGGGGTGGTGGTAGACATGAGTGGGGGCCTGGTGGAGGCTGCTCCTGCACTGCTGGGGGGTGGGGGTAATAGGGGACATGAGTGGGGGCCTGGTGGAGGCTGCCTCTGCACTGCTGGGGGGTGGGGGTGGTAGGAGACATGAGTGGGGGCCTGGTGGAGGCTGCCCCTGCACTGCTGGGGGGTGGGGGTGGTGGGAGACATGAGTGGGGGCCTGGTGGAGGCTGCCCCTGGTGGCTGGGGGGTGGGGGTGGTGGTAGACATGAGTGGGGGCCTGGTGGAGGCTACCCCTGCACTGCTGGGGGTGGGGGTGGTTGGAGACATGAGTGGGGGCCTGGCGGAGGCTGCCCCTGGTGGCTGGGGGGTGGGGGTAGACATGGGTGGGGGCCTGGTGGAGGCTGCCCCTGCACTGCCGGGGGGTAGGGGGTGGTGGGAGACATGAGTGGGGGCCTGGTGGAGGCTGCCCCTGCACTGCTGGGGGGTGGGGGTGCAGGGGGACATGAGTGGGGGCCTGGTGGAGGCTGCCCCTGCACTGCTGGGGGGTGGGGTGCAGGGGGACATGAGTGGGGGCCTGGTGGAGGCTGCCCCTGCACTGCTGGGGGGTGGGGGTGGTGGGAGACATGAGTGGGGGCCTGGTGGAGGCTGCCCCTGCACTGCTGGGGGGTGGGGGTGGTGGGAGATATAAGTGGGGGCTTGGTGGAGGCTGCCCCAGCACTGCTGGGGGGTGGGGGTGGTGGGAGACATGAGTGGGGGCTTGGTGGAGGCTGCCCCTGGTGGCTGGGGGGTGATGGTGGTGGGAGACATGAGTTGGACATGAGTGGGGGCCTGGTGGAGGGTGCCCCTGACTGCTGGGGGTAGGGGGTGGTGGGAGACATGAGTGGGGGCCTGGTGGAGGCTGCCCCTGCACTGCTGGGGGGTGGGGGTGCAGGGGGACATGAGTGGGGGCCTGGTGGAGGCTGCCCCTGCACTGCTGGGGGGTGGGGGTGGTGGGAGACATGAGTGGGGGCCTGGTGGAGGCTGCCCCTGGTGGCTGGGGGGTGGGGATGGTGGTAGACTGGGTGGGGGCCTGGTGGAGGCTGCCAGTGCACTGCTGGGGGGTAGGGGTGGTGGGAGACATGAGTGGGGGCCTGGTGGAGGCTGCCCCTGCACTGCTGGGGGGTGGGGGTGCAGGGGGAGATGAGTGGGTGCCTGGTGGAGGCTGCCCCTGCACTGCTGGGGGGTGGGGGTGCAGGGGGACATGAGTGGGGCCCTGGTGGAGGCTGCCCCTGGACTGCTGGGGGGTGGGGGTGGTGGGAGACATGAGTGGGGGCCTGGTGGAGGCTGCCCCTGCACTGCTGGGGGGTGGGGGTGCAGGGGGACATGAGTGGGGGCCTGGTGGAGGCTGCCCCCTCACTGCTGGGGGGGGGGGTGCAGGGGGACATGAGTGGGGGCCTGGTGGAGGCTGCCCCTGCACTGCTGGGGGGTGGGGGTGGTGGGAGACATGAGTGGGGGCCTGGTGTAGGCTGCCCCTGGTGGCTGGGGGGTGGGGGTGGTGGTAGACATGAGTGGGGGCCTGGTGGAGGCTGCCCCTGCACTGCTGGGGGGGTGGGGGTAATAGGGGACATGAGTGGGGGCCTGGTGGAGGCTGCCCCTGGTGGCTGGGGGGTGGGGGTGGTGGTAGACATGAGTGGGGGCCTGTTGGAGGCTGCCCCCGCACTGCTGGGGGGTGGGGGTGGTGGGAGACATGAGTGGGGGCCTGGTGGAGGCTGCCCCTGCACTGCTTGAGGGTGGGGGTGGTGGGAGACATGAGTGGGGGCCTGGTGGAGGCTGCCCCTGGTGGCTGGGGGGTGGTGGGAGACATGAGTGGGGGGCTGGTGGAGGCTGCCCCTGCACTGCTGGGGGGTGGGGGTGTTGGGAGACATGAGTGGGGGCCTGGTGGAGGCTGCCCCTGGTGGCTGTGGAATGGGGTGGTGGGAGACATGAGTGGGGTCCTGGTGGAGGCTGCCCCTGCACTGCTGGGGGGTGGGGGTAATAGGGGACATGAGTGGAGGCCTGGTGGAGGCTGCCCCTGGGGGGTGGGGGCCTGGTGGAGGCTGCCCCTGCACTGCTGGGGGGTGGGGGTGGTGGGAGACATGAGTGGGGGCCTGGTGGAGGCTGCCCCTGGTGGCTGTGGGATGGGGGTGGTGGGAGACATGAGTGGGGGCCTGGTGGAGGCTGCCCCTGCACTGCTGGGGGGTGGGGGTAATAGGGGACATGAGTGGGGGCCTGGTGGAGGCTGCCCCTGGTGGCTGGGGGGTGGGGGTGGTGGGAGACATGTGTTGGTGATCAGTAGTGCAAGGTGACATGTGGGTTGGCTGGTGGGCATGGCCATGGTGGATGGGTTGCCTGTGGGACATGAGCAGGGGTGCAGGGTAGTACCCTGTGGTGTGGGCTGCCTGCAGGGGCCGTGGAGGGTGTAGAGGGAACACCTGGGGGGACCCACATTGCCAAATCACGGGTAGCATTCCCCGGCACCACCGAAATACACGTACCCTGCAGAAATCGCGTGTGAATCTTCCGCGCACATCGGAATACACGTACCCAGGCCAATCGCGTGTGGAACTTCCCGCGCACCCCGAAGTACACGTACCCAGGCCAATCGCATGTGGAACTTCCCGCGCACCCCCACCTAGCCAGGCCAATCGCATGTGGAACTTCCCGCGCACCCCGTAGTACACGTACCCAGGCCAATCGCGTGTGGAACTTCCCACGCACCCCCACCTACCCAGGCCAATCGCGTGTGGAACTTCCCGCGCACCCCGAACGCACCCAGGAACACGCGCACACGCTATTTTTCACACAGCGGGTGTCCGTGTTTGTCGGTGCCCCTTTGCACCTCATTTGTCCTAGAGGGCCACTGTATGGGCCGTTCATCATGGCTGTATATGGGTGCTTTTTGTCAGCGCACATTTTGGCGCACATTTTTTCAGTCGCAGGGGCGCTACCGCCTGCTTTCTTGTGGCGTACTTGTTTGGCCCTGTGCGCGTCTTTGACCGTGCGCTGGTTTGCCCTATTCGATTCCATGAATACGGGTTGTAGGCGAGCGTGTGGGCGTTCCGCGCACTTGCCCCCTGTACTTCCCCCGTGACGCCCATATTTTCACACGTTGTTCCCCATTCCGAGTGTTACGCCCCGTGTTCCGCCTACTTTTGTGATGTGCGCCGCGCTATGTGCGATTTCGCAGTGGCCGTGGCGCACGCTGTTGGATGACCTGTGCGCCGGCGTGCGCAGCGCACATTTTTAGCGCACATCCAATGTTTTTCTCGCGCACGGACTTCCATGAATCGCTGTGCGCTGGTTTTCCTGCGATTTTCGCACTTGCACTGCGATTTTCGCACTTTTCCTGCGATTCGCACGTTTTGGCACCTCTGCGCGGGAATTTTCGGCGCACATTAATTCCATGAATCGACCCCTTAATATCACCAAGGATTAGATGTTGGATTTTGGACATAATGCAGTACAACATTTGCATATGTTATACTCCAGGCAAACTAAATCTAGTGGCTGATTGTTTCTCCAGGTTGCCATGGGATTGTGCTGAGGCTAATTTAAAACTAGAGAAAGAGTTAGAAGGTGATGACATCATTGCTACCATAAACCTTGGCGTAACAAAAGAGGAATGGAAGAACATAGCTGATATTAACCCAGAGCAAGAGAATAACAGGGAAGTGATTGATAGCGATTGGAACAAGTATGACCAGAGTTTAGGAGATTATGCTCAAATCAAGGAAGAAATATGGATGAATTCAGGACCAATATATAGAGGAGATCGAGTAATTCCCCCAGTGAAACTAAGAGACAAAATAATCACTTTGGCCCATGAAGGACATTTGGGGAGACATTTGACCAAGAGAAGAGTAAGAAGCAACTACTGGTGGCCTGGTATGTGTAGGGATGTTGAAGAGAGTATCAGGAAATGTAGCATGTGCCACAAGTGATAAAGCAATGAACGTGAGAAAAACACCTTTACAACCTGTAGAGATTCCCAATAGATTATGGACTAAGTTAGCCATTTATATCATGGCACCGTATGAAAATCTGGAAGCTGTTAAAATATACATTGTAGTCCTGGTAGACTACACCTCAAGATGGGTTGAGTGGGGAGTTGCGGAAGGGAGTGTCACCACCGGAAAATTTTAGAACTTTCTAAGTGAAATTTTCAACAGAGAACGTGACCCTAAAAGAGATAGGGCCTCATTACACGGACGGAGGTAAGGGTTAACGGTCACCGTTAATGGCAACGGTGACCGTTAACCCTTACCGCCGTACTACGAGTTCCCTTAGCGGGTTGGTGCTTTAACGCCTGCTTTTTGCAGGCGTTAAAAACCAACCCGCTAAGGGACCTCGGAGCTAATTACGGCACCCCAAAATTGCGGTGCCGTAATTAGCGCCTTCCCCATTCCCATAGAGCCCTATGGGGCAGAAATGGGAATGGGGAAGGGCAATGGCGGAAAGGGGATTTACCGCCCCTCCAACCTTGGAATGGGGCGGTAAATCCCCTTTCCGCCAAGGCGGTGCCGGTATTTTACCGGCATGAGCCATTGCGCTAATAGCACCATGGCTCACCGCCTACCGTGTAATGAAGCCCATAGTGTCGGATAATGGTGCCCAATTTACCTCACTAGAATTTCAGGTGTGTTTTGAAAGAGAGAGCGATTGAACATATAACCACATCACTTTACCGTCCCATAGCAAACAGACTTGTTGAGAGAATTAACACGTTTGTGAAGGGTGTGATTCAATTAGCTGTAGCCAACTCATTTCCATGGAAAGAAGCTCTCAAGGAAGCGCTTTGCACATATAGAACAAATCCACATACTACCACGGATGTTGAACCCTTTACCATGATGTGGGGCAGACAGGCATTCAATCGGCTGAGACCTGCTTGTATGTTCTTAGAAGCAATCAATGTGCATCTGCACAAAGAATACTATGATCGCAGAAACGGAGTAAAGGAGAAAATGATTAAGGAAGGGGATTGGGTTTGTATCAAAGAACCTAAAAAAAAATTCAAGGGTGAATCTAGTTTCCGGTCACCACAGAGAGTACAGAGTAGCTCTGGCAAATCAGTTGTGTTGGAGGATGGCAAGATGTGGTCTTGTGACAATATTGTGAGGGTGCAAAATGATGCCAATTTGGCAATGGACCACACTGACTATGGAACACAAGGCAGAGGTCATGATAAGAGAGTCAATGAGGCAGTGAGTGGCAGTAGGGTCACTGAAAGTGTGTTATCCAAAAGAAACCGCAAGATGATTCAGAATTTCAACAGTGACTATGTTTACTACTAGCGATCCTATCACCTTGCTGTCTACATGTATCCTTTGTTATTCCAGTTTTTTTTAATCTATTTTTTTATTCAGTCTGTTTCATTATTAGTTCTGAATCTGTTGGACTTCATACCCTCACTGTAACTTAAATGTTTTCAATATAAGGAAGGGGGATGTTATGTAGTTCCATACACGGGTCATCATCACGCAGTGTGTGGAATACAATGGTGTCATGGTTCTGGAATGTAGTCATTCCAGAACCATGGTGATATGTAAACTTGCTGCCGGATGCGTTAGGCTCCGGGGGCTCTACCATTAAACCTCTTTTGAATGAATAATGCCTATGAGTACTTCATAACAGAGTCTCTTGCCTAAATCAGAAAGGTCGACATGTATGCTTATATCTCCCGATTTCCCGGATGAAATCTCCCTCACAGGTGCCTCGGAATGTTGGCATGTATTGAAAGGCTGCAGCTGAAGACAGCATTGTGGCCGAGAACTGATGAACATCATTCTTCCGATGTCAAGCAAATTTAGTTTATACTCATGGTTGTTATTTTAATGGAGGCAGGGCGATTTGGCCTGAATAGAGGAGGCATTTCTGTGTCTTTTGTTGATTCCTTATGTGGTTCTTTTTTGTGCATTGTGGCTGCGCACGGGCATTTCTCTGTTCCATGGGGAATTTCCAGTATACCAATTAACAGTAGTAGTGGAATACTTATATATTTTTTTCTCGTGGAGTAGCCTTTTTTGTCATGTCTGTTGGAGATGGGTACTTTGTGGTTTTGGTATGTGGAACAGAGCAGGGAGATATATTTTGTTCAGTTGGACATAATCCCGATGGTGGCACACTCAGTCTAAAGTACCCATGCATTAATCTGTTGTTTTAAAACACCACCTTTCCTTATTTTCTAACCTTAATTTAACCCCCATCTCTTTATTTCCCAAAACAAGCAGTAGGTAAAGTCTGTTACACGACCCTTATGCTTGAAAAAGCAGATTGTGACCAATTTCTTTTTAACAAAAATTGTAATTTTGTATTAATGTAATATAGGTATGTGGGTTTGTTCTAGATGGGATCATAATTGGCCAGGTTTTGGAGCCTCAGCTAATAATGTCCTTTAGCTAACACATAAAGCGATGTATGTCTTTTTTATTGTATTGTTTTTTTCTCACTAAAAGTTGATTTTGCTTGGTGACTGGCACAAAAAGGGGGGTACGTTAATGTTGGCTCTGCTGAGGCCACTGCTCTTTACTAGACAAGATTCAATTATTTGCCCAGGATTACACACTTTGGTTAAATAGTGAAGCTTGAATTTTAACCCATTGTACATCTTAGGTACTTGAACACATACCTTTCATGCTGCACTTGGTACAAATATTTACATTTTGAATTTCAAGGTCCACATTAATACTGCCTTACAAAGCAGAGCTCAAAAGCTTCCCATTGCCATCTGCGAGAAAGCAGAACAATAAAGAAATGAGACTGATTACCTCTCTCTGCATCCGCTGTATAACGGACAGTCTTTCACATTGGTGTTATTTGCTAAATTAGTCAAAACACACTTAGCATGGCATGCCAGTTATTTCACTTTAAAACAAAGTTTATTCATAAATTAATATTTCACAAATAATAAAAACACTTAAGATTACTCATGTGCACTTTCCGCAAGGCACATATACATTAAACAACACAAATCGTCAATGACTTATTGAATCAATATTTAGCCAAATGGTGGGGTTGGTACGTGACACATATATGCACACAATTGACTTTTTAATTTCTTTTTCAAGATGTTGTGTATTTGTCAATTCAACTGTTATTTCGTTTCAATTACTAAGCAGAGGGACAACTGTTATCGTCTCTCATAATCTAGGATTCTTGTTGCATATCCACCAAATAAGTCTACATATGTTTCGGCTAAAGCAATACATTAGACACTATCCCCAGTGTCTTTTCTTTATATTCTGGCCGTCTTCAGGACAAGTATATTTCTTCAAATTGGCGATATAATCCCCAGGACCCCATTGGTTTTTTCAGCACAGTCACTACAATAAAAACATACAAATTGTATTATAAAACCTAAACTGCAAAGGCATGGTTGCGGATCATATGAATCCCAGTATTGTGAAAGACTGACCTGATGTATATATTTAGTCGGATTAGAGTTTTTTCATATCAGAAAAGGTTGATTTCTTCCTTTTGTATAGTGGGAAACTGCCTCATTCAGTTTACATGTTTGATTAATTCCCACATGAAAGATGATATCCTTTCTTCTTATCTGTGACACAGAATAAATGATATGTGTCATTTTTTCATATTTTTAAAACACTAGTGTTTATAATATTCAATGTGTTACTGACCTTAGCCGGTTGTGATTCCACGTATTTGGGGGCGAGCATGGGTACCATAAAAGTGTGTGAGTGCCATCACCGGGGACATACTTGACAATTTATCCTGTGCAGAGGGACACATTTGCGTACAAATTTCTAGCATAACAGTTTACAGTAAAACAGGCAGTTTTTTTTTTGGATTGGATTCTCGTGCAGAGTGTAGTGTGAGGAGCCAAGAATGAGACTCACACACAAGGGATTCATGGTTTTGATCAAAGACTTATATTAAAATAAAAGGGGGTTGGAAAATACCTTGCTGTCCCTGCTTTATGAGGTATCTCCCTACATTAAACCAAAGCTAAGGGTCTGTCAATGTCAGAATGTCCAAAGCAAAAACCGTCCTTTGTCCAAAGTACTATTCTGGCCCTTGCATCCTAAACATCAACTGTAAAGTCAAAAGAGAAAATGCCTTTGGCCTTTAGTAGTGTACAAATATTAAAAAAGAAAATGCGGAACTCCAACACAAAAGTTACAGACGGATAGAGTTCCTTGTTCCAACTGGTAGTTTCCTTCCCTTGGATTTCTCTTCACTCTGTTTTATATTCACAAATATCAGTTCCTTGGGTTTCTCTTGATCAACAACACAACTGGTATACAAAACAACTTGGCTGTTAGTCTTATCTTGATAGGCCACCTGCTGTACTCTCATGCCAGGTTTTCTCTCCTTTTTAATATGTTTCCGCAGCCTTTTGCTAGTCCTGTTATATCCTTATCAGGACTTCCTTGCGTTCTGTATATCACGCACTGTTCAACTTGACGATGCCTGATATGCTTTCCTACCAGGGCTTTCGCACATGAACTATCTTACAACTTGCGCCTGCCTGGTATACTCTCCTGCCAGTTTCTTTTTCTATAGACACAATTGACTTGCAACTTGCATCTGCCTGGTATACCCTCCTGCCAAGGCTTTTCTCATATACATTCTTGCACCTTTAATCTGCCTGTCATACTCTCCTGCCAGGGCTGATCTCATGTGTGCTCTGTGCATATTCACAAACTTGATAAACTCTTATACTTGTTCTGTTTTATCTTGAGTCTGCCTGGTGTACTATCCTGCCAGGACTTCTCTTATACGTGTTCCCCATACACTCACAAATGTTGAGAGAGTGGAGGTGTTTGGGGCAAAGCCCTGGAGATGTTGTGCGCTGGGGCTGCCGACTGTGTTTTCACATTTGCACTACAAGATCCATGGTTCCGGGTTGGCATGTGACGCAGAGGTGCTGTGAGTGTCCCCTGGGCAGCAGTGGTGAAGACGATAGTGGTAGGCTACAGACGCGGTCAGCGCAAGCATTTGTGCTACGCTCCCGATTTCCCATTGGAAGTTCACCCAAATCCTAAAAGCAACTTCAAGGTAGGTCGAGCCCCGAGGACACAGCAGCCACACTGGAGATTCTCTGCCTACTCCCATCTGTTCGGGGTTTGCCGTTGGCACCCCATGCCTAAGATAAGTGCTTAATGAAACTTTACATGTTGTTTAGTGAAATGTGGTGAGCCGCTGAGGACACGGCAGCCACGCTCGTGATTCTCTGCATCCTCGAAATCTGCTCGGGGGTTGACGTTGGCACCCCAAGCCCAAGATAAGTGCTCATTGAAACCTTCCATATTGTTTAGTGAGAACGTGGTGTTATACAATTATGGTCATTTCACAAGAGGTTGAGCACCTGTAAACTAACAGGAACAGGGAGGCATTTATGTTTTACGCATGCATGCTAGGGAAAACTATGTGCATTCAACTTGGAAGCATGGAACTGAAGCTGGGACTTGAAGTCAGTCTCAGCAAAGCTTCCACATTTTAAGGAATGTGTTAATTTTCGGACAAGTCTATTGTGTTTATGTTTGGCTCATTCTGCTTATTTTGGTAACTGTCTTCTGCCATTCATGCTCCCATTTCAATGTGCAAATCATATCACAATGAGTCTTGTGGTATGATTATGTGTACATGTTAGGTTAACAGTGTCTACTGTGAGAAACATGAAGGCGCCTCCCTAGCTAGTCCCTGGTGATCTGTCATCCAGGTGAACTGGACACAGCCATCGCTATTGGATCCAGACCTCGGGTGGACCAATGAGGGAGAATCACCTGGAGGAGGGGTCCTTGAGGAGTGGGACACCAATAGGTGAGATGCTGTATCCCCCTTGTTTCAACACCTTTTCCACATCCGACCACGACGGGACATGCAAAAATGCCCTTTTCCATCATGAACACTTTTGCACAACACGAAAGAAAACAGACTAACACCAGAGCCGTTTACCTGACATGTTCTAATACAAGAGTCAGGCAATCACACACACCTGACGGCCCTTTCCCTTCCCCACAGGTATAAACGGTGGAGCACGAGAGCACAGGACGAGCAAGGCAGACCGCACGATGTGAGAGCTAACTCAGCACAGCAGTTCAAGAGAAGGAGAAAGACGGCGAATATCGACAGGATGACAAGGAGAGATGCAACCTTGCCCTTTCAAACTCAGACCCGTGAAGCCTCCACAGAAGGAATCGTAAGACCGCAAACAATAGCCAGCGTGTGTTGCAGCAGATGTCAACGGTACACAAGACCTTCAGTTGGGGACGGACCCCCAGGTATGCCAGAGGGACAGTGAAAGTCCACGGACTTGGAGGGCCCAACACCCTGCCCCAGGATACATGGAGGACTCAATCAATGGCAAGTTCAAACTGTGGTTAATACAGACAAAACCAACAGGGGTCAGCATAGGAACAGAACATATTCATGCACATAATAATAATAATTTAGCATTTATATAGCGCTACGAACCCTCAGGCATCTGAGCGCTGCTTATTATTACCCACAGTGCGTGGTGCTCATTTATCAACCTCGGAAGGATGAAAGGCTGAGTTTGGCCCTGCCGGGATTCGAACCTGCGTCAGCAGGCTCTGCACAGATGTCAAAGCGAGCGCTCTACTCACTGTGCTATCGGACCAGCTAATCTCACTCTTCCTCAGCTCGCAGGCCTTCTAAATGGCGTTAGCACTTTGTCACAACTTGGGCCCCTCTCCAGAAAACCTATCGGGCCAAGTGATTGGGTATTGAGTATTCTATTACCTATAGAGGACATTATAGATGTTATTCTACTGGCCCTTGCATGTCAGGTGGCTGGCCTGTTCCATACTAAAGTCACTAACTATCACATTGTTGCAGTGTGGTGGAGTTACCATTGGCTCTTGCCCGTTGCTGCCCACCGCTAGGATACTAAACTGTGATTGGCTAGAGCTGACGCCGCCAGGCCTGGGATTCGCAAAGGTTCTCAGATCACTGTATACCTTTTCAAGGTAGTGAGTACGATTATGTGTCTGTATTGTAACTTACGTGTACCACCTTTTGCTTATGAGAGTGCTCTCCAGACCGGCACAACAATTGTTGCAGTCTGTGTCTGGCGGCCTGGTCACCGGCTCTCCTTTCCCAGCACCATTCGCTGTCCATTGTCTGTTTCGGCCACGTCACGTGTTCAGAGACAACGCATTTGGGCTGTGCAGCTCTGAACTTAGTATTTTCTGCAGCTGGTCCCTTTGTCATCTGGGGATTGGAATGTAATCTGTTTCTCTTGACCTTAGCTACAAGTCCTGTCTCACACATCTTGCTCTCCGTCTAGTCTGAATCAGCTCAGCTCGTCTCTTGCTCAGAGGCCTGAGGCCTGCTGTAATTTTCCTAAACCTTATGCTGTTTCCACAGTGTCCTTGCTGTACTACATTTCCATAGGTTAGTCACACTTGGTTCTGTCAGGTCCCATAGGTACTCCTGCAGTTCCGTAGGGTTATTTGCGTGTAAGCATTTGCAAGCTCTGCTCAGGATCTCTTGCGGTAGCTGCCTTGCTGCGTTTGGCTAATGGCAAAAATAATAAAAGCATTGACAGTATGTATATGTATCTGCCCTCTAACAATAGAACTGTATGCTCGTGTTCTTCATGTATTCCAATGCGTGTTTCTGTCCCGAAGTGCGAATGGCACGTGTGCTTCATGTCTAATGCGGCTATGTCGTGGTGTCTCTAACAACGTCAGCAACATGGCTTCTTGGGGTTTTAGTCCAAGCTGTCCATAAAGGCGTCTTTAATCATAACATGTGGCTCTTCATCCACGCATGGATAGATCTGTATGTCCCTTGGTCGGTATGGCTGGATGAGCGGATACCTCTCCACGTACTTGTCAATCATGGGTCAGTTGGGAATTCTTCCAAAATAGAATGGGTAATTGTTGTGTTTTCTGGCCTTCTTCCTTGTCATGTATTTAGTGGGGTTGGGGGGGCAGGCTTCCCCATCCCTCCTCAGTCCCCCCTCTGGTTGACCTGTCGACCACATCCTTATATGATAGTCCTTTTTCTCTTGTCTGCCATATCTTCGTTATTCCTCTGAGGTGCCCATAGGAGTTTGTGTGGTCATCGAACAACCAGTTCATGTAACAGCACACTCCTTCAGGTTTCACCAAACCCACTTTCCTTCATAATACTTTGCATTGAAGGGGTTGTCCAACTTCACTACTCCAAGTGGGAACAGTTCGCATTGTGCAATCATTTCCCTTATTTTGTTCCTTTCGGCTACAATCTCGTCCTCTGCTCCTCCTATATTCACATCCATCAGGGCTTGCATCCCGATAGCTGCCTCTGATGTTTTCCTGCACCTTCGTATGCAGATTCTAATCCTACACAGCGATGTTGCTGCCAGCACTAGTGCTCCCATTATCACCTTTAGTTCATCTAACAGCCATGAGGGCATCCGTGACAATATGTACGCTATCCAGCTCTGGTCTTTTCCTGTCCTCCTTGCTCCTTCTTAAATTTTGGCATGCATCCAAGCCAGCTGTGCCACTGCATATGATAGTATTACGTTAGCTTCATCGTTGGCAGGATTGAATGTGCAACAGGAACTCCCTATCTTTGCGCAAACTCCTCGTTCCATGGCCACGAGGAGATCCAGAACATATCTATTCTGGAGTGCAACCAACCTTATTGCTCTGAGCTCTTTCTTTATTGCGTTGAACCCATTCACTGTGGAATTGATCATCACCATCCGCTCCCAGTGGGTGATTTGTAACCACTTTGTGTTCGTGTACGTCTGCACAGATTGTATTATTGATGCAAAGAACATTTGTGTCCCTCCTGAACAGCCTGTGTTCTGCTGGAATTTCATCTAGTGCTGTTTCTGATGCTTCTGAGAATTAATGTCCTCCTCTCTTTACTCTGCTTAGTTCAACTGGCTACTCTAACTTGGCTGTTGGTACCACTTCGATCAACCTCTTCTTTCTCTTGTTATTGTTCATTTTCGGGAACTCATCGAACTTCAAATCCTTCCTTGGCATGACCAACAAAGGCATGTTGATGTGTAATAACATGCAAACCCCTCCCCAGTCGGGTGGCAGCTTCTCGTATGCTTTCGATCCTCAAGCCCAGCAGTGGTCCATCACTACTGCAGTTGCTGCCTTCATAACTGCGTGCTGTTCAATACTTCTGCATCCAACATTTACGCCAACTTCAACTTCACCATTATTCTGATAACACAATGCTCGTGTGTTCAGTGGTATTATTGGCATCAGACCAGCTTCATTGTCCACCCATGTCAGTAACCTTGCACTCGCTTCCCATTCTTTGAAGGCACTTGTCATTTTCTTCCTGTACCTTGTTCACTGGCGACTGGGCTAGTGTCAGTGTTTGCTTCCCACTACTCCATCCTTCCATCCATTTGCTGTGTATACTTGGACATCCACTAGTATCTGTAGCCTTTCCCAGCAACCTGGCTCTCCTCCTGTCTACTTCACTCTTGTCCAGGGACATGGTAGTTCCTTCAGGGTAATAGTATTTGTTTCTCTTTTGTCAGGCCCATCAGTTATGTATCGTATAGCTTCATCTAGCTGCCAATAATTGTTCATCATGTCTAATGTCTTTATGTAATTATCTTCATACGGGAACGTTGCTTTAGACATCCATCGCAGTGTTGCTGTCTTCCCTTGAAATCTTCCTCGAGTTGTCACCATCGAGCAATACATTAGGCATTGTGCTCTTGCGGCTGGTATTTCAGTTGCTATGAACGTTCTAGAGACACTCATTGCATAGGGGATTAAGGAGCAGAAATAACAGCTCTCCTCAGTGGTTTCCTTACCTACGTTGATCATGTGTTTGTACCACATGTTATTAGACACTCGAGCAGTGTCGGTGAGATACATGTCTACCACCTTCATGTCTGTGTCAACACTGCGCTTACCTCTCCTTACCTTATCAGCAGTGTACTCCTGTCTACCTGACATCGTCGTTCCACCTGCTCCGGTTGGGGGAATGTTAGTAGAGGGCACAGCGGTAGCTCTAGCAACACAAGTAATTTTCCAAAATAGAAATATAGTAACACCACTAGAATAAGTAGGTCAAACAGAACCATCACATTTTTTAATATGTCATTCATTTTCACTCACGCTGCTCGGTCCGTGCAGCTGGAAGATATAGTTGCCCATCTGAAATGCGCAAAGAAATGCGTTATTTTGTTACTATTGTAAATACTCTTAAGCCCCGTGGACCAGGTAATCACTGATGGCAAATGCAAATACTTCTCACAATTTTCTTAAAGATGGGTCCTCAGTGTGGCGAGGGCGGGAGGATTGCCATGCTCAAGCTGTGGGTATGTTTGGACCAAATACTCTATAAAGGCAAGATAATATACTCCAGGGGATCAAGCTCAAAATCTGCTGGGTCTCTTCACAATATGGAAAAATTGGTTTGAGAAAGTATCTGGGTGGTGGGCAGAGGGCAACATGGATATGAACAAACAGCAACAGTTACATTGGCTGTCATGTAGATTGAGTGCGGAAAAGAAAAATAACAAACAGGCAGTGTGCCCTATTCTATGCCCACAAGGAGTCCAGTCTCCACTTCTGCTGCTCGTGAGTGCATGATCATTGGGTGTTTTCCTCCTGGCTGTGTAAGTTCAGAACGTGCCTGTGGCTCTCCTAGGTGCTGAATGTTGGCCCTGTCAGTCAAGATGACCTTGTTGCCAAGTGAGGCCACTGCTTTGTATGGCTTGACATCTGCCAAGTGGTTCCAGACCGGCTTCCCCTCGAGTTTGACAGCATAGTCAGCCACTTTCTCCACGACGTGCAGACCCATCAACCTTGGTTCATTCCAGCGTTGGACAACATTTTCTGAGGAGAACTACGACCCCCACACATATTCAAACTTTTAAATTCAGAGTCTTATGGTGTGCTGTTGCAGTTGCTCTCTTCGCCGTCTTCTGGGCCTTCTCAGTGTCGTCTTATCTGGCGAGAGATGAAAGGAGCGCTAGTCACCAAAGAAGTAAGTCATTCATCTCTTTCCCTATCACCTCTGCACTATTTTCACAGTCCTTCAATGCTCTTGTGGGAGGAGCAAGGGAGAGATGCATGCGCCGTCCCGTCACCACCTCATTGGGCCTCAAATGGTGGTCGGACCCAGACTTATTGCACAATGCAAACAGTGCAATTGGTAAGCAGTGCAGCCAATTTCTTTTTGTGCTCGGCTGTTTCTTGGCTATGCACTCCTTCAGGAGGCCATTCAGGCATTCCCACACTCCATTTGCTTGCGGGTGGTATGCACAGGTGAACCTGTGTTGAATGCCTAACAATGCTGTGGTGTCCTGAAACATTTCATTGGCAGAGTGAGGCCCATTGTCAGACCGCAGGATCTCACACACGCCCCATCTTGGGAACACTTCCCTGACCAGGAACTTAGCCACTCTAAGAGTGTCAGCATGTGAACAGGGGACTGCCTCAATCCACCTGGAGAATGGGCATACAACCACTATCATGTAACAGAATCCTTGGCAAATCTGGATCATTCCTACATAACACACATGTAAATTCTGTAATGGGCCTACTATCCTCGGTATGGCGCCTCTCACAACTCTCAGAGTATGCCCGCTGTAAACTGCCGACAAATCAAACAATTGCTCTCAAATTCAGCCACGTGGACTGCCAAATTAGGACAGAACCATATTCCTCCAATGCATGTAGCAATGACCTCCTTCAATTGTGTCAATGCAGGGTTCAATAATGCTAGTGGCATCACCACCTTTCCTGTGTTTCCCTGCCACCAAAGGGCATCGGTAGGAGATATTGTGCATCCCCTCCTTGTCCACAGTTGCTTCTCTTCCTTGGGTGCATCTCCCTGCATCTCCATGATCTGTGATTCTGGCAGTACTTTGTCCCCCCCCCCTCCTTGAGTACCATATTTCTGGTGCACTCTCTCGCATTTGGAGCTCTTCCTTTCTCCCATGGCTCCCCAAAATATGCTGTGCATTTTGCCACAAAGTCTGCGGCTCCATTTCCCCTTGAAATGGGATCCTCCCCTTTCGTGTGTGCTTGGCACTTGACTATAGCTATCTGTCTTGGATAAGCAATTACCTCAATCAATTTGCCCAGTAAAAGTGCATGTTGTACTGGAGACCCTTCCGCCCTTCTGAACCCTCTCCTGAGCCACCGTGACAGTCCAGAGTGTACGGTGGACATCACATAGGCAGAGTCAGAGTAGATTGTCCCTTCCTTTGATACGCTGTGTTCCAGCGCTAGTATTAAGGCCACTAGTTCTGCTGCTTGTGCTGAGTAATGGGATGGTAGTCACGCACTTGCTACTACTTCCCCTGTCCCGTCTTCCTTCAGTTTTATTACATCAGTTCATGTATGCCTGACCCCATCTGTCTGATCAATTGTTGAAGACCGTCAATGTAAAGCACGTCTCCCCCTCAAGTACATCCTCCTTTAACTTACGAGTGTCACTGAACATTTCTGTGTTTGCTGTACAGTCGTGTGCATAGTCTCCTACCTGTAGGACATCTGCTAGAAATGTTGCTGGGTTGACAATTCTGCATCTCACTATCTTCAGTCCTACATTCGATAGTATCACCTCGTACCCAGAGTGCTCTCTGGCTTCTGCAGTATCGCAAAGAGGACGTGCTCCACGTAAAGAGTGGCGGTGCAGCCCATGGTTATTGCTGCTGACTTCTCCACTGCAAATGCGGCAGCTGCCAAAGCTTGTTCGCACTGATAGTGCCCTCTAATTACTGGGTCGAGTTTCCCACCGTAGTAAGCTATTGGCTTGTGTCCGATGCTCGTCTTTTCTGTCAGTACTGCTTTCATCGCTACACCGTCAGAGAGAGAGAATAGGAAAAATTCCTTTTTGAGGTCTGGGATCCCTAGCACTGGTGCTGTGCTTATTGCTTCCTTCAGTTCCTCGAATGCCTCAGTCATCTCAGTGGTCCATGTCAGTGTCTTGTTTCCTTTATGTGCTTTCTTCAGGGCGCCCAGTAGCGGCCTTGTGTATGTGCTGTAGTCAAATACCCATGTTCTGCAGTAGTTGCATAACTGTAACGCTCACCTGATTCTCGCAGAGGCGCCGGTCTTGACTGGGCGACTACCGTATCTTCAAAGGTGATGTGTAGCACCCGGTTGGCTCTTTGGGCTGGACCTCTGTGCACTGTATGCCTGACGTGTAGAGTAAGATGTCTGCAGATAGAAAATATGGGGTTAATGAACTGGGGTTATTGGGGTGTCCCTATCTCTTTCCTCTTCGCCTCTCCTGTAGACCCCCAAAGGTTAACGCTCTCACCTTAGGTAAGTGAATGCCGAGCTCTCCATCTGCCTCGGGGCAGGGTGCTGTAGCCAGTTTCTTCACTGGATAGGTAGCGCAGGCCTCTTGACTTCAGAGGACTGCTGTCCATCGTTTACTGCACGAACGGTAAGTTTCGAGTCATTCAAATGTCTTTTTAAAGTCTTTAGTAATGATGTCTCTTGTTTTGCAGGGTTCCGGCGATGGCGGATGACGGGCTGAAGTGAGTTGAAGATGGAGCCCGTGTGATGAATAGAAGCGCCTGGAAGCACGTGAGTAAGCGCTTGTTGCCTGCTTCACGATGCGCTCTAACTGTCTTTTTATTTTGCAGGTACGAGTTCGGAGCGGCTGCAGGGTGCCGGAATACCCACTGGATTAGATGCGGAAAGGAGTAATGGCACGTGAGTATTAAAGTTCCCCAATGTCTTTAAACGCACCTTGTTTTGTCTTTCAGATGCGGATGCAGCGCCGAAGGCCTCCGGAGCGTGCGAAGAGTTGGTAAGCTTTTGTCTTTCAGATGCCGGAATGCAGTATGAAGACCTCCGGAGCGCACGAAGAGTAGGTAAGCCTTTGCCTTTCAGATGCCGGAATGCAGTGTGAAGACCTCCGGAGCGCACGAAGAGTAGGTAAGCCTTTGCCTTTCAGATGCCGGAATGCTAACCTGTTCTTTCTTGTCTTTATAGGTATTGCTGAAGACTGGATTCAGGATGGTAAGCCTTTTCCTTAGGCCCAGGACTGGATGCAGAAGACACGATGAGCGTCCTGCTGCAGAGGGTGCAGAATAACGCAAAGCAAGATTCATCCACCGGGTGTGGTTTAAATAGCCTCCTGTAGTGCTTAGGTGTCTCCTTCCACAGCCACGCCTAAGTAAGAAAAGAGTTCCTGGTAAGAAAAGAGTTCCTGCCTTCCAGAAGAGTTCCAGTGTTCTAAATCTAGGGAGTGGCTCCAGCCCCACCCAACAGGAAAAGTAGTTCCAAACAGAAGAGGATCAGAGGCTCAACTGGCAGGCAAGTAAGCAGCATGGTCTGCTGCAGGTAAGTCCACCCAAGCATTATGAGCCCGGCGCTTCCAGCGCTGGGACTGGGCATATTTATGAGCCTGGTGCCACTGGCGCCAGGACTGGGTCCAAAAGGTCCCAATTGGGACTGGTTGGCACTCGGAACCTGGGTTATGGATCTGCTTCCAAGGGAGTTGGGAAAACCCTGACCTTTTGGAAGCAGAGATCATGACAGTACCCCCCCTCAAGGCCCCTCCCAAACCGGGCTTCTCCGGGGGTTTTGGCTTGTCAGGAAATGTTCGGTGAAATCTTTTGATTAGGCGAGGAGCGTGGACATATTCAGCAGGTTCCCAGGATCTCTCTTGGGGGCCGTAGCCTTTCCAGTCAATTAGGTAGAATAGTTTAGATTTGGAGATCTTGGAGTCCAGAATGCTTTTGACTTCAAACTCGAGTTCTCCATCCACTAGGATAGGTTTTGGAGATTTGGTTAGTCGGGTTTGAGGTTACACGGGTTTTAATAGAGAGACGTGGAAGACCGGATGTATCTTCATGTGCGGGGGCAAGTCCAACTTGACCGCTAATGGGTTTACTATGGTAGTGATGGAATAGGGACCAAGGTATCTTGGGTTGAATGTGCGTGGCCCTTTTAGAGATAGGTATTTGGTGGATAACCAGACTTGATCCCCTACTTGATAGAGAGGGGCTTCCTTCCGATGTTGATCTGCTCCCTTCTTGTATTGTTCTTTAGCCCTTTGAAGGTGAGAAACAGCTTCCTTAAAGGCTTGGGTGATTGTAGAATGCAGGTAGTCTACTGCAGGTGTTTCAAGATCTTGGAGGGGATCCAACTCCGAGGTTCGAGGGTGACTGCCGTACAAAAGAAAAAACGGGGTTTTCCCAGTTCCCGAATGGACAGAGTTATTGTAGGCATACTCGGCTATCCAAAGGATATCTTTCCAAGTTTTTTCAGTGTGTTGCAGCATGCAGCGTAAATACTGTTCCAGAGTTTGATTGGTCCTCTCGGTTTGTCCGTCGGTCTGAGGGTGGTGACTGGTCGATAGTCTCACATCAATTTGAGCTGACCGACAGCAACTTCGCCAAAAATGAGAAATAAATTGACTACCTCGATCCGAAATTAGAACCGAAGGAAAACCGTGCAGTCGGACGATGTTTTCGAGAAATTCTCGGGCCAGAGTTGCTGCTGTTGGCAAGCCTTTGAGCGGAATGAAATGCGCCATCTTGGAGAATAAGTCCACGATTACTAGAATCGTATTGTATCCGGAGCATGGAGGTAGATCGGTGATGAAGTCCATAGAAAGCGTATGCCAAGGGCGAGGTGGGATGTCAATAGGGCGTAAGAGGCCTGCTGGTCTTTCCTTTTGACTCTTGTTTTGGGCGCATACTCCACAGGACATTATAAAGTCTCTGATATCTTTTTTCCAAGACGGCCACCAGAAGTAGCGCTTGATCTTTTCTGAGGTCTTGGCTATACCGGGATGACCTTCCATTAAAGAGTCGTGATAACAAGAGATTACTTTTTTCTGTAAATCTGTGCTGGGTAGGTATAATCGTTCTTGGAAATACAATAAGTTGTCCTTTACTGCAAAGTCCTTTCCCTGCAGATGCCAATTCTGTATATCTGCTGGAGTTACAAGTTGCCTGGCTTTATCCTTAACTTCCTCTATGGATTCTGTGGCGATCACACCCAGAATTCTTTGTTCGGGAATGATTGGTACCGGTTTAGGGTTGATCAAGTGTTCTTCCACTCCCATCCGAGAAAGGGCATCGGCTTTACCGTTCTTTGTACCAGGTCGATAGGTAATTATGAAGTCAAACTCGGCAAAGAATAATGCCCAACGGAGTTGTCTAGAGGATTGGGCTTTTGCGGTTTTCAAATATTGCAGGTTTCGGTGATCCGTAATCACAGTAACGGTGTGTCGGGCCCCCAGCAGATAATGCCGCCAAGCCTTAAAGGCAGACTTGATAGCCAGAAGTTCCTTGTCAGTAATCGTGTAATTGACTTCAGGAGGCGAGAATTTGCGGGACCAAAATGCCACGGGATGCAACTGATTGGTTACCGGGTCCTTTTGTGATAGAACTGCCCCCATGGCAAGGCTTGAAGCATCAGTTTCCACGATGTAGGGGAGTTCGGGGCGAGGGTGTTTTAAGATTGGTGCAGAGATAAATTTAGTCTTCAAATCCTGGAAAGCTTGTTCCGCCTCGGTAGACCATTCAAAACGTTTGTTTTTCTTTAACAAGGCAGTGATGGGCTGGACTATTCGAGAGAACTCGGGGATAAACCTGCGGTAAAAGTTAGCGAAGCCTAACATGCTTTGCACACCTTTTACGGAGGATGGTGATGGCCATTTGAGAACTGCATCGACCTTCTTTGAATCCATACGCACTCCGCCAGGTGATAATATGAATCCCAAGAATTCAACTTCAGTCACGTTGAAAACACATTTTTCCAACTTAGCGAAAAGTTTGTGTTGACGCAATCTTTCGAGGACCATTTTCACGTGTTTCCGATGTTCAGATTCCGATGAAGAATAAACGAGGATGTCGTCAATGTTAACAACAACACATACATCTATGAGCTCTCTGAGGACATTGTTCATAAAATATTGAAAGGCGGCCGGGGCATTGCAAAGTCCGAAGGGCATGACCTGATATTCAAATAGCCCATACTTGGTGCGGAAGGCCGTCTTCCATTCATCGCCCTCTTTTACTCGTACCAAGTGGTAAGCTCCTCTAAGATCCAGCTTTGTATATATGCATGCTTTTCTGACTTGGTCCAGGAGTTCAGGGATCAAAGGTAACGGATATCTATTCTTAACGGTGATCTGGTTCAGGGAGCGATAATCGATACAAGTTCTAAGGTCTCCTTCCTTTTTTGGAACGAAGAACAAAGCTGAAGAAGCAGGGGACTTGGAAGGACGAATAAACCCATTTGCCAGGTATTGATCCAGGTATTGTCGAAGGTGAAGGTTCTCAGGCTCCGTGAGGGCATAAATTCTACTACAAGGAGGAGTAGATCCAGGTATCAGGTCTATCTGGCAGTCATAAGACCTATGAGGAGGTAGAGAGTTAGCCTGATCCTTCCGGAAAACATCTTGGTATTCTAGGTATTCGGGAGGTAACTGGGGAGTCTCTGAAGAAATTGCGGCCAGTGCAACACCAGGTGGAGGGTGACAAGTAGAGACACATTCTGGAAACTGGACCGTTCTTGCTCGCCAATCGATCAGAGGATTGTGTTTCTCTAACCAAGGTATTCCTAGAATAATCTGAAACTGAGGGGCCTTGATCACATCGAACACGATCTTCTCATGGTGTCCATCTTGACTTACTAGCGTCACTTCTTGAGTGGTATGCGTTACTGGCCCGGAGGCTATCTCCGTACCATCCACCGTAGTAATGACGTCCTTTACAGCCTTGGGACAAAGAGTTAGATTCATCCTCAAAACCATTTCATGATCCACATAATTGCCGATGGCACCGCTGTCGACGTAAGCTTCAATTGCATGTAATCGATCCGGATTATCAGGGCTAATGAGGACCATAGGTATCACGAAATGCGAGGTCACGGAACTGGTTTTTACGCTCGGCAAGAGGACCTCTATTCTTGTCGGGCAAGGTCGTTTCCCTGCTCAGAGTTTGTAACTTTGGTAACTGCAGCTCCTACTGCCTTCTTGGCAGGTTTCACCGGACAGTCTCGAAGAAAGTGCCCTTAGTTTCCGCAATAGAGGCATAATTGCAACTGTTTTCTCCTTTCCCGCTCCTTTTGTGTTAGAGGACCTTTCAGACCCCCTATTTGCAGGGGTTCCCCGGAGTCTACTCCTTTGGAAGGAGTTGGCGGTTTGGAAAATACTCGAGCATCAAACTTGGAACGATCGGCCTTCCTGTTCTGCAGCCTGTGATCTATTTGAACGACCAAGTCTATGTAATCCGAACAGTCCTGTGGGGGATTCACTACTTGGGCTAAAACGTCTTTGAGCTCTCCACGTAGACCTCTATAAAACAGCGTAATCCTTTTGTCCTCAGGCCATTGAGTTTCCACTATTAGTCTATTGAAAGATGCAATATAAGCCAAAAGGTCTTGATTACCCTGTCGCAACGAAAGAAGCTCATTGTCCAAGGCCTGCCCCTGTGAATGTCTTGCAAACAGTTTTTCCATACTAAGCTGAAAGGCTTGAAAATCATGGAGAACCGGATCATCTTGATGAACTAGAGGGATCGACCAGTCTGCCGCATTGCCACTAAGGTACGAAAGTACAAAAGCTACTTTAGCTTGATCAGTTGGAAAGGCTGCTGGCCGGCATAAGAAGTGCAACCGGCACTGATTGATAAATACTGCAAACCTCTTTGGGTCACCAGAAAATCGCTCGGGCGGAGCCAGAGGTACATTCCCAGGTAGGTTGATCTGCACTGGATTCATAGAGGATGTTGAAGGAAGATTTGCCCCTGATGCGGGTAACGGGGTCTGTCCGGCTTGTGACTGTAGCACTTGTCTAGCAAGATTGTCTGTTCTCTCCTTGGAAATAATTAGTTCCCTTCTTAGAGCATTCGTTTCCTGACGAGTTGCATGCACTTCTGCCCTTAGTTCCCCAAGTAACCGGGCTAGGGGGTCAGTATCCGAGGTTTCCATAGCGCCTGGGCGAGAGTTTTACGGTAGGCTTTGCGTTCTGTAACGCTCACCTGATTCTCGCAGAGGCGCCGGTCTTGACTGGGCGACTACCGTATCTTCAAAGGTGATGTGTAGCACCCGGTTGGCTCTTTGGGCTGGACCTCTGTGCACTGTATGCCTGACGTGTAGAGTAAGATGTCTGCAGATAGAAAATATGGGGTTAATGAACTGGGGTTATTGGGGTGTCCCTATCTCTTTCCTCTTCTCCTCTCCTGTAGACCCCCAAAGGTTAACGCTCTCACCTTAGGTAAGTGAATGCCGAGCTCTCCATCTGCCTCGGGGCAGGGTGCTGTAGCCAGTTTCTTCACTGGATAGGTAGCGCAGGCCTCTTGACTTCAGAGGACTGCTGTCCGTCGTTTACTGCACGAACGGTAAGTTTCGAGTCATTCAAATGTCTTTTTAAAGTCTTTAGTAATGATGTCTCTTGTTTTGCAGGGTTCCGGCGATGGCGGATGACGGGCTGAAGTGAGTTGAAGATGGAGCCCGTGTGATGAATAGAAGCGCCTGGAAGCACGTGAGTAAGCGCTTGTTGCCTGCTTCACGATGCGCTCTAACTGTCTTTTTATTTTGCAGGTACGAGTTCGGAGCGGCTGCAGGGTGCCGGAATACCCACTGGATTAGATGCGGAAAGGAGTAATGGCACGTGAGTATTAAAGTTCCCCAATGTCTTTAAACGCACCTTGTTTTGTCTTTCAGATGCGGATGCAGCGCCGAAGGCCTCCGGAGCGTGCAAAGAGTTGGTAAGCTTTTGTCTTTCAGATGCCGGAATGCAGTATGAAGACCTCCGGAGCGCACGAAGAGTAGGTAAGCCTTTGCCTTTCAGATGCCGGAATGCAGTGTGAAGACCTCCGGAGCGCACGAAGAGTAGGTAAGCCTTTGCCTTTCAGATGCCGGAATGCTAACCTGTTCTTTCTTGTCTTTATAGGTATTGCTGAAGACTGGATTCAGGATGGTAAGCCTTTTCCTTAGGCCCAGGACTGGATGCAGAAGACACGATGAGCGTCCTGCTGCAGAGGGTGCAGAATAACGCAAAGCAAGATTCATCCACCGGGTGTGGTTTAAATAGCCTCCTGTAGTGCTTAGGTGTCTCCTTCCACGGCCACGCCTAAGTAAGAAAAGAGTTCCTGGTAAGAAAAGAGTTCCTGCCTTCCAGAAGAGTTCCAGTGTTCTAAATCTAGGGAGTGGCTCCAGCCCCACCCAACAGGAAAAGTAGTTCCAAACAGAAGAGGATCAGAGGCTCAACTGGCAGGCAAGTAAGCAGCATGGTCTGCTGCAGGTAAGTCCACCCAAGCATTATGAGCCCGGCGCTTCCAGCGCTGGACTGGGCATATTTATGAGCCTGGTGCCACTGGCGCCAGGACTGGGTCCAAAAGGTCCCAATTGGGACTGGTTGGCACTCGGAACCTGGGTTATGGATCTGCTTCCAAGGGAGTTGGGAAAACCCTGACCTTTTGGAAGCAGAGATCATGACAATAACCCTCAGAACTGTTTCATTTCCCTCACTGTCGTGGGCTTAGGTGTCTTGCTTATGGTCTCTGCTCTCTCTGGGGTGATCTGTCAGCCATTTCGGGGTATAGTCTGTCCAATGTATAGAACCTCCCTTTGACAATACTGTAACTTGTCCTTGTCCACCTTGTATCGCTTGTCAGCTAACACTGTCAGCATGTGTACTGAGCCTTTCCTACACTGATCTTCTGTCGTGCTGCAAATCAAAATGTCATCTACGTACTGTAAAAACTGTGTGTGTTGCTTAAGTCCATCTGTATCACTCTGTTAAAGATAGATGGTGACTCACCATACCCTTGTGGTAAATGAGTATGCTTCCACTTCTGGTTTCTATACATAAAGCAGGTCTAGTCTTGTTAGTCTGGGTGTAGTGGTACTGAGAAGAATGCATTCTTCAAATCAATGACTGTGAAGCAGGTAGCTTCTGCCGGAATGCTGCTCATAATTGTTGCTGAGTTTGCAACTTAAGGATATTCTGCTTCTACACAATGGTTAAGAGAACTTAAATCCTGTATGTAACGCCATGAACCCCCCCTTCGCTTTCCTCACAGGATACACTGCAGTGTTGCATGGGGACTCTGATGGTATAAGGATGCCTCTCTCAATCAGGGTTGTTATTGTCTCATAAATGCCCTCATCTGCTTCTTTAGTTAGGGGGTACTACTTAACTCTTGGTAAAATTGCTCCTGGCTTCAGCTTGATCTTCACTCCCCCTATGCTGTTTATGTGACCCACGTCATAGGGACTTGTGGTCTATAGGGTTCTGGGTGCCTTGGCCATATCTTCCACCCAGAGTGGGGGTGGCACCTCTTGCACCATTGCAATTCTCTGTGGTACTTACCTGTAATATATTTGTAACCAGTAAGTCACACTCATCTCGAACAGCATCTCTACTTCTAGTCTCTCTTCCCTGAAAAGCTCTTGATCTGTCACTGTGGTTAACCTGCACCCCTCTGCCACTGCGATCACTGCTCTCCATGCTCGTCCCGTGTCATCCATCCCATGTACTGCAATCCAATCCTCTCTTGCGACCACTGCCTCTATTTCTATTGTCACTATGGTTCCCTCTTCCTCGTCCATTGATAGCTCAGGTCTGAATAGGTACTCGTTTGGAACTCGCCACATCTTCCCTGCAATTCTTGGAAGCCATGCAATGGCATTGTCTGTTCAGTACTGGAACATTTCTGCGTCCATGGGCACCCCCCTCTGTACTGTGCATCCATTGAGCATGTGTATTCCTGGTGTAGAGCACACTATTCCCTTGTCTATGAATGAAATGGTCATGTTCAGTCTGCTCATAATATCTCGTCCCAGTATGGTTACAGGTGTCTGTCGAGAGCAAAATAAAGGCAGTGATAGATCGTGATCTCCTATAGAAAGTGAGATGTTGTCTGTGAAAGGAACCACTTCCCGAGCCCCAGAGAATCCTTGAGTGTTCATGGTATCGCCTGACAATGTAAATGCTCCTTCCCTAATGCAGGATCTAGACGCCCCTGTGTCAACAAGGAAGGAAAACATTTTGTCACCTTTCTCCACCCCTATGCAAGGTTCCTCTGCCAGGTTGGGCTTGATCGACAGGATGGGACACATCAAGTTCATCTGTGGGCTGTCCTATTGAAAGTACAGGGACATCCCATTCCCTGTAAAGGGGTGTTCCTGTAAAGGCCCACTCCCCGTCTTCTACGTGCAATGAAAAGAAATAAGACACACCCCAACGGGGAATGAGACTAAGAGAACAGGCTGTGAGAGTTAGTTTTCTTTTATGTAAAATTGGCATCCAGAGAACTCTGCTGCCCGAGAGCGCTTTGGCAAACAATACACGTACAATTGATTATAAGAGTAGAAAACGTCATTAGTGATGTCAGACATGAAGATTACAAAGTTCGTTATGATTGGACACAAGCTCGCCTTGCATATAGCCATATAGGCGCTGCTCCTCCGTGGTTGGTTGCTGGGTTGGCGGGAGGGTGAGTGTCACGAGGTCCATCTGTCTGTGTCCAGGCAGGGTGAGGGTCAGGTCGCCGTGAAGTAAGTCGGGCCCTAACTAAGCTAACGTGAGATACTACCATTAGACATGCACTAAATAATGGTCACTACAGTTCCTTTGATTATATCATCATACACCTATAAATCGAACACATATAATTACAGCATTATTCATTGGGATTTATATGGTGTACCGGGCTTAGGGTCGTGGTCAGTAAGTTAACATTGGCTGTGGGGTGGGTCCAGGAGCATCAAAGGAGGCTATAAGACATTCTGACATTTGTTAGTTCTAGGGTGCAATATACTGTGACAGAGGTTTGGTGTTAGCTGGGGGCACACTGGGGTGGGCTTCACAGCAGGGTCACACGTCTGGTCAAGAGAATACCTCGCAGGGACACAGGGTTATAGTGGCAGTAATTTTCCAACAGCGGCGGTAAGAGGGCACAGGCAGGTTTGTGGAGATGGATGACTTACAGGACATGGTTCAAGCCGGTTCATACATAGGAGAATGATCTCAGAGGAAGAGTGAGATGTTACATTGGGGTATTTGTTGCAATTATCTCCGGCTCAAGCGTGAGAATGGAGCTGCGAGGCTTTCGGGCACAGTGAGAAAAGGTGTGGGCCATGAGCGCGGTGTGCGCGGCGCTGCAGAGGGGAGAGAAGCCTCTTCGTATTATCACAGTGAGGCCTAGTTGTCAGGAATCGAGGGTGTAAGCTATGGAATCAATGGACGCTCTAATCTTCATCCATCATGGCGGCTTCCACTATAAATCCTAGCTCCGCCCCCGGCTCGGCGCGTTGTATCTGTGTACTTTCACTTCGCTCAACGCTCCGTGTTGCTCTCTGTGCTTATCTGCTTTTTCCCCGCTCACGGCTTCCGTGTGAGCCTTTGTTCCTCCCGTGTCCCTCTCTCTCTCTGCCCGCTCGATAATCACTTCCTGAGTAATTGCTTATCTGCTTTCGCTTTGGTTTCTACTCTTATCCTTCATCTACTTTCTTTCGCGGTTTTGCCATACTCTGCCTTTGCCTTATTTCAGCCTTACCTTGCTTTTAATTTTTCCTTCCAGTTTTTTTTTTGTTTTTGCTTGCGATCATCTATCGCGCTCTACTTCTGGTAGTTTCTGCTTTCCGTGCATTTGGCGTCCTTCGGTTCTGTACCGTATTCCGCCTGCACATTCGCATGCCTGTTTTTGATTGTATTTTTTCTTCGCTTACCTTTTGCTCCTCCTTTTCGCCTAGTCCTTCTTCCTTTTCCCTTTCCTTTTCCATCTTTCTTTGTTTTGTTCTGTTAACACTCTGTGAGTTCTGCCTTCCTTACTGTTATAATCTTGTTACCGGATTTATTCCTGGCTCGTTCCGGTTACCTGAAGATTTCAGTCCGCATCTGCTGGCATCCTTACCTTACTGGAATACCCTTTTCTTCTTTGGACTCATTCCAGTAACTATCTGCATTCAGCCTGGGATTAGCTGCCCTATAATCCTATCTTTTGAGAACTACTCACCACTCGCCTGCAGATCTTCTACCAAGGGTTTTTTCTGCCAATCCGGCTTTTTCCCTTGGGGCTGAGGCTGGCCCACTGGGAGCCCCCAACGGCAGGTTCCCATCACTTCCAAGGTGGCCTCCGGAGGGGCCAGACCTTATTTGCACGAAAAGAAGGTTAGAACACCTAAGGATCTTAACCCAGCCAAGAAGAAGGAACGTTCCCGAATCCAGACAGCTGTTAAGGATTCTGTGTCCGAGGATTCAGGTGAGGAGAAGGGGGAGGTGGAGCCGAAGTCTGACAGCATACAACGCCCAACTTCAAACATGGCATCCTTGGAACACATATCCATGGACTTCATCGTGGATCTTCCTCAATCTTCTGGTATGACTGTAATCATGGTCACTTGTGATTCCTATAACAAACTGGTGCACTTTTCAGCCTTTCGACAACTGCCTTCGGCGTCGGAGACAGCTGCGGTCTTCCTTCGAGACATTGTCCGCCTGCATGGCTTGCCAAGGACTATAGTTTCGGACCGCGGATCCCAGTTCACCTCCAAATTCTGGGCCACTCTCTGTCACGTTCTGGGAATCCATAGGGCGCTTTCCTCAGGTTATCATCCCCAAAGCAATGGCCAAACGGAAAGACTTCATGCTAGTTTAGAACAGTACCTAAGGTGCTTCTGCAGTCCACAGCAGGAGAAGTGGTTCGGTTTTCGCTCCCAGGCTGAGTTTGCATATAACAATGCCATCCATACCACAATTCAGATGAGTCCTTTTTTTTGTACTTACGGATTCAACCCACACCAACTACCTTGGTTTAGTACACCATCGACCAAGGTTCCTGCCTTAGACGAGGTCCTAAGAGATCTGCACGAGGTACAGGAGGTAGCCAAGAAGGCTCATCTAGTTAGCCAGGGTTCCCAGAAGAAGTGGGCAGACAGGAGCAGACGCTCCAACCCCGAATGGAAGGTAGGTCAGCTGGTGTGGCTGTCGACCAGATTCCTCCCCAGATGGGTTCACAAGGGGAAATTCTCTTCAAGATTCATAGGACCCTTTCCTATTGCTCAACAGATCAATCCAGTGGCTTTTAAGCTCAGACTCCCAGATCGCCTTAAGAGAGTTCACCCGGTCTTTCATACCTCTCTTCTCAAGGTATACAAGGAAGACCCATTTCAGAGACCTGTCCACAAGGGACGCACCACGGTGGATCCAACTCCGGATGAGTACGAGGTGGCTCGTTTGATCGATTCCCGGTATCGCAAGGGCAGGTTGCAATACCTGGTACATTGGAAGGGTTATCCTAAGGAAGAGAGATCCTGGGAACCAGACTGTCACATTTACGCTCCTCACCTTGTGAAGAGATTCCATCGATTTCACCCGGGTAAGCCAGGGGGACCCCCGAGGAAGAGGGGGTATACTGTCAGGAATCGAGGGTGGAAGTTATGGAATCAATGGACGCTCTAGTCCTCATCCATCATGGCAGCTTCCACTATAAATCCTAGCTCTGCCCCCGGCTCGGCGCGTTGTATCTGTGTACTTTCACTTCACTCAACGCTCCGTGTTGCTCTCTGTGCTTATCTGCTTTTTCCCCGCTCACGGCTTCCGTGTGAACCTTTGTTCCTCCCGTGTCCCTCTCTCTCTCTGCCCGCTCGGTAATCTTGCTTCTGCACTTCCTGAGTATTTGCTTATCTGCTTTCGTTTTGGTTTCTACTCTTATCCTTGATCTACTTTCTTTTTGCCGTACTCTGCCTTTGCCTTATTTCAGCCTTACCTTGCTTTTCATTTTTCCTTCCAGTTTTTTGTTTGTTTTTGCTCGCGATCATCTATCGCGCTCTACTTCTGGTAGTTTCTGCTTTCCATGCATTTGGCGTCCTTCGGTTCTGTACCGTATTCCGCCTGCACGCTCGCATACCTGTTTTTGATTGTATTTTTTCTTCGCTTACCTTTTGCTCCTCCTTTTCGCCTAGTCCTTCTTCCTTTTCCCTTTCCTTTTCCATCTTTCTGTGTTTTGTTCTGTTAACACTCTGTGAGTTCTGCCTTCCTTACTGTTATAATCTTGTTACCGGATTTATTCCTGGCTCGTTCCGGTTACCTGAAGATTTCAGTCCGCATCTGCTGGCATCCTTACCTTACTGGAATACCCTTTTATTCTTTGGACTCATTCCAGTAACTATCTGCATTCAGCCTGGGATTAGCTGCCCTATAATCCTATCTTTTGAGAACTACTCACCACTCGCCTGCAGATCTTCTACCAAGGGTTTTTTCTGCCAATCCGGCTTTTTCCCTTGGGGCTGAGGCTGGCCCACTGGGAGCCCCCGACGGCAGGTTCCCATCACTGCCAAGGTGGCCTCCGGAGGGGCCAGACCTTATTTGCACGAAAAGAAGGTTAGAACACCTAAGGATCTTAACCCAGCCAAGAAGAAGGAACGTTCCTGAATCCGGACAGCTGTTAAGGATTCTGTGTCCGAGGATTCAGGTGAGGAGAAGGGGGAGGTGGAGCCGAAGTCTGACACTAGTCCAAAGATGGAGTCGAGTGTACACAAAATGGATGCCAAGTGTCTCTCACAACAGCCCCACCTATGCCAATGCCAGCATAAGGGCGGTCGTTAGTATAAGAGCAATGGAGGCGTCCCCCACCATTGGCTGAGCAAGTGATCCACATCGTGCTGAATGTATGAGGGGGCCTAAATGACCCCTCACTCCCACACATTCCCCCCTTTCGTTACATCTAAATTAACAAACTACTTTTTATTATTATTATCATCCCGATAATACTCTGCTTATGCTACTGCTTCATCCCATGCTGGTGTACCCTTTATTGGCATCCAAGCCCTACATACACTTCCCAAGATATGCCCATTCCTTGCATACTCATCAGGTGTACATGTCATGTATATTCCCCCAACCCCATCTAGGTCCACCCATACCTCCCTGTACCAATGCAGCTCCCATGGTTCTTTAATTGTTGTGTGATACAGATTATCTACTCTATCCCCATTCTGGCGATAGACAGCTGTCATGAGGTATTTTGGTGGGTTTGGCTCTCCAGTTTGTATTTGTGCATCTATCATGGTTTCTACCATTGTCTGTCTGCCCATTGTTACCATCATCATTGTTGAATTAGGCATAGATATTGCACAGCATCGGATAGCTAGTTGGCACACACAGAAAAATAGTAAAATAAAAAACGATAAGTGGAACAAACATTTTCATCATGATGCTGAACCAGGACGGTATCCAATTGAACATGTTGTTGAACCAATTGCTCGGCTCTATTCCTCCTTCCTTCAGCATTCTTTCCCCCAGGTCGTGTACTGCCAAGATGACATGGGAGAGGGTCCATTAGCCGCATCTTCAGAAGATACGAATGTACAGCATGCGCTCCCAATTTTTCAGCAAACACCGCTGTCCATTGCTGTGGGAAGGTCTAGGACGTACCGGTTCTGCATTGGCATTAGTCGCGAAGTTCCACCTTGATTACATTGAACCACTCTTCAGTGTCGTTGGCCAGTTGGATCAGCTCCAAGCGGACGATCTGTAGCCATTTGGCATTTGTTCACGCTCGGAGTCCTGGCGTTAGAAGGGAAGCAAAGAACGTCTCTGCAGAGTTCAAAAGTTTATACTTTGCAGGAATCTCAGCGAGAAGGTTGGATGATTCGCTTGAGATATAGTTTGATGACCTCCTTTTGCGGGACAGTCTGTCTTGTAGGTCACTTTCAGACAGAATGTCGTATGTGGAAGGCTCTGTTGTTGCTGGTTGGGGTGCTGCCGATGTGTCAGCCGATCGCCCTGCTGTCGATATGCCAGCTGATTGCCCTGCTGCCGATATGCCAGCCGAACCTCTCCCCCCTTGGATATTACTTTGCGGAATCACCATTAGTGCCGAATGCAGGGTGGCCAGGGCGCATGTACCCTTCCATGATGGCGGTAGATGCAGGTAGGCTTGTTTTCCACACACCCAATACATGTCCATGAGTGCAGCTGCACATTTTTTCATATCTGGAATGATGATTGTTTTGTTGCACCGCTTGTTGGAACCCATTTGCACCTTTCCTTCCCTGTGAAAACAAAGTTCATGCAGAATTTCGTTCTGTGTTTTGATAGGCTTCTCGAGAGCGGTCACCCACGTGAGTTTTGCAATATGCTGGGACCAGACGGGAGCACACGTTTCTTTGACCCATTGAAAGTTTTCTTCAGTTAGTCCTCTTAGTGCCTCAGCTTTGCACTCAATCATCTCATCATGCCACTTATTATCTGAAAACCTTGTTCCTTTGATGATAAAGAATGGTTCCTCAATGCAAATCACTCCTTGCCGCTTGCTCGTGCAGGTTTTCACGTTCGGCTGCATTTGTATTGTAACTGTGTGTGCCTGAAAGGTGCTCCGAATTCTACATAATATGAGTTGAATCAAACATTGGGCATCTGATAAGGGCACTTCTTGGGGTATAAGTACTTTAGGTGTGCCGGATGCATGCGGTATGAGAGAGCAAACATAGCAGCTCTCGTTTGTGGCTTGTTTTGCTGTTGCACTCATGTCTGAGTACCATTTATTTGACTGGTCTGGGTGGCGGGGGACTTCTATTTCATCTAGTCCCAGGCCATGGTAAACATCATATCTCTTTCCCCCTGTACCCCTTTTCCGTCTCCTCCTCCCTCCTTTCAAATTATCCTTCATTTTCATTCTTCCATACTTTATGGGAAAGACATCCGCCCATGTTGTCTCATTGGGTTCACTAGCAGCTTGCCAGGCCTGTGGTTCTAGAGTTTCTTGTGTAATTGTAGTGACAAGTTAAAGTGCATTATAGTGCTTTGTGAGGTAGGTTCTGTGGTTGTTTGCACATCAGTATTTATCAGGTCAGGTTCACCCTCCAAAGAGTAGTCCCCATCATACTGATTGGTCTCGTTATCTTCACCTTGTTTAATATCAACAATATAGAAAAGTCGGGCCGTGGCCGTGCGATTTTTGTGCAATGTAGTAAGATTTCTATTTGCAGAGTGATTATGTCTCCACATGGTTTTAACTCCAGCCATATGAGTGTTGTGCCCTCTCGTATCAGGTTTAGCCCGCTCCCCCCCTCTTTCATATCCTTAATAATGAAAGCCACGTTGTAATACCAGGCCATAAAAAATAACATCACGGAAAAGAATATTGCTTTTATACCACAATCCAAATTATAATATTGATCTAATCTACAAACTACCCTATCACTAACTAAAATGGTGTCGTCAGTAATTGCCCTCCTTCCTGCCATTTGTTCACCTATAGGGGCAATATAAAATTGTTAAGTGACATGCAAACATTTTATTATTTACTTCATTTAATTATCATTGTACTGTCATCATATTAACTTTTCAACTAATCTATAACTACATTTTTAATCACTTTAGTGTGCACACTTTAATATTATTCTACTTCTTGTCCCTTAAATTTTACCAACTTAAACTTACTTTTTACATCATATATTTCTCTATTAGTATTTATTGTCATTTTCTTGTACATACTATAAATCATGGTCATGCAAAAGAGAGCATAAAGAAAGACAGTCAGAGGGAAATATTATCAGAGAAAAAGACACAGAAAGAGAATAAAAGAGCCGTACTTCTTCTCTTCATTCACACATGTGTTCCTGTCTGTACAATTTTCATTTATTTTCCTTACGCAAACTTTCTTAATCATCACTCCTAATTTTGTCCTTTTTTATGTTTGGTTCTGTACACCTTGTCTCTTATCCACTTGCAACTTCGTGCTAACATTTTGTTGACATTGAGGGATTGTACTATTGTGTGTTCTTCTCACATCTGACAGATGCACCCAATATTTAAATCCCTTTACTTTCACTGCAGTAGGTGTGCAGTAAATAACTTCATATGGCCCATGAAATCTTGGAGAGTTCCATCTCCGCACAAAACTTCGCACATACACATTTTCTCCTGGCATTAACTGACTCTTTGGGCTGTCTTGTGCTGGCATTGCAGTGTCTGTCTCAGCATTTTGGGTAAATGGTGGCGCAATCTGTCTCGCTATGTTGCGTACAGCACGTGTTAGTTGGGTGAGGTATTCCTTAAATTCATCCCCCGGCACTGTGGCAGCTCTGTGAGCGTCTGAAGCTCCTCTCACCGGGGAAAGTGGCTCAAATGATGGTCCTTCCTAGGTTGCGTTCTGAGTTGGAACAGTGCTAGGGGCAAGCAATAGACCCAATTCTTCTTAAGAGTGTTACATAGTTTTGATAGTTTGCTTTTGAGTAGGCCGTTTATCTGTTCTACCATTCTGTTAGCCATCGGGTGATAAATTGAACATAGTTTGTGTTTAACCCCCAATAAGGTGGTCACCTCTTTAAATAGATCATTTACAAAGTGGGTGCCTTTGTCTGATCTTATTACGTCACATATCCCCCACCTTGAAAAAAACCTCCCGCACCAGAAAATTTGCAGCACACTTTGCATCCGGGTGGGGACATGGTCCAGCTTCTACCCACCTGGCAAATGGGCAAACTATGGCAATCATATATCTTGCTCCATTACATCTTTCCCCCATATCCGCGCTTACTCTACAGGAGGTAATCAGATCGGTCCAAAAGAACGATTTCCTGGCGTCTCTGGACCTCCAAGATGCGTATTTTCACATTCCGGTGCGCACTCACCACAGGAGGTTCCTGAGGTTCCTAGTCGGCCAAACACACTACCAATTTACTGTGCTCCCTTTCGGCCTGAAGTCCTCCCCAAGAACCTTTACAAAGTGCCTAGCACCCGTAGCAGCCTGGCTGCGGAAGGAAGGGCATCACGTTTACCCGTACCTCGACGACTGGCTCGTGAGGGGATCCTCCCCAGCGTCGACCAACGACAGCCTATTGACCACCTTGCGACTGCTACAGCGTCTGGGATTTGCAGTGAACTACGAAAAGTCTTCACTAAAGCCCTCGAAGAGCTTGAAGTTCCTAGGTGCTCAATTCGACACCCACACGGGACTAGTGAAACCATCCCTGGAAAGGTTGTTGAAGATCAAACACCTGACAAGCCAACTTCGTTTACAGAGAAGGTTGTCAGTAAGAAAATATGCGGCTCTCCTCGGCTCCATGGCATCGTGCATCCACCTAGTCGCGAACTGCCGGTTGTTCATGAGACCTCTACAGGAGTTCCTATCAGACAGATGGAAGCAGGCCACAGGCCGCTGGTCGGACAAGATAATAGTCGACGACGAACGAGTTATCAAAGCCATCCGATGGTGGAAAGTGGCGCGCAACCTGGACAGAGGGGTCCCCCTGCAGGAGCCGGAATTTCAGAACACCATCATTACAGACGCCTCTCTGTCGGGCTGGGGAGCACACATGTCACGTCACCAAACCCAAGGCAGGTGGTCGTCGACCGAATCTCGCCTACATATCAACGTCCTGGAGCTAAGGGCGGTGAGATGGGCCCTGAAATCTTTCCTCCCACACATCAAGGGGTCAAAAGTAAGAGTGCTCACGGACAATACGACAGCTATGTTCTACCTGATAAAACAGGGTGGCACCAGATCCAGGACCCTCTCGAAGGAAGCTCAAAAGATCTGGCATTGGGCTTTAAAACACCACATCTCCCTAGTGGCATACCACCTACCGGGAGCGAAGAACTTACAGGCGGATTCCCTGAGCAGGACTATGTCACAAATACACGAGTGGGAGCTGGACTCCACTCAACTCGGGGAAATCTTCGAAAGATGGGGGACCCCGTCGATCGATCTCTTCGCCACGGAAAGAAACCGAAAATGTGCTCTGTTCGCGAGCAGATGGCCCCAAACAGGCTCCCTGGGGGAAGCGTTCTCGTTTCCGTGGACAGGCAAGTTCCTCTACGCCTTCCCGCCATTTCCCCTCATACGGAGGACGATCCAGGGGATCCACAGGTACAATTGCCGGGTCATCCTAGTGGCCCCGCGCTGGCCGAGGCAACCATGGTTCTCAGACCTCCTTCATCTGTCGCTGGATCAGCCGATACCATTCAGGAAAGTACCGAACCTCCTGTCCAGGGACGAGGGGACCGTGTGGCACCACAATCCGGACAGCCTGAACTTAACTGCATGGCTCCTGACTTCTCGGAGTTCGGGAACCTAAAAGTCTCGACTGATTGCCGAAGGATTCTGCAGGCGGCCAGAGCCCCGTCCACTAACAAATCATATGTAAGCAAATGGAAAAGGTTCTGTATATGGTGTCAAACACAACAAAATATACAACCTTTGGAAGTAACTCCGGAGCAAATCCTCCCGTATCTTCTTCATCTTGCGGAGAGCGGACTGTCATCATCGTCAATCAAAGTACACCTGGCGGCTGTTTCGAGATTTACCAGAAGAAGACAGTCCCCTCCACTATTCAGTGACAGGCTAGTGAAGCATTTCATGAAGGGTCTGTTTAGAACCTTCCCTCCGGAAAAACGGTTCCCACCGTCGTGGAGTCTGAACACGGTTCTAGCTGCCTTAATGAAGCCTCCCTTTGAGCCAATGTCCTCTTCATCTCTACAATTTCTATCTTGGAAACTCGCGTTCCTAGTTGCCATCACTTCGGCTAGAAGAATGTCGGAACTACAGGCACTGGTCATAGACCCTCCATATCTGAGGTTCTTTAAGGACAAAGTTATTTTATCAACTAACCCTTCATTCATCCCAAAAGTACCGTCGGTCTATCATAAGCACTCGACCCTGGTACTCCCTACTTTCTTTGCATCTCCTTCGTCGACGGCGGAGAAGGCTCTTCACACTCTGGACGTCAAAAGGGCGCTAAAATTTTACCTGCAAAAAACGCAAGATATCAGAGCCACCAGACAGCTATTCGTCGCCTACGGCCCCTCGGCTAGGGGTAAGGCTATCTCCAAACAAGGTCTGGCTCGCTGGGTCTCCTCGGCGATTACCCTGTGTCATTCCAAGGCCGGGAGACCTCTACTACATCGTCCCAGAGCCCATTCCACGAGATCGACATCTTCCTCCGTGGCTCTATGGGCAGGAATTCCGCTGACGGACATCTGCCAGGCGGCGGCATGGTCTGTTCCGCACACGTTTACGCGCCACTACTGCCTGGAAAAGCAGCACGCGGATGAGGTACAAATGGGAAGGGCAGTGCTTCGCCACCTTTTTCAATGAGGTAAGCCAAAGTTTCAAGAAGAATGCTGCCTATTATTATTTGGCCTCAGCTGGTTTTTCAGAGTGTATACATGAATGTGCATAGTTTATTGACCTAAACATAAGTGGTTGGGTAGATATGTGCGCAAGGGGTGCATACTGAGTCATATGACATAGCATTGTATGGCGGAAATCCGTTTCGTATCAGTATAATAAGTTGTTGCTTACATACATGGTGTAAACGGTAGTGTTTGGGGGTGTCTCTACGAATGTAAGTTACATTGCACTCTCACCTCCTTCTTGATGTTACTGCTTTACAATCTATTCTAAGCATGTGAATCCATGAAAGATCCAATGCTGGAGAAGGGAGTAGTTTCTTACCTGTAACTCCATTTCTCCAGCATTGGTATCTTTCATGGATTCACATGCGCCCTCCGGCCTCCCCGGACTGCAATGTGGAAGATTGGTATGTAAGCAAGTTTTCCCCCCGTTATCTTGGAGGGGTCGAAATCTGAAGGGACCCGCGGGGGCGGGGCTTATATACCATCACGTCCAACGGGGCGTACGTGGGCGGCCCCGTAGAGGACGCAGACGGGGATAGGGCAGAAGTTTTTCCTATTGGAAATGACTATATATATGTGTACCGAGGGTTCCCAGTCTGACTAAAAGGACCTACTGGGCGCGGTAACATTCCACGCAAAGTCCTTAATGTCATTCCTGAGCTGTATGTCTGGCACGTTGTGCATTCTATTATGTATTTTGACAAGTGCTCCTGTAAATTTGGAACAAACCAATTTTCCTGCATCTCAGCTGCAATGTGTTGTTTAGTTACATGTGTTGGGAAGTGCAGTTGTTGAAATGCTATTTCTAATAACTCCACGGGCATTACCACCTTCCCTGTTAGCTCCTGTCTCCATATTAGACCTGTCGGTGATTGTTTACAACCTCTCTTGCCCCACAATTCCTGTTCTTCTGTACGGGTGCGTTTTTGGAGCTCTATTATTTGGATAATTGGTGTGTGGCTATATCCTTCCTCTGGAAATTCTGTGGTGGGTGTTTTGACAATGCATTCTATTGTTTGTGGGATATTGAAATACGCGGCGTCTTTCGCAGCTGCGTCTGCTGCCGCGTTTCCCAATGAGATTGCGACCGTGTTGTTGGTGTGCGCTTGGCATTTCACCAATGCCACTACTGATGGTTCTGCTAGTGCATCTATCAATTCATTTAGCCGGGCCGCATGTTGTACTGGCAATCCATCTGCCCTGCAAAACCCTCTTCATCGCCATCGTGACAACCCTGCGTGTACCGTTGTGGTTGCGTATGAGTCAGAGTATATTGTTACATCACATCTGTGTAATCTGATAAAATGAGATGCCTGGTTTGTTATCAGTAGAGAATTATAAGAGAATCATAAGAGAATCAGTACTCTTTGTTAGAGAATCATTACTCATTGTTACCCAGTATTATCCCTTTAGGAATTATTGCATCATGTTTAGTTATCCATTATTGCATCTTGTTCTGAGTAGTACATGAAGAAGTAGCATCATTATATTATCGACATATTAGACTGCCACTTTTGTATGCATTAGCCATTAGTCTTATGCATTTGAAGAGAGAAATAGGCCCTGTTGTATGAAGGGTTTGCTAGTTATATTGCCATATATGACAGAATGAGATGCTTTTAGAATGATATGTTTGCATTATAGCGCTTGCCATTAGGAGAGAAACATGCTAGACACTAGAGTTTGCAATAAAATGACACTTGCACTGTCGTATCACGGTATATTTGCATTATGACATGTAGAGATGATGTTATGTATTGTGCATCTATGTAGCGCTTAGGCTGAGAAAGAAGTATTGTTTGCACTAGAGAGAACGACTGAGGCCTGAAATGCCATGAAGAGCCATTTAGAATGACACATTGTTATGCTTTGTAGTTACACATTTAGAGATATGTTTGACACACATGTATGTATGTAGAGTGTGCCCTTAGAATTTGCATTATGCTTTGAGTATAGTGCTTGGTATTGGTTGGGTGTGTTAGGCACTATATTCGAGAATAGAGAAAGTATTTGGCTGGCATTTGAATCCATTTTTGATGGATACACAGAAGCGCCACTGGGCTCTGTGCGGAGAGATGGTATGGTACAGTGAAAGAAGGAATTCGTAAACATTTGCTTGGCAGATAGATAACACAAACCCTTGTCCGAGTGGGGAGAGCAAAGGAGGCTAATCAGCATGGCATGGCTGGTGTGCCGCGGAGACAGCAAAGGTTGGGGCCATGAAGGGAGTGACATGGGCAGATGGGAGAAGTGCTTTTTGCATGAGGAGAGATGGCCTATTCTCTGACAGAGAGAGAGATTTTGTGATGCCAACAGTGGAGTGAATGGAGAAATAGATGGAGTTAGATGGTGTTTTGCACCGCACACAGAAGGCCAAGGCAGAGATATGATGTCCTATGTCACTTTGACACAGAACACGTAGTGACCAGAACACGAGACAGTACATAACACAGACCGGCAGGCACTGCCTGAATATAGAATGCTGAAGAGACATTCTTAGTAAAGAATGTTTAAAGTAACCATGGGAATGAGTGCGTCATTGGAAAGTGTAACCAGAAGCTGGAGGGGAGAGAGTTGCTGAAGTTTTCTTGGTAGTTGCTGGTAGTTGTGGTTGGAGAATGGGGTTAGATACAGATGGAGTTCGTTCGAGTTAATTACTGATGGAGTTTTGGGTGGAGGATGCAGTCCTGAGAATGAGGGAGAGATGTCTTGGTGCAGCAGAATCCGATGGCTTGGCAGAGTTTGCCAGAGCTTGGCAGTGACCAGATCTTGAGGGGCCTGCCACTGACTGGCTGATTGCAGAGTTGTGCATAGAGGAGAGACCTGACAGACAGAGCTGGAGACAGAGAGATGCACAAGCAAATGGGAAGTATGGTTCATGGCCCAGACAAACTGATTGATTACAACCAGTGGGGTGGCTTTGCTGATGGGTTTGGGAAAGACATGGCATCTGAAGGGGAGGTGCCCGAGCCAAATGAGTGGGGACAGAATGGTGTGCCATGGAGGTTGGGGGGACGGGCATCCCTGTCCACCTCCCCAGAATTACGCCTATGATTAGAACAGACACTCACATAAAGAGCTTTGGGTTTGGGAAAGGGGAGATCAGACAGGGATTGTCTTAAGAAAGTGAGTGTGATGCATGGTGTGAATTGGATTAGAGAGGTTTGATTCTGCATGAAGGAGAGGATTGCTAGATGTTTGACGCTTGCATTTAGACTGCATTAGAATCACAGGCTTGCATTTAGACTGCATTAGAATCACAGGCTTGCATCACAGGCTTGCATTAGAGACCTGTAAGGCTTATAGTTATTGCATGGTAGATTTGCACCAGAAGCATAAAAGGTGCAAATTCGATATTGGCTAAAGTTTTAGCATTGTCTGCATTATGCTTTGCTGTGCATAAATAAATGTAATCCATTGTTATAATTCAATCGATTCATGTGTTTTCTTTGTGTTTTATGTTATTTGTGTCCACAGTAGTAAGATAGGAGTATGTTGGTATGTTGTGAGAAGTAAGTTAGGAGTAACACAGTGCACATAGGGTCTGAGATACGAGAGCAGGGGGATGTAGGGATCCACACCCCCTCCCCAGGGGATTGTCTAAGATTGTCTAAGACCGGTGCATGCTTGCCCACTGGGGCAAGACCATGATAGGATTTTGTTTTCCAGACTAACAAATGGAGGGGGCACCCGGATATTCACTAATGCTGACTGATAGCATGGATTGCAGCTGGCTTGTCGGTCCATTTATCGGTTTTGCGGCAGTCGAAGTTTGAACATCGTGTGCAACTGTGTTTTTTCTTTTTCTGTTAGTTCATCGTGGGGATAGATTTTCATGTTTCTTGTTTTGTCTGTCTTGGGGGTGTTATTGAAGTTAGAGCATGCTGTCCACAATTTTGTTTACTGTAGGAAGGGGAACATAATTGTCTGACTGACCTTTGAATCCGGAATTGGTTGACTTTGGTTGACATTGACCGAGAGCAGTATTTTATGACTGGCAATGTATTATGAATATATGTACATTTATTTAGCCGAGCGAGAGAAACAGATTTTTTCTTGAAGACGCTTGTGGTACTTTATTTCGAAATCCGTGGAGCTGACACTTTTTGGTGAAATCTTAACTAGATTTTGGTTTCCATTTGGTTGAAAATTTGTGACACATTTTTGGCAAGATTGCCGTAGACGATATCTGTTAGTTTTAGAGAAAGTCTTGGAACTTGTTTTTTTATAACTCACTGAAGTGTCGTGAGATTGGTTGAAGAGAAATCCTGAGGGTGAATAATTGAAACTGCAGTATGAGCACATTTCTTGGTTACCTGAAGGCAATGAGAAATCAGCTTAAGAAGTATGCTTGAGGCCTGGGGAGAATTTTCAATGGTGCCAACCATACGAGAAATTAATAGTGAAACAGAGATGAGCCCATAGAGATGAGACACTCTGAATGCAAATCACTAATTCAGTAATATGTCGTCTCAGAAATGTAATCAGTAATTGGGAAGATATCCCAACAGCAGCTTTGAAATATGACCCATGAAAAAAAGTATTGAAAATGGGCGGGAACAGAGTTCCTAGAGATATGAATATTGTTTGTGGGAAGAAAGAGTTACCTCAGAATAATGCGAGAGATAGTGCAGATTTGGCAGACATATGCAGTGTGCCTAGAGAATTGGCTAGAGAAAATGCATAGAGGGTTTGCCTATGAAGATTTGAGGCATTGTGAAACTGTATCATTGGAGAGACCTTGGCAGTGAAAACAGTTATGTGCATGAAGGCACTTATGTGAAGATCTTTCATTTGAGTAGAAATGACTTTTGAAATGACATTTTTGGCAGTAGCAGTATTGTGCCTATGTTATTGAGTGTGAAAAAAATATTGTCTAATGACATAGATATTTTGATAGCATTGAAGGAGAACGTGAATCGTGCTGTTCGCGCTATGTTTGGATGTTTTGAGACTTTGCATCCCATTGTTTTTTTTAGTTTGAAGAGAGTGCATGGAAAGAAAGTTTGTTGACATTAGAAATTGCGCGGAACTGGCAGACTGTTTATTTGAAGCACGAGTTAGCAGTGCATTACAGGAATGTTGTTTGAATGTGAATCGCATTGTATATGAGAGAGGCTGTTTGAATGAAACCGATTTGCTTGGTTTTTTCAACATGGAGTTATTCAGCTTCGTGAAGAACATAATGATGAAAAAATAGGGGAGATAGTGGCTAGAACACATGGAAGTGACACAGACATGGAAATGCAGGATGTGGAATGTAATTGAATGAGAAATGTAGTGGTGACAGTTTTGAATGTGCAGCATTTAAATGTGTAATTTTTGAAGGTGCATTATTGTTTGGAGTATGTGAAATTGGCTGTTTTGTTTTGTTTTGAAAAGGAACAGAGATGGAAATGCAGGAGTCATGCATTAAGCATGCATGCATTTAGCAGCATGGAGAGGCAGGCATAGTTAGACATAAGCACTGACACATTGATAGAACTGTCTGAGACACTGAGGGAACTAGCATTGATGTCTTTTGAGAGACATGGAAGAACTAGATGTGCATTGCAACACACAATGAGAAATGCTGTTTTATTTTGGCTTTGATGAAACTGGAATCTGATTGAAGACTGATACTTGCACTTTTGTTTTCTTTTGCTTGAAATCTGGAGACACCTTGACCAGACCGAGATCCCATTGATGACAGACCAGATTGCATCGCAGCAGGAATTGACCAGACCATGATTGGCAGCAGCATGTCCAGATGACCAGATTGACCAGACCTTGATGACCGTCTGTTTGAGATCTATGATGGCTGACACCTTGTGACTTTGAATGGCTGTCTTGAAACAACACCAAGAATAGAGAAAGAGACTGGCTTTTGTCACCTTGTAATGTGACACCATCTGACTTTTGCTACGCTTTGCAGAAGCACTTTTGGGGAATGCCGACCAACTGATTTGAGGCCTTAGGGTGTGGCCTTGTCTAATGACTGTGCTCTGAGAATGTACCCAGAAAAGCTGCTTGCTAAACAGACTTCGTGGCATGACACCTATTGCCATGGGAAGTGAAGATCGTGACTGACTGTGCAGAGAGAATACACCTTGCACCATTCTGTGCCAAGTGACAGGGAAAGAGCAGTGAAAGATTGTTCAGCAGCAGAAGAGAAGAGAAATTCAAATTGTTTTGTGAGCAGCTTTTGTAATATGCAGCGAGAAGAGAATCCATTTGGAGTGCCTTACCTTGAGAACCAGACAAGTTTGGGCCTGACAAGAAAGAGGAAAATGCGGGAATGAGCAGGAAGACACTCTCTGAAAGCATTTGAATTCCTGATCCACGTTTGAAAAGCAGTGAAGCTTTGTCTCTTGAGTGAAAGAGATTGAGCATTGATCAATCGTGCTTTGAGATTTGCACTTGCATTCAACGCTGGCTGGTCCCTCATTTGAAGAGCATGGGACTAGCATGGCTGGAACTGGCATGGCATGAGCTGGAATACTGGCAACAGCATGTCCTGGCGAGGAAGGAGAGAATTTGAAGCTGGAGTTTGGCCTATGCCAAGGGCCACGGTGCATGGAATTGCACTGGAGATTAACCATCTGCATTGGCATGCAAACACTCTGAATGAGTGCACCTGTGCTGTGTTGCACCCCCCTTTGTTCCCCAAATTTGAATGTTGGGAATGAAGGCCTAGGGGAAAGGGAGCATATGATCTGTGCAAATTGACCGTTTCTGACACGCGGTTTTCCCGGTGCTACCTTTGAAAAGTGAAGGGCATGTGTTGATCACCCCATGGGGACGAATGGGGCGCATATGGTACCGACACTTGATGCTTGCTCCTGTCTTTTTGGAGCTCTGTGCAAAATCTCATTAGCTTGCTGCCATTTATTAACCAGGCCAGCCTGAATTGGCTTGAACACTTTTCTGCTACCTGAACTTTGAAAACTTTTGCTGAACACACTGATATGCTCATAGTGAACACATTACCCGATTTGTGAACACTTGCTTCGTTGACACTGCATCTTTGTTGACATTCCTTGGCTGAACCTTTTGCATTAGAACTAGATTTGTGCTGACCTGGAATTGTGCGCATATGTGAGGACACACATACCTCATGAGTGACCTGGAAAAACCTTGACCTGGAATATAGTAAATTAATTGGCCTATATGACCAATACACTGGATGTATACACTGATATGTATGCATTGATCTGTAATGAAATGCTTGGCCTGTTTGGCTACTGACATCTGTACTGACCTTTGACACCTGTGAAAGTGACATTGTTTTATTTTTTGCTTGACACATTGAAAAATGGAAACACCTGTATTCACAGTACATGTCCATTGATTCTATGCATTGCATTTTCATTTTCTGCTTGTAGAGACACTTTCACACTTTTGGCGTGTAGACACCTTTGACCTGTGACTTTTGGCTTGACTTTTGCGATGAGAAATTTGGCTATGCTATTCTGATTTCTGACACATTTGCAGCTATGCATTTGAAATTGTAGCTTGCCACTGATAGAGTGAAATGCTTGCATTTTTAAAAAGGGTTTTTTTTTACATCATGAAAAATATGCTTTTTCCCTTTCTGCAATTTTGCTTGGTATTAGCATACCACATTGCTATGTTATGTTATGACATATAGTTGGGTATGATTATCTAACGATAAGAGGAGAGAATTGTGGAATCTGATAAAATGAGATGCCTGGTTTGTTATCATTAGAGAATCATAAGAGAATCAGTTCTCTTTGTTAGAGAATCATTACTCATTGTTACCCAGTATTATCCCTTTAGGAATGATTGCATCATGTTTAGTTATCCATTATTGCATCCTGTTCTGAGTAGTACATGAAGAAGTAGCATCATTATATTATCCACATATTAGACTGCCACTTTTGTATCCATTAGCCATTTACCTTATGCATTTGAAGAGAGAAATAGGCCCTTTTGTATGAAAGGTTTGCTGGTTATGATATTGCCATATATGACAGAAAGAGATGCTTTTAGAATGATATGTTTGCATTATAGTACTTGCCATTAGGAGAGAAACATGCTAGACACTAGAGTTTGCAATAGAATGACACTTGCACTGTCGTATTTGAAGTGCCTTTAGAGACATGGTATATTTGCATCATGACATGTAGAGATGATGTTATGTATTGTGCATCTATGTAGCTCTTAGGCTGAGAGAGAAGTATTGTTTGCACTAGAGAATGACTGAGGCCTGAAATGCCATGAAGAGCCATTTAGAATGACACATTGTTATGCTTTGTAGTTACACATTTAGAGATATGTTTGACACACATGTATGTATGTAGAGTGTGCACCTAGAATTTGCATTATGCTTTGAGTATAGTGCTTGGTATTGGTTGGGTGTGTTAGGCACTATATTCGAGAATAGAGAAAGTATTTGGCTGGCATTTGAATCCATTTTTGATGGAGACACAGAAGCGCCACTGGGCTCTGTGCGGAGAGATGTTATGGTACAGTGAAAGAAGGAATTCGTAAACATTTGCTTGGCAGAAAGATAACACAAACCCTTGTCCGAGTGTGGAGAGCGAAGGAGGCTAATCAGCATGGCATGGCTGGTGTGCCGCGGAGACAGCAAAGGTTGGCGCCATGGAGTGAGCGACATGGGGAGATGGGAGAAGTGCTTTTTGCATGAGGAGAGATGGCCTATTCTCTGACAGAGAGAGGGATTTCGTGATGCCAATAGTGGAGTGAATGGAGACATAGATGGAATTAGATGGCGTTTTGCACCGCACACAGAAGGCCAAGGCAGAGATATGATGTCCTATGTCACTTTGACACAGAACACGTAGTGACCAGAACACGAGACAGAACATAACACAGACTGGCAGACACTGCCTGAATATAGAATGCTGAAGAGACATTCTTAGTAGAGAATGTTTAAAGTACCCATGGGAATGAGTGCGTCATTGGAAAGTATAACCAGAAGCTGGAGGCTTGGAAAAGTTTGGCAGAGCTTGGCAGTGACCAGATCTTGAGGGGCCTGCCACTGACTGGCTGATTGCAGAGTTGTGCATAAAGGAGAGACCTGACAGACAGAGCTGGAGACAGAGAGATGCACAGGCAAATGGGAAGTATGGTTCATGGCCCAGACAAACAGATTGATTGCAACCAGTGGGGTGGCTTTGCTGATGGGTTTGGGAAATACTTGGCATCTGAAGGGGAGGTGCCCGAGCCAAATGAGTGGGGACAGAATGGGGTGCCATGGAAGTTGGGGGGACGGGCATCCCTGTCCACCCCCCCTAGAATTACGCCCATGATTATAACAGACACTGGCCCTCATTACGACCCTGGCGGAAAGTAACTGACCTGACCGCCATAGCGTAAATAGCGTTTCCGCCATTGCACGACGGAGTAAAGTGCGGCTAATTCCGACCCATCGGGCACGAGCACTACGCCGTGGCGGAAGTGCAAAGTCCGCGATGGCGGAAATGTCCCCAAAACGCCCCTCACCGCCGTCGTACGGCGCCCTAGGTGCAATTCCGCCACCCATCATAGCGGTCACCGTAATGAGCGGCAATCGGAAAATACGGTGACCGTAAATATACGGAAACGGAAGTAAAAACATGGTCCCGGAACGGGAAACAGCATGCCGTACACCTATAAAATCAGAATTCCCACACAACCATTAAAAATACTACCCTGAGACACATCCCAACCCGTCATCCACCCTAGTGAAAACAATAAAAATGGGAAAAGTAGCGAAAAAAGCGTGCGACCGCAAGCGGCAGGTCCACTTCTCCCGTGAAGAACTCACCATGCTCACAGAGACCCTCCAGGAGAATGCTGCCGTCGTCTTCTCGACGCAAATGACCAGGACGGCACTTGCGAACAAGAAGGCCATATGGGCCCTGGTGGCACAGCGGGTAAGTGCGGTGGGGACCGCACCCCGCAACCCACAGCAATGCAGAAAGCGATGGGACGACTTGCGGATACGCGTACGGAGCATACTATCCGCCAACCGTAACATTGCCACAGCTACCGGGGGAGGATCGGAATCACCCATCAAGTTGACCCCCTGGGAAGAAATCTGTGCCTCCACCATTGGAATGGAGAGTATAGAGGGAGTCGGAGGGATGGAGAAAGGAGTGCAGACATCCGAAGAATCAGGTAGGTGGCCCAAATAAAACAATGCTAAATCCACAATGTCCAATCATGTGAAGTACCATGTGTCCACATAGTGCAACAGAAACACATGGCCAGGAGAACGTCCACATACATTGGCCTGATAGCGCACTTTAAAAGTCACATTAAATACATAAATAATTAAAAATCCTAAAAACACCCTCTACACGTGCAGCAGGCACACCCTAACTGCAGGCTGCAAAACAACTGCATCCTCAATCCACACAAAAATGAAACCACCTCCAAGGCCCTGACCCAAATCACCCTCAGGTACCACCCCAATGCATGTGATACATTGCCATTCCAATTTCCACAGACCCATTAATAACGCTCGCCCTCCTTTACTCCACCACAGGGTCCGATTCAAACGACGAGCTCCAGGACACCCCTACCAGCACACCTGCAAAGAGGGCCAAGACCAACGGCCAAAGACCCTCCACCTCAGCTGCACGGATCAAGACACGGCAGCAGCACAAATCAAGTGGCAGCACACAGGAGGGGACTTCAACAGGCACCCCAGCAGCCAGCATGCCCACAACAGCACCACCACAGGTCCCCCCAATGGAGGCCACAGAAGGCACTGCTTCTGGTGGCAGCAGCACCATAGGTGACACTGCATTAATGGCAGCATGCTCCGACACAGAAAACGGTGATGTCGATGTAGGATCCATCCATGACCTGTCTCAATCCCCCTGTTTGTTTCATCCCGTACACCATGAGGATACCACGCAGGGGCACCCACAAGACGACGACTGGCCATCCCCCACAAGCCCTGTGGCAAGGCAACATGAGGTGATCAGCCCCTCTGTGACACCACCGCAAATGGCCATGGCACAGCAGAGGCAACAGTCCCTCGACCAGGTGATCGTGCAACTGCAGCAACTGGCCACGCTCCTCAAGGACCATGCTGATGAATGTGGGGGTACTAAGGCAGCCATAGAAACATCTACTGAGACACTTAGGGCAGAAATGGAGAGAAGTACAGAGACACTAAGGGCACAAATGGAGAGAAGCACCGAGAGCCTGAGGGTACAAATGGAGAGAAGCACCGAGAGCCTGAGAGTACAAATGGAGAGAAGCACCGAGAGCCTGAGGGGGGAACTGCATGCGACGTCCAAAGACGTATGTGCTGAACTTGCTGCTGTGCGCCGTGTGCTCACTGAGCTCTCACAAACCCTTAGGGACATGCATGGACGTGAGCAGGCAGAGACATCATCCGTTGCAAGTTCCGTCCAGGGCAGCCCCCAACGTAGATCTGGGAGGAACCTGCGCTCCACAGGCAGGGGTGCCCCTGATACCCGGAGAGGGGGCTTGCAATAGCGTCTGCCCACTGACAATGAGCATCTTTGGACACTGGTGTTCGGGGGGGAGGTAGGACGGTGGAGGGGGTGTGTTGGGCTTACTTGGGTGGCGGGTCGATGGGGTGTGTAACATAATTTCACATATGCTATAAACATTGCACAATCATCCAATGAGATGTGTGGACATTGATCTTTGTGTACGAGGCCTTTATAGGCGTACAGTCCATATTGTGCATGTTCCAGACACACACAGTGCCACAAGTCCCGTGTCCATGTATCAGCCACCAGGCGTGAGTGCTAGAAGCATGAATCTATGATAATCTGACGAATTTCACGGCCCTCCTGTGCCTCGCGGACTCCTTGAGGTGCTGCCACATCCCCACCCTCATCATGACCATCTTCAGGTGCTTGCAGTTCTGCGTCAGGGGGCATGGGCACATTTCTACGTACGCACATGTTGTGTAGCATGACACATGCCATGACCATCTTTGCAACCTTCTCATGGCGGTACAGGAGTGCCCCGCCAGACCTGCTGAGGCAGCGGAAACGAGTCTTCAGTAGGCCGAATGCCTGTTCTATGACTACACGGGTACGTGAGTGGGCATGGTTGTAGTCCTCCTCATGCTGGTTCTGTGGGTTCCGGAGTGGTGTAAGGAGCCATCTCTTCAGTGGATACCCGGCATCACCTGTATGTGGACAATAAAGGATGTTTGTGGAATGACATTGCTACGTACGCACCCCCCCCCTTCCTGCCAGGTCATTGCCGCATCACATACCCCACATTATCATGCATGAAATGAGACTCACCGAGTAGCCAGGATCTGTTCCCTGCGTGTCGCTCCATGTAGCGTGGTATTGTAGAGTTCCTCAAGACCATAGAATCATGGGTTGATCCAGGAAATCGGGCACAACAATGTGTAATGATCCTGTTGGAGTCACACACCATTTGTACATTAAGAGAATGATATTGTTTTCGGTTGCGGTACTGGGCCTCCATGGCATGTGGGACAACCAATTCCACATGGGTGCAGTCGATGGCACCAATGCAACCCGGTATGCCGGCAAGTGCATGGAATCCCACTTTTGTGTTCGTAATTTCCTGCTCCGAGCGTGGTAGAGAGATGTAGTCGTCTGCGTGCTTCAGGAGGGCATCGAGCACTTGCAATAGTGTCCGTGACAACAGTGGCTGTGAAATGCCATGCAACTGTCCGACTGTGTGCTGGTAGGTGCCTGTGGCCAGGAAGTGGAGTACAGACACCACCTTCAGTAGGGGTGGGATGGCGGTTGGGCTATCTATCATGCTGACAAGGTCAGCGTGTGTCATGTCCACAATGGCGGTTATGGTGTCCCGGTCCAAACGGTAGAGGGTGTGGATCTGCTCATCAGTGAGGTTGAACGGATGTGCTCGGAGGCGTGGGATTGCGGGCTGCCTGCGTGGTGGTAGTGGCTGTGCTGGTGGGCCTTGCTGGCCCTGCCTTGCCCTCCTCCTCCTCCTGCGTCTCCTCTGTGCGGCCGGTTGTTGTAGTAGTTGGTGTTCGTCTTCTTCTTGAAGTTGGAGTACTTGCAGTGCTATCAGGTCCCCCATGGCCAACATCGCTAGTCCTGCCGGTAGCATTTTGGAGTGGGTGTGGTTGTGGGAGGGGGTTGGGTGTGCAATTTATGTGTTTTCAGGCTGTATAGCCTCCACCTGTGGTGATTCATTCCACCTGTGCAAGCTGCAATCCCCTTTGGGCGTGCACGTCCCTTACACAATGCTGCAATTCGACGCATGGCATCTTGCTATTACAATCATGTATTTAATCCCGATGGCAGTGAAATATTGGTTCATATGTTCATTCTGCTATGGTCCCATTGTTTCACATACTATCTTTGCAGTCGCGAACAAACTTGTGAAGGGTCAGTGGAATGTAGTACTCGATTGACGGTGGACCCTCATGCAGCACTGTACCGAGGTTCACCGACGGGCGGGGCGTCCCATTTGTGAGTGAAGCCAGTTGCCATTTTCACACACTGCCGCACTACATGGATGGATTTGTGATTTCAAGCGGTCACAGATGCCTTTTCGACGTGATGTTGCAAATGAGGAATTCGAAGGACAGCGCTTTCGGTTTTCAGCTAGCGGCGAGGAGACGCCCACAGGTCTGACTGCAGATATAAAGTTCTATTGTTTAATGTCCTTCGGACAGGGGCCATGGCGAGAATGCAATGATTGATATGAATAGTATGGGATGCGCAATAGCGTAGTGGACGATAAGGCAGGACGTTCCCAAATACATGTTACTTCACAACACTGGAATTCCGGGCTGGAGCACAGTGGATTTTGCAGACTGCATTACGCACAGACTCAATGGAAATTTCACATGTTATGTGAGTAAATAATCAGGCGTTTTCATACCGGGATGAGGGAATGATGTATGGATGCATGGACAGATGATTTAATAGAGAGTTTGCCATGTACAGGGCTTTTTGGAATCTATCCACTTCCCCTGTGCTATGTGATGCAGGGCTGCCATAGTGGGACCATCGTCTATCTGCCCTTGTTGAACCCTCCCTGTCTCGACGCGCCTTCAAACACTTGTGTCTATGCACGTTACTAATCCCATCTAATGGATTCTGTTTTAACAGACGCATGCACACAAACACTCGTTTGTAATAGTGTTTTCACCTCGATTTATATAGTTATGATTCGCAAGTGATTTTTGGGTGGGAATAATCCTTTTGAGTGGGCTAGCATGCATATGGCTGTGGATTTAGTGTGATCATTGAAGTGAGTAATTCAAATGAAGTTCTGATGCCCATACTATTCTTTTTCATTTCATTTGGGTGACAGGTATCTCCTCCCCTTTTGCCGCTGCCATCTGTATGCCACTCCTGCAGATGGCTTTTACTCCCGACACCTGCTGCTTCGTGTTAATCAGTGGAGCACCATTACGATCTTATGGGACGATCGCCAATGGGCCACATGCCCTTACGCAGTACTAGTGGCTAGGAGCAACATATCGACCTTTCAGCTGGACTAGTGCCTACCTAATGGGACGGCCCTGCGGTTCTAGGCGCTTCCATGTTGCCTTTTTGAACGTGAATGTAGCCCCTGTGTACCATGAAGGAACAGGGCGTCACACAAGAAGAAGCTGGTCATTTATTGCGGATGCAGCCCACAATAATGAAATATATTTTGGAGTTCATGACCTAATAGCTGTATGGGCTTGGTGATTTTGTTGTGCATTAAATTTTGATTATGATATTGACCGTGTAGCGTTATTCTTTGCAAGTAATGTAGCATATTCCTATTTGTGGAGCGATGTATTGTGAGAAGATCTGCATTGGGTTCCGGCTTCTGAGTATAGTTGCGTGGTACTGTACTGGGCGCGTTTGCCTACGAAGCCCAGTGAGGTCAGGGATAGGGGCTGCCATTATGACTGTTTTAATGATGTCATGCTCAGGGGCGGGGGATTAGCTTTTGTGTAACAGATGCCGGTCAGCCAGGTGGATTGGTGGAATGATGTGATTATCAGAATATGGCTGGTCACAGGTGCCTGTGTTTGCGTGCGTTTCTTGGAGGGAGACTGAGGTCATGTCCATTGGAATAGCTTCTGTATTCGTGCCATCTGTGCCCTGCAGCTCCCATTGGCCCCTCTTGAGATGAGCCTGGCTGCTCAGTCACTCTGCCATCTTGTGTGGTATATGCTTATGCTGATGGTTGGTTTGTTTACTGGCAGGAGTACAGGGCTGGTGCAGTCTCACTCAGGATACTGCTTTGAATGTTGCCTTACACTGGTGTCAAGCGATGGGGGGCCTGTTTTTGTTTGTCTCATATTTCAGTTCATGTTGCTGGACTTGAACCTTCACATGCCTGTGCTGCATCAGTACGGCAATGGTGCCATGGCAAATATGGATGGCCACTCACAAGGCACTTGGAGCCCCTAGATTCATTTGTTCGTTGGCATGCATGGGTGACTTGTACATTTCACTGGTTGCATTGTGTGACTTCATTGCACCTACGAGGAGTTGTGCAATGTGGCCAGGGAGTGGTGTACAGGCACTCAGTAGGGCCTTTTACGGTTGGTTCGCGATGCCGTACTTCTCACCATGGCGGAATGGTACTTTCCGCCATGCTTGATGGCGTTAGGTATATGTCCGCTAGGGTCAGAATTCGCGTACCGTTGTGCCATGGTGGTAATTACGGTTTCGCATGGCGCGCGTGCGCGTACTTGGTGCAGTTAGCGTTGGCGTTCACTACGGTGTCGCTAATGGCATCGTACTTTACGGTGACGGGTCATAATCGCACCGAGCGCTATTCGATGGCGGTATTGCATTTCCGCCATCGTTTTTCGATTTCCGCCAGGGTCGTAATGAGGGCCACTCACAAAAAGAGCTTTGGGTTTGGGAAAGGGGAGATCAGGCAGGAATTGTTTTAAGAAAGTGAGTGTGAAGCATGGTGTGGATTGGTGTGGATTGGATTGGAGAGGTTTGATTCTGCATGAAGGAGAGGATTGCTGGATGTTTGACGCTTGCATTTAGACTGCATTAGAATCACAGGCTTGCATTTAGACTGCAATCAAATCACAGGCTTGCATCACAGGCTTGCATTAGAAACCTGTAAGGCTTACAGTTATTGCATGGTAGATTTGCACCAGAAGCATAAAAGGTGCAAATTCGATATTGGCTAGAGTTTTCGTATTGTCTGCATTATGCTTTGATGTGCATAAATAAATGTATTCCATTGTTATAATTGAATCGATTCATGTGTTTTTTTTGTGTTTTATGTTATTTTTGTCCACAGTAGTAAGATAGGAGTATGTTGGTATGTTGTGAGAAGTAAGTTAGGAGTAACACAGTGCACATAGGGCCTGAGATACGAGAGCAGGGGTATGTAGGGATCCAAACACCCACCCAGGGGATTGCCTAAGATTGTCTAAGACCGGTGCATGCTTGCCCGGAGAGGCAAGACCATGATAGGATTTTGTTTTCCAGACTAACACATCCTTTTGCTGTGCACAGCGCTTCAATTAGCGCTGTCAGTTTTGCTGCTTGAGCTGAGTAATGAGAGGGCAGGCGTTTCTGCACAATAATCTCATCCCTTCTTCCATTCTTACAACTGCCGCCCCTACATGCTTTTCTCCTGTCTCACTGTCTATTGATGCTGACCCATCCACAAAGTATATCTCCCCCTCCTGCAATGCATTTTCGCTCGCTTTGGGAATGTCATCTTCCTCTCCCTCATATGTTTACGCAATCGTGTGCCTGTATGTCCTCCACTGTGCATGGTTCAGTAATAAATGTAGCTGGGTTTACTGTCTTGCATCCTACCACATGAAGTTTTGAACTGGATATTATAATTTCGTAGGCTGTTGCTCTCTTCGTCTTCAATGTAGATTTTGAACGTTCTAAAATTGTGAAGAGTGAGTGTTCTGCGTATAGTGTCACTGAGCATCCCATCACGATGGTGGCGCTTTTTTCTATTGCGAAGGCTGCTGCAGCGATAGCTTGTTCGCATGCGAAGTGGCCCTGCATCACGGAATCCAGTGTACCACTATAGTAGGCCAATGGCTTGTGACCTAGTGATGTTTTTTGGGTCAACACTGTAGTCATTAAAATTCTATTGCAGTATGAAAACAGTTAGAACATCCAATCATAATCAGGATTCGCCAAAACTGGTGCGTGTGCAATGAGATCTTTCAATTTGAAATATTGTGTCATCATCTCATCTGTCCATTTTAATGGGACATTATTCTTTTGCGCTTCCTTTAGAGCTTGTAACAGTGGGTGTGTTTATGCTGCCTAATCAAGTATCCAGGCACGGCAATAATTACAGATGCCGAGAAATGTTTGCATGTCTTTCACTGTCTTTGGTATTATCAGATGGCGTATTGCCGCTGTTCTATCTGGTAAAATTCTCATTCTCTTGCCATCTTTTGAAATTAGCTGTCCTAAATAGAGCACTTCTGCTAGGCAATATTGTAGCTTACCTTTGTCCACCTTGTATCCTTTTGTGGCCAGTAAATCTAACAGTGTTATTGAATCGGCCCTGCACTGTTCTTCACTTTTATTGCAGACAAGTAAATCATCTACGTACTGTATTATCGTGCTCTCTACATCAATGTTGCCAATGTCTTCGTGCAATATTCTATTGAATATGCTCAGGCTTTCACAATATCCCTGTGGTAGTCTGCAGTGTTCATATCTGTTCCCCCCTAGTGTGAATGCTGTGAGATATTGGGAGCTCGGGTCAAGCGGTATTGAGAACAAGGCGTTCTTCAAATCCACTACTGTGAAACATGTGGCATCCTTAGGTATGCTACACAAGATTGATGCAGGATTAGGCACTAATGGGAACTCTTTCTGTATGACATCATAGTGGGCGTAGGTCCTGGATCATCTTCCAAGCCCCGCCCTTTGCTTTTTTGATAGGGAAAATCACTGTGTAACATTGTGAATTTGATGGCACTATTATCCCTTGCTGCAATAATGCATCTATTGTTTCTCGAATCCCTTCTTCTGCCTCCCTTGATAGTGGGTATTGCTTTACTCTAGGGGGTATTGCACCTGGTTTTAATTTTATTCTGATGGGTGTCACCTCTTTTAACAGCCCTACATCATGGGGGCCTGTGGTCCATATTTCTGGGAGTACTTTTTCCATATCTTCCTCAAATATAGTAGGTGGCACATTAACACTAGCCATGAGAGGGTTGTGTATCTCCCTGTTTTGAATCATGATGTCACATGGTACACTTATTTCCATTATTATTTCCCCATCACCCTCACTGTCAGTGAACAGTTCTTCATCAGTTAAATTGCGCAACATTATATTCGGGTCTATGCATAGCACTGTTCTCCATTCGCACCCATGTGTGTCCAATCCTATCACTGCGATACGTTTACTAGAAACTCGTACCCCTTACAAATCAATGGATGAAATTGTTCCTGGTACAACATCGGTATTTACAATTGGGCAGAAGACAAAATCTGAGGGTATTTTCCATTCTTTTCTTGTTATCTCTGGCACCACCCGTGCTAATACCCGGATACCATAAATGAACATATCTATGTCAATGGGCACACCTCTTACAGCTACTTAATTTGTCATTGTACTGATCATCAACATTGCCCTTACAGGGCACACTCCTGGGGTGGAGCAAACTATTCCCCGTTCAGTAAAGGAAATTGTCATGTTCAATTTACTCAGGAGGTCTCTTCCCAACAAATTTATTGGTGAACCTTTGTGATACAGTAGAGGTGCTCGCACTGTTTTTCCTCCCACCGTTATGTCAAGATCTTTTGTGTAAGGAACTTTTAAAATAGCCACAGAGAACCCTTGTGTTTCCGAATTTTTTCCCAAGAGCGGGAACCGGCCTTCCATGAGACCCGATTTTTCAGCTCCCGAATCCACCATAAAGATGAATTGTTTGTTGGCTATCTCCGCCCCAACTAGTGGTTCCTCTTCTGCACGTAGGGTAGTGGATAGGACTGGACACGCAAGTGCTTTCTGTGGGCTGTCCTAATCTGCATACGTGTCCGTTCCTGGAACAGAGAATACATTATCTCGAACTACCGCGGCGCCGCAAAAAGGTGCTGGCGCGCCGTTTGCAGATGTTGCAAAAATATTAGTGTTCGCATTGCCCATAGTGTTTTGCCTTGCCATTTGTTGTGGCATACCTCTCTGCTGTGGTTGTTGCTGTGGTTGCTGTCTTTGTTGCTTTTGAGGCTCGTTATAACATTGATCGTTCTGCACATTCCCTCCCATAGGTAACCCATAGGGACTGCCTGGGTGTGGGTGACCGTACTGTTGTTCATTTCCAATGGGAGGCTGTCCCTGATAATAACCCATAGGCCGCATTCTGCTCTCTCTTGAGTAATGTCCCCACCTCCCGCAATTCCAACATGACCCTTGCGATCCCCCCTCAACCCAGGCCCTCCAAATCCTCTGTTCCCCATTCCTCCGAATCCCCCTCTCGATCCTCGGTACCCACCTCGTCCTCTTGCTGGCCTCCCTTGCTCCACCATACTGCTCCTCTCCGTCCCACTGTTCCTGTCCATTTGAAGCCCCTGTTGCGGCCATTCTGGCAGGTGTACTTCCTACCCCCTCTTCTCCTTTGCCCTGTCTGTCAGTTGATGTTGTGGCATTCAACGCTGCGACCCTCACTAATTTATTTTGCACTAACTTCGCCTCGTCTGCCAACCTTCGCTGTACTATCTCTCTTTCTCTTTCTTTGATCCTCCTACAATGGTGTACGATTATACTCTGGATCTCAGGCCAGCCCTTGGCTTCTATCCCAGCTATTTTGTCCAAGGCCTTCTGTACCTCTTTCGGGAGCCCTTTTTTTATCATAAAGTAGAACAAGGCGGTGGATTGGTCCCACGCCGTACCCGTTTCACTTCTCCACAGGTCTTGCACCCGAGAATGAATTGCGTAGGCTCCTCCTCTCCCATAGTGCACGGCATAACTAAGTGTAAATCTGGAGTGTCTGGAAAAGTTCTCCGCAATACATCCCATACTTGTGCTCTCACGTTATTAAATGATGACCCATCATGGCGGTCACAGTTCATTGTCACTCCCGGGAACCCCGCCTTCACCCACACTGTGTCTGCTTGGTCACCAACGGCAGACACCAACAAACCTTTTACATCCCCTATAGCCAATAGCACCCCTGCTGTGTGCTTTTCGAATGCATGTATCCATTTCCCCGCCCCACCCGAAAGTGGAGGGAGAAGCTTCAACAAATTGTTCTTGTTCATCTGTGCCCATGGTATATAATGTGGTCTCCCTGCTCCCTTATGTATCAGAGGCATTTGTAGTTTTGCTTTTCCTTCCTTCTTACTTACCGTTCCCTTTTTTGTTTTGCTCACCAACATGTTGTTATGCTTGATCTAAAATGGCGCTGGTGCGCAATGCATTCTGGGAGCGCTCAGAGCCATGATGGATATTTACTTCATACCGCAGTGAAAAGCTGCACACATTTTGCTGAGTGTTAGATTCACGGTGCTGAGAAAATCATGCTTTCCAAACCTGGTATGCGGTCAAGGACATTTCTGCTGGGAAAGCTAACTTTGTTATGGTTTGCTACTGTTCTCCGTGGAGCGTGTTTTTAGAGAAGGGAGGCCCTGCGCTTCTTGGGGGGAGCTCTCGATTGACCCAGCTGGCAACCAACGGCTGTTCCTCAACTGCGCAAGTGCAATTTCCAGAAGGTTCGAGAATTAACTCCCCTTTGTGGAGTGTGTATATATGCGGAAGCCCGGAGGTGGTCAGGTGAGACGTCAGCCGGAGAAGGACGCTTACGTCCGGCCCTCCTGTGAGCTGTGGTGCTCTTGGCCTGGCTGTTCCCAGGGTCTTCCAGCCGCTTCTGGACGAGATGAGGAATCCTGTTACGCTCACGGTGATGTATTTCCTTTTGACTTCTTTACTTGTTCTGTGATCTATGTCCATATTATTCCTGTGAGTTATTTCTATGTATTTCTAAGATTTGAATAAATAGCCGTATTAGAGCTGATTATCTTCTAAGAGTGCGTGGCTGTGAGTTAATTTGTCTGTCTACGTTCAAAGTATTTGCTCTACAATTGCATTGATGATTTATGGTTGTTCCGTGCACTTTTGGGGGAGAGCAATACATTTTTGGCGTCACAAACAGGATGCTTGTGATGAGTTGTTCCGAGTATTCAAGAATCTGTTGAAACGTAGATAGGATTTGGTTGTCTTGTAAGTGAAGTTTTTGAATAGTGAAGTTTTTTTTGTTGTAAGTGTGTGAGTGCCTGTGGGAGTGATTGCAGTGTCGAGAAGAAAATATATAGATTCAACAAGGTTTTGTTTTGTTTGCGATAATGAGTAGTTTGTTCAGGAAGAAGAACATAACCGCTGGCGGTGCCTGTTCTGATGTTGTTATTCCAGGATGGACTAAGGGTCCATATGACAAGTTGGCTCAAGCGTGGGCATGTGGTGCCGGTTTAAGTGAAACATGGGATCAAGGATTGGGAGATGCCGATCCGGCTGATGTAATGGCATGCTTGCAAAAAGTTCCAGTAGAACGTGGCAAATAATGTGCGGCATTAGGTAGGCGAGGTTGGGTTCTTTTGCATGCTTATAGGAAAATACATCAAATGAAGGTGGAAATGAAAAATGAGGTCTTGCGATTAGAGAGAGAGCTGGCTGCAGAACGGCAGACTGCGTTAATGCAGCAGATTCAAATGAAACTGTTTAAAGATAAGGCCGATACATATCATGCGGTGGCCGAGGGGGCAGCAGTCAGAGTAGCCCGGTATAAGTATAGGAAAAGACGGGGAGGGGTCAACAAAAGAAAGGTGGCAACGGTAATCGCTACCGCTGGCGTAGACTGGGATCCGGATAAGTGGGATGGTGATATTTTTGATTCGACCAGTCTAGAAAGTAGTTCCGCAGATGAGTGTAACGCTCACCTGATTCCAACAGAGGCGCAGGTCTGGCTTCGAGTGCTGGTGCTTCTTCAATGGTGAAGCGCAGGACACTGAAGATGGACAGGAAGGGCCCCTCTACTCTGGCTTCTCTGGCTCGCAGGAATGTTCCCCTGTGCGTGAAAAGGGAGTATTACCTACTGACTGAGTTATGCTCAAGCCTCCCACTCTCTTCCAACCCTCCACGATACCCTTCCACGTTTCCCCGTGAAGTCTCACCTTAGGGTCAGGAAGGATGAGCTCTCCATCCTGCTTCTGATGCAGGGGCGCGTTGAAACCCAGTTACTTCACTGGATTGAGGATTGATGGGAGTTCAGGTAAGCTTGACTATTCAGGTAAGGCGCTGTAAAAGTTCTGCTGCAAGTTCAAAAGTCCAAGCTTAATAATACTGTTCATTGTCTTGTTGCAGCAAGCGCTAATGCTTATGTCTTTTTCCCCTTAGGGGCCGGGGTTCGGAATGCCGGAGAAATGGCGCCGACCCGAAGTGAAACGTGCAGTTCCAGTAAATGACAGGTAAGTTCTGGATGAGCGCTCGGGTAATGTCTTTGCATTCGTTCATTCAATGTCTTTTGCATAGGGGCCAGGGTCCGGAAAATGCCTGGAAGCGGCAAGACCCGAAATGAAATGGGAATGACCCAACAGGTAAGTCTTAGAAGGAAACTGAGCTTTTCCTATTCCTTTCCTTCTCTCACCTTGTTCTTGTCTTTTTCTCTCTAGGCTCTGGGAAGTGGCTGTGGATCCGGATGATCGCTGCTGAAGATGGAGGCGTCCAGGATAGGTGAGTGAAATGCAGCGCTGCAGCGATCGTAGCGAAATGCTTTTAAAATTATGTCTTCCTTTTCAGGATCGTCGCTGTGATGTCTCTGTGGTGCTGATTTAGCAGGTAAGGTCTTTAGTCTCCCTTTGCAGGTGACCCAGGATACTGACAGGCGTGGCTGAGGTCCAGATGCAGGAGCTGACACGGTGAGCGTCCAGCTGCGAGGAGCAGAACAACGCGAAGCGTGAGTTGCTGATCGGGTGTGGTTTAAATAGCTTTGGAAGAAGTTCCAAGTGTGTATCCTTCCACCGATCAGGTATGTATCCTTCCCCGACCACACCCGGGTGGAAAGTAGTCCCACAGGTAAAGTAGTTCCATTCAGGCCTCAAGAGGGCCTGGATGTAGCAGCATGGTCTGCATCAGGTAAGTGCACATAAAAACACTTGAACACATGTCTAGCTTTATGAGCCTGGCGCCTAAGGCACCAGGACAGGGGTCCAACATGAGCCTGGCGCATAAGGCGCCAGGACTGCGTCCAAAGGGCCCCAGCTTGGGCCCGCTGGCACTCCCCTGGGGGAAATGATGCCTGCCTCTGGGGTTGCTGGGTCGGACCTGGCTCCTTGGAGGTAGGCATCATGACAGTACCCCCCCTCAAGGCCCCTCCCAAGGTTCTTTCCTCCGGAGGTTTTGGCTTGTTCGGAAATCTCCGGTGAAACCTTTGTACTAATCGAGGTGCGTGGACATGGTTACTAGGCTCCCACGATCTCTCCTGAGGTCCATATCCCTTCCAGTCAACAAGATAGAAGAGTTTCGACTTTACCACCTTGGAGTCTAAAATGTCTTTAACTTCGAATTCTAATTCCCCTTCAATTTGAACTGGATCTGGAGGCTTGGACAATTGGGTTCCTGGTTGTACTGGTTTCAAAAGTGATGCATGAAAAACTGGATGAATACGCATGTTGGACGGTAGATCCAGTTTAAAGGCCACTAGGTTGATTATAGCCTTGATGGGGTAAGGTCCTATAAATCTGGGATTGAAGGTTCGCCGGCCCTTGAGGGGTAAATTTTTAGTTGCTAGCCATACCTGGTCTCCTACTTGGTAAGGAGGAGTTTTACTTCGGTGCAAATCAGCGTTTTCTTTATACTTTTTCTTGGCTTGCTGTAAATGACTTGCAGCTTCTTTGAAGGCTCGGGTTATTGTGGAATGCAGATGATTTACTGCGGGCATTTCCAGGGTCAGAGGTGGATCTAGGTCAGAGGTCCGAGGATGGTGACCATACAAAGTATAAAAAGGGGTTTGTCCGGTTCCAGAATGCACTGAGTTGTTGTATGCATATTCTGCGATCCAAAGAATGTCTTTCCAATTCAACTCAGATTGGTGTAACATGCACCGAAGATATTGCTCGAGAGTCTGATTGGTTCTCTCGGCTTGTCCGTCGGTCTGGGGGTGGTGGCTGGTGGATAACCGCACATCTATTTGTGCTAATCGGCAACACTTCTTCCAAAAATGGGAGATAAATTGACTTCCACGATCCGAGACTAATACGGAAGGGAAACCATGTATGCGAACTATATTCTCCAGGAATTCCTTGGCCAAGGTGGAAGCTGAAGGCAAACCTTTTAAAGGGATAAAGTGGGCCATTTTGGAGAAGAGGTCCACAATTACAAGGATTGTGTTGTAACCAGCACAAGGAGGCAGGTCGGTTATAAAGTCCATTGACAGGGTGTGCCATGGTGCCGGTGGAATATCCAAGGGTTGAAGTAGGCCGGCTGGCCTTTTCTTTTGAGCTTTGTTTTGGGCGCAAATTCCGCAAGACAGAACAAAAGACTTTATGTCTTTTCTCCAAGAAGGCCACCAGAAGTGCGTTTGATTTTTTCCTCCGTTTTAGCGATACCAGGGTGCCCTTCCATTAAAGATTCATGATGATGGGCAATAACAAGTTCTTGCAATTCTTTACTTGGCAGAAACAACCGCTCCTGGGAGTAGGGTAAGTCATCCTTAACGGTGTAATGAGGACCCTTTTGACTCCATTCAAGTAAGGTTGAAGAATCTAGAAGTTGTTTTACTTGCGTTTGGATGTCCTCAATAGTTTGCAATGAAGTTAAGCCTAAGATTCTTTGCTCAGGTATGATGGGCACAGGTTCTAAGCTCGAATTAGGTTCTTCCATGCCAATCCGGGATAAGGCGTCCGCTTTTCCATTCTTGCAGCCAGGGCGATAGGTAATTACAAAATCAAATTCTGCAAAGAATAGAGCCCATCGGAGTTGTCGTGAAGATTGAGCTTTGGCCGTCTTTAAATACTGTAAGTTTCTGTGGTCCGTAATTACGGTGATGGTGTGTCTCGCCCCGAGAAGGTAGTGACGCCAAGCCTTGAAAGCAGATTTGATGGGCAGTAACTCTTTATCGGTAATTGCGTAGTTGATTTCAGGAGGAGAACATTTTCTGGACCAAAAGGCCACTGGGTGTAGTTGGTTAGTTTTTGGGTCTCTTTGCGACAGAACAGCTCCCATGGCCGAACTGGATGCGTCGGTTTCCACAATGTATGCGAGATCTGGGTGCGGGTGCTTCAATACAGGTGCAGAGGTGAATTTGGTTTTCAGGTCCTGAAGGCTTGTTCGGCCTCAAGAGTCCATTCGAAGCGTTTGTTTTTCTTTAGGAGAGCTGTGATGGGTTGGACTGTTCGGGAAATTTCCGGGATAAATCTTCGATAGAAATTGGCAAAGCCGAGCATGCTCTGAACTCCCTTCACCGAGCTAGGAGATGGCCATTTGAGGATGGCGTCCACCTTTCGCGAGTCCATTCGGACTCCTTGAGGTGTCAGGATGAATCCGAGAAACTCAACTTCTGTGGTATGAAAAACGCATTTTTCGAGTTTTGCAAATAGTCTGTGCTGGCGCAATTTCTCAAGAACTGCCCTAACATGTTTTCTGTGATCAGATTCTGAAGAAGAGTACACCAGGATGTCGTCAATGTAAACAATGACACAGACATCGATAAGTTCCCGAAGAAAATCATTCATAAAGTACTGAAAGGCGGCAGGTGCATTGCACAAACCGAAGGGCATCACCTTATTTTCGAAGAGCCCAAACTTGGTGCGGAATGCAGTCTTCCATTCGTCGCCTTCTTTTATACGCACCAGGTGATAAGCTCCTCGGAGATCTAACTTGGTGTACACACAAGCGTCTTTCACCTGGTCGATAAGCTCAGGGATCAAGGGCAGAGGATAACGATTCTTAATCGTTATTTGATTTAGGGCGCGATAGTCTATACACGTTCTAAGGTCGCCCTCTTTTTTCGGCACGAAGAACAGAGCTGAAGAGACAGGAGACTTGGACGGGCGAATAAAACCATTGGCTAGATACTGATCTAAATACTGACGCAAATGTAGGTTCCCAGGTTCCGTAAGAGCATAAGTTCTACTACAAGGTAGTTGAGCATTGGGTACCAGATCGATTTGGCAATCATAAGACCGATGGGGAGGTAACGTGTTAGCCTGTTCTTTCTGAAAAACGTCTTGGAATTCTTGGTATTCTGACGGTAACTGTACAGGGGTGGAAGTTGCTGAGGCTAGACCCATAGCTGGATTTCTTGGATAACAAGTTGGTTCACAATCAGGAAAACTTATCTTCTTTGCTCGCCAGTCAATTCTGGGATTATGTGTTTCTAACCAAGGAATTCCAAGAATTACTTGAAATTGTGGGGCCTTGATCACATCAAACACGATTGCTTCCCGATGTCCGTCCTGACCCACCAGTGTCACTTCAACAGTGGAATGCGTTACAGGCCCTGAGGCTATTTCGGTTCCATCTACTGTAGTAATGACATCTTGGGTTACTTTCGGGCGGAGAGGAAGCTTAATCCTGGAAGCCAATTCACGGTCTATGTAATTTCCAATAGCTCTACTGTCGATGTATGCTTTTATAGCATGCAACTGCTGAGGCTGTTTTGGGTCCACGAGCACCATTGGCATGACAAAATGCGAGGTCAAAGAGTTAGTTTTCAAGCTCGGCAAGCGGACCCCTACGCTTGTCGGGCTAGGTCGTTTCCCGAATCACGTGTCAATAATTCGTTATCAGTAGCTCCAACCACCTTCTTAGGTGGTTTAACTGGACAATTTCGAAGAAAGTGGCCGGAAGTCCCGCAATACAGACAAAGTTGCATTTGCCGCCTTCTCTCTCGTTCTTTCTGCGGTAAAGGTCCTTTAACACCACCGATTTGCATAGGTTCGGATACGTCGGTACTCTTGGAGTTAGCATGGGTTTTGATCGGTATTCGGGTTTCGTACTTGAACCGATCTGCTTTTCTGTTTTGAAGTCTGTGATCAAGTTGGACCACCAAGTCTATGTAGTCTGCGCAGACCTGGGGTGGGTTTACTATCTGAGCTAGAACATCCTTAAGCTCTCCGCGCAGGCCTCGATGAAACAATGTGATCCTTTTGTTTTCTGGCCATCCAGTTTCCACAACCAGTCTGTTAAAGGTGGCAATGTAGGGCAGAAGATCCTGATTACCTTGTCGTAAGGATAGCAGTTCGTTATCAAGGGCCTGTCCTTGAGAGTGTCGAGCGAACAATCTTTCCATGCTGGCCTGGAAGCCCTGAAAATTCTGGAGAATGGGATCATCCTGATTTACCAATGGAATAGACCAATCGGCAGCACTGCCACTGAGGTAAGATAGTATAAAGGCTACCTTGGTCTGGTCGTTAGGGAAGGCTCCGGGTCTGCATAGAAAGTGTAAACGACATTGGTTCATAAAGACGGCATATTTCTTGGGATCCCCCGCAAAACGTTCAGGCGGGGCCAAAGGCATGTGTCCAGGTAGATTGATTTGTACCGGGTTATTCAAACCCATTGATGTGGAAATGTCTCCGGAATTAGGTAAATGAGTGTGCCCTGCCTGGGCCTGTAATAACCTTTTGGCTAGGTCATCTTTTCTTTCCTTGGATAGGATCAGTTCTCTTTTGAGAGCGTTAGTCTCCTGGCGGGCTGAGTGCACCTCTGCCCGCAATTCCCCCAAAAGCTGGGCCAGCTGGTCAGTCTCGGAAGTCTCCATAGCGCCCGGGTGGGAGATTGTGGGTAGGCTTCGCGTTCTGTAACGCTCACCTGATTCCCACAGAGGCGCAGGTCTGGCTTCGAGTGCTGGTGCTTCTTCAATGGTGAAGCGCAGGACACTGAAGATGGACAGGAAGGGCCCCTCTACTCTGGCTTCTCTGGCTCGCAGGAATGTTCCCCTGTGCGTGAAAAGGGAGTATTACCTACTGACTGAGTTATGCTCAAGCCTCCCACTCTCTTCCAACCCTCCACGATACCCTTCCACGTTTCCCCGTGAAGTCTCACCTTAGGGTCAGGAAGGATGAGCTCTCCATCCTGCTTCTGATGCAGGGGCGCGTTGAAACCCAGTTACTTCACTGGATTGAGGATTGATGGGAGTTCAGGTAAGCTTGACTATTCAGGTAAGGCGCTGTAAAAGTTCTGCTGCAAGTTCAAAAGTCCAAGCTTAATAATACTGTTCATTGTCTTGTTGCAGCAAGCGCTAATGCTTATGTCTTTTTCCCCTTAGGGGCCGGGGTTCGGAATGCCGGAGAAATGGCGCCGACCCGAAGTGAAACGTGCAGTTCCAGTAAATGACAGGTAAGTTCTGGATGAGCGCTCGGGTAATGTCTTTGCATTTGCTCATTCAATGTCTTTGTCTTTTTTCCCCATAGGGGCCAGGGTCCGGAAAATGCCTGGAAGCGGCAAGACCCAAAATGAAATGGGAATGACCCAACAGGTAAGTCTTAGAAGGAAACTGAGCTTTTCCTATTCCTTTCCTTCTCTCACCTTGTTCTTGTCTTTTTCTCTCTAGGCTCTGGGAAGTGGCTGTGGATCCGGATGATCGCTGCTGAAGATGGAGGCGTCCAGGATAGGTGAGTGAAATGCAGCGCTGCAGCGATCGTAGCGAAATGCTTTTAAAAATGATGTCTTCCTTTTCAGGATCGTCGGTGTGATGTCTCCGTGGTACTGATTTAGCAGGTAAGGTCTTTAGTCTCCCTTTGCAGGTGACCCAGGATACTGACAGGCGTGGCTGAGGTCCAGATGCAGGAGCTGACACGGTGAGCGTCCAGCTGCGAGGAGCAGAACAACGCGAAGCGTGAGTTGCTGATCGGGTGTGGTTTAAATAGCTTTGGAAGAAGTTCCAAGTGTGTATCCTTCCACCGATCAGGTATGTATCCTTCCCCGACCACACCCGGGTGGAAAGTAGTCCCGCAGGTAAAGTAGTTCCATTCAGGCCTCAAGAGGGCCTGGATGTAGCAGCATGGTCTGCATCAGGTAAGTGCACATAAAAACACTTGAACACATGTCTAGCTTTATGAGCCTGGCGCCTAAGGCGCCAGGACAGGGGTCCAACATGAGCCTGGCGCCTAAGGCGCCAGGACTGCGTCCAAAGGGCCCCAGCTTGGGCCCGCTGGCACTCCCCTGGGGGAAATGATGCCTGCCTCTGGGGTTGCTGGGTCGGACCTGGCTCCTTGGAGGTAGGCATCATGACAATGAGTCTGACCCCAAACCAGAGGCGAAACAGAAAACAGTGGGGGCTAAGCCCGTTAGAAGACTTAGAGCCGGATCCCCACCCGCAGAATCCTGCTGGCGGAATGGTGGATTTAACCACGCTGGAGGATTACACACAACAGGAGGTTGAGGAAATTATTACCTGTTTGAGGCAAAAATCAGGGGAAGCTTTATTGACATGGATGGTGAGATTACTAGATGGGGGTGCTGCAGGGTTGTTGGTAGATTCTACGGATTCACCGCGTTTTTTATCCCTGTCAATTGACACCAATGTACAGGAGGTCTTAAGAGCAGGACCGCCCCCTGATGCAAATGGTCAAGATACGCAGGTGTCTTTGTTGCACCTGGTAGCCCAAGCATGTAACCGTAAATACCCTATTACCACAGATTGGCCTAGTGAAGAAACAAAATGGTATACATTGAGAGAAGCAATTCAAAAAGTCAGAGAGCATGCAATGAAAGAGGCGATTCACATAGATGCTCCTTATCACATGGGAGCCGTGCTGCTCTCAGTTTCAACTCGAAACATGATGATTAGAACTGCGCCACCCGCATACAAAAGTGTCATTATGACTTTGCTCGTAGGTATGACGGGCAAGGCCACTGATGAGGTAGCAGATGCCATTCGGCAACTTGCAGACTTGGGAGAGTGGGATAAGAATGATAACAAGCCACGGGAGAGAGAGGGGTGTAGTGAGAGAAGAACCGAAGGCAGGCGGCAAGATAGCAGAGACTCCCGAGTGTCCCGAAAAGACATGTTTTGGGCTTTGTTAAAAGATGGCGTGCCACACAAGGAAATTGATGGCATTGAAACCAGAGTAATGTATGAATTATACAAAAAACGAGGACTTGCAGCCAAAGAGCGCTATAAACAGGTTAAGAAACAAGTAGTCACCACGCCACAGGGGGACACCTCACCTTCTGCTCCCCCTGCGGATGAACAAGACGAAGGGTCTATGGGGACACTTTCCCCGTACCAGCCAACATACGCTGATTTGAGAAAGGTGGTGAGTGCGATGCTAGAGGCGGAGTCGAGTCACACTCATTCGAAGTTTGACTAGGGCTTCGGCCAAGCTCCGGCAGCATCTGCCCGCATAAAAGTGGATAGGCGGCCTCATGTTGATGTTAAGATTTTTTGGGGGCCAGGAAATAAACAAGGGGTGCGAGCATTGAAAGACACCGGGCGGAGGCCTCTTTGATTCATGGTAATCCAACACGATTTAAAGGTAAACAGTTTACTATTACAGGTTTAGGGGGAAAGGAGACTCCCGCAGTACAAACGAAAGTGGAGATGAAAATAGGCAATTTGAAGAGGCAGAAATATCAAGTGTTGATTGTCCCGATAACTGAATATATAATTGGCTTTGACATTTTGGAAGGGTTAACCTTGGGGCTTGGCGGTAAAAGGTACCAGTTTGGGGTGAGTGCATTAATTTGTACACCCATTACCATAGGCAAATTGAAGATGCCCCCAGTGCAAGTGCCAGTGGCAACCAAGCGAGTAGCAATGAAACAATACCGCATTCCTGGGGGGCACAAAGAAATTTCAGACACCATCAAAGAGTACGTGGAGGCGGGTGTATTACGCCCTATTACCACCTCATGGAACAATCCTCTCTGGCCTATTAAAAAGGGAGATGGGTCGTGGAGGATGACGGTGGATTACAGGGAGTTGAATAAACATACTCCTCCCTTAGTGCCCGCAGTCCCAGACGCCATTACCTTGATTGAAAATGTCCAAAAGTTTGAGGGGACTTGGTATGCAGTGATCGATTTAGCTAATGCATTTTTCTCTGTGCCATTTGCTAACGAGTGTCAAGAACAGTTTGCATTTTCGTGGAGTGGACGTCAGTAAACTTTCACAAGGCTACCTATGGGGTACATGCACAGCCCGACTATCTGTCACCGGCTGGTGGCAGAGCACTTAGACAAGATGCCGGGTAAAACTGACATACAAATCTATCATTACATTGATGATATTTTGATCCAAGGCAAGGATGAGCACAGTGTGCAAAGCCAGTTAGATGTCCTTATGGAAGGATTGAAAAAGGAAGGGTGGGAGATTAATCTGAGTACAATTCAAGGCCCAGCTGACACAGTGATATTCTTAGGAATTCAGTGGCATCATGGGCATCGAGAAATGGTGCCAAAAGCCCGACAGAAAATACTTGAATTTACCACTCCAATGAACAAAAAGCAAGCTCAGCAGTTTATAGGACTGTTTGGGTTTTGGAGACAGCACATTCCTCATTTAGGGCAGATATTGGCCCCCCTCTACAAGAATGACACGAAAGAAATATGAGTTTCAGTGGGGGGAAGAGCAGCAGAAAGCCTTTGAGATGGCGAAAGACACCGTGCAGCAGGTGCTGGATTTATGGCCCTTGAAGGAAGGCGAAGTGGAATTAAATGTGTCTGTACAAGACAATTATGCTAACTGGAGTGTGTGGCAGAAACAAGACAGGAAACGTGTGCCATTAGGGTTTTGGAGTCGTAAATTGCCCGACGCTGGTAACTCATACACTCCGTTTGAGGAGCAATTTCTGGCATGTTATTGGGCTCTTGTTGATACTTAGCAGATGACGGTGGGCCATGATGTATTCATGAGACCAGAAATACCAATCATGCAATGGGTACTGAGCTCTCCTAAAACGCATCGAATAGCACATGCTCAAGAAGCTAGTATAATTAAGTGGAAATGGTATATTCAAGACAGAGCCAAATTAGGAAAGGGTGGAGTGGCAAAATTACATGAACAAGTAGCCAACATACCGCCCTCAGATTACATACCGCCGGAAGTGCCTGAAAAACGTGAGTCTCCTGTGAAATGGGGAGTACCCTACAGCGATTTGACCGTGGAGCAAACAGAGCATGCTTGGTTCACGGATGGTTCAGCTCGATATGTAGGAAATGAACGGTACTGGAAAGCAGTGTCGTACAATCCCAAAACAAAAAAGATGTTGACAATGACAGGGAAAGGAAAGAGTAGACAGTTCGCAGAACTTTACGCAGTCTACCAAGCATTGAAACAAGAGACCCCTGGTCAGTGTTATGTGTACACAGATTCATGATCAGTGGAAAATGGATTGGCAGTGTGGTTGCCAACTTGGCAAAAGAATGGGTGGAAGATTCATTCAAAAGAGTTGTGGGGAAAAGAACTGTGGCAAGATATTGCAGAAATGTTATTACAAAGTGAAGTCACTGTATATCATGTGGACGCACATTGTGCCACAGACTCATTAGAACGTTGGTTTGATTCTGTTGCAGACGAACACACCAAAATTTCATTGGTGGATGCACAGGCTCAGGAAGACGATTTGGAGGGTTTGGCGAAATGGGCCCATCAGAAATGTGGGCACCTTGGAGAAAAGGCTACTATCTGGTGGGTGCAAGCTCGAGGAATCAGTCTTCCTTTAGAAGTAGTGGAAACAATTATTTTGCAATGTCCCGTGTGCCAACACCAATTGCATAGACCTATCCCGCAAATTATTCGAGGCACATTGAGAAGAGGAAAATTACCAGGTCAAATTTGGCAGATTGATTATATCGGTCCCATGCCAATCAGCAGAGGTTGTCAGTATGCATGCACTATTGTGGATACATACTCGGGATATTTGATGGTTTTGCCGTGCGAATGTGCAACCCAACTAAACACCATCAGGTTGTTAGATCAGATCATATTACATTATGGAGCGCCTTTGCAGATTCAAAGTGACAATGGGTCACATTTCAAAGGCAAACTAATCCAGGAGTTTTGTCAGGAAAAGAGTATTGAGTGGCTGTATCACGTCCCCTACCATTCAGCTGCTGCAGGGCTAATTGAACGAATGAATGGGTTATTGAAAGAACAGTTGCGCAAATCTGGAGATGGCAGTTTGGCAGGCTGGCATGATCGTGTGTTTGATGCAGTGCAAGTATTATACAATAGGCCTGTGTATGAACATGAAACTCCTTTGATGCGATTAATGACTCCTACTTTATAGGTTCAACCCAATTCTGTCAGAGAAACACTATTGTACTGGGAAATTACTCCAGGTTCTTTAGCTCCCTATCGAGCAACTCCAGAGTCAGCAGGGGTAGACTTGCATTCCCATGAAGAAATCAGATTAGATCCAAGAGTAATAGTTGTAATTGAAACAGGAATTGGAGTACAGATTCCCCCAGAGCATATGGGATGGATTGCCTCTAGATCTGACCTAGCAATGAAAGGAGTTAAAGTGTTGGGAGGGGTAATTGATGCTGATTACCAAGGCGAGATTAAAGTCATCCTAATGAATAGTGAGGATCAACTGTTATCAATCCACAAGGGTGATCGAGTAGCCCAATTGATAGTCATTCCCATTAAGTTGTGCATGATTAAGAAGGGGGAGCCTCCTACAGTGTTAACTACCCGTGGGGATCGCGGTTTTGGCTCTTCAGACAGTATGGTACCGGTTTCAAAGGTGTGGGTGGAAAAGCCAAGTGGCCCACCAGTGCCCGCAGATGTCATTGCATCAGGCAACGATCAAGTAGTTTTAGTTATGGAGCCTGGTAGAAAGAAATGGCAATATGTACCCGCAGACAAATGTTATCTGAGAGAGTGATGTGCAACACTGATATCTCTTTTCTGGGTTTGCTTTGTAGATCCTGTGCCTGGTTGGTGTAACTGTGGCACTAAATGGACTCCATTTGGGAGAGTTAAACAGTCTGCTACTACCAACGAAAAATGTCACACCTGTGCCAGTGATCAAGGGGATTATGATAGTGATGAATAATGTTATCCCCAAACAGCCTTATGCCAGTGCCGAAAAGCCAACCAGACAGAAGACATGGATTCGTGAAATGCGACAAACACATCAGGAGCCAGTGAAAACAACCTTGATGCCAGTCGTGCAAGACACGTTCGGAGGAAGGCAGAAACATTCTCCTATGATTACGCAAGAGGCGAATATGTGGATATATCTGGCACAGCAAGTACTGAACATATCACACTTTTGTCTTACTGATGTGCCCAATGCTGAAGCTTTATTGACTACGTGTTTAGTAGCGGTGCCGACGCCTGTTCCGGTTTTAAAGCATATCTTCAACGTCACACACAATGATTCTTTAGTTCAAGACACAGACATTAGACAATCTTTTTCAGTTTATGAATACTGTCGGTTCTGCCAAGAGACTGGCCGTAAATGGAGAAATTTGACACATGTTATTACCTACAATATAACCCAAGGTGATGTATGTTACGTTATGACCTGCAATGCACAAGAAATTGGCAAATGCCGACAAATAGAGTTGACCAATCAGCGCAATCATACTATGTTCAAGAGGCGACTGTGTTTGCGAGTGTCACGCAAATGCACCAGTGTAAATAACACTATGTCCTGCAATCATACAGTGATAACTGCTAGTCATTTGAATCATGTGAAACTTCCAACAGGATGGCACTTTTCATGTGGCAACATTACATATACTTATATTCCAGCTAACATTTCTGGAGGTCCATGTGCTTTAACTCGATTAGGACTAATGATGTTTCCTTTACACCCAACGATAACTCGAGGTAAAAGGTCAACTTTTGAATCTGTAGGTCTATCTCCTGACTGTGATTCACATGTACATTTGTTATCAGAAGCTGAGGTTCTAGCATTAACCCTTTCATTAGTGGGAGTCTGGGGTCTAGCTGCTGGAGGTTACAAATCTTTGATGAAATTAGCATGTTTAGTAGTTAAAAGCCTTAATCATACTTTGCAGGCTTTAGAAGAATTACTCCTTGATAGTCAAGTTATTAGAAAATTGTTATGCTTGATCTAAAATGGCGCTGGTGCGCAATGCATTCTGGGAGCGCTCGGAGCCATGATGGATATTTACTTCATACCGCAGTGAAAAGCTGCACACATTTTGCTGAGTGTTAGATTCACGGTGCTGAGAAAAACATGCTTTCCAAACCTGGTATGCGGTCAAGGACATTTCTGCTGGGAAAGCTAACTTTTTGTTATGGTTTGCTACTGTTCTCCGTGGAGCGTGTTTTTAGAGAAGGGAGGCCCTGCGCTTCTTGCGGGGAGCTCTCAATTGACCCAGCTGGCAACCGACGGCTGTTCCTCAACTGCGCAAGTGCAATTTCCAGAAGGTTTGAGAATTAACTCCCCTTTGTGGAGTGTGTATATATGCCGAAGCCCGGAGGTGGTCAGGTGAGACTTCAGCCGGAGAAGGATGCTTACGTCCGGCCCTCCTGTGAGCTGTGTTGCTCTCAGCCTGGCGGTTCCCGGGGTCTTCCAGCCGCTTCTGGACGAGATGAGGAATCCTGTTACGCTCACAGTGATGTATTTCCTTTTGACTTCTTTACTTCTTCTGTGATATATGTCCATATTATTCTTGGGAGTTATTTCTATGTATTTCTAAGATTTTAATAAATAGCTGTATAAGAGCTGATTATCTTCTAAGAGTGCGTGGCTGTGAGTTATTGTGTCTGTCTACGTTGCATTGATGATTTATGGTTGTTCCGCGCACTTTTGGGGGAGAGCAATACACATGTTTCATACTCTTTGTCCTCCCTTGCCATCTTGGTGCAGCCCTTTCATCTTCTTGGTCGAATGGGAATGGCAGCAGAGATCCCGCCGCTGCTGCTTCCTCTTCATATTCATCTAAATCACTCCATACTTCCTCTACCTCCTCTTCTGACTCTCTTGCTCCTTGCCCCTCCCCTCTTTGGCTGTCTGGGGTTGCAGGTCATATTATTCTTACAGGTTTGCCATTTAAATGGAACAGAAACTCTCCTGATTGCCACTCTTGTTCCTGCCCTTTTGGTATTGGCGGCGGCGGCGGCAGGGATGTTATAGATCCCCCTGTGACACTTGCCAGAGGGGTGAGGTCAACTGCTGTCAATGGTGGTACTTCCCCTTCCCGTGGCAACATCTGGCCCCTATCACACAGTGCTCTTAATTGCATTATTTCCATTTGTGCGTGTGCGAGCTGCCTGTCTAAATCTCCTGTTGGCCACGCTAAATTTACTGGAGGGGCGCTAGTTGGGCCGTACAACCCTCCCGTTTCATATGGTGGCGGGCGATGGCTGATGCAGTTGCCGGGGTAGTTGGTGTGGTGGACGCTGGCACATACAGGGGCTCACTGTATCCCACCGTGGGCCTTGTCAACAATGGGTAGATTCTAGTGAGGTCCTTCTCTTTCATTGTTATCGTGCATTCTCCCCCTGCAGCCCCTTCTCCCCCCTCGGCGGCCTTCTCTTTCTTAATTACTGTGGGCCTCATTACGACCCAGGCGGATTTCGCGGTGCTAAATGCACCGCGAAGCATGGCGGAAAGCCGCCGATAGCGCCATGGGGGTTGGCGGATTTACCGCCCCATTCCGACCTCGGCGGAGCGGTAAATCCCCAATCCCCATTCTGCCCTTCCCCATTCCCATTTTTGCCCCATAGGGTATAATGGGAGTGGGGAAGGAGTTAATTACGCCACCGTAAAATACGGTGGCGTAATTAACAACGAGGTCCCGTAGCGCCATGGTTTTCTCCGGCTGGTAAAACCAGGCGGAGAAAACCTCCATGGCGCTACGGGAACTCGTAGTATGGCGGAGAGGTACGCCATGCACTACGCTGGCGTAACACCCTCTCCGCCAGGGTCCTAATGAGGCCCTGTGTCTTTACTTACCTCGCTGTTAGGTGCTACCTCTTCAAACATCCACCACAAATCTAGCACCTGTTCTGCAACTGCTTTCCCCTGTATTTTGCTAGCAGGTGTGTTGATACTAGATCCAATGCCCTCTTATCAAATGACCCTCCCTCAGGCCATATAGGCGATACAGTCTCTCCTTTTATTTCCATCACCCACTGGTCATGGTACTTCTGTATTATCTCACTATACAAAGGGAGATGTTGACAAATATGTGCTAATGGTGTAGTCCCTCCCATAATGTCATATTTTTTGCTCTTACTTGTGTTCACTTCGTTTTCTTAGGTATAAATACACACCGTCAATCGCTTAATAATCTGTTTTCTGTAACACGTCTGTTCAACCTTGTTTAACTCTAACGCCAACAAATTTCAACAACCTTTTTACTTACACCTTTTTGTCGAGACCACAAATTATTTCTCAACATCAATCACAAATTATTTGCCAATATTTCTCATCAACCCTTATTGTTATCGATACACATTTACATAGGCACTTACTGACAAAACAACATGTAACACTTTAACACATTGAACATATAACATGAACTACCTTTCAGTTTTACTCCCCTTCTTTAATTAGTTTAGTTTATTGTCCCTCGTTCTTACTTTCTCACGCACTCCCCACCTCTTAGCCCCCCAGGCTACCTCTCCAAGAATCCTGCTCACACGGAAAAAGAATATTCTAAATTACTACTCTGAGTCTACTAGATATATGAGATTCCTACTTTGTTCTCTTTATCTTCACTTGTTCCCTGCACTCGACAAGACAATGCTACACTGCGCCGCCTTCTACCCCCTTCGGGCTAGGATCCCTTATTCTTCTTTACCTCTTTTTTCCACAATAACCTAATGGCCATATAAAGGATAGATAAGAAAAAAGCCTCAAATGACATTCACAGAGACCCTGAACTACACCCTCGGCTTCTTTCTTTCCCCCTATTATATCCCTCTTGCTTATTATACCCCTTTCCCAATTTTTCCCTTCTTCCCCTGACAGTCTCGCAACCGGTACTCACGTGTTCAGTAGGGTGGTCCGAGAGCCACAGTTCACGGTCTATCCACAATCTGGTCCGCACCCCAACCAAGCGATGACCCGCCTTGGCGAGCAGTTTTAGTTGGGTTTTTGGAAAGTGGGAATCTTTGGAACCCCTCGTTTGTGCTTGCGAACTGGTCAACCGCGGAGGCAATGGTTTTGATGGGGTGCGTCCTGGATCTCGCCGCATGGCACAGGGCCTCGGGGCACCTGTCCCAATCATGTCACGGGGGTCACCAAATGTAAAGGCCCACACCCCGTCCTAAACGTGCAATGCAAAGAAGTAAGACACCCCAAAGGGGAATTAGACTAAGTGAACAGGCTGCGAGAGATAGTTTTCTTTTATGTAAAATTGGCATCAGAGAACTCTGCTGCCGAGAGCGCTCTGGCAAACAATATGAGTACAATTGATTATAAGAGTAGAAAACGTCATTAGTGGTGTCAGACATGAAGATTACAAAGTTTGTTCTGATTGGACACAAGCTTGTGTTGCATATAGCCACATAGGCGCTGCTCCTCCATGGTTGGTTGCTGGGTTGGCGGGAGGGTGAGCGTCACGGGGTCCACCTGTCTGTGTCCAGGCGGGGTGAGGGTCAGGTCGCGGTGAAGTAGGTCGGGCCCTAACTAAGCTAATATAAGATACTACCATTAGACATGCACTAAATAATGGTCACTACAGTTCCTTTGATTATATCATCATACACCTATAAATCGAACACATATAATTATAGCATTATTCATTGGGACTTATATGGTGTACCGGGATTAGGGTCATGGTCAGTAAGATAACATTGGCTTTGGGGTGGGTCTAGGTGCTTCAAAGGAGGCTATAAGACATTCTGACATTTGTTATATCTAGGGTGCATTATACTGGGACAGAGGTTTGATGTTAGCTGGGGGCACACTGCGGTGGGCTTCATAGCAGGGTCACACGTCTGGTACATCAAGAGAATACCTTGCAGAGACACAGGGTTATAGTGGCAGTAATTTTCCAACAGCGGCGGTAAGAGGGCACAGGCAGATTTGTGGAGATGGATGAGTTACAGGGCATGGTTCGAGCCAGTTCACACATAGGACAATTATCTCAGAGGAAGAGTGAGATGTTACATTGGTTTATTTGTTGCAATTATCTCCGGCTCAAGCGTGAGAATGGAGCTGTGAGGCTTTCGGCACAGTGAGAAAAGGTTGGGGCCATGAGCGCGGTGTGCGCGGCGCTGCAGAGGGGAGAGAAGCCTTTTCGTATTATCACAGTGAGGCCTAGTCCAAAGATGGAGTCGAGGGTACACAAAATGGATGCCAAGTGTCTCTCGCAACAGCCACACCTATGCCAACGCCAGCATAAGGATGTTTGTTACCATTGATCGAGCAAGTGATCCACATTGTGCTGGACGTATGAGGGGGGCCTAAATGACCCCTCACTCCCACACATTCCCTACCATGCCAACTCCTCCCAGTTGTCCGACGGGAACTGTTGCCATTGAGTCCACGTGTGCGGCTGTGTCATTGCTCTGTATCTGTGCTAATTGCTGTGTGTTCCCTCAAATCTGTGGTGTTTGTAAATACTGTGGTACCGGTGCTGGCATCTGTGGTACCTGCATTTGTGCTTGTGGTGTCTGTTGATGTGTGCCCTGCATCTTTCCTTTTTGTTGTTGGTCCTGTGCATAGTAATCGTCCAAGTCCCATTGATAGGGCTGCTGGCCCTGCGCTCCCCAATTCTGCTGAATCCCCCTGTACCTAAACACTCTCGAAATGTGTCCTAATTGCCCACACGTCCAACACTGTGGTGGCTCCCTCCCTTGACTTTGGAAGCCCCACGAAAAATCCCCTGGTTTCTGCTGCACCTGTTGCCCAAATCATTGAAACCCCCTTTGGTTGGGATGTATCTTTGGTCCGAAGCCATGCCCTCTCTGTTTGCCCCTATTCCTCGGAACCCTTGCTGGGGACCACCCCGCCCCATGAACCCTCCCCCCATGGGCGGTGCAAACTGCTGTGGTAGTGGCTGCTGCTGCGGCAGCTGTGCCTGTGGGGGTAGGGCTGGTTAAGGACCAGCCCTTCCATTGCGTACTTCGATAGTTTTCTCTGTACTAGGTTTGCTTCATCTATCTTCCTGTCCTCTGCCCTTTTATTAATCTTCTCCTGCCATAGCCTACAATGATGGACTATCTTGAGCTGTATCTCTCCCTTTCGCTTCCATCCCTACCAATTGTTTTAACCTTTTATGGACAGGCTCTGGTAGCCCCCTGTACTGATATGTGATCAAATATGGCTATTGTTTTGTCCCACAGCTCTCGAGTTTCAAGCGCCAAAGCTCTTGAATCTCCTGAATGTACTGCACAGGGTCTTCATCTTCCCTCATTTTTTGAGACGTGATCGCCCCAATATCTGATGTGTCGGGTTTTTTGTGTCCTTAGTGCTTGCCATACTGCTGCCCTGCAGTTTGCAAATGGCAAACCATTGTGTGCTGTGTTTTGTGTCATCACCCCGGGAACCCTGCACTTTTCCATTTGTTATCAGCTGCATCTCCTAATATCAACATCAATAGTCCCTTTAAATCTCCCACAGCTAACCTATGTCCCGCTGTCATTTTCTCCATCTCATAGATCCACTTTCCAGCTCCTGCACCTAACAATGGTAGCCTACACTTCAAATTCTCCTTGTCTGTATGCTCCCATGGTACATACTGAGGTCGTACCCCTCCTCTCCCTAATAAGGGCATCTGTGTGAACCCCGCCTCCTCCTCATACGTCCTACTAGTCAGGCTGACTTGTCGGTCCCCTCGCTCGCACTGAATGCTTGCGCATACATCTATTGGCTCTAGTATGGGCGCTTTGGTTCTGTCGCCATATCTCCTTGTTACCTGTCCTCTTGAACAAGCCATTGCTGTCTCCCGTTTCCTTCAGCCTGGGAGGTCTCTAAGCCTATCGATAAATATATAGTGGTGTCCTGTTGGGTGTACAAGTCAGTTGTCAGTCATGCCTGCTCATTCAAGCTGCTCCCTACTTCTCCCCCTGTGTGCGTCCTAAACTGCCATGACACCAGTTTGTCTGTCCCTGTCCCTGTTGACTGGGATCGATATTGCTCCCCACTCTCGTCCCCAGTGTACCTGTCCTCATTGTCAGATGCTGTGTCCATGTTACTACAAAAATCATCTGCGAAACTCAGTCTCCTCGATGTCAAGTCTGTGTTAGGCTTTGTGCTGAGGTCGACGTAAAGGCTGGAGGGGGTATCTGTACTCCTGCTCTCTATATGGCAGAGTAGAGGCACAGATCATCCCAGCCAAGATTCTCTCTTGGGTAGCAAAGGTCGCGCAATCAAGGCTTAAACTCTCATGCGGTGATGCAGGTTGGTTCTTAAGTACAGTGTAGTCCCCAAGCACCCACAAAGGAATGTCTGCACATTATGTTAGTGAAAACACAGTTCTTTATATAAATAGGCTCAAGTTATGTACACAATCACAATAACAAACTTTGTGCTCAGGTTAATCTAAAATGGTAAATATATACAGTTCCTATGTGGTACCACACTTACTCTTTGAATCCATTAAAATGCATCAACTGTACTCAGTTCAAATGTCATACAAATCAGTTAATAAAGTGAACCACCAATGGACATAGGAGGAAAGAAGGTTATTTAAAACAATTGGCAGAATACTGGCCCCTACCAATAGACACAGTTCTGTGGGAGGATCCCCCCCAACTGGGAAACCTATAAATAAAAGTATAATACAAGCCCAGTCCATATATTGTTTATATGAGTCTTATTTCACTCTAAAAAGGTTCTACCACCACAATGTACCTGGAATAGCAGAGGCCTCTAGGCAGCAGCTTCGGTCCTGGCGGTGCTTGTCGATGCTCGTCCATGATCAGTCGTGGACTTCCTGTGAAGGTGAGGCGTGTGGTGCACCTCGACGACGAAAGTTGGTTGCTGCGGGTGACGGGAAACCCACTGGCGGATTCTCATCAGCATGTTGATGGCCTTGACTTTCTCTGGCGGGACAAAGCGGTCGTCGGTAATGAGCGAGGGAATCCTTTGTTAAAAGAATTCTTAGGCAAGGGAACGCTGCGGCTCTGGTCGGCGGTGGCGGTCGTCGACGGTGATGGACTTCAATGTCAGGGCACTTCGCTTTGTGATTCCGCGGCGGTGCCCGTCTCCGGTTGGCAGCCTTTAGAGGAATGACGATGATCCCTCGCAGCTCGGGGAGAAGCCTCCCAGCCAGGTCCTCTCTTTGATCAGTTCCTTGAAGGCACAACAGCTTTCAGATTGACGAAGGACAGCAAAAGCAATTCTTCTTCTTCCAGTTGGCATCAAGGATAAGCGTCAAGTATCAACTTCAGATTCTGAACGATTTGCATATGTGAGAGGTCCCCAGATATACTGTCTGGTCTCTCATTCACTCTGCTGGGTCACACTCATGCAACCAATCATCCAGAAGGGCATTCATGCAGGCAGGCAGCCAGCCAATCAGGCTCACAGTGCATTCAGGCCATTATCCTCCCTCCAGACACTCACAACAAGGAATGTGTATTGGGACAAGTATCCAGCCATAAGGCACTCCACACTGCTTTCATACCAGTTTTGGGCAGGGCTGTCTCAGTCTTTGTGTCACATACCAGTAACCAGACACCCATAACAAGAAGTGCATATTGGTCACACACTCCATTCACCCAGGTCCCACCCCAAGGGTGTACCCACAACATACAGTCACTGGGAAGGCTCCAGCCAGTCTGGCCTGGACTTCCCCACAATACTATATATGGAACTTCCACCCAACAGCCAGTCAGGGGGAACAGACAGAGTCAGGGCTTCCCAGGACTTTGGGAAAAACAAGGTAACAAGCAATAGAAAGCAAGAAGCCACAGGGGCCATCTTGTCTCCTATCAGGAATCAACTGATTCCAATGGCAGGGCCTTGGTATTCCCAAAATGGAGGATACTCAGAGCACCTGTCAAATTCAGCATGAAGCTGCTACCCTGCTCTGTGGGCCACACATGGGTGCCCAAAACATACACTAGGGGTGCAGGGTTGTACCCCAACCCATGGGTGCAATAAGGGTATCCCAAAGGTCTGTACACCAAACCAAAAAGAGGAAGAGCTGCACTGCCAGAAGTCCCACATGGACTCCTGGGCAGAAAATAATACAGAACATACATTAACATACATGAAAAAGGACTACAGGACAAGGACACGGAGGCCCTGTCCCACCAATGCATTTCTAGCATCACAGTCGATGTCCCTCAAGAAATAGCTGCTTCCTCCCCCCAGGCGCCTATGACTGCTCCTTCCCTGTCTACTATGCTCCTGCCTCGTGAGCTTGTGCTGTCTGGTTCTGTCCATCTGTCCTCCTCAAGTCTGTTGCTTCCCCTCTCTAGAGCTCCTTGTGTCTTTACCGCCCTTATTGCTCACTCGTCCTCCTCCCTGCGTGCACGTTCCCTTGCCAATCTATCCAACTGTAACTTTCTCTGTTCCCACTCAGCTAACTTGCATTTTTCCCACTCTGCTACTCCTCGTCGCCTTTCAATCTCTTCCATGTACCTTGTCCTTTTATCCCGCTGCTCTTGCTCTGCTCTCCTCCTTTCCTTAAGGTCTCTTTCGATCCTCTCTTTCTGCACTCTTTCTATGCGCTCCTTCTCCTCTTCCTTCCTTCGTTCCCTATCCTCCCTCTCCAGCTTCTCTTCTCTCCTCCTTTCTCTGTCCCTGCGTTCTAATTTCTCCTCCTGGTCGTTCTCCCTCCTATCCTCCTCATCCATTATCTCCGGCCAGTCTGATGCTTTGCTGCTACTCTTCAGACCCTCCATTGCCTCAGTCGCCCCTTCTGCCTCTCCATCTATCTTTCCTTCCAGCTTCAGGAGTATCTGTCCTCCTATCCACTCGTTTGTGGCGATGCTGCCGAGCCCCTCCCTCGAGCCCTGCGGGCGCCTCGCTGCTCTCCCCTTGATCTGTAGCTGGCTGCCCTGCGCCTTTCGGCCTCTCCTCCTTAGTATATGGTGGTGGCTTACATCATATTTATGTCGGATTTGAGTACCCTTCTGCTGCCCTTAATTCTTGCATTGGGTACATCACTTGCTCATCGTCAGTGTCAGCGGATGCTACAACTGGAGGAACATGGGGAGGAGCGGAGGGATGAGCCCTTGGCTTCTTTTTTTTTTTCAACAATTTTAATTAATTTTTGTAACAACCAATCAACACACAAAAACAAAACTTGGCGGTGCATGTTATACATTATTGAATATTTCGTATATTGTTAAACTGTACCCGCTACCTGCCCTTTACCCTCCCCCCTTAACTTGAGCCTACTCCATTTCACCTTCCACTGTTATATCCTCTTGGTATGCTCTATCTTCCGTCTTCTGGGAGGTATCATCCTCGCTGCAACATACCTGGGTGGACCCCACCAATGTGGCCACTAAATGCCTCCAAACCGTCAATGTATCTGCCTCTTCCTCCCCCCCTCTATTGGCTGCTTCAGTCCATACCACCATTTCGGTTTCGGCCCACCAACTGAGGTCATTCCACGACACCTCTACCTTTGGCCTGTTACATGCTTTCCTGCCCATGGCAATCCTGCGCTTGGCCAGTATGCAAGCCAGGTCTTTAAGTTTGCTCACATGTTTTAGCTTGCGTGGTCTGGGGAACCCCCCCAAAATACATGCCCACACCTATTCCACATCCAGCGTAATCCCCTTTTCTGTCAGGTGGTGGGCCACTTCTTTCCAGAATGTACTCATTTCCAGGCATGCTCAGGACATATGGGTCATTTCCGCATTCACTTCTCCACATTTGGGACATGATTGTAATTCTGCATTTCTAAATCAGGCTATCCTCTAGGGGGTCATGTATGCTCTATGGGTTACATATAGCTGGATTTGTTGCAGCCTTGCATTTCTGGACACCTTCTTATGATACCGTTGAGCTCTCTCCCACAGCCCAACATTCATACTTTCCCCCGCTTCCTCTTCCCACTCCTGTCTTAGCTGGGTTACCTCTTTCCCAACCCTGCTCATCAATAGTTCATAGATTCGGGAAACCTCGTGCCCTCCCTCTGTGATATCATAGATTGTTTCAATGGTTGTATCTGGTTGGTCTTCCAGCACTATTTCAGACCATGTTTCTTTCACTTGTCGCACCAGTCTGATATATGTGATATGTTGCCCTTGATGTAGGCCCGTTTCCTCTACTAATGTGTTAAATTCCAATATCTTCCCATCTTGGCATATGCCTCCCATTGTTGCAATGCCCACAGGTTCCCAGTGCATGCGTATCGTTTTCCTCAGTTGCATGTCCCCTTTGGTTAGTGCTACTAGTGGTATCTGCGGGGAGCACAGGGTCGGGTTCTCCATGGCCTGGCAAGCTTTCCGCCACATTTACCATCCCAATTCCAACATTCGCGGACACCCCCTTAGCTACGATTTGGGCAACCATATTGTTTGTTTGTTTGTTTGTTTATTATTTATAGCGCGCGCCAGACCCGAAGGTAACCGGGCGCGTTGTTCAAGGATACTTTAAACTTTACAGGTTACGCATGTTTACAAGTAGTGGTTATACATGGTAGAAATTACATAATGCAGGACAGTAAGGAGAATATACATTGTGCATAATATATACATATAACATAATATATACAGGAAATATGCAGTAGGAAGATAGAGAGTATATAATTATGTACATAGTACGTCTGTAGAACAGTGGTTATGTTGGTGTAGGGCAGGACTATCGGTCATTTTCTTTGATCCAATTGATACAGTTAGATCTGAAGAGAGCGTAGGATTGGGGAGATCTCAAGCCGGACGGGAGGGAGTTCCAAAGCTGGGCAGCTTTGACCGGGAAGCTGTTTCCTCCGGCCGTACTTAGTTTAAATGGGGGTATCACTAACTGGTTGGAGTATGCTTCTCTGGTGGGTCTAGTGGAGATTTTTCTGTTGAATCTAACAGCTAGGTATTTGGGTGCTAGATGGTTGATACTTTTGAAAGTTAGAGAAGCTGTCTTGAGTTTGATTTTGTCCGCTGTGGAGAGCCAGTTGGATTGTCTTCTAGCCTCTGAAATATGCTCCCTTCTTGGAATTCCTAAGGCAGCTCTAAGAGCATTGTTCTGTAGTGTTTGAATCTTTTGCAGCGTATGTTTATTGGCCCCTATATAGAGTGCGTTGCAGTAGTCCAATTTCGACAGCACTAATGCTCGAGCAAGGGTTAGGCAGTTGGCAGTGGATAGGTATGGTTTTGCGGCTCTAATCAGCTTGCAGGTATATGCGGTGCTGGATGCCATTGCGCTCACCTGTTTGGTTAGGGAGAGGTGGGAATCAAGGTAAAACCCTAATGTTTTTACCTCTTTTGCCACCTTGATAGTGTTACCGTCTATGACGAAGGAGGAGTATTCTTCTTTTAATCTTTTGATGTTTTGTGTGTTCCCCAGTATGATGAGTTCCGTTTTGTCATCATTCAGGCATAGCCCGTGGGTGGCCATCCATGCCTGAATGATGAGATAAATCTTATTCACCAAGGCCAAATCTTGTTCATAATCCCCTGAGAGTGGTATGAGAATCTGAGTGTCATCTGCATAGTTAGTGTAGGTGACACCCAGATTATCTAGATCATCGAACAAGGGCTTCGTGAAGATGTTGTACATAGTGGGGGAGACACAAGAACCCTGTGGGACTCCACATGTGATGGATACAGGGTCAGCAGCAGCAGAAGTAGAGAAGACTCTCATAGTTCTACCGGTTAGGAATGATTTGATCCATGCAATAGCATGTGTGGAGAAGTGGGCAGCTGTTTCTAGGTGGGTGCAAAGCACATCATGATCCACCAGGTCGAAGGCTGCAGAGAGGTCCAGTAAGAGGAGTAGGGCCATCTTTCCGGAGTCTCTCAGCTCATCGACCTGAGTTTTAAGATCGATGAGCGCGGTTTCAGTTCCATGCTGAGGTCTGAAACCTGATTGTCTTGTGCCTAGAAGGTGGTGCAGCTCCAGATGTTTTTGGATCTGCAGGTAGGCTACCCTGTCTAGGATTTTTAATAGGAAGGGTACCGTTGTGATAGGCCTGTAGTTAGTCGGGATGGATGGGTCCAATGTTTGTTTTTTTAGGAGGGGGAGGACCCAAGATTGCTTGAGGTTATCTGGTATAGTGCCTGAGGCAAAGGAGGCATTAATAAGCTTAGAAATGAATGGGGAGAGGTCTCTGGCCGCGTCTTTTATTAGTTGGGCTGGGCATAGGTCGCCTCGGCAATTGGATGGCTTGAGTGAAAGTATTATCTTTTCGGTTTCAAGTATAGTTACTTTCGAGAAGTTAAATTTATGGTCTGGTTTAGTGCTGGTTGGAGGTTTGCCTCTTAGGTTGGTTGAGGGTGGAATATTCTGTTTCTTTATCTCAATTTTTGTTTGGAGTGTGGCAATTTTGTCATTTAGTGCTTTTTGGATGTTCGAGCACCATATTTTATTTTTGTCGCAGTTATCCTGGACAGGAATGGGGTTTTCTAGTTCCTTTAGTATAAGGAATAGTTCTTTCGTTCCAGATTTGGCCTGCAGTATTCTGTTGTTGAAGTTCTCTCTTTTTAATTTCTTTATTTCATTTTTGTAAATCTTGGAGGCATTGATGAGTGCAATTTTATTTGTCTCTGTTGGGGTTAGTCGCCAGGCAGATTCGCATTTGCGTTTTTCAAGTCTTAGAGATTTGAGGTGAGGAGTAAACCAGGTGTTTAGGTGGGCTCTGGGCTTACTCTTTCTAAGTTTCAGTGGGGCAATAGTATCTAGAGCTGTAGCCATGGAAGAGTTGAATTCATTTACTAGTGATGAGGTGTCCAATAAGTCAGGTAGAGAGTTTAGTCTGGGGAGGATGAGTGGTAGCAGTTTTTCTGTAGTTATAAGTTTTTTGTTTCTGGTTGGCAAGGGGGGAGCCAGAGCAATTTCAATAGGTAGGGCCAAGTTAACATTTAGGAGGAAAGTTATCAGTGCATGATCTGTCCAGATTTGTGGGGTGATATCGACAATCGTTGTATTGCAGTTATAGTCAGCAACCCAGTCAAGTATACGGCCTTTTTCGTGTGTGGGTTGTAGGATTTTTTGGGAGAAGCCTAGTTCTGAGATGACATTAGTGACATTAGTTGCTTGCAGGTCTTTAGGGTCATTGTAGCCTAGGTTTAGGTCTCCTAGCAGGATAGCTTGGGATGAAGTTTTTAGGTTGTTTTAGGTTGTTCAAGAAGAATGGGGAACACTCTGACCTCAGCAGTCTGGACTCCGCTGTTGGGTCTTCCGAAAGGCATTTGGCCACATATTGTAGCTGACTGGCCCAGTGATAGATCTCAAAATTGGGAATTATTATGCCTTCTTTGTCATATGTGTTTTGTAGTTTCCACATGGCTATCCTATTCCTAGTGTTGTGCCAGATAAAGCCTCTGCATATGCTCTGGAGTTTGGCAAAGAATCGCTTAGGTATCATGTATGGTATATTTCCAAAAAAGTGTATCAGCCTTCGTAATACAACCATTTTCAACAGGGCTGCTCTCCCCATCATGGCCAGAGGGAGTTTAGACCAGAATCTCATACTGTTCGCAATGTTCGTTATAGTCTTCACTGTGTTGTATTTGTGTTTGTTCTCCACTGTGTGATAGATATCTATCCCCAGGTATCTAAAGGTTGTAGTCACCCAGATTATTTGTAGAATGGGTAGCTGCTCTCACAGCATCCCTTTATATCTACCTAGGGGGAATATGCACGATTCTTTACGGTTGACTGCGATGTCCGAGAGCAACGCGAATCGCTCCATTACTTCCAGGATGTATTGCAAGTTCTCCTCCTGGTATCTTAAATATAACAACATATCATCCGCATACAATGATGTTAGGTGTGGCCCTCCCTTCGTAAGAATCCCAACCTCTTCATACTGTTGTCTGAGGTATATCGCTAGGGGCTCTAATGCCAGGATATATAACATCAGGGACCAAGGGCACCCCTGCCTGGTACCTCTACTAAGTTGCCACCTTTCTGAAATATCCGCTCCAGTCTTAACTCTGGCTAGGGGTGAGCTATATAAGAGTTTAACCCATTTTAGGTACTCAGGCCCTATGACATATTCCTGTAAAGCTGCCACCAACCATGGCCATTTCACAGAATCGAAGGCCTTCGCCGCATCCAATGAGACTATTGCGACCTCTTGTGCCTCCACTTCTGTCTGCTCTATGACCCGGTGAAGCCTTCTAAGATTGTCTGATATACTTCTATGTGGGACGTATCCAGTTTGATCAGGATGTATAAATTTGTTTATGCCCCATCTCAGTCTCCCGGCCAACACAGCTGTGAGTATTTTACTGTCCTAGTTCAGCATGGACAGCGGTCTATACGATCCGCGCTGCAGGCTCGGCTTGTGAGGTTTAAGAATTGGGATGATTATTGCCTCCCTTAGGGATTCTGGCAGCATTCCGATTTCGAGAGCTTCATTTAACATGGCCAGTAGTGGGGGAAGCACTTCTGCCTTATATGTTTTATAGAACTCGCTAGGAAGTCCATCCGCGCCCGGGGCTTTGCAAGTGGGCAATTCTTTGATCACTGGTTCTAGTTCCTCTAGTGTGATAGGGGCGTCTAAGTTCTCTCTCTCTTCAGCACTCAATTTTGGTAGGCCGATGTCTTCTAGTATTTACACTATCTCGCTATCTTTCCCTTCATCTGTATTTTCATACAGTAGTTTATAAATTCGAGGATCCCTCCATTCACTCTCTCCTGGGTATGAAGAATCTGTCCTCCTTCCCCTTATATTGCCCTAATCATCAGTGTTTTGCTTTTGTACAACCATGCTAGCAGCCGCCCCGGTTTGTCTCCGCTGGTGTGCTGCCTCTCTATGTATTTCTTATAATTACATGATTGCATAATTAGATTATAGTCTTTTGCATGATTGCTGTAGGAGGTTTATAGTATCTGCCTTGTCTATGGAGTCAGCTCCACTGCTCGTAGCTGCCTCAAGTTCCTCCTCTGCCTTCTGCAGTTCTTGCAATATGCACCCCTGCAATCCTTTGGATTTAGCTATCGGTGATCCCCTCACCACCACTTTAAATGTCTCCCATAGGGTGCCTTTGGATTTTACGCTTCCAATATTATTTTCAAAATATTCAACAATCTCCTTTCTCAGGTCCTCTATAAACACTGTGGGCCTCATTGAGACTTTGGAGGCAGCCATGCTCTTAATAAGGGCATGGCTGCTCCAAAATCGTCTCCGGGTCCGGGTTCCCTGAATGGGGAAATACCGGGCCATTCCGTGTATGGAGGGCCCGGTATTTCCTCCTTCAGGGAACCCGGGCCCGGTCCTTCCCCATTCGAGCCTTTATAGGGCTCAATGGGAATGAGGAAGGAGCTAACAACAGGCCGATTACGACCGGCCCATTGTTAGCTCCCTGGTCCATTCGCAGGACCCGCTCTGGAACCTCGTAATATTGCGGAATGGGTTTAACGGCGCCGGCACCATTAGTGGCGCCGTTAAACCCATTCCACAATAGTTGTAATGAGGCCCTGTGTCTTTTAATGCTTCAGCTCTCAGCCACCATGTAGGGATTCTAGCTCTGGGGGCTTGATACTGCCATGTTAAGACCAGTGGTGAATGGTCTGAAAGGATTCTCTCTCTATATTCAGCCTGCATTATCTCTCCTATTATTTCTGGGGAGCCACACTTTTAATCTAACCGTGTGTACAAATTATGTGGGGCTGAGTAGTGCGAGTAGTGTCTATCATTTGGATGGTGTAACCTTCACATGTCTTTTAGCTTAAAGCCTTTCAACAAGGTCTGCAAGGTTCTGGCTGCAGGGGTGGGTTTGTCCAATTTCCCATCTGACCTGTCCACCCTGGGATTTAGCGTACAGTTGAAATCACCTCCCCATATAATCCCCCCCCCCAAATATGGGGTTATTTTACTATATAGGGTCTTGAAGTAGGCCACAGTATCTTGGTTCGGGGCGTATGTGTTGATAATGCACACCTCTCTGTTTTCTATTAGTACCCGTACTATCACCATCCTCCCAATCCGACTGCACCGCCGATTGTAGAAACTGGAAAGGGACATGCGGTGCCACCCAGGTGATTACCCCTCTACCATATGCAGGGTACGTTGCCCCCACAGTGGTCCCTTTCCATTTCTTCCCTATCACCTCTTGTTTTTCTTTTGTGAGATGGGTTTCTTGTAGCAGAGCAATATCCATTTTCTGCTTCCTCAGGTACATCATAATTTTGTTTCTCTTGAGATAACTGTTTAGCCCCCTAACATTCCAGGTAACTATCTTAAGGTCCCCCTTCATTATCCATACCCAGTTCCGCTCTTATCCATTTTCATCCTCTGTACCTTGCGCTTCGGCGCATAGATGTAGGCTCATTCCCTTATTAGAACCACAGCACACCCTCCAACTCCCTCCCCACCTCCCACCCTTCCCGTTCCCAACTATTGCCCAGTTCCATCCCTGGATCTCAGGCGATCCCGCATTTAGTCCTTTCTCGGCTCACCGGTACTAGGAACTCAGCAGGAGGTTACCACACTATCCGTAACCTAGCTAATGGGGTGTGAGAGTGAGATCATTATATCTCCCGCACTTATGCCTCATTATATTAAGTGCGCCTAAATACTTCTGCTTGAATTCGCTTTTCACGCTGCTTATGTGCTCTTTCTTATATTCTAGTCCCAATGTCATAGTTATACAGCACCTCAGCCTCTGGAACCACCGCCTCATTTTTCTGACCCGTCCTCCTTCTGCGTGTCTGTCCCAGCAGGGCAGTTCTGTATGTCCAGCCATTCCGTTGCATCCTCTGGGGTGTCAAAAAAAAGGGGCCCTGTTCCTGTGAAACACTCAGTTTCGCCAGGTACATCAGCATGTACTTGAAATTCGCTGCTCGCAACCATCTTTTCACTGTCCCGTAGTTCAGCCGCCTTCTTCTCAGGAGAGTATGATCCGGATATGCCGTGATAGTCGCAGATGCTCTTTGTATTGTTCCTCCTTTACGGAAGAATTCCAGGATCTTCTCCCTATCTCGGTAATTCAGGGTCTTGGCAATGATCGGTCTTGGGGGGCTCCTGGCGGAGGTTTCCTTGTCAGGGCTATGTGCGCTCTCTTTACTGCAAACCCCTGGGTGAGTACCCCTCCTTTTATTTCTTACAGTAGCATAGTCTCGATGTAGTCCGTGGGGTTTGGTCCTTCTTCTCCTTCCGGGAACCCCACGATGCGTATATTGTTTCTTCGGGCCCGTCCTTCTGCTTCTTCTGCTCTGCTTTCCAGATTGCTCACTTGTTGCTGCAACATATGTATCTCCGAGGCCTGTTATGTACAGGCGACTGTGTTTGAATTCGCCTCCTTCTCAAGTTCTCTTGTGCGTTCCGCTATGTTCTTAACATCTTGAACGTAGTGGTTAACATCCTCTTGTACCGCTCCTATTTTAAGGTCCTATGGTGCTTTGATTTGGGCCATTGCTGCCTCCATTTTGGTTTCCCACGTTATTTTCAGGTCTGCGATTGCATCCAGGATCTGTTGATCATTCTGCTCCAGTGCAGTGTCTGCTTGCGGGTTCCTGTCTCTATTTCTGACTCCATCAGCTGATTGGGGTGTTTTTGTGAATTCGAATTCAACAATTGTTGGTTGCTTCCCTTTTGCTTTGGTTGCCTTGGACGCCATTCTAGTGTCTCCAGTATCGGCTCCCGGATATTGGCCTGATCCTCCAGGCCCAACGCTCTTGCTTGCCCGGCTGGTGCTCGGGTCTATTGAGGCTGTCCCCAGGGCCTGCTGACTACAGGATGCGTCTTCAGAAGTCGGTGCTTCGTCCGCGGCTTGGATTCAGATGTGTCCGGGTTAGCTATTTCATGGCTGCATGCACTTTAGTGTCCGATTTCGGTGCAATCTTTGCGCCCTGCTTCTGCCATTGTGCTTGCTGGTGTGTTCCCCCGCTCTACACGAGTGCTACATGTCTAGACTATGGCTTGGTGTTGGCTACTTGCTGGGCCTTATGCCTTAGTTATCCAGGGTGAAGTCTCCTGGTCGTATATTTTCAGCTGGCTTGGTGCGCCTTTACACTGCTTTTGGTCTGGGTGCACAGTATAGCACGTACGTTGGTTGCTCCACTCCTCATAGGTTGAGGCCAGTGATTATATGTCCTGTGTGATGTCCTGAGGTTCGCTCACAGGCTGCCCCTGGTTGTGGGTCCTCAGGCGTGCTGCATGCTTGTTGTGTTTACAGCTATTAATACCAGCATATTATATATGCATGTCCCGACTGTTGCATGAATCTTACTTCAAGCTGTCCTTATTACAGATCCCTTCATTCATGCACCTTGCTCCGCATATTCCGCCTTATTTGTTGTGAGCCCCAGCTACCTTAGCTGACATTTGCAGGCACAGTGTCTGCTAATGTTCCGGCCCACTTAGTGAACGCTGTGCATTATTTCAGAGAAGGTCAGGGGGGTTTTAGGGAGTCCCTCTCCGGAGCTATCCGCCTTGACTCGGCTTCCTTTCCTCAGCGGGGGGCGCCTGTGCGGTCCTGCGCCGCAGCTCTTCTCCAGCAGTGCGCCGTGATTTGGTGCTCTTCCGATGTCAATCTCCGACCCTCCGTCGCCTGCAGGGGCCCAGTCTCCGCTTCTTCAGTCCCCATCTCTTCCAACACACTGGCCATCTCCGATTTTCTCTGGCCTCCACACTGGTGCTCCCCATCAGTCCGTGATCCTAGTAGCGTGAACACTGATTTCTCACGAAATAAAGCACCACAGGTCTTCTAACTTTCCATGCATCTCCATTAGGGTGTTCAGTGTCTGCTAATGTTCTGGCCCACTTAGTGACCGCCGTGCATTATTTCAGCGGCTCACACCGCAAGGGCTTATCTCTGCTGTCCTCCACTCGCTCCGCCTCCTATTTTCGGCCGCTGCTCCTCAAGCTTGTTTTTGTGTTTGGGGCCTCTGCATATTACCGGACCGCAGCTGTAACGCGCCCCTCATTTGCGCCCCCCGGTCCATAGACATCCATGCCACATTACTGCGCCCGGGTACTTCACTCTGCTAACCCTCGGGATCGTGTCTTCAGTGGTTCGGTAACACGCGTCCGTTCTTCATCAGTCTTCCTTTGTTCTTTTATCCCTGCTGCCGGCCATTTTGTTTCAGTTTTCATAACTCGCTACAATCTTTATGATGGCCCGCTTGCGCTCACGCGCTGTCCTCAATAGTCCAGTTTCCCGTCGGACGTGCTCCCATACTTCACATGCTTGTGCTTGTATTTGTGTGCACACCCTCATGTTGTGGGTGCACTTCCTCGCCCAGGATTTTAGCGGATCTGCAGGAGCTACCGCGGCAGCACGTCTCACTCTATGGCCTCCTGGCCACGCTGCCGAGCCCTTGGCTTCTTCACCTCCTACTGGCTCAGCATCCACTGAAGCCTCACTGCATCCTCCTCGCCGTCCTGAAACATGCGCCACAACTCGAATATGGCCATGTGTTTTGTTAGCCTCTTTCCCTTGTAGGTACCCTGTATGTGTGTTGCTGCACGTCTTTGGAGAAACTCCCACAAGGTGGCCATGGTTTAGTTAACCTTCCCTCAGTACTTTTGGACCACTCTATACTATACTTGCAAATCTTCTCCCTATAAGGTGGGAGTGTTTTAGACAGGTGCTGAAGGGGCATGTCCCACCACACTTCCCCTGATACATATTCAGTACCTTGACCTGACCTCAAGTCGAGGGTTTGGACAGTCTGTTGTTTAGGGAAAAAGGTACAGTATAATGGCAATACTTTTCAGTTTTTACAAGCCTCTCTGACCTCCACAACTTGTCAGGCGTGCTCCCCGCTCCGCCTCTCCTTCACAATCACTGCCTCCATAGGCACACCCACAATCTTGCACATTCGCCTTCCGCACACCGCCACTGGTTCACCTCATCTGCCAATCCCAAGTTTCCAACACTAGCTCAGCACTGTCTCATGCTCTACGTAAATGTGCCCTTTGTGCAAACCTACAAGTGACGTCACAAATCTATTGACCCAGGTAGTGCAGAAAAAACCAAATACTGCACGTACACTGCAATAGCCCCGAAACTCCCAACCCACACAAAAACCCATAGCTGTCTTCCCGCCTCCAGGCAGAGTATACCAATATTCTCTTGTGGTCGAACTGCACCAGCTGCGTCACCTAGTGTGTTGAACGTCTCACTCCAGGAGACTCAACCAGTCAACTCACCTTCCGCAATCTAGGCCAGCTCCCTTGCTAACCCTTAGGGGGGTACCGTCATTTATGACCCGAGCTGCAATGCCCAACCCACAGGAAAACCACTTATCTACATATCTTCTGTCATCTGTGCCCTCGAATCAATGGTCTAGGTTTTTCATCAGAATCGTTTACCTCTAAAACCAAATGTGCCCTAAACATAGAAGAAGGACTTCTTCCTCCGCTCCTGTCCCTACTAACTTCGACAATACTAGATAATATGTTGACAGTACTCGACGATACTAAACAATACTCCACAATACTCAATATCCTGCCTTACAGTTGCCGTTAGACTGGGTCAATACTTACACTCTGTGGTCTGCTGGCGCTGCTCGGCTGCTGCTTTCCTCCTCAAGGTGCTCACTTCCCAATCCTGGTCTGCCTGGACTACTCGCTGACTTCGGGCAGGATGATTTCCAAAGGGCTCCTTCACAGGCCGGTTTTACTTTCAAATGGTGTCAGCACTTCATCACAACTTGGGCCCCTCTCCAGAAAACCTATCAGTCCAAGTGATTGGGTATTGAGTATTCTATTATCTATAGAGGACATTATAGATCTTATTCTACTGGCCCTCACATATCATGTGACTGGCCTGTTCCATCCCCAAGTCACTAACTATAGCATAGTTGCAGTGTGGTGGACTAACCAATGGCTCTTGCCCGTTGCTACCCACCCCTAGGATAATAAACTGTGATTGGCTAGAGCTGACGTCCCCAGGCCTGGGATCCGCAAAGGTTCTCAGCTTACTGTGTATCTTTTCAAGGTAGTGAGAACGATTATGTGTCTGTATTGTAACTTGTATCTACCACCTTTGCTTACGAGAGTGCTCTCCGACTGGCGCAACACTTGATGCAGTCTGTGTCTGGCAGCCTGAGACCGGCTCTCCTTTCCCAGCGCTGATCGCTGTCCATTGTCTGCTTCGGGTGCGTCACATGTTCAAAGACCATGAATTTGGGCTGTGCAGCTCTGAATTATGAGGATTTATTCGTATTTTCTGCAGCTGGTCCCTTTGTCGTCTGGGGATTGGAATGTCATCCGTATCTCTTGACCTTGACTGCAGGTCCTGTCTCACACGTCTTGCTCTTTGACCAGCCTGAATCAGCTCAGCTCATCTTTTGCTCAGAGGCCTGAGGCCTGCTGTAATTTTCCTAAACATATTAATACGGTTTCTACAGTGTCCATGCTGTACTACATTTACATAGTTTAGTCACACTTGGCTCTGTCTGGTCCCATAGGTGCTCCTGCAGTTCCATAGGGTTATTCGCGTGTAAGCATCTGCAAGCTCTGCTCAGGATCTCTTGAGCCTTGCGGTTTCTGCATTGCTGCATTTGGCTAATGGCAAAAATAATAAAAGCAATGACAGTATGTATATGTATCTGCCCTTGAGGGCGTATTTGTGTCCCAAAGTGTGGATGGCACGTGTGCTCCATGTCTAACGGTTAGGGAGAATTCTCATTTATGTGTTAATTCCCCTCTACCTTAGAGACCCCCTAGCTCTTTTGCTGGACTATTGATTTTAATCCCGGATGGGGGTGAGACCTTTTTCTCACTCTCTCAAGCATTTCTATCTGATTTGGACTCTGTGTTTCTTTTGGTTTTGAAGTCTGACAAACTCCATAGGCATCATCTTTTGTATTGTGACACAAAGCATCTTCATTGCAGTGTCACAGAGAAGTCCTTAAGTCTCTTAAGGTTTAAATCCCTTCTCTTGGGCAAACTACTGTTCCCAAGATTAGTAAAGTGAAATTGACTTTACTTACCTTTTTCTCTTTGTAGACCCAGCACACAGCATTTTATGTGGAGTGCTTGGAGGTTACTTAGTATCCCCTTTTTCTACCAACTCCTGTAACATTTTTATGTTGCCCTCACTACAATTAATGGCTGGTGGCAGTGGTTTTCCTACCATTGTGCGTTTTTACCGCAGGCTGAAGCCTCAGTTGCAGTATTGCACCCATGGGTGCCCATTTCTTGCTTGTTAGGTCTTTCTTGGGTTTTACTCTGCGCGCCAAACCAGGTTTGGTCCTTTATTTGTTTTGACTTTGGCAGGATTCACGGCTGGATCCCGCCTCTGGCTCCAGCGTGTCTGGCAGGACAGGAAGTGAGGCAGGTTCCCAGAACTCCCTGTGCTTAGTCTCCTTGGTTACAGGAATGCATCCAAAGGTGAATGGCTGGCTGTCCTTGGACAGCCACCCTGCTGTGTGAGGGACAGCTATGCTGCAAATTAATGTGAGAAACCTGCATAAAAGCCGAGGTCTCTTGGAGATAAGGCAGAGACGACCACTGGACAAAGGAACCGAAGAAGAAACTGGAAGAGAAGCTTGCTGCACCCTCCTGGATTGTTGGTTTTCCCAGAGAAGCCCTGCTGCAGTACTGAAGCTCAAAATCTCGTATCTACTAGAGAAGCCCGGAACAGACGACTTCTTCCCTTGGGTTGGTGGGAACAACTGACCCCCAAGACAAACTTGACTGGAACCCCTCTCCCTGCTGGCTGTATTTCTTTGCTGTGGCTGGAACCGAGTGCCAGGGGACAGGAACACCAGGAGTCTTTAAACCGGCCTGACCTCCAGGAAGATCCTGAGGACCCTCCCCGAAGCAGGGGGACCCAAGTCTGAGCCACCTCAACAGAGTGCTGAACCCCAGAAGCAAGGGGAGCCCACAGGTTTTCCAAGAACCGCTGTATTGCTATTTGCCGGTAGCTGAAACCGCGAAGTGCCGCTGATCTGGAGTGAGACCATTGCCGCAGGTGACCTTCAAACTGCAGTGCAGGAGTCCTACATACGTCCTCCCTCTTGTCCCCATGACTGAGGCCCAGGAACACAGGAACTGCAGGACTGCAACCAGAGCAGAAGCCAGCTGGATCCTTTTCTTCAGACCTAAGGTTCTGTCTAACTAGGGTTACTTACCTGAAGTTGCTTGTAGCTTGCTTGCTCTCAGTGGAGACTTGCATTAGCTGCCCTTTGCAAAGTTTCTTGCATCTTTGCTTTTCACAAGCCTCCCAGCCTGTGGCCCAACCGTGTTTCTTTTCTACAAACTCTCTATATAACATTGTGCAACACTTTTGTGCTATCTTCAAGAAGTGCCTCAGCTCCCCTAGACTTTGTTCAATTGACATTGGCTGTCCTGGCTCCCTGCAGACTCTTCTGACCCTTTGACTTTGTGTTTATCTGCCCCTCATAAGTCATACATAAGTTACTTGTATTGCTGGAAAGGGTGAACCTATACTTCATTGGGGGATTCAAAAGTACTTACCTGTTCAGAGAAACTTGTTAACCTTTGTTTCCTTCCCTACCTTTTTTCCTTTTTCCACAACCTCAGTATTGCATTTAAGTGTTAAAGTGAAAAATTATTGTCCACAGTATCCTAGTTATTGAAGTCACCTCAGGGTGTAGGAAGTGTGTGTGTGACATCCCAAAAGGGTATCTACTTACTTAACTGAAACTAAAGGAGTGTATTTTTGAAGTGTATTTTATTGCCCTTTCTAAAGAAGACTAATTTTAAAACTGACTGTTAAATGAATAAATAATTATTTTAATAAGCAACCTTGAATATAAGTGTTATTTGAATACTTGTCACTGCAAATCTCTATGTTACATCTCGACAGCTCACATTGACCCCTCTTGAGATAAGCCTGGCTGCTCAGTCACTCTACCAACTTGTGTAGTACAGTCCTATACCAAAGGTTGGGTTACCTATTGCCAAGAAGACAATGCTGGTGTAGTCTCCCACAGGGTTACTACATACAATCTTGCCTAACACTAACGCTGCTATGTCATGGTGCCTCTAACCATGTCAGCAACATGGCTTCTTGGGGTTTTAGTCCAAGCTGTCCATACAGGTGTCTTTAATCATAGCCTGTGGCTCTTCATCTACGCATGGAAAGATCTGTATGTCCCTTGGTCGGTATGGCTGGCTGAGGGGCTCCCTCTCGACGTACTTGTCAATCATGAGTCTGTTGGGAAGTTGTCCAAAATAGAATTGGTGATTGCAGTGTTTTCTGGCCTTCCTTGTCATGAATTCAGTAGGAGGTGGGGTGGTAGGCTTCCATCCCTCTTCACCTCCTCCACTGATAACCAAGCCGGGAAGTGACGCTTGTCTCCGTGGTACTAATTTGGACTCCAAAGAGAAAGAAAGCCAAGCTGTTCATCACAGCCGGTGAGTCGAGGGGAGAGTTGATAAGAAACCGAACCGTGTTGAACAATAAGTAGCAAGCGGCTAATTGAACTGTGAAAGCATAAAGAGTTATTGATGCAAGAAGGGGGAAACTCAGCAACAGAGGAGTCAGGCACCACGTGGGTGCTCACTCAAGGAAATTCTGGGTGATTACCCAATTGTTGAAACTACCATAACCAAAAGGCCTTAGGAAAAGTCGAACATGGGTCAAAGTGGTCATACAGGGGTCTTGTAAAATCCTCTATACAGTCGAAAGTCTTTGACCGACAGATGATTGTGAAGCTAAGGGAAATTAATACCGCTTGGTGTAATTAGCAAATGAGCGTTGAACCGTTTAGCAAAAGTTGGCAAGAGTGAACCCAGTGAAGGGATGCTGACAAAAAGGGGCGAAGCCTGAAGTCCCTATGAACAGTATTGACATGAGTGAATCCGACCGAGGAATGTCCGCAGTGAATTGTTTGAAAAGACATTAAGATTTGTGAAGGCAAGAAAAGCCATAGTGAATTCGACAAAGGGTCGCTGACGTCCGAAAAGGGTCTGAGCCTGATGGAGGGAGATCCAGGGGTGGAAAGTCATCACCCAAAGTCCATTTGGAAAGGAACTTTTTGTTTGTTTTGTTGAATACATCAGGCCCTCGAAGGCAAGAGACTTTATTGAAAAGAGACTTAACCATCAAAGAACCTGATAGCTGGTACAGAACTGTCGGCTCATGCTGGGAAAGCTCGAGTATGTGCAGTGCTCAGGAGATCCACATTGTCCTGTGCTCAAAGCGTGGGGAAGGGAGACCCCTGACAACCACATCCTGACTTTTTATTTGTGAACACTTCTTTCTTTATTGAACACCCTATCCCACACTCTTTCTGTAATTAGTTGTAAGGATTTGGCAATAGGTTTTTAGTATAGGCCTTTTATTTTGACAAGACGCCACAAGGGCTGACTTATTTTTCATTTGGTGGTCGAAGCTTGCTCCCCTCTTAGATTTAGGTTTAGGTTAGTCGTTTTTCCACCCGGCATTTACAGTTTAATAAATACCCTTGAACTGTGATAATTTGTGTCTGTCTTTACTGTTGCCACCATGAGGTCCTTACACTACACAGGCTGGTTAGGCAGAAGGCTGGCAGAAGTGTGTAAATAGAATTAAGAATAAGGAAAGCCCATGATTATTGCATGTATTGCATGTGCTTTTCCCATATTTCCCCCTTCGAATCCAATTAAGCATCCTAACCCTCTTTCCACTTTCCCTAATCTCCCCTTACCCATCCACAACTTCTCTCTTACCCTCTTCCCCCCCATTGGCTGCTGCAGTGTGTCCTATTACTATCACAGCAGGCACACGTGCCAACCACAGTGGAAGGGTCATGCTCCATTTCGGCTTCCGTGGTTAGGGAGGAGTTGTCTGACCTCCCTCAAGCTTGACAACAAACTTGACAGTCTCAAATACCTATCCTGTTCTGCCTCTTTAAGAAATGTTCATGTATTCGTTCTCTCTCATATGCTTCCACAACGTCAATTCGGTTTTGGCAGGGTTGCCAATACACCCCGGTGTCCCCTCTTCCCTCGGCTGGTCTCACAGGCTTATACTGGGTCTCTCACGGGAAGCCTGTTGCAGTCTTTTGGCATTCCGCCCCCTTTCGCCGCCTCTGCTTCTCTGCTTCTTGGGGCTCCTCAGCTGTTCTGCATCCTTCTGGGCTTTTGTGGCGTGGAAGCTGCCTTCCAATATCTACAAACTGTTCTTGCAGCGTACTCCCACTTGCAGTAATCTCCCTTCTTCCTTCTCGGTGAGCCGGTTGGTTCTGCGGACAACGCTCCAGCCCCCCAGACCCTCGGTCAGCACTGAGAGAAGCAGCGTTCTCCAGCCCGCATCTTAATGTTAGCTAGTCTGTCAGTTCGAATCTCTCAGCATCAGACTTGTTCCTGCAACAGCTAGAATGCAGTGTGTTTTTCCTGGCTTTCAGTGATCTTCATTACCCGGCTCATCTTCTTAGTCACAGTACTTTCTTTTTTAGGCTTAATGGTAGTCTGTTTCTGATAACTTGAAAGACAAGTCAGATTTTAAGGACTTGTATACAGATCCTGTGAAAGTATTTGCAGTATCTTTCCTAAGTGGGTGAGGGGAGGAATGACAAAATGCCATTAAGGCATTGGTGAATGGTGGGGGTATCATCAAGAAAAAGGGGATACCATGTCTTGCCCGATGATGTCATGACACCCTCCCGAGGGCTGCTTCCCCCCCAGGGTCAGGATCAGGTAGCTGCTGCCGTCCCCTGGTCACATGGGGAGAGGTCACCGCTGGGAAAGCAGTGATTAAACCATCGGATTCATCACAGTAGTTTGACTAGATTTTCAAGATAAAAAAACGGGACGGTCACCAACATAAAAGGACTGCTAATGTGAACACTCAAAACATCCCATTGCACAGAATTTCTAGGACTGGTTTGTTATCCTCCTTATAAATATGCGGATTTATGATCAAAGTATGTCATTAATAGAGGAGTTTTTTCTGTGATTGCTCCAATTAATATTAGATCCCTTCCTTTGTTTTGCAACCAGCCTTTGTGGCACAATCAGTTAATGCATGTGATGGGTACCGGAAAGGTTGGGGGTTTGAGCCCACCCGGCGATGTCAGAGATCTGGTTAATGTGATATAGGAAAATATGGAAGTATTCCGATGCTTCGATGCTTGGTTGATTTGTAAGTGTTGCCCACTATCAATATTCAATCATTTTGTGATTGAACTGTCAGTCGTCACCTTCCCTTTCCCTAAAACCCGGACAGGGTTTTTAATTTAAAAACTCTCAGAACGGGGCAGAGAGAGGTCCCAATTCTGGGACAGTACTGGCAAAATCAGGACATCTGGTGATCCTAGCAGAGGGGTTAGTTATTTGATCTCCCACATGCAGCAGAGGGGGGCGCTGAGTTTTGTGCAGTGGAGCATACTTGAGCATTGCAGCACCCTTCAGTTTAGCTCTTTGCCATCCTTGCACAAGCAGGAAGGCAGGACCTTGAGACAGCATCGTGGGTGATTGCTGATGAACATGGGCATAGTATTTATCCTGTGCAGAGGGACACATTTGGGTAGTAGAAAATGGGGGACTTGTGCTCCGGTATAAAGGAGCAGTTTATCCTGTGCAGAGGGTGTATTTGGCCATTTGCAGTGAAGATATTTGTCCTGTGCGTAGAGTGCAAACTTGGGAATTTGTCCTGTACAGAAACCCGGGAAAGTATGGGATTTGTCTTGCACAGCAGGGCTCAGGTTTACTTTACTAAGGTACAGTGTGGGATGAGATTTCCCTGCCCAAAAGGGGTATTTAGAGATTTGACATGTGCAGCAGAAGTGTGGAATGGATATTCTTGGCGTAGGATGAGAAAAAAATAATGCCGAAACATGTCCCTCTCGCTGCACAGGACAGCGTGGTGGATTTTCCATGTACAGAGGGGCAGATTTCTTATGGTTTTGTGCAAAGAGGCGAATTGCTTTAAACCATGTTACATTTTGGGTTCTGTGAAGAGTAGTCTCTACGGGACTAGGACCAGATTTTTAAATTGAAATGTGAAAGTGTGGCATCTGTGTGGGGCTTTGTAAATAGGGCACATGGTGTTTATAAAGGATGGTCAGGATGGTCCTTGTAGAGGAGAATTCTAACTACCTCCAACAAAGGGGCTTGTGGCTTTGTGGGGAGGTTTTGGCTGGTGACAGGGTCTAGGGGTCAGATTTGAGGAAGGGTAGCTGGATAGAGCTTTGTAGTAGAGGGGTCTGCATGACCCCTTGTTATTGATGTTATGAACGATGCAATTTAAGGGGGGAAAGAATTGGATCTTTTCATTGCTTTTCAATTGTTCTTTGCAGAGAATATATCAGGATTGTACTTTGTCAGAGGTGATTTGAATGGAACCTACAGAGAAGGAATTACTTTTGGATCTTTGCAGAAAAGTTTCATATGGTCTTTTGTAGAGAGGGCACCTATATTGGCCCTTGTCATAGTGCTTTTGGAAGGGGCTTTGTAGAGTGGGGCCAGGATTGGACATCTGGTTAGGTGTTCTGGGTGGGGCTTTGTAGAAGACACCAGGCATGGACCTTTTCAGAGACTTTTGGTATGGGGCTTTGTAAAGGAGCCTCTGGATAGAACTATGCCGGATAGGTTTTGCATGAGGTTTATAAGTGGTACAGGTTAGGAGTTAGGGGTAATTTGACCTTGCAAAGCAAATGGCTTGGGCCTTTTAGAATCAGGGCGCCGGATGTGCCTTTGTCAAATGGGCCTGGATTTGTGTTTCAAAAAAGGGCATGATAGCACCGTCTAGAGGGTTCAGGACTTTTGTTCAGGTGGCATAGGTGGCCTCTTTTGTAGTGGTGCCTTCATGTACCCTTTTTACAGTGTGTTGGATAGTGTTCTTTTTTTATGGATGCGTGGTTGGTGTTGTAGAAAAAGGTATGAGTAGGCCAGGGAAAGCCAGTATATGGACTGGGTTTTTGCAGATGGGGTCTAGCCTGGAGGGAGTTGTGCATAGATGTGTCTGGATCAGACTGTATCATTGGGTGCAGGTGAGGCTGCTCAAAGGTATCTATCTGTGTTTGCGGATGCCTCTGAATATGGCTTTGACTGGTGTTAAGGTGCAGCATTGCACAGTAGTCAGGTTGGGGTTTTTCACAGGAATCGGTAGGGTGATTATTTGATATGTTATATGAATTTATATTATGACATGTATATAGTGCACGATTCGAAATTCCTGGGAACTATTCAGCTCCTGGTTATAGCCAAAGGGAGTCTGGTTAGCTTTAAACTAGGATATATGTGTGACTCCCCAGGCCAGTGGTGCCATACAAACATAAATATGTCAAATTAACCTTGTAGGTTTGCGAGTGATAATATATAATGGACAAAACGTAAGAGTTTGCAGCTTACCCACCAGTTAGATTTGCTGTGCAATACGTTCCAGCCCCCGGTTTCCCAGATGTAGCTCCTGCATAACAGGCGATGCCTCATACCCAGGAACTGTTTTTTGCTCCTGGTCAACAAAGCCTTCTTTCCACCCTGTAGTGCAGACCTAGCTCAGAAGCAGGGGAGCACTGTGCAGCAGAATTATGGTAACATTAACAGGCAAGAGTGTTGAGGGGCAGATAGTAACGTAGTATTGTGTGACCATGAAACAACACAGTACCACTTTGTTGAGCTACAGATAGTCATGCTGTGGCTGGTGAGTAGTCTCTGAGTCTAGGTAATGTCAGGGCGTGACTGAAATTGGAAGGGGGTTCAGTTCTTTACAGAACAGGAGGAGATAGGGAATGGTCCATATTGCTACTTGATGGAATTCCATAAGAGCGGAGCGTAGCAAGAGAATGGCCATCTAGTGTCAAATGTCGCAACGCCTTTTGCGGTATTTAACTTATCCGGCAGTCAGTTCCTGCTGCGGTAGACTTGTAGGTGATGCAAGTATCTTTTAACAGGATCCTAGCTGGGAAGCAGACCTTTTTACACATTAAAATCTTGCAAATACGACACCTTTATAGAGGGGGCCCTAGAAAGTACCAGGGCTAGCGGAACAGACAGGCTGGGAGTTCCCACCCCCAATAAATGTAAACACTCATTGTAACTGGCAAAGGCCTGTTTTATTAATAATCCATATAAAACAGGAAAAGCAAAAGAGCACCTATGCCTCCAACGCTCTCAAAGGTCTCAATGTAAAAACAACAATTTATAAATGGAAAACGTGTCATAGCTGGCATAATATTACAATCTTAGTTACACAAACTTACCAGGGCTGGGGATTGGTAAGAGGAGTCATCTACATATAAGATGTGTAGATGTTGGTCTTTTCATTGGTCCCAATTAGCTGATGGCCCCACCCCAGACCACACCTAAATTGCTACAAATAAGAAAGACATCATCTCAGCAACAGGTAATTGGCTCTTGCAACAATTATACAGCAGCATCATTTTGACAGCTGTGATTGGTTTGGCATTGGTTTTACCAACGTTGGGCATTTTGGCAGGTCATCAGCACATGATAGGGGGAGTGATATCAAGGAGCTGCTTCTTCTGATTGAATAAGACGCCATCCCTGATTTCCTAGGCCACATGCCTGGGGATCTAGCTTTGTACTTGACCACGTCTAGTGGTGTTTGTTCTGGGAATCTATAGGGAGTGAAGGCAGTCGTCTATCACTGTCTGGAGTTGGTGAATAGACACTGTTCTCCAATTATAAGTCACGTGTTAGGATACCACGTTTTGAATTATTCTACTCGACTTTATTAGGATTTTAGCTTGTATTAATGCGGCTGCTATTACTCTCTTTGGCCACTGGAGACTAGGTCGAGCTATCCTCATGCATTATTACACTTCTAATTACTAGACACTTGGCATCTAAGTTCTGTCTATTAAGAGAAATATGCCTGACGCTTGGGAATTATTATCTGCTCTTCTTCGTTTGAGCCATCCAAACCTCCCCTTTCTCTGTAACCTTTGAGGGGGCTGTGCAGCCACTGTCTGGCATGCACAGGTTTGTATTTTAGTCAATTTCTGCAACTGAAATCTCTGTGCATCTTTGCAGCTTCTTCAAGGTTTCTCATTAACATGTTTGCGTCGTCCATTTTATTCAACATGGCTGCTCGGTACTGTCGCATTTCTACATCTAGCAAGCGTTGCATGTATCTCATTTGCCTTGCGTTTCAGCGTATACATTGATTATATTGTATCGCTAATGTCTATTGGATGCAAGTAACATTCTTAGTGTTTAAATTAAAGTTTGACATAGTTTCTACGTTTCTTCATGGTGAGTGTATATCTGCTTCATGTCTTAGTGCATCTAAGTGTGTCAGTTTGGCAGTGATGGCACTTGCTCTTCTGATCTTCAGTTACAGCATGTTAATTTCTTCCAGAGCCGGTAGATTCATCTCTTCTTCCAGTCTTCCAGGATAAAATCGGCAGGGTTGTCTTAGTGAGTAGCGTCTCTCGCACTTGCGGTATGGTTACAGGGAAGGGACGGACGCCATAAATGACATACTCCTCTTGTTTCTATGAAATATAGGTGGAGGAGGGGCAGACGCGATAAATGATGTATTCATCTGCCTCTCGACACCTTTTATCTTTCTATGCATACATTTACACACCAGTTGAGAGCAGAGGTTACTACAAAGGGTAGGTTCTTTGACAGAAACCAGAACACATGTTTTGATCCTAATCTCTATATATGGAACTGCAGACCATGATGGAGAACGATGCAGACATTTTTCTCTAAACTGTGTTCTCTGAGCCTGTCAGAAAGAGCACTCTTTGAGATAAGAAATAGTTTATTTCAGTTCAACTGCTGGTGTGTTTTGTGTCTGTAGAGTACCATTATGCATGAATACCTATTTTACTAGCATTTTAGGATTGTAGCAGTAATAAGATGTACAACCTGGAAGTATCCTTTAAACAACAAAGTGTTTTTTCAGCCAATGCTTACTTGCATTGCACAAACATATTTTTCAGAGTTTCGTTGTTGTGTGAATTTATCATAAAGTTGCAGCTATGTGCTGCGTTTATACACAATGTGTTGGGGAACATTTTTCACAAATGTAATAATCTGAAGCCAGATATCTTTGCTACACAACTGTTTTGTTTATGTATTCAATTCATTTTTAAGTTAAGTAATGTTCTGGTTGCGTGTTGCATACTATTTACACTCTTGTTCAGGAAAACTATTTTTACTCTTACACTTTAATGTTGTTAAAACAGTGTGTAAAATACGTCCCACCTTATAGCAGGCGTCGACTAGTATTCAATGCCTAGTTTAAATGTCCATTAAATCTTAACTTGGTGTCAGTGTGGTAAATGGTACTATAAATGGTCAGCTGCAGCGGGCCCTTTTTGAATGGTGAGTGATTGTCATTGCACCGATGGCAGGGGTCATAGCCTCCTTGAAATCTTCAATACAAGACTTAAAACATTCAAAACCTGGCTCTCCAGCCAGTGCAAGCGCTGTTACAAAAAAACAATGAAATGGTTGCATTTGCAAATGAAATAGAAACTCAGAAAAACATGTCCTTTTAGTGGTACTACGGATAGGTATTTCAATTTTTATGTAGAGATTCATGCAGGATTCCTCCAACTTCTAAGCACTGTGATTATTATTTGCTCCTTCGATAGTCAGTTGCTGACTTCTGAAGGATGTAAGGCTAACTCGGGCCAGCCAACATTTGACCATCAGATTAGATGTGATTTTAGTATTGAGCACTTGCCTCTGTGCTATTGTATCGCAACACTGACATACCATTAAGAAGTACTAGTGGCAGTAAATGTGGACTTTCATTAATCCTGTTTGCATTACGGTATAATTGACCAGGTTTGTTTGTGTCTTAAAAATGTAAATATATATAACAGATCAAATGTGCAGACCTCTGTAGAGGACACATGAATGGCATATTGAGTAAATTAGCCTCCTGTAATATTAACATCCGTACTGCAACATGCTTTATGAAGTGGACCAGCCGAAGAGTGGCCAGAAAATGGTACACAAATAGCTTGTTGTTCTAAGGTAGAATTCCTTCAAGTTATTGTCTGCTAAATTGCTACTGTGTGGAGTTTCTGATTTTGGAAGCAGTTAACCCTCGTATTTGAACTAGTCACTATCAAAGCTATATTTACTCTATCTTTATGGAGCTTGCACTGCAGAGGCAATTAACTGTTCCTGTTCTATGTGGGGGTACTCCCTTTTATGCTATTCCTATTCTATGTGTGGAGAGCTTGGATCACTTACCGCCTATAGGGCAAATTCTTTGCAATGGGAATATGGACTGTCAAGACCTATTCTGTTTCTGTTCTATGCTAAAAAATACAATTATAATTATAATTATTTTAGTGTATCTTGTCTTTCTGACGCTGTTCATTTACCTGTTCAGTGTGGAGGTGCTTGCACTGCTCCATCCCATGCAGTTTCTTCTCTGTGAGTGGAACCCATACTGCTGTGATCAACTTCTGTGTGGTAAACATGTGCTGTTGAGACCCACGACATTCCTGTCACATGTGAGGAAGGAATGCTATACCGAGGACCATGGCATACCTTTTCTATATTAGGAGGGGAGTGTGCACTCCTGAATCCCCCAGGAGGATAGCTCAGTGGCAGCGTGCTCGACTTGGAAACAAGATGACACGGAGTAACACAGGTTCGATCCCTGGGTCCGCACTTAGAAACCTATGGGTATTAAGCGCGTTATAAATAACCTATCATATCATATTTTGCACCTGTTCTATAGACCCATTCCATATCTGTTCTCTGTTGTGCATATTCTACCCTTGCTTAACTTGCCCTTATCCTCTCCACCTGTTCTACATGATGGAAGCTTGCATTGCTGTTGCCCTGATTTGCCTTTTCTATTTGTGTGAGAGAAGCCTGATTGGCTCCTCTTTAAGATGACCTGTTCTGAGTGAGCGAAATGGTAAAACGTGTATGCTGCTTTTGTACCTATTCCTTGCATGCAGATGAAGCTCACAATGTTAGTGCTCATATTTTCCATTTGTGAGAGCGCCCATAGGACAAAAGGTGGGGAACCCCTACTTCATGGGCATCTGGGGTAAGAGTGAATACATATTAAGCAAGTATGATGCCCCATGGAATTGAAACAACTATGCTGTGCTTAAAAACAGTATGATCAGGTGAGGAGACTAGGACTGAACATAAAAAACATTAATAAAACATTTTGAATCACACAATTTGACAAATACACATCATTTTTTGGCCTCAGTTCAATTTATCAAAAGTGACAATTTTATGTGTGCAAAACATGCATTATTTATGCAAATAAGAGAATTAGTTGTGCAAAGAATGGAGCATATATCAACCGTTGGTTTCTCTTTACTAACTTAACACCTTGCAGTTATACTGCTATGATCAATATGGCTCTATGTTTAATTGTGGACCATCAGTAGGAGATATATGATCTAGAATATGGAAAATTGTGAGCCATTGATGTCTAATTATGGATCATTAATAGGAGCCATATTGATCATAGCAGTATAACTGCAAGGTGTTAAGTTTTTTATTTTTTTTATTTTTGAATTTCATTTTATTTTCAATAACAATACAAACATAATACTGTTTTCAAGACAGTTGAGTATTGGTGATAACTCCCACCTTCCCTCCCTCCCTCCCCCATAGACCAAGTATATAACAGTGTGCTGCAGTCCATGTACACCAAGGGTTAGTGTGGGCTGTCCGGGTCTCTACCGATTGAGCTGTCTTCCTTCGCGCGGAACAGGGTCACCGTGAGGGCCACCCACTGTAATAGATCATCAGAGGTGTCCATTTTTTGCTGTCTCTGTGCCAGCTCCCATGCCCCCGTCTCGGCTGCAGTCCATCTGCGGAGGTCCTCCCACCATGTTGCCACGCTGGGGGCTTTGGGGAATTTCCAGGCCATGGCAATTCTTCTTTTTGCCAGGATATACATTAGGTCCTTGAGTCTGTTCAGTGGCCTATTCTTTTTTGCTTTTAGGGTATCGGCCCAGGATGCAAGCTTTGGGGGATTGCACGTCCAGTGTTATTTCCGCTTCGGCTACCTTGGCTTGGATCTGTGTCCAGAAGGCTTGAATTGCCGGGCATCCCCAGAACATGTGGGACATTCCTACAGAGGGTTCTTGACATTTGGGGCATGTTGCCGTGCCTGTGCTGCTAATTCTGGAGATAATGTCTGGAGTGAGGTAAGCCCTATGGATTATGTAGAATTGTATGAGCTGGAAGCGTGCGTTTCGGGATACGTTTTTGTGGTATTGTGTCACAACCTCCCACTCATTGTCATCGAACATCGTGCCAAGTTCAAGTTCCCATTTTTTCCTGCTCTTGAGTTCTTGTTGCGTGGCGCAGTTTAGCAGGGTCTCGTAGAGCCTTGAAGTTTTGTGGCCTCCCTCAGCCACGCTTAGTAGGTTCGCGATGGCTTCGTGCCGGTATTGAGGGTTTCCATCTCTGTCCATCGTTTCGAAAGTCTGCTCACTACTGCCCCGTGTAGGAGGAATTGCCCTGATGGTATCCCCGTGGTTTCCTGCAGTTCGGTGAACTTAAGAATGCCCTGGTCATCTGCAAGGTCTCCCAGGGTGGCAATGCCGAAGGGTTCCCATGTGTTCCTGATCACTCTCTGGCCTTCTGGTCTGGTCGACATTATTGCGGCTATTGGGATCTGAGGGGAGTAGGGGTCAGTCAGTTTGGCGATTTTGCAGGCCCGCCTCCAGGTTAGGGTGCCCAGGCGGATTAAGTATGAGTCACGGTGACTCTCTTCCGGCTCGATCCAAAGTAAGTCTCTGAGCACCTTCGGGGGGTTTGTGGGCTGTAGTAGGCGAGTGTCCGTGGAGGCGTCGTCAGCCATCCACTGTATCACATGCTTCAGTTGGCCTGGAAAAAAAATAAAGTTCAAAGTTAGGGATTTTGAGGCCTCCTTTGTCGTACGGTCTTTGTGTTGCTTCCAGGGCGACTCTGTGTCTTCCCTCGTGCCATAAGAATTTCCAGCAGAGTTTATTTAGTTCCTTGAAAAATTGCTGCGGGATGTAGTACGGGACATTGGTGAAGAAGTACAGGAGTCGTGGTAGCGCCACCATTTTGAGCAGCCCTACTCTGCCGGCCACCGAAAGGGGCAACCTGCTCCAGAAGTCGAATGATTTGACCAGGCCATCCCTAGCCCTCACCGTGTTTAGTGTATGTTCGGTCCTAGGGTCGCGGTGGATATTAATGCCCAGGTATTTGAATGTGGTGGGTTCCCATTTCAGTGCTAGTGAGGGGAGGTGTTCCTTCTTGGTCTTACCTAGGGCAGCTAAGGGGTATATGCAGGACTTATCTTGAATAATTTGGATCCCTGTTCATCTATAAAACCCCTCCAGTGTCTCCAGTTTGCAGGGTAGTATGTGTTCAGGGTCTTTCAGGTAGAGGAGCATGTCGTCTCCGTACATGGAGACTAGGTGGGTCACTCCATTTATTGTTATGCCCCCATCACCGTACTCTTGTCTAAGATATGCTGCCACTGGTTCAATAGCCCGGATGTAGAGTAAGGGGGTTAGGGGGCACCCCTGTCGAGTTCCTCTGGAGAGATTCCATTTGTCAGAGAAGGTATTATTGGTTCGGACTCTGGCGGTGGGGTAAGAGTAGGTGAGTTTGACCAAGTTTAGGAAGATAGGCCCTATCCCCATCTTGGTCATGCTGGCATGAGCCATTTCCACCTGACCGAATCAAAAGCTTTGGAGGCATCGAGGGATGCTACCGCGCTTCTACCGGGTTCACTGTCTGTGCTGTATATGACATGGTGCAGCTTGCGTAGGTTCTCGGTGATGGAGCGGCCTGCACATACCCCGTTTGATCATGGTGTATTAGGTGCGGGATGGCTACTTGCAGTCTCCTTGTTAGCAGTGCCATTAGCACCTTATAGTCCACATTGAGCATGGATAAGGGCCTGTACGAGCCACAGTCTAGACTGTCTTTGTTGGGTTTCAGCAGGGGGATGATGACAGCTTCGCTCATGGTGCCGGGGAGGCGGCCCTCCTCGTACGTCTCGTCATACACCTCGGATAGTAAGGGGCTAGTAAGTCCTCGTAGTTCTTATAAAACTCCCCGGGAAGCCCATCCGGCCCCGGTGTTTTCCCCACGGGTAATGTTCTAATGGTGGCCATGACCTCATCTGGCGTGATGGGGCCATCCAGGGACTCGACTATGTGTTCGTCTAGGTGCGGCAGCCTGATAATGTCAAGGACGTCCTCGATTTCTGTGTCTGTGGGAGGTGTGGGGTCAGATTATAGGGTCTGATAGTACTCCTTAAACGCTTGGTTTATCCCGGCCTGTGTATGGATATTCAGTTCGTCGTTGCCCCGGAGAAGGCAGATGGGTGTTCTAGGGGTCTCACATTTGTATAGCCACGCAAGCAGTTTACTGGGTCTATCGCCTAGGGCATGGTTCCTTTCGGTGTATTTCACATAACTTAGTTTCCCCTGTGTCTCCCAGTGTTTTAGGCAAGCTTGTTTGAGTTCAATTGTTTTATGCATGTGAGCGGGGTCTGGGGATGGCGTTGCTTCTAGGTTTATCAGCTCAGCTTCGGAGCGCTCAAGCTGGGATGTAGTGTACCTTTGGGCTCCTCCCGCGGCGGCTATCACTTCTCCCCCTATCACTACCTTATACGCCTCCCAAGCTGTGCTTTTGTGTTGGACACTGTCGATGTTGGTTTTCCAGTAGTCCGCCGTACCTTGTCGGATTTGTTCATTGAAGGATTTGTCTAGCAACGCCTCGCTTCTGAGCTTCCATGACGGGACGGGGGGTCTAGGGGCCGTTAAGGTCCATGTGGTGATCAGAGGTGAGTGATCAGTGAGCACACTGGCAAGATAATGTGTGTCTTCGAAGAGGGCTATGTGTTCCTCGCTGGCAAAAAGACTATCAATTATAGTGTGTACATTGTGCGGTGGGAAATAAAAGGAGTAGGCTCTGGTTTCCGGCTGTTGTTCTCTCCACAGGTCTTTCAAGGTGAATTGTTGCGTGAGGGCGTTGAGCACTTTGGCTGGAGGGGAGGGGTGGGTATGTTTGCTGTCCAATCTGTCTATGCGCGGGTCTAGGGTGCAATTGTGGTCACCACCACATATTATAATGCCCTCCCTGCATGGGCTCAGGCGGGTATAGAATGAACGAAAGAAGAGAGTGGCGTTGTGATTGGGAGCGTAGGTGCAAATCAGGCAAATGTCTCTCCCCTCTATGGTGCCTTGTATCAGGGCCATTCTGCCTTCATTATCCGTTTTGGTGAGATGGTAATGGGGACGGATGGTGTAATCCATATCAGAACTCCTCTTGCGTAAGTGGAATACGTGGAGCCTATCAAGGTTCCCCTCCAGACTTTGACCAGTGCGGCGAGTTTGGGTGCGTTAAGGTGTGTCTCTTGCAGGAGGGCGATACCAACTGTGTGGTGTTTCATAAGGGAAAGGATGCAGTGTTGTTTGACGTAGCTGTTTAGGCCCCTAACATTCCAGGACATTATTCTGATTTTGTCAGCCATGGTCAACATATTGTTGTGAGCTTGTGGGTGGTTCCTGGTCAAGGTTGCGGGTGGGCCCGGCTGGCCCCAAGGTGATCCTGCAGCAGGTGGACTTGGTCTGATTCCTAAGTAACTTTAACTGGGTTCCCCCCCTGGGATTCCCTTTCCGGTGAACAATAACCTTCAACTTTCTTCTAAAGAAAACGCGTCTAGCGAGGTTCCCCCCGTTCTGACATTCCTGTTTCCGCTCCATAGACCTAGGTCTCTTGGTGCCCTACGGGCGGGTGAATTACCCAAACTGTTCCTGGGCCAGGAGTAGCTCTACTTCAGGTAATGCAACTTTGAAGTATTTTGCATCTAGTATGGCTCAGGTATCGATGGGGTTGCCGCGTTCTCATAGTGTGGGGCTGGGTGACTGGTTAGTGCAGCCTGGGGATAGTGCGGGTGAGCTTCCCTTCCGCCGGTGGCTATGGTTTGTGCAGCTTCTGTTCTAGGTCGGGAACTTGCTCCCTATCCATCCACTCGCCAACCTCAGCAGGGGTGTCGAATAGGTGGGCTCTGTTATTATGTAGGACTTTGAGTCTGGCCGGGTACAGAAGCATGTACCGCAGGCCCGCGTTCTTTAGTCTAGATTTGATGTGGGAGAATTGTGCTCTACTCCTCTGGACCTGCAGGGTGTAGTCGGGATAAATAGCAACCTTTGCAGAGTCTCTTTGTATGACGCCGCCTAGTCTTGAGAAGGCCAAAATTGTTTCTCTGTCCTTGTAGTTGAGCACTTTGGCTATTATGGGTCTGGGCGGGTTCCCTGGGGCGGCCGCCTGGCAAGGGACCGGTGGGCTCTCTCTATGGTGAAGCCCTGGAAAAGCTTCCCCGCACTGATTTCCTGCATGAGGAGATTTTCAACAAAGTTCATGGGGTCGTTGCCCTCAATTCCCTCAGGCAAGTCGATAATCCTGATGTTATTTCTCCAGGCCCGCCCTTCAGCCTCGTCGGCCCTGTCTTCCAGGTTTTTCACCTTCTGTGTGTGGGCGTCCACATCTCTCAGAGAGTTGTGTTTTTGATTTGGTGTTATCGCGCACTTGGGACTCTAGGGCGTCTGTTCTACTGGCGATGGAGAGCACGTCTTGCCGTAGTAGGTTCAAGTCAATAGCCACAGCGTCTATTTTGTTTTCCATGGTTTTCTGGAGGGTCTTTATAGCCTCCAGGAGCTGCGAGTTCGCAGATTCTGGTGCCTCCGCGTTGAGTTCCCCTCCTTTGGTTGGATCCCTGTCAGGCCTGGGCGTCCTGGGGGCAGTGAAGGTCTCCATGGTGGTCTGCCTGTGCTTATTTCGTGCACCTCTACCAGACATAGCCTTGGGGGCAGGCAGGCCCACCTGGTTCAGTGTGCGTTTTAGGTGGTGGCCGGGGTGGCTCACCCGGTGCAGGTGCTGCTTTGGGGCTGCCTTGGGTCTGTTCAGCCTGTCTGCGTCGTGCTCTCGGGCCTTTGGGCGGTCTGGGCAGGTCGGCGCAGGCCCAGAGGTGCCCGGGGCGGGCAAGCCCCTGAGATGTGTTGGTTCAGCAAAACAGGCCCCTTTATATTGGTGGGGAGGGGGCTACTGTGCCGATCCTCCTCGCGCGCTTGTGGAGAGGGGGTGGAGCCATATACCCAGGTTCAGGGCGTGCAGCCGCCTTGATGTGGCGTTAGTTTGCCTCTGTGCTACGAGGGGGGTCTCAGTGTCCCTTATTCGTGGGGGGCTGTGCGGGGCTTCAGCCCAGAAGAGTCTATGGGCAGGAGCTTGCAGGAGTGTGTAGTCTCCCGTGCGCTTCGCTTGGGCTTGTGCGCATGCTAGGTTAATTATCATTAGTTACTCCCAAGCGCTGCCGGCTATTCCAATGTCCAATCCAGGCTGTGGGCCAGTGGTTACTGAGATTGCCAGGAGTGGTGCAGGTGCTGGGCGTGAGTCAGTCCGGGCGAGGGGTCCAGGGGGTCGAGACCCAGGGTACCTTAAGATGAAGTGGTGGTGGTGCCCCCGGTTCCCACTCCCTCGTAATCCTTACTGTTTATCTTCCGGCAACTTTACGGGCACCTCCTGTGCGCTTCATCGGGATCAGAGCGTTCCGGTGCAGGAGGTCGCTCCAGGGCCAGCCGCCACGGGCCTTTGCGGGGCTGGGGAGCAGCCGCACCCCGTCCAGTGTCCGGGCCCGAGCGTTGCAGCAGTCCTTTGGCGCAAGGCTTGTGCGCCCACCCTCCGTTGGGTCCGCGGGGGCGGCACAGTTCATTAAGCCCGCAGTGGGGCAGAGGCCACTGGGTCTCAGAGGCGCCGCTCAATTCCCTGCTTTGCGTTCGCTGTGCGGTGTCCACCGGAGCGTCAGCCCGAGGACGCTGTCGTAACAAGGGGGCCTTTTCCGCAGGCAAGGCGGAACAGCTTCTCACCTCTTTCTTCCTCTGTGCGGCTGGTACGGGTCCCGCTCCGTGCCCCTCACTCATTTTCCAATGCCGCTCGGCTTCTCCCCTCCTCTGCCGGTCCGGGGCACTGGGGAGCGGGCCGAGCCCTCGCTCGCGCAGGTGGGTGTCAGTGTCTAGTTTTCGCAGTATCCGGCCTCCTCAGCAGTCGTGGGGTGCACCCAAACCCAAGGTTGCACAGTTCCATCCAATCTTTTCATAAAGTGATCATATTATGAAACAAATGATGCACGTTCCCATGGTGATTTAAACTAGCATCGGCATTCGCGCGCGATTCACTTTCGCTTTCAGAGCGAACGTGATCGGTTCTGCGCGCGAGTGACCGCAAGCAGATAAGAGCTCTCTGAATATGAGTACACAGATATGCTACCGTAGTTAATGCTATAGTTACTTACAAATTCACCCACTGTTATTTAACAGGAATGTTGGCGTATTTTTTCCAAGAGCACTTACAAGAGAGGACAACTCGAACCAGCAGGTACAGGGTATTGAACATAAGGGTGACGTACTATCAAGTAAAGGTATGGTGAAATGATGATGTTGACATACTCTTCTTTACATCTCTCCCTTATTTCCTCCACTGATTCGAATCCACCTGGGGTATGTGTATTTCAAATTATTTCTGAATAATGGTTTACATAGATGTTATGTATTGATATTGTACAGTTGATTTAAGATTCACTTAAGTACGGCCCTGAAGATGGTCAAGGACCGAAATGCATTGGCATATGTACTTTTACGAAAAAGCGACCTAGATCTTTTTGAGTTGCCTCATGATATAAGAACTAATCAATCAAGGGACATGGGTCCTAGAAATGTGAATTAAACATTTCTTTTTGAAAATGAAGTACAGTCATTTTCATCATTTGTTTCATAATATGATCACTTTATGAAAAGATTGGATGGAACTGTGCAACCCTGTTTAGGGTCAACTGAGAGCACCAGTTCTAAGTGGGGCATACACACCTTACTTTTTCTTCATTTCTGTACAGTGAGATCCGGATGCCATAGGATCTCTTTCAGACTGGGAGCACTAGGTTCAAATTTTTTGTATGAACGTATTATAATGAACAATTTCAGCATTTAAGTATCAATTACTGTGGTGCCCACCTACACTTCGTACTTTTGTGCACCCAAACCCAACCTGCTCGTGTTGTCTTTAGTGAATGCGCAGGCTTCAACGCGAAGGCTGGTCATGAGGCAGCCGCCATTTTCCGGATGCCTCGCCCCTTCTTCTCCGAGCCGAAACCACCGAACGGAGTGTCGTAGCCGCTCCAAACTTCGGCCTGAGGTGCCCCAGTACTTTATTGACATTTATAATAGTTTCCAGTCATTTCAGCGTGTTTAGGCTCAGGTTAGCAGCAAATCATTGGGCATATGAAGCGGAGCTATAAAAGACGCGGCTGTTCTACATGGCAGTTAGCCACGCCCCCCTGCAAGGTGTTAAATTAGTAAAGACAAACCAACGGTTGATATATGCTCCGTTCTTTGCACAAATAATGCTCTTTTTTGCATAAATAATGTGTGTTTTGCGCAAAAAAAATGTCACGTTTGTTAAATTGTACTGAAGCCAAAAAATGATGTGTATTTGATTGTGGAATTGTGTGCTTCAAAATGTTTTATTAATGTTTTTTTATGAAATAACAATAAAATGGAATGATTTATTAATAATGCAGTCCTAGTCGCCTGACCTGATCATATTGTTTTGAAGAATAGCGTAGTTGTTTCAATTCCATGGGGCACCATTTGTGAGAGGGTACAGTGTTTGTCCTGCACACTGTGCTTTATCATTAAATTGTGAGATAAACATGCTTTTCTATCATGATGTGGACCACTGTCGCATAATGATTTCCATACAGTTTTAACTCTTTGGATGAGTTCGCTGGATTCTCACATATTCTACTCTCTTCTGGAGGACAAAACTAATTTTTACTGTTTCAAAATTGCATTTACTCTCAAAGTTTAAATATGGGGAATAAAATACTCCCACCTCAAAATCTTATCTGGAGCACTGCTGTTAAGGGTGTCCAGTCAGATCGCATATAGTGGATGGGATGCAGGGTTGAATTTGCATGCTATGGTATTGTGGGGACCCATTGTGTGGTGTGTCTCCTTAAGGAGGGGGCTGGCTACGTGGCTGGGAGCCCGGCTAGTAGGGCATTTCCCCCAGCCAAGTGAACAATTTATTACCACAGCGTACACTACTGCTCGAAAGTCCTGGGGTGGCCGGAAGTGTTTGATCTTGCAAAGTAGAGTGATTTGATGCTAGCCCTTTTGGGCTTTTTTAACTATGTGTTGTTGAAAGGATACTTTCATTTCCACAATGAATCTGAGAGATTTTTGCTAAGTTTGTGAGTTGCAGTGTGAATCTGTCCAAGTGCATGCCATCTAGCCACCTTTGAGTGAGAGCCTAGGATAACAAATTCTATCTTGGTAGGGTAAAGTTTCAAGTAGGATTTTCACATCCATTTTGAATGGCATTAAGGCCTGCGCAAAGGTGGGCGATGTCCTGGGAATCGATAACTCTTTTGTATTGCTTAGTGTTGTCCGTGTATTGGTGTATTCAGATGTCAGTCAGCTATGAGTGTTGTGGGGTTCAATGTATAGACTGAATATGACAAGAGAGAGGATCGAGTTCTGGTGCACACCCCAGGTCACTTGGCATTGTGTCGACCTCAGAAAACCCATTTGGACAGCCTTGTGTCTCCTAGATAGGAATGAGGAGAACTGCCGTGCCTGCAAAGCCCATTCTATGACTAAGGGGGTGGGGGGGGGGGCGGTAGCATGTCTTGGTAGAATGAGTAGAATGCGGCCAAGAAGTAGTAATAGGCATACATCACTTTCATCGATAATTTGCAGTCTCATCAACCACCTCAATGGTGGCTGTCTCCTTGCTGAGTTTTGGGGCGGAAGCCAGTTGAGTTGGTGAATTGATTGGCATTCACCTTCTCAATGATCTTTCCGATACAAGGCAATCTACTAATAGGACAGTAGTTTGCCAGATCCTTTGGGTCGAGGGTGTGTTTTTTTCAAGAGGATGAGCCCAGTTTGTCTGTCTTGAAAAGTGTGTTCGCTAAGAGAGGAGTTTACTATCATGAGAAGGGCAGTCATGGTGGGACTACTGTCTTGGATTGCACAAAAATCCCTCTGAGTCATAGAGACAGGTCAAAGGTTTTAGTTTTTTCCTTTGTGGGTTCTAAGGCCATTGTTTTCTCTCATGTTTTTAACCTCCTCCCTAACCCAGGCATCTGTAACCCCTAGTTGGTGCTAGTGAATGTTTACTCGTACTCTCTAGAAGCTTATCTTATACTGCAGATGGTATGCTAAGACGGTGGCTGTCTAATCTCCCCAAGTGACTTCCTAACTATCCCTACTCTATCCAGTGGTTAGTGTTTCTTATGTAAACTGGGATAGTGGACTTACTGTGTTGCATTCAGGATGGTTCACTCACACCCCTGTTTACCTCTTCCCTTCTGCTGTTACTACTACACCCCTCTTGTTTACTCCTCCCGCTATTCTTCCATCCCTCCAATGTTTCACTCCTCCTTTTTCTTGCCAGCCTTCATCTTATGTGGAAGTTAGATTTGTGGAACGCTTTGTACTAGCTCCTCGTTCCCCAGTGGTATCTCCTGGTCACTGGTTAATGCTGGATATCTAGGAGATGATTTTAGCTACTGCTTATCAATTTTCAATCCCTGCGCTACTCAAGTACCCTTCTTTCACTCATCTTGAAAGGGAGGCTAAGCCTGCCCACTTTCTCTTTGCGGATCTGCCATGTACAAACAATGGGAAAGTAGGCATTTGTGACAAACCAGAAGAAGGAGTGCAATTTCTAAGATGTTTTTTTAACTAAAGAAAAAAATGCCTATCTAACCCTACTGCAATGAGGGAAGTTGCCTGCATAATTTACTAAAAAGTAAAGGTGCTCGTCAAAGTCGAAAGAAATAGTCCTTAGGCCAAATCTCATTAGCTAAGTAGTGCCTACCACTTAGAAGAACAATAACATACAAGAAGACAGGAGGCCTAAGCAATGGCCTCTATCTTTGGTCTCCTGCTTGACCCAATCGCTTGGATCTCATTCTATATTAGGTTTTAAAAGTTCATCAATTTCTCGTAACTCAGTTCACAACCTTTCTGCGGATTCTATATTCCAAATCTCAATTCCATAGGCTTCTCTCTCTCCAGGAAGAAAAGGTTTTCTTAATTTAATTTTGTTTTTAAAAATGTGTCAATGTCTCGCAACCCACTTCACAACCTGACTCTAGGTTCTGTTGTGTCAATTTGTACTTCCGTACAGTTCCCTCTTTACACGAAGAAATGTTTTCGTCATATGATACCCCTGTTTTTGATTCAGGGATTGGCAGTGGTCTAATGTGATACTTAATGATTGGAACCCTGCAGGTTCTCTCTTTCTCGAGTCCAGACTGTCTCTCTGTTTCGCTTGGCTCTCCAATGCTCAATGGCTCTTTGATAGGTTTACTTTATCTATATTCTGGGTTATCTGGCTTCTGTAACTCTTCCGGCTTTCCCAGCCTCTAACGTTTCTCAGCCTCGTAGGATTCTCCAAAACCCTCTGCACCTGTGTCAGACTTGCGTTAGCAGGGCCCTGAACAGGCGTCTGCCCGTTCACGTTTACCAGGTTCCAGTAACCATTTTAGGCCTTCCAGCCCCCAGTATCTCTGTTCGCCTCTCACCATGGCGTTACCTCTTCAGGAGCGTTCACTTCCCTTCTGTTGCTTGGCTCTGCAGATAATATACTTCTGAAGCAGAGCTTGTCGTGCCGGGCTCTCTGCTGCACTTTGGTCTTGTTATTGGTTATCGGGCCCATGGTCCATGATGGCTACCATATGGTCGCGCCACCAAGATGAGATGGTCACTGTTTCATCTTTCCACCGACCTTGGTTTCTCTGTGGGACAAGACGCCAGCCTTCCGGTGTCTTTCGAGCAACTTGTTCACTCTCCACGCTACTGATGGCTCGGTGGTCCAGCGTGGCTCCGGCCCTTGTGGTAAGTCAGGAGGAGGCAGACAAAGGGGTGGCGTTTTATGCAAAGCTTTAATTGAAATAATAAGCGAAAGCCCTATCTTTCCCTATAATGAAGTAGCGGGGGCCTGTTTAACAGAACTCCTAACTATGGTGCTTGTCCGTGTGGTTGTCCAATTTAAAAAGTCCAACCTCCGTCCAAAAACTATTCTGCTCTGACCCTACCACTAATAGTTAAGCAAAACAAAAAGGGACCAAGGAGAATGATTCCCTTCTCCTGGCCAAGCTTGCTCAGCCTTGGTAGCTGATCTTTGTATTGTTCCTTGTAATAGTTCTGAATAGCCCATGTAGTTCCCCAAGGGGGCTTTTCCAGTCTCTCTCAGGTGTCCACTGATTCTTCTGTTTCAATATCCTATATTGCCCTATATTTCATTATATTAGGATCCGGCTCCTTTCCCAACTCGGTTTCAGTTAGTGTCTCTCTTCCTCTTTCTTGACCTTGGTATACTTTATTGTTCTCCCAGCTACTGAGACAAGGGAGATGTCCCACAAGGTCTTCTTGGCCCGTTTATGTTTTTCTTAAGTACTGGGATGAGGGGGACTCCTGAAGTCTTCTTGACTTGCTTTATGCACTTCACATCTACTGTGATGAGAGAGATTACTCCCGTAGTATTCTTGACATGTATTATGGCTGTCGCACTACAAATCACCTTCCAGTGTGAGCGAAATTCGTGAGCAAAGTGCAAACTGCCAAAAGATAAAAGAACATGTTGAATGTGTATGTACAGTGCTAATCCTGAAACAGCTAAGCATGTCTTAACGGAGTATCCTCACTTCGGTCCCACATATATGATTGAATTTGGTAGATTTGTACATAACTATGACACGATCAACACTATGAATTTTTGGTTATACTGTCTAAACACTGAGTCAGCTGCTATGCACATTGCACTTTTAAGGATATGGCAAAATGTAGCATTTCTATTAGAGAAAATTTCTTAAAGATTTTAATGAACCTGTACTGTATTGTTGGTTAAAGATGTAAAGATGTATATGGTTTAATATTGTATTATAGGATTTGAAAGAATGTATATTAATTGACAGTTGGAAAAACAAAACACAATATGAATAAATAAATAAATTATAGCTTTCACAATTACTGCGACAAGAGAGAGGACTTCCACAGTATTCTTGACTTGTATTATAAGTTTCACAATTTCCCCGGACCCTCCCAGGTCTCCCGCCGCTCCCATTACCTTGGACTCGGCAGGTTGGCATCACCGGTTCTTCTTCGGGTCACAGGTCTGCTTTGCGTCTAAAAAAAGAATCCCAGTGTTTCTCTCTCAGGCTTCTCGTGCTTCTCTGTGGCTCCGTGGAGCCCTTGGCTTGACAGTCCCGGTGATGTTTGTAGACTACATGGTCCATCTCCCCGAGGTCATGCAACCGCCTGGATCTTTCCAACTTTCAACTCAGTTGGCTTGCTGCCGGCTCATGGAGTGCTTCTCTGTCAGTCTCATGACGTCCTGTCGACTAAGGACCAGCACTCATTCCTCTGACTTCTCTTTGCAGGATTTGAGTTTCCCAGGCTGTGCTGGCCCGATGCCAGCTTCCCCTTTCAGCAATTCTTAGCTCTATTTTTATATGATCTTCCTGGGTCCTCCCCAGTGGCGGATTATAGTCCTTCTTTAGTTTCCAATGGTTACTCTATAGGGCTCCTTGGTTCCAACTCTTGTCAGTACAGTCTGGCTCCATTAAAGCTGTAGATGTCATTACTACTTCACTCTTCTTCTTCCCAGTACTGTTGGGTCCCAACCTATTGCCATTCTTCATGTCTCCTTTACTCTTCCTCTTCTCTGTGGTTTTAGACTTTAGTTGAGTATGGGAACAGATATTGCAATAGCAAACAGTAGTTTGTTCAGGTTGGATTTCTTGGGATATTGCACGTCTAAGGGTCCCATAACATAGAGGGTCAGGGAGTTCCTTCACGGAACCAGAGTACTTTTCCCCAAGAGAGAAGTCTCTCCCTGTGAGGTCCCACTTACCGCCACCCCTAGAGGGTATATTGTATAGCAGGCAAACCTCCATAGCCTCACAAGGAGAGGTTCTCCTCTGGGGAGAAGTGACTGAATCCCTCTTTTTGTCACAGCCCCCAGGACGTTTTTTCTGTCAGAGGCTTGCCTCTGTGTAGGATTCTTCCACTTCAATTCAAAGTTCCTCTTGGTTTTATGTACATCATCGGAAACCAAAGGGGTGTGACTTACCCCTTTACTGTGGATTTCAGGCAAGATCCAGCATTACCTGAAGCCAAAGAGATGGAAGAAATTTCACTATTTGGTAAATCCAAAACAGAAGTCAAGTCAACAGTGGAGTTAGTTAAACAAACCGGTTTGGGCAAATTACAAGCAATAACGTGCTTACAATTAATAGAGATTGATTTTGAGGAGGGTTCGGCAGTGAAGAAAAGTCTTAACTGCTCTCTATATAGGTGGAGAGTACAGATTTTATTGGGGCTCTAATCCTATCCTGGGAGCCCTTGCCTCCAAAGGGGAAGTCACTCCCAGTGAGTTCCTACTTGCCCAAACCCCCAGGGAGGGTTTGGATGAGCGAGCTCCCCTACTCTAGCTTCAAAGGGGATGGTTCCCCTAGGGGAGAAGGGACAAATAACCTGGATTCGTCACATACCCCTCCCGTTAAATCCTGTCTCTCCCCTACTGGAGTGGTTATCTGTTAGGAATCTGGGATGGAGGAGAAAGGGTGTCAGGAGACGGTATCTCCATACATGAACTACATTGCCCAGCATTCCTTGAGGCATTTTGTAGTTTGTGCCGTGGGCGCGTGTGGCCAGCTGACACTCATTAGTACAGCTTATCAAGGGCCAACGGCGCACGGCAGGTGTGGCTTATTCTGAATTTCGGGGAGAAGCCATGCCGGAGGATTAGGAGACCGCTGACACTCGCTGGGCCATATTCATTGGATTTCCTGCATGCATCCCGATGGCGACGGAAGTATAATGCTGGAAACTTTCACGCCGGGTGCTCGGTCTCCTTGAAAACAACACGTTCCTTTTGCAGCGGGGAAAAACGGACTTGCGCTGCTGTTACAGGCTACTAAAGATTACGTCCGGGAAGGCTTGCGAGCTTCCCGGATGACAGATAAGTGCTGCATTTACTTATTATGCAAAACGCTGCTGTTTTTTGTTCATTTACTGGTTTGCTATGAACGTATAAGGCAGAACTTTGACTGGCATTTTCAGGCAGTCTGTGGTACAGGGGTTATGCGCAAGTCCAGCAACACAGGACAAGTATCTCTGGCGCTTAGTTTTGGTTTTCATTAATACAGGCGTTTGGAGTATGGTAAACGCTCTCGAAGCGGAGTGTCTGCAGTCCATTGAACTGAATATGCAGGGGGGAGACAAACCTTGACAGTCCCAGGGCTGTGTTTTGATACGTGTCTACCATTGTTTTGTTTCTATGTCATGTAAATGTGCAAAAGCTTGCCCTATGGGCCATTTGTGATGGTTTTTTCATGTTGGGAACTATTCCCATTTACATGTTTCATCCTGCTTGCTTACATGTACTCCATGCCATGTGTGTGCCTGTATCAAGGGGTACTATATAAATGTGTGGTCAGGAACCAGTACATTGAGACCTGTATTAAGAGGCTTAGGTTGTTACTGGAAGTAGAGTTTGGCTCTATGCTATGTTACCAAGGTACAAGATATAGTAGGGTTGTTTCCTGTTGCTTCCCCGGTCCTATCCACACTAGGTGTTTCCTTAACCTCTTTCCAGTGATCCTATACTCCCATCCCCGTCCACAACCTCTCCCTAACCCTCTTCCCCCCACTGGCTGCCACGTGGTATTCTGTGGTTATAATCAGGTACCTGTGCCAACCACAGGTGGAGGGTCGACTTCATTCGGCTTCTGTGGTTCGGGGGAGAGTGTCGACATCACTCACCCCCCTTAGTTACGACATTATCCCCCGAGGCATGATACTTCTCTGCCAATCTTAAGGATTACTTAAGAGTTCCTCTGGGAATTCCTCCCATGATGACAAGTAAGTGTCTCCGATTTCATCTAGTGGAACTGAACCATGGTCTCGATTTTTCTGAGAAATCTCCTGTGTAACCTCAAACATCCACCCTTGTACCCCTTATGTTTATTTTTGGGCACCTGTGTGTTGCTCACAGAGCAGGGTATGAGCTGGTGGCAGCTACATGCTCACTCGGCAGTGGCTCTGAGAGTCCTCAATTTTTGGGACACCCAGGGCCTGCCATAGGAGTCAATGGATTCCTGAAGAAAGGCAAGACGGCTACTGTGGCCTTTTGCTTTCTATTGCCTTTTACCTTGTTTCCCAAAGTCCTGGGAATCTCTGACTCTCTCCCTTCCTCCTGACTGGCGTTTGGGTGGAAATACCACATATGGCTTTGGGGCTGCCTCCTGTCAGACTGACTGGAGCCTTCCCAGGGGCTTTGTGTTGTGGGTACACTCTTGGGATGGGGCCTGTGTGAATGGAGTCTAACGTGAACTCACATTCTGTGTTATGGGTGTCTGGGATTCTGTGTGTGGCACAATGCCTGAGACAGCCCTGACTGAAACTGACATGAATGCAGTGTAGTGTGCTGAAAGGCTGGGTGCTCACCCCAATCCACATTCTTTGTTATGTGACCAAATGTGTATAACAGTGGACCGCTCACTCACCAATTTGTTCAGAATCTGAAGTCAAAGCTGTTCCTTGAAGCCCAACTGAAGGAGAAGTCTGCTGCTGCATTTTCTTCATGTAATCCAAAAGCTGTTGTGTTCTTCCAAGTACAGATGCCGAGAGGACCTGTTTAGGAGACCTCTCCCCAAGCTACGAGGGACCATCGTGCAACCTGATACTCTTCCTCCGTAGTGCCATAGAAGCCAGTCCTGTGTGCCTGCTGTCCATATAAGGGGTTTTAGTGAGTTAATTGCTGTCACCCAGGGTCCGGAGGAGCATTTGTGACTGGTGGAAACCTGTTACTGTCTACTGCCCAGAAGAGGGGGTACCCTGACATAGTGCTGCTGGACACCCAGAGCTGCAAAAGTTCCAAACTGCCAAAGAATACTTAAAGGGACATCCTTCCAATCACCACTGACGCCTTTTTCCCTCCAGAGAAGGTCCAGGGTCGCTGAGTGCAGAGGAAGGTCTTCCTGTGGGTTTCTTACCACCAAAATCCAACAAAGACGTACTGAGGGTCCAGACTTAGTGAGTGTCTGTGGTCCACTCCAGTGGTCGAGTCCATGTCACTGCAGCACCGAAGAACCGAAAGTCCGAAAACTGCAGGATTCCGAAACCCGACACCAAAAGTGATATGATATGATATGATAAGGCATTTGTAACGCGCCTATACACAAGTGTTTTTTTTTTATTTAACTTGTTATAATTTACAATTTTTTTACAAGAAATGAAAAGAAAAAATATGAGTCTCCACTCCCTCCTTCTGTTCTCAGCTTCTAATAAAATGTTTCATGAATCCAAGCTTACAACCAGACAGACCGCTCCTCCGGAGTTCCGGGCCCACGGCCTCGCTCTTGCTTATAGTCTTAAAGCTTCAAATTCATAAAGAACTGGGAAACCGCTATCACATAACTAGTGTTATCTCCCTCGATTAGGCGGTTCCACCAATCCTCTTCATTACACGTTCTTGACTCCTTGAACAAGTGACCCAAGTGTGCTGTTCTCAGCTTTGACAGGTTCTTACATGATACTAGTAAATGTCGGAGCGTCTCTGTTTGCAACTTGACATTGCAGAATCGGCAGCTATTGTCCAATCTTAGTTTTCTTATGGTTCTGATCTCGTTAGTTGGCAAGAGATTAATTTGTACTCGTAGGAAGTTGTCTCTCAGGGTCTTGTTTGGGAATTTTTTTAGGTAATTCGGTAGGTCATTTATGCCTCGCGTTGTTGGTGGCAAATGACCCATCAATTCACTTCTGTGTTCTTGAGCTGTCATCTGCATCCAATCTTGTTCCCGAAGTTTTTGTTTTACTTTATTCGGATTTTGAATAAGTTCTTCTTCGGAGCTATTGATCTGTTCAAGGATCTTATGATTTTCTTTCGTCCACAGCATCAGAAGATTGCTTTTCTGTTCTTTAATTTCTGTATGAATAAAAGACATTACATTCGGACGGTTGCTAGTTAGAGACTTCCTGTATAGCATTAATGAATTTCTAGCAACCATCGACTCCAAATATTGCAGACAGAGTTCCTATGACCTATGCACCCGTCGCCGGCAGAAGTCATTTAAAGTCCACATATGCCTTATTCTCATCTGAAAAGCCTTTAAGGTGGCCACATCAAGTTTCACCTTCCCAGGACTTCTACAGTTGGAGAAATCGTTGACCAACAGAGAGCACCACGAAGAGAAAGACTGCTGCACTTCAAAAATACTTTGGTTAAATTTTTCTTCTTGAACGCAGTGTCCTAGTGGCTTCTTCTTCCAAGGGGTTTGGGGGGGTTCATCCTTTAAGGGAATCATCAAGTGAAACCGAGAAACTCTGCCACTTTGCGTGCCAAGGCACCAAAAGTACTGTGACGAGGAAGAGCATCTTCTAGCCTCAGGAATCGTCTACAGGTCCCAGATTCGTCTTGGATCCTGTTCCCCTGTGGCCTCTGAGGTGCTTTCGGGTGGTAGAACCTTTAGGAAGAAAGTACAGGGTTATTGAACATTTTTGGACTGGGCTGTAAAAGACAAGATAAGTTACTTCCTAACTTTTCCATTATAGGTTGTCCAGGTGGGGGATCTTCACACAGAATTGTCTATCTAGTCTAAAGAAAGCATTATGCCACTGTTCATAAATAACCTGCCTTTTATCCCTAATCTATGCTGGTACACCTCACTTAAGAATTAGAAGAACCAACTGTCTGCATTTGGTGCATCTATTACTGAATTTACATATCGTGTGGTACCACATAGAGTGTATATATTTGCCATTCTTTGAATAGAACGGCCGGAGTACAAAGTGTCATTATTTATATGTATGTATATATAACAGAGCCTTATCTTATCTAAAGACGCTGTGTTATCACCTAAAATAGTGGACACTCCTTTGTGGGGCTTGGGGACTGACTGTAGTTAAGAACCTGCCTGCATCACCTCCTGAGTGCTTAAGCCTTAGTTGCTCGTCCAAGCTACCATATAGCTTACCTTGGCTAGGTTGCGCAGTGCCTTGGTCCTAACCATATAGAAGACAGAAGTACAGATACCCCCCTCCAGTCTTTACACTGGTGGTACAGTGGTGGAATCACTGGTTTTAAGAAACAGGGCCTCATCATGAGTTGGGCAGTATCCCGGCAGTAATACTGCTAGGATACCGCCCAGTGCTAATGGCATTACCGCTACTTAGTCCAGTGCTATAAGCACCGGATCACGAGTAGTGGTTGGGCAGTAAATCCCCATTCACCATTACAAATACAACCGGCAGTAATTGCGCCAGCGGTAATAATGCTGAAAATGGACGAAAAAGGCCCAGTAAGTGGACATTTTTATCTGCAGCTTTTTGCTGTAGGTAAATCTCCAACTTACCGCCCAACCCATGCTAGGGCCAGTCTTTAAATGCAGCAGTCATAGTTTTACCGCCGCATTTAAGGGCTATCACCCAACTCGTGATGAGGTCCACAGTGTTTAACTTAGCTACTACAAAATATCCTATCTTCTTTACTATTTTAGGGTTTAGTGGTGTATACTGATAACTGCACTACAAACAATGGAAACTATTGCAAATGGTAAAGTGACCAGGAGCAGTTTAGAGGCTCTCCAGAGTGCTTGTGAAGTGAGTGGAATAGATTTTGAACATGAGTGTATGGCAGAGCATATAGCTGCCCTTGTGGATGTCCAGGCAGATTTTGATACTCATGATGAACATGGGGGTGGGGGACTATGAGGGGGCCCTTACCCCTGGTGAAGTCACAGATGTTGCCAATGGAATTGCACCTCTCTTGTCACCTCTATTCCAAAACCCAGCATTGTTTCTCATTGAAGTGCTCTGGAACTTGAGCTATTAAGGATGAAACTAGCCTTTGAATACAAAAAGTTAGAGACTGAAGCTGAGTTGAAGAAAGAGGAGTTGGCTCAACAAGTTATACTCAAAGAAAGAGATCTTGAACTCAAAGACAGGGATCTTGAACTCAAAAATAGAGACACTGAATGTCAAAGACTCCAGCTAGAGAACGCTAAGGTGGAAACTTCACCCAAACCAGTTGAGAGTGTCAGGTCTCGTGCAACCAATTTCATGAAAGATTTGGTTGGTGTGTATGTGGAGGGTTCTGATATCTTCCAAAGGATAGAAGCATTTGAGATGGCTTGTGGTATACATGATGTTGATCATAGAGAAGTGTTTGTTAAGTAGACTACCTCAGACTAGTTATGGCTGTATTCTGAAACTAAGTGTGGAAGAAAGAAGTCAGTAGGAGTGTATGAAAGCTGCTTTGGTTGCCAAGTTTTTAGACGTTCATGGATTATAAGAAGAGAGAGAATATGTCTTGGGTTGATTGGGCAAGTGCTACACATATGAATATGATGGGATGGGTTGATGGTTACAAAGTGAAGTCCTTTGTTGAACGTTCTTACCTCCTGTTCTTTTAAACATTTTTCTGAGGCTTGTTCACCAGATCTGCGTCAGTACATTGCTGACCAGAATATCTTGGACCCCTTTAAGTTGGCTAAGTTGGCTAACAAATGGGTCTCCCACAGGGTGTCCCATAAGCATCCCAGTGGGAATGACAAGGCCAAAGAAAGAGGGACCCTTCAGAAGGCTGAGGAGTTCAAGAAGCGTCCACATTTGAATAAACCTAAACATTCTCCTTCTAAGGTCCAAATACGTAGTGGGGATAAGTCTCACAAGGGTGGGAGTAGGAGTAGTGGTGCTCCTGCTGCATAGCAGGCTCCCTCTGGATCCAATTCAGTTCCCTTAATTCCTGGCACCTGTTGGGACTGTGAGGCTTGGACCACAGAAAGGGTGACCCCAAGTGTAGAGGTAAGGCACTTGGTGTCCAGGCTGTCAGCCTGACCTACCCTTACTCTATGCCTGAGGTGGAAGCCACTATCCTCCCCTCCTCTCCAGGAATCACCTTTGGATCTCCTGCAGAGATTTCCTTAGTATCCCTTGGGGCCTGGGACCAATACTCAGAGGTACTGACTACTATCCCACAGAATACAGATTGTTGAAGTGTCCTCATAAATGGCCAGCCTTCCACTGCTTTGAAAGACAATGGGGCTAGCATGACAGTGGTGGACATGACCTTGCTCAGGCCAGAGGACTATGTAGGTGCTGCTCTGAGAACACTAGGTTAGCTGGTGGGCCTCCCAAACCTTCTCCTGTCGCCCTGGTCACCATTCAGATTGTTGACAAGACAGAAAATCTTCCTGTCCTGGTTCAGGACAATGTACCTGCCAATGTTTTGTTGGAGAATGACTTAGTAGGGATGGGGTTAATTTCTAATGGGTTACCCCGGACCGCTACTGCAGTCAATAGGTCATAGGTCAAACAGGGTCTGACTGATAGTCAGGTAATCAAGCTAAAGGAGAAACCCAAGGCTAAGAGGAAGAGAAGAGTAAGAAGACCATCTCTGAGAAGGGGGCTCCTTATATTATAGCTGTTTCAGCAGCTCCCACTGTGGTCCCAACTCCAGAGGGACTTGGCCCAGTGGTGACCTTTGACTCAACTCTTGAGGGAGAAGAGCCAGGGGACCCTCATCAGGGATAGGTATTAACTCCCAGAGGATCATGCAGACCTCCAGTACTTGTTGGCTGAAGGTGGGCCCTCTATGGCGGATTTCTTTAAGGGTCAAAGAGAGTGACACTCTCTTGAGGGTCTAAGAAAAGAGGCCCAGGCACAAGGTGAAGTGCCTAGGTCTTCTCAGATGTGTTGGGTGGGCGAGGCGCTCCTTTATAGTGAGACTAATCAGCCTGCACCTGGTTCAGTCAAGAGGTTGGTTGTACCCAAGGTATACAGGCCCTTCCTTTTGCAGTTGGCACATGAGGTACCCTTAGCTGGTCATCTTGGGACCACGAAGACCAAGCAAAGGCTCTCAGTCCACTTTTCTTGGCCCAGAATGGGAGTAGAAGTGGACCCTCACTGCAAGACCTGTCCCACTTGTCAGTTGTCTGGCAAGACTGGAGGCAGGGTCATTGCGCCACTACAGCCTTTGCAAGTGGTTGACACACCATTTGAGAGGGTGAGCATCAACATTGTTGGTCCCCTAGACCTTCCAACATCAGGTGGACAGAGGTTAATCCTGGTACTGGTAGATCATGCCACCAGGTACCCTGAGGCTATACTCCTTCGGACCATAACAGCCAAGGAGGTTGCCAGGGATCTCCTTGGCATTTTTACCAGAGTTGGTCTCCCTAAAGAGGTGATTTATGACAGAGGAACCAACATCATGTCTAGGTACATGCAAGCTATATAGAAGTAATGTGGTGTATAGAAGGGCATGTTGGGTGCTTTGGAAGAGCCCCCAAGGAGGAAATGGGATCTCCTCCTGCCATGCCTGATGTTTTCCCATAGAGAGGTGCCACCAGAGAGTGTTTGTTTCAGCCCATTTGAGCTGCTCTTTGGATATCCAGTGAGGGGCCCCTTGCCTTAATATGAGAAGGTTCGGAAGCCACCCTTCCAGGTCCTGCCAAGCAAGTGGGGCACTATGTGTTGGAGCTCAGAAGGAGGATGACACAGATGATGCACCAGACAACAGCAAATTGTAAGGCAAGCCAAGAATTTAAAAAGTACTGGCATGACCATAAGGCCTATCAAGTGCATTGGATCCTCGTGATGGAGCCTACCAAGCCTCAAGCTTTGGCAGATAAGTGGACTGGACCCTTCAGGATAATCTCCAAGATGGGTGAAGTCATCTATCTGGTTGCAATCGGTGCTCATGGGGTAGAGTGCAACTCGCTCCAGTTCTGACACAAGAGCAGCAAAGGACCTTCAGGGCTTTGCTTCAGCAGTAGGCCCCTCTGTTCTCACTGACACCAGGCTTCACCCCATGGTGTAGGCATGATATTGACAACGATGACAGTGTACCTGTCAAAAGGAGATTCTACAGATGTCAGACACTGTTAAGAACCACGTCTAGGTAGAGGTTGCCAAGATGTTGGGCTTGGGTGTTATTGAACCCTCAACCAGACTATGGTGAAGCCTAGTGGTCTTTGTCCTCAAGGCAATTTCTCCAGCATGGAGTCTGGCATGGATTCACATGCTCATGAATATTCCCCGTCGTCAGGCTGGGAATCCTCGGTAAAGAAAAAATCAGTATCAGTTTCGTTTCTGATCTGTCTTTCGTAGTAGTAACCAATCACTGATCTCTGCGTCATACTGACCACAGCCAATGACTGCCCTCTACCTAAGCCCCACCTCTGGCAGCCATCTTCAGATTTATACCGCACGTTCAAGTGTTGGGATCCTCGTGCTATTGCTCTCGAGCGTTAGTGCTATTTTTTCACATTTTTTCTCAAAAAACTTCTATTTTTCGGTCAACAGAGCCTCAAGCTCCACCGTTTCTTCATCCGATCAACGGGGACCCGTGTCGGATTCGTCTATGCCCCTCAAGGTTTCGTCGAGCCACGTTTTTGGAGGACTCCAGAAGTTTCTCAGGCCCATCTCGGACATGGCCCAGGAGAAGGGAAGCTCGACGCCCGGAAAGCTGTTCAGGGTCTGCCCTGGATGCCAGCTTCAAAATGTCTTTAAGGAGGACGAACACTCCCTTTGTCTTTACTGCCTACATGAGGACAAGACGCACGTGGAGAAGGACTGTGCGTTTTGCGGCAATATGTCGGAGCGGACCATGAAGGACCGCCATCAACGTCTCGCCAACTGGCTGGAAGGGAAGAGCCCGTCAGGTGAGAAGAAGAAGAAGAAGTCCGAGCGTTCTTCTAAGACCTTTGAGGACGCCTCGGTGTCGGGGGTCCAACACAAGGCCAAGCACCGCGAGTCCGCTGGCACCGGGAGCGCCCAACGGTCGGGCTCTACGGGCGCCAGGCAGGGCGCACCCTCCCCGGCGCCATCAACCACGAGCCAACGCTCTGGCAAGAGGAAGGCCGAGCACCCGGCGAAGCTCCTGGAGAGACCCCAGTCGAGCGCGAAGGCCCCATTGGAGGGGGAGCGAGGCAGTGACCCTCCCCCAAGGAGAAGGCGGTGAGGCGGTGAGCAGGGGGGGCAGGAGGTCGTTGTGGATTCGGCCTCAACCTCTGAGGAAGAGCTGATTGAAGTCTTAAGCCACGGCGTTGGCGTGGAAGAAGACCAGCCCGTCGGGAGGGACCCCGACGTAGGAGACGACGATAACGTCGAGGGTTCCGACGGGGCCCCTGACTGCCCGTCGGACTCCCCTCAACCAGTGCCGCAAGACAACTCGGCGGCCATTTTGTTGGCTATACAGTCCTTATGCTCGGAGATAAGGACGAGACTGCCGTTACCACCAGCGGAGGAACCGCTCCCGACGGGGGACCCAGAGCCAGGCCCTTCTGGGAGCCCTCCCCCCTAAGAGAAGAAGGATTCATCCTCCACCTCCTTTTCAGCCATCGCGCCCTGTTCAGCCCTCCTCCCCGTCCACGACTCGTGGAGATGATACGGGGACTGACACGGCCGCGACGGGTACAGAAGACGAGGTTTACGACGAGGATCTGCCGTCGTCACCTCCCACCCGGGCTTCCCCGCCCGACGAGATTGGATCGTTTCACTCTATGATCGACAGGGCATCCGAGCTTTTCCAGCTCTGCCCGGAAGAGAAGAAGGAGGAAGGTTTCCTTTATCAACGGCGCAAAGCCAAGAGGAAGACGGTCCTCTCTGTACCTCTACTGGACGATATTTGGGATGAGGGCCTCGCCCTCCTCAAGAACCCATCCACGACGCCGGCTAGAAGGGATCGGTACGAGAAGAAGTACCGGGTCCCGGACGCGGCCCCCTTGTGCCTTCGGGCACAGCCGACCCCGGACTCGGTCGTCTCCGCGGCGGCCAGGAAGAAAGCGGGGGGGGGGCGCGGCCTCTACGTCGACCTCCCCGCCGGACAGCGAGGGAAAGTAATTAGATACGATGGGACGCAGAGTCATCTCGTCTGCAGCGACGACGATTAAGGCGGCCAACGCCTTGGCTATCGTAGCCCGCTACGACAGGGAGTTGTGGTACAAACTGGCCCTCCTGCTGGACTTCCTACCGGACGACAAGAGGGCGGAAGCCCTAGAGATCTTGCAGGAAGGAGAGGTGGCGTCGGACCATGCCATTACGATTGCGACGGACATCGCTGACACTGGATTTCGCCAGTTGGGCAACGACGTGTGCCTTAGGCGGCGTGGATGGCTCAAGGCTACTGACTTCCGTTAGGACGTGCAGACCAGAGTCTTGGACATGCCGTTCGACGGAAACAACCTGTTTGGGAAAACAGTGGACGATTCCCTTAAAGCCATCAAGGCAGACACGGAGACGGCCCGGGCTCTTGGGGTTCTCCAGCAACGGCGGCCGCCCTTTCGGAGCGGCAGAGGCAAACAGGGTGCCTCCAAAGGTTCCGGCGGCGGATTTTCCACCTACCGTCAAGCGGCCCGTTCGTCGTCGCAGGAAGCTTACAGGGGACGAGGCAAGTCGGGCGGACCCCGTCGTCGTCGCCAAGGAGGACAAGGCGGCAAAGCCTCGTCGAAGCAGGACTGAACCATCCGTGGGGTCGGGCCCCCACCGAAGCACCCCGGTGGGAGGCCGGCTGGCGAGCTTCGTCAGCGTGTGGGAGTCCATCTCCACCGACCGTTGGGTGCTGGACGCCCTAGCTCAGGGTCACGCGCTCGAGTTTCTAAAGAGGTGCCCGCGCGTCCCCCCTGTGGCCAGGAAAGAACATCACGTCCCTCAACTTCTCTTGGAGGTAAAGGCGATGCTCAAGAAGGGCGCCATCAAGCTCGTCCCAAAGAGGCTTCGGGGCTCCGGAGTTTACTCAAGATACTTCCTCGTGAAGAAGAAGACGGGAGGATGGCGTCCCATCCTGGACCTACGACGGCTGAACAAATTCATCAAGGCACAGAAGTTCCGGATGGTCACCCTCCAACACGTCCTGGGTCAGCTGGAGGAGGGCGATTTCCTGTCGTCGTTGGATTTGGAGGATGCCTACTTCCATATTCCCATCCTAAAGGGACACCGAAAGTTTCTCAGGTTCGTGGTCCAAGGGCGTCACTACCAGTTCAGAGCCCTTCCCTTCGGACTGAGGTCGGCACCCAGGGTGTTCACCAAGTGCCTCGCACCGGTGGTGGCGCAGCTGCGCCGAGAGGGGATCCAAGTCTACCCCTACCTGGACGACTGGCTCATCCGAGCGAAGACGAAGGAGCTTGCCGTGGAGCACACGGCAAGGACCGTCCAACTTCTCACGGACCTGGGATTCTCCATAAACTAGGCCAAGTCCCACCTGGTGCCCGCGCAAGACGCACTGTTTCTGGGAGCGAAGCTCGACACAGTGTCACTTCTGGCCTCTCTGTCGGAGGAAAGGACGAGGGCCATCTTGGGCAAGGTGCAGCGGATGCTGGTTGCGGACGCGGCCAGAGTGAGGTCCATCAAGTCCCTCCTCGGAATGATGTCTTCTTGCATTTACCTCATCCGCCTGTGCAGGCTCCGGATGCGCCCGTTGCAGGAGTTCCTGGACGCGCGCTGGATCCAGACGACGGGCAGCTTCGAGGAGAGGATCACACTCGACGAGAGTTTCCGACGAGTGATCCGGTGGTGGGGCACCCGCGCGCATCTGACGGCGGGCATGGACTTCCAGACCCCCGGCCACCAGGAGACAGTGACCACGGATGCCTCCCTGGAAAGGTGGGGAGCGCACACAATGAAAATCTACACGCGAGAGGCCTTTGGCTCCCGACGGAGAAGTCCCTCCATATCAACGTCCTGGAGCTCCGTGCAGTGTTTTGGGCCCTCAGGTCCTTTCTTCCATCCCTCAAGGGCAAGGTGGTGAGGATCTTCACCGACAACACCACCACCATGTTCTACATCAGGAAACAGGGCGGAACCAGGTCCCCAGCCCTGTCCATGGAGGCGCAGGATCTGTGGCATTGGGCCGTCGCCCAAGGGATGTTTCTGGTGCCGTTTCATCTGGCAGGGATAAAAAACACCATCGCCGACTCACTCAGCAGGGAGCTGCGCTCGTGCCACGAGTGGGAACTACAACAGGATCTAGTGGACTGCCCCTTCCGTCAGTGGGGCACACCCCAGATCGATCTGTTCGCGACGGCGACAAACTCCAAGTGCCGGAGGTTCGCCAGCAGGTTTCCCCAGCCGAGGAGCATTTGCAATGCTTTCTCGATCCCCTGGGAGGGCCTGTTTCTATACGCGTTCCCTCCATTGCCATTGCTGATCCGGCTCATCAACCAGCTCAAGAGGTCACGGTGCAGGATGATCCTCGTCGCACCTGCGTGGCCGAGGCAGATATGGTTCCCGGACCTTCTGGACTTGTCAGCGTCCCCGTCAATCAAGCTGCCAGTGGACGCGGATCTTCTCTCCAGGGAAGGAGGCGCCATCCTCCATCACGACCCGAAGTCGCTGAGCTTGCAGGCCTGGCGCCTGCAGCGTTAGAGTTTGGAGGATACGACAGACCGGCCGACTGCAGAGAGGTTCTTGCAAAGGCCAGGGCGTCCTCAACTCTTAAATGCTACGGACACAAATGGAAGAGGTTCTCTGTCTGGTGCCACGCACAGAAGATTAACCCTCTACGGATTACGGCTCCCCAAGTACTGCCGTACCTACTGACGCTGGCCAAAGCTGGACTGGCGCACGCGTCCATCAAGATTCATCTTGCTGCGATCTCCCGATACACCAGAACCACGGGGCGGACGTCTTTGTGGTCTCATCGTCTGGTGAAAGAGTTCATGAAGGGACTGTTCAGATCGTTCCCGCCGGTGAAGGCTCCAGCCCCGGCGTGGGAGCTCAACGTGGTGCTGACCAAGCTCATGGGACCTCTGTTCGAGCCTCTGCACTCGGCTCCATTGAAGTTCTTGTCGTGGAAAACAGCGTTTCTTGTGGCCATCACCTCCGCACGGCGGGTGGGAGAGATCCATGCCCTTTCCTGCAAGGCCCCGTACTTGACTTTTCACGACACGAGGGTAGTGCTCAGGACGCACCCCTCCTTCATGCCCAAGGTGCCGTCGGACTTCCACCTCAACGAACCCTTGGTGTTGCCTGTTTTCTTCCCGTCGCCTTCGTCGCTGGCTGAAAGGACTTTGCACTCGCTGGATGTGGCTAGAGCGCTGAAGTTCTACGTGGACCGCACGAAGTGTTTTCGGAAGACGTCACAACTCTTTGTGAACTTTGGACCTGTCAATCAGGGGAAGGCTCTCTCGAAGGCTTCCATTTCCAGATGGCTCTCCGGCTGTATCATGTACTGTCATTGGTTGGCAAACCGACCGCTGCCTGGCCGTCCGAGAGCCCATTCCACCAGAGCGATCGCAGCTACCACAGCGTTCCTATCTGGTTTGCCCTTGCTGGACATCTGCAGGGCTGCTACGTGGCGGTCGACGCACACCTTCACGAAATTCTACTGCGTCGATCGGGATTCCAGGGAGTAGTCCAGGGTCGGCCAAGCAGTGCTGCGCGACCTGTTCGCCTAAGGTGAGCCTGGTGAGGAGGTAAGAATTGCTTAATGTTGAGTTTGATGTAATGCTTAATGTTGAGCCTTTGCCACCTCCCGTGGTTGTACATGTGCGTACTGCTATGTATTCTTTATTCATGAGCATGTGAATCCATGCCAGACCCCATGCTGGAGAAGGAACAAGTTACTTACCTGTAACTGTTGTTCTCCAGAATGGGTCTGGCAAGGATTCACATGCGAACCCTCCCGCCTACCCCTCTGCGGCTCTTCACTTGGTCATACTGCCACTTCACGTGCTACCAAATCTGAAGATTGCTGCCAGAGGCTGGTCTTAGGTAGAGGGCAGTCATTGGCTGTGGTCAGTATGACGCAGAGATCAGTGATTGGTTTCTACTACGAAAGACATATCAGAAACGAAACTGATACTGATTTTTTCTTTACCGAGGATTCCCAGCCTGACGACGGGGAATATTCATGAGCATGTGAATCCATGCCAGACCCATGCTGGAGAACAACAGTTACAGGTAAGTAACTTGTTGCTTACCAAGGATTGGAGGTTGTGTGTGGACTACTGAGGAGTCAATTCCGTCACCAAGACTGATGCAGACCCATTGCCCAGGGCTGATGAGCTTGTGGACAATGTAGGTGCTGCCAGGTTTGTGACCACCTTTGACTTCACATCAGGCTATTGGCAAATAGCTCTGACTGACGAGGCCAATGAGAAAATGGCGTTCTCAACACCAGAAGGACTTTACCAGTTTAGGGTTATGCCTTTTGGGTTGAAGAATGCCTCTGCCACCTTCCAAAAGTTAGTCAATCATCCTCTCGGTGGGCTGGAGGCCTTATATATGCTCTACCTAGACAACATTCCTGTCTACAGTTCTACCTGGGAAGAGCATTTGACACACTTGGATAAGGGGATGCAGGCCATGAAGGGGACCAAACACACTATCAAGGCAACCAAGTGTGAGATAGCACAGGGGAGGGTCACCTATCTTGGTTATGAGGTAGGAGGTGGTCAAAGCTAACCTCTCCCTAGTAAAGTACAAGCTGTGCAGGACTGGGAGACTCCCTCTACTCAAGCGCAGGTGAGAGCTTCTTTGGGTATTACAGAAACTTCATGGCAGGCTATCGCACCATAGCTGCCCCTCTGACAGCTCCGAAATCACCCAAACAGCCGATGAAGGTTAACTGGAGTGAAGACAGTCAAAGGGCCTTTGATGGCTTGAAGGAAAGTGTGTGCAGGGCAATGTGTTGTGTGCCCCTGACTACAACAAACTCTTTATTGTGAAAACTAATACCTGAGCACTGGAATTGGAGTTGTCTTGTCTCAGTTACACAACAAAGGGAGAGAACACCCCCTAATTTTCATCAGCAGGTGACTCAAGGGTAGGGAACTTAGGTGGGCCACTTTTGAAAAGGAGTGTTTTAGTATTATTTGGGCACTTAGGAATTTTAGATCTTACCTTACAGGGTCTGCCTTTAAAGTCCAAATTGACCATAAGTCCTTGAGATGTGTGATAAACCTGAAGGTGTCTCACTTACTAGTCCCCGGGGATCTGTCATCCAGGTACCCAGGACAGGGCCATCGCTATTGGATCCAGTTCCTGTGGGTGGACTAGTGAGGGAAGATCCCCTGGATGGGGGGTACCTGGGGAGTGAAAGTAGGACATCGACGGGTGGGACGTGGTATTCCCCTTCTTATAACACCTTTTCCTCATCCTAGCACGTTGGATACTTAAACACTGTAAACCCTCCCCTTTTCCCACACGAACACTTTTGCACACCACGAAAGACAATGGACTAAAACCAGAGCTGTTTACCTGACATGTTCCAATTAAAGGGGTCAGGCAAAGACAGGCATTTAACCAGAATCATACACACCTGAGGACCGGACCCTTTCCCTTCCCCACAGGGATAAAAGGTGGAGCATGGGAACACACGATGAGCCAGGCAGACCGCAAAACGAGACAGCTATCCAAACACAGTAGTTCAAGAGGAGGAGAAAGGCGCCGAGAGGATGACAAGGAGAGAAGCAATCTTGCCCTTTCTGACCCAGACCCGCGTAGCCCCCACACAAAGAATTGTAAGACCACAAAAAATAGCCAGCGTGTGTTGCAGCAGATGTCAACGGTACATGGAGCATGTGTACGCTGATAAGCAGGACAGAAAGAGACGCCTACTACCATTGTACTGTCCTTGACTCCAGATACAAAAAAGCCAAGCAGTTCATCACAGCCGGTGAGTCGAGGGGAGAGCTGATAAGAACCCGAACTTTGTAGAACAAAAGTCACAAAATGTCAAATTAATGGAAGTTCAAAGAATTGTTAACATTAAGGGGAAAACCAGCTGCAGAGGGTTCCGGCACAACGTGGGTGCTAACTCGAGAGACTGTGGTTGATCCCGCGTTTGTGCTTACTACGGATAGCAGAAGGTCTTGGGAGAGCCGCAAGGAAAAGGTCAAAGTGGTCATACAGGGGTCTAGCAAAGTACTCTGTACAGTCGAAAGTCCTTGACCGACAAACCATTGGAAAGCTAAAGAAGATGAATCCTGCTTAGTGTGAAAGGAGAAGGAACTGTGTGGTTGGCAAGAGTGAACCCACCGGAGGGATGCCGACAGGAAGGGGCGAAGCATGATACCCTAAAGAACATTGTGATGACAAGAGCGAACCCGATGGAGGGATGTGAACAGTGCGTTGTTTAAAAAGACATTAAGACTTCTGAATGCAACAGGCGAGAGTGTTTTGTGAAAAGCCGTAGTGAACCCGACGGAGGGAGGCAAACACTCGAGAAGGGTCTGAGCCCGGAAGAGGAGGATGCAGGGGTGAAAAGCCATCACCCACCGACAAAAGCCATAGTGAAAATGGCGAAGGGAGGCTGATATTCGAGAGGGGTCTGAGCCCGGAAGAGGGGGAGCCAGTGGTGAAGAATCATCACCCCAAGTGCAATCGGAAAGGAACTTTTGTTTGTTATTTTGAGCATACCAGGCCCTCAAAAGAAAGAGACTTAACCACCAAAGATCCTGATATTGCTAGGAACATTTGTGGATCTCAGCCGGAAAGAGGGGATCCAGGGGTGACAAGTCATCACCCGACGTACATTTGAAAGGAACTTTTTGTTTATTATTTTTGAACACATCAGATCCACGGAGGCAGGAGACTTTTTGTAGAAAATAGACCAGACCGCCAAAGATTCTGATATCGGAGAACGGAACTGTTGTCTCGTGCTGGGAAAGCTTGTGAGTGTGCTCTCCTCTGGAGTCCCACCTTGTCCTGTGCTCAAAACATGGGGAATGAATGGAGACCCCCGGCTACCACATCCTGATTTATCATTTGTGAACACTTCTTTCTTTCTTATGAACACTATCACATGTATTTAGTTGTATTGGCCATCGTTTTCTTTTTAGTATAGGCCCTTTTATTTGACAAGACGCCACTAGGACTGCCTAATTATTATTTGATGGTCATAGCTTGCTCCCATCTTAGGTTTAGGTTTAGATTAGACGTTTTCTCAACCTGCATATACAGTTTAATAAACCCCCTTGAACTGTGATCACTTGTGACTGTCTTTACTATTGCCACCATGAGTTCCTTTTAGGTGGCTTATGCAGATGAAAGGTGAAAACCTCAAACTGCTCAGGTGGTCCATTAGCCTGCAAGGGCTAGACATCACCATTAAGCATAGGCCAGGGAAGAATCATGACAGTGCAGATGGCCTTTCCAGAGGAATGTTGACCGTCTGGATGAGGGTAACAATATTGTGGGAGATTAGCTGCCCTAACCTCAGTCTGGGGGGCGTATGTGATGCTGGAAATGCCTTATGGAGGGACAGAGACTCTTAGTCCTTGCTCTACCACTTCTCTGTATGTGTTTTCTCTATGGTTTCAGCCACTGAGGTCCAGCCTGGACCTTTGGAAGAGCAGCTCTTCATGTTTTCCTTTTGTGAACAACACCCATGGGTGGGGGTACACCCTTGTACCCCTTATGTGTATTTTTGGGCACCTGTGTGTTGGCCACAGAGCAGGGTATGGGCTGGTGGCAGCTACATGCTGACTCAGCAGTAGCTCTGAGTGTCCTCCATATTTAGGACACCCAAGCCCTGCCATAGGAATCAATGGATTCCTGAAGAAAGGCAAGATTGCCACTGTGGCCTCTTGGTTTCAATAGCCTTTTACCTTGTTTCCCAAAGTCCTGGGAAGCCCTGACTCTGTCCCTTCTGCCTGACTGCCTGTTGGATGGAATACCATAAAGGGCTCTGGGGATGCCTCCTGTCAGACTGACTGGAGCCTTCCCAGGGGCTGTGTGTTGTGGGTACACCCTTGGGTGGGACCTGTGCGAATGGAGTCTGAAGTGAATTCACATTCTGTGATATGGGTGTCTGGTTTCTGTGTGTGACACAAAATCCCGAGACAGCCATGGCCGAAACTGACATGAATACAGTGAAGTGTGCTGAAAGGCTCAGTGCTTACCCCAATCCACATTATTTGTTATGGGTGTCTGGGTGGAGTGAATGGCCTGAATGCCTGTGAGCCAGATTGGCTGCCTGCCTGCATGAATGCCCTTCGGTGTGATCGGTTGACTCTGGCTCAGCCTGAGTGAATGGGGACCAAATGTGTATAACAGGGGACTTCTCACTCACCAATTTGATAAGAAGCTGAAGTTGAAGCTGAAGCCAGAAGAAGCTGTTCCTTGAAGCCCCGCTGGAGAAGTCAGCTGCTGCATTTTCTTCATGTCATCCAAAAGCTGATGTGTTCTTCCAAAGACTGATCCAGAGAGGATCTGATTAGGAGACCTCTCCCTGAACTACGAAGGACCATCGTGCAACCTGCTACTCTTCGCCTGAAGTGCCCTGGAAGCCGGTCTTGTGTGCCTGCCGTCCGTGAAAGGGGTATTTGTGAGTCCTGAAGAGGAGTGCCCGGAACCCAACACCAAAAATGACCTATGCACCCGTCCCCTCCAGAAGTCATCTCAGCGCCAAGCCTTTAAGGAGCCCACAGCAAGTTTCACCTTCCCAGGATTTCTGCAGTCGGAGAAATCGTCGACCAACGGAGAGCACCGTGAAGAGAAAAACTGCTGCACTTCAGAAAGACTTTGGTTCCATTTTTCTTCTTGGACTAAAGCATCCCAGTTGCTCCTCCTTCCAAGGGGGGTCCATCCTCAAAAGGAATTGTCGAGTGAAACTGAGTGAAACTGAGAAACTCTGACACTTTGCCTGCCAAGGCACAAAAGATACTGTGGTGAGGAAGAGCATCTTCTAGCCTCAGGAGTTGTCCAGGGTTCCAGATTCGTCTTCAATCCTGTTCTCCTGTAGCATCTCAGGTACTTTGGGGTTGTAGAAACTTTAAGGAGAAAGTAGAGGGTTATTGAACATTTTTGGACTGTACTGTAGAAGAAAACTTAAGTTACTCCCTAACATTTCCATTACAGGTTGCCCAGGCGGGGGGATCCTCACGCAGAATTGTGTATCTAGTCTAAATAAAGCATTCTGCCACTGTTTATAACTAACATGCCTTTTTTTCCTAATCTATTCTGTTACACCTCACTTAAGAATTCACATGCCTATTTACAGCTGTCTGCAGTTGGTGCATATATTACCAAATGAATTTAAGTGTATATATTTGCCATTCTTTCAATATAACTGCCTGTGTACAAAGTGTTATTATATTTATGTATCTATTTTACTGAACCTTATCTTACATAAAGAAGCTGTGTTATCACCTAATATAGTGTGTGGACATTCCATTGTGGGGCTTGGGTTGGGTTTTTTAGCGTCATCCGGCGTCTTTTGTTGTGGATAAAATGAACCTCCTTCCAGACGTAAAGGACGTGCTGTGTGGAACTTAGCATTTATATTGGGGTTGGCAAAACAGGGTTCTGGACGAAAGGGTCTTGATTGGCGGATGTCCTCTCCATCTGTCCCATATGGACAGGGGACGGATCGGGAGTCTAACACCACTAGGGGGAAGCAGTCTAAAAAGAAGACATTTGCTCTCTTAACTGTGCAAGCTTATCTGAGAGACACATCAGACAGTGAAATAACAAATGGTTCCTTTTGTTTTAAGTTCTGTCGTGCTTTGTATCTAGATGCTCATGCAGAGAAATATGCATGAAAATGTAGTAACAATTGATAAGTATCCTTTGTAACAAAGAAATTCATTTTTTAGTTAATACTCCATGCTTGCATTGCACTAAATTATTTTTCAGAGTTCCTGCATTGTGTGCATTTATCATCAAGCTGCATCTACATGGTGTGTTCATACACATTAGTGTGTAGTAGAAGGCTTTGCACAAATATAATGCATTGTTTGAAGCTAGACGTCTTTACAACACAACTGTTTTCTTTCTAATGTGTTCAATTCATTTGAAAGTTTATTAATATTTTGGTTGCCTGTTGCATACATTTTGCACTCTTTTGGAGGCAAATCCCTTTTGCAAGTACAATTTAATTTACACTCTTAATTATAAGAAAAAGTGTGTTAAATACTCCCACCTCAAAAACTTATCTGAGGCATGGGTGAGTACGGAATTTCTAGTTTAAACATCCACCAACTTTAACTTGGAGCCAATGTGATACTATAAATGGTCAGCGGCAGCGGGGTCCTTGCTCAAGTTTGAGTGATTGCCATTACACCAATCACAGGTTTTACAGCCTCTTTCAGAACTTCAAGACTACAATTCAAACATCTCTGACCTATGCAAGCGCTGTGACAAAACACAGACAAATGATGGTTACATTTGTAACTGGAATATAACTAAGCAAGACATGTCCCAGTAAAGGTAATCCAAACCGATATTTAACTTTATGTAGTGGTTCATGCAGTCTTCCTTCAACATCTAAGCACTGTGATTATTATTGGCTCAGTCAATAATTTATCGACCTCTGAAGGTTGCAAGGCAACTGCCCAGCTAGCATTTGTACATGAAATTGGTTACATGCAAGGGAAGCTCAGAGTGATAGTTCTCATCTTTTCCAATGGTGAGAGGGTGCTTCTGCTACTGCACTCTGTGCTTTATCTATGAAATGTCAGCAAAACCTGTTTTTTGTCACATTCTGGACTGCTATTCCATGAGAATGTTTCCATACAATTAACTTTTTACGTACGTCATCTAGATGGCACAAATGTTTTACTCTCTTGAGAAGGAGAAAACTCACTTTTACTCCCTCGAAATTGCATTTACTGTCAAAGTTGAAAAATCGTGAGTAAAATACTCCCACCTCAAAATCTTATTTGGAGCACTGGATGGCCGGTCGATAGACCCGACTACGTGGGCCTACTCTGTGTCTGGTTGCTATATCCCACTCTAACACCATGGGCCTCATTATAAGTCAGGCGGTAAGGGGTTAACGGCACCGGTAAAGGTGCTGGCGCTGTCAACCCTGTACCGCCTGATTACGAGGTCCCCTCGTGGGACCCGCTCTGCATGTCTGGTTTTACCAGACGTGCAGAGCGGGTCACGCGAGGGAAAGAGGGAGCAAACAACGGGCCGCTCGTAATCGGCCCGTTGTTTGCTCCCTCTCCCATTCCCATTCAGCCCTATGGGGGCTGAAATGGGAATGGGGAAGGTCCGGGCCTGGGTTCCTGAAGGGAGGAATTACCGGGCCCTCTGAACTCGGAATGGCCCGGTAATTCCCCATTCTGGGAACCCAGACCCGATTTTGGCCTGGCATGGCTACCGCCAAAGTCGTAATGACGGCCCATATCTCGTGAACCAGAAGAAGAACTTCGACTAAGGATTACATTTTTAAGATTTTATATTTCAATAAAAGGAACACTACTATCTAATCCTACTGCTATGAGGGAAGTTCCTTACCTAACAAACTAAAAAGTAAGGGTGCTTGTCAGAGTCCATAAAAAAAGTCTGTTAGACTATGGTCTCACCCATGGTCTCTATGGAAACGCTGGAGATGCTTTCCTCGATGAACACCAACTAAGATACGGATATTAGCTGTTGCTTTAACTAGTCAACCTCAAGATGGCCACTACGTTTCACATCACACGGCACGTCTGGAATGGCAGAGGTCCGTTTCAGTAACAACAATGCTTCCTGGAACGGGTAAGCCTTGTGTCACAAATTTCCTGTGTTGCTAGGGTGCTTCTTTCCCATTTTTCTTTCCTTATTCCTCTGCCCTCTGACTCCTTAAGCCCTTATTTCCTTGTCTTTCTGCTCTGTATGAATTACCCAACTCTTGCCATCTGCCTCTGTCTCCTACCATTGCTCAGACCAGCAGTCAGCCTCTCCTCCTGCAATGCTCTGCTTCAGACCGGATTAAGGTTTTTTACTCCTTGCGAGATTTTTCCTTGGGTTTTGCCTTCCTGGAAGCCTTGGCACTCCTTTTACAGTTGGGATAGCTCTGGCTGTCATGGAGGACAGACCTTTTCTCTACTCTACCAGAACGTCTGCTAAACTGCAGTTTGCTAAAATAGACCTTACTCCAAATCCTATTAGTAAACTAGTCTGTACCACTTAGAGCAAAAAGAAAGGCGGCCGGAGCAATATCTTTGGGCTTCTATCTGCCCAATCGCTTGGATCTCTTTTCTCCAAGAGGTTTTAAAAGTTTGTCAGTTTCTCGTAACTCAGTTCACAATCCTTCTGCAGATTATGCATTCCAAATCTCAATTCCATACGCTACTCTCTCTCCAGGAAGAAAAGGTTTTCTTAATCTAATTAGGTTTTCAAAGTTTATCAATGTCTTGCAACATACTTCAGAACCTCTCTGTAGGTTCTGTTGTGCCAAGTCTTACTTCCATATGCTAACAATGCACGCGGAACGCTGCTAGGACTTGTAATGGAATGAAGCCTATTTAGGATCAGCAAGGAGTGATATCTCTCATATAGGAACTAGGTGAATACTATGGAAGCGCATTAGAGACTAACAGATATTGAGCCCTGTCTTGATAAGGACCATACATGGTCGAAACACGTGTCAACATAGGGGCATTCAAACCAATAAAAAAAAAAATTGAAACTCAATCAACAGTATCAAACTGAATACTTTGAATTACAAAGGGGGCATGCGCATGATAAGAGGTAACCTACTTTATGATATTTCTAATCAAGGTTTGAGGATACCCTTGGTCATCCCCCCAAGCGACAGACCTTTTTGAAATATATATTTCTTAAGTTACTAGCGCAGAGTTGTGTAATATCCTCAGGGTCGCTTTCTTTTGGATTACTTCCATATATTTCCCTCGTTCCAGGAAGAAAGGTTTTCTTCATATGATACCCCAATTAAGACTAGGGGCTTGACAATGTTCCGATATGATACTTAATGATTAGAACCGTTTCTCCAGTTCGCAGTGTCTCTCCATTTTCAGGACTTTCCAAAGTCCTATGGCCCTCTGACATGCTTGTTTTATCTCAGTTTGGGTTTGTCTGGTTCCTGTAACCGCTGTGGCTTTCCCAGGCTCGAAAGTCTCTCAGTTTGTTAAGATTCTCTTAAACCCTCTGGCCCTCTGTCAAGCTTGCATCAGCAGGGCCTCGATGTTAGGCAGAGTTTGCATGCAGTACCCTCTGGGACCACTACACACAACTATGACTACAGGTGTAAGCAAAACCAACCTTTGGTATAAGTCTGTACCACACAGTTATTGGTAGCGAGCTGAGCAGCCAGGCTTATCTCAAGAGGGAATGTGAGCTTGTAAGGGTGTTGCACAAAGGTCTGCAATGACAAGTATTCAGATAGACACTTAGGGCCTCATTACGACCCAGGCGGTAAGTTACCGCCTGGGTCGTACCTTTACCACCATGGCGTAAACTATGTTTACGCCATGGTGGTTGGCGGACTTACCGCCCCATTCCGAGGTTGGCGGGGCGGTAAGTCCCCATTAACCCATTTACCCTTCCCCATTCCCATTTTTGCCCCATAGGGCATAATGGGAGTGGGGAAGGCGTTAATTACGCCACCGTAAATTACGGTGGCGTAATTAACAACAAGGTCCCTTAGCGCCATGGATTAATCCTCCATGGCACTAAGGGACCTCGGAATCAGGCGGTAAGGGTTGACGCTGTTTACGCCGCCGTAAACCCCTTACCGCCTGGATCCTAATGAGGCCCTTAGACTCAAGGTTTCTTGGTAAAAACACTTCTTAATTTATTACACAATCATTTATAAAGCATTCACTAAATGAGGCAACCAATATCACACAAAGGTTATACTACAATACTGAATACTAAGCAGTTGAGCTCCCTTGTGGTAGGAGCCAAATAGCATCGAAGTAGGAGCAAAAAGGCATAAGTTAATAAAACGAATCTTACAGATACTCTAAAACAGTGCAAATAGTTTGAGTTCACCAGAGGAGTTAATTCAATGCAATAGGTAGGCCAAAGTTAATGGACTAATGTCTTGTATAGGTAAAAACAGTTCTGGTATTTAAAACGGAAGTCTTTGCCACGGTTCTTAGAAGTAGTTCACGGAAGAAAGGTTTGTATGTCGGGCCACAAGCTGATTAGGCCTGCAAGTTGCCAAAATTGTACGCACTTTCGCAGTAAGAGGTATGTTCTCTCGGTCAGGTTTTCACAGTACCTTATGTTGAAGAAAAAGATGCAGCTGAAGACTTCTGTTCCTGGCAGTTCCTGCAGATCTCGCTATTTCTGAGCCTCAGTTGTGGGGACAAGAGGGAGGATGTTGGGTGACTCCTGGACTGCACGGGGACTCGTCACAAAGCTGGCAAATTGGCAATTCTTCGATTGCAGTTGCTGTTTCTTCAAGCACACAAGCTGATGTCCTTCCACCTGGTTAATCCTAACCCGCTCCAAGAATGGTATTCAGGTGGCTTATGAGTTGATTGGTCCCACCAACTCAAAGGAAGAAGTCGTCCTTGAAGGGGCTTTTCTGTCGAGATGAACGTGGCGATTGGGACCTGCAGCAGGGCTCCACCGGGCAAACCAACGTTCCAGTAGTTGCAACAGCCATCCTCTTCCAGCTCGTCTTCGGTTCTTTCGTTCCACTGGTTGACTCTGCCTTTCAGTCCAAGAGACTCGCCTTTTAAACAGTTTTGTCCCATTCATTCCAGCCTAGCTGCCACTCACACTGCAGGGTGGCTGTCCTTCCTGTACAGTCAACCAGCCAATCACGCCAGAGTGCGTTTTGGTCTCCCAGGAGACTAAGCACGGGGAGTTTCGGGCACCTCCCTCACTTCCTGCCCACCCCAGACACTCAGGCGCCAGAGGCGGTCTTCAGTCCTGAAGCCCACGAAAGGCATAGAACCAAAGGGACCAAACCTGGTTTGGCACACAGACAAACTCTAGAAGGACCTTTCCAAAAAGAAATGGCGAAAAAAGAAGACCGGGACCTGTTTAAACAAAGGGGCTTTAGGCACCATCTTGAAAAACATGGCTCCTGGGATTTTTAGCCACCAGTGTTCAGAGTCGGGAAAAATCATGGTAGTTTGCTGTAAAACCACTACCACCAGCCATTTCAATAGGAAAGTGTAGCATTTGACCACTACATGAGTATTTAGACACAGGGGATACTAGGTAACTTCTCCAGCACTCTATAGGAAGATAATGTGTGCTGGGCCTAGGAATTTAAAAGACTAGTAAAGTCAATTTAACCTTACATTCTCTGGGAAACAGTAGTTTATCCCAGAGAACGTATTTAAACCTTGGGACAGCCTGAACAGCTTCTCTTTGTCACTGCACTGAGGGTGCTGGGTAACACACATGAAAACATGATGCCTAAAACTCCATAATCAAAGAACACAAGAGTAAAACACACATCAAAATACATGATAGAGTGGGGAAAAAAGCTCACACTCTTTTCAGGTAAAAAAATCAAGTCCTCAAAATCCAGCAAAGTTGCTGGAGGTCTCTAAAATGAAGGCAATTAGTACATTTATGAGAATTCTCCCTAACACTCGATAGGGCATCTGCCCGTTCAGGTTTTCCGAGCTCCCGTAAACCTTGTGGGTATTCCAACCTCTTTGTGAGCATTCGCTTCCCTTTTCTTGCTTTGCTCTGCCACTGATATACTTCTCGGTTTCAGCGTTGGTTAAAGGGCCCCAAGCCCATGACGTTCACTGTTCCATCCAGGTCCGGCTACAGGAATTTTCATCTGAGTGGGCCAGATTTGAGATCAGAGGATAATTGCCTAGCATTTCCGTGCTGGACTGCCCCAGGCCAGGACAAAGACTGATATGTTTAGGATATTTCTCCTCTGTGAAGACAATCATACCTTAACACCACATAATGGCTACCAACCGAAAACGCACCAATGCTCAGTGACCGGTTTCTCCGAACTGAAACCTCCAACAGCACATCAAAGCTCTCTTGGTCGTCTCCCTCTCAATCCCACTAACAAACCCCCACCCCAACCCTCCGTCCATTGTAGATACCCCAGGGTGCCAACAGTGTGTGGTAGAAGATCCATTAACATTAACATCAAAAATAACAGTGGCCTGATATTTTCAATAAAAGCGATGTGTGTTCTTGTCGGGGCCTAATGCCCATGCTGTCCATCTATCAAACCATGAGTGAGACTTTTTGGAATAGCTTATGATGCAAACTGAATCACTTGTAGGGGCACCTAATTTTAGCAGGTAAGGCATAAAAAACACTTTTTTTTACCTATACGAAAACCCCCAAAAATATATATAATTTTAAAAAAAATGTGATCCTTTTGTTTTCGGCCCTATTGCATCGACCCTATTACATTCGCTCCTTTTGTAGTTCACCCTTTGACTGGACACCAGCAAAACCTGCTCTGCCGAAAGGCTTGGGGTTACCAGTGGGTTAGCCTTTTCCCTTTGCTCCCAGGTAGGTGCACCCACACATATGAGGTACCGTTTTCATCGGGACACCTTTAGGAACGCGGGAAGGTAGGACATGTGTTGTTGGCGGCGTGTTTCGGTGGGTGGTCAGAGTGAAATGTCTGAAAATTGTGTTTTTTTCGCCATATTTCAGACTTGTCGGGGGATGTGGGTAAAAATTCTGGGGCGATTCGCGCAGGTCAGACCGCTGTGGATTCCCACAGGTGTCCTCTTTTTGGAAATGCATGGGGTTCCCTGTTTTCCTTGGTGGCTGCGACACCCCAGGCCCAAATCTGTAGGTTGTCCACATGAGCAAAATCCTGAAAAATCTGCTCTGCCGAACGACTTGGGGTTACCAGGGGTTTAGCTTTTTCCCTTTGCATGAAGGTAGGTGCACCCATACATGTGAGGTACCGTTTTTGTCGGGACAACTGTGGGAACGCCTGAAGGTATGTGGTGTTGGTGTCGTGTTTCGGTGGGTGGGCAGACTGAAAACTTTGTCGGGGGATGTGGGTAATAAATTCTGGGGCGATTCGCGCAAGTCAAACCGATGTGGATTCCCACAGGTGTCCTCTTTTTGGAAATGCATGGGGTTCCCTGTTTTCCTTGGTGACTGCGACACGCTAGGCACAAATCTATAGCTTGTCCACATAAGCAAAATTCCTCAAAATCTGCTCTGCTGAAAGACTTGGGGTTACCACTGGTTCAGCCTTTTCCTTTTGCACCCAGGTAGGTGCACCCACACATGTGAGGTACCGTTTTTGTCCGGACACCGGTGGGAACGCGGTAAGGTACGACATTTGTTGTGTTTGCGTGGTTTGGTTTTCATAACGTTTCGACACATTTGCTGCTGCCCTTTGTCATACAACCCTTTCAGTTCCCAAATGTGACCTACATTTAGTTTGCTGCTTTAGGCACTATACACTTTTGTAACCTGCACAAGTCACTTACCTTTCAAAAGGTCTGCCTGTGCTCTTTCAAAAAATGTATGCTTGCCCTTCCTCGCCACATTTGTTTTCCTTATTTACACCTGCTAAGTACGTCTTTTTAGGCCGTAACCATAAAACATCTGTGTACATTGGCTCAATTTTTGGCTTGTGGTATTGCTTGTTTTGTGAAACATTACGAAAAATGTGTGATTTCCTAACTGGAAGAGTCAGGGAATGTAGCAGGGCATTGTTTTTCTCAAAATTCACAGAAGCCATTGCCTTACTGGATCAACCATGTCCACCACATACCTTTTTTTCTGTCATTTTTCCGAGTTTTCCCCAAACGATGGAATTTTTCCCTACATAATTGTTGCCTGACCTGCGTAAATCACCCCTTCCTAAACTTGGAATTTTGTCTACTTTTCAGAAATGTATGCCTTTCTGTTTTCCCATTCAGCTTTCCTACCCTTCTCTTTTATTCCGTTCACGCATGACCTATTGGAAAAAAAAGGCCAAAATCACCTGTTCTTGAAAGCCTGGAAAATCACCTGTTCTTGAAAGCCTGGAAAATAGGGAATTCAGCACAGGACAGCAAGCCATTTGTTCCTAGCACTTACAAGGAAAAAACAACAGGCTTCTGTGTACATCATTTTATTGTCATTTTCTGAAAAACCCGAACATGTTCTCCCTTTTTGGTTATTTTCTCTCACCCCCCCTACAGCAAACTAGGATTCCTTGGTGGCGTTGCGACTGCCTACATGTGGAACAAAAAGGGGCCAAATTTGGCCGAGATATCTCATGTAACAAAAAGGTTACAAGGGATTAAATGGGAACACACCGAAATCACCAAAAAAGGCCTTGGCGCTGAGTGTGGGGGGGCATGGCAGTTAAGGGGTTAAAAAGGGTTCTTGTGGATGGGAGGGTATAAACTTGTAAGAGCTTGCTTGCTTACAATGTGAATTTTACACGTCACAAATAATTAAAGGTAGGCATTTTTTATGACAACCGTACACTGCACCGGAGGAGACCCTGAATGTTTGCACTTAGGTGCAAAAAATCCCTACCTGTGATTTGCACCTGACCACAGTTGGGGAGAGCCAGTAGAGGGCAGTTCTACCCAGCCCTCATTGGTGGGAGCCGCTTGACAAAGGAGCCGTGCACGTTGGATGTGGCTGTGCGTGACTTCATCATAAATGCAAACCGCAAGGCCCGCCTCTTCCTAGAGATGGAGCTACATTCCTGTGGCCCTTTTATTTTGTGTCTCTGTTCAATGGAGATATGAATACGTACAAGGCAGGAGTAGTAGTGGGCAGAGCATAGCAAAGAGGTTAAGTCTAGCAGCCCAGAACGCCCCGCCATTCTTATACTCCCAACACAGGCCCAGTGAGGAGATCTGGGTCACAGAGTGCCAGTTTGGGACTGAAACGCATATCCTGATAGTGCAACTGTGGCGCGAGGCACAATTACTTTAGTGGGTTACAGCCTGTTACATTACTCATGTATGTTCCCAATGGACACCCAATGTTAAGTCCGGGACCTAATACAATGACCGGCAGAACTCGTTCCTACAAAGTAGTGAGTGCTATACGGCAGTATGTATCACACAGCCCGCAATCTCCATGCAGTTTTCTGATTTTCATTCATGGAATAATGTAACAAAGAATAATAAAATAATGCCTTATGATCTCATGAGCTCTCAGGAAGGGAGCTCTTCTCAGAATCACGTGCTCTGACAATATTTGGTTGTTCATAACAAAACAGGCATTTTAATAGATAGTGCTCACCTCAGAGATGCCATGGTCCTGACAAGTATATGTTAAAAGGTCAAAATAGTAATTTTTCAGTCTTACACAACTCTTTGGTGAGCCTTGCGGATTAACGTTTTCTCAGCTTTTTTAGAGGAATATATCAAATACAAAAATATGAAGATTACTCAACAGTACCCCAGAAACCAACAAAACCAAGGTACAATAAATCAATCAGGACAAGGACAAGGAGGGGTAGGAGGGGCCGGGGCACCAATAAAAATAACAGCATTAATAAGCGAAGGAGTCAAAACAAGATCCAAAAATCAAAAACCACACAAGAAAACATAGTGGTTAATCTTTCCAAACTTGAGCTATCACCAGATCTAATAACAATACTCAACAAAGGTCTGTCTTTCTGCCCCACAACAAACTCACAGTACCTTTCGTTAAACACAGACCTCTACAGATTCTGTAGAAGGCTAAAACTGAAAAAACATTTTTCACAAGTAGAAACAACTAAGAAACAACAAAATAATGAAATTCCATCAGAATTAACAATCTCCCACATGGAAAATACGGCCAATCGTTTAAATCTAGCAGAAGAGGAAGATACTTACACATTGGAAAACACTACAGAAGAAATGAACATAGAAATAGACCTAAGCGAAGAAACCAAACTAAGGCCAACAACAACATTTATACCAGCCTTAGCACAAGAAAATGTCATAAACCTATTCCATAAAAGAACTCTGTGTAAACTACGATCACAGTACTTTGCAGACTAGCCAACAGGAAACACAACCTTAAGTGGCAAGAAAAAAGAGCAATTGACAAATTAAGAAAAAACTCAGAAATAACAATAAAAAAAACTGACAAGGGAGGAAATATCGTACTGATGAATACAAAAGACTACATTGCAGCAGTAGAGGAACATTTGAATCAGGAATTGTGCTATGAAAAATTACAGACAAACCCGACAGCAGAACTAGTTTCAGAATGGATATCAATGCTAACAAAATGGACAGAACTAAGCTTATTGACAGACATGGAAAAAGATTTTCTTACCAACCACTTCCCTATTTTGGGTACAATATATTTCATTCCAAAAATACAGAAGCCATATCAAACATGTCCTTCCTTCAGACCTATAATAAACAGTATAGGATCTATCACAGAGCCAATATCAATTGATGCACACCTGCAGCCTCTAGTACTCGGTCTCACTTCTTTCATAAGAGATTCCAAACATGTCATCCAGAAAATTGAAGAAATAAATTGGGAACAAAACTATATATTGGTCACACTGGACATCTCCTCTCTCTAGACAAGCATACCACATGTAAAAGGTTTAGAGACAACCAATTATTTTCTAAAAAAAGATCGGTCTCATATTTCAGACAAAATGAGATGCTATTGGAAATGCTCAACTTTACACTAAACAATAAAGTATTCCTAATTAACAATCAAGTCTACAGACAAAAACAGGGGATGGCCATGGGAGCAAAATTTGCACGACCTATGCCAACCTATACGTTGGCCATTTCGAATTAGAACATGCTTGGACTCATGAAGCTTTTACTAAATTGAATAACATCATATATTGGAGTCGGTATATCAACAACATCCTTGTGATTTGGTATGGAAATTCGGAAGATCTAAACAAATGTGTCGATTACCTCAGTAATAATCAATACAATCTGAAATTCACAACCAACCAAAGCCCCAATTGTATTCAATTTCTAGAATTGGAAATATACATCAATAATTGAAGAATATTGACCACACTATATTTAAAACCATCTGCTAGGAACACAGTTTTGCATGCGGCTAGCCATCACCCACATCACGTAATCAGGAACATACCCTGTGGTGAAATATTAAGAATAAAAAGAAATTGTTCAGAACCACAAAAATATGAAAAACATACAAAAAGGGCAATGGAAAAATTTCAAGACAGAGGATATAAGAAAAACCATTTGACAAAGACCTATGAAAAACCAATAACAAAATCGAGAACAGAACTAATAATGAACAAACATGTCAGGAACAACGAAAATGAACAACAAAAACTCAGATTCATAACCCCATGTAGTACAAATGCAAAACAGATTTTAAAAAATGTGAAGAAAAATTGGTACATCCTCAAATTGGATGAAGACATAGCAAGATACTTAGAAGATGAAGTCCATATTACTAAAGTCTAAAAGACATATTGAGCCATTCGCATTTCATATCAAAGAAACAAGAAGAATGACTAGCACAATTATGGAATAGAACACCTCTCAAGGGAAACTACAAATGTGGGACATGCATTAGCTGCCCCCATTCAGAAAATGGGAAAAAAGTATCATTTTGCTGAATGGTAAACATTATAAAATCAAGGACTTCATAAACTGCAACACAAAAATAGTGGTCTATGCTATCACATGCATGTGCAACAAAGTCTATGTGGGGAGTACAACGAGGAAACTCAAAACAAGAATACAAGAACAGCTAAAAGCCATAAACAGGAACGATATTAGATATCCATTAGGATACCACCATCTGACAGAATATGCAAACCAACCCAAAAAAGAAATTACATATTTTGGAATTGAAAAAATAACTAAGCTACAGAGAGGTGGTAACCTAGAGAAAATTCTCAGGTCCAGAGAAGCCTGTTGGATTTGCATACTTGACAGCTGCCATACGGGTTTGAACATGGACACGGAACTTATTCATCTTCTTTAAAGAAATTATTTTCTATTGTTCAGCCAGAGAGGAAATTTCCAAATATCAATGACCAGAATTGAGAATTTATCATAAGTGGTGAAATGCACAAGTTTGAATGTACAGCTAACATGAATTGTAAAAATGTGATTTTACCATGTAAGCACCTGACACTTGAAACATTAGCTTAATTATCATAGAGTTCATAATAACCTTAAAAGAAATAATACACTAATGCACGACAAACATCATAGGGATACAGACGAGTTCCCAATACAAAATGGCTCACTCACAAATAAAAACGCGCTATGAAAGGCAACAACAAAATATATGTCATCACTTAAATGATAATTGTTTATTAACAAAATTATAACCACTCAAATATAGTTACGCAACTCCCAGCTAAATTAATAGCAAAAGATTAAATAAAACCAAATAATTAAGCTATCTAAATTGGTCCTGATCCAAAATGGAGGACTAGCGGTCACGTGGTAATTAGTATCACGTGACCGCAATTCAAAATGAAACTAAACACGGAAGCAAACTCAGCGGTACACAGGTTATCATGCTGTTTGATCACGTTTCAGAAAGGATCGTTCACGAATAAAGAAGGTAAGCGCAGCGAGAGCTCACTATGAAGTTAGAGATATACACACCAGCGCATAAGCCAATCTAAAATTAATGATGTTAACTGTATGTGGAATGAAGTAAATAGAGGAATTTCCAAAATCTTGAGCCTTTCGCTTTGCTTCTTTCCCTTAGTATACCTACCAGTCAACACAGAAAAATGTGAGAGCAAGCAATACGTTTTAAGGCATGTCCCTCCCATATATAAAATTATCAAAAGAATCGCCAAAAAGTGCTTTGAAAAGTGAGTGCCCATTTTATTTTCATTAATCCATATACTTTCATTTATATATCCTTCTTTTGATTTTCACACATTTTCACTAATGTATACTTATGGTTCTAGTCCATATCCACACAAATGTTATTTATATAATTATCACTTGAAAACAAGATATATTGATTATGGCTAGAAATTTCGGGAAGAAACAGGTGCATGTGTTTAACATACAGGAGAAGGTTATAAAGAAAAATCTTTTATTTTCTCATCTTTTCAGACAAATGTTGATGTACTATAAGCCAGAAAAAAGACTTCTTTTCCCTCCGGAAGAACTGTCTGATATTTAAAAGACAGTGAAACACGTATCGAGGGCATATACAGCTTTGTAGATAAGAAGGTGAGGGCATATACAGCTTTGTAAATAAGAAGACATATACAGCTTTGGAAACATCAACCAAAAATGAAAAACTACGGACAAATTAAGCAAATCAGATTTCCTCTATTTATTTACCACAACAAAGAGATGCGCTGAGGGTGCAACCCAACAGGTTTTCATCTTTTCAAAGGACCATGTACTGATTCATGGTCTTGACAAGACGTGATTTTACCCAAATGGTGCACATGTTTATCAGTCCCAGAGGATACAAACAAATCAGTGGATTGGCTGGGATTCGAACCTGCAACCATGTGGTCAAACACAGATCCCTTAAGGCGATGAATAGACCCTCTGAGCCATAGACCCTGCTGTTTTTGTGGCTATTGTCTGTCTCGGAGAATTAAGGCTAGAGTGTCCAGAATCAAATATGACCTGTTTGTGAATGGTATTTGGGATTGAAGCCTTGTTCCACATCTGAGAGAAAGCTCGGTAAAATGCGAAATTTAATTGAGGTGGCTCCAAGTGACTGGGTTGCTGCCGGAATTGTTGGATGGATCAGCCTTCTGACTGGGGCCTGGTTTTCACCACCTGCTACTAAGACCCTTGTGATGGTCTGCTCCATTGCACCATAACTCCTGCAATCACCTGATGATGGCTGGTGGCCAATCACTATCCGAACCTGCAAAAACCCTTCATGGAGGCTGTGGTAGCTGTGGAGGATAAATGTATTGCGTGAGGGACAAGAAAACAGTAACACGTGATGAGCCAGGCTGATAGATAAATAAGTGTACTCTTATTAGATAAATCACAGCTGAGAGTTGGAGATAACGTCCGTGACAATTCACATGGGGTTGCCAGAAGTTTCTCAGAGGATTTGTACAGGAAGACCATCTTATATAGACAGATCATTAATATGAACGCACATTGGCCCAAACCCAGGTTAACAGTAACTGTTCCTTGGGACAACTGGGTTCAGGGCGTCAGTAAGCCTTACGCTTTCTGTAAAATATAGGGTTAGATAGCATACGTACCACGTCTATGGAAACCAGCATAAGAACAACTGTATACCGAATAAGAAAATGATGAAGACACACAGAAGCAGGGCCCTGAAGTGTGATGTTGGGGTGCTGGACCATAGCAGAAATCTGCCGGGTCTGGGTTGCAAGGTGTGTTGTGTGCAACGTATCATGGCTACACAGAATGGCCCTAATGCAGGTCTAGGATAACATATAGATATTCTGCCACAACAAGGCAATACCAGGTGTGTTGAACTCCATTTATCAGAGGGAGACCAAAGCGCAGTACTCACCTCCATGGACCAGGCAAGACTATCCAAGTCAAATACTTCAAACTACATGCTCAGTGGAAGCCCTGCTCGACCCGGTCACTGCGCTGATCATGACTATGAAGCGGTAAGAGCACGTGAGAAAGAAATGACCTGTAACCGAAGACTCCTGAAAGACACATTTACAAAGCCTGGCCCATGGTCGAGCCAGCGAGGACACCTATCCCTCGTCTCCCAGCAAACCAATAGAAAGTAACGTCTGGTGCCACCATTGGTGTGCTTGCACTTCGCTGAGAGCTTGCTCATCTTTGTGCATTACTGCTGTGACTGCTTACACTGCATTAGTCACCAGAGCTGGGGCTCTGCCTTACACACAAAATAAAAACACCACACCCCTGCACCAGTGAACACTCACCAAATTGACACCAGGAACTCCTTTTGCAGGGGGGAATCAAAACTTCCCAGTCCCACAGTTTATCATATTTTCCAAGCCCTGTGTGGATTATCTCCGCATAATATGTGACAAACCCGTGGAGGGCATTAACACTGTAGGTAATATGTAATGAAGGCTTCCCTAAGAAGCCCCAGAGGGTGTGTACATGGGAACTGTGTTGCACTGCATATATTTGCTGCACCATCATTAAATGAGATATACAATATTCAAATGATATCTCCATATCGCCTCCAATTAATTCAATGCGATAACTCTGTTAATCTGTATCTTTTCTACTTTGCTCTACTGTGCTCGACCGCTGCTACCATCAGGCGAGCCAAGGAACCTGAAAGGAATCCTTGTTTGCTTGCATGAGGGCCTACTGCAGATCCTAAACTAGGGCCCATGGGAAAACGTCTGTCATACAATAAAGAAATGCATTCACATCATATAAAGGACAACACATGAAAGTAAATTAACATTAGTAAGTCTTGTTATTGAAGGAATCATTTTCGATTTTTTGCTAAGAAAAATAAAGAAAAGAAATGGTTCCTCGAACAATGTATGTGCCATCAGCATCATTCCCAACAGAAGGGCTGTCCTACAATACCTTGTCAGATGTGTGCAATAATGCTGGTAGTGCATGTAAATGCATAAGGAGGAGAAAAGGAGACGTGGCACTGAAGGGCTCAAATGTAAGTCCTGAGAAGGAGTGTGCAGTGTACAAACGAACTACGGACATGTTGAACAACCAGTTCATACCCTAGGAAAACGGCATCTTTTTCTTTAAAACAGCAAGTCATAAAAGTGAATGTTGACAATTACATGACTGCATTAAGAGGTTTAGTGGCCTCATGCCACGTTGGAACCCAAAGTCGTTAACCGTGGGCACCTTCATTATGTCTCACATATTATAGATTTTTCTGCATACATATATCTGATGGGTGTATTTGAGTTCACCCAGTAACAAACTGCAAGGAAATAGCATTAATTAACCACAGAACCCTTCTGTTGAACTGGAAAAACCTAATGAGAAATGTCATTGCTTATTACAAATGATACATGATAATAATACACGTGTTTTGTGAGCAATTCAGACTACACAAAAAAAATATAAAAAACATGTTTTTAAATAAATAAGTCCAAGAAGTGTACTCCTCACTAGAGGACAGAACGCAATATCAATTTGCAATGCATTTCGAATCCATGACCCTTCGTAGGGGAAAGAACTGTCCTTCTGGGGGACTCACGACGATGCACAAGGTCGCAAATTAAGTGCGTTTTAACATTGTGTGTGGACAATAACGCTCAGGAAGTGCAGTCTCGCCCACTAATTAAACCTGTTTGGCAGACGCCCAAGGCATAGAAATGCAGGTTGCTGGTAAGTGCACCTTCTTAACTGATGAACTAAGCTTTAGGTGTTTCACTAGTGCTCCTCTAAGTTTTGCTGGGCAATAACGCTACTCCAAAATTGATCGCTCAATCCGATCATCTGTAAAAAGCAATAACATTTGACATTAATATTTTCCCAGTTTCACAGAAGGGTGCTGTGGCTGATGAACTCTTCCCATGGTGGCTCATTCACTGACAAAATGATAATGAATCCGATGAACAGTAAACATGTACTTGTAGAGTAGAAGAGAAACTATACTGCACGAGGCGATGGCAGAGGCAGTCCAATTCGACAGAGGCAGTTCAATTCGACAGAAATGTCTGTGAAAATCGGAAGAACTAGTTTTCATTCTTACAGAGGAAATCTGCTAAAATTGTCCAAGCTTTTCAAAATCTGCAGGTGATTTCTAAAATCCGCCGAGAATTGTGAAAGTCTGTGCTCACCAGAAAACTGGATTTTCTGTGTTGCAGATTTAGACTTTGGGCCTCGTCACGAGTTGGGCGGTAATGCCGGTGGTATTACCGCCATCGCTAATAGCCCTACTGCCAAACCCCCCGGCGCTATTACGATTTTGGCGGAACGGTTAGTGCCCATTCCCCATTGGGCCCATTCGGGAATTCCTCATTCCCCATGGGGTGCAATGGGGAATTTCCGCGCTATTACTGCCAGTGGATTTCCCGGCGGCAGTAATAGCGTCGAACAACGACACATTTTCCGAAAGATTAATCAGCCAAGGCCATGGGGGTCATTACGAGTTTGGAGGTAGACATGGCGGGTCCGGTCTGACAGAATGGGGACTTACTGGGTCATTCCGACCTATCGGGACCCGGTAAATCCCCATTCTGTAGACCATTCCCTATTCCCATTTGAGCCCCCATAGGGCCCCCCATAGGGCTCAATGGGAATGGGGAAGGCGCTTATTACGGGCCCGCAAATGGTCAGACCACACGTCCTTTGCGGGTCCCACTAAGGGAACTCGGAATTGAGCGGTAAGGGTTTAACTGCACCGGTCTCCTTACCGGTGACCGTTAACCCTTACCGCCCAACTCGGAATGAGGGCCCATGATTTGGCAGACCCTTAAAAGCGGCGGTAATAGCGTTACCGCCGCATTTAAGGGTTACCGCCAAACTCGTGATGAGGCCCTGTATCTAATTGCATGAGAGGGAACAGAGACAGGCGAGGAAAAGATGCATTTGTTAGATGAGGAGAGGAACCACGGACCAATTAGAGCTGGAGAAAGTGACACTAAAAAAAGAAAATGAAGGGAATCCAGTGGGGATCAGAACCACACACAAGGGGCAATGCTTTAGGTGTCGGGGTAACACTCGCCATGCTAATGACAGACGATATCAGGCATTGACATTAAAACGTAAGAATTGTGGAGGAATATGCCATTTTGAAAACAATGTAAGAATAAAGCAGAGATGTATGCGGGGAATATTGAGGGGCTTCATGAAGAGTGTTAAAGTGTGCTACTACAGATAGAGCAGGGTCGGACTGGGCCATAATATTGTCTTGGGCACCAATGAAAAAGTGTCCCACAGTTGCAAATGGCTATTCAATCCTTTTGCGACACTTTGAATAGTAAACAGGGGAGAGTTTTTTTTTTATAAACTGTGAATCAAATTGTGCATTTTAAAGAATATTTATTCAGCAACACTGGTCAAAACTACTCGCTGTAGAGTGAATTCATTCATCAAACTGGCCCAAATTGGCCAAAAAGTGGCCCACTTTGACCCCAGAAACTGGCCCACCGCAGCATTTTGTGTTTTTGGTTCGGCCAGGGGCCTATTGCCCTATAGGCCAGTCCGTGCCTGGATAGAAGAAGGGAGTGTGAAGGCTCAAGGTGTATGATAGCTATTGATGGGAAGGATGTACATATTGTGATTGATACGGAATCCCCCATAAACCTTTATTGCAAGGAAACAATGTGAAAGGGTGTTGGCAAAAGATATAACAGGTTCGATTGAGTGCAGCAATGAGCCAGGTGCATATATAGGGCTGACTGTTTATACTGGTCAGTGGTTAACCATACCGAGAAACACCTGTGGTGTAACTGCTAAGGGGTATATTCACATAGTATGCCATACAAGGCAACTATCTAGTATATTAAAAGCAAGTGCACTTATGAGGGAAAAGCAAAATGAGGAAAACAATAGCAATAGTACTAGTGTGCCATTTGTATAGCGTCTTTCACCATTAGTATGGTCCCAACTTAGGGGACTGAAGTCCGGGTATCGGAAGAAATTCGAGGAGGTGCTAGTATGCGTGTGTGCATATTGGCCAATGCTTAAGATATGAGGGGTGGCTAACTCTCTGCTAGCCAACCTTGTCGTTCTGGCATGTGGATGGGTGGTGTAAGTGGTCTAGAGGGGCTAAGCGAGAGGCAGGATAGAAGTCATGTGTACATCTACGTATCACATTTATGTCATGAATGGTAGCTGCATTCTTATAGTAGAGGTGTGGTGCGGAGTGTCTTCAAGTGGTATATGATGGCAGATGTGTGCGTGTCTGCGGCCATGCCTTCAGCTAGTTTCCCTATGCATGGGGAGAAGAGGTTAAATGCATGGTCTACTTTCTAAGCAGTGACCCAGAATGCATATGATGGCTAAACTCTACATCAACTAGCTATAACGTATGGCTTAATTGTACATGCTCCTAGAATCTGTGTAAAGGTTACCATCAACGTTCTTCTAGAATCAGTAACTGACTATATTGTACATTCTTCAAGATTCCAAGCTTAGCTAACATTCTCCATTTCGCCTAGGTTCAGTATCCATGCTAGATGGTACAATTAGCTTAAATTCCATAAGGACTATTCTGCATTCTCTGAATTCAGTGCAATGTAGGGCGGGGCGATATGGGCCAAATGTTATATCTCAAAATCTTTGGGCTGAATGGCGATATACAATATTTATATGATATATATGATAGGTTATTTATCTCGATATTATTTGAGTTAAATGCTCAATTGTAGGCTGCCAACTACACGCGAGATGTCACAAACACCTTTATTTATAAGACATTGATCAAAATAAAGTGCAAATACAGGCTTCCTCTACCTGTTTGAGAATACATGCAGCTGTGTAAATATCAAAATGTAAATAACAAACGGTAGTATATATAATAATGTACATATATGTATATATCTCGATGTTAATAATATTGTTTCATCCTATATTGATTTTGAAAATATATATCGATATATCGCCCAGCCCTAGTGCAACGGCTACATTCTGAGTTCACCCAGAAGTAATTGTGAGGGTCAGAAATGCGAGACGGATACAAAGGTAATGTTTCCAAAAATGTTGCCATTTATTCGAAGTAAAAAGGGGTTCTGATAAATGCCTAACTTTCCCTAACCTAACAAAAAGGTCCCTGCCCAGCAAACTAAAACGAAAGAAAAATGACATAGTGTCCAAAATACCTCTGGCCGTCACATTAATACATATAATCAAATTATGCAAGGAAAATAAGGCTTACATTTTGTTCAACAATACAGTTTTATAATTCAAACTGAAATGTTCTTGAAAGCACTCCTTTGCGACCAGGGTTGGACTCTCTTGCCCTGTATCAATTCAGAAATACTTAGATATCTCCAATTCAGCTTCGCTCGGGCCTACCAAAGTTCGAGCTGGCCGGCTTTTAAAATCCATGTCCGCGCCCCCTGCCGGGGCGAGAAAGCTATATTCAAGGAAAATAGAAAAGTATTTTCCAACCACAGTACCCTTTTTGGAAAAGCAACACAATATCCTTTTCACCGCTCTTGGTTGATAGTTCAAAACAAATCAATGTCTTCCACAATATCTCTCTTGCAACGATGATTGACTTCCTCCCCAAGGCACAGGTTCCATAAACCACATTCAATTGTTCTATTATCGTGTAACACTTTCTTCAAAAGTATTGACTTCTTGTCAAAATAGCACACCACCCTTTCTCAATCCTTCTTCTCAAAATAGAACACTTTTGTCAGGATAGCAACAAGCAACTTGCCTCAGTGATTCTCCTGCTTGTCAACAAATGATAAAGTACATGAATTCTCTTCATTCAACAAAGGTTCTTTCAACATATCTTTCTGCCACATAGATATCAAACTATCATTTTCTCTCCTGGTCCACTCGCCTGCCCGAACTAACAACCATAAACCCTTTCCTGGTATACTCGCCTGCCAGGAAGAAAACTCCTACTGCTAACTTTACACTTGATGGCAATATTGATCCAAGACTCTCCACACTAATCTCTCTTTGAAGGAGGTTTACACAACAACTGCTTCTTCTTATAATCTGTGGATTCTCGACATCTTGTGCTCCAGTTTTCCCTAAACTGACAACGAAATGTAACACAATTATTATCCAATGGTCTCTTCATGACTTCTTGACAGCCCTCTGACTGATAGCAGTTTGGGTGACAAGAGTCCTCCAATTGAAATCCCAAAAAGGAAGAGTTACGCCCTTGTCGCCTTAGTCTAGTTTCACAGTCACTTGATTGTTGGCATGGTGTGATATACTCTTTCCCAAAAGTATATCTCTCAAAAGGGGATTTATGCTTCAGTTGTTTTCCTAAGGGTTTCTCACAAATTCTTGGCTGATGGTAATGGTGGTTGTGAACTTCACCCAGTGGTTGTCTTAATATGGTCTTAACGTAACCTCTTGGCTGTGGGTAGTATCGGTTCGAGGCTTTCCTCACTGGTAGTTCACCCAAAGTAATTTGATAGCCTCTTGGCTGTGGGTAGTGTTGTTTATAAACCTTTGCCTTGTATTTGGTATTCATTAAATAAGTTCTGCTTTGATTTGCCAATAGTTCAGCATTCAAAATGAAGGTCTTGTGACAGCTTTCGTACACGGAGCACCCATGGGTCAGCATTCGCTCTCTGCCAACTCACTGGATCTCTGTGGCTGCTCCCACTGGCTGTCAGGCTTCGCAGCAGTGCTTCTTCATTCCATCGGCTTTCCCTCCCGCCTTTGCGAGCCTTGGGTAAGTTGCACGGTGGTCACGGGGAGCAACGACAGGTCAGCTGATCTTCTGCGGCTGCACCCATCTACCACATGCTGTTCTGGAAGCATGTCTCCTTCTCATCTAGGTTTCTTCTTAGTACGCTGCCTTCTGCTCTGCATACTCTGTTCTTCTTGTTTTCACCCCTCGAGGCGACTCCTGTTAGCAGGCTTCTCTCTGTGGCTGCCTCTGCACCTTGAATGATGGTAGATTCCTTCGCTACACCTCCCGCACGGCCCGTAACTGCTCCTTGATCTTCATCGGCTTCGGCTTCATTTGCGTCCTCTCCTTCATTTCTCAGCTGGGTCTCATCTGGGTTTTAAATATCCTGTTCAGGTGCTTTAATTAGTAACAACTAGACCACGCCTTTGAATAGTCACCATTCTGAGTCCTCAATGCCTCCAAGCTCCCCTTCTTCGTCCCAGTACCTTTAGCATTATGGGAACTGAAGTCCATAGAAGAGGTGTCTAGTCAAAGGATCGAATCAAAAGGGTCGACAGGTCAAAGGATCGACACCAAAGGGTCGACAGGTCAAAGGATCGAATGTTTTTTTAAATTATATATTTTTTTGGGGTTTTCGTTTAGGGAAAAAAGTGTTTTTTAGCAAAAACAAATATGTGAAAAAAAAAAGATTTGATCCTTTCACATGTCGACCCTTTGGTGTCGATCCTTTGACCTGTCGACCCTTTTCATTTGATCCTTTGACTGGCAACCCATAGAAGAATGTGCAACATTAACTTGTTCCATGTTATTTTCAATTAAATCAGATTGTTCTATAAACTGAGAGTTACTATAGTAAGGGGAGCTTGTGGAAAGAGTCTGCAATTTCACATTAGAGGGAGGACTTCCCATTAAGACAGAATTATTACAATTCAAGGTTTTTATCTTTCATTCCTTAGCATCTGAGGCACCAGCTTTGTTCTGTTTTACTTACTTTTTAAAACATGTTCTCTTCTCATTGATATTAGAGATATTGGTACATTGATCGTATGCCCTTAAATATCTAGGAATGATTTCATCTTCATCCTCAGAAGAAGTAGAATACTGCGTCCCTCCTAGTGGAGTCACCACTTCCCCTTGACAATCGCCACCTCCTGTGTGATCCTTCCCCCCTGATACCACCCCCAGGGTTAGCTTTCCCCTGGCCACATGGGAGGAGACTTTAGGCTGGGTTTTAGTGATGACTCCACAGGATTCATTACATAATATAGTGTCTGCATTCTGCAAGTATCTGGAATGAAGTGATGGCTTCTTTACATGGGTATCTAGAATCAATACATTGGCTGTATTCTACATTCCCCCTCGATTCAAGCCTGGCTGCATTCTGTGGTCCACAAAGATCTGGGAATAAGTTATGGCTATTTTGCACAGGTACCTAGAAGAACTTGATGTTTTCTTCAACCACCTGGATTGTCCCTGGCTGCATTCTGCAATAATATAGTGTCTGTGCCCTGGTTGTAGTATGACAATCAACTTTAAAGAACGCAGTGTATTTATCTTAATGGTCGCCTTGCCGCATGCAACCAAGGACAATGAGAGTTAGGGCGTTGTGTCTTACCTGGCCATTGCTGTCGATTTGTTTCGATGCTTGGATGGGGCCTCCCACGGGAGAAGGGCCGAGCAGTGGATGGGAGTTGTCCCTGATAACCTCCCCCGTCCCCTGCTGATCACCCCGGCAGGAGTGTTCTGGTTGAGCCATAGAGTGAGTGGGTTCTCTGGTCACTGGACTCAATTCAGGTTAAGCCAGGTTACAGGAGGGAGAAGCCACGTTTTTAGGTCCTTCCTGAAGGCAAGGTGATCCTCTTGGAGGCAAGGGTTGAAAGGGAGGGAGTTCCAGATTGTGGGTGCTTGAACAGAGAAGGATGATCCTCCTAGTCTGGTGAAGTTGAATGGGGGAACCACCAGGTGGTGTGCACAGCCAAATCTGAGGATTCTGTTGGGTTGGTAGGGACAGAGTTTGCTTTGGAGGAATTCTGGCCCTTTCTTGTGTAAGGCACGGTGGGTGATGTACATGGCTTTGAAAGTGGCCCTTCGGCTGATTGGGAGCCAGTGGAGCACGCTGAGTGCAGGGGATATGTGTTCTCTTGCGGAGGAGCCTTGCTGCAGAGATTTTAAATTGTTGGAGCTTTCTGAGCTGGGAGGCAGGGGCACCTAGGTAGTAGGAGTTGGTGTAATTGGTAAACAGTGTTTATAACAAAATGAAAATAGTGACAAACATTTTCAGTGAAACATAAATGACAAAAATGTTGAATATTGTACAAAAGTATATGTGGGGGGGTGGGGTAAGGGATTAAAAAGGGTGGGGGGCTTGGAGGGGTTAGCAAAGCATGGGAAATGGGGTGTTTTATGGGGGGACCAAAATAAAAAATAGAAAAAAGTGAAATGCTTTTGTTATTTTGGAGGCACTGAAAAAGTTTGTCACTATTTTTCTTGTCGTTATTAACACATGTAACCAGTGTAATCTAGCGAGCGAGGATGATGGCCAGGATTGTAGAGATTCTGTGAGGGGAGGCTAGGGGAAGATTTGCTTGAGAATGCAGAGGTGATAGTGGCAAGATCTGGAGATGGCTTTGATGTGGCGAGAGAGAGTAAGGTCTGAGCTGAGGGTGCATCTCAGGTTCTTTACGGAGACGGATGCTGCATGAGGGGGGCTTTGGCCGGGCGGCCAGGGGGTGAGTTACGGGAGGAGGGATGTCTTGCCACAAATCACGATTTTGGTTTTGCCCAGCTTGAGGAGGAGGTGGTTGGCCGTCATCCAGTGGTCGATATCAGCAAGGCAGGAGGCAAGGTCTGGGTACGGGGAGACCAGGGAGTCGGGAATCTTGATAATGATCCGAGTGGCATCAGCATAGTTGTAGCAGGTATGGTTGTGGGAGCAGATGAGCGCAGGGAGGGGTTTAACTAGAGGTTGAAGAGGAGTCTGTAGAGCGAAGCTCCCTGAGGGACCCGCAGAGAGACAGGGCGAGAGAGGGAAGGGAAGGCAGGGAGGATAGTGATTTGCTAGCGGTTAGAGAGGAAAGAGCTGATCCTTCTTAGAGCAGAGTGGTGTCTGTCTATGAGGGTGGCATGGTCGGTTGTGTCAAATGCAGCTGAGAGGTCAAGGAGGATGAGGGCAGCACATCCTTCTGACTATGCTGTTCTTTGCATGTCATCCCAGATGGAAACAAGGGAGGATTCGGTTCAATGGAGTGGTCTGGAGCCAGATTGGGGAGGGTCGAGGAGGCCATGGGATCCTGTGTAAAGGGATATTGGGAGTATGCCGTGCATGCGTTTGGCAATGAATTTGTTGTTTGAGATTGGGCAGTAGTTAGATGGGATGAGAGGGTCAAGGTTGGGCTTTTTGAGTAACAGTTTAACATGAGAGGTTTTGTAAGCTGATGTTAGAGAAAAGTTAATTATTGATCTAGCAATGCTGTCTGTGCAGGTGAAGGAGAGGATGGCAGAGGGCGACTACTTGAGAGTAGCTTCTGGAATTCTAGATGGGAGATGGAGGATAAGGAGTGGAAAAAGGGGCGCAAGGGGGAGGAACAGGAGTGGTGCGAGAGGGAGAAAGTGGGTGGTGGTAATGTTGCTAATATAGTGCTGATGGTGAGGTTTCTTTCAATGGCGATGTTACAAGGTGGTCTGACAGGGCATCGCAGTTTGATTGGGAGTGAAGGTTGGATGAGGAAGAGCAGAGAAGGGGCTTGAATTCTGCAATGATTTTGTGGAGTTCCCTGCTCTGGTTGATGGCGTTGGAGATTCAGGAACTATAGAAAGATCTTTTGTCTCTCCTTACTTCGGCCCTGTAGACCCTGATCTACCTGGATAGGTTGGCTTTGTTAAGGGGGGACGGATCAGCCTGCCATTTACTTTCCAGGCGGTGGCTGTGGGCTTTGAGGGATTTGGGGAGGGTGTGAATCACTTTGGAGAAGGGCCTGCTCTTTGGGAGGGGGATCTGAAAGCAGTGAGTGGGGAGAGGCCATTCAGAGAGCTATCGGTCGAAGAGGTCGACGGATGGTATTTCTCCTAGGGGAGCGAGAGTGGGAAGGGAGGAGAGCAGGGAGTTAGTTAGGTCAGGGAAACAATGACTCTGTTCCAGAGGGGTTGGGGGAGGGTCAGAAGAAGTGGGACGGATGGGGATTAGGGGGTAGTAAGAGAGATGGGCAGGTGAAGGGTGGGGAGATCGAATCGGTGGAGCTGAATACAGAATCGAGGGTGTGCCCTGCTATGTGGGTGGGACCTGATACAGTTGGGTTATGTTGATGGCTTCCAAGTTGTCGACGAGCGGACGGTTCATGGGGTTTGAGGGTGTGTCAAACCAGATGTTGAGGTCTCCTAGAAGGGTAAGCGTTGGGTGTAAAATCAGGATGGCCACTAGGGACTCACTAAGGGAGTCTGCACATATTCTATTACAGCCAGAGGGTCTTCAGAGGAGTACGAAGCTGTGGGTCATGGGGTGGGAAAGTAGCAGAGATTCTCAGTCACCGTTGCAGGGTTGATTCTTAGTGTGTAGGACTGTGATATGTAGTTTGTGGAGAATATCTATACCACCTGCTCTGCAGGATCAATTGTGTACTATCAGGTAGTATTCAGGTGGAAAGGCCTCGTGTGTGGTGGGAAGGAAGTCGTCAAAGAACCAGGTTTCAGTATTGAAGAGGAGTCTGAGTTTTCTGAAAAGATAAAGTTGAATATAATGTGTTTGTTTTTGACGATGGATCTGGCATTGATAAGGATGCTTGAGAGGGGGCGGGAGAGTGACAGTGCAGGGTTATGGGGCAGGGCAGGGTATCAAGGTGTGTGAGGGAGAGCATGCTTGGGAGGCGAACTTCTAAGTGGGTTTCAAGGGGGAGACAATTGGATGTGGGGTGCACAGTGGAAGTGGAGGGATGATCAGGGTTGGGAAGAGGGGATAGCGAGGGAGGAGTGTTTCTGTGGGTGCGGGGGAGTAGATGCTGCGGTTGGACTGGGACTGAGGGGAAGAGTGCACAAGATGGTGGGCGGGTACCAGGGGTTCAGAAGGGGAAGGAGGCAGAGCTTGGAGAGTTGAAAGGGGAGGAGAAGATTGGATGGATAGGCTTAGGAATAGGGGGAGGTCATCAGGGTATAGAGGATCAGAGCGGCATGGGTTCTAGGAGGGAGAATGGGGGACAAATGTTGGGATGAGAGATAACGGTGAGAGCTGCTTCTGGATTTTGAGCAGTGCGATGGTGCCTGAAGTGTATATGAGAGTGTAGGCAGGGCTGCTGAAAGGGGGAGGGGGGCTTTGCTAGGGCTCTGTGAGCTGTGCTTAGAGATGGGAAAGCTGGGTGAGAGGGAGCAAGGGGAGGTGGTGAGGAGTGAAAAGGGGTTGCTGGTTAGGAGATGGGTGGCGGAGAAGCAGGGAGTTAGTGATGGGGGCTTGAAGGATAGGCAGGGGCGGAAGGCAGAGAGGGCAGGGGTGGGGGCAGAGAGTGGGGTAGGGCAGGTTTCTTGTGTGCCAAAGAGCACCTCTGGCCGTGGAGCTGTGGCTAGGTATGATCACAGTAATAAATGCATCTAGATTCAAATAATTGCAGTATTAAAATGCACCTAGATGCAAAACAATTGCAGTACTAAATTGCAGCTAGATTCAAAACAATTGCACTACTCAAATATACTGTCATGCACTTACCTCGTTCGGTGCCTGGGCTGCCCGCACGCCCTCCGTTCAGCTCCTGCACTGAGGTGCGTTCACGCTGCGGCACGCCCCGCGAGGTCCTGGGTGGTGGCGCTGGCCGTGTTGACTCTGGCAATTTCCATGGCGGTTGTGGGAGTCTCGGCAGCGGGCCCCCATGGCTTACATTGCGCGGGGAAGGCAGTTACATGTACGGGTGCGGAGCCTTCCCCCTTCCATGTCACGTGATTCCTCTTCACCAATCTCTGCCGCACAGGGCTGTCACGTGATCCTCCTAACACGCTAATCACATGCTCACGTGACATCCAGCCGGAAGTACAAAGGGCATCCAAGTACGCCACTATATGCTTCTCAGCTGTTGTTTTCTGCAGCATGTGGCGTTCGTTCTTGCTTCTGGTTTGGTTCCTGGATTTCGGACTTGGCTTTGTTCTTTTGGATTTGTTACCTGATTTTGTCCCTTGGATTTGGCGCCTTTTTTCTCTGAATTGTCTTGGCCCTGGATTTTGGACATTGGATTGCTTTGATTCTTGCATTTTGGATTCTGGTACCTGGACATTTACCCTGCTCTGGCCCTACCTCTGAACAACCCCACTCCCCTTTAGGATACCCACCATTCCTCTCTAATCTATGGTGGCATCCCATGGCTGTCTAGTTTAAGTAACAACCCCGTTGCTTCTGTTTTGTCTCCATCACAACATCTATTAGACACCAGGAGGGAACAACTGACATCTATTGGTAGGTGCCTCTATGATTCCTACTTTTGGGGTTTGTAACAGACTATAATTGTTTAACCTTAATTTGCCTGTTTTATCCTTACAGTAACCCGGGACCCAGAGCTTGCTGTTCCTGCCACCTGTGGCCTCAATAACCGGTCAGCGAGTCTGTTGTTTTCTCTCTGACTGGTGCTTGGGGACGAAGGTACTCTAATCTACGTGGATCTCAGTTCCTGACAGACTGAGAAGCCTTATTTCCACTAGATTATGGATACCTCCGCTGGGGACCCGGTGACAACTCTGGTCCAGGCCATAACCACCTTAAGGGATGATATGTCAGCCGCAACCGCTGCTATTCACCAGCGCTTGGACGCCATTCAGAGTGAGCGTCATGCTTTGCCCTCTGACCCCGATTTGGAGGAACCGCCTGCCCATCCTGGTCCATCTATTAGAGCAGCCCAACCCACTCTTGTTTATGTGCCCACTCCGTTCCCGTTAGGGGCCCCGGAGAAGTTCCAGGGGGATCCCTGGAAGTTCCGCACTTTCATAAATCAGTGCAAACTGCACTTCATCTGTCGTCCTCAGGCTTTTCCCGACTCAACCACTAAAGCACCCTTTACCTTATCCCATCTTAGCGGCTTAGCGGCTACCTGGGACAATCCTTTGTTAGAAGGTAATAGCCCTGTTTTGTATGATTTTGATTTGTTAATCGCTGAAATGACTCGGGTGTTTGGCACTTGTCATAAAGCACAGACCCGCGATTTGGAACTCCTTGAATTAACTCAGGGGAAGACCGCCCTGATTGAGTATATCACACGGTTTAACCAATTATCCGTAGAAACGGCTTGGCTGGAAAACAAGAAGGCTGTGGTCTTCTATAGGGGTCTTAATGACCCCATGAAGGATGCCCTTGCTGTGGTTCCCGCGTTGCCGGCTCAGTACCCCGACCTTGTTGATGTAGCCCTTCAGGTAGACTCCCGACGAACAGAAAGAAGAACTGAAAGCCTCAAGGGGGCGCCTCTCTCGTTTTCCTCTACAACCACTGATTCCAACTCCTCTAGTGAACCTATGCAGATAGGGGGAATACGCAGTCCGATCACTCCCACAGAAAGGGAATGACGGAGACAGGCCAATGCTTGTTTTTATTGCGGGTTGGGAGGGCACTTTGTTAAAGAATGTCTTAGGTGCCCTAAAACTAAGACATGAGGTTTTCAGAAGGTTCGTGCCTAGCTACGGGGGATCGGATGAGCCAGTTTCTGACCCCCTGCGCAACACTTCGGCTACCAGGCTCCAAGAAACCCATTTTGCTACATGCCCTTTTGTATTCTGTGGATAACGTTAAACATCAGGTACAGTTGGTCATTTATTCAGGGGCTACTGGGAACTACGTTGATATTTCTCTAGCCACCTCTCTTAACCTCCCTGTACAAAACAAGAAACACCCCGAACCAGTACACGCTGTACATGGTACTTCCCTAGTATCAGGCCCTATTAGGCACCAAACAGCTCCCCTCACTTTGCTGATTTAGGACACACATAGGGAAACCATTGCTTTTGATCTGATAACTACACCTCGGTTTGGGCGCATCCTTGGTATCCCCTGGTTGTGAATCCATAATCCCACTATTGACTGGTCGCGGGGTCTAGCGGTGTTTGAGTCGGCCCATTGTCAGGAAAATTGTCTGCTCGCCCTCCCTGGCATTGTATCCCCATCCAAGGTATTGGGTACTTTGGCTCAGTTGTCTTTAGACGAACCACAGGCCATGGACCTCGAGCAACTGGGACATGTGATAGGTGTTGTTTCCACTAACATACCCCCAGTATATCATGACTCTCTAGAGGTCTTTGATAAAGGTTGTGCTGAACAGCTACCCCTGCAAAGCCCCTACGATTGCCCCATCAACCTCGTCCCTGGGGTGGTTGTACCTTGTGGGCGCATTTATTCCCTGTCACCCTCTGAAGATCAAACCTTGAAGGAATACTTACAACATTCACTCCGGTTAGGGCACATAGGGACTTCAAAATCTCTGGCAGCTAGCCCCATCTTTTTTGTCCCCAAGAGGGAGGGCGACCTACGTCCTTGTATAGATTATAGGCGGCTGAACCACGTTACTGTTAAGAATCGTTACCCCATTCCACTAATTTCACCACTACTTGATTGTCCCATGCCACAATCTTTACAAAACTGAACTTACGGGGAGCATACAACCTAATCCGTGTTAGAGAGGACAATGAGAGGAAAACTGCTTTTGTACACGGCATGGTTTATTTGAATATGCAGTCATGCCATTTGGGCTTTGTAACGCCCCTGCTACCTTTCAACACTTTATGGCCAACATTTTTCATGACATCATTGATACCTTTGTCGTCGTCTACTTAGACGACATTTTGATTTTTTATCGTCTCTCGAGGAACATGTGGGAAACGTCTGGGAAGTCCTTACCCGACTTCGTTCTCATGCTCTATTCGCCAAGCCCGAGAAGTGTCTGTTCCATGCACAATAGGTGGACTTCCTGGGTTTTCATATTACCCCCGCGGGGCTGTCCACGAATCACACCAAAATACACGCTGTTCTTGATTGGCCCATCCCCACTAAAGTTAAAATGCTCCAGTTCTTCTTTGGCTTCACCACCTTTTACCAGCGATTCATATCAGGGTTTTCAGCTATCGCGGCCCCGTTAACCAAACTCGCCAGTCCTCACTGTCCATTTGTTTGGACCCCGTTGCAACAGGAGGCATTCCTTGCTCTCAAAACAGCATTTACCTCTGCTCCTATTCTGCAGCACCCAAATCCGGAACTCCCCTATATCATTGAAGCAGATGCCTCCTCTTATGCTTTAGGTGTGGTTCTGTCCCAAGTCTGTACCAACACGGGTTTGTTGCATCCCGTGGCTTACCACTCCCGCAAGTTCTCCTCTGCAGAGAGTAACTACACAGTGATAGAGAAGGAACTACTGGCCGTAAAAGACACCCTTCAAGTGTGGAGACACCATCTCCTGGGGGGCGAAACATCAAGTAACGATATACACTGATCACTGCAACTTTCAGGATCTAGCATCTTTCTGTTGTAACAACAGCCACCAAGTACATTGGCATCTGTTTTTTTCTGCTTACGATTTCATTATACGACATCGACCTGGCGTTACACACGGGAAGGCAGATGCCCTGTCTCGTATCCCTGCGGGGTCTTCTCTTCCAGTGTTCCCTGACACTCTACTCGAGTCCAAGCATGTGATTCGTCTTTGCACACCGTCTACTGACTTATTGGCTTCCGTTCATCAGTGGACATCCAATCATCCGGAACAGGCAGACGACTGGGATGCGGTCATACATGACGGGTTGCCTTTCATTAACAACAAACTATTCCTGCCCACCCCTGACACTCGTGCCCAAGCATTAGAATGGTCTCATGATGCGGTCATTAATGGACATCGAGGACAAAAACGCACCCTGACTCTCTTACAACGCTGGTGTTGGTGGCCCTCCATGCGCAGGGACTCCAATTCCTATGTTAATTCCTGTTCCGTATGTGCACAATGCAAGAACCGAAAGGGACGTCCTCTTGGGTTACTTCAGCCTTTACCACTGCCACCCAGACCCTGGCACACCATCACTATGGATTTTGTCACAGATATGCTTAGGGTAAAGGGTTTCGACACGATTTGGGTGGATTCATTCACTTAAATGGCCCGCTTTGTACCCTGTAGCGGCATACCTACAGCAATTGTCCTCGCTGACCTGTTTTTACGTCATGTTTTTGCCTCTTTGTATCAGACCGGGGTTCCCAATTCACTTCACGTTTCTGGCGTTCCCTAAAGAATCTACTCGAGATAGACACACAGTTTTCTTCGTCATACCACCCGGAAACAAATGGGCAAAACGAACGTGTTAACCAAACCATGGAACAGTACCTACGTTGTCTCTCTTTACAGCACCAACACTCCTGGCATCAAGTCCTGCACATAGCCGAATTTGCATACAACAATGCCCCACAATCTTCCACAGGTTATTCCCCTTTCTTCTCCCTGTACGGTCAGCACCCCCAAGTCCTGCCCTTCCGTGAGTTGTCTCCTTCTCCTGTCCAAACACCTGCTGTCTCTTCTTGCTTAAGGGAACTCAAGCACATCCATAGTCAAACACTGGTTCACCTCAGGGAAGCACAGGAGACGATGCACCTAGCAGCCGACAAAAACCGTGCACCGGCCCCTTCATATAATGTCGGAGACCGAGTATGGCTTTCCACCAGACATCTGCCAATCCCAGGCTGTCAAAAACTACTCCCCCGCTTTGTTGGGCCTTATCGCATCCTTAAGATCATTAACCCTGTGTCATATCGTGTCTCCTTGCCGGCTGCCTGGCGTATCCATCCTGTGTTTCAAACCTCCCTCTTGAAACCCTGTCCTCCTGCTACACGCATTGTCATACCCCTTTCTCCTCTTGTGCAGGGTTCTTCTGACGAATACGAAGTCAACTGCATTCTTGGTTCTCATATCTGCAGGGGACGTCTCTACTACTTAGTGGATTGGGTGGGTTACGGTCCAGAAGAGCGTTCCTGGGGAACCTGCCACTCAGGTTCATGCCCCGCTCCTTGTCTCCCGCTTTCATAGGGACAATTCTTCCTGTTCCTGCCCATGGGGTTGTGGGCCTTTGGGGGGGGCTCTGTCATGCACTTACCTCATTCAGTGCCTGGGCTACCCGCACGCCTTCCATCCTGCTACGACGCTGGGGTGCGTTCACGCTGCGGGCACGTCCGGGAGGTCCTGGTTGGTGGCGCTGGCTGTGTTGGCACTGGCAATTGCCATGGCGGTTGCGGGAGTCTCGGCGGCAGGCCCCCATGGCTTATGTTGCACGGAGAAGGCAGTGACGTATACGGGGACGGATCCTTCCCCTTCCATGTCATGTGATTCCTCTTCACGCAATCTCCGCCACACAGGGCTGTCACATGATCCTCCTCACGTGCTAATCACGCACTCATGTGACATCTAGCCAGAAGTACAAAGGGACGCCAAGTATGCCACTATACGCTTCTCAGCTGTTTTCTGCAGCATGTGGTGTTCGTTCTTGCTTCTGGTTTGTTTCCTGGATTTCGGACTTGGCTTTGTTCTTTTGGATTTGTTACCTGATTTTGTCCCTTGGATTTGGCGCCTTTTTTTGGATTGATTCTCTGAACTGCCTTGACCCTGGATTTTGGACATTGGATTGCTTTGATTCTTGCATGTTGGATTCTGGTACCTGGACATTTACCCTGCTCTGGCCCTACCTCTGAACAACCCCACTCCCCTTCAGGATACCCTCCATTCCCATCTACCCTATGGTGGCGTCCCATGGCTGACTAGTTTAAGTAACAACCCTGTTGCTTCTGTTTTGTCTCCATCACAATATCTATTAGACACCAGGAGGGAACAACTGACATCTATTGGTAGGTGCCTCTATGATTCCTACTTTTGGGGTTTGTAACAGACTATAATTGTTTGTTTAACCTTAATTTGCCTGTTTTATCTTTTACAGTCACCCGGGACCCGGAGCTTGCTGTTCTTGCCACCTGTGGCCTCAATAACCGGTCAGCGAGTCTGTTGTTTTCTCTCTGACTGGTGCTTGGGGACGGAGGTAATCTACGTGGATATCAGTTCCTGACATATACATATAGGGCCTCATTACGAGTTTGGCGGCAGCCATGGAGCTATTAGCTCCATGGCTGCCGCCAAACCGGGCTCCTTTACCGGGTTCCCAGAATGGGGAATTACCGGGTCATTCCGAGTTCGGAGGGCCCGGTAATTCCTCCCTCTGTGAACCCGGGCCCGGACCTTCCCCATTCCCATCAGAGCCCCCATAGGACTCAATGGGAATGGGAGAGGGAGCTAAGAACGGGCCGATTAAGACCGGCCCATTGTTAGCTCCCTCTTCCCCTCGCGGGACCCGGTAAGGACGCCTGGTTTTTTGGCATAAAGAAAAGTGCACTCATAGAATGTTGGAGCACAATAGCCGTGTGATCAAGCAATACTGTGTCATCGGCATAGCCGAGACAGGGCACTGGATCACACCCCAATACCGGGGGGAAGTTTCTTACTGCAATCACAATTGCCATATCAGAGATATACAGATTAAAAAGTAAGGGTGCAAGAACACACCCCTGCATTAAGCCTGGTTTTACCAGGCGTCCTTACCGGGTCCCGCGAGAGGACCTCGTAATTTCGCGGAACGGGTTTAACAGGTCCACCTCCATTAGCAGAGCCCGTTAACCCGTTCCGCGAAGGTCGTAATGAGGCCTATAGTTTTTTATTGTGCATTTGGTTAACGAAATTAAACCTTAAGCACAGAAGAAATAATACATATTCTTCACAATAAAAAGATACACATATTTTTACCACAATAGTCATCACATGCTATAAAAACAATGATGAAACAACAATAAAAACATCTAATATTTCACCTTCGATAATAGACATGCATACAATCAATTAGAAAACAGAAAGGTCTAATTCATAACACGTAAAACCTCTCCAAACATAAAATGCAGCTGTTGTGTTTACCAATGATTCAGCACCAAAAATACAGCTCCAAAATTGGTCCCCAGTTATGTATTCCAAACTGTTGGTCAGAACAGAGTAAACTTTTACGTACATACCATGTAAATTATGGCAACTAGTGAGCAAATGGTGAGGGCTCTCTAACTGGTTATTGCACAAATGGCAAAGTCTTTCCTCCAGGGGTATCGTGGCCCATCGTCCCAGAGCCCCCCTGTTGGGGAGGATATTAAAATGCATTAATGTAATAAATCTCCTTATCTCACTAGTACAAGGCTTAATAAGATAGGTTCGAGGAGTATTAGGCAAAAAGTCTTGGCTAGCGAATTCCATAAAACTTCTTATTTTACAGAATCTAGTAAATTTTGCGTTTGCATCCCAAACGGCAACCTTATTTTTCAACTTTCCCATAGCAGATGGAGAATCAACTAAATCAAGGTGATTTAAATTTATCTCATTTAGAAATTTCATAGTGAGTTTTCGAAGATCTCGAAGACAACAATTGGTACTGTCCTGATTAAAATGCACGGCAATGAGGCCTAACAAACAATCGGTATTTAGATTGGCAGAAAGCAGTGAGATGACAAATGTGCAACACAACAATAACCAGTGTGCCCTCAGTGACATCAGGCCAAGTTCGAGCGGGAACCGAGGTGGGGACCCCCAATATAGAGCGAAGAATTTTCCCCTCCTGCTTTTCCAGCCTTTTCGTTTTTGACTCTGCAATAGAAATCGTCCCATATAAGATACTTAGGACAATACTCGTCCTATATATAGCCATTAGTTCATCGACATTACAGTCACTTTTCCTACCAACAAACCGTTTTAGTGCCCACCATTTTTTCAGAACCTGGGACATTATGAAATTGCCATAAAACAAGCATTTAGGGCGATCCTTAATGGGTATGCCTAAATAAAGATAACTCTGAACTACTTCAATTCGTACTCCACTGAGTTTCCAAACGAAAGAGTTATTTTTCCTGGCACTTGAACCAAATGTCACTATTTTGGTTTTTCCAATATTGACTGTCAGGTTATCTGCCTTAGCATAAAGAAAAGTGCACTCATAGAATGTTGGAGCACAATAGCCGTGTGATCAAGCAATACTGTGTCATCAGCATAGCCGAGACAGGACACTGGATCACACCCCAATACCGGGGGGAAGTTTCTTACCGCACCAATCACAATTGCCATATCAGAGATATACAGATTAAAAAGCGAGGGTGCAGGAGCACACCCCTGCATTAAGCCTTGGTTGGTGGGCATAGATTTAGATACAAACCCTTCTTGGCTGACAGGAACAACCACCGAGGTGTATTGGTATAAAGTTCTTTGAGGAAAAATAATAGTCTATGGTCAATACCCCATCCAACCAATTTGGCCCATAAACACTCACGTGGTACAGAGTCAAATGCTTCAGAGAAATCCACAAAGCAAGTGTAACCTGTTTTCCCTTTGTTTGGTTCCACGTCGGCTATAAAACGTTGGAGGGCACAGATATTTTTGGTGTAGTCGCATAAGCCTTAAGAAAGCCTGTTTGACACTTGTGGAGAAGCCCATTCTCTTTGACCCAGACGTTCATCTGTCTCAAAAGGAGATTCGCAAAGATTGTTTGGCTACTGTCCATCATGGCGAGCAGCCTATAATTTGTAGGATTGGTGTTCTCGCCTTTCTTAAAAACTGTAAAGAGCACTGACTGTCTCCAGCTGGCCGGTATTATTCCAGAACTGATAATACTATAAAAGAGGCCCATCAAAGTATTAGCCCAGAAAATAGGGTTGGCCTTGATTATGGCGTTAGCAATTCCATCAGGGCTAGGGGCCCTAGAGTTCTTCAAGTCCTTAATAATATTCAAAATGCCATCTACATCAAAATGTAGCAATCCAACCAAGGATATAGGGCAAGACACCTGTATAACAGAACTATACAGATCGTCATAGTACCGCTTTCTTATTGCTGCTAAACACCCTCAGAAATTACACCCTTTTCCAAGTTGGTGCTCCCGGCCATGTGTAATCGAATCATAGACCAGAACTTCTTGTTGTCATTAGTGCGTAGCAAGTTGAATAGCAACATCCAATGAGCATTGCACATGTATGCTCTATGCAGCTTTAGCCAATTTTTAAAGCAAGTAAAAATATTCGCTATTAGTTCAATTTTCACCTCAGCACCCAACCAATTTTTTCTTCTTAATTTGGGCACAGGCCCGGCGACGCTCTTTTTTTCTTGTTGTGTATCAGTATGCCAAAGGGAAAACTGCCACCATCGTGGCCACCACTCGCCCCATGTTTTAAATAAAATAAATGATTCAGAGAACTCAACATACATTTAAAATCCCAGTTGTTCTTAGCCAGAATAATACAATCAATTTATTATTTAGAAAAAAACAAGACATAAAATAAATATTTGTCCTCGTCCATATGAGGCGGTTTCCCTTGATATTTACTGTTACATATAAGAGTCATTTCAAGCGTTTCACAGGGGAAATCAAAATTCATAGACCATTTCAAGATAGCGTGATTGCTCAGGCCTGTATACTAAAACATTAAATCACCACACTTCATCTTTGTACAATGATCGATAAACACATACGGCCTCATCACGTGTCTGGTGGTAACCCTTAAATGCTGCGATAACGCTATTACCGCTGCCTTTAAGGGTCCGCCAAATCACAGGTTTGGCTGCAGTTACCGCCAGCTCTGAACTGGGGGTAAATGCGCTGGGAATTAGCCCATTTTTGGCGCAATTACCGCCGATGGTAGTTGAGCTGAAAATTCCCCATTGGATCCAATGGCGAATGGGGAATTCCCGAATGGGCCCAATGGGGAATTACTGTTCCACCAAACCTGTGATCCGGCGCTAATAGCGGCAGGGGTTTGGCGGTAACGCTATTAGCCCTGGCAGTAATACCACCCGGATACCGCCCAACTCGTGATGAGGCCCATAGTCTAAACAAGAAAAGAATCGCCCATTAGTCCAAGTAAGTCCAATGGGTTTATCTAACAATCTTCCTAAGTTCAAACATTGCAGATCATGTGTCTCGGTGAATGCTCCCCATTTCAGTCCTCTAAGATGGTGTTTGTTTTGCAAATGTGGTGTACAATTAGATTAATTTTTGTCCAGAGAAATTCAATAATCTATTAATAGCAGAGAATTAAAGTTGCCAGCAAGGACAGCCTTACCATTGGGGTTAGATTCTGACTATGTAGTAAGAATGTCGTCCAATATACTCTGAACATTGTATGATCCAACGCCCACTGGTGGGTCATATATATTAATAATCAAGATTGGTGAATGAAGACATCTAGCACTACTAATGGTTGCAGAAAGAACACGGGGAGAATAATGACCAGTGCCATATATTGTTATTCTATGTTGTACCCTTACCCCAATGGCAAGGCCTCCCATTGGCCTAACTTTCAACCCGCTAGTAGCAAAACGAGCTAGTACTTGAAAACCATCAACAAAAAAATATTTTTTCAACCAGGTTTCCTGTAACATAAACACTTTGCAGTCATTGATGTGTGCAATGCGCTTTGGTTGATTTAGGAATGAGCGATAGGCCTTGGTATTCCAACATAACCAGGAGAAAGTAGGCTTGGAGAGAATGGGTCAATTGCCCCTACTAGTACTCAATGTTTCTGGCACCAAGTTTATCACTTCCTGATCGGTATCTTGTTACTACTGTAAGGAAGGCATGGTATCAAACATTAAGACAGACACAAGTGATCACACTTCAAAGGTGTTCAAAGGTGTTTATTGAACTTGAAAAACACCTATCTAATCCTAAATCTAAAGATGGAAGCAGCTACGACCATCAAATAATAATAAGGCAGTCCTAGTTGTGTCTGTTAGAATAAAAGGGCATATGCTAATAAACCTATTACCATTCCTTACTTCTAAATATAAATAGTGTGGGAAAGAATGTTATGCAAAAGAAAAGTGTTCAGGAAATGATGTGTCAGGATATTCAAGCTGTTGGCTTCCCTTCCCCACGTTTTCAGCACGTGACAAGGCGGCACACTCAAGCTTAGCACACTCTCTGGCTTCTCTAGCACGAGGATGCAGTTCAAAACTTCAACACCAGGGCCGTCTGTGCCAAAGTCTCTTTGCCATTCAAAGTCTCTTATTTCAGGCCTGAAGCAACATGACAAACATTAAAGTTCCTTTGTTCTTAGTATTTCACATACTACTTCTGGGGTGATTTACTGTACACCCCGGATTCCCCACCGCTGGGCTCAGACCCACTTTAACACAAAACGTTCAATTGGTCTCTCTCCGCCGGGCCTGGACCAAATTTCTCTACTTCATCAAAATCAAAGGATTTTGCTTGACCCGTCGCAGGACACAATTACTCGTTCTCTTCTTGATATGACCTTTTTCTCACTTTCGCTTTTGCCACTTCTCAGCGAATACCTTACAGAGACCTTCAATTGAGCACCCATGCGGTGCTGGACCACTCTGTCAAAGGTATTGTATCCTGCTTTTTAAAGTTCAGTCACTCATTAGCAGTTCAACTTTACTTGTGTCTCTTATCACATGCATTTAACAATGTTCGTTCCAGCCCTCGCCATGCAATGTTGCTGCTTGCAACACAAACCAGTCTTGCATCAGTCTCCCCAGCTAACCGGCTTTGTTGATTCGCTGACAATGCTTTGTACTTGGAGCCAAGGACAGTAGCACGGCGGCTGAAGCTTCTCCCAGCCTTGATTATTGATGCAGCAGGGCCCTGGGTATCTCCGACACACAATGCAGGATTCTTCAGCCTGGTTTCCTGGTTTTACACTTTCTTTTCTTGAGGTCTCTGGAAAGTAACAATTCCTTGTCGGAAAGGTCAACAGAACTTCCCTCCTTGCGATCCCCTTCTGTTTGCCGTCTTTCCTCTCTTGTTCAGCTGCCATCTCGCAACTGCTGTTTCCTCATGTGCTTTGCCTCACTCAGAGTTTGCTTGTGTGCTCCGCCTTTTATCCATTTGGGGAAGCTTAATGGAAGTCAGGTGTGTGTGACGGTCAGTAATTGCCTGACCTTGCCTGGCCATTGTATTGGGACACGTCAGTATACTGCTCGGGTGTTAGTCTGTTTTCTCTCATAGCGGGCTATACGTGAGAAAGTGTTTGTGTTGTAAAAGAGTTCCTAAATATCCTAGCTGGTAGGATGGGGTAAAAGTGTTACGGGGGAAGGGGATACCACGTCTCACCATCCGGTGTCCCACTCCCCGAAGACCCGTCACCCAGGTGATCCTCCCACACTGGTCCACCCCCAGCAACTGGATCCAAAAGCGATGGCCGTGTCGTGGCCACCTGGATGACAGATCCTCGAGGACTAGTGGGTGAGACACCTTCTGGTTTCTCACATGCCCTTCCCCTATGTGATGTAGCTGCATCAGTTTCACAGGGAAACCGGGAAAGGAAATCGACGTTCCCCTGGTCTTTACCTTTTCGGGGCTCCACAGTGAAACAGTAGGGTTGCAGGTCTAGGAACCATCGCATGATTCGAGGGTTAGAGTCCTTTCGTTGGCTTATCCACACTAATGGACAATGATCTGTGACAAGTGTGAACTTTCTTCCTAAGAGATAGTATCTTAATGGGTGATGACCCATTTGATGGCAAGGGCCTCTAATTCTAACACAAGAGTCGTTTTTTTCACATGGGAAGAGTTTTTGACTAGTGAATATTATAAGGTGTTCTAATCCATCACAAACTTGTGACAACATTGCTCCTAACCCTGTAAGAGAGGTGTCAGTTTGTAACACAAACTTCTTTAAAAAATCTACTACCTTTAGGATCGGGTTCTGGAACAGGGTTTGTTTTAAGCTGTTGTAACATACATCGTCATCGTCAGTCCAAGGAATCTTCTAGGGTTTGGTGTTCTTTAATTTGTCTGTCAACCTGACTGTTCTGTCTGAGAAATTAGGGATAAACCTACGTTAATAACCGATTATATGATATGATGGGTTATTTATAACGTGCTTAATACGCGGACCCGGGAATCAGGCCTGTGTTGTTTCGTGTTGTCTTGCTTCCAGGGCGAGCATGTTGCCCCTAAGCTACCTCCTGCGATTAATCCTAAGAATGCTCTGAGGTCTCTCTTGGTTTTAGGTGTGGGGGTGTCTAGGACGGCTTTCACTTTTTCTCGTTGAGGCTGCACCCTGCCATTTCCTACAAAGAAGCTGAGTATTTCACGGCTGATTGAGACAATTTACATGTGGATAAATTGGCAGGTAAGCCGACTTCTCTGAGGTCTCTCATAATAGTAAACAGATGGAAAAGATGGTCTTCCCAAGTGTTACTACATGACTATGTCATCAATATAAGCCCCACAGTAGGGATATAATATCCTGTCCATAAACTGTTGGAAAGAGGCGGGGCCCCATGTAGGCCAAAAGGTAGGACTTTGAACTGGAATAGTCCCAGAGGCATCGAAAAAGCTGTCTTTTCCTTATCAGGTCCATGTACTGGGACCTGCCAGTATCCCTTGATTAAAACTAGGGTTGATAGGAAGGTGGCCTTTCCGAGTTTATCAATCAATTTGTCAATGTGCGGCATAGGATAGGCATCGAAGTTGGAGATGGCGTTGACCTGTCGGAGGTCTATGCAAAACCTCCAGGAATTATCAGGTTTTGTGACCAACACGATACACGAGGACTACGGGCTTGAAGAGGGTTTGATAATATTTGCCCTTAGCATTTTGTTCACTTCCTCAACCACTATATGTCTACAGGTTTCTGGGAGTCTATATGGTTTCAAATGGACTACTTTTCCCTTTGGAATTCTGATATAAAGATTAGTGCTGTGCATTCTCCCTGGTTTCGCGCAGAATACATCGGGAATGCCGTGACTAAAGGCCTCATTCCGAGATTGGAGGTAGCCATGGCGCTATTTGCGCCATGGCTGCCTCCAATACCGGGACCGGCATCGGTCTTGTTCAATGAGGACTTACCGGTGCAGTCCGACCCTGGCAGGACCGGTAAGTCCCCATTGAACAAACCATTCCCCATTCCCATTGAGCCCCAATAGGGGCTCAATGGGAATGGGGAGGGTGCTAATAATGGGCTCACGACTTGCAAGCCCGTTATTAGAGCCCTGGTCCCTTAGCGGGACCCGTAAGGGACGTGTGGTCAGACCCCACGTTCCTTACGGTCCCCGCCAAGGGACCTTGGAATAGGGCTGTAAGGGATTACCGGCACCGGTCTCCTTACCGGTGCCCGGTATCCCTTACCGCCCAGGTCGTAATGATACCCTAAATCTTTTAAGTCTTATTGTTGCTAACTAGATAGCTCTTGAGGAATTAATTCAAAATGATCTATTTCCTCCGGTACCAAACAAGACAGTATCAAGGACGTGTCTGCAGAAGGATTTTCTTTCCACTCTTTTAAGAGATTTACATGGTAGAGGTGGGTCTTTTGTTCCCTGTCAGGTTGGGCTATTTTACAGGTACAGGTCCCTGTTTGCTCTAGTGCTTCTTATGGCCCATGCCACTTTGAGACAAGTTTTTTTTCAGAAGTAGGTAAGGGGACTAATACCTTTTGTTCTATTGAAAAAGATCTTAAGTTTACCTTCTTGTCATAGGTGGACTTTTGTTGTGCTTAGGCTTTTTTCCCATCTGAGTACTATATTTTGAACAAGTTTCATATGCTCTCGCAATCGAGTAGCTGTTTGTGAGAGGGGAATAGGTGCCTTTTCTCTTTCCTCCCAGGTCTCCCAGAGCATGTCTAGGACATCTCTAGGTTCTCTACCATAAAGTAGTTCGAATCGGGTGGATGCCTGAGGGGTCTTTCTTACAGCAAATAGGGCCATGGGAATCATGCAACCCCAGTCTTTCCTGTCCTTGTCTACCAACTTTCTTAGGATTGTCTTAAGTGTTTTTTTAAACCTTTCTACCAATCCGTCAGTTTGGGGGTGGAAATATGGAGCAATTCCTTGACTTCAACCATGAGTTTGCTCATAAAATTGTATCCCTGATTCGTTAGAATTTCCTTTGGAAAGCTAACCCTGGAAAAAATATGGCAATAGTTGTTTTAAAATGTGTTGTTTTGTTCTGCATGGGGAATGCCTCTGGGTATCGGGTAGCGTTATAAACGATTACGAGGACATGTTTGTTACCCAGTCTAGAGGTTTCAAACGTTGAAAATGATATCCATCCCAATGGGACTTCTATTATTGATAAAGGGTTCAGAGAGGCAGGCAAGAGAATATGCATACTGTTTTTATGACATATTTTGCATGTCTGAATGAAGTTCTTTCTATCAGCATGGATACCTGGGCAATAAAGCTTCCCACTGATGTACGCCTGGGTCTTAGATTGTCCTAAGTGTACCCTGTCAAATGAGAATGTGCAATCTCTAGCAGAATATTCTGATGGGTTTTGGGGATTGCTAACTGAGTTTTACTTCTCTGGAGGTTTCATTTCTATACAGTAATCCTTGCCTTAGGGAGAAAAAGGGGCATCCCTTCGCTAATCCTTCCCCCTCAGGAATCACTTGCAAGAAAGCCTCTGTGAGTGCTGCATAATTTCTCTGAGCGAAGGCTAGATTGGAAAGGATGGTAGATTCTTCTTTCTTCTTTGCCTCAGTTGTAGATGGTTCATCAGCCTCCTCAAAGCCTAAGGTGCCTCTCTCAGTTTCTTCTATTTCACTCTCTATGAAACGGGGAAATAGAGCCCTTTTATGAATTCCCAGACCCTCCAGTTTATAGCGATTTTGCACCCCCGCAAAATGCCATGAAAAACAGCAATTTATTTTTAAAAAAACACCCACAAAAATGCCCCTTTTTGCAAAACAAATAAAAAAAAGCAAGGAGCCAGTTTCTCAACTCTTTTTTTTTTAACTCAAGAAATTAAATGTGCAAGCACAGCTCATCAGGCCTGCGAGCCCAGCAGCGTTCAGGGAGGGCCCGCGTGCCCAGCAGTTAAGGAGGGCTCGTGAGCCCAGCAGACCAGGTAGGCCCGTGTGCCCTGCAGCGTATCAGGACCGGAGAGCCCAGCAGTGTGGAGCCCAGCAGCGGTGGCCTGCCAGCAGCAGACCAGCCGACCAGAAGATCGGGGAGGACCGTGCGCCCAAGACTGGAGAGCCCGGTGGCGAGGAACCCGACAGCGGAGGACTGCCAGCTAACCAGCCGACCGGAAGATCGAGAGGCCCGTGCGCCCCAACTGCAGAGCCCAGCAGCGAAGAGCCCAGCAGCGGAGGCCCACCGGCAGCTGGCCCAGCCGACCAGGTGATCGAGGGGCCCGTGCGCCCGAGACTGAAGTGCCCGGCGACGGAAGCCCGCCGACAACAGCCCAGCCGACCAGGACCGCAGCGCCCAGCAGAGGAGGTCCCGCGCACCTCGACAAGAAGAGGACCGCGGACGCCAACAACGAGCGGAGCCCGCGGACCAGAAGAGGCCCACAAGAGGAAGGAGACCACGAGGGAACTCAGCAGGCCCACACGTCACGGAAGAGGAGACCCGCAGGCTCGCGGCATCCACCCTCAAGTAAGGAGTCGGAAAGGGGTAGCGAAAAGGGAACCCCGAGTCTCCCACCCACGTGACACATCAGGGAACCAGTGAAATCACCCGAAGGTGACACCTGCAAAGGGAACCCCGAGTCTCCCACCCACGTGACACATCAGGGAACCAGTGAAATCACCCGAAGGTGACACCTGCAAAAGGGAACCCCGAGTCTCCCACCCACCTGACACACCAGCAGACACACCCAAAGGTAACATTTGCAAAAGGGAACCCCGAGTCTCCCACCCACGTGACACACCAGCAGACACACCCAAAGGTAACATTTGCAAAGGGGAACCCCGAGTCTCCCACCTACGTGACATCGGTGGAAACACCTGGAAAACAAAATTTTGCAAGAACCCGAAGGTGACATTGTCACACAAAAAGCAGAGGGTGAACAACGTGCCCCAGTGGACGAACATACACCACAGCAGTTCAAGAGAACCACGGTGCAAAAGCCTACCAGAGCACCCCGAGCATCCGCGACGCAGCACTCCACGCTACACACCAGGATACCGCCATGTCATCTGCAGACGCGGCAGACCCTAATGCACCACCACCACCACCAGGAGCTCCCTCCTCTCACGCAAGCCTAATGAGGAGACCTGCCCCGTTCACGCTAAACCCACACCATGACCAGGGGCAGAGATGGGAAGAATGGATGGAGGAATTTGACGACTTCGTGGGTGCCATCGGCACACAAGAACCTCCCAACATACTGAGCATATTTGCAAATGTCGCAGGGAGAGAAATCAAAAATATTATACGCACGATCCCTCCACAAGATCGCACCACATATGCAAGACTCCTGCAAGCCATTCACGAAAAACTGGTCATCTCACCCAACCGGGACTATGAAAGGTACACTTTCAACCAATGTGGCCAGCTACCTCACGAATCAATAGGGGAGTTCGTAATACGTCTTCAGAGGAAAATATCCAAATGTGACTTTGCTAACTTTAATGACGAAGAAGCCATTAGATTACGCATCATAGAAGGGTGTGCATCCTCGATGTTCCGGAAGCACCTCCTCAAGAAACCCCTATCCCTAAAAGAGGTGCTAGACCTAGCCAGGGTATACGAAAGAGTGGACATTCAAGCAGCAGCCATTGAGAACCCAAAAAAGGGAGAAACCATAGCCGCAATACATCCCTACGCCCGCCAGCCAAACACCCAACCAAGGACCAACCAGAGGTACCCGACACAACGAGCACAGGGTGACCGCCAATGCTATCGCTGCGGATTCGAATATCCACACAGAGGACCGTGCCCCGCCATTGGGCAACGATGCATGAGATGCGGAATGGAGAACCACTTCCAAGTGATGTGCAAAGAACTACTACCGGAAGGAGGATCAGCACGCCCACGATCTGCCCCTCGCACGATGGACGCACATAAAGAACAGCATCACCATGTGGACAGGAATGCACCTCTCGCGCCATCATATCAACGCCCAAACACAGTGAGAGCCTTGGAAGGACTTCAGATCGAACCAGACAGGAAAGACCACGAATTATACGATGCCTATCAGGATGACTTCATGCGGGAACTGGAACGCGAAGACACCCGCAGAGCGGAAGCACCAGACAACCGGGAACGTGACAGGGAGCCATACCCTTACCCCCCACCACACTATCCACCAAGTGGAAACGAACAGCCTCCATACCTACAGGACGGCTACGACCGAGAGTATGTATGCCTTCTCAGCGTAGAAGAGGAGGACACCGCGGCTCCCAGAGTAACAATTCAGATGGGAAGAACCCAAAACAGATTTATTGTTGATACAGGAGCGACGGTCAACGTCATGAATGAAGACATCTATCGTGAAATAGCTTCAACATACCCCATCCAAGAGTCTAGGACACACATCTTCCAATGGGGAGCAACCCAACCCATGACATCAAAAGGGAAATTTCAATGCGACCTACGACACAGAGGCATCACAGTAACCGCCACGATACATGTGATAAGAAGCCCAGCTATTGGCCGCTGCCTTCTCAGTTACAGGACAGCTAACGCACTTGCCCTGATTGACCTACACTATGACCAGTCGGAGGTCATTGAAGGACTACCACTACCATGCGAACCCGTCAGGGCAATCATAGACAGACCACTGGCAAAAAGAGAACTCAAGAACACTTTCCCCAAACTGTTCGAAGGGGTAGGGATGCTAAAAGGGCCATGCATCAAACTACATATAGACAAAAACGTCAGGCCAGTTCCACAACACCCACGGAAAGTGGGTTTCCACCTCCAAGAACAGGTATCAAAAGAAATCCAACTTCTTCTTCTCAACGACATCTCAATACCTGGAAGGGATCAAGAGCAACATGACAAAGCCCTAACACCAACCTGTGGGAACACCAAAATGAAAATGCCACCACGCATAGAGCGATGGGGAATAAGACTGCAAGAGGACGATTATACTATTGTCCACAAACCAGGAGGAGACGCAGACCCAGCGGACTATCCATCCAGACACCCCCTACTGGACAAAGTTGACACCCGGGCACATGAGGTCACTAAAAAAATCTTGCACCCGTCGTCAAATGACAGGCCACCAGCTGAACTCATGGTGAGAGATCAACCCAGAACACGCATTCCCAGATGGAAGGACCACACACCTGAAGAAGACCTAACCGTCAGAGAACGAGACGCCGAGAAGAAGAGGAAGGCCAAGCAATGGGCTGACACAAAAAGGAGAGCGAAAGAACAACGACTAGAGATCGAGCAAACAGTCCTGGTGCGACAAACACAACGCAAGAAAACGGACACTCGATACAGCCCAGAGCCACGAACAATCACAGCCATCAAGAGGCCCATGATCACAGAAACCGGAGAACTAGGAGACATTACCCACAACTCCTCATTCCTCAGGGAGTTATATCTGGAGGAACATGAAACACAAGAAACACCCGACGAGAACACCAGCGAGGAAGAAGGAACAGAACCCCCAGTGGAATTGACCGGCGAAAGCCGAGAATCACCAGGGAGACCCCTAGGACAATAAAGAAGCCAGTGAGGCTCATCGAACAGATGTAACTGGACTCTCATGTTAAGTACGGGGGAGGTGTTGTACATGAATAAAGGGACACTACCCCTTTAAGAGCGGCAACAGAGAAGGAGCGGGAGGAAAAGGGAAAAGGAGGGGGCCGGGGAAGGAAACGGCAGTTGGTGTCAGGGAGTGAATAAAGATGGTTCACTGCAGCATTGGCTCCGTGTCATTCTTGAGGCTTGGGTATGCATGAATGAACGGAGCACAACAATCACGTGCGCCAAAAAATAAAGAGCAGTCCAATCCACAAAGGACATCTGAATGGACGCTTCTTATAAGCGCCCATTCAGATGTCCTTTTTCACCCCCTTGTGCAAATGAGGGGGCGTTTTTGCTCATTTAAAAGCGCATCCCAAATTGACAAACAAGATGCGCTTTTAAATGTGCAGCTATTGTAGGCAACCCTTTACACCCACTTTGAATAGGTGCACGAGGGGTGCCACTACATTACATGGTCTTTACTGACTCTACTGAAACATGCAATACTTTTTTTTAAATTTATTCTTTTAAGTGTCACAGCTGCTGAAATGTGTGTTTTTGGTTTTGCATTTTACAGTGGCAGAACCCTTAATGGCCAGTAACAGTGAATTGAACAGGGAGCCTGTAAATCATTGTCAGGAGAGCTCTTACAACACAAATGTATTCAATGTCGCTGGCCAGCGCATCATTTGCGCTACAGGTCAGCCCCGTGGAAATGTGCACGTCACCTTTGAGAATAAGGTGGCCTGCTCATTTCCAAAAATGGGTTATCTAAAAATGAGCACATCCTCTGCTCTATTTTTAGATGCCCCATTTTATGAGGATCTGGGCCAAAATCTACCAATTTCAAAAACTAAATAATTGCCACAATGTGTGAGAGAAAGGAGAGAGAGAGAGAGTGAGTGATGGGTGAGCTGTGGAGTAGTAGGCAAGAAACCAAAGGGAGATCAGAGGGAGAGCAGTGGGTCAGAGGGGGAAGCAGTGGGCAAGAGAGCAGAGCAGATGCAGTGGGGCGGTGGGCCAGAAATTAAAAGGGAGCAGAGGTACAGAAAGTGGAAGGGGACGTGGGCTCAGGGGTAGTAGTGGGCCAAAAGCAGAGAGGGGTTGGCCGGAAAGAAGCAGTAAGGATTGGAAGAAAGGATGAGGGAAGAGTGTGATAGAATGCGAGAAAGGATGCAAGATACAGAAGTAGCACTCAAGAATGAAGGACTGTATACTGCGGTAGTAATTGGGGAGCGTACGGTGTGAGTTGAAAGTATGATTTGGAGTTTGGCAGGGACCGCACAGCATAAGTTGTGACTTGGCAGTGTGACAGAGCATGTGAGTATGTGTATTACTGAGCGCGAGGTTCGAAAATACAAGTTGTGGTGGGGAACTGGTGAGACCTGTGAGGTGTGTTTGGGGGATTGGAGAACATGGAAGGGGAACGATAATAATATTAAATGGGCATCCACATTAAACCAAAAACGTAGCCAAAACAAACACTGTTCTGCCAAGCCAGAGACATCTAGGGCTCTTCCCATTAAATTGATACATATACATATGACACCCTGGGTCTCTTATAGCCTTGCACACGGCCTCTTTCCTGTAATGTACCAATCTTGCACCCTCCAGTGAATAAAAACTGTGCTGCAAAAATGGCACCATAAATAAAGGTTTGTGCTGCAAAATTTGCCATTTCATGCTGCAAAATCCTGGAGGGTCTGCCTGTGCAATCCTGTCCCCACGATGTACTTCAAATGGAGTTTCGCCATGGTCCTGTAGGAGAACCTTTATGTTTCCCCGGAAGTGGGGATCTATGATACCCGCTAGGACATCCAGACTGAATTTCCAGGCCCGGCGAGATTTTGGAGCCAATCTTATATAACACCCATGATGGGGGTATTAGGAATAAGGAGGTCATTACGAGGTTGCCGATCTGGGAACTATGATACTGGTAAGCATGCCGGTACGGTAGTTCCCAAACTGGCAAACTACGAGTTCTGCTCACGGGTGCCATTGCGGCTGCCAGGACTGTCCTGGTGGCCATACCGGCACCCGCGAGCAGAGCATTTCGGATGCACAGGCACCGTTGATAACAGTGCTCAAACAGGAATGAGGAAGAATCTTGTGGCTTTTCTGCTGCTACAGATATCAAAGACTATGGATTCTTTTGTGTTGATAGAGGGATCTGAGGCTCCATGACTAAACTTCTGGAATTTTGGGGTTTCCCAATTTGTCTGAATTGAGTCGCATCCCACTACTGACACCATATGTAAGGAAGGCATGGTATCAAACAGTAAGACAGACACAAGTGATCACAGTTGAAGGGTGTTTATTGAACTTTCAAATGGGTTGGTAAATGCCTATCTAATCCTAAATCTAAAGATGGGAGCAAGCTATGCCCATCAAATAATAATAATGCAGTCCTAGTAGAGTTTTGTCAAAATAAAAGGGCTTATACTAATAAACCTTTTGCCAGTCCTTACTTCTAAATACAAATTGTGTGGGAAACAATGTTATGCAAAAGAAACGTGTTCAAGAAATGATATGTCAGGATATTTGAGCAGTTGGCTCCCCATACCCACGTTTTCAGCACAAGACAAGGCGGCACACTCGAGTTTAGCACACTCTCTGACTTCTTTAGCACGAGGATGCAGTTCAAAACTTAACATCATGGCCTTCTGTGCCAAAGTCTCTTTGCCATTCAAAGTCTCTTATTTCAGAGGGCCTGATGCAATACGACAAACATTAAAGTTCCTTTCTTCTTAGGATTTCTCATACAACTTCCCAGTGATCTACTGTTCACCCCGAGTCCACCTCTGCTGGGCTCAGACCGACACAAAACCTTCAATTGTCTCCCTCTGCCAGGCTCGGACCAAAGTTCTCGAGTTCATCAAAATCAAAGACTTTCGGCTGTGCACAGGATTTTGCTTGACCCATCACAGGACCACTTCGATTCACAATTACTCATTCTCTTTTTGATATAACTTTTCTCACTTTCAATTTTGCAACTTCTCAGCCTGATACCTTACAGAGACCTTCAATTGAGCACCCACATGGTGCAGGACGACTCTGTCAAAGGTACTGTATCTTGTTTTTTAAAGTTCAGTCACTCTTCAGCAGTTCAACTTTACTTGCGTCTCTTATCACAAGCCTTTGAACAATGTTCGTTCTAGCGCTCGTCATACAATGTTGCTGCTTGCAGCCTTGGCTTCAACACAATCCGGTCTTGTATCGGTTTCTCCAACTCACCGGCTGTGTTGATTCACGGACGCTGCTTTGTTCTTGGAGCCAAGGACGGTACCACGGCGGCTGGTGCTGCTCCCCGCCTTGATTGTTGACGTGGGAGGGCCCTGGGTATCTCTGAGAAACAATGCAAGATTCTTCAGCCTGGTTTCCTGGTCTTATGCTTCCTATTCTTGAGGTCTCTGGAAAGTAACGGTTCATTATCGTCGAAAAGGTCATGGGAACTTCCCTCCTTGCGATCCCCTTCTGTTTTGCCGTCTTTCCTCTCTCGTTCAGCTGCTGTCTCGAAACTACTGTTTCCTTGTGTGCTTTGCTTCGCTCAGAGTGTGCTCTTGTGCTTCACCTTTTATCCATGTGGAGAAGCTTAATGGAAGTCGGGTATGTGTGATGGGCAGTAATTGCCTGACCTCGCCTGTCCTTTGTATTCGGACACATCAGGTATACTGCTTCTCTCATAGCGGGCTGTCTGTGAGAAAGTGTTTGAGTTGTAAAATGGGGGGAAAGTTCCTAAATATTCTACCCTGTAGGATGGGGTAAAGGTGTTACAGGAAAGTGGATACCGTGTCTCACCATCCGGTGTCCCACTCCCCGAAGATCCCTCACCCAGGTGATACTCCCCCACTGGTCCACCCCCAGGAACTGGATCCAAAAGCGATGTATGTGTCCTGGCCACCTAGATGACAGATCCCTGGGGACTGTAGGTGCTATAGACTGTATTGCACTCACAAGTAATTGTTAACCGAACTGTGGCTTTTTGCTGGAAGCATAGATAGCTATCTCAGCCTATTCAGAGCATACCCCTCGACCCTTTGGTGTAAATGAAGGGGCAGTTGAGTACACTGCACTTTTTGTTACTGGAGAATAAGTGGATGTGCTTACTTAAGATAGATTAAGGGGGTCACCTTGGATCTCAGCCCTTAGGGTATAATTTCAGGTATGGGAAACCGAGCTTGGCATGCCTTCGGCTGGATCATGAACGCTGGGGATGTCTCAGTCGCCACCAAGGGTACTCCAAGGGATGCAAGGTCCTGGATGAGCTATTCCAAACCAGCATCTATCAGTACATTGCATGTTGAGGCCTTCTTCTAGGTCCATTAATTAAAAGGGCTTTATCATTTGAGTCTTTCATGGCGTCTCACATGGCAGCTATGCGTGGCAGAGGTGCACCTTTCCCGGTGGGTGAATGCTATGCCCTGGTATCATTACAGACATTCATAGAGCAACAACCAAATGTCTAAGATTGTAGAACAAGGATCAGATTGTCCGACTATCCTGGGATCCATCAGCAACAAGTAGCTTCTCCTTGAAGCCATGCTCTTGACAGTATGACCATTGCCATGGAGGCTGTCTATTCTGAAAACAGGGGTCCACAGCTACCTATTGATATCGCATAGAGGTGGGACTTCAAAATTGCACCGGGTGACTGCAAAAAAACATCTTATGTGAAAAAATATATATACCACAAGTTTTACAAAACCGTTTGTTTTGTAAACCATTTCTCAGTTCATCTTGGTAACTCTTTGTGGACCCCTGTTTTCACTACTATTTCACAGTCCTCCCGCAATGAGCCCCTAACAAAAAAGAGGACAACCTTGCTCTGACAGCATATTCCCAGCTGTCTGTTCTGGCCATACTAGGTCTTGATACTGAGCTTTCATATACTTCATGCAGCTCGTCGTTCTCCTTAATTATGTTGTTCTTAATTATTTACTGAGAACCCCACATGGGTTAAATTCAAGGTGACCATTGTTAAGAGCTCTAGGCAGGCTGGGCCCAAGCTCATAAGCACACACAATAAAGCACTCTTGAGTCAGAGAGTTGGTAACATAACTGTCGAGTGGGAAGCCGTTTGCCGCCTTTATTAACATGTTAAACGTGATCATGGCCGTCCCAGTGGGAGACGTGCTGTGATCACTCCAGCAGCAACACGTGACAGCACAGAGGCGTGCTTAAGTTACAACAACCATCAGGTCAAGGAGGTATTAGCACCATGACAAAATCTATAGTTGGTTAAAATTGTATTACACCTGTAAGAGTAAATTGTTGAAATAAATAACGTTTGAATTATGGCGGAGGTGTGGGAGATATTTCCTTTGAACCTTTATAAAATATGAGAATGACATTAACATAATGAAGGGAACAACAACAGGGTAAATTCAAAGACATTCTGGGAAAATAACTACCTTCCCTAACCGAGAGGCAGTCTTGTATCACAACGTAAACGGTTCTTTGGGAGAAAAAAAGGTTGATGAAACCTTGACCTGTCAAATAATAACAAACAACAATTGGGAAAAACAATGTGCTGTCTATCCCTGGAGGAAGAACACCATGACCCTAACAGGAGTGCCAGGCCCTGGATGGCGAATGGTGCAATGCCTATCTAACAGAGATAGTAGGAGATGAAGCTGTCCCTCGTCACTACCAATTGTATGGGGAGAAGTGATGACATGTAGTGAATCGTTACAATACACACAGCGAAAAAGGGCTCAAGCAAGAAGCTGCTTCCTGTAGAACACATAGAGGTGCCCTCCAAACCTTAGCTTACGGCTACCCCATGCAGATTAGCTCCACACTAGTGGCAGAATAAGACCTGGCCTCTGTGAACCCCTAGAAGAAGAAGATCATCCTCCTTCCGAAATGTCCACAATACTTTACACCCAGCCCTGCTGACACCACTCATTAACAGGAGACAGATGATTCTGCTGCCAATTAGTTGTCCAATGAACCAGGTTCCCCATCTTCCAGGAGGAGACCCTCATAGCTAAAGAGGCCATTTGTAGTTGAGAAAACAGATGGCACACCAATTCCCAAGAATTGACAAATCCATACATGCACCAATCAGTTGTCAAGCTAGAGGTTTAAAACTCAGAGGGCCTCATTACGAGTTGCCCGGTAAAACCGGGTTCATTACCGGCATGCCGGAATGAGCGTGTCCGTGCACGTATGAACCCGCTAATAGCGGGTCATCACGAGTGCACGAGCACGCGCGTTCCCCCATGCCGGTAGTGGCAATACCGCCATTCCGGTAAAGGGCCTCCAAGCCCCCTATACCGGCATCGCAGGGCCCGCCCATTGCGCTACCGCCTCACACTAACCCGTAAATACCGGCACGGTAATACCGGCATGTTATTACCGTGTTCGCAAAAAACGGACCCGGAAATTACGTCATCGCGCAGGAATGGGAAATGGGCCGGAGGCCATCTTTAAAAACACAATCCATTGCCATCCTCCATTACTACCACTACACCCGTGTTGTTGAGTGCCAAAACACAACCAGGATGTCAAAGGCCACTGCAAAAAGCTCACAAAGGAAGAGGAAGCAGCGCTTTTCAGATGCTGAATTGACAATGCTAGCGGACACCCTACAACAGCATGCTGACATAATCCGAAGCACGGACCTGAAGCATGCGGCCCAAACGCGTAAAAAACAGGTGTGGCAGGAGGTTGCGCAGAGGGCAACAGCAGTGGGGAGCACCCCAAGGAGTGTCCGGGATTGCAGAAAGCGCTGGGACGACCTCCGCCTCCGTGTACGGAAGATCCTTGCGGAGAACCGGAGGGCCGCAATGGCGACAGGCGGTGGCACACACTCCCCTGTTAACCTCACCACATGGGAGGAGATTGCAAGTGGATTCATCGACCCAGAATCCATAGAGGGGATCGGAGAGCAGGAGTTCGGGGCAGCTACCACAACAGAGGAAGGTGAGTGAACCATCACATCCACCAATAACAAAACATGATGTGACACAAGTGAGGTGGGAGTCCGATTAGGCAAGGCAATTCCTTTACCCAAGGCAACATCAACTCACCAACAGAATACTGATTGCCACCCCCTGCACCACATGCATGCTGCGTGAAATATGTAAACCCAACCGAGGTGCAACATGACCCATCCATGCCCATGCCCCCCCCACACCTAGACAATCCATTGCCACCAGCCATGCAATCATTGCCAACATGTCCCTCAGTACACCAAATGCCACACAACAGAAATTAAATCATGCCTGAATGTATCAAGATATTACACTGCAACAAATCACAGCTGCCATTTGGCAATCTCACTGATGACCTGCATATCTTCTATCCCCCCAGGCACCGATGAGGAAGGTGGAACCCAGGACAGGGGGGCAAGCACATCCAGTGCACGCAAGGGGACCAGGGCCACCGCAACCCCCTCCTCCGAATAATTGCCTGCGACCACTCCCAGTGTGCCACACAAGGCATCATCTCTGCAAGGTGCACCTGCTGCGATAGTGCCAGCTATACCACCGGCCACCACGGACGTCATGTCCACAGAGGTGGTCGAAGAGGCCGAAGAATCTTTGGGATTGCCCAGCGCAACACCCATTGGCACCCCCTGCCCCCCTGTGGAGACAGAGAGCCTGGATGACCCATGTCTCCATGACTCCGACCTAGGAGAATCGGACATCGGCATTTTCGCGGACGACAGTGCCCAGGACGAGGGCCCCACGCAGGTGCCTGCCACCACCCAGCCTTCCACCACCCTGCCTTCAACCACCCTGCCTTCCACCACCCCACCAGCCACCGGTACACCTGCGACAGAAACCACCTTTGAGGTCCGTCTGTCAAGGGTGGAGGCCCGCCAAGACGAGATGCTGCAGATTATGCGGCAACAGGTCGTTGCCGGTAATGAGGCCATGAAGGCCATAGCCACGGCCATTGCCGTGGAGGCGTCCACGTCTGCATTCAGGCAGTGCATGGGGTCACTGACCGAGGCAAGTACAGCAGCCACACTATGGGCCTGCAAGGGGATTGACAATTGACACATCCACCACGTCAACACCTTCCACCTCTGTTCAATCGAGCCCTGTGCGCTTAACGCGCAGGACGCATGGCCATGGAACCCCCAGACCCAAAAGTCGCCAAAAAGTGACTTTCTTAAAAATGGAAAAAATGTGAGGAGTAACATTGGTGAAGGCAACACTGTTTGTTGCGCACATGGGGACATTTGGGATCTGTGGGGTGGGTGAGGGAGTTTGTTTTGGGATTGTGGGAGGGGGAAGTGGGCACAGTTTTGCACTTTCATATAATACACAAGTTTTCTGGAGAACAATCCCTGGCTGGACATTGTTATTTTTGGTGTGCATCCATTTAATGTGTTACGGTGTTCAGTGTCCAAATGACAACATTCCCTTTGTGCATGTTCACATTGGCCCAGTGTCTGACTGACAAAAGTCATTCATGGTCCCTGTGTCTTAAAAGTATTCGTCTATTAGTGCTTGGCGTACAGCATGGCCGTCCCATGCATCACGTACTGGCTGGGGGGCTCCTTCGCCTCCGTCTCCATCCCCTTCATCCTCACCCGGGCCATGCATGTCAATGTCAGGCGGCAGTGGTACATTCCTTCGGACGCACATGTTGTGCAGCATGACACAGGCCATGGTGATCTTTGCCACCTTCTCAGGCCTATACAGGAGTGCCCCACCAGACCTGCTTAGGCAGCGGAACCACGCCTTCAACAGGCCAAAGGTCTGCTCAATCACAACACGGGTTCGAGTGTGCACACGATTGTACTCCTCTTCATGGCTGTTCTGCGGGTTCCGCACAGGGGTAAGTAGCCACGGCTTCAAGGGATATCCTCCATCACCTGCAAGCAGATACAAATAGGTGTGTGTCACTCTGAACTGACACCTTCAGGGAGCACGGTCATGGCAGCAGCTATTAGGTGTGAGCAGGCACATGTCCCTGTACGTGTACCAAATAGTCACCTATATGGAATGTATACTGTAAAGAGGTGTGGAACACTGGATGGGGTTGAATAGATGATGCAGGGTGTAAGCATGCATGCTGAGGCAGATGTGCTGTGGCAGTGCGACAATGTTTAGCCTCCAATTCATGCAGTATACTCTTTGCTATGCATGGTCACACTGGCCGCATTGGCACAGTTGCCATCCTATTCAGTCATGCATTGCTTGCCATCACCATGGTGCCCTGGTTGTGCCTCTTACTTGTTGTCATCCATTTGCATCATTTGTGATATGTGGCCCAGTGATGTGTCATTTTCAGTTTGGCTGTGTCAGGTGAGGAGTGTTTAGCTCTGCATTCATTCTACACTCACTGGCTATTGCCACCCAGGTGTACTTGTAACCCCCCCTTTCCCGGCCTGGTAAACTATCCCACCTTTCCCACCCAGGTGTACTATCCCCCCCTTTCCCACCCAGGTGTACTAACCCCCCCCTCCCCCTTCTGCATCCACGCACATGAGTACCCCACAGCATGGCCATGGGCCTGTTGTGCAACTCACCGAGCAGCCAGGCACGTGGTCCAGCATGTCGCTCCGTGTGACGGGGTAGCGTGAAGTTGCGCAGTACCATGGCATCATGTGTGGATCCAGGAAATCGGGCGCAGCAATGGGTGATGATCTTGCTGGAGTCACATACCATTTGCACATTGATGGAGTGGTATTGCTTGTGATTGCGGTACACCGCCTCTGTGGCATGGGGGACTACCAATTCCACATGGGTGCAGTCGATGGCACCAACACAATTGGGCATGCCTGCCAGTGCATGGAAGCCTACTTTGGTTTCGGCTATCTCCTGGCCAGTCCGTGGTAGGGATATGTGGGTGCTTGCGTGCTTCAGGAGGGCATCCAGCACTTGGTTCAGCATGCGTGAGAATAGTGGTTGTGAAATGCCATGCAGCTGGCCCACTGTGTGTTGGTAGGTGCCTGTGGCCAGGAAGTGTAGCACAGACACCACCTTGAGTAGTGGGGGGATGGCAGTGCGTATTTGTATGTGGCTGGCAATGTCGTTCTGTATCATGTCCACTATGGTGGTGATGGTGTCACGGTCCAACCGGTACAGGGTGTGGATCTGCTCAGGGGTTAGGTTGAATGGGCTGGGTCTGGTGCGAGGGATTGGTGGCTGCCTACGAGGCGCTGGTGGCTGCGCTGGTGGTAATTGCTGGGCCTGTCTCACCCTCCTTCTCCTCCTGCATCTACTCTGTGCTGCCTGTTCTTGCTGCTGTTGTTGTTGTTGTTGCTGTAGTTGTAGCAGTATAGGCATGTCCTCCTGCGCCATGATTGCAAATGCTAGTGGTAGCATTTTGGTGTAGGAAGGGGTGTGGTGTGTGGGTGTGCTCCTTTTGTACTGGCCCACTCTGCATTGCCTACACCTGTGGGGGGGTTGTGGTGTGTGGGTGTGCTCCTTTTGTACTGGCCCACTCTGCATTGCCTACACCTGTGGGGGGGTTGTGGTGTGTGGGTGTGCTCAGTTCATACTGGCGCAGCCTCCTTTGACTCCACCTGTGGGGATCGTGTGCACCTGTGGCAGCTGCCTTGTATCTTGGTTGCCGTTTGCGGGTGGTCCGCGATGCCTGTTTTTCCGGCATCATGCAGCCTGTTGTTACCGTGTTCGAGATGCCGGTATTTGCATATTTGCGTGGGTTGTGATTGCCCCCTATTACCGGCATGCCGGTATTTACTACCTGAAGAGGCGCGTGTACGCGCCTGTGCCGCTATTAGCGGCACCGTAAATAACGGTGCCGTTCATACCAGGTTTGCGGGTTAGAATGCTATGGAACGTTAAATGATGCCGGTATTTACATACCGGCATCATTTTTCCCTTACCGGCATGACTCGTAATGAGGCCCAGAGATCTTTAACAGGGGTGTCCTAGAACCTAGCCGAATCTCATGCTCATCCCATCCTCACCCATTTAAGCGACCACCATCCCTTGGCAAACCAGACGCCCAGGAAGAAGACTACATCATCATTTGTCCTTCAGTCATCTAAAGACTGAGCACCCGGATTCCAAAAGGGATCCAGAGAATACCTTGGCAGAGGCAGACAGCCCAAAGCAACCACCATCCAGAAAATGAACCGTTTGCTGCCTCCACTTTACCAGCTCTAGAGATCATAGACAACACCAGGAACAATCTGACCCCTGGAATACCTATACCGAGAGCATAGAACAATACATTAAGTTCCCATCTGAATATATATGAGCTGCGACAAAGAAGGACCCACCTTCTTTGCCCTGCTGAAGAGACATTCCTCCCAATACTGTCTTCTGGGCTGCATCCAAGCCATTAATCAACCTACATAACCAGACTTTCTAGAGTCCCAGGTGACTGAACCTGTTACAATTAAGAGTAATATTAGCCCCCAATGAGTGGAAGACTGACCAGCCCACTTCTAATCATCTACAGCAATGCAAGAATGAGGAACATCCAACGTTACCCTATCACGCGCTCGTAATCAGGGCCTCTATTCCATGGATTATATTGCGCATGGGAATGTCTAGGAATATACAGAAGAGACCCTTGCAAACGACCCCAACTGAAGCTTACAAAGAGTACGCCCTTCACCAGGATCTAAACCAATCCTTATTAACGAATATGAACTAAGGCCACTCCTGTGTAGCAGGCCGCCTCCAGTCAGCCAAACCCACACCGGATCCAGCATGCCAATATCAATTTCCTTAAAACTATCACTGGATGGCCATCTTATTAGGCCTACAATGCTTCCAAAGTTTCCTATATGTGCCCAAAGTTCCAACACCTCATAGCCTCATGAATCAAAGCAAGCTGCTGGGAATGCCAGATCGAAGCCACCCGGAAACCTCCAGACAACAAAAAGGATCCTATTAGCACACTATTCCCATCAAATTCAAATATGGCTATTTAGAAAGTATGTGACTGGAACTGGCAGACCATGAACCTATAATTCAGGATTCCTTTGCACACCCCTTTGCTGGAGGAGAGTTCAAGCTTAACAATGCGATGGTACAGCACGGAATTGGACCTTCCCCAGGTACAAGAGTGGGCCCGCAGATCTAGCCTCTTCTAGACAACCATTGGGTTACTTCTTCACCCAGACAGGAGTGCCTAAAACAAGGGACCCATCCCTGCTCCAAATAGCTGGTTCCTATATTCCTCGAAAGACTCTCAAACAACCATTTGCATGAGTATCCGTTTTCAATCAAAAGTCTTCAGTTCATAAACACCTGGGTAAATTAGGCTACTTTGGGACCATGAATCCCACTAACCCTGAGCCTGAGGACATGACCCCTCATCCTAAAAGAAGAAGGATGAAATTCCCCTGTGTCCTCTTCATGATTGTCTCTGATAAGGGGACCACCCTTTTAAGCAGGGATCCCACTGGGATGTTCCGCCAAGGACTCGAACTGTGATGGGAAGGAAAAGATCAACATTTTTCCAGAGTTGAGATCACCAGGACCTCCAGTAAACAGAGCGAAGGAATTCTATGCTTGTCATCTTGCCCATAGTGAAAAACTTCAACCTGCTCATGCCACATTCTTTGAGACAGGTTCAGCATTCATTAATGTCCAACCTAAAGACACTTAGGAAGCCAATTGAGAGCCTGTTTATGGAATACTTTTAAAATCCACTGAGGCTGCTTTAAGGGGTTCGTCCAAAATGACTGAATATAATTGACCGGATGAGATCACACATTTGGTGCTGGGGGCTGCAGGGCCTGCAGGATTGTCCTCCGTAGCCATCCCCTACCCCCAAAAAATACAGAAAAAAGAAAAGGACTCTGTGGCGCTGGTTCCCGATCACGGAAGGGAAAGGGAACAGGCATTGCAGGGACAATTCGAATCAGCGGCCAAGTTAAGTGGGGTGTGGGGGTGTGGTGGGGGTGTGGTGGAGGTGTTGGTATGGGTGTGGTGGAGGTGTGGGTGTGGTGAAGGTGTGGGTGTGTGTGGGGGCTGGGGCCGAGTTGTAAATGTTCAGGGGAGAAAAGACTGAAGATTATTTCGGAAAAATTATCTTCAGTGTTTTCTCCCTTGAAAATATGGATCTCGGGCGTTCAACCGTGATCTGCTTAAAGGCAACTAGATGCCCTGTCTTTAACCTGGCCCCCCAGACTGAGTAGCCCCCTAAGGGGTCAGAGAGATCAGTCATCAGCATTCAATTGTTGCAGGGAGAGACCTAATTCCTGTAAGGTCCACTGGTTGTTTTATTCCTTTGGCATGTTGAGATGGTTTAGGGGGACCTGGACATGTTCCTCATCACCCACCCTTGCTCTGGTGACTGGTTCCATGATGTGTCGGAAAAAAACCAGGCTCACAAATCAATTACAGATGCTGGCAAACAGAGGCGATTTATTCATTGGCTTGCAAGTCAAGGAAAACACCATCCTGCGCATAATCCAGACCCCACCTCTCTGACCTGACCCACCCTCCATACCTCTTACATTTATAGGTCACCTGACTATGAAATATTCTAGAATATTACTGCTAGCCCTTGCATCCCACTCATCCCGCCTCCCGTCAAAACAATGCCCCAGGGCCGGGAGGATAGCTCAGGGGCACCGCATTTGTCTTGGAAGCAAGGCAACTAGTAGCAACACAGGTTTGAATCCCAGTCTTGCACTTAGAAACTGGTCTCTGGTATTAAGCATGTTATAAAAGAACAATTATTCATAATTATTCCACTCCATCATTGTCCATTACCAGGTATGGTGCAAGGCGACACCTTACGGTCAAGTGGATCCCAGAAGAGGAGCTGAAATCTCCACCCTCCATTACAGTTTCTGGTCTCTCCTCATCAGCCGAGGGGCATTGGTCCTCCACTCCGGTGTGTATAATACCTCTTTGTCTCATCTGGTTCAAACCAGTTCTTACCACTGACATTGGTCGTCAACCTTGTCCTAATAACCGGAACTGGCCAGAGACCTGCAATCCTCAATCCCTGTCCACATGTGTGACCGAGTCCATAATCCAAACCAGCATTGCCAATGACAAGGATGGGATAGAGTGGCTTAATTAAGTCTACTAAAAGAAAAAGAACTAAGAATCATGGTGGAATTACATCATTAGCAGGGCCAGGGACTTGGGTTCATTCTGAATCAATGGGGTTTCTTTCCAATATCACTCCCTTCCCTTCCTTCCATCCCTTCCCTTGGGTACTAGTGTAAGCGCACTGCCACAAAGCTATGTGGCAACGCATATATATATATATGCTATACGCAAAAGAGATTTAACTCTTTCGTTTTTTTAACAATGTGCTCCAATGGCTGTTTGCACTAAACTATGGGTTTATTAATACCCAGGTTTCCACATTTGTTTTGTCTCCCTACAGGGGACGGAACTGCTCGCATAAATTGCCCAATCTGAGGCATGCTGGAAGACTGAAACATCACAGATAACAGTAACGGTCCTGAAGAAGATGGTTTAAATAGTGCACGCCATTGAAACCGGTCGACCTTCTTGGTCATGGATATCCCTGATAATCAAGGAGGATACGATAACACAGAGATAACATCTCCCATGAGGCCAGGGAGGTGAGGCCGCTACCGGATTGTCCCCCTGGGGGTGGTATAATCAGGGAGGATCTCATGGGAAAGGACTCCCCCGCCCCCCGTGAGAAGGATGACCATCTAAGGTGTAGCCCTTATAGCAACATCACACCCGCACCCATTCTAGCCTCTTCTTCCTCTGTTAATCTCTTTGTAGAGACCAGGTCTATCTGTTATTGTAAAGTAGACTCAAAGCCCTGTAAAGTACTGAGACAAAGAAGAACATCAGGAAAATAGCTAACTCAAGTACTGTGACGAGGTGGGGCAAAGGAGCAATGAAGAACCATGCCAAGAAGGAACTGCAGCGGTATAGACTTCCGTGGAGGCATGGTCCTGCTTACAAAATAGTGACCAAAGAAGGACTGCATGAAAGAGAAACACAGCCAACCAGGACGAGAGACTGTGAAGCCCGGAAAACACGAAGGAGACATGGAAAGGGCCAGAAAAGAGAGGAGAGCAGTCCGCTCCTTCAGTCAAGAAGACAACGGGACTCCTTTACCAGACGGTGACGCAAACGTAGCAAGCAGTGTCCATACCGTCACACCAAAGGTGCAGGAGATCCACAAGGTAAAGGAACCCAGACGTAGAGGAAGAACCGTCCACGTATCCCGGGTGCAGACAAGGTAACAGGAGATGCGCGTTGACCAGTATGGGCCAAAAGGTCCAGGAGATGCAAACCCTGTGCTGGGATTACGAGCAGGACTATCTTCTTCGTGTCTGTTCTTGGCAAACTTAGCAGTCAAGGGAGACATAAAGTGAGGGGAAGAGAACCGGAGTTGAGGACCCAACCCAAGAGAGTGATACAAGACATCGGGCCTCATTACGAGGTAGGTGGTAAGGGATTACCGGCACTGGTAAGGACACCGGTGCCAGTAATCCCTTACCACCCTATTCCGAGGTCCCTTAGCAGGTCCCTTCCTTAACGCCTGGTTTTACCAGGCGTTATGGAAGGGACCCGTTAAGGGACTTCAGAGCTAGTAACGGTACCGCAAATTGCAGTACCGTTATTAGCTCCATCCCCATTCCCATTGAGCCCTATGGGGGCTCGAATGAGAATGGGGAATGGTTCCCGGAATGGGGAGTTACGGGGTCCTCCAAGGTTTGAATGACCCGGTAAGTCCCTATTTCGGGAACACAGACCCGGAATGCGGTAAGGGGGTAGCCAAGGTGCTAATAGCACCATGGCTACTTCCTACCTCGTAATGAGGCCCATCTTCCTCATGGCAGTACTTGGCAGGGAAGTAAACCAAGTATGTCAAGCCAAAGAGGAAGAGAAACCGGGTTTGAGAGCCCAATCCAAGAAAGTGATAAGAATCATCTTCCTCGTGGCAGAACTTGGCAGGAAAGTGAACCAAGTGGGCTAAGCCTAAGAAGAAGAGAAACAAGGATTGAGGAAAGAGTTGGGTGTTGTAAGTGTGAAACCTAATGTAGAGAAGACATGGGGAATGGAGTCATTCCTACCAGGTGTAGAAGACTGTAGTATCATAACTACCAGGAGAAGGAAGCCATTCTCTTGGTTATTTGGAATGAGAGGAAGTTCCGACAAGCCTGGGGAAGGGAGCCATTCCCCCGGGCTAATTTGAGACTGAGACCAAATGCTAGGGGAGGGGATCCATTCTCCTGATTTATGAAGTAACTATTATTATTTTTATTTTTTATTTTAATTGTAACAATTAGTTTATATTTAAACTTCAATTACAATAAAAAGCAGTTCCAACTTTCACACAAACACACAAGAAAACAGTCGCAAAAATGACAACGCTCTTGACATTAACATGAATATACATATAGAAACCCAATTCCTGATTAAGACAGTTCCTCTCAGATTGGTTTCCAAAAAATCACATACTGCACATGTGAGAGGGACGTTGTTTCCAGACAGAATCCAATACCACCATTTGTCCATGTCTTCATCTACCGGAGCAAAGGGTCCGAGGTGGCGATTACGTTACTGTGTTAAATTTTGACATTCTGTGATCAGGTGTTTCACTGTTTCAACTGATTGTACACAGAACCTACAGAGATTATTATTGATGTTAGGGGCTCTTCCATTGAATTTCCTTAGTTGTGTAAGCATTTAAACGCAATCTCATGAATTGGTTGCAATGTTTTCTTGAAGGAAATTTTTGAAGATATCTTGGCAGACGATCTAAACAGTTAGATTGAGGCCCCAAATCAATCGACGAAGACAGAAGGTTTCTTTGTTCTAAGTTTTGTATCCAGTTCCATTTTCTTAGTTTCTGTTTGGCGATTTGGGGCATTGCTATAAGTGTTTCCCACTTTATATCTGCAAATTCTAGGATCATTTTTAGTCTGATGAACCAATTTTGCAGGATGCCGCAATATTGCTTTGTGCTTGCCGTTGAGAAAATTTGGTATGCCGGGGCCAAAACCGATAGCGACATCTTCCGTAGCATAGCTAACGATTTCCAAACAACTGTGTTGTACATGGATTCGATTCCCATGTCGTATCTTATGGAAATCATTGAGACACCTTTTGGAAGCTTGAGGATACGTCTCCAAAACAAACCTTCAAGGGTTGACCACAGATGATGGTCTAGATTCCAGCCAGCCTCGGCTCCGAAAGTTATCGACGGGATCACTTTTTGAATATCAAAAGTTAATACAGGTTTTAGAGTGAACTTCCCGTATTCGGCATGAATCTTAGCCCCTTGCAGTGAAAAGATCAATATACGTTGTTTAAGATCGGACATCCATTCGTGCTCTCTTATTGAGGTGTTGAATAGGATGCCTAGATATCGAACAGAGTTGGTACGTGTTGCATCTCTACTTCTGCAAGTTTCCATCTGAAGTTTTTGGCTAATCTTTTTGAGGTGTTTCCAATTGACATTATCTTCGTTTTCTCCACGTTGATTTGCAAAGAGTGATCACTTAAATACTTTTCTAGAGCCAATAGAAGTCTCTGAAGGCCAATTGGTGTTGAATCCATTAGGACAATATCGTCCGCATATATTGTCCAACTGATACTATGACTGTTGATCTTTGGAGGAAAACATTGCGTCTGAGAAAAAGCTTCAGAAACATCTGATATAAATAATTTGAAAAGAAGGGCAGCCAGGGGGCATGCCTGTTTGACTCCCTTGTTGGTAATTATTTTCTCAGTAAGCTCACCAGCTTCGTTAATTCGCACTCTGATCGAAGTATCTTTATGGAGGGCCATTATTGGCTGCAATAATTCAAGCGGTCACGACCAGCTCTTCAATTTTTCCCACAATTATAATTGATCAAGTGAATCGAACACTTGTTTCATGTCAATGAAAGCGATAAACAGATTTTTGCCTTGTTGCAGGGCTTCGAGTTTCAATAGATTCAACATAGTCAGATTCACTTCCGTTCCAACACCCTTAGTGAAGCCTGTCTGACGTATATCGAAATGGCCTGAGATAATAGCCCACTTTGACAACTTCTGCTGTAAAAAGGACGCAAAAATCTTGCCCACTATGTCCAAAAGGGCAATTGGACGGTAGTTCACCGGGTCATCTCGGTTGCCTTTTTTAAAATAGGAACTATGATGGCAGAGTTCCAAGAGTCGGGAATCGACTTTGTGATAGCTATCACTCGAAAAACAGATGATAAATGAAGGTTGTCCAATGCTCATTATTTGCTTTGAGTAAGACGTTGGTTAGGCCGTCAGGTCCCACTGCTCTGGAGTTTTTTAGATGTGCAATTACATTCCAGGAATGGACGGCTATGGGCATTTCCTCGCTCTTCTGGTTTACAATAATTCCAAAGACCTTAGCAAAGTGTTGTACCCAACTGGCCTTAGAAATACCATGATGGGTCTTTGCATTCTGGAATATGGCTTTGTTGTTTATGATGTTCCATTATTCCTTTGACTGATGACAAATAATTAGCTTTAGAATTCGCTCTCCTTGCTCTTGGTCTCTCATAGTTGTAAAACATTTCAACCAGTTACGGTATTTCGCCTTAAGATGTTTTATTCGCGTCGATTTATTTGGGTCTGAATCTTTTTTTAATTTTCTCATGTTACGTTGCAATTGTTATTTGTTTTGGGACACCAGTGCACTAAATTCATATTTTTTTATGTATGTGCTACTGTTTGGTTGGTTGAACTTTGTTTGAAAGTCTGTCAACAGAGCAGTGTAATTTAATTTGTTGAGTGGTGCCACATCTTCTGAGGACATCATGTCATTTAATCTCTTCATTTGATTATTGTTTATTTTTAGTCGGTTTCCTCGTTGGTTTGCCTCAACTGGCTGAGTGAATCTATCTTCCTTCGTTGACGAAGACGCCTTTAAAGTTAGTTCGAGAAGGTTGGGATTGCTAAGTGTTGATGTCAGAATCTTCAGCTGTACGATCTCATTTGACATAGTATTTGATGCCCAAAAGTAGTCGATTTTTTCGCTGCCATCACTATGCCATGTATAGTTCGGAGGACAATCACCTTTTGTTTGACCATTTAACATATGACAGTTCCTAGCATTCATTGCTGACTGAAATTGATAGCCTCTACAGGTGTTGAGTGCTTGATACTTCTGTTTTATCATTGTCCTGTGGTCATCGAACCATGAGAAATTTAGATCGCCACACACTATCACTTGTAGCTCAGACAGCAGTTCCATACTGTCATCGATCAATTTTGTTATCGATAGTATAAAGTGACGTGAGGAGATCATTGCTGGGTTCCAGTAAGTATTAATCAGCAGTAAATACTTAAGTGTTGCACTGGGTTCACATTTGTTTTGGAGAGTTGTTCCCTGCACAAACAGATTTGGAGAGAAAGAATGCAAAATCTCCCATCCGGAGGCGTTGTTTATCATGGTCAGTAGGCCAGAGAACGGTCGACCAAACTGATTTTTTCCGGCCGGATTCATAACAATAGAATACCCATCTCTGGAAGGTACCTCCCACAGCCATGTCTCCTGGAGACATACTGCACAATTGTTTTCTAGAGAAACTTCAAAATTCTGGAACAAATGGCGAAAACCTCTAGTGTTCCATGATAGTAGCACAGTCACATCTTCTTTAATGGTTTGCGATAGCTAAGCTCTGTTGGAAACATTTTGCAAAACAGATTTAAGGGAGGCTTCTTGATTTCCAACTGTTCCTTCCTTTATGTTAAATTATTTCCTGAGAGCTTCTCGTCTCTGTTCATGAGTTTGCTCTCGGTCATGTGGCACTGCTTTTGCACTTCCTTCTCTCAGTTGTTTGGCATCTAATGTCAAATCAAAACCGTACAACAGCAGTTCGTCTTTTGCTGCAAGTAAGGCATTTTCGACAGCCTGAGAGTTGATGTGCAAATAGACCATATCCAGAGAGTCCTCAGTAATATATTCCACAATGGCTATATCATTGGATGTTATCGTTCTTAGAGATGGAAAATTGTGTAGCAACCGCATCACATTTCTGCAATTTAGATTAACTTTGTTTGCGTCAGAGAGAATATTCTCAAGTCTGATTTTCCAAAGCTTTTGTTTTGGTGCCGATTTTGAAGGCATAGTTTCTTTTGAGTTCATTAGCTCTTACTTTTTCAATTGAGCCGCCGTCATCTTAGGATTTAACTTTGTTGAGATCAATCTTATTTGATGGGCACCATCTTCATCCATCATCTGTACCTGACTTTATGAAGTCTCACAAGAGGGATTAGACTTTGCACTCATTGCTGGCTTGTTAGTATCTCCGGCTTTGGCTTTATGTGTTTGATGAGTTTTCCTCGGGCCTTCAGAGATCTTAATGCCCGGAAGAGCGCTTTTGTCCACCTGTACTGGCTGCTCCAGTTCCTCAGATCCAACCGAGTATGTGGAAAGATCACATAAATCAGTAACACTTAAATCTGTCATGTTTGAACCAGAGTCAGATTCAATTCTTCGCCTTTTATTAGGATTGGTATTTCCGCCACATTTGATTTTAGAATTTCTTTCAACGCTGATTTTCTAGGTGGCACACTTTCTGGCTCATCCTGTTGAGCGTTCAATGCCTTGCGCGAGAAGAGACCAAGCTTTTGAGGTGTCGAAAGATTCCTCACAAACTGTTTGGTTTTCGTTCGAGTTTTGCTCGTATTTGTGTTCCTCTTATTCGGTAATTGTTTATTAACAGGGGCTTTTGTAGATTTTACACACAGTTTGGCTGGAAACATGGTAATGATCGCTTTTGCAGCTCCAGTAAAGATACCAAAGGTGTTGACGTTTCCTTTAGAAAGAGGTACAGTAGCTTAATTTATGTTTTGATTTTTCTCCTCAACAACCCCCGGGGAATTGGTGTTTTGTGGTGGCACATCTGATCTGGGTTGTGCTTTACTTGGATGATTACATTCTGACTGATCTTCTATTGTAAGTACAACTTGTGGGCCAGATGTCACAGTGACCATGTTGTTCGCTTCAGCGGTTTGAGGTGTATCAAGACTCTGATCAGGGGCAGTGGTACACGTAACGGTGTTGTTTTTTCCACGTGGAATTACATTTTTCCTTGTATTTGCATTTGTTCTTTCCGCACGTTGTATAAATCTCTCATTTTGGGGACCATCACTGACCACCATGTTCATTGGTATAGAGTGCCGACACCACTTCATTATTTCCAAAATTGCCTCAATTTGGTCATTTTTGTCCGTATGGTCTTTCATTGCAAGATCTCCTAGCCGATTTTGCCATTGAAATGAGATCTCAGCTTCACGTTCAACTCTGGTCAATAGATGAGTATTATTTTCTTCCAGTGACGAGACTTTATTTATTAGATTGTGCATCAGGGCGTTCTGGTCTTTTACAGTCTCATTTAGAGTCTCGTAAAGTTTGATGAATGGGATCAAGGCTAGAGATGTGGCCACTAGAACATGGTTATGAATTTGTATCGGAGCTGCCACGATAAGTTCTCTTTGTTGTGAGTGTCTGACTCGGACTCTAGGATAGATGGTTCATCCTGTTTGCTTGAACGCCATTCATTTCTTGGGAATTGATGAGCTGCTTTTGTGTTACAATGATATCGCAAGTGTTCAGTCTGCTCCTTTGAGGAGCTCAAGTATACATTTCTTGTCGAGGTAATGCCCGTATTTTGTGGGCTCTGTACATCTTTTTGATGCAGTGTGCTCGTCCATGATTTAAGCGTGACGGTTTTTGAATTATGGACGGACTTCACTCCATTCTCACTGTTGCTAGTCAGCTTTTCTTTTGCAATTGATGTACTTTGCGGAGCCATAGAAAAACTGTTGATTAGTTTGTTTTTTACAGCATGATAGTCAGCTGTCAACCGCTCCGTCAGCCAGGCTTCCTGTCCAGCCAGATCCACTCCCAGATGTTTTTTATGGCTATTAGTTGGACGGAAGGGCATGTGAGGCTGGAGTGCAAGAGTCTCCAATGGACATACTGCATCTCCACTTTGCACGTATATCACAGTTTCAGGTACCATTTTCCCGATAGCAACTCCTCTAGCTGAAGAGTCAGGGTTTGTTTCACTATTTATTGGCGGAACAAAGGAAAGGTTCGTCAGATTTCCTGACCCATTTGGTAATTTTAAAGCTAAGAGTTCTGTATCTGTTACATCAAACGGGGATAGAAAAGACACAGTGTCAATTTCGACCAACACAGTTGACTCTAGTATCTGAAGACCATTATTCACATTGGAGACTGTAAGTGAATTTGATTGAGGTAACACTATATTCATTTCGCCGCCTTTGAAGTGTCATTAGAAGCATTAGACGGCTCATTCAAGTTAGAGATCTGTGTCGAACATTCAGACGTCACAGCTTGTTCGACTAAATCAATTTCACCGCAACATACGTCAGCCAACGGCTGATTGGCAATATCCAAGACAACAAATGTGTCAGCTCCTTCATTCAACTTTGACACGTTGATTACAGTCACGCTTCCCGGCCTTGTGTGCAAATTATCGGTCAGTGTTTGGTGAAGCACTTTCTGAGCCTGCACATCGACCGCGAGCACATCAGCTGGATGTACAGCGATAATTGGGGCTTTGATTCTGCCAGCATCAGGTAGTAAGAGACCAACAGGGGGACTTACGGCCACAGATTGAGCCGGGGGGGGGGGGAAACAGGGACAGGCTGGGACGGGAGAGGGAGGAGGTGCGGGAGCGGGGGAAAAAGGAGTGGACACAGGGAGGGGGGAAAGGGGAGGGGGAGTGTTGGTGGGAACGCTAGCAGCTGACATTGCGGCTTCAGATGAAAAGGAGAGCTCGCCGCGATTACGAGCATTCAATATTGTTTGCCGCGTCTGTGGGCGGATATCAGGTACCATGATTGACTCTTACTGGCGGTCCGGGGTTCACAGATCCTTAACGGCTTCAGCGGCGAAGGCGGACTGGAGGCAGACTGGACTCTGCACCGGACTCCGCGCCGCGCTCCGCGCGCTGGAGGGGTATATGAAGGCAGACCCAGTAGTGATAAAAAGAGGACTGAACTCTCAGGACTCGTCGTGCAGCTCCTCAGGACAAACAGTTCACAACAGAAGCTGGAGGCAGACTGGACTCTGCACCGGATTATTTTGGCCTGTGACCTGGCGAAGGTAATCCTCCTGCCAGGCCTATTATTTGGAACTTAATTTGGAACTGTGTGACCTGAGGAAGGGAGATATTCCTCAAGGTTGTTTAAGACTGAACGCCAGGAGAAAAGAGGCATTCTCCTGGCATCCGCACAGTGCTTCGTTATTTATTAGTTTGTAGTGTAAGGGCCAGAAGTAGGGTTTTCTTGACACAGGACAGTGGACACTTTTAATTTAACAGGCATCCTGACAGACACCTTAGATCTTTAGTTGAGGCAGGGAACTCCCTCTTATAAATAGGGCAAGATAGGTTTTCGCTTGCTTTACTCTTACTAATAAAAGTCTGTAGCCTCAAATATGCCACCTTTGTGTCAGAGTCCTTCTTCTGCATCCTTACAGTATGGAGTCTTTCCTATGAATCTCAATATCGAGCTCAGTATCAACATAATATTTGTTGCTCCCTCACTGGGCCTATGGACCCCCCATATGGTCTCTGTTCCCTCTCCTTTTTCCTCTTCTCCCATTAATGGTGGCACCCGGTGGGTGACTTCTCTAAGAAATCAAACTATCAGCTGCATCTCCTCAGAGGTATTCTTCCTTTTCTGACTTTCCCCTAGAAGCTCACTGTCTCCAGAGCTCTGGTCCTCTCTCGCCTGGTCTATTGCAACATTCTCTTTCTAAATCTTCCTGCCTCTACTCTTCGACCTTCACAACTTAACCAGAACAGAACTGTTAGACTTGTCCTTGGCCTCAAGCCCAGGGATCGTATCTCTCCAGCTATGAAATCTCTTCACTGGCTCCCTGTGGCCGCAAAGCTTTCTGGGGCCTGGGCACGCTCTACCTCCAACTTTCTCTTCCAAAACCTCTTCCTTCTTGTGCTCTACGCTCATCCACCTCCAACTCTCTGAGGGTCAGACTCCTCTACAAGCATAGAGTTGGGGCAAATCTATCTCCTCAGCTGGGGCCTCCCTCTGGAACAGCCTCCCTGACTCTCTCAAACTTGAGCAGAACCACTTTCTGTTCCGGAAGCAACTCAAGACCTTCCTTTTCGCTTCCACTTTCTCTCCTCCTCTCCGCCTGCTGATTCACCTGACTGCTCCGCACACTGTCATCTGGTCACCCTCTGAACTCGGGTCCAGGCTCCTGCATGTCCCAGCACTTAAGGGTCTGTATCTACAACACTACAGTTCCTTCTCTCTGCACTTATGATCCCCCCGCTGGCTACACTTGTGCGTTAACTGCACTTCTCCCCATCACTCTTCCCTGCACTTGTGTCATTCAGAATGCACAAGGCCTAGTAAGATCTTTAATTTGTCCTCCCTTTGTTTCCCCTTCCTTGTCTTTTCATGCCTAGAAACACTTGTGTACAAGCATGTTATAAATGCCACATAATCTCATATCAGTGCCCAGGTAACAATGCACAGAGGACAATCAACTAGTCTTTGGAAAAATTTCACAAAACCAGTCTGCTCTTTAGACCACAGCAGACAAACTAGCATGCCACCACCCAAAGACTGCACAAATCAGACCATTTAACCACTAGCCACCCCAAGATGAGACTGTAAGACCCACCAGAACCACTCAAATGAACCAACATGGTCCTTCAACACCCAAGGGATGGACAACTCAGATTTTATCACAGTAGTAATCACAAATCTGGACACATATCAATCATAGCACTTACCTCTAAAACTAGGATGAAATAGAGACTGACCCAGTCAGGTCATCATCACTGACTCGCAATACATCTGTGCATAATACTTACACAAAGAAGACCTTGGAGATCGGAACACAGTCGGGTCAGTCTCCACAGGTTTTCTACATATTAGACATGAGACACCGATACCACCCCACAATCATCATAAAATGAAACCACGAACAATAACAATAGCACATCTTGATGGATGCAACGTGGATTTAACTCTACAGCTTTAATGTAGTGGTAAAATCCCAATAATAGGACTATGCAGGCACCCAAAGCCATCTCCTCCTTCCCCCACTGATTGACTCACCTTTCACTGTGCTAGCACCCTTAAACTACTCATACAGACCAATACACACATGGCTGATTTTTGCCTCCTAGGTCCATCGCAACAACAGGAATTCTGGGAGAGCAGGCGGATCAAGGCTCATCTCACGGCCTGTTACCAGGGCCTCTCCAAGCACTATTATGTAATAGATTTTGCATATTTTTCGCTAGACACATACCAAAGAATCAATGCCACAAACCACACTGGTACTGAGAACCCAGTTACTTTTGGCCCGCACTTATCAATGCCACATGTTTCAAACCTCGCTTCTTGCTTTTAACCACTCCTCTCTTTTTTTGCAGAACCGCATGCCACAATAACACCACAGACTTTGGAGATACGCTATATAAGACTGCTTTACAATGCATTGTGTAACCCCTGTTTTTCGTGCTTGATCCAGGGCAAGGTTGTCCAACTCCCTCACCCCAGGCCAGGGACGGTCGCATGGAACCAAATGTCCCCCACTCCCGAGGCATCCAGATAGGGAGTGGCGCTGCACCTGAAAATAAAATCGCTGTTAAACAGGATATGGCCTACGCCCTGAATGCTTACTTTACACCTTCCTTCATGGGACACAGCCACCAAGGTGGATTTTGTAGGGCTCCTATAGGGACCCCTCCTTATTCATAAAAACACACATTTCTTATTAAATATTCCTACCACTAACCCATTTCTAGTTTTCCCTGGCATACGATGTTTCTAAAGATATCTGCCCCGTCAGCCCACTCATCCTTGGTGGTGTCAGAGGGGGACCCATAGGGTGTAACTGATAGAACAGAGCCCTGACCTGCTCCTGGCACCACTCACTGGAGAGAGAAGGCAGAGGACGGCCTCAGTGGGTGGTGTCACCCTCTTGTAGACCGACAACCGCCACTTCACCCACCTGCCTCAAGCCAGGATACCCCTTCTTTTTCTAACTTCTCTCCTTTATCTAAAAGTTACCCCATGCTAATCATCCTACGTCAATACTGACATGCACTATATATATTATAGTGCGGCGGGTTGGGGTTATTGCGTCCAGTACTTTTTAAAATATTTGATGGGGAACGGGGTGCCCCCTTCTTCCAAAATTATAGAGATATCTCCCATGGTACTTTGCAGCAGAGAAGTTTTTCAGAAATGAAAAAGCCGCCATCGTTTTTCTTTTTTCCGATGCAAGAGATATTTGCAAATATTCTGGGTAATATTCAAAGTTATCCGAAAAACAAAAAGTTGAAAAAATGCCATTTGGGGGAGGAAAAAGGATGAAACGGCATAAGGTTAGAAGTGGGAAAGGGGGTTGCGCTCGATGAAGATGGCCGCCTGATTCACTGCTCCGACCCGTGAGGCACTCTCTAGCTGTAAAATCTCCTGTTTGCCCCGATACAGCATATAGCCGACCCCCGGCGTGGGTCGCTGACCGGACCTGGAGTCTACCACGCGAGTTTCGCCGGCCGAGCCGCCTCTGCTGCGGAGTTACAGCCCGCCGCTGGAAGGGCGGAGGCGGTTGCCCTCCGGCCTCCGCGCTCGGCTCCAGGAGTTCCCGCCCGAGCTCCGCGGCCTGCGGCCTACTGTGTGGGGGAGGGGCGCCCCACTCGCCTTGCGCGGCTTGCTCTGCGGCCTCTTCCTCCTCACCACACTGGACTCCAGAGCGACCTGCTCCGCTGCCCCGTCCTGGGCAGTGTGCTGTCCGAGACCCGAGTGTGTGTCGATCCTACCCCGGATGGTGAGTGGCCCTGGCCCGATATCCTCCGCGCCCGCTACACAGCAGCGGACCCTGCCCTCTTCCTCCCGGATTTTGGAAGCTTGCTCCCCCTTCCCTCCTTCAACCATCTGGGGTTAGCAGTCGGTCTGACTACCTCCGTTACGGTCACGGAGACAACCAATCCACCCAGCTTTTGGGCCTACGACTGCGACTGGTTCAGGGCCCCGGCCCCCTCCACTTGCTTCCAATGACCTGCACCGAGCGCCATCCATCCTACTGCCTCATACAGGGTTGCTCCCCTTCACTACTTCAACACCTGCGACACCGGCTCCTTGTATCTCTCCGGCTGCTCATTGTCTCTTGGGTCTGGACCCCCTGCGGAATTTCTTGAAAACTTCCTGGGCCCTCTTCCGGTTAACTTGCTCCTGCATGACTTGACTACCCCGGCGTGCCTCTGTCGGAGACGCTATATTTCTTCCGTCCTGGCGCTCGGCTCGGCCTCCGCTCATACACAGCCTGCTCGATCCTGGAACCTGCTCTGGCCACCATATCCACTCTCCTGTTTGGTCTCCGGGGCTTAAGTTTATCCCCCCTCCGGCGACATGTCGACACGAACCGGCAAAAAGCAATCCTCCATCAATATTTTTGCTAAACCCTTGGTGGGCCCCGGGGCGGAGGCATCTACACAGGACTCTTCCCCCTCACCCGCGCCGGAACCATCCGATTCCCAAAAGATGATGGAGTTTATCCGTGAGGGGTTCACCACAATTCATAGCAAGCTGGATGATATGAATGGCACGATATCCTCCATTAAAGCGCATATGGAGAGAACTGATGGTCGTGTGACCGAGATTGAGGAGCGTGTGAGCACCGCCAAAGACGGCCTAGGTTCCCTCCGTGCAGAGGTCTCCATATTATCCACCCGTGTCACCGAGGTGGAGAAGAAGAACGAGGACCTTGAGTCTCGCTCGAGGCACAACAACCTTCACATTGTCGGGATGCCAGAGGACGGTATACAGGTACCCATGGAAGACTATGTGGAGGGTATGTTGCTCCAGCTCCTTGATTCCCCAAAACTCTCCCCGCAGTTTGCGATCGAGAGAGCCCACCGGTCACTCACGGCGAAACCCAAACCTGGTGCACCCCCACGCCCGATCATAGCCAGGGTCTTAAACTTTCGAGACCGTGATGCCCTCCTTAGGGCGGCGAGGGCCAAGGGGGACCTTCTCTTAGGCACGGCCAGGATCCATCTATATCCGGACTTTTTGGTGGCTGTTCAGCGGGAACGCAAGACCTTCCTGGCGGTGAAGAGGAGACTACGCGACCTCCAGGTGAAATATTCCATGTCATACCCCGCTAAACTGCGCATCGAACATGCAAACCGCGCTTACTTCTTCACGCTGCCCGAGGAGGCCTCCAGGTTTATAGATGAACGCTTTCCCGGCTGAAATGCTCTTGCAGCGGACGCCACTACTGGCCCACCACAGCTTAAGACATTTGTTTAACGGATGCCCTTATATCCTGCCTCAGTACTCACCTGTTCTCCTGGCATCCTGACATTACCTAATGTGGTTCCCATGAGACCACCTGTTTGCACCTGTAACAGACAATGTTGTTATCTTTGATGTTTTTCACTACTGTTATTGCTCCCTGCTCATTGTCCTAATGCTACGTAACCGGGTTAACCCCGTTAAATTGCTTCATTATATGTTTACCATGCCTGCCCCTTCCCCCACGGGACCTCCCTTGGACGGGAATTGATATTAGTATCGGGCATTATGGTTATCCTAATATTGCCTCATGGTTCGGAGCATCGCCGCCAGGCCACCTCGCAGGCCCCCCAGGCGTTGATGCCACTGTTCTGGTTTTGGTTGTTGGGTTATAGGGTGTTCATCCCTCTGTTTGGGGGAGGGATGTGGGAGGGGCAGGGGGGAATGGTGTTATATGTTAAAAAAAGCTTGGTATTCGCAGAGAAGGTTGAGACCGAAACACTACGGTCCCGTCGGCGATACAGATCTGCCCGCACTGGGTGCCGTCCATGAGGGGCACATTTCCATCCACCCGTATTCCTCGATGGCTGCCCCTGGAGGGTTGGGTGAGGAAACTTTGACATTTATGAGCTGGAACGTATGGGGGCTGGGTAATTACAAGAAAATTAGGCTATTACAACTTCAGGCCAAGCGTCACGGGGCTAAAATCCTGTTCCTCCAGGAGACACATGCATGCACAGAGTATTGTGACAAATTCGCTAAAACATGGGGCCCACAAAGGTACTTCACCACCTACTCTACCCAGAGCCGCGGGGTCATGACCCTTATCCACAGGAGCCTTAGATTTGTCCCCACTACTACGATAATTGAGCCCCTGGGCAGATACGTGCTTCTCCATGGCACCCTACAAAATAGGGAAGTTATCCTGCTAAATATATATGGTCCCAATATTGACGACCCCCGACTTTTACACACATCTTATAACTCTCCTGGATGGCTTCCCTCTGACACCGGTTCTCTGGGGAGGCGATTTTAATACGATATTCGACGTGGATCTTGATAGATCTGGCTCCAGACCCCGTCAACTCTCCAGAGCTGCATTCACCACACTCTCCTCCCTTCCTCGCTTAGCCCTATTTGACGCTTGGAGGTTCCTCTACCCCAACTCCCGCTCTTACTCCTTTTATTCCTCGGTTCACGACTCCTTTTCCCGGATTGATAGATGGTTGTTATCCGACGATCTGATGAAGACTGTGTCTGGCATGGCAATCCTTCCTAGGACTCTATCGGATCACTCCCCAGTGACTGTCACCCTATGTTGGGGTCTAGACCGGGACCAGACCAGACACTGGAGAATGAAACCACTTTCTCTCCTCGATCCGGTCTTTAGCTCGGAGGTGGGGTCGGCGATTGAGGAGTTCTTCGAGATCAACACTAACACCGTGTCCTCACAGGCCACCCTATGGGAGTCCTTTAAGGTCTATATCAGAGGCATTGCCCTTTCCAAGGAAAATGGTATCCTCAAAACTATCCGTAGGGAAATTGCCGGAAGCGAGGCCACATTATCTGCGCTGGAGGCCCAGTACGCTCTAGACCCAACCCCGGAAATCCTTGCGTTAATTGGCATGGAATTGGACACCTTTCGCTCGCAGACCGCGAGCTGAGGTTTCTTGATAACCCCGGTTGGGCAAGGAGATATGGTGAGGGTGAGCGTCCTGGCCGCCTCCTAGCCAGACTTCTCCGCCGTGAGTTTGGTGCCCCACCTATTCCCGGAATTGAGAGACCTGACGGGTCCCTGGCCACCTCTCCTGGAGATGTCAATACCGAATTCCTTTCCTTCTATCAATCCCTATAGGCACACTCAGACAACGCCACTACGGCGGAAATAGATGCTTACCTTGATAAACTCCCTCTCTCGGCCCTCTCTCCCGATACCATCGGGTCCCTTGAGAGCCCACTCACCCCCGAGGAGTTCTCGGCGGCCATAGACTCCCTATCTTCGGGCAAATCTCCAGGCTCGGATGGTATACCAATCAAGTTTTATAAGCACTTCAAATCACTCCTACTCCCTCGTCTGGCAGCACTATGGGAGGAGTCGGTAGAGGCAGGTCAGTTCCCCCCCTCACTCTGCGAAGCCACCATTACAGTCCTGCTAAAACCTAATAAATCCTCCACTCAATGCGGCTCTTACCGTCCGCTTTCATTGATCAACTGCGATGTCAAGATTTATGCCAAGTCACTCGCTCTACGTCTTATCCCCTTCATGCCACATATCATTCATCCGGACCAGTCGGGATTCATCCCGAGCCGCTCCACCTCCCTGAATTTGAGACGCCTTTTCAACATTGTAAGTAGAGTAAGCCCAGGTGTACACGCGGTGGCCGCGACTCTTGATATGCAAAAGGCCTTTGATTCGGTCTCGTGGAGTTACCTCTGGCGGGTACTTGACAAATGCAAATTTGGCCCCACTTTTGTCTCCTGAGTCAGGCTACTGTACTCCAACCCCGTGGCCAGAGTCCTTACCGAGGGCCGTTGTTCCCCCCTTTTTCACATCGCCAGGGGCACTAGACAGGGTTGTCCCTTCTCACCCCTGATCTTCGCGGTGGCAATGGAGCCGTTTGCTGACATGCTTCGCCAGAACCATTCGCATAGGGGTCTACGTACAGCTGGCTCTTCAGATATATTCTCCCTATATGCTGACGATGCTCTCCTCTATATTCATTCCCCTGAAGTTAACCTGGCCCCAATACTGGAAGATATTGCTCTATTTGGACGTATCTCTGGTCTCACGGTGAACTGCTCCAAATCAACCCTCTTCCCACTCACTCCCAGTACACTCCCACCTCCCAATACCATGGGATTCGCTTGGGCCCAATCTAAATTCACTTATTTAGGCGTAGTGGTGTCCAGGCACACCGAACTGGTCGTGGGGGAAAACTATCAGTCATACCTTGCAAATCTTGCAATAAAAATACAGGGCTGGAACAAACTTCCGATCTCACTGGCGGGCAGGATAGGGGTACTGAAGATGGTGGTACTCCCCCAACTACTTTATAGATTTGCCAATATTCCGCAATGGCCAGGAGCTGACTTTTTTCAGGCGCTGACACGCACCCTAAACACCTTCCTCTGGCACTCGGGCGCAGTCCGCCTTAAACACAAGACCCTCTCCACCCCCATGGAAGCTGGCGGCTTCGGGGCACCAGACTTCCTTAGGTACTGGCTGGCGGCACAACTCCAACATACCGCACACTGGTTCAATACTCTGGACCCCCCTCCCCACGTCAGGCTAGAGAGACTATCAGTCAGTGACCGTGATATTCGATCCCTTGTGATCACACCTATGCCAATGACATCAGACTCACTGGACCCAGCGGCATGCACATCCCTGGCCTTATCCAAATCTTGGCAAATACTGGGCACCACCCATCCCTTCCACGGTAACCTCCCAATTTGGAATTTCCTCCCAGAAGTCCCACGAGTCCCACCCTTTGTAGTTCGTTCTTGGGCCGAGGCGGGTTATGAATTGCTGCGTGACATATTCGAACAGGGTAATTTCATTGAGTGGCCTGACCTCCCGGCTTCCCTCAGACGGAGACCCTCCATTTGGCTCCAATATTCGTCCCTCCGTAGAGTACTCAAGCACAAGTACACATGCTTCCCAGCTCTGCCTCCCGATGAACCTGCAATCACTGAACTAACCTCACCCATCCCCTTGAGGGGCAAAATCTCGAGACTATACACTCTGCTTCAAACCAGATCGCCCCCCTACATTCCCCAAACTACGGCGCTCCTGGGAGACTGATCTCGGCCTCTAGGTGACCGATGAGCGCTGGGCCCATATGTGTTCACGTACCCAGGGTGTCTCCTTCAACTCCCGATTCAAATTAATTCAATTTAAGGTGCTTCACAGGTACCACTACACCCCGACCAGGCTACATCGCATCTCGGGCGACTCCTCCCCTGGGTGCCCTAGGTGTGGATTCGACGATGCTGATTATATCCACATGATATGGTCTTGTCCCCGACTTGCTCAATTCTGGACCTCAGTATGCTCTACTATGTCATCTATCCTTGAATCCCCCATTCCCGTATCCCCAATGAAATGCCTGTTTCATGATTTCCCCGAGCTCCACCGTGACTCCAGAAAACTTGCTGGCCTCTGTATGTTACTTGCTGTGCGCACAATTCTGCTTTGCTGGCTTAGGCCTACCACCCCTACTCATGCACAGTGGCTCAGGGCAGTGACGTGGGCCTCCGACACAGAAGAATCCTGGGCAATACAGCATCCCGCCCACTCCAGACCTAGAGATATCTGGCTGAAGTTTCGCTCATTCATGTCTCCCACTGACTCCGACTCAGATCCTATATCCCCAGCCGTCTCCCACTGACTCCGACTCAGATCCTATATCCCCAGCCCCCTCACCTAGTTCATCCCTAGGCGGTCCTTGAATTTATTTATTTTTTTCCCCCCATCTGTTTATGTTCCGACTTCCCATGTGTCCCCCCATGTGCATATGTTGATTCTCTTTTTCCTTTACGTGCTTCGTTCATACGAACTATGGGCCTCATTACACGGTAGGCGGTGAGCCATGGCGCTATTAGCGCCATGGCTCATGCCGGTAAAATACCGGCACCGCCTTGGCGGAAAGGGGATTTACCGCCCCATTCCAAGGTTGGAGGGGCGGTAAATCCCCTTTCCGCCGTTGCCCTTCCCCATTCCCATTTCTGCCCCATAGGGCTCTATGGAAATGGGGAAGGCGCTAATTACGCCACCGCAATTTTGCGGTGGCGTAATTAGCTCCGAGGTCCCTTAGCGGGTTGGATTTTAACGCCTGCAAGAAGCAGGCGTTAAATCCTCCAACCCGCAAAGGGACCTCGTAGTACGGCGGTAAGGGTTAACGGTCACCGTTGCCATTAACGGTGACCGTTAACCCTTACCGCCGTCCGTGTAATGAGGCCCTATGTGTATTTGTACCGATTGAACTGCTTTGATTTCATATGCCTTATTGTTACTCACCTGTACCTGTGTTACCAAGCTGAATAAATCAAAGTTTAAAAAAAAAAAAAAAAAGAAGTGGGAAAGGGGACACCATGTGAAATTGGGGAGCTGGGGTGGGGGTGTCTGGGGACCAAGTTCAGAGCTCACATTTTTTTGCATATTCAAGGTTATTTCTATATATAGTGTTTTTTTCAAGATATCTGGGGTTATTTTTGAAAGTACATCACATGTAAAATAACCGTGAATGTTTTTGACATATTCTGGGTTATTTATAGTTCATTGCTGAAATAACTGCGGCTATGGGAAAACACTTTATTTTTTTAAAAAGAGCGAGTTAAAGAAATGAGAGTTGTTAGAGTATTGTTTTAAAATATGCAGTTGGCACAGTCAAATGCTGTGCTCACTGGCCAGGGCCAATGGCTAGTGGGCCCGAAAGACATGTTTAGTGGCCACACGCTTTGGCTGTGGCCACCTAGTGGGTACAAAAGAAACATATTGGGGAACATGTACAGTGGCCATGGCCGAAGGCCATAGCAAGGGACCCTGTAGTGTTTTAAAATATACAGTGGGCAAGGCCGAAGGTCATGCTCACTGGCCAGGGCCTTTATGGGCCTGAAAGACATCTAGAGTGGCCACGGTCAAAGGTTGTGTCCACCTAGTGGGTCCAAAACAAGCATATTGGGGAACATGTACAGTGGAAATGGCCTTCGGCCAACAATATTCTCTATTAAAAACATGGTCTGGACCTTTAAGGAGGAGCCCTTCTGGTTCGGCACCCATCATGGCTACCATCATGGCCTCAAGCGTGCCCAGGTTGCTATGGGCATCCAACCCGGGCCCACAGCACTGGTCATGCACTGGGGCTCAAGGCCACAGCTCCCCACAGAGCCAACAGTTTCTTGTCTCTCATTCTTTCTTCTTACTCACTCTCCAACCGTTCTCGAATAGCTTTCTTTCAGAATTCCCTCCCCTGCGCAAGCCCACCTCTAGGGCAGGGTAGTTCTGTTCTTTCATTTCTTTTCTTTCTTCCTTCCTTCAACGTTCCGCCCAGGCTAATGGTAGGCTGGATGGATCTGTCCAGGTAGGTTAAAGACAACAACTTACACACTAAATTAAGTATTTTATTTATGCACCCTGGTGGCTGCGTTTCTATTTCTAGATGTCCCTTAGGGGACAAGTAATTGGGCCAGAGGCTACAATTGCATTGCTATTAAGAAAATTAAGTTGGGTAGTGATAACAATGATTACCGCTCTTAGACAAGGGAGGTATCTGCCTTGAAGTGCTAGATAAAAACGTGATGTTATTATTAATATTAAACGTGAAATACCGGACAAGGTTTAGGTGGAACATAAGTGGGCACTTGGAGGAAGACGGCAGAGCTGCCATCTTAGAGATGCAGCATGTATGTGTAGCTGAGGCAGGATTTAGATGCTGTGGGTTGGGTTGAAGGTACCTGATGAGGGTGAAGAGTGGACTGAGGGTGAAGAGTGGGGTTGATCGCAGACTAATAATTCCTTTATGTACTTTTTCACTAATTGACTTTTAGCTGCAGCGACAAAGGATGATGAAATGTGTTCAAAGAAAATCACACAGCAAAAAAACTTGGAAGACCAAATGTCCTTGGAAGTTGTTTAGAGAGCATTTTTGTAATAATGCAACATGTTACTTTTGTAGGGTTTCTATTAGCTTAATGCTTACTTTTTATTATTAAACCTACTCTGAACTTGCAAAATGTCACCTTTTTAATAAATACAAACAACCTGGTAACATAAATGTTTCTATAACCCAGTTTGTAATGGTGACTATTATTTGTTTGTGCCCCCACTTTTTTAGTGTTTGCCTTTAGGTGGCGCTAAAAGCAAAACTAATACATTGGATTTCATCTAGAAGGGAGAAGCGATCTGAGGAGGGACACACAGTTTCTGTTTGGTTATTTACCCACCCATTGACTGCCCCTGGCCATGCTAATCCCTATGGCTATTCCCACCCACTACCTGCCTCTCCTGCTGAAAACACACCCTCCCATGTTCTCGAGCTAGCTCTAACAAACAGTAACATCAAACGTTGGCCTGTCTGTCTTCTTTAAACGTCCTTCTGTGAGTTAATGGCCTACTTCCGGTTGTAAATGTGTTACTGGTGCAATAAACATGTGTTACTCAAGAGTGCCTTCAGCCAATTGATTTATAAGCAGTTTGCGTCCTTACATTGAAGGCCTGTTAAAAAAGGCCAACAGTTTTAGATTCTATGTAGGTAGATGGGCATGTGTCAAACACTGCTATCACTATGCCCAGGTTCTCACTCCATTTCCAGCTGTTAACACCTCATGGCCAGGTGGTACCTTATGGTAGTGCCTGGCAAATGGCTATCCCAATGCTTACACAAACCCCAAATCTGTTCGCTTTGACAATGCTCGTTTCTCCCACGAGACGGGAGCACGAGGGAGACAAAATGGGCATCAAAGAAGCCCAGTGCCAATAGCATTCTGGTCCTGGACGAAATCCCGCTCCACCCCCTCACGCCCCTTGTGACTTGCTGCACCTGCCACTGGCAGGCAGTAAACATCACACCCCTGCAGTTCTCACAATAAGGTTTCCAGGATCTGACAGGATCAAGGTAATCCTCCCAATGCATCAGAGGCTGCAGACAATGCTGGGAAATTCGAGCTGTACAAATAGCCGCACTCCATCGACAAAAAATCAGGTTCAACGAGTTTTAATGGAGTTGGAAATACCGAAGGATTCAGCTATAGGGCAAACGAAGGTGACGTGCACATATTAGATTAAGGATGCACTCCATCTCCAAAGGCCTCAAAACACAGGCAAGCCAAAAGCTGGAGGGAAACACGAGCACAACTCTACCCTGTCACTCGCTGCATTCTAATCTAGAGCAACACCTCACAACCTATGCTATCTTTTACATCATATTTTGGGAATATTTTAGACTCCCAAAGACAAAAAAGCCCCCCCCCCCGCTACATTTTGTAAAAAGGGGTTTAAGAAGTTGCTGCAGGAGCAGTATTGTGGAAAAAACCTGCTTCTCCAGCATGGGGTCTGGCATGGATTCACATGCTCATGAATATATTCCCCGTCGTCAGGCCGGGAATCCTCGGTAAAGAAAAAATCAGTATCACTTTCATTTCTGATCTGTCTTTCTCAGTAGTAACCAATCACTGGTCTCTGGGTCATACTGCTCCCAGCCAATGACTGCCCTCTCCCTAAGCCCTGCCTCCGGCAGCCATCTTCAGATTTTTACTGCACGCTCAAGTGTTGGGAGTCCTCGTGTTTAGCTCTCAAGCTTTTGCTGGGTTTTCACGCTTTTTCAAAGAGAATTTCTAATTTTTCGGTCAAATAGAGGCTCAAGCTCCACCGTCTCTACATCCTATTAACGGGTATCCATGTCGGATTTTTTTCTACGCCCCTCAAGGGTGAAGATTTCGTCGAGTTACGCTTCTTGGGGGATTCCAGAAGTTTCTGCGCCCTACCCGAACATGGCCCAGGAGAAAGGAAGCTCGACGCCCGGAAAGCTGTTCAGGGTTTGTCCTGGATGCCAGCTACAGAATGTGTTCAAGGAGGACGAGCATTCGAAATGTCTACTGCCCTCATGAGGACAAAACGCACGTGGAGGACTGTGCGTTTTGCAGGAACATGTCGGAGCGGACCATCAGGGACCGACACCTTCGTCTCTCCAACTGGCTGGAAGGAAGGAGTCCGTCAGGTGAGAAGAAGAAGAAGAAGTCTGAGCGGTCTTCTAAGTCCTGTGAGGGCGCCCCGGCGATGGGGGCCCAACAGAGGGCAAAGCACTGCAAGTCCGCGGGCACCGGGAGTGCCGAACGGTCGGGCTCTTCGGCTGCCAGGCAGAGCGCGCCTTCCCCGGCACCATCAACCACGAGCAAACTCTCTGGTTCGGGGAAGAGGAAATCCGAGAACCCGGGTAAGCTTCTGGAGAGACCCCGGTCGATCTCGAAGGATTCGGCTGAGGGTGAGCGAGGCGATGACCCTCCCCCCAAGGTGAAGGCCTCAAGCACGCCTAAGGCGGTGAAGGCCTTGATTCACCCGGCCAAGGCCTCTATCGAGGGAGTCGCGGCGGCCCTGGCGCAGCCTGTGGAAGCTACACCAGTGGAGGCGGCCTCGGGGCCCAGAGTCTCCCTGCCTCCGCGGAGGGAAGCCTCTTTCAGACCCATCGAACAGACCCCCGTGAAGACCCTGGCGGAAAAAGATGGAGGGGGGGCAGTGGCCATTGTGGACACAGCATCCGAGGAGGAGCTGGTAGAAGTCTTAGAGGGCCTCGACGAGGGCGTCGAAGAGGCCCGTCCCCACGGGAGGAATCCCGACGAGGGTGACGACGAGCGTGACGGCGGCACCGGCGAGGGTCCTAGTCGCTCCGTCGCTTCCAGAGCCGCAGGATAACTCGGCGGCCATTTTGTTGGCAATACAATCCTTATGTTCAGAGATAAGGACGAGATTGCCCTTACCACCGATGGAGGATCCGGAACCAGGTTCGACGGAGGAACCAGAGCCGGGCCCGGCGGGAAGCCCCCCGAACAAGAGAAGACAGATCCATCCAGCACCGCCTTCTCAGCCCTCGTGGCCTGCTCGGCCTTTACCCACGTCCCACGTCCCTGGTGATGACACGGGAACGCACACGGCCATGACGGGTACCGGCGACGACGAGATCGGATCTTTCCATGCAATGATCGCCAGGGCATCCGAGCTTTTTCAGCTCTGCCCCGAAGAGAGGAAGAAGGAAGGTTTCCTTTACCAATGGCGCGAGGCCAAGAGGGAGGCAGTCCTCACCGTGCCTCTGCTGGATGACATCTGGGACGAGGGTCTCACCCTTCTCAAGAACCCGTCTACGACACCTGCCAAGAGGGATCGGTACGAGAAGAAGTACCGGGTCCCCGACGTGGCCCCTTTGTGCCTTTGGGCACAACCGACCCCTGACTCGGTCGTCTCAGCGGCGGCCAAGAAGAAAGCGGGGGGGCATCGGCCTCAACGTCAACTTCCCCGCCTGACGGCGAAGGGAAGAAGCTGGACGCAATAGGGCGACGAGTTATCTCGTCGGCGGCAACAACGATTAAGGTGGCCAATGCCCTCGCGATCGTGGCCCGCTACGACAGGGAGTTATGGTACAAGATCGCCCCCCTGTTGGACTTCCTACTGGATGACAAGAGGGCCGAGGCCCTGGAGATCTTGCAAGAAGGCAAAGTGGCGTCGGACCACGCCATTACGGTGGCAACGGACATTGCCGACACCGGTTTCCGCCAGCTAGGCAACAGCGTTGGCCTTAGACGACGAGGTTGGCTCAAGGCAATGGATTTCCGCCAGGATGTACAAGCCAAGGTGTTGGACATACCGTTCGACGGGAACAACCTTTTTGGGAAAACGGTGGATAAGTCCCTCCCAGCCATCAAGGCGGACACAGAGACAGCTATGGCCCTAGGTGTTCTCCGGCAACGAAGGCCGTCCTTTCGGAGCACTGGAGGCAAGTAGGGTGCCTCCAAGGGATTCGGTGGTGGCTCCTCTACGTACCGCCAAGCGGCTCGCTCCTCGTCACAGGAAGCCTATAGAGGATGAGGCAAGTCGGGTGGGCTCCGCCGTCGTTGCGGCAGGGCATCCTCCAAGCAAGATTGAACCGACAGCGGTGTTGGGCCCCCACCGAAGCACCCCGGTGGGAGGCCGGCTGGCGAAGTTCGTCAGCGTGTAGGAGTCCATCTCCACCGACAGTTGGGTGCTGGACGCCCTGGCCCAGGGGCACGCCCTCGAATTTCTAAGAAAGTGCCCCCGCATTCCACCCATGGTCAGGAAGGAAAATCACGTCCCTCAACTGCTATTGGAGGTAAGGGCGTTGCTCAAAAAAGGTGCCATCGAGGTCGTCCCGAAGGGGCTTCCGGGGCTCCGGAGTATACTCAAGGTACTTCCTAGTGAAAAAGAAGACAGGAGCATGGCGCCCCATCCTGGACCTGCGACGACTGAACAAGTACATCAAGGCACAGAAGTTCCGGATGGTCACCCTCCAGCACGTGCTGGGACAGCTGGAGGAGGGCGATTTCCTGTCGTCGTCGGATTTGGAGGATGCGTACTTCCACATTCTGAAAGGACACCAAAAGTTCCTCAGGTTCGTGGTCCAAGGACGGCACTACCAGTTCAAGGCCCTCCCGTTCGGATTGAAGTCGGCACCCAGGGTGTTCACCAAGTGCCTCGCACCGATGGCGGCGCGGCTGCGCCTCCAGGGGATCCACGTCTACCCCTACCTGGACGACTGGCTCATCCGAGCAAGGACAAGGGAGCTTGCCGTGGATCACACAGCAAAGATCGTCCAGCTGCTCACGGACCTGGGATTCTCCATCAACTTTCCCAAATCCCACCTGGTCCCGTCGCAAGTCGCACTGTTTCGGGAGCCAAGCTCGACACAGTGGTGCATCTGGCCTCGCCGTCGGAGGAAAAACCGAAGGCCATCCTGGGCAAGGTGCAGCATCTGCAGGCCATGGACGTGGCCAGGGTGAGGTCCATTAAGTCCCTCCTCGGGATGATGTCCTCCTGCATATATCTTGTGTGCCTTTGCAGGCATCGGATGCGCCCTCTGCAAGAGTTCCTCGACTCCTGGTGGATCCAAGCGACGGGCAGCTTCAAGGACAGGATCCCGCTCGATGAGACCTTTCGACGAGCGATCCGGTGGTGGTGCACCTGCGCTCATCTGACGGCGGGAACAGACTTTCAGACCCCATCCCACCAGATAACGGTGACGACGGATGCCTCCCAGGAAGGGTGGGGAGCGCACACCGGAGAACTTCACGCGAGAGGCCTTTGGCTCCCGGAGGAGAAGACGCTCCACATCAACATCCTGGAGCTGCGTGCATTGTTCTGGGCCCTTAGGTCTTTTCTCCCGTCGCTCAAGGGCAAGGTGGTGAGAATCTTCACCGACAACACCACCACGTTGTTCTACATCCGGAAGCAGCGAGGAACCAGATCCCCAGCCCTCTCCAAGGAAGCACAGGATCTGTGGCATTGTGCCGTCGCCCAAGGGATGTTTCTGGTGCCTTTTCATCTGGCAGGGATAAAGAACACCATCGCCGACTCACTCAGCAGGGAGCTGCACTCGTGCCACGATTGGAACTACGTCAGGATCAAGTGGATCAGCTCATCCGATGATTGGGAAAACCGCAGATCGACCTGTTCGCGACGGCGACGAACTCCAAGTGCCAGAGGTTCGCCATCAGGTTTCCCCAGCCGAGGAGCATGGGCGATGCTTTCTTGTTCCCCTGGGATGGCCTGTTCCTATATGCTTTCCATCCGTTGTCGTTGCTGCTCCGACTCTTCAACCCGCTCAAGAGGTCCTGGTGCAGGATGATCCTAGTCGCACCGGCGTGGCCGAGGCAGATCTGATTCCCGGACCTTCTGGACTTATCAGCGTCCCCACCAGTCAAGCTGCCGACGGACGTGGATCTTCTCTCCAGAGAAGCAGGCGCCGTACTTCATCACGTACTTCATCACTGGCTCCTGCAGCACTAGCGTTTGGAGGGTACGATATCCTAGCTGACTGCAGAGAGGTCCTTGCAAAAGCCAGGGCGTCCTCAACTCTCAAGTGCTACGGACATAAGTGGAAGAGGTTCTCTGTCTGGTGCCGTGCACAGAAGATTAACCCTCTACGGATTACGGCCCCTCAAGTTCTGCCGTACCTACTGTCACTGGCCAAGGCTGGACTGGCTCACGCCTCCATCAAGATACATCTGGCTGCGATCTCCCGATACACCAGAACCACAGGACGGGCGTCCTTGTGGTCCCATCGCCTGGTGAAGGAATTTATGAAGGGACTGTTCCGATCGTTCCCGCCGGTGAAGGCCTCTGCCCCGGCGTGAGAACTCAACGTGGTGCTGACCAGGCTCATGGGGTGCCATTCGAGCCCCTGCATTCGGCACCGTTGAAATTCCTGTCGTGGAAGACTGTGTTTCTTGTGGCCATCACCTTTGCACGGCGAGTGGGAGAGATCCAGGCCCTATCCTGCAAGCTTCCATACTTAACTTTTCACGACATGAGGGTGGTGCTGAGGACGCACCCCTCTTTTATGCCCAAGGTGCCGTTGGACTTCCACCTCAACGAGCCCTTGGTGTTACCTGTTTTCTTCCCGTCGCCTTCGTCACCGGCCGAGAGGACTTTGCACTCGCTGGATGTGGCTAGAGCGCTGAAGTTCTATGTGAACCGCACAAAGAGTTTTCGGAAGACATCACAGCTTTTTGTGAACTTTGGACCTGTAAACTAAGGGAAGGCTCTCTCGAAGGCTTCCATTACCAGATGGCTCTCCGGCTGCATCACGCACTGTCATCGGTTGGCAAACTGACAGTTGCCTGGCCGTCCGAGAGCCCATTCGACCAGAGCTATCGCTGCTACCATGGCGTTCTTGTCTGGTGTGCCCCTGCTGGACATCTGCAGGGCTGCTACGTGGAGGTCGACGCACACCTTTACGATATTCTACTGCGTCGACCGGGATTCCAGGGAGGAGTCCAGGGTCGGCCAAGCGGTGCTGCGCAACTTGTTCGCCTAAGGTGAGCCTGGTGAGGAGGTAAGAACTGCTTAATGTTGAGTTTTGATGTAATGCTTAATGTTGAGCCTTTTTTTCACCTCCCGTTGGTTGTGCATGTGTGTACTGCTATGTATTGTTATAGTCATGAGCATGTGAATCCATGCCAGACCCCATGCTGGAGAAGGAACAAGTTACTTACCTGTAACTGTTGTTCTCCAGCATGGGTCTGGCATGGATTCACATGCAAACCCTCCCTCCTACCCCTCTACGGCTCTTCACTTGGTCATACTGCCACTTTGCGTGCTACCACATCTGAAGATGGCTGCCGAAGGCGGGGCTTAGGGGGAGGGCAGTCATTGGCTGGGGGAAGTATGACCCAGAGACCAGTGATTGGTTACTACTGAGAAAGACAGATCAGAAATGAAACTGATACTGATTTTTTCTTTACCGAGGATTCCCGGCCTGACGACGTGGAATATATTCATGAGCATGTAAATCCATGCCAGACCCATGCTGGAGAACAACAGTTACAGGTAAGTAACTTGTTCCATATACATACTGTACAAGCAGTAAATGTCATGATGCCTACCCCCAGGCATCCGGACCAAGCCCATCAGCCCCGGGAGCAGGCATCTAGACATTTAGTAAAACCTCAGCAGCCCCGGCTAGGGGCTACCTGGGTTCAGTCCTGGCGCCTTAGGCGCCAGGCTCATAGTAGGACTCAGTCCTGGCACCTAAGGTGCCAGGCTCATAGTCATTACTTACCTCAGGCAGACCATGCTGCAAATGACTCCAATCCAACATGAAGCCTGAAATGGGACTATTTTTCTACAGGGACTATTTTTTACTCGGGTGTGGTTCTAGGGACTTCTTACCTGGGACTACTTTTGAGGCTATTTAAACCACGCCCGACCAGCAACACACGCTTCGCGTTATTCTGCATCGAGCAGCGTAACACTCACCGTGCCTGCAGCCGGCATCCAGTCTTCTGCCATGCCCGCCTCGAATCCGGAGATCCTAAAACAAAGAGGAAAGGAAGGGACAAGGTTAGAAAACGAACTTATTTCTATTCCACACCTGATTCTGGATCCATCTTGTCTCCGGACCTGTAAAGAACATCATTTCTGCATGCGCCGCACTTCCAGCTGCAGCGCCATACTCACCAGTATTCACAGCATCCTTCGGGTCGGCGCTGCCGCCATCATTTCTTCACCGAACTTATGCACCTAGGAGACAAAAGAAAACCACAAGGTGAGCCGAGGGAACCAACAAATATAATTCTTACCACCATAGACTTACCTGATTTACCACCGGAGGCATCCTTTTGTGACTCTCCATATTTTCACGTGCCGCATCTGTAAAGAGAGACAAAACAACACGCTTTCCTCGTGCAACATTTACCGGACAGCGCCGGGTAATACAGACTCTTACCTGAGCGCCACCAGCTGCCACAAGAGCATCTTTTCACGAGCCAGCTGCAAGACAAGAAAGGAAGGGGGGAACAAGAGTGAACATCGGACATATTGAACTCTATGAACTTAATACTTACTGGTCCTCACCAGGAACCTCAGAGTCAATACTCTCCGGAACTCTCCCTAGCCTTTAAACCAGTGAAGTAACTGGAATCGACGCGCCCCTGCAAATCCACGCAGGATGGAGAGCTCATCTTTCAAGAATATAAGGTGAGATTGCTGTGAGGGCATTTCGGAGGTGATTAGTTGGGGAGGACTGTGGGGCTGCCATCACTTGAATCCACAAGTGGCTAAATCCATCTCTCCACTTGCAGGAGAATATTTCTATGGGTTAAGCAGACAAGATTAGGAGGGCAGATCCAGTCAGTCATCGCTGCACTACGCATCACGTGGGTGGAGACCGCAGCTGTCCGGGTCCAACCGACGCCCCTGTGGGAGCCTGGTGAGCGTAGCAGTAAATGGCCGCTCCAGGGTGCACTGAGTTATGACAGCGAAACTCAGTTTTTCGAAGGCACTCCTTCCAATCAGTGCTGTATTATCCATTAGCCAAGTAGGCACCGGCCTATGGGCCCCACTCCTTTTAGGGATCCCGCGACAACAGATCAAAATAAAGCAGTGCAGAAAATGTAAAACGTATTAGGAGATAATTTGCGTGGGTGGGGGGCGACATTTTGACTGCCTAGGGGTCTCCAGAGGGCTTAATCCGGCACTGCTTCCAATTCATCTGAGTCCCATTTACAGAAAAAACAAGAGTCATCCTCTCCGTCTGGTCACTAGTTTGAGGGTACTGAAGAGAGGAGGGGGCCAGCTTCACACCTAATGCATTTCACACAGCTGGCTTAAAGTTAGAAATGTGCAGTGAGCCCCTGCCAGACCGTATCTTCCTATGAAAACCATGGGACTGAACAATGTCCACCAAAAGCACTACAGGAAACTTGAAATCTGTAGGGAAAATCTCCAATGGTGTAAAATGTGCCATCCTGTAAAACATATCCATAATCAACTTTATCACTGTGCATTACTCAGACACTGGCAATTCCAAAACAAAATCAGTAGCTATAGTGTATGATAGCTCTGGTAATGTCCCATGGTCCTCAGTGGTTGAGAAAACTTACACTGAGCACACACACAGCAAGATGTAACATGCTTCAAAATGTCTTGCTTCAAATGTATCTACCGCAATCACCTTCAGACCAGCTTCAGAGTAGTCTTCACCCATCTAGCCCTTGCTGGCGCAGAGTGATGTATCAAAGCAAGACAGACACAAGTGATCACACTTCAAGGGTGTTTGTTAAAAAGTAAAAATTGTGTGAGATTAACTCCTAATCTAAACCTAAATCTGAAAAGGGAGCAAGCTACGACCATCAAATAATAATAATACAGTCCAAGTGGAGTCTAGTCAAATAAAAAGGACCTATACTAAGAACAACTATTGCCAATCCTTACCGCTATGCTACAAAACAGTGGGGGATTATGTTCAAAAGAAATGAAAGAGGTGTTCACAGAATGATAAGTCAGGATGTTATGGCCAGGGTCTCACTTACCCAAGTTTTTAGCATGGGACAAGGAGGGACTCCTCAGCACAGCACACTCCTGGGCTTCTCTGCCATGAGCTTACAGTTCCTTTTTTCTATATCAGGGCCTTCTGTGCCCTTCTCTCTTCTCATGCAAAGTCTCTTGCCTCAGAGGGCCTGAAATGCCAAAAACAACAAAACAAAAAGTTCCTTCTGGTAACCTTCATGTCGGGTGATTACTCTTCACCCTAGGATCCCCCTCAGCCGGGCTCCGATCCTTCTTTCAGCGTTATCCTCTCAAAGCACTTGCCAATTTAAACAGAGGCTTCCAAAGGGCGATCATGTCTTGCTGATTCACTCTGTTATTCTATGGAAAGTGTGTGCTTCACATTATAACAGTTTGCACAGCGTTCCCCTCAGCTGGGTACAAAAATGCCAGCTTCTCAATTCCCGCAGTCGGGTTCCACAGTTCACAATTTCTAAATTTCATCAGAAAGCAGGGGTTCCCTTCCCCTAGCTTTCTCTTGGCGTCCCTCTGTTGGGTTCACATTTGTCACAGTTCACATTTTAACAAAAAGTCATTCTAGACCCCTTAGGTTCTTCCCTTTTCCTAAATCAGGTTCTCAACCCCTAGTCAGGCTTTCTCTAAAGCCCCCAGTCAGGCTTTGCACAGTTCATTTATCACAATGTTCTAGGGTGTGTTAGGGTTCACCCCAATTCGCAGGCATCCCGCAGTCGGGTTCACGTCTGTCTCCACAACGTGCCAAAGACTTTCAACTGTACAGGGGGTTTGGTTTGACCCTCGTATGACACCTTGACACCTCACGCCAGCCTGCCCTAAGGCCTCTTGGTACTTGTTGTTTCTCCTGGTTCGGGAGAGCGGGCACCAGCCAGAGACTTTTGAATGAGCATCCACGTGGTGCCGGACCACTCTATCTCTGGTGCCATTTTCTCTCATAAAAGTTCACATAGTCTCCCTCAACCAGGCTCGGACTCCTCCCACAAAGTTCACAGGGGTCTCCCTCTGCCGGGCTCAGACCCTTCTCACAAAGTTCCCATGGGTCTCCCTCTGCCGGGCTCGGACGCTTCTCACAAATTTCAAAAGGGTCTCCCTCTGCCGGGCTCGGACCACTCTCACAAAGTTCACAATCTTCAAAAGTATGTTTTTGGACTCCCAGTCCCAGAAGGCACTTGTGATAATTATGCTCCCACTTCACAGCTCCCCAAAACGGCATTTCATGCTTTGGGAGCTGTATGAGCCACAAGGGGGATGTTTCAATGAGGTCAGTGACATACCTCCTGCCCCTCATGTACCTGGGCTCACCTGTCTGGCCCCAGGGGAGGAGTTCTGCTATAGGTATTGCCAGGCAACCCGAGCTGCCCCTGGTCTTGCCTTCTGGAAGTACAGCTCCCTCCTCCACACTGCAGTCTCCTCTCAAATAGCAGGGCCAGTGTATGGGCGGTTGTCTCCTCTTCCAGGTCTTCCAGTGCTTCTGCAGCTCACTAGGGCTTTCTCCTTCTATCCAGCACCTTCCAGCATCCATGACTCGCTCAAAGTGCGCTTTCCTGCCCCGCCTTTTATGCTTCCTGGGAGCGGTGATCATGTTCAGGTGTGCATGGTTGTAAAGGGAGGCCTGACTTTCCCTAGCCTCGTTAGTGCAACAGTCTAATGTAGAAAGAGGAGAGTCTGTTTTCCGTGGCTGTGATTCTATGTTGGTAATCGTCATCCTCCCACTCTCTATCCTCCTCGTCTCAGTGTTTGAAAAAGGGGGTGTAGGGGCAGCTGGGAAATCCGTAACTCCTGCATAATAGGGTGCAGAAGAGATTTCAAAGGGAAGGGGATGTCGTATTTCATCATTGGGTGTCCTTACCCTGCTCCCGAGGTTCTGTATAGTGAAAATCCTTTGGGTTTTTCACATGTTCCACCATTTTGGTTTCTGCTAGCTTCTCCCCCTCGCATCCTGCAGATAAAGAACTCTGGGCTTGAGGTCAGAAAGCAAAGGACACTTGTTAAAGCAGCCTAGATTGAACTCCTAAAAAGGGTTGCTTTTGACCAATCCACTGTAGCAGTTTACCTTTATGATGGCAGGAAATCATGTCCTTAGTTGATTAATCTTTGGACACTTTCAAGGACAAGAAGGATTAACTGGAACTCTTTTTGGAATACAGGCTTTTTCTAATGTCTTCTGCTAGAACGGTGAACACAGAAATTCCAAGGCAGAGGAAAGCTCTGCTCCCTAATCATCTGCAAGGGAAAGTGGGGGTGATACTGCACTTGGACCCTCTGCTGCCTGTGCACTGGAATCAGGATGCTATTCCTGATCCTGTGAAGGACTCCCTGTAGGTGTCAATTTATTTAAATGCTAGTGCAGAATTATGAACTTGCCTTGTCCCTGGAGACCCTGGATTGGGCCTCCCAGCATCCCATAGCTGGAACCTTGTTTTGCTGTCTTGAGACATCTTCGAGCTGGTTCATCCAGCCTAGACTCTCTTTGAGTCGCTACAGGACTCACAGTGCAGCTTTTGGCAATCTACATGTTTCGAGCCCCTGACCTGCTCTTTTTGACATACAGACTGTGGCTCAACCCATTGAAGCAGACTACTTCAACTCCACCCAATCGCTACCTCGACTCTGTGGAGGCATCTGACTTGAACGCTTACTCAACTGCTGGGAAGCATCCCACGTGCCGCCTCGAACACTTACTCATCTCCACAGAAGCATCATTTCACCACTGACTCAACCACTGAACCAAACTGTTGGAAGCCATTGCCTCGACTGTCTCGAATGCCACCATGATCCAACGGGAGCCCATGCCGCAAACCAATTCGACACTGTCTCACTATTGGGACCACATGACCCGATTGTCTCAGCATCAGCTCGATTGCAGCAAAGAAGGGATTTGAAGAGGCATTCTCTTCTAGGTTCACCTAAATGACCATACTATCTTTAAAACCCCCCTTCTCTTTCCTTTTAAATACACATCTGTTGTAAAACACTATAACTGGCATCGCAGGTAAGTCGTCAAGGAAGTTATTTTTATTCTTTTACATCTTCTTAAGTAGTTGCAACTCCTTCTTCCATAATTTAGATGCTAACAGATGGAATGAGTGTAAGTGAGAAGGAGTGCAGGGTAAGAGGCTGAGAAGATAGCAAAAACTGAGTAGAAGAGCGTAACTGTCTAGTAGGTTGATATAAGGAAATAAGACCAGAAAGATAAGAGGGAGCCCAACCATCAATGCATTTAAAAAGGATACATGAGCAATGAAACGGAAATCTGGAGATAATAGGGAGCCAGTTTAGGTGGGTAGATAAGGAAAGACAGGGGCATGATAACCTAAACAAAAAGGATATGGCCATCAGTGTGCAAAGCAGATTGAAATGGAAAGGCCTACAATTTAGGGAGAGCTACGTTCAAGAAACAACATTCTTTAAAAAGGGAAAGAGCTAAAGATTGAAGTTACAGTTTAGTAGAGTAAAAGACAGTAAATACTGAATTTTTCAAATATTTAACAATTGAAACCAACAGGTATTAGCTACTCATTACATTTGATCTTGGCAAGAAAAGGACACATACAAAATTAAAGGTAGATTCTGTGCTTCAAAATGAATAGCTACCCAGAGAGGAGGAAAATAAATTAATGTTGGGATGTTACTGAGGAAGTTGTCAGAAAAAGCGAACTTTCACTTTTCTTGGGATTTAACTATAAAAGATGCAAGGGCGTCCATGACTCAATAAATGATAAACAGTGGTACCGAAAATCTGAGTATCATCTGCATCAAATATGTTTGAAAACCAAAAGAGGAAGTCAGTGAAGTTAATGGAATGGGATGAAGAGAAGAAAAGAAAAGGACCCTGAGGAAACCCATAAGATAACTGTGTCCAATAAGTAGATCCCTTCCATTAAACAGAAAAGGAACGCCCTGTTAAGCAAGCTTTAGACCAAGAAAGAGTCAGCCCAGAAATAACAAGCGACGAAAGAGGCCCAGGAAGAGAAGGCTGATTAACAGTTTCAAAGGCAGCTGATAGATCTAATTGCACCAAGATAAAGGAAATCTTATGATGAAGTGCATGAAGATTGAAGCCTGAGATTACAAGAAGCGCTGTCTCGTAGAATGACTTGGGCAAAATCCAGATTGAAGCATCGAGAGCAAATTATGAGAACTAAGATAAAATGATAAATGAGAATGAACAATTCATTCCAACAACTTCTCTGGGTCCTCCTGAGGCGTGGGCCTGATCTCTTCCATTTCTTTCTTTAGTAATGGCACGTTAATAGCCCCATTTATCAGATTCAGTTGCCAAAGACCTCTCAGGATCTGCTGCAGTTGGTAAGAAACAAAATGATTTTCCCGAACACCAGCTCGCTTCTTCTGGCCAGCGAGTTGTGCGAATTGATAGTTTCTCTCTTGGTTCCAGGCAAATGGTTTAACAAATTTACCAGCACTTCAGACCCTGACCAAGACACCGTCCATCATGCACAGGACAGCTGCAGCTTCTCATCCGGTTGTGTAAAGTGGATGAACTGTACGAGTACTGGTTCTTGTAGGCTCTGAATGGTATATCACCTTCTTTCGGTGTTGGTGGCTATCCAATCTTTCAGTGTCTGGCTCGCTTGATAGGCCCACCCTTGATATTGGTGTTTATCTTGTGGACCAGGCAGTGCACCAGCGAAGGTCCTCAGTCTGGCATCGGGAGCGAGTTTAGCAGTGGTTGACACAACTTCCTTCGTGGAATTGCAGAAGGCATCAGCCGCACTAGTAGCAGTGAGGTCTGAAGTTGTGATGAGTTGGGTTCCTACACCAGGCAACACGTTGAATGCCCACAGTGGGAAAGATATTTCTGGCTGTCCTCCTTTTTTAACTTATTTTGGCAGGTCAGGTTGGGCAAAGCCGTGTTCTTGAGAAACGGTTCTTAACTCTCCCAACACTTTGGGGACAGTGGACAAGTCTGTTGGGGTCAACCACAGCAGAACATTGTTCTCAGAGTACACCGCTTCTGCTGGGACCAGTGCACAACAAAGATTTTCTCAGCTGTTGCTCTGAAGCAAAGTGTTGTTGGTGAGCAGAAGCACTCAGATAGAGGTCACTACTTCAAACAGTAATCTATGTACATGCATGTAAAATGGTAAAAACTTTAAACAATGCAATATGCAAAAAAGTATGCAAAACAGAAACTGATCTCTGCAGCACGATTGCAGTGCACCTCCTGCATGTAGTTTTTGATCTCTGTATGCAGGGACAGGAATGGGGCGCAGCATCTGTGGGGATATAACACCCGAGACATTTCAGATCAGATAAAATAATGGATATCCACCTGAGTGATAAGTGGCATTCCAATTATGTAGGATTGCCATCTGGCAAGGGTCTAGAAGCCCTGGCTTTTTAATTTATATGTATACATAACATGATAGAAGTAATTCTCTCTCAGAGAGGGTAGTCTGCAGACCAGACAGACCCCCTCTCCACAATACTTCATTTCAAAAGCATAGTACCCACCTGAGCCCATCTGAATCAATATCATGGTCTGCAAATCCAGCTATCCCATGGCACATAGCAGGTTCAGGGCACAAGTGCCCTTTTGGCGACTGCAGTGAATGCCCAAGTCACTACCACACAGGGGCTGCATTTAAGATATTCACCTCTGTCCCAAAACCCCTTAATTGTGAGTTCCCTGTTCTGGTGGCATGCTAAACTTTAAACATAAGCCACACTCGAGTTAGGTTATGGTAGATGGTATTTCTCATAATTGTCACAGCCACATCCAATTGATATCACATACGTGTCACCCCTGAGAGCCAGCTCAGCTGTGGAAAGGTTATGTGTATTCTCCCCAGGGCAGGTAACACCCTCCCAAGAGAGACATCCACTCCATAGGAGCATGTTTTGGGAACAGGAATCAACGGGCACACCCATTCACAAAAGGAGAGGCCTTACACAAGGGTGCTTCATACCAAAGGCCTTTGGTTTTATTGAAAAGGGAATGGGGTGGGGTTAGTGTAGAAAAACATATCAGAAGAAAGAAAATATCTGAATCACAAGAAATAAAATAACTGTATCCTGTGCATAGGGGCTCATTGTCATTGAGTGGTAACGTAATGCATTCCGTAAAAGCCCCGCATAATGCTTTTTTATGCCATGCATGAACTTCATGGCTCATTTTCATAACTTTGTATGGTGGAGAGGAGTGCTTGAATGCAGGAGTGGACTGGGAACCAAAAGGGGCCCGGCAAATAATTTTCAAAGCGCCCCCATTGTACACATTTTCAGCATGCCCAACCCTTTTCCTATGGGAAAATTTGGAAATACCACACAAAAGAGGCAGGGTGCAGAGGCCTACCGGGAAATCTCCAGAGTTCTCTATGGGACATTCCACCCCTGGTTGAATGCAACTTGCGTTTCCACTCTTCTTTCCTCTCTGCCATCCCACATTCATTTTTGTGCGGGTGCAAATGCTGGAGATGTCTATGGAGTCTGCTGCCTTTATGCGCCAGCAAAAAGCAGGCGGACTTCATAGAGATCCATTGTAAAAGCTGCCTGATGACAGGCAGCGATTACTCATTTTGCACTGTGGAGTGCAAAAGGGAAGAGCAAAAGGCAGCATACACACTTGTACGCCGTCTTTTGCCCGCACCCTTTGCACTCTGCAGTGCAAATTACCAAATTTTGGCAGCAGGGAGCCGTGCATGTTGCAGCGCTAACGTAACATCTCCCCGCCACCAAATTGAAGCTTTTTTAAAATTAGCTCCAAAGAGTTTTGTAGCTCCTATCTCTGTGGCGTTGACAGCATAAAGAATTATCTTTGTGTCTGCCTCTTCTTGTGTGCCACTAAGACACTCAAAAGAACAATGCCTGTGCAAGTCGAGTTGGGTACCCCTGTACGTCATACTATTGGGAAGTCCTTTGGGTCATTTCTGTATGCTGAACCATTTTCAGAGCTGAGTAAGCAGTTAATTCATCTTTGGTGCTAATATGTGAAAGTAGCTCCTTCATAGAAAAGTTAACTATGTTGGCGCTGTCCAAGATGTTCTAGTGTGTTGGCACAATTTCCCAGAGTCTTTTGCCTTGTCATACTCTTGATTGTGTTTCCTTTGTCTGTGTCTGTTTGGACAGAATGCCATTTTAGGGGTACTACTGTCCCATTTGATAGGATCCCTATGGCATTTCTAGGATCTCCAACTTATTTCTGTGCTCAGAAGGACTACAACGAAGTCCCCCTGCCACAACAACACTTTTTTTTTTTAAATCATATTGTTCTATGGTAGCCTATATGATTCAGAGGACGGGGTGCTTTTTAAGCACCTCATTTTGGCCCTATGGCGATTGGATTACCCTAAATGGTTTTGTTGAATAGGGTGAAGCAGCTGTAGTTTAGTTTTGGATGTATCTGGAGTTCAGGAGATTGTACTGAATCAATAGCCCGATGTACCTTTATGGTTGAATTTGGGGCACTAATGTATTTAGACCTATCTCTGCTATTTACTTTTGGGTCATTCCTTTGTTTGGGGAAACCACACGACAGGTCTAAAATGGCTATTGTGCAAACATGGGCACACTTATGAGCACAGCCCTGCACCATCGGTAGTGGTTTGGACTGGTCCCTTACCCTAGACAGGCCAATATACAAAGTGTATCGGAGGGCCTGAATGTTTGGCGGTTTTTGAGCCAGCCTGATTGGCTGGCTGCAACAACACCTTTCTCACTCCAGTCCATACATGAAGCGGTATCACTAGAGGAAGAGCTTGGCCATTCCTCAAGTCTGCCGGGATTTTGTAGGTTTACCTACCTGCTTGTTGGTGGAATTTTGCCACAGAGCTGTGCTGCTGGATTTACATCATGAGGTTTGGTCATACGGGTTATGCTCTGTGTCCTGTACATCGGCTCTGTTTTCTTCTTTTGGTTGCTGGATGTTCTTCCTCAGCTGTCCTTTGTCCTCCCCTGGTTCTCCTCATTGAATGGAGTTGATGTCCCCTCCTGGAATTGTTCCTAGGACGTTTTTCTGCCGTCTTCCCCTCTTGTCCTCCTGGTCATTTTGTCTCGCAATTGCAAGACTCCATCCTCCAGAAGTGTGGTTGGACCCCACTTCCCCACCTCTGCTCTTTGCCTCTACCGTCCTAGGTTGACTCCACTGTCGCTCCCACAGTTTGCTGCTGGCTGGCTGCTCCATTTGTCCCTCTGAGTCATCTGGATCCCCTTAGTCAGTTCCTGTGACTTCTGAGTGCCTTCTCCAATGTTGCTTCGGCTCATGACTGGTGGTCTACCCTCCTGGGAAGGCGAATTGTTCTTCTTTAGGGCAATATGGGTCATAGTCGTTCTAGGGCATAAGTCCCTGAACGACCGGATACTGTAACGTGCCCTGCAAAAGAACATTTGTACTTATCTAACAATTCCTGAGCCAGTTCTTTCTGCTATCCCCCCTGAATTCGCTAAATCCTCTGGGTGTTCATGCTACCAAACCCACCCTCCGGGACCTTGCAGCTACTACCTCATTAGATTATGTTTCTGCTCCATGGGATTTGATATGGAACTTTGTAGCTGCCAAGTTCTTTATGAGGATGGGGGTGGGGTTCTGGAACATAGGAATAGGGAAAACGGTTGAGAGATAATGAAAGTGGAAGATGCCTGGTGCGAGACTCCGTACATATTTGCTTGAATGAAAAATAACCAGACAAGTTTTATCTGGTGAGCGGGAAGAAGAAGGAGGCAGTTCTAAAGTGGGATGCCCTGACTGGTGGTGAATGGAATATGAGGGGTGAGTGAAGCATGCGCACCACCTCGGTGTGGCACAAGTTGTGCCACCTTAACTTGAGAGAATTTGGAGAGCATTATGCCAAAAGGAAGGCGTGGGAGGCGCTAGAGAGCCAAAGTAAACCAATCGGCGCAAGCAACTATGTGTCTGCATGTGAACGGCAAGCAGCGAAAGGCTCCACCAATGTTGAGAAGACAGTCCAAGTCTACGTCATATGTCTCCAGACAACGATATATGTGATGTAGAGCGGGAGAAGCGCAACGATTTGCGCTTGAACCACACAAGTGGATTAAGGCGGTGCTGCCAGGCGATGGAACACGATGCACCGGGAGGGATCCAGCCAACCGTGTGGAACCTGTCCAGGTGGATTGATACATACATGCCATGGCAGTGTGAACACACCAGGCAGAGTGTGCAATAGAAATGTTAAAGGAGAGTGCTGGAGAATTCTATGCTGGCGAGGCAAGGAATAACACCACCAGCCACATTTCTGGAAATTCCTGGGGAGTCTGGTACAGAATGAGAAGAGTGGACAGAACTTTTAAAATTGTATTTGTTGTCCATTGGTGCGACAAGTTCTTGGATGAGCAGAACCATACCATGTTGATGTACTACTTGGGCAAGGAAGCAGTGAGGATTATCAAACATAAAACGGATCCGGTTTCCTCAGTGGACAGTGAAGGATAACTTAATAAAGAGTTATCAGCGACTGGGCATGAAGAGAGAAGAGCATGTCTCTTCTCCCTCTTTGCAGAGTCTCTTCTAGAGAGGGGCCTTTGTTGGACAGTTTCCCATTTCCCTCTTTAAGAGTGGGAGGAGATATTGCAAGCTCCACAGGGACACACACGAAAACAGCAGCAAAGTGACTCCTGTCATCGTCAGGTTACGATTTGAGTGTGATAATTGCACCTGCAGCAAGGGAAAGTCTGGGGAAGGGCTAGAACACATATAAAGACGAGAGAACATTCAGTCAGGTCTTTGAAGAGTTTGGCATTCGTCACCACCATTTGAGAACTTTGTGAAAGTTCTCATACCGTGCAGAACAGCTTCTCTCACACTAAACATTCCACACAGTGCGGGAGGGCTTTCTAAGACCGGAGCATGTAACGCAAGTGTACAAGGTAGCAAACCTATTCAACTTCACACCATATTCCTACAAACAGACCCCGAAACATCTATTGGAGGCTGCCCATGGCCATTTTACTAAGAGGACACAGGCAATGTCTAGATTCCAGTTAAAGGCAGCCATTGGGGCATCAGGGGTGTACACTCTTTTATGCAGGCGTTCTGCCACAGCTCACATCTATCACACCAATTCTGGGGACTATCCAAAAAACTGTACTTACACACACACACACACACACACACACACACACACACCACACACACACACACACGTGAACAGGGAACCATTTATGTGAGCAGTAATGGGTGTGTTTTCACAGTAGAAGAATGACAAGAAATAGTGTGTTGTAAATGTACATTGAACTATATGGACAGCAATGTGTTTCAAAGGAGAATGACTCAGAAGAGCCAGAACGTTTCTCAGCTCAGAACTCTGAAATCCCTCAGAGCCAGCAAGTCTCATCGATCCTCACCTTTGCCCTGTGCTTGCTTGTTTGTCAGCTAAAATGCAACACTCATGCTGCAACATATTCTTCCTGCCACCTGTTGTTCTCCTATACTTAACATTGAGTTGTTTATTTAGGCTTCCTGGCACCTAGAAGAGGAAGGGGTTGTCCCACCTCTGACCTGATATGCCCCTAGGGGTGAGCCTGACATGTGTGAATGGTTTAATTAGTTTACTTTATTTCATCATAAAAGGTTGTGTAACTATTTTACCATGTTTGCATTTACAACATTTAAATTCCAGTACTGTTATTTTTCACCAGCTTTCTAGTCATCTACTTTGCATTGAGAATATATAGTTATTGCTCCCAGATTAGGTTGTTGGGACAACCTTCATGAACTACCCCTGCACCTGTCCTAGTATTATCCCAAACCCTTCAAAAGCTGAGCCATGAGCTGGTTAGGCACACTTGTCTTGCCCTTTTGTTAGAAGACTATTGCTGTATCACTTGTGTTTTCCAGACCCTGTTCTAGGTAGCCTGTTTCTGCATCCTGTTGTGCTCAGCGCTAGGCCTTGCCATGATACCTTGTTGCTGGGTTTTGTGCCCTTAAAACTGTCCTATACTGCACCCAGACTAAATTGATGTTATAGGAACTCAGCTGAGGTAGCTGGGTCCCCTTCAAAGACACAGCCTGCCTCGCTCTGTGAGGGAGCTTCCTCAGCTACAGTGCTCGCGATCCAGAGTGAGCGAGGGAGAAGATGCATTACCACTGCCCCTACTACTGCCTGTCCTGTGGACCAGAGCCCTTCAGCCCTGGTCACTGTAACAAGAAAGAAGGTTGCCACAGCTTCCCTTTATCACACCTTGCCAGCTGCAGTGTTTATAGACCAGAGGAGAAAGAATTGGTCTCCTGATTGCTAGGAGCCAGGTAAGTACTCCCCCTGCTCTGGGGAAAGGACCTGTGATAGAGTCTCACTTCTGCCTCTGCTAAACCCCCTATGTTAACCCCTGGATGAATTTGCTATAAGTACCTTAGTCCTTTTGCCAGCCAGTATTCCCCCATAAAGTATGGTCTCTAAAAGGCAGTGTAAATAACTGTGCACAACAGTAGGTCCGGATGGGGTGAAGCACCCTTCTTCTGTGAAGGCCTCCGGTCCTTGAAGAGGTAGGGTCTACCTCGAAATGAAGCCACTATGCCCACTGTTAAGCAGTCTAGGCAAGAGACTTCTCCCCGTGGATAAACCAAAAAGAAGGGGAAAAGCCTTTTTCGGCAAAAAAACCCTTCTGCTGCAGTCGTTCTAGAGGAAGACTTCTGATAATATAGTCGGTAGCAAAGGCAGCCAAATGACCTCCAAGGAAAGAAGAGCTCTCAATTTGGTAGATAGAGTGGTTTCTTGAATACAGGAAGAGTGTTAATGCAAGCCACAGCAAAGAGGAAGGGAGGAGGAGAGCAAGAGGGCAGAAGCCACAGGGTACTGAGGCGGAATGAGCCACGACTCGAAAAGAAGACAGTGCGGCAATATCGTGGAACGGAATGAAGTACATGAGCTGACTGAGAGGAACTGATTAGGAGAGCCGCGGAGAGTGAGAAGCAATCTGAACAAAGGAGGCAAATAGCAAGGTAGGGAGAGGAAGAGAGAGAGAAAAGGAAACACGAAGGAAAATAACAGCGTCTTACCCTAAAGACAAACCGAGGGATTGCAACGTGCAGTGCAAGTGCCCAACATCGAATAAATGAATGACGGTCGCCATGTTGGAAAAAATCTAGGCCACGATGGAAGTTACAGTCATAGCGTGACAAAACATGAATAGCGTTTTATGCACCAACGCTTCCAAACCTTCCAGGAAGGGCGAATGGTAATAGTATGCCCCCTTCTGTACCCAGCAAAACCAGGCTTACCTGGATCTAAACAGTTAAATTGCTACAGCAACACAGGTGCCTTGATGTATGTCTTAGGTTCCCATGAGTTCTCCGATTCCGGATAGCCCTTCCAATGTACAAGGCATTGTAATCCTGCTTATGATAATGGGAGTCACAAATGCGGGATACTTTGTACTGCTTTGGTTCTCGATGAGGGACCATTCATTATCCCTTTCTTCTTTCGAGCATAGGGATCTGGGGTAAATGGTTGCATATTATATTTTATCAGGAGGAATCCTGGTAGAGCACTGACACAAGGGGGTATCAGTGTCTACTCTGTCTATATCCGGGTGGATAAGAATTAATATAAATTGGGAGACAAAGCTATTAAGTAGGTGCTTGAGTAAAAACCTTGACTGAAGAGGGGAGGGACCAACCAATATTAAAAGATCAACATCATTTTTAATAATAAGTCATAAAAGTTAAAACATATAATTAAATTCAATGGTCCACAATACAAAACTTCACATCCAATATAAAACAAGGAATACGTAACAGGCTCTAAATGCAAGCTAAAACAACTTCAAAGATAAAATTCAAAGAAAAAATTCAAAGAAAAAACAACACACTTGGTACATATAAAGCAAATGATCATGTACCAAACTCCATTAGGATTAGTATAACATTAGTTTATGTCTCTGTTTTTAATACAGAGAATTGTCTCAACATGTTTCTGTTCTTTCAACATAAGTACCGAACATTCATCTGGAGGAGGTATTTATTACAAAAAGACCTAATTCTTATTGGATCATGGATTAGATCAGAGTCAGTCTCATAGCACTTGTAAGGTTAAATACACATAAAAGACAAAGGATTAGCTGGTGGATAGCTTGAATACTTCGAAAGGTTCAGAAAATTGAACTAGAGAACCAAACAGAAGGGAGAATTACCTTATCTGGTGCTTGTGGGGGCTCGCTACTTCATTAGATGAGTAGGGGTAGGAGACAGAATCATTCCTACAAAATTTAGAAAAAGCATCTGAATGAGCTTTTTGTACAAAGCAATATATGTGCTCACAACACGTGTTTTGAAGCAGTAGACTGTCCTTTCGAGGACTGTAATGTTAGTAGACAAGAAACCTTCTAGTCTAGCTAGTACATGCAGCACATACCTGTCAGTGCAGGTAGGGAAAGTATGGCCGCGCTGTATGTTAGCCCAAAGGTGGGTAGATTCAGCAGAAGATTTATGGCGATGAATTATTCCAAGTCTCCCTTGAGCCCATGTGGGGTCCTGTAATGGGAACAAATGGCCATTGCCGCCGGTGCATTTCAGTAAAGAACTCGTACTGTACGAATAGTGAATAAGGAAAGTGAGTCGTGACTTGTAGCGCTGGCCCTTAATCCCTTTGTGTGGAGCTGGCCAATAGGGAGAAGTGAGCCCCTGAGGGTATCGACAGTAAAGGTATAAATAAGACTATAAAGATCTCAGTGACTTAATGCAGTTAAAGACAAGGTGATAGGAGTAAGAAAAATGTGAGCCTTAATAAAGGTTAACTGCTTCCATTTTAACTATCCAGTGTCATTCCAGAAGTCCACCTTAATTTATGCAGTGGTACCCTTAAGATATGGTAGGTGCTGAGGCTGAAAGGAGAATATGAGGCATACCTGCGGTTAAGGACAAAGGATGTTTGGCAGTCCGGGTGGTTACAAAGGGAATTAAGCGACGGGCGGGATAAGTACCCGTGTACAACCCTGTAATCAAGAGGGGGAAATCGTTACGAGTAACTTAAGCGGTATCAAATGGATACGCTAAGCGGGTAACTTACTCCTATCACCTTGTCTTTAACTGCATTAAGTCACTGAGATCTTTATAGTCTTATTTATACCTTTACTGTCGATGTGCTGCACGTACTAGCTAGACTAGAAGGTTTCTTGTCTACTAACATTACAGTCCTCGAAAGCATAGTCTACTGATTCAAAACATGTGTTGTGAGCACGTATATTGCCTTGTTGGACCTATCAACTGTACTGGGTTACGCAACCCCTCTACATGTTATCCACCCACGCATAGTTTATCTCCAGAATCTCTGATCTTCGAAAAGAAAGTAATCGCAGATATCGCCTCCCTTGAAGCCAATCAACAAAGACCTTTTCAGAATCTGTCTAAAACGGAACAAAGAGCCCTCAACTCTCTTTCAGCTAATCCCTCTATCATCATCAAAAAGGCTGATAAAAGTGGAGGTATCGTAATCCTCAATCGCACAGACTATATCAAAGAATGCGACAAACAGCTTAGCAACACTCACTATTCCCGTCCACTCGTAGAGGATCCTACTAAAGAACTCCAACGGTTGATTTCAGACAAGATCTCTAAGGCCAAAGATCGCGAATAGATTTCGAAGCAAGAAGCAGATTTTCTGTACAACAAGAAACCCAGCATTCCTACGTTCTATACTTTACCTAAAGTACACAAGACCCTAACTAACCCTCCAGGACGTCCTATAGTGGCGGTTATTAACTCTGTATTAGAACCACTCTCTACATTTGCCGACCACTATCTGAAAATCTATGTACAGAAGGTGCAATCCTATCTAAAAGATTCGAGGGACGTTATCAACAACTACGAGAACCTGACATTTGACCCTTCAACCTCCCTGCTGCTGGGATTCGATATAATCTCACTCTACACCAACATACCCCAACAAGCATCATTAGACACCATAGAGGAAATACTACTTACTCGCGAAGACCACGACCCAGTCCCCACCTCTTTTATCCTTTGGTGTGTCGAGCTGGCGCTCAAACGGAACTACTTCGAGTTTAACAGGAATTTCTTCCAACAAATAGAAGGAACCGCCATGGGCGCCACCATGGCTCCAAGCTTAGCGAACCTTTATGTAGAAACATTTGAAAAATCATATATCTACAATATCAACAATCCTTTCGCCAAGAATATTAAAAAATGGAGCCGATACATCAACGACATCTTGGTGTTATGGGTGGGTACTCATACTGATGCCTCTAACTTCTTCATCTGGTTGAACACTCTGAATCCCCATCTACAGTTCACCATGACGGCTAGTAATGAATCTACCAACTTCCTCGATCTTACCATCTTTCCTCAAAATGGTGTTTTAAAAATCAAACCATACCATAAACCCACAGACAAGAACTCTTTACTTGATTACTCCAGTCACCATATTAAACATCTGCAGGACAACCTTCCTTTCGGCCAATTTTTACGCCTGAAAAGGAACAGCTCAGATAAAGATACATATGAAGCAGAGGCCGCCACCCTGATTAAAAAACTAAGACAAAGAGGCTACCCCAAAAAGTTATTGAAAAAATCAGCCAAGAGGGCCTTTAATAATAACCGAGAAGCCCTATTAGAACCTAAACCTACGAAAACAAAAGATGATCGTATTGTTTGTGTAAACACATTCACGGACCAGAGTTTTAAAATCACCAATATCATTAAGAAACATTGGAAAATCTTTAACACAACTTCTCAATCTATACCTATACCGATGTTTGCTTATAAAAGAAGCACTACTGTAGGCAACAGAGTCAGCAATAGCAAATTGAAATATATAAATACACCCGACCCCAAATTGACCACCCTGTGGGGCCTTCCTGACACCACTGGACATTATCCCTGCGGATCCTGCTGTGTCTGTAAATTAACCTCCAAAAGTAAAGAAATAGATATTGGCCTTTCCAAACACTGGATCCAAAGGAATCTCACTAATTGCAATACAGAGTTTGTTGTTTATCTAATTACATGCAAATGTGGGCTGCACTATGTAGGAAAGACTATTCGTAAAGTGAAGACTCGAATCATGGAGCACCGTAGTTGCATAAGAAACAGAACCGAGAATGCACATTTAGTCAAGCACTTCACCCGGCAAAAGCACAATCATGAGGACTTTGCTTGGACCGTGTTGATGTCTCTGAAAGGGGTCAATCATGAAAACCATGAAAAGAAGCTCCTCAAAATGGAACAAAAAATGATCTATACACTACATAGTGACGTCATAGGTCTGAACGAGTCTGTTAAATGGCATAAGATCTAGCATTTATGGTATGTGTCGCCATTGCTCCACCACTCCCCATGAATCTAGACCCACCTTATGAGCCCTGATGTGTGTCTACCCTTCTTTAACGTATATCTACACTTAGATCCTAGATACCTTCCCTTAGTGACCTACACTATCCATACTTTGGGTATCTTTTACCTACTATGCTCCAGCTATTCACACTTCCATAGACTCTCATTTAGCCTCTTAGATTCTTTATCACGAGGATATACATCTTATACTCCCCGTTCTTAGTCAGGTGTTTTCTAACCTTTATCCCTGTTTATGGCACTCTTTACCGTTTACGAGCGGCCTTACACCTACGGCTAATACTGATCTTAATATCAAGATAATTAGAGCTATCTCTATTTCCTTGCCCCAGGTCTGAGTTATCAACCTGCACATTCTTTTCATTTAATTTTCCCCACCCGCTCTACCGGGTTTTTAGCCACACTGTTAACATCGACCATAGTCCATCTTAAAATGGCCGCCATATTTATGTGCCTTTCTACGTCAGCTTAACGATATTGACATAGAGAAAGGACTCTACCCGTCTCCTTGATTACACTGATGCTTTCGGTCCCTCTGCGCAGCCAGCCTTCCTCGTAGAGCATCACTCACCAGTACTAGGCAACGTACGCCTCAGTTTTACAACATTAGGTAAGCTACTTAGACGTTTGCTATAGCGCTTTATTTAGTTACCTTAGCGTATCCATATGATACCGCTTAACTTACTCGGAACGATTTCCCCCTCTTGATTACAGGGGTTGTACACGGGTACTTATCCCGCCCGTTGCTTATTTCCCTTTGTAACGACCCGGACTGCCGTACATCTTTTGTCCTTAACCGCAGGTATGCCTCATATTCTCCTTTCAGCCTCCGCACCTACCATATTTTAAGGGTACCACTGCATAAATGAAGGTGGAATTCTGGAATGACACTGGATAGTTAAAATGGAAGCAGTTAACCTTTATTAAGGCTCACATTTTTCTTACTGCTATCACCTTGTCTTTAACTGCATTAAGTCACTGAGATCTTTATAGTCTTATTTATACCTTTACTGTTGATACCCTCACGGGGCTCACTTCTCCCTATTGGCCAGCTCCACACAAAGGGATTAATGGACCGCGCTACTAGTCACGACTCCCTTTCCTTATTCACTGTACAGTATGAGTTCTTTACTGAAATGCACTGGTGGCAATGGCCATTTGTTCCCATTACAGGACCCCACATGGGCTCAAGAGAAACTTGGAATAATTCATCGCCATAAATCTTCTGCTGAATCTACCCACCTTTGGGCTAACATACAGCGCGGACATACTTTCCCTACCTGCACTGACAGGTATGTGCTGCACGTTCTAGCTAGACTAGAAGGTTTCTTGTCTACTAACATTACAGTCCTCAAAAGGACAGTCTACTGATTCAAATGACATGTTGTGAGCATGTATATTGCTTTTTACAAAAAGTTCATTCAGATGCTTTTTCTAAATTTTGTAGGAATGATTCTGTCTCCTAACCCTACTCATCTACTGAAGTAGAGAGCCCCACGAGCACCAGATAAGGTAATTCCCCCTTCTATTTGGTTCTCTAGTTCAATTTTCTGAACCTTTAGAAGTATTCAAGCTATCCACTAGCTGATCCTTTGTCTTTTATGTGTTTTTAACCTTAAAGGTGCTATGAGACTGACTCTGATCTAATCCATGATCCAATAAGAATTAGGTCTTTTCGTAATAACTACGTCCTCCTGATGAATGTTCGGTACTTATGTTGAAAGAACAGAAACATGTCGAGACAATTCTCTGGATTAAAACCAGAGACATAAACTAATGTTATACTAATTCTAATGGAGTTTGGTACATGATCATTTGCTTTATATGTACCAAGTGTGTTGTTTTTTCTTTGAATTTTTTCTTTGAATTTTTTCTTTGAAGTTGTTTTAGCTTGCATTTAGAGCCTGTTACGTATTCCTTGTTTTATATTGGATGTGAAGTTTTGTATTGTGGACCATCGAATTTAATTATATGTTTTAACTTTTATGACTTATTATTAAAAATGATGTTGATCTTTTAATATTGGTTGGTGGCTCCCCTCTTCTGTCAAGGTTTTTACTCTAGCACCTGCTTAATAGCTTTGTCTCCCAATTTATATTGGTAAATGGTTGCAACAAGGAGGAATGAAACACAGGGTGTAGTCTGTTCAATGAAGGAGGAAGCTTCAAACGGAATGCTACAGGATTGATCTTGGTCATTATCCCAAATGGTCCAATGAATCGAGGTGATATCTTTGAGGGATGGATCCACCTGGGTAAGTATTTGGTAGACAACCATACCTTTGAACAGACCTCCCACTCAGGGGTCGGTATCCTGTGTGTATCAGACCTGATCTTGTATTTCCTTCTCTTCTTTCCCAGCAGGTCCCGGCATCCTTATGCGCTTTGGATATGTCTTTTAAGAGTTAATCTACAGTTGGTACAAAAGTGGTAGGGAGCGCAGGAATGGGTAGAAATCATGGATGAAGGCCATAGGTACAGAAAAAAGGACTCATTCGGATCGCTGTGTGAACAGCTTTATTGTAAGCAAATTCAGCTGTGGGTCGCACGTCCACCTCATTGTCTTGTCTTTCATTGATGAAACAGCAAAGGTTTTGTTCCATAGTGGCATTTAGTCTTTCTGTCTGCCCTTTGGATGGAGGGTGACATCCTGAAGAGAGGGCTTTTTTAATGCCAAGCTGTCTACATAAAGCCTTCCAGAAAATTGAGGTGAATTGAGTTCCTCTGTCCGATGTAACAGATTCAGGAATCCCATGTAGACGAAAAACTTCCCGAAGAACATCTTAGCTGTTTCAGAGGCTGAAGGTACACAGAAAGAGGGATGAAATGGGCCAATTTAGGAAAATAATCTATGACCACCATAATTGCTGTGTAACCCCGGGAGAGTGGTAAATTGACCACAGAATCTGTGGAAACATTACTCCAGGGTCTGGTGGGAGTAGGGATTTGTTCTAACAAACCTTTGGGGTTTCCAGTTCTGTACTTACATTGACAACACACAGGACAAGATTGAACAAAAGCCTTGATATCTTTACACATTGCAGACCACCAAAAAGATTGTTGAACAAGATCCAATGTGGTATCATAGCCTTTATGGCCTGTAGTAAGTCCCTTGTGACACCATGACATGGACTTTTGTTGGAGTGTTCATTCGGGTAGGGCTAGCCGATTATCATAAAACAGAAGGCCATCCTTCTTAATGAGTGATATATCAGATGCATGGTAATCCAGATTGAAGAGGCATTTCTTACTTTTTGAAGTTCATTCAGATGCTTTTTCTAAATTTTGTAGGAATGATTCTGTCTCCTAACCCTACTCATCTACTGAAGTAGAGAGCCCCACGAGCACCAGATAAGGTAATTCCCCCTTCTATTTGGTTCTCTAGTTCAATTTTCTGAACCTTTAGAAGTATTCAAGCTATCCACTAGCTGATCCTTTGTCTTTTATGTGTTTTTAACCTTAAAGGTGCTATGAGACTGACTCTGATCTAATCCATGATCCAATAAGAATTAGGTCTTTTCGTAATAACTACGTCCTCCTGATGAATGTTCGGTACTTATGTTGAAAGAACAGAAACATGTCGAGACAATTCTCTGGATTAAAACCAGAGACATAAACTAATGTTATACTAATTCTAATGGAGTTTGGTACATGATCATTTGCTTTATATGTACCAAGTGTGTTGTTTTTTCTTTGAATTTTTTCTTTGAATTTTTTCTTTGAAGTTGTTTTAGCTTGCATTTAGAGCCTGTTACGTATTCCTTGTTTTATATTGGATGTGAAGTTTTGTATTGTGGACCATCGAATTTAATTATATGTTTTAACTTTTATGACTTATTATTAAAAATGATGTTGATCTTTTAATATTGGTTGGTGGCTCCCCTCTTCTGTCAAGGTTTTTACTCTAGCACCTGCTTAATAGCTTTGTCTCCCAATTTATATTGGTAAATGGTTGCAACAAGGAGGAATGAAACACAGGGTGTAGTCTGTTCAATGAAGGAGGAAGCTTCAAACGGAATGCTACAGGATTGATCTTGGTCATTATCCCAAATGGTCCAATGAATCGAGGTGATATCTTTGAGGGATGGATCCACCTGGGTAAGTATTTGGTAGACAACCATACCTTTGAACAGACCTCCCACTCAGGGGTCGGTATCCTGTGTGTATCAGACCTGATCTTGTATTTCCTTCTCTTCTTTCCCAGCAGGTCCCGGCATCCTTATGCGCTTTGGATATGTCTTTTAAGAGTTAATCTACAGTTGGTACAAAAGTGGTAGGGAGCGCAGGAATGGGTAGAAATCATGGATGAAGGCCATAGGTACAGAAAAAAGGACTCATTCTGATCGCTGTGTGAACAGCTTTATTGTAAGCAAATTCAGCTGTGGGTCGCACGTCCACCTCATTGTCTTGTCTTTCATTGATGAAACAGCAAAGGTTTTGTTCCATAGTGGCATTTAGTCTTTCTGTCTGCCCTTTGGATGGAGGGTGACATCCTGAAGAGAGGGCTTTTTTAATGCCAAGCTGTCTACATAAAGCCTTCCAGAAAATTGAGGTGAATTGAGTTCCTCTGTCCGATGTAACAGATTCAGGAATCCCATGTAGACGAAAAACTTCCCGAAGAACATCTTAGCTGTTTCAGAGGCTGAAGGTACACAGAAAGAGGGATGAAATGGGCCAATTTAGGAAAATAATCTATGACCACCATAATTGCTGTGTAACCCCGGGAGAGTGGTAAATTGACCACAGAATCTGTGGAAACATTACTCCAGGGTCTGGTGGGAGTAGGGATTTGTTCTAACAAACCTTTGGGGTTTCCAGTTCTGTACTTACATTGACAACACACAGGACAAGATTGAACAAAAGCCTTGATATCTTTACACATTGCAGACCACCAAAAAGATTGTTGAACAAGATCCAATGTGGTATCATAGCCTTTATGGCCTGTAGTAAGTCCCTTGTGACACCATGACATGGACTTTTGTTGGAGTGTTCATTCGGGTAGGGCTAGCCGATTATCATAAAACAGAAGGCCATCCTTCTTAATGAGTGATATATCAGATGCATGGTAATCCAGATTGAAGAGGCATTTCTTACTTTTTGAAGAAACGACGAAACAATAAAAAGAAAAGTTTTCTGGAAAAAAGCAGTTCTGTCTTGGAAGTAATAAGGGATTCACCTGAGTATGTTCTGGAAAGACCATCTGCAAGTATGTTCTCAGTGCCTGGAATGTATGTGATAGTGAAATGAAACTGAGCAAAAAAGTAAGCCCATCGGGCTTGTCTGGCATTAATGCACTCTATCTATTGTAGAATACGTATGTTCCTATGGTCAGTGCGAACCTCAAAGGGGTGGATGGCTCCTTGGCGAAGATGTCGCCATTCGACACAGGCCTGTTTCATCGCCATTAACTCCTTTTTTACAACCGAGTAGTTGAGTTCACTCGAGGCAAACGTTGTTGAGAGAAATGCAATGGGATGTTCTTGTTCGTCCATGTACTGTTTAAGAACAGCTGCTGAAGCACCAGTCTCTACAATAAATGGCAGTTTCTGATCAGGCTGTTTGAGAATGGGGGCAGAATGAAACAGCTCCTTGAGATGACAAAAGGCATTTTCTGCATCTGACCCCCAGTTCAATAGAGCGTCCTTCTTCAGTAATGCTGTGATGGGTAGAACAGGCCTGGAGAACTCTGGGATGAACCTACAATAAAAATTTGCTAGATCCAGAAAACATTGAACCTCCTTAATTGAGGTAGGAGATGGCCAATTTAGTACACCAGTGACCTTACGTGGGTCCATCGTTATGCATTGATCTGATAGAATAAATCCCAGATATGGTACTGAAGAGACTTCAAAAAGGCATTTCTCCGGTTTAACCAAGAGTTGGTTTTCTCGTAACCTGTCAAGTACCTCAGATAACAGGTCTTGGTGGAGTTCCCCAGATTGAGAGAAGACCAGTATTTCATTCAAATAAACAATTACTGACCGGAATAACAGATCCAAAAACGACCGGCCCATAAACCTTTGGAAAATGGCAAGTGATTTAACCAGGCCAAATGGCATGACCTGATATTCAAAATGACCATAAGGAGTCCTGACAGCTGTCCACCATTTGTCTCCTTGATGAATTCGTAAGAGATGGTCAAAGATCAACCTTGGAAAAGATTACTGCTCCATGGACTTTTTCTAGGATCTCCTTTATGAGGGGCATGGAATATCTATCCTTTTTGGTGACCCTATTCAGAGAGTTCTTGTGGTCCTTCTTAGGGATGAAAAACAATGAAGCCCCTGCTGGTGATTTAGAAGGACAGATGAGTCAGTTCTGTAGATTTGCTTCCAGGTATTCTTCCAGCGCCTTCTGCGGAATGGTTAAAGAAAACATGCATCCAAAAGGTACCAAAGCCTCCGGTATAAGATCAATGGTGCAGTCATCCGGGTGATGAGGGGGTAGTTCATTGGGGATCTTATCTAAGAAGACCTCCTTGAACCTTTGGTAATGTGTTGGTATGAAATTTATAACCAGCCTGAAGAGCGTTCTTGTTTCAATCAATTAATGGATTGTGTCTCCTCAGCCAAGGGATACCCAGTATAACTGGGAAGTGAGCCGCTCTGATTATATCAAAATGCAGAGATTCCTTATGATCAAAAACCGACAGACCCAAAGACTTAGAAGTATGGGTAATGGGACCTGAAATCAGAAGAGTACCATCGACACCTTCCACGGGTTGATTCTTGGCTGTCTCTTGGCGAGGTATCCTTTCCTTCTCTGCCCATATAGTGTCCATAAAGTTTCCAGCAACTCCACAATCTATAAGGGCAAGAGCCTCAATGGTCTGACCGGGTAGATGCAGGAGTATCCGGACCACTAAGAGTCGTGTGTCTTGATTGTCTTCAGTGTTTGAGGAGTACGAGTGAGCAGTGGTCAGGTGACCATCTTTGCTACCCCAGCCTACGATCCCTTCTAGGGCTAGGGTCTTTCATTTCCTGACCTTCATTGGGGAACTTTGGGGCAATCTCTGAGCAGATGACTACTCAACCTGCAGTACATGCACAATAACAGCTCCCTTCTATGTCGTCTTTCGGAGGTTGACAAAGGTCCTCTGGTGCTTCGGTTTGCATTGGTTCTTCCTTATTAGACTCTCCTGTATTAGGGAAAGAGTCAGCTTGAGTTGAAGGAGGTGCAGACCTGCTCTGATGTCTTTTCAATTCAGATCTTATTTCCGTGAGACGGTAATCAATCTGTAGTACAATCAATATCAGGTCAGGCAAAGTAGCCAGACGTGCAGTGCAAGCTAGCTCGTCTTTAAGGTGCTCATGAAGCACCCTTCTGAAAATAACATATTGTGCCTCTTCTGGCCATCCGTCTTAGGTGGCAGTTCGCTGGATATAGGTAATGTATGTCATGAGATCCAAAGAGCCCTATCGAATGTCAAGAAGCATCTCACAGGCAGTGTATGTCACCTCTGGCCTTCCAAAGGTTTGTCTCAGGAGTCCCACAAAAGTGTTGTAATCCCTTAGTAAAGAATTGGCAGACGATACCATAGGGGTTGCGAAGGCCAGAGCATTGCCTACCATGTTCGTTATCATAAACCTGACTGTTGCCTGATCTGACGCATAGGTAGTAGGCCGAAAGGTAAAATGAACTACACATGCATCCTCACATTCTTTGAGCTTTCGAGCTGATCCGTCATATTTCCCAGCCGCCAACCCCATAGGGAGTAGATCGGAAGATATATCCTCTCGGGCAGACACCATCTTCCAAAGTACAGCATGTTCTGTCTTCAGGTTTTGTACCTCTAAAGAAAGTCCTTGTACAGCGGATATTGTAATGAATTTGCCGTATTACTATAGAATTAGTGGTTCACTGAACCCTTACCTGCCCATCAGGTACAGAAGGTAGAGGGGATCCTTCCTTCCTTCACCTCTGGCCCTAAGAATTAAACAAATGGGGCAGAGGTAAAGCAGGCGAAACCCTCCTGGGAAAGAAAACCAGGTAGATGAGAATGAGAATGTTTACAGCAAAGTTTTTTCATAAGAGGTGACAGCAGAAGACGTGATCTGTCCTAGGGTGTCTCACGGTTTACCAGTGTGAACTAGAATAGTAAAAAGGGAAAACGTGAGTACCATGATTTGTTCTCTATACACAGTAACAGAGAGCACCAGGAGTTTGTTTGTTTGCTTTATTATTTGTAATGTGCACCATACCTGAGGGTATCAGGGCGCTGGAGAACAAGAATATTTTCAGCTTGGGTTACATAGCTGTATGATAGATACAGATAGATACAAAATAGACAATAAATGCAGTTAAGAGATCAAAATAGTATATACAGGCAATACAGTTGAAGGCAATACATCGGATAGTACAGTGAGATAAATATGTACAGTGCAGGGGCGAGAGGAAGCAGTTGTATTAGCGGTCATTTTCTTTAATCCAGTTGATGATGTTCTGTCTAAAGTTAGGGTAAGTTTGGTCCGCCCTTAGGGGAGAGGGTACATAATTCCAAGTCTGTGCAGCTTTGACAGGGAAGCTACTACTTCCAGCTTTGGTAAATTTAAACCTTGGTACAATTAGGCAATTTAGGTTGGCTGTTCTTGTTGGGCGATTGGAGGTTTTCTTGTTGAATCTCTCTATGAGATAGCGAGGAGCAGCATTATTTAAGCATTTGTAAGTTAGTGATACAGTTTTAAGCAGGATTTTATCCCTAGTGGTGAGCCAGTTATTCTCCCTCCGTATTTTGGAGATTTGAACTTTTTTGGAGATACCTAAGGCTGTCTAAGGGCATTATTTTGGAAGATCTGGATTTTGCTAATGATGTACTTGTTTGCACCCAGGTATAAGGAGTTACAGTATCCAGTTTCGATAGAATTAAAGCTCTGGCTAAAGTAGTACAACTATTCTTGGATAAGAATGGTTTGCCGGCTCTAATTAGTTTGTATGTGTATGCAGTAGCAACAGCCATGGAATTGATTTGTTTGGAAAAAGGGTGGCGTCTAGGTAAAAACCTAAAGTCTTTACCTCTTTGGCAACTTTGATGGCGTAACCATCGATGTTGAAGGTGGTGTATTTATGGCCAAGTTTGTTTACATTGGATGAGGAACCCGGGATGATGAGCACAGTTTTGTCATCATTCAGGCATAGTCCATGGACGGCCATCCATGCCTGGATGATAAGGTATATACTAGTCACCAAGGCCAAATCCTTATCATAATCCCCAGCAAGTGGTATGAAAATCTGGGTATCGTCTAGTTGGTGTAGGTGATACCAAGAAGGTCAAGATCATCAAAAAGGGGCTTAGTGAATATGTTATACATGGTAGGTGAGACACATGATCCCTGTGGCACTCCGCAGGTAATGGGAATAGGGTCTGTGGCTGCTGAGGGGGAGAAGACTTGCATAGTCCTATTGCTCAGGAAGAATTGGATCCAGCCTATGGCCTCTTGAGAAAAGTGCGCTGTTGAGTCCAAGTGATTACATAAGACCCTGTGGTCCACCAAGTCGAACAAAGCTGAGAGATCAAGTAGAAGTAGTAAGGCTGACTTTCCTTTGTCCTTTAGTGCGTCAACTTGAGCTTTGAGGTCGATTAGCACTGTTTCGGTCCCATGTTTGGGTCTGAAACCAGACTGACGGATGCCTAGGAGTTGATTGTGTTCCAAGTACTTCTGTATTTGGAGGTAGGCTACCCTATCTAAGTTTTTGAACAGAAATTGTACTGTGCTAATGGGCCTGTAGTTGGTGGGTATGGTGGGATCTAGTGATTGTTTTTTAAGAAGCGGGAGTACCCATGACTCCTTCGGGTTACTAGGGATGGTACCCGAGGAGAAAGATGCGTTGATTAGCTTGGATATGAATGGTGATAAGTCTCTGACAGCAGCTTTGATAATCTTGGCTGGATAATTGTCCCCTTGACAGTTTGAGGGTTTAAGGGAGAGGATGACCTTTTCAACTTCGAGAATAGATACTTTAGAGAAACTAAAGCAGGGTATAGAATTGTGTTCTGGCATGGGAACATTAGGAGGAGAGATTGTGTTACGGAGGTTGGCTTTTTTGTTGGCAATCCTGTCCTGAAGGAATACTTCTTTATTAGATAGGGCTTTTTGTATGTTGGTACACCAATTTTTTATCTTTCACACAGGTGTCTGGCATGAGGATTGGAGTTTCAAGCTTTTTTAAGATAACAAAAAGTTCCTTTATTCGTGAGTTAGCTTGTTGAATTCTTTTATTGTAAGTTTCCCGTTTAGTAATGAGGAATTTTCTTCTTGTAGAGGGATGAGATATTAATAAGATTGAATTCATTGTTGTCAGAGGGTAGTTGCCTCCAGGTAACCTCGTATTTCCTTTTTTCTGTTCTTAGCTTTTTAAGGTGAGGGGTGAACCAAGTGTTCAGATGATTTATGGGTTTACTTTTTCTCATCTTTAGGGGGGCAATGGAATCCAGAGCTTTATTCATGAGTAGAGGGATCCGTGTTCTTAGGTAGTGAGTTAAGTGTTGGTAGTATTAGAGGTATTAGAGGTAGTAGTTTATGACTCGGTATGTTCTCTTTGCTTCTAGTGAGTATGGGGGGGCAGATAGGGTATTTTTAGTGATGGGAGTTTTAGCTATTAATGAGGATGTTAGGAGGTAATGGTCTGTCCATACCTGTGGCTTTATGGCCGTGATAAGATATGGCCTGCAGTTGTAATCTGCCACCCAATCAAGCATTCTTCCTTTGTCGTGGGTTGGTAGTGTCACTCTTCAGAGGTTTTTTTAAAGTTATCAGAAATAATAGTGGAAATAGCCTCCTCAAACGAACTGATGGGGCCTGGCGGTCTGTATATTAGATTGATAGTTAACGTTTGGGATCCAGAGATAGGTAGTTTAGCTGGCAAAGATTTGCAGGAATTAACGTCATGTGAAGGTGCTAGTCTCATGGCTAGGTTAGTCTTAGCTGTGAGGGCTAAACCTCTTCCACGAGCCTCAGATCTATCTGTTCTAATGACCGTGTACTTGTCAGGGACTGCAAGCATGAGGGCGGGGCCTGCTGCTCTATGGAGCCAGGATTCAGTGATAGCTAGAAAGTCATAGTTTTCAGCCTGTATAAGATCAGCTATCTCTGTGGCATGAGCGATAAGGGATTGGGCATGGATTAAAGCCCCCTTAAGGTCAGGAACATTATTGTCTATCGGGGGTAATGCAGAGCTAAGTTGTTGTCTTCATTGTCTTATATAGTAATGTGGGGTTTTTTCTGCAAATATTTATTGTTGGTGGGGCTATCCTTCTTGGATAAGGGAGGAGTAGGAAGATTGTTGTTATCAATAGTACTAGTTTCGTTAGCTTGTGGGCATTTTTTCCTAGTGTCTACATTTGCCATAGACCTAGTGGGAGGTTCAAATAATTTTGGAAGTCTAGATCAGAGTCTAGAGTTCCTGAACAGAATGTTACTTGGCCTATTAGTTTTGGGTATACTCTGATTGCCATCGGAGATAGTTAGCCATTGTAGCTGACTGGGGTTGCCGACGGTGCGTGGAAAGGCTGAGGTATCCATATGGTCTGATCGGTTACTTATAATAGTCGAGTCCTGAGCGGTTGGTATATCTGGGTTTGTGAAGCTAGACACTGAGCCCAAGGCTAGTATGGCCCGCAATAATACTGTGTAGAGGCCAGTGACAAACATTATGCGCCAGGGTTGAGACTGTCTGTTTGAAAGTCTGACTCAGTATAATTGCAAAAGCGCGAAGAACAAGCAGGTGTAGTACAGATTCTTATTAACAGCGTCAGCCACTGTCGTTAACATAATCTAGTACAGTTTGCTGGTCCAGTTTGCTAGCGTATGATTAAAGTATCATTGTGTGCAAAGGATTCATTCAAAAACATGGCAGTGAGCACTGTCTATTGAGGTCGTCTGAATCAATTTGCAAACAGAAGCATGAAAATACAGGCAAGCATGCAGATCGTTGTTAGTCCTTGGCAGTGAACAAGAAATACAAATACCAATAGGTGCACAGTGAATAGGGTTACAATTGGTAATTTAAATGTTGCTGTGTGGATCGCATATTAAAGCATAACGATAATTGACTTACACAGGTACAAATACTGTGGGAACAACGCGTAGTAAAAAGTATGCCAGTATAACGGTAAGCAGTTGTGTCTGGCAGTTAACGTCATTGTGAGCCCTCCCCTATAACAACTGGCCTCACAAGGGGACGCAGTTGTCAGGAGACCGTGTGGACCCAGGGGAGCAAAGAGGAGGAGGCGGAGGTTGAGGAGGACGTTGGCTGGGCCGCCTGAGGTCGGAGCCGCGGCCGGGCATCGGACCCGCGGCGATGGAATGTTCGGCAGAAAGCAACAGGTGTGGCGGCCATGTATCAGCTCCCGACAGGGCGGAGAATGCGGACCGCATGTCTGGGGTCGGGACCTCTGCAGGAGGGGTCCGTAGTTCCCTGACAGCCACCAACACAGCCGTGGACGGCACAAAAGAGGGAAGCTCAGGAACGCTGTGGGAAGGATAGGGAGCCGCACCTGAGAGCGCCGGCTGGTGCCCAGTCACGGACCTCTGGTAAGGGGCGAGAGGGATGGACATCAGGGAGGGGGGGGCCAGAAAACATGCCATCAACACCCCTAAGAGATATTATAAACCCTGCAGTACACTTACCTGATTCCCCAACCGCCCTCAGCATGCTTCCTCCATTATGGCATCCTTCAGGTTGGAAAGAAGGGGGCGGGGCCTACACAAGTTTTTATGCACTTCCCAGTGAACAGGTTTCTGATTGGGTTAGAGGGGCACAGCCCCTATATAAATCCAACATCAACAAAGGTCTAGTGTGTTCTTTTCCTCTCTGTTTCAGAACAGAGACGTGGGAGAAGGGAGAGCACCTGACCTCCGCTGGGCCTACGAGGACTAAACACCGGTTCAGGCCATACCAGAGGAATAAGATACTTCACCAGAAAATCCACGTGGGAGATATATCCTGAACTTTGATTTTTCCTTAAAACTTCTGAGTTTTTTTTCTTCTGAAATAAAGACATTGGGCCTCATTATGAGGTGTGCGGTAATGGATTACCGGCACCGGTAAGGGCACCGGTGCCGGTAATCCCTTACCGCCCTACTACGAGTTCCCTTTGCGGGTCCTCCCTTAACGGCTGGTTTTTCCAGGCGTTAAGGAGGATGGGACCCGAAAACGGACTCTGGAGCTAATAACGGTACCGCAATTTGTGGTGCCGTTATTAGCACCTTCCCCATTCCCATCGAGCCCTATGGGGGCTCAAATGGGAATGGGGAAGGGCCCTGGTGAATGGGGAATTACCGGCCCGGCCAACCTTGGAATGGGGCGGTAATAGCTCCATTCACCAGGGCAGAGTCGGTACATTTTTGGAGGCAGCCATGGCGCTAATAGCGCCATGATTACCTCCAACCTCGTAATGAGGCCCATTGTTTAAAAGCACCACCATTCCAGTGTGTTCTTACAGTCATATACAGGGTGAAGGGCACATAGCGGCAGTAGCCGTATAGACGCTTTAGCAAGGCTTGTGCAACTACAGGGTAAGGGCGCGATATACAGTTACTGATTGAACGTGGCGTGACGATGAACTAAGGCGGGTGACCACAAGTGGTTTAAAATGGAAAGGTGAGAAATTAGCAAAGGCAATTCGGAAGTGATATGACTAGAAGGGTAGGTGGCAAGAGTGAAAGTTACCTGAATATAGCTGTGTGACCAGTTGACTATCTGGGCTGACTGGCATTAGCGGTCAATACTGGTAGCGTGCTCAGGGGCATAATGTAGATTGCACAAAGTACTTTTATGGCAATGTTTTAACAGTTTACCGTGTGCAGCTGTGGATGGTGCGGGCACTTCCCACGGCGCTCCCGTCTCCGACAGGCTCGGGACAGAAGCCTTTTTCCTTGTGCCTGCGTCCGTGGGCCGGCGCTCGCCTGCCGGCGCGATAGGCTGAAATAAAAGCCTTAGCCAATCCGCTCACTCCTGTGGCCCAAATGGTGTGGCGATTTTGCAGGGTCACACAATGCGGCTACAATTTCTGCAGGGACTGCACCTCGTGGTTCGCAATGGATGTGGGATCTTTTGTCACCAATATCTGGTGAATGCTTCGTGGAGGATGTTGTCACTGGTTTTCTTAGTAGACTTCAGCAAATGAGTTGACTTGCACTAATCACTTAAGGAGGTTTAAAGATTCTTACCAGAAGTTAACAGACAAATGGGGTCATTACGACCCAGGCGGTAAGTACACCAACTTTACCACCATGGTGTAAACTATGTGTAAACTATGTTTACACCATGGTGGATGGCGGATTTACTGCCCCATTCCAAGGTGAGTGGGGCGGTAAATCCCCATTTCCCATTTACCCTTCCCCATTCCCATTTTTGCCCCATAGGGCATAATGGGAGTGGGGAAGGCTCTAATTACGGCACCGTAAATTACGGTGCCCTAATTAGCACCAAGGCGGTTTAGCCGTTAAAATTGGAATCAGGCGTTAAGGGTTAACGACGACGTTAACCCTTAACGCCTGAGTTGTAATGAGGCCACTCTTTAACACAAGAAGAAAGACACTTCTGTGGGGGATGTTACTGTTCACCATATGTTCTGCCTTGGTTGCTGGGAGAAGCTGGAACTGATGCACGTGTTGTGTTTGAAGATTGTGCTGCACGTGTTGCGAGTGTAGATATGAGGCACGTGTTGTGTGTGAAGACTTGAGGCACGTGTTGCGTCCACATTATTGATTCGCCAAATACAGGTGGGTACGCGATATAGAGGCTTACTGAAATGCGACGGCTTGAGCAGTTAATATAACGGCTCGGAATCCAAACACAAGGATATCTGAACCGCGCACACCTGTTTGTAGAACATCGGTCCTGGAGCAGCGTGTATCTCAGAAAACCTGCAAAGTTCTCGTATAACTATGAGCGAGAGCACGGGAAGAGGGATCCCGCAGCTCGTTGGAGCGCTCTTCGCTGAGCGAGTAGATAGGAATTGGTAGATAGGAAGGGAGGAAAATGAGGAAGGGAGAAGGAAAGGGGCAGGCGGGATATAGGAAGAAGGAATACTTACTCAGAATGCTTGACCGGCATGGAATAGTGGAGATAAGATCGTAGCAACGCACAGGTTTCTGTTCCCGTGTTGTTTTTGAAGGAAGAGTAGACGGAGCAACGGCAGCCATGTTTGTGTAAACTAGACTGTCAAGGGGAGATAGAATGTATGTCCCTTATGGAAGTCATGTTAGGATGGGTAGTGAATTGTTATTTTCGGAATATCCATTTATTCCAGTGCGAGCAGCGGAGCGTGACAGATATGAGTTCTTGAACCTGTTCCGCTGATGCCATGTGGGAAAGGGCGGGATGACGTTGCAACCTGTCCACAATAGTAGGTCCTTCCGCAACTGATTCTTCGCTTGACAGTTCTTCAGATGGTTCGTCCAGAGGGTGTGAAGCATTCTACTTTCGTGAAGACCTCCGGTCCTTGAAGAGGTAGGGTCTACCTCGAGATGAAGCCACTATGCCCACTGTGAAACAGTCTAGGCAAGAGACTTCTCCCCCTGGATAAACCAATAAGGAGGGAAAAAGGCCTTTTTCAGCATAGAAAAACCCTTCTGCATCAGTCTGTTGTAGAGGAAGACTTCTGATAGTATAGTCAAATGCTGAATTGAGGTAAAGGCCCATAGAACAGGCAGCCAAATGACTCCCAAGGAAAGAAGAGCTCTCAATTGGGTAGATAGAGTGGTATTGTGAATGCAGAGAGAGGGTTAAGTGAGTCACAGCAGACAGGAAGGGAGGAGGAGAACAAGAGGCAGAAGCCACAGGGTAATGGGGCAGAATGAGCCAAGACTCGAAAAGAAGACAGTGTAGCAATATCATGGAACCGAATGAAGCCCATGAGCCGACAGAGAGGAACTGATTAGGAGAGGCAGGTAGAGTGAGAAGCGATCCAAACAGAGGAGGCAAATAGCAAGGTCGGGAGAGGGAGAGAGAGGACGAAGGAAACATGAAGGAAAATAAAAGCGTCTTACCCTAAAGACAAGCACAGGGGTTGCAACGCGCAGTGCAAGTTCCAAAAGCTGAATAAATGAATGGCGGTCGCCATGTTGGAAAACAGATAGACCGGGATGGAAGTTCCAGTCATAGCGTGACGGAACATTAATGGCGTTTTATGCATCAACACTTCCAAACCTTACAGGAAGGGCGAATAGTGACAATAAGTGACGTTTTTGCAACCAAACCCAAGGTGCTGAGCATCAGCATTCAAGTTGTAGGTGAATTTTAAGAGGTTATTCGTGGTCGGTCAGTCGTTCCCTGATCAATTTGGAATTGTATGGAGTTATCAGATACCCAGCATAGCTGCCCTTTGGGTGCATACATTTGGAAGCTATGTTTTCTATGTGTGAAATCAAGGACAACATTGTCTCCTTTGCTCCAACCTTGGCTGATCTCTGCGGTCACTCCTTTGCCACTGGATCCTTCCATTTACTCCGTTGTGCACCCTCTCCTCAAAAGGTCTTCTGCCAACCCTTCCTGTCTGGCTAACTACCACCCTATCTCCATTACCCCCGTCCTGGGCAAAATCTTGGAGAAGCTGGACATCTCCCAGCTTAGCCACCACACTGAATCTGTTGGTTGTCTCCAGTCTGGCTTCAGAGCTGCCGGAAACGGAAACTGCACTCTTAAACACTTGTGAAGACTTGCTCTCTGATCTCAATTCCAACTCTCCTTCCATTCTCATCCTTCTTGACCTTTCCTCTGGCTTTGATACAGTCAATCATGCCACCCTTGGCATCACAGACCTGGCTCTGGACTGGTTGACCTCCTTCCTCTCTGACCGATCTTCCCAGGTTCAAATGGGCCCTTTTCACTCCTCCATCTCACTCTCCACCTGTGGTGTCCAGCCCACTAGCCCTGGCTTTGCAACATCTACCTTGCCCTTCTAGCCCATTTGATCTTTTCCACTTTCTCCACGAACTTCCAGTCTTATGTGGAGGACATGCAGCTCTCCTTCAAGCTTCCCCCCTCTGACTCCTCCTCATCTCTTGTCATTCCTGACTGTCTGTCTGCTATTCAGGCATGGGGCACTGCTAACTATCTCTGCCTTAATCTCGGTAAGACTGAGATCCTTCTCATTGGGACCCCAGCTCCCGCTTTCCTCCTACACTCTGGCTGTCCTCCATGGGCCCCCTCCCCTCACCCTTCTGTGAGGCAAAAAATCTTGGTATCATCTTCAACTCCTCTCTCCACTTCTCCTCACATCACAGATCTTGCCAAAAAAGGCCCACCTTCAGCTGCACTTCCTCAGAAGCATTCTCCCTTTCCTCCTCTCCCCCCAGAAACTCAATGGGCCTCATTACAAATCAAACGGTCCAGAAATACCGGTGGCGGTAATCCCGCTGCCACCATTGTTTCCGGACCGCCTGATCCCGACTCCTGCAGGCGGGAGGTGATGTTCCCGCCAGGTTTGACCTGGCGGGTTTAACACCGCCCGCCTGCAGGCAGACGAGGAAACACCGGCAGCATTACAAGATGGTGCCGGTGTTTCCATGATCCCCATTCCCATTGAGTCCCACAGGACTCAATGGGAATGGGGATTAACACCATTCCGCCTCCGTGATTCCCGGAAAACCAGGGTTGTAATGTCCTGGTAATTCCGGGAATCACGGAGCCAGAATGGTAATACAAGTCCGGCGGTAACCAGGCGGTTTTACCGCCTTGGTTACCGCCGGACTCGTAATGAGGCCCAATGTCTCCAGACCTCTGTTCCTTTACAGGCTGTACTACTGCAACAACCTCTTCCTCAATCTGCTGAACTCCTGCCTTCGCCCCCTTCAACTAATCTGGAATGGCACTGTAAGACTTATCCTTGGCTTCAAGCCCAGGGACTGCATCTCTCCAGCCCTTGAATCTCTCCACTGACTCCTGGTTGCTGCGGGGATCAAGTTCAACACCCTCTGCATCATTCAGAAGGCTTTCTGGGGTCTAGCACGCCGCTACATCCAACTTTCTCTCCCTAAATACCTCCATGCTAGAGCCATTCGGTCTTCTAGCTCCAACTCTCTGCAGATCAGATGCTTTTCCAAGCAGAGAGTTGGGGTATATCTCTCTCCTCCGCAGGTGCCTCCCTCACAAAGGGCCTCCCTGTCCCTCTCAGACTTGAGCCGGATCTGGAACCTTCTCACCTCCTTTTCTCTTCCTCCTTACCCCTCTCCTACTAATGTCCCTGTCTGCCTCTTGACTGGCGGCTTGGTTCCTTCAGATTCGTACAGGGCACCAGGCCCTCTTCGATCAATCTACCTCTGCACTTGGTCTCCCCTAACCCACCCCCAACCTTCACTTGCCCTTCTGGGCTCCCTCCCCCTGTACTAGCCTGCTGGGCCTGCACCCCTTGAGCCCTTTCAGCTCCGTTCCTCGCATTTAGCACATGGACCCTCTTTCCCCTGGACTCTCTGCATTCCCCTGGCTCTCTCCACCTGGACCCATGGCACTTGCTGAACTGACAGGCCCTTCTGCCCAGACCAGCACTTTCCCCCCTTCCCTCCCCCACATGTCTTGTTGTTGCACTTGCACAATCCAAATGTCACAAGGCCTAGTAGGACAATTTTTCTTTTTATCATCCCTGTCCCCCCCTTGTCTTTTTGCGTCTTGAAACACATTGTGTATAGGCGCATTATAAATACCCAATAAATAAATACTAACACTTTCCTAGAGGCCCTCACTGGTAGGAACCCTGGTTGGTTCAGGCCCTCACACAATGAGGGATCTTCGAGTAATCTGCACATATTACATAACTTTCTGTTATAAGCCCATGGAGCCAAGTTCTCACAACCACAGAGAGATCAAGGGAAGCAGTGACATATTTACCGTAAGGCCAGCCAGGTCCAGGAAAAACATTTTTATAGCAGTTTTTTCAATGTACTTGTCATTTGTTAAAATTAACGTTAGTTTTGATTTTCAGAGTCTCGCTTATCCACAACAATGCTTGCATGACTTGAAGCTGTTAACAGTTATTGAACTCTACCAGCTAAAGTCTTTGGTGCCCAAACCTTTATATGTTTGATATTTACAAAAGCTTTGTTGATTGGGGAACTTTTGCTGAAAATAAAAAAAATAAAAAAAATGTGTGCAAAACCCAGTATGCGTTAGATATTTAGTGATTTAGTCATTCAACTCTCACATACATATATGGAAGATGTAAAACTCTTTGGTCATTCCGCTGTTGCCAGAATGTTCCTTAATATGCATGAACCGCATTGCTTTTATTGGTGCCTTTCCCCATTATCATTGGTGTTCGTTTTAATCAACTAACACATACACTGTGTTCAGTAATCCATTTTATATTCAAATACACTTGCATTTTTAAACCATTGCAAAAATGAGTGGTTTCACTCCAGAAACGTGATGTAACAATAATAATGATGCAACATTTTACAATATTATCCCCATTCCTATGCTTACGTCAAGTACAAAAATCCCACAGATGGGCACTAAAATGATGTTCAGAAGCAAGCCCTACTTTCCTTCCCCGACGCCACATTTCAGAAGACTGTGGCCACCCATAACATGCAAGCATAAAATAGATTGTACAGAATATAAAATGACAAATAATAAATCTAAATGTGCAAGTGCATCAAGAAACCTGCAAAATGATATCCAAACCCATAGACGGGTGAGAGAAAAGAAATGTGTGCCAAAGGTACGCACTGTTCCACAGCTGTAAAAAAGAAAGGTCTGAGGTGTCCCCTATATATAGTCGTTCATCCATCTTTACAGAAGCTGCCCAGTGCTAAGCAGGCAACCTGTGAAGAATCTGATGGAGTCATCACTGTTTTTGACCGCCTCCCATGTGGCCAGGGGACGGCAGCCGCTACCTGATCCTGGCCCTGGAGGCGGCTTAATGAGGGAGGATCACATGGGAGGAGATAGCCACTGGGGAGATGGCCTGGCTTCATTGGATGAGACATGGTATCCCCCATTTGCCATGAAGAAGGCCCCTCAACACCCAATACCCTAGTGGCCGATTGCCATTCATCAGTATCGCCTTCTAGGGAGCATAGAGAAACCTTTTCCCAAAGCCCTTTTCATCCATCCCTGGGCAAAAGGGTGAAAGCTCAAAGACAGTCTTTTTCAGTTCTAATTATCGTCCATGCAGAACTGGCTCATCATTTGGAAAGAGTGCAAGTAATTGTTCAAGTAATTTGCATCAATCATTGTGATGCTGGAAATGCATTGGAGGGACAAGGCCTCCCTGTCCTTGTCCTTTAGTCCTTTTTCATTTGTGTTCTGTATTGTTTTCTGCACAGGAGTCCATTTGGGACACCTGGCAATGCAGCTATTCCTATTTTTGGTTTGGTGTACAGACCCATGGGATACCCATATGGAACCCCTGGGTGGGGGTACAACCCTGTGTCCCTAGTGTATGTTTTGGGCATCTTTTTGTGGCGCACAGAGCAGGGTCTAGGCTGTTGGCAGATCCATGCTGAATTTGACAGGTGCTCTGAATATCCTGCATTTTGGGATACCCAGGCCCTGCCATTGGAATCAGTTGATTCCTGATAGGAAACAAGATGGCCCCTGTGGCCTTTTGCTTTCTATTGCCTGTTACCTTGTTTTCCCAAAGTCCTGGGAAGCCCTGACTCTGTCCCTTCCCCCTGACTGGCTGTTGGGTTGAAGTTCCATATATGGTGTAGTTGTGAAGTCCAGGCCAGACTGGCTAGAGCCTTCCCAGTGACTGTATGTTGTGTGTACACCCTGTGGGTGGGACCTGGGTGAATGGAGTGTGTGACCAATATGCACTTCTTGTTGTGGATGTCTAGTATCTGGTGTTTGACACAATGATGGAGACAGCCCTGCCCAAAACTGGTATGAATGCAGTGTGTAGTGTTTAGTGGCTGGGTACTTGTCCCAATACACATTCATTGTTATGAGTGTCTGAGAGGGAAGAGAATGGCCTGAATGCACTGTATGCCTGATTGGATGACTGACTGCTGAATGCCCTTCTGAGTGGTTGGTTGCCTGAGTGTGACCCAGCAGAATGGATGGGAGATCAACTAGTATATCTGGGGGCCTCTAGATGCTAGAATCCGTTCAGAAGCTGGAGTTGAAACTGACGCTTGATCTCGACAACTGAGCCTGAAGAAAAAGGTTGACTGCTGTCTGCCTTCGCTGAAATCTGAAAGCCGCCGTGACGTCGAGACTGATCCAAGAGAGGACCTGGTTAGGCGCCCTCTTCACGTGCTCTGAGGGGCCATCGAGCACTGCTAACCTTCGCCGAAGCTCCCTGGAAGTCAGACCCTCGACAGGCTGCCGACCGGAGACGGGGACCGCCAAGGAGAACGAAGATAAGCACCGGACATTCCATCCACCGTCGTCAACCAGGGTTCGCAGGTTTGCTATAACCGCTGGAGGTCCGTTGAAGCCATGTTGCCCAGAAGCGGGGACCGCTTGATGACAGGAGCCGCACGCTCCTTTGCCTAAGACTTTGGACACGCTCACCGGCACTACCGCCCGCCTTATCCCGCCGGAGAAGGCCAGGCCGTCGACGTGCCGAGGTGCATCTGCCAGTGGGTTTCCTGCCACCCAAAGACCGTAGACACGCCAGACGAGTCGACTCCCTTGCTGGGCCACAGTTCTTCACAAACTCTTTGCGGTCCTGAACTATTGACATTGAGGTGCCCCGCACGCCTCTTCCTTGCAGGACGTCTTTGCTCGGTCATCGACGAGCACCGCTGGGACTGAAGCTGCCGTCTCGACGCTGAGTTCACTTTCTTCGAGGGATCTCGACGATCCGTGGCTCCTGCTTTAAAGGAAGCCGCTCAGGAAGGATCAGTCGATGACTCGTCGTCAAACTCTGCTATTCCAGGTAGATTGGGGTGGTAGAAACATTATAGAAGGAAATAAGACTTATTGAACAATATATGGACTGGGCTTGTAGTGTATCTTTATTTTACAGGTTGCCCAGGTGGGGGGATCTCCACACAGAACTGTGTCTAGGTAACGGACCAGTATTCTGCCAATTGTTCTAACCAACTGCTTTCCTCCTATAGCTATTGTTGGTTACCTTTATTACGTGATTTGTGTGACACTTGACCAGAGTACAGTTGATGCACTTTAAAAAAATCTGATAATTGTGGTACCACTTAGAACTGTATATATTTGCCATTGTAGATTAACTGAGCACAAAGTGAGTTATTGTGATTGTGTACATAACCTTGAATCTTAATTATATAAAGACTGTGTTTTATCTAATACAGTGTGTGGACATTCCTTTGTGGGTGCTTGGGGATTACGCTGTACTTAAGAACCAGCCTGCATCACCTCCTGAGAAGCTAGGCCTTGATTGCTCGTCCATTGCTACCGTAATAGAGAACCTTGGCTGGGGTCCTCTGTGCCTCTCCTCTACTATATAGAGAGCAGAAGTACAGACACCCCCCTCCAGTCTTTACACTGGTGGCAGAGGTGGGATGCTTATGGTTTTAAGAATCAGTGTATAACCATGCCACTTACAAAATATCTGCTCTTTGTTAAATTGAGGTTTAGTTGTGTACAAGATAACTGCATCACAAGCAATGGAGCCTATTGCGAATGGTAAATTGACTAGGATGAGCTTAGAGGCTCTCCAGAGTGCTTGTGAAGCCAGGGAATTAGACTTTGAAGATAAGTCTAGGGCTGAGCTGATAGCTGCCCTGGTGGACTACCAGACTAATGGTGAAACTCTTGAAGGGGGGGATGCAACCAATGAGGACTCTGCCCCTGGGGTTGTTGCTGAATCTGATTCTGGGAATGCCACCATTCTTTCTGCCTCTGTTCCGAACCCCAGCACTGCTCTCCAGTGGGAAGCCCTGAAGATTGAACTTTTAAAATTGGAGCTACAACGGGAACAGTTAGCCTTTCAATACAAAACGTTATTTTAATTCTTATAATACGCCACATGCCCATACGCCTCAGGACGCACAAAAAACACAGACATAGACAGGACAACAAGAGAGAGAAAGCAGGATCAGAAAGGGGTCATAAGGATTACTCCATGTTAAAAAGGTAGGTTTTAATGGCTTTTTTAAATAGGTAGTTTTGGATCTGTCGTTGCCCTGCCGGCAGAGCATCCCAAAGTAGAGAGCCCTGAACGTTAAGCGTGGTAGCTCCAAATTTTGTGGTCTTAAATCTGGGGAAGGCAAGGACTGTGGCAGAGGATGAAGGCAGGTTTCTTGATGCATTTTGATGTTAATGTGTTCAGACAAGAAGATTGGACTACTGAAAGAGAGGCATTTAGGTGTCGTAGTAAGCATTTTGTGTGTAATGCGATGTTTGGCTGGTAGCCAATGAAGCTTTGTCAAAAGAGAAATTATATCGTGCCTCCTATAAATATATGAATATTGGCCTACTTCTGCTGCTCGAAAGTCGCTTGCGAAAGAATCCGTGTTGCAAGGTCATGACCTTAAATCAATGTAAGCCGCCATTTTAGGTCAATCCGCCATTTTAGGATTCGCTTTGTAAAAGTCACCCTGTGAGTTAAAATGGTGGATGATGTCATTCCAAAATACAACATGGCCGTCTTGACCTCTCTACATAGCTAATATGTAACTTGCCTGCAGGCCACTTGTTGAGGTCGTGAACTGAGACCTTGTCCTTCGTTGACCTGTGTGTAAAAGGATTACTCGTGCAACAAAACTAATCCACGAGCATATGTTGAAACAATGTATTCAAATACTGAACATAAAACACTTGTTAAACTACATTGTATTAATGTTTGAGAAGACCTGCATGGAAAATCTTAGAATACACAGTTATTGCATAAGCTTGTTGATACATGTATTAAAGGCAAACCAGTTATATGCGGTTGTTCGAGACTTGGCACAAACCCTAGATCGGTGATGTATCACATGGAATATTAACCTGAAGTGGGGCTGGACATCATGCCCACCAAGTGTATAAAAAGCAAATGCATTCTAATGTACAACGTCTCTCACTGAACACACTGAACCACGCTGGAGTTCGTTGTGTTGTACTGAGGGCCGATAGCTATCTGATTTTGCTCTGTTTTTGTAACTGGATTTAGTATAAAATAAAGTACTTTGTATGTTCCTTTGTAACCCGTGTTCGGTGTATTTCCTTTTGGGGTACTCAGCCTCGATATTTTGATTTTGTTTTCACAGTTGGCGCCCGATTAGGGACCCTCAAGATTGATGCCGGATTGTTGAAGGTTGACGCAGGCTATCGGACCGGGATCGGACGGTGTGACAAAAAAGGGGCCCCACTGAACGAGACGCGACACCTCAGCAGTGCTGCACGATCCAATCCCTGGACGATTAGCTTGTGGTCTGAGACGGCATCTTAACGAGGGTCCACTTATCGAGGCAGGCAGATTTGCTGAAATCACCATACACGAGGTAAGATTAGTTAGGTAAGATTCTTTGAAATCCGATCGCACCTCCTTAGGTTTGTTCAGGTGAGTCGTGACCCGACTCTTAATTCAACCCTGAAAATTTGAATTTGGCGCATTGTATCTGCAGACACAATTATTGACCAGGTAACACCAATAATTTGATATGCCTGGGAAATTGTCTACCTGCTTCAGGGCATTGTTCCGCAGCAATAGACAATCTTTGGAATTTAGCCGTCCGGCACCACAGGAAGGGTTGCCGGCATGTACTATGTACTGTAAGCATGGCATTGGAAGTATAGTATTTAATGACATTTGGCACAGACAAACCAGACATGCCTCCGAACTTCAGTGGCCAATCAAAGGTAGTTTCGTAATCCCTCGTATTGAGTATTTAGAGTCAATTCTATTAAAGAAAAAGGCTAGACCTGCAGCATTTGATGTTTTGCAGAATTGGAAAAAAGAAGCATTGCAACAACTTAAAAGTAGGGAGAAGCATGCGCGCCGTCATAAGACGAACGCCGAAAAAGCATTATTGTATGACCAAGATAAACATTCTGAATCGACTAGAAATATGGACAGGGCTTTCTCACTTGGAATTCAAAGAATATATCCGTCCAAAGACCTCCATGCTTCCGATGAATTTATAGATAAATTATTAAATGAACGAAGGCCTGGTCCATCTGCGCCACCTCTGTATGCACCTCTTCCTGCTGCTTTGCCTCTTCCTCCTGTTATTCCTGCTCTACCTGCTGTTGTTCCTGTTGTTCTTGCTCCTCCTAATGTTCCCCTTCCTCCAGCTCCTCCACCTCTTCTTATCGCACCAGTTACAGTAACTCCATTGAATTTGCCTGCTCCCCCTCTTCCAAGTGGTCCTGAGCCGCTTGTAATCGATCGAGGTGCAGGGTCAAAGGTTGTCACTCGCAATACTGTACCACCGGAGAAGAAATGTGAGTTAATTGCATGGGCTAAGCATTGTATGTAGAAGGATGATCAAGCTAGTGTTTTTGCCACACTTTTTATATGGATACATTTCCTGAGAAAAATGTTTTTATTGAAGGTTTAGGGATTCAGTTATGTATAATGTGGGGAAAATTAAATAATGCGGATCTCCAGCAAGGGTTAAGGGATCTAAATACTCTAGCGTTTTCTAGAGACACTGTGGAGAAGGTAAATGAGCATGTCGAGAGGTTATTTGGGTATAGAAAGGAGTTACAAAAGTTACAGAATGAGGATGACGAGGAGGAAAGTATGTATGTACAGAAGCGTTCCTTCCGTGTCGTAAATCGATATTTGAGGAAGCACGAATTTGTACGAAGGACGCACTTAGATGGATTTCGGATATATCGATAACTCCAGTTGAAGTGTATCACACGTATAGTCAGTATACGCCAGAAATGCAGAGGAAAGTGATACAGGTAATGATAGAGTACCTACAGGATGATTGTGTAAAAAGAAAGATTAGTTGTCCCACAGAGTTATTGAGTATTTAAAAGAGGGCTTTTTCACTTGACACTTCTTTGACTGCTTTAGCGCTCGATTTAGCTCTGTTGATTAGTAAGCGTTCGGAGTCACCTACTTCTCAGTTGCCTATGAGAGAGGTTCCCCCGACATTTGTCCCAAAAGTTGAGGTTGCGGCTGATGCTGCACAGGGTATAGTTGCTGTGAACATTCCTGCACATTATGTATCACAGTTCGTTCACGTCCCGTTCTCAAGACAGGAAGTGAATACTATTAGGCAATCTATTCCTGATATTAGGAAAAATCCGACGGGATTCTATAAAGAAATAGAGTCCGTCTTGCAATCCTCAGTGTTCACCTTAGGTGATATCGATTTGTTATTCCCTGTACTCCTGCCCGTAGATTTGTGGAAACAAGTTAGAACTATAGACGACGTGCCAAGGTTGGGAGATACATGGGTGAATTTAACTAGGCTTCATGGAGAAAGGCCAGCTGGTGAAAGACCGGCTCAGGTGATACTAACTTTGCCTGATAGAATTATTGCAAAATTTAAAACTATAATTCCAGAAAAAAGAATTATATGGGACAAACATACGGCCTGTGTCCAAGGAAAGTCTGAGGGTGCTACCGAGTTCTTTAACCGGTTTCAACAGGTATTCTCGGATTTCAGTGGACAAGACCTATGCACAGAGTCTGGGAAAAGGTTGTTCGTGGACAAATTTGTGCGTGGATTGCTGCCCGACATCCAGTCACAAAACGTCTTCTAAGAGCGCTAGGCAGGCGAAATCACAATCAGAAGTACTGCACATGGCTCAGTACTACGAGAACCGTGTCAATAATGAAAAAGATAGGGTTGAAAAACGAAAAGGCGATTTGAAAACTAAAGTGCTATTGCAGCAAATTGTTAGAGGCCTCAGTGGGGGTAGTTCTCAGGTTAGAGGTCAGTATGTCCCGCAGGGGAATGTGCCCTTGGGTCCTGTGAACATTAACACAATGCCCCGTCCTTCAACAAAGGTCAAATAATACATTTGGAAATAAGTGTAGGCGATCCAGAGGTCACCCGGGTGTAGGGGGCCCTGGTAGAGGTCAATTTGCACAGGACCCTCAACAACTTTTCTCGCAGGACAATCAGACGTCGAGTGTGGACACCAGGAACATATTTGATCATCCTTCCGCTGCATATTTATCTGAAGAGCTTCCTTTTGATGACATTCTGTTTCGCTAGGATTGCCCGAAGCAGGGTTTAGAACCTACACCTATTCCCGTCAATCAGAAAGGTCCCTACGTTGAAATGGTGGTGGGAAATAGGAAACATCAGTTTTTGATAGACACTGGAGCACAGAAGTGTTCCATTGATCATTCACGGGTTCCAAACATTGCACTGTCAGGGCAAACCAATGTTTCTGTAGGGTTTTCTGGAACACCAGTTGTTTGTCCGGTTTCTATGCCGGTACCTATTTCTTTGGGTCCCTTTACGGACCACTGTCCATTTCTGTTGACTTCGTATTGCGGAGAGAACGTGCTGGGGTTGAATCTGTTAAAAGAATTAAATACAGTGATTTATTGTTCTTCTGATGGAGTACGCTTGACGATTTCACCACAGCAATTTTCTGTCTCTCACTTCTTGACTAGACATTTGCCTCCAGAATTCATTAATGTACCAGAGAGCTTGTGGGCTGTCGACGACAATGATGTCAGTGTTTTACAGATTGAACCTGTCAAGATAGTTTTGAAACATGGAATTGAGCTGCCACGCATTCCCCAGTATAAGATTTCAGTTGAGGGCGAGCAAGTTTTGAAATGCATTGTTTCCGATTTTGTGCATCGTGGGGTGATTGAAGAAATTTCAGGAGGTTTGTGTAATAGTCCGATTTTACCCGTGTACAAAAAAGGCGATAATGCAATTCCATTCCATTTCATAATTGATTTATGTGCCATTAATAAAGTTGTGGCTCCACAATTTCCAATTGTGCCTGATATAACGACAATCCTAACCATGATTCCAGCTACAACTAGTTACTTTAGTGTGGTGGGTCTAAAGAATGCTTTCTTTAGTATTCCTATACACAAGGATAGTAGATACTTGTTTGCGTTCACCTTAGGGGGACGCTCGTTCACATTTACTCGTGCACCTCAAGGGTACACAGAGTCCTAGCATTTATAGTAGGGCTTTGAAAGAACAACTTGATACCCTTGAATTGCCCTCTACCTGTACTTTGCTTCAGTACGTTGATGATTTGCTTTTAGCTGCTGACTCTGAGAGTGGTTGTAAGGAGGGCACTGTGTTATTGCTTATCCATCTAGCTAAGCATGGTCACAAAGCTTTGCTTAAAAAATTTCAATATTGTTGTCAGGAGGTCGCCTATTTAGGCTATCTCCTGTCAAAGGAGGGAAGAAGATTGACACCTGAAAGAATAAAACACATTTCTGGCATGTCTGTCCCAAATACACAGAAGGAAGTTAGAGGCTTGATAGGTATGGCTTCTTACTGTGGGTTATGGATCCCAAATTTTTCACTAGTGATCAAACTGATGTTGGCTTTGACGAAGAAGGGCATTTCTTCGCCATTGCCATGGAACGCGGAACACCAGCAATCGTTTGACTTGCTTAAGACTGCATTATGCTTTGCACCAGTTTTGGGCAAACCAAACTATGAAAAGGCCTTTGTGTTGTTTGTGCATGAAAGTGATGGATGTGCTTTGGCTGTATTAATGCAGGAACATGGAGGGAAGAATAGGCTGTGCAGTTACTTTTCTTCCGCCCTTGATCCAGTAGCATGCGCTTTGCCAAGATGTTTGCGAGCTATCGCTGCTGCTGCTGCGTCTGTAAAACAGAGTGAGGGAATGGTCCTAGGCCATGATCTAACCCTGATGGTGCCCCACTCTGTAGATGTTCTACTGAACCGAACTCAAACGCAACACCTCACTTCTGCACGGTTGACAAGATATGAATTGATCTTGTTTGCACCTCACATTCAAATTAAGAGGTGTTGTGTTCTTCATCCGGCTGAACTCCTACCTTTCCCGCAAGATACTACTTGCAGCGATGAAGTGCCACATGATTGTTTGTATACGACCGAACAAGAGACAAAGGGTAGAATTGATTTGAAAGATACTCCTTTGGATAATCCACAAGGAGAGCTGTTTTGTGATGGCTCCTGCTCAAACTTCCGGATGGTACATCCACAGCTGCTTATGCGATCACTACTTTAAGTACGGTTGTGGAAACTAAGAGAATCACGCATAATTCTGTGCAGGCCGCAGAGATTATAGCTGTTAATACTATTAGGAAACTGTAAAATCTGAGTAAGCTGTTGTAGAATTAAATCAAGTAATAGCTCACAAACAGCTCACCTTGGCAATCGATGACTCCAACTGGGAGGGTTGAAGCAGCTGTGAAGATTTCCCAGTGACAGCCCTGGCCACTCAGCCCAGGGTAATGTAAACCGGGAGAGCGGGCAGGACTCCCAGGGAAACCCTTAATGGGAAGAAAACCCTGGACGAAATCCCAGCTCGTGTAGATCAGGTTTTATGATGGAAGGTTGGACGTCTCTGACAGGAACCCCCGGGAATCACACAAGACACCGTGTCTGCAGGAATGAGAAGTGAAGAAATAGGGAGCAGGTTAGAGGAGGGTGCATAGAAGGGAAAGGAAAGAAATATCAATGGGAACACTCTCACCCAAAAAGGACTGGGGGAAAATTCGGATCTGGAACCTGGCTGAAAAGGACCGCTCCGGGCGAGTCGGGAGAGTCTGGAAGGATAATAGAAGATGAGGACCTGGTAGAATGTTCAAGGGAATCCTAGAGAAAGGGAACTTACTCAGATGGGGATCTGACCGGAATGGGAGACAAATAAGATGGATTTGCAAAGCCGGTGGAAAAGGAAACCAGCAAAGGCTGAGAGGAGGATCTGACAAGAGAAAGTAACACAGGGTAAGTAGGAGCCGCAATCAACAGAGAGAAATGAGAGCATGAAGAGAAAGGTTTCAGAAGCGAACTCACGGAGCGTCAAAGGCAGAAGCGACGCGAAACACTGGTCGCTTCGTTTCCGGATAAAGGATCACGTGATCGGTCGTCCGCACGTCAAGGGAGCGTGCAACCACTAGACCGCTGCCAGCAGGTCGGGAAAATTCACCAGCTTCCATCTTAGAAATGTTAGGAATCAGGACACCGCACAAGCGGGTCCGTGCCCATAAAGACCACTTGCCGCGATGTGTAACAATAGCATTGACCCGAGCTTGTGAACTTTCCGAAGGGCTTGCAGTAAATATATATACTGATAGTCAGTATGCCTTTGGGGTGGTTCACAACTTTGGGAGACTTTGGTCAGAGAGAGGGTTCCTAACTTCACATGGCACCAAAATCCAACATGGCTCCCTAATAGTACAACTACTCTCAGCGCTTGCGCTCCCTACTCAGTTAGCAGTTATGAAATGTGCAGCACATCAAAAGATTACAGATGATATAGGGAAAGGGAAAGCTTTTGCTGATCAGATAGCTAGACAAACTGCTACCGATCTCCTTACGGAGATATATTTTTCAAGGTAGACTGTAAATGCTTATGCAGTGGATGAGGGTGTTGGGTCTGTACGGGATATCCAAGCTGATGCCACATTAGAAGAATCCAAAAGGTGGGCTGAAAGCTTGGGGAAACTTGATGATGACGGGTGTTGGGTGGATATAGTGGAAGGGAAATGGCTACTCCCTGACGCGTATGTAGTGATGATGGTCATCATGGCCCATGGTCCTACGCATGTATGTGCCCAGAAGATGATAAAAATGTTAGAGAATGTTTGGGTAAATTACAAGATTTCAAAAATTGCCCAGCGCTACGTCCAGGATTGCATGATTTGCCTACAACACAATGCGGGAAAGGGGACAGTAACTCCAAGAGGAAGTTTTGGGCCACCCTCTATCCCCTTCGAAGTGATCCACTTTGACTTTATTGAAATGGAACAATGTGATAATAAGAAATATGTGCTGGTGGTTATCTGTGCCTTTAGTAAATGGATTGAGGCTTTCCCTGTTAAAGATGCTAAATCTATGACTACTGCAAAAATCATGTTAAGGGAATACTTCCCGCGGTTCGGGCTACCAAGAGTTATTTGGTCGGACAATGGTCCACATTTTGTCGCTGCTGTAATTCTGCAGATATGTACGGCATTACGAATTGACAAATGGTTCCATTCGGCCAGACATGCTCAGAGCGCCGGACTAGTAGAAAGACACAACAGTATTATTAAGAACAAGCTCGCTAAGACGTCTGCCGGCACCAAACTAAAATGGCCGGACGCCTTACCGATCGTGTTGTTATCCATGCGTGCAACCCCTCAAACTAAGACTGGGCTCTCTCCATTTGAGGTGGTAATGGGGAGGCCTGCCAACATTTGGAATCTTCCTAAATGCAATTCATTAAGAAATGTTGAAAATTTATTATTTTCAGATTATTGTAGTCAGTTGATTAAAAACCTGTATTTGATTTATCACCAGGTACGAGAAGCTTTACCTGTGCGATACGAGGGCCCAGGCCACAGCACACGGCCTGGAAGCTGGGTGCTTGTCAAATCGTTCGAGCGCTCCTCTTGCCTCGCGCCTCGCTGGCGTGGGCCATTCCAAGTCCTGTTGGTCACCCAGACAGCGGTGCTGGTCGCTGGGAGAAAGAACTGGATACACGCATCCCACGTCAAGAAACTTCCTCACCCTGTGCCACACGTTACAGAAGAAACAGAGCCCCTCGCTGATACTGCAACCAACGATCCCAAAGCAGTAAGTAGCACTGAGAGTGTGTCGGAGAATCTCTCTGAGCCCGTGAGGCTTGGGGAAGCTGCCATTTTGTCTCCACACTCTCCAAAGGTCTTGCATCCTGAAACTGCTATTTCAAATTCGGCACCTTCACTTCCTTCCGACACGTTGCTTCCAACAGGAAGTGACGGTATATTGTTTTCGGATCAATCAGTACCGGGGCAAAGTAAGGTACAATCTACGTCCAAGAAAATAGACCTACGGCGCGGTTTTTTTCTGTGCATCTGACAGACTTACGGCACGGTTCTGCTGTGCATCTGATAGACTTACGGCACGGTTCGGCTGTGCATTTGAAGAAGAAAAGGATCATCGAGGGCTTATTTTTGCCCAAATTTGAGAAAGGGGATTCTGTTGGCTAGGGTTGTGGAAGGACTAAGAAGTCGCTCGACCGGGAGGTCGCCAGCAACAAACTTTGGAGTATCCGTTTGAAGACTACAATGCCTTCTACTGCTACCGCTTGTATGGGACTTGTAAATAAGGGGGTGACCAACCGGGACAATGGACAAAATGCCTGGGCCCCGTAAATGTATTGCTGTATTTTTATAATGAAATTTGGGTTTTTAATAGTCGCTGCCTTAGGATTGTGGTACCTCAAGGAAACTCATTCTTTAGAACTTTTGTTGCCTACTGAAAGTACACCTATTGTTCCTACTCCCTTTGTACATTTGCATACTCTATCCCCTAGGGATTCTCAGCACAGACAAAGTTACCACAATAACACTCTACTGCTTATCATGAATGCTACGCATGCCATTTTTAATAAATCTAACTGTTGGGTCTGCTCACATTTACCCCAACACAGGGATAAGGGGCTAGGTTGGTATATTCATCCTTTACCTTTGACAACTGCTTGCTATGCTTCTCTTAGAGCACTGTTCTTTGGTCGGTGGAATGATAGCATCTCAGGGAACTTTGATGGCACCAATTTGAATAGTTTTGAGAAACGTGTTTTAACTCCCCTGGGATGCTCGCTTTTCGCAAACAGGAGTAAACCGAATGTTGCTTCTATTAGGCCTTGGCTTTGCTCCGGCAGTATGCCTCTCTGTTTTCACTGATACCAGGCCTTACACTGTGGTGTATGCACGAAATTGACACTGGTGACAGAGTGCCTGTCAAAAGCAGGTGCTACCGTATGTCAGATATCGTTAAGAACAACACCCAAGCTGAGGTCACCAAGATGTTGGATCTGGGTGTTATTGAACCATCAACCAGTCCCTGGTCCAGTCCCGTGGTCCTTGTCCCCAAGGCAAGTTCCCTGGCAGGTACCAAGGATTGGAGGTTCTGTGTGGACTACCGAGGAGTCAATTCGGTCACCAAAACTGACGCGCACCCATTGCCCAGGGCTAATGAGCTTGTGGACACCATAGATGCTGCCAAATTTGTGAGGACCTTTGACCTTACCTCAGGCTATTGGCAAGTAACTGACGGACCATGCCAAGGAAAAGACGGCGTTCTGAACACCTGAGGGTCTCTACCAGTTTAGGGTCATGCCTTTTGGGTTGAAGAATGCTCCTGCCACCTTCCAGAGATTGGTCAAGCATGCGCTCAGTGGGCTGGAGGCCTTCTGTGTGGCCTACTTGGGTGACATTGCCGTCTACAGTTCCACCTGGGAAGAGCATTTGACACATCGGGATAAGGTGTTGCAGGCCTTGAAAAGGGCTAACCTCACTATCAAGCCCCCCAAGTGCCAGATAGCTCAGGGGAAAGTCACGTATCTTGGTCATGAGGTAGAAGGGGGTCAAATCCAACCTCTCCCCAGTAAAGTACAGGATGTACATGACTGGGAGACTCCCATTACTCAATCCGAGGTGAGAGCCTTTTTGGGCCTCACTGGGTATTATCACAATTTCATGGTGGACTATGGTACCATAGCTGCACCTCTGACAGCTCTGACTTCACCCAAACAACCTAGGCAGGTTAATTGGATGGAAGACTGCCAGAGGGCCTTTAATGGTTTGAAAGAATGTCTGTGTAGGGCACCTGTGTTGTGTGTGCCTGACTACAGCAAACCCTATATCGTTCAGACGGATGCCTGAGACACCGGAATTGGAGCTGTCTTGTCCCAGTTAGATGACAAAGGAAGGGAACATCTGATCATATTCATCAGTAGACAACTCAAGGGTAGAGAACTTAGGTGGGCTACTGTTGAAAAGGAATGTTTTAGCATAGTTTGGTGCCTTAGGCGTTTTAGGCCCTACCTTACGGGGTCTACCTTCAAGGTCCATACAGATCGTAAGCCCCTAAAGTGGCTTATGCAGATGAGGGGTGAGAACCCGAAACTGCTCAGGTGGTCCATTAGCCTGCAAGGGCTAGACTTCACCATAGAGCATAGATCACGGAAGAGTCACAATAATGAAGATGGCCTTTCCAGAAGGTATGTTGACCGTCTGGATTAGGGTGTCTATCTCGTGGGAGATTAGGCACCCTAACCTCAGTCTGGGGGTGTGTGACTGTGATGCTGGAAATGCATTGGAGGGACAGGGCCTCCCTGTCCTTGTCCTGTAGTCCTTTTTCATATGTGTTCTGTATTGTTTTGTGCCCAGGAGTCCATGTGGGATTCCTGGCAGTGCAGCTCTTCCTATTTTTGGTTTGGTGTACAGACCCATGGGATACCTTTATGGGACCCATGGGTGGGGTAAAACCCTGTGTCCCTAGTGTTTGTTTTTGGGCACCTGTGTGTGGCCCACAGAGCAGGGTATGGGCTGGTGGCAGCTCCATGCTGAATTTGACAGGTTCTTTGAGTATCTTCCATTTTGGGATACCCGGGCCTTGCTATTGGAATCAGTTGAATCCTAATGGGAAACAAGATGAGCCCTGTGGCCTCTTGCTTTCTATTGCCTGTTACCTTGTTTTCCCAAAGTCCTGGAAAGCCCTGACTCTGTCCCTTCCCCCTGACTGGCTGTTCGGTGGAAGTTCCATATATGGTGGTGTTGTGAAATCCAGGCCAGACTGGCTGGAGCCTTCCCAGTGATTGTATGTTGTGGGTACACCCTGTGGGTGGGACCTGGGTGACTGGAGTATGTGACCAATATACACTTCTTGTTGTGGATGTCTAGCATCTGGTGTTTGACACAATGACAGAGACAGCCCTGCCCAGAACTGGTATGAATGCAGTGTGTAGTATTCAATGGCTGGGTACTTGTCCCAATACACATTCCTTGTTATGAGTGTCTGAGAGGGAGGAGAATGGCCTGAATGCACTGTATGCCTGATTGTCTGACTGACTGATGAATGCCCTTCTGAGTGATTGGTTGCCTGAGTGTGACCCAGCAGAATGAATGGGAGATCAACTAGTATATCTGGGGGCCTCTCACTGCTAGAATTCATTCAGAAGCTGAAGTTGAAACTGATGCTTGATCTCGACAACCGAGCCTTTAGAAGAAGGTTGACTGCTGTCTCCCTTCACCGAAATCTGAAAGCCGCTGTGACGTTGAGACTGATCCAAGAGAGAACCTGGTTCGGCACCCTCTTCCCGTGCTCTGAAGGACCATCAAGCACCGCTAACCTTTGCCGAAGCTCCCTGGAAATCAGACCCTCGACAGGCTGCCGACCAGAGACGGGGACCGCCGAGGGGAACGAAGATAAGCACTGGACATTCCGTCCACCGTCGTCGACCAGGATTCACAGGTTTGCTATAACCGATGGAGGCCCGTCGAAGGCGTGTTGCCCAGAAGCAGGGACTGCTTGACGACCGGAGCTGCATGCTCCTTTGCCTAAGACTTTTGATTCACGGACGCGCTCGTCCGCACTGCCGGCTGCATTATCCCGCCGGAGAAGGCCAGGCCGTCGATGTGCCGAGGAGCATCCGCTGGTGGGTTTCCCACCACCCAAAGACCGTAGAGACACCGGACGACTCGACGCCCTTGCTGGGCCACAGTTCTTCACAATTTATTTGCGGTCCTGAACTATCGACATTGAGGTGCCCGCAGCCTCTTCCTGGCAGGAAGTCTTCGCTCCATCATCGACAAGCACCGCTGGGACCGAAGCTGCCGCCTCGACGCCGAGTTCGCTTTCTACGAGGGATCTCGACGATCCGTGGCTCCTGCTTTAAAGGGAGCTGCTCAAGACGGATCCGTTGACGACTCTTCATCGAACTCTCCTATTCCAGGTACATTGGGGTGGTAGAAACATTAAAGAAGGAAATAAGACTTATGGACTGGGCTTGTAGTGTATCTTTATTTTACAGGTTGCCCATGTGGGGGGATCTCCACACAGAACTGTGTCCAGGGGCCAGTATTCTGCCAATTGTTCTAACAAACTGCTTTCCTCCTGTATCTATTGTTGGTTACCTTTATTACATGATTTGTGTCACATTTGATCAGAGTACAGTTGATGCACTTTAATGAAATCTGATAATAATTGTGGTACCACTTACAACTTTAATCCACTGTTTAATCCACTGTTGTGTATATTTGCCATTGTAGATTAACTGAGCACAAAGTGAGTTATTGTGCTTGTGTACATAACCTTGAACCTTAATTATATAAAGACTGTGTTTTAACTAATACAGTGTGTGGACATTCCTTTGTGGGTGCTTGGGGATTACACTGTACTTAAGAACCAGCCTGCATCACCTCCTGAGAAGCTAGGCCTTGATTGCTCGTGCATTGCTACCGTAATAGAGAATCTTGGCTGGGGTCCTCTGTGCTTCTCCTCTACCATATAGAGAGCAGAAGTACAGACACCCCCCTCCAGTCTTTACACTCATCATCAGTGGACTTCATCTCCCACAATTACCCAAGTAGTGGAATGAGGAGGAAGAAGAGAGCAATACAGAGTGGAAAGAGCCTTAAGCTCAATGAGCATGCTAGTTTTTTTCACAAGGCACCTGTGTGTGGGACATTTAAAGATTGAAAACCAATTGCAAGAGGCTGCTGTTGTGGGGAAGAGGTTTTCATACCTATCTGCGAAGCGTGTGGTCCCTGGGAGCACAGACAGGTGTGGCAGAGCCAAGGGGCTTGCCAGCAAGGAGGCAGAGAAATGTTGCATGAACAGGGTGGGCCACAGACACGCCAGGAACCAAAGGAAGATTCCTGGGTGTTCGGGCACCAGAGAAATCAATGTTTCAATTACCAGGACCTGAAGGAAGCCAGGTGCACTGATAGGAAGCCGCAAGAGGAACCAGAACGACGTGGAAGCAGTCCAGAGTGGAAAACGGGCGAGCAAAGCTTGGCCACATAAGCTTGAACAGGACCGAAGACGCCACACAGCCGATGAGTCAACACAAGCAAAGTGGGGACCTCGGGGCGTTGAAGCGACCATGCCAAACACAATTTGTTTTGCAACAGAAACAAAGACATTATGGAGATTGTTTGCAAACCAAGAAGGGATTTTGCAAGTACGAGCCCCAGCCATATATGAGAATATGGAATGCAGATTTGGGGAAAGCCAAGGCCAAATGTTGACACAATCAGATACACAGAACCAAAGAAGATATAGGCAATAGTGAAATTAAAAGAGGAACTCTTTACCTATGAATATGAGAAAACCCGGCAAGTGAGTAAACCAGGTAGCTACAAGTACATGAGAAAAACTTGGCAGGCGAGTAAACCAGTAGCTGCAAGTGCATAGGAAATCCTGGCAGGGGAGTAAACCAATAAATCTAATATTGGACCAACAGAACAGGGAATAGCTGTTCACCACATTTATTTATTTATCAATACCAATAAATGTTCCATTTGTTGATTTCTAAAAAACCTTTAATCACATATCAAAATTTCATAATCTTATTAATATGTGATTAAAGGTTTTTTTAGAAATCAACAAATGGAACATTTATTGGTATTGATAAATAAATAAATGTGGTGAACAGCTATTCCCTGTTCTGTTGGTCCACTATTAGATTTATTGTTATATGACGCCTGGAGGACCAGGGACTTGAATCAGGCACCCCATTTTTGTATAATATAGGGGAGTATACCAGGCAGTTCCAAATCTACAAGTAGTCCCAAGGAAGGACTGTGTTTTTTGAATCAGAGAAGGAACATTTGAAAGAAGGAACTAAAAGGCTAAGGAGCTTTGTAACAAAGAGGATTGTTGTTCATCAAGAAAGACACCAAGAACTGTTAGACCAAGAATCATTGGCAGAGTGTTGAAGAATCCAGGGGAAGGGAATCACCCTCTGGAACCAAGGTCCTTTTACCTTGGAGAACTGTTATGTTGGAGCTGTTCCATTTTTCGTTTATGAATTCTTTTTGCAACTATCAGGCTAAAGGCATTTATCTTTTCACCTTATGATTTGGTTTGTAGTGTGAGGGTCAGGATAGAACGTTTGCACACAGGGACAGTTTTCATTTTGACATCCTGGCACAGACAGATCCTTAGTTTTTGGTTTTAGGTAGGGAAATTCCTCTTAGAGCAGGGACAGAGAGCCATTTTCTCAGACCATTTTGTTAATAAAAGTCTTTAACCAAAAATATGGCAACTTTGTATCTGCCTTTCATTTCTGACTCCTTACACACCCTGCTGGGTTTAACGTGTGTCTTTGGTGATATTCAGCTGCACACTCAGTACTACCATGAGAACAACTCAAAGTATTTCACAGAATGCTTAACAGTTATGTTAAGTAACCTTTACATGAATAAGAGTTTAAATACAAGGTAGGACCTTTACTGTAAAATAGTACCTCAAAAAACACTAGGAAATCTATATCTATAAAGTACACATATTGTACAGTCTAATCCACTTTAAGGAGTGGACACCAATTTCAAATGACCATAAACGCAAACTGGCAAGACCCATTGCCTAAACCACACCGTAATGTTGTGCTGGAAAGCCAGGCACATTACGCTGTTTCACTCCTGGGGTATTGGTATTTTGGACAATGGCACAAACAGCAATGATGTAAACAGCATTTTCCAAAAGCTGCATGCATTGCACAGCTACAAGGAATTCAGTTGCTTCCCACCCATGAATGTTCAGGGTCGCCCTTATCCATTACTCCACCGTGAGGATGCTCAGCCAAAGGGTCCAAGAACCTTCTCCAACTGCCTTTACTCCACTGAGGTGTTTATGCCCAGGCCAGGTTTACAAATTTCACTTGTTATTTTTTGCCATCTTTTCATGGTGTTCCTACCCAAGAGATTGGAGGCACATGGGCTGCAACAGTTGGTAACTTGCCTCATCTCCGTTATCGCCCCACATATATTTCTTATAGAAACTATACAATTTCACATGACCACATGTAGAAATGTAGTTACGTTGCCCGAAACATTCATATTGCAGACCATTCTAGGTGTTTTTAATGGGCCAACAGCATGCAACTTGAGAGAAACCAGATATTAGCATTGAAACCAAAATTCCTTGTTCCAACCTTACCTCACTTGTGTGCAGTTGGCAGACAGCTATGTTCTGATCACTTCTTCTTAAAGATTGTTCTCTGACCTAACTGAAAGTGGGCAGTTGGTATCAAGAAGTACATTGAGTGCACTCAACTGTAGAACACAATACCTTCATCAAATCACAGACAGCAGAGACCTGAAAAGACTCTTTCAACTGGCATAACATAGAAGATAACAAGCTTTAAAATGTCCTTATGTTGCTATGAAGCCAATATGGGACAAGATGGTGGTGAAGGGGTGTGTCATTTGGCCAAGGCGGACAGAGTCTGTTGAGGGGGTGGAATCTGGTGAAGGTGTAGAATCTGGCAGAGATTGAGAAAAGTTGTGGAGAGGTGGGTTGTATTTACTTAGTTGGGCCTAGGGAAGCAGAAAGCCTAAATACTGAGGTAGTGGGAAGGATTGGTGTTTAGAGTGTGCTCCTGTAGGCTCTCTGTGTCAGTCCATAGTCCCTCTCTTGCTGTCATCCCCTGAATTCCAATGCACTGTTGGGTCACAAATCCTCTTTATGTAGTTCAAAAGATGGTATTGTATTTTAAAGGAAAATAGCACACACAACAACTGGCAACCTATATTGGAAATAGGAAGCTGAATGCAGTTCGAACATGCAACAATATAAAACAGAATTATGTCCTCTCACTTCCCTTGTTTGTCCTGTTTTCTTACTGTTTTCCCACTGCATCCCCGGATCCCCTCTCTCTCTCTAAACTCACCCCTCCCCCCTTTTCGACCTCCCTCTTCACTCCAACCAATCTTATACACAGCACACAAACCACAACACAATGCACAGAACACAAAACAACATGCAGTGTGCTTAACACAACACATTAAACATCCCACAACACACACCCACCACAAGAACATTCACCAAAATGTGGCATACCACACACTGCACCTAAAACTGTATGCACACACCACAATGCATGTACCTCTCAATGTGCATGCCAAAAGACAACAAAAGTACACATACAAAAACAATGTAACACACACCACATAGCCCAACACTCTTAACATCACACTAATAAATAACATGCAAACCAAAGATATGAGAGGACTAGGCCTATATCTCACCTTTAGAGAATGCACATACCAAAACACACATATTGTACCAAACCTACCATCACATACACACACTCACACACAAGCACACACACTGCACATAGCATACAATGCACTTAGCATGAACATACCACTTCACAACACATGGCGCAAGGCCCACAACACACACAGCACAGTACATGCACCACACAGCTCTCATACCATAAGGCATAAAACCCCACACATGACAACACAACAGAAACTACACTACACCTGAACTGGAAGGAGATGGCAAGAGCCCCGTTCCAGCACCGTTCTTCACCTACTCTCAAATATACAACAAGACTGCTTACGACAACTCAATAAGTCAGCGATCCCACATGAAGGTCATCAGCGCCACACGATTGTGTAAGGGGCAAAGGAGGGCTATCGAAATCCTACTTAGCATAACATAACAAATACAATCTATTCAAATTGGGGTAAGAAAATAAGAAAAGTATCACAGGTTTTGTTGATGATTAAAAAGGCTAATTGATGTAATGGCAAACATGAGGGAACTTGGGGCAGAGGCTTTGCTAAGTAGCCATCCTTATGTATTGAGCAGTCCATATAGTTAATCCACAAAATCTAAGCAAGTACAAAACATCTCTTATATTGGTAGAGAGACAAAGAGAGGGAACCAGGTTTGGGTTCTGCACTTGATGTCAACACCACTTCATGTCAATCACAGTTCATGTCTTTCCACCAAAGACCAAAGGAGTTGTTCTTCAAATATTTTCAATGACTGGCGATTCAAATGATTGACGATTATCATAAGGTGGACCTATCAATACAGCTTGAAAGGGGGGGCTACATAGCACAGCTGTGAAGGAAGGGGTGGGAGGTGGTACTGGCGATTCCTTTGATGAAGACTGGATTTCCAAATATCTTTCCAGCAGGCAGAGAGGTTTGCATTACGCTCCATCACCAATTCAATGTAGCAATGCGATATGTACCTGAAATTGGCAACCCAACACTTTGCATGTAGAATGGGGTCCAAAGGTGTGCATTAGAAATGGCTAGCTTGAGCAAGCGATATAGAAGGCAATCCTCCGAGAATGCTGCAGTCATCGACTGCCATCGAGTAGGAGACGTTTTGATTCTTTTGTCTATTTCCCATGTTTATTTACCTCCACCTGTCTTAATTTACTTTTTAATGCATTCATAAATATTCAAAGATGTATTAATGTCTATGTGCTGAAGACCATGGTCAAGTTCTTAGGCACTCAGTACGAGGTGGAATAAAACAGCTCTTTTAGCACACGAAGCCCTTCTTACACCCATGCAAATCCAAACGATGAAGGAAACTACTGGAGTTCTTCAGAGGGAAATAGTAAATGTGTATTACTGACCAACACGCATTTTTAGTGTCAGTCACTTTTCAAGGACACACCACTGAGACAGAGAAAAAGTATTCATAACACACAACCTGGGTACACATTGGTGTAATTATTTAAGTACATTTACAAGAGACACATTATTACATTGACCTTTTGTAAGTCTCATTACGTTGTCTTTCATGAAAGGAAAATAATGAGGAAATCATGTGTTTCAATGAGAAGAAGCAGCAAGTTGTAAAGTCATGCACACGCCTACATGTTCTATATTCGTTGTTAGTTTATTAATTAGGAAAGGCTTTTTTTGTTTTAAATGAGTTCTATATTAATGAACATTGTTTGAAGTTTTTTTTTCCTTTTGCATTTGTGAAAGTTTCTTATTTGTTTTTTCATCTGGGATTCAAAACACAATAAATAAAAAAATAAAAACAAAAAAGGGGGTACATCTTGTGTCAAGGAAATCCCCTAGCATCACATACTCGATCTGAGGTACAACTCTGCTCTTGCAGCCTGCATTTGAATTTCCCCTTGAATCAAAGAAAAAATGTGTCTTAAGCATTCACAAGTTTCAACTGAAGCGGTCTTGTTCTTTTGCAACTTTGAAAGAAAGCGGGGCACTTCTGAGAATGCCACAACCGTATATTCAGAAGATAAAGGTTTGCAGTTTTGATATTAAATACAACTGATTACCTGGCAGAATTAAACCAACAACTACCAGACACCACTTCTTCAATCAATTTTTAAACAGGCCCTGAGGGCAAAATCTATTACTTGTACATTTGATTTGATAACTCATGGGCCCTCATTACGACCCTGGCGGAGATCGTGGTGCAAAATGCACCATGGAGCACGGCGGAAAGCTGCCGATACCGCCATGGGGGTTGGCGGATTTACCGCCCCATTCCGACCTTGGCGGGGCGGTAAATCACCAATCCCCATTTTACCCTTCCCCATTCCCATTTTTGCCCCATAGGGTATAATGGGAGTGGGGAAGGAGTTAATTACGCCACCGTAAATTACGGTGGCGTAATTAACGACGAGGTCCCGTAGCGCCATGGTTTTTTCCGCCCGGAAAAAACGGGCGGAAAACTCACCATGGCGCTACGGGATCTCGTAGTAGGGCGGACGGGTCCGCCACGAATAACGCTGGCGTAGACCCACTCCGCCAGGGTCGTAATGAGGGCCATGGTCTTCCTATGCAAGATGAGTTACATTTTTTACGTGTTGAATTTTCAAGTATTGAAACTGTATGTACACTATCTAAAATTCATAAATTGGAATTCCCCCAAAAATGAAATCCATTTATCTACAGCTTTGCTATATTCACCAAGTGTTTATCGGAGTGCGTTGACTACCTCTTGCAACCACACCACCTTCCTTTGTTTTAGATAAAAGCGTTGTTCCTGTTAGGCTGGAACAGGTTTCTCCTGGAAAGATGGTCGATGAATGGTTGTCATTACACTCTTTTTGTCCTTATATTTGAAAAGGCCTTATTGCTATTGGACTCCTGAGGACTAAGTCACCGTGGCATCTCAAACACGATCACATATTTCATTTCATTTAATCAGTAAGTGATGCTACAACCAGCAGGCATCTTTGCACTCATCGCAGGCCATAAGAGCATCGCAATATGAAAACAGGTATGTTTTAATTTCTTTTCGAAAGGCCAGCAGGTTAGTGATGTCTCGAATGTTTATGGGGAGCAAATTCCATTGTCTAATATCATTAGAGGAGCACATCTGACGCAGGCCATCAGCACGTGGAGGTCGAAGAAGGCAAAGAGAACGAAAGACTGCATATGTAATATGTCTTGATGGAGTACATTTCAGCATGTGATCCTGTTATATTTGGTATAAATGAGATGCGTGTACGTGTCATGTGGTTGTGCTTGTCACTGGTCCCCCATGCCTGCTTGGAGAATGTTGGTGCATGAGAATGAATGTTAGGTGAGTGTGAAGCATGTAGGGTTCCAAGAGTGTCAGTTAGGTATGTGAATGTCTCCTCTTGTGTGTCATCTTGAGAGTAACCGGATTTTCCCTGGAACCCGAATTTCATGCAATAAAGAAGCCTGTTTGCACCTGCAGAGTATGGAATATACTTATAGCAAGAGAAGATACTTTTTCATGGCGGTATATATTCCCAATTAATAAGGGATAGTTACCATAAAATGCTTCATGAGCAAGCGTCAGGGACTTAAAGGAGTGCCTATCCCTAACAAGTAACCAGTGCAGTTTCCTCTGAGCAGGGGTTATGTGAGAGCAGTAGGGAGTATTGGTAGCCATGCAAAGAGCAGAGATTCAGGAGCCTATTGTTCACAGCCTGCCTAGAGGGCGTTGCCATCTGCCAGCTTGTAGCGCATATCAGCTCTGGCGATAGTAGCACAGTGCGACTCTCAAAGGAGTGGGCGAAGTTGTGGATGCAGCTTGATATAACCGTGTAAAGAACTAAGCACAGCATTGATCTGGGGGGGTCATAGTCAATGTGGAGTCCTTTTGTTGTGTAGGAAATTGAAAGCCAGAAAGACTTATATAAGCTATTCTAGAAGCTAAAGAAGCAGGATGATTCTTAAACAATACCAGTAGTAATTCAGTCTTGATAGGGTTTAGACCCAAAAAGCTGACAGCAATCAATTTTTCTATTTTGGCAAAACCCTTTTTGTATTTTGGAAATGTTCTTTTGGTGAGCTTTGCCCATATAAATAGAGATTTCTTAATTCATTTTAATAACAATATTTCCTGTGCAAGGACTAAGGTTGTTCACGGATCCAGGGAACCTCTATCTGGGCCAGGATTGCACCTGTCTGCCTCAATCTATTCATGGGCTGGTGGCATAGGACATAGGCCAGTTCGCATGAGCTGTCACATCGTTCCTCAAATGCAGGCCTATTAATAATTCATTCATTAGGTGGGATGGCCAATGCAGTGCTCCGAATAAGATTTTGCAGTAGGAGTATGTCACGCCCTATTTTTTTTAACTTGGGAGTAAAATGCTTTTAAGGGAGTAAAAAAGTAAGTACCTGTCGTGCAAGTGCATGAACAATGTGATAAGGGCAAGGGTAGAGTGAGAAGTGCTGAAGTGGGGTGCCCCCAGGGCGGGGGTGGCCAAGTGCTGGTCGGGCTGAGGGGGCAAGTGCCAGGGGAAAGCAGGGGCTGGGGGACTAATCATTTGTGGTGTCCTCGATGTAAACGGACTAAAGGAAAAGGTAGACCCTTTCGAGTCCAAGCAGGCCTGGTTTGGAACACCCTGGCTCTGAATATACAGCAGCAGGAGAACTTTCCCTCCTTCCGTAGATTGCTGAAAACTGCATTCTCCAACTGAACCACGCTTATCTTAATTCATGGAATAACCTTTATTTCTTCCATCTTGACTTTGATGTTTTTGTCCTATTTGTCAATGTGCGCCCTGTTGCCTGCAGGCTTTCAGCACGTTATAAATATACAAAAATAAGAAAATAATAACCCTATGAAAAAACCACATAATTCAAATAACAGCGTACATTAGGTTCTGAAGGAAAATACCAGTTTAAATGGAAAGCTGAGTGCACACACATATATTGGATTGTGATATAAGCCTCTCCTGCCTACTCTTGAATCTCTAATAGAGATATCAAATTACATGAAACAAGTCAGCCAAGACTCTCAATCCAGCTCGTTCCCAAAATACATGGATTGCTGCATCCAGTGTAGGTAGAACATCGAGTATTCCCCGGATCGGTATGTCTTTGTGATATAGATTTGAAATTCCCTGTCTATGGACTATATTCCAGCATGCAAGAAGGGTCAGCCTTAACGCATAAAAGAGACAGTCATCTTCATATGCCATACTCAGGATCCCAACTCTGAGATGCATACGACTTTCTGTCTTCTGTTCTAGCTTTACACATGGGTATAAGGATGCATAGTCATACCAATGTGATGTAAATCATGCTTGAGCGACTAGATAATCCAACTCGAAGTCAAGGATCGGTAGTCCTACACTTGAGAATGGATTGGCCATGTGTGTCAGTTTCATACAGATCACAACTGGGTACCATATAAAGCTTGAGAAAAATATTTCACGCTTTATATGGTACCCAGTTGTGATCTGTATGAAACTGACACACATGGCCAATTTCACGCTTTGTATGGTACCCAGTTGTGATCTGTATGAAGCTGACACACATGGCCAATTTCACGCTTTATATGGTACGCAGTTGTGATCTGTATGAAACTGACACACATGGCCACTCCGTTCTCAAGTGTAGGACTATCTATTAGAGTAAGTTGCACAGAGGCATTGAGCTTCCTTTATATCTGTGGGCAGTCTCAAGTCCGATCTGTGTACACCCCTAGGGCGATTCCACATTGTTTGTCCAGTATATGGTTGACATCCCTACTTGTTCCGCATTGCAGCCTACCTTTTCTTCCTGTTCCATTATTCTTCTATAGCTTGGCTCTTCTTTCTTCTTGTTCACCCTCCTGCTGTAGTCACATGCCGGTCCCTTTACATTAGCAATTTTCCAAATCTACACAGGGAGTCCTGTGCAAATTATGGCACTATGTGTGTGTAAAAGGGGAACATTTTGCTTTCTCAAATTGGATGTATTTGTGCACAAAGTTCAGCGTGTTTCGTGAAAATGGCAAAATTGGGTGAGAAAACATGAAACATGAAAGAACATAATTGGGTCATAAAAAGAAAATTAAATTTGCAAAAATAGATTTTGCAGCTTTCAAAATCAACACAGTAACATTTGTTAGAGAATTTCTCAACAAACTAAGGGCCAAACTGCAAACAAAGTTTTCTCCGTATTGTGTTGGAATAAACTGCAAATTAACCTTTGCTTAGATACAAAGAGGCAAGTGTAATTTAGCTGGGAAAAATTGCAAATTCACTTTCTCTGAAGATCAAATCCGCAAATTAAGTTTTGCTAGAAGATTTATTTTGTAATTAAGTGAAAGAAACCTCTTAAATGAGGTGACAACTTTCCAGTCCACTTATTTTATTATGTTATTAAATTGCAAATTAATTTCTGTTTGAGGATGTGTCAGCAAACTAAAGTAAAACTATAACACCCCTTGGGGCATGTCATTTTTTTTTTTCACCAAACGTTGTATTACTCACTCCTTGCTGCAATCCTAAAGCATGTTAGGAGGGCGAGTGGGGTGCACAAAGAGTCTGAACCCAAAGTGTCGGTAAGAACAGATTCTACTAACACAAATTAAAGTTATATGTGTGTCAACTTCAAAATTTGAATGGTTTATTTCTTAATACTTCAAAAGTCTAAAGGCTTCCTGGTATACTTTAATAAGGCTGGGGAGCTCTACTGTCACTTACAGTTTCAGGATAATACTTCTTTGCCAGCAGGTGTCTGGGTCTCTACCACAAGCTATAGGTATTAACACAGTTGCTCCTCAACTCTTATTCGCAGGTTTAAGGGTTTCTCACCCTTCTTCACAGATCGTCTCAGGCTCTTCTCCTCACATGGTTCTCGGTCCGATGTTTATGGGTTTCCACACCCTTTCTCCCTCCAGCCATAGATATTAAGTGCCTCCATCATCTCCCTAGCACCTAGATGCCTTTGGAAGCGATTGTGCGTGCTACAAGTACTTGCTTCCATACTATACCATACCAAGGAAAGGACTTTGACTCATGACCTTCTCACTACTCCTGTTCTTGTCCTTCTCAACACCTTGTCACATGCTCATACCTTCTCCCACCAATGGCTTGAAACCTTTAGATTAGGGTCCCACACCTACTCCTTTGGCAAAACTTGCCTACCCAATGTTTACTAATCAGACTAGCTATGTTCTCTTTCCCATCCTTCTGGTGTTCCTCTAAGGCTGCCTCCTGTTTTTCTACTAGCACTTCCTCCTGGCGTTCTCCTACAACCGCAAAACAAAGGAGGTGATGGCTGGAAGGTTTGGAATTAATCCTAACCTCTAACATTATTCTGGGCAACGCTCCAGACCATCGTTCTTCACCTGCCAAGCCATTACATAAGGGGAAAGACCACATGCAAATCAGACTTGGTCCCACTCTGAAGCGGCAGTCCAGCCCGAACTGCTAGGTCACATCCGTTCTGCACGAGACCACAAGCATCCCCAAACATGTTTCGTTCTTGTTGGGCCTCATCAGTGAGGAGTAGCTTTGGTCTCTAGGCCTAGCAGGCACCGGACCCACGTCTGGGCATACCCGTCCCACTCACGGTGACTTACGCAAAACAAAAGAGGGGATGGCTGGAAGGTTTGGAATTAATCCTAACCTCTTGCTTCCAGACCATTGTTCGCTGTGGTCTCGTGCAGAAGGCATGTGACCTAGCAGTTCATGCTGGTGTCACTCGCAGTCGCGGTCATCACCACGACTGGCGATTTCTTCCGCGTTGGAGTTTGAGAGGACGTAGAGGAGGATTACTTTAGTCCTTTTTCTGTGTTTCGCTCCGCAGCTCCGAACGCGGGACGCGACGCTGCCGGGAGTATTTAAATCCCCGCCTCCCGGCAGGTCGTTGCGTTGCAACCCTCCTCTGTTGTTTACTTTTCGACTCTGGGTCCTTCGCTCTTCCTCTGCACCTCGCTTTGGAATTTCTCAGGGGATTTTCCCCTTGGATACTTTACTCCGGGGTTCCGGCTTTTCAGAACACCGTACTTGTTTCCTTTTCTTCTTCGCCGCCGTCCCTGGGCGGCACTAGCTGTGCTTTTTTCTCCGGCGGGCTCTCGCGCTCTCTCTCTCTCTCTCCCTCTCTCTCTCTCACTTTTTCTCCTGTTTCCCTCACCTTGTCAGCGTGAGGGTTCCTTCCGTGCTCCTCCGCAGTGCTTTTCTGGAACATTATCGACCTCCGCTACAGCCTCCTCAGCCGCTGCCTTCTCCGCCTGCGCTTCAGGCCTACTGCTATTGTTGGACTTGGACATTTATTGCCCCCGTCAGTTGTTGGAGATCCTTCGCTTCCTTCTTTTCATCTGGGAACAACTGGCCTTCACCGACAAGTCTTGGCACCTCTTATCAGGGTTTTTTCCCCTTTGCGGGTTTTTCCCTGCATTTTCTGGCTTGGTCCCGGAAAGGAGGTCACTGTGCCGCTGTTCTCATCCAGCGGCCACAGTGGCTTCTCCCCGTGACAAGCACACGCACTAGAAAAAGGAGAGAGACTACCTGGCACATCGAGGACTGCAAGGAACCATTGACTCGGAAAGCTCAGGTGAGGAGAACGTGGGTACAGGGGAAACTCAGCCAAGGGTACTTGTCAAGTCACAGATTGCAACGCCAAAGAGTATCACGATGTCAGCTGAGGAACAGGTCCAAGAGCTGTGGAAGGCTTTTCAAGCTATGTCCCAGGAGCTACAAGGGGTCAAGACTGAAAACGCTTTGCTTAAACAAATGGTTACGGCTAGGGAACCGACTCCCTCGGAATTGCCACCCATGGCGCTGTCCTCTGGGAAGTTTGATGGCTCCCCCAAGAAGGTGAAGGAGTTTCTTGAAGCAAGCCTGGTTCATTTCACGTTCAGACCTCGTACCTTTGCTATGGATCAGGCCCGGGTAGGTTTCCTAATATCCAACATGACTGGATACGCTCTGTCCTGGGCCACCCCATTGGTGACTAGTGGAAACGCCATTTTGCAAGACTATTCGGGGTTTCAGAAACTTCTCAAACAGGCCTTTGAACGACCAGAGCTCTCCTTCACAGCCTGCGAAGATCTGTTGGATGTCCGGCAAGGCTCGCTAGACGTTTTATCATATATTTCCTCTTTCAAGACATTAGCAGCCGGAGCAGGATGGCCCGAGACAGCACAATATGCCATTTTCAGAAGAGGACTGAAGGAGGAAATTAAAGACGAGCTGGCCAGATCTCCTCGTTCCCCTACTTTCTCAGATCTACTTTCTGCTGCACTTCATATAGAGTATCGCCTTCAAGAGAGAAGAGTTGAACGTCGGAAGCAAAGGATTCCTGGCCATATCACAGACCCCTCTGTACCCGTTCTCCCTAGTCGCTCTACTAACATCGTTACTGAAGAACCCATGCAGATCGGTGCCACCAGGGCGCCCTTGTCCGCAGCTGAAAGACGTCGCAGAAGAGAGAAAGGACTGTGTGCCTACTGCTGATCAGATCAACATTTTCTCAGAGACTGTTCAGAGCTGTCCAATAAGAGGTCGGGAAACGACTACCCTCGGCGTCAGTAGGGACAAGCGACCGAGGGTCTTTGAGCAATCTTCATCGTCCCTATGTCTCTCTGTCAGTGACCTCCTCTGAAACCAAGGAGGACTCCAGGCTGATGGTCATTCCAGTACAGCTCAACCTCGGAAAACATCAGGTGGAGACACTGGCCCTATTAGACTGTGGCGCGGCAGGAAACTTCGTTGACACCCTGTGGGCAGACAAGGTGGGTCTCCGTAGGATTCCCCGGGCAGAAGGTCAGAAGGTGGAAGGTGTAGACGGTTCACCTTTGTCCTCAGGTCCCATCACCCATACCAACGAAGATCTCTCCTTGACGATTAACCAACATAAGGAAGTCATGAGTTTTGATATTATCAGGGCCGCCCATTTCCCCATCATATTGGGCATTACTTGGCTCCGTCGACACAATCCTCTGATCAACTGGACGGAAAATCAAATAAGTTTCAGTTCCCCGTATTGCGCAACCAACTGTTTTTTACTGGAAGGTCGAGCTGATCTGCAGCCAGTCAAGGTGTTTTCCAACAACCATGTTGGTATCCATGCTTTACCCAATTTCTGCTCTGGCTTCTCTGAGGTATTTCAGGAGTGCCTCCATGCCAGACTTCCACCCCATCGGCCAGAGGACTGCACTATCGATCTGGAGCCCAATGCCTTGGTTCCGTTTGGACGGATGTTCGCTCTCACCCAAACCGAGAGACAAGTCCTACGGAGATACTTGGATACCAACATGGAAAATGGTCTCATTCAACCTTCAAAGTCTCCAGCAGGAGCCCCTTTGTTTTTCATTAAAAAGAGAGATTCCACCGATCTTAGACCCTGCATTGACTTCAGGGGCCTGAATACAGTGACGGTCCGTGACCGGTATCCGATGCCCCTTATTACGGACATTATTGAGGCGGTGCAAGGTGCTCGAGTATATACCAAACTGGATCTTCGCAACCCATACCATCTGTTGCGGATTGCCAAGGGTGACGAATGGAAAACCGCGTTTCGTACTCCCCTGGGCCTATTTGAGTATAAGGTTATGCCGTTCGGTTTGGTGAACGCCCCAGCGGTGTTTCAGAGGTTTATGGATCGGATGTTCTCTGACATGCTTTCTATCTCGGTTATCATCTATTTAGATGATATCTTGGTTTTTTCCCCTAACATGAGAGAACACATCACACAAGTACGACGAGTTTTGGAGCGTCTTAAGGTGAACAATCTACTGGTCAATTAGGAGAAATGCAGATTCGCTGTACCATCGGTACATTATCTGGGATATGTTCTATCAGAAGGAGGGATAGCCATGGATCCTGACAAGGTACACGTTATTCTTGACTGGCCGGCCCTGACCTCCGTCCGGGAGATCCAGAGGTTCCTGGGTCTTTCGAATTACTACAGGAGATTCATTCCTAACTTTTCGGAGGTGGTATACCCCATCACCCGCCTACTCAAGAAGACGGCCTATCCTTTTTCCTGGTCTACTGAGGCGGAAAAGAGTTTCTGTTATCTAAAAACCCTCTTCTGCTCTGCCCCGATTCTGCAGCATCCCAACCAAACTCTTCCATTTATTTTGGAGACAGACGCTTCTGCCATAGCTGTCGGAGCAGTGTTACTTCCGTCCTTTAACAAGGTGGAGCATCCTGTCGCCTATCTCCCCAAGACTCTTTCTCCCAGCCAACTCAACTACTCGGTTCTGGAGAAAGAATTGTTAGCAATGAAACTGGCTTGTGAGGAATGGAGGCACCTTCTCATGGGTGCCCGCCATCGGTTCCTCATTCGCACCGATCACAAGAACCTAAAGGCTTTACAGGACATGGAATGTTCAAACTCCAGACAAGCCAGATGGGCCTACCTGTTTTCGCAGTACGACTTCCAGATCACGTACATCCCTGGGTCTCTCAACCGTCTGGCTGACGCTTTGTCTCGCAAGGATTCCCACTTGGAAACGGTAGCTGTCAAGTCTGAGCCAATGTTCCACAGAAATCGGATCCTAGCCATGGTGAGTTCTTTTCTTCAGGAGGTCAAGGCTGCTGTTGCGCAAGAGGCTCCTCATATCTCTTTTTCAGCTGATTCCCCTTTCCAAATCAAGGACGGTTGGGTCTTCTACAAGAAGAGGTGGTATATCCCTGAAGGGTCGTTGCGCCAGAAGATCCTTAAATGGTGTCACGACTCTCATCTAGGCGGACACAGAAGCGGAAATGGTACGATGGAACTTATCTCGAGGTCATTCCTTTGGCCCAACATCAGGAGAGACGTGTTCAACTACGTAATGACCTGCCCAACTTGTGCCAGAATCAAATATGCCTCGGGGAAGCCCCTAGGACTTCTCACCCAAGTGGAGATACCAACTCGCCCATGGGGACTCATCTCCACGGACTTCATAGTGGAGCTTCCTGAGTCTGAGTCATGCACATGTATCATGGTTACGGTGGACTCTCTAAGCAAGTTAGCCCATTTTTCTCCTCTTCCTGGACTTCCCTCTGCCACCAAGATGGCAGAGACGTTTGCCCGAGATATCTTCAAGCTTCATGGCCTCCCCGACAAAATAATATCCGATCGAGGAAGCCAGTACATTTCCAGATTCTGGACAGCTTTGTGTTCTCGTTTGGGAGTGGAAAGGGCCCTTTCCTCTGGGTTTCACCCACAGACGAACGGCCAAACGGAGCGACTCAACGCAACCTTAGAGCAGTACTTGCGATGCTTTATATCCCAGCGTCAAGATAATTGGGTTTCTCTACTCCCTACTGCAGAATTCGTCTACAACAACTCCAGGCACACTGCCACAGGCCTATCCCCTTTTTTTTGTACCTACGGTGTTCACCCGCGTTATCTAATGCCCGAGGTGCCCAGGTTCTCTAACTCTCCGACTGCAGAAGAGGTGCTAAGAGATGTCAAGGAGGCCAGGGACAGTGCATTGCTAAGCTTGAAGGTTTGTAGACAGCGGAATAAGACTGAAGCCGACAAACACCGCTGGGAAGCACCTTCATGGAAACCCGGGGACAAGGTGTGGTTGTCTACCAGATTCCTTCCCAGATGGACAAGACCTTCTAAACTGTCTCCATGGTTCTTGGGACCTTTCCCCATCCTCTCCAAGGTCAATCCTGTTGCCTACCGTCTAATACTCTCTCCATCTCTCAGACGCATACACCCTGTCTTTCACACCTCTCTTCTTAAGCCCTACTACTCTGATCCACATCACCGGCCTCTCAACCGGAATCTTCCTGTCACTGCTGCCAACCAGGAGGAATACAAAGTTTCTGCCATCCGCGATTCTAGATTTCTTCGTGGCCGGTTGGAATACCTCCTGTCATGGAAGGGCTACCCGGCATCGGAGGATTCCTGGGAGCCTGCTTCTCAAGTCCATGCCCCTCAGCTGTTGGCTAGGTTCCATCGCTTGCACCCGGGTAAGCCCGGGTGGTTGCACTCTAAGGGGGGGCATACTGTCACTCGCAGTCGCGGTCATCACCACGACTGGCGATTTCTTCCGCGTTGGAGTTTGAGAGGACGTAGAGGAGGATTACTTTAGTCCTTTTTCTGTGTTTCGCTCCGCAGCTCCGAACGCGGGACGCGACGCTGCCGGGAGTATTTAAATCCCCGCCTCCCGGCAGGTCGTTGCGTTGCAACCCTCCTCTGTTGTTTACTTTTCGACTCTGGGTCCATCGCTCTTCCTCTGCACCTCGCTTTGGAATTTCTCAGGGGATTTTCCCCTTGGATACTTTACTCCGGGGTTCCGGCTTTTCAGAACACCGTACTTGTTTCCTTTTCTTCTTCGTCGCCGTCCCTGGGCGGCACTAGCTGTGCTTTTTTCTCCGGCGGGCTCTCGCGCTCTCTCTCTCTCTCTCTCTCTCTCTCTCTCACTTTTTCTCCTGTTTCCCTCACCTTGTCAGCGTGAGGGTTCCTTCCGTGCTCCTCCGCAGTGCTTTTCTGGAACATTATCGACCTCCACTACAGCCTCCTCAGCCGCTGCCTTCTCCGCCTGCGCTTCAGGCCTACTGCTATTGTTGGACTTGGAAGTTTATTGCCCCCGTCAGTTGTTGGAGATCCTTCGCTTCCTTCTTTTCATCTGGGAACAACTGGCCTTCACCGACAAGTCTTGGCACCTCTTATCAGGGTTTTTTCCCCTTCGCGGGTTTTTCCCTGCATTTTCTGGCTTGGTCCCGGAAAGGAGGTCACTGTGCCGCTGTTCTCACCCAGCGGCCACAGTGGCTTCTCCCCGTGACACGTACCAGAAAAAGGCGAGAGACTACCTGGCACATCGAGGACTGCAAGGAACCATTGACTCGGAAAGCTCAGGTGAGGAGAACGTGGGTACAGGGGAAACTCAGCCAAGGGTACTTGTCAAGTCACAGCTGGACTGCCCTTTTGCGGTCAGACCAAGCCTGATTTGCATATCGGTTTTCCCCTTCTGTAATGAATGGCTTAGCAGGCTGAAGAATGATGGTCTGGAGGGCTGCCCAGAGCCGTGGTTAGGATTTATTCAAAACCTTCCCGCCATCAACTTGTAGTTTTGCTCGATTCTCCTACGACCTCCTGATATTCCCTTCCAACTACCATGATAGACTCCTCCTTTTCCCTCCTGATATTGTTCTCCCTCTCTAAACTCCAAATTCTTTCCATCGCATCTTCCCAAAACTCTGTCCTCCCTCTCCATCCGCCTCCAAAATCCTTTCTCACTCTCTAACATGCTGCCACCTTTTCCTACTCCAACCACCAATACAGCTTCACTGAGAACCTGTATTTACATAGCCCTCCAGGCTTCAGCCATGCCTTGGGGTTGGACTTCTTGTGAGGGTCTGTACCCGTGAGGGTAAATGAATGAGTTGACTGTTCTGAATTGGTTCTCCTGTATGTGATTTGGGACTTAAGGGTTAGTCCAAGCCTTCATAAGGCTGATCTGCCATTTTGGATTTTCATTTCAGCCATTTATTTCCCGGAACTCTCAGAAATGTTTATCTGGTGTGTATTTGTGCTCGTGCTCATGGACTTCAGATGTTTTTAAGAATGGTTGTAGAAAAAGCACTTTTGGATGTAGCGCCGATTCCCTGTGAGCGTTTTGTGTGTCTGTGCTGCCGAAAAATGCCTGCAGCAATTCTTGGTCAAGCAGACTCACGGCACCAGTGTTTCCGGACAATTCAGTGTACTTTTGTTGTTTCTGTTGGTTCAGGAGTGAGCAGTATAGAAAGGTTCATTCTTCGCCTGCTCCCTGGTAGTGTAGGAACGTTCCCTTTGTTGCTGTAGCCTATGTGTGCATGCTATTACAATCTTCTAGACACTTTCAAAGGTGTCTGATGTTGGAGCAGGACGATGCTGGTAATGAAGGAGAAGAAGGTATTGTATGCTATTTGCTACACGTTTGTTTGGTTCCATGTCATTTCATTGCGGGATGCATTTTCGCAGGGTTTTTTACCACAATTTCTTTTTCGAAAAAACCCATCGAATTTTTTTTGGGGGGGGTAGGAGGGTTCCCCCCCAAGCCTCCCATTTTCTAAAAAATTAGATGTTTTTTTTCCAGAAAAAAATTTGCAGTAAAAAACACCGCGAAAAAACATCCCGCGACGAAAGGACTTTGTACCGTTTGTTTGGAGTCTCAGGGCTCTGCGCTCTTAAATGGATGGTGTCAATAATTGTATCAGCTGAATAAATGCCCTTTGTCTGAGGACAGGGGAATCAACTATCAATTAACTATTGCTGGAAAACAATTCTTCACATTAGTAAACATCGCAAGCCATGGATTTTTTTTTTTTTTTAGAAATGAGATGATAGATAAATGATTACAGAAATTGCTATGTCGCTGGTGCGACATTACAGTACAATTGTTTAATGTTTATGATCTGTAATTTTTATGTTGTAGTTTTTATGTTGTTTTGTAAAGGTTTTGTAATACCAACACAAATAAAAAATAAAAAAGTAAACATTGGTGTACAATAGTTTGACGCCAAAGAAGTATTTTTGTTAAGAATTATGCATGCATTTATAATTGTGTGAGAAGAGTATGTGGCAAAGCTGCCTAGCAGCAAAATAAGGCTGATTTGCATAAACGGAAAAAACACAATTTCATCAAGTTAAAATTCAGCGTGTCTGGCCAATAGGAGGGATTCCAGGTAAGTCAACCCAAACAAGTCAATATGTGGTTCCAACTCTATCTGTCGTGCCTGTGTGAAGAGATTCTTTGAGTAGTATTATTTTTGGAGTGTGGGGGGGGCGTTGGGCATCTCCTGCAACCTCAAAAGAGTGAATATTATTGGATGGGAAACATGTGACTCCTTTGACTCTGTCAGGTGGAATGCAATGTACCTGCGGCATTTCACAAGAATTTCACGAATGTCATGCTTGACGCAAGGGGTGTCGCTAGGTCTGGAAAAGACACAGGGCTACGCTAATGTCGGAACTGTTGGAACTGGGGGCTAGCTATAGCCTTGTAGCTCCTGAGATTGTATCCGGGCTACAACCAAAAGACCAGGGGCTATAGCCCTCTTAGCCACCCCTAGCAAGCTTGACGCGTCTGTGGCTCCTTCCAGGACAATTGGATTGCCTGTTTAGTGCAACACGGAAGGACGATCATTTTGATTTGAGCTTTTCTGGTGTAGCTACAGATTCACCTTGTTGTTGCCTGTTGCACAGTGTGGATCTGCTGCTCTCCATCACTTACACCATGTGAAAATCCCTGTAGTTTAGGTGTCATGCTTATCACCTCTCCTTGGATATTTCTGTTGTGGCTTTGTTTGAGAGAATCGGCTATTTCCTATTTCCTGAGATTTAAATTCCTGAAGCACTAGTTGAACGAGAATCGTGCTCCAAACAGGAACGACATGGTTAGAATTGATGCTATGTTTACTTGTGATAGTACCCCTTTCCATGTGTCATTTCGGAATAAACATTTTGGTGTATATTCATTTTGACGAAGTGGGCATTAACACAGGGAGGAAGGGGGTCTGTCACGATGCCTCGGTTGACTGTCAGGATGTTGAGCAGGCTTCATTGATGAAGCAACCAGGCAGGTGGTGTGGCCGGAGGCTCACTGGCCCACGTCAAACCTGCTAAATGGTGCAGCCTTCACGAAAAGAAGACACTCCAGTTAGGACCGTCTGGTGTCTCCAGTCACTGGCGGCCGCCATCTCCAGTTTGGTCAGAAATGAGCCTAGTGCAGGGATCTATTTTAAAAAACAAAATGTCCATGTGTTTATGCGATAAAATGTTGAAAATCCAAAATGATATCATTATTGGGGAATCTATAGACGCTTTTTGTGGACTTGATAATTGCCTTAAATTGGGCACCCTAGGGAAATTGCTATGTACGTGTATGAAATGGGAAGAAAGATGCTGTGGTATGAGGCAAAACGGAGTAATCGATATGATTAAAAGTCGTATAAAAAAAAGTTGCTCGAGCTTAGCAAAGAGCAATACATAACTAACCTGTTTGCATTAAAAACAATCATACTGAGTTTTGTGAATATATCATAAGCAAAGAGGTAAAGCCTCTATATATAACAGCATACCCCAACAGTGCTATAGCAAGGCAATACATGAGACTTAAATTCAATGTGACCATTGCCTTACAGACCATGGGTGCTCAGTTGGGGTTACCATGTCAGAAACAGCCGCTAGTGCAGGCTCTGTGGAATTGACATACCTGAAACTCGTGAACATCTTTTTATTGAATGTGAAAGCCCGGCCGGATTGTGTTGGCAATACTTAAAAAAGAACGTGATAACAAACTAAGTCCCGCCGATTTTGTCAACATAATGCCGGCCTTTCTAAAAGGATGTGATTTAAATTTGAATTTTTATATGGTAACATTTTATTGGAAGTGTAAGGAAATTATGGAAATCTTGGTCTGAATTGTTTTAATCATAAGCTCTTTTACTGTGATCTATTGGGGGTAATTAATAGAATCCAGCGCACAAGTGGCGCACGCGGCTGGCGCACAGTGTGCGAATCCCTGCGCCAGCCGCGTGCGCTAAAATCCATTTCCGCGCACAGCGTATTCATGGATTCCAGCCACCAAAACCAGCCGTGGTGCACAGTGGCGCAGCGACCCTGCAGCAGCGCCAGTTACGCCCCCAAGAACGCCTCTCGCGCAGGGAAAAGCCATCAATATACCCAATCCAGCGCAAAGGGCTGCGCTAACCCTGTACCAGCACAGCAAGCGGGCTACGTGTATCAATGGGGTGCACGGGAAGTACCTCACGCGATTCCATCAGGGTACGTGTATTTCGGGGTGCGCGGGAAGTTCCACACGCGATTGGCCTGGGCGCGTGTATTTCAGGGGTGCGCTGGAAGTTCCACACGCGATTGCCCTGGGCGCGTGTATTTCAGGGGTGCGCGGGAAGTTCCACACGCGATTGGCCTGGGCGCGTGTATTTCAGGGGTGCGCGGGAAGTTCCACACGCGATTGGCCTGGGCGCGTGTATTTCAGGGGTGCGCGGGAAGTTCCACACGCGATTGGCCTGGGCGCGTGTATTTCAGGGGTGCGCGGGAAGTTCCACACGCGATTGCCCTGGGCGCGTGTATTTCAGGGGTGCGCGGGAAGTTCTACACGCGATTGGCCTGGGCGCGTGTATTTGAGGGGTGCGCGGGAAGTTCCACACGCGATTGCCCTGGGCGCGTGTATTTCAGGGGTGCGCGGGAAGTTCCACACGCGAATGGGCTGGGCGCGTGTATTTCAGGGGTGCGCGGGAAGTTCCACACGCGAATGGCCTGGGCGCGTGTATTTCAGGGGTGCGCGGGAAGTTCTACACGCGAATGGCCTGGGCGCGTGTATTTCAGGGGTGCGCGGGAAGTTCCACACGCGATCTGGCCTGGGGGAGCGTGTGCGTGTATACCAGGGGTGCGCGGAAAGTTTTACACGCAATTTCAGCAGGGTACGTGTATTTCAGGTGTGCCGGGGAGTCCTACATGTGATTTGCCAGTGTGGGTCCTCCCAGGTGTTCCCTGTACACCCTCCACGGCCCCTGCAGGCAGCCCACACCACAGGGGACTACCCTGCATCCCTGGTCATGTCCCGCAGGCAGCCCACCCAAAATGGGCATGCCCCCCAGCAAAGGCACATGTCTCCTTGCACTAATGATCACCAACTCATGTCCCCTTGCACCCCCACCCCCAGAATTGCGGGGCACCTGCCAGCAGGCCCCCACCCATGTCCAACTCATGTCCCCTTGCACCCCCACCCCCAGAATTGCGGGGCACCTGCCAGCAGGCCCCCACCCATGTCCAACTCATGTTCCCCACCCCCCTACGCCCAGCAGTGCAGGGGCACCCTCCACCAGGCCCTCGCCCATGTCCCATCCATGCCCCCCTGCACCTGGGTCCCAACAATCCCCAATCATGTCCGTAATGGCCATCCTCCCCTGCCAAAAGGCCCAACCAACTATCACATCCACCCACATATCAAAGGCAATTACATGTTACACACCCAATGTAAATAATGCAAATAAACACATGTCTGTCACACACAATGGCTGCAAGTGAATGTTAAAACACCCAACATGACATGCATGAAAGTAATGAGATGATACGACACATTGAAGGATGAAAATAAAAATGTATTGAAAATCAACTTGAATGGAAATGAAATGAGAAAAACCACAAAGCAAAACAACCAAAAGAAGATGAATGTCCATGAAAAAAATCCAAAAAATAAAAAAATCCATTGAAGAACTATTTACAAGGTAATCCCGGGTCCATGAGCCCAACCAAATGAAACCTAACTATGACAACTAACTAAAAACTGAACTATATACAAAAATGTGGCGCATTGTCCAATCGCAACCAAATAAAAAAAAAATATCAAAGGAAACCTACCACTAACTATATAACTATATACAAAGGCAGCGGGCTAGTCCGACGGCTCACTGGTTGTTGTCATGGGCCAGGGCATCATCGAACTCCCGTTCAATGGCTTGGAGGCGGGCATGTTCCCTTGCCCCGAGGTCCCGCAGGGATAATGCAGTGTCCAGCTCCAACTCCCTGCGAAGACCCTCGAGGCACTCAGCCCGCCTCAGCGCCCTCTGCATGGAGTCCTCCGCCCTGACCATTGTGAGCCGTTCCTCCTCTGCCCGCTGCCGCTCCGCACCTATCTGCTGGCCCAACCGCTCCCACACGGAAGCCACTCCCATTCCAGGGTTCTCCTGCCCTCCGGCCGATGCCTGCACCCCTGATGTTGATGGCCCAGAGCCATGATGCCTCCCACGTTGAGCCTGCTGCTGCCTCCGACGCAACTGCCTGTGCCAGCACAAAGGCATCCAGGCTGATGGAAACCACTGACGCCGTCGTGCACGTGCCCTGCCCGATGATGCCGTCACATCCTCCATCTGCTGGGGTCCGGTTGCTGTGGTGTCCACCCCTGCTGGACCTCTGACTCCCGACTGTGGCAGGGCTGGGATCCCCACCGAGCTGGCTGCATTGGTCAGGGCAGGTCCACAGGGGGCCCTGGTGGCATCTGGGCCGGAAGACGGCAAGGAGAACGACTGGCGTATAGTCTCCACAGAGGAGGAGAGGGCCGCCAGATTGGCCGACACATGCAGGAAACCCCCGAACATGGACGATCCCAATTGGGCCACGTCGGCACGGTGCTCTTCGTGATGACGTGCGTGCTCCTCCTGGGAAGCACGCACGGCATCATGAATCACAGCCGTGCGCATCGCGACCCCAATCAGGACCTTCTCCATACGGCCAGGGGTCCCCTCGTCCGCAGGTGGAGGGGAGTCAGATGACATGGACATCCCCTCTACCTGCGGACGGGCCTGGGACGGGGCATCCTTGCTGGTGCATGGTGGTACACCCACAGGGTCAGGGACAGCGACATGCACAGGCCCCTCCATGGTGACCTGTGCTGCCTCCTGCCCCTGCCCCTGGACTGCACCACTTGCACCAGCAGGGATGCCCCCACCAGGCCCCATGTGCGCCTCAGTGGCGGCCTCCTCCTCCTCTGTGGAAACCACCAACCTGGATGGCTCCTCACCGTCTTCCGCCGTAGCAGGCCCCTGTGGGGGCTCACCCACCCCTTCCGCTGCAGCCGTGGGGGCATCCCCGCCGCCTTGCTCCACAGCGCCGTCTCCGCCCTCTTCTTCACTAGCCGCTGCGTAGAGGGAGACATAGAACACAAGCATCAGGGTACTGTACAATGGTCCCCTAGACAGGAAGCAATAGCAGATGAGTGCCACTGTCAAAGTACACTTCCATCATGTCCCTCCACAACACATGTGTCAGTCCAGGCAAAACACACACAGTGACAGTCATGGTGCATGCCATGGACATTTCCATACACGTCCAATGGACTCTCGAAACATACAATGTAATGGTACTCACATGCATCATGGGTCATGCCTATCACATGCACACACTTCACCTCAGTCACATCCATCTGGCCCCGTACACCCCAATCACAGTGGATACAAGGATGACTAGGCTGCATCAGTGAATCTGTACATTGTCACAGACATGTGTCATGCATCCATGGCATGCATCCATGGCATTCACAAGTCACAGACACGCAGGTCAGGCACACAGACATGGATACCATATATGTACCTGGCATCAGCACCCATCCCTCACCCCCACCCATGTCCAGGAACAGAGACTGCCATGCTCTCATATGTACAATCTGCATAGGGCTCCCCATGTCGCATTTAAACACATGCAACGACCGTGCGGTTCACACATTACTGGTCGCACATGCATTACCATGATGCCCCTGCACACATACATGCGTACATGGCCTATGTCACACATACAGGCAAGTATCAGACAACCAGCACACTGCAACATGCCCTGTCTCACACAGCAATGCTTGGCCACTTACCGCTCAACTCCAGACGGGTCTCCCTCTCAAGGACCTGGGCGTGGAGCGCTGGGTGTACGCGTTCCAGGACCCTCATCTGGATGGAACTCATGCGGCCCCGGCCCCCCTCCACGAGGCGCCGGGCCTTTATGAGGGTCCTGGACCTCAAGTCTTCCCAGCGCTTCTTGACCTTCTGGATGGTGCGGGTTGCCACCCCCTCCGCGTTGATGGCAACCACACAGTCGGCCCAGATCCTCTCCCGTCCTTCCTTGTTGGCGCGGGACGATCCGAAGAGGGCATCATACTGCCCCAGGACTTGCTCCACCAGGACACCAACTTCGGTGGCAGTGAAGCTGGTGCCCCTCTGCCCCTCTGGCCGGGGGTTGCCACTGGTGCCAGATGTGGATGTCCCGACATGGCAACCCCAGGGGCAGGAGTGGGTGGGCAACTGGGTCCTGGGGCTGGGCTGTGGAGCGATGTTATCTGAGTCGGGAGTCTTCTGTTCCAGCAGGGGTGGACACAGCAACTGGACCCCTGCAGATGGCTGATGTGCAGGCACCAAATGGCAGGGCACGGTGGCAGCAGGCAGGCAGGCAGCAGCAGATGGCATGTTGGAGGCTGCTCGGGGCACTGGGGGGCAGTAATTCGGCCTTCTGGGCAGGAGCGTGGTCTTCCGTGTGTTTTCGCGTGGCCAGCTTGATACGGAGTGATTTGGCACGTGAAAATCCTGCACTTCAGCGTGAAAATCGAGGAAAGGCCCTTAGCGCGTAAGCGCGTCAGCACGCGTACGCGATTTCATTGGACCAAAGGCCCTTACAGCGTAAGCGAGTCTGTGACGTTTTGCGAACGGGCGTTGCCCTGGCAGGGCTTGGAGATCCCGCGTGCCTTTATGTTCTGTACGTGCTTTTCGTGCGGTGCGTGTGTTTTCCATCCGTTGGGGTTCACACGCTATTACTTCACAGCGGGTGTTGGCTACGCGTTCTTCTACACGCAAGGCAGACGGTGAGTGGTACCCCGCTCCCCCAGGCCCGATCGCGTGAAAAAGTTCACGCGAACCCCTGAAATACACGTAGCCCGCTCCCCCAGGCCCGATCGCGTGAAGAAGTTCACGCGAACCCCTGAAATACACGTAGCTCGCTCCCCCAGGCCAGATCGCGTGTGTGACTTCCCGCGAACCCCCGGAATACATGTACCCCGCTCAATCACGTGTGTAACTTCCCGCGCAACCCCGAAATACACGTGCCCCGCTCGCACAGGCACAATTGCTGTATGTTGCCACTTTTGTAATGCGCAGGGACGCTACCGCCTGCCTTCGTGTGGCAGACGTGTTTCGGCTTGTGCGTGTCTTTCGCTGTGCGTGGCTTTGCCCTATTCGATTCCATGAATACGTGTGGTTCGGGTGCGTGTGGGCGTTCCGTCTGCTTCCCTGCAGTACATCCCCAGTTACGCCCTTGTTTTCGCGAGTTGTTCCCCATTCCGCGCGTTACGCCCAGTGTTCCGCCCACTTTCTAGTGTATGCACCGAGGTTGTGCGCTTTCACTGTGCGCGTCGCGCACGTCTTTCGGGATGTTGCAGTGACGTGTGCGCCATGCACGGGTTTGGCGCACATCCCGAGGAAAACACGCGCATGGACTTCCATGAATGTTTTTTTGCGCTTGCGCCTGCTTGCGCCTGCTTGCGCCTGCTTGCGCCTACTTGCGCCTGCTTGCGCGAAGATTTTCGGCGCACGTTTGTTCCATGAATCGGCCCCTACATTTCTAAAGTGTTGAAATGATTTATATGGTGTTTTATGTATGTATTTTAACTTGGAAACTGTTATATGTGTTATGTTGTATACACAAAGCTTGTTGCTGAATGTGTAAATAAATAAATACATGTCCAAATTGGGCATTGCTTGTAGTACAGTAGCAGCTGCAGTAGTCCCTATTAACTCTGCAACATATTTTCACATAACACTACACTACACTTACAACAGCTGAACCAGCAGAGAAAAAAGGAAAAGGGAATATGGAAGAGAGGAATAAGACAAGGAAACATTCTAATATGTCTACAGAAGACTGGAGCTTTCCACTTGCAGACTCATGTGGCTCATGTGTCATACATGGCTTACCATTCTGTTGCTTGTTGTGCATGAACGGAAGGCATGTTCCACGTCAATCTTAGTGCTTGGTGTACCGATCGATACAAGCATATGTATTCTTAGTGTGGTGAGCTGACCGGCACTTCCCCAATGAGCGTTACAAGCAAGCTACGTCTCACATAGCAGCCCTTTAGCATCACGCCAAACATGCAATTTTTTTCACACCATTGAACACTGGCTAACTACAATTTAAGTCTGCAAAATCAGCCATCAAATCAGCTTATGATACCTCCAGCCCGACGAAGAGTGTCTGCTCGAAACAAGTGACCGGCTGGGCACACTTGCTGTACATGGACAATCAGGCTTAATATGTGCCATCTAAGCTCCATATTTCGGAAAACAGACATTTAATTTACAATTCTTACATGGGCAATTGAAACACTATTTTGTGCACTCATTTTGCTCACTACCCCCTTCACTTTGTTCTAATTGTACTATTTATTTACTTTGTGGTTTAAGCACAAATATAACCACTCCTGGAATGTCAGCAATTCATTTTTGTTATCATTATGTGAGGCGCCTGGTGTGACATTGTGCTAGCACCCCACTTAGGAGCTACCTTAGAAGAAACAGTGAGCCAGAATAGTACTGTCTTAAGCTCCCCCAAGTGAAAGATCAGGATATTCATACACTTTTGGTGCTCTGATTTATTTTCATCTTGAGCCACACTCCTCTACTTCACTGACCTTCACACCCACAAAAATGTACCTGCTCCTCCAAATGTATCAGCAATACCTCCTGCATCTTCAACACCCTCCACATCCCTCCTGCATCTTCAACACCCTCCACATCCCTCCTGCATCTTCATCACCCTCCACATCCCTCCTGCATCTTCAACACCCTCCACATCCCTCCTGCATCTTCAACGCCCTCCACATCCCTCCTGCATCTTCAACACCCACCACATCCCTCTTACATCTTCAACACCCTCCCCATCCCTCCTGCATCTTCAACACACTCCACATCCCTCCTGCATCTTCAACACCCTCCATATCGCTAAAGAACTGTTGTATTCCTTGGGTGATCTCTCCGCCTCTCAGTATCTTTCTGAACCTCTTTTGCCACCTTTACTTTCCTGAGACCTTTCCATTTTATTTCCCACCATGCTCACCACCATCAAGAGAGAGGTTGCAATTTCACTTGTCAGGTCCACCATCTCCTATTCCGTGACCCTTAATTTCTCCCTTTCCCTACATTAAGGGGCCGATTCATGGAACAAACGTGCGCCGAAAATCTACGCGCAAGCAGGCGCAAGCAGGCGCAAGCCGGTGCAAGTGGAAAAAAACAGGCGCACGCGCACGCGTGCGATTCATGGAAGTCACTGCGCGTGTACACCCCGGGATGTGCGCCAAACCCGTGCATGGCGCACAAGTCACTGCAACATCCCGAAAGGCGTGCACGACGGGCACAGTGAAAGCGCACAACCTCGGCGCATACACCAGAAAGTGGGCGGGACACGGGGCGTAACGCGCGGAATGGGGAACAACGCGCGAAAATAAGGGCGTAACTGGGGATGTACTGCAGGGAAGCAGACGGAACGCCCACACGCACTCGAACCACACGTATTCATGGAATCGAATAGGGCAAAGCCACGCACAGCCAAAGACACGCACAAGCCGAAACACGTCCGCCACAAGAAGGCAGGCGGTAGCGGCCCTGCGCATTACAAAAGTGGCAACATACAGCAATTGGGCCTGTGCGAGCGGGCTATGTGTATTTCAGGGGTTCGCGTGAACTTTTTCACGCGATCGGGCCTGGGGGAGCGGGCTACGTGTATTTGGGGGAGCGGGCTACGTGTATTTCAAGGGTTCGCGTGAACTTTTTCACACGATCGGGCCTGGGGGAGCGGGCTACGTGTATTTCAGGGGTTCGCGTGAAGTTTCTCACGCGATCGGGCCTGGGGGAGCGGGTTACGTGTATTTCAGGGGTTCGCGTGAAGTTTCTCACGCGATCGGGCCTGGGGGAGCGGGCTACGTGTATTTCAGGGGTTCGCGTGAAGTTTTTCACGCGATCGGGCCTGGGGGAGCGGGCTACGAGTATTTCAGGGGTTCGCGTGAAGTTTCTCACGCGATCTGGCCTGGGGGAGCGGGTTACGTGTATTTCAGGGGTTCGTGTGAAGTTTCTCACGCGATCGGGCCTGGGGTAGTGGGCTACGTGTATTTCAGGGGTTCGCGTGAAGTTTCTCACGCGATCGGGCCTGGGGGAGCGGGCTACGTGTACTTCAGGGGTTCGCGTGAACTTTTTCACGCGATCGGGCCTGGGGGAGCGGGCTACGTGTATTTCAGGGGTTCGCGTGAACTTTTTCACGCGATCGGGCCCGGGGGAGCGGGCTACGTGTACTTCAGGGGTTCGCGTGAAGTTTTTCACGCGATCGGGCCCGGGGGAGCGGGCTACGTGTATTTCAGGGGTTCGCGTGAAGTTTCTCACGCGATCTGGCCCGGGGGAGCGGGTTACGTGTATTTCAGGGGTTCGCGTGAAGTTTCTCACGCGATCGGGCCTGGGGTAGCGGGCTACGTGTATTTCAGGGGTTCGCGTGAAGTTTCTCACGCGATCGGGCCTGGGGGAGCGGGCTACGTGTACTTCAGGGGTTCGCGTGAACTTTTTCACGCGATCGGGCCTGGGGGAGCGGGCTACGTGTATTTCAGGGGTTCGCGTGAAGTTTCTCACGCGATCGGGCCTGGGGGAGCGGGTTACGTGTATTTCAGGGGTTCGCGTGAACTTTTTCACGCGATCGGGCCTGGGGGAGCGGGCTACGTGTACATCAGGGGTTCGCGTGAAGTTTCTCACGCGATCGGGCCTGGGGGAGCGGGCTACGTGTACTTCAGGGGTTCGCGTGAAGTTTTTCACACGATCGGGCCTGGGGGAGCGGGGTACCACTCACCGTCTGCCTTGCGTGTAGAAGAACGCGTAGCCAACACCCGCTGTGAAGTAATAGCGTGTGAACCCCAACGGATGGAAAACACACGCACCGCACGAAAAGCACGTACAGAACAGTGTAAAGGCACGCGGGATCTCCAAGCCCTGCCAGGGAAACGCCCGTGCGCAAAACGTCACAGACGCGCTTACGCTGTAAGGGCCTTTGGTCCAATGAAATCGCGTACGCGTGCTGACGCGCTTACGCGCTAAGGGCCTTTCCTCGATTTTCACGCTGACGTGCAGGATTTTCACGTGCCAAATCACTCCGTATCAAGCTGGCCACGCGAAAACACATGGAAGACCACGCTCCTGCCCAGAAGGCCGAATTACTGCCCCCCAGTGCCCCGAGCAGCCTCCCACGTGCCATCTGCTGCTGCCTGCCTGCCTGCCTGCCTGCTGCCACCGTGCCCTGCCATTTGGTGCCTGCACATCAGCCATCTGCAGGGGTCCAGTTGCTGTGTCCACCCCTGCTGGAACAGAAGACTCCCGACTCAGATAACATCGCTCCACAGCCCAGCCCCAGGACCCAGTTGCCCACCCACTCCTGCCCCTGGGGTTGCCATGTCGGGCACATCCACATCTGGCACCAGTGGCAACCCCCGGCCAGAGGGGCAGAGGGGCACCAGCTTCACTGCCACCGAAGTTGGTGTCCTGGTGGAGCAAGTCCTGGGGCAGTATGATGCCCTCTTCGGATCGTCCCGCGCCAACAAGGAAGGACGGGAGAGGATCTGGGCCGACTGTGTGGTTGCCATCAACGCGGAGGGGGTGGCAACCCGCACCATCCAGAAGGTCAAGAAGCGCTGGGAAGACATGAGGTCCAGGACCCTCATGAAGGCCCGGCGCCTCGTGGAGGGGGGCCGGGGCCGCATGAGTTCCATCCAGATGGGGATCCTGGAACGCGTACACCCAGCGCTCCACGCCCAGGTCCTTGAGAGGGAGACCCGTCTGGAGTTGAGCGGTAAGTGGCCAAGCATTGCTGTGTGAGACAGGGCATGTTGCAGTGTGCTGGTTGTCTGATACTTGCCTGTATGTGTGACATAGGCCATGTACGCATGTATGTGTGCAGGGACATCATGGTATTGCATGTGCGACCAGTAATGTGTGAACCGCACGGTTGTTGCATGTGTTTAAATGCGACATGGGGAGCCCTATGCAGATTGTACACATGAGAGCATGGCAGTCTCTGTTCCTGGACATGGGTGGGGGTGAGGGATGGGTGCTGATGCCAGGTACATATATGGTGTCCATGTCTGTGTGCCTGACCTGCGTGTCTGTGACTTGTGGATGCCATGGATGCATGACACATGTCTGTGACAATGTACAGATTCACTGATGCAGCCTAGTCATCCTTGTATCCACTGTGATTGGGGTGTACGGGGCCCGATGGATGTGACTGAGGTGAAGTGTGTGCATGTGATAGGCATGACCCATGATGCATGTGAGTTCCATTACATTGTATGTTTCGAGAGTCCATTGGACATGTATGGAAATGTCCATGGCATGCACCATGACTGTCACTGTGTGTGTTTTGCCTGGACTGACACATGTGTTGTGGAGGGACATGATGGAAGTGTACTTTGACAGTGGCACTCATCTGCTATTGCTTCCTGTCTAGGGGACCATTGTACAGTACCCTGATGCTTGTGTTCTATGTCTCCCTCTACGCAGCGGCTAATGAAGAAGAGGGCGGAGACGGCGCTGTGGAGCAAGGCGGCGGGGATGCCCCCACGGCTGCAGCGGAAGGGGTGGGTGAGCCCCCACAGGGGCCTTCTACGGCGGAAGACGGTGAGGAGCCATCCAGGTTGGTGGTTTCCACAGAGGAGGAGGAGGCCGCCACTGAGGCGCACATGGGGCCTGGTGGGGGCATCCCTGCTGGTGCAAGTAGTGCAGTCCAGGGGCAGGGGCAGGAGGCAGCACAGGTCACCGTGGAGGGGCCTGTGCATGTCGCTGTCCCTGACCCTGTGGGTGCACCACCATGCACCAGCAGGGATGCCCCGTCCCAGGCCCGTCCACAGGTAGAGGGGATGTCCATGTCATCTGACTCCCTCCACCTGCGGACGAGGGGACCCCTGGCCGTATGGAGAAGGTCCTGATTGGGGTCGCGATGCACACGGCTGTGATTCGTGATGCCGTGCGTGCTTCCCAGGAGGAGCACGCACGTCATCACGAAGAGCACCGTGCCGACGTGGCCCAATTGGGATCGTCCATGTTTGGGGGTTTCCTGCATGTGTCGGCCAATCTGGCGGCCCTCTCCTCCTCTGTGGAGACTATACGCCAGTCGTTCTCCTTGCCGTCTTCTGGCCCAGATGCCACCAGGGCCCTTTGTGGACCTGCCCTGACCAATGCAGCCAGCTCGGTGGGGATCCCATCCCTGCCACAGTCGGGAGTCAGAGGTCCAGCAGGGGTGGACACCACAGCAACTGTACCCCAGCAGATGGAGGATGTGCCGGCATCATCAGGCCGGGCACGTGCACGACGGCGTTGGTGGATTCCATCAGCCTGGATGCCGTCGTGCTGGCAGAGGCAGTGGCGTCGGAGGCAGCAGCGGAGTCAACGTGGGAGGCATCATGGCTCGGGGCCATCAACATCGGAGGGGCAGGCATCGGCCGGAGGGCAGGAGGACCCAGGACGGGAAGTGTCTTCCGTGTGGCAGCGGTTGGGCCAGCATATAGGTGCGGAGCGGCGGCGGGCGGAAGAGGCGCGGCTCACAATGGTCAGGGCGGAGAACTCCATGCGGAGGGCCCTGAGGCGGGCCGAGTGCCTCAAGGCAATCCGCAGGGGGTTGGAGGAGTAGATGGCGTCGTCCCTGCGGACCCTCGGGGCCATGGAACAGGACCGCCTCCGGGACATAGACGAGGAGTTTGATGATGCCCTGGCCCGGAACACCACGGAGTGAGCCGCTGGACTTGCCCGCCGCCTTTGTATATAGTTCTTTAGTTTTAGGTTTCATTTGTTTCTTCTTATGATTTGGAGTCGACGGACACAGCTCCACTTTTTGTATATAGTTGCATTTTAGTTAGGGTTTTTTGTAGGTTTCCTTTGTTCAGTTGGGCTCATGGACCCTTGGATGTTTTGTACATAGTTCTTCATTGGATTGATTTTATTTTTAATGTGACTTTGAACAACTTTTTTTTGGATTTGGATTTGTAGTTTTGATTTTTTTGGACGGACATGCAGCTTATCTTTTTTTCATTGCCATTCTAGTTTGTTTCATTTCATTTGCATTCAATTTTTTTTTAATACAATTTTGTTTTCATACTTCACTGTGTGGTATCATCTCATTGGTTTCATGCATGTCATGTTGGATGTTTTCCCATTCATTTGCAACCATTGTGTGTGACGGACATGGGTTCATTTGCTTTATGAACATTGGGGGTGTAACATGTAATTTCCATTTCCATGTGGGTGAATGGGTTACTTGGTAGGGCCTTTTGGCTGTGGAGGCTGACCATAACGCACATGATTGGGGATTGTGAGGACCTGGGTGCAGGGGGACATGAGTGGGGGCCTGGTGGAGGCTGCCCCTGGTGACTGGGGGTGTGGGGGTGGTGGGAGAGATGGGTGGAGGCCTGGTGGCAGGTGCCCCACAGTGCTGGGGGGTGGGGGGGTGGGGAACATGAGTTGGACATGGGTGGGGGCCTGCTGGCCGGTGCCCCACAGTGCTGGGGGGTGGGGGGTGTGGGGAACATGAGTTGGACATGGGTGGGGGCCTGCTGGCAGGTGCCCCACAGTGCTGGGGGGTCGGGGGGGGGGTGGGGAACATGAGTTGGACATGGGTGGGGGCCTGCTGGCAGGTGCCCCACAGTGCTGGGGGGTGGGGGGGGTGGGGAACATGAGTTGGACATGGGTGGGGGCTTGCTGGCAGGTGCCCCACAGTGCTGGGGGGTGGGGGTGCTGGGAGACATGGGTGGGGGCCTGGTGGAGGCTGCCCCTGGTGGCTGGGGGTGGGGGTGGTGGGAGACATGGGTGGGGGCCTGGTGGTGGGTGCCCCTGCACTGCTGGGGGGTGGGGGTGCTGGGAGACATGGGTGGGGGCCTGTGGAGGGTGCCCCTGGTGGCTGGGGGTGCAGGGGGACATGCGTTGGTGGGCAGTAGTGCAAGTTGACATGTGGGTTGGCTGGGGGGCATGGCCATGGTGGATGGGGTGCCTGCAGGACATGTGCAGGGTAGGCCCCTGTGGTGTGAGCCACCTGCAGCGGCCATGGAGGGTGTAGAGGGAACACCTGGGAGGACCCACACGTGCAATTCACGTGTGGTGCTCCCCGCGCACCCCTGAAATACGCGTACCCTGCTCGCACGGGCCCAATCGCGTGTGGAAATTCCCGCACACCCCTGAAATACACTACCCTGCTGATTTCGCGTGTGAGACTTCCCCCGCACCCTGTAATACACGTACCCTGATGGAATCGCGTGTGGAACTTCCCGCGCACCCCTGAGATACGCGTACCCTGCTCGCACAGGCCCAATCACGTGTGGAAATTCCCGCGCACCCCTGAAATACACGTACCCTGATGGAATCGCGTGTGGAACTTCCCGCGCACCCCTGGAATACACGTACCCTGCTGTAATCGCGTGGTAACTTCCCCTGCACCCTGAAATACACGTACCCTGCTGATATCGCGTGTGGAACTTCACGCGCACCCCTGAAATACACGTACCCTGCGGAAATCGCGTGTGTAACTTCCCATGCACCCTGAAATACACGTACCCTGCTGATATCGCGTGTGGAACTTCACGCGCACCCCGAAATACACGTACCCTGATGGAATCGCGTGTGGAACTTCCCGCGCACCCCTGGTATACACGTACCCTGCTGATTTTGCGTGTGAGACTTCCCCCGCACCCCGTAATTCACGTACCATGATGGAATCGCGTGTGGAACTTCCCGCGCACCCCTGAGATACGCGTACCCTGCTGGCACGGGCCCAATCGCGTGTGGAACTTCCCGCGCACCCCTGGAATACACGTACCCTGCTGTAATCGCGTGTGTAACTTCCCCTGCACCCTGAAATACACGTACCCTGCTGATATCGCGTGTGGAACTTCACGCGCACCCCTGAAATACACGTACCCTGCGGAAATCGCGTGTGTAACTTCCCATGCACCCTGAAATACACGTACCCTGCTGATATCGCGTGTGGAACTTCACGCGCACCCCGAAATACACATACCCTGATGGAATCGCGTGAGGTACTTCCCGCGCACCCCATTGATACACGTAGCCCGCTTGCTGTGCTGGTACAGGGTTAGCGCAGCCCTTTGCGCTGGATTGGGTATATTGATGGCTTTTCCCTGCGCGAGAGGCGTTCTTGGGGGCGTAACTGGCTCTGCTGCAGGGTCGTTGCGCCACTGTGCGCCACGGCTGGTTTTGGTGGCTGGAATCCATGAATACGCTGTGCGCGGAATTGGATTTTAGCGCACGCGGCTGGCGCAGGGATTCGCACGCGTACACTGTGCGCCAGCCGCGTGCGCCACTTGTGCACTGGATTCTAGGAATTACCCCCTAAAACTACTCAATGTGACATTCCTCAGCTTCTTCAAAAATGTAGGGGCCCCCCTTCGCCCATGCCCGGATCTTGGTAAAGAATCTTTCCCATGTGGTTGGTCCCTCCTTATTCCACACTACTGATCTTGTCTTGCACTCTGATCTAGAACCCCTGTGCTCAAGTCTATGGCCTGCTAATATTGAGAACAAAACGGGGCAATCAGTGTTGTAAATTGGAATGATCATTTTAACAAAGCCTGCAGACATGTAAATAGCGGGCACAGAGCGCGTATTGGGTATTATTAAAGAAGTCATTAGAAAAGCAATTGGTTAGGTTAATGGGACTAATCCCACGAGCTGAACATTAACTAAGGATTCGGAAGGCAACAAACCAGGGCTGGGCCTGAAAGACTTGGGAAAGTGACATAATTCATTGCATGTCACTCGAGTTGGTGTCATGTGGTGCTATGCTTCCAAAACCTGCTTACTTAACCTATGTCCTGATAATGTAAGCTCAATTAGTCAATTGTGGAAATGTGCATGTGGGTTATCCACGTGGGATCATGGGCACGTAAGCAACCTGGCATGTGGATAATCATATTGAATAAGCAAAAGAGAGGGATAAGGAAGGAGAGAAAAGGATGAGAAGAGAAGAGGCGAATACAAATAGATGAACAGTTGTTATAGGAACAGTTGTTGAATTATAGCATACCATATTCGGGTAGTAGAAGCCATATATCAGCATAGGGAAGCACTCCGTAGATGCTTTGAGATCATTGAAAAACAGGATAATTTTGAGGAGGTTACTGTGCATGAGGCCCGGGGATTCATTCGAACACTGAAAGAAAAGGAGTTCCTTTTCTTCCTTTATTTGTTCAATGACATAATGCCCCATGTTGACATTCTATATAACCAGCTTCAGAAGCGAGACGTTGACTCTGTGTATGTGCAGAAACCTACTGCTACTTTTATCAAGTGCATGGGCAGAGTACGTGAAAGCACTGACAATTTGGAAGCTAAACTTCCATCAGAGGCAACTTTTGCAAGTCGCAATATAAATACGACCACTTTGAATCGTTTGGCAAAAGAAGTATGTGATATCATAGTTACACAAGCCCAAGAACGCTTTTCATTTACTAAATACTTGGAGGGGGCCAAATTGTTGCAGAGTGACCTATTTCAAAAGCATGGACAGTCTTTTCCCAATGATGCACTGACTGCAACTGTCCAAGTGTACCCCATGTTAAACAAGGAAAGACTGCGCACTGAGCTTTCAATTGTTTATGAGAGACCTGATTAGGCCGTTTTTATATTATGAGCTTCTCGTTTGGATTCAGAATTTCACCCCTGGCTCTCTTTTTTCGCATCACGTTTAATGATATTTGTGCTTCTTGTTTGTTTTGTTGTTATGTGTGTGCACTCTGAGGCCCATGGGCGTGTGGCGCGGTGTTACAAGAACTTTGAATAAATAAATAAATAGTGTTTCCGCCATCAGTCTAGTAATAGTGCTCATGTACATGTGCTTTGGCCTACGCTGTCGCAGCAGCCACAGCACTGCCTCCAGGTCATGCTTCACCACTGCCCATTCCATTGCTACCCACTGATTCCCAGCTTTCCCAGAGAACCATTCCCGTATGATCTGCAATTGGGACGCCTCATAGTACAATCTGAAATTCGGAGCGCCATCCCTCCTTCCCCTCTCGGGGATGTCAGTAATGCTCGACTGACCCATGCTCTCTTGCCCTCCCATATAAAATCACTCGTTGCCTTCCTAATCTGGAATAAAAATGGATTCGGTACTGAGACCGGGAGTGCTTGAAATAGGTAGAGCAGCCTAGGGAGCGTCGCCATCTTCACCGCCGCCATTCAACCCATCCAGGAGATCTTAAGTGCCTTCCACTTTAGGGGGTCCGCCTTAATGGTTGCCAGCATGGGCGAGTAGTTGGCCGCATACCAACCAGCCCGGTTTGGAGTAATCCTAATTCCCAAGTTTTTGATCTCCCGTGGGCTCCATATAAATGGTGACTCAACCTTCAACCCTGCCACCTCCCTGCTCTTAACCGTGAGGTTCAATAGTTTCTGATTTAGTTATGTTGATCTTGATGTCCGAGGCCGCCCGGAGTCCAATAGGATTTCTCTACTTGCCCTCAACAATTCCCCTAGACGTGCCAGAGTTAAGAGCATATCGTCTGTGTAGGCTGCTACCTTATGCTTACCAAATGGTATCCCATGCACATCATCTGATTCCCTTATTAATTCCAGCAATGGTTCTAAGTATATGGTGTATAGCAAGAGTGAGAGGGGACACCCCTGCTTGGATGACCTGCTCAGTTGAATACCAATGGTCATTGACCTGTTAATCAGGAGACGCGCCATTGATGAGACGTAATTTGCCTGAACTATTCGTAGGAAGCTCCCTCCCAAACCCATCCTTTGCATCACACGGAATAGAAAAGGCCACTCCACTCCATCAAAGGCCTTCTCAGCATCGAGGGATAGTAGGACTGCGGGAACCGAGGATTTATTCACCTTTTCTACCAGATGTGCTACTCGTCTTATATTATCGAACGTCTGCCGCCCATATACAAAATAAGGCTGATCCGGATGGATTAGAGGGGGCTGTACTCCCCCTGATCTATTGGCCAGAATTTTTGTGTACATTTTTGCATCCACATTTATTAGTGCTATTGGCCTATATGATGTGCACTGCTTATAGTATTTATTGGGCTTAGGGAGGATAATGATTTTCACCTCATCCATTGACACCGAAATTCTGCCTGACTCCCGGAAGCAGTTAAATAGGCTAGTCAGTTGTGGGACCCATAATTCCGCAAATGTCTTATAATAATGAGCTGCAAAGCCATCTGGTCCTAGTGCCTTATTGGGGTAGGGGGTCCCTAATAACCCTCCGGACCTCGCCTTCTATGATCTCCTGTCCTAGCTGCTTGCTTTCCTCCTATCCTACTTTGGGAAGGCGGATCCTCTCCAGGATGTCCGCCTGCGCTCTATCTGGCGGGGTTTATAGTGATAATGTCGAAAAAGAAATGTTGACTTACAAAAAAGTCGAAAAAAAAATGTCGAAAACAATAATGTCGAAAACCTATACATATAATGAAAAGTCAATTTTTAGAAAAAAAAATGTCGAAAAAAATGTCAATTAGCACTATCAATAAATACATAAACAAGAAGAGTATCATTTACTAGGGGGGGTCCCCCCCAACCCCCCTCACCCAACACCCCCCTGCCATCCCCCCCACCTCCCCACCACCCCCCCACCCCCCACCCCCCCTCTCACCCCTCATACTCAACACATTTTAATTATATATATATTTATTTTTATTTTTCGAAAAATTCGAAAAAATGTAGAAAAAAGTCGACATTATTGGTTTTCGACATTATTGTTTTCGACATTATTTTTTCGACATTTTGACTGTCGACATTATTTCATTCTACATTATGACTGACCACCATTTGGCGGTTTCTGAGACTTGTATAGGTCCTTATAGTAGTTGACAAAGCACTCCTGAATCTTCTCTGTGCGGGTATGGTGGGACCCTTGATCGTCTATTATAGCAGTGATATTATTTTTACCAGATGCCCCCCTAAGAAGTCTTGCTAGTAACCTGTCGGCTTTATTCGCTTTAGCATAAAATTCCTGGTAAACAAATAATAACAACCTTTCTGCCTTCTTGGTCCTTAAAACATTGAGCTGGCCCACTGCTTGATGATATTCCCTCAATGTTTTCCTAGATGGGGCATTCATGGCCTGCGTCCCACTAACCCCAACTTCAGCCTCTAGCTGGTTTTCGAGGCCTAACAGTTGCCTATCCCTTTGTGCTTTTAGAGCGATGAACACCCCCTTAATCATAGCTTTGAACGCATCCCAACAAACACTCTCCCCGTGTCTCTCAGGCTTTATTGAGGGCAAAAAACTCCTTAATCCTCTCCTCCAATTCACCCCTAATGACCGGGTCCCGCAGAAGCTCTCCCGGTACCCTTCAACCCCACATTCGGATCTGCATTCAGGCAGCTGCAAGTCCATTGTGACCACTGCATGGTCCGCTATCCCTAATGGGCCCACCTTAATACCCACAGAACTATAAGCATGGTGTCTCACAAGGCTAACATTAATTCAGAACAGGGCCTTAATTAGAAATAGACAGTTGGTTGGCTTGACGCCAAGGAAGATGGCCGCTTAGATCTGCCGCTCCGTCCCACCTTTATATATAGTTACGGCATTTTGTGTGTTCATTACTTCATTTATCCTACCTTTGCCCTGCTGTGACAGCGTAAATACGTTCTGTCGGCTGGCACGGAAGCTCCGACCTTATTCTGCTTTTAAGGAGTTTGTTCCACGGTACGGCGTCATGCGACCGCTTGCTGCACCTCGTAGGGTCAGCCCTTCGTGAGGAGACCCTCGGCGTCCCACCCACAGTGATGCGCCGGCTTTGACCTCATCAGCTCCTCCTCCAGAACAATGCCACCATATGAGACTGTCTTGTACTGCACAGCTACTGCCTTTGTATACACGTTAGAACAGCATTTTATTTGGCAGTTTATGAACTATTCAACAGTTTTGATTGCAACGTTTGGTGCACTTGACTCTATTCACTGGGCCCTTTTGTGCTCTACGTTGCATAACAATGGCAAGAAAGCGGTGCGGTATATTGTCATAAGAATCACTATTTTTTCCTTCGACTTCAGATCGCATTGAAGGTATGTTGATGGACTTCTGAGCTACTTAACAACTTTTTTATCGCTGCATGTGAATAACTTTACTCCGTCACCCGGTGCTGTGGTAAAATACCTGCATTACATTATAGCAAAAAGGGGGAGCTTGTGACAAAGTGTCATAATTGCTGCATCTTTCTTCACATCTGTCCGCATTTATTGAATGTGAATGAGTTTCAGTGTTTTCCAGCAGTTTTCATTGCGGCTTCCGGCGAACTTTACTTCAATCGTTGTTGCTGTGATATATTATGCTACAACCTAACATATTAAGAGGAGGGTTTGATTTGCCCATGTGTTACAACGTGGACCAATAAAGTGATCAATAACTAAAGGAAAAAGGAAAAAGAAAAAGAGAGGGCAAGGAAAATAAACAGCAAATCACTAAGTGTACTACCAAAACTAAGTCATTAGTCCATTTAATCTTAAGGAGTGTAAGCACAGATGCTACGTCTGATTGATGCATGAACCTGATTTTCCTATATTAGGCTGTTTTCTGATACCCTTCTTGGAATCACAGTAGTCTGCGAATATTCTAAATCTTTTACACTCCCTAGGGTTGTCTCTGATTCTGGGAACCAGTGCTGCCACCACCCTACATAACATTTTCCAACAAAGCTCTCCCTTGTATCTTCTGCTTGGTTTGAATTCTACGGTACCTTCAGGTTAGTTGTCTCTATCCCGAATATAACCCATCCAATAACTTGGCAACAATGGCTACCAGCAAGAACAATCAAAAAACTGTACCAGCCACAAAAGACTCTAACCTTTCTTCAACCAATTTGAAAAGGCCTAAAAGTAACTCACCACCACCGCTTAGCTTATCAGATCCAGCTAGAGAGGCCATTTTACTAGAAATCAGACCTCTACAGCCCTTCATCAAGACTATGAATCAAAAACTTCAACAACTTGACAACAGATTGATGCTGGGCTTCGAAACAGAATGGAGGAGGTGGTGAGAGGAGTTGGTCTTGTAGAGGATGTTTTCCCCAGGGTGTTGCAGCTTGAAAGGTTTATCAAAGACCTTCATAAACACAATGAGTACTTAGAAAATAGAAGTAAACACAACTATCTTCGAATATCACGTCTGCCTGAAGGTTGTGAAGGGTCAGACCCCATCGCATTTTTGCAAAAATGACTACCTTCTATTCTTCATTTACCCGTGGATACTTCATTCAGCCATCAGCGTGCTCATCGAATTGGTCAACTAAAGGTCTCTACTTCCTCTCGCCCTCCTCCTCTCGTCCTCATTTTGTGCCTTCTCGAATACACTCAGCTTCAGTTTATTTTATCAACATCCAAAGAAATAAAATCCCTTACTTGGCATGGAAGTAAATTATATATGTCACAGGATGCGGCTAGGAGTACTGCTCCACACAGAAAGGAATTCTTATCCTTTTGCCCTGCTCTGAAGCAGCTCAATATCCGGTATGGGTTATATCACCCATGCTCCTTCAAAGTCACACACGAAGGTCGATCTGCCATGTTTGATGATCCAGGTAACTGGAGGGACAGCTCAAAGAGATGTGGGAGGACCTAAGAGCTAATGGTACTGGAAACGAAAGGGGGGCGTCCTACCACATAATTTTAGTCACTTTACATGTACATTTCTGTAAAGGCTTAACTATTTAGCATGCTTAGTGTAACGAGAGCTGTATTGCTGAGCTAACTCTCATACAAAAAGGGTGAGCAATCAAGCCCTTAAAGGTGTCACTTTAGCTTATTTATTTAGCCAGTGTTAGGAGATGCAGATGCAATTCCGCATTGAATTCACATTCCAATTTTAGTGTTTCATATTCATGTAAAACAAAAACATTAATTTAATCAACAAATGCATAGAGGAAAAATAGCAAATGCATGGAAGAATATTGACAAACAAACATATAAAAACACGTGCTTATTTTCAGAGCTGTGTAAACATTGGTGGTTAGCCTCAGTGTGCAGCATGTACAAAAAGCATAATATTGAGTTCTTTCACAGGGCAACCAACTGTGTAATAAAAAGAAAGTCAAAATCAAGAATCAAAAAAACATTCTTTCTGACATTGAGTATTTTGAAGTTGGCTCTTAGGAAAAGGACCTAGTCATTGGTCTACGTCTGGAGGTAGATCGAATTATGATGCGGGATGGGGGGAAGTTAGCCCTCAAGATGAAATGGTCCGTGACGTTTCGGCAGGAAGCCTTCTAGGAAACCTAGGTGAGCTCCAGATTGTCTGAGCCCCTCTCCCATGTTCTGTTCCTCATGTAGGGAGACCCAGTCGAGGCCCATGAAGAAGGCTTCCTGCCAAAACGTCACGGGACCATTTCATCCTTCTTCCCTTTATTAAGAGGTACACGACAGGGTTGCCCTCTTTCCCTATTTTGTACATCCTCTCTCTGGAACCCTTATTATAACTCATTAGATCTAACAGAAATATACCAGGAGTCCCTGGGGGAATATCAAATATTAAAATAGCTGCATACGCCGATGACATCCTTATCCTTATAAAAAATCCCAAACTTCACCTCCCCAACCTGCTGAACACACTCAATCAATTTGGCCTAGTATCTGGATACAAACTCAATAAAGATAAATCAGAAATTTTACCTCTTAACTCCTATTGTTTCAAACATGATATGGATGTCTTTGGTTTCAAATGGTGTAATGACTCTATCAAATATCTTGGCATCCGCTTTGCCTCCACGATTCATGACACTATTAAACTTAACTCGCAGATATTGTTGGACAAACTCAAAGATTTAACATCCCGGTGGTCTCCCCTTTATCTTTCATGGTGGGGTCGGCTAGACACAATCAAAATGATGCTCTACCCTAGTGTCTTATATTACTTGCAGCTCCTTTTGGTCCCACTGTGCCTCTCTTTTTTCAAATCTATCTATTCCATCCTACTCAATTTCCTCTGGGGTCATGTTAAATGTACAATAATTGCCATTACCAAATTGAAGGCTCCATATGACATGGGAGGTGTTAGGTTTCCGTATTTCAAATTATATCACTCCGCATTCCTTCTCAAACAATCCCTCTGCTGGTTTGCCCCTCTTGATACATCGGATATTCCCTCATGGTGTACATTTGAGAAACATCTGGTTCATCCTTATAAATTAGCTGACCTCATTTACCCATTTAACCAATCCTCTATAGCTTTATCTGATCCCATTAAAGCCTCCATTTCAGCCCTGAAAGTATTTCTCTTCCCTCATACTAAAACTCCTAACAATAGCCTCTCCCCTTTGCTTTCGCACAATAAAAACATTGTTAATAATAATAGAACCCTATGTTGGAAATTCTGGTTAAAAAAGGCATTCTATTCATTCAGCAAATTGTAAATAGCTCTTCTATTCTTTCCTTTCAAAAATTAAAACATCTGTTCTCCGTTTCTAATGCAGACTTTAATTTTTTTAACAAATCGGTCAATTCATGTCTCGACGAACTCCACCACTTCTCAAATGATATCATTTCACCTGATGCCTACAGACTTTTGCAGCTAACCATGGTCTCTGTCTTGAAAGCCTCTACATTTTATAAAGTTCTCTCCTTATCGTCTGTGGTATGTCCTGTTTGCTTGTTATGGGAAAGGGACTTTGGTTGTGCTTTTGAAGACCGCACATCGACCCTGGTATTCTCCAAAATCAAATGTGTTTCAGTGTCAGCTAATGTTACACAACATCTGTTCTTCTTCATTCACAGGGCATTTATTACTCCTGCAAATCTATCCAAATCTAAGATTGATGCTGTTGATAAATGTTGGTCTTGTGGTTACACCCCTGCTTCATATGAACATATGTTTTTTAACTGTCCTTTTGTTTTCAGATTTTGGCATGATATAGGTAAATAATATTAAACTTATTTTTATGGTCGTTGTTCCACTATCTTTTTTTAATATCTTTTTGGGTAGCCTGGCTGTCAACACCAGTGTTTGGCATGCCTCAGCCAAACTTTATGATCTGTTTATCATCATTGCTCTAAAACGTATAACAGCTAACTGGAAAGATTCACACATTCTTTCTGTCAGGGGCTGGTGGAACAACATATGCCACATACAAAGAATGGAACTATGTATGGCTAATTATCAAGACTTAATTCCTAAGTACAATGTCAAATGGACTTTTTAAATTCGTTATTTAGACTGTTTCAATGCTTCGTCGCATGGCACCTGAGCTTTGGTATGTATATTCGACTCTCACTTGCTGTTTTGAATAGAAATTGGATTCACCTGTGCACTCCACTTGATGCCATCATTATTGCATTTTAACAATACTGAATATTATATCGACCTGTTATGTCCCCCCTCCTTCCTTATGTTCTGTTCTTGTTCGTAGCTTGTCTGTCCCCCAGTCTGTCTCCCCCTTGTTTGTCTCAGCAAATCAACTGTATTTCCTCTGCAGATTTCACGGTTTTATTATTCTCTCCATAATTCATTGCTGAATATTAATCCATTTAATTTCATCTGTTGATTATATATCTAGAATTGATCCGAAGCGCACCTTGATGTTTTTATGCCTTCCAGAATTTCTGCATTGTTTCAAAGTTGTTTCATTGTTCAAATCCTAATAAAAATGTATTAAAATTTAAAAAAGAAATAGACAGTTGGGACAGAGAGTTCTGCGAAAATCACATATTTTATACTTATGATAACATCATAAAATCATTGGTCTCATTCGATTAGACATAAAAACACATATGCATAGAAACATATTTTTCAATCAAATAAAGACACAACAAATTGAATAGTGCTAAAAAAGCATTTCATTCTACACTAAATGGGGAATCCAAAGCATGGGTATTTCATGGACCCTTCTTCACCTAATACACCCACAAAAGTGCTTCAAACCGCATCTGAAGCCCTACACTACTTTGCTTCTCATTGCTTTTCATTGTTATATCTGCAATGATTCGACAGAAAAAAGGGGTGACATATAGAACAGTGATTTGCCAGTTTAGTGTAGATTGAATTGCTTTTTTTGGTAAGTGTCAAGTATTTTTTCAACCTATTCCATAGAATAGGGGTTGGACCAGCCTCAGGAAGAAATGGTGGTGGTGAAGCCATTTATATTTGTAATCTTTAATAATGTTGTCCAAGTTGGTATTTATTGTATCTTGTTTTGTACTTTATCTCAGGAGTATTGTCTTGTGGAGGTGCTTATGTGCTTTGCAAAATCCAAATGTACATAAATTCTCAATTTTCCACATTAGATGTAAAAATGTTAGTGCTCTAGTCTTCCCAGTGGCGGTTGGTGAATCTTTTAACTGGAGGGGCATGAATGTATACAGTTAAGATGTGTGAGTGACTGAGCACAGCGAGGGAGCCCAAACCAAACCAGGGGACCTACATTGCCAGTCTAACCATGTAGTAACACTTATTATGTTTGCTTTACCCATGATGCCAAGTAGAAAATGCCATTCCACATTTAGAAAGTATATGCAGACTGGCACAACTGTTGGCAGTCTACATATACTTTCTTAATGTAATGTGGCATTTTTTATTTGTCATCAAGTTTAAAGCAACCATGATCGGTGTTATCACATTGTTAGACTGGCCTACATTAAATGTAGGTCATTCTAACTACGTAATACTCATCATGCTTGCTTTATCCTTGGCACACAGTCAAGGGTAAAGCAAACATAAATGTTAATACGTGCATAGACTGGCCTACATTCAATATAGGCCAGTCTATCCACTTAATACCACTTATCCTGTTTGCTTTACGTTGATACCTTAATGCACAGTAAAGATTGCATCAAGAGTAAAACAAAATAGAATACCATAACCCCAGCAATACCCACCCCTAATTAATCCGACAGGTCTCTGCAACAAACAAACAAAAAAGTGTAGCTGAGTGCATGTCCCTACTCAGAGGAAGGCAGCACAGTCCCCCGTACAACTAAAACACATAGATGACAAAACTGCCTGTTACTTAGACAAGGGGGTGGCCTGCCACTCAGGCGAGAGGGTACCTCCCCCACACATAGTGGTGGACTGCGACTGAGTCTTCCTCCAATATAGCTGCTGTGCGCCGTGACGAATTACAGGTTCAGGCTTTCTTTGTTTGCCGGGCTCCATGATTTGAGGAGCTTTGCACTTTGTCTATGCTTTTCCACCCGGGCACCATATCGCACGCCTCTGTGACCCTCCTTTATGTTATATTATGTATTTTCTTCTCACCTTCCTTTTGTCAGCAGCCGAGTGAAGGTTTCGCGGAGTGCAAAGGATGCCAAGGAGGTTTTGCGGTCTGTTGGGTCCGTTTGGTCATCCGCCTCACGACGACTCGTCACCATTATTATGGCTCCGAATTCAGGTCAATTACAGCAAACGTTATTGAGCGACTGCAGGCAACTTTCCTCCACCAGCCAACCAACCTTTCCCAGCCCTCTCCAGTGCTTTAAGTAGGGTAAGAAATTGAGGGAGGGCCCTCATTTGGGGGAATGGCTTCCATGTTGGGCCTGGCCCAAAAAATGCACAAACCATAGTAAGGTGCGCAAATATATAAATGCATGTAAGCATGTATATATTTGTTTGCGTACCGTGTACTTTTCAAGCCATCTTTTATAAACATAGAAATTTGTAACATATTTCTATGTTTATAAAAGATGGCTTGAAACGGACACAATTCAAGCCATCTTTTATAAAGCGTTGAGGATCTTTTATGAAGCTTTGCCAACGGACAAAGACGCCTCAGGCTCAGTTATCTGTGCTCTGCAGAGCAGATAGATCACAGAGCCCGAGGCGTCTTTGACCCCCAGGGAACCCGCAGGCTCCAACAAAGGCACCATAACTTCCTCTTGTGACCCCTCACACGAGGGGTCACAAGAGGAAGTTACAGTGACTGACAGAAGTGCCAGCCAGCCGCAGCAACGCTGCGGCTGGCTGGCACTTCTGTCAGCTTGCCTGACATTAAAATTTCAGGCGCATCTCCCGTCACGGCTACGGCGGTGGCGGGATAATGTGTCCTGCCATGGCATGGTATGACTGGGGGGCCCCGGCAGAGCCCCACTTTTTGGAGACTGCCGGGGCCTGGCCCCAGCACACTTAAAGCACTGGCCCTATCTCTCCAATGTCTGACCCTTCCAGAACCACAACCCATTGCAGAATCCCTCACCCAAAACCCCAGCCCATAACACGCAGTCTCATTTTAAATCGGACGGGGCATTAAATGGAGACGTAAATGCAGCACTGACAAGAGAGAGGAGTGGCACAGAACGAGATAAGATCCCCCATCTCGTGAGTGCTCTTCATTGTATGGTAGAGAAGAAAGTTGGGTTCTAGGTAATGAACAACACTCCTGTGCTGACCTCAGTGAGTAGTTTGCTTGGATTCTATCAGGTTCAGCAAGATCACAGGTTGGAAGAGGTAAACCCAATACCTCTTGACAAAGGAGTTTATCGAGACGTCCTGGTTACCTTGCAAGAAGAGTATTATGATCCTTACGCGTTTTAAGCTGTGGTTTTTACAAATGTGTTTTTATTTACATTGAAGCATAGTCTAGACACCTTGCCTGCATGAATGAGATTTTCATAGAGACGTATGATGAATGGATTCCTATGGGGATCCACGCTGGTTTTGCAGCTGATCAAGGCAAGGCAGCCACCACTGGAATCCATTAGTAAATGCCTCCTGCAAAGTGTATCTGCAGGCAGCGTTTGTTTTTCAATGAGAAAGAGTGGAAAAAGAAAGAATAAAAGTGAGTTTGCTTCACTTTTACGCTTTCCTTGTACACTCTGCCATGTTGATATTTTAAATTGGTGGTGACCCCACAGTGGGTACGTGCTAGCGTTGGGGGTCCCTAGTATGCAATTTACGATTTCTTTTAAAATGAGGGTGCAGGTGTCCAGAGGAACTGACTGAAGGAGAGCGGGTGGGCACTTGGGATGCTGTGAAAGGGGTATATTTGGGGGAGGGCATTGTGCAAGCGCAGTCAGCTGTGGATTGGACGCGGGGAAAGGGCAATGAGAGGAAATACTGGGAAAATACTTTTCTTGCACACGGGTACGATCAGACGAAGGGAATGGGGCTGGTTCATTTGAGGGTGATGTAAAACAGTACACTGGCTGCATGAGTTCCAGATGGGTTTCGTCCCAGGTCCTCACAAACCATGAAGAAGCAGGGTCTCGGGTACTTGAGGCCTGCACCCATCAACACCTAATGTTTCACACATGCCTCTCCCAATACTAGGCTCCCCCACCCTACCCAAGCCCCCTCCCCTTTATTTGAGCACCAGTTGCTAAATGGTAGGAGTGTGCTACACAAGACCACTGTACACTAGTTGCACTTGGTGATGAACCTCTGCTGATGGGCCAGTTGTGCAGCCACTCACTGCAGGTCACTGAGTGACTTCGGTCATGCCTCTCCCCTTGAAGTGGACGGCCTATGTGACACAGGGCCCCACCGTGCTGCATGCCAATCAGGCTCAGGGATGGACCAGTCTATATGGAGATGTGATTAGAAGCCTGGTTAGGACTGTCTGGCCCACAGCGAAAGAACAACATGAGCAAAGAAAGTACACAAATCCCTGGGGAAAGGACCGCTGCACGCGCGGCTTTTCATCCTGCGAGGACTTGTTATTGGAAGCGGGCAGACACGGGTATGGACCTGTGTGGAACCCTGGGGGTTAGGGTCATGTGGCTGGGGGCGTAAGACAGATCTACCCATCCCCGGTGGTGGCACAGTGCCTGATCAATGCCTGGGTGGGTGTTTATTGATTTTGTGCTCAATGCCTGCTGTCTATTTATAGATGCTGACCTTATTAGTGGCATCAAGGTCAGAGTAGGCTTGTGGAGCCACTTTGTGATGCACAAATCATGCCCTGGGGAGAGATTTATATGTCAATTTCCGAGCTTTGGATGGCGTCACCTTGGAGCTAACCCAGGCAGCTCGTTGATGCTGTGGTAAGCTTGTGTGGGTGACCCGTACTTGAGTTTACTTTATGTATTTGCAGGCAAGTGGAGCCACAAAGGACAATCGATAACCGGGAGCATAGTTTCCAGCATGATCCATTCCAATCTGTAGCTGCTCATCCAGACCAGTTTCTGATTTCTCCATTATAAAACTCACATTACAAATCTCAGAATGCAATGAAAAAAAAGAGGACTGGATAGGACCCTATAGAATGGAATGGATCCATGTTGGCCACTATGGGAGACGGCCTCGCCTGGTGGCAAAAGTAGACTCTCTCCAGTAGAAGATGGACTAGGTAGAGGGACTGGACTGCAGGAAGGGACGGAGCAAGAGAAGCTGGCTTCTGAAAAAGCTGGTTTGACAACGTTGTTAAAGAATGCTAGCAGCCAAAGGTTTGTCACAAAGGGGTCCTTTTCTACATTTGCTATGCATTTGGTAGTTTTGCTGGGCACTTCCCAACTGATCAAGTCTGCCCCAGAGCAGCACAGCCTGTGCTATAAGGGGCCCACCTCTGTGTTTCTGTGGGTGGTTGAAACTGGGCTGGCTGATGCAAGAGTTGTGCTTGGAATTTAGGTTTCCGCTGGGACCCAAATTAGGTGTTTCCATAGTTGGTCAGGGCTTGCCCCAGAAGGCTCTGTGCAAGGTGTAATCATTCTTTGTGAAGTGGTGGGATGTGGGCACTCTTGGACAGGTCGAAGGACATCCTAGCCATCTGGTTTTGTACCCTCTGCAGAGTTCAGTGTTTTTATTTTGAACAACCCCCACGCAGAAGACGTTGCTTGCAATAGCAGAAGCTTGAAATGGCCGGTGTCTTGTACTAGAGCTATGGGGGGACCTTTCTGAGCACGTGCCACTGAAGATTGGCTGCCTTCAGCCCGAATTGGGATGGGGGATGCCCTTGTTATTAACTTTCTCGACCATAGTTGGGGCTATGCCAACAAAGCTAGGTCTTACTAAAGGAAGATTGTGACGGGATCCGGTACCAATGAGATGCCGCTGTTTTCACTGGCAATGTTTAATCATGCATAAGTATGGTGCAAGCAATTATTGGGGAAAACTATTTCAACAAGTCTGATGGCAAGTCAGAAACATGGCTTTTCTGAGCTGGCTACTGCACACGGGATAGTCTCAAGCACTCGCTGCAAGACAAAGAACAATGCAAAAGAGATGGAAAGGTCCAACTTAAAGGCCAGGCGTTCTACATTATATTGCTCGGGTGCTGTGACAAAATAACTGCTGTTCTGCAGGAGTAAAAGGATGAGTAGTGGCTGAAGTGCCTGCTCAGCCCCAAACTACTACTAAACCAGCAGTGATCCCAATCATGAAGGTGAAACAGGGACAGCCTGACAGGTACGCCTCCCGCTCCTCTTAGGCTAGTGCAGTCCGAGGGCAGGATCTACTCTTCAGGAGGGTTATGAGCTGGGACAGAAGTAACACAATCAACAACAATACTGGGGTACCAAAATAAAAGGATATCCAACCAAGGTTCTATTCAAATTGGATATTTAATTAAACTAACACCAATAAAAACACTACTGGCCCATGTCTATAAGGGAAAACACAGAGCAACCAGACTTTAAAATGAAGGGGCACTTCAGGTTTGCAAAATGGGTTGCTTAGGCAGAGATTTCAGTGGGAAAATGTCAAAGTTGTTGAACATGTCTTTCAAAACGTAGATAAGGAGGGCTTATAGGTCTATACGGTCCTTAAAGGCGGACCAGGGGGACAGGGCCACGTTGAATACCTTTGTTTCTTGACTTTCAGGGTGGTTGGGTCAGATCAAGACAATGCTTCTACTAGGCCGCGTGGGCGTTGTAAATGTCTTGAAAGGCAGGTAATTGGATCAAAGTACTTGAACTTCCAAAGGCAGAACTGCAAGTCCTGTAGCAGTCCCAAGTGAGTTGAGAATGTTCAAACCAGCTTGAAAAGTATCTCAAGACAGTAGCTAGAGGTTGGGCTGCTTTATGGGCTTTGCAGTCACTGGGTGGCCCAGTCTGGGTTCTCAGGGGCATTGTGGGACATTTCTTCTGCCCTTCTTAACAAGTACAGTTTGTAAAGAGCACTTGCAGGTTTCTGCCACCTCTAGTGAGCAGGTCCTGGCTACCAGTGGTCTCAGATGCAGTAGGCCTTGTCCAGCCAGCTGGTCATCTCAACTGGGCCCTTTGGATGATTCAAGAGTAGAGCTTGCCTGTTTCTTGGAGGTCTCTGTATTCACCTCTATAACTGAGTACTTTGGAAGCGGATTGTACCCACAACAAACTTCCAGATGAATCCTTAAAGAATGGTGCAAAGGTGAATAAACTAAGGGGAGGCTCCCCCCACCCACCTTATACAGGCGAAATGACACCACGGATTGGTCTATAGCAAGCCTGTTGTTAAGGACCCAATACCAGCTACTGTAACAACTGTCATTTGTCTTGGGATATCATGCCCAGATTGTTTTGGAGGACACAGGGAAGGGGGGTCCCAAAGTCTGGGAGCCCTAGAACAATCCAAGATGGTGTGACCCCATTTTGGACTGAAGCTGTCTCCTGGGCTACTCTAACTCTGCCTCTTCCTCTGTCTGCCTACATCAAAAGGACTCCAGTAATCATCGCCCTAGTGAGTGGTGGTCATTGTAATGACAGGACGGTCTTTGAAGCGCTCGTTCCTAGCTGTACCCCCAGGAGGATATGAGAAGCAATCAAAGAGAGAGTTTCCTCAGTGGGAGCCGCGTGGTGGTTGGTACAACCATCCCAGACAAATTGAATACCCACCAGACCCTGCCATGAATGAGTCACTGCTCACCAAGCTGACAACCGAAATTACCAGAAGCGCCTGTGGTTGTTTAATTGGGTAATTCCAGTAGCCACCATGTTAAAATGAGACATGGCTTATATATTTTTATTTACCAACTGCCACCAGGTTTCTGGTGGACACAATTATATTTTTAACCGCGGGCAGGGGGTCGGGTTAAAGTTAAAACACCTCTAAACACAAAGACATCCAGTGGGTTCAAATGGACAACCATTACCTGTCACCTGCCACAATATCTGAATGGCTATGGTCCCCCAGAAAAAGGCTTCATATTAAAACCAAAGGCCACCCAATTTTGAGTGTCATATGGGACATCTGGAAACAGAGCACAAAACTGCATAAAGTCACCACATGGCCATCCCCCCTAAGCCACTTATGGTCTTCTGGTATCAATAACCACATCCCTAATGTAGAACGATTTCAATCATGGTATGAGGCAGGCTTGGCGAGAGTGGGGCAATTACAAAGAAAAGACTCCTTTATAACATTACCAGACTTGAAGGAAGCTCTGGGAATAGGCTCTCTGTCCACATTCCAATATATACGAATAAAAGGTATCCAAACGAAACCAATATAGAAGCCCAAATTAATGAGAGACCTCACTCCCCTTGAGAAGATATTGGATCCGAGAACGGAAATGAAGGGCCTAATATCGGCACTCTATAAAGAGTTGATTATTGCAGGTGGAGGGTCCATAGAAACGCTCAAAGGCCGATGGGAAAGAGACCTAGACGAACAAATTAGTATAGACACGTGGGAAACAATATGTGACGCCGCCACCCACACATCTATTTCAAATCAATACAAGCTACACGCTATCAAGCTCTTACACAGATGGCAGTATGACCCTGTCCGGCTTTCCAAAATGTTTCAAACAGCTAACCCAAAATGTTGGCGAGGGATTGGGGAAAACGCCGATTATTGGCACATGTGGTGGGGATGCGCCCAGATAAAGATTTTTTGGGATGAGGTCCTGGGATGGATCAAGGACATAGATGGCATATCCCGGGTGGCTGACCCCTATCTTATACTGTTTGGTCTCGAGAGGGACGAGGAAGACTGGAATAAGATTAGAGGCCTAGCAACTCAGCTGTTATTAGCTGCCCGAGCAACACTTGTGATGAAATGGAAATCCAAATCCACCCACACCAAGAATGAATGGATTAATGTTGCCACCAATGTATGTATAATGGAACTGATTACTGTATCATTGCATGGGAAGTCATCACAGTGTGAGGCCATATGGATGGACTACAAGAATGAACACCTCCCTAACGGACTGTTCCGTTGACCAGCCAAAATCTACAACTACAATGTACACGAGGCGGCTAGGTGATCAAAGCGAAGAAATGTAACTGTCACGATACCCAGATCCAAGGCGCAGGAGCGATGTTATACCAACCACCCCCACTATGGTCGCGGAGCCCGCAGGTCAAAGCTTACACAGGTTTCCTTGACCAGAGCAGGGAAGGAGGGTTAGGGTCTCGATGGTTGGATAGGTAGGGAGAAGTTAGGTAAACCGGGTTGAGGGCAAGGTAGAGGTTATGGACAGGACAGGGGGATTATAGGGTAAGATTGATTGCTGCGCACTTTTGTTCTGGTGTCCTCAGCCCTTATTAGCTATTCTTTACATGAGCACCAATTTGCACATAAACTCGCCCTTACGCTATCTAGCCCTATGTCAACCGACCAGTACACCGTTTCCAACAATACAATTAGCATGCAGACTTAGCTCTGGTCTTCAGAGTCCTGTCCATGAAGGGAGGTCGAGTCCTTGGGCACGTCTGTGAAGTCTTCTCTCCGTTAGTCCAAGCTAAAAGAAATGACAAGCATTAAAATGTGTCCTCTGAGTTTGCCAGCATTTGCACCATGCCACACTCACACACACACACACACAGTGTTGCCTCTCTGGGCGCGGATTGTGCAAGATAATGCACCAAGAACAGGTGATGTAGAGCAGAATGTACGACTAGTAGCAAGCAGTCTTCCTGCAGACCGCTGCAAATGTGATTATAGGCGTCACTGGATTTGCACAAGCGGTCTTCCTGCAGACCCTCGTAAACACGTGTGCGTTCGAAACTTGGTAAGATGTCACTGGTGTTTTGGCCTCGCGGGTCTATCTTGGTCTCCAGGAGGCGGAAACACCCCAACAACAATACGAACCCCTGCACTGGTTAGTTTTCCCCAAAATATGCGCCTGCGCCTTCGGCGCCAAAGTTATGCCCACTTATCTTTTCGTAATGGTGCAGGGGCTCTGGATGGGCAAACGATGGCCCCCTGCACTTTCCCCTCGATCCCTTTTACTTATCTCGTGAAGGCGAGGGGCCGGGCTGCTGCTCGAGTGGGGCTGGGCCCCTCGCGTGTGATTTTGCTGGAGCTCCGGTCCACACGTCCTCTCGTCGTGGAGTCTCAAGCGCAAGCCCCCTGCCTGGGGCTCTGCGCATGCGCTTTGGGGTGCCGCGCCCTTCCTGGTTCCTGATTGGCCCAAATTGTCCCAAAGCATGGTGGGAATTGTAGTCACTCTGCGCCGGCTGCTGGGCAATGTCGTTTTTAGTGCCTTTTTCCTGCACATAGGGCAAAGCAGCCATTTATATGGTTGCAGCTTCCCACGCAGAGTCTGTTCTGCCACAATAGTCCCCACAACACCCCTGTGAGTAACCTGTCTATGTCTCTGCCTGCCTGTATCCCTGACAGCACTCCCCCTCCCACAGAAGGTAGCTATTCCAGGTTTGCTAGGGTAGTTCCTGTAAAAAGCATGCAGCAATCTGGGGGCATGAATATGCTCTGAGGGTTCCCAAGTGCGCTCTTCAGGGCCATACCCCACCCAGTCCACAAGATAAAACACCTGCCCTTTTTTATCTTGTTTGGAATTCAATATTGCTTGGACTTCGTATTCAGGCTCCCCGTGAACTAACACGGGGGGTGGTTTCTTGGTGGCTATTCCATGTGGGGCAGGTTTCAGAAGGGAAGTATGGAAAGTGGGGTGAATCTTCATTTGGGAGGGTAGAATCAATTGGACAGCAACTGGGTTAATAACCTTGGCTATTGGAAATGGGCCCAAATAACGGGGTTGCAATTTTCTTGGCCCGTCCAGGCGCAGATTGCAGGTGGATAACCACACCTTGTCCCCCACACAGTAAGGCGGGCTAGGTCAGCGACGCCTATCAGCGTAGCGTTTGTATGTGTCTTTGGCTTTTGTGAGATTGCCTTGCACCTCCTTCCACACTTGCTCTATACCAATTCGTTGTCCAACCAACGTAGGTAATTCTGGTTTGGAAGATGGGATAGCCATAGGGAGAATTTGTGGGTGTCGCCCATAAAGGCAATAAAAAGGAGTCTTCTTGGTGGAAGCATGTGTGGCGTTGTTATATGCCAACTCTGCCAACCAAGCATGTTGGACCCAAGTTGCCTCTCTGCTTGTGGCAAAACAGCGTAAATATTGCTCAAGGCATTGATTGACTCGTTCTGTTTGACCGTCAGTTTCGGGATGGTACCCAGATGACAAGTGGACTTCCATTCCCAAAATCTTGCAGAATTCACGCCAAAAGCGGGAAGTGAACTGTGGACCTCTATCTGTAACCACACAGGAAGGAAGGCCATGGAGACGAACTACATTCTGCAGAACTAATTCTGCGATTGTCCCAGCAGATGGGACTCCCTTGCAGGGGACAAAGTGAGCCATCTTCGAAAAGGTATCCACTATTACTAATACGGAGGTATACCCCTGCACCTCGGGAAGATTCACAATAAGATCCATGGTGACGGTGTGCCATGGTACCGTGGGAGTTGGTAAGGGCCGCACGAGCCCCTCTGGTTTTTGGTGACTGGCCTTGTTTCGTGCACAAACTTCGCACTTAGAGACATATTGCAAAATGTCTTGTCGCCACTTAGGCCACCAAAAATGCCTAGCTACCAGTTCCTGGGTTTTTGACTTTCCCGGGTGTCCCGCCAATGATGAATCGTGGCACCATGATATGACCTTTTTCTGTAATTGTTTGGTGGGCAAATATAGGGCTGACCCATGGTGAGGAAGTCCCTCAATGAGTGCATTCCGAGGATCTTGTTTATCCATTGATTTATTTCTGGCATGGTGAAACCTTCAAGAACGGACTCAAAGAAATCAGAAGTGGCACCAACAATACGGGCTGAAGCAATGGTAGGTTGAGGTGAAATCCCAACCTCCTGCCCTGCCGACTCAGGGTATCGTGACAATATGTCAGCCTTTCGGTTGTTGGCTCCAGGTCTATACGTAATTATAAAGGCAAACTCAGCGAAATATTGAGCCCATCGTAATTGGCGGGGGCTTAGCGTCTTGGCGGTTTTTATGAACTGGAGGTTACGGTGGTCCGTTATTACCGTAATGGTATGACGTGCCCCCATCAGATAATGCCACCATTCACCGAGAGCCGCTTTTATCGCCAACAATTCCCGATCGGCAATGATGTAATTTCGTTCGGCAGGGAGTAGTTTCCTTGAATAATAGGCCACAGGATGTAACAGGCCAGTTTGGGGGTCTCGTTGGGACAGGATGGCCCCCGGAGCGTAGCTTGACACATCCGTCTCTACTACAAATGGTCTGGACAAATATGGGTGTTTCAGTACCGGTGCATCAGTGAAGGCCTTTTTGAGCAGTTGAAACCCTGTTCAGCCGATGTATCCCACACGAACCGCAGCCTTTATGAAGAAGCTTTGTGATTGGAATGACCAATGCTGAAAAATTCTTAACAAATCGTCTATAGTAGTTCGCAAACCCCAGAAAAGATTGAATTTCTTTTACATTGGTAACGGGAGCCAAATCCAAGATTGCCTGCACCTTCTTACTATCCATTTGTACGCCAGTCGGGGTCAGGTAATAGCCTAAAAATTCCACGGTGGTACGATGGAATTCGCACTTTTCCAGTTTTGCATAAATATGATGTTCTCGCAGCTTTTGCAAAACCGCACGTACATGTTGGACATGTCCCTGGAGATTATGAGAATAAATAAGGATGTCATCAATATACACGACGGCACATACCTTCAGATATTCTCTAAGAACCTCATCCAGGAAGTTTTGGAAGGCTGCGGGAGCGTTACAAAGACCGAATGGCATAACCTGATATTAGTACAATCCGAACTTAGTTCGGAAGGCGGTTTTCCATTCATCTCCCTCACGCACCCGTACTAGATGGTATGCGCCTCGAAGGTCCAACTTTGTGTAGATAGCTGCATCCCTGACTTGATCGAGAAGGACTGGTATTAGGGGAAGGGGATAACGGTTCTTTATAGTTATCCGGTTCACCCCGCGGTAATCTATGCAAGTCCGGAGTTCTCCAGACTTCTTCGGTACGAAGAACAAAGGTGACGACACTGGTGAATTGGAGTGTCAAATAAAGCCATTCTGTAAATTAGTTGTAATATAGTCTTGGAGGTGATTATTTTCAGCCTCTGTCAGGGCATAAATTCTACTACAAGGTAGGGTTGCCCCTGGCTCCAGACCTATTCGGCAATCGAAGGGCTGATTTGGGGGTAAGGAGTCTGCAGCTTGTTTATTAAAAACATCCACAAAGTCTACATACTCTTGGGGTAGGTCTTCGGGACGCACTACCCTTTGGTTAATAATGGCGCCAGTAGTACACAAAGTAGGCGAAACTCCTTGCCGACAATGTTCTTGACATTGGGGTGAGTTCAGCCTAATTAACCCTGTGGCCCAGTGTATTTGGGGATTATGCTTCTTCAGCCACGGCAATCCCAGGATTAGCCCAAATTGCGGGGCAGCAATGATATCGAAGGCAATTTCCTCCCTATGCCAAGTTCCACATTGTAAAGCCATCAGACAGGTGTTATGTGTTTTAGGCCCAGAGCACAGGGGAGTGCCGTCCACGGCACGTACTGGTTGGGACTTAGATTTCTGCTGTATGGGAATACCTTAGGTAACCACATACTGGGCATCTATAAAGTTCCCCGTTGCCCCCGAGTCTACTAACATAGTGACCTGTTTTTATGTGTTAGGAACTCCAAACAACCATTCAAGGTGACATTCGTGGCATAGTTGGAATGGCCAGCCATGGGGGCCCTGCAATTAAATAGGCTCGACCGGATGACCCCCACTACCGACGAGGCGAAGCGTTTCCCTGGGTTTTAGGCTTGGTTGGGCACTCCGGGACAAAATGTCCATCCTTGCCACAGTACATACAGACGCCGTCTTTCCTTCTTCTTTCGTTTTCTTCCTTGGTTAAGGGACCTCGGGTGGAACCGATTTGATTGGTTCATCACCCTCAGATTTGTCCGCTACCCCCCGGGATCCCTTATACTGATCTAGCCGAGGTACAGACCGGGTGTCCCCCTTTCTCCTATCGCCCCACCTTTTGCCATGCGATGGTCTAGCCGTAGGGCCAGATCAATCATGTCCGAGCATTCCCTTGGCTGTGGGTCGACCTGGGCAATAAGATCCTTAATATCATCTCTCAACCCCTGATAAAATAGAGACATTCTCTTGTCATGGGGCCAATCGGCTTCAGCTACCAGTCGATTGAATTGCGTGACATTAGTCACCAGTTCTTTGTTCCCCTGCTTGAGACTTACCAAATTCCCGATCCTTGCAAAGGGTGGCTGCTCGCCGGTTAAATATTTTCTCAAACTCCCCCAAAAACTCGTCCCAGTCATACAGGATGTCATGATCCTTTTGGACTAAAGGGTTTGCCCATGCAGCCGCATCCCCCGTGAGGTATGATATTACAAAAGCCGTTCGTGACTGAACTGACCTAAAGGCTGCAGTCTTAGTTAAGAAATGGAGACGGCGCTGGGTTATAAAAGTGGAAAACTTTTGAGGGTCTCCTGCATATCTCTCTGTGGGCGCTAAAGGGACAATGGCCTCTGGACTTACGTGCACCTGCACCGGGGTAGGTGGTTGACCAGGTAATGGTGACCCTTGGGCTGCTAAACTACGCACTTGTGCGGACAGGGTGGCGTAGTCCTGTCTGGACGCCGCCAACTCCCCTTGTAAGTCCTACAGAGCTTTGGCTATCTCTTCCATAGCTTCAATGCGGGCTGGTCATGCCGCTCAGGCACCTGAAATATTCGTGGGCTTGCGCTTCTGTCACGATACCCAGATCCAAGACGCAGGAGCGACGTTATACCAACCACCCCCACTATGGTCGCAGAGCCGGCAAGACCAGAGCAGGGAAGGATGGTAGGGTCTCGATGGTTGGATAGGTAGGGGTAAGTTAGGTAAACCAGGTTGAGGGCAAGGTAGAGGTTATGAACAGGACAGGGGGATTATAGGGTAAGATTGATTGCTGCGCACTTTTGTTCTGGTGTCCTCAGCCCTTATTAGCTATTCTTTACATGAGCACCAATTTGCACATAGGCTCGCCCTTACGCTATCAAGCCCTATGTCAACAGACCAGTACACAGTTTCCAACAATACAATTAGCATGCAGACTTAGCTCTGGTCTTCAGTGTCCTGTCCAAGAAGGGCGGTCGAGTCCTTGGGCACGTCTGTGAAGTCTTCTCTCCGATAGTCCAAGCTAAAAGAAATGACAAGCAATAAAATCTGTCCTCTGAGTTTGCCAGCATTCGCACCATGCCACACTCACACACACACACACACACACACACACACACACACACACACACACAGTGTTGCCTCTCTGGGCGCGGATTGTGCAAGATAATGCACCAAGAACAGGTGATGTAGAGCAGAATGTACGACTAGTAGCAAGCGGTCTTCCTGCAGACCCCTGCAAACGTGATTATAGGCTTCACTGGATTTGCACAAGCGGTCTTCCTGCAGACCCTCGTAAACGCGTGTGCGTTCGAAACTTGGTAATATGTCACCGGTGTTTTCGCCTCGCGGGCCTTTCTTGGTCTCGAGGAGGCGGAAACACCGCAACAACAATACGAACCCCTGCACGGGTTAATTTTCCCCAAAATAAGCTGCCTGCGCCTTCGGCGCCGAAGTTATGCCCACTTATCTTTTCGTAATGGTGCAGGGGCTCTGGATGGGCAAACGATGGCCCCCTGCACTTTCCCCTCGATCCCTTTTGGGCTTAAGCATGAAGAGGTACTTATCTCCTGAAGGCGAGGGGCCGGGCTGCTGCTCGGGTGGGGCTGGGCCCCTCGCGTGTGATTTTGCTGGAGCTCCGGTCCACACGTCCTCTCGTCGTGGAGTCTCAAGCGCAAGCCCCGTGCCTGGGGCTCTGCGCATGCGCGTTGGGGGTGCTGTGCCCTTCCCGGTTCCTGATTGGCCCAAATTAGCCCAAAGCATGCTGGGAATTGTAGTCACTCGGCGCCGGCTGCTGAGCAATGTAGTTTTTTGCGCCTTTTTCCTGCACATAGAGCAAAGCAGCCTTTTATATGGTTGTAACTTCCCACGCAGAGTCTGTTCTGCCACAATAGTCCCCACAACACCCCTGTGAGTAACCTGTCTATGTCTCTGCCTGCCTGTATCCCTGACAGTAACAGCCTCACGGACAATTGTCCTGAAACAAATCCCTACCTTCTGAAAACATTTAAGAAGACTGTGACCCTTTAAAAGAACACGCCAAGACGACCAAGAGCTTTGTAACTCGACCTGTAGGGGGCAGGGGGGAGAGAAAATGGGAGGGGGGAAAAAGTCATGTAAGACTACAATAGCTGGATGGAAGAAACATGTAAAAATAATTCTGTAGCATTATTGGAATTCCTGTTTTCGCTATGTAACTCTGAGATCGTAATTGTGTTATGTAATGTGACTTTCAATTTAAAAATGTTAATAAAACCAAATTTACAAAAAAATAAGTTAAAACACCTCTGCATGTTGTACCTTTGGGTTACAGCAGCTTTGTTCAGGAACGATCATGTGACCTTTGAACCTTCCCTATTGCCACTGCAAAGAGCTGCTATGGGGTGTAAGTAGACTATCCCAGCAAGGTAAATGGATGCACTATGTGTTGGAAAGTTTGGGAATTGAAAATTGTATGTATTCCTCTTGCGTATTACTGCATTAGAATGTTGAGCAGGTACTGAAAACTGCCATGTTTAAACAACAGTTTCTTGCTTGTTCGAGGCAAAGCTTTAGACTTTACTGCACATGACTTTGCAACAAAGACTCGTTGCTTAGTGTGTAGAGATGCTCGCCTTCACATCTCTCGCTTCTGAGGTGTTTCCTTTCTGGCACACGTAAGTGTGTTTTAGTCTCCCACTTTCTTAGGAAAAACAGCGTTCGTAGGCGGAAGCCATCATATTACACGCGCTCTTGCCTGCCTCAGAGCGGGGGTGAATCTTTAAGGAGTATTTTCACCTTCACTAATTGTATTACGATCTGCTGTCCTTCCTGATAACACTGATTAACAAGAAAGCACACAGCTGGTATCAAAGGGTTGGGCAGTGGGGCTCTGTTCCCTGCCAGCAAAATTGTTTCAGTATGATTCCTTGCCCTGTCTGGACCACCCCTTCCATTGAAATGCATGTGTTCCTTTGGGTATAAGAGAACGGTGCATGGAGGAAGGGCGTTCTCACTTGAGCCGAAGTCTCGTGCTGCTGTTAGTTTTGTTCTTGTTATTGCTTTGTACTAATAAATTGTTCATCAATCCACCGAAATCGGGAGTAATTTTTTCCACCAGAACTATGATATTTGGTATGGAGAAATAGGACAGTCGTGTCTTATTGATCCCACTTTTAGAAACTGAATTAACTGCATCTTTTTAACACTCAAAATTAAAACAGCTCTGGCTAAACCACCCTCACAGATGGCATTCTGTCACAGACGCAAGGATGTATTTTTTCTTGTCACAAGGTGGGACATTTCACAATAGATCTTTGACAGTTCCTTTGCTGCCCATTAATCTGGTACGCCTAATGCAGTGTTCTTCAAACTGTGCGGCAAGGCACCATGCCTGGGAGACATGAGAGGTGTTTACTTCTTAAAAGGAGCCCCTGACTGAAAGGCAAAATGCAAAAGCAGTGCTTGCCGCAACACAGCTGTTAAACACTGATCGGCTGGGTTGAGGTAAGTGCTGCCTTTGCATTCTGCCTTTAAGGTAGGTAAACACAGCACTGAAGAGTCCAAAGTTGGCCTGTAGCTCTTAAATGATAATGATGTGTTATTTATATAGCGCCTTAATCCAAAGCACTATTATCGCTGCATTTAAAGTTTAGCCCAATCATGAGTTGGGCGGAAAGTTGGAGTTTTACCTCCAACTTTTTGATGGAGGTCAAAATCTCCACTTTCCGCCCGCTTTCGGCGCTATTAGCGCATCGCTAATTGCATCAGCGCTAAAGCGCCGAAAAACCCCATTGGGTTCAATGGACCCAATGGGGAATGGGGACTTACGGCCTTACCGCCACTCGTGATCCGGCGCTAATAGTGCCGGCCCGAGTAGCGGTAAGGCTATTTGCGTTGGCAGTATCCTACTGCCAACCTCATGATGAGGCCCTTATTTTGAGAACACTTCTGAAAGGAAGGCACTCACTGTAACCTTGCCCCAGTCCTGCAATGTTTAAGTAGTACGGCTGCAGGTTAAGGAAGATGTCAATACTTTGAAAAAGAACAATTCGGAAACAGAATGGTGTAAAGCAGAAGAAAAAGTGAGCAGGGATATGATAAAAATCTACGAGATCGGGGAAAGAGGTCCAGAATGGAGAGGCAGGGAGAAAACAAGGATGCTGGAGAACAGGGCTAGGGAGAGAGGCAGCATGTCAGACAGAGTAGAAGGGACTGAGAAGGAGGGGCAAAAGAAGGTTTCAAGAACATGAGAAGACACCCACAGGAAAGGGGAGAGAGAGATAATGTTCCTAGAGAAAAGCGCGAACAGGAGAACAAAATGAAAGGGTATGCAAGGTTGAGCTAAAACAGGAAAAGAGTAAGAGTCTGAATGTGAGGGACATAATAGGTGGCAGTGACAGAAGAGGAGGCAGAGAGTGGGACATAATAGGAGGGGAGGGAGTGTCTTGGAAAGATAGGCCACCGGATGTTCTACTCCTTCATGCTCCTGTAATAGGACTGCTCCCACAGCGTCTGCTGAAGCATCGGCTTCCACAATAAATCTTTTTGTCTGGTCTGGTTGTTTTAGGATGGGGGCTGAACAAAACTTCCCCTTTAAACTTCTGAAAGCCCCTTCCGCTACCGAAGACCATTTGAAAGGTAGTTGATCTTTCTTAAGAAGAGAAGTGATGGGAGCCACTGTTAAGGAAAAATCCTTGATGAATTTGCGATAGAAGTTCGAGAAGCCCAAGAATCTTTGAACTTCTCTTATGGAAGAAGGAGAGGGCCATTCAGTGATTGCAGACACCTTCTTGGGATCCATCTGAACTCCATCCTTGGAAAGAATAAAACCCAAATAAGGAACTGAGGATACTTGAAAAAGGCATTTACTGGATTTGACCAAAAGACGATTAACTTGAAGGTGCCTGAATACTTCATGTAAGTGGTGAGTGTGTTCTTGGGCTGATTTGGAAAAGACTAGAATATCATCTAAATAGATGATGACCGAATGGAAAAGTAAGTCAGAAAAGGTTCGGTCCATGAACCGTTGGAAGACCGCAGGTGCATTGACTAAGCCAAAGGGCATAACCCTGTATTCGTACAGACCAAACGGAGTTCTAAATGCCGTCTTCCATTCATCTCCAGGGCGGATGCATAGGAGATGATAAGCATTCCTCAGATCCAGTTTGGTAAAGATCACTGCCCCTTTGACTGCCTCGAGTATGTCGGATATCAAGGTCATGGGATATCTGTCTCTGATGGTAACCTTGTTGAGACCCCGATAATCAATGCAAGACCGAAGCTCCTCAGAATCCTTTTTAGAGATAAAGAAAAGTGAGGCTCCAGCAGGCGATTTGGAGGGTTGGATTAAGCCGTTCTTGAGGTTGGCATCCAGGTACTGTCGAAGAACAGATTTCTGAGGGATAAGGCAAACATCCTACTAAATGGAACCAAAGCCTCAGGAATAAGCTCAATGGCACAGTCCTCAGGCCGATGTGGGGGGAGATCATGTTCCATCTTTTCAACAAACACTTGGGAATATTTAGCCAATAGCAGTGGAACTGAGTGTATGGTACGAATGGGAGACTCTGAAGTCCGTAATATCGCTGTCTGATATCTTTGAGAACTCAAGCACGACTGGCTGCAGTAGGGAGAGAGAAAGCTGAGGGTATTAGTGGCCCAGTCGATGGTCAGATTGTGGCGGCGTAGCCAAGAAATGCCCAGAATTATGGGGAAGTGGGCGGCCCTAATGATATCAAATGACATCTCTTCCTTATGTTCCTGAATGGTCACCCGAATGGGTTCTGTGGAGTGGGTGATCGGCCCAGAACAGAGAGGGGTGCCATCCACACCTTCTACCTTGAGGTTCTCCTTATTCTGGATTTGTTGGATACCCATCTTGCTGGCCCATACTGTGTCCATAAAGCTTCCCGCGGCACCACAGTCTATTAGAGCCAGCGTGTCCACAGATTCTTTCCCCCAGGACAAATGCAATGAAACCACCATAAGACGAGCGTCTTCTTTCAGGCGGGAAGGGGCGACTGACAAGGTTACAAAGGGACCCTTGTTTATTCCTCGAACCGAGGTCCCATTTAGGTTCGAGGCACCACGTTTCCCGACCTCCTTGGTGGGACATCGGGGCAATCTCTAAGCAGATGAGATGCAGAACCACAATACATGCAGAGGCCCGCTTCACGGCGTCTTTTTCTTTCTTCTGGAGTGAGTGGCGTCCTCATTGCACCAATCTGCATGGGTTCCTCTTTAGAGAAATTCGGGGGAATCCTCGGAGTAACTGAGGGACTGGGAAGGCTGAAAGCCCCTCTGGCCTTCTTCTTCTCTTGCTTCCTTTCATTGATACGATGTTCAATCTTTAGGGTGACGGACAAAAGTTCTGAAAACGAGGCCGGACGAGGAATCCTTGCAAGTTCATCCTTCAATTCCTCCTTAAGTCCCCTCCTGAAGATGGTGAATTGGACTTGCTCCTGCCAGTTAGCCTCTGTAGCAAGCTGTTTAAATTTGGTGATGTAGGATAGCAGATCCATTTGACCTTGATGGACCTCCAGCAATTCTTCACAGGCCATATATGTGACTTCTGGCCTTTCAAAGGACTGCTTAAACCTTGCAAGGAAGGCATCCCAATTCCTCAAAATTGGATCGTCTGCTGTGACCAAGGGACTGACCCAGGCCAAAGCGTTTCCTGATAAATTAGAAACCAGAAACCCGATCTTACTTAGATCGGTGGAAAATGTAGTAGGTCGAAAGGCAAATTGTATATTACAAGCCTCTATAAATTCCTTGAGTTTCTTAGAAGATCCGTCAAACTTTCCTGATGAAAGTGGCATGGGAGGAAGATCCGTATTGCGGGGCTCTCTAGTCGCCACTAACTGCCGGAGTACAGTGTTTTCGGCCTTGATATTCTGTAACTCCTGGTTTAAATTTCGCACCTCCATATTCAAGGACTGTACTGCCGCTACCAGTTCTTGGACCTGTTCAGCTGTCAGGTAACTCAACCTCTATGTCTGAATCGTTTGTTCCACTCTCGTCCTCACCTGAATAGAGGATAGCAGGAGTCTTCGTCTTCTTCTTATCTCTCTCTATGGTTTTCTTTTTATGGAGGTATGGCTGACCGCGGAACGAAGCCACACTGGTTGCCGGAGAATATCCGGGAACCAGAGGCCCCGGATCCGCAGCCGCCAGAAGGGGAAAAAGCCACGAGGGCAAAAAACCCCGAAGAATGCAGATCAGATAATGGAGATCCTCCGAACTCTCAGGTAAGTAATGGTTCCAAAAACAGAACTGCTCCACACAGTTAAGAGCGAAGGAAAGGGAGCGAGGGGAGAAAAGGAAAATCCAGGAGAGTAGAGGGAGAACAGAGAAGCCGGATGACAGGTGCCGAAGCAGGGCAGGCAGACGCTGAACCAAGGTAAGTCAAAGAGGCGCCGAGAGGAGAGCGCCAAAGGACGACAGGAAGAGAAGGATTAACAAAGGAGAAAGGCGAAGGCGCCAGAAAGAAGGGCCGAAAGCCAAGGAGAAAACTCACGGAAGCGCTCGCAACGAAAGAGAAAACAACCAGTTGCAACGTGACCGCCGCCGGTCGGGAGTGAAGAAAAAGCCGGCGGCGGCGGCCATGACAGAAGGGAAGACTAGACCGCTGAAGGCACAGCGGCGTAACGTAGTGGAGCAATTCAATGGCGGCTGCGTCTCCATTTGTCCCATACCTTTACATAGAAGGGGCGCATGACAGAGTGAGACAGAATAGGAGGGAGATGGAGGGAGATAGGAAGGAGGGAGTGAGACATAGTGCCAGAATTGGAAAAGAAAGAACACAGATCGCGAGGGAATTGAGAGTGAAAGAAACGGAGAAAGAGCGAGTGTGGTAGAGAAGTTAAAGGGGTGATAGAGGACAGAAGATTGAAAGATGAGAGAATATGGGAATGAAAAACTAAAACAGAACGAACAGTTGGAACAGTAAGAGAAGAGAGAACAGGCAGAACGGGAGAGAAACTAAAAGAGACAGAGGGGAAGGGAAAAAGAGAGCGGATTGGTAGGGAGCAGTGAGAGGGAGCAGAAACCACAGGAGGGATAGAAAAAGACACAATCAAGAACGATAGGGAGCCAATACACAGAATTAAACGTTTAGAGAGCCAGCAGACCAAGAGGGCACAGGGCTAGAGAAATAAGATACCGAACTGGAGGATAGACCGAATGGGAGGGATGAAGTAGAGGGAGAATTGGGAGTGGGAAGTGTGTAAGGAGAGACAAGAAACTGCATTTGAAGGGATGAGAATGAAAAATATACTGCAAGTGGTACGGTGAGAGAGCAAGAGAATGATAGTGAAGTCCAGAGAGGAAGAAGGGCGACAGAAGGTGAAATGTCTTACAGGTAATGTTCTGTCTATGGATTCTTTGTCCACAGATTCCTCCTCTTAATAGATATGCATCCAGCGTCAGCTTGCTTGGATTTGTGGTGGTTTTCACCTCCACCAGGTCTCCCAGGGCCTCTACAGCTCAACTGATCTTCCTCTGCCGTCTCAACACTTTCCAGCATCCCCAGCTCGCTCAAAGAGTGCTTTCCTGCTACGCCTTTTATACTGCCTGACTTAACCTGGCCTCATTACTGGGACAGTCTGCTGTTGGAAGGTGAGAGTCTGTTTTCTGTATCTGAGTGTGTTCGCTGTTGATAATCTTCATCCTCCACGTTTCTCTCTTCCTTGTCTCAGTATTTACATGGCGGGGGGAGTTCGAAGGTCAGTAAATCTGACGCAGTAGGATGGGGAAGAGGTCGCAAAGGAAAGGGGATACTCTGTTTCACCATCGGGTGCCCCTACCCTGCTCCCTGAGGTACCTTGAAACGCCATTTCTTCCTCTATGCAATCACACCCAAAAGGGCGACAAAAGGCATGTCCACGAGATGTTGTGAATTCCCAGTGGGAAAGGCTGAGAGGATGATGAGGAATCTGTATGAGAAGAATCCATGAAAAGAACATTACTGGTATGTTATTTCTCCCTGAATGGATTGCATTCTCCCACAGATTCCTTATCTTGATAGACTACCAAAGCAGTGTCCGCATAGGTGGGATGGAAGCTATATTAAGAAAATCTGTAGCACTGCCTTGCAAAACGCCTGCCAGTCCCTCTGGTAACATCCAAGTTGTAATGCTTAGCGAACATCCGAATGGGATGACTGTAGCACTGCATGGCAAATCTCCCTTACTGGTACTCCCCTTTTTATGGCCGGAGTAGCCACACCTCTTGTCGAAGGAGCCCTGAAGGCACCTCCTTGCCTGCATTCTGGTAACATTGTGAAATGCACAGCACAATCGTGTGGGAAATAGTCTGCTTGGCAACCGCCCTAACCAGCCTGGATTGCAAGAAAGCGACAAACAGCTGGTCGCCCTTCCTGAAAGCTCTAGTTCTCGCCAGATAAAAACTCAGCACCCTCTTTTGGGGTCCAGCCTGTGGATTCACGCCACATCGTTGGTCGAATGGGAATGTGGGTAAACAATGGAAGATCCCCCCTTGAGCGATGTGAAAAAATTAAACAATTTTAGCCAAGAACATAGGGAGCACTTTCAAGGACACTATCTCTTTGTAGAATTTCAGGAAGGACGGCTTACATGAGAGTGCTTGTAGTTTGCTCACACGTCTGGCTGATGCGATCACCACCAGAAAGGCCTCTTTTAAACTGAGAAAAAGCAGCAAGATACTTCTTAAGCATATCCACTTGAAGGGCTGAATTGGCCATGGCCAACAAAAACTTCTTTACCTTGCACCATGCCACAAACTTTATCCACCTGCACACATACAATGACCTGCTAGAAGGTCTGCATGCAGCCAACAATACCTCTAAAATCTCAACATCCATATCCCAGTCTTCAGACCTTCGCCTCTCAAGAGCCATCCTGTAGGTTGAGAGGTTCCGGGTTCGGATGCAGCACCCTGCCAACTGACGGTGCCAAGAGGTCCGGCCTACGAGGGAGCCAGAGAGGTGGGCAAACAGCCAAATCCCGATGTTTTGGGTACCATGTCCTACTTGCCAAGTCCAGGGCATTGAGGATCACGCGAGCCTGTAACCTCCTCAACCTCCTGAGAACTCACAGGATGACCTATATTGGTGGGAACACAGAGTGGAGGTTGAAGACCACTCCACCAAAAAAGCATCCTCCAATGTCCCCGTTGGGAGATATTTCCTCTAACAGAACTGTCTGAACTTCACGTTGTTCTTCATTGCATACAAGTCCACCAACAGGGTTCCCCACCAGGTGAAGATCTCTGAGGTTACCTCCGGGGAAAGCTCCCACTCATGGGAGACCAAGCTCTGGCTGCTCAGAGCATCTGCCAACCCGTTCGCCACCCCCGCCAGATGCGCTGCTAAGGCAGAGATATCATTTTCCAGTATCCAGAACCACCGTCGCATGGCCTCCCTGCACAGGAGTAGTGATCTCACAACTCCCTGCTTTTTGAGGTAGTGCATGGTCACCATATTGTCAGTTAGAACCAAGTCATGTTTCCCCTGGAGGGAGGGCACAAACGTTGTCAGTGCTAGCCTGACTGCTCGCAGCTCCAACATATTGATTTGGCAGCAACTCTCTTTCAAGAGAGACCAGTTGCCGTTGACTTGAAGGGACCAACAATCAACCCCCCCAATGCTTCAGGGAGGTGTCCGCGACAACTTACCATGACACTTAAAATACATCTGTCATCTCACCTGAGTACTGCAACCGTTTGCTCCTGAGAAGCAACTGCAGACACCTCATTTAGAGCATTGCCTCTGGCACTAGGAAGATACAGAGCTCCAAGGCCGAGCGCAATGATGACTTTCTCGACTACTTTGAGTTACAAAGCATTATACTTGGGTGTCTGCTGAAACTCAATGTCAGGCGACGTGTCTAGTCCGCTCATGTCATGTAGGCCATCTGCTAGTTCGAGTAGGCTTGACTGGTCCGCTATAAAATCAGGTAACAAGTCCATGGATGCGCTAATGGCTCCATCCCAAAAGGGATTGGATCCCCTTTGTTGATAATCGACTGCATTGAGTCGAAGAAATCCGCCCTAGACTAGGCACACAGCCTCTGTGTCATGGAAAATCAGACGAGTGCAGATTCTCGTAGGTCTCCCGGTGTCTCTAGAAGATTTCTTGAGCAACCTAGCTGGTGACTTCCAAGGGGATCTGGCAAGCACCAGTTTTGCAGAGCATTCCTTCACTGCCTTTGGGTTCATGGCTAGGCAGGAACCCCACTGACCTGTATTGTGTCTGCTGCTTATATACCACACACAATCCGTGTGAGAGTCCCTGATGGACATTTTGGAGCACTTGAAATCAGACTGCTCAAGCCCTGAAATTCTCACGCAGTAAGAATATTAAAAGAGATCAGAACGTGTTCCGAGTAGCATGCTGAGCTTGCAGGAAAAAGGAACTGAGATAGGGAGGTGTAATGCATCCCTTAAGTAAGAAGATCAACATCACGTCCGGAGTAGAAGAGTGGCGTGACCAACCACGAGAGAGTCGAGAGCTGACATTGAGCTGCAACGCGCCCCCTGTCCAAATGTTCAGAGCAAGCTAGCTGATGCTGGATGGCTAACTATCAAGATGAGGAATGTGTGCGAGAATGCAATCCATTAAACAGGTGCAGTAAAGAAAGAAGAGAGAAAACAGCTGAGAGTTAAGAATGGGGGGAACTATGTAAAGAAGAAGCGTGATACACAAGGGGTTCACAGACAAGAAGGCACTGATTGATAAGGATGTAATGGGATCTGTTAGTGAGTTATACTGCATCAATCCCACTCACAGTAACTAACATGTTTATGCTGTCTGCTTGGGATGCATGCTCACCCTCATGCTTCTGTAATGAAACAACCTGAGACGTGAGGTGCCGGAGCAGGCTGCGGCCTCAAACCTCCCATCAAATAAGCACACTTCTCAACATTCTCTCATTTGGGGAGTGCCACTCAACAAAACAAAGGCCTTACATTGAACTCAGGGGACCACATCCATTTTTTCTTCCTTTGGAGACTCGAGACTTTGCGAGGTAAGTGTGGTCACTTAGTCTCTTGGCATGCTGCCTGCTCATAGCTGCACCTTTCACCATGGGTACGTGGTCTCTGGGGAACTTTTCCGCCTCGCATCCAGCAACCTCATAGACCTGGAGCGACTTCAACAACATTTCAAGGGGGGCTTTGCATACTAATGTTTAAAGACCACTGGCCAGATGGGAGTATTGTGGCTTTTATCCTTTGTTACAGTCTGCCCTTGGGTGAGGTGTCCATTTTGCACCATATGTCACATGCTCCAGGTTGCAGCCTGCTCCCTTGCACCCCAACACCTACGTCCACATGCCACCTAACCTTAAACAGAGCAATCTGCTCCCTCGTTTCCTCCCAAGGGGGCTTGTAGACCCCTTGCTGCCAAATTGCCCACTCTCCCCCTTCCACGTTGTTAGCTCCCCACTCCCTTTTGTTGAACCATTGCTACTTCCCTCACTGTGTTGTTCCCCCAATTACTTGTAAAACCCTCATTTGCTTTCCTGAAGCTGGATGTGTGCTCAATAAATACTCTATATTAATGATAAGCCTGCAAGTTCATGATTGAACTGTAGGTTCTATAGCATGATGAATTGTTTATGTTTCCTCATTCCAAGAGGTGACACCCCGTCTAGTGATTAAGTGATAGTTGGAGGAATTCAATTCTTGGCCTTTAGTAGCCTCAGCTAGCAGATGGGGAAGGGGTCAAATGTGAGAAAGTGTGTACTGAGTAGAGTGTGCTGTCAGTTGCATGCCAGATCACTTTCTTGAAAGGTTGGTTGTGGTGGTTCCTTTATGTCTGGGGAAGGCATGCCCTTAGATTCGCTAGATTGCCTCTGATCAGTACAAAGACACACAGATCGAAATAAGTGGGAGCTATTTGGTTCTGTTGACACCATGACAACTTGTGCCATACACATATATGCATGTGACTTAAACCCTAAGCTTGCCATTTTGATGCCCTTTTCATATGGTGATCCCCATGGACTCAATGGGAATGGGGAGGACGGATGCACCAGCACTGTGTGCAACAGCGCCGGTGCATCCGTGCAGGTCTGCGAGCGGGTGCCACTCTGCCGGGCTGAAAAGCACTCGCTCGCAGAACTCGTATTTTGCCGGTCCGGGAACAATGGTACCGGCAAGCTTACCGATACAGTTGTTTCCAGACTGGCAAACTCGTAATGAGGCCAATTGTGTACTTTTTGGATTTACAGTAGCTCAAAGTCTGGTGTTGATCATAGCATAATTCTGAGCAGATACACACTTGCTACCTTTCCGAGAGACTGTTCAAGCCAGCCACGGCCAGGTCCACCCGGACTGCCTACGCGAACTGCTTATGTACTCCCAGATTCAAGCGGCCCAAAGCCAGAGGCTCCAGCCCCGTCTTGATGGCCATGCTGTGGTACGCCCTTCCCCTGGCCTTGAGATCAGAGCCTTCCTACACGGTGTTCTGTAAGACTAAAAACCTCCCCATTACATTAGCAGCACTCTTTCTGCTGTCTGTAACATTCTAAGCGGCAACCAGCACCTAGACACCCAAGTGTTAAGTCTGCTATACAAATAGATAACTAAAAATGTACTTTTTAAATGTCAATAATATTAACAACTGGATTAGTAAGCTTTCCGTTTATTTGTGCAAGTACATTTGGAGTCCTGAAGAATGTGTGCATATACATAACAATAACTGTTATTATTCTTAATGGCCATTGTTGGAATCTCATGTTGACATTCAATTTGCTAAACACAACCACAAGCAATATTAGCTCATTGTTCTCCAGGCGTTTGCCATGCTGGCTGAGTGATGTCCTGTGTCCAGGGGCTTTGTGTGTCTTCTGCTTATCATCTCTTTATTAGTCATGCATACATTTTGAAGGCACTGTGCCCATGTACAATGTCCTTGAAACGCACATGCCAACACGTGTTTCGAACCACCGGGTCTTTCTCTAGGCTTTATACATTTCAAGCACGAGAAACAATAATAAAACCTCAATAGCCACCAAGCGACAGACCACCGTACATAATGAAGTCCTACGGGATTTAGAATTGTTTTTACATATGTCAACATATCATATTAATCCATGTTTGATTTTGACAAAGAGAACAACATGCAATAACAATAAATCATCGTTTCAGTTTTTGCCATTGTTTGTATCATCACAGGACAGGCATGAACAAAAGAAAGTCAAGGAGGGAAACACAAAATCCCATATGACTTCATTCTGTACAATGGTCTGTCGGTTGGTGTATGTTGGGGTTTTTATTATTGTTTCTGCTTAAAATGCATACAGCCAATAGAAAAACCTGGTGGGTGGAAGGATGTGTTGGCTGTGTGTTACCTGCAACAGTTCAGTTGGGCACAGGGACTCATTTTCTCGATGTCACTCGCTGCAGACTTGTGGGCTCTTGTACAATATTTGTGAATATATTGGTTACAGTTTACAAGCGCTCAAGGTCCTGGATCTAAATGTCCCTCGTTCCATTCTTTATTTAGATCCCGGCGCTGAATAGCTTGGACTGGGCTTGTGCCAATAGGTAATTTACATTGATGTGAGATGAGATGAAGTCTATTGGGTGGTCAGATTTATGGCAAGGCGTTTGCCTCGGCTGGTGAACCACAGCAGTTCTGTGGCTAGGCCTGGTTCAAAGATGGTCTGTTAGACTGTCAGTCCCTGTATTGAAATCTTCCAAAATGCGAATTCTTTGGGACAACGCTTCAAAGGAAAGGGCCATGTTGCGAAAGTCTTCTAAAAAGAGGCTCTGTAATGTGGCTCCCATTATGTGACTGATTAGAAAGATGTTGGCCCTCATTACGACCCAGGCGTTAAGGGGTTAACGGCGCCGTAAAAGGTGGCGGCGCCGTTAAACCCTTAACGCCTGATTACGAGGTCCCTTTGCGGGTGGCACTACAACGCCTGCTTTTAGCAGGCATTAAAAAACCAAAAACCAACCCGCAAAGGCACCTTGGTGCTAAGTACGTTGCCGCAATTTGCGGCACCATACTTAGCGCCTTCCCCATTCCCATTGAGCCCTATGGGGCAAAAATGGGAATGGGGAAGGGCCATGGCGGCATGGGGAATTACCGCCCGCCAACCTCGGAATGGGGCCGTAATTCCCCATTCTGCCATGGCCGAGTCGGTAAGTTACCAGCATGGACCATGGTGCTATTAGCACCATGGTCCAACGCCTGGGTCTTAATGAGGGCCGTTGCCTTGGGTTTTAGAGGCGGCGCACAGGATTGGAGAGATGGGCAGTTTCAAGAAAAGTAGGGTTTTAGTATGATCAGGCTACTAATGCTCTGAATTTCCCTTTCCAATGGTAGGACATTCCATAGCCTACAGGCTTGGATGGAAAAGCTTCTGTCGCCCTACTCTCGGACCTGGAGGAATCAGAGTCAGCATCAGATAATCGGAGCCTTGAAGAGATCCGGTTCATAGATGGGGTTTAGTTTTGGCCGTAAGATAGGGAGGAGCCAGACCACACACGAGTTTGAAAGTAAGACAATAAATCTAGAACAGAAATGTGTTGAATTGAGGAATTTTGGACACTAAAGGTATTGGATTTTAAAAGTTGGAAGATCAACAAAGAGGGTGTTAGTGATTGTTGCCAGAAAGGAAGTGACAGCTGGTCCACAACTGCGCCAGAGTTATCAGAGATTGTGAACAGACATTGAACGCAAGGTAATAGATACACAAACAATGTTGTGGGTTCTTCACCAATTCCTTCTCTGTGCCGGGCTCTACTAGCGCTTCATAAATTCCTTTTCAAATCTCCAACCCCCACCAACCTCAAACACAAAATGGAAACTTGGGAATTTATACAAAAAATGAGTTTTATTAAAAAGTAAAATAGATACAATATAAAAGAACGCCATTGTAGATACAGGACACATTTAAAACAAGGATATTAACCAACAATGAACAAAGAAGCAAAGCAGTACATGCGCATCTCATGTGCTTGTCATGGTTCTTACTGTGTCCACCTTCCTCTGGATGCTATTCCTGTCCTGAGAACACACGCCTTATAAAGACACCTCCCACTAGCCCCAGTGCATTCCCCGCTCTGAGGGTCATGTCAGTCCCCTGTTAAAACATTTCCCCCCCACAGCCTAAGTCTATCCCTTCCCATGACAGTAATTCCAGTTAGCAGAGCAGTTCCTTGATAACACCACCTTTTCGAAGCAAATGTCATGTTGCAGTTTATTCTTTTAATCCGAGTACATGCAACACTGTTGATCTGGCACAAAAGAACCCTTGCAGAGGGTGTTATTGGCACTAAAGGTTTCCATAGTTGTTGGGCCTGCACTCAGATCAGTCATCATGGTAGACTTTCCCCCATGAGGCCTGTTATTTTCTATGGTCCATGCAGCCACTGACAGCCTAAACATGTGACATGTGACTACTCTTTCCTCCAGATACTGACAATTCACTGACTTTTTTCCCAGTTGTACCAATTTTGGAAAGGCACCAAGTTGCCACAAAACCTTATGATGTTCCGTCAGAATAGTCATGCCCAGAATCAAAAAAGGACATGGTTCCAGATAGTGCGTTCTGTAGGTCACCATCCGTAGCGGCAGTCTGGAGTTTTTGGCAAAATAAGAAAATACTTCTGAACACTGTCTAGAAACATTTATATGTCATCTGCTCCATTTCACTAAGGAATACAATCCCTCACTACATTGGCATGTCTTTTTTCAAATAATCCTTTAACTTATTTTGGAGAAATGGGCAAATGCTTTCAAAGAAATTCACGAGCTGGCTATAGCAAAATTCGGAAGTCATAGGCAGTGGGCCCTTTCACTTAAACTGAAATAAACACTGCCCCTGTCTGAGCTGACAAGTCTTCTCCGATACAATTGAACTTATTGATAAAGAAAACTGACTTAAAGGCAGCAAAGTTGGCTGTGAACTATACATCATCTCTACAAGTGAGACTTCCAACTACTCTGGTGGGAGAGTCACAGCAGCTACTCTTGTGGGAGAGTCACCACAGCTACTCTGGTGGGAGAGTCACCACAGCTACTCTGGTGCGAGAGTCACCACAGCTACTCTGGTGGGAGAGTCACCATTGCTACTCTGGTTGGAGAGTCACTACAGCTACTCTGGTGGGAGAGTCACCACAGCTACTCTGGTGCGAGAGTCACCACAGCGGCACATTTCCTTGGCAGCAATGATGGAACACACTAATCTCAATGTATTCACTGGAATGAGGCAGCCATGATGGAATGGCTGAATTTCTTTCCGTTCGAGAGGCAGCGTGGCCTTGGCCACCATGAAGGAATAGGAGAGCGCCTCAGTACTTTTTAAAGCGAGCCAGGCTAGCTCATCGCTGTTGCTGTCATGGTTCAAAAGGGAACATATCAATTCAATCCACCTGATAGTACAACGTCCACAACCTGTTCACCACCATTCACCCGAATGGGAGCAACAACTCAGAAATAAGGGTTTGCAGTGCAGTGGTGTTGCAGAGTAACACTGTTTCTGTCCCTCGATATCGGCACCAAAACAGAAAAAAACCTACCCTTTTATGTAACTTTCTTCTTTTGAGCCTGTGATACTTTGGCATTTCTTGAATAAGAGTATGATGAATATGTGAATTATTTTTTACAATTAAAGTCACGTTTACCTCGTTTTTTGTTAACTATCCCAATACAGTATTTCACCCAGTCCATTCCTTATCAGTTTTCCCGTTTTTATACACCTGAGTTTTTAAACAGTTCAGAATGCAGTGATTGGGCTGCAATTAGGAGACAGTTTCCTTCCCCCTCTCACCAAATCACCAGCACACCCCATTATTTCACTTGTCACTCTGTTAGGAGTTAGCTGCCAGAAACAACACGCAAAAACCAAATGAACTACTATGCACACAAACAAAACGCATACACAAATAGGCAGACATCTGCCCGCATAAAACTCCTGATCATGTGATGTTTTAATATTGAATTGCTTTGGAAGACAAACACTTCTTGTTTTATTGACGACGCCATATTGCAGCTACCAGAGATGCAGAAAATGGATAATCCTGTTTCTCTGTACAAAAAAAGAAGAAAAACTCTTTTATCAAAAAAATAGGTTTGTCATTGCCCTCAAACTGTACATGGGGCTAGGGCTAAAAGGGAGAGGGAGTTGTGGGGTGTTAAACGAGTGTGGGAGATCTCTTCTCTAAAGGGAAAAGTGGAACTGTGCCAAAAAAGCCAAATTCAGTAGTTTCTCAGAACTGCTGAAAAGGCCTGAGTCACGTGGAAGAACAACTGATTGACCTGGAAGACATAGCTGCACTGGAAACTAGACTCAGGGGAAAAGATCTTGAATTAATCAGGGTCCTTTGGATTTCAGATGCAGAAACCACACCTCGGAATTCAAACAATTCCAAAGAGGGGGACCAGTTACACACAAAAGAACAGGAAACAAACAAAATGACTGGTGGGTCCTTGCCAAGAGAGGGAAAGCAGAAGGTATCTGCACTGGCAAACTTGAGATACACCCCACTAAAGAAGGATTAGGCCCTCCAGTGAACTTCACCCAAGCGAGAAAGAGGGTGCAAGCACAGAATGCGAAGTGAGATGCCCAAAAGGGAGCGGACGTCAAGTCAAGGGGATCTGAGCAAAGTAAGCCATCGAATGGAACGAATAGACAAAGTCCAACAAAGCAAGAATATTCAGAAATATAGCGAAGGCTCCTGCCGTAAAGCAACCCTCCTTTCCAAGAAATGGATCATATGTGCCTTTGTGGACCAGAAGACGCACCAATACTGAGGCTGCAATACCCAAGGGAAGTGGCATGAAGAAAAGGCAGACATAGGCCCTCATTCCGAGATTGGTGGTAGTCATGACGCTATTTGCGAGCCCGCAAATAGCGGGCTCGCAAATGGCAAGCCCGTTATTTGCGCCCTGGTCCCCTTACGGATCCCGTTAGGGGACCTCAGAATCGGGCAGTAGAGGATTACCAGCACCGGTCTCCTTACCGGTGCCTGGTATCCCCTACCACCCGACTCGGAATGAGGCTCATAGTGTCATCACAGCAGGACCAAAAGAAAACCACTTCTAGAAACTGGAAACCAGAAGGATTGGCCATTATTATTTGCTTTTATAAAAAGAACCCCAGGCACATTTTAGGCATTCCCTGGGTGCTCACTGGTCATTTCCCCTCTCTCACTGGTAATTTCCCCTCTCAATGGTCATGGCCACCAGCTCAGAGGCAAACGATCTATCAGAGACACCATTTTAGGCCTCTAGGGAGAAAGACATGCATAGATGGCCTTTGCACCCCAGCCTTTCCTCCCTCTAAGCTGATGATCTGAGTAGCATTAAACGTTGCATTAACAATACATAGTGCTTACAGCTGCATTAAGGCCATCAAGTTTCTAGTGTGTACTATATGTAAGGCTGCAGCTTTAAAGAATCAGAAAATAGTCATAGGCGCCCCTCTGCGAGAACGAACACGGCTAAATGACCTGTTCTTTGGGAAGGTACCCACTCGAGAGTCCGCAGCCACAATTTAGCTCACTGTACCTTAACTGCCACTGCAGTACCCTCGAAACACAGAGGCAGTACGTGGTTGTGTCATTGGAGGATCTTGGTCCAGCATTGCATTATATAATCAGGCAGCACATTGTATTAGGAGAGAGAACTATACAAGTTTAACATTAGCAGTAGGCTTATTTACTATGAGCCTGCTGGTGACAGTGTGGGCCTGTTGTGTTCGGGTTCTGGTAATTAACTGTGTGATGGGTCTCAGGAGCATAAATCAAGGACTCAATAGCTGCTGCGTCTCATGAGGCCGCATCCATCTAGCTATCCTAAAGCCGCCGTGGGCTGTTCATAGATCTTTTTCCAATTACAACAAATAAAGACTAGTTCACAACACCTGGCTACTTTGATTGAACATGCAGTTCACTGTGAATAATACAAATTGGTCTGCAGTGAATTCTAGGTACATTACTCACAACTGAAAGGAGTTCTGTGTATGATATGCGCGCGACAAACGCAAACAAAGAAAACCCTACAAACAATAAGACGCAGCAGAGGAGTAGACATTGTTTCACATACTTTTCCACCTGAAGGGACACTAGAGAACAGGCACTTGCCCCAATATTTTGCGCCAACAGTCACGTGCTCTTGGCTTTGCATTGGAAAAACAACGGCTGCCAGCTGTGGATAATCGCTCTCTCCCTTTGTGAACACGGATAGCCAAGAGTATAAACAAAAGTGTTTATCTGAAGAAAAAGAACAAGTAGATTCCTTAATGAGGCAAACAATATCATTTGCTGGCAGGCTTTTGTCAGCAGAATGGACCTTGCGGTCCGGTGCAATCAGGAACATCTGCAGGCAGTGTTTCAGAGATTGCAAATGGCACACTGAGGCCACGGAAGCTTGCAGAAACATGATTTTGTTAACCTTACGTTGTTATTTTCTTTATACGCACAAGAGAATTGGTTTCTGCTCAGGAATTATCTGCTGAAATCCATGGGATTGATGTTATCTCAGTAAATGACAGTTTTAACTTAAGAGAAGCAGAAACCATTGCTTGTTCAATTGAATGTCCAATGATATTTGGGACGTCAATACCTTCTTCCACTCATAACCAATCCCCTGCAAAGTGTCCCAATGTGAAGTATGCCTCTGTGAGAATGTATTTGGGAAATTTGGGGACAGTCAAAAAAGAAGGTGCGAAAAGCATTAGGTTTCCATCCCCAAAAATGACAATCATGCCTCCCCATTTCTCAAAAACAGATGAATAACATTTGGCAACTATTCAGTTTAAATTGAACTAGCCTCTTTCCATTAAAGGTAATGGTGATGTCTGTTTTCGTTGTTTTTATAGTGAGAACCCTCAAATTACAGACACAATGCTGCAAATGTTCTAGAGCAGTTTACATTAAAAACACAAGAGTACAGACTATTTTTTTAAAGAACGCCTTTGCTCTTCTGAAAGAGAATTCTTGTTTCTGGGTCAGTTGCGCTTCGTATCTATTACTAACACACATTCATTTGACGCTAATCCTACATATTAAACAGTCCAGGCAGAACGGAACGCCTTGTATTACACACTGTGGAATGTAGGTAATTATATGTCCTATAGACGCTAACCTAGAAGGAATCCCTGTCATTGAGAACACTAATCTGAATGTAATCCGTGTACATGCTTGCAGGAATGATATCATACTTAGAAAATGTGTTCTGGCCACATTGGAACGTGTTCATACACTGAATGGCCTCCTTCCCCAGCTATTTTAGCAACTCACAGTTCCTCAGAACTCAGATTCAGAATGTGCCAGCCATGTTGGATTTCCCTAACAAACAATTCAGAGAAACCCCTGAACATTGATTTGTGGGCTACAAAATTCCAATGAGACAGGCCACATAGCCTGAAGTGTCCACATTTGCAAAGAAAACGTCCATAGCAACAACACTCGCCCTCAGCTCTCATCTTTCCTTGAGCAGTTTTTTGCTGAAATGTATTCACGACACCTCTCCACCCGAATGGTCAGACATAAAGAAACAATTTAACCAATCAAAACAAGCCACATCTCAGGATGCAGTGGGCGGAGAACATTCCAGTCCAATCAGAGTAGACAACAGCGTGTACTCACCAAAAAAAATAAATAGAAATCTTAAAATAAAAACAACAAATAATTTAAAAAAGATCACACAAGTCTTGCTTGTGTGTCATTAAATTCGTTAACAGTTACACTCATTATTTGAAAAGCACTACTCATTGGTCGCTTATATTTAGCAGTATTCCACTCCATAAATGCCATTTTGAAACATCCCACTTAGGTCTCTTTTTATGCAATGTTTGCTTCAGGGTCTGCAAGCTATGCCTTGACTTCCTGCTACATAACATGGGCAGTAGAGCCGACGTTTTCTTCTTATCCTAATGTGCTGCCATTTTGCAAAATAATCTCTTGCAGGCTTGCTTCACACTATGGAGCAAACGACAAGCTATATACACCTTCTTTGCCCTGAAATGAACATACAAATATTCAGAAGTGCGCTAAAACAGCCCTGTACGAATTCTAATGTCTGGCACGAAATAAATATTTGCGAAATAACCATCATATGAGAAAAAAATAAGATGTAAACCTGTCGGAACTAGCAGCCCTCCACCATATTGCAGCCCCAGAGTCATGATCAACAGCCATGTGCTGGTACTAAGTGCACAGGTCTCTAGAGCGAAGGACAGAAAAAGACGATTAGTCAACACCAGTAGATCTTTTGATCAGATAATCAATGACATTGGATTCAGTCCACATTTTATAAAAACGAGTCTTGGCGTTTGTCCTTTTTTCATATTTGTGTCTGATTCAAGTAAATAAAGGTAACTTTTCACACAACAAAAGGTGTCACTTTACAACCTATGAAAACCAGCACTCTACCTTTTTGGACCAAAGTTATGCTGCTCATTGAAGTTTAGATTTTCGTATGCTGATTGTCAAAGTAGTAGGCCTAAACAAATTGTACGACGAACAACACCCCTCTGAGAAGTCTCAGAGAAGGCAGTGGTTGCAGACTCGATGGGTGTCTTCCCACGGGTACTTTCTGTTGCAAGATAGACAGAATTTAAAAGGAGTTCTCTCCATTCTAAAATGTGGATGGAAAGGCAGCTAGACAAGAGCAGTGTATAGAGGAAGTAGAAGTTTGCATTCTCTAAAACAGATAATCAGCCCCCCCACTCTCCGTACTGCACGGCTGAAGACTGTCGACGAATCGGAGTACTCGTCAAATTCGGCAGTCGAAAGGTCTTCAGGATGTTCGCCGAAATGTGCATCGAACTGTGACCGTCGAAAGAGGTTGAAGTTATAACTAATAACTCAGAAAAGAAGCATCGCTACAGACTCTGCGTAACACGTCCAACCACGATGGCGAAAAAAAAAACGATCTGAGGGACCTCGACACGTGAGCGATCATGGGTACAGTAGATGTCACACTATGGGTAATATCACAAACACATTCAGTCAACCACCCTTTTCGAACTTCGAAAATAACTTGTGCAATACTCGTGGAAAAACCCTAGGTTCCCAGAGAGGTAGGCAAGGTAAACAGCAACAGTGACTGTTACCCAAGACAAAAGCAGGTGGGGGAAACGTGTCACCGTAAGCCCAACACTGGAAACACGTAACATCGGACAGGAGGGTGCTGGAGGCAGTAACGCATTGGCATCTACTGGAATTTACACGGCTTCCACCCGAAATCCCCCCAAATCATCACAAACATGCTCCCATAAACGTGTTATTACAGGAAGTACAAAACATGTTGTCAAAAAGGGCCAAAGAAAAGGTTCCAAGGCGGTACAGAGGTTGAGGGGTTTATTCTCAATATTTTGTTGTTCAAAAACCAGACAGCAAATGGCGACCCATCTTAGATTTACGCAAGCTGATCAAGTTCATAAAGAGGCAAAAATTCACCATTGTAACACTGCAGCAGGTCAAAGAGGCAATACAGTCCCATGACTATCTGGCATTCCTGGACCTCCAGGACGCATACTTCCACATACCAATTCACCCAAGACACAGGAAGCATTTGCGCTTTGTGTTACAAGATACCCATGACCAATTTCGAGTGTTACCATTCAGCCTAAAGTCGTTCCCCGTACATTCACAAAGTGGCTCGCACCAATAGCCGCCAGCATGCGCATGGAGGGTCACCATGCTTACCCCCACGTTGTTACGAGCACCCACGGTGGATGGGCCATCAATTACAAGTCCTCACTTCAGCCATGCAAGAGATTTGTTTTTCTTGGCACGGAATTCTCCATGGAAGAGCCAAGAGTACAGCCATCAGCAGAGAGAGTGGACATACTTGTCTCTCTATCCCAACCTTCAGAGCAGGACGATGGCTAACAGTGCTGCACTGCATGCTGCTCCTGGGGGAACTATGACATTGTGTATCCCAATGATAGCAAACTGCAGACTCCAGATGAGGACCAGGCAGGAACTCATTGCATCAAATTGGTCCGAAATTTCAGGAACATGGGGAGACAAGATACAAGTCCAGAAACTTCAGTGGTGGGCAAACAGACCCAACATCACAAAAGGCAATCCGTTTCAGGATCCACCATATCATAAACCACTGCTCACTGACGCATCGAAGTTGGGCCACATAGGCCAGCTCCATGTCAAAGGAGTGTGGACAACCAAGGTAGCGATGCTCCTTATCAACGTGCTGGAGCTAAGGGCAGTGAGAAGGGCTCTAAAACCCTTCCTGCCGGTGCTAAAGGGGCAATCGGTCAGGATCCTGACAGACAATACTACAACAATGTATTACCTCTGGAAACAGGGGGGCACAAGGTCCAGGACCCTGTTCCTAGAGGCACGACTGATTTGGCACTGGGCAATACCCTACGGCATCTCTATGCGTGCGTTCCACCTCCCAGGTGTCCAGAACCAGGTGGCAGACAGCCTAAGCAGGCAAGCAACTCAAAATCACGAGTGGAAGCTTAACAACAGCCACCTGCAGATGCTTTTTCAACAGTGGGGTCACCCATCCATGGACCTATTTGCCACTAGTCACAACAAAATGCACAGTGCAATTTGCCAGCTGCACCCTGCAGCAGGGATCCATGGGGGATGCATTCTCCTTTCCATGGAGCAACCTATTTGCCTACGCGTTCCCTCCCTTCCCAGTTATACTTTGGGCAGTACAAATGAACAGAGCACCCCCATGCCGAGAAATCCTCATCACCCCAAACTGGTCACGTCAAATGTGGTACTCGGACCTGCACTCAGTGGATCAGCCAATACGGCTGCACAATCACTCAGGCATCATTTCGCAAGATCATGGAAAAAGCTTGCATCACAATCCGCACTCCCTAAAATTAATGGCATGGCTCCTGATTTTGCGGAAACCAGAAGCCTAGCGATCATTCAGGACTGCAGGGACATTTTGTCGGTAGCCAGGGCCCCTGCCAGCAATAAGTTGTATAATCTCAAGTGGAAAAGGTTCTGTGCTTGGTGTAAAAAACAACAGTGTGTCCACTGGAACAACTGCTGCCATACCTTCTCTACTTAGCCAAACAAGGCCTACCACACATGTATACAAGGAGTACACCTAGTGGCTATCTCCAGATACACCAGACGGAGTTAGGGCGTGACTCTGTTTAGCAAAAGAGTGGTAAAACCTTTTCTCAAAGGCCTGTTCAGGGCTTTTCCACCAACTAAAAGAACCCCACCAGAATCGAGCATCCATACAGTCTTGGTGGTTCTCATGAGGAAACCATTCGAACCGACAGCCCAACTTAAGTACCTCTCCTGAGAAAAATAAGGTAACCGAGGATTCCCAGCCTGACGCCGGGGAATATTCACAAAAGTGTATCAATGAAAGATCCAATGCTGGAGAATAACGCCTCTCCAATGAAAAAAATGTATCAGCCACCACTAGTTTGGGAGCAACCAACCTCTTCATCAAACATAGATACTATGCCTTATAAAAAAAATAGTTAATCAGCTTCATACAAATCTAAAGGAAACTTCAACAAATGTGTAAGGCTTGACAGACGGCGAGTACTGCTTTTAAGTTGTGGAGCAACACCCTTTGTTGTGTGACTTTAGATTTTAGACCCAAGAATCAGAGGGTGGATGTCATGCACCCACGCATGTATTACTTTTATCCATTAACCACGGGGTGGATGCCCGGCACGAATATCTTGCTTGGATCAGAAACCAGAGAATAGATACCAAGCACCCATATCTTATTTGGATCCAAGAACCAGAGGCTGGACACACAGCACCAATGTCTTACTTGGATCCAGGTGGACACCAGGCGCTAATATCTTACTTGGATCCAGGAACCAGAAGGTAGATACCGGGCACTCATTTCTTACTTGGACTCAGCAACGAGAGGGTGGATAATAGGTTAGTGAAGATTTGCAAACATTAGGAGTGTTGCTGATCTTAATTTTTTAGAAAAACATCCCTTTCAACAGAGACATTTGATATAATAATATCCCTTTTCATGCAGATTTTCCACCTGAATCAGTGGGCTTACTACGAAACAAGGAAGAGTAGGACTGCCTGACCCCAAGTTGAACCCCACCCCCAACCACATGTAAAATGTGGTTGTCAATCATCTCCTTTTTCGCAAATATTTGTGATGCATATCGAGGGAAACGATTGTTTTGGATGAACCAGGGAAAACTTCATCTTACTTTAAAAAATAAAAAATAAATTTTAGTTCTGTTAAATACACACACACATTTAACCTTTCTTTCTACAAATGATACCATCAATGATATTCTTACTAACAAAAACAAATATTAAATATTTCCAGTTCATCAACCTTGTCGCTATCCAAAGTTCAGAATATTTCTTCCCAATCAAAGGCCATTGAGACTTGTAGGCAAATATAATGTCTCAAATGACTGGGAATGGAATCTACCCAGGTGTGTTTTTGTTGTTGTTGAGAAAGTCACTGAAATGCCTGAATGTCATGTCTGTCGCTTATCTCTCGAGTCCAAAATTGCCGCTGTCACGGCCAATGATTCTCTCATTTGTCTAATCATCCTTGTTCAAGCCGGTTATCTCATGCCTATGCCGGCATCAGAAAGGCAGGCCAAGGCGCTGACAAATGGAAGCATGATGAGGGGAGAGACTGCCACAGCATGACTGGGAGATGCCAATTCAAGCTACAAAAGGGCTTTGAAAAGAAAAGAGAGGCCAGCACCGCAGGAAAGGCCTAGTGCCAGAAAGAAGGTCATGAGGGCTCCTGCCATCTCGCTCTCGTGCTCCAGCACCTTCCTGTAGGGAAAGAAGAGAAACAAGGAGACCCAGTGTTACATTGTTACCCTGGCATATCTATTGCCCTCATTTAAAGGGGAACACACAAGACACCCAACCGCTGCTCTGAGTCCCATAATCTTCCCGGAGTCTGATCATTTCACATTGCCCCAGTTCTTGAAGAGCAGGCAAATCACTTAAAATGACCAGACAAAAATAGACATCCTGCAGCCAGCCCATGATTGCCAAGTTGCTTTCATAGGATTGCCTACTCCACCTACATGATGTCACTCAGGGACATAGCCATGCAGAGATTGCATCGGGAAGGCTGGGTGCAGCTGCCCACTGTGCCTGGCATCTGTCTGTGGTTGACAGCGTTTCAAAAGTTATTTTCTAGGCGACAGGGTAATGTAGAAGGTCTTCGGAGGATAGCAGGTGAACCCAACTATTAATGAACCCAACTATTTATTTTAGACAAAAAGAGCAATTTCATTTACCTGGCCCACCTTAACTCCTTCGCCAATTGAGTTTTCATGCACTGCCCCGAAGGGTAAACACCCTTTCTAGTGTTTATATTGGTGCAAGCTAGCACACTCTCAGTGGGGGAGCTGGAATTGAATCCCCAAACACAGCACCTAAGCAGGTAGCCCACCCCCCTTTGTGACTGCAGGATCTCTCTATGGAAGACATTGGGGCAGTCGCGTCATCACGCACACAAGACATTAGGGGTGGAGCCCAGAAACACACCTCCTTCTTCACCTGCTTGACAGACACGACCTTTTGCAGCTTGTAAGCTTTCCCTGACTGCGTTGCCTTTATTCTAGACAGTAAAGCACTTGCGCCTAAGGAATACCTTTGTTTAAGCACAACATATTTTGCTACCCATTGACATTTTACACCCGCCTCCTTCTAATGGACGCAATTGCTCTTTTACACATCAGGGTCTGAAAGCCACCTGCACCCTGTGGGATCACAGATGCGTTCTGAGGCTTACATCTCCACCAAGTGACCCTCAGTAACTGTGAGCGCTGTCAGACTGGCTTGATATTTGATCTGGGAAGAGGGCACTGGGTCCCCTGGGAATGGATGAGAGAGATAAACGGCACTTACTTGGGGGCGAGGCACATGGTGAGTGAGACGAAGTAGCCATTGGAGGATGCAAAGAAGGCCATGAAGATGATGAACCAGGCATCCTGCTTGAAGAAGGCCGGCAGGTAATAGTGGCCAGGGATGTTGCAGAGCATGAAGAGCGGCACAAAGATGAAGCGTAGGCTCACAAGCAACGGGAGCAGCTTGCTGTCCTGACCTGGCTGCAAAGGGAGGAAGAAGATGATGATGAGGGCTTGCAGGGCCTGTTATTATCTCTACGATAGGACTGGCTCATGCGATTAACACAGAAACAAAGGGATGGAGAGTGAGTCAGATCTCAGAAGGAATTGGCTTAGTGGATGAGCACGGAGATCCAGAGCTACTCAGATCAAGGACAGTAAGGGCTCAGTGGATTGGTACAGAGCTATTTACTGTAAGGCTGAATGGCTCAGGGGATTGTCATAGGACATAAAGCCTTCAACAACCAGGCTGGGTGGCCCATGGTATTGTCAAAGGGGCACATAGCCTTCTACTGTAATGCTGGCTTGCATGAGGATTATCATGAAGGTGAATAGCCTCTTATTGTAAGACTTGATGGCTCAGGGGATTGGTACATTTACAAGGAGCCTTTCACCTCTAGGGCTGGATAGGCTAAGGCACTTGGCATGGGGATACACAGGCTGAAAATAATAGGGATGGGTGGACTCACGGTACAGGCACAGAGTCTACCGCAGCTGGAAGAGTATGGGCTCAGGGTATTGGCACAGTGGAATATAGCCCATCCTTATTAGGACTACCTGGGTGGGATCAGAAGGCGGGCACAAGGGTACAGAACGTGTCAGTTGTAGGGCTGGACAGGCTCAAGGGAATCAACAGGGTGCCTGGGCATCATTGGAGTGGTTTTGACCTCCCCCCCACTGGGGTCAATATTTTCAGCTTAATCTCCTTTATCTGAAGCACAGTTACTGATGGGCAGAGAGAGTTGGGACCGAGCTATCACAAACCAGAGCAGTACTCACCCACAAAATGTAGGTGGTGGCACTGCGCCCCAACCAATCCATGCTGTTGAAGAGCAGGAAACAGCACACTGGGATGAAAAAGACACCTAGGGAAAAGAGCAATGTAAATTAAGACATCAAGGCCCTTTGATAATCGTAGATGGCTTGACAGCATAGCACGCTCAGTGAACAGACTTCATAAAAGTACCCATAGGACTCTGGTCAAATATACCATTTCGTATTTCAGATCATTGTTCCATGACCCGATTTTTCACAAGGCTTCCACAATCTGGCTTCTACCAAAGCAATACCTTTGAGAGTAACATACACGAAGTCTACCGGTGGCAGCAGCCTGCATGGAATTGAAGAAAAAAAAAAAAAAAAAAAAGCAACCAACTTCTAGTTGATCCTTCTTCAGCTTGCTCTGCTCCAAAATGCTAAAAAAAAAAAAAGAACCTGGAACAAGACACATCCGCCAACCAGAATTAGGCCAGACAATCTGCCAAGAATCGAAGTTCTATTGTGTTGAAATCTGCTGTGCCACCTTGCCTCGTGCCAGCGGGGAAATTAAACCGACCGGAAATCAACATTTTTTTTTCTAAGGACATTAACAAACATGTCTTTGTCTTTCCGCAGCTTCCTCACAGTTTATGAATCAAGGAGTGCTCTTTTTGCTGTGGCCACCCACCCCGTGGTTTAAGGCCCCCCCCACCCACCCCCCTCGGGGGTCTCTGTTATGTGCTTTACCATTAACACGCTAGCAGTGACCGGCAGCACCAGGATGTTAACTAAACCTCCTCTGCTGGTGGGTGAGTAGAGTTAATTGGCTTGTACTGTACCCCCACTCCCCCCACCTCCCCGGTGATGACTCGAAAATCTGGGGGTAAATGGTTATTGGTACTATTTGGTTGAGTCTCCACTCATCAGCAGGTTTTTCTTTTTTTTTAGGGGCCCCACTGCTTTTGACAACAGGTCAGCTTTTCAGGGGGAAATGCTGAGGTGACATCACAGAGGAGAGGAGTCAGAAAGCTTTAATAAGAACTCAGCCTAGAAAAGGGCTCGAGTGGAAGGATTAGAGGAAGCACAGTATGGAAGAGCTCACACAGCGAACACTAGAGATAAGAACTGCCGGGTGCACTTTGCAAGGAACCAGAGCAATTCAACGGCTTGCCGAAAACAGCATTAATTTCTCTAACTCACAGGGGGCCAAGCCTACATTTCCCCATTCAATGTGCCAGTGAAGGGCCCAGATAGGCCTCCTGCTGCGTCAATAAACCCAATCACCCCTGTGCCCCATTGTGTCCAATGGTTAGCACTGTGGCATTGCTACTGCAAAGCTTTCAAACTAAAATGCTGGTGCTCACCCCACTTCCCCTCTGTGCTGGAGCTTTGGACGCTGGCTGTGATGGCCGGGAACACTGCGATAGTGGCACCAAAGGTCAGTACGATGCAAAGAGCCATCAGCCAGATCTGCAAGAGAAAGAGAAAAGATTTCATTAAAATGGAGGATGCACACCGAAACACAGGGGCCGGCAACCTGTGGCTCTCTAGATGTCTTGGATTACACCTCCCATCAGCACTAGCTGGCATGGTCAATGGTGTGGGTTGCAATGCCAAAGTGCAGGCCCAACATTCTAGTGTGGGCAGCTATTTTGGACAAAGAGGACCAGTTTTTTTTGCCTAAGCAGGCCAGTTCGATGAGTTACGTCACCGGGCAGTTAGACGTTTTGAAAAGTATTGTTGTACATATATTATTTAAAATGCACAAGTTGCAACACATTGTATCACAAATCTCCTCTTTGAGCACTATTTGTTACAGAAGGAATGAATGACCACCCCTGACGGTGGGCTACTTTTTCATTGGTGCCTGAGCTAATTTTATGCCCCAGCCCAACCATATGCCGGCTCATCCATAATGGGCGTCCACCCAGTGAAACAATGAGCACTCCCTCAGCTGCTTTTTCCAGCTGAGGGAGTGCTCCTGGGCTGGCTGAACTCTCAAAGGGAAACACTGTTTGCCTTTGACAGTTCAGTTCCCCAGATGCACATGCTCACTGAGCCATGTAAGGCTGGGGGCATTTTGCTTCGCCAGCCTTGCAAGCTCATTGGAAATGCTGGCTGTGGCACTGCATGTTTGTATGTGCGAGTGGGAGCTCCTGCGTCTCCTGGCACATACGGACAGAGCAACCTGGAGCGGGGCGTTTCAGCAACCACACGCAAGCCCCTGCAGTAGGTAAGTTTATGTTCATTTATTTTTTATTTAAATATATGTATGGATACGTGCATGCTTGTGTTATGAGTGAGTGTATGGTGATGGGTGCTCAGGTGAATGATAGAGTGATTGCTCTGTGAATGTGTGTGTTTGTTTTGGTCCGTTGAGCTGATTTTGGCGATTGGGGGTAGAGGGTAGTACAACAAAGGCATTTTAAAAAGGCCTTTGTTGAACAATCCACCTACCCACTTACCAAAATCAGCTCTTCTTCTGAGGTGCTGTGGAGCCCAGGGGACAGGGATGGTATTTGTTTGTCTGGATATCTATCATAGATGTCCAGTCAAAAATACCATGCTTTCCCCCTTGGCCCCACAGCGCCTTGCATACACATAATCAAGTTGATTGTGTTAGACGCTGTGGGACCCAGGGGACAGGGATGGTATCTATGATACCAGTAAAAAATATCATGCCTGCCCACTTGGCCCCCCAGCGCCAATTGCAAACTGTTTGGCTTTTGATCCATTTTTTTCAAGAATGTTCTAAAAGGCAACATTTTAACGCATTATTTAAAAAAGATTCACGGGGGAAAACCCTGCAAAGCCCCCTTGATTGGTTCGGGCTCCCTCACTACGCTCGTTTGCTGTGGCATATCTGGGGGAAATATTTATGCCCCTCCACTTAAAAAATTCACCAGCCACCACTGGCCCTGGGACTGTGTTGGGAGCAGGGTGGGGGAGCCCAGGGACTGTGGTGGGAGCAGGATGGGCAGCAGCCATGGGAGAGTGGGGTGGGGAGAGCACAAGGACTGGGTTAGGAGTGGTATGAGGGAGGCCAGAGACTGTGATGGGAGCAGGTGGGGGGCCCAGGGACTATATTGGAAGTTGGGTGTGGTGACCGCGCGCAATAGTTCATAGCCATTTGGACTTACTGTCGGGGGGGGGGGGGCGGCAGGCCTAAAAGGTTTGAAGCCCACTGGTCTAGACCTTTAGCATCCCCTTCTGCTCCAATACTGGGACAGAGACAACGCTCTGCTAATGACCACAATATTGACCTGTAGCACCACTTGCTATTGCTGGACAGGGTGTCTATGAATGCACCTTATCCCCATCTTCAGAATCACTGGGACTCAAGGCAGACTTTGCCAATGCACCTCAAGGCATGCCTGCACAACCCCATGCTATTCAGGTTGTGGGGCCGAAGCACCCTACCAATGGAACTCAATCCTGACCCCCACACCAGACAACTCCAGGACTGAGTGGCAATGTCTCCTAGTTCTCAATTTTGCATGGCAGCCCTTCCTGGTGTCAATCACACACGCTCTGGAGATTCGGCTCACACCCCACAGTTCTTCTGAGCTCCATCACTTCACCTTTTTGAGAACTTCAAAGACGGATGCCTTTTCCGGTTCCTTGACTGTTCCATAGGGTGTTCCATTCTCCAATGCAACCATAGCTTTTTTGGGCCCATCCACATCTTTGTTCTTCTCTGTGGGATAAGGAAAACACTCTAATGAGATACAGTAAATTGGTGGGTACAGAGGACGTCTCGAACAAGCATATTCACAAGTTACCCCTTTTGGGTTTGCAATTTGTCTAACAAAATATTGAACCTATTAAATAAGATCGACTTCCACTCCCCACTCTTTCAGACGCTTTGCGCGATGCCCTGATTTAACACCTTGAATGGCTAAGCACACGACAGAGGGAGGCGGATGGCCTAGGTGGAGGCTGCTCCAATGCCTGCAGAATCGGGCAGGTGGAAGGATGTATGCTGCCTACGATGATGTGACATTTGGGCGTCTCCTGGACTCTCTGGCAATGTGCTGCTTGTCGGGCCAATCTGGGGTCCCAGTATCGGGTGCACCCTACACAGATGACTGGCAATGCCTTGAAATACAACTGACCCCTAGCCGGAAAAATTGTGAAACATCTGAAGTGTTTGTACAGCTAAAAGAATACACTGTGATTATTAGAAGGTAACACAACTTTACAACCGCCACAAAATTGTTTTTTTTTTTAGAAAAAGGGAACCCAAACATGACTACCTGCTGCCAAATATCATGATCAGAGAAGGACTTCCTAACATTTCTAACAAACCACTGCTTTCTAAGAACAATCCCAAATGCACTCTAAAAAACTATGAGTACCATCTCCGAAAGAGGGCTTGGTACTGCGTTCTCTAGGGAAATGGACTCCGAACAAAATGGGCTCCTTTTCCATTGTTTACATCTGAGACTGCTACACGTTGGTTACATTCCAGTCATAGTATACGTTTTGATAATTTCCTACATTCCGTCCACTGATCGGTTTCTGATGAGTTTGCATTTTGATTGTTGTTTACAGTATCGTAATAGTTTACATTCTGTCTATTGTTCACATTCTCTTAGTTTCCATTCTGTTTACTGTGTACAGTAAGTCAATTGCATAAGTAAACATGCATTAACAATGCACATTCCATAAGTGAGCTTTAATAAGCAAGCAACCAACAGTTCAGCGACGCATTTGAATAAATAACTGGAATGGAATAGTATGCCATTCTGATTGTTGTCTAAGGCGTATGTCTTTACTTTACTATAGGCATTTCAGTAACACATCACTGCAATTTAAATGTATAGTCTCCCTCTGTGGTTTTTCGCATATAGGTGGCACAAGCCACATCTGCATGGCGATTATGATGGTGGCAGGCTTGAGATTTGGCATGCTGGAAAAGTGTATTGTGTTTGTGCACAGGTGGGCACATGAAACTCTACACTGCTCTGTGTAAACTAAATAGAGCAAAGAAACATCAGTGGCCCACCCAGACCAGTGGGCCGATACCGCTGCGGTATAAGAAAAGTAAAGGTAACTGTACAGAAGGAGCACCACAGCCCATTGGTGGAGAGAGCATAAGGGTTCCTTGGTCAGCCTCCTCAGTGCTCGCTACACAGATGACGAGCCTGCTGCTCTCCTCTGAGAGGTTTTCTGATTATTTCTCCAGTCATCTATAGCTTTCTTACGCAGCCTCCATTGGCTGGCACCTATAACAGTCCAGCCAAGGGGGGGTGGCAAGGCTCAACATAAGCATCTCTTACCTCCTCACCAGGCTTACCTTCAAGAGAACAGGTTGCGCAGCACTGCTTGGCCGACTCTGGACTCCTCCCTGGAATCCCTGTTGACGCAGTAGAATCTTGTGAAGGTGTGCGCAGACCTCCATGTAGCAGCCCTGCAGATATCCTGCAGGGGCACAACAGACAGGAACACCGTTGTAGCAGCGATCGCTCTGGTAGAGTGGGCTCTCGGACGGCCAGGCAGCGGTCGGTTTATCAACCAGTGACAGTGGATGATACAGCCGGAGAGCCACCTGGAAATGGAAGCCTTGGACAGGGCCTTTCCATGGTTCACAGGACCAAAGTTCACAAAGGACTGAGAGGTTTTCCGGTAATTCTTTGTGCGGCCACATAAAACTTCAGCACTCTAGCCACATCCAGCGAGTACAAAATCCTTTCAGCCAGCGAGGAAGGCGTCGGAAAAAACACAGGCAACACCAAGAGCTTGTTTGGATGAAAGTCAGACGGCACCTTGGGCATGAAGGAGGGGTGTGTCTGCAGCACCACCCACGTCTTGTGGAAAGTCAAGTAAGGTGGTTTACAGGAGAGGGCCTGGATCTTACCAACTCATCGTGCAGAGGTGATGGCCACGAGAAACGCTGTTTTCCACGTGGCACAGAAGGCATAGGCTCGAATGGAGGTCCCATGAGCCTGTAAAGCACCACATTGGGTTCCCGCGCCGGGGCCTTCACTGGCAGGAACGAGCGGAATAGTCCTTTGACGAATTCCTTGACCAATGGTACGACCAAAAGGATGGTCGTCCTGCGGATCTGGTGCAGCGGGAGATAGCTGCCAAATGAACCTTGATGGAGGCGTGGGCCAGTCCTGGTTTGGTCAACAATAGCAAATATGTAAGTACCTGAGGATCCTTGACCCTCAGTGGATCGATATTCTGGGAACAACATAGCAAATCTCTTCCACTTAAGTCTGTAGCATTTCAAAGTAGACGATGCTCTAACCTTGGCGAGAACTTCCTTGCAGTCTGCCGGGAGATCATAGCCACCGAATTCTAGCACTGCAGGAGCCAGGCCTTTAGGTTCAGAGACCCTGGATTGTGGTGAAGAATGGCGCCTCCTTCCCGAGCGAGAAGATCCGCGACCACTGGCAGCTTGACTGGTGGTGCCGTTGACATGCTGAGAAGTCCGGGTTCCAGATCTGCCTCGGCCACGCCGGTGCGACAAAAATCATCCGGCACAGACACTGTTTGAGTAGATTGATGACTCAAAGTAACAATGGCAACGGAGGGAACGCATACAGAAAGAGACCTTCCCAAGGGAATGAGAATGCGTTCCCCATGCTCCCATGCTGGGGAAACCTGCAGCACTTGGTGTTTGTCGCCATCGCAAACAAGTCGATCTGGGTATTGACCCATTCGCGGAACAGATTCTCCACTAGGTCCTGCCGAAGCTCCCACTCGTGGCGCGAGCGAAGTTCCCTGCTCAGAGAGTCAGCGACAGTGTTTTTGACTCCTGCCAGATGAAACGGGATGAGGAACAGCCCCTGAGCGACGGGCCAATGCCATAAGTCCTGCGCTTCTCTGGAGAGCGCTGGGGCACTGGTGTCGCCCTGCTTTCTGATCTAAAACATTGTGGTGGTATATTCGGTAAAGACCCGCACCACCTTGCCCTGGAGGGACGGCAGGAACAATTTGAGGGCCCCAAACACTGCCCGTAGCTCCAGCACGTTCATGTGCACCGTCTTTTCCTCCGGCAGCCACAGGCCTCTGGCGCAAAGACCTTCGATGTGGGCTACCGATCCCTCCAGGGAGGTGTCCGTCGTTACCGTCTCCTGATGTGGTGGGGTCTGGAAATCCGCACCTCTGATCAGATGAGAGCGCACGCCCCACCAACGTATCAAGAGCGATCTTGTCCTGGAAGCTTCCTGACACTTGAATCCAACAGGCGTCGAGGAACTCCTGCAGTGGCCGCATCCGTAGCCTGCAGAGCCGGATGAGGTAAATGCATGACTACGTCATGCCGAGCAGAGACTTGATGGCCCTCACCGTGGCAATCTTCAGAGCGAGCAGCCGTTGCACCTTGCCCAGGATGGCTGCCACTCTCTCCTCAGAAAGTGACACTAGTCATGACACTGTGTTGAGCCCAGAGCCCAGAATAGCGCTCCCTGCGATGGAGTTAAGCAGGATTTTGCATAATTCACTGATCCAGATCCGTCAGCAGGCGGACGGTCCTCGCTGTGTGGTCGACGGCAATGCTCCTTGAACTGGCCCGGATGAGCCAGTCGTCCAAGTGAGGGTAGACGTGGATCCCTTGCAGTCGCAGATGCGCTGCAACCGGCGCCAGGCACTTGGTGAAGACCCTTGGCGCCGATTTCAATCCGAAGGGAAGGGCCTTGAATTGGTAATGCTTCCCCTGAACGACGAAGCGAAGAAACCTACGGTGTCTCTTTTGAATTGGGATGTGGAAGTACGCATCCTCCAGGTCCAACGACGACAGAAAGTCCCCCTCTTCTAGCTTTCCGAGCACACGCTGAAGAGTGACCATTCAAAACTTCTGGGACTTGATGTATTTGTTCAGTAGTCGGAGGTCGAGAATGGGTCTCCAGCCTCTGGTCTTCTTTCTCACAAGGAAGTACCATGAGTACACTCCAGAGCCCCGGAACTGCTTTGGGACGAGCTCTATCGCCCCTTTCTTTAGCATGGCACGAAACTCCAGCAGCAGCTGAGGGATGTAGTTTTCTGACGGGCCACTGGTGGTATCTGGGGATACTTCCGTTGAAACTCCAGGGTGTGTCTGTGTGCGAGAGTGTCCAGCACCCAACGGTAGGTTGAGATGGTCTTCCACGCGCTCGAAGCCTCCCACCGGGGTGCACAGGTTGGGGCCAGACATCACGGCTGGTTCATTACTGCTTGGACGGCAACGGGCCGTATTGGGGTCCCTAGCGACGATGATGTCCTCCTCTGAAAGCCTTGGAACGGCCGTCTCTTGGGCCGAGGTGCAGGAGGGTTGGCGGTATGAAGAGGAACTCCCGCCATAACCCTTGGCAGAACAGGGAGACTTGCCTCCTGAGGATTGAAAGGATGGATGTAGCTGCTGTAGCGTGCCTTGGGCACGTGTCGTCTCCGTGTCCGCCTTGATGGCCTGTAGAGACTCATCTATAGCCTTCCCGAACAGAGTTTCTCCATCAAAGAGCATGTCCAAAACCCTTGTCTGGACATCCTGTTGAAGGTTGGTGTCTTTGAGCCAGCCACGACGACGAAGGCAAACGCTGTTGCCCATCTGGAGGAACCCCGAGTCGGCGATGTCCGTGGCCACCGTGATGGCGTGGTCCGATGCCAACTCTCCTTCTTGCAGAATTTCCAATGCCTCCGACCTCCTGTCGTCGGGGAGGAAGTCCAGGATGGGAGCGATCTTGAACCACAGCTCCCGGTCATAGCATGCTACGATAGCGAGGGCGTTGGCAGCATTGATGGTCGTCGCCGCAGAGTAGATAACCTGTCGTCTCATGGCATCTAACTTCTTCCCCTCGCTGTCCGGAGGCATGGACGCTGCTGAGGAAGAAGCGCCTGACGACTTCTGCTTGGACGCTGCCGAGACCACGGAGTACGGTGACGGTTGGGGCCGCAAGCACTTGGGTGCAGAATCTGGCACCCTGTACTTCTTCTCAAGGCGATCCCTCTTCACCAGGGTCGTACAAGGGTTCTTCTTGAGAGCTAGGCCTTCATACCAAATGTCATCCGAGAGTGGGACTGACAGGATGGTCTTTCTCTTTGCCTCGCGGCGCTGGTACATGAAGACCTCCTCCTTCTTCTTCTCCTCCGGAGCGAGCTGGAAGAGCTCTGGAGCTCATCGCATGGAATGAGCCTATCACGTCCGGCGGGGAGGATCTGGGAGGCTGCGACGGGAGGTTCCCTATCCCTCCGTCATCGTCTGTTCCCGTTGTCGTTGTGTCAGGGCCCGTGTCATCCCTCTCTGGGGGGGGGGGGGAAATAGGGCAGCGAGGGGGTGACCTCTTCATTTTATTGGCCGGCAGTTCCCCCGTAGCCAGAGGGTCGGTTGTCACCGGCGCCGTGGGGAAGGGCGCAGGTGCAATAGGCATCCTCATTTGTATCTCGGAGACCAGAGTATGTAGCGTAGAGAGAATGTCCACAGAGAGGTCTCTAGGCGGCAGCTGAGGTGGGGGGAGCTGAGGCCGAGGTGGAATAGGAAGCTGGGGCGCAGGAAGAGAGCCCAGGCCCTTGTCGACCTGTGGCTCTCCATTGCCTTCTTCGATGGTACCCTTGTCACCGTCCTCGTCGTAGGGCCTGATCCCGATGTTCTCCTCCTCCTGAATGGTCTGAAGGTAGATGAGCTCCTCCTCTGAGAAGATATCCGTGCCCTGGAGGACCTCTGCACCCCCCATCTTTGCATCCAGAGGGGACGGTCTCGGGGAGATGAACGGCTTCTTCTTCTTTGGGTTCTTCTCTATGGGCTGCAAAGAAGACTCCCTCCTGGCAGGAAGGGACGCTCTTGCCTTCGGTGGTGCACCCTGCGGGTCCGCCTCTGTGGCCTTCGAGAGGGATGCCACCACCCTCTCGATGGAAGGCGGAGCCTTCGTCGGGTGTACCTGGGACTTTGCGGTCAGGGCTGGTCCCTTGTGCTGCTTGGCTTTGGTCGTCCTGGACGCCTTGTCCTGCTTGGCCTTCTCCTTAGGGGGCGGGGGTCAGAGCCTCGTCCCCCTTGGCCTTCTCCAGCAGGTTAGTCCATTGCCGTCTCCAGGGCCAATTTTTAGTTTGCCCAGATGGTCTGACTTCCTCTTGGATGACGATCCTGAGCACTGACTGGTGACTGAAGTCACCGGAGACGTCAGACGTGCCCTGGCTGCTGAGGAGTCCGCTGCAATGGCGCTCTCGGTGGCAGTGGACTCGCAGTGCTTAGCCTTTTCTTGGACCCCAGTGGGAGGGGTGCCCTCAAAGCACTTAGAAGCCCGCTCAGCATTCCCGGATCTGGGAGAGGCATGCTCCTGGTACCCACCCAGTGCAAAGGCCTTGGCCTGTAGCCATTCCTTCAGCCGTCTATGCCGATCCTTCATCGAACGAGTTGAGAGTTCATGGCAAAATGCACAATCTTCCTCCTTGTGCGTCGGGTACCTGCAGTAAAGGCATTGGGAATGTTTATCGTCCATATAAAAATTCTGCAGACCGCAGTCAGTACAAAGCTTGAAAAGAGAGGGGTATTCCTTCTTCTCGTCCTCCATGATCCACGCGGTGTAGGCCGTGAAGAAGAATCTTCTTGAAGCCTCCACGAAGAAACTTGACGAAATGCACCTTTGAAGGGCTGAAAAATCAAAAAAACAGGTCCCTGTTAATCAGAAGGTTGATCGATGGAGCACAGGTGCTCGATTGACCGAGAAATAGAGTAAAACTCTTCCAAAAAGCAAAAATGCAGAAAAAGCAAGGTTAGAGCTAAGCACGACTTCTCCCAACACTTGAACGTGTGGTAAAAATCTGAAGATGGCTGCCTAAGGAGGGGCTTAGGTAGAGGGCAGTCATTGGCTGGGAGCAGGACTACCCAGAGCTCAGTGATTGGTTATTAGGAGAAAGACAGTTCAGAAATGAAATTGAAACTGATTTTTTCTTTTACCGAGGATTCCCAGCCTGATGACAGGGAATATTCATGAGCATGTGAATCCATGCCAGACCCCATGCTGGAGAAATATGCCTTTTACTGACCATAGGAACAAACTGTAGCATCTAGAGCACTTAAAACTACGATATCACAGAACAGAGCACCTGTCCCAGACACAATACCTGAGCTTCAAACATGCAGTTTCCTCCTATAGTACTAAAAGCCCCATAGTAAAAGAATAGTGGCCATGTGCAAAGACAGAGGAAGTATTTTGCTGCCCTTGGAACAGAGAGCCCCTTTATCATTCTTTAGTAGACAAAAAAGACGCCTTTCTAGCCTGGTTCTGACTGTGGAAGCCTTGACCGTATTCAGTCCATCTGTGCGGTCTCATAATTCCTACTTTTGAATGAATAAATGGGACGCACGAGGATAAAGTCCCACTCCTTGTATGTCAGCCTCTCAGTAGCCAAGCATGAAGGTTCAGGCTGCTGAGGTTCGGCTGGAGGACCTGCCCCACCGTCTGAGAGAGCAAGGCGCCAGAGAAGGCAGATGGACATGTCCAGCAACTCCGGATACCACGTTGTTTGGGCCCAGTCCGGGGCGATCAGGATCAGCATGGTTCCGAACAGACATAGTCTGCGGAGGAGCACAGGGATGACAGGAATCGGCAGGAACGCAAAGGATTTTGAAAGTCCACTCGACCATCAATGTGTCCCCCAAAGCTCCCTGCCAAGGAAATTTCCTGGAGCAGAACAATTTGCACTTCTTGGAAGCGAAGAGGTCCACTTGAGGAGTCCCCCAAAGAGAGAAGATTGCCTCCAGAACTTCGTGACAGAGCTCCCACTCGTGGGAGGCCGAGGTCTGTCTGCTCAATGCATATATTGCGACGTTCTCCTGTCTGGCCAGATGAGCCACCGTCAGGGAGAGGCTGTTCTCCAGAGCCCAGAACCACAATCTCATTGCTTCTCTGCCCAGAGGCAAGGAACCCACTCCACCTTATTTGTTGAGGTAGTCACCTCATTCGTTGAGGAAGTGCATGGCCACTGTGTTGTCTGTCAGGATCAGCACAGTGTTTCGTTTTAGAGGGGAGGAAAGCGACCAGAGCCAGCATGATTGCTCTCAACTCTAGCAAGTTGATGTGCTCGCAAGACTCTGCGGGAGACCACAGTTTGCTCACCGTAAGATCTGACAAGTGAGCACCTCAACCAGTTAGAGATGCGTCTGTGACTACTGTCACCTGGGACCAACGTTGCCGAATCAACGTGCCTTTCAGCAAACTGTCTTGCCCGGGCCCATCACATTAGGTCCTGAGCCACCCGACTCAAGACCTCCAGAGGGTCCAACATGTGGCCAGGGAACTGCGACCATTGGCAACGAAGTCACTGAAGGGATTGTCATGACTCATAGAATGCGCCCCTTTTGGACTTCCTGGTCCTTATCGCAGCGGGGCTTGCACTCATTGATACTTCCAACATGGCCGTCTAACATGAAACGCCTTGCACCAGCTTTCACGTCGGACGTAGTTCATTCTACAAATAGACCACACCCCCGCGGCCCTGCGCGTCTCAACGCTATCGCTGGTAGTGACTAGACGTGTGCTTCGTAGTTGCTGAACAGTTCTTCTGTCCCTGATTCCCAGATCCTCTATTTCTTCATACCTTCCTCCTTCATCTCTCTACCTTGTTCCTGGATTCCGCGTACCTCTTTCGTGTACGCTTCCTCGCTTCCTGGACGTCCTGAATGTTAAGACGGATTTCTGAACTCTGTCCTGGAGGCGCAGAGGTTCAGAAGGCCAACCTAATTACTTGGAACAGGGTAACCTCTGGACAAGCCAGACCAATCAGGGTAGCGATCGCGGCGGTCAAGACTAGGTCTCAAGAGGGGTGAGGGTGACTGAAACCCGCAATGAGCATACAAAGCAAAGACACTTACAAATTACTCCAAACAGGTGTTATATTAAAAATATATACACATTTATTCCAAGGCCTTTGCAACAATGACCGTAGCGAGAAATCACAATAAAACTCTAGTAAACCAACACATACCAAACCAATACAATATATATACAAATACAAACGAGCCTAAAGCGTTAGATGCACGAAATGTGTAGTCCACCTAGAGGGGGAGGAAAACAGGCAGTGCAAATAATAATTAGACCCAGTCCGCCTTCAGAGGCACCTAACTAAAAAGAAGTCCAAGCCCTACGAAGAGTGGAGCCTTGTGCTCAAAAGTACCTGCACACGCTGGTGCCAACGGGCAAAAAGGGGAGTCTCTTCGAGGGAATCAGGCAGTTCAGTTTGGTGCACAAATGAAGAAGAACAGAGTTCCGCGACTCAAGCGCAGCCTCCACTGTGGGCAGAAGCAGAGCGCGAGTACGGAAAGGGGTGCTGTTTGACACAGCGGGGAAAAGTTATGGGCTCCTGCAGGAGGGCGACCAGTTCCTAGCTATGCTACTCACCAGTCCCCGATGCAAGCAGACCCAGGCTTCTCCGCGTCAGTTTCAGTGCTGGCAGGTTCAGGGGAGCAGAGGACGTCTCGTCGTCGTGTAGATTCTGAGCAGCAGAGTTGAGTTAAAGATGTCCCAAACAAAGTGAACCCGCACAGTTTGTTACCACAGCAGGGCAACGGAGCGGCCGTGTGTATCTCAGCCAAATGTACACTACTCACATCAGACCTGGGAATGCCAAGTGTACGAATCGTGTGAGAGTGACACGGACTCGAAATACAACACAACCTGGCGGAGGTTACAGAGCAAGACTCCTGGGTAGGCTGGTCAGTCTGCTGGATGGCCTAGAGACACTTCCGAAGGCTTACGTGCAGGAGATGGTGAAGATGCCTAGAATAGCTGTTCCCGCTATTCCAAGGGTCGAAGTATCAGTACAGGCCTTCTGGTTCGATCAGAGGTAGAAAGGGTTTCACAAAGCGACAGCAGTGCAGAGGAGCAGTCCTTCAGTGGGTCACCAGCGATTCCTTGGTTCAGCCTCGTGGTTGCAGGATACTTGGCTCCTGTATTCCTTTGTTCGTGAGAACTCAGGAGATCGACATGGTGGTGGCGTTTCCAGCCCCCTCTTATCCACGGTTCCCTTCCCGCCAAAACGGAGGGGACCCAATGGGAGATCCGCTCATCAAACACTCACACCATACGTGGACCTATCACGGACCACGGTGGTTCCAGACATTCATACCACACTAGACTCCCTGGCACTCAGGATGTGTATTGGGACCAGACATCCCAGCCCACATCCTGGAGGCACACACAAGGCCTGTAGAAGCCTGCAAAAGCATCTGTGTTTTGCGGGAAAGTACATGCCCAAATAAGGAAGGCCCCGGGTCGGCTCGACCTGGGGAAGGTGAAGGGGGCAAGACGGTCAGCGGACAGGACAAAGGAGCCTCGTGGTCTGGCCATTTTGGGAGCTAGGCCACCATTTTGGGCTAAGCGCGAGAAACGCGCTTAAAATGCCAAAAGGAGCTCAAAAACACAAGAAACGATCGCTGCCACCATTCTCGTCCGTGATTCACTTGCACCGATCATTTACAATCCAAAAAGAGTATCTAGGGCCTGTAGAAGACTAGAGACCCAAGAGAGCAGTAACTTAGCTTACAGTGCCCTCTTGTGTCATGTTGCACGAAAGCTGCAACATGATAAAGAAACTACGGAAAACAGCGTTTCCCGGTACTGACTGTCTTAAGGGCCTGTCAGTTTCCCCGTAAGAATGGAGCGAAAGCCCAGAGGAGTGCGGCAGAAGGCTGCACTTCTCTGGCAGTCTAGATCATGGTGAAAACAACAGCAAAAAGTTTAGGGGTTGCCACATGGAAGGAAAATTACCCACAATTAAGAAATCTTTACTAACACTGAACATCCGAGTATCCTGGAATGCTGAACGCACGCTGGAGTCAGAAGAGACTTGGGCGGGCTTGTACAAAACCCGATCTGTGCGCAAGATTTTCCCCAAGGAATAGTACAAGGAGAGATCTCAGGTGAGACGGGGGGAATTTTGTGACAGTGATATCATGCGCAGCTTGGCCTCCGGCACCACTAGGATGATGGACGCCATGTGGCCCAGAAGGCCAGGACGACCGAGACTCAGACTTGTGTCTGTGATTGGAGAACATTGATCATGCAGTAAATGTTTGCCACTTGATCCTCGGCTCGAAAGCCCTTCCCAGGTGAGTGTCCCCGGTAAACTGGAAGGACTGGGATGACAGAACCTGAGACTTTTTTGAAGTTCAGGGAAAAGCCCAAACTGTGCAAGAGAGTGCATGTACTGGGGAACCGATGGGACAGCCGCTGCTGCGATAGACCCTTGCTGCAAGCTTCTCCCGCTGCCCCTTGGGAAGTGTCTGCCTTGGCCCTTTTCCAGGACATGTTGTCTACTGACCCTCTGGGTAAATTTGGGAAAAGGGCGAAAAGCCCTTCTCCGTGACAAGGATTACGTAGTGGGTTGCTGGACCGCGAGTCAAAGGGCGCTTGGCAGTCACCTTAGACGACTGGACTTTCTGGAGGGCGTTGTCAACCTTAGCTCCAAATAAGTTCTGTTTATTAAAAGGTATATCTAGAAGCCTCAACTGGACGTCGGCTGCAAACGCGAACTCCTTAGCAAGGAATCGCGTCTGACCATTGTGCTAGTGGCCATGGACCTGCCCATGCAGTCCGCCGTGTCTAGGCTAGATTGCAGTAACTGCTGTGCCACCTCCATGCCGTCTGAGACGAGGGACAGAAACCCATCCCTCATCCTGGTATCTGGGACATGCTCTGCGGCAACGGCTACAGCCCACCAGAGGCCAAAGGAGAACTTTGCCATGGCACAAGAGGCATTCACGGCTCGCAGTGCCAAACTGCCTGGAGCAAAAACCTTCTTGCCCCACAAGTCCAGCTTTTTGCTTTCCCTGTCCTGTGAAGGGAGAGAAAAGTAGAGGTCTTCAGGCTCGCCGTTGTGGCCTGTACCACCAGGTTTTCAGGGGATGTGTGGGTGGGGAGGAAAGGTGGATTCAAAGGTGCAGGACGGTGCTTCTTCACCAGATCCCTGTCCACTGGGGCAACAGAGGCAGGTTTCATCCACACTTCCAACACTGGGACCTCCACGTTGAAGGGTAGCAGCGTCTCTTTCTTTGGAGCATGGTCCAGAATGTTGCAGAGTTTGTATTGCACTCTGGACCTGGATGGTACCAAGAGACCCAGGATATCAACCACCTTTGCCATCAGGCGCTGAAAAGGAGCTTGAGGTTTACCTCGTGTTGGTGCTGGCAGAAGGTCAGACTCTGGGGAAGTGTCCAGACCGCTGGCCCCTTGCAGGCAACTGCCAGGGACAGCATGTTGTCACGCCCATAGAACTCCTAGGAGAACTGTCTCTTTCCTAGAACCCATGGGTCCCAACCAAACCAGGACTGGTCGCCTTCCTCGTCGTAAATGTCATACATTTTCCACATAAAAGCGTGTCTGGGAAGTGGAACGTTTTCCTACGGAGTCGTGGAGTCAATGGCTCTGACGCTACTGATCGGTCTTGCCTTCTGTTTGGACCAGGCAGATGCTTATAGGCGTGTGGGAGTGGTCGCTTGAGGATACCCTGCCGGTTGCGGAAGACGCAGTGGGACCCATCAGCACCCTGGCCGAAGCCAGCGGTGCCCTTGCCTGCGCCACAGGTGCCAGGAACGGAGGCGTTGGTGCCTTGGCGAAGATGTCAAGCACCTTCGGGTGAGAACGTTCCCATTACACCTTGGTGGAGGATTGAATTGGGAGCTCTTTTTCTACAAGGAAGAAGAAGAGTGCCAGTGAGAAGAATCACTCAGAGAGAGTGACCTCAAACAAGACCACAGAACCTCCTCCTTGTGGATGAAGGTGAACAATTTTGCAGCCCACTCCCTAAGGGCCTTTGAGTGCATCGACTGACACTGTCCTTTGTGCTGGGTGTTGTGGTCTTCACCCAGACAGTACAAGCAAATGCAGATCAGAGACAGACATCTGCTTACTGCAATCTGTGAATGGCTTGAAAGCGGGGGCCTTCGATGGAGTCGGCATGGCGAATTACTTAAAAAAGCTCTACGCGCATGTTTCCGATAAGCGAACAGAGTGCGTGGAAAAAATGAACTGACGTCAGTAGGTGCTGTGCTGCTACTGATACTGGCCTCAGCGTAATTTCCGGGGCAGGCACATAGAGGCGTCGGACGGGACTGATGCTGCGCCCTCTGGCGGCGGAAACGTTTCCAGAGAAAAGCTGCACTGGGATATGGATATCATAGATGAGGAATCCGTGGCAGGAAGGAACCCATTAGAAGCATATGATTATGCGTCAATGAACAACAGAAGTTCAATTTTTAACAGGCCTAGCCTATGTATCAATGAAATAGGTAGCCTTATCCACCCCTCGATTTTAGCTTCAATGATTTTAAGTACTTCTTTATGACTGGCAACATAAAGATCCAGAATCCTGCTACATATCCTAATCCTGAGACACTAAGTCCACCTCAGGCTCAGGCTAAATGGCAAGGTCATGACAAGTCATGGTAATATGTCAGTTAATGGAAATCAATCCAAATCAGTCGAATTTATGTATAAACCGCAGAAGAAACCAAATAAAGAGATCTCATTCATTATGATCAATGGCTTCGAATTTGAATCCCAAACTATAGAAGCATGTCCTATAGGGGTATATGTGTACAGCTATGGAGAGCGGTGTGGTACCACGCAGTGTGCTCTATGAGGAGGACATTGTTTTTAAAACTTCATAGGGGTAACTCAAAGAGTTGGCAGCGTGTTTTTGGTGGCCAGTGTACTTTGGGTGTGTGCAAGCCGTTGTTTGCACTGAAGGACCTGATTTGCGCACTGATACCCCAGGGCGTGTTGCGCATTATAAGAAATTAATAATAATAATGATAACAAGGTTACAAAGGTCATGCCTATGAGATACCTACCTTTCTGCAGGAGCTCAGCCTTGGTCTCCATCTCATAGCTCTTCTCTGGTGTCTTGTTCATGTGATAGCGGGCGAACTCCTGCAGGGATGGAAAGAGGAATCAGATCAGAAAGCAGGGTAATCACCTAATTTATTCCTGGCATCTTTTTGGACTTGTTATTGGGGCATCCACACATTTTGAGACCATTTTCTTATCTTGAGAGTGTGATATCAATGCTTTAGCTTGTTCATACCAGAGCAATCACATTTGAAACATGGCTGCACTGCTTACCCTATGCTGGGATCAAAAGAGCCGGGGGCTATGAACTATTTAACTTCTGCTTGCAGCAAAGGAGATCCTTCTTAGTTTAACACGGACTGCTCCCTGGATCTAACTTTTAACTTCAAGACAACTGGTGCTATACTGCTACATGCATTTGACATTACACCCGCCACGCGCAATTGGCCATTTGTAACACCCATAAATGTGCATCTTCATCCCATTTCTAGGTATTCCAAAAGTGTCAGAGGTCTTCTACCGAGAAAAAACAAGGCCAAATAAACTGTTCAATGGAGTGATGCCACGCAGGAGGGTCTACAATCACCGTAATAGGGGAGAAGTATGAATCTGCATTTCTGTTTGGTACCACCCACAAGGACAGTACAGCACTGGACACCACTGAAATGCTAGGCAATTATCCTTTCAAAAATTGCACAAAGAGCAACCACAGACACTAGCTCGGCCTTGTTCTACTTCACTAGTAGGGTTCTCAAATTTCTGGAAAGTGCTGAAATGCAGGGTTTCTCCCAAAATTGAAAGAGGGAAGTCCAGATATGGATCCCTAGCCCTCTGTGCCTAAAGGTATGCTGACCCTCATCCTTACCTCGCTGCGTCCGGGATTGTTACTGGGACTCTTGTTCAGGGGAGAATTGTAAGCATTTTGGTGATGTACTATTGTTGTGGGCAGCGCCAGAATACTGAGCAGACAGCCATGCGCTTAGTTTGGTTTTACTGTGCATGATTTTAAGAGCTGGGGTACATTTTCCCCCCATAATTTTTACATTATTTTATTTGGAGTCTAGAATGCACTCAAAAACATAATGGGCCTCATTACGAGTCACCCGGTCTGGAAATAACGGTGGCTGTAAACCCGCCGCCACCCATTCCCATTGCGTCCTATAGGGCTCAAAGGGAATGGGGATTTACCGAATTCCGCCTCCAGAATTCCCGGGTCACCTCGGTCGTAATGCCCTGGTAATTCTGGGAATCACGGAGGCGGAATGGTAATACGGGTCCGGCGATAACCTGCCGGAATTTCAGGCACGGTTACCGCCTGACTCGTAATGAGGCCCAATGTGTGCCATTCTGATTCCGCCTGGATCATTATTTCCTGGCAGGGACGTAGGCCTTCCTCATGAGCATTGGGGTGCAGCAGAACATGTGGTGGCAACAGAATTAGTGCCACTTTTACTACACCGCCCTATTCCAAGTTTGGAGGCAGAGGGAAGGAATTACTGACTGCGGCAAATACCCCAAAACTCGAATGCAGTCCTATGGACCCCATGAATGGAAACTAACACCCCCTTCCCACCACTCATAATCCAGACTTTGGCGAATTTACCATTGGCAAATCCATGAAATGCATAGTCTCTGCCTGTAAATGATTACCCATGTGATATTAGTGCCCCATGCAGACTGCCAACTGCCAACATTCATTTGTACGCAGTGGGCGAGGCTGGAATCGGAACTGAATTCTTAAACTAGTGGTTTGATGGATGCCGATTGGAGGCCTGAAGTGGCTGCCTGAGGCCCTGCTTTATTTTTATTTATTTATTTCTTCATTTGTATAGCGTGCACAAGCCTTCAGGACTCAGGGCGCTAGGTGCACCAGTTACATGAAGTACGTGGGCATCTACATTACACAGCGCTGTGAGATCCTTCCTTCACGCTACCCCTGGATCGTCAGAAACAGGACTGTGCAGAGATTCCTTTACATGTTTTGTGTTGTTGCCTTGAAGACACTTAGAATGTCTATAAATGAGACCATGGTTTCGGGGGGATAGCTCGCGTGTCAAAGGCTGGCCTCTGGCTGCACGTCACACATCCAGCCAGGCGTGCAACAGCCCCTCATGCATACGAGGTCCGTGTATTGAATACCATTACGTTGAGTAAGTATAACAAACTATTAGGACAGTGCATAAAATGAGGAATCCTGCATGAGGTGATGTATCAAAACCTGGTGTTGTCGTTATTATTACCACTGTGGAGGTAGAATAACAAGCGTATTGAATTGGTGCTATGGGCCACTTTCGTCGAAATGATGTCCCGAATGGCGCCTGTCAGGGAACAACGCACGCACTTCCTGCGTGTACAGGAAGTGGCGGCAGACAGGTGGCGGAGCACTGTGAGGTAAGGAGGGGGCTTGGAGGAGTAGAGGTATGAGTATGTGTGTGCGCATATTTGTGTAGTATGTGTGTGGGGTGAGTGTCTCTGTGTATGAAGGTCTTCATTGGGGCGTCCGGGTGTGGCCCCCACGGAACGCATGAGAGGGAATGGGTGGAGGAGGGCGGGGGTGAGAGCGAGGTTGCTAGGGTGTCCTCCGGATTGGGAGAGGGCAGAGAAGGGGGGCGCTTGGAGGAAATGATGTTTCCCCGCAGTGCCGGAACCGTGCCCAGGGAACCAGGCTTCGGTGAAATCGGCCTGCTGGGAAGCATCATAGATCGGGATTTTTTACTTCATTGCATATTTAGGAATTCTGTGGGTCAATGGCCTCAGCACATCATTTGTTCAGTGATGTTTGCTTTCTTTGCTTGTGGAATGGTCTATCCAATGGTTCCTTGTTTTTTCGCCCAGTGCTGGTTTGCCCTTCGGGGACTGTGTTTTAGGGCAAATGTTGGGTTGCTTCCATAGACATCTCTCGCCTGCTCTGCATACCGCTGTGCAGTGGTCACGTTTATTGTTTGTTTTGAGGAGCTGAGCTTTCGATACTGTTACCAACTGTGGTGTTATAGCCTTGCATTAGCTCTACAACTTCTCCTGCAGTAGGCAGTTGCAGGCTTTCCTTTTGCAGGTGTGTAAGTGAGCTAACCCGTGTGTTTTGTTCTTGGACGAATTGCTGCATAATTTCTACAGACTGCTGGCTAAGAGGTCTACCCATAAGGCTAGCTCTGGTTTTGCAAATTGACGAGCAGTGCTTGGCGGCAGGTTGGTGACCAGAACTGGTAATATCAGTGTTTTAATAGCTTATCGTCCCTTTAAAACCATGCCAGTGAATGTCTACGTTTTTTTTTATATACAGAAGGTTAACCATAACTGTACTTAGTTGTTAAGGTCAATCATTTTGTTTTTTAATGATACACTCTAACAACATGTGTCCAGCGTAGACGTCAATGTGCCCAGAGGGTGGCCTTCAGTCATGCCCTGGCCTTGGCAGAGTCAAATTCCCTGAATTGCCCAATCGACATAGCCTGCATCCATGCCTTGAGGAAACTGCTTGGAGTATGGCATTTGGCTACGCCCCAAGTTCAGTACAAATATGAACAATACCCACTGAGCGTGGGACTTGGCTTTTTGACATGCACTTTGTGCAGTGCACATGCCAACCATGACCACATGGCAGGACTTGCGGCATGCCAAGTGGGCACTGCGCCGGGGAGATTGACAAATCCTTCAGCCATGCCAAACCAAAAGTGCCCACTGGCCATACTCATCGCGCACACTCGGTATGTTAACTGTGCTCAGGGCAGAAGCCATTCCATTAGTGACTGCCGGACACATTCTACGCCCCCAACATGGTCTCCAGCTTTGCTCTGGATACTGTGCAAATACAAAAAATACCTGTCGATATAGGACATCTCCTTGGGAACAGTACACACGCCAAACATGTCTGCTGGGCACGACATCACCTACAGTTTTGTCCATGGAGAACAGCTGACAGGTTCATTGTGCCTGGGACATGGTAGGCAAAGGGCACAGTGCAAATAGGAACTGTACCCATTTGCCATGGTGTACAGGCATGCTTCGAGAACACTGTGCCTGGGCCATACCCCTGACCTAGCGAACCTGCCTACCAACTTCTTGTTGAAGTTTAGTATAACTCTGTTTGGCGGATTGTATACACGTTCGCTATGGAAAAATGTGTTATGTTGTCCCCACTGCCATAGAAGTGGCAGAGCCAACCCTGTTCCACTGAACCCAGGAGGCTACATAGCTAGTACTCTTTCTGCTTAGACGCATCTAGCACCCCAGATCTGAGGCGTTGGCTTCATCCTGGGGGGTAGGGGCAGGCTTTTGTTCTCTGTACGTTTGCTGCTGCTGCTAGGTTAATGGTGGAATGTTTGATGCTGCTGCCACATTAATACAACAATAATCACCCGTTCTGTTGGCTGGAACGGGTGATTATTGCTATTAGCACACCGGGTTGCCAATCCGGTAACCCGGGGTGCTAAGAACAATGTGTTTTCTTTCCAATGAACGGGACGCCCCATGCGTCCTGTTCATTGAAAGAAAATACTTTCTAAAGATGGCCACCATGGATCAGGAAGGCACGCGCCAAACGAAGCCCCTCTTCATTTCCATGGCGGCCAGGAAGGAAAGGAGCGGCAGCGTGGAAAAGGTATGTGGGGGTGGGAAAGGGATGGGAAACTTAACATGAAGGGAATGGGGGGGAATATGGGTGAGAGAATCCGCGCCCCTGCTAAAATGGGGGCCGAGGTTGGAGGCGTCAAATATTTCTTTTTGTTGGTGGGAGAAGGTCACGGGTGCATTTAACAACAAAAGGGTGCTACGGCATCCTATTAAGATGATTATCTCCCCACTCCCGCGCCGGAGCAGGGAGCTAATCACTGTAATAGGGCGCTGATCTCAATAGGGTGCCAGCACCCTATTGTTGTTAAATGTGTCCGCTCCCACGATTGCATTTAATTTTAAAAGGACACTTCTCCCACCACTCCAGCTCAGGTTGTAGCCCTTGAAAGGCTACCCCGAGCAGGTGCCCTGGGGGGCTAATGGCGCCCCGGACGGTCGCCTGGCCCGCGCTGCCTAAGGATGGCCCTGTATGCTACAGACAGGTTGTTTTAAATATTTGCCTCTGCCCATACTAACAGCCTGGCCCACTATCAGAGCCAGGAGACTGGACACAGCTCCTAGTCCTCATGCCTGCCGCCGACTTGTAGTACAATGAGTTTGCCTCCCCTAAAGATCCCAACTAGCCCTCAGAAGCTGGACTTCTCTCATTTTGTGCAATGTTGAGTGCCAGGATTTTGCCAAGCTGAAGGAGAGTACCGTTGCTTAAGTATGTGGTGAGGTGAAAATGAAAATATTTACTTAAACTGTACTAAAATGAAAGACTAAGTTCTAACCTCCGGCTGTATTTGCTGTTATAAAGCTGTGCTTCTCCTTCTCCACCCCGGCTGCGTACCCGTCATGCCTCCTTCCAGCCCCACCCGACACAACACAATTAGAGGCAAACATGCAGGCACATCAAGCCTGGGCCAGCCTCTGTCCTGTACAAAACGTTCAGTGGCAACGTACAACTTGGTAAACAGGACTCACACCCGTTAAAAGGAATATAGTGTGTATTGCGCAAAATCCTTTCTTCCAGGCACGTGCTGTTGCTATGGCAGCGCATAATGTTTTCAGTATATTACAGTAATGCAAACAAGCACCTCTAAATCTAATCCGGTGTAATCTGCCTCGCAAAGAGTGCAAATGCAGAGAACGGAAGTCTCATTTTGTTAAAGGGATGTTCTAGTAAAAAATGTTATTTAAAAAATAGGCAACATAAAAAAAAATACTAGCATTCTCCGTTTTAAAACTTCCTATGTAAAAGTTTGAGCTATTCAAGCTCAAAATTCGCAAAAGCAAGCACATGGGCGCATCCATTTTGTGAAATGGAGGCCCTCCTGTGCTGGCTTTTGCGGCACTAATGAAGGAAAAGCCAGCCAGCTGTAGTAAACAAAGGCTACCGCTGGGTGGCTTTCCCTTCATTAGTGCTGTAGGCGGAGGACGGGGACCGGAGACCAGAGCAGGAAAGCTGCAGCTGAATCTCGGTAAGTGCTATTTATTTTTTTTAAAAAAAATAAGCACTAGCTGCGGTTTTTTTTCTAAGTTTTCCGGGCTGGAGGAGCCCGGAAAACTTAGAAATAAAACCGCAGCTTTAAAAACGTTGTATTTATGTTTGCGGTCGCTTTTGAAGCGACCGCAAACATAAATACAACGTTATTGTGTTGGAAAACGCTGCGGTTTTTCTTTCCAAGTTTCTCAGGCTCCTCCGGCTCAGAGGAGCCTGAGAAACTCGGAAAGAAAAACCGCAGCGTTTTCCAACACAACCGCGTTGTTTCTGCCTGAATCTGCTTTACCATTGGGAGCCCGAGAGCCCCAAATGGTAAAGCAGATTCAGGCAGAAACAACGCGGCATTGCGGAAAACAACCGCGTTGTTTCTGCCTGAATCTGCTTTCCCATTTGGGGTTCTCGGGCTCCCCGCGGGGAGCCCGAGACCCCCAAATGGGAAAGCAGATTCAGGCAGAAATAACGCGGCATTGCGGAAAACAACTGTGTTGTTTCTACCTGAATCTGCTTTCCCATTTGGGGCTCTCGGGATCCCCACGGGGAGCCCGAGAGCCCCAAATGGGAAATCAGCTGCAGGTAGAAACACTACGCGGCATGTAAACATAACCACGTGTGTTTCTGCCTGTTGTGGCTTTCACTTTGGATCTCCGGTGCTGGAGCACCGGAGACCCAAAGTGATAGCCACAGCAGGCAGAAACACACGCGGTTGTGTTGGAAAACGCTGCGGTTTTTCTTTCCAAGTTTCTCAGGCTCCTTCGAGCCGGAGGAGCCTGAGAAACTTGGAAAGAAAAACCGCAGCGTTTTCCAACACATTAACGTTGTATTTATGTTTGCGGTCGCTTCAAAAGCGACCGCAAACATATATACAACGTTTTTAAAGCTGTGGTTTTATTTCTAAGTTTTCCGGGCTCCTCCAGCCCGGAAAACTTAGAAAAAAAAACGCAGCTAGTGCTTATTTAAAAAAAAAAAAAAAAATAGCACTTACCGAGATTCAGCTGCAGCTTTCCTGCTCTGGTCTCCGGTCCCCGTCCTCCGCCTACAGCACTAATGAAGGGAAAGCCACCCAGCGGTAGCCTTTGTTTACTACAGCTGGCTGGCTTTTCCTTCATTAGTGCCGCAAAAGCAAAAGCCAGCACAGGAGGGCCTCCATTTCACAAAATGGATGCGCCCATGTGCTTGCTTTTGCGAATTTTGAGCTTGAATAGCTCAAAATTTTACATAGGAAGTTTTAAAACGGAGAATGCTAGTATTTATTTTTATGTTGCCTATCTATTTTTTTAAATAAACATTTTTACTAGACCATCCCTTTAAATCTTGCTACAATTTTATTTTATGATGGACGGAAGTTTACATTGTTGGCAGGAAGTGTAAACCCCAGCTATAGTTGCCAATCAAGCGGACGTTCCTCCAGGCAGCGGATTACATTTATATTATATGCGATGGTAGGTTCATTGAATTGACCTTTTCCTTCCAGTTAAAGTTGTGTTTGGTCGGCGTGTCTCGTACAACTGACGCACTCCTTGTTCAGAAAGCTTTCTCAAGATCAAATCGGGGTGCAGCACAAGGGATATCTGTCATCAGCACTGCCCTGGTCTACAAAAGTGTTGGAATTTACAACAAAAGACTAGCAGCCTGATTCATGGAATTATCTGCCGTAAAACGCAGATTTGCGCGCCATTCTGCCTGATAATCCCTGTTTGAGGTATGGGGATTTTCGGGCAGAATGGCGCGCAAATCTGTGTTTTACGCGCAGATAATTCCATGAATCAGGCTATAGGTATGAAGCCAACCGATACACCTACCGGCTCATTGTTTCACGTGCCTGCAGGGAACTACACAAATAGCGAGGAACACAGTATGAGAGTAATGCAATTTGGTCGAATAGTCCGTGCAGGACCGCAGCACAGAGCGAGCCATGGCTTGCTTACATCTAGCTGGGTGGGTAGCTGCACTCCCCCTCCCCCCAATTTAAAGCATTGGTGCTATGTAAATTCCCAAAACACATAAGAAACTGACACCCCCCTCCGTAAAGCATAGGACCCAGGCTCACCAGGTGCGGCAGTATCAGGTAGCAGATGATGGAGATGGCGGTTCCTAGGCACGGAGTCACAAAGTAACTCAGCGCGGAGGTCTGGGCATCCACGCCACCTGCGAATAAAGATGCGGATCACATGAAGCACGTCAGATCATTTGAATGAGCCAAGCAGCAATCGCAAAAACATTCAGTTTCATATAAAGTGCATGAGAGGAGATGTAAAACTCACAATTTGTACCTGGGAAACAGCTATAAGTGTAAACCTGGAATAGAGAAAGCAGGCCGCGTAGGGATTGGGCCAGGACAAGACTGATGCTTTACCCCCGAGAATTCACAGATACGTTCCCAAGCCGTGTCTCACACACAACAGCAGCCCACACTTCAGAAAACTCGGCATGTGAGACTGCGCGCAGAAACAGCCAAAGCCTCCCATCCTGTTCAGAAGCTGTACACATTGGTATATAGGTCTTGCATTTTTTGACCAATGAAAAGGGCAGAGCCCCAACTTCCATTCCTTGCTCAAAAGAGTTTCTTACGCTTTAAAATTGTGGGTATTCCCAAAATGCTCTTTGCTTTTATGCAAATCGCCAGGCTTGAGTGCCATGAAGAGATCCTGTATTGCATGAGCTAGCGTGCAGCCACGCCCTATGGCCCCAACCACCCCAACCCCCAAGGAGAAGATGGTTCTTAGAGTCATTTTTTTTCTCCATTTCCTGCACTGAATGCAGGGAATGCGAAAAAGACACGTGAGTGGAGTGCGCAGGGACTTACGAGAGTGACAGCGTATCAGAATATGTGGAACAATAGCCAGGCTGCAGCCCCTTTGATTCTCCAGCAGGAAGGGTAACACCTTTCAACCAGAGCTTAGCAACTTCCCCCTGGAGTTCCCCCGGGAACCGTGCTTCAAAGGAAGGCACGGACATTACAAATGCCTCCCTCACACCAAGGTGATGATCACTGGAGTCCAGTAGGAGCCAGAGCCATGGGAAGCAGAGCAGGGAGGAAAAGATTACAGCAGCCAGTGGAAAGGTATGCCAGTGAAGGGTGACAACATCTAGCGGTTAAGGGTTCTCCTTTCCCTACAAGCAAGGTATTCTGTGAGGGATGTCATAAGGCAAAGGGCATTTGATACAAGGACGGGGATTGGACGCTTTTATAGCAGGCTTGCTTTGGACCAAACCGCTGTGACATTTGGCCTTTAAAAGGAGAGAGGCACCCACATTCAAAAGGATACATTTTTGAACTCTGTTGGGAAAGAAGTCCATTCCAAAGTAGTCAGCCATAGAGGTTGGGACAGAAGGAATCCAAGGCAGAGGAGAGCTCTGTCCCCTATCCCTCCCCAAGGAACAGTGAGGGGTGCCTGCTGCTGGACCAAGGCTTTTCTGCTGGCAGCAATGGAACCAGGCTCTTCATCTGAGGTGGAGGATACCCACTAGCTGCCAGACAAGCACCCGGGAATGGGAGTGCAGACCAGAAAGACCCACCTTGTCCTGGATTGGGCCTCTCAACAACCTAGAAGTTAAGGAACAGCTCTGGGTCCTCGTTTCCACATTGAACAGTTTGTGAGCCTCACAGACCTGGACATTGCCTGCCTGTCGCAAGCCTCTTCAGTCTGGGGATGCTTGTGGTCTCGTTCAAAAGGGATGTGACCTAGCAGTTCGGGCTGGACTTCCCCTTTGGGGGTGGGACCAAGCCTGATTTGCATATGGTTTTTCCCCTTTTGTAATGGCTTGGCAGGAGAAAAACGATGGTCTGGAGGGTTGCCCAGAGCAATGCCAGAGGTCAAGATTTATTCTAAACCTTCCAGCCATCAACTCTTTTGTTTTGCTATTGTCACCCCGAGTGGGAAGGGTATGCCCAGACGTGGGTCCCTTGCCTGCTGGGCCTAGAGACCCAAGCTACTCCTCACTGATGACGCCCAACAAGGCTGAAACATGTTTGGGGATGCTTGTGGTCTCGTGCAAAAGGGATGTGACCTAGCAGTTCGGGCTGGACTACCCCTTTGGGGGTGGGACCAAGCCTGATTTGCATATGGTTTTTCCCCTTTTGTAATGGCTTGGCAGGAGAAGAACGATGGTCTGGAGGGTTGCCCAGAGCAATGCCAGAGGTCAAGATTTATTCTAAACCTTCCAGCCATCAACTCTTTTGTTTTGCTATTGTCACCCCGAGTGGGAAGGGTAGGCCCAGACGTGGGTCCCTTGCCTGCTGGGCCTAGAGACCCAAGCTACTCCTCACTGATGATGCCCAACAAGGCTGAAACATGTCTGGGGATGCTTGTGGTCTCGTGCAAAAGGGATGTGACCTAGCAGTTCGGGCTGGACTACCCCTTTGGGGGTGGGACCAAGCCTGATTTGCATATGGTTTTTCCCCTTTTGTAATGGCTTGGCAGGAGAAGAACGATGGTCTGGAGGGTTGCCCAGAGCAATGCCAGAGGTCAAGATTTATTCTAAAACTTCCAGCCATCAACTCTTTTGTTTTGCAAGCCGCTTCATGCCACGTGCCGTTGCTGCTTGGACTGCACTACGCATTGGACTCAGTCATCAGCTCATCAACCTGATGCTGAATTACTGTCTCAGGAAGCTCCTGGAAGCGTGATTCAATGCTTTTGAGCCCCAAAGGCAAGAATAAGTACTGTGTGTCCCCCCAGGTCCACTTTCGGGATCTTAGGGGACTGGGGATCGCTGGAGGTTGGATTTACTGCTGTTGGTTCGGGTCAGAGGTGCCCTGGAGCTGCAGGTGCAAGGATTCTTCCCGGACGGGTCCAGGAGCAGGGTGCAACCCTTGGCGATGGAGAACTGCAAGATTCACTGATGCAGCCCTCTTCTCGAAACTTCACAGGACGATGGCAGGTCCTTCCAGTCGCAGTTGTAAACGTCCTTCCATGACAGGATCCCTTGAGGCTGTGAAGCTGAAATTTGTCAGGAAGGCGACTTATACCATAAGCTGGAGACCACCAAAGTTCTGGGTGTAAACGCAAAATGGCAATGATTCTAGAGATGTAGCCCACTGGAGAGCTGGACAGTCCACCTGCTGGTTCAGGGACACTTTCAAAGGCTCAGGACGGCAGGATTCTTAAGAACACACCAAGACTGGTTGGTCGCACCAGCCCAGGGATTGAAGCACCAAACAGGGCCTTCAAAGATCAGGTAGTCCAACAGAGCTTCACTGGGCCAGACGCAGGAATGGATGCCAGGCCTCTTCAGGAGTCTTCTTTGGATCTTCAGCCAGCTGTTCTTCTACGGGGGATTCTTGGCTCCAACACTGATCTGAAGAAATGTCTGCAGGAGTCAACTTCTTATCAAAAATCCAGCCTGGAAGCAAGCCCAAGCCCACCAAGGCATTCAAACAGCCAGTAGTTGTCCAATCAGGACACCTTTTGGTTGCACTCTTCCCCCACACTCTGTCTTTCTAGCACTGCAGATGTGGAATGGGACCAGACAGTCCCACCCCCTTCCTGGGCCACATACACGCAAAGTGAGCACTAGCCTGGGAGGGCTGCAGCTTTCCCGGACCAGTGCGTGACCTTATATGGGATTTCCTGACCTGGCAAGGCAGTAAGAAGACCAAACAACAATATGACCAAAGAACAATCGAACATCTTGTGGAATGGCCCTTTTAGGGCACTAGCCACGTTTAGTAGTAATATGCAATAAATGAGAATGTGTGCACTAGAAATGACACAAAAATGGTAAACATATAATTGCTGCCACCATCTTGTCTTTAGGCACATATAATAGTAACCAAAAATCCCAAGTGTGAAAACCTTATGGTGATACAAAGGTATCCCCATTGCACTGCATTGTAAGAAAGTGTGTGCAATGTTAGAAGGTTACAAAAGATAAAAAAGGATACATTTTCCCAGTGCTGATAGTCTGGTGGACTGATCAATTTCCCCATAAAAACTGAGCAAAAGGCAGGGGGAGTGAAGCTGAAATTTCCCGCCAGGCAGGAGACCGTGAGGTAGGAGACCGTGTTGAGCCTGGACCCAAGGAATAGAGCGTCCTGCAATGGAATCAAGCAGGACTTTGGATAGTTCACTGAGAATCCGAGATTCGTCAGCAGCTGGACGGTCTTCTCCGTGAGTTCGACAGCGATCTCCCCTGACTTGGCCTGGATGAGCCAGTCGTCGGGGTATGGGTACACATGAATCCCTTGCAGACACAGGTGGGCCACTGCTGGTTCTAGGCACTATGTAAACACCCTGGGCGCTGACTTCACTCCGAAGGGGAGGACCTTGAATTGGTAGTGTTTTCCTTGCACGACGAAGCGCAGGAACCTCCGATGCTTCTCGTGAATGGGGACGTGGAAGTAAGCGTCCTCTCGGTCCAGTGACAACCAACTGGAGGAAGTCCCTTTCCTCCAGTTGGTTGAGCATGTGTTGCAATGTGACCATCTTGAATTTTTGGGACTTGAGGAACTTGTTTAGATGCCGCAGGTCGAGGATGGGCCTCCAGCCCCCGGTCTTCTTTCTTACTAAGAAGTATCTGGTGAAAACTCTGGAGCCCCGGAGTCGCTTTGGAAACAACTCTATCGCCCCTTTTCTTAGCATGTCCAGCAACCATCGGTCAGTGGAGATCTTATCCCACTCGCTGACCAAGCCTGCCAGCCGGCCTCTCACTGGGGTGCATGGGTGGGGCCCGCCATCCTGGCCGGTTCAATCCTGCTTCGGGGCCTGCATGCTGCCTTGGGAGCAACGACGATGGCGGCCACCTCCGGACGCTTTGGAACGACTCCCGTAAGCCTGGAACAGAGCACTCAAATGCAGGCAGGTCGACATCGTGGGCCCGGACGGCAGGGACACAGCGGCACAAAATCCCCCAGAGTATGGCAGAGAACTGTGCTCCCTTGAACTCTGGCCCCCCCTATTATGGGTCATTTCACGCCACTGTGCTTCCCCCACCAGCCCGTGAAACCTGCTCTCCCCCTCCACCTGGCGCCTCCTGTCTTCCAGTCGGCCTAGCCCCTCCCATGCCCTTAGGCCCCCCCTAAATCCCCGGCCTGCCCAACCTGGTATCCCTGCAAGAGTGGGTCCTTTGCCTTTTGTTTGGAAAGACTGAGAAATTACCTTTTTAAGTTGTTTTTTGTTATTAGCTTTGCCTATTCTAATATGTAAATGATGGAACGTTTTCGACTGAAAACTCACACACAGCGCCAGTTCCCTACTGAATTTCTTATTAGGCAATGAAAGCAAGCAATAATAAAACTTCCCCTCTAAAACATAGTTACGGCTATGATCTATTTATAAGCACTATGTATGTCCTTCACTGAAGTCCTGTTAAAACAAGTATTGACAAAGCCAACAGTTTTGGTTTGTTATGCATATACTGACACATTTCTAGTAGTAAGCTACTATTCGGCCCCAGCCGAATAATTGGGCCAAATATTCGGTCGAATAGTAAATTTACTATTCGGTACACCCGTACCATAAAGCGAACTTTCATGCACAAGCAAGGTGCCTGTTTTTCTTGTGTTGTCTCTTTAAAGCCAGCGTTTTTGTTGCATTAAGGCACCCGTTGCAGAGATCTGTTAGTCCAATTTCCAAAAGAACAGTGTGTCCAGTTTTGTGCTTTCCCATGTAATCATTGTTAACACCCACCCATCTTCCCATCATCCTCTGTAAGAATGGTTTAATTAACCTAGAGCATTCTGGGAGATTTGGCTGTTCATTTTTGTGTGTGGGATGGTGTAGTGTTTACAAACTATTGAACTGTCGTGGTGTTGGTAGAATTTGCGTATACTAAGCAGGTCTGGGGAGGCATATCCCTAACTTTACTTCCCAGCATGCTCGTCCAGCCTGTTAAAATTCCTTTTAATTCTGAGTTCGGTGCTAGATTAAGTGTTCCCACCCTCTAGGAGCCATTGCACATTTGTTGTTTTGCCAACATCTTGTGTTGTGTTAATGATTGCTTGCCTCCCTTTGTTGTGTAAATGCAGGGAGATAGACCTGTAAGTACCCGTTTCATCTACTTGAGTTCAGCCAAGTGTGACTCTTAACAGGTTACCTTGGAGTTGGATGCACCTTCGCAAGGATTGCTTGGAGTGTAAATTAAGGATGCTTTACCAGCAACCCTTCCTCTGGAGTATTGTATGGTTGGGGGCCTGGTCCAGGCCAGGCTCTGGAGCTGTACAAGAGCCACACAGACACAGGTTTCCTGCTCATCGGTCCCAGCTCCAACTGGCGAATGCGCCGCGGGGACACGCCTTTATTGGCGTGTGGCGTGACTGCACGTGCAGTCTCTTAAAGGAATATTATATGGAGGACCAGCATAGGTCACGTACGGGTATTTCCATTTGAAGCAAGGTACAAATAATAACCCTCTACAGGCCTGAATGTATATCAGGCTTCTATCACGACAATTGAAAACAGGGAGAAGAACACACGGAAGTGCTCTTTTTGATTAAACAGAGGAGGAAAGCATGCTCGTCCAGCCTGTTAAAATTCCTTTTAATTCTGAGTTCGGTGCTAGATTAAGTGTTCCCACCCTCTAGGAGCCATTGCACATTTGTTGTTTTGCCAACATCTTGTGTTGTGTTAATGATTGCTTGCCTCCCTTTGTTGTGTAAATGCAGGGAGATAGACCTGTAAGTACCCGTTTCATCTACTTGAGTTCAGCCAAGTGTGACTCTTAACAGGTTACCTTGGAGTTGGATCCACCTTCGCAAGGATTGCTTGGAGTGTAAATTAAGGATGCTTTACCAGCAACCCTTCCTCTGGAGTATTGTATGGTTGGGGGCCTGGTCCAGGCCAGGCTCTGGAGCTGTACAAGAGCCACACAGACGCAGGTTTCCTGCTCATCGGTCCCAGCTCCAACTGGCGAATGCGCCGCGGGGACACGCCTTTATTGGCGTGTGGCGTGACTGCACGTGCAGTCTCTTAAAGGAATATTACATGGAGGACCAGCATGGGTCACGTACGGGTATTTCCATTTGAAGCAAGGTACAAATAATAACCCTCTACAGGCCTGAATGTATATCAGGCTTCTATCACGACAATTGAAAACAGGGAGAAGAACACACGGAAGTGCTCTTTTTGATTAAACAGAGGAGGAAAGCTTTGCAAATGGCTCTGGGAAATTCATCCTCCCATGTGACATTGGTGGCATTATAAACTGTTGTACAAATCGCATCACACTGGCTACATTAGTTCTTGTCAGATGCAGGATCAAAGTGTGTCTGCACGTGGTAGGACACATCCTGCAAAACAAGGCTGACAGGGATTAAATGCAGCGACTGTGAGTTGCACCATCAGCTCTCCCAGTCTTGCTTGAATCTGGTGTTTGCAGGACTGCATTTATAATTGAGTAGGCACTCTGCAATGACGATAATATCAAGGAAACGAGCATTGGGTGTTGACTGTCCTGTGCCAAGCACAGCCTCATATGCCTCAATAAACATCGTGTCATGGCTCAAGGAAAGTAGCACACCAGACACGATCACCAAGGTGGGTGTGTATTAATACACACGCACAATCTACCGCTATCACACTATAAACGTTGTCTTTTACCGGCTAACATAAGGTACTGAAGCTGTCTGAGTGGAGCAGCGGTCGCGCTGTAGCCCCGGCTAGCATGTAATCCTTTTTGCAAGGCTTATGTGTATCTAAATGCACAGCATGCATTTGCTTTGTCACAGAAGAATACAGTTGTGCCTATCTTTCTTTGTTTCGGTGGCACTTTGTGGCTTAGGTGGCACTTTGTGGCTTAGGTGGCACCCTAAATTGCGGTGCCTCTGGATTTCCTGAAATGCCTTAGCCAGGGTTTTAGGTGCTTACTCACAACTCAAATATATGCAGGCTGTGGGGATGGATGTGTGTGTTAGGGAGTGCCTTCATGTGTTCGTGTGTTATCAATGCATGTTGTTTGCATTATTGTACTGTCATCTTGTCCCTGAAGTAGTAAGCAATGAATGCTGTGGATGGAAATTCTTAAGGCAGCAGGGAACGCTGTGGGTGTTGCTCCATTCAAGTCTTGCTAGTTGCCCCAAACGAAGCAGTCAGATGTCCACAGGGGCCCGGCCTGCAGCTCATTAAGCTTCACTGAGACCGTATTGCCTTCGGTGGTCCTAGCATAGCCGTCAAGCTCTCTGGTCACTTTCGGGGTTGCTATCAAGACTGATATGTACCTCCAAGCTAACAATCACAATTTCTATGCTCAAACACACTATACGTATACTAACCCGAACGCTCACACAAGGCAACTTATTACCCCCCCACCCAACCAATGCATCTTTGCACAACGGCACACAAGCCCCTTCTGTACACACATCTCTCTGTGCGCTGTACACTATCTGCAAGCAGAGTTCAAGGGGCTTCCGTTCACCACACCGGTATCTCTCCCCAGTGACCCACCTCCTTTCGGATCCGCCAGATGGCCGGAAGACCATGCAACCAGCAGAGGAGCTTGGCGCAAAATGTCCAGTAAGATAACCTAGAGAGATTCTTGCTGGTTTTACAAATATCCCAAACCACTCAGAATAGAAGATGTACTTAAAAAGGTGAAGTGCCCCTGGACAGAATGATTTTAGGAATGGATTGCACTCTTTGTAGACGGCAATATTGTTTTGATGAGCGGCACAGTGGTTCTAGAATCCTAGATGGCGGTAACACCTAGATTCATTTGTCTTTTTCCCACCACAGCTCTCGCGGTTCCATAACTGTTATGCTGCGTGATATAGAACACATGGACAATGCACGTTGCAGACACTATCATGTCTGTTCCCATCTCTGACTATACAGAAGAAGAACTTGCGCATGATTGTGATTTGCCTAGGGTGCCGGCTCTAGGCTGCCTGTGCTGATTCTGAATCAGCCTCCTGTGGCGGGAAAGAGTGTGCAAAGAGGCTAGAGAGTCTGACATGGGCCGGAGAGGAGTGTTAGTGCTTTGTGGGCCCAAGGGCTGGTGTTTGCGTAGAACGGAGCCACTGCGTGCATGCACTTATCCTGGTCTTATTAGACACAGTGAACACAAGCATTTAGAAATATTGCCAATGTTAATGGCAGCCACCACAAGAGAGTTCTTATGCTGGCATTTTTAGGCACAGCCACTAAGAGTGCATACGTATACATTGGCACTGGCATGTATTTGCACAGCCAGCATGACAATCTCTCATTACAGTGGAAACATACTGTAATACATTGTAGGCACTGCCATCATGATGTTGTCTCACAGTGGCAATGCTGGCATATATTTTGGACAAAAGAATGATGAAAATGTGTTGGAAAACACTGGCAAAGCCAAAAGGTTTGACTTTTCTTTTGCACGTTACAAAAGAAAGCCAAACCGAATGACTTTGGCAGTGCTTGTTTTGTATACGTCCCATACGGCCCAACTTGCAGAGTCACCGCGGCAGATCAAATCAGGCGTTTTTGGTGGTGAGAGCCCTTTGAAATCTATCAAGGGGTATCAGGCTTGCTGTGCGGGGTAATTGAGTCTAGGGTGGGCGACACCTGCTAAATGCAGAGTTGAGAGGTATGACTTCCACCACTGGGCAAGAATCCACTGGCTGCTTGGAAAGGAGGTCATCCACAGAAGGCAGACTCCTAGGGACTGGATATGGAGAAAAGCACTTGAACCGATTCCTGCTTTTGACTTCTGGGCCGCCTAGTGCAGAAACAGGATCCCCTCCACTGAAAAGAGTTGACAATGAGGTCCGTTGTGGGTACCTGCTCTAGAAGACGCCCTGGAGAACTTACTTTCTGACCTGTCTACGGTGCCTCTGGGAGCTGGAATCCTGTGCTGGCACAGGAATCTATGGCATTGTCCTGCCTGGTGCTGAGGAGACTGGGCTCGATGCAGGTGGTCCAAGGGAAAGAGGATTTGTCATTTTGTAGGTTCTCATTATTTGAAGAACAGGGATGTCAAGTTCGATCAGAAATGACTTACAATACAACATTTACAGGTGACAGAGGAATTCTCCAGAAGGGTGCGTGTACAATAGCAAAAAGGTGAAAAAAGTGGTGAGCCAGGTAAGCCAGTTCATAAAAGTGGGACATAAGAGTGGGGGAGGTGACTTACAAAGGGAACACTAACCTAGGGGAGCAAGTGACTCAAACTAAAACAAGTTTGGCATTGTCCCAATGCCAAGCGTGATATATCCCACTAGTCCTGGCCTTCAGGCCGGCTTCAACCTGTACATTTCCTATTTGTATATCAGCATTTATATTGGGAAAATTAAACGTCTCTATGGTATGAGGGAGAAAAAAGGCATGACCAAAAAAAATACACACAAGAAAATCTTGTAATTGGAAGATAGCAGCTGCGGTTCTATGTGTTTTTCTGAAATTCGTATAAATGAAGGAGTACACTTAAACGACAACAGCGCCCATGAGTTTGTCAACATGATTGGTTTACTCACTACTTATTTTTCATGTAGGCTACTATTATGTGGCAAAACAGGGCAAGTTATAAAAACTCCCCCACACTGATAATTGGACATCACATCATAATTTCACCACTAAAGCTTCTGGCTAATGTTTGCCCCGGGCAGTAGCTGATAACCCAGTATACAGGGATCTGTCATTCTTTGTTTCTCCATGAGCAAAGGGGGAGGAGGCAGATGCAACTTGTGTTCGTTCATTCTTTCCAAGGAGGAAACTAGCAGAATATGTGCAGATTGTAAACAGACCCGCTGTTTATATTGTCTACTCATGTCACTAATGGGTGCTGTGGTTATCTGATATGATATTGTTTTTTTGACCTCATAAGGATGAAGCGCCATGTCCTTACTACCAGGATTCGATTCAGTGACTTAGAGAGCTCACGCACAAATGCACAGGTGCACCCCACTGAGGTAAGTTGCCAGCATTCTTGCATTTTAAAAGTATATACAGTTGTACATATCTGAATACTCCACACAGATATGTCGCTACATGATACGCAGACGTATGGGCTTTTCACCAAATGTTCTCAATTTCTCAAATAGTTACTAAAAGAAAATCAGTGTAGGTTGCTGATTCTCATACATACCGTGTTTTGTCTTCTTTGCATTGTACTGTGGAACCTGACAGATACATTTGAATCCAGCAACTTTGCTGCATTGCCTTGTAATTATGTGGCAGATACACATTGTTTTGCACCTTCAGAATGAATCGTACATTTTATTGTCAGGTCGATGTACCATTGGGCTTGGTGCTCTGCAAGTCAACTTAGTTGGTCATATAGCAGTAGTGTGGTTTTCAATTGACAACTTTGCAAACAGCATTGAACGTTGATGTATAACTAAATATGGGATGGGAGGAGATTTCAGGGGAGGTGGGGGTCATTGCGAGCATGGCAATATGTCCCACAGAAATACTGCCATACTCGTTTACTGTTACTGTCATTTGTATCAGCGGTAAATTTGCCTGATTGCAAGGGATGGTAACGTGATGTTAGTTTCCATTCATGGGGCTTCATCACGAGTTGGGCGGTATCCCGACTGGGACACCACCCAACTTTTATTTGTGATAGCACCCACCTGATCGGCAGTATTACCGCCGGATCACAGGTTGGGCGCTAACCGGGACTCCCCTTTGGGTCCATTGGCAGTACCACCGGCAGTAATAGCAGCAAAAAAAATTTCTGGCGTGAAACACGCCAGACTAGAGATTGGGCAGAGCGGTAAATGCGGCAGTTACACCATTACTGCCGCATTTAAGGGCTACCATCCAACTCGTGATGAGGCCCATGGAGTCCAATTGAACTCCCCTGAGGACTTAACAGAGGTGATAATCTCTACTTTACATCCAAACTCGTAGTATTGCAGTGTGGCAAAAGAGACATTAATTCTGCTATTGCCACTTTTTTACTGCACCACCATATTGACCAAAGTATGTGATGATGGCCGAATCGCTTTATATCACTGTGACTTGGTTTCCTTATTTGACAAAATTGTTATCGCCTTGAAGTGATTCTTTATGGTATGGGCTGCAGACTCACTCATGTACGGCTTAACGGGCAGACTGCAGTGTTACAATATATATTAATATATATATATATCGAAAAGAAAGAGGAGCGGATGAACCGCACTGCCGCGGGCCAATGGCAAATGCCAGACTCCAAGGAAAATGACAAAAAGAACACCAGGTACTGAATACAGATGTACATTTTAATGATTGAAAAAAGACAAGGTTGTACAAAAAATAAAATGCACAATGGGCAGCAACACAAAACACAGACAGAGGCAGGGCGCCGTGGTGCACGACTGGCAAACAACGCGCTTTGCGCAACACTGAAAGCTTGATCACATATATATATAAACCTTACTGACGACATCTCAATCTAATCTTCGGGACAGTACAAGTAAGGATACCACCAGGCTAATACTGACATTCGGAAGCCATTCATCTATCATAAGAAACATCATTACGAAGTACTGGAAGGTTCTTAAAGTGGATGAAGACCTAGGTAACATGTTGAATGAACGACCAGACATTACTTTCCGTAAGAGTTTGGCCATTAAAGACTTAGTGGTCCAAAGCTATATGGCTTCTGAAGAGACATCCACAAGCAGTAATTGGCTCTCAGGCGGACAAAAAGGCTTTTACAAATGTTGTAAATGTAAAGCATGTAAATATGCGTCCAACTGCAAGAGTTATACTCATCCTATTCTGCTGACACAAATACAGATTACCAGTAAAATCACCTTTGAATCAGAATTTGTGGTATATGTCCTGAAGTGCCCATGCCTAAAATGGTATGTGGGCAGCACCAAGTGCAAATTAAAAATACGTATTTTGCAACACATTAGAGCAATCGTCAATAAGGACCACGCATATCCCATGGCAAAACATTTTACGGAGTTTCACAATGGTGACCCTAGTACTTTGAGGTTTTTTGGTGTCCATAAAATTACCAGCGGCCCGAGAGGTGGCGACAATGAAAAACATCTACGACAGGAGGTGACCAGATACATCATAGACTTTGAGAGCAAAAACCTGACGGGCCATAACGTGGATGAGGAACTGTATACCTTTTTGGGAATTTAAGATATGACAATTTGCTCCCCATACTATGACCCATTGAGCTCAGTACGAACCTCTGCTCTACATGAGGTTTGGTCCAAGCTAGCCATTAAATTGGTTCGCTGTTCTACTCTCGTTTTCCATGGATTAGAGAACCTCACTGTTTGTGCTTTGAACTTTCATGCTGACTATTTCTCTTTCCCGAATTTGTTTCCCCTTTCCTTGCCTTTCTTCCCGTAATGGTTTTCTGTGGGTTGATTTTTATTTTAACCTTATCATTCTTTTCCCAGATGACACCCATTTACACAGTTTATAATTGAGCATTTGAATCAAAATGTACTTTGATGTTATTTCTTACATATGCCAATATATATCAATCATGGTGATCCGATTGTGGCCATACAAGGCTTTCGAGCTCTGGTTTACTAAGGGTAAAGTTGTGTTATGTAGAAACATGGTTTTAGTAAAGCACTTGCACTTTAGTTGATGACTATAATATAATTTTGGCCATCACATTATGCTGCTATAATGTTTGCACTATGCACTAGCACTTTATTACAAAATTGTTTCTACATATAGGACTATAAAATGTCATACTATTGCCCTATACCATCATATAATAATTTTGGTCTCGTTTTTAACCAGAGTTATCGGATTTTATCCATGTTTATACCATCATATAGAGCGTCATTATGACGTCAATAGTATAACTACTGCTCGAATTGACCATGTTGGCCGCATGGAAGTTTTAAATCATTAAAAAAAATCTTTTTGATGAAATTGTAATTTAACTTACATTGTATATAAGTTAGAGATTCTTCTGTGAAAAGTAATAGAGGTTCGCATGAATGCTATCCATGAAGGCAGTATGAGATATTTGCACTTTGCACTTTCCAAGATGTAAATAATCGCATCTTAGTAAGTCACCTTTTCTGTGTTCACTGATGTGTCATGGGTTAAAAGAACTCCCAAAACAGGGCGGAGTTACTGTGAACAAGCCACAAGTGTGTGGCAAAACGCGTTAGCTAGCCTCCCTGCTACTGGGAAGCCGTTTTTTATTGTAAAGATTATTGAATTAAAATTTGAACTTTTTAGAAAAAGCAATCTGTTGCTGTGGAGCCGTTCGCTGCTGTTTTTCCCTGATTGGACCCTTGGCTGGATTTCGTTTGTTTGATGGGAGTGCAGCTTCCAAAGAAACAGGACCATGCGGTCCGTGTTTGCTTTAATATATATATATATATATATATATATATATATATATATATATATATATATATATATATATATATATATATATATATATAAAACAGTAAAGATGATTATTTATATAATGAATTTCACAGGTTTATGTATTTGTCATGTCACTCATAGCTACATCAATACTGAGCCATGGTTCTCTTCTCATAGATTAAGTGAAATAAATGATGCTACATAGATGGCAATGTGGGGTGGTTAGAGTGGAGGTTTGAGGGCGCCAACGAGCATTTTGTGTAGGGGACCTGAATAGACGTGATTAAGACTGAGATAAACCCTGCAAATGTAAGGCATGACAACAAAAAGATCAAAAAGACACTGCAGTCACAGGAATATATAGTTATTATTTCTAATAAAAGTACATACAATATGCTGTTTACCACCTTGCTGCCCCCTTCTTTTTAGATGGGAATATCGCATAGCTTGTTGAGAAAAACTCAGAATCAGGCCCCCACTATGAGTGACTAAGTTACTCCTTGGTTCGTGCTGGGTGTAATAGCAGCTGTCAGAGGTGGTATGTCCGAGAAGCAATTAAACAGGAAGTGATGCCTTTCACCTGGAAGCACTCTATTTGGTGCTCCAATCAGCTCGAGCGCACCGAATCGGTCTGAGCCAGTTGTTGGGTTTGTTTTCCTAAAGACGCTGAGGTGGAGACATCCATGACATGGGGCAGTTTGAGAGGCAGCTATCTTGTTATTAGCCTTGCACTTACACTAATGATGCTGTTACGTTAGGTCACCGGGGCATTATCCAGGCATCAAGCCGCCACAGGTGTGCCTCGTATGGCTTCAGGCTGTCTGCAAGTGCTTTGATGCGCCGGACTGGATTTCCGGCATCACCTGTCCAAGTGACAACACCCTTGAACAGGAGGCGAACAACTCAGTCGCACACTGTTCTCGGTGCTTACATTTCCACCCGCCCTCCCCCTACATAGAGTAGCTGCCCTTACCACACCGGTTCAACTAGTTCCTCACGTGACCAGCATGTGCTCTATTCCAGGACACCCGCCCCTAACCAGGAAAAACTGCCACAAGCACATTAGTCCCTGCCAAGTCTGTGACAGTGCACTACAGCGGAAAGGCATTCATGTAAAGATTCTTGCTACATGGAAATGAAAGTACTGGGCGAGGTACATAAAGCTCCCCGGGCATGTTGCACTGGGCCACTTCCTTCCATGGCCTCTTGGAGGCATTTGGCATTAGCCAAAGATGGTATGGGAGGGGCATTCTAGCACAGCACTTTTTGCAGGGTTCCTAGTGACTATTTCGAATGACATTTTTTCGAATGCCATAATGTCGAAAACATGTCACCGAAAAAAAAATGGAATGTCTTTTTTTTTTTTTTGCAATGGGGGGGGGTGTCCCTCCAAACCACCCCCCTTTTTTTAACCCTTTTTTTTACTCGCAAAACAAAACAAAAAACATGTAAATTAAAAAAGAATATATTAAAAAAAATGTTTTCGGTAAAAATGTTTTCGACATATTTGTCATTCGAAAACATGTTTTTGACATATTAACTGGATACCGTTTTGCAGCAATGAGGGATGGGCCAGAGTTGAGGGCAGTCCTCTTGGGAGATGTGCTTACAGTGATCCCATTATGAGTCCTAGCTATGTATGCATTGCTTAGACTGTGCACAGATCCCCTCCTGCCTAGCCGCTGAGAGGTGTCATGTCATGCGCAATACATTCAGCCGGTCCTGTCTTTACAATGCACGTGTAGATCCTAGCATGCAATGTGCAAACCAAAACTGGTGTCGAGCAGGACACAGGGCTACTTGGCGGCTGTACGCCTCTCCACAAATGCTAGATGCATTCTGCCCTACTCTTTTGTACCCACTACCCGCCTGCCCAATATGAATTAGGTTCCATCAATACTCACTGGCCATGGAGAGCAGCATTGCAGTTGCAGCCAGCATGCCGGCCATGCCCTGGCCGCTCAGGAAGAGAGAGCTGTAGTTCTGTGGCAGGCGGCCCAGCTGCCCGAAGAGGCTGCCCTGCAGGATGGCACAGAAAGCTGTGGAAAATTTGGAAAAGAATAGTTGTGTTAGCAGGCATCTGCAAGAACGAATGGGTATGGTACAGTTCATGTAAAGCGCATTCACCTCACAAGGAGGTAATCAAGGCCATAGTCAACCCATCACTTCATTTTACCGCCACAGTTCTCAGCCATTCTCTATGTAGCCCGTAGCCCATAGCCCCACAGGGCCCGGCTAGTGTGGCTACATGCTTATCCTCTGAGGGAATACCTAGATCTAAAGATGCAGACACCAGGGTAATAAAGGCTTTATTTAAAAACATAGTGTGTGTTTTATTTTGGTATGTGTTCAGTTTGTTTGTGTGTGTTTAGGACTGAACCATCCAGCCCACCATGGGGCTGGATGGGATGTTCAGAGTAGAAAAGAGAAAAAGAAAACAAATTAATCGAACTCCCATGCCCAAGGATGGGATGGGCAGGGAAGAGAAACGAATCCAAAGAGGATTTAAAATGAGGACAGTTAAGAAGAAAAGAGAAAGCAGAGAGACTTATCCATAGGGGTCACTGCTTCAAGCGGACCCCAGACCCTAAATCCATCAAATGGCACCAGACGGCACGTGGAGGAGCCCTATCAAATTCACTCTGGGCTCCGGGCATAGGAAGAGTACACCCTTGCACGCCCAAGACCAGAAAACAGGGGCTACATATATAACCTTCGTTTTTTGGCTCTACTTAACCTTCTTCCAAAGGCGAGACCGCTCCAATTGAGGGACTGTCGGGTTGAGTAGGACAAGAGCGGGCAACGGCAGATGAAATGGGTGGCATCCAGTAGGACCCACCCGCAACATGTACTGGGCGGCATATGCCGCTCACTGTGAACCTTCGAGGCGAGTACTGTGGGGAGGGAGGCTGGAGAGGGGTTTGGGATGGGCCAGCGGTGCGTAAATCAGCATAAAAAGGGGGCAGAGGGAGCTGGAAGCATCGGCCTTCCATCCTCTCCTCGGGCATCGCCGCCCAGTCACCGCCGAGAGCTCCTGCTATTGCCGGGAAAGTTCAAGGTTTTGCTCGGGACATCTAGCCGGCTACGGCTTACTTCTCCCTCAGTGTTGCCGCTTGTTCGTGACCGACTCCCTGCTTTGTGGGGTTAGGGGGTTGAGTGCCTTCAGAGCATCATGTACTGCGGCAGGGAAGTGCAGTGATCGAGTCATAATTTGATTGCGTAGTTCCTCTGATTTGCTTAGTTTTAAATGCTGTGTGTTTATGCAACGAACAAAGGCAGTCCATGTTTCTCAGTTGTTAGCCGTTAGGGCGTTTGGGGTGTTGGTTAGCAGAAAACGCAAATTCTATGGCACGACAAAGAGGCTCATACTATGCAATCAATCTTTACTACTGACCAAATAGCAGCAAAGAAAAAACTTTGTAAAACAGTAATTCTTTCTTTTTAAAACAGAAAAACACAGAACTCATAAGCACATCAGTGCAGGAACCCAGTCCAAGATGGGGCTCAGCAGCAGTCCCAGTAACCAATCAGGATGAACCCACCCCCATAAATGTCCTTTCCTCTAAGCACAACTCCTCTTTCTTTGCTGCTGACGCAACAAGATAAGTCCTATTTGTTTCACTCAAGTCCTTACTTTCTGTGAGGGCTTTTCGATACACAGTATCTGTATTTAATTTGTATCTTGGGGCTTTGTAACAGAGTTTGTTTGTTCGAACGTTGGGGAGCTTTCGTTTTTACATTGTGAACGCTCGGCGTGAGGCGTTAACTTCGCCTCACTCACGCCCAGGGTCCACCTGTTTTCTCCATTCTCTGCCCTCTTATCCCCCCGCTTTGCTTTAGCATTTTATTGTCGCCTGCTCGGCGAACTTAATCCCCGCTGCAGCGCTACGCGCACAAACCCTGCCCCGCCTTTTTCGCGCCTGCTCGGCGCTGTGTTATTGTGCATTGGAGTGCTCGCCCAGTTGGGGAGCAGCTCGAGCGTGTTCCCGCTCATTTACACCTCACGTTTGGAAGTGCATTTGCCTGCTCAGCGTTCAATTATATACACGTGTCTGACTCACACAGCTACTCCTTATACACATTGCTTTGCGTTGCTCACGCAAGTGTGTTGGTTGGAGCTATTATTATTTAAAGCATTGCCTGCTTGGTTCCAGGTTCATCCTGGGTTATTGTTTGATACTTTATATATATAGATATATATATATATATATATATATATATATAGACAGATTTTCCACAGCATTCAGGTGGAATTTTGACAGGCCTGCTTGGCCTTTTGCTTGCCAGTTACAGTTGTTTGCTTGTCCATATTCCCATTTTCCATTGTTTTTCAACCATGCAGTCATCTAAAGGTGCAGAGGGGGTCCCTTCGGTGGATGCCAGCACCAAGGTTAGGGCTACTTCAAAGAAAAATGATAGACCTAACGAGGGGTTTCGGGGGAGGCTTCCCTGGTTCCACCCCAGTTTGTCTCCAGTGCCGTAAGGGATTCCATGCACTTGTCCCTATTGAATTTAAATTCATCTTTGGCCTCGGCTTTTGATAGGCTAATTAATAAGATTTCCGAACTCCATCCCAATCCTGTTCAGGGCCCTTCTGCTGCGCCCAAGAAGTGCACCGCCAAATCTAAACATTTGCAAGGGCAACTAAGCCCGGTTCAGAGTTCTCCCTCTTCCCCAGACTCCCCGGTTAGGAACCTGAAGCGTAGGTTCGGACTCCCCGCCTAAGAGGCGAAAAAGGAAGGTTTCATCGGTAACTGAAGAGCAATTGTTGGATGACAGTGGGGTTCCATTTTTCGTCCCATCTCTCAACCAACACCCTAGATCAGTGGAATGGCGTCCTTCTCAGGCAGTTTCCTCGTTCCTCCACCATTGGGTCAGGAGGCCTCTTCCTAGCGAGGACAGGAATAAGTTAAGATCAGAATGTCCCCGGCCTGTTATTCCTGACAAGGTTGCTATGACCCCAGTGATTGACCAATCCATGGTGGCTTTCTTGTCCCAGAGGGTGAAAGACCCAAAGAAGGGGGTTGACGCGGGGCTCTTAAGGGTTGTCAAGACAAACTGTTGGACATGCTCGGTCCCTTGACACAGATATTTGAGTTGGCAGAGGAGGCCGCTCTTAATGAGTCACAAATCGATGTTCAGGCACTCAGGGGCTGGGTGCAGCGTTCCTTTTTCCTGCTCGGCAATGCCAATTCCAGTATTTCCAGAGAGAGGTGCAAAGCTCTCCTTAGGCGCATCGACCCCAAATTACAAGATATGGCTGAAGGAGAGGCTGGTCCCAAAGCACAAGGAAATCTCTTTGGGGACAAGTTCATTAAGGACCTCTTGGCATATGTCCATACCTTTACCGCACTAAACAAGGCCCAGACAAACATTAGGAAGGTGTTTGCGCCTAGAATTTTTGATAAGGCCGGACGAGGAAGAGCCCGCTCTTCTGGCCGTTTCTCTTTCAGGGGCTCTACCCGCCCACAAGAATACGCCTCTCGGGGGGCTCATCACGGTTCCTCTGCTCGAGGCTCCCAAACGCCCTTCTACTTACAGAGAGGAACTCAGTGGAGAGGTGGAAATGGCAGAGGTGCAAATAGAGCGAGATCCGCTCCAGGTATTCTCTCGTCTCGTAAATGTTTCTTCCCACAAAGGTTTGGGGGGCAGGTTGGGTCGGTTTCTTCATCAATGGAAGGGGCTCTCTTCGGATCCATGGGTGTTACAGACGGTTCGGGGGTTTCAGATAGAATTCTACTCCCCTCCATGTCAGCTCTTTCCACCTCCTCCTCTTGTGTTTGATCAAGAGAAGCAGAAGCTGGTGGATGCAGAGATTCAAGATCTCATTTTCAAGGGTGCAGTGGTCCTGGCCACATTCGGAGCTTCCCAGTTTCTAAGCATACTTTTCGTGGTCCTGAAACCTAAAGATGGGTTTCACCCTGTGATAAATCTCAGAGCCCTCAACTCATTTGTAGTTTACCATCATTTCAAAATGGAGGGCATTCATCTTCTAAGGGATACCCTTCTCCCAGGGGATTGGATGGTCAAGTTGGACCTCAAGGATGCATATCTGGTAGTTCTGGTTTTTCCCCCCCATCAAGAGTTTCTGCAGTTCTCCTGGGGGGGTTTGCCTCTCTCCCGGTTCGGCCTGTCGTAAATCCTGTGGTGTTTCACCAAGCTAATGATGCCGTTGATTGCTTTCCTCAGGTCAAAGGGGGTCAGGAGTAGAATTTATCTTACGACATGTTTCTCCTGGCTCAGGATCTACGGGTTCTGCAAGGTCATTTGCATCTAACGATCTCTCTTTTGTACTAAATGCCAAGAAGTCCATATTTTGTCCTACTCAATGTATCCAATTTCTGGGCTTCGGTATAGATTCAAAGCAGTGCATCCTCCTTCTTCCGGATTCCAGGCTCTCCAGAATTCGATAAGAAATTTGTTTCATCCTAAGGAAAGGGATTGTGTCCCTCCGACAGTTAGCAAGGGTTGTGTGAATGTTGTCCGCCTCCATTCAGGCGATATTTCCGGTGCCTCTTCATTACAGAGCGCTTCAACGCCTCAAAGGGAAACATCTGCGCAAAAGTCTGTCATATTGTCAAAGGGTAGTGTTGGATCCAGAAGCCCAGTTGGAGCTTCTTTGGTGGCTCAGGCATATGGATGGCTGGAATGGCAGAGCGATCTTTGGACCGTCCCCAGATGTGGTTCTCGAGTCCGATGCCAGCAGAGCTGATTGGGGAGCCAGGATAGGTCAGACTTCCACTGGGGGGAAATGGTCAGATCAAGAAAAATTACTTCATATCAATTGTCTGGAGTTGCTGGCAGGTTCCTTTGCGGTCAAGAGCCCTCTCAAAGACCAGGGGAATTGTTGTGTCCTCCTTCGGATGGACAATATTTCAGCAGTACGGTATATCAATCACCTGGGGGGGACCCGCTCGAAGGCCCTAGCGGACTTAGCAAGGGAGTTTTGGCATTATTGCCGGGACAGAAACATTCTGTTACAGGCAGAGTACATGCTGGGGTCCGGTAACATGGTGGCGGACTGGAATTCCCGTTACCTTCAGGACATGAGCGACTGGATGCTGGACAAGGACATTTTTGTCTTGATTCAGTCGCTTTGAGGTCCCATTCGGAAAGACCTCTTTGCTTCTCGTCTCAACTGCCAGGTTCCTCAGTTTTACAGTTGGAGACCGGACCCCCTAGCTTTGGCGACCAATGCGTTCCTTCAGGACTGGTCGGGTCCTCTGCCCTATGCTTTTCCTCCATTCACTATGATAGCCAGAGCTCTGGTACAACTGCGCAGGCAGCATGCTACCATGATAATAGTGACCCCATTCTGGCCCTCTCAAGTGTGGTTTCCCGCTCTCCTGGAGTTAGCAGTAGATTTTCCTCGTCTTCTCCCTCTCCACCCCCAGCTCCTCTCGGATCCGGCGGGTCTCCCTCACGATCTGGTCCTTGAAGGACATCTTTCCCTTATGGCCTGGAAGATTTCAGCTCTTCCTGGTGCTTCAGAGGCCTTTCACAAGACTCTATTAACGTCATCAAAGACTCTTGGGCATCCTCCACAAAGGCGGGGTACTCCTCTGCATAGGCCCGCTGGGTTAGCTGGTGTTTGGATAAGAACCTCTATCCCATTTTTGCTCCTCCAGTAGACATAGTAAACTTTTTAGTTGAATCTTTCAAATAGAGCAAAGCCTATAGAACAATTAACGGGTTCAGATCGGCGATTTCGGCCGGCCATGTTCTGGTGAAAGGGGAACCTGTGGGGAAGCATTTCTTGGTAAGGAAGACCCTTACGTCCATCAGAGTTAAGGTTCCTCCTAAACCCAGATATTTGGTTCTGTGGGATGTTAATAAGGTGCAGAATGTATTTGTTGCTTGGCCTCATAATCAGGAATTATCCTTTCAACAACTTTTTTTCGAAACTGGCTATGCTTCTATGTCTTGTCTCCATTAAGAGAGTATCTGATGTCAGAGCTCTTGATGTGGACAATAAGGTTTTCTCTCCTCAAGGAGTGACTTTCTTTGTGACCAAGAGAACTAAATGTATGATTTATTCTGTTTCTTATCCTGCGTTTCCTTAGAATAATAAATTATGTGTAGCGCAGTGTTTGAAGTGTTTTGAGTCTAAAACAGAAGGGCTTCACCCCCCAGGTACCTCTCGGCTGCTTATTTCCTACCGTAAACCCTATAAGGCAGTGTCCTCAGCTACTTTGGCTAGATGGGTTAAATGGGTTATGGAAGAAGCTGGTATTGACACATCTTCCTTTGGAGCTCATTCTGTTAGGGGTGCTATGGCATCTAAGACGGCTTTCCTTGGGGTAGGTTTGGAGCAGATCTTAAAAGCAGCTGACTGGTCCAGGGAATCTACTTTTAAAACTTTCTATCATAAACGTATCGATTATGTGGTTTTCAATGTGATGCAAGGGCTTTGAACTTGCATAATATGAGCCTCCTTGTTGTGCCATAGAATACCTAATCCCCCGCACTATCGTGAGTGGGGGTTTAAATTCTATTAAAGGCAAGGAGGCGAGTATTATCCCACCCACCCACCCGGTGCTAATATGTGTCTCATTTTTTCAGCTTCGGGTTGATGAGTTTGAGAACGCTGAACTGGTGAAAGACATCTGGAGTTTGCGCCTGGAGGAGTTGGCTAAACTGTTCTTCAGTTGGACTGTGGACCTTTTTTGTTTCAATTACTGGAGCGTCATGCTGCAGCTTCAGAAGAGGAGTTGTGCTTAGAGGAAAGGACATTTATGGGGGTGGGTTCATCCTGATTAGTAACTGGGACTGCTGCTGAGCCCCATCTTGGACTGGTTTCCTGCACTGATGTGCTTATGTGTTCTGTGTTTTTCTGTTTTAAAAAGAAAAAGTTACTGTTTTACAAAGTTTTTTCTTTGCTGCTATTTGGTCAGTAGTAAAGATTGATTGCATAATACTCGCCTCCTTGTCCTTAATAGAATCTAAACCCCCACTCACGATAGTGCGGGGGATTAGGTATTGTGCTGTTGTAGCCGACTGCGAGACTGGGAACGATGTTGGGGCGTGAGGACAGAGGCAGAGGGGGATGGATCTGAATTATATTGCTGCTCAGTTTTCCCTGCTTTGCGACATGGACATTGACAGTGTCCTGGCACAGTTGGGATGGGGGAACCGGAGGCACAGGACTCGCAGGAGCCTGTCCAGACACCGGTCCGCTGCAGAAGGAAGGGCATTCCACCAAGGGCTGCGTTCCCGGCAGTTAAAAAGAGCAAGGCAGCGGAAAAGGGGGAGAAGAGATTTCTGGGCCTACGCTACAGATACAAAATGAGGTGCCTGATCCAGGCGGTGCGCAGGTGGCACCGGTACCCGTTGCCCCAGCGGCAGGGGTGGGGGAGGTCTGGACTAGGAGGATCGGGAGCACAAGAAGGGGGGATGGTCCTTCCACCCCCAGCAGGCATGGGGAGCGGTAACCCCTTAGGTACCTCTTTACCCGGGGTTAGTTTTTTGCACAAACAAGCATGCCCTCGATCAGGGGGTGTAGCTCAGGGGGGATTGCAAACAGGGCATCCCTCTTATGCGGGGGCATGGTCCAGCCCCAAGGAGCACAGGATGGGCGGATGTTTCAACCTGGTATTGTGTTGGGAAACGGGACAGCGAAAGGCTGGCCTCAAACAGGGTCAACTTGGCAGGACTTGGTCGCGGGGCAGGCAACACCACAGGCTGTGTGTGAGGGGGGAGTCACCCAGTGTTCAAGTGGAGTCGCATACAATGCGGGGGCCCCGCCTGGGGCATGCAGGCACTACAGGGTGGGAGCAGCAGGCTCTGGGGGAGGCTTGTGGGGCATGGTGACACCGCAAGTGGGTTTGTCGGGCATCGGGCCCAGCAGACAGGGGTACAGACCTTTCCCACAGCATCCCCCTGGCTGTGCAAGAGAATACGTGGGGCAGCAAAGCGGGGTGGCTCACGCAGAATGTGCTTATGTAAGTGGGCAATGTTGGCGTCAGGTTATGGTAAGAGGCCTAATACAGTGGGGGTGGGCATGATTTTGTACCAGCAGGGGATCCTGCACGCCAGTGATCTCAGCTGGAATGTTGGGGGCGCAGATTATGTCCGCGCTCTTGGCTATTTTGCAGGCCGGCCAGGCAGCGGCAGGCGGGAGGGAAAATCCTGCCCCAGTTCTTAGTCAAACAGGTATGCTCACTTGGCCTGTGTCTCAGGATACTAAGGAACACATTCGGAAGGATACATTTATAGATGAATTTGCTCTGTTGGATTAGACAAGGGTTGAAGTCAAGGAACCTAAGTCTGAAGGGAAGTGTATACAGAGGGCCAAATATGACTCTCATGGCCCCCACACAACTCTGAACAAGAAGGCAGAGAAACGACAGATGTGCCTCACTTTAAGGCACATCAGCACAGTCATGGATGCATTGCAGATGTGAGAAACGCTATTCTCTCAGACAGCTATTCAGACCATACCCAATCGATGATTTGGACGATATCCAAATGACATTGATCGAGCAAGTCGACGGATTGTAAAACCAGAAATCAATGACATCATCACTGACATCACAACGTAGCCATGTTTATACATGAAGTACATATTCTCTGGGGATGTTGACAACCTGGGCTAAAGGGAGGAGGTTGCTTCACTATTCCCAAACGGGTTTTAGGAAAAACTATAGCACCTCCCACCTGATATGGGTTATCCAGACCCTGATATCTAATTCTTGGCATTATGAGGAGTCTCCCCTCTACGTCTGCTTTGTGGACTATATGGGTGCTTTCGACTCTGTTAGTCATAGCAGACTTTGGAGGAAGCTAAGTGGCTGGGGCTTAGACCCATCACTATTGTACTTCCTTAAGATGTTACATTCTGATACAGAGAAAATAATTTGCCTATCTCAGAAGGGGGAATTATCGGAATCCCATCATATCAACAAAGGTCTGAAACAGGGTTGCCCATTAGCTCCTCTGTTATATAACTTCTATGTTTCTGACTATCCACAATATCTGGAAAGGGATGCAAATAATCGCCTGCCTACCTATGGTCCTAATGCCCTCCAATGTCTCACCTTTGCGGATGATACAGCGTTATTCTCCAGAACCCTGATTAGCCTACAGCGCTCTTTAATCAGATTACACCAATATGGTCACGAAAATGGGCTGGTAATTAACCCATCTAAAATCAAGATCCTTATATTTGGAAAGCAGGCACTAATGAATAACACTTTTGTTTGGTGGGTGGGCGACTCACGATTGAGCGGGTGGGCGAGTATAAATACTTAAGCATTCTGCTCTCTAACGATCGGTCTTGCAAACCTCTATCTAATAGTATTAAATATAAAACCTGGAAGAAGTGGTTGGTTTTGAGAAAGTTCATTAACAGGATTGACGGAGCTTCAATTGAGGCGATGGTCCGAGCCTACAAATTGCAGTCGTTCCAGCCATATTATATGCTTTGGAGGTGTACCCTGAAAATACCATCAAATGGCTGACGCCCCTTGAAGGCAAAAGACTATGCTTGCTACTTGGTCTACCACGTGCCACGCCTGTTGAGGTGATCGGATTGGAATTTGGACTAACATCTTTAATTGCCCATTGGAAAATGGCAACATGTAGAAACAAGTAATCAGTTGCTGAGGGCTGCCACGATACACCAAACAAGGTACTTGGCTCACAGACCTGGATCGCATGGTTGGTAGCCACCTCCATGCCATGGGAGTATTTTGTAATTCCCAACTAGCCTCATTGAGTTCCACCTTTCCAGTTTGGTGAAAAAAAAAACATGAAATATGATCGAATCGAGTCTCTAACAAAGCTTGCGGCCAAACCCAAATATGAAAGATACACATATGAGGATGGAGTCACAGATAGTCCGCACAACTACCTAACCATGTACCATTCCCCCCCCCTTATAAGCTTTATTGCATATTTACGACTCAAACCTTTACCTCTATTTAGCAACAGGGGCGTGGGTGGGGATCCCAAGAGAGAACTGGATTTGCAGAATATGTAAAATGGAAGTTGAAACGGTGAGACATTGTTTCTTTGTTTGTTTATTTTATTTGTATAGCGCTCCAAACCCAGGGGTAGAAGGGCGCTTAAGTGGACGGTTACAACGTTGAGAAGTATCTTTGTGTTGCATACTTCGTACATACATACAATACATACATATATGATATAATGGAATACAGTTTACAGTTTGAATAATATACAGTTATCAATATACAGTTTCAATATACAGTCATGAGCCAGTAGCTGAGCAAGGGGTGTGAGGTCAGGTGTTAGTGGAGCTATTCTTTCTTTAGGAGCCAGCTGATGACCTGCTTCCTGAAGATCTGGAAGGACTCGATAGTTTTGATGTTGAGAGGTAGGGTGTTCCAGAGTTGGGAGGCAAGTGCTATGAAGCTGGCCCCTCCAACTCTTCTTAGGTGGAATCTGGGCACTGTCAGGCGTAGAGTGTTGGAGGATCTGGTGGTTCTGGTAGCAGGTTTCATGGTGAATTTGTTAGCTAGGTATCGAGGTGCTAGGTGATTGAGGGACTTGTACGTGAGGCAGATGGTTTTTAAATCAATTTTCTGACGTATGGAGAGCCATTTGCAGGCTTTCCTAGTAGTGGAAATATGCTCTCGTCTGGGAATGTTGAGGGCTGCGCGCAGAGCGTTATTTTGTAGTACCTGTAGTTTGTTAAGTACGGATTGGTTAGCACCTAGGTACAGGCTGTTGCAGTAGTCCAATTTGGATTGTATCAGGGCTCTGGCGAGGGGGAGGCAGCTGTTGGGTGATAGAAAAGGTCTGCTGGCTCTAATGAGCTTGCCGGGGTAGGCAGAGGCTGAGGCGATCATATTGGTGTGTTTGGAGAGGTTGGTGTTGGCATCCAGATAGAAGCCGAGGGTTTTCACGCTTTTGGCAATAGGGATGGTGTGACCATCTATCGTGATGTTATTGTAGCTGGGATTGAGTTTAGTTTAGGTGTTGGGGAGCCGACGATGAGGAGCTCTGTCTTCTCATCATTCAGGCAGAGGCCATGTGAGGCCATCCATGCCTGGATGATGGAGAAAATGTTGTTGATCCGGGCAACGTCTGCTTGGTAATTGCCTGTGATGGTGAGGAGTATCTGGGTGTCATCTGCGTAATTTGTGTACCTGACACCCAGACGGACCAGCTGGTCAAATAGAGGCTTTGTAAATATATTGTACAAAGTGAGGGATACACAGGATCCCTGTGGGACTCCGCATGTGATGGCAATGGGGTCTGCTGCAGCTGTTGTTGAGAAAATCCACATGGTTCTGTTTGCCAGGAAGGATTGTATCCATGTGATGCCAGAGGAGGAGAAGTGGGCTGCGGTGGCTAGGTGACTACAAAGTATTTTGTGGCTGACCAGGTCAAAGGCCGCTGAGAGGTCTAGGAGGAGTAGAATTGCGGCATTGCCTTTGTCTTTAATTTCATCAATCTGGCTTTTGAGATCAACAAGTGCGGTTTCTGTTCCGTGTTGAGGTCTGAAGCCAGATTGACGTATCCCTAGCAATTGGTTGGATTCCAGGTATTCCTCAATTTGGATGTAGGCAACTCTGTCCAGGATTTTTAGAAGGAATGGGACTGTGGTGATGGGCCTGTAGTTGGTGGGTATGGCTGGGTAAAGGGATTGTTTTTTCAAGAGGGGGAGAACCCATGATTGTTTTAGGTTGCTGGGGATTGAATTATTGGTGAAGGATAGGTTAATAAGTTTGGTGATAAAGGGGGAAAGCTCTCTTGCTGCATCTTTTATGATCTGGGTGGAGCAGCTGTCTCCTTTGCAGTTCGAGGGTTTTAAGCAGGTGATGATTTTTTGAACTTCCGTAGTGGTAACTTTCTTAAACGTGAAGCCCGAACTGGTATTGTTGGGCGTGGGTAGGCTAGGGTTGGTGATCTTGTTTTTGGAGAGTTGTTGGCGTTTGTCCTCGACTTTGGTTTGGAGTCCTGAGATTTTATTGTTGAGGGCGCTTTGGATGCTGGTGCACCAGGATTTGTCTTTCAAACAGGTGTCTGGAGGTGAAGTAGGGTTTTCTAGTTCCTTCAGAATTTTGAATAATTCTTTGGTGGAGGATCCTGCCTGAGCAATCCTGGTGTTGTATACATCTTTTTTGGTGCAAATTATCTCGCTTTTGTAAAGTGAGGATAAGTTTGTGAGGTTGGATTTGTTTTCCGCAGAGGGGTTAGTCTTCCAAGTGTGTTGTGCCTTGGCTTTCTTTTTGAGTAATTTGAGCTCAGGGGTGTACCACGAGTTCAGATGAGCTTTAGGTTTGTCTTTGCGTAGTTTCAAGGGGGCAACGGTATCCATTGCCTTAGCCATGGAATCATTGAAGGTGTCAATCAGCAGGTTTAAGTCAGCGTTGGCCGGGAGAGCATTGAGGGTGGGTAGGACCAGTGGTAGTAGGGCTTCAACAGTGATGTTACGTTTATTCCTGGTGGGACAGGCTGGTGCCGGGGGGTATTTATTGGACAGTACCTGATTAGGGTTGACCTCAAGAGGAATCATGTGATGATCAGTCCATGCCAGAGGTTGGGGTCCTTGCAGGTTGTATTGCAATTGTAAGTTGCTACCCAGTCAAGGGTTCTGCCTTTTTGGTGGGTGGGGAGTACGATGAGTTGTGTGAAGTCATGTTCTGTTAGGACATTGGCTAGGGGTGCAGCATGTGCATCATTCGGGTCCTGGTAACCGAGGTTGAAGTCCCCGAGGATCATGATTTGTGCTGATGGTTTGGAATTTTCAGTGATGAAAGATGTGATGTCTTCTTCAAAGACCCCAGGGCGGGCTGGGGGTCTGTATATGAGGTGGAGGGTGATCGTGATTGTGGGGGAAGTTTGCAGTTTGGCTGTGAGTATCTCACAGGATGTGAGTGACACTGTAGAGGCTGATCTGAAGTCTAGGGAGGATTCGGAGATGATCGCTATGCCTCAACCTCTAGCGTTAGGTCTATCGGCTCTGAGGATAGAGTATTTATTTGTCCGGGATAGCTAGCGATAAATGTGGTCCGGACTCCTCATGAAGCCAAGTTTCTGTTAGGGCTAGGAAGTCGAGGTCATTGGTAAGAATGATGTCTGCAATTTCTGTGGGGTGGGCAGCCAGGGATCTGACATTGAGTAGGGCACCTTTTAATGGGGGAGGTATGGGCTTATTTGTCTCATTGTGCTTCGTGTTGGTTTTGGTGTTAGGTTTGGAGTTGGGCCGAGTAGTTGTAGTGGGGAGCCTGGTGCCTAGTCTGTCGTTGCGGGCTGTGAGGTTGAGAGTAAAGGAGGGGGGGTTAGGCCAGGAGGCTTGGAGCAGGCGGGATGTTTGGTATTCAGTTTAGTTTGGTTGGACTTAGTGGTAGGACTGGGGTGGCTGTGTGTTGTGTTGGCTGGGGGGCCTAGGTTGACATGGGAAGTGTGAGGGTAGTGGTGAGTGGGGGGGAAGGGGTGGGTAGGAACAGTGTGGGCAGGGGATGGCGTGGTGTCTGGGGCACCCTAGTTTAGCCAGGCCGTCCTGGTAGGCTATGTAGCTGTTACTGCTACAGGGTACGTTGTCCAGCGTTATGCAGAAAGGGAACATGGTTAGGGCAAGCCAGAAGATCATGGTCTGGTAACAGCGGTGCGTAATGCTGGAGGCTGGTGGCACTAGACGGGGAGCGGGCCAGACTATGGCTGATGGTGGCTAGTTTGAGCTGGGTAAGGTAGGCTTGAGGGGCAGTAACTGGTTGAAGAGTAGTGCACTCGAGCTAATGTGCAGCAGTTTTTGAAGTTAGGGAATGATAATTTAAATTAAAAAGCGGAGGGGCAGCTTTGGGCTTCAGAAGAACACAGTAGGTAGAGAAACAACCAGATTCAAAGGCACAATTGGTCGAAGTGCTCCTGAAAGCACTATAATAACTTTGGTTGAAAAAGCATCTAGATTCGAAATAGCACATGAGGTTAGACTACACCTAGAATTGGGAAGCACAATTGGCTAGAAAAGAAACCAAATTCAATGGCACATTTGGTCAAGGTGTACCTAAAGCATTATAATAGCTTTGGTGAAAAGGCATGTTCTCACTAATTGCCGCCTACTGGTTGCGCTCTACAAAAGAGGCTATGGGGAATTTCGGAATTACACCTCAGACCAGACCTGGAGTGCCATATATGGCGCCGAATCACTTGTGCCTTTCACATATGGAATCAGGTCAGGGACAGACTGGCTTAATTTGCAACTCTGAGACCTTTGCTGTTGATAATTGCACGATGGCAGGGTTGTCATGGGTTTTAAATTAGTTCTGCTCACAAAGGGGAAACCCTGGTTCTTTAAATTTTTCGAACGTTTAACTATTTAATATTGATTGCTCTGCGTTAATCTATGAGATATTGTTTGAATATGATATTAATTGTGTAATTTTGTATGTGCAAAGGTTGTATAACCATAGGCACAAATACATTTAAACAAATATTAATCCATTCATGAAGTTACACGGACATGCACTAGTTTATTGCATGTAGGCACAAAGTACATGCTATGACTCATTTAGGTAAAGGGCGGACACACATACATATCTCTATGTTTGTATCTTTTGCCAAAGCTGAAACTGCAAGATGCAAACTATTCATATATTTAGCTTACACATGCTTGACTGCCACTAACATGCAGAAGCCATAAGGAATAATATGGGAGCTATAGGCCTCCAACGTAAAGGAAGAGGGAGAGACAGAGTTGGGGAACATGGGAAAGCTGGCGTGATCACCGCAGCCACAGGCATGCAGAATCGCTGCACCCAAGGAGTGTAAGGAACTCATGGTGGCAACAGTAAAGACAGACACAAGTGATCACAGTTCAATGGTGTCTATTAAGCTGTAAATGCAGGATGGAAAAACGCATAACCTGAACCTAAATCTAAGACGGGAGCAAGCTTCAACCATCAAATGAAAAATAAGGCAGTCCTTGCAGCGTCCTGTCAAAGTAAAAGGCCTATATTAAAAAATACTTGCCAAATCCTTACAACTAATTACAGAATGAGTGTGGGATAGGGTGTTCAATAAAGAAAGAAGTGTTCACAAATAATAAGTCAGGATGTGATTGCAAGGGTCTCCCTTCCCCACATTTTGAGCACTGACAAAGTGGATCTCCTGAGCAGAGCACACACTCCAGCTTTCCCAGCACGAGCCGACAGTTCCGTACCAGCTTTCAGGTTCTTCAATGGCTAAGTCTCTTTTCAATACAAGTTTCAGCAAAACAAACAAAAAGTTCCTTTCCAAATGGACTTTGTGTGATGACTTTTCCACCCCTGCATCTCCCTCTTTCGGGCTCGGACCCCCAGGCTTCCCTCGATCAGGCTCAAGCCTTTCTTTCGGGATCTCCCTCTTCTGGGCTCGAATCCAAATGCTAAGGGAGACAATCCACTTCCCCTGGTCTTACAATATTCCTTGCATTCACAAATCGTAATGTCTTTAAACATTCTTCAGGCTTTGTCCCTTTTGGGGGGCCATCCTCTGACTGGTTCACTCTTGCCAACTTTTGCTAAACAGTTCACTGTGAACATTCCTTGGTCGGGTTCACTATAGTCAACATACTGTATTTCGGGACTTTAGACTTCGCCCTCTTTTATCGGCATCCCTTCTTCGGGTTCACTCTTGCCAGTCTTGTTAATCATACCTTTCTCATTCATCTCTTACCATGCGGGACTCACTTCCCTTAACTTCACAATCATCTGTCGGTCAAAGACTTTCCACTGTACAGAGGATTTTACAAGACCCATGTATGACCACTTTGACCCTCTTTCGCCTTTTTCCCAAGGCCTTCAGGTTATGGTAGTTTCTACTGTCAGGTAATTGCCCAGTTTCCTACGGGTGCACCCACGTGGTGCCGGGCTCATCTGATGCTGGTTTTCCCTCTTCTAATATCAATAGCTCTTTATGGTTTCACAGTTCAATTAGCCGGTTGCTACTTTTCGTTCAACAGTTCGGTTTCTTATCGACTCTCCCCTCAACTCACCGGCTGTGATGAACCCCTTGGCTTTCTTTCTCTTTGGAGTCAGGGTTGGTACCACAGAGACCAGCGACTCTCTCGGGCTTGGTTCTCAGCAGAAGAGGGTCTTGTGTACCACTGCCATCTGCTGCAACACACGCTGGCTATTGTTTGCGGCCTTATGATTCTTTCTGCTGAGGTTTCACAGGCCTTGATTGGAAAGGGCAAGGTCGTTTCTCTCCTTGTGAGCCTCTCGGTATGCGCTGTCTTACTCCTCTTCTTGGACCGCCGTGCTGAGTTAGCTCTCATGTTGTGCGGTCTGCCTTGCTCGTACTGTGCTCTCGTGCTCCAACTTTTATCCCAGTGGGGAAGGGAAAGGGCCGTCAGGTGTGTGTGATTCTGGTTAATTGCCTGACTTTGCCTGACCCTTGTATTGCGACATGTCAGTTGAACGGCTCGGGTGTTAGTTTGTTGTTTTCTGTGGTGCAGAAAAGTGTTTGTGTCGGAAGAGGGGGCGGGGTTAGAGTGTCAGAGTATACTACGGGATGTAGAGAGGAAGAGGTGTTGTATGGGATTATAACCCCTGTACTAGAGGGATTTGTGGTGATCTCGGAAGGGTAGTTTTTGTAGAATTTTTGAAATGATAAGAAGGTTTGTGGGATCTGTACTTGTTGGTCACATTCGACTGGGAGTTTGGAAAGTGATAATCAGAGGGACGGGATTGGTAGGAATTATGAAGCAAACAGCGATAGAGGGGATCGTGAACTGAACAGAGGGGATTGTGGGAGCGGTAATGTTTTGTCATGGTAGATTGGATGGTCGGGAATGAATTATCAGAGGGACGTGAAGTAGAATAATTGGGAATATCCAGGTAGAAGACAGGATAGCAGGGATTCCTGGAGTTGTGGTTTTTGATGGGTTTACCAGATGCAGAGGGGTTGTTGGTTTCGGATAAGGGAGATGCTTTAGGTGCAAGGGAGGTTGAGTTGGTGCAACCTATAAAAGCTCGAAGAAGCTCATCATTCTCCTCCCTTTCTCTGGTATAATACTGCATCTCACCCGGGGCATTTCCCTGAGTATACCCCTGGGTTTCCCTACCCAGGTGATCCTCCCTTGCTCATCCACCCCCCGAGTTGGGATCTGAGAGCGCCAGCCCTTCCCAGGCCACCTGAATAAGGTATTCTCGAGGTTTACTCTGAAGAATACCCCCAGGTTTCACACAGGAGACATAGAAATTGTAGTTACCAAGACAATGAGCCACCTGCTGAAAAAATTAGGCTAAAATCCTCAAAATTACAAGCAGGACAGCTTCATTTCGTGGTCCTGACAAACGTTACCCAGCTGAACGAGACAATGCCCATTCAACCAAGGTAGACAGAGAGGACTGTTCCCATCGGACTAGGGGAGAAGAAGTTACAAGTGTTGCCTACAGACTGCTAACTGAATGCACTCTCACATGCTTAGGTGATCAGAGATGGCAACATTAGGGCCCACTTTGCACCTCCATGTTCTTTCTCATTGCCTTGAAAAGGTACTCAGTCTGAGAACTGTCTGGGTCCCAGGGATGGGACCACACACTCTGTCCAGTCCAGATTCACCTTTCACATGGGGATATCATTTGTTTCAAGGGCCAATGCGCTCTCTGCGAACCCTGCAACATTGTAGATTGATGCTAGTTGAGGTGGTCCTAGGAGGAGCCACTAGATATAGCTAACCAATTGTAGAACTAACCCATATAGCTTCTATATGTAGCTCACCCAAACTAACCAATGGAAATGTCTGATTGGTTTCTTGGATGGAACCTGAATTTGTGATGTCAAACCGGGATAAAAACGGGTGACACACACTTAGAAGATGAGAGCTCCGGAGGATACTTGTATTTCTGGTGTGATCCCTGTCATTTTTGTTTTGCTAATAAAAGAAAGTAACTTTGCCCAATGGCAGAGTCTAACGTTCTTGTGGTGGGAGTCTTTGATGGGCCCTGCTGATAATTGGGGTGACTGATATGAGCCCGCCCACAGCTATACAGAAGGATAAAAAGTTTAAAGTGGAAAAAACGATAACGAACTGGGTTACAGGCTTCACGATATTTTCGTCAGTAATGTTAGAGAAATTCCCTGAGTTGTGTCAGAAATTGTTATCATATAGACACTTGATCTTGTCTATGTTTACGGGGCATAGTTGATTTATAATGAATGAATGGTTCAGGAGCTCTAAAGCAGGGAGTGCGCAATTGGACGGGGGGGATGAGGGCCATGGATCTGTGGGCTACCTGCATGGTGGTGTGGCCGAAGAGGGGGACACGTTGGGACTTCAATAGATCGATGTGTACTAGACCAGCATGTAATTTTAAACACGTTTGTGCCTTTTGCGGAATGTCTGTTCACGCAGAGGCAAAGTGTATCAAATTAGCAAAGGAAAATGAACACAAACAGGGTCACGGCTCTCCCTGCCGCCAGTACTGCACCGCCTACGGAAATATTACGGGTGTGGGCATACGAATATCCCCTGAAGCTTCCCGCTGGGCAGCCTCTTTTCTCCAGAATCGGGTCAGTTGAGTCTGCTCGGACATTGCCAAAGCATCTACGGCACCGATTGAATACGGAGTTCCTCAGGGAGCAAGTCTCTCTCCCTGTTTTTATAACATTTTTACTGCCCCCTTTATTACAATGATGGAGCAAGATGACATCGGGTTTACTAATTTCGCGGATGATACGCAATGTATCATGCCCCTGACTGTTGATCATGCATGAGATAAAGACCGTATAAACAAAGCATATACATGCATTGAAAACTGGATGTCCAAAATGGACTAGCGTTGAACACGTCAAAAACCGAGCTCATGATTGTGGGGTCGCCTAGCCGGATCTCTAAACTAGGCCTTCAGTACAGCAATTTCCAGCTCGGCGAAGTCAAGATTGATACTCTCAAGAAGGTAAAGTCCCTCGGGGTGATCCAGCACCTCTCCATGAAGGCCCATGTGGGGAGCGTGGTCTCTGGAGCGGCCTACTAGCTAAGACTCTTTTCATACCTCTGGCCCATGATCTCCCAGACGAACGTGGAAACACTTGCAAGAGCCATAGTGGGCTCCAAAATGGACTATTGCTGCAGTCTGCTGACTGGCTTTAGCAAGACTGAGATAAATCGACTCCAGGTCAATCAAAATGGGGCAGTGAGGGTGGTCACAGGTCTAGCTAGACGTGACCATGTGACACCAGCCAGAAGATCTCTGCACTGGCTCCACTTAGAGGTGAGAATTCGCTATCGCCTCCTCCTGATCACTTTCAAGAGCCTCCTGGGCATTATGCCTCTTTACTTGAACAAACTCATCATGTTCAAGAACATCTTGCGATCACTCAGATCAAATGAGACAAAATTGCTCATGATCCCGAGAAGCAAATCTAAAAAGGTTGAAAAAGGAGCCTTTGCTACGGGGGCTCTGGCGGCTTGGAACTGCCTGCCTTTGGACCTTAGGTTGGAAACCAAACTAGAGCCCTTCAAGAAAAAGCTTAAAACTTGGCTGTTCGACTAAACTTCCTGCCTCAGCTTATTTTTATCTCTGTTTGGTTTTGGACCTGTTTCTTGTATTTTGTCCTGTCTGCGCCATCATGCCTACGGATCCATTGCTGCGCATTATAAGTTTATTAAAGTAAAGTAAAGTAAAGGATGAGGACACTAGACTTTTAGTGGAAGGATTTTCATGAGGATTGTGGATACTGGTACAGGGGCTAGTGATCCCACCAATCCCTAGGAATCAGCGTTTGGCTCTGAGTCAGCATGAGATGGGAAAGGTGTAGAGGGTCCTCAGGAGAATTGGGGGCCCCTTCGAGAGCCCTCCATTGGCTGCAGTTGTGTGTTAACCCTTGGGAAGAGGCAGGGAAGTACAGAATGTTTCACAACCTATCTTTCCCAAAAGGTCTGTCAGTGAACGATGCCATAGACGAGTAGGGTTTGCTCAGTTAGGTACACATCTTTCGATGGAGCGTCTTGCCAGTTGCAGAAATTAGGAAAGGGGGCCTTGCTGGCAAAGTCAGATATTGAATCGGCATTCCGGTTAATACCAGTGCATCCGGATAGTTATCACCTATTGGGGTTCCAGGTTGGGGGAAGCTACTATTTTGACAAATGCATGTCAATGGGGTGTTCCATCTCCTGCGGCTACTTCAAGACATTCAGTACCTTTCTGGAGTTGGCAACCAAGCGTGAATGCAAAGGGGCCAACATTATGCAATACTTGGATGATTTCCTTTTTATGGGTGAATGAGACACTGAACAATGCAGGGAAGCTCTGCAGGCATTCCAAAGGATAACCGAGAGGTTGGGTGTGCTGCTGGCCAAAAACAAAAATAGAACGTCCGGTGACCCCGCAGACATTTCTTGGGATCGAAATTGACTCGGTCCAGGGTGTGTGCCGCCTCCCGGCAGCCAAGGTGCAGGAATTTTGTGAACAAATGCATGCACGTGAAGAAGGTGAACCTGTGTCTGTTACAAAGCCTGGTGAGGCAACAAAATGTTGCACTACGGATTATCCTGATGGGGAGACCCTTTTCTACGGCAATAGAGGAGACAATGTCTGGTACGACTCAGAAGCACCATCACACCAGATTGTCCAAATCTGTGAAGGAGGATCTCAAGATTTGGGATTCCTTTCTCGCCAATTTTAATGGGGTACAGTTTTGGCCAGAAGAGGTGTGCACAAGTAGCTTAGGATTTGGGGCAATATTCGGTAACAGGTGGTGTGGCCTAGGCTGCCCTCCCCAAGGCCCTGAATGACATACGAGTGGTTTGACATGAAGCGTAATATTCCTCGAGTTGTTCCCGATCGTGGTGTCCTTGACGATTTGGGCTGAGAGCCTGCTGTGATGGAATGTAATATTCTGGTCCGACAGTATGTCAGTGGCGATGTCAATCAACAACCAGAGGGCCGCTTGCCCAATGGTATTGCGACTGTTGAAGCAGTTGGTTTTGGTGTGTTTATGGGGTAACAAGCAATTTAAGGCAAAACGTGTACCAGGCATACTGAACACTGCACCTCATGCTTTATCTCGTTTCAAGATGCAGGAGTTCCGGCGCTGGTTGCCTCGGGCAGACGGCAAGATGACACCTTTCCCAGAGACACTGTGGAGGCTTGGTGCCGCGACCTGGCTGCCCTAATTGTGAGATCCCTGTCTGGGAAGTCGAAGGCTGCCTATGAGAAATCACTTAGGGAGGTAAGAGTCTTTCGTGGGGAGCAGGGCCTAACAGACCTATTTTACAGGGATGCATTGATTTGGTTCTTGGGGCACTTAAAGGGATTGGGGGAGTCGTAGGAACAGCCCGGGGCAAGGTGAAAGTAGTTTGTTTCTTTGCTGGGTTGCATGGGGTGGAATGTCCATTCGACGAACTTTGCTATATGAAAGGCCTTGGCAGCGTGGAAAAGGCTGGAAGGCGTACAGAGGGACACTAGACGGCCATTGGATCTGCAGAAACTCTGCAGACTGGTACTGGTGTTGGGGAGGGTATGTAGGGATCAGCATGAAGTCACCTTTTTTGGGGGCATTTAGGATCAGGGAGCTGGTTGGATCCTGAACAATGAATTGGCCCAGCTGGCAGCTTCCCATGGGCGTCTCAGGGTTATTGCCAATAGACTGTCTATTGAGAGGTGTGTCAGACATTCACTGCAATAGGGTGCACCTGTCTGACCAGGGCACCAAACCCTTGTACAGAATTTGTTGGCGTTCATACGCACAGCATGAGGGGAGGGCGTGGTCCGGGGGTCTGCGTCTCTGTGGTAGGGGGGATAGGACCATACGGACACTAAGTTGCCCCTTATGGGGGGGCACCGGGACCAGTAAGGCACAGTGGAGAGGGCAGGCTGCCTCTCACAAAGAGGGTGTTCGGTCCAGTGGGGCTGCCCAGGGGAGGGGCGGGGTCAGGAGACGGTCAGTACCAATGCAATGTGGGGTGCCTCCTGGTAGCAACCCCACAAGAAAGGCATAGCGGGGGGGGGGGCCAGGGTCCTCGCCGCCACCCTGGGGGTGGTAATTATGGTCCACCTGGACCACCTGTCATTACCATGCCTCGATTTGATTATTGTTGTTGATGCATTTGATGTGTTCTTGTGTTTTTTATCTGGGTCCCATTTTTGGGTTGGAGTGTTCTTGTTTGAAGTGTAATAAATGTGACTCGTTTTAGTTCCATGCTGGATGATGTTTGTCTTCTTGCGCTCTTGTGCTGCCCCTTGCAAAAGCCCACTCGGATTCCCTCTACCCCATCATTGAAACTTCCCACTCTTAGACCAATTTCCCACCGGTCCTATCCATACATGTCAACATTATCCATTCCATTCAGGAGATAATGTTGCCATGCATGCCATTCCCATTTACATCTCGAGGCAATCCTTGTAGCTCCTCAACCCATCCCCAAACACCCAGTTAGGTAAAACATGTTGTCAGGTCGAAAAGATGCTGGCACCTTCCAACACCCCTACATTTCCCGCAAGGCAGATGAGCGTGATGTGACATGTCTCTCTAATAGACCCCTATCCCACCTTTAGTTTAGGCGGAGCATCAGAAGACCGCCCGCCCCTTTTGAGGCACAGCAAGGTAAGCTTAGTCATGAAATAGAGCACAGGAACCAAACTTGACCAGTAAATTGTAGGATGCAAACTTACAATTGCTTCGCACTGCCAGAGTTGAGGTGTCCCTACGGTGAAGTTCTCCAGTGAGGGCAGTGGCTGTCTGATATATGACTCCCAGCCACTATCTACCTGTGCCCACCGCCCAGCCACTATCTAAACTCTGAAAAACCAGCCAATGTCCATTAGGAATGATGGCCCTCCCTTGCTGGCCCTCTGATTCCCCCCTCTGGATTTTGATACAATTTGTTACGATTTTTATCCCACCTGCATCCCCTCGTCTGTAGACAGACAGAGCAGGTTTAAAAAGTTAATTAAATTGTGCCAAGGTGTGGATTGGGAATTAACAACTATGCAGGATGTATTTCGCCTAGAATTTTTGTGGTTGTTAATTTTCCACCATGCCATCTGTATTTGGGATTTTGGTGGTATTTTTGTAGCCATCTTTGTGCATTTTGAGCTCAATTGCAAAGATTTTAGCAAAGGGTTGGGTACGAAAAATAGCATTTGAGGAAGTGCTCCAAGCAGAAATTAGACCAGTCACCAGTTGTATGAGTAACAGAAGCCAGTCAGGGAACTAGCACACACGTGACCCCCATCATTTGCAAACAAACCTGCTAAAAGCACGTATATGAACGAACAACAAATCCCACCAATACGATGTCTCAAAGAACAATTGACGACAGGTGATCTATCTACTCTAATAAGTCATGAAGCACACCGGGCTGATTCGTGTGGTGATTTGTGGATGAACCCAACGTTCACACATAATGACGATGCCTGCGTAAGAGGCTCTCTTGGCTGAGGTGAGGCATGGACTCTGGGTAATTAACGAGGGAATCCCGAAATACTGGTGAAAGAGCGGATGGGAATTCTTTATCTAGGTAGAATGAAATCCGATGTTTGTATTTGAGCTAAATACCCCCTTTGCGCCGCCATCTTGGCTACATTCCACTTCCGAATACCGTGTGCCTATAAATAGGTAAAGAGCAGGCCGTTGCGTGGAGGATCAAGTCACAAGGCAGGAAAGGTAGGCCGTGTACTGCTGCCGAGGCTTGGAGCGGGCTCAGATTTCTCCGTGGATATTTGCACGCACGCACCTGCTGCTCTGTGTCTTGATCCCAGCGGCCGGCGGGGATAAACACTTGCTAAACACCTGAAAGGGAGTGTGGTGTGTACGTGGCGGGAGAAGCATTGCTTCCACCGGCCCTGCCTTAGAAAAACATCCAAAACTGTGGTCACACACAGCTGGGCGTTCCGCTGAGAATATTTATAGAGTCAAGCCTGCTTTTGTGACTCCATTTTGCAGTGAACGCTGTTAATAAACTCTGAAAGAGGTCTGTGTGTGGTAATGGTCATGGAACATATATTATTCAGACAGTGGAGAACATATTATTTACCTCCCATAGCTGGTGATGACCTCCTTCCCAGTCGAGAAGCGTGATCAGATGATGCCATGTCACCAGGTGACCTCATGTCTAGTTTTGTCCTTTCATTTAGCAATTGCGTTCTGGGAGTTGTAGTCTTTGTGGAGTTACATTATACACCTGACAAAAATGATTTGTATATGTTGAGCAGAGGACTCGTGAAGTGGTTTCCTGATAAACTGGAGTCGCCTTCTCCCTCTACCCTCCAGGCCCGGATTGGAAACCACAGTATTGTTTTGATAGGTCTGTAGGTGGAGAGGCCACAACCCCCACAGATAAAGGACCAGCACCACTTTCTCTGCTTGTTTGTACGCTTATGATAAGTCTTTTCTTCTATTGCCCTGAGAATTGATTTGCATCTGAACACTATGTAGAATTAAGGCCGGTTCCCTCACCCAGTGGAGGGGCTGCAGGGTGTGCGTGGTGGGAGGCGCCAAAGACGGGTGTAGGCCACATCGGCCCCCTGGAAACTGGCTGAGGGTATGGTAACACGACCTCGGTTGGGACGACAGGAGCTTTGGCAGCCGCGCCAAAGACAGTGCTTAAAAGAGGCCCAGGCAGCAGGATGGGAACAGAAGCTATTCCGCCCGCTGTTGCCAATCCATGTGGATGTCCGCTGGAGCGCTGTGGACGGACGCTGCCTGCCTTTGCCTGACGGCTGGAACGACCGCTGCCGCGCTCCTCATCGTGTTTTGTGCTGGGGATTGCACGCCTCGGAGGGGACCTGCCTTCGTCTGCATCCGGAGGACTCCTGCGGGCCATGGGTGGAGCCCCAGGCTCGTAGAATTACTCTACAAGTGTAGGTAAAGAGGTGGGTTTAGGGAGGCGAGTCCGTTCAGGGGGGTCTGCTTATTGCATTTCCTTGTGCAGCCCGGCAGAGAGGATAGCAGTGTCCGGGGGCGGGTGGACGGGGATTCCGCGTGGCTTGGTAGGGCGGGGAAGTGAGAGCGGGATAAGAGCAAGGGTTGAGAAAGGAAAGGAAAAGCAAGGGATTTGTGGGGATACATCCAGCAAAGTTGGATAGGGAAAGCTAATGAAAGTGTCTTGGTGTGAATGCGGGAGATAGTGCAGACAGCAAGGTAGCAAGGTTTTGAATGAGGAAGGTTAGAAGTGCTCGGGAATAAAAGGCCACACCATAAGGAATGAAAGGTGGTGCGCAGCACAAAACCGATTTATAGTAAATACAGGCCGGCTGAAAGGTGCCTAGCATGAGGTAGCACATAGAATTAGGGGACATTTTTGGAAAAACACGTACTGCCACAGCGCCACGGAACGCTTAGGGCCTGTGTGTGGGAGTACAGTAACAGCAACCACAGGAGAAAGGAACTAGCAGAATGGACCTGGGACAAGTGGCAGCACTATTTGCAATGTTGCAGGAATAGGGAATTGACAAAGTCATGGCACAGTTAAGTGCGGGGAGGTGAGAAACACAGAAAGACAGCCAGTGAGGACAGAAAGTGAGGAGGGGGTGGTAAGCAGACCCAGGAGGAAGAATGTAGCCCCTAGGGCCGCATTTCCCCAACTAAAGAGAGAAAAGGTGAAAAACAGTAAGAGTGTGAGAGATGGCTAACAACAGGGACAGGCACAAGGCCAAGGAGCTGGAGGGTTGTCCCCTCGGGTGGTGCTATAGTATTCGGGGGCCTAGCAGGGGACGCAGCAAGCACAGGGGCCGGCAATGGTGAACTAGTAGTGACGCAATGGGTATCAGTGTCGAATGGCAGGGCAACAACAGGGATAATTCCATAGGAAGGGAGTCGCAAGCAATAGGGGGGCTAGGTACCATCAATACAGGGTACCTGCAGCTATTGGCGGAAGCTGGCGGGGACAGCTAGGGCAAAGTTGCATGGGAGAATGGGCTGAAAATTACTTAGGCTCATGAGGCGGAGCCAGGCATGTGGAACCAGTAAGGAGTGGGGGACTCCGTGAGGACAGACGGGACAGTGGGTCTGGGGCTCAGGAGGGGAAGCACTCGCGGCGAGTCAATGGACGGCAGGGCCAGGAAGCATCGACCAGGCAGGAGGGGTAACACCCCTGGGACAATAGGTGGGATCAACCATGGGCAGGGGGCTGCTTGCCAGGGCAGGGCAGACTACACAGCAGGTTACAGGTAGTCCGGTGACAGGAACATTGGGGGGAGATGTGAGGGTACCAGCGGCCCCCATCAGGTATACTTACTAGGCATGTGACACCAGAATTAAAAGAGAAGATTTGGAAAGATAGAATTGTAGATATTTTTGCATTGTCTAATTATGCGGTATCAGATGAAGTGAGAGAAGCAAAAGGGGAGGCGAAGGAGAAAAAGGTACAGGTAGGCAGGACAATTGTAAATGGGACATCAGGGTTTGCGATATTCGCGGCAGTAAAGATGAAAAAATCCCCAAAGTTACATCAAAAATATTCTCCTACTTGCACTTAATAATGTCTATGTAGCGGGAATGCACATTCGGGGCGTGGTTGAATTATGACGAGAGATTTAAGGCGTCCAAAGCAGGGAGTGTGCAGCTTAACTGGGGTACAAGAGCTATAGATGTATGGGCCAGCTGTACCATGGCACGACAGCAGGGAGGGAACGTGCAGGGGACCTGGACGCAAGGGGCTTGGTCACCCATGCTGGGCTTTCAACACAAAGGTGTGCACTAGGACAGTGTGCAAGTTTGAACATGCATGCTCAAGCTGAGGGCTTCCAGGTCACCCGGAGCAGAGATTCAATAAAAGAACGAAAGACAAAGAGTAGAAAAAGAGTGAATAAGGGGACGGGATGCAACTCTCCGTTGCCCACGCTAGTCACAGTAGATGTTCTCAGAATATGGGCAAACAGTTACCCCAGGAAGAAAGAGGCACAGTTATTGGTAGCTGGTTTTTCTGAAGGTTTTCGGATTCCGGTGAAGGGGATGGTACCTTCAGCAGTACCTAGGAACCAGCAGCAAGCAACAACACGGTACTGGGGGAAAAAAATCACAAAGGAGAAAGAGCTAGGCAGAGTAAGCGGGCCATTCGAACACCCTCCCTTCCCACGGTTCATTTGGTCCCCAGTGGGTATCGTGCCCAAAAGAGAAGAGGGGAAGTTCAGAATGATTCACAATTTGTCCTTCCCAAATGTGTGCTCAGTGAATGACGTGATGAAGGAGGGAATTTGTTCTGTAAGAAACGTGTCTTTTGATGACACGCTTACTCAGATGAGGCACTTGGGAAAGGGGGCATTACTGGTCAAGGCAGACATTCAGTCTGGATTTATACTGCTCCTGGTACACCCGGATGACGACCGGTTGCTCGGTTTACAGGTTGGAGGGGTCGGGGGGGGGGGGGAATAGTTACTTCGACAAATGCATTCCAATGGGTTGCTCCATTTCTTGCAGTTAATTTGAGGCATTCAGCACATTCTTGGAATAGGTTACAAAGCGTCAGCTAAAAGGGGCAAGAGTGGTGAATTACCTAGATGACTTCCTGTTCTTAGGGCCACTGCACAAAAGATTGTGTGGATGCTTTAGGGACTTTCCAAAAGATAGCTAAGGAGCTGGGGTGCCTTTATCAAAGGAGAAAACAGAGGGACCTGTAACAGCCATCACATTTCTAGGGATTGAAATTGTTTCAATACAAGGGACATGCCGCCATCCACTCGGAAAGGTGGCTGAATTCAGGGAATCGGTTTACAGATGCCTACAAGCAAAGAGGGTCACGCTGGCGCAATTGCAGCACCTAGTGGGACCGCTGAACTTCGCATCAAGGATGATCCCAATGGGGCGCCCATTCTCTCATGTCTGGGCTCACAGAAAAGTACCACCATACTAGACTGGCTGCTTCGGTGAAAGGGGATCTCAGAATATGGGACAAATTCCTGACAAATTTCAACAGGCTGTGGGTGCGACCGGATAGGGCTCAGCCTAACCAAGTGATCAGGTCCTACACAGATGCTACTGGAAGCGTGGGTTTTGGGGCGAACAAATGGTGTAGGGGAGATGGCCTAAGGAATGGGCCAGCAGGAAGCTGATCAGGAACATTACGTTTTTGGACAATTTCCTATCATAGTTGCACTGACAATTTGGAGCGAGGGCCTACGGTGGAAGCACATGGTATTTTGGTCTGACAGCATGTCGGTGGTGATGGCAGTCAATAATCATAGGTTATCTTTGCGCCATGGTACTGAAACTGTTGAAGCATTGGGGGGTACTAAATAACACTGCTGATGCATTGTCTCGTTTCAAGCTGCAGGAATTTCACAGATGGCTGCCACAGGCAGAGGTACCGATGACTCCCTTTCCCGACTCACTCTGAAGTCTTGGTGCCCCGGTTTAGCACCCATGATCGCTGGATCCTTGTCACGGAAAACCAAGACAGCATTTGAGAAAGCATTACAAGAATATTGGGTGTTTTGCAGGGAAGAAAGGAGGGGGGTGATGTTTCACAGGGATACAGTGATTGCATATCTGGGATGGTTGTATGACTCAGGGGTGTCTGCTGGCATGGCTAAAGGGAAGATGGCGGCTATCAGATTTGTGGCGGGTTTGCACAAGGTGGCCAGCCCCTCTTACGACGTTGCCATAAAAAAGGCACTCGTGGGGTGGCGAAGAATGGGGTTAAGGGAGCCTGACGCACAACATCTGCTGGACACCCAGAAACTAGAGAGAATGATTTTGGCATTGGGAGGGATATGCTCTGACAGGTATGAAGTGGCGCTGTTCAGGGCAGCGCTTGTCACCGCATTCTTTGGGACCCTCAGATTGGGGGAACTAGTTGGGGCATCCAAAACAGACATGTCAAGGGGGACTGGATTTTTCAGATATTCAGTTTAAGGGAGCAGGCACCGTGCTGATAATAGTGAGGAAATGCAAAACGGACCAGGAGTATAAGGGCGCGGTAGTGGACCCAGCCAACAACGGAAACAGCACAATTTGCCCAGTGGTGGCATTAGGGGAATTCAACAGGCTCAGGGGGAACTCGGCTGGGCCATTATTCAGGCACCAAGATGGTTCCAGCACATCTGCATTCTAGTTCAGAGCAATTTTTCAGAGGAGCATCGTGGCAGCCGGGCTCGGAGGGCTAGGGTTTGCACCACATTCCTTCAGAATAGGGTCTGCTAACACGGCAGCAAGGCTCGGGATGTAAGAAGACGAGATCATGAAACTGGGTAGATGGACATCTGAGGCTTACAAGAGGTACATAAGATATCACTTGGCCCGTTAGGTGAAATGCGGGGGAGACTGGCAAAGGGAAAGAGGATGCAGGGTAATTATTAAGTCGTCAATAATTCCATGCGTAACATTCCTATCTCTTCTGTTATCCATAGAGGGTGCCTCGGGCACAAGTGGTATGGGTGATTGGCCACTCCTTCGTTAGACGGATGGAGAGGAGGGTAAGGAATTGGAGCAGGGGACTCAGAGACACGGAGGCGGCGATACGCTGGATTGGAAAAGGGGCATATGCCAGGTGTGGAGCATCATGGTAGACCACAAGGCGAAGCATCAATGACCCGAGCCTGATCTGGTTATACTACACAATGGGGGGGAATAACCTGGTGCCAATAGGGAGGAAAGAACTACGACTTGCATTGGTCTCCGTCTTTGGTTGGTTGGGTAACTTCTGCCACAGATCATCCCTAGGACGAAATGGGGGCGGGGGAGGAGCAGCACGGCCGCTAAACATATTGGCAAGGAAACGAAACAATGAACTGACCTGTCTGGCAGGGGGACAGTTGCGGATAGTGGCCAATGGATTAGTGAGAGGCAACAAGAACTTCCACTGCGATAGGGTCCATTTATCGGACCAAGGAACTGTCTTACTCTTCAAGAACTTTATGGCAGTGATTTGCACAGCACACGGAGGACGGGGGAGTACCCTGACCGGTTGGTCGAAGGTCCTGTGGCAGGTGGGGGTGAAACAGGTGGTTAGGAATTCACCCTTCCCGGGGGGGACCCTGAGGCCGGTTAGTACAGTGGCGAGGGCACGGTCTGCCTCCAACTAAGTTGGATTCGGCCCAGCAGAAAGGGGGCGATAGGAGAGGAGGCGGATAAAAGGGGTGGGGGGTCGGGCAGAGCCAGGAGGCAGAAGGGGTTGGACAAGTAAAGGATGCCTCCTGGGATCACCCTCCAACATAGGGTATGCCGGGGGAGGACAACAAGAAGGTAGGAGGGACCTCACCACTGTACAAATGCCAAAAGGGAGCGGAATTGGCAGTTCCACATGGCAGTGCCTGTCACAAGGAGGAACCAATATAAATATGTGTTATGATTTATTGAAATGAAAGGATTGTGGTTTGCTATAGTTGTGTTTCTACTAGGGTCGCGTTTATAATGGGGTTATGATGCTTAGTATTGTTAAATGGATTAAACGTGGCAGTTTTTACTTTCCAAACAGAAAAGTGTTCGTGTGGTTTCTCCAGTAATCAATGGCACTGGATCCCTGCTAAGCCCAGTAGGTTGGGGATTTCTGAACTCTTGTGAAACAGTGCAAATAGTTACTGCAGCACTCTTAAGGTTCCAAAGGCATGCGTGATAAAGCCACCCAGCTCCCTTTTGCTTCTTGGTCTTCTGAGATTTGTAGTCCTAATATAAAATGGAAAAAGAAAACGACAAGACCCAGAGTTTCAAGAAAACAACAGGACTGGTTGGCTTTCTCGCACATGGAATTGGGAACTTTGAAAGCGCTCTTACAGGTGGTGTAAAAACAACGTTTTCCAAGGGCGAGCAATTTCATCTGCTGTTTTCAGCACTATTTTCTAATGTTCCTTGCCTTGGGTTTGAAATGGTCATATGTTGCTTGCCATTACTTTAGGACCTCCTGGGTGCTGTGTGGACTGGCGATGCGTTCTAAGAAGCCTCTGATGGCATAGACATGTTTTGGAACCCAGGGCTCTCAGATGAGCAAGCATTAGAGAGCGCTGCCAGATTACAGCACATTCATTGAAGCTCTAGCCTTCTCCTCTTTCACGCTCCCCTTGTGTAGTAGAGTTAGGCCACTGTTCTGTGGCTGGTGAAACGTAGCGAGAGGGACAGGGAAGATGCGGAGCTGGGGAAAGAGGGTTTGTAGTCTGGGGGGTTGGTGGAGACTAGAGGTACAGGTAAGTTGGCTGGAAGTACTGACAAGATAGTGGGAAAGAGCTGGAGCTTTCAACAGAAGGCTAGAGGAGGGAGAAAATTAAGCAAAACCATAGTAGAGGGGGAAGAGACCTCCCACCGGGGAGGTACTGTGCAGGAGAATGGCCGGAATGGATGCGGAGTGAGAGGCAGAGGACGTAAAAGAACAGGACATATTCAGTCATCCAGCAGAGAGGGTGGAAAAGTCACGCCCCTTTAACCCCCGAGACCCACAGAACTTACAGTTAATGAACCAGATGGTCGCCATGGTGATGGAAAAGAAGACCTGCGGTGTCATGTCCAGCTTCACCAGGATGGTGGTGAGGATGAAGAGCAGGAGGATGCCCAGCATGCTACCCACGATGCGCACGCTGTCGGGGATGCTACGGAAGAGACCAGGGGAGAGTTAGCACAGCTGTACCATACAGATGAGACATAGCACTGCGCTCAGCATAGGCGAGACAGCACCTCTGGAACGCACACACACACACATACTCATTGAGACATGCCGGGGAGTAACTGGGAAGTGAGCAGGAGAGCCATTGGCAATATACAGGACAAGTACCAATGAGATGCCAAACTCTGAGAATGAACTGGGTAATGTGCAAGAGTGGCACCACCGAGCAATGTTCAGCAGAAATCGCCCTGCTCTATCAAATATTGAGAAGTGCCGCACAGTGTGCCAGGGAGAGAAGCCAATGTTGTAGCTAACATAGCTACCAATCAGAGAAATCGTAGATTTCATTGCTCTTGGTTGCTTCTTCCTCATCCCAGTACTGTCAATTGCCATATGTGAAGGAATGAGGGGAACTGGTTTATAACAGGGCACCACATCACAGGTGGGGTCAGTACTGCTGTAACAAACGCAAAACAACTACCACTGATGGACCCAACTAAGGGCCCGATTTACACACACACAAAATTCAGTGGGCCATTCCCATGTTAAAACATTTTTGTAAATCTGACCCTAAGAGAGCAACTGGGCAATGCACAAGACATGCAGTAGGCCATGTGCAGCAGACATTGCGCTGCTATATGATATGTAGAAATGCTGTGCAGTGTGCAGGAAAATACTGTTATAGGAAAGAGGAGGGCGATAATAATATACTGACACACATTGCAAACAGAGGAGACAGCACTGCTGCAACACACACAGGAGAGCTAGCAGAGTGCTGCTGCAACACACGAAAAGAAACACTAAACAGTGTGCACGGGAGACGCCAGGCAAAGTGCTTAGTAGGCACCAAGAAGTGTACATAATAGATGCCACTGCTGCACCAACACCAAACATAGAAAGGTACAGGAGGCAGCTGAACCAAGAGCACTGCTCAGGAGGGATGCCACTGTTGTGCTCCAAGTAAGAGAGATGGCATGGCAGTGCTGGAACCAACAGAGGGATAATACTCCTATGATAAATAAAGAGGTGATGGCATGGCTAGAGTTAGCTTTGCCCGGCAGCACTGCTATACTATGCAGACTAAAACACACAGACACACCAGCAGAAACAGGAGCGATGGCATGCCAAAAGCAGGCACACCAGACACAACTAGTGTTATGGCCCCAAACAGTGAAGGAGAATAGAAAGGAAAAGAGTTAGCAAGTGAGGTAAGCAGGGGAGGTGTGGAACAAGTGGTCACAACAAGGGAGGAATGTACAGAGGGGAGATTGTGAATGGGCCCTGCAGTGGTTTCAGAGGAAAGCACACCTCCTTAGGAACTGCAGACAGCGTGACCTCCTAACTAACAAAGGTGCCACGGCCAGGCCTCCCCACTCACCATTGGTACAGGAAGGAGTTCAGAAGCGTGAAGAGCAGCAGGGGCAGCTGGGACAGCAACGTCATCCAGTTGCTGAAGTTGAATTCATCCAGGACCACATGGGACGTACTGGCATTCCCGCCTGTGCCACCCTCCTGCAGCATTGTGGCATTTCCAACAGCATCAACATCGTTGTTGCTATTCGACAACCGGGTCAGAAAATACTGTGGGAAGGAAGCAAAGTGGGTGAGTCAGCAGTTGGTGATGCCATACCTCCATACCTGTCAGTCTTCGCCAAAGCAAATTGACCTGAAAGACTCAGAGAGGACCTTAGCCGAACAGCCAAACCCAAAGGAGATACCACCCCCTCGACAGGCAATGGAAGCTCAACAGGAACAAGGTCCCGCTGGAAAGCACAGACACTCAAACACACCAACACCATTATGCTAACTCTTTCCTATGCACCAACAAACAATAGAATGCAGCTATATCCCTCGATTAATTCGGCCTATATGCACATATACTTATACACCTGCACGTTCACCTCAGCTGTCTCTAGAACGGAAGCCATACCCCTCGAAATCGGCCTAGCTGCACACATATCCTCATTCACAAACTCCACTGCCGCCAGAATTCAGATACTCAAGTCCACTGCTCTTGGTGCACACATTCTACCGATTTCACACCTAGCAGTAGTATGCAGCTACTTATTCCACACTGGCTGCATACATACCGAGTGCACCCAGCATGTTTTATTACACTACTTTCTCCGCTGACCTGGGCTGCGCTCCCCCAGGGAGTTCAACCCCCATGGGGCTTTGGAATCATACCAATGGTAAAAGGTGCCATACAAATGCCCAATAGCTTTACCTAGCATATTGAACTCATTTAGGAGACAGACACAATTTCAAGGTGAAGAGGCAGCCAGTCTGTGTTCTTCTTCGAAAACAGATTCTTCTCAATGCATTTTAATAGGGAGATGGAACCATGCAATTTTCCCAGCCCATTCAATCGGCAGAAGGCCTAGTCGCGTCGCTAGAAATAATTTTACAGAAGAGCACCAAGCAATAAGGGGCCGATGTAGAAGATTGACAATTCTTCGCTGTCTGTAGGAATACATCCATTTAGTAGATGTGCCAGTAAACAGCGCAGTATGTCATTTAATTTACTTTTCAGAGAGGGAAGTGTTCAGCCTCACAAGAGGTACTGACATGAGTAAACCAAGAGGCAAATGGGTTCGTGGTGTTTGCTAGAGGACTCATGGTATTTTTGCATGGAGAAACCCCTAGAGTCTATTAAAACGGTTATGAATGTTACTTGTATCTTTAGTACAAAATATGAACTTAATTACTTCTAGTCACCCTCAATTTTGCTGGGAATGAGGCAAAGTGAGATACAATTATTTGACCGGGAACAGACGATTTGAGAAAGTGGTGAAGCCTGGATTAGACGGATCAGACCCCAACATCAGAGAAAAGTCTGCCTGTCCGCAGGCGCCCATTCCTATCACAGACGAGCAATCCAACAAGCAGTCAGGCAACCATGTCGATTAATCGACATGCGGTCTGAACTTCCAGCTTGACACTGCCCACAAAGATGGACAAGCACATTGAATCTTTCCACAACGCGACAAGTAGAATCCTACAAAAGTCCCAAAAGAATAAATGTAACTGTAACCCAGTCCATGACATACACACACGTGTGCTAATACTTTCCCAGTATTACTTGTCTCCTCAACCTGGCTGAGCTGACATGCAACCCCACCTACACTATAACTTTTCGTGGAACCAGCAGGCCACCCAATTCTGACTTATTCCCTAGATTATAGCTATGTCCACTAGAACATGTAAAAATGCCATTTGTTCAAATACCTCACTGTATGTAATCCTCATATGTAACACCTCTATATGCGCTATGTAACTAAGTCGCCTTTCTGTAACAGCGCCACGATGCCCCCGGGTTGTTTGTGCTCTATATACATTTAAAAAGAAATAAATAAAAAATACATTTGGTATTCACAAACCCCCTATCCATTTGTAAAGCAAGGGGGCAAATGCAGCGATGGGATGTATTTGCATTTATTTTATTGTTCTTTTATAACATGCTTAATACCAGCGAGTGGTTTCTAAAGCGCGGGATCGGGATTCGAACCTGTGTTGCGCCCTGCTTTCTTGCTTCCAAAAGGAATGGCATATGCAGATGAGTTTTAGAGCAGTCTAGCACAGGTTTAAGAGGGGCCCTCTCTTCATCACAGCGGTGGGAGCTCCAATGGAGACTGGCAGCAAGGAATGGCTTTTGGAAGAGAAGGCACCGCACTCAGTTGGAAACTGGCAAAATGCAAGCCTGCTCTCAATTGAGAGTTTCGCCAGAGTATCCCACTTTTACAAAAGAGCTTTGGCCTCTGCCCAGGGGACCTCTCAGATGCCGAATGGCGGTAGTCCAAGTACAGACCCTGCCATGCATACATGCTCACTCTGTTTTCTCAGACTATCTGAACCTTGCCTCTTTTGGCGTTGCTGCACGCAGTGCTGCCTCAAAGTGCCTGCGAGCTGCGGAGAGGCGGGCCTGTGAGTGCTGCACAAAACACCAAAATAAGCAATGCATGGCATCTGTGTTCTTTGCACAAGAATGTTGTATTCGTTCATCTATTAGCAGAGCAATGTATACAAACTGCAGTAGCTTGCTGGTGTTAAGAGGTACTTCATTTGCACAACACTGAGCTTCCCTGGGAACGAAAATATCCACCAAGTTCATTTGGCCACTTGATATTTCACGCCAAAACTAGAGCTTTTCTGAGCCTTCAATCTGGAGGGATTTTTTGATCGGCGTTTTCAACAGCAATCAATGTAAAGTGCAGCGTGAGAACTGAGGTCTTTGGGCTAGATCCTGCTAGTCTGCAGCAAGTCGGCTCCAAGCGCTCTCTGGGGCGCACCCGATAGCACAGACCGGAGCTGCCTGTTTGTATCCAGACTCCCACATACATGTCACCAACAGAAACGTTAAGTCAGGAAGTCAGAGGCCGCCACCGTCCCAAGTGCCAACCTTTATAGTGCATCTGTGCTGTTCTTCATAGTACAATGTCATGGGTAAGCACAGCAAAACACTCTATTTATAGGTTTAAATCGCTGAGCTTCCCAGAACCATCTAACAAAGCGGCCAGACACAGTAACGTAGGTTATAATTACAAACCTCAATACAGGCAACTCACTAGATGAGAACAAAAACTGGGCCATGTAAGCACCACTGATCCGAAACGCCCACTCAGGCGGCACAAGCTGCACATTTGGGGGACCACTGACCAGAAAAGGGCGTACTGCTTGCACTTAGTTTCCAGCAGCCAGCTGTGACTGCACCATTAGAGACAGCAGATGACTGCGAGGCACAGGGTCACAAGGTGGTCCTTCCCCCCTCGGTCCACGAATAGCGCTGCCTGTGGCTCAGCTCAGTCTCATACCTTCAAATACAGAGCCACAGAGTTGGGGGGCGAGGGAGAAGGAGCACTCAGCGGAACGGCAGTGTTACTCACCGGGATGGCAGTAATGAAGAAGTTCCATGGAAGCAAAGTGCCCAGCCCAAGCATGAAGAAGATGGCGCCAACCATGTGATACCTGTAAAGGAGCAGCACAGCAAGTAAACGTGAAGTAGACCAAACCGTTCACGGCGAGTGGCGGCAACAACATGCAGCTAAAAATACTGTATGCTTTTACTGAAACTGCACTACTTATGGCAGGGGAGTATCCAGCCGTGCAAGACTGGGGGAGTCACGAAAAACGTCCTACTAGTCCCCCCCCCCAATGCAGTGTGCGCAATTCCATACAGTCTCATTCACTCCCACAAACCGGCAACCCCTGCCCACTGTACTTTTCTGGTCACATTAGTGGCAGACGGCATTTTAACTCATAACAACAAAAACTGCAGAATCATTACAGATGCAGGAAACTCATCTATTAGAGCTCTGTCCATGCGCTCCGAGGCAAAATGCATGCAAACCTCCTAATATGCATATGGATTGCACCAAGAGAAATGACTTCACAGAAAAGGACATGGCAAGGAGCATCATCAGCCTTTCATGCTTGAAGGCGCCATGCAAGTGACTTTAGAATAAGTTGCCATAAGTAAGCCAGGTGGCAGTCACCCCAAGAAGAAGAAAAAGACGAAGAAGAAACAACTCTGTGGTGCAAAATATCTAAATTGTACTATTATTATATATGGAGCAACTCTATAGCCGTTAGTCTTTTTTTTTTAAATAGCATCATGATGTATACGATTTGAAGTGAATCACTTGCATAGCTTCTGATAAGACACAGTGAGATTAAATGATTTGCCCAGGATCACACACTTTGGTTAAATGGTGAAACCGGGATGTGAACAATTTAAGAAACTGAGCACATCTTCCCAGGTTCATTTGATAAAGATATTTATCATGGTTTTGCTTTGCATTTCATGTACTTAAATAATACTTTATGTATAGCAATGCCGTTGAAGCAAACCACATTACATAATAAACTACCCGTTCACAGTAAACTAACTATACACTATACACATTGTCATAGAAATATATTGAGCAATAAGAGTATGGCTTTTGTTGTATTCTCCCCATCCTGCATGCAAAGTCAAAATAGCATCATGCAGATTATTGTGAGCCTAACAACCCCCCCTGGGGTTTTAAAACCATAGGATTATTTCATAAAGCATGCAACATTTATCACCCTTCTGACTTCTGATCACTCCCTCCCATTCACATTTCTAAAGGCACAACAGTCCCTGCTAATAGCCCACCCTCCCTCAGTGCCTAATGGCTCACATTGAAGTGCTCTGTTGACAAAGAACAAAGTGAGAGCCCCTCTGCTGGCAGGAGCTCCTTGGGACATTGTCCTGGCAGCAAGACACCTCTCCCGTTTGGAAAGGGTAAGGTGTTCTGCTGGCAGGAGAATGAGCGTGCTGAGCAGGAATTGCTCAGCTTACACAAAACCAGCGCCACGAAGACTACGGGCTGCTGCGCGCTTTACAAATGTGAATAAATAAATTGTCCCGCCAGCGGGACACCTTTCCCGTTGGGCCCCCTCATTAAGGTGCTGAAGGGGAGAGGTGTCCCACTGATGAATGCCCGGGCCTGGGTCTTAAAAGAGACATGGGGCAAGGGGTGAGCTTGCCCCCCCCCCCCGCACTGATTTATGGTTATTTACATTCTTGCTTCCTTTGCATGTCTCCCTCTTCCCTGTACCATCTGATGCCCTCTACAAACTTCTCATACAGCCTCTTTTTAATTTTGTTGGTTTTTATAAAATGCTCATTTCCTCGATATTCATTTGGACAGTTTCACTAGATTATCTTTACATTTTGGTCCCTTTTATGGTTGTTTTTCTTCTTTCTGTACTGCTCATTTGTTATTGTGCTATTGTATCTTTAATTGCACCAATTAATTAATGATGTACACCGCGTTTGTGTAAAGCGCTTTAGAAGTTAAGAAAAATACAAATATGACATTGTTTTATTAATTGAAAAATAAACTGACAGTAGTACATGGTGCAGACAGAATCCTTGAGTACAATTCTCTGCTCCTTCCACCTTACAAACCTGGTTGATCTTGGGCCAATCTAGTTTCAAGCGCAGTGCAAGTGGGTTTATAATTTTTATTTATAACCCGAAGCGCGACCGGGGGATCGAACCAGTGTTGCTCTGTGTCTTCTTGCTTCCAAAGCGAGCACGTCGCCCCTGAGCTATTCTCCTGAGACCGTGAATAATCATCACCATATTTCATATAGATGAGAGGAAATTCAGAATGTAAACAATAACCTAAGCCCTCACCCATAAATAAATCACTGCTAGAAAAGCAATTTGCAGATAAGGGTAATCTGGGCGCCCATAGCTGGTCAAGTGGCACAGCGAGTAGAGCGCTCCCTTTGACATCCGTGCAGAGCCTGCTAACCCAGGTTCGAATCCCGGCAGGGCCAAACTCAGCCTTTCATCTTCCGAGGTCGATAAATGAGCACCACACACCGTGGGTAATAATAAGCAGCGCTCAGATACCTGAGGGTTCGTAGCGCTATATAAATGCCAAATTATTATTATTATTATTATTATATTAAAGCAAGATAAGCTTGGATTAAGTACACTGGAAACTAATGAGGACGTTGGCGCAAGGGCACCACCAGTCATGGTGCTTTCGGGTACGTAAAGAGCCTGCGTCCATCTATTTGAGGGGTGTCAGAGTTTACTTAGTGGCCGCAAAATATTCCTGGGACAATTCGTGGTGAATGTAGCAATACTGCAGAATATCAAGGAATATTTGCCCAGTTCCAAGTGAATTTGCACGGCTGAAAAGTGACTTTGCACTGCCAACACAACACTGCCAACACAAACCCTGATTCATGGAACTGTGCAAAGTGTATTTTTGAAGTGCAAAATCCGGCCAACGTCCTTTTGAACTGCAAACATGACTATGCGCTGACTTTGCACTTCAAAAATACACTTTGCACAGTTCCATGAATCAGTGTTTTTTTTGGCAGTGCAAAGTCACTTTTCAGCAGCGCAAATTCACTTTGAACCAGGTAAATATTCCACGAATCGGGGGGCCCCTGTGTCCATCTAATTGTGGAGTGTCAGAGAGTGTTCTTAGTGATCGCAAGACATTCCTGGGACAATTCGGGGTGAATGCAGCAACACCGCAGACAGTGGGGCGTTGATTGTGCTTCTTTAGTGGTGATGAAACCCCTTAAATTGTGTCAGAGCTGCAATTCTGCAACACTTATAGAGGAAACCCACCGGTACTCTTAGAGCGATGGTACGTGGTTAAAAAAACTGTACTAAAGAAGATTCCTCTATTGGTGAATACAAGCTCCAGATTTAGATATTGCAATGACAGTTTGGGAAATTGAAATCTTGATTCTTGTCAAGGCTTGCAAATAACTGTATGGTTAATGTGTACGTTTTTTACATGGACGGTTTTCTTTTATGGAAGGTTTTCTTTTCTAAAAAAAAAAACGACACATTACACAAGTGAATAAATGCCAAAAATAGAAAATACATATTCTAGAAAACCCCGAGCTTCTTCTCTGACCAAACGTGAAGCCACTGGCCATGTCACGCCGGGAAAAGATCCGCCGCAGCAGCTTCCTCGAGTACGGGGCTCTGGGGCAGGCAGCTTTCACTTGGGGGCCCTTAAAATAGTGGGACCAAAAGGGCACGTGCCCCCTTTGCACATGTCAAAAGACGCCGCTGGGGGCGGCGTGTGCTGACCCCGAGCGCTCTTTCGGGAGAGATGACTAAGGGCGAAACGGGAATCTTCTCTTACAGAGAGGTTCCACGCTTAATGGCAGAAATGAAGTATATCCACGAAAGGGAAAAAAGCAGTAAACAGCGAGAAGTCGGGAAAAGAGAAAGAGGTCAGGACCGAGAGTAGAAGAAAGAGAGCGAGAAAAGACAAACATAGGGTGACGGAGATAGGTTGCGTTGCGGAGGGTGAGGTACTTTGGGGACAAGAGGACATATAAGGGGAGGAAAAGGGTGAAAAAGAAGCGGCACATTCAATGGATTGGAAGAAATAGAAGCGGAACGTTTAGGCGAGTGACAGAAGGAACGAGAAGGGCAGGCAGAAGAAAAAAAAACATGAGAACCAGGGCGGTCTATGAAGACTGTCCGATAGAAGAGACGGAGGCTGAGAGGTAGAAGAAAACATGAGAGCGAGAGGGCAACAGAGACAACGCAGGTACGCACAGATCCCTGGGGGCATCCTTCTGACCCATCCTGCTCGTTCAGCGGCGGCTCCTCCTCGGCCTTCTTTCGTGCCTCCTGCCTCGTCGCCGCCCGTCCTCTTACTCCTGGCACCGGCACCTGCAAGGAGGAGAGAGGAATCGTTGGTGATCCAGCACTCTGGCACCCGTCAAGCGGCATCTCCCATATGTGTGTGGTGGGAGCAGGAAGTGCACCTCGCGCACCGGAACGAGTCCCCACCTCCCCCCGGGAAGGGCGAGTGCAGCGCTCGGTCTTATCCAAGGGATGAAATAGTAGCTGGCTGGGGTTATATAGAGAGAAAGGGGAGGCTGTGAAGGGGTGCGGTGGGGGCTGACGGGAATTGCATGCGGTATCAGCTGCGGCTTGGGGATGAGGCGGGGGTCGAGGCGGGGGTCGCTTATATCAGGTGAGTGCTTTTCACAGGAATTAAATCCAGAGGTATGCTGTGGATGGGGGAGCATAAAGGGTGTGCGGGGCGGGGGGGGCGACAACACACCACAGGGTATATTGCTAAAGTCACCACATGGGATACATCTTCTGAAGTGAATATTTTGGTTTTCAGCATTTTACACCCTAGAATAGCACTTTGCTTTAATTGCTATGTCTTCTGTGGCGACATGCAAAGACATCGTTTGCTGTTCTTGCTGGTCATTCTGGTGTTTGCCTGAGGATGATGCAGCGCTGTCCATGCCCTGTTTTACTAGCACAGACTTTCCTATTCTCGCAACATGTGTGGCAGTAAGGGTGCTGAATGGCTTTGTGCACAGGGCAGTGCATGAGAAAGTGTCTCTTGTTGAGAGTTTCTGCACTCCCTGAGCTTCTTGTTTGAGCGGCGTCAGCCAAGCTCTATTTCTTCCTTGTGGTCACTCAGTTTGGTGAGGGCTTGGCCATGCTTTGCAGGGTTCGAATTTTGCCAGCAACTGGGAGCCTATTTAGCTCCTGGTTATAGTCAAGGAGAGCCTGGTTAGCTTGACACTAAGAACTACCAGGAGCTACTTCTGACTCCCCAGGCAAGTTGTGCCATACAAACATAGCTATGTGATATTAACTGTGTAGGTTTGGGAATGTGTATAAAAGAGAACAAAGGACACACTTAAGAGACATTTAAAGCATATTGGATAATATATAAATGGAGAAAAAATTTGAGTTTACATTTTATGCACAGGTTATATTTGCTGTGCACTATGCACTAACTCCCCCAAAGTAGCTCCTGCCTAACGGATGATGCCTGCTACCCACGAGCTGCATTTTGTTCCTGGTCAACAAATTCTAATTTCGACCCCGGCTTTGTTTTCTTTTTGTAAAGTTGTGCCCCAGTCATCGGCAGCATTCTAGATTCTGCATTCCAGTACATTGTGTATTGCTTCTTTAGGCCCTGTTCTAAGCCCCAAGTCTAACATGAATTCCACCCATCAAGAGGGGCAGACTGCGGCAGTGGAGAGGTGTCCTTAACAGTGGTGTGCTTACTAACAAAATGATATCCCTATAAGGGCAGGCTGTGGAGGAATTCTTATATCAGGGGGTATTCATACATCAGGAATTTCATCCACAGCGACAGACATGCTGAGGAGGCGGTGTTCATTCCTGAGAGCTGTCATAAAGGAGTCACCACCATCCCAATTACTGTGAAGGGCACTTTGACCCTGCAACCAGGGTTGCACCTAGGCTTACATTTCTGTGGGGGGCAGGGTCTAATCCTTCAAATGTTGGGTGAGGCACTAACTTCAAAGACTGTAGGTGAGGGGCAAACTTACCTGTGTGGGGGCATCTAACTTCATTCCACATTCTAATGAGAATATTCTAGTGCATCTTCAATGTTACAGTCATTTAACTCTCTCCTTCACGTCTGAAAAACACTTAAGAACTGCTGTGAGAATGAGCTGTCCCCTGCCCCCCCTACACTGCCAATCACTCCACTGACATGCAAGTACTAATACCCCGTCACGATTTCAAATGCCTATAAATGTATGCATACCAATGCATTTGCTAACAATGAAACACTTTATATTAGTAATTGCCAGGCATTTGGTAACTGTGCAACTGTCCATGTACTGTCCTGTCCTACTATGCAGGTCAGCCAGTTCATGTCAACATAGCCCGACATTTCGGTGGGGCGGGGGGGGGACTAAAGCCCCATCTGCCCAATTGTCATTGTGCCACTGCCTCTAACTGTCTGTTCTCCCAGGCTAGAAGCATCCCGTCTCCTTTATTCCAGGGATGTAGCTGTCTTTGGGTCACTTACTGGTGGAATGTTCCCTTTCTGTGGTACGAGGTTTTTGCTCGAGAGGCGCTGCACCTAAACCACAGGACATTTCTTGGTGGAAATGGCCCCTCTCTGTGGGAGGGGTAACGTCCCGAAACCATGGGGCATTTCCTGCAATGTTGTCTTTGTTTGTGGAGGAGGGATGGACCATGCTCTCCTCGATTTATCCAAATCCATAGTTCACCCTGTGAAGTATTCTCCTTAGGGAAGTGGGTTCCTGTGCGGGTATCAGAATGCATGTGCCACTTAATCATGATATGCCCGCTCTCTCTGTGACTGAGGGACCTCTGAACTCCTCTCCTTAAGCAATCATAGAATTACTCCCCCACAGACATGTAAGAACAGCCTCCCTGCACCACCACCCCCCCCCCCCCCGGGTAGTGAATGCTTTGCCACTTCCCATCTCTAGTATCCAGGATCCTCTTTCATAGCGAGGTTTCTTTAAATTCAATTCTGCTAGACACAGATACAGTAGTCGAAAAATTCCCTGGCATGTAAAATGATTCCCAAATCATTGTACATGCCAGTGTATGCAATAATTCCCCAATCCCTCTTAGGTACACACATTAACAGGGATTACGAGTACACACCCTGAGCATGAACAATTCATCTTTTTAGGGGGCTAACAAGGGGAGTCTATGTCTGTCCATGTCCATTGTGCAAAACTGTCTGATCCAAAGCAGGGCCTGGTGAATTTTAAAATATGTATATTTCTGTTCATGGTAAAAATTCCCTCAGAGTGTAAGCAGGTTTAAAAAGGCAGAGGAAACATGTATTATGATGTATTCATTTTACGTACAAAACTGAATTTCTGAACATTTCGACACCAATGTTGCACGCCGCCTTGCCCTGCCCAAGATAGGCAGAATTCCCAGCAGGCCGCTGAGTACAGCGCCTAGCATGCTAGACAGAGCTTTGATGCGTCTTTCAGCCTGTCAACCAGCATGCTAAGCAAGGCAAAATGGATGACTGCGGCCCCAGATTTCAAGTAACTCTTTTTGTACCAAATGTTCTTTCCTCCCAAAACCATTAGCTGTAGCTTATGGTAATTGACTAGAGTTTACAGACTGCCCCTCCCCCATCTGCCAACTCGCAGAGGCTTGAGAGGGAGAGACAGAGAGAAAGATTGACAGGGGCAGTGTGAGCTAGCAAAACGGGACCTGTATGCAAGTGGTCAGTGGTGGTAGTGCAGGGTTGCAGGTTGTTTTGTCTTCTAAGGCCTACTCCTCCATTCCCCTGCCCGACCGTCTCTCTTTTAAGATCTCCTAACAACATACACTACACACACAAACCCCTCCCACAGACGGCCACCACAGGCCCAGCCATTAACGCATCAGCACTAAACAAGCCACGACTAAGCCCTCCTCTTTAGTCCTGTCGCACTCCCCACATTAGTGTCTAACTAGACCAATAGCACTGTAGTCTTTAAAATCTTGGGCTCTTCCATATGCACATAATACCCCCAAGTTTCTCCACCAAATCCACGGAGAGCAGATTGGCACTCAGGCTCAGCGTACGTCTGACCTGCACCTCAACACTTCAGGATCGGCATCTACCTTTCCCACTATCCCACTAATAAATCCCATCCCTCTTTTTATGACAGAGCCAAGCACACCGTGGCCACCAATAGTGGCAGACGGGAGCCATACAAGACCACTTGAATTATATTACATCAAATACTGGTTTAAAATTAAGAAGTCCCCATACTGGCTGTCTGAAATGGCTCTAACACTTAATATCATTTTAATATTATTTTAAAAGAGGCACTTTGCATTGCTATACGTAGCAAACCGTCCTTTTTTTGGGTTTGGGGAGTTGCAATGTGTGGCTTATATTTTAGCAAGGGAGTGTACATGGGAACTCAAGTTTCTGAAGATATTCCACCTAAAAACAGAACTGTGAACTTTGATGAACTCCGAAGCCTAGCCCATCAGGCAGCATAACCTGTGAACACGGGCTATATATCCCTTCCTTTTATGTAGCTGCTAGTAATTCTACTCCCATGCTATCCCAGAGTGATTACACTAACCCCCTGCCCCTTCTTGCGACCTCTGGACCCTTTGGGCCCTGGCAGTGGGCGTCCTGGATTGGTTGCTGGCTCCATGTGTCGGTTCTTTGTCCTGCTTTGTGTGTTGCCTGCAGTGTTTTTCTACTTGGCACTGTGTAGTTTGGCTTTTGTCCACTATGCTTAGCTCCTCAGCATCCTAGATTGTTTGCCAATTGTTTGTCCCAACACTCTTTTTTTTAACACCCAAACAGACACACACGCACCAACCATGCCACCTGCACACAGCAATTTATAATCCCACCATATAGACATCAAACAACAGAACTGTACCCCTCTACATCCAAATTAAATATCAACACCCAGTTCAATGCACCCTAACAACATGGGTACAGAAGACTCCCATCTGGACACAAATGCCTCTATGCCCTCGAAACAGATCACACCGAAACAGACCTGCACACAGTACCGGGGTAGTGTGCGATATGCATTCCATTTACATAACATACCAAACATATGGTAATTGGTGAAGGGCTGGGGAGTTTGACGTAACTACGATCTGCATCCCTCGAAAAAGTTTATTTCTCTGCGTTCAAAGTAGTGGGTTAGTAAAGAATAGGGGTAGTGCATGATATCGTGGCGTGCACTCTCTCTGACACAGGGTAGAGCAGGGTGCACCCTTACAGTAGGTTCTGCAACCTTTGGCTCTCCAGATGTTTTGAACTGTAACTTGCAACAGCCCACACTTGATAGATTTGTCAATGTTGCGGGATCATGTGAGTTGTTTTTATTGAAGTTTTGTAAAGCAAAAACGGCGAGCAGTCGCTTCGTAGAACCCAAAGGGAAGGAGAGGGAAAGGTACAGTTAGGAGGAGGAGAAAGCTGGGTCTTCACAGACTTGGAACAAAACAGATCAGTTTAATTCAGGGGAGGTGACACTGGTTGAAGTGTGAACAAGCAAATAACAATAATGCAGAAGTGCTGCTGGTGTGGTGAGCTGATAATCCCGCCAGTGCGAAGAAGCTGAAAAGATTCAGGCGGTGAATGAAGAAGCTGAGCTGCGGTTAACGGATGAGCTGTTTATTGGGCACAACGCAGAGTGCAGCGGGCACCCTTCCCACCAGGGAAACCGTTGCTCTCGGTTTCAAACACACAGTTCCAGAGTTCTCTCCGAGCTCTGGAACTAGAACATAACAGAAGGCAAAGAGGAGGGTCAACGGGTGCTCAGAAGTTCAAGCGAGCCATGGAGCACCAAGAACACAGGTCAACAGGCCTACCACTTCTTAAATGAGAGCTTAAAAGACTGTTTTGTTAGCATTTGTCTATGGAGGTGGGGAGATTGTTCAATAAGGAGGCACGACATGGTTCAGTAGTCTGCACCCACATTTCTTCTTCCTAACTTAGGCCTGGGTAAGTACATATGGGCTTGCTGATCCTAACAAACCGGAACGGTACTGTTTGGTGAAGATCCGTTGGATGTAGCCTGGCCTGAAATCGGCATAGGATCAATTGCTCATGCATAAGACTTTGATGGAGATTTGCTTTATTGCTGTTCAAAAGCATCTGGTGAACTGCACGTTTGCAGGTGTAGTATCTGGGATCCCTTGGACAACCAGCCAGCACGCAGGAACCATGCAGGAGTCAGGCAGGTACAAACAGGAAAGATACTTTATTCTTAGATCTCAGTCAGGAATGTTACAGGGGAGAGCAAGGCTAGGCATCCTTCTAGTACTGGTTCCCATCTCCAAGCCCTCAACCGTCAACCCTGGAATCCCCAGCACTCCTACCTTCTACAGTCCATCCGGGATTCCAAAGATAGCTGACACTCACACAATCAGAGGTGCATTCATCCAGCACACAAAGTGCAGACCAACACGCCAGACACCACAACAGGCCTGATACCGGACCATGATGCACGAGCCTGGGCATTTCAGAACCTCCCTGTCAAAGGTATGAATACATACGCTTCGATGGCAAAACATGGCCTTGGTGTAAGTGCCTAGGATGTTGATAGCAATACCTTGGATCTGTTTTGTTATGTTCCTTGATATTTGTGTAGCCCCTCCTGCCGTTTGTTAACGCTTTGAGATATGATAACAATAGCTTTCAGACATGATGGGGTATTTTTATATAAATGGCTAATTGTATGAAAGAGACTGCAAACGTCGGCAATTATGTGCTGTTGGGTCTCCTCCATGCAATTTTAATCATTGCAAAATGTCGTGCAAAAAGTGTAAATGCTGTCTGCCATTTACGAATGGCAGAAACAATGGGCAATGAATGCTGTGAGAATCCATTGGCTTTATGCCAGCACGAAAAAATCATAGTGGCGTAAAACCACGTGGTATTTGAAAGCGTAGGGGGAAATGCATGGCAGTAATGTATATCCTGTTGTATGCCACACTATGCCTTCAAGTAGAATTGAATTGTTTATTTGTATAGCGCCTATACACAGTGTGTTTCAAAGCGCTTAGAACTGCCTACGCCTTAGTATTAAGTCTTACTTTTACCCTCTGGGTACTGAGTAAATGACCCTGCCACCCCCCCCCGTGTGGCAGAGCAAATGACAACAGTAGCTTGGCATAAAATGTTAATAGCTGGCCAGGGTGAATATCTGACATTGAGGTGGATTTCTGCGTATACGACAAAAAATGTGCGACCCGACCCCCATCCGAAAAAATCCATTTGACCCTTCAAATTGGTTTCGTGTGTTTTCGGCGTCATTTAAATGGTACCAAAGGTCGTTGGGACTAGGAGTGCGACACGAGCGCAAGACCACTTGAACAACCAGAACTATTTAAATACGGGATTTACGGTTGAAACTTTTTCCATCTTTTATACTTTGCCAGCAGCATTATTGGAAAAAGACCGTGAGGAATTGAGGTTTGAGAACGGACTCGCCTTCTACCCTCATATCACTAGTTCGATCCCGCAGTAAATCATTTCCATTCCCAGCACTGACGAGGCTCATAAAAAAGCCAAAACGATTGGCTTAGCTTCACGTACTCAACTACAGTCCGATTGGCTTTGCGCGCTCAGCGACAAGCCCCTGACAGTGGACAAGGTGACCCGCGCAGCGTGCGCGCGCATTCTGTACGCGCCCTCTGGCCTCACGTCACAAGCTCGGGGCGCGAGGCGTCCTCGAACAAAGAGCCTTGTGTTAGGATGCCAGGACAGAACCCCTGCAACCGGCCCTTGCACACAGAGGAGCATACTGTACTGCGCCTGCACAAGCCCGGGAGGGGTGGCAGCACAGGCCAAAATATCATGAAACGCCTACCCCCAACTCAACTGGGTCCTGCCAGGCAGGTGTGGACTGGGAACCACAAGAGGCCCTGGAAATAATTTTCAAAGTGGCCCAATATTACTACACATTTTGAGCATTTTCCTATCAGAAAATAAAATAGTTAACTGTTGTAATATGCACGGGCTCGTGCAGGGGCACAAAAAAGTCCAGGGTGCAGAGGCCAACCAGGAAATATCCAGAGTTCTCCTTAGGCCAGTCCAGCCCTGCTGTCAGGCCAGTGAATGGGACTGGGGTGGAGTTAAATAGTAGCGGCAGCATGCAGCCCAGACTGCCCATATAAATTCACGGCGGAGTGCGAGAGAAATACATTAGCCGAGTCGTGCAGTCAGCGACTCCTCTGAGCATGGCTCCATTCAGTGAGATTCTGCAGAGAATAAAACTAGGGGCAGTCGTACAGGTAGTGAGCCTCAGTGGGGAGCTGCATGGGTGACTGGGACTTGGCAGAGCGTGTCTGTGAGACCGACGGCGAATGAAAATGAGGGGGTGTTGCAGTGATGAGATTAGGGTAGTCGCTGAGGTGTCTCAGTGCGCAAGACGCATGAGTATTGCAGTGATTCGCCCGAGCTAGACCCGTTACTGGTGCGGTGATTGGGCGAGGAGTTGGGGCCTTTTATGCCGATTTCCGCAGGGCCAAAAATAGTTCTAGCACAGATAACAAGAATGTCAGGCTTATTTGCATGGTTCATCGCCGAAGCCTGGGCGCTCAGATTTCATCTCAGACCTTGAAATGAGTGTTGTTTCTAGAAATTACACAGCGATCTCTCAGAGGCAGACAGGAGGCTGCCGGAGAGTGGGGTGGCTGCGGTAACTAAAACAGAATGCTTTGTGCACTGGGCGCACAAATGTATGATACAGCACAGCTAGCACTCAGGTGTCACAGATTTTGCAGTTGCAAGCTTACAACAGCTGTGATTTCTCTTAAAACAGTCGAGCTATTGCTGGTTTGAAAGTCCATGCAGACTGTATATATACACCCAGACATTAGACCCGTATCACTCAGGTGACAGATCTGGCCAAGCTATGTCTAAAACCGCTGAGCTAGCTTTCACGTTACACGCCCTGGCGTTAGACAGCACTGTTATTATTCAAGTAACACAGATTTTACAGGCGTAAGCCTAAAAACAACTGAGATATCATTTATGTTATACAACTGTGCCATGCACACCTAGGTGTTAAACAGCAGGGCTATCACTCAGGTGGCACAGCTCTTGCAGACTTAGGCCTAAGACACTTGGCATCTATCTCATGTAACATCCCTCTCCTCCCACCTCCACCCCCAATCATTAGACATCAGATCTTTTGCTCCCTGATGCCCAATGCTGGGGCTAGATGGGATGGAGAGCTGGCAGTCTCACAAAAACACCTAAGAGCCGGGGCTCTATCAGCACCGGATCATGAGCACGGGTAACAGCTTCAAACCCCCTGTGATTAAGCACCAGGTACCTGAACGGGTGACTTCAGTTAGAGACATATGACGAATAGGTTGTGATAGAAATACCTGCGGAGAAGCCGGCGTGTGAGGAATTCGACCATCCGCACTGTGGGTGTGCGCACGCCTGGGTTTTTTGAAATGTTCAAAGAAATGGAATGATAGCAGATTAACCTCTGGAAAATATGTGGGGCTAATCCGCACACATTTTCCTATGCTCACCGTACAACATACACCTAGACCTATGTACTCTACTCTGGGTGGACACAGCCTACAGGTATCGTCCCCCCCTGTCATATTTAGTTGGGATATGACAGCCAAGAGTTCATCAAGGCATCTAAAAAGGGAGAGGGCAAAACCTTCCTCCTGCCATGGCCAGCCTAATTAACTAACAAAGGCCCCATGGATCTGCCCTTTCCTTTGTTGGCTCTGCTGGTGGCAACTTTGAACAGGCCCACGGGGGCCTGGTCACAGGACTAAAAAAAGAGACAGGAAACACCAAGATATGCACTGTGTCAACCTGAAGCCAGCTCCCACCCCTCAGTATTAAGGGCAGTGAACTGTCATGTCTGGGATGCCATGTTTACAGTAGTCATCCCTGGAGGGGGACCCCATTCAGAAGGCACGAGTATGTGGATTGATTGAGACAGAAAGTCTGTTCCCGACACAGCTTCAAGGGAAACCTGCCGCTTTTATCAGAGAGCTCCATTAACTAGAGCGACCCTTGGATCCACAACAGACAGGACGATGGGTGGGACTTAGTGTCACATGTTTTAACCCCTTTTTACCTTTTTCTAAAGCACTCTGATTATGATCTCAGGAAATTGTTGGTGGGGGCCTCGGATTGGTTCATTAAGGAAGGCTTAGCCTACACCAATCACTGTGGCCCATGTGGCTTCAAAAGAGGGCTGAGTCCCTTTTTTGGCAGATCATCTAAAGACTTTGCAAGGAGTAACAAGAAGAACTCTGCATTGGACCCTGGCTGAAGGTACAGTCTGCCTTAAAGCTTCTGCCAGTGAAGAAAGGCGAGGATTTCCAAAGAGGAAAGCAAGATCCCTCCCCTAAACACTTCCCAGGGAACAGAGGGAGATACTTGAATCCACAGGACCCTTTAGCAGCTCCTGAAGCGGTACCCAACCAGCACACAGTATGCCCTGCTAGGCTCTACAAGCAAGCTTCCTAGGTGGGAAGTGCTAGAGAGTGTCTGAACCAAACCAAGGACAAGGCCGTTGCCTGTAACACTCTCCTCATATTTGGGCCATCTGCCATAAAGGACAACACAAGCCCAGTGAAGAATCTAGGAGGAGTGCATCGACAAACATTCACCGGCATTTGCCTTAAAGTACATTTTCGAGACAGTCGAACCCTCGAGCTGCAACCAACTGCACCGCTGTTGTTACGCCGCCCGAGACGTCACAACAAATACTTCAGACCCCCCGACCACCACTGAGACACTGATTCCTGGTTCCCGAGCAGCCGGGTAGGCCAGCCTGCAGCCGTCTGCCCAGCCTCGCTAGCCGAACTGCCTGCCGCCTGATACCCGCAGCTGCCTCCCATCTTGAACTCTGTGGCAGAAGCGGCAAAGCACCCTGAAACCTACTCGACGCTGTTGAGCACCAAGAACTTCTACAAGCACAAGGCACATTGTGGTTCTGTCCCCCTGGTCCTTTTCAGCACAATGAACATGCTTTCCAAGGATGTATTACCTTGTAGCGCCCTTGGAAAGTAGCCTAGACAGGCAGACGGGTGCCATACATGGGAAACCCTGCTTCTCAGAGCCCACTGCCTGGGCAAAATGTCCTGCTCACTCCCACCCACCCTCCTCCTGTTTGGCACACTGCTGGATGCCTCATCGGCAAATAATGGAAATATGATGTTTGCTCCAGGGTTTCTGGCTCTGCAGCCCTTGTCCAGGGTGGAAATGTCTGCCTTTCCCTGCGGAATATTTGTTCATTTCAGAGGATCATGTCTGGCTCACATCAGTGATGTAATCTGCTCTAGTAGAGCGCACAGAGTAGATTAGATCACCAAGGCCCCAGCTTCGTCAGGGGACAAAGTTGCCTCAGAGAAGCAGGGCTTGTCAGGGCTACGTGAGGCCGGGTGTGAGATACGGGTAGACATCTGAGGTTGGATCTTGGACCCGGCAAAATCCGGTCCATTGACCAGCACTGGTCAGACGTGCAAAGCATGAGAACATCGTAGGACGGTCAACTTTACAAAATGGTCTTGCAGGACACTTTAGACACAGAGATGCATTAGAAGCAGTCTGCGGTCCACTCAGTGCCATGTGATGTCATTCGCAGTGTGCAGGTCAGTTTCTAGCGGTGGGCAAACTGGGCGAGGGGCACAGTTGGGGTGAGGGGCTCAGCAGGCAGCCTGATGAAAAACTCCCTTGTGGGGGAGGAGGGAGCCTTTGAATTTGAACAGATCTCCTTTGACCTAGAATGTGGACAGGGAAGGACACAAAAGCCTGCGCTGCCCATATCCATGTGCATCTCTTGATGCAACCAATGGCCCAGGTCCAGCTGAAGATGTGTGGGGGCCCATTTCAACATGCTGGTTGCCACCCCTCTTGTAATGCGAGCGTTGCAAAGCGTACATCAAAAGCCCCAGAACAAAAGGAAAACAGAAAGGAATATATTGCTTTGTTATAGGACTGCCGACTGGCAGTTGCTGGGGGCCCCATAAGGCTCAATGCCCCTTGCAATTGAAAAGGTTAAAAGGCCCTGGCACCGTCCCTGCAATGACCTAATACGCTGCTCAGAGGTTTCTGAAGAAGGCGCCCACCTCCAAAATGATCATCTGTTTGTGAAACTAAACATGCATAAACGTTGGGCATTTATAGTGGACTGAAAGGGCTGTTTTTTCTTAGGCTGCAGGAGCAAGCGGATGTGGGGGAACAAAAGTAAATTACCAAAGGAAGTTGTAATATGAGAAGGGAATGAATTGCCATTCATTTATGGTATTTTAGCAGGTGACTAGGATCATTTTCTTATTTGTGGGATGTTTAATGACAATCAAATGAGTGACTCCAGGTCATTTGAACACCACTGGGGTTTGTTTTGAAAATTCTTGTTTACTTGTATGTTAATCCAGTTGAAACAAAGGCTACACTTCCCAGAAGGCACTGGAGTGTTTCCAGTCATGTTAAAGGAAAGACCAAGACTGGAAACACGTGCTCGGGTAACAAGGATCTTGCAAAACTATGTTCTTTTCTGAGAGGCAAAAACAATTTGAGTAAGTATGGAAAAAAGCAATGTCTGTTGCTGCCCTTTACGTTTTAGTAAAGGGGCCAGGATTTGGAAAAATTGGAAGGGTTGAAGGTTGAGGGGATTACTTCCTTTGTTTGGTGATGTGTGTGAAGTTTGTTTACTGTTAAAAATAATGTACGTGCAAAGGTAGAAAACAATGACTCTAGCAACAATGGCAAAGCCGATCGTTTTGACATGTGTCTCGTGTAAAGGGTTTCTCTCTTGCTACTGTAGGTATTGAGATCAAAGGCCCATGTACATTCAAAATGTGCCTGGCGTTATAATTGCATATCCAAGTTACCATCATTTCATAGGTTTTGCCAGGATATGTTCATATAAAACCTATACAGGTATTATCCTCATACAGTAATGAACTCACGTCATTGCCAGGTATTCATACAAATGACCAGCTGTTGCTATCAGACAACAGCAACCAGCACATTTTACTAGGTATTTCAATATGTTGGCATTGTACCTGCCTCATATAATTATAATTGGGTGGTTTTTATAGAGATTCATGTAGATGGACCCTCTCTATGCTCTGTTTTTATCAGTGTTATTATTACCAAACAATGGTACCCGGTTCATTGGCCTCAGAATGAAGAAGGGCCTAGTCGGTGCCTGCAGGGTTTCATATGCGTCGTATAGCATTGTGCCTTTTACAAAACTAGCACATTGCACATGAGCTATCCATGCGGCATGCAACTATTTGCCAGAAGTTAACATTATATTCCAAGGAACTCACCCCATTAAGTAGCTGTTGCCATCACATGTCTAAGTACCAATGCTATTTTGTAGATATTCCCATAATATACTCAGGTAGTCTCCCCATACACCACGTTTTCCCATTAAAGGCTCAAGCAGTTACAACATTTGGCAAGTATTGTTATATTTTGTCCAGGTACGCAGATCACATACCAACATGACTGCTTCGCGCCATAGCGTTTCCACTTCTCTGGTCTTCCCAAATCACGCTTTGAAGTAGTTTCAATGCATTCTTTATAACCTAACCTTAATATAGCTGGGAACTGCCTTCTCTTTCACCACTGCCTAACTCTTTTCCTTTATTTGAGAGGTATTGGTTCTTGTTATACTTTCAATTGAGAGCAACATTATTGGAAAAATATATTACAGCACAAGCAGTCGACGCTTTTACTGAAGCATCATCTAAGAGAGTACCCTTCATTTAGACAACAAACCAAAACATGAGCTACAAAATGAATTCCTGTTTAATATGTTGTATAGGTTGTATGCTTATTAATTTTAAGTAAGTCAACAAAACGATATTTGAATTATAATGATTTTGCTGGGGTTGCAGTGCCGAGTAGCAGTAGAGGAGCAATCTGGGGAGGGGGCATAGTCTCGTGTTTAAGCTTGGGTGCAATATTGTCTAGAAGCTGCCCCGATTTGCACCCTATCCCCCATCAATTTGTTTGTAATATTAGCACCAAATGCCAATTTAACTCATACACAACCCAGAAAAGGGAAATGACTTTACAGGAAGTTGAAAACCAAAATATGCAGAGACAACTTTGGGGTGTACAAAATATTGGGAGGATTTGCCCAGGAGCACACACTTTGGTTAAGAGGTGAAACTGGGATTTGGGCCCATATTGCGATTTAATCAGTTGACTACATCTCTCCAGCTCTAGTTCATATAAATATTTATTAAGGTTGGAGTTTCGGTGATGCTAACTAACCTGACAATATAGAATTTGTTATAGAAAAATGCTGAGCAAAAAACGTGCCTTTAGCATTATTTTCCCCATTCTATAGGAAAGATTACAGTAGCATCATGCAAAGTAATGTAAGCCTAAATAAATGTCTCTCACGTTTTAAAACTGTAGTAATTATTTCACACACCATGCAGTGTTGTGTGCCTCTACAATGTTTTATCACCCACTATTTGCACCTCTTATGGAGCAATAGTCCATAACATCCCCCTCACTGCAGTTTACGCAGCCACCAAAATCTTTGTATTGCTCGAGGATCAGTCAGGCAAATATGGGACAGTTTACCACCCTGGAATGGAGGGGTCAAGGAACAGCCCCAATGTGGTCTGCCCATAAACCTGCCCCATACAGCTCTCTAGAATTCACTGAAGATGCGCAATGAGATAATTTCTAGACAAAATTGCTTTTCTGGAATATTCTGGTGCAGTATTATAGCGCACATGTGCGTTAACACATTGCGATTCTGAGTAGAGGATTGCTCCCAAATATTCTGTGCCAGGTCAGACAAGGCACAATCTCACAGGTTGCCTTGGGTGCGAAGAAATGGCAATATTTTAGTCCAAAGTACATTGTCGCTGTACGCATGCTGTCATGGTGTACAAAATATATACATGTATTTATATATGGGCTTATATCCGCGATATGTTGATTTACTTAAAGCACATGTAACAAAAAAATGATTGCCAAGGTCATGAAACGTTGTTTGGAAATCATGAAAAATAGGCCAACAGCTAAATGCACTAATAATGTACTATTCTCTGGATGTTTCTCTTTTAGTAGAGCTAGGTTGTTAGTCTCCAGCTTTGTCTTTGTTCTTGCAACCTGATCTCTCAATTTTTCTAACACATGAGCCTGTAGAGTCTGGCCGAAAGAGCCCAATTGCTACTGCATCTGTGGTGAACCAGTGGTTTCTCTGAGTCTGATCGCTCCCCTTACCTAGTGGTGAAAGCTGTGGTAACCAGCAATAATCCTGGCTTCCTTTGTCTTTCAAGGCTGCATGTGGTGAATTGGGGTGACATCCACTGTGCGCACTTGGGCTCTGAAGGTATCTGCAGTGGTCACTGGTGATCTGGTGGCTGCTGATTTCTGTGGTCTAGGCCTACTGGTTCTGTGTCATTTCATCGCGGGATGTTTTTCCGTGGGGTTTTTTACCGCTGATTTTTTTTCAAAAAAAAAATCAGCCCACCCCACCCCCTTTATTTTTTTTATATCCCCGTACACCCACACCCATTTTATATAATTTTTTTTAACCCCCCCCCCAAAAATTTGGTGATTTTTTTTAATCTGCGGTAAAAAAACCTGCGGAAAAACATCCGGCGATGAAATGACGTCGTACCGGCCTACTATAGTCTGTTGCTGGAAATTCGGTCCCGAATCAAGCTGCTATGTTTAGATCAGAATACTGATCATTGTGGACCAAATTCAGGAGCCCCCGAATGATGCCCAAACACTTGGAACAGAGTTCCTACAACGTGCCAGAATCTATTCAGAACGGGGAGACAACGAAAAAGGCAAAGAAAGCTATTTTAATTTTCTTTTTTTTCTGCGTATAGAGGGCTCGTAATTAAGATTGGGTGAACAGGAGCTAAAAGCAGATCCTGGGTATCCAGCATTACCCAGTGACCAGGAGCTACCACTGGGGAACGAGGAGCTAGTACATAGTGTTCCACAAATCTCGCATAAGGTGCAAACATATCATTGTATCTACAATGTATGGTCCCCTTATGCTTTAAATGTTGTATAGATGTGTGCTAATGTTTATTTATAGATTGTCCCAAATGTTAAATTCAAATAAGCATGTTTCTTAGGCATTTGTTGGTCAGGGGGCTAAAAGTAGCTCCTGGTAGCTGTTGGTGTCACACTAACAAGGCTTTCTAGGATACAAGCAGGAGCTAAATAGCTCCCAGCTTCCCTCGGTTTCAAACCCTGATATACCACATTAAGAATGACGCTGTTTTGGAGAAAGATGAAGGTAAATAAGAGAAGCTGTAGACATCAGTTACAAAATGTGCTTTTTGTTTATTCTAAAAGAATAAAAGGGAAGTGGGAAGGGAGCAACCACCTGCAGCAATAAGCAGCGCTCAGATACCTGAGGGTTCGTAGCGCTATATAAAAACACAAAACAAACAAGCATCTATATCACAAACTGCTGCTGGTGAAACGTTCACACCACTTTTATTTCACGCATACATCACCCACTCGGCATTCCGCATTCGTTCATGGAGGGAAGTCACCACATATATATGTCCATACATTTCTGATTTAAATTTATGATTTGTCCCCTAAAACAATACTTGAAAGAAAAGATTAAAACCAATGCAGATTTCTGTCAACCGTTTGCCTTGTGTTGTGGATGGACATCCCGTGATCAAACAGGGCTCACACAGAATAAGAGACACAGTGCTGGAAATGGAAACAAATTACTGGGGGAACTGTAAAGTCGTGTGTATAATGCACTCGTAAATAACAACATGGATCATGGGTGGCATTGTGAAAGAGACCTTTCGTCGCAGGTATGGGGGAGCTCAGCTTTTGCATCAAGGGAGGGGCTGTGGAGGGCTGCGAAGCTTGCTGTGTCAGGGAGGTATTGGTGTGAAATTGTAAACCATGCATTTGCCAGCTGTCCGATCAGATGCCCCTAGGTCTCTCGGAGACGCAGCGGTCCTCCAACAAGATGTTTTTGTCTTGTTCCGCCCTTAAAGGCACGCTACCACACTATGCATTGCCGTTTATTGACAGTGCCACAAAGTTGCAAGACTGGTATCGTGGCATGGAAAAATAAAATAAAAGGGGCAGTACGTTGTCCTTTTATATACATAGCTGTCCAGGGAGGTGGTTCCAGGTTATATTGCATAACTTGGAAGATATGCAAATATCTTTGCATATAATACCCTTATACCCTTGATAAAAAATACCCTTCAAATTGTAATACTCTTGCCCTTAAAGAATCGCTATGATATTCCCATTTAAAATATCTACTTTTCATTCCTTACCAAAAGTGAACGTACATTATGTATACCTCGCAATATATTTTTTATTGTTTTTTGTTCAAGATGCTGATGGTTAAGGAACTTCTGAAACTACTTAGTTTATGGAAAAGGATTTCCCGCCAGTAGGCACAAAACGCAGCACATTTCCGAATCGAGATGGCTGCCAGTCCTGTCGCCTTCCTTCCGGTAGGTCGTGTTTACAATGCAATGCTTTGCCAGTCCCAGCATGGCGGCCGCGCATGCGCAGTGCCATATATTTCTATAATAGCCCAACCCCTCCCACTTTCTGTTAGTACGAAACCTGATCGCACGTCCCGGTCCATGTGCTTTTCTCGGACATCCCCCCTCCCGTCCCCAATGCAGCGTTCCAAGACAAAGCACCCCCCCAGCCGAGGAAGAGCGATGGGTTTCCCGGAGCATCCCGCTTCATCGCGTTGCAAAAGGAGGGACTCCGTGTCTTCATTCAGGCAGTGTTGCTTTATCTTACTGCTAAGGAAGGTGTTTTTCCGTGTGTAAACAATACACTGCTTTTTTGCCTCCTTTTATATATATATATGTTTGACTGTGTGTGTACTTGCTACAGCAGGGCTACGACCTCGAAACAACCATATATGTCAATCCGTTTTTTTTCTACTGTCGCACGGAATGAGACATTTCCTCCAGTTCATGTTTAATGGGAGAATATGAACGTCCCCCTCGCGTTCCAGCCATTCATATTGCTAAATGAAATTCCACCGGGGTCTAACTCCATGCAGATAAGCGTAACAGTTACTCAACTAGAGGACCGGTCCCTGGCTATCTCTCGGGGTAGGGGATGGGGTTGTTGGGAACATGTTATATTGTTGTTCGAACACGCGGTGTGTTTCACGGAGGGGGGGGGGGGTGTTTGGCGGAGAACAGCACTCTTGCAATGTTATGAACTCCATATTCGTATATATTGCACTGAAGTCTCGAAATCGTATGCGTTTTAAAGATAATCCACACAACGATCACATGTCTAAAGTCCACAGCAAAAGGGTCCCACTTTCGGTTACAGCACCGCAAACCCTCCCAACACCAGATCAACACCACGGTGCACGCTCTAATTTTTTTTTAAAAAACTAAGGGTGAGGGGTCAGGGGCGGAGAGTGGAAAGGTATCCCCTACCTTCTACCGTGAATTCGGACGCCAGCGGGTGTCTCTCTGGCCGATCTCCACAGCAGCTGCAGCGACATGAAACGCTTGGTGAGCTTGGAGGGAAACAGATTAATTCCCCGCCAAAACCGTTGGCGGAGGCGGCATCAGATTTGAGCGCGCACACACCAGCTGCCAAAACTAGTCTGGCACGGACAACGGCACTTAAAAAAAAAAAACACGCGAAATCGGGTGTACATGAAGTGGGCAAACATTTCGCGGTGGGGTATTATGGGGGAGGGGGGCGCCAATCCTTCAAATGTTGTGAGGGGGCTAACTTTAGAGACTGCGGGGCAGGGGCAGACGTATTGTGTGGGCACATCTAAATGTACAAATTGTAATGAGACTTCCAGTGTAGCCTAAATGTTACACGCTATTAACTCTCCCCTTCACCTCTGAAACAGACTTAAGAACTGCTGTGATAAAGAGCTGTATCATGTCCCCCATGCCCTTCTAATCACTCCCCTGAAATGTAAGTACTAACAATCCATCAACATTTCAGTTTTCTACGAATGCAGGTGCTAACACTGAAACACTACATTAGTAATTGCCAGCCTTTGTTAACAGTGCCAGCTCCAAGCACTGTTTATAGTCTGTGTCCAATCCTGTCCTGCCAGGGCTCCCTAGTTCATCCAGGTCATGTCAACATAACCCAACATTTCTGGGGGGAGGGCGGGTTTGGTGGGCTAACGCTCAGTCTGCTCAATGGCTGTTGCCACTGCCCGACACCCCTTCAGCTGTCAGTGTACCAGTACAACAGGTTCACAAGAAGCATGGTAACAGCTGAGCTGGACCTAACCCCATTGACACTGCACCACACGTAATGAGATGGCGAGGAAATGGCATTGGACCAGCCCACGGGACTGGCGATTAAGATAAAACACCCCAGGGTTCCACATACTGTCCGCGGGTGACATGTCAGGTTTACACTTTGGTGTACACAAGTTTACACCATGCAATTTTCAACATTTGCACGTCAGACTGTAAAATTGTGGTGTACTCTGCTGTATGCCACCCTTTTGCACTCTGCCGTGCAAACGGAGTAAAGGCCACTTAGTATAGCAGGCAGCGTTTACAATGGTTTCCAGTGGAATCCACGTGCTTTTTGTCGCTGTAAAATTCTGTGGATTCTACAGGAATCCACTGCATTTACGCCGGCATGAAATGATGCGTGTGTAAATGCTGGAGTATCTGTATGGCGGAGTGGAAGGGGGACGCAGAATCGTAACTTGCGATCCGTCCCTCCTCTCTGTCACATGAAAATAAGAAGTTACATACATTCAAGTATAAAAGTGTTAAGCAAGATGTGCGCGCATTCAATTTACGTTATGTCCCATTGAACATGAATCCCCCCACCCCCAACGTTTTTAAAATGTCCGGAAATATAGTAGTGGCAAACTAGGTATTTGGGGATAAAGGGACACAGTGACCCATAGAAGGTTGATTGTTGGATACAATGATGCCTGGCTGAATATTCAACATGGATATGGCGAATGTCAGGCCAGCCCACCAGAGGGTTCCAGCATAATGTTTTAATTACCCTAGCAGTCAAACTAAGTAAAGGGACACAGACATAAATGGCCAGTCATTCAAGGAGGAAATGTCAGTGTATACTGGCTGCAAGAGAGGGAGCATCCGTTATGGTTGGTGAGATGGATGACACAAAAGTTGAATTATGGCATGCAAGATGGTGCTGGGCTTAATCAGCCAAAGAGGGTAGTATGAGATAGTGGCATTAACAAGCTAACATGACCTGCAGCCTATGGAAATGAAGGCCTCAATGAGACGGCACACGTTTTGATGATGGCCTCAACAGGCCAGCACAAAATTAGGTGGTGGGCTGAACAGGCTAGCACAAAATTAGGTGGTGGGCTGAACATGCCAGCACAAATGTTCCCCGGACAGGTATCTGAGATAAGAGATGGATGGCCCAAACTTTAATTATTGGGTGTGTGATGGTACCAGCATCAGCAACCATAAATGTTAATATCAGTTGTGGCCGAAAGGGCCAGCACAAAGGTTTAATTAATTAAAAATGTCATATGAAAGAGGCCATCATAAATATTTTGTGATTTTACTCTGAAATGGTAGCAAGGTGTGCCCACCACACGTTTTAGTAGTAGTGTGGGCAATGTAGGAGTTTTTTCACTACTCATCCCTATACTCCTGCAGAGCGGTAGTCATTTTGTTGCATGCCTATCTTTGTTAATAAGTGCATTGATAACAAAAAAATGTACCATACAGAATTAATGGTTTTGTATTTTTTGTTGCAGGAGCAGTGCCCACCCAAGTGATTATACATACCAAGAATTGTCAAAAGGCAAATAAATAATTGAAAAGGGTAAATGACCCTCCACCCCCCCTCAATTCACCATCTGGATGCCAAGGGAGTACATGGTCGAAACAGTAAAGCAACCCCCCATTGGTACATGGTAAATTGGTCATTTTATAGCCCAGGGCAGGGGTCATACACACAGCAGTGCAGAGTCTCAGCAGCAAACAGATTGGTGAATTGTGGCCTTTTTAAGGATAAAGGGAGGAGGCGGGGTCCAGAGGATGTAGCACTGGGCAAAAAGAAGCAAGTTGAGTTCGGAAAGCTGTGGGCTTGGACTCAAGTGTACACCAAAGTGACTTTTTCCATTGTTGTTGAATTCTAATAAATCAGCAGCCTTATTCTTTCAACAAAATGTATATAGGGTCTGATTCACAGAACGTTTTCCTATGGGATTGCGCCATTATAGAATGCTTCTGTGAATCGGACCCATAATGTCTAACAGTAATAACACAGAAGTGGTTGAGTGCCAAGTTTATGTCACTTTCAAAACTGCACATTCAAGCCATTTTTTTATCAATTGTGTTTCTTCTTTCGAACTTCAATAAAGATGTATTAATGCAATAGATATTTAATTGGAGAATGTGGCCATCTCCCACTTGTTCCATCCAAATATTACTAATTGGACTTCCACCCGGGCATGAATTCTGTGCAGGGAAGCACAACAGTGTGTAAACCCTGGACATAAAAGGAAGAGCAGTCCCTGTGTATTCCCTGATATAGGTGGGGGGGGATTGTTGGAAAAATCATCCTCAGTCCCATTTGTTCCCAATATTTCATTTGTGGACGACCGCCAGGTGAATTTCAGAGATCTTTGCCTGATAGAGGAGGGACATGTTACACGTTGGACAGGCGTTATGGCCTTTCATCCTTTTCAGTTGGAATGGGCCCGTCACCTTGGGTAGCGCTCTATGACTAAAAAAGAAGGCTTAATAGAGTTGTCTGTCTTGTTCTGTTTTGCGGAGGCCAACAAACCTGCCCTATGTTAATTCACAGACATTCACCCCCTCCCGCCATTGCTTTATCTAGGATTTTGCTACAGAATGAAGTCATAATATGTGGCTGATGGTATGAACATAAGGAAGCATCCGTCTTCACAAATGAAATGCTGTGCCACTATAAATGTGTACTTGCCGGTCAAAGACAGACCTGTCCAAAGGGTGTGTGGCCCTGAGAAAGCTTGGGGAGTAATGAAGTTCAAAGTAACACGTGTTCTGGAACCTCAATGATAAAAACCAGGCAAATCACCCATTGCAATTTGCTTTACGAAAATGATTCTCTTACATAACCTATGCCCCACACAGGTTCACCCCCAACCCAAGCCCCTTAACTACGTTGCACTGAATTCATTCTTTGCGTGCCTTATACTGATTTTCTGATCGGATATGTTCTTCAGGACAGGCTCGGGCTGGCGAATAGGGCAATGCGAAGGGCTGCCCAGAGAGGCTAGGTTTGCCCACATTTCCTGGCAAATGTAGGCCACTGCTTGCAGTGTACTAAACTTCGGCTTCAAGTGAGTATTTGGTCGAATTCCTGTTGAAAAATAGCTACTCGACCCTGGGCGAATAATTTCTTGCTGTTCAGCTCCAGACAAATAATGTATGTTATCATTTTAATGCATTGTTACAACTCGGAGTGTTAACTAAGGAGAGCATATTTCAAAAGGCAATGGAATTAGATGTCTGAAAGCATTCCTGGATATATATATATATATATGTATATATATGTCGTTGCAAATGATTGTGTATTGGAGAGGAGTGGTGAGAATGAGGGAGAACTACTGTATGGCTGATGGTGTTAACCCATTGTACTGCCCCTTTTAAAGGGCATTCTTTTTTCCATAAATTCCCCCTAAAACAATGTCCCCCAATGTATTAAAAAGTTTTCATGAAAAGCCACAAACTGAGATTTGTGAACGTGGGCCACTTTTTATGGTGCCCAGAAACAGGGTTTGAAATGAAGATTCGACGAGCATGAGCTAAAAGCATCTCCTGGGTGCCGGGCATCACCCATCAGGTAGGAGCTAGCGCTGGAGAACCAGGAACCAGTACACTGCCCACAATAACCGCCCAGGTGCATAGCCGGACGGTGGCTTGGGAGACATGGTGGCGGGATAAGGTGTGGGTGACACCAGGAAAGTGGGATGATCAATTTGGCGCCGCGCAGCGTGAGGATGTCATTGTCATGCGTTGCCGCCCTGCGCTGAAAGCGTTGAGCCAAGGGATCTCGGGCGGGGTATAAAGAGACAGAGAGGTGCTCTTCCTCTCTTTTGACCCCTGCCAAGACCAGTAGAGCTGCAGAGGCAGCTCAGTTCACAAATCTCCCTCCCACCCTGTAGATTGGGGTTTGGGAGTGTTTTTTTATGTGTAGTTTGGGGCACATTGCATTGAATTCAGTTGTGATGAACAATTTGGGTCACTGGATGGGAGATTTAGTGCTGATTTATGTTATGGTTCAAGGTGCGGAACGGTATGGTCCAAGCAACGCATGAACAGGACTGGGGGTCTGGTCCGTTTAGGGGGTCACCTATTACCCTCTGGCCGGTTCCCAGAGCGTGGCGTGAGGGGTGATGGACATTGCCACTCCCCCACGCTCAAGTAAGTGATTGATGATGTAACAGTTCGTATGAGGTCTCATATATGGTGTCGCATTTTGGTGATGTAACAAACGTTAATAAATGCGGCCTAATACCATCCAAAGAATATCTGTGTCTGGTGTCTCCCGCTGGCCCTGCCATCTATGCGCCCACTCACATCTAACTTCTACTTGAGATCCACAGATTATCTTTTTGCCCATTATGCATGAATCATTATATTTAAATGTGTCCTCATTTTTTTTATTTACATTTGCAAACACTCAAAATGAATGCCACATGTGCGTGTTTGTAAGGCACCAGCAGGCCTGAGGAGCCAAAAGGAGCTTCCGGTAACTGTTGGTTTTAAGATAACCAGGTTCTCCTTGGGCAGCAGCAGGAGCTAAATGGCTCCCAGCTACTTCGAACCCTGCAGAAATAGTTCTTGTCCACGTCTAGCCCTGTTCCATATATATAAATCTGCACAGAAACTGCTTAACACACGTATTCGCCATTTTTCCACTGGCCTTTCATAACTTGTACACCAGATCTATGCATTTTAGTTGTTAACATATGCAGGCAGGTTTACCCAGGCGTAGGAAAGGGGGCAAACATAATTTTGAAACCCCCCCCTCCCGCCAAAAAAACAGCTTTTACCGCACTGGGCGAAGGAAGGTGTTCAAAATATTAGGAATTAATTCAATTTCCGAGTGCAGCGCATTGAAGTCTCGAAATCGGAAGCATTATAAAGATAACCGATACAACGATCCCATTTTGCAAACTCTGAGCCCCACTCTCCTTAGCAACACTGCAAGCCCTACCTTCATCAGTTCGGCCCGCTCACTAGAACAAAAAACACCCTGTGGGTGAGGTCCGGGGATTGGGGTCGGAGTAGGAAGCTGCTCCTACCTGCTAGCGTGGATTCGGACGCCGGTGGGTGACACTCTCTTTTATCTGCCGACGAGCTGTAGAGAAATAATCTGCAGCTTGGAAGAGAGGGAACTCGATTGAATTGCGCGCCAAAATTCGCGTGAGTTGGAGGTGGCAGCCACGATGACTCATTCAGAGACGGGATTGGTTGTTTGGGGCACACCCTTCTCTCTTCCCCCCGGTACTGCTGACGGCCAAGCAAACGTGTTGCCCGCATACTGCAGTAGTCATTGCTAACGTTTAAAGCATTCTCCAGACAAGCTAATGAAACGATGTTTTCGTCGTCGGCCGACGAGTGATCAGTATCGGCCAACAAATAGAACTAGATCGCCGACCCTATGTTGGCAAGTGTGCATTATAGTCTGTCTGCCTGACAGCTCAATGAGCTCATGTGACGGTCACCCCCCTAAAGAGGATGACATCAGAGTGCTGCGCCCCGAGCCCCCTCACCCCCGCCCACAAAGTCCTTATTCCACGGAGCAACCAGATCACTCGACGGAAATTGTATAATAACACAAATGAAGACAGTTGTATCTGTAGATACTGGGCACCCAGGCGAGAATGGACTTGGAGAGGTGGGGGGGGTGTATGCTGCTGATCGCTTCAGTGTAAACAGGTCTCTGCTGCCAAATGTTCATTTTAATTGCAATGCAGTGGAGAAACTTTGCTGAAAATGTTGGGGGGGGGGGGGACATGACCTCTGAAGAAAAGGTGCCGCATTCAAATGAATGGGGACAAAATAGTGTGCCATGAAAGTTGGGGGGGACAAACACCCCTGCCCCCCCTAAAATTAGTATTTGTAACACGCTTAATACTCAGAGGTTTCAAAGTGCGGACCCAAGGATCGAACCTGTGTTGCTCCAGAGCTATCCTCATTTACATGGCAGAGTACAAAAGGCAGCAAGCGTACAAGCTATACCAGCCTACATTAAGGAGAATTACGTCACCCAAGCCCTGCCCACGCCTCTACATCCACTTTTTTAAAAACACGACTACCAAGAAGTGCTCTAGATTTCTAGTTTTAAGACACAAGCAGGCCTGATCATTGGGCCGGATCCGAGATCCGGCACCAGATGTGTAGCTGGATCTCAGGATCCAGCCAGAGTCAGCCGCCCTAAACCCCTGCTCTGCGCTGGGGAGAAGAAGAAAAAAAGCGCACGCTAGCCAATTGTAACTTCCTCTGGTGACCCCATGCAAGAGGTCACAAGAGGAAGTTAAAGTTCTCAGCCACACCCGCTTTATTTATTTATTTATTTATGCAACGTTTGTCGAATACATGGATCCGGATTATTTATCAATAAGTATACAGGTATCCAACTATCATTGTATATATAAATACCCCTATTAACATCACATACGAAGTAGCCACTCAACTGCTGTCAGAGGGGAGCTGTGCTGGGTGTTGTTCAAGTAAAGGAAAACGTTGCTTATGGCGAACAGAAATCACCGTGTTTGAATAGTACCCAAGGGGATTTTTTTTTTAAATAAAATGGAATGCAATTGTGCCTTTTTAAAGAATATTTACTCAGCAACAGTGGTCAAAACTATTAACCGCCTAGTGTAGTAACTCATCACCAGTGCCATGGAAATGGTTTAAAGTGGAATTGATATAGTTTGCAAAAGAAGCAGCATGAAAGAAATTGCGCTGTTTTAAACTATTATTTTGGACATTTCCTTTGATTGGAGGTCAACTGCGAGCTCCGCCTCTCTTAACCCCACCCCCCAAACCCCACTACAGCCCTTGTGGGATCCCCTACCATTTTTTTTCCATTTCCAGCACTGGACAGAAGAGGGGACTGGATCTGGTAAGGTATGTGTACTCACAATAGCAGTTCACGCCACTAGCCAGTCCAACAGCCCAGAGCTTTACAACCCATTGCACCTTTGGGAAAATGTACATTCCGAGGTCAAATAACCCTGGCGAAGTTGATGGCAAGGGGAATGTGGCTCGTAGCTATAGTACGGACGCCCTTTTCAGAAAATAAAACACACGTGTTAAGCAATTCATCTCACCTGTGTGTGATGAGCAGTAGTCATTTTGGCATTGCTACCTGGCCAAATGCAAAATGACATGCAGCCAATAATTGCAGCGTCGTCAAAAATCTATTCCTTTTACCTGACGGACACTTCAGTTATAACAAATACATCCGCCCTTTAATGTACAGAAATAAGTCAGTTCCTTCGAATTGAAAACCATTTGCAAACAGGGCTCCAAAGGATGTGTTTCCGTGTGTTTCTTGGGGACGAAAGCATGCAAGTATTCATTCAATTCCGAGCCTCCGCCCAGGCGTCCATGCGATTAACTACAGAAAGAACTATGCACCCAATCACATGGCGGCATGGGTGGAATTTCGGGGATTGAAAAAAAAATGGAGACTCCATGCTCTACCCTGGAGACCCATAGAAGAGCATAAAAAACCCCGAGTCTCTGGGATAAACCCGGAGACTCGGCAGGTATGGTACAAGCGTGTAGGCCGCCTTTTGCCCTCCCCTTTTGCTTTAAGGCTGTTAAGGAGGCATGAGCCAGCGAAATGCTACTCATTTTAACCACCTCACAAGGATTAACGATAGCAAGCCTTGGCACCACCCTAAGGAGTGAGTTGCCTAGAGAATGGGGAGGTCATTCAGGCACTGATCGGTGTGATGGCGCCATTCTTGTGTGGCACCGCTCAGTGCCGGAAGAACAGAACTGAGCGGCTCGAGCTGCCTATAAAGAGAGGGAGCAAGTGGTACTCTCGCTCGCCCCCACCATTGGCTGATTTTGTCATTATGGGTTGCCTCATGGCAGACAGCGGGGCTCCTTTGTCCTAGTGAGGGGCTGGACGTTGGGCGTTCCAAGGTCCAGAAGAGGCATAATCATGGCCGGGGGTAGCAGTGGCCCCTTTGTTGCCCACTAGCTCCCTTTCATGCCCCTCCCAGTATCCTTTATCCCCTTTTGTGGCCCAAACTCCAAAGCTGTCTCAGACCCGTTTTGCCCCTTTCCTTGACCCCCCCAGTCCCATCTAGCCCCTGTTGTTGCCCTTTAACCCTATTAGCTGGCCCAGACACGTTTTGACCTTTTTCTTGACCCCATTCCAATTTAGCCCCTTTTGTTACCCTTTTAGCTGCCCCTGGACCCGTTTGACCCTTTTTTTACCCCAGTCTCACTTAGCTTATTTTGTTGTCCTGTACCCTGTTTAGCTACCCCATTACCATTTTGCCCCCTTTCTTGACCCCCGTCCCATTAGCCTGTTTTGTTGCCCCTTTAAGCTGCCCCAGACCTGTTTTGCCCCTTTTCTTGACCCCACAATCTCATTTAGCCCTTTGACCCTTTTAGCTGCCCCAGACCAGTTTTGCACTTTTTTGTGAACCCCTAGTCCCATTTAGCCCCTTTTCTTGATTCCCAGCCCCATTTAGCCCATTTAATTGCCCCTTCATCCCTTTAGCTGCCCCATACCTGTTTTTACCCTTTTCTTGACGCCCAGTCCCATGAAACCCCTGTTGCCCCTCAATACCTTTAACTGCCCAGACCTGTGTTGCCCCTTTTTGACCCCCCAGTCCCATTTAGCACCTTGTGTTGCCCTTTTAGCTGCCCCAGACCCATGTTGCCCCTTTTCTTGAGCACCAGTCCCATTTATCCCCTTTGTTTCCACTTAACGCTTTTAGCTGCCCCCAGGCCCATGTTGCCCCTTTTCTTGACCCCAGTCCTACTTAGCCCCTTTTCTTGCCCCTTAACTCTTTTAGATGACCCAGAGAACTGTTTTTCCCATTTTCTCAACCCTCCCCCAGTCCCATGTAGACCCTCTTCTATGGCCCTCAACGCCTTTAACTGCTACCTAGCCCGTGTTTCCCCTTTTGTCGACCCTCAGTACCATTTAGCCCGTTTTGCCACTTAACCCTTTTAACTTCCCCAGACCCATTTAGCCTCGGTTCTTGCCCCCTTTTCTTGCCTTGGTTTCTTTTAGCTCCTTTAGCCCCTTGTGTTGCTCCCAGCCCCTTAAGCCCTTTTGATACCCCAGTATTGTTTAGTCCCTTTTCGTGCCCCTCAAACAATTTTCTCGCCCGTTTAGGCCTTTTTTTGTTACCACCAACCCATTAGCCCCCTTTCTTGCCCCCAACCCCATGACACAGGCCACTTCCCCGTTGTGTGTGGCCATTTCCCTGTCTCTGCTCGTATTTGGCCCCAAGGCCAGCCCAGTCCCCAGGCTCGGCCCTGGTTCAGCTCTTCCTATGAATTCCATGGCTCTCTCAGGTCTACTGCCAGAATTGCTGTTTCATTTGGGACATTCGGCCAGTGGTCCCAATCTAAGTTTGTGTGTTGTTTTTCAAAAAATGTATTGTTTTGTATTTATTTTTTATGGAGGGCTCAGGCCCTAGTTATCTGTATGTTGCTGTGGGCTGCCGAGGAACGGGGCGACGGGGCTGATGGAGCGCAGACTGGAGAACGGGACCAGTGTAGTATGCGTGAGTGCTCTGCTTCACATTGCCTGGGCATTAAACCTGTCTGGGGTTGAGATCATATACAATGTATGCGGACGCCAGGTGCACGGTTAGACCTGCAGAGGGAGCAGCATTAGGCAGCATAGAACCAGGGCTTTAAGTGGGCCGGGGCTAACAAGGGCCCAGTCCCGCAGTCTTCATAAGATGGCAGTGATCCGGCGACCTGCCAGGCCCTACATACGCGCCTTGCTTGCCCCAGCCAGCATTCGAGCGCACACAGGCTTCGTGGTGTAGTTGTGAAGCGTGTTCATCTGTTTGGTGGGGAGGGGCTGAAAGAGAGACAATTCATCTCCATTTCGGTTCTTCCCCACTCAGCAGATGCCGATGATCGATCGCACCATCATGTGCAAAATCGGCCTACTGGGGGAGGGGTTGCCTTCTGGCGTAGGGGGGAGTCTGAGCTGCCCTGCTGCCCTGTAATTACAAAACAAAGGGAGCGCACAAAAACAAGGACTGCTGTGCACTCCTGGACCCTCACCCACCTTGATTAACGAGGACAAAGGCTGTTGCCCCTCCCCAGCTCTGTAATGAATGAACTAACAACACGGAAAAGGAAAGCACTCTATGAATGTTGCTTGGGCAGTTTACACAGGCTGTCACCCCCCAGAGCCAGCCTCCAGCCGCAGGTGTAACGTGTTCTCCTGCAACCGGAAGCAGTATTTCCAGCTCCACAGCAAAAAAACAGCCCCACTAATTTCACAAGGAACATATGTTACACAACTTGAATGTGTTATGAGGACAGCAAGCTGCAGGTTCATTTTAGTGCTCTTGGTTGGAAGGTAAAGGTGCTGATGGCGTGTTTTTAATAGGTCATTTTTAAAAAAAATGTAATTTTTTTAATAACGTGCTTAATACCAATGTGTGGTTTCTAAGCGCGGGATCGGGATTCGACCTTTGTTGCGCTGCGTTTTGTTAACATGTCCTTTACGCTGTTATTTTGTTGAATCATTTGACCATTTGCAGGATCCCCATGCCTGTATCAGCTGCCCACGGGGGGGGGGGGGGTGGTCATCACCCGCCCAGCCTTCAGCATGATCCTCCCATGCAGAAACATGTTAAGCAGAGTTTCATGTAGTGTTTGTGGCCATGAAAATGCATTGGTCACAGGATCTCACATCCAAACTTGTAAAAGGTGTGATTTTCATGGCACCCACACATTGCCAGGCTATGCACATTTTGTTTGCAGCATTTGGACATTGCATAAACGGACTGTTCCTTAAGCCGCGCCCATTGTCCCGTAAGCCACGCCACTTTTATGAACCCCGCCCCCTCCATTTCTCACCTCACTTAAAGCCGTACATAGAACCATGAACCTCAGTCCAGTCATGTAGCTGCACCCTTTGCATTTGGGGATCCCTTTAAAAGGCCCCCTTTAAGTAACTGTACTCAGCATTAGGTTAGCTTTTACGCTTATTGAATAATGTGGGGTATGTATAGTATTCAGATGTGGTTATTGTTTCTGTTGACGGTCTTCTTTGATCGGTTATGGTACGTGCATGATGGAAGGTAAAGAAAAATAATTAGGTTGTATTATCAGTGTAAATCTGGTTTATAGAATATATAGAGTTTGGGGTACTTGTGTGTAGTGAGGGCAGTGGTCGAAGTGGGCAGGAGTGGTTGACAGCAGTGCTCCTCTACTTAATTTTTTTTTTTTTTTACTGTTCCTATACTTTCATTTGAAAACAAACCGCTCCGGAATGGTCTAGTTTTAAAATAAAAGTGTAGGAAGAAGTTGAAGTTTGCATTTCTGTCACTGTACTGAACATTCCCTTAAATCACAGGTGTGTTTGTTTGGGGGTTTGGGTTGCACGTGGGAGCGAGGTCAGGCCAGCAAGGAACCTTTGACCACTGAGTGAGGGGGTCCAAGCATTGCTGTAATTTGACCGTGCATCACCTCTAATGTGATCGTCCTGTGGTCAGATATTTCCCAGCATGCAGTTGCCATAATCTTAGGCCTATTCATTTGTGAAGCTTCCGTCAGGCGTTGCTAGCGTGAACAGTCAGGCGTTGCTAGCATGAAACAGTAACATGGGTCACGACTAGCGCTTGAATAAGGCGCTTTGCACTAGAGGTGTGACTTTGGTTAGCAGCCTGTGTATTGAGGTTTGTATGGGATAGCGAGTTATTTTGGTGGCCATTTGATAGTAAATGTGATTTGTGTGTGCCACAAACAATATGGTGTTGTCAGCCCATACTGATGGCGTGGTCGTCTAGGGTTGATGACACAGTGTGTTGTTTTTGGAGTGGTGGGGTCACGGTAGATGGCGGCCGACGTTTTCCTTTGGCATGGTTTAAGGGTCAGTTTGGTTATGGATATTCGCAGCAGGATAGTTTAATCGATCAGGCACCTTCTCACGGATGCTCAATGCTGTATCCCTTATTCAGGGCGAGTGATGGATGCATTGGTCGCAATTCAATTGGGTATCGCAACCAATGTGGCTTGTGGCATCCGGGAACTATGCAACTTTGTTCAGTCTATGCTAATTGTGTTGTAGGCGAAAGGACTGTGAGGTCCTGGGAGGATGGGCTCAGAAGGGAGGCAGTAGCAACAGCAGAAGAAACGACATACAGTGTTCTTGGAAAGATGTGGCCACATTTATTTTCACACATCGTAAGCCATACATCACACACCAAAATTCTAAATCTGACCCAGAACGCCAAACGTTATCAAAACAGATACTAAATGAGTTTTCATTAGGCAATTACATTTCATAAAGCTGCACATACTAACAGTGATTCCCCATGCAACAGGTGATTGTGGGATGTATTGACCCACTTTTGCTATGCTATGCTGCAACACTCTGTTATGGTGGTGCCAGAAACAGCAAAATGGCCACAAAACCCTTGTGCGCGCCAAAACCCCTGAAAATCGCGCTTTTCAACACACAAAAAGATGGCTGCCCAATCTGCCACACATGTTGTCAGTGGTGGAACATGCTTTGCTAAATGAAACTCCAAATATTGCTTTAAATCACCTTTTCTTTGCTGCTGAAACTTCAGAATGCCGGTACAAAACACCTTCCAAATATTCAAAATTCTCACTGGGTGCAACAATTCACTTAGTTTAAGGAATCACTGTGAATTTACAAGGCCCTGAAAGGCTAAGAGCATAAAGAGATCTCCACAGCAAAAGTGGCCTGCCTGTGGATCTGTAAAAAAAATCTCTGTGCAGCAGAGGGCTACCTGTGATGACAGATGTCAGGGGCCTGCCTGATTAAACGTTAACATGTTATAAACTGAAAGTCAAATGTTTGCAATATAAGAGGCCTGTTACTGATAGTAACACATATTGTAGTTGTTTTTGATCCCATAGGTTTAAAATCTTGAATGAGAATTCTATCAGTTATCTGATGCCACACGTTTTTTTGTGCTAAAGAAAAGCCAAAAGAATGTAACAATTAAATTAAACCTGGCTGTGCTGCCAAGAACGGGAAAGCAGGTTTTTGTCCTCCTGGAACGAGGGCCTTCCTCTCAGCTGAAACTCGCGGGGAGGTGGCAATTGCTGGTTATCCCAGGACTAAACAATGGACATCATCCGACCCAGGGAACTGGAAGTGAGAAGAGGGTCGTACATGGCCTCCAGAAGGAAGAAGCCAGGAGGAGCATGCTCCTGGACTGGAGGGAGACAAAAAGAGGCGGACCCAAGCAACCATCTGTTGCTGGACATGAACAAAGAACACTTTCTAAAATACTTATAACTTGCTAGTCAAAATGGTGAAAAATACAAAAATGACAGAGCTCATTTAATTTTCGGCTGCACGGGTGAAGAGGTGCCAGAACTGTGTGACATGTTCTAGACAGCAATGGCAAGATATGTGATTTTATGCAAAATGTATTACTGTAGAATTGTGAACATGTACACGCATATCCCTATGTTAAACACGCACATTTGTGGAAATTTGCTTGAAAATTGGACATTGTGTTCATAGCGAAAAGGGCAAAATTCTGTAGAAAGCTGAGACGAGATCCCACAGCTATGGGGTTTTGAGGAATATCTGCTATGTAAAGTATGCAATCAGTGTATGTGATCTTTATAGAGGTTGCACATGTGTAAATATGTATTTTGCCAAAATTAGACTTTGTGTTCCAGTGGCTAGGGGTGGATTCTCAGCATCCTAAAATGACACCATAAAGATGACACTCTGTTTCCCTCCTCCTATCAAGGCAGAGAGTAGACTCTGACCCAATCACCTTTCACAGGGGCAAGCTTAGCTAAGCCGGCCCATGCACCCCTTTGTGATGTAATTTTTAAGGCATAAATAGAGACAGCTGAGGGCAGATAGATATACACAGATCCACTCGCTCTCCTGATGCTGGCGGAGCGCCCTGCTGCTGAAATCTACATCTTCCTTGTTCCAGACTCCAGAAACTTGGCAAAGCAAAGGCCTATAGCATAGCTGAACCATCCTTAGCTGGGCCTCAAATTCTAGAACAGAACCCCAAAAGCCTAGGCGAAGCATCATAATACAGCCGGGCTGTGCTGTTACTGCTTGCCTGCTGAATTGAAATATCCTCAGAACCAAGAAGGGCAGATCCCGTGCTGTGCTGTGCCGTGAGGTGACCAGAGTGCCTTGCTGACCCTGTCCAGTTTGATGTGCCCAGCTGTCAGTCCCTGACAGATCCGATTCAATGGTCCAGAATCCTGATGGTCCAAAATCCTGACGGTCCAGAATCCTGATGGTTCAAAATCTTAAATCCAGTTTGTTTTGTGAGTATTCACAGGAAGCTAGAAACTGTTGATTCCCGTGCATTATCTTGTCCCCTCCTAACCTCTGAACTATCCTTACTTCCATAATCAGTCATATTGTTAAAATCTGTAGTGAAATCTTATTCTGTCTATCTGTAAAAGCATTCTTTTCCTAGTCATTTTGTCAACTTTGATCTATTAATTTCATTCGAGTGACCAGCCTAGCGCTCCAAGGTGGACAGCGAGGAACCAGGACTGAGTCGCAAATCACTCCTGACTCTTACCTGTGCCGTCCTGGTAGCTTAGCTGGGATGCTCTAGTCCATAGTCAATATTTTCTGGTTTTAAAACTGAGGCCTCTTTCCATGCTCGCGCCTATCTCGCAAAAACGACCTTTACTAAAACCGCTATAATTCCCTCAATTTTTGTGATAGAAATGAAATTTCAACTTCTACTTGTAGCTAACATCCATATCTATCCATAGAATCCAAAACAGTGTGGTTCTCCCATTATCGCAACTATCGCACACGGAAATGTTTGGCGCGATTTAAAAATCCTGAGAAATTTTACACGTGTAAAATAGAGTTAAACTGCTTCCGACTTAAGATTGCAAATGTTTTCTTCTGACTAAATCATTGTTTATGCTTGTGTGCAACTGTTCAAAGCGGCTCCCATAGGAATTTACAACAATTTAAGCATTTTTCCACACATTTGGAGTTCTTGCTCAACCACTTTAAAAGTAATTCTGACAGTTGAAAAGCCCACTTCGTTTTTTTCTCTTTCTGTGTAAGGGGGCAAGGGGGCAGTGAGACACTGTGATCTGTACTATTCCTGAATACCTGCTCTCTCCTCCTATCTCTTTGCATTGCCTAATGGGAGTTGAGGGGCGTTGCAGGGGGAATTGCTAACCATTGATCTGAAACCAACACAAAAGTATTATTTTCTGTGCTGCATTTGTTTTGCTCCTTACTTATTCCCAGTGTATAAAGATATTATTCAGTGTTCTGTCACCCCATTGGTGATTGTTGTTTATCTATTAAAATATATATTGTGATTCTGATCTTAAATAAATAAATAATACCTATTAGAAACCAGCCTGATTCCTGGTCCAGCGTGACCCGGGGTATTCTTAAATAAGGGGTGTGATACGAGTGGTACATCTTTCAAATAATTGAATCCATATATCAAATATTTTTTCCATTGTGCTGTACACTAAGCCGGGAGCAGAGTTTATCGCCTGATTGAAATCCTTAACATGGTCAAGGTGGTACCGCGTACTCCGCCCCCATGGACGCCAAATAGCGGTGAGGTGCCCCTGTGCTAAGGCGGGCCTCCCTGCCATACCCTTATTGGGGGGGGGGCGATCCCAGGGGACACCCTTTTCTTGACTGGCACAGTCTGCCTCCTGTCTCTGCCTCCCGCCCCACCCTGTTGGACCCCAACCGGCTCGATAGCACCCATTGAGAGGCAGACCATGACCTCACCACTGCACCCTACCGACCTCCCCCGGAAGAGGCAATTCAATGTCAACATGGTCCTGCCCCACCTGACTTTAATGTAGGGAGGGCGGGATTGGAAGTTGGAGAAAATGAAGCTCCTTCGGTAGGCAGGCGTGGTGGCAGGTCAGAGAGTAGAGTTTTGGCACCACTGGCCGCCCGCTGCACCCACCCACCAGCAACTCCCTCACTTCTTTCTGACCCAAAGAAACCAGGTGGTTGCCACCAACATGGAGGATGACTAAATCCGATTCAGGTAACTGCGGGTTTGCGCTATGTCTGGTCACGATGTCGCAGACCTCCCTAATCCGCATTCCTCCCTTTCTGATCCAATGCACCACTACTCCTGGGCACCCCAGCACTTTTGATATTCCCTCACCCATCCACCTGATGAAAGAGTGACCAACCATCCAGACAGCACGAACCAGTGGCATCCTCAAAACAATCAATGGAAGAAAGAGCAACATGTTAGGCATAGGACACGCGTGGGACACAAGAAACAACGCTATTCTGCCCGATTCCCCCCTAATGTAGCCCTGAAGGCGCCTGACCTCCATCTCCCGATCTTCATTATCTGGTCTGCCTCAAAACCCAACCCGGCTGCCGTGGTCGCTGCCCGATTCGGAAGGAATGCAGGGAAAACCCCAAGCCACCAAGGCTGGCCTCTAGTAGGGCTTTCTGAAAGACCATCCTGAAGTAGAACCTTGAGGCCCCTCACCCGTCCAGATGCCTGAACAGAGGACCTGCCTTCCCCCCTCAGTAGAACATACTCCCTCAGGGCCATTACCGGGCAAATCAAGCTGTCTTCATGCCCTGCTAGGGCCACTCTTGTCCCTTTGCCCTCCTGGTCAGTCTTAGAGCGACATAGCATATGTGGACCATGGATCCCCCTAGAAAAGAAACATCTCAGAACACCAAACCCCCTGTTGTGTCCACTCTGGAGGCTCCCACTATTTCCCCAAGCCTGAATGCACCAAAAGACTGTAACAAACATGGCCCAGAAACCGCAATGCCTCGTAGGCCTCTCTGCACATCCTCCCCAATGCAACAACTAACATTCTTAACTTGAGGTGGTCGAGGGGCCTCCTTGTATCCCCCTGTACAAAAAACTGTTTACGCCACCCTGCCAGTGCCCTCTTTGCAGCAAAGTCACCAGATGGGCTGACTGCCCCATGAAGGCCTGCCCCAAACCTAACTGCAGCCACCTTCCCGCTAGATGTCCCAACCCGGAGAGGATATGATCAAGTTGATGTTGGAGAAAATGAAGCTCCTTCGGTAGGTAGGTGTGGTGGTGGATCGGTGAGTGGCAGCGCAAGGCAGCAGAGACTGGATGAGCCGATGCTCTTGCTGTCCTCTGACCCTTTGATCCTAGAGTTTTGGCAACACTAGCCGCCCGCCCTTGCCCCCCTATGGCCAGCCCCTGCATTGTTACACTAGAGGGGGCATTTGACTGCCTTAACCAGTCCTGGGCGGCTGCTCTCTGCAGCCACCAGTTTCTGCCGCCATTTTGGCACCTCCCGCTGCGCCCAACCCAACGCCCTCCACTGTGGGAGGTGCCTTGCAGGCCTGTATATTGGCACGGGCGAAGCAGGCAGCTGCCCGGGGCGCAATAGCCCTGGGGGGCACAATTGGCCCGGTCCCTGGCGGGCAACATTTCCCAGTCTGTGAGGTGCGATTGCCATGGGGATTGTAGCCGCAGCACAATAGACATAGCAGGCGCTGCCTCTGCCTCTTCTGATTTGCAGTCACGTAGTACTTGCTAAGCAAGTACTGCCTGACATTATGGAAGTCAGAGGCTCTGCCCTAAACAAGACAGTGTTTACTAGCGAGTGAGGCCAAGATCTAAAGTCTGGGAGTTATTTGCAGTTAGAGCTCGGGCCTGACCTCGATCCCGCTGGACTCCTCAGATTCCCCCATTCACATTCTCTGCCTGGCGCCAGCGCCAGCACCCCCGGCTGCACTGTGTTTATGTCATTGAGACTGGGACAGTATTTCAGTGTGGAGCCAAGCCACAGGGATCCATTCTATAAAACCTGCCTAAAATAGCCTGCTCCCCGCGATCACCACCACCCTGACCCATTCGAGGCAGAGCAAGCATGAGCAATCGGCTAAAGCCACAGCAGCCAGGCGTTAGGCTCGAAAGGGTTTTTTTAAAGCTGGTATTGGGCACTTTACATGCTCCCGCAACTGGCCCTGGCGTTAAAACAAGTAAATTACTAGGCAGTCTGGGAATGTCCCTCTTACCACTTTCCTGAAATCAAATATACACCCAGGGATTCTGAAAGGGTCGTTTAAAAACGTCCTTTTAATTACTGAGACGACCTGCAGCGATTTCTTTTGATAATGCTTCTAAATGGTCTTAGTTTTTTTTTTACAAGATTGCACAAAGTACAGTAAGCTGTAAAATTCCTTTGATGGCGAGTTTCAAAGTTCGAAGCACTCAAGAACTCTCCACCTTGAAAAATGACATTTTGGAAAGATTTCAGAAAGTCTCATTGATTTGAAATGGATACTTGTCCTCAATATGCCCAGCAGAGATCCAGGCAGTAGGAAGCGAAAAGGGATTAAGTGACGCAAGCCACTTCTGAAAAACAGATTCCTGGTCACAAGGGAGCTCTCCAAGTGACTCCGCGCATGCAAACCTCGCCCCTAACACCACGCCGAAATAAAGCTCTTCACGTCATTCTGCAAACCCCTCGACTCTTCAATGGATCCTGAAAAGGGGGTCGATTGTATTTGCACGTGTGCCCAGAAGGATATTTGCACAATGGCTGTTTCTGTGTGGACTGTATTTCGGTGTTTAATTGTGGCCGTGTATACGGATGTTTGCATTTCGTCTTTATTCCGCGTGCGTGTTTAGAATGTTGTTGCCAATTTCCCTGCATGGCTTAAAAAATCCCATTGTGTTGCTTAGTATTTTTTGTACACGTGCTTTATACTATTGTTGAATTTGATATAAGGTGACCACACATCCCGGTTTTGCCGGGACTGTCCCGGTTTTTGATGCTCTGTCTCCCTTTCTCAAGATTATGCTCCCATTGAAAACTGCAGTGGTCCCGGTCAAGGAGAGTGCCCTTAACATAGACTAAAAATTGACACGAAACTTTAAAAGTAGTATATTCTGTTTGTGTACTCTGCTTTGTCCGAGGAGTTAGGGCAAAAGTTCTTGAATCATGATGTAAAAAAACGATTTCATTTGTTTAGCAATGATTTATTGACCTTGGGTAGGAGTTACTTAACAGTGTAGTTTGGGAGTGGCGCGGCGCGTGGTGGTGGAGGAGCAGTCAGGGGGCGAGGGGTCATTCCTAGTGTTTCGCCCTGGGCACCAAATGGACTAGAACTGCCGTGGCGACTGGCCTTCATTAGCATTCAGCAGCAGATTTCTGCAGTGGTATGTTTAGCAGCGCTGTTCTTGACATGGGCAGTGGGGCGATTTCATTGGCCAGGGGCGTCCCCACAATCGTTGTCTAGGCCTTTGCTCCCCCTTATCTGGAATGGATGGTGCACTTTTATTTATGATCTGGGAGGTTGCCTTATAGCTCAGCAGGTTGTGCAGCTAAGGGTTGATTTCTAGAGCACAATTTGGCAGTGGAAAGGAATTGCTTGACTCTATTGAGCAGCGGGATGGGAGTCTGAGTTTAAGGAGGGGACCGACGATCCTGCTCTCAGCCGAACCCGGTTTAAACCACATGCGGGTGGTAAACCCTTGCTGCTCCTGGGCTAAAGTTTGAGTTGCTCAAACTTTGAAGTGATGTTGCCCTCCTCCAGTCCTCTTGTTCCTTCATGTCTCCAATACCTCACGGACGACCATATTGCTGGAAAGCTTAGTGCGGTTGGTTTTGCAGTGGATGCATGCATGCTCATGGAAGTGGGCTCCCGTGGAGGTCGGGGGGGGTCACACTGGTGGTCGATGGCCGGCAGCCGGCAGGTGATTTGGCCCGGCTGGCACTCATAAGTGTCCGATCTGGTAGTTGTGCAGGAAGAAACAATGGTTGGAGCTGGGACTGGGCAATAAAGAGAGTTTGTGGATTACCACACAGGGCCATTTCTAGGGTACACCCTGGGGAAGGGGTACAAGAATATGCTGTAGTGGGCTCCCGGTGGCGCAACAGTGGCCGGTAGCTGGCTGATAATGTGGCTAGGTTGGCACGCACGGGTGGCCGACCCAGTAGCAGAATGAGTCAGGGTGAGCAACAGTGTCCTCTGAGGCAGGCGTGCACTTGCCCGTTCTGAATACTCACTAGGCATAGTAGGATCGTCCTCTTTCCCTTTCCTCCCAGCGCTCTTAACTATTGTGTTTTTTATGTATGTAATATATTTCCCACCCCTGCTCCCTGCCTTGCCCTGTGGGCGCTTTGACACAGTATTTCTTATTGCATAAGCGCCTAACAAGCAAACAATACAATACAATAAAATAAAATAAGGTTCTCCAGGGCCCAGGCTCCCCCAACTCCCAGAAAGGCCATCCGCGTAGTGGGAAATGCCATCCGCGTACTGGGAAAGGCCATCTGCTTTAAAGTGCCTATACTTTCAATGGGACATTTATTTGGGCGCTGGGCTGGCACCGCAGGAGAACCAGAAGTTGGTGCCCCGCACAGAGGAATGCTGGCCTGTGCAGGGGATGCAGCAAGCTCTCGTGTTCAGGGAACGTACAGGCAGGTACCAACTGGGTTCATGGGTTCAGGGGTGGCGATGTACGGGTTCTGGCCAGTACGAGGGGCAGGTTTTCTGAGCACTCCAATGTTTGGTGAAGGTCGAGATCAAAAGTAGGTTTAGTTCCTGGTAAGTGGGCGAGCGGGCCAGGAAAGACAGATGTTTGGCACACACTTTTTAAATTTTTTTTTATTTTTATTTAAGATGTGTTTTGGTTGTATATTTAAAACGTTCACATTAAATATTTGTCAAAAAGTTAGGCATTGATTAGCTACAATCTTAAAACCATGAGATCTTAGTAGGAAAATGAATAAATAGTTAAAAAGAAACGTGTTCAAAGAAATTCTCCATTTCAGGTCTTCTATAAATTCATGCTATCAAAAAATCGTATCGTAGCTATGTTCAAGGAGACGTATTCAGCATTAGTCATGATTTTCCACGCATCATTGCGCAACATATTCTGATATGCATTGAAATATTTCTCATCATACTCTTTTCGAGTGTCAATTAAGGCTATGCATTCAAGTAATAAGTGTCCAAGCGTTTCAGCTTAGCATTTGTCTTTCTCGAATCTGCATGCGATTTCCATAGTCTTGTCTTTACTGCGTTAAGCCATGAGAGATCTTGTTGGCCATAGGTGAAATCTCATTCTCAAGATTTTGTATCACGCATCCAACAACCCCCCCAACAACGGAGCCGATTTACTCGCCGTTCTCGTCCTATTCCAGCCTTGCCCTTGTTACGGGGCCGCGGTAAACGTTCTTCCTCGTTCGCGCCTGTTCTTCGTCATGGTGGGGGTGCTGGCCTCTCACAGAGGTTGCGTTGCTGGCGGTTTCGGCCACAGCCTCGTTGGCAGTTGCCTTGGCGACTGAGTGATACACAAGGAACGCTTTCCTCCGATCACGTGACATGCAATGATCAATTACCATGGCAACAAGCATAAATGAACGCTCGGTGCGGTGCCCATTGCTTCTCAGGTGCGTTCCCAGCATGCGTTTAGTGTTCCTCGTTGCGTTTTTCCTATGTTTTTGTCTTCCTGGTACCTGACCTTGGCTACGCTCTTTTGGATTGTTTTTTGGACTTCCTTGAACTTGCCTATGTGGATTTCCTCTCCTTGGATTGCCTCTGTGTTTGACCTTGGATTGCATACTGGACTGCCTTTGGACATCCCCTTCTGTACCTCGAACTGAACTGCTTTTGGTTTGCTCCTGCATTCCTCTGGATACCCACGTTGCCCCTCTGGTGGGATTCCTTTGGGCATCATTCCCATTAGACATACTATACTGGTTGTTGGACCCTACCTGTAAACAACACTGCACCACGCCAAGTAGGGGAATTGTCTCCTGTGAACCGGGAGTCCTTCACCCAACCCTACTTCAGTGCCTGTTCCTAGCTTCCCAACTTGTAGGCGAGCGTCCTAGCGCTGTGTGCCTTTATTGTCCCTAACCTGTTCTGTTTCCGTTCCTGGGGACCCGGTGTTGTTCCAGCCACCTCTGGCCCCAATAACCAGTCATCGAGTAATAACACATATCTCCCTGACCGGTCCTTGGAGACAGAGGTACTTTAGTCCGCGCAGTAGCCCAGGACTTGACATTTTGGCAGAGTAGGTGCTATCATGATACTTTTAAGTATTTAGGAACTTCAACTCTTTTCTTCATGAATAAATCACAAGTTTGAAATGCCTTGTATGACTTGCATTTTTCGACGGTTTTTATCCAGTCCATATCAAATAACTTTTGTTTCGCTCTGGCAGGGTTCGTTATGAGTAAACAGTCCTCTATATCAGCCGGGTCATGATTAGCAGGCAATGGTCTCTCCATTTGTCAAGATGCCTGTTTGCATCTTTTTTCATGATTTAGATATTGTGGAGATTAATGAGGTTTCATGATCTTCCGACATTAAGCATTTTCTGAATAATAGTAGGGTGTTCCACCACACCTTTCCTCTCAAAGATGTTAGGCCCAGCTCATACCTGATTAATGAAATCGGGAAGCTCTTTGGTACTGGTAACACATGTTTCCAAAACAGGCCTTCAATGAGCTCCCAATTGGGGTGATGGTGTGGGATCTTGGATTGTGCACCATGGGTGATGGTTGGTATTACCTTTTGTTTGTAATATGTCGACGCAGGTTTACAAGAGAATTTTCCATATTTTGCGTGCACCATTTTGGCCTGCAATGACAATAATTGCATTCTCTGTCTTATCTCTAGTTTGTAGGGTACTGTCATGACCCTTGGCCCTGGCCCTCACTGGCAAATCAGCCTTCCAGTTAGGGCCAGGCCAAAGGCCTTAAAACCTTATACAAGACTCTCTTGGAGTCAGTCCTGGCGCCTTTGGCACTAAGCTCATAACCATCATGAAGACCAACATTAGAATGGGACTATGTACTTGGGACTATTTAACTTGGGGGGGTTCAGCCAACATGAAGGCACATACATAGCTCAGTTACAAGGAACTGAGCTATGCGGTCTAGTCTTTTGGGTGTGGCAGGCCTGGGACTACTTTACCTGGACTACTTTGGGTGTGGCAGGCCTGGAACTATTTTACCTGGACTACTTTACCTGAGACTATTTAAACCACACCCAAACAGCAGAACATGCTTTGCGTTATTCTGCTGTGGGCAGCGTAACGCTCACCGTGCTCAGTTCTTTGATGCCAGCTTATCTGAAACCAAGGACCTGCAGAGAGAGAAAGAACACTACAAAACTTACCTGGAACAGTATCCTGTCTTCAATCCATCTTCTGACTGGAAAGAGGAGAAAGAAAGACAGCGTTAGTAAGCGTTTACTCACGTTTCCTCACGAATGAAGAAAGCCACACAATTCTTACCTGGGTAGTCATCTCCTGGTCAGTATCTTTGCTGGAACATTACGGCGCTTGGCGAGGAACATCGCAACCTGCAAGGAGAGAAAAGACACAGGTTAGCAATATGAAAGGCAAAACAGTGCCGCGCATCGCGCATTACTCACCGGACAGCATCGCGCACACAGCGCTTTCGCCTACCGGCCCATGCTCATCTTCAAACTGCATGACAACACCAAAATACCTTTCCATACCTAAAAGGAAAGAAGCAAGACATTATTATTCAAACTAAGAGGAACGTAAGAACTGCATGTAAAGACTGTAAAGCAGCAAACCTACGGAGTCGCCGCAGGTCTGGATTCCCACACGGGGGCTTGCACCAGTGAAGTAGCTTGGTCGCTGCTCGCCCCCCACATCTACGCGCCCCTGCCACGAGGAGCAGGACGGAGAATCCACCTTTTACAATTTTAAGGTGAGGAGAAGGCCCAAGGGGGAGGAAGGAGTTGAGGCCAAGGGAGCTGGGAAAACATAAAGACAATCTGATATTGAATCCAGCTCTCCTATATTGCAGACCCATCTTTAACCAGAGGCCTTACTAAGGGACCGGGAGAGGGTCTGAGAGTGCAAATCATCCAACCAGGGCTGGGTGGCGTCCCCGTGAATACCAGGTGAGCGTAACAGGTACTTCACTGCGCTTGTTGGTAATGTTTATGCCCAAGTATTTATATTCAGTTTACTAGAGTTAGGGATTCAGTACCAATAGTCCATTTATATTTCATGATTTTCTGGTTACCTTTGCTAGCATCAATTTTCATGATGTTTGTTTTTTGAGCGTTGATTTCCAATTTATTCATACAGGCATAGGCATGAAGGGCAGAGAGTTGTCTTTGCAACCCTACGGTAGTCTGGTCTGGGATGACCAGATCATCTGCGTAGAGAAATGTAGCAATTTTTGTTTGTCTCAGTTTCAGCGGAAATGTGTTTTTGGCAGTCACATGTTTAGTAATGTCTCTGATATAGAAATTGACCAGCATTGAAGCTATTATACATCCATGCTTGAGGCCTATATCATTTGGTATGTGTTGGGGTAGCAGGCCATCTTGATTCAATTTGATCCTTATAGGGGTGTTTGAGTAAAATTGACGCATTTAAATCAACAAGTAGGGAGGACATTGGGCGTTCTCTAGCTTTTCCCACAATAATGGCTGAGATACTAAATCAAACGCCCGTTTGAAATCCACAAACGCAATGTAAATAGGGGTTTTGGTTTCCATAGATTGTTCTTTCAGCGCAGCTAGTATTAGGAGATTGATTCGGTGCGGTGCCTATTCCTGCAATATATCCGGCTTGGGGATGATCCATGTTATTTGTTTTTTTTAGCCAGGCCAGCATGTCAAGTAACACCAGACGCGCGTGGATTTTTCCGGGTACATCTAATAGTGCCAAAGGTCTGTAATTAATTTGATTACTTTTGTCACCTTTTTTGAATAGGGGTATTATTATGGATTGTTTCCAAGTGAGCGGTATTCTACCCATATTTTGAATTGTTTGATAGATTAATTGTAAGGCAGTTGCCCATTCTTCAGGCTGACATTTTAATGTGTGATTCGATAAACTGTCAGGCCCAAGGGCCCGGGACAATCTGAGTTTTTTTTAAATCTGTAGCACTATATCTAGATGATCAATCTGTAGATCTTTCACATTATTCTCCGGCATATCATCAGTGGTATTAGGATTCGGCCCAGAGAATAATGTTTTGTAGAATTCATTCCATCTCTTCTCGCTAATGGTATTTAATAGGAATGATTGGTTTCCATCATCATTAGCGCTTTTTAGGAGCTTTCTGATCTGCATACTAGACTTGAAGACTATGGCAGATATCACACATTCATTATTCTCTTGATTTCTCAGAGCTTTGAGTTGTTTAATTTTGTTCTTATATTTCATTCTAATTCTTGTACTGTTCGTTTTTTCCCCTTCCAATCAGGGTTATTCAGATTTATTATCTCTATCTTCGTCTTGGCTTTCAAGAAACTTACTTCACAATTGTTAGGATATTTGTGTTTGAATGTGGGGCGATCAAGCTTGGAGATGTTTGCCATCAAAGTTAAGAAGTGGTTATAGCTTTGGTTGAGCGGCTTATTTTTGTTTGTGATTGAAAGATGTTTTTCGTTTTTAAGGTCTTTTATAAGCTTTTCAATTTTTGGAACCGACCAATTGATTCTGTTCCTGCCAGTATTTATTGTTATCTCATGTGAATATTATTGTTGAAGCGGCCTGGGTGGAAGCATCCAAGTAACTTCGAGCAAGTTCTGATCACTCTCAGAAGTTTCAATAATTTTAAAGTTAGTAATGTGAGTTATCATGTTACAAGATTCAAAAACATAGTCCAAGATTGCCGCAGAGGAGTTTCTTTTCCATGTGGGTTTAGCAGAAACATCACCTTCAATTGTTATTGAGGATGGTTAAGTTTTGTTCTTGCATCAATGCCATCCATCTCTTGCACTTGTTTGATTGTGCTCTCTTGTCCAGGGTAATGCATCTTACATTCAAGTCCCCCGCTATAATGATCAAGTAGGGGAGAGGGTCATTAATACCAAATCTAGGGATTCTGTCACATATTTTAGAAATCAGTCATCTGAAATCAGCGCAGAGTTCCAATATATATTAAGTAATGCCATATATGTACAGTTTGCCGGAATTTGTTTGGGTTGTAGTTTAAGAAGCTGAATACAGGGGTGTGGTGTGGACCACATGGTCAGTTTACCTCCAGTATTGATTCTAAGAGCCGTAAGCAAACTGATCATAGGCCTTCCCTTAGATTGCTTTATCGCTGGAATCCAGCATGTCCCGTAATTGGGTAATATTGGCAGGTGGTACATCCAGGTTTGTTGGAGGAGTATAAGTTGATAATGGTTATTTAATGGATTATCCGAATTCTTTTTAAGCAGGTGCGAAAAGCCGCTCGCATTCCGTATTGCTAATTTAAATGGTTTAGATGTGTCACAGTTTTGGCTCTATTTCTGAGAGGAGTGATTGGTTAGTTTTATGGCTTCTTTTAGCCACAACCATTTTGAGGTGTTGGATCGATGTTTGCTGGATTCGCAATATACCTCACGATTTAGATTGCCTTGTTTGCCTTCACAATGTATTAGCAACTCTCCTTTGCCAATTTTAGTAGCTGCATTGTGTTGCTCTCTTGTTGAGTGAGTTAGCAATTCTCGTTCACTGGTTTTTGAGGCTGCAATGTGTTGCTCACTTGTTGAGTGTTTCCCATAAGTGTCTTTTGCTAGTTCCCAAATTCTTTCTTTTGTTAACTGTGAGGGAATTCTAAGAATCGCTGTATCAATTTTTCTTGTGTTTTTTATTAATATGAATTCTATGCCCCTAGATTCAATGGGTTTAAAATCATTGATTAATTGAAGACTTGTCAGTATCATTGTTCAATTCGGAAAGGGTTCCTTCCAATGTCTATCTAGCATGGTAAGAATGAGATTGTCCGTTTTACCCGGACGTTTAGAGATGTTTTTCTCTTTTCTGTTTTCAGGGATCATTTCTTGTTTATCACAACTATGTGAATTGGGTTTCACCTGTTTCATTGTCCAGAGTTGTCCCTGCTTGTTTTTCTGAGGGAATCAGGTTTGTGATCTAAGTGATTTGCTGAACATGATTGTTGTAGAGAAAGTTTTTGAGGCTCAGTTGGCAATTCACCAGATGTTTTTCGTGCAATTTGTCTTCTTTTTTGTTCAAGTGTTCTGCTGTTGGAATTTGCATGAGCATGAAAATGTAGCCCCTAATTTGTTGTATCATCATCAATGGTTATTCTGCCAAAAGTTCTGTCGTTTACACAGGGCAAAATGTCGAGGTCTTCATTTTGATGCAGGGAGGTTACAGAGTATGTTGCCTGATTCATCAGATGACCCTCCGTCGCTGTGTGGTTATTGGCATCATCTTGCTCACTTATTTCATCGTCATTATTTTAGTCCGCCTTTGATTCTAACTGTGCTTTATTTATTGTGCATGTGGATTCGTGTTCATTTCTTTTGTGCAATTCGTTGGGAATGTTCAATGTGTTGATGAATATTTTGTTTTTGATTTTCTTTTTTTTTTTAGCATTTCTTTGATTTTTTTGTTTTTTAATTGTTTTGAATAGCTATCATGACCATTTGTATTTTTCTTTTCCTTTTGGATTTGGTAAATAGTTCAAATATTGGCCCTTGAGGGATGTCACAGATTTCAATTACGCTGTCGGTGTTATGAGAGGGTGAGCTGGTTTCCTTGTCATGCCTTTTCACTTCAAGTGACTTGTTGGACTCCTGAATGTTAGAAGTGATTCTTTTTGAGATGTCAGAACTAATAGCGTTTTCTTTTATTTTGTCTCCACCTAGTTCATTTGCGTAACATGATGACATCAAAGCGTCGCATTTGTCTGAAATTGACCTTAGGCGAAGTTCTTGTTCCCACAGTTGGACTTATATATGGAGTTGCACAGACCCTATTTTGTTAATGGAGGTCAATTTGGACGCAATCAAGTTAAAGCTATTTTGCTGTTCTTGCATTCTAATGTCCAAAAGCTCGTAGATTTTAGTGATGCTAAGTAAATGTTGTTCATGGCATTAAGTGTTATTTCGTATCTAGGATTATTCATTTGTCCCATCCCAAATGGTGGCCTGGGAGTAGGTTTGAGGAAAGATGTTTCAGATATCGCGGGTGCATTGATAAAGGAATCGCCTCTGGTCTGATACAATATAGGCGAGTGAGATAAATTGGATGTATGCATCAAAGGTGAGGCCATTACTGTATCATGTATGGCTTCCGTTTGAAGGTGAGGTCTAGACCTCTCATTATCGAAGTCCAGAATCGATGCTTCATTCAGTGACTCCATGTTTCTGTCGATCCCAATATTAATAGGTAGTTTTACACAATCCTTAGTTCCAACGTTGTTCTGCGTAGATTGTGCACGTGCTTTGAATGGCCCTTGCGTTTCATCCTCATTTGGTTCCAATTTGTGTTTATTTTGAACAATGTCCGAGATTAGAGGAAGCACGGCACTTCCTTGCGTTTTATGTATTTGCGCCTGGACTATAGATGCAACAGGAATTACGGGCACCGATATTTCTACGATTTCATTCACCTGTTGTTTGGGCGAGGTGCCAGTCAACGCAGAGCACGTTAAGGTTTCCTCGTCCGTGGGGTCATTTTTTGTGTTCCCGTTTACTTGTTTAACTGTGCTTGCCAGTGTAGCACGTGATGGCGGCTCGGCATTTGTGGCAGACATAGGCATTACTATGTTTTCTTTACTTTTCGGATTCCATAACAGCCTTAAATCAGAAACTATGCGACTTGGAGCGCGCCATTTTTGCTCGCGTTTTCTTGTGGTCCTCATGCAGTGTCGGAGCGTTTGTGGGAAGTTTACCGAATTCAGGCATGTTTGAATTAAGTGCCAGGCTATTATATAATTCTACGCAAAAAGGACGAGCAATCTCGTCTTTGGCACTTAAGAGGTTAAGAGTATAGGCCATGACGAGTTAGCGCAACGAAAAGAAACAAAATAAAGGCAATGCGGGCCCAGGGAGTGTATGGATAAGGTCTGTTCACTGTTAGCTGAACAGGCACTCACCAAGGCACTCCCCCAAATTCGCGCGTGCCCAGGATTTATAGGACTGCCAAAGAGGGGGCGGAGTAAAGGCTCTGAAAATACATGTAAACACAGTTTTAATGATTTGGAAGGTTGTTCCAAGTATTATTTGTGTAATTTACAGTTAGAAAGTAGCGGATAATGTTATACCGTGCACTGAATAGCAAAACGAGGGTGAAAAAGCCATTACACAAGTCCAAGCAGGAGCGGCAGGTACGGCAGAACAGCCACTCACCAAGGCACTCCCCCAAATGCACGCATGCAAATGCACACATGCCCAGGATTTACAGGGTTGCCAAAGGGGGGGGGGGGGGCGGAGTAAAGGCTCAAAGAACAACCACACTTCTCTAACGTAAAACCAGCAAACACTTAGATCCCAGGTGCGATGAATATGCTGGTGATCAGGACGGTTGTGATTTTGGGCCCTCGTATGGCTTCGAGGATCCAGTCCGTCTCGTCTGAATTGGGGTGTTGCTGGGTGGGCTCGTTTGGCCCCTGTTGCAAAATGATAAAAGGCATTTCCGGAGTGGTTGCGCTCAGCGTTCGGCTGGGATGTTGTTGAACCAATAGGTAGGCTTGTGGTACCACAGAGGTACATGTGTTGGGAGATCACTGGAAGTCGGAGGCTGGTTTGGTTTCCATGCCAGATCTTGTCAGGGGCCTGCAGACCTGCTGGTGCAGTTGGGGCATCATGTCCAGTCAGTATTTTGTTTTGGAACCACAGGGGCACAGGTGATGGGAACTAAACAGAGGCCGGTTTTGTTTGCCATGCTGGATCTTACCTTGAGCCCGCAGGCTTGGTAGATGGGCCTGGGGTTGGTGTGTGGATAAAACACAGGCTGGGACAATTGGCATGGAAGTTGTGGGCACATGTCAGGTCGGCGTTTTTGTTTTGATGCATCAGGGCGCTACCCGTAGATGCATAGGGCAGGATGTGCGCAAAGGGTGAATGTCCCTTCAGCTAGACGCGTGCTCGTAAGCATGTGGTATACCCACCAACGCTGTGTTTAGCGCAAGGGTTTGCCATTGACAAGATTGCATGTTGAAGCCCCCTCGCTGGCGTGAAAATACTCAAACTGAACGGTTGACGTGTGTTTGGGGAGGAAATAGGAAACATTTTAACATTTCCATGCTAGCGGATGGCCTGGAGAATAGGGGGGGGCAGTTGCCCCGGCGAGGGTCTCCATGAGTTCAGTGCTTGTTAGCCAGGTGTGAGTGGGATTCTATCAGGTATGGTGAGGGGTATCCACTAATTTGTCTGTCTTTACTTCTAGATGAACTTTGGCAGCGGGAGTGACCCCCTGACGTCCCTTCTCATTATAAATGGCCCCAGTGCACGTGGGGAGGGGTGGTTGGGTGGCATCAGGGAGAGGTAATATCTCCTGGCTACACAAGATGACCAAAGAGGACTGCGGTCAGCATCCCAGTCGGTCAGGAGGCAGCAAGCAAATCCCAGTTAGCTTCTGCCACGAGCGCCGGTTGGCATTCGGATGGAACTAAATTTGAACTGATTATCAGAATGGGGCAATAGGATGTGATGTGTTAGACATTTGCATAGTACACACAGTGGTGGTGTGACATTAGGGTGTAGTATGACCAGAGGGCTGCAAAACAACATGGGGAAGCACTGAGGTGGGTATCGCAGTGGTAAGGAGTGAGCTTGCAAATTCCTGCCGGATGCTGCTGCAGGCATATTTTGAAGTCAATCAGGAGCTTATGGGGTACAGAAGTTTGAAGGTGGTACAATGTGATGAATGTCTTGGTGACATGTCCATAGACTGTCTCAACGGGGGAGGTTTTGGAGGGGGAAGTGCCCCTGACCGGTAGGTCTGTGTCACTGTGGCGGTTTGTTGGGGCACATTGCATTGACTTGACTTATGGGCTCAACAAGTGGGATCACTATAAAGGAGGTTTCTTGCTGGTTTATGCTATGGCCCAAAGTTGGGTGCAGAACTGTGAGGTGTCATGCCAGGCCTCCTCACCGGTAAGTGCAAGGGGAACGGGACTGGGGGTCTGGTCGGTTTACGGGGTTCACTTATTTCCCTCAGGTCTGTTCCCGGGGCATGGGGAGAGATGGCCACAGGCACTCCCCTACTCTCAAGTATGTAATTAATGACAAAATAGGTTTTCTATGATGTCATTCATATACTGCTTATTGTCACATTTTGTGATGTAATAAATGTGGCCCGAATGCCTTCCAAAGAATATCGCTGTCTGGTTTCACTCACTGGCCCTGCCACCTGCGTCACCCACTATAGCAAGCTCTGACACCATGCCATATTCCACGTCATGGGAGGGTGTGGTGGCAGGCTAAGGAGTGAGTTGCGTAGAGTGGTTTGGGTCATTGGAGCGCTGAGCTGCGTGATGATGCCCCTCTTGGGCACTGCCGCTTGGCGCCGGAAGCACGGAACTAAGTGTCTCGGACGACATATAAAGAGAGGGATCCAGAAGTGCTCTCCATCTCCTTTGCACCCATAGAGGAATCATCAAATGGGTGCCACAGCTGGGAAAGCCCTGCTGGTTCAGTCACTAGGGCCTCAGATGTCTAATGTCAGATTCATGGGTGAAGGGCAACTCTGGCAGGAAGTCCCAGTAGCATGGAGTTTAGCTCCACTGTGCAGAAGAAGTTAGAGGTTCCGTTTTAGGAAGACTAGTATGGCATGGGCAATAAAACCTAAGAACCTGTGTACTACCAGCAGGATGGATCCATCTCTCATGTTGTCTTGCTTCCATTCCCTTGAACATTTCAGAGGTGTTTGGGCGCAGAGATGAACATAATAAGGGAGCCAGAAGGCATGTGATCTCTCACAATGGTGCAAACTTATACTTAACATCCACTGTAGATGATGTGGCAGTCACACAAATGACCATGCACACTTAGTTAACATCCGGTGTGTTAGTGACAGAAATGATTGTGCAGACTTAAAGTTACTCAAATACTATAAAAGAGGATCCAGGGAAAAGCACTAATCCCACAGCAGTCACTCCCGGAACTCAAAAAGTAAGTACATACAGCCTGCCCTGCGTATGTCACCAACGATTTCTATCACATTTATATACTTTATATAAACGCAGTAACAACAACATTTATTCATTTATTGTGCAAGGAAACAAACATACACCGACAGCACCCCCACCCAAAAGGAACCATCCCTGGGGTGACCAACATTAAGCCGGTATTGAGTGATGAAGGTATTTGGATCCGACCCAAGTAGCAACCCTGCAAATCTCGTGCAGAGGGACACCATGAGCATCAGCCAAAGAGGCAGCGGTACCCCTGGTGGACCACCCCTGTACCCTCAGAGGAACCGGAAACCCACAAGCCAAGTAGGCCATGGAGATACCCATCAATCCAGTGACTGATGTAAACCGCAGATGCCTTCTTCCCCAGCCCAGCGGCCCCAAAGGTCCCAAGAAGGCTGTCAGACCGCCGGAATGCCTCTCTCCTGGCAAGGTATACCAAGACCACCCGCCGGATATTCATAGAGTGCCAAGCCAGGTGGCTTCCCTGGAGGTCCTCCAGGGAAAGGGGGTCTGGAAAGAAAGCCGGGAGGACAACATCCTGAGACAAATGAAACTTCAAGGCAACCTTAGGCAAGAACCGGGGATCACACCGCAAAACCAGCGAATCCGGGAGAACCCTGAGAAAAGACATATGACAGAGAAGAGCCCCAATCTCCCCCAACCAGCACGCTGACATAATCGCGTCCAGGAATATCAATGAGCTCAAGAGGCACAAAAGGAGCCAATAGAAGAAACTGCAATAACAGAGGCAGGTCCCACATGGGGGTGGAGGGGCAAACAGCAAACAGTGTGGGGGTCGAGAGGACTGAAGGCTTTTAAGGAAATGGCCCACCAAACCCTCCTTGAGAGCATTCAGAGCCGCCCGCTGGGCCCGAAGAGTAGTAACCGCCAACCTCTTATCGAACCCAACCTGCAAAAACAGCAGAACCACTATGACACCACAACCGAGGTGTGGGGGGGTTACCAGATTCCTCGGACCAGCGGAGGAAATGAGCCCAGTACTTACCATAGGCCTTCAAAGTATTACAGCAGATACAGATGAGCCACCAGAGGAGCCTGCAGTTTTGTGAAAACCCTTGTGGCCGATCTCAATCCAAAAGGAAGGACCTGGAATTGAAAATGGGCGCTGCCCACAGGGAAATAGAGTTACTGTTGACAAGACGGGTGGATGGCAAGATGGTAATAGGCATCCAGGAGATACAAGAAGGCCAGAAGGTCCCCCCTTTGCACCAGGGGAATGATTTTCTGAAGCGTCTCTATCCAAAACCAAACCCCCTTCACAAAGGCATTGAGGGCCTTTAAGCCCAAAATCAGACGGAACTTTCACAAGGGCTTCAGGACCAGAAAGACCCTGAAGTGGAAACGCTGGCCCCTGTGCACACATCATAGCCTTCTTCCGTAAGAGCCCTGCAAGAGCCAAATACATGGCTGTCCTCTTGACACGGTCCCTGGGCAGAGTAGTCATGGTGCAGCTGGACTGAACCGGGGGTGAAAGACAGTTGATCCGGTAGCCGTCCCGGACAGTCTGCAGGGCCCAACGTCAGAGGCCCACCTTTCTCACGCTGGAAAACAATGCAGAGCCGACCTCCAACAGGCCAACAGTGATTGTCTTGACTTCTGAGGAGGCTCTGGAGGCTTCGAAGCACCTGGACGTGGACTAAATCCCCGGGAGCGATGAAAGGAGCCAGACTTGCCACCAGAACTCCATCCCTGGGGCCCAGCCCCTGAAAATCATCGACCAGAGGAAGGAGCAGACTTTTTATGCAACCAGTCTGCATGGTTGTCTGCACAACACCTTGTGGACCTTTCCTCCAGGGTGTCCCTAAAGAGTTTGTTGCCCTCAAAGGGGAGTTTGAGGGCGGCCGCTCTCTGGGATCCATCAATCTTCCAGTCCCTCGAATGTAGATGATGATGGGCGGAGATACAAGCCCCCATGGCCATGGAGGTGCCCCACACTCTGTCGAAGGAAAGGTCAGAAAGCAGCTCAACTTGCTTCTGAATGTTAGCGAGCACAGGAGCACAATCTGCACCTTCTTCCATGGCTTTGCGAAGAAGCTTCATCCCGCCCAAAACTGTTTCCGCACTATAGGAGCATAGACATTATCAATGAGTGCCAGATGGGAGCCCACATGGGCCTTCTTCAGAGTAGAGTTTGCCCTACGGTCCACCGGATCGCGAAGTGCTGCCTAATCCGCCCTATGAGACTGGCCAGGATATTATCTACTGCCACAGCTTCTCACGCAAAACCTTGGCCTTGATGTCTGAAATCAGGGGAATGTCCAGTTTAGGGGTATGCTTATATTGACGGATCTTGGGATCAGAGAAGTACTCCCCTCCGCCCCCCCTCAATAGGATCCAAAAACCCCATGGCGTCCCAAACCTGAGAAACAACAGCGCCCACCTCATCCCTGGCCAGGTACTTACCCTCAGCTTCATTGTCAGAGTCAGGATTTATGGACGAAGGGACCGATGCAGAGGAGAAGGAGGAAGCTGACGACGAATGGACCAGATACTGTGCTTCTTCCAGGCCCCCACATGTTCTTCAAAGGCCTTTCTCATGAGCGACAGAATCTCCTTGGGAGACAGAGAAACCTTCAACTCTGTCTTCTTCTTCTGCCTCCTCTTGCCATGTCGACGCTCTGGCCTGGAAGTCTCTCCCTCTGTGTCAACATGCTTCATCTTTGCAACATGCTTCCCGATCTGGACCAAAGGCCACCACAGCCGAGCAAACCCACAGGGGGCAGGTCCCTGGAGAAAGACAGATGCCAGAATGGGTGCCTACTGCCAAGGAGGACCTAAAGTGGCACACAGGACCAATCCCCACCTCAGATGAGCAGGGAAAGGTGGGACCCAATCTATGCTGCCCAAGGCACAAGACAGGGACCCCGCCCCATCCAGGCCATCGTAACAGAGAGGGGGCCCCCGCACCCAAAGAGCTGCATAGCAGGACCAACGGGGACCCGACCCCCATCTAGGCACAGCTGAGAGGAAGCTGGGAGAGCAAGCCAACCCCCTGCCTGCACAGTCTGCGGCGAGCAGCAGAAGCCGGTCTGAGGGCAACCCACACCCTCCAGACGGCACCTCACCAGGCAGGCTCAACTGGAGCCCAAGCCCAGCAGTGAGACCAGGAGCCAACACCTCACCAGGCGGGCTCCACCACCCCAATGGCGCCGCCGCCCAGGAAGGCTCCCAACGTCGCTCCCCAGAGCCCCGCTCCAGGAAGATCCAGACCCTGTCAGAGACAGGCGAAAAAGAACTGTGGATTGTAGGTAAGTAGAAGGTATTTACCTGCAGAAAAAAGGCCTGCATGGGAAGCGGATCCTCCTAGGTAAGTACTGATACGAGGAAGAGGGACGTGGAGGTCATGTCTTGTCACAGGGGTTTTGAACACTTAAGCCGGTCTTGATCGTCATTATCTCTGACCTTACGTAGGGTGGCTGAGTGCCACACTTCAGCACGGCCAGCAGGAGATGTGATGTTCGCCTCTGCATGTACATCGCCGCTACAGCAATGAGTAAACGCACCAGACACTGGGATTCCCTGGGGTAGGTCCGGTGGGTGGGATTGTTGGGATAATTTGACGGGGGCCCATTTCGCTCCTTCCCCAGGACCCCCACACCCCCTTCCCGACGTTTCATCTTTGGACGCCCTGCCGTGTGTTTCGTGGAGCTATAAAGATTACGGTAACCCCAAAAGCCATCGCATTTTCCAACGTCGTCTCTACAAGCCTAAAGTGTTCCACTCTCGTTCGCAACACCTCGTGCCCTCTTCCCGCCATTCAGATAATTACCCCACACGCAATACTGCTACGTGGGGAGTGGGAGCACAGACTAGGAAGGTCCTCCTACCGGGCATTTGGTCCTCTTGGACGGTTGTCTCACTCTGGCGTTCCAGCACACTAGACACAACTGCTCCGCCAGAAGAGAGGGAACACGTTTGAGTAGCCCGCCAAAATGCTTTCTGATGAGGGGGAGCCGGGGCGGTGAAGGTGACACACGCGCGAGTCATCCGATGAAGAGACTAGATGTGAACGCACACCCCCCTCTATCCCTGGACGTGGAAACTATTGAAGCCTGAACCCGGACTCCTACTTTCAGTGGCGTACCCACAGCGGGGAGGGGAGAAGGGGCGGGGTAAAGATTTCTTCTAACAGGGCTCCACAGTGCCAACAACCAAGGCTTTTTCTCAACTGCTTCCTCACAAGAACCATGTGACTGGAGGAAAGGTCCCTCCCATTTCACTATCTTCAGCACAGTTTGAACGCCTTTGTTTTTAGCAATGGGCAGCAGTTTAATCTAATGGCAGCATCCGTTCTCGTCCCCTTTTGGCCTGTTACTGAAGGGAAGTGTTCAACTTCACAGCTGTCACTAGCAGGAACAACATGCACATGAGAAAAGGCACTCGAGCACTTGCAATTACTTTTGCAAAATATTGCTTGACAACATACTTTCCTTAGTTGATGGAAACATTTATTACGTTTTTGGTTTGCGTTTCATGTGCTTAAATAATAATTTGCTTATATCAATGCTTTAAAAGGAAGACACGTTACGAATTAAACACGCCTTTCTTAATAAACTAACAGTACACTATATCAGACGTCCTACAACCCTTCTGAGAGAAAAGAGTATGGCTGTAGCTTTATTTTCCCCATCCAGCAAGAAAGGTCACAGTAACACTATGCAAAGTGAAGTGGGTACCAGGTAATCATGTCCCACCCTTCCCATTTTTCATCCACTATTCGCATTTCTTAAAGTACAACATTCTCTTATAATAGGACACCTCCATCCCACCAATGTCAAACTGCCCCCATTACAATGGTTTGTAGACAAAGGGCAACGTGTTGTTTAAAAGGAGAGACGCTGGTCTGCCCGGAACTTCTACTAATGTGCGAGAGCTTGAAAGGCTTTGATCAGGCCTGAAGCAAAAACAGGTCTTTTTCTCATCCTGGAGAGGGTGTGCCCTTGACCCTGGGATACAGCCTATCAAGTTGGGACAGTCCCACAAAATACAAACAGCTGGTTACCCTAATTATAGTCTTTTGGCTTAACTTGTTTCTATTAGGACTTATATATTGTCAGATTGCTTAGCTATGGAATTTGTGTATTTTGCAAGTAATCACTGTAAGATAGCATAATTGTATTCCTTGAAATTCAAAACTTAAATATTTGTGTAGAGTAACATTTTAAAAGTATGTAGTCAAAGGCCTAAATTACAGAGTGGGTTCAAATTCTGGCTTCACCTCTTAACCAAAGTGTGTAATTCTTGGCTAAAAATGTAATATCACTGTGGCTTAACTGCAAACATTGAAGTGCTCAGAAGTTATTCAGTTCACACTACTCTTAGAAAAAAACCTCTTACACTGGGTCAGATTTAATGATTTTAAGGAAAACATGCACATGCTGTTATTGGTCCCTGACATCATCACCTACGATTGCATTATTGTTGCACTGGTTCTTCCCCCTGTCCCCTAACACTTAATTTGACAGGAACATACATAGGGCCCGATTATTGGAATAATCTGTTCTGAAAAAAACAGGACTTTGGTCTGAAATTGCCTGCAAGTCCCTGTTTGTTGATTCATGGAACACAATGAGCAGGGCTTACTCGGAACTTGCGAGCAATCCGCACTGGCCCACCACGTCACTGTGAGCCGACGAACGCCTTACGCGAGACTCCAAGGTAAGGGCTGGCCGGTCCTGCACAGCCATCTAAAAAGGGGGCGGAACGCATGGAATAAGGAAGAACAAGCGAAAATGTGGGCGTTACGAGGGACGTTACACCGTCAAACAATCGCACCACCCATACGCGCGCAAAGCAAACATATTCATGGAATTGAACAGGGAATGCTGGCGAAAAACCATGCACAAATTCAGAAACACCTACGCCACGCGATAGCAGGCGTAAATGTCAACACGCACACTAACAAATGCATAAAAAGCACACACGATCAACAAACGCATGGATACAGTCACGATGAATGCACCATTTATCCTGGGACACTGCAGGAGGAGGAGGATGGCCAAGGCCCGGATCTTCCACCCAAGGACCAGCTTTTTTGGGATGCCTGACGACCAGGTCCATGGCAGGTATAGGTTCCCCCCCATATCATCCTCGACCTGGTCACGGAGTGGGAAGATGACCTCAAATCACCCACCATTTGCTCCCAAGCAGTGAGCCCCTGCAAAAGGTGCTCACTGTTCTGCTTTTTTTGCCCACTGGCTCATTTTAGCATACCACCGCCATAGTAGGTAACCTCTCCCAGGCCACGCAGTCACGCTGCTTACATCAGGTGTTGGCAATCCTAACTGCACGTCTTTCTGTCCGCCGGCATATCTTTATGCCCAGAACACCGGCAGAAAGGCAAGCAGTGGTCCAGTATTTTTATGGGGTGGCGCAATTCCCAAAAGTGCTAGGTGCCATTGATTGTACACATGGTGCTCTACATCCACAACGTGCACCAGAGCACATCTACCACAACCGGAAACATTGGCACTCCATCAATGTTCAGGTTGTGTGCGATGCCAAGGGCATCATTACTGAAGTGTATGCCAACTATCCTGGCAGCACCCATGATAGTTACATCTTCAGGATGTCCCTGCTACACCGGGCCCTGGATTTTGGGAAGCATGGCAACACATGGACATGGCTCATTAGTGAGAATGAATGTCCATGCACATGCATGCATGTTGCACACAGACCAATAGACACTTCAACATATGACAATGACAACCATTCTTACCTCTACACAGGACAGTGCCTACGATCTCAGCACATACGTGATGACGCCCATACGCAACCCCAACACACCTGCCGAGGTAAGGTACACCACTGCCCATATTGCAACTCTGGGTATAGTGGAGCGCACATTCAGAGTGCTCAAGTCACGTTTCTTCTCCCTTGACCACACTGGTGGTGTGTTGCTATATGCACCACCAGTAGTCTGCTAGATCATTGTGGCAGCATGTGTCCTGCACAATGTGGCAACACAGTGTGGTGTCTCGGTGGACATGGTGGTGGCACCCCATCCACACCCACAGACACACCGCTTGCGTATGGCTGGGCAAAGGGCATGTGGAGAGGCTGCACATACCCAGCTTGTCGATTTATTTCACACAAACTCCTTCCCCAGTGGATTGCACACAATCCCACCAAATCCAAGGTGCCATTCAATTTTGACAACGGGCCAATCCACTGTATCCACAAAACCATCCTGAGAAAGTACCCTTGGAAGTGCAAATTTGTGTGCATCCCTTAGAACTAAAATGAATTTTTTTTGTGTTTACAAAAGAAACACATTGAAGAGGGTGGCCACCAATACCACCATGCCAACCATTTAATTAAATCACCTCTTTTGCACCGAAACTATCCCATATGTAAAGTTAAAGGATATTTATACTGTGCACTATTATCCACTGTACTGGTCCCATGGCGCTCTGGTGGATCTGACTAACAAACATACCTGTCAAATGTGTAAGCATCGATAAAACCTGAAATATCATGTCTGAGCTGCAAGCCTTAAATGGCGCCAACAATTTACATGGACACAAAATACAACAAGCACAATTGCAAATAGCTGCACACATGTCCTACAATTTGCATGATACGCACAAACATGTCCCTATTGTGGGGTGTACAAAAGCAGTGCAGTATTGACCCACAAGTCCCTCAACATGTCAACAAGTACCATAATAAGTCCACAAAACAACTATTAACAAGAGGTAATAGACAATTGTAACAAAGAGTGCAACCCACCAGAATTGCCACATCCAGACATGCAGCAACTAAAGTAGCCATTCCATAACGATCAAGATAAATGCACATCTTACCTGTCACCTTGGCACGCAGTCGACAGTCAAATTTCATCCCATTAAATAGCCATCATACCCTGGCAGAAGGATCTGTAGACAATTAACAAAATGAAACCGAGTGCAGCTAACACATCCATGCACCCAAAAATGTAAGACCCATGGGAACCCCTCAGTGACATACAACACGTGCAAACAACAACTCACAAGACAACCATCAACATGTGTCACAGCACACATGCAGCAACACCTGCACACTCCATGCAAATCCAACACACAAAATACACACACTGACAAACATCCCCCACACTGCCTGTCCCCCTCAATGCCATGCAGCAAATGTGCATGTCACATATACTCATTCACTAGACGATGGCACATACACAACGCACGCATCAGTCAACATGCTGCATGAACATGAGAAGACATCACATATGCAGATAATTTAGCCCACAAAAAGCAGGGACACCCCCGGAAGACTACCAATGACATGACAAGGCATGGGATCACGTGCATAGTATTGGGACAGGGCTCTGAACACAGTCATGGGAGCACATTTATTTATTCATTTATGTATTGGTTTTTGTTAGGCGCTTATACAATTATCAAAACTGTTTCAAAGCGCCCACAGGACAACAGGATGGGGACAGGCGAAGGTAGACAATGAATTACAACAGAGATAGTCAATAGAATTAATGGTACAAACAAATCATAAGAATAACAGGCAGGGGAGAGAAACCTACTATGCCTTGTGAGTGTTCAGAACGTGCAAGCGTAGATGGGAGCGGGGTAAGGGAAAAGGTGCTGAGGTTCACATGGAGAAGTACACAGGGTGAAGTGCTAAGAAAAGAAATTAAAAACTTAAGTCCAGCCTCCCATGGTGAGGCTGAGCCTGAGCAAGTGCAGTATATAGACAGCTGCTTGGATGAGGGATGTGGGGGGTCAGGGTCTCGAGGATACAGAAGGGTCCTGCACATCAGTCACGCTACTGTATGATTAGCAGGGAACAGAGGAGGAGAAGGAAGAGGAGAAGAGAAAGGTCTTGAAGCTTTTTCGGAACTTAAGGAGGTCCTGCTCAAGAGGCATAAGGAGAGGGAGGCTATCACACAGATGGCAGCCCACAGAGTAAACTGATCGACCACCAGCACTCTGTTTAGCAAACTGCTTCACACGCAGGGAGTTGGTGCCAGAGGAACGCTACAGTCTAGAAGGGGAGTATTTGGTCAGGAAGCGTTGACTATAGAGTGGTCCCCGGCCACAGATAGCCTTGTGGATGATGCAGAGTGATTTGAATTTAATCTGTGCTGAGACTGTGAGCCAGTGAAGGCTTTGGAGGGCAGGAGAGATGTGGTCCCTGGGCCTGAGGCCAAGGGTAAGTCTTGCTGCCCTAATCTAGGTAAGGTGGAAGGGTCACAGGGTGGACACATGATGATTAAGGAGGAGGCTGTTGCAGTAGTCTATCCTGGAGAGAACCAGAGCATGGGTAACATTTAGTCTCGGGGGAAGGTGTGGAAGGGTACAGTTACTTTGAGAAGGAAGAGCTGAAAGTGGGACTTCTTCACAATGTCATGAATATGAGAGATGAAAGAAAATGTGGAGTTGAATATGACTCCAGGATTCCTGGCTTCAGAGGGGTCAGGGGGGAGCCCATGGAGGAAGACCATAGTGAAGGGAAGAAGTAGGGTGCAGGGGATCCAATAGGGAGACTCTCCATTTTTCTTGCGTAGAAGAAGAGGTCATTTGCAGTGCACCATGCCTGGATGGCGGAGAGGCAGTCAGGGATGAATGAAGGCGCAAGTGCATCAGTAGGAAGTTTGAAGAAGAATTGTGTGTCGTCAGCATAGCACTAAAAGTTGTGGGAGAAGAAGGCAATGATGCGTTCCAGCAGGCAAATGTATATGTTAAAGATGCAGGGCAAAAGAATGGAGCCCTGGGGGACACCACAGGTGGAGGAGGAAGTAGGGGAGCAGAAAGGGCCCAGAATGGTTTTGGAGTAATGGTCAGTTAGGAACGAGCTAAGCCTGTCCAATGTCTGCTCCGAGATACCAAGTGTATCATGGAGACTTTTTATGAGGATGGAATGGTTCACTGTGTCAAATGCAGAAGAGAGATCAAGGAGGATGAACACAGCCTGGGATTTTGAATTGAGGGATGCAAGCTGTTCTTCACAGGTGTTCAGGAGAGCAGTGTCCGTGGCTCAGGAATCTTTGAGTCCAATCTGGTGGTCATGTAGACCGCAAACCAGTTCGGTATGGGCGTTGAGTTGGTGGAGGGCCAACGTCTCGAGCAGTTTTGCCAGGAAGGGGGTGATGGAAATGGGGCGGTAGTTGGCTGGGCAGGAAGGGTCTGCAGATGGTATTGTAAGGATGGCACGCACAAGGGAGTGCTTGAGGGAGGATGGAGAAGAACCAGTAGCAAAGGAGTAGTTGTAGAGATCAGCAAAAGCAGGGGCGAGAGAGGAGATGTTGCCATTGTTGGTTCTGAAGGAGCATGGGCCAACCTTTTTGGAAGAGACCATCATGGAGTTGACAACTCTGGTGACTTCTTCAGGGGGGACAGGAGCGAAGTAGGAGAAGGAGGAAGGAGGAGGGTGAGTAGTAGTGGGTAGAGGGAGGAGGGTTGTGTTGGAAGAGTGTGTGACAAGGATGTTCAGTATGTTTGGGGTTTTTGAAAATAAGTGAGAGGTGAGTGCATTACAAAGGGACTGTGAAGGACTAGGGGCAGAAGATACTGCAGATGGGTTGGCAAGTTCCCTTCACATTTTGTAGAGGTCAGCCATGATGCAAAGCACAAGAATGCAATTACACAAATACCTCTTGCACTTGCGGCAGGATCATGCAGGATCATGCCTGACCCATCAATTCACAGAGGGTGATGTCAGAATGGAAGGCTGGCCACCGAGACAACTGCCATGGAAGACATAAGCATACAACACAATGTAATGTGATACAGCAAGCAATGATAAAAGCATGCTAAGTGTAGGATGCAAACAAAAAGTGCATGGTCATTGCAGACTTTATTGTGACAGCATACAATTGGTCAAATACTTCATTCAATTGAATGCAGCAGCACCATGCACCCATCTGCGGTTAACTTGAAGCTGCAAACACCATGGTGCAGCATGCATGGGACATGCATGTGAAAACACCAACACCACTAAACGTTATGTGCTGGCACACAACATAGCATCCCAAAAGTGTGCATCAATGTTCACATGGTTGTGGCTTGAAACTGGCGCTGCATACCATAATTGGGGAACCCTAAGCAAGAGATTACCCAAATGTGCTCTCAATCCATAACTCCACAAACATTGCAAGGGATGTGAAGTGTCGCTCAGTACACATGGTCAAAGTGCAATGAGACACACACCAGCACAACCATCAACACCTGTCACAGGCCACAAACAGTCAGCCTGCAACCCACTCCTAAACACCCAAGAAGGGCCCACACAGTTTGAACTCCCACAATGTTGAATATGAAACCAGTGGCACCACCAATACATACAAACAACATCATGCCCAGTCCTATCACCAGAACCACACCCTGTGAAACATGCACCCATGAGGAATTACTGGTGCCCCTCAATACAAGTCAATCCCAAGTGCAAGAGGATGACAGGACATATATTGTGATCTGCCCGTGAGTGCAGCATACCACAACAGAGAGAGGGAGAGACACTGAGAGGGAAGGCCAGGCAAAAGCCACATCAAGGAGTACCGTACCTGGATTGGAGATGGCCAATGACATGCACTACACCACAGTAGGTGCGGCCATAGATGAATTGTCCGAGGGAGGTAATACAGTGACATGAGTACCACTTAAATAACCATCCCAGCGTGGTAGCATGCAAAGCACATATAAATTAAGTTACACATACAGCAAACATGGTGACCAATGATGCATGCTCAACATCCAAGACAGTGCTCATGCTTACCCGCTGACTGTGCCGGCATGGTGTGAATCCCGCATCACCTTCCCACAGAACTGTGTCTCCAAATTAGGTACAGGAGGGACAGTGCCTGGTGGAGGGCATGGGGAGCATGGACGTCAAAGGGTGCAGGTTGTCTCTCCCGGAACAGCAGTCACTGCCCCATCACGGATTACTGAAACAACATGGGAGAAGACATTACAACAGGTATAGTGAAGTACCAATCACACAGCACACATGTGCAAGGAAACACTGAACCCATAGTTAGCTGCATATGCCATCCTGTGTACCACCATGCAAACATGCAGGTTGACCTCACTATGCATGCCTGCATGTCCACCACTGCAAACGTCATGTCCTTGAGATGTTAACAGCACATCTCAAGGAAAAAATAAGTAAAATAATAAAAATAAAACCTGGAAAGGGCAACTCAAAAATATAAACCCAACATCTGGGCCTGGGGTCAACTAAAGTATCAATATTTGTTTAAAAATATCAAAAATTTCCATCATGGACCGGGAGGGGGTCCACCCAAGAGTGGGGAGGGGCAAGGTGCATGTCAACCTCCACATGGGGGGATATTAACAAAAATAAAAACAATATTCCCCTCCATGGGCTTATGGACAGCACAGCTACGGTGGACCGGGAGGCATGTCTCTGCTGGCACCACCATCCTGCTTTGAATCTGAAGGTGGAAGTGGTTCTGGAGGCTCACCACACAGTGCCCTGGCCTGGTCCTCAGTGGCAGCGGCCATGCATGACCCTGATGAATGCACCAGCAGCAGCAGACTGAGGCCATGGAGGTCACCATGTGCAACCTGGACGGGTTGCACAGAGTTCCTCTGCGATAGTCTGCCTCAATGATAGCAGCCCCTGGTGGAACAGTCTTCTGGTGGCTGCCTCTTCCTCACAGATTGCAGCTCTGTGGACCAACAACTCACACCTCAGGGCTTCCCTGTGTTCCCGACCCTTTGCAAGCAGAGTTGTCTGAAGAGACCGCAGATCTGCCCGTCGGCCCCTGATGTTGTTCTCCATGCGCAGCCTGTGGGAGTGGCATGTGGACCGCATGATATGCAGCTGTTGCTCCTCCTGTGTTGCTGGGGGGATCATAGAACTGGCCACCCTATTCATGCCCTCAGCCAAACTCTCATAGGCAGCACCCTGTCATGTGCAGAACGCAACATCTGCTGCTCCCACACTGTCTGCCCAGGCTGCACATGTCTCCCACGTGTGCGGGGGCCCACTCCTGCCTGACCCAAGGGAGCAGGACTGCAACCCTCCTTTGGACATCTGCCCCAGGACCAGAAACAATACATGGGAGTGTGACCTTGCAGCCGTAACCACCACAGACGGGCATGACACCACTGACTGGCCTTGTGAAGGCACCTCACCCCCTGCAGACTCATGGGCTCCAACTGCTCCACCCATTGGTGCACTCACCTCTGCCAGCATTGAAGACTGCACATCTGGTTAAACATCAGATTACTGGAGTCCAAAGAGTCACAATTGTCTGCAGCAAGGCTCAGGATGGTCTTTAGCACCAGTGGATTCTCACGGCCTGCCTTATCATTTCCTCCACTGGTGGTCTGAAATGTCACAGACTCTTCTTCCTCCTCTTCCTCCTCCTCCACATCTGGTGCCTCCTCACCTGCACATGGGCAAAAAAAAAGACATGTGGAGTCATGTGCAACGTGTCTACAGTAAATATGTGTATCACATTGCTCTCATGCAACAAAATGCAGGGCATGTCACCATAAGAGGAACAGCATCCACACACTATGTACAAGAAGCTATCTGATCATGGCATATGCAGACTGGCAACAACATTCCCTGCTCAGGGCCATGCTGCCAGTGGACACATTGCCAAAAAACATGTTCATTAACAAGAACATTATGACACATTGCACAGCTAACTGTTGACTAATACCATTGAAATGGGCATGGCCATGTGGCTCTGTGACATTCAATTACATCACAGCAGGCAGACACACATATCCACATCCAAGTCCTCATCTATCACATGCCATACCAGTGTTGACCTTGTACAGGGACTGTACATAATGGGAACATGCAGTAAGTTTGTGAAAAAGGAAACAGTCCCAGTTGATGCATGGCTGTATGAGTACCACCTAACCAAGGTCTGTGAAGTGGAGAGAGTAAGTCAATGGAGTTGTAGAAACAAACAAGGTACAGTGACCCACAAGAGGGAGAGCGGCATGTACCCATGGATTGTGGGCTGAGTGTGGGAGGTTAACCGGGATCAGGCCTCACAACGATTTGCCTCAGAAGTCATTGCCATAGGGGCAGCTGGGATGTGCACAGTCTAGACGTATGCACACTCACTCATGGCATGGCGTAAGGCATTTTGGTTGTCATCTAGCATGTTCTATGTAGCATGGAAGCAACTACGTACATGTGTGAAAAGAGATTCTATACCCTGCAGGGCATGAAGTGTAACTCGTATTTCAGACACAAGCACATGTCTAGCAGGGCTGATTCACTGACATGAAGGATGCAACTAACATGAGTGCACATTGTGATATCATGTTGCAGATGTTATGGGGGTAAGCTAGTGGGGGTGAGTACTGTCACACGGCCATGTTCAACTGATATACAACACATGGGTTGTATCCACTTCTGTGTACACTGAACAGGAATCAGCACACCTCGACATGGTTCACGCATGGGAGTCATACAAATGCAGCCAGACGTGCACCACAATCATACATCTTGGTGATGCTTCACTACACGTACTCAAGATGTACAATCTTGGTCACTCACCGGACATGGCCTCATAATTTTCCAGGCCCCCCACTCCTTGCACCTGCTCCAGTAGAATGAATTTGCTCATAGCCGCTTCATGCTCAGTTAGCTCTTCCTCCTCTGGTGACCCCCCTCCAGTTGCCAGAGTAGAGGTGAGGATGGCACCCAGCTTGGACTTGGTGTGACAGGTGAGGACCTTCCAGCGCTTCACTACCTGTGGAGCAGTGCACTTCTCAAACCCTAAGGCATTGATCTCATCCGAGACATGCTGCCAATGCACCATACGATGAGCAGGTGTATGTGTGCTCCCCAGTTGCTGGCACATGTCACAGTGGTGTATGGTCACGTAGTCCATGAGGATCTGGGGTTCTTCATCATGGAAGTTCCTCTTCCTCAACATGTCAGTGTCATGTGCCATGCCATGGGTTGAGCCTGTTCCTGCTGTGCAGGCTTTGCCTTCTTGCCGTGAGGTGTTGGTGTTGCCCATATGTGGCTGGGACCACTCTGGGCTCCAGATGCTGGACCACTAGTGGCCTGTGGCATGGCATTACCCCCTGGGGCTGGGGCAGCTGCTTCCGCTGCATGTCCCTTACTCTTTTGGGATGGGACAGCTACTTCTGCTGCACGTCCCTTACCCTTCTGGGCTGGGACAGCTGCTTCTGCTGCACGTCCCTTACCCTTCTGGGCTGGGACAGCTGCTTCTGATGCACATCCCTGGATCCTTGGGGCTCAGAGAGCTGCTTGTGCTGCACGTCTGTGGACCCCTGGGGCTGGGACAGCTGCTTCTGCAGGAGGTTACTGAACCTATTGGGCTGGGACAGCTGCTTCCGCTGCACGTCCATGGATTTTTGGGACTGGGACAACTGCATCCGCAGGACGTCCCTGACCCCGGCCACCTCTGCCCCCTTTCCCTCTTAGTGCCTTTCCACTCATGTTCCAGGTATAAAGGAAAAATGGAAATCACACCAAGCAATTGTCCTAGGCAATTAGAGTGAGGGGCAGTGTACGTGATGGAAGACGTACTTCAGTGGGCCAGCAAGGCTCGAAAGTACCCCAGATGTCAGAAATACGGTATGTGTAATGCACAGGCACCCCAAAAAAGAAACAAATGCGTATGAGAGACCAGGATAGCTTCCGGAAAAAGAAAAAAGCGATATGCAATATTCAGTGGCACCCATCAACGCAAAAAATGCGTATGCGAACCCCGGATAGCTACCCGGTAAGAATAGAGGCATGCGATACACATGGGCACTCTGAGTTGGAAAAAATGCATACGCTTCTCACCGTTAGCCTCGCAAAAAGTAGACGCGTATGCGTGGAGGCAAATCCCCCATCAAAATAAGAAGTTGTACAGTCTCTGAAGTGAACAGATTGCATGGCACCCCAAAATACGCAGTACTCCACACGTCCGTCTCCTCGCCTTTACATGCACGTTCAGAGTTGCTTCTACACGTACTAATGTATCCCTGATTATGGCATGCTCAACCCCTGCACGCAGCACATGTCATGTAAGTTACGCGCTGAGGGCCTTTCCTCAGATTTCACGAGTCCACGCTCATTTTATATGCGCCAATTACCATCACTCTGTCCCAGGCTGCCATTAGAAATATAGATGGAAGACCCACACTCCTGCCTCTGTGCCTTTTTAACTGCCTCCTACAGCCCTGTACTGCCTCCTACCTAGCCATCTGCTGCTGCCTGTCCAGTGTGTGTGTCTGTGCCCACCTGCACTGCGTTTGGAGTGTCTACTGTCCAGACATTACCTAATCTCCTGTCTTTGGCCCTGTGACCACCTCAGCTGCTTCATCGGACTCCCACTGTGCGATTTCACCAACACTGCTCCACAGTCCAGCTCCAGAACCACCTTGCCCACCCAAACCTGCCTCGGGTGTTGCCATGTCTGCACCATCATCCTCAGACCAGAAGCGGCAACCCCACGTCAGCGAGGCAGAGGGCTGTCAATTTCACCACCAGGGAAGTTGACATCCTGGTGGAGAAGGTCCTGGAGCATTATGATGCCCTCTTCAACAGTGTTATGCAATGAGGCAAGGAAGGACGTCAGCAGATCTGGGATGGGAAAACGGATGCCATCAACGCTGAGGGGGTGGCATCCCGCACCTTCAAGACAATGCACAAGCGCTGGGAGGACCTGAAATCCAGGACCCACAGCAAGACCCTGCGCTGTGTCCAGGCAGGTGCCACTGCCGAGTTGCACCATGCGCATAGGTGCCGGATGTCACCTAACAACATGCAGGTCCTGGAGAAATTCTACCTGGCGCTGCACACCCAGGTCTGCGAGTTACGTGAACATCTGGAGTCGCCTGGTGAGTAGCCATGTGTTGAAATGCTCTACAGTGCATGTGCTCTGTGCATGTCGCAGCATGTTGGCAGTGACCCCCTTAGGCTTGCAGCAAGTCTGCTTCTGAGACGTATGTCTGCATGCATGACCCAGTCATTTCTCTCCATGTGTGCATTCAGACAATATGTATTTTGAATGAGCAATCACTTGCATTGTGTGTTGTAGTGCTGTCTTTCATACCATGCCCATGCAATGTTACTTGTGTCTGAGACATGCCGGGGTGACAAGTGTAACAGTTGAGGGTGTGTTGCCCACGTCATGTGCATGCATGATGTTCATGTGTATGTGCCAAAGATGGGAATGTGTGACTGGGCATCAGTCACGCCTGGCTGCAACACCTGCATTTGGATGTCTGGCTTAGTCACGTAGAGGCATTACAGTTCACAGGACTCTGATGTGATTGGCCATCACACTGCTTGGGGCCTCACAGTTGATGTGTGTGCATGACATGTGTATTTGCTTGTTGCTGGCATGCTGACATGTGCATGTGCAAAAGATGCATGTGTGTGGAGCATACGCAATTGATTGGTTGTGACAGTGGCAAGTAGCATGATGTGAATATGTGGAGTGATGGCCAGGCAGGTGTCTGTATGGATGTGGATTGCATGTCCATGTGTGTGGGTGTGGAGTTTGGTGGTTGTTCACTTGACTAGTCATGTTCATATGAATGTTGGTGTTGCCACGCATGAATTGGTGCAGTACACTGATGTTTCTGTTCTGTGTCTCCTTTTCCACCGTTGCATCTGATTAAGAGGGGCGGAACTAGTGCTGTGCTGTGGAGCATGCCAGCAGGGATGCCTCCACCACACAGGTAAGTCCAAGAAGGTGAAGGTGGGAGTGGACTCTTCAGCAGCGCTGGGGACAGGTGATGCCACACAGGGGCCATCCATGGTGGAAGACGCCCCAGAGTCATCCAGGTTGGTGGAGGGGCAGGGCGAGGAGGTGGCAGTTGCAGCCCAGCCCATGAGGTCAGGTGTGGGTGTTGAGGTGGGCATGCCTACTGCAGTCCTGTCCCAGGGGCATGAGGTGGTGCAGGCCACTGTGGAGGTGCCTGTGCAAAATTTAGTCCCTAGGCCATCGGATGCTGAAGTATACGCCTGCTTGGATGCCTCCATCCAGACCCACCACCCCGTGTCCGCTGATGTGTCCACCCAGACTAACACCCCCCTACTATCTGGTGTTGCCATCCGGGATTATGTGCTAACCCTGCAGGACGTGTTGGTGAGGCAGACAGCTGTCATTCGTGATGATGTGCAAGCTACTCGTAGGCTGCTTGCACATCATCATAGTGAGCTAACCAGCCTCATCGGCTGGCTTGCAACATGCCTGTTCTGTGTTGTGCTCTATGGGATGTTCACTGCTCTGACCCCCTCCTCGGCTTTCTCCTCTGTGAACCAGTTGTCCTCCAGCGTGCCTTCCGGCCCAGATACCATCAGGGCCCCCCGTGCACCAGTCCCGCCCACATTGCCCAGTCTGGTGGAGCCAACATCCCTGCCCGAGTTGGCAATCCCAGGCAAATCACCTGAGGTGGTCACTGTGCCTACCCAGGCACCGACACGGTCACCAGCAATGGAGGGACAGCAGGCACCCAGAAGCAGTGCACGTGCCGTACACCCCCGGGTAGCGTCATCAGGTCGGAGGGTGTACACCCATAGCAGGCCCCGGGCACTGTGGCAGCAGGTGGCCACAAGGAGGACGCTATCTTTTTCAGGGCAGACCATCCAAAGGAGGCAGCTGCGCGGTGTGAGGCGGGAGGCAAACGTGGACCTGTGGGACAGGATCTCTTCCGTGTTCAGAGGATGTGGAGAGCAGATCGGAGCAGAGAGGCAGCGGGCACAGGAAGAGAGGGTTGTGATGGCCAGGACTGATATTGCGCTGCGTCGGGCAAGGAGGCGGGCTGCCATCTTGGAGGCCACTTGTAGGGAGGCCCAAGTGATAGAGACACAAATGCTGGAGACCCTGCAAGCCCTCCAGGCAAGAATGGAGGCCCGCATGAGGGGTTAGGACGTGGCTCTGGACTCAGCCCTAATGGAAAGGCTCAGTGAGATTGGAGAGGAGGAGTTGGACTAGCCCGTTGCCTGTGTACATAGTTCTTTAGGTGTAGGTTTCTTTTGTATTTATTTTCCTCAGACTTTGAAGACATTCCTTCCCCATTTTTGTTGTATATAGTTGTTTAGGCATAGGATATTCATTTTATTACATATTTCCCCTGGACTACTTTGAGCTTCATTTCCCGTTTATTTTTGTACATATTTATGTAAAATACATTGTTCTGTTTGTTACATTCCACGCTTCATGCATTTCATTTGTGTGTCATTTGTGTGTCGGCCTCTTTGATAGTTCTTTTCTCAGCCAGTGCATCTCTCCATTGCAAGTCATGTGTCTTGTGGCGTGCATGCTTATGTGGTGTTGTTGCTTGGATGGTTGCGGATGGCAGGATGCACATGTGCCTGACATGTGGGGGTGGGTCCATCAGACACCTTGGTCTGCACGGTATGTTTTCATTAGCATTTACCTGTGCAGCATCACTGTGTGTTTGGCATCAGTGTGGTTGTGGTGGAGGGAGGTGGGCTCCCTGTGGGAGTGTTCCATGGTCATGTTCATAGCACATTAGTTTGTCATTGCTGTGTAAAACCCATGTCGTGCAGACACGTTCACCAGCATGTGCAGTCATACAATGCCTTCTCTCATGTGTTGTTCAACCTCTACCACTGGAACACAGTAGTGGGCCATATTTGCTCTTCCGGAGTGGCAGCACAATTCTCCAGTCTCTGTAAGTCATGCTCACTCTGACTGCCCTACCATCACCAATGCATGGCCCCCTATCATGTGATTGTTCACTGACAGGGATTTTGCCACCCAGGTCACTCATGCTCAGGCTATGACATGCCTGCCCATTGTTTCTGGATCTTGCAACAACCTTTGGTAGGGTTGCTTCTGTCATGGGCACACGTTCAGTCACTGTGCTTTGATGCCTTGCCAATGTGCCATGGGCAACATGCACATGCATTTGCATTCACTTGCCGCATGTGTATGGTTGGGCTGATTAAGGCCTGGAAGGGTGTGTGAGCAGATGCTCTACTCATGGTGGATCTCTGGTGATTACAGTTGGTTATATTTGTGGACTACATGTTGGTGTTGCACTTCCTGGTGCTGTCAGAGCACGGAAGTTCAGGTGCACTTCTCAAACCCTAAGGCATTGATCTCATCCGTGACATGCTGCCAATGCACCATACGATGAGCAGGTGTATGTGTGCTCCCCAGTTGCTGGCACATGTCACAGTGGTGTATGGTCACGTAGTCCATGAGGATCTGGGGTTCTTCATCATGGAAGTTCCTCTTCCTCAACATGTCAGTGTCATGTGCCATGCCATGGGTTGAGCCTGTTCCTGCTGTGCAGGCTTTGCCTTCTTGCCGTGAGGTGTTGGTGTTGCCCATATGTGGCTGGGACCACTCTGGGCTCCAGATGCTGGACCACTAGTGGCCTGTGGCATGGCATTACCCCCTGGGGCTGGGGCAGCTGCTTCCGCTGCATGTCCCTTACTCTTTTGGGATGGGACAGCTACTCCTGCTGCACATCCCTTACCCTTCTGGGCTGGGACAGCTGCTTCTGCTGCACGTCCCTTACCCTTCTGGGCTGGGACAGCTGCTTCTGCTGCACGCCTCTTACCCTTCTGGTTTGGGACAGCTGCTTCTGCTGCACGTCTGTGGACCCCTGGGGCTGGGACAGCTGCTTCTGCAGGAGGTTACTGAACCTATTGGGCTGGGACAGCTGCTTCCGCTGCACGTCCATCGATTTTTGGGACTGGGACAACTGCATCCGCAGGACGTCCCTGACCCCGGCCACCTCTGCCCCCTTTCCCTCTTAGTGCCTTTCCACTCATGTTCCAGGTATAAAGGAAAAATGGAAATCACACCAAGCAATTGTCCTAGGCAATTAGAGTGAGGGGCAGTGTACGTGATGGAAGATGTACTTCAGTGGGCCAGCAAGGCTCGAAAGTACCCCAGATGTCAGAAATACGGTATGTGTAATGCACAGGCACCCCAAAAAAGAAACAAATGCGTATGAGAGACCAGGATAGCTTCCGGAAAAAGAAAAAAGCGATATGCAATATTCAGTGGCACCCATCAACGCAAAAAATGCGTATGCGAACCCCGGATAGCTACCCGGTAAGAATAGAGGCATGCGATACACATGGGCACTCTGAGTTGGAAAAAATGCATACGCTTCTCACCGTTAGCCTCGCAAAAAGTAGACGCGTATGCGTGGAGGCAAATCCCCCATCAAAATAAGAAGTTGTACAGTCTCTGAAGTGAACGGATTGCATGGCACCCCAAAATACGCAGTACTCCACACGTCCGTCTCCTCGCCTTTACATGCACGTTCAGAGTTGCTTCTACACGTACTAATGTATCCCTGATTATGGCGTGCTCAACCCCTGCACGCAGCACATGTCATGTAAGTTACGCGCTGAGGGCCTTTCCTCAGATTTCACGAGTCCACGCTCATTTTATATGCGCCAATTCCCATCACTCTGTCCCAGGCTGCCATTAGAAATATAGATGGAAGACCCACGCTCCTGCCTCTGTGCCTTTTTACCTGCCTCCTACAGCCCTTTATTGCCTCCTACCTAGCCATCTGCTGCTGCCTGTCCAGTGTCTGTGCCTGTTGCCCACCTGCACTGCTTTTGGAGTGTCTACTGTCCAGACATTACCTATGCTCCTGTCTTTGGCCCTGTGACCACCTCAGCTGCTTCATCGGACTCCCACTGTGCGATTTCACCAACACTGCTCCACAGCCCAGCTCCAGAACCACCTTGCCCACCCAAACCTGCCTCGGGTGTTGCCATGTCTGCACCATCATCCTCAGACCAGAAGCGGCAACCCCACGTCAGCGAGGCAGAGGGCTGTCAATTTCACCACCAGGGAAGTTGACATCCTGGTGGAGAAGGTCCTGGAGCATTATGATGCCCTCTTCAACAGTGCTATGCAATGCGGCAAGGAAGGACGTCAGCAGATCTGGGATGGGAAAACGGATGCCATCAACGCAGAGGGAGTGGCATCCCGCACCTTCAAGACCATGCACAAGCGCTGGGAGGACCTGAAATCCAGGACCCACAGCAAGACCCTGCGCTGTGTCCAGGCAGGTGCCACTGCCGAGTTGCACCATGCGCATAGGTGCCGGATGTCACCTAACAACATGCAGGTCCTGGAGAAATTCTACCTGGCGCTGCACACCCAGGTCTGCGAGTTACGTGAACGTCTGGAGTCGCCTGGTGAGTAGCCATGTGTTGAAATGCTCTACAGTGCATGTGCTCTGTGCATGTCGCAGCATGTTGGCAGTGACCCCCTTAGGCTTGCAGCAAGTCTGCTTCTGAGACGTATGTCTGCATGCATGACTCAGTCATTTCTCTCCATGTGTGCATTCAGACAATATGTATTTTGAATGAGCAATCACTTGCATTGTGTGTTGTAGTGCTGTCTTTCATACCATGCCCATGCAATGTTACTTGTGTCTGAGACATGCCGGGGTGACAAGTGTAACAGTTGAGGGTGTGTTGCCCACGTCATGTGCATGCATGATGTTCATGTGTATGTGCCAAAGATGGGAATGTGTGACTGGGCAACAGTCACGCCTGGCTGCAACACCTGCATTTGGATGTCTGGCTTAGTCACGTAGAGGCATTACAGTTCACAGGACTCTGATGTGATTGGCCATCACACTGCTTGGGGCCTCTCAGTTGATGTGTGTGCATGACATGTGTATTTGCTTGTTGCTGGCATGCTGACATGTGCATGTGCAAAAGATGCATGTGTGTGGAGCATACGCAATTGATTGGTTGTGACAGTGGCAAGTAGCATGATGTGAATATGTGGAGTGATGGCCAGGCAGGTGTCTGTATGGATGTGGATTGCATGTCCATGTGTGTGGGTGTGGAGTTTGGTGGTTGTTCACTTGACTAGTCATGTTCATATGAATGCTGGTGTTGCCACGCATGAATTGGTGCAGTACACTGATGTTTCTGTTCTGTGTCTCCTTTTCCACCGTTGCATCTGATTAAGAGGGGCGGAACTAGTGCTGTGCTGTGGAGCATGCCAGCAGGGATGCCTCCACCACACAGGTAAGTCCAAGAAGGTGAAGTTGGGAGTGGACTCTTCAGCAGCGCTGGGGACAGGTGATGCCACACAGGGGCCATCCATGGTGGAAGACGCCCCAGAGTCATCCAGGTTGGTGGAGGGGCAGGGCGAGGAGGTGGCAGTTGCAGCCCAGCCCATGAGGTCAGGTGTGGGTGTTGAGCTGGGCATGCCTACTGCAGTCCTGTCCCAGGGGCATGAGGTGGTGCAGGCCACTGTGGAGGTACCCGTGCAAAATTTTGTCCCTAGGCCATCGGATGCTGAAGTATACGCCTGCTTGGATGCCTCCATCCAGACCCACCACCCCGTGTCCGCTGATGTGTCCACCCAGACTAACACCCCCTTACTATCTGGTGTTGCCATCCGGGATTATCTGCTAACCCTGCAGGAAGTGTTGGTGAGGCAGACAGCTGTCATTCGTGATGATGTGCAAGCTACTCGTAGGCTGCTTGCACATCATCACAGTGAGCTAACCAGTCTCATCGGCTGGCTTGCAACATGCCTGTTCTGTGTTGTGCTCTATGGGATGTTCACTGCTCTGACCCCCTCCTCGGCTTTCTCCTCTGTGAACCAGTTGTCCTCCAGGGTGCCTTCCGGCCCAGATACCACCAGGGCCCCCCGTGCACCAGTCCCGCCCACATTGCCCAGTCTGGTGGAGCCAACATCCCTGCCCGAGTTGGGAATCCCAGGCAAATCACCTGAGGTGGTCACTGTGCCTACCCAGGCACTGACATGGTCACCAGCAATGGAGGGACAGCAGGCACCCAGAAACAGTGCACGTGCCGTACACCCCCCGGTAGCGTCATCAGGTCGGAGGGTGTACACCCATAGCAGGCCTCGGGCACTGTGGCAGCAGGTGGCCACAAGGAGGAGGCTATCTTTTTCAGGGCAGACCATCCAAAGGAGGCAGCTGCGCGGTGTGAGGCGGGAGGCAAACGTGGACCTGAGGGACAGGATCTCTTCCGTGTTCAGAGGATGTGGAGAGCAGATCGGAGCAGAGAGGCAGCGGGCACAGGAAGAGAGGGTTGTGATGGCCAGGACTGAGATTGCGCTGCGTCGGGCAAGGAGGCGGCCTGCCATCTTGGAGGCCACTTGTAGGGAGGCCCAAGTGATAGAGACACAAATGCTGGAGACCCTGCAAGCCCTCCAGGCAAGAATGGAGGCCTGCATGAGGGGTGAGGACGTGGCTCTGGACTCAGCCCTAATGGAAAGGCTCAGTGAGATTGGAGAGGAGGAGTTGGACTAGCCCGTTGCCTGTGTACATAGTTCTTTAGGTGTAGGTTTCTTTTGTATTTATTTTCCTCAGACTTTGAAGACATTCCTTCCCCATTTTTGTTGTATATAGTTGTTTAGGCATAGGATATTCATTTTATTACATATTTCCCCTGGACTACTTTGAGCTTCATTTCCCGTTTATTTTTGTACATATTTATGTAAAATACATTGTTCTGTTTGTTACATTCCACGCTTCATGCATTTCATTTGTGTGTCATTTGTGTGTCGGCCTCTTTGATAGTTCTTTTCTCAGCCAGTGCATCTCTCCATTGCAAGTCATGTGTCTTGTGGCGTGCATGCTTATGTGGTGTTGTTGCTTGGATGGTTGCGGATGGCAGGATGCACATGTGCCTGACATGTGGGGGTGGGTCCATCAGACACCTTGGTCTGCACGGTATGTTTTCATTAGCATTTACCTGTGTAGCATCACTGTGTGTTTGGCATCAGTGTGGTTGTGGTGGAGGGAGGTGGGCTCCCTGTGGGAGTGTTCCATGGTCATGTTCATAGCACATTAGTTTGTCATTGCTGTGTAAAACCCATGTCGTGCAAACACGTTCACCAGCATGTGCAGTCATACAATGCCTTCTCTCATGTGTTGTTCAACCTCTACCACTGGAACACAGTAGTGGGCCATATTTGCTCTTCCGGAGTGGCAGCACAATTCTCCAGTCTCTGTAAGTCATGCTCACTCTGACTGCCCTACCATCACCAATGCATGGCCCTGTCATGTGATTGTTCACTGACAGGGATTTTGCCACCCAGGTCACTCATGCTCAGGCTGTGACATGCCTGCCCATTGTTTCTGGATCTTGCAACAACCTTTGGTAGGTTTGCTTCTGTCATGGGCACACGTTCAGTCACTGTGCTTTGATGCCTTGCCAATGTGCCACGGGCAACATGCACATGGATTTGCATGCACTTGCCGCATGTGTATGGTGGGGCTGATTAAGGCCTGGAAGGGTGTGTGAGCAGATGCTCTACTCATGGGTGGATCTCTGGTGATTACGGTTGGTTATATTTGTGGACTACAAGTTGGTGTTGCACTTCCTGGTGCTGTCAGAGCACGGAAGTTCAGGTGCACTTCTCAAACCCTAAGGCATTGATCTCATCCGTGACATGCTGCCAATGCACCATACGATGAGCAGGTGTATGTGTGCTCCCCAGTTGCTGGCACATGTCACAGTGGTGTATGGTCACGTAGTCCATGAGGATCTGGGGTTCTTCATCATGGAAGTTCCTCTTCCTCAACATGTCAGTGTCATGTGCCATGCCATGGGTTGAGCCTGTTCCTGCTGTGCAGGCTTTGCCTTCTTGCTGTGAGGTGTTGGTGTTGCCCATATGTGGCTGGGACCACTCTGGGCTCCAGATGCTGGACCACTAGTGGCCTGTGGCATGGCATTACCCCCTGGGCCTGGGGCAGCTGCTTCCGCTGCATGTCCCTTACTCTTTTGGGATGGGACAGCTACTTCTGCTGCACGTCCCTTACCCTTCTGGGCTGGGACAGCTGCTTCTGCTGCACGTCCCTTACCCTTCTGGGCTGGGACAGCTGCTTCTGCTGCACGCCTCTTACCCTTCTGGTTTGGGACAGCTGCTTCTGATGCACATCCCTGGATCCTTGGGGCTCAGAGAGCTGCTTGTGCTGCACGTCTGTGGACCCCTGGGGCTGGGACAGCTGCTTCTGCAGGAGGTTACTGAACCTATTGGGCTGGGACAGCTGCTTCCGCTGCACGTCCATGGATTTTTGGGACTGGGACAACTGCATCCGCAGGACGTCCCTGACCCCGGCCACCTCTGCCCCCTTTCCCTCTTAGTGCCTTTCCACTCATGTTCCAGGTATAAAGGAAAAATGGAAATCACACCAAGCAATTGTCCTAGGCAATTAGAGTGAGGGGCAGTGTACGTGATGGAAGACGTACTTCAGTGGGCCAGCAAGGCTCGAAAGTACCCCAGATGTCAGAAATACGGTATGTGTAATGCACTGGCACCCCAAAAAAGAAACAAATGCGTATGAGAGACCAGGATAGCTTCCGGAAAAAGAAAAAAGCGATATGCAATATTCAGTGGCACCCATCAACGCAAAAAATGCGTATGCGAACCCCGGATAGCTACCCGGTAAGAATAGAGGCATGCGATACACATGGGCACTCTGAGTTGGAAAAAATGCATACGCTTCTCACCGTTAGCCTCGCAAAAAGTAGACGCGTATGCGTGGAGGCAAATCCCCCATCAAAATAAGAAGTTGTACAGTCTCTGAAGTGAACAGATTGCATGGCACCCCAAAATACGCAGTACTCCACACGTCCGTCTCCTCGCCTTTACATGCACGTTCAGAGTTGCTTCTACACGTACTAATGTATCCCTGATTATGGCATGCTCAACCCCTGCACGCAGCACATGTCATGTAAGTTACGCGCTGAGGGCCTTTCCTCAGATTTCACGAGTCCACGCTCATTTTATATGCGCCAATTACCATCACTCTGTCCCAGGCTGCCATTAGAAATATAGATGGAAGACCCACACTCCTGCCTCTGTGCCTTTTTAACTGCCTCCTACAGCCCTGTACTGCCTCCTACCTAGCCATCTGCTGCTGCCTGTCCAGTGTGTGTGTCTGTTGCCCACCTGCACTGCGTTTGGAGTGTCTACTGTCCAGACATTACCTAATCTCCTGTCTTTGGCCCTGTGACCACCTCAGCTGCTTCATCGGACTCCCACTGTGCGATTTCACCAACACTGCTCCACAGTCCAGCTCCAGAACCACCTTGCCCACCCAAACCTGCCTCGGGTGTTGCCATGTCTGCACCATCATCCTCAGACCAGAAGCGGCAACCCCACGTCAGCGAGGCAGAGGGCTGTCAATTTCACCACCAGGGAAGTTGACATCCTGGTGGAGAAGGTCCTGGAGCATTATGATGCCCTCTTCAACAGTGTTATGCAATGCGGCAAGGAAGGACGTCAGCAGATCTGGGATGGGAAAACGGATGCCATCAACGCTGAGGGGGTGGCATCCCGCACCTTCAAGACCATGCACAAGCGCTGGGAGGACCTGAAATCCAGGACCCACAGCAAGACCCTGCGCTGTGTCCAGGCAGGTGCCACTGCCGAGTTGCACCATGCGCATAGGTGCCGGATGTCACCTAACAACATGCAGGTCCTGGAGAAATTCTACCTGGCGCTGCACACCCAGGTCTGCGAGTTACGTGAACATCTGGAGTCGCCTGGTGAGTAGCCATGTGTTGAAATGCTCTACAGTGCATGTGCTCTGTGCATGTCGCAGCATGTTGGCAGTGACCCCCTTAGGCTTGCAGCAAGTCTGCTTCTGAGACGTATGTCTGCATGCATGACCCAGTCATTTCTCTCCATGTGTGCATTCAGACAATATGTATTTTGAATGAGCAATCACTTGCATTGTGTGTTGTAGTGCTGTCTTTCATACCATGCCCATGCAATGTTACTTGTGTCTGAGACATGCCGGGGTGACAAGTGTAACAGTTGAGGGTGTGTTGCCCACGTCATGTGCATGCATGATGTTCATGTGTATGTGCCAAAGATGGGAATGTGTGACTGGGCATCAGTCACGCCTGGCTGCAACACCTGCATTTGGATGTCTGGCTTAGTCACGTAGAGGCATTACAGTTCACAGGACTCTGATGTGATTGGCCATCACACTGCTTGGGGCCTCACAGTTGATGTGTGTGCATGACATGTGTATTTGCTTGTTGCTGGCATGCTGACATGTGCATGTGCAAAAGATGCATGTGTGTGGAGCATACGCAATTGATTGGTTGTGACAGTGGCAAGTAGCATGATGTGAATATGTGGAGTGATGGCCAGGCAGGTGTCTGTATGGATGTGGATTGCATGTCCATGTGTGTGGGTGTGGAGTTTGGTGGTTGTTCACTTGACTAGTCATGTTCATATGAATGTTGGTGTTGCCACGCATGAATTGGTGCAGTACACTGATGTTTCTGTTCTGTGTCTCCTTTTCCACCGTTGCATCTGATTAAGAGGGGCGGAACTAGTGCTGTGCTGTGGAGCATGCCAGCAGGGATGCCTCCACCACACAGGTAAGTCCAAGAAGGTGAAGGTGGGAGTGGACTCTTCAGCAGCGCTGGGGACAGGTGATGCCACACAGGGGCCATCCATGGTGGAAGACACCCCAGAGTCATCCAGGTTGGTGGAGGGGCAGGGCGAGGAGGTGGCAGTTGCAGCCCAGCCCATGAGGTCAGGTGTGGGTGTTGAGGTGGGCATGCCTACTGCAGTCCTGTCCCAGGGGCATGAGGTGGTGCAGGCCACTGTGGAGGTGCCTGTGCAAAATTTAGTCCCTAGGCCATCGGATGCTGAAGTATACGCCTGCTTGGATGCCTCCATCCAGACCCACCACCCCGTGTCCGCTGATGTGTCCACCCAGACTAACACCCCCTTACTATCTGGTGTTGCCATCCGGGATTATGTGCTAACCCTGTAGGACGTGTTGGTGAGGCAGACAGCTGTCATTCGTGATGATGTGCAAGCTACTCGTAGGCTGCTTGCACATCATCACAGTGAGCTAACCAGCCTCATTGGCTGGCTTGCAACATGCCTGTTCTGTGTTGTGCTCTATGGGATGTTCACTGCTCTGACCCCCTCCTCGGCTTTCTCCTCTGTGAACCAGTTGTCCTCCAGCGTGCCTTTCGGCCCAGATACCACCAGGGCCCCCCGTGCACCAGTCCCGCCCACATTGCCCAGTCTGGTGGAGCCAACATCCCTGCCCGAGTTGGGAATCCCAGGCAAATCACCTGAGGTGGTCACTGTGCCTACCCAGGCACTGACACGGTCACCAGCAATGGAGGGACAGCAGGCACCCAGAAGCAGTGCACGTGCCGTACACCCCCGGGTAGCGTCATCAGGTCGGAGGGTGTACACCCATAGCAGGCCCCGGGCACTGTGGCAGCAGGTGGCCACAAGGAGGAGGCTATCTTTTTCAGGGCAGACCATCCAAAGGAGGCAGCTGCGCGGTGTGAGGCGGGAGGCAAACGTGGACCTGAGGGACAGGATCTCTTCCGTGTTCAGAGGATGTGGAGAGCAGATCGGAGCAGAGAGGCAGCGGGCACAGGAAGAGAGGGTTGTGATGGCCAGTACTGAGATTGTGCTGCGTCGGGCAAGGATGCGGGCTGCCATCTTGGAGGCCACTTGTAGGGAGGCCCAAGTGATAGAGACACAAATGCTGGAGACCCTGCAAGCCCTCCAGGCAAGAATGGAGGCCCGCATGAGGGGTGAGGATGTGGCTCTGGACTCAGCCCTAATGGAAAGGCTCAGTGAGATTGGAGAGGAGGAGTTGGACTAGCCCGTTGCCTGTGTACATAGTTCTTTAGGTGTAGGTTTCTTTTGTATTTATTTTCCTCAGACTTTGAAGGCATTCCTTCCCCATTTTTGTTGTATATAGTTATTTAGGCATAGGATATTCATTTTATTACATATTTCCCCTGGACTACTTTGAGCTTCATTTCCCGTTTATTTTTGTACATATTTATGTAAAATACATTGTTCTGTTTGTTACATTCCACGCTTCATGCATTTCATTTGTGTGTCAGCCTCTTTGATAGTTCTTTTCTCAGCCAGTGCATCTCTCCATTGCAAGTCATGTGTCTTGTGACGTGCATGCTTATGTGCTGTTGTTGCTTGGATGGTTGCGGATGGCAGGATGCACATGTGCCTGACATGTGGGGGTGGGTCCATCAGACACCTTGGTCTGCATGGTATGTTTTCATTAGCATTTACCTGTGCAGCATCACTGTGTGTTTGGCATCAGTGTGGTTGTGGTGGAGGGAGGTGGGCTCCCTGTGGCAGTGTTCCATGGTCATGTTCATAGCACATTAGTTTGTCATTGCTGTGTAAAACCCATGTCGTGCAGACACGTTCACCAGCATGAGCAGTCATACAATGCCTTCTCTCATGTGTTGTTCAACCTCTACCACTGGAACACAGTAGTGGGCCATATTTGCTCTTCCGGAGTGGCAGCACAATTCTCCAGTCTCTGTAAGTCATGCTCACTCTGACTGCCCTACCATCACCAATGCATGGCCCTGTCATGTGATTGTTCACTGACAGGGATTTTGCCACCCAGGTCACTGATGCTCAGGCTGTGACATGCCTGCCCATTGTTTCTGGATCTTGCAACAACCTTTGGTAGGTTTGCTTCTGTCATGGGCACACGTTCAGTCACTGTGCTTTGATGCCTTGCCAATGTGCCATGGGCAACATGCACATGCATTTGCATTCACTTGCCGCATGTGTATGGTGGGGCTGATTAAGGCCTGGAAGGGTGTGTGAGCAGATGCTCTACTCATGGGTGGATCTCTGGTGATTACAGTTGGTTATATTTGTGGACTACATGTTGGTGTTGCACTTCCTGGTGCTGTCAGAGCACGGAAGTTCAGGTGAGCTGCAGACATGCATTGCAATGGTATTCTGTGAGACTGTCAGGGGGCTGCCTGGGAGGTGTCACAGGTGAGGGGGGTATGGGTTGTGTCCAGTCTGGAGGGGGCTGCCTGTGGGGGGTGTCACAGGTGTGGGAGGCTGGTGGTTGTGTCCAGTCTGGAGTGGGCTGCCTGTGGGTGGTGACCAGTCTGAAGGGGACTGTCTGTGCGGGGTGTCACATGTGTGGGGTGGGGGCTTGCGGATGGTGGCCAATCTAGAGGGGGCTGCCTGTGGGAAGGGTGTCACAGGTGAGAGGGTCTGGTGGGTGGTGTCCAGTCTGGAGGGGGCTGCCTGTGGGGGGGTGTCACAGGTGAGGGGGGCTGAGGGGTGGTGTCCAGTCTGGAGTGGTCTGCCTGTGGGTGGTGTCCAGTCTGGAGGGGGCTGCCTGTGGGGGTGTCACAGGTGAGGGGGGCTGGGAGGGGGTGTCCAGTCTGGAGGGGGCTGCTTGTGGGGGGTGTCCAGTCTGGAGCGGGCTGCCTGTGGGGGGTCCAGTCTGGAGGGTGCTGCCTGTGGGGGGGGGGTGTCACAGGTGAGAGGGTCTGGTAGGTGGTGTCCAGTCTGGATGGGGCTGTCTGTGGGGGGTGTCACAGGTGAGGGGTCCTGGTGGGTGGTGTCCAGTCTGGAGAGGGCTGCCTGTGGGGGGTGTCACAGGTGAAGGGGCCTGGGGGATGTCACAGGTGTGGAGGGCTGTGGGGTGGTGTCCAGTCTGGAGGGGGGCTGGGGAATGGTGTTCAGTCTGGAGTGGGCTGCCTGTGGGTGGTGTCCAGTCTGGAGTGGACTGCCTGTGAGGGGTGTCAGAGGTGATGGGGGGTGGGGCGTGGTGTCCACTCTGAAGTGGGCTGTCTGTGGGTGGTGTCCAGTCTGGATGGGGCTGCCTGTGGTGGTGTCACAGGTGATGAGGGCTGGGGGGTCCTGTCCAGTCTGGAGGGGGCTGCCTGTGGAGGGTGTCACAGGTGATGGAGGCTGGGGGTGGTGTCCAGTCTGGAGTGGGCTGTCCAGGGCTTTAACTGGGGTAAGTAATTGAGGGGGGGAGCCCTCATTTGGGTGTGTGGCTTGTGGGAGGGGCGTGGCCTAAAAAGTACGCAAACCATAAGGTATGCACACAAACATATCTACATGTTATATATTTGTGTGCATACCTTGCTATGGTTTGTGTACTTTGCAGGCCATCTTTTATAAATATCTGTTTATAAATGATGGCTTGCTAAGTACACAAACCATACTAAGGTACGCACACAAATATATAACATTTATATATATTTGTGTGCATACCTTATGGTTTGCGTAGTTTTCAGGTCATCTTTTTAAACATTTCGGGGTTTAAAAAAGATGACTTGAAAATTCAAGCCATCTTTTATAAACCTCAAAATATTTAAAGGAATCCCCAGGTTCGCCGAGGGTTAAAGCCGCCATGGCGACCTGGGGAAACAAAGAGACAGTAACTGCCTCTGGTGACCCCTCTCGCGAGGGGCCACCAGAGGCAGTTACCTTGACTGATGTAAGTGGCAGCCAGTCACAGCGTCGCTGTGGCTGGCTTCCATTTCTGTCAGCTTGCATGACTTCATGGCGGGCGCATCTCCCGTCGCGGCTGCGGCGGGATAATGTGTCCCGCCAATGTTGTTGCAGTGGGACCGGGGGCCCCGGCCCACTTAAAGCACGGGCGCTGTCTGAGGGTGGTGTCCAGTCTGTAGGGGGCTGCCTGTGGGGGGTGTCCAGTCTGGAGGGTGCTGCCTGTGGTGGGTGTCACATGTGTGGGGGATGGAGGTGGTGTTCAGTCTGGAGGGGGCTGCCTGTGGGGGGTGTCACAGGTGAGGGAGGCTGGGGGGTGGTGTCCAGTCTGGAGGGGGGCTGGTGGGTGTTCAGTCTGGAGTGGGCTGCCTCTGGTTGGTTTCCAATCTGGAGGGGGCTGCCCATGGGGGGGTGTCACAGGTGAGGGGGCTGTTGGGTGGTGTCCAGTCTGGAGGGGGATCCCTGTGGGGGGTGTCATAGGTGAGGGGGATTGAAGGGTGGTGTCCAGTCTGGAGTGGGCTGCCTGTGGGTCTGTCCAGTCTGGAGGGAGTTGCCTGTGGGGGGTGTCACAGGTGAGGGGGCCGGTGGGGGTGTCCAGTTTGGAGGGGGCTGCCTGCGGGCGGTGTCCAGTCTGGAGGGTGCTGCCTGTGGGGGGTGACACAGGTGTGGGGGGGTGTCACAGGTGTGGGGGGCTGAGGGGTGGTGTCCAGTCTGGAGGGGGCTGCCTATGGGGGGTGTTACAGGTGAGGGGGGCTGGTGGTGGTGTCCAGTCTGGAGGGGCCTGCCTGTGCGGGGTTGTCACAGGTGTGGGGGGCTGGTGTCCAGTTTGGAGGGGGCTGCATGTGGCAGTGTCACAGGTGAGGGGGGGTCGTGTCCCATCTGGAGTGGGCTGCCTGTGGGTGGTGACTAGTCTGGAGGCGACTGGCTGTGGCGGGTGTCACAGGTGATGGGGTCGGGGGGTGGTGTCCGGTCTGGAGTGGGCTGTCTGAGGGTGGTGTCAAGTCTGGAGGGGGCTGCCTGTCGGGGTGTCACAGGTGAGGGAGGCTGGGAGGGGTGTCCAGTCTGGAGGGGGCTGCCTGTGGGGGTGTCCAGTCTGGATGGGGCTGCCTTTGGGGGGTGTCACAGGTGACGGGGGCTGGGGGTGGTGTCCAGTCTGGAGTGGGCTGTCTGTGGGTGGTGTCCAGTCTGGAGGGGGCTGCCTGTAGGGGATTCACAGGTGAGGGAGGCTGGGAGTGATGTCCAGTCTGGAGGGGGCTGCCTGTGGGGGTGTCCAGTCTGGATGGGGCTGCCTGTGGGTGGTGTCACAAGTGTTGGGGATTGGGGGGTGGTGTCCAGTCTGGAGGGGGGCTAGTGGGTGGTGTCCAATCTGGAGGGGGCTGCTTGTGGGGGGTGTCACAGGTGAGGGTGGTTGGGGGTTGGTGTCCAGTCTGGAGTGGGTTGCCTGTGGGTGATGTCCAGTCTGGAGGGGGCTGCCTGTGGGGGGTGTCACAGGTGAGGGTGGTTGGGGGTTGGGGTCCAGTCTGGAGTGGGCTGCCTGTGGGGGGTGTAACAGGTGAGGGGGCTGGGGGTTGTGTCCAGTCTGGAGGGGGCTGCCTGTGGGGGTGTCACAGGTGTGGGGGGGTTGGGGGTAGTGTCCAGTCTGGAGGGGGCATAGCGGTGTGATGTACAGCCTTGAGGAGGCCGCCTGTGGGGGGTATCACAGGTGAGGGGGGGTGGTGTCTGGCCTACAGTGGTTGATGTGCAGTACGGGGATATGCGAACAGGATGGGTGCCGACGATGTAGGGGGGACTCATGTTTTGGTAAGGGGTGTAGCCTCCACTTACGAGGGGGGCCCGCATTATCGCTGGGGTGCAGCCTGGCGTTGCGAAGGAGGGCATGATATTTCACTGGGGTGCAGCCTGGCGTTTCAAAGGAGGGCACGCAATTTCACAGGGGTGCAGCCTGGCGTTGCGAGGGAGGGCACACGTTTTCTCTGGGTTGTGGCGTGGCTTGTGAGGTGAGACATGCGATTTCCCTGAGGTGTAGCCTGGGCTTGCAAGTGAGGGCACGCATTTTCTCTAGTGTGCGGCCTGGGCTTGCGAGGTGAGGTACGCGATTTCGCTGGGGTGTGGCCTGGGCTTGCGAGGGAGGGCATGTGTTTTCTCTGGGGTGCAGCCTGGGCTTACAAGGTGAGGCGCGTGATTTTGCTGGGGTGCAGCCTGGGCTTGCGATGAAGGGCACGCATTTTCTCTGGGGTGCGGTCTGGGCTTGCGAGGTGAGGCACGCTACAAACATCACGGGGGACGAGTGAGGGTGGGGGTTGCATACCAACATCACAAGGGACGAGGGAGGGGGCTTCATACGAACATACCAACATCACAGGGGATGAGGGAGGGTGTGGGGGGTGCATACAAACATCATGGGGGACAAGGTAGGGTGGGGGGTGCATGCGAACATCACGGGGGATGAGGGAGGGTTGAGGTGTGCATACAAACATCAAGGGGGATGAGGGAGGGTGGGGGGTGCATAAAACACCACAGGGGACGAGGGAGGGTAGGGGGTGCTCAAAAATATCACAGGGGACGAGGGAGGGTGGGGGGTGCTCACAAAAGTCATGTGGGGACGAAAGAGCGTGGGGGGTGCATACAACATCACAGCGATGAGGGAGGGTGGGGTGGTGCATACAAACATTACAGGGGATGAGGGAGGGTGGGGGGTGCATATAAACATCACACGGGATGAGGGAGGATGGGCACCTAACCATCTGGTAACGAACAGGGAACAAACAGGGGCCTTAGAAGGTCGGCCTTGGAGAGGGGGGCCGAAGTCCACCTGCCGGCGTCCGAATTGGCCCTTAACAGCAGCCCAAAGGCCAATCATGCTACAGCAAGCTGTGGCAGGTGGGAACAAAGGGGAGGATTTAGCGTGCCACCATCTTGGAAGGTGGTAGGCAGCACACAGAGCTGGTATGGCCGTGCAACAGTACAAAATGAAGCCATGAAAATCCATGGCGCGCACTCACCATGCAGGGTGAAATATGCCGGTAAAGTTCAGGAGTGCGCACATTGCAATTCGCGTGCTTCCAATGTCGAGCAGGCAGCAAGCTCCAAGTGGAGCATGCTAGGGTCCAAAAACAGCAGCAGTTCCCAGTGAGCGAGCGCAGCCTCATGAGGAGATTCAGGTCCCCGGAAGATGATGGGGAGGCAGGTCCGATGAAGGAAGAGGGAAGATTGTGACGATTGGACATCACACGATAGCGACAATTGGAGCCTTGCTCTCCTCAGACAAGCTCTTGGCGTTCCAGGAGCTAGAGGAAGCATTTGGGGTACACAGAGGGCAGTTCATAAAGCACTCCTGAATAATATACGAGGTAAAAATAAAATGGCCGGATTTTCCAGGTCCGCGCAAAGAGAATGGTGTACTAGGGCTGTTATATGATGTGTCGGACAGTGGGCATGGAGTGTCTAGACTGTACCAGGGGCTGCTCGAGGCGTTAGCCAAGGACATAACCAGGGGGAAGAGCACATGGGAATCTGAAGTGGGCAAGGAGCTTACGGTATTAGAGTGGTCTAAAGCGTTTCTGTACCCAAAGGAAGTCTCACAGAATGCCAGACTAAAATTGACGCAATTCTACATTCCTCACAGGGCATACATACACCACAGCTATTATCGTGCTTCCTGGGCTCAGAAGAAAGGGGGTGCTAGAGATGTGGCATGGGCAGGGTGGGGATTGCGCACATGTTCTGGACCTGCCCAGTGATTCAGGAGTTCTGGCAAAACATGGAATCAAGACTGAGAAAGGGGGGCATAACAGGATACAAATGAATTCCTGAAGCTTGCCTTTCAGGGTGTTTGTGCGCCCCAAGGGGGCTAAGCCAGAAAGCAGAATGGTGGATCTGGCCTGGGTACTAGCAAAGAGAAGGACCGCCATGGCATGGAAGTCACGTGAAGGTCCAAATATAGATAGATGGTGCGCAGATCTAAATAAAACGTTGGTCTATGGCAGAAGCTACGGTATGGTATGATGCAATGCAAATGGGGAGAAGGGAAAGCTCAGACGACATAATGGTCTGGAATGCCTACGTACATACACTGTTTACCTCACCCGATGACAGACCTCCCTGAATTCCCGAAGTTGATCGATGAGACGGGAGGGGAGGGGATCTGGGGGGGGGGGGGGAGTGTGGGGGCAGATTCAGGAGATGCGAGGGATCGCGAAAAATTCAACAGAAATTAACCCTAAATGGGGAGGAAATGCCATTGAGCTTTCAGTAGATCGTAGCCGTGGTTTTAGTTTGTTTGGTTGAGGTTTGGGTGGTATGTTGGGAAAAGGGTGGACTGTTGGGGAAAGGGTGTGCAGGGAGGGGAGAACTGATGAATATGAAATGTATTATGTGGAATAGAATACTGTACTGTGATAAGACATCTGAAATACATAATAAACATATTTAAACAAAAAAGTATAGGAATGCGCTCCTAGGGCAGGACAATGCATTGACATGCCCAGTAGCAGCAACAAAAAAAAAAAAAAAATCGGATGCACTTTCTCCTGTTTTGGGCCTGTGTAGAAGACTTCCTTGCCGCTTGCATAATTTTTATAGATAATCCATGATAGTTTAGAGTGAGATGCTCAGGACGTATACAGCTAAGCAATCGAGGGGAGGGATGGAGTACTCTCCTGCTGCTGATGTAAGAGACTGTGCGCTGGGGAAGAGCAATCTGACCTTCCTTCTGGTCTTTGTCTAATCCCCCTATCATGTCTCGGTCTGTGCCCTTCCCTAAACTCCCTTGGGCATGCCATCCTAGTCTCTCGTCCTCACTTCCTCCGAAGTCATCGTTCGACTCAGTGTCTCTGCCGTCACTGTCAATATTGTCTTGGAAGCTCAGTCTTCTTAACACCGTGCCTCCCCTCGGTCCTTCTTCTATGTCAATCATGCTTGTGCAGTCCCCCCTCATGAAGGATCCGGTATTGCTTGTGCTTGGCAGCGTAGCCGTCCTATCATATCTCTTGCTTCGCTCTCGCTCCACTTGCTCTTCCCTCTCCATGTTATCGTCAAAATCCAAATTTACTGATAGACAAATGGATCCTAGGTATGATGTCCTAGGAAGTTGGAAGGACCTTGCATGAAATACAACACATAATATTCCTATGAATGAAATTCATATATTGTAACAATTAATTTCAATTTTCTAGACATTTCATATGTTCAATCTTCTTGACGACTGTTGTGTAACTCAAAAGAAGTTCTTTATTTCCAGAGACACATGTGCGTCATTCATAGCTTGTCCAATCTTCAGGGATTCAATTCTACAAAAATAAATAAATAAGACCATCTCTATAACTCTGTGTTGTAAAAAATAGTGTAATATCTAGCATACAGTTTGATTTCTGAATCATTTGAAATTTCAAAGTTTTTTACTTGACCGCTGTGTCATGGTAAAAATGGAGTTGTTTGTCCTCTGGAATTCTGGTAAGTATACAGCTTGCTTGCTGAGGATCCTTAATTTTGATCCTAAAATGATATTGAAAATGTATGTATTCTTCTAAGTATACTTTTCCTTCTTTAAACATGGTTGTGCAAACATAGAAAATCTTTGTCGGAAGTTCCCTACCTGTTCTTGATCTATGGAGTGTCCTCTCCTATATATGGTGGTTTTGGCCTGTAATAAGGTTGTTTTGTTAATAAAAGAAAGAAACTAATTTGGTAAGACTCATGGACTATTTCCTGCAATGTGTCTCCTCCTCACTTACCACAATGCCTTTGTGTAGCCATATGACATCGGTGAGATTGCTCAAGCAAGTTGATCCTCTGTGTCAATATGGCTTTATAGTTTTGAAAATGACACCGACTACGGCAGCATGACGATGTCATCGGCCTGATGATGTCATCGCGTGCTGGTCGCCAATTTACATTGTTGTAAACACTGAAAACCTTATACGGCTTGAACGGTTCTCACAAATTGTGTATCCATTTGAATCCGGGTGCTTTTACACTGATTGTGTGTACTTATATCCATATACAAGTGTCTAGGCAATTGTCTGTGTAAGAATTCATCAATTGTCCTCCTACAAAATATTTCTTAATATAATAGTTACAATTTGCACATAACAGTATTCCCTTATCATATGAGAGAAGATATATTTTATGTTGTAATTGGTCTAGGATTAAATTCATGTCCAGAATACTGATACCACATGTTTGATTTACACACAACATTCCTGCTTCAATAATATGACAGGACATGACCGTCAAATTACAATCAGTTCAACATTCTATTTACACCCAACATTAATTACACATGGTATTGTACAATTCAGTTTCATGTTAATTGAGTGTTATATTTTTACCAGAATAAGTTTCAAGGTTGGTAATCTTGTGTGGAATATTTCTTGATCACAGTAGTCACTGGGCCTCATTACGACCCTGGCGCTAAGGGGTCTGCGCCAGCGTTAGCTGCGCGGACCCCTTACCGCCAACTACGAGTTCCTGGAGCGCCATGGTCATTTTTCCGCCCGCTTTTTGCGGGCGGAAAAATCCATGGCGCTCTGGGACCTTGGTGTTAATTACGCCACCGTATTTTACGGTGGCGTAATTAACTCCTTCCCCACTCCCATTGAGCCCTATGGGGCCGAAATGGGAATGGGGAAGGGTAAATGGGTCAATGGGGACTTACCGCCCCGCCGACCTCGGAATGGGGCGGTAAGTCCGCCATCCGCCATGGCGTAAAGGGACTTTGCGCCATGGCCGGAAAGTCCGTCGATGGCGGAAAAAATCCGCCAGGGTCGTAATGAGGGCCACTGTGTTCCCGGTGACAATATAACACATTTCACTGAGTATTTCTTGTTTAAATAAAGCATGCAAAATAACAATGTTCGTTCATGCCTTTCGGATGTAATGAGTTCAATGTGGCTATCCAGTATATCTCCCGTTGATCTAACAATTTAGAAAGATTGCATCCCCAATCAATCGATTACTTCTAAGATCTGAAATCTCATCTGTGATGCCTGTTGTTTAGCTTCTTGGAAGTGGCGTGTCACCGGTGATTTGATATTGCCTGTGTGAATGTTGGAGAGATGATCATTCCAACGTATTTTTACTTTTCGTATCGATTGTCCTACATAGTACTTGCCACAAGGCATTTGATACTGTGGACAATATTCTTTCTGTAACATGTTCCAAAATATTTCAAGTATACTTTTCTACCTGAGTTGGGGTGAAATACTAAGTTGCCTTTATGTACCAGGCTGCAGTTAGAGTATTGTAAGCATGGGAAGGTTCTACATCGTTTTGTTTTCTCTCTATCAACCCAACTTTACTCTCACTTTTCTCATTGCGCGCTCTTCCTCCTCCTTCCACTGTTGCTGTTACGAGCCGTTCCATTTCCAACTTCTTCTTTTCCCTCTTTATTTGTACTTTCCTTCTTCTCGTTTGATCCTCCCTTTCTCTCGCTATTTCCTCAAGCTCTCGCTGCCTTCATATCTCTTGTTTTTGCGCGTTCTTGCTCTTCTGCCTTCTATTTTTCTCTTCGCACCCTCTCACGCTCCTTCTTTTCTTCCTTATCTCATCTGTTTACCTATTCCATTATCTCTGCCCACTCCATCACTTCACCTGTGTCCTTACGACCCATTGCTTCAATGGTTGGTCCCCCCGCTTCTACCGTTGTTTTCCCAAGTAGTTTAAGCAATATTGGTCCTCCCACCCACTCATTCCATGCTATATTCTCCAGTCCTTCCTTTTTGTCCTCTGTTCCCAGGTCACTCTCCTTTATGCGCGTTTGTATCTTGCTGCGCTCTCTCTTTTCTCCTCCTGCGTTTTCTGTCCCTGCAGCTGTTTGTCCAGCCTGTATTTGCCCCTCCCTTCTGCTGTATGCTGGGGGTGCAAATATTGGGGTTGTGTACCCTGCCAGCCGCTGTTCTCAATCCCCTTGCTGGATTGTGCCCCTGCTGTTGCCCCTTCGTTCTCATGTTCAGGAGGGGCAGTGGGAGCGGGGGCCGAGGGCTTTTCACCCGGGGCCTCCTGTTGGTTGAGAATTCATTCGTGCTGCGCTACATCCCTTCGTCATCCTGGAACATGTTCCACAATTCAAATATCGCCATTCGTTTGCTCAATTTCTTCCCCTTGTAGACCTCTTGTATATGTGTATGTCATGATTGCGGCACATATTTGGAGAAGCTCCCACCTTTTGGCCATGGTTTAGGCAGTTTACTGTCTGTGCTCCGTGTCCATTCTGCGCTATATATTTACACATATTGCCCTTATGTTGCAGACGGGACCTGTACATGTGCTGTAGGGGTGTGTCCACTGCATTGTTTCCAACATACATTGCTTTAATACTTACTTGACCCCAATTTGGGGCTTTCAACACTTCTGCTGTTATTTATTAAATACACTTTATTTTGCTAACTTTCAAATTTGTATAGATAACAATTCTCTTCACAACATCACAAGCCTCTCAACCAATTTCTTAGGCATGCTCCGCGCACCGCCCTGTACAATTCTCCACCTTTCCAAGCTTGCTCACCACTCTCGCACTTGCGCCTTCCGCGCACCGCCACAACGCAATGCAACTTCATTAATCCTTGATAATAAAAAAAGTTCGGAACCTCCTCGTGCTCTCCTAATCCTATACACAGACCTCACTGGTTATGTCACCTATACAATGCATAAGTAAAGGAAACAAACAACTTACAGATCTCACAATACCATTTCCCAATGACACAAACATACCCACGGCCGTCGTCCAGCCTTGCAACAGGGGATACCAATATTTCACATGCTCAATCTGTACCTACAGCATCGCCTTGTAGATAAAACGCCTAAGCGACACTTAACCCGAAGAACACTTTCCGCGGTTCAAGCTAGCTTCAGTTGCTAAGCCCAATACCTGGGGATACCATCATCCCTGGTCCGTGCTAAAATGCCCAATCCACAGGAAATTCAATATTTACATAACGTCTGTCACCCATACCCTTAAGTCAATAGTCTAGGCTAACTGCCTCAACCTTTTACCTCAAGATTGAATGTTCTCTAACCACGAACAAATGACATCTACCTCCGCTCCTTGCTCAATGATACTTGACAATACTCAACAATACAAAATAATACTCATCACCCCCCCAACCCGAACCCAACATCTCTTCACCACCTCTCCTAGTTGCCGTATGGCTGAGTCAATACTTAGAAGCTGTGATGCGCTGACGCTGCTCGGCCACCGGCTCTTCCCAAAGCTGCCACTCCACCCTTCTGGTCTGCTGGGCTTCTCACGGACCGCGGGCAGGATTTTCTCCAATGTTGCTCCGGACGGCATATGCACGGGGTGCACCTCCGTGTGACTCTTGCGCTCCGTGGTTCACCTCACAGTCCTCCAGGCATTGTGATGGAAGTGGAGGCTTTGTGCCGAACAAACGTAGCAAACCATCCTCTGCTACCAATTTGTAAAGGTATGCCAGAGGACCGAGGTTCGTGTTACACAGTCACCGTTCAGCAGAGTGCCCCAGGCCCAACAAACCGTTCCCTGGCAATGACGGAGGACTCAGCCATAGGCAAGTTAGAACTGTCCTTTATTTTCCATAACAAACAGAGATCATACAGGACAACAAAATCTCCAGCAATCACAGCTCCTGAGCCCATGTCATGGGTTTTTATTACATAATTGCGTCACACTTGCTGACCTTTCCCCAAAAACCTTAGAGCCCATTCTAGTGGGTGCCAGGGGTGATATTACCTATGGAGGTCGCCTGTATATGTGGCCTGGCTGGTGCTTCCATGTCAGGTGGCATCCCCTGAGACGTCCCAAAAAACTATTGCATTGTTGCAGAGTCCCAGGACTACCATTGTTTGTTTTGTTTGTTTGTTTGTTTATTTATTTGTTGTGCGCACCGGACCCTGAGGTAGCAGGGCGCAAGAGACAAGGAGGTTTACAGCTTGGTTCCAGAAGTTACAAGTTACAGAACACGCAAATTACAGAGTAGGCAGTTTTGTCTCTACAAGTGAGACAGGTATAAGTGCAGATATAGCGCCACCAAACAATCAAATCAATGGCGGGCAAGATAGCAAGTCAGGTAGAGTGTAAGTGGAGGTACGAGAGGTGGAGTGCCATTTATGTTGCATTCTCGGTGAGCCATTTTATGGTATTTTTTCTGAAGTTGTAGAACGTTTGGTTGGATCTAAGTGCAGGTGGTAGGGCGTTCCATAACTGAGCTGCCTTGACTGGGAAGCTGGAACCTCCAATAGTGGTAAACTTAAATCTGGGCACTAGGAGGCAGTTAGGGCTGACTGTCCTTGTGGGTCTGGAGGGATTCTTCCTATTGAAGTGTTCTGAAAGGTAACTTGGGGCTTTGTTGTTTAAGCATTTATGGATGATGGAGACAGATTTAAGGTTGATTTTTTCTTGAGTAGAGAGCCATTTGTGTTTGCGTCTTATTTCTGATATATGTGCTCTTCTCGGGATGCTTAAGGCTGCTCTAAGTGCATTATCTTGGAGCACTTGAATTCTATTGATGATTTGTTTGGTTGTCCCTATGTAAAGGGCGTTACAGTAATCTAGTTTAGATAAGATGAGGGCTCTGGCTAGGATAAGGCAACTGTCATCTGATAAGAAATGTTTCCCAGCACGTATTAATTTACATGTATAGGCCGTAGATGAGGCCAGTGAGTTCACCTGTTTGGTTAAGGATAGTGTTGCATCAAGGTAGAAACCTAAGGTTTTTACTTCTCTGGCGACCTTAATAGTGTTGCCATCGATGATGAAGGCTGAGTAGTTTTGGTTGAGTTTGGCGATGCGGGCTGCCGTGCCCAGGATGATAAGCTCTGTTTTGTCATTGTTCAAGCATAGGCCATGGTTGGCCATCCATGCTTGAACGATGCTATAGACTCTGTTCACCAGAGCCAGGTCTTCAACATAATCCCCAGTAAGTGGTAAGAGAATCTGGGTATCGTCTGCGTAGTTGGTATAAGTGACACCCAGATTATCGAGGTCGTCGAAGAGTGGCTTGGTGAAGATATTATAGAGTGTTGGCGAGACACAGGAACCCTGTGGCACTCCGCAGGTGATAGGGATCGGGTCTGCTGCCGCTGCGGGGGAGAACACCCTCATGGTCCTGTCACTAAGGAATGACTGTATCCAGACTATAGCCTCCCCTGAGAAGTGGGCCGCCAAGTCCAAGTGATTGCATAGGACTCTGTGGTCCACCAAATCAAAGGCGGCTGAGAGGTCCAGAAGGAGAAGGAGAGCTAGTTTGCCCTTGTCTCTGAGTGAGTCTATTTGGGCCTTTAGGTCAATCAGGGCAGTTTCTGTGCCGTGTTGCGGACGGAAACCGGATTGGCGTGTTCCGAGGAGATGGTTTATCTCAAGGAAATTCTGGATTTGGGTGTACGCTACTTTGTCTAAAATTTTTAGTAAGAAAGGCACTGTGGTGATGGGTCGGTAATTTGTGGGGATGTTGGGGTCCAAGGTTTGTTTTTTCAGGAGAGGGAGTACCCAGGATTCTTTTAGGTTGCGGGGGATGGTGCCCGTAGTGAAGGAGGCATGAATAAGTTTTGTGATGAAGGAGGCTAGATCTCTAGCCGCGTCTTTTATCAGTTGTGCGGGGCATTGGTCTCCTTTGCAATTAGAGGGTTTAAGAGTCAGAATGGTCTTTTCTACCTCAAATACTGAGACCTTGGAGAAGTGGAATTGGGTAGGTTTTTTAGGTTTGGATGTGGGGGTTTTATCCACGGGAGGTTGGGTTGGTAACGAGACTTTCTTTAGGGCAATTTTAGTTTGGAGGTTGGCCACTTTGTTGGTTAGTGCCAGTTGTATGTCAGTACACCAAGTTTTATCTTTGATGGAGTGCTGCGATAGGAGTTTCCAGTTCTTTTAGGATGGAGAATAGCTCCTTCATACTGGAGTTGGCTTGGGTGATCCTATTGTTATAGGTTTCTTGTTTGGTTAGGATAATATCTCTTTTGTATTGTGAGGAGATGTTTATTAGGTTAGTTTTGTTTTCAGCGGTAGGATGCCGTTTCCATGCTGTTTCACATTTTCTTTTCTGTAGTCTTAAGTTTTTTAAGTGGGGTGTAAACCAGGAGTTTAGATGCTTTTTTGGTTTACTGTTTCTAAATTTAAGTGGAGCAACTTTATCAAGGGCAGTGGACATAGCGTTATTGAATTCCTCCACTAAGATGCCTGGGTCGGTATGGTCAGGTAGAGAATTAAGTTTGGGTAGGATGTGAGGCAGAATATTGTCCACTGTGATATTTTTCTTATTTCTGGTTAAAGTGGGTATGGCGGGGGTAGGGGTGAGAGTTGTGGTTCTTTTAGTGTTGAGGGTAAAGGAGATAAGGTAATGGTCTGTCCATATTTGGGGGGCAATGGCTGTTATAGTGGGGTTACAGTTATGACTGGCAATCCAGTCTAGAGTTCTCCCTTTAGTATGTGTAGGATTATTCACAGTCTGCGTGAAGCCTAGTTCTGACAAGGTATTAGCTCTGGCAGTAGCCTGGAGGTCATTGATATCGTTGTACCCTAGGTTGAAGTCTCCTAACACTAAGGTTTGAGAGGAGTTTTTTAGCTTCTCAGAGATAACAGAGGTGATATCTTCGTTGAAGGTATTGGTCGGGCCTGGCGGTCTGTAGAGGAGGTAAATATTAAGTGTTTGGGAGTTGGCAGTGGGTAGTTTGATGGAGATAAGCTCACAGGATTTAAGGTGGGGTGTGGAGGTGATTCTCATAGAGAGGTTGGATTTGGCGATAATTGCTATTCCTCCACCTCGTGCGTCTGGTCTGTCAGCTCTAAGGATGGTATACTTTTCTGGGACTGCTAGGATGAGTGCAGGACCTGCTGCCTCATGGAGCCATGTTTCAGTAATGGCGATGAAATCAAGGTCGTTTTCGCGTATGACATCTGCTATGTCGGTAGCATGAGCGACTAGAGATCTGGCATTGATCAATGCAGCTTTTAATTCAGGTTCTGGCTGCACTGTGAGGGGGAGGTTGGCTATATGTTTATTAATTTTATGGTGGAGTTTGTGCCTGGAAGGGGCAGTAGTTTCCAATGGTGGGAGTGATTTGGGTCGGAGGTGTTCCAGGTTGATATTGTATTGATGATGGGTTCGTATATTTTGGGTAGTCGAGCCCGGAGTCTAAAGTTCCTCTGTGCTAGATTGCAAGGTTTGGAAGAAGGTTGTATGTAGGCTCCTAGGCCTTCTATGGGCAGAAATGTAGGCATGGTCATATAGACGATAGTAAGTATAGCTATCAGATTGGTGAGTAATGTTTGGTGGGCTAGGTTAGGCAGGTAGGAGTACATAGTGTTACTTCTAGTTAAGCTAGGGGACTAGACTTAAATGCTGTGGTTGGATACTGGGCAGAGTAGGCTAAGTACGGTCATCAAGTACTAGGCAGGATGAGTGTGGTAATCAGATACTGGGCTAAATGCAACAGGCAATTACTGGGCTAAATGCAACAGGCAAATACTGGGCTAAATGCAACAGGCAAATACTGGGCTAGATGCAGCATCAAATACTGGGCTAAATGCAGCATCAAATACTGGGCTAGATGCAACAGGCAAATACTGGGCTAGATGCAACAGGCAAATACTGGGCTAAATGCAACAGGCAAATACTGGCAAATACTGGGCTAAATGCAACAGGCAAATACTGGGCTAAATGCAACAGGCAAGTACTGGGCTAGATGCAACAGGCAAATACTGGGCTAAATGCAGCATCAAATACTGGGCTAAATGCAACAGGCAAATACTGGGTGAAGAAGAGGCTAGATACAGTGGTCTGAGTGTTTAGGAATGGATGGAAAACTGTGCTGATAAGGGTGCCTTGGTGCTTTGGGCATGTGTGGTCAACCATGTGGTCAATCAGCGTAGGCATTTTGGAGGGAGGCAGAAATGCTAGGGCTAGCAGCCACCGAGGATGCGATACATATGGAACGGGGCAGCATACATGGTGCACAATACGCGGAAGGACTAAGGTTAAAGTTTAGTAGATGGGTGCAGTAGGTCACCCAAAAGTGACGTTAGCAGCATGTACATGTGTATTAATGTGTACAAAGTTGTTCATGCACAATCTGAAGCTATAAGTGTTGCAGTGCAGCTGTACTGTAGGCTTAGCTGGAAGGTGGTGGCATATGCCAGCTATGGAGCGTGTTGGTGACGCTTACCTATGCTAATGTCAGGTTTGCAGTTCACAGCTCGATCATTGGGAGAATCGAAGGGCAATGGTCCCAGTCTAGCCTCTAGCCATTCTCTGGACAGGCTCGGGACAGGACCTGCTCCTTTGTGTGTGCTCCTTCGTGGGCTGGTCCGGCGTTCGCCTTCCGGCGAGCGATTGGCTGGGAAGGCAGAGGTGTGAGCCAATCGGTGCCAGGCAGGCACCAGAGGGAGATTGGTGAGTCAGGCAGCAGCGTTGCAAAGCCCGGCGGCCATCTTGGGATGGGGGCAGCCTCGTGTGAGGCAATGGAGGCACAAAAAGCAGTGCACAATGCGGGCACTTAGGGCAGATTATAAGCACTAAATATATTTTACAGTGCTTGCAGTCGCATGCCCAATATTCTGGGGCAGCGATTCGATTCGATTCCATTGGCCCTTGCCCATTACCCTGCACCCCAGGATGTGTGCTCCCCGATTGGCTGTAGTGGCTCTCCTCAGGCCTGGGACCCTGCTCTGATCTCAGCGCTCTGTGTACCTTTCAAAGTTAATGAGAAAGAATGCATGTCCCAGTTGTTGCCACTGGTATAGCCACCTAGCCTTAGAGAATGCCTGTGGATTGCAACGTTTGTTGGGTAACACATGTATCAGTTTTTGCCTGCTTCGCTGGGAACAGCTTCTCTTCCCACCACGGGTAAATGGCTATTGTTCGGCTCTGCCGAGTCACGTGGGTGAGGACCGCAAAACTGAACTCTTTGATCTGCAATTAGTGAGGGTTCACTCTGTTATTTTGCAGGTGGCTCCTTGCCCCTGAAGTCAGGAATGTTCCACCTTGTCCTTGGCTGCGAGGACTGGCCCTTCGCTTCGTGTTGCAGAATCTGCATCTCTTAATTCCTTATTCTGAGGCCTATTGCTTCGTGCAATTTCACTACAGTCGTTCTATGGTTTCTTTATTTATGTATATATTGTACTTCTTTCTCTTGAGGCTAGTAGCATTCGGCTCTTCCAGGTTCTTTATACGTCCCTAATGTTCCATATGCTTAGTTACAATAAGCGGCTGCAAGCTTGCTCTGTGTGACTCTTGGTTTCTTGCGTTTGTGTTTGGCTAGTTAAAGAAAAAGGCTTCTGACAATATGTACATGTATGTGTCCTCTGTCTACAGAACAGCGCATGCATGCTCTTGGTGTGTGCACGTGCGTTTCTCTGTAGCTTCATGCAGGGATGCACATTTTCTTCGTGACTAACGTTACTACATTGTGGTGTCACTAATGACGTCAGTAAGGCTGGATGTTTATCATTAGTCAACCTCGTCCAATTATGTGGCCCCTTTATCCCTGAAGACATCAGCTGGATAGGGTTTGAATGGTTGTCTAAGAGAATATCTGCTTGCATACGTAGAATGTACTTGCCCTCCTGCGGGCTGGCTGAACAGTGACTGGCATTTCTTGTTTCTCAGTCTCCGGTCTGTCATACATATAGGGGACACGAGGGCCATTCCACGGATCTTCTCTTCACCAGTGCTTTCTAGCTCCACGGTGGCCTCTCTGATTACACTGTGGTTTCTAAGGGCAGCCTTTGGTTCCACCTCCACCACCTGACAGTTGAGGTGACGTCACTGCTGAACCAGCAGTAGCTGGAACTTGATTGCTGACCGCATGGTTTGGGGGTGTAAGTTTCATGGATCCTCCCAGTTTTGCACTGATTTGTTTCTAAAGAGATAACTCCCGCAGGTTTGGCTTTACATCTTTAAGACGTTTCTAGTACCGGCCTCAAAGGCGTCACCTTTGCCGACGCTCGGCCCCGGGTAATGCCACTGGCACTGTGAGACGTTTAGCAATGATGGCCACTCGCTTGGAGGCTTGTGTCCGTTTTTTGGTGGGTGTTCTTTGGGGCTGCGCAGATATGTATACATGTGGTGGTTATTCATATTTTAGAACTGCCACCCCAGCCCCAGTACTCACTGCTTCTTTCCGAAGGACTCAGACAGTGAATTGATCCATGTACAGTGAATATTGCCACAGATTCCCTGGTCCCTGTGAGTGGTCTTTAGGGCCCAAAGCACGCGCGGCGCTGCTGCAGAATCTCTATCCATGTATTCTTTTAATATTTATCTATCAAAATAAAAAGAGGTAGGATAGTAGCATGTAGATGAAATACAGGTGTTGTGGGGGCCATCTATGGGCATCCAGCCAGCCCCCTCAGGGGGGTGCCGGGGACAGGTCGGGCCATACCCTTGACTATGCGGACCCTAGCCACCTTGCTGGCACGAGGGTCCCATTGCATCATAGCCTGCAGGCCTGTGCTCACACGGTGTGGGCCTGCAGGCCTTAATGAGACTCAGACTCAGTTGTTCCCTTCTGGAGTCTGCAGCTGGCCTGAGGCACATGCCTGCAGTTGCTCCTTTTATTTGCTTGGGCCATGAAACAGGGCAATACACATGGGGGGGCCACGCATAACACTGCCCATCTTAAAAGCCAATACACATGGGAGGGTACCACACCACACTTGTCCTTTTTCATAACAAACAAACAAATGTTACTGAAATACAAACTGATTCCCCCCGCTACCGAACGACAACATTTAGCCAACTGTAGAATCGACAAATCGTGGGATGAACCATGGACACATACATGGGGACTCAGATAATTGCAGACATATCACATATACTAAAGACTCTACATAAACCCAGCGGGTGACAGGGTTGGTGAACTGCTGATGGTATACGGGCAGTTCTACTCAATCTTACAAGACCCTTTATTCACCTGGGGTACGTGGAACTTCAACCACTGAATGACATTGTGGTTAGCTGTCGGCACCATCACGAGCATGCCCAGACTGCGGGAACACAGCTTTGCATCCAATTGAAATGGGGCCACGTCATGCATACATAACTTCCAATGCCGGCTCACAGTATCAGAACACATTTACTGAGTCCTCCCTGAGCACTTGCAGGACTGCAGGGGACGAGTTCACTTCACCTCTGTGCCCGTTCAGGGTCGTCACTACCATGGGTCAAGGTCCGTACATGGCACAGTTGAAACAGCCAGCAAAGCCTCACCTGGGATCACCAGGGGCCACATCAGCTTTGTCCCTTACTGTTGGGGCAGGCAGGGAAACGCGGGTAACAGGGCGTCTAGGCTGTGCCACATGATGGTGACAGGGCATGGGGTGACAGCATGTTGGCTTGGCAGGGTGACATCAGTGGAAAGGTGTCAGGCCACTTGCTCTACCTGGAGTGGCACCAGTCACATACCCCACACCCCTTTTTGTAGGGGTTGTGGGCAGGACGCTGCCGGTATCAGAGGGCTCACAAGCACTGTTACAGCGCTGCAGCCCTCCTTAGCTCATCGTACTTCTTGGTGGCGAGTGTGGTGCAGCGAGACGTTGGTTGGCCTGACACACGTGACAGGGTGTTTGACCTATTTCTATTCCCCCAGGCCGTAGTCACATTGCAGACCAGAGTTGGCAGTAAGCTACTTTTACATGAAGGCATGGGTCAGTCCAGTTCTGTATTGCGCCTGCACTTAATCTCCTTTCTCCTTCCTCGACAGACACTGACACTAGCCCCGGGGACACTAGGTACACCTTCTGTTTATTATCCTCTTCTTGGCAGTCAACGTCCACAGCCAGGGTGCAGGGGTAGCACCGGCATGGTAGGTGCAAGCCGGCGTGGTCACTGGCATGGTAGGAAGCAAACCTATTCTGATGGCAGCATATCAGGACACTTCTTCTTTCTCCTGGCAGTGCAGTTGCGACTCTGATGTCCCAATTCAGGGAGGCTGGCAGCAACTCGTACCCCAAGCCACATCGGCCTGGTCCTTGGATGGGAGGGAATGCAGGGCAACACTGGTGGCAGGGTGTCACTGGTGGCAGGGTGTCGCTGGTGACAGGGTGTCGCTGGTGACAGGGTGTCGCTGGTGGCAGGGAGTCGCTGGTGGCAGGGTGTCGCTGGTGGCAGGGTGTCGCTGGTGGCAGGGGTCGCTGGTGGCAGGGTGTCGCTGGTGGCAGGGGTCGCTGGTGACAGGGTGTCGCTGGTGGCAGGGAGTCGCTGGTGGCAGGGTGTCGCTGGTGGCAGGGGGTGCTGGTGGCAGGGTGTCGCTGGTGGCAGGCTGTCGCTGGTGGCAGGCTGTCGCTGGTGGCAGGGAGTCGCTGGTGACAGGGAGTCGCTGGTGGCAAGGGTCGCTGGTGGCAGGGGTGCTGGTGGCAGGGTGTCGCTGGTGGCAGGGGTCGCTGGTGGCAGGGGGCATTGCCAGTCTTAGAGGGCGCACAAGCACCCAATGTTGAGCTGCAACCCTCATATGTTACAGCCCCGGACATCTGTCTGTCCAGTTCTTGCTTTTCTCTACAAGGGACTGTTCTTATTTCCATTCACACGACCTGCCGCGCGGAGGAACCCTGGAGCGGTGCTGGATCTCAACAGACGGTAGTTCACGTTGCTTCCTGGAGCGCCGTAGGGACAAGCCGGTGCTTGTAGGGTACCATATTCCATATTGGCGAATATCAGAGCGTGACTGCTCTCGAATGTCTTACTTGCAATCATTAAGTTCGTCACCAGGTGCTAAGTGTTAGCCAAGGATAGAAACATTCAGTAAACACAGGCCGTCACAAGGTACTGAGTTTTCGCCAATGCAGTGGTGCTGGTTGGCTTTTGTCCCGCGGTGTCTTCATATTCAGAGCCGAACACCTTGAACCGCAATTGCCGGGGCATGGCAAGACTGCTCCTTCTTCGTTGGGCCCCACGTTCTTGTCAGGGTTCTCTTTCACCTGCTGCTATCTTCTTCGCGCAGTCAGCTCCCAGCATGTCATGTGTCCTTCCCAATCTAACGAACACACGCTCAGGGCTAGTGGGCAGCCATGGTAGGCAACGTTTCCAGTTGTCAATCTCCAATCACGAGGCTTTTTCTGTTTCACATGTGACAGGGCCCAGGAACTTCACAGGGCCACCTACGTTATTTAACGGTTCCCGTCACTCCATTTGCCAATGAACACTTCAATGCCTCTTGGCCCAGGAACCCTGCAGGAAGGGTTGTCAGCATGGCTGTGATTCACACTGTCTTCGGAATGTGGGCAGCTGAAGCACTGATTTTCTGTTGCTCCAGCTCGGAGCACTACATTCTCTGCATGCATCAATGCAGACTTCTTTGACTGTCATTGCTGGGGCCGCAGGCAGCGACATTCACCGTTATCTTTACTGTTTTCCGATGCTCACTGCCACTAGGCCTTGCGATGCAGGGACGGTGCCAGACGATGCATTGTCATTGGCGTGGGGCCCGCTTCTTCATGATGAGCGCAAGCGGCCGCGCACTCTTATGTGCATAGTGCAGAGCTCCGACCAAGGAGTATGGAAGGAACTCACCTCTGATGGGCCCGGGATCTTTGGGGGCCATTGGTATTAGTTCTTCCTTTGTTCACTCCGGTGTTCGCAGTACCGCTGAAGGTCTGGAATGTGCAGGGGCCACTTATATTTTCTTATTCAAACTCTGACTTGAAGCGTATTACATTTCACTCCCAGGCAGCCCAGGATTACTGTGGGGGCCTCCAGCATGGCGGGAGTGCATGGCTGTGCTTCTGCCGGCTACACATAGCTGCGGGCAGCCGCCATACTGATGTTCCATCGCTCTGACATGGAGCATTTAATTATCTTCACTGCACATGCGGCCCAGGATCTGCAGGGGGCCATATACATGTATTTTATTTGCGCAGACACGCAGTGCTTTATTCTTTTCACGGCCAGTGGCCCGAGTAGATCTGTCGGGACTACCGCGACGCGCAAGCACAGACTTGTGCTGCCGCTGCTTGCTGGGTGGGGTGGTCTATGAAGATTACCCCTGCTATCTGCGCAGGGACTATTAATTCTATTAAAGACTAGGAGGCGAGCATAGGAGGCAAGCATTATGCTTCATCTTCATTTATTCTACTCTTCAGCAGTTCAACAAAACACATATAAACAACCATGAAAAGTGTAACACCAAACTTTTCTCCTATCCAAAACTACAAAATCCATGAGTCTCTGTAGTCCATGCTCTAGTAATGTGAGTATGCTATAACGCTTGTACGAGCGATCAGAAGCAGTGCGCTGAGATACAACCAACCGGCACTGCGATGAAGTACGGAGGAACAAGAAAAACGCGACTCTGCGCGCTTAGACTCCTCCCACCCGCGGGTGGGGGCTATACTCTTGGAGCGATGCGCTGGCGGTTCGTGCGCTCTAGCTACGCCCACCCGTGGATGGGGGCTACTGTCGTGAGCGCGTGTTGCCTACACGGTGCGCTGTGAGACTCGGGGCGCCGGCTCCTCCCCTCCAAGGGAGGGGGCCGGTCCTCGCGAGTGCAGCCGCGGCCGTTATCCACGAGGCTGGCTGGGCAGAACCCCTGAAGTGCCAGTAATAGGGCATGGGGCCGCCAGCCTCGCTGCTCAAGTGATCAAGTAAACTTTTCTGGAATTATGCTATAGTTGCTATCGGCGAGTTCGGATGCCGAACGCTTACTCCTGCGTGCGAATGCGCGTTCGTAACACCAAATAAGTATACAAACTCTACCTATCTCTACACAAACTCACTCTCAATCACCACCTTGTGCTATCCCCTAAAGGATTACTGTCTCATAAACAAATCTTCCACTCTCACACAGTCCATTTACCACTGCCATACGGAGAGGGGAAAAAAGGCACTTATCTGCTTGAAGAGCAGTAAAAGAAGAGGAGGAGTCCAAGCACAGGAAGTGGGTTGTGACTGGTGGATAGAGCATGGACTACAGAGACTCATGGATTTTGTAGTTTTGGATAGGAGAAAAGTTTGGTGTTTCACTTTTCATGGTAGTTTATATGTGTTTTGTTGAACTGCTGAAGAGTAGAATAAATGAAGATGAAGTATAATGCTCGCCTCCAGTCTTGTCATAGAATCACCTCCCTCCTGCTCCTCTCCTTCCGTAGGGCAGCACGTCCTCTCTTCATTTCTATTTGGAGTTCCGGGCCCTTTCTCCCTACTACAGCAGCAAACAAAACACATGAGCGACGGATGCCACAGGGTCTGCAGTCTTGCCTCCCATCTTGCAGGAGACCATTACGGTTGCGGCGGAGGCTACGCCTCCTTTGCCAGCGTGGGAAAGCTCACTTTCTCCCCCAGATGGATGTCGCCAGGGCTGATGGCTGCAGGCAGACCCCTACCCTGGCCGCACAAGCACCCTCTTCACAGAGGGCCGCGGCCAGGGAGCATCTACCCGGCAGGGCACCATGCATGGCATCCACACCTCCTTTTTTACAAAGGTGGATGACACCTCATCCTCCTTCACAGCGATGGGTGCCGCATTCTCTTCATTCGGGTGACACTGTTGCTGCAGCCGGGTTCACACCCTCTTTTTCTTTCTTCATTCTTACTGATCTGTGAAAATGGAGGGAGAGCAGGGGATGGGGCGCATTGCGAGGTTCTTCTTCCTCATCGACATTGTTGTGCGGGCCATCTATGGGCATCCAGCCGGTCCCCATGGGTGCTATGGGACACTAGAACCCTGGAGGCCATGTGTCTCAGTGGGTTGCCGGGGAACACCTCGTCTTAAATGGGGGCAGGGCAGGCCATTCCCTTGGCCATGCGGACCCTAGCCACCTTGCTAGCATGAGGGTCCCACTGCATCATGTCCTGCAGGCCCGTGCTCACACGGTGTGGGCCTGCAGGCCTTAATGAGACACGGAATCAGTCGTTCCCTCTGGAGTGTAATGGTTTATTGATAAACCACCCTCAACACAGGGAGGTCCTTCCCTCCCCACTCACGTGGTTATGCAACAAACTGTTGCAGATTCTTTTTTTAGCCCTATGTCAGACACATCTCATGCTCCTTGGATCCCTCTCCCCAGAGCTAACAATCAGCCAGGAACCAGGCCGGTGTACAGGAAATATATTGGTATTTATTTAAATTAAAAGTAGTAGAAATTAGCTCACAAATTTAAAAAAAAACACTTTATCTGTGGCACAATAAAATAAACTTCTCTCAGCATAAATAAATCACTAAAGTGAGTTAAAAAGAACACAATCACAATACTTGACTTTCTGCAAATTTCACTTCAGAAGATAATTACACTGATCAATAACAAAGGCACTTATATAATGTTTGTGTGATTTAATTTTCCTGCAGGCTTAGAAGGGTAGCAGTAGGATTTCAAGATTGGTAAAAATAGAAATGGCAATTATAATTTCACCCACATGTTTTTGATGTATTGCTTTGTTTTTCAGACCCTCCCCCCCTTGCTTTGGTCTAGGTTGGGAAGTCAGACAGAAAACGTGCAATGCTTTGAAGATTTTTGGATTTCAAAGCCCCCTTACGGAAAGGACAGTGTTGGGGAAGCCGGATAAGAAGGTTGGACTGATTTAAGAACAAAGACACCCCTCTTCCTTAAAGAAGTCAGGGTCAGCTGGACAACAAGGATTACCCAATTAAATGATAGGCTATAGTTTTCAGCGCACACTGGGAAGTGAGCTTTGTTAATTTCGAATTTTAACAAAATCCACCCCGTAGTGTTCTGCCCAATGGGGAATTAATTTAATTAATATTTTTGGTTACATAGGCTAAGGATCTACACAGTTTTGCCCCTTGCCCCCCCCCCCCACTATGAAGGGAAAGGATTCAAGGCAAACAGCCTCTCCCACGTTTTGGTTACCCAGGGCTCAGTTCTACTTACATAGCAAGCCTCTGTTTAAGGTTCAAGAAAGCCAGCTGCATCTCAGGACATTCTGGAAAGATAGGGCAGTGATCTGGTCACTCCACTCTCAAAGATGGCCTCCCACTCTCCACCATAGGACCCAGTCAGCTTTCAGACCTTCCTAGAGATAGACAGCTCCACCCAAATTCACTCTCAGCAATATCCTCTGGTGTCTCCTTACAGCTGTCAGATGGTAAATTTCAGCAGCCTCCCTGATGGTCTATCTCTTCTTTCTGTCCTCCTGTGTTTCTCTTTTTTCTGTCCCCTGTCCCAGTGCAGTCCCACTTATATAGCAGCGATGGCACCACCAATTTTACAATCTTGGGGCGCTACCCTGCAATAATTCCTACCACTAGGATTGGACAGCTACCCTTCTCTCTCCTCCAAACCCAGCCTTCAAGTCAGGATTGGTTTAGGGGTCTAGAGATACATATGGCAATTCCCATTTGTCATCAACCTTTGTTCTCCTTTCCACTTTTTGGCAAACATTAGTTATATACCACAACTTCATAATTTTACTAGCAGCTGTCAAACTAAACATATTTTCTGCTTCAGCTAATCATGGGGAATTAGATAAGCCGACCACCAAATCTGTATCATGTAGAATGGCCATTTGGCACCTTTCAGCCGTTTCCATAAAAAAACACAACAGTTATGAATATGTAGGTTATTAAGCATATCCCTAATTTCATTTTCCACCCGCTCACCAACTCTCACATTTGGAACATGGTCAGATCAGCCAGAAACCTAATTTAACTGGCCATTACAGTTCCCAGAGTCACAGGAAGATGAATTTCATATCCCCAAAATCGCCTGGAAATGACATTAAAAAATGGTACATAGATGACATCCATTCGCCTTATGGTGGCTGAGAAAAAGGCCTAAATGATAATAGTCCTTTTAAATAAATTGTGAATCTTCATGTGGGACAAATGGTCTAGCTCATGCTTCCATCCATTTGTTTTCACTGGGTCAGCCTGTGGCCACAGTTTTTTTTTTCAATCTCCTTTGTGTTGGAAGCTTGCTCTTTGAAGTGAGTGCCCTCATTTTCACACATATTAGTCATGCTCCAGCCATGGGTACATTTTGCTTTCAGATCCAGAAGGTCTGGAGAACACTGAATTTTAATGTATTTAGCTGGCCATTTTTTTTTTTTTTTCTTGTTTTTTAATTGAATTTCAATTTTTACAAGATCTTTCCTTCACTCAATTTCTCGGGTGCTTCCTAAGACCGTTATTTGTTCCCTTTGTTCTTTATGATTTTCTTTTAAGATTCTGTTTATTCTAAGTTAGGAGAAACTGGTTCCTATTTGATCTCGATTGTCCTTTTCTTCTAGTTTCAAAGTATCCAGAAATTTTGCAGTTGCTATAGTCAGGGAAATTGAATCCCCGCTCATAAGCTTGTTCCACCAATCCTCTTCCCTTATGGTCTGGAACTTTAATCCGTGTGGATGAAGATAAGTTTGTCTGGTGTTGCTCGTACCAGGACAGTGAAGGAGTAGATGTCTGAGAGTTTCGGTATCCCCACTTACACAGAAGCGGCACTTGTTGGTCACTGATTGTTTCCTGATGTATAAGATCTCATTTGTCTTCAGGATATTCAGGCGTGCTCTCAGAAAGATTGTACGCAATCTTTTGTCTGGGAACTTTTTTAAGTAGTTTCTCACGACATCCAGCTTTTGTGTATTGGTTGTGTGATTGGCCACAGTTGTATATTCGTCAGCTATTTCGAGTGTTTCAATCCAATCTTGTAACTTTCGTTTTTTCTTTATTTTTCCAGGGATGCGTTCGATTTCCCATTCAGAGCAACCAATATTTGCAGCTCGATCTAGAAGGTTGTTATACCATGTTGTTAGCATGGGGTTTTGGCCGCTTTTCATTTCTGCAAAAATGATTTCCAGGATTTTTGGTCGTGGGTGTCTTAGAATCTTTCCCAGGAACAGTAAGCTATTTCTCTCCACCACTGATTCCAATGATTGCAGACTTAATTCTCATCGAATGTTTGCTACTGGGGTAGAGTTTGGCAACCGGAGCCCCCTTCGCCAAAATGATCCTTCCAGTTTTGCCCACAGTGTTTTCGGGAGATAAGGCATTGCCTCTGCTCCGTAGGTTAAAGCTGGAGTAACTTTTGCTTTGAAGAATCTTATTATTGGTAAGATTGAGAATTTGCCGAATTTACGTTCCAAGGATACGGCTTGTGCTGCTAGTGTTTTTGCCTTGGAGAATAAATGTTCTTGCATTGTTGTTTCAATTCTGCTGCACGATAATTTAACCCCCAGGTATGTGAAACTCTTTACTGTATCCAGTTTTTCTGAGTTCGCAAACCACTGGGGGCGTTTATTCTGTTTGGATCCTTTTTCCAAGATCATTATTTTGGTCTTCGAGGTGTTGAGTTCCAGATCATTTTTCTTTAGGTAGCAGGATAGGCTATCCAGTTGTCTCTGGAGCCCAATGGGCGTTTGGTCAAATAGAAGAATGTCGTCCGCATAGAGCAGACGTGTCACTTTCTGCATGCCTATTTGAGGAGGAAATGATCGAGTGTTGTTTTCTGCGTCCACTATGTCCGCCATGTATGCTTTATACAATGCTGGTGCCAAAGGGCACCCTTGTTTGACTCCTCTCGCTGTCTTTATGATTGTAGACAACGAGCCTGCTGCATTAAGCCGGACTCTGACGGAAGTGTCACTATGCAAGGCCTTCATTGGTTCTAGGATGAATAGTGGGCAATTTTGTTTTTCGAGTTTCGTCCATAGTTTTCCTCTATTGACGCGGTCGAAGGCCTGGACCAGGTCGATCGTAGCAATGAAGATTTTTGGTTGACCTTCTAGGACTTTGGACTTCAGGATGCTGATCAGCATGATGTTGACGGAGGTGCCTAGGTTCTTTTCGAAACCCGATTGAAATGGGTCCGCTGTTTTTGCCTCCTTTTGCCATGTTTGAAATTCGTCTAGCACCAAGGAGCCGAAGAGTTTTCCAAGTACATCTAGAAGTGCTATAGGCCTGTAGTTTTTCGGATCGTCTCTCAGGCCCTTCTTGTAAATGGGAACGATGTTTGCTGTTCTCCACGTGTCAGGGATTTGTCTTGTGTTTCTGCATCTACGAAAAATTTCTGTTATAAGAGGTGCCCAGGCTTTTGCATCCTGTTTTAGGTGAATGTTGGATATTCCATCTGGGCCGGGTGCTCGAGAGTTATTTAACTTGTAGATCTTTTCCAGAATAGCCCGCTCAGAGCAAGTTATCCATTGCGATGTATTTTGTTTTACCACTGCGGTTTCTGGTGTTGTAGGTTCTTTAAATAGTTCGGTGATGTGTTCTACCCATTTCTCTTCTGGGACACTGTTGGTGATAGTTGTATCTGTAGTAGCCTGATTGGACTTTATTAGTTTCCAGAAGTCTTGTGAGTTCTTTTTACACGTTGCTCTCAACATGGACTCAGCATCTTCTTGGTATAATCTCCAACGAAACCATTGGAGCCATGCTTTGTAGCCTTTTTTTTGTATATTTGCCGATTTTAAATTTTTTTGTGTTGGATTTCGTTTTGCTTGTCGTGTTACCTTCCTTAAGAAGGATTTCTTTATCCTCAGCTCTTCATTATATTTGTGCAGATGAGTTGTTTCCGGTCTTCTCTTTTGCATTGGGCGCAGGTATGGAATGAGAAGGGGATAGTAGTCCAAGTTTTCAGGGGTAGTTTCAACAGTCCTTTGTCTATAGTAGGATGTTGTTATATCGATTAAAACATCTGATGTCATTTTCAGCCGGTTTCCTTGTGCATTTGTTTCAAGCTTGTAAGGCATTACTGTGGTCGCGTGTGTTCTTACTGGCCACGTTGCGGATAGTAAGTTATGATCACTGCTGGTGGTTTTCACTACCTTAAAGCTCGTGATTATAGAGTATAGTTCTTTGGAGGCGAAGATGTAGTCGATGGTGCTTTTCTTTCCTTCGCTTTCCCATGTAGGGATGATGGTGCTGGCAACTTCTAAAGAGTTCAAGTTGTACAAGTCTCTGGATTTCATCAACGCCGACCAAGCGCAGCCTCGGGCGATTGAGCATGAATTTGTTGTGTTTTGCAGAGCCTTTGATGCGTTGTGACCGGGACAGGTGGCATTCAGGTCACCGCATATCAGAGTGTGGTCCACATCGTAGATTTCAGCGACATCAGTCAGTATTTTTTCCACGATGTTTAGAAAATCGTTTGTTTTAACTTCTAATGGGTTCCAATAGATGTTCAGGGGGAGAAGGAGGTCATATCTGAGTTTTCCTTGGTAAGTTTCCTCTTTTTCCCCTTTCAGTAATGTTGCCTGGATTGCCAAGGATGATCTCAGATTGTGGACTATTCGTAAGGGCCCTCCTGATCGGACTGCTGTTAGGAGGCCTGATATAGGTCGGCCTTTATCTCCTTTTTGAGCAGGAGATAATAGAACTTCGTAGCCGTCCAAGCTGGGTGGGTAGAGCAGCCATGTTTCTTGTAAATTTATTAGGTCAAATTGGCCAAGGTTTATTTCTCCGGGCTTGGTCAGATGGGAATGGCCTCTTGTATTCCAAGAGCCAATGGTGATCATTTGCTTCAACTTCTGTACACCTTGCGTTTGGTCTAATAAGTCTCCTCCAGTCCTCGCCGAAGGGCTATTTGATTGCTATTTCTTCACGTAGCGTGTCAATACGGACGGTATCCAAGCCCATTTTTTGAGAGCTTTTTCCACCTTATCATCGTGCTTTAAAGTCGGGGGCTTTTCTCGATCGTTTCGCGTTTCTTGTTCCCTTCTGCCCGATCTCGAGGGCGGGCCCCTCGGTTGTCTGTTTGATTTACTTACTGGGGTCCCTTCCTGTGTTTTCCACCTTCCCAAGGTGGTAGAATTGTCAGTGCTCTTTACTCTTCCTTTATCTCTTCTGGTGTCTAGGCTGTGTTGCCTTTTAATTGCTCGCTCTGTGTTTCTATTTTCTTCAGTTGCACGCTCGTTCTTCTCTGGTGTTCGGTATGAATTCCTCTTTGTTCTATTAGTGTCTATTTCTTCCGGGGTGAACAGAGCTGATTTCCGTCTCTCTTTCCCGTTTGTCTCATAAGTGCACTCTAATTTTGGTGCATATGGGTGAGCACTCCTATGACCTCTTTCTTCAGATGTGGTTTCCCTTAGGAGGTACCCTCTTTTAGACAGTTTGCCTGCCGCCTGGAGCAGGAGTTTCTTCACTGTTAGAGACGTGATGTGCAGAAAGATGCTATCTGTCCTAGCTTTATGTGCGAATTCCACTATTTTGATGTCTGCACTTCTGATTAGGTCTCCTCTGTTAATTTTTTCGAGGAGCTTCATGGTTGCTCTTCTATTGAGGATGATTTTTTCTCCCGTTTTGTCACGTCTTTCAAGCTTCAGCGTACGTGACGAGTGACTCTTTTGAGTGAAGATTTTGGATGTACGCGTGGAATTTTGTTGTGTGGACGAGGCAGGAAGTCTTCGATTTAATCCAGGTGATTCCCCGGAATTGTGTCTTCGTCTGTTCACATCCCTCCTGTGACTCGTTATTCTGTGTGTTGGTGCATTTGCATTTTTATCTGAATCACTATGATTAGTCCGAGACTTTAGTCTGTACCGCGATTCGTTGTTTGCTGTCTCTTCAGTTCTTCCAACAGTGTGTTTTCCCTTGTGTTTCCTTAGATAAGAATCCTCGGTACCTCCGAGCTTCGATTCAGTTTTGTTGATCTTTGAGTTACCTAGACGAAGGAGCGTGTTCCTCTCTGGGGTGATTTGACAACTTCTGTTACTTGAGTCGTCAGTTTTCTTTTTCTTTTTTGTTGATGTTTTTTTTTGGATCTGGTGGTGTGGATCTTCTGATTCGCGTTGTAGGTGGTTATCATCCAGAAAGGATACCTTTCTTTTTTTTGTAAATGGTCTGGGAATGTCTGATTCCGATGTTTCAATGGAGTAGACGCTTAGATTGGATAGGTCCAGCGAGTTGTTTTCATTGGCTCCCCTCTGCTCTTCTTCTACAGTGCTCTGGGAGGACTCGATCTCCATTGATTCTGGTTTTTGATCGTTCACCGTTATCCATTTGGTCATAAGCTTATTTGAAAGGCTTTCTGTTGATTGTTTCTTCTGTGCAGATAGAGCTTTCGTGGTTTTTTCTTTTACTGATTGATTTTTTTGAACCTTTAGACTCAGCAGTTTTGTGCTGCTCACTTCGGTTTGCGTTCTGGGTTGAACTTCATCCGTTAGGTTTTTACCGATCTTTTCCGTGTCACCAGGCTTAGCATGTGAGTTTATTGCTCTTTTTGGCGATGTAGCGCCCGTGTTGTCAAAGGTCATCGGGTATACATCTGCCGTTTTGTTTTCTGGTTTATGTTTTCTTTTAATCTCGGTCAGATTCGTTTGAGTGCACACATTCACTGATTTATGTTTGAAGTGAAATACCTCAAAGTTATCTGTCATGGAGCTTTGGTCATTTGTACTTGCCTTCCAAGCTTCTAAGGCTGTTATGTAGCCTTCGAGATGGGTTAGCTTTGAGTTGCATGCAGCTAATAATGAGGTGTGATCCTTTAACGTGTCATTGATAGTTTCATATAGCTTTCCAAATGGTGCAAGCGCGATGGTCACAGCTGACATAATTGGTAGTATGTCAGTGTTTTTGGTAGGTAAATTGGTGTCTTTTTTTTATGCATTTCGCTTTCTGTCTTGGCTTTATATGGAGTAGAGAGTAATGGTCGTGAAACTTCTACTTGATCGGCGTCCTGTCTTTGTTTCGGGATCAAAATCCCACCGAGAGAAGTTTCTCTGATTTTTAACGTATTTTTATAGTTTAATAGTGCCTCCGCCAGTTTGATTTCATCACGTTTTCTCTGGTGATCTAGTTGGACCATCGTTGTATTTGATTCCGTTTCTTTTTTTTTCAGCGTCAGAAGTTTGTTTGGTGATTCGGCTTTACCCGATTTGTTAGCCATACCTAAGGATGACAGCAGTGGTGTTTCGCTTATAATGGGGTCTGCCATTTGTGTTTCAACATAATTTCTTCCTTCAGTCGTAGCTGGCTGTAAGCCAAGATCTAATTGTTTTTCTTCCCAGTGCGTGGTTTTAGCTGGTCATCCCACGACGCTTTTTTCTCTCATTTCCGCGTTGTTTTCCAAGTTTCGCTCCGGGAGTCTGAGATCTGTATTGACGGTCGGTGGTTCTGTTTTTTGATGGGGCGTAGATAAGTTGTAGTGCCAGTGTGTTTGGGGTGAGTGGCTGGTGCTTCTCAGACCCTGCGCTGAAGCCGGTTGTTTAGGTGGGATTTTTCGAGGGGATGGGGGAAATCCCTCCAAGATTTCCAAATCCGATAGCTCGAACCGGTTTACCGGCGGAATCTTTCCCAATTTTTCAAAAAACCTTCCAATCGGGTTATTTGTCGGAGTTATTGTATTAGTTGATTTTTTCATCTGTATCTTATTTGGTATTCTGTTATTGGGTGTTGATGAGGCAGTTGGCTTTAATTTTTTTCCCTCTAGACTTTGTGTGTTTTGGTTTATGACAATTTCATTTGATTTGGAAATTTGAGCTTTGAGCTTTAACTCCTCCTCTTTTCCAGGAGTAGGGGAATGAGACAGAATAGGTATGGACTTGAATCCGTCGTGTACTTCTGTAGTTGAATAGGTGATTGACTTAGCCCAATGATGTTCTCTCAGGATATTCAGATCATCAGTTACCTCTACTTCGGGATCCTCCAGGTATGATATAGTTGTATTTGGGCAATTTTGGTCTCCGTATCCAGTCGAATCTAATTCAGGGCTTGGTAGAGCAGCTCTTATAGTCATTGGGTGGACCTCGCTTTCAATTTTTAGTTTTCTACAAAGGTCATTTTTATCCAACCCAGTGTGTTTTTTTTTCTTTATTGTCTCGAAAAAAGCCATCAATCCTTTATCTGTAGTTAGATTTGTCCTTGGTACTGCTTCTGTGTATGTTTCACCATGTGATGGTTCCAGTCTGCCACACGAGGGCGTAGTGCGGCAACTCTCCGGCTCAGGCTCACCTCTCCCCACTTCCTGATCGGGCCCTCCTCCCTCCCTCCAACACCCGGCACCGGGTCCTCCGCACGGAGGGGCTCAACGGCCCCGACGTTTATCCTCGTAGCAATCGGCAGAGCCGCCGCACACTCCACCGCTGACCCCCGCTCCCCCCCACCCTCCAGCTCAGGCTCCGGCGGCACGACTGCGACCGCGAGGGGCGGACTCCCGACCGGCGCCCGCCAGCCGGCAGATCCTGCAGGCGGTGATACGGCGCCTCTCCAAGGTGGGTCGTGCTGCAGCCGATGGGGCGATCTGAGGGGGGGGATCGGAGGGGAGAGATCAGGCGTCTCTAAATGCTGTGCTTTCTTCGTTTTGTATTCGGATTCCTGTTTGTTGCGCTCGAGTGGTTCCTCTTGTTTTTTTAGTGTGAGAAAGCCGCTTCTCAACACACGGCCGGCTACTTCTTGCACTGTTTGCCCAAGGTCCGTCTTTTCTATCAGGGAGGGTTCCTCCATGATTGCACTAGTTTCAGTGCTGGGAGGATAGTCGTCGGGGTGTTCAGGTAAGTTCTTAAGTGCGTGGGATTTAGTACTTGGGTTCGCTTTGCTTTGCTGGGAGCAGTCGGGGAAGACAGACAGACAGACAGCCAGCACGCCAGCAGCCGGACTGCCAGACTGCACCTCCTCGCAGCTCTCCGCGGCCAAAATGGGTTTTTAAACCCTGTGCCTTAATGAAAGGCAAGAACAGACTCAGGCCAGCAGGAAAAAAGATTCAGGGATCTCTGCCAGACTGCACCTCCTCGCAGCTCTCCGCGGCCGCTCCGCGGCCAAAATGGGTTTTTAAACCCTGTGCCTTAATGAAAGGCAAGAACAGACTCAGGCCAGCAGGAAAAAAGATTCAGGGATCTCTGCCAGACTGCACCTCCTCGCAGCTCTCCGCGGCCGCTCCGCGGCCAAAATGGGTTTTTAAACCCTGTGCCTTAATGAAAGGCAAGAACAGACTCAGGCCAGCAGGAAAAAAGATTCAGGGATCTCTGCCAGACTGCACCTCCTCGCAGCTCTCCGCCATTTTTATTGAGGTTGGCCATTAGATAGGAGATGTAACATCCAGGCTGAGAGTGGAAGTTTTCCTTGTGAAGTTTTGCCCACAGCCAGCAAAAGGGTCTACCTTGGTCTGACCTTTTTTCATGATGACAAAGTGGCTCTACAAATGTCATTGAGTTTTGTGGGTGAAACATAATATACATTGCTCTTTGTCAACCCACACATAATGTTTATTTTCTGACATTTTTCTGTGAGCAGTGATATTTTTTCACTTTTACTTTTTCTGACCGTTTTTATTTGCACACACATGTGCAGGCCGTTTTTGTTTTCAATGTTTAAAAATCCTGTTTTCCATGTGACAGGGATCTTTGATTCCTCCTTCTTTTGTAAATTAAAATAAATGCTGCGTGTCCATTGGTAATGCCAGGTAGGCCCCTTTCCACATGGCTCTTTAGCTTTACTTGAAAAACAAAAACAAATGCCAGGCAGTTTTTGTTTCAGTGTTTAAATTCTTGCTATTCATGTGAAGTGGACTTCTGTTTGGGGCCTTTAAATGCACCCCACAGGAGTCTACAGCCGGCCTGAAGCATGTGCCTGCAGTTGCCCCTTTTATTAGTGTCATGGCCACACATAACACTGCCCATCTTAAAAGGGCAATACACATGGAGGGTAACACACCACAGCAGGGAATCACATCTGAGACTTAACCCAAGGACAATGTCTAAAGATGTTTTGACCAGCGCAGATGTTTCAGTTTCTGGCTGTTTCTGCAGGACAATTACTCACCAGAAGTAAATCCATCACCATGTAAAAACAAGTTTTTAAAGGGTGTGTGACATGTGTCCTCTACCCTGGAACAGTGAGGGCAGGCCAGAGGGTTGTGCGCTGATCCTTGCGGCATTCCTCAAGGCTGGTGCGGGCACACACGAGATCTAATCTCATCTGTCTCTGCTCTCTCTGTAACATGGATTGGCACGAGAGAATCGTTTGCTTTTTGTTTCTTTTATGATGTCACGGCCCTGGGGCTTGCATGTTAGTTATCACACGCCCTAATTCCATGATCTGCAACCTGCTGCTCTGCAGTTCTTTGTACTGCAACCATGGGCGTAATTTTAGGGGGGACAGAGGGGTTTGTCCCCCCAGCTTTCATGGCACACCATTTTGTCCCCATTCATTTGGCTGGGGCACCTTTTCTTCAGATGGCATGTCCCCCCCAACATTTCCAGCAAAGTTACTCCACTGACTGCAACTCCCATGATCCTTTGCACTGATTACAAGGCTAAAATGTGCCAGTGAGTTTTGTTTATAAACTGCATTAATATCATGAATGTCCTCCTTGGTACTGCCCTTCAAGGTTACGCTTCTGGAGTTTCAGGAGACTCTACACCCTCTGAAAAAGAACTTCTAAGGGGGGTGTAGGCATAGAGAGACTTTACATTAAGCCGCCCTGCTCCAATTTGTTTACAGGGAATCAGCCATGTCTTAATGTTTCGATAAAAGAGGAGTTGGCCACCCATGTTAGCAAGTTCAGAGATATTTGGTGCCCTAACCGTTGAGCAGATTTTAAATGTTGAGTAAACCTGTTATTAAGCAATTGAGGGGCATCACTGTATGAAATGGTGATCGTAATTATAGAGCAAGTGCCCGCTCGATATGATTAGGGCCTTTCTTATTACAATAGTTTACGTACTTGACTGTTAGTGGCAAGAACTGCCAATTATGATGGCACCAGAACATGTGCTAGTGATACCTGTCTTATAATAATAATTGTTCTTTTATAATGTGCTTAATACCAGCATCTGGTTTCTAAACGCGGGATTGGGATTCGAACCTGTGTTGCGCTGCATTATCTTGCTTCCAAGACAAACGCCACCTATAAGCCGAAACGATTGCATTAGAGATGGGAAGAAATGGCATATGAGGAAGGAAACAAACCTTGAAGGTGTTGTCTGGCTGTTTTTCAACCTGTTGATTGCCCATGGCCATGCTAACCCCTATGGCCTTTCCCACCCAGTTTCTGACACTCCCCGCCCAAAACATCTAACGTGAACACTTTCAGCTGATTTTAAACAAGCCTTACCATCAAACGTTGCACTTTAGGTGCCTGCCAGTGTTTTTTCAAAGCATTCTTCTTAGAATTCATGAGTTAATTGGAGTTATGCTACTGGTGTAATAACAATGTCTAAACCGGTCTGCCTTCAGCCACTCAATTTATAAGCACTATGTGTGTCCTTCACTGAAGTTCTGTTAAAAACATAGGCAAAGCCTAAAGTTTTGACTTGTGTATAAGTATTAGGCATGTGTCAGGCACTACTATTAGATGCACAGATAATCACACAATTTGGCTCCTAGTACCATCAGTGGCCAGTTAATACCACTATGGCAGTTGCCCGGCAAGTGCCATTTCACAAAAGCCCAAACTGTTGCCATTGCCAATGCTTGTTCTTTGTACTATTGCTGCCTAAATTGCCAGTTGAAAGCTGCAATTTCCCAAGATTGCATGGTGTGTCAATGCAATCCAATTCACCACTACTCGGAGAAAGAGATGGTAACACTAATCAAAACCATTCTACATCCCACCCAATGAACAATACATTTTGACACATAACTGCTCATCTGAAATAACACTGATTACAAAACGGAACGTGCGCCACCCGATGCCACATGTCTGCACTACATTTCTCTAAAGGCCACAGTAACCCACCACAAATACACCAATAAAAGTCTCCACACTTCTGAAGCACCATTCTGACAGATCGACACAGACACCCATACAATGTATATTGGAGTCCTGGGGTGAACATTAGTGACTGCTCTAGAAAGCTCACAAAATATCGAAAAGTTACACCCACAGAGAGCCCTATCGTTTCATATCGGTACACATCAACATTGCAACAAAGCAACTGTGCCTTGCTCCCTGTGCTTCTACAGTAGTCCCCTACCCCATGTCTTGCTCATCCTGAAGCTCCAAGAAACCATGAAGATGCCAGAAGATGTGCCACACGAGACTCACTAACTCAGTGTAACAGGTCCTTGCAAAGAGTTTAACTCCTTCTCCTATGGAACAGTGCGCTGGATGGTCCAAGCAACTTCAGTGACTGGCAGCAACAGGGGAGGACATTAATGTTCATTCTGCTGTAGTCAGTCCTCTATGCTTGAATCGCTAGTGCATTGGCTGGCTGGCCAAACTATATGACTGCCTGTCAAATCGAGTGGGATGGGATCAAGGGAGGGTCAGTGTAGCAATAACACAATTCCAGGTGACAGCCTTGGGCGTAACTAACAGAGGAGCACGAGAAGACACCATTTTGTCCCTTGAAATCATCAAATCTGTTCAATTTTAAGGACGTCTTTTTTTGACTGGTGTGAACTTAATCACTTCTAAAAAATCCGATGTTTGCAGTTAAGTCACACTGAGATTAAACTATTGCCCAGAATGGCACTTTGGGTAGTGAGGAAGGGATTTTTGCCAACTGTGCAATTTAGCCACTTCGCCAAGTATCTTGCATGCTTTATTTGGTACAAATAATTATGTTTTGGATTCCAAAACATACAATGATGCAATCATATAGAGTGTATTTGTGAAATCCATAAATTTCATAGTAAAGCAACCAAACAATATATAAATCCTTATAGCAACACGTTAAACCAAAAGAATACCATAATAGCTTTATTTTCCCACTTTCCGACAGGAAAACTAGAATCCTCAGAATGCAAAATGATGCAAGCCTAAACAAAAACCTCCTGTTTTGCACCACTCTAGGTTCAAAGCTTTAAGACAAACACTAAAATAAGTTGTATAATAAGGTAACCAATGTATATCAACGCTATGTCGCAAACTTGATGTTAAGAGGATTTGGCTATCAATATAAAAGTAAATAGATATAAACTAATCTTTAAATGGGAACTTTATTGTGTTACTCACTTGAACTGTCTTGGAACAGGGCACAGATTTTGGAGGTAACCAACTAGATCTTTCAGTTGGAAATGACCCTTCACAGAGCCCATTGCCTAAACATGTATGCATAAGAAAGGAGCTGCTGATCAGAAAAGAAATGTGCTCACAATCGTAATTGCCAGTTCATTACATTAAGGTTCTGGCAGCACATTCTGCACGTCTGCCTGGGCGTAAATCACTGTGCACTGTCTTCCAAGGCTGGTTTTTACATCAGATTGCACCCCGGGCGAGAAGCATTGTTGGAGCCTCCTCCCCAAAAATGACAACACAAATTGTATGTTACAAATGTTGTAAATAGGGCACTCGATAAAGAACCATCTCCATACAGACAACATATAATGATCATTACTGCCTTTGCAAAACTTCACCACTGTACACCTTGCTTTCGTACAAGGCTGCGTCACCCGACCATAGAATAGAAGCACCCACACCAATGATTGGTGGTTATCACTTTTCTCAAGCAGGCCCATCTCAACATGATGGTTGGGGGCTCGCTCTTTAGAGCAAATACCGTCTGAAGTATGCATGGGGGCATTATGTGTACCTTACAATGATGACAAAGATAGGGTATATAACCGCCGATTAGCACGAGACGGCCAGCCACCAGAGTGCTTAAACACAAAATGCCCACTGAAGAGCTCTAAACCCTTCTTTGTCAGCAAATGGCTGATGTGGAGGAACCAGTGTTAGAAGGCAATGAGGTGATAACACTTCTGTATATCCAGTGGAAAGAGAGAACGCAGCTTGTAATGCAAGCGCAGCAAAGCGTGCATTTAAAGCCTAGAACGAAAATAGAGAAATTAATATATTGGAGAGAATTGATATACCCAATAGGGCATTATGTCTTGTGTTATTAATTACAATGATACATAAATAGCCCATTTATGTATAGTGCTTCATGCCAGATTCAGATTCCCGCCTGCCAAGCACTGGAATAACAGATGATATTACACACTCTGCTAGTACTCAATGGGCCTCATTCCGACCCAGGCGGTAAATTACCGCCTGGGTCGTACCTTTACCACCATGGCGTAAACTACGTTTACGCCATGGTGGTTGGCGGACTTACCGCCCCTTCCGAGGTTGGCGGGGCGGTAAGTCCCCAATCCCCATTTACCCTTCCCCATTCCCATTTTTGCCCCATAGGGCATAATGGGAGTGGGGAAGGCGTTAATTACGCCACCGTAAATTACGGTGGCGTAATTAACAACAAGGTCCCTTAGCGCCATGGATTTTAACACCTGCTAAAAGCAGGTGTTAAATCCTCCATGGCGCTAAGGGACCTCGGAATCAGGCGGTAAGGGTCGGCGCTGTTTACGCTGCCGTAAACCCCTTACCGCCTGAGTCGGAATGAGGCCCAATGTATTGACCCCTGAAATACGAAGCCTTGAGTCAGGCCATGTGCGATTCAAAGGTCTGACTGCAGGTTGTACTTGAATGACTTTTAGGCTATTAAGCAACCCTGTGAACTGAGCGTGCGCTTGTGCATAGAGCCTTACACAGATACGACACAAGGTGATGCTTTGTGATTAATTGGAAGTGAATCTTCTTACTAGGTGGCTGATAATTTCAGGGTTCACCGAAGTGCCCTCGGAGTGTAATTGCATTCTGCTCGACTCCTTTGGATGGCAGCCAAGCGACAGTTTATTCATGCTTCGGAGGGCAGTATTACTTATTAACAAAGAGCTATTGTGACCCCACACACAAACTATTGTGGATAGACACACAAAACACCCTCTGTGCAATCTCTAGTTAAGGTGTGAACCATGCATAAACAAGTACTGGTAACACTGGCAGTTTAGGTTTTTCTTTAGTTAAAAGCTTTTCTGCGTTGGCAAGAAGTGCCATTACATGCTTACATATTTATGCCATTTACCATATTTTTTTGTTAGCTATTGCCAGCATATGCCCAGGCACTATCATTTATTAGGCACTGCTATGGTATGCTCACGTTTTCTGATCATATGGCATGTATTACCATCATGTGTGAGATACTGAGGTCATATAGGTATCTTAAGGGATGCCATCATGTGCTTGCTTAGGTGCTACTGCCATATGCCTGGCTTTACAAGCAAAGAGTGACAGGTATTTTACATACATATTCTAGGTATTGCCATCATAGAGCCAGGCATTCGCCGACGCAGGTTCGAATCCTGTCAGGGCCAAACTCAGCCTTTCATCCGTCCGAGGTCGATAAATGAGCACCACACACCGTGGGAAATAAGCAGCGCTCAGATACCTGAGGGTTCATAGCGCTATGTAAATGCACAAACAAACAAACAAACATGTCTATTACCAGCGTTTGCCATCTTATGCCCAGATAAGAGTGTGTCAGGTATTGCCATAGCATGCCATGGCCTGCACACCATTAGCTAAGTATTGCCACCAAACACCCAGCTACCCAAGATGCACTGGTGCAAGGATCTGGAATGATGCCTCTGCCTCTGATTCCACAGTTGGCAGCGTAGCGCCAAGAGCACATGGCTTTCATTGTTCGAGCAGACCCACTCCTGCTGCGCTGAGCCGGCAGGCCCTGCTTCAGTGGCAACGGGGGCGCAATGCTGGTAGGTGTCCTCAGAAAGGGCCTGGAAGAGGGCAGAGGTTCCCCCGGGCCCGGCCTCCAGGAAGCGCTTCCCAGAGAACAGCGTGGGAAGCCAGGCCAGGGAGCAGGCGAGCAACGCTGCAGGGCGGTGCTGCCTCACGGCCCTGACCTCGGCCTTTGCTGTGGCAGAAGTTTGGCTGCTGGTCACACTTGCTCGCACCACTGCAGGAGGCTGAGTGCAGCAGGTCTGTGCAACAAATACATGCAGAAATGGGTGTAACATAACTTAGCAATTAATTGCCAACTGGTGGGAAGTGAGCGCTCTATAGTCGCCCTATGTAAAAATGGGGGTTACTCGTGGCCACTGTAGAACACGCTACAAGCTGAGAAATCTTAGCAGCTGTTACGGTTGTTGTTTTTCTGTTTTAAATGAGTAGTTATTTTCAACCGCCATTTTACACCTGAATTATGGACTGAAATCACGGGTATGATGTGAGTTCTAGGAAATAAAAAGATTGAAACCAGTGAGAAGAATGGATGTAAAAAAGACTTCCCCGCGTTACTGCATGCCACTCGCAGCGCCATATGTCCAGCTACTCCCATGGTATATCCTGCGACATTGCATATCCAGAAATTGCTGCCCCTCGCGCGCCAGATGCCGGCACAAATGGTCAGATACTGCCATTATATGCCAGCAGGACGTGCCCTGTGTGCCCAGCTACAGCGTACATGCATTCAGATTGCGGGCGTAACTTAATTTAAAAAAAAGGTCTGTGTGCATGTTCATGCCGCATACGCTGCACCTAAATGCAGTAGGGCAGTGGTCTTCAAACATTTTTGGCCGGGGCCCCCCTGAGCAAAATTTGGGCAGGTCGGGACCCCCCCAGAAATGCCAAATGGACAGTATATATTGCATGCCGTCACATGCTCCCATCACAGTCGCTGGGCTCCCTCATCCCACTCCTACCCAGTACCTGGTCTCTCCCCACCCCATCACACACCCTGGGCTCTCCCCACTCTGCTCCCACCACTATCCCATGGTTCCCGCCCATTGTGCTCCCACCATAGTCCCTGGGATCCCCCATCCCGTTCCCAACACAGTCTGAGGGCCAGTGGCGGCTGGTGATTTTTTTAAGTGGAGGGGCATAACCATTTCCCCCAAAAATGCCATAGCAACCGAGCATAGTGGGAGAGCCCAAACCAATAAAGGAGGGTTGGGGGGGGGGCTCCCCCTGTGAATTCTTTTTAAATAATGGGTTAAAATGTTGCACTGTAGAGCATACTTTTAACAAAAAAATGGGTAAATAGCCAAACAGTTTGCAATTGGTGCTGGGAGGTCCAGGGAGCAGGCATGACATGTTTTACTGGACATCTATGATAGATGTCCAGTAAAAAGATACCATCCCTGTCCCCTGGGCCCCTCTGGGCCTAACACAATCAACATGATTATGTGTGTATGCAAGGCGCTGCACATTCATACAGCAATCACTCTATCATTCACACGAGCATCCATCACCATACACTCACTCATAACATAATCATAGACGCATCCATACACATGTTTAAATAAAAACAATTAACATAAACGTACCTTCTGCATTGGCCTGCGTGTGGGTGCTGAAACGCCCTGCTCCGGGCTGCTCTGTCCGTATGTGCGAGGAGGCGCAGGAGCTCCCCCTCGCACATACAGACATGCAGTGACCCAGCCAGCATTTCCAATGAGCTATGCAATGTGTCAAAGCAAAACACCCTCAGCCTTGCATGGCTCAGTGAGCATTTGCGGCTGGGGAACTGAACTGTCAAAGGCAAACAGTGTTTCCCTTTGTCAGTTCAGCCAGCCCAAAAGCACTCCCTTAGCTGGAAAAAGCAGCTGAGGTAGTGCTCACTGTTTCACTGGGCTGGCTCCTTAGCTCCTCCATAATGGGTGAGGGGCCACTGGGTGGGCGCCCCCTTGCCATTATTGATGAGCCGCCAGGCTTGGACTGGCCTATAGGGCAATGCCTGTACCAAACATGTAAAATGCTAGTGTGGGCCAGTCAAAATGGGCCACCATTTTGGCCAATGTGGACCAGTTTGATGAGTTACTTAACTATGCAGTTAGTAATTTTGACCATTGTTGCTGAATATATCACAATTTACTTACATTTTAACACAAAGCACCCCCTTGGGTACTATTGAAACAGCGGGCCTCATTACAACATTGACGGTAGCTGTGCCGGTAAAACCGGCACGGCTGCCGCCGGAGTTGCATCCGGGTCCGCCACCCACGAATGGGCAATTACCGGGTCATGCCGAGTTAGGCGGACCTGATAATTGTCCTTTCGCGGGTGCTGGTACCGGTAGATCCACATTCCCATTTGAGCCACATAGGGCTCAATGGGAATGGGGAGCTCGGATGCACCGGCACCGTTAATAACGGTGCCGGTGCATCTGACATGCTGTGCTCGCAGGTGCCAGGTCAGACCTGGGGGGCTGTCAGGCACCCGCGAGCACAACTCTTACTATGGCGGTACGGTAGCAACGCTGCCGGTAGCTTACCGGCACCATTGTTACCGTACCGCCATAGTTGTAATGAGGCCCAGTCTGTGACTAAAGGAATGAATATCCATTTACAACTGCGGGCCACTTTTTCATTGTTGCCTGAGACAGTTTCATGCTTCAGCCCGACCATTTGAGCCACCCCTGCCCATTTCTTCCAATCTAAAAAATAAAAAAGAAAACAATACATTTTTTAAAAAAAATATTTCATGCTGAGCTCTCAGGGCCCCCCAGGGTTGCACCCGCGGACCCCTGGGGGGTTGCGCCCCACTGTTTGAATACCGCTGCAGTAGGGGTAGTAGCCGAATGTGGCCAGTGACACATGCAACTGCATGTCATTGTTACAAGTGACACGTGCCACTGGCAGGTGTCACATGCCATGCCAAAACATTTCCTAATTGAGAAAAAAACCTCAGATGTGCATGTCGCTGCATGCCAAACAATGTCAAAAAAGAAAAAAAAAACTTTGATCTATCCTTTTAAAATGGATATGAAAAACCCTTTTGGGGACTCGATCTAAAGAGTAGCCACAAAGCCACCACCAAAGGATCGTCAGTTTCCTTAAAACCGACCTCTTAGTGCAATGTCATGTGCTTCAACGTTAGTCCTTTTTCTGTTTTAAGTCAGATCCTATTCTATAATACTACATTTAAAGAACAGTTCCATACAAAATGTGTTACTGTCTAATGCTTAAAATGTCTAATTGTATTGTTTACATGTTTTCCAAAACAGTATGGTAACAATATTGAAGTGCGTGTTTGTGTGTGTAGATTAATCCATACTTTTCACACTTGACTGTATGAAGTGTGATAAATACAGTACAACTACATTTTACTGATAACATTTATAACCTATACTGCAGAGTATATGCAGATTCATGAAAACGTTTTCATTTACAAATGTTTCCAAATCTTCAGATTTACGTTAAACAGCACTTTCAGTACATTCAGTCTTGCCCAATGAAACTTTTGAGAAGCTCTGCAAGGTAATGTAATGTAATTTTTCACGTGCATAGTGCCTTTTCCTATTGGTATGGTCTCAAAGTGCTGTAGGTAAATGCCCTTGGGGGACTAAAGTCCATGGTATGAGAAATTTGTCAGATGAGTTTAGAATGTGTGTGTGCATTGTGGTGTGGTCTCCTTTAAGGTATGAAGACTGGGTACGTCATTGCGCCGTGTCAGTAAATACAGCATTACGTCAGCACGCAGGGCAGTGCACGAGCGGGGATCAAAGACCATACAGTTGTGTTTGTGTCTCTATTCGGGATGGAGAGGGCATCCATGCACCCAGGCCCGCTAGTCCCATCGGGACACCACATGAATTATGGTCAATACGAAGGAGGGTAGGGGTGGCCAAGTCTCTAATAGCTACCCATATTGAGCTGTCATGTGGATGACTGCTGAAGGATAGTTTGGATAGTATGCACATGCACAAGGTTCTTTATGTGGCCAGCTACACTGAATTTTTGTCATTGGGGATAGCTGCATTTTTATGGCAGAGGTGTTGTGTGATGTGTCTTAAGAGTAGTGTGTGCTGTCAGATGTGTGTGGGTGGGTGGCCTTGCCATTGTTTATTTTTCATGAGCATGGAGTTTGATACGTATCCTTGTGCTCTGGCTTGTTTCCTGGTTTCGTAGATGTGGCGTGCATTCTGTCCTATTGTTTGCTGGAGTTTATTTTCTCTGGTCTCGGTACATTTTATTTGCAGGTTAATTGCTACCCCGGCCTACCTGAGAGGTGCTTGAATAACCGAATGCGAGGCATGGGTTTGGTACCTGATCGAGGGTTGCGGTTGAGTTGCTAATGAAGTAGTTTCTGTTGGAGGTACTCTGGGACTGTCTTGTGGAGAGCACGATGGGTGATACACATGACTTTGGAAGTGGGCAGTTGCCCGACAGAGGGCCAGTGGGGGACACATTGGGCAGGTGTTATGTGCTCTCTGGAGCCAAGGTTCAGGAAGAGCTTAGCTGCAGGGGTTTGGACCCGTTGGAGCTTTCTAAGTTGATATGCGGGACACCCAGGTAACAGGAATTGGCATAGTCAAGGCGGAAGAGGACGATGGCCATGATTGCGGGGACTCTGTGAGGGTACGAGAGGTAAAATAACATATGTCTTAGCAGTGTAGATGGCAAGATTTGGGCACAGAGTTAATGTGGTGAGAGAGTGTCAGATCAGTGCTCATGGTGCATCCAATGTTCTTTACTGCATTGGATGTAGCATCGGGAGGACCTAGGGAGGATGGCCAAGGGGTGAATTGGGGGAAGAACGCCGTCTTCCCGCAGATCATGATTTCTGTTATTCCAGGGTTGAGGAGGAGGTTGTTGCCGGCAGGTCTGGAAACCAGTAAAAAGCTGTGGGTAAGAGATGTGTTGATGAGAAATTTCACAAGGAGGGATTTGCAGTCTGCGTTGCAGGCTTGTTGCTCAGAGTGTGGGATGGAGAGGTGTGATTTGTGAAGGATGACGATCCCGCCTGCTCTGCAAGTTCTGTTATGGGCGATGAGTGTGTAGCCTGGGGGAATGCCTTGTGTGCCATAGGTCGGAAGTCATCAGAGAGGCAAGTTTCTGTGATGAAAGGGATGTCTGGACTTTCTGAGGCAATGAGGTTGTATATGTTTTTTTTGGCGACAGATCTGAAGGGATCCCCTGGTGGGGCCCCCATTGGGCGGTGCAGTGTGAATAAGGGAAAGGGTAGGAAGTGGGATAGATGGTGGAAGTAGAAGGGGAGAGGTAGTTAGGGGAGAGTGAGCTGTTTCTGATGTCAAGGTGGGATAGGGAGGCACTGAGTATTCTTTGAAGGTCAGAAGAGGGCTTGTGATTCCAAAGGAGGAGGATTGGAGTGGGGTAGGGGGGTAAAGGGAGATTGTGAGTGGGGATTTCAGGTATGGAGTCAGGAGGGTAGAGGGGCAGGAGAAGGTGCATGGTGGTGAATGAGGTCGCTGAGGGGAGTTGTTGATGAAAGGGGTTTGGAAGAAAGGAAGGGTGTAAGATCTTACATGAAGCTGGGTTGCTGATTTCCTGGGATTGTCGAGAGGGCTGAAGGGGGTTAGTGCTGAGGGAGTTGAAGGATGTGTTGAAGATGGATTTCACAACTAGGGTTGAGAGAGGTGGCGGAAGTCGTAATTGTGTAGGCGAGGGGTGCATGCAGGGAAGTGGGGGAAGAGATAGGGAGAGGTGTGCCGAGATTAGAGGGTCTGGGTGTTTCAAATTCTGTGTTTGTGGGGATTCCTTGGTACCTGTGGCATGTATGTGAAGGCCGGCGGTGCGGACCAGGAAGGGGTGTTGGTAAGGGAAGCATGAGCGGCGCTAAGGGATGCAAAGACTAAGGAGTGAAGGGGTTTGGGGGAAGGTGGTCACAAGAGAGTTAGAGGGCAGTGTGGGGAAGGTTAAGGCTAAGATTTGTGAGGGGACCGAGGGAGGTGTCTGAGGGGGGGCAGTTCTCCCCCAAGGGCTGAATGTGTGTAGGGTGCAGGGGAGGGGGGGTCCACAGAGCAGTTGTCCATATTATTGGTGCGCCAAAGTGCCTCTCTGATCTGGAAGATGGTTTTCATGGTGGATAGCATGTTGCGTCTGCTCTGGTGGCTAGAGAGGCTAATGTGGGGTGGGGGTCTGCCTCACTATCAGTGTACTCCAAGGAGGCTAGATTAGGGAAGGAGGCAAAGCTTGAGGCGCTGCTGTAATCAAGTTTATGGCTACAGGCAGCTTCAATGCAATGGCTATTCCCAGAATGCAACTAGATTTAACACAGTAGTGAACTACAAAGCACTGCTAGCCTGGGAGCACTGGAGAAGTTCAAGTACAGCTAGAGTTAAACAGTGACTGCACTCAGAATGCAGCTAGGGCCAATGCAGCTCAGTGACAATTAGGTTCAACACAGTGCTGCGGTTCAAGCGTTGCTAGAAATACAGCAGATGCTACCCGCAAATTACAGCTAGCTTCAGTGCAGGGGCTATACTCAAAGACAATTAGAAATAACACAGTGGCAGATTCAAAGTGCAGCTGAATTCAATGCAGCTAAGTCCAACACAATGGCTATACAAAAAAAATCAGTTACTTTATTTAATATAGTGGCTATTGGAAGGGCATACAAGTAGACCCAAGACACAAAGGTGGCATGCTTGTTGGTATAGACTTACATTGGAATGAAAATAAGCAAGAACCCTAGCTGTCTCTATGACTAAGAGGGGTTTCCCTGCCTCAACCAAAACTAAGGATAATGTCATAATGTCCGTCAAAATTATAAAGTCCACTGTCCTGTGTCCTAAACCTATTTCTGTCCCTTACACTTCAACAGAAAACTTATAACTAAACTGCACCCTGCTTAGAACAGGATAACTCCCTTCTTCAGGTGCTTTAGGCAGTTCAAAGTTTCAAGTTCCAAAACAATCTTGGGAAGTTGTCTCCTTTCCCCAGCGTTCTTCAGCTTCTCTATCAATAAATAGTCTCTTTATCACAGTTCTGTCTTCTGCCAAAGGATATGACTCCCTTCCTCTGGTCTTCTCGTGATTTGTGCCAAAAGGGTCTTTCTTTCCCCCTTGGGCTTTCCGTGACTTTTGCCAAAGAGTCTCTCCTCTTGGACTTCTTGCAACTTGTGCCAAGGGTAAATTGCTCCTAGTATTCCTGTCACTTATGCCAAATGTTTTCTTCTCCTGGACATCTTGTGCTTTGTGCCAAAGGTTCTTTTCCTCTGATCTTCTCCTGCTGTATGCCAAAGGTTCTCTTCCACTGCACCTCTCATGCTTTATGCCAAAGGTTCTCTTGCCCTGGACTTCTCATCTCGTTCTGAGGGTCCCAGACCCCTTTCTCATCTCTGTAATGTATCTTAAGTAGGCCAGGTTCACTAACCTGTGTGAGAAACCAGAAGGTGTCTCACCCACTAGTCCCCAGGGATCTGTCATCCAAGTGGCCAGGAAACGACCATCACATTTGGATTCAGTTACTGGGGGTGGACCAGTGCAGGAGGATCACCTGGGGGAGGGGTCTTCAGGGAGTGGGACACTGTATGGCGAGACATGGTATCCCCTTCCCTGTAACACCTTTAGCCCATCCTATCAGATAGGATACGTAGGAACTCTAACCCCCCCTTGCCAACACGAACACACGGACATCCCACTACGGGAGAAAACAGACTAACAATTGGGCAATGTATCTGACATGTCCCAATGCCTTGGTCAGGCGAGGTCAGGCAATTACTGACAATTACTCACGCATGAATTCCATTCAACTTCCCCACATGGATAAAAGGCAGAGTACGAGAGCACACTCTGAGCGAGGCAGAGCACACATGGAAACAACAGTTTTGAGTTGGCAGCTGAACAAGAGAAGAAAGACAGCAAAACAGGAGGGTATCGCAAGGAGGGAAATTCTCTTGACCTTTCCAACGAGAAACCATTACTTTCAAGAGCCCTCGAGATTAGAAAGCGTAAGATCAGGAAACCAGGCTGAAGAATCCTGTATTATGTGTCAGAGATACCTAGGGCCCTGTGTGTCACTAATCAAGGCGGGGAGAAGCAGCAGCTACATTGGTACCATCCTTGGCTCCAAGAACAAAGCAGTGTCAGTGTAATCAACATAGCCAGTGAGTTGGGGAGACCAATACAAGACCGGTCTGTGTTGAAGCCAAGATTGCAAGCAGCAACATTGTATGGCGAGCGCTGGAACTCACATTGTTAAAAACGCGTGTGATAAAAGACGCAAGTAAAGTTGAAATGCTAACGAGTGTTAGAACTTTGAAAAGCAAAATATACCATTGACAGATTGGTCCGGCACCGTGTGAATGCTCAATCGAAGGTCTCTGTAAGGTATCCAGCTGAGAAGCGAGAGAAGTGAAAGTTAAAGGGTTGTATTAAGAAGTGAACAAAGAATTTTGAATCGAAGTGGTCCTTTGACAGGTCAAACAAAATCCCACGCACAGTCGAAAGTAATTTTGATATAGTAAAGAAAGTTTGGAAAATGAGATAAATTTGGTCCGAGCCCAGCGGAAGGAGACCAATTGAAGGTTTTGTGTTAAAGTGGGTCAGGGCCCGGCAGAGGGGGGCCCAGGGTGAACAGTGAATCATAAGAGAAGTTGTGCATATGAGAATCCCGAGGAGAAAGGAACTTTGAATGTTTGTTTGTCGCATCAGGCTCTCTCAAATAAGAGACTTTGAATGGCAAAAGACTTTGACACAGAAGGTCCTGATGCTGAGATTTTAAACTGCATCCTCGTGCTAGAAAAGCCAGAGTACGTGCTAAGCCAGAGTACGTGCTAAACTCGAGTCTGCCATCTTGTCCCGTGCTGCAAACATGGGGAAGGAAAGCTAACGGCTCAACTATCCTCATATATCATTTCTTGAACACTTTTCTTTTGTGTTACATTGTTTCCCACACCATTTGTATTTAGAAGTAAGGATTGGCAATAGGTTTATTAGTACAGGCCCTTTTATTTTGACAAGACACCACTAGGACTACGTTATTATTATTTGATGGTTGTAGCTTGCTCCCATCTTTAAATTTTGGATTAGATAGGTGTTTTTCAAACCCAAAACAGAGGGGAGTCTGGGAAACTCTCTACCAGCACGAACACAGCCCATTGACTTGTTCTTGGGTGGATATGATATGGCATTTATAACGCGCCTATACACAAGTGTTTCAAGACGCGACGAGGCAATGGAGGGAGAACAGTGGGAAGACAGACAACGATCCTACTAGCCCAGGTGATCATTCAGATCACGCAAATGCATGGGAAGGGGGAAAAGGAAAAGTGAAGGGGGAAGGGAGAGGGGAAAGTGCAGTACATGGGATAGTAGAATAAATAAGATAAATAAAAGCGGCCAGATGGTGGCAAGTGCAAGGTAAGAGCAGACATAAGTGCTGGTAGGGGGGGACTGTAGGGATACAGAAAACAGTCCCCAGGTGCGGGGGTTGCCAGGGAGGCAGTGCAGGTGTGCAATTGGTGGGGCTTGGGCCCAAGATCAGAAAGGGTGGCCAGGTAACCAGTACAGTTTCAACCAGGAGTTTCAGCAGGGGAGAGAGGGAGAGAAAGCAGAAGCAAAGAGGAAGGTTTTGAGGTGTTTCCGGAATCAGAGATGGTTCTCCTCAAGTTTCAGGGAGGCAGGAAGGCTGTTCCAGAGGGAGGCCCCTGCTGGAGAGGTCGACCACTGACTCGTTGCTTGGTGAAGCGACTGACCCTGAGGGATTTGGAGGCGGATGAGCGAAGAGCTTGAGAAGGAAGATATTTGGGAAGAGAGAGTTGAAGGTATTGAGGCCCCAAGCCCCAGAAGGCCTTGTGGAAAAGGCAGAGGGTTTTGAACTCAATCCTCGCAGCCACTGGGAGCCAGTGCAGAGATTTCAGCCCTGGAGAGATACAACCCTGGGCTTGAGGCCAAGGACAAGTCTTGCAGTCCTGTTTTGGATAAGTTGCAGAGGGCGAAGAGTAGAGGCAGGCAGATTTAGATAGAGGCTGTTACAATAGTCCAGCTAGAGAGAACCAGGGCTCTGGGGACGGTGAGCTTCTGGGGGAAGGAGAGGAAAGGAAGAATGCCTCTGAGGAGGTGCAGCTGGTAGTTTGACTTCTTAGAGACGTCAGAGATGTGAGGAGAGAAGGAGAGTGTCGAGTCGAAGATGACCCTGAGGTTTTTAGCCTTTTGGCCAGAGAGTTGCTGAGAAGGAGGAAGTGGGTGTGCCAACGAGTAGAATCTCAGTCTTACTGGCATTAAGGCAGAGGTCGTTGGTGGCACACCACTCCTGGATAGCAGACAGACAGTCAGAGATGAGGGAAGGAGAGGAGGAGGCCAAGGGTAGCCTGAAAATGAGCTGGGTATCATCCGAATAGTACTGAAAATTGGGGCAGAGAGCGGAGATGCGGTGGGCAAGGAGTGCCAGGTGTTGGTTGAACAGCCAGGCAGAGAGGATAGATCCCTGGGGGACACCACAGGTAGAGAAAAAGATATCAGAGAGGAAGGACCCAAGTTGGACCTGGGAGGGTCGGTCAGAGAGGAAAGAAGTCAGCCACGCCAGAGCCTGACCAGTGATACCCAGGTTATCACAGAGAAAGTTGAGCAGGATGGCATGGTTGACAGTGTCAAAGGCAGAAGAGAGATCAAGCAAGATGAGGACACACAGGGCGTTGGAGTCAAGGTTGGAGAGCAGGTCTTCACGGATGTTCAGGAGAGCAGTTTCCGTGCTTCTCGCAGCCCTGAAGCCAGACTGATGGTCATGAAGACAACCAACAGATTTGGTGTGGATATTAAGATGGGAGATGGCCAGTTTCTCCAGGAGCTTGCCCAGGAAGGGAGTAATGGAGATTAGGCGATAGTTAGCCGGGTAGGAGGGGTCGGCAGGCGGTTTCTTAAGAAGAGGATGCACAAGGGAGTTCTTCAGGGGGGATGGGAAGACTCTGGTGGCAAAGGAGTGATTGCAGAAATCAGCCAGGGTAAGAGCCAGGGAGTCGATGTGGTCCTTGATACTTTTGGAGGAACACGGGTGAACCTTTTTCGACAAGACTTTGATAGATCGGACTTGTCTAGAAACCACGTCTGCAGAGAAAAGGGGAAAGGCAGAGAAGGAGGTGGGGGTGGCTGCAGAATGGCCAGAGGAAGAGCAGGGTATGGCCCCTGGGAGAGTCTCAACCAAGTCTTTAGCTCACTGTTCTTTTCACAGACTCTCCCAGGGGCCACCCACCCAAGAACAAGTCAATGGGCTGTGTTTGTGCTGGTAGAGAGTTTCCCAGACCCCCCTCTGTTTTGCATACCAAGTAACTTTGGGTCTCACCCTAAGTTACCAGGGGAATCCAGACACAGACCCCTTGCTCACTGCTCTTAGAGAGGCAAAGCTTCACCTCACTGATGATGCACAACTAAGCTGAAACACATGTATGGGGTTGCTGTGGTACTCTTGTTCAGAGGAGAATTGCCTAGCATTTCGGTGCTGGACTGCCCCTGGTTAGGACAAAGACTGATATGCAGGGACATTTCTTCTGTGTGAAAAGATCAGTGAGCTAAATACTTGGTTGAGACTCCTCCAGGGGCCACCCACCCAAGAACAAGTCAATGGGCTGTGTTCGTGCTGGTAGAGAGTTTCCCAGACCCCTCTCTGTTCTGTTTTTCAAACCCAATTGAAGTTCAATAAACACCCTTGAACTGTGATCACTTGTGTCTGTCTTCACTGTTTGATACATGCCTTCTTTACATGTGGTGTCAGGAGTTGGAGCAAAATTGGGGGACCCTAAAATTCTAGAAGCTTAGTTATAGAGCCTCAGATCTCTCTATCGCCATGAATGAATCCATAGGTTTTGATACCTGCCGCAGCAGAGCAGCTACCAACCCTCCAGGGAAAAGAGGAACGATTCCCACAGACTTAGTCCTAATACCCCCTGCAGGGTGTGATATAAGATTGGCCCTAAAATCTGGCCTTGCCTGGATTTCCTAGCTGGTGTCATAGATCCCGACTTCTGGGCAGACATAAAGGTTCTTCTACAGAACCAATGGCAAAACTGCATTTGAAGTACATTGTGGGGACACAATTGCACAGGGAATTCTTGAAAGGGCTCTATTTCTCAGTTTTGAAGAAAGTGAATCAGAAGAAACAGAGAGGTAGCTTAAGCTTTGGAGAAGCCGATGAACCATCCACCACTGAGGCAAAGAGGGAGGAAGAACCTACGATCCTTCCTGATCTAGTCTTCACGCAGCAAAATGACCCAGTACTCGCAGAGGCTTTCTTACAGGTGATTTCTGATGGGGGAGGATTAGAGAAGGGAAGCCCTTCTTTCTTCCTAAAGCAAGGATTACTGTATAGAAAGGAAACCTCCAGAGAAGGCCTAAGTAAAACTCAGTTAGTAATCCCCAAAACCCATTGAAAGATCATACTAGAGATTGCACATTCTCATTTGACAGGGGGACATTTAGGAAAATCTAAGACCCAAGCTCACATCAGTGGGAAGTTCTACTGGCTAGGTATCCATGCTGACATAACGCACTTCATTCAGACATGTGAAATATGCCAGAAAACCGGTTCACATATTCCCATACCTGCCTCTCTGAACCCCTTGACAATAATAGAAGTCTCTTTCTCCCGAGTTGGGGGGATGGATATCATTGGAAACATCTAGTCTGAGTAACAAACATGTCCTCATAATCATTGATTACGCTACCTGATACCTGGAGGCATTCCCCCTGCAGAACAACACAACAAATCTTAAAACACCTAATACAATTTTTTTCCAGGGTTGGTTTCCCCAAGGAAATTCTAACGGATCAGGGATCCAATTTTATGAGCAAACCCATGGGTGAAGTCAAGGAATTACTACGTATTTCCACCTTAAGAACCTCGGTTTACCACCCTGAAATGGACGGATTGGTAGAGAGATTTAACAAAACCCTTAAGATGATCTTGAGAAAGTTGGTAGATAAGGATGGGAAAGACTGGGAGCGCATGATCTCCTGGGCACTATTTGCAGTACGAAAGACCCCTCAGGAATCTACCGGATTATCTCCTTTTCAACTACTTTACGGTAGACAACCAAGAGATGTCCTAGACATGCTCTGGGAGACCTGGGAAAAAAGAGAAGAGGCACCTATCCCCCTATCACAAACAGCTATCTGATTGTGAGAGCATATGAAACTCATTCAAAATCTAGTCTATACTCACATGGAAAAAGCCCAAGCCCAACAAAAGTCCACCTATGACAAGAAGGTAAATTTAACATCCTTTTCAGTAGGACAAAAGTTATTAGTCCTCTTACCTACCTCTGAAAATAAACTTGTCTCAAAGTGGCTTGGGCCATATGAGGTACTAGAGCAAACAGGGACCTATGCCTATAAAATAGCCTAACCTGGTAGGATGCAAAAGACCCACCTTTACAATGTAAATCTCTTAAATGAGTGGAAAGAAAATCCTTCCACAGCTACTGCCTCAATACTGTCTTGTATGATACCGGAGGAAATAAATAGTTTTGAGCTGATTCCCAAAGAGCTATTTAGACAAAAACAGGAAGACTTAAACTATCTGGTCACGCCATTCCCGGATGTATTCTGAGAGAAACCAGGGAGAGTACACAGAACCTATCATTATATCAGAATTCCAAAGGGATAAGTGGTCCATTTCAAACCATATAGACTCCCAGAAGCTCAAAGACAGATAGTGGTTGAGGAGGTGAAGAAAATGCTGAGGGCAAACATTATCGAACCCTCTTCAAGCCCATGGTCCTCCCCTATTGTGTTGGTCACTAAACCTGATCATTTCTGGAGGGTTTGCATAGACTTCCGGCAGGTCAACATCATCTCCGACTTCAATGCCTATCCGATACCGCACATTGACAAATTGATCGATAACCTCGGAAATGCCACATTTCTATCAACCCTCGACTTAACGAAGGGGTATTGGCAGATCCCAGTACATGGATGGAGCTGATAAGGAAAAGACAGCTTTCTCAATGGCCCTGGGACTATTTCAGTTCAAAGTCCTCCCTTTTGGCCTACACAGGGGCCCGCCACTTTCCACCTGCTTATGGACAGGATATTACAGCCCTACTCTGATTTCTGTGGGGCTTATATCGACGACATTGTCATTTATAGTAATACTTGGGAAAACCATCTTTTCCATTTCTTTACTATTATGAGAGCCCTCAGAGAAGCCGGCTTAACTGCCAATGCATTCAAATGAAAGCTGGCTCAATGAGCCATGAAATACCTCCGCTTCTTTGTAGGGAATGGCAGTGCCCAGCCTCAATGAGAAAAGGTGAAAGGATACCCCCATGCCTAAGACAAAGGGAGACTTCAGGGATTAATTGGTTATTACCATAGGTTTATCCCTAATTTATCAGACAGAACAGCTAGGTTGACAGACAAATTAAGGAACGCTGAACCCCAGAAGATTCATTGGACTGACGTGGATGATGTATGTTACAACTTAAAACAAACCTTTTGCCAGAACCTGATCCTAAAGTTGGTAGTTGGCCATGTCATGCATACCTTTGAAGGTCAATAGAGGTTGGGCAGAGTGTGAGACATACCAGCTACGGTGGGCTTCAGAGGAACCAGTCTCTTGGGAAGTTCCTGGATGTTCCTAGGTATGAGGTTTATGGGAAGTGGACATTGAGGTAAAGTAGTCCCTCCATAAATCCTAGCCTTTGATGTTGACCGGGTCCACAGCACCCGTGATGAACTTGCACATGAAATCAATAAGAGAATTGGAAGGTCCTCTCCTTTCCTGATGTAACATTAAGAAACAAAAAGTCGATCTTAGAAGCCCTTGACTGTACTTAAGATGAGACTGTAGGATGTGGTTTCTGATCATATTTAGAAGAAAAGTAAAACTATGTCCTGTCAGACACTACAGTAATGTTTGTGTGCCAGAATATGCATGCCAGGCCATCACACAGGCTCCAAGTGTAGCCTCTCACACACCACTTGTGCTGAAATAACACATATGATCATCCTATCTCCCCCCATTTATCCCCCTTTATCCAAAGTAGCTACTTGGATCAGCTGGAAATACAGCAGTCGAGGTGTACAGAACACTGCTTAACCCCAGTCACACCAGCATGTGCTGTCCGGTGCGGTGTTTAACAGTGTGTTACTTACTTCTGCCCAGCGTTGTCACAAACAAAGGGACTGTCTGAGGTGCAGCTGAAACTCTTTGCAGATGTAGAAAGAAAATCCTATTCAGATACAACAGCGCAGGTGTCTGGCTCCTTTTGCTAGAGACGTCCGCGATTTTAGGGAGTTTTGGCAGCTCTGTTCATAGAAAAATCTAGGAGGCACACTATGACACAATATGGAATACATTGACAGAAAAAAGGGACTAGCCAGAAATGCTCTCTGATGGTAAACACCATTGAGGCAGTTAGTACTGTGGTAGAGTCCATATTTTCCATACTAACGTTCTGGAAAGTCATGATTCTATTAAAGACAGGGAGGCTTGTATTATGCATACTCTTCTTTATTAAAACTCAAGCAGAAATCTTAAAAAACATTCAACACAACTCAAAGAAAATTATAATTTTCTGTGACAATGTAGTCTTTGCAGTTTGAAACTCTTTTGCCCTCAGGCATTACACTTGTCCTAGTCCACGAATCACAACGTTAGGGTCCTATCGCCTCACAAGTCTTCCTCCCCATTACCTTTCTTTCACTGCCTCCCTGCAGCTTCCTGCTGAACGACTCCATCTCGAACAGGGTGTAATGAAAAACACAACTTGTAATGAACTATACCGCCTACAGATTCGGCAGGGCACCCCGTCTTGTCCGCCTTCATCCTCAAGGACTTTTAAGAGACTGTCTGTTTAGTGTCCGCACCTGCCCAGATAGAAAAAAAAGGAAAAAACACAACCATGTTAACGTTAACTGTAGGTGGGCAATTGCCACTATCGCTGTGCCACGATGCTGATTACCTGAGCTTCTTGTGCTTGCAGTAATCAAGCATCTTGCATCACTGCATCCTATGCACACAGATTTGAGCAATTGGACGCGTGTGAACTGGAGGCTCTGTCCAGCCCTTTCAGATGAGTAGCGGTACCCTGGAGATAGATGGGGATGCATATTTTATTCATACATCAATAATCAAGATGACACAAATAGTTTGGCAAAGGTTTGTCTGTTTTAATATCAAGTATATAAAACAGGGAGTACCACGAACATCAGCAATTGCTCGATACTCTGACTCTCACTACTTCATAAAAAAGCTGGGTTCTTATACCCATAACTGGTCATCATCAACGTTTTGACCTGCGTCATTACCAACGTCATCCTACGTGGCAAACTACAAAAACCTATCGGGAGGTGGGATTGGTTCTAAGTGAATAACTAAGCATAGGTTCTATATCTGTATGGAGTAACGGAAAGAGGTAATTGGATAATTAACATCAGGTGGGGCGACTAAGCCATCCTTTAAAAATGGCCACTATGACTGTCACTAAATGTACAACGTCCCATTGGCTGTACACACTATAGGACCCCTACAATTGGTTGGCTTCTAACCCCCGTCAGTATTTTTCCTACCCACCTTAGCAGCACGCAGACTGAACAACCAGGTGCGGGTCAGCTCGTCTTTGCACCAGCTTCCCACCAATTGAAATATCATCCATCATCACCTCAATGGTCCATTGTCAATTAGTGTTTTGAAGTTGGCCTTCAGTTTGTGCTGTTCTCTGAGAATTTTTAAGGAGTATGGGCCCTAGCCGGCTTCCGTGCGTAAGTGTGATCATCTTGTCCGTCCAACTTTCTTCCATCACGTGACTGGACACCAAGAAATTGAGCCTTTTCATGTATTTGATTTTATTTTCAATAGTCCTCTGACATCTTTTGTTTTTGCTTGACCTCTCTGAACAAGAGCTTCTGTTCTTTCAAGTTAATTGTATCTAATGTCAGCCAATTCCAGTTTGATAAGACCTTGGCTTTCTTGGCTCAGTGAACTCATTAGCTGAACTTTTATTCTGTTTAATTCAATTGCTTTTCTCAACTGTGACACTAAACTGAGGCCTTCTTGCTTTGTTCAGCACTGCTTATGTATGTGTGGAAACATTCATCCTTTACTTGTCCATATGTATCTATAGAGGTATATATGTATATGTTGGCGCTTGCCACGGTCTAATCTATTAAAGCATGTGGATAGCTTCATGATTGCTTTGCTGCTTGCATTTCATTGCATCTGTACACGTTTATACTAACTAAGTATGTTCAACAGGTCTGTGGCATAAGTCTTGTCATCTTGATCCCAAGATGTCACTTATCCGTGGCACCTTCTTGTACTTTATAAATCATCTGCCTATCTGGTCTGGTTATCTTTCTATATGGGTGTTGATTCAACTTTGAATGACATCACCATTCATCCTTGTCATTTAGTTTCTTTGCTTCTTCAGGAATCTCATTCAAATGGCCATCATGTCTTGAATGCAAGTATAGTTTCCTCAATGGGCACTTTGCCTCCAGTATTCTCTTAGGTATAGGTATTCTTATGGGTACTGCACAGAGTCCTTGCTCTTCTCGTTGCTGGTTTACCTGTTCAGTATACGTCACATACTTTGGTTCATACGTTTCAGGTAATGTAGGCAGGGCAGTTGGAGAGGGGATACTTGGCTCCTTGTCTACACTCCTCCTCTGGGCGATTTATCGACCACTCTCACATCATCTTCTATTTCTACATATCCTGGTCTGAAGAAATGCTACTTAGGGATCCATATTTTTATGACTCCCTTCAAGCATCCAGCTGATTTCACATGCTCATCCTTGTTCCATGTTATGAGCATGTACTGTCCACTTGGACTGCAATAGATCCATCTTCCCACATATTTCTTATGGTCCTTTGGATAGAGGAATTTTGTCCCTCGGACGTATGGATGCTGGCCTTCACGCAGTCTCTGATTCTTTCATCAGTCAGGTCTTTAGGCTTCCATCCTGGTTCAACATCAATCATAATCTTCATCCCTATGGCTTTCTTTGCTGTCTTCTTGCACTGTGAGATTATTATCTTGATCACACAGAATCCAAGCATCACTAATAATAACAAACCTCCAAGAAATTTGAACATATCTGCCATCCATTGTGGAACCCACGAGAAGAGTGATCCAAACCAGCTGTCATCAGCAATGGCTTCAACGTCTTCTATCATCTGGCCATGGAGCTTCGTCAGCATGTCTATGGTCTCTGTCAAGGTTCCGTTCTCGTCATCATGAGAAGGTATAACTGTGCAACATGATTCTCCGATTTTGGCACAAACGCCTCCATCCACTGCTGTAATCATGTCCAGGACATATCTGTTCTGGAGGGTTATCAATCTTACAGCTCTCAATTCTTCTCTGATTGCATTGAATCCCTTTATGGTAGTATTAATCATCTGTTCCAATTCCCATCTGGTGATCTGAAGCCACTTGGTATTTGCTCCAACCTGGATACTTGGCATGAAGATCAACATGAACACAGAAGAAGTCTGGCTGAACAGTCTATGTTCACACGGAATAGAGTCAAAAGCTTCTATTGATTTGGCTGAAAAGTAGTTCTCTCTCTTCATTCGCTTAATCAACTCCACAGATCTCTTCTTCCTCAGATGAGCATCTGCTTTCGGGAAACTATCAATGTTCACGTCACTTTTAGGAATCACCAACGCAGGAACATGGACATTCACCAATGTGCAGATTCCTCCCCAATCTTTAGGCAGTTTGATGTAGGCCTTGGATCCACAAGCCCAATAATGATCCATGATTACTGCTGTTCTGATATTTATTCCTGGTGCATTGAAGATTTGTTCACAGTTCTGATTCTCCCCCATTTTTCTTGTACCATTGTTCCTGAAGCATAATTTAGACCTTTCTATTGGTACTATCTGCAGGGGTCCTCCTCTGTCTTCGACCCATGTCAGTAGTTTAGCAAGATTTGGCCATAATGGTTTACACGGTTACCAGACATTTGGTCAACAAAAAAAAAGGTTGACAGGACAAATGGTCGACACCATTTGGTCGAAAACCAAATGGTTGAATTTTTTTGTTTGTTGTATTTTCACTTTTTTAATTTTTTTGGTGGGGGGGCCCAACCCCCTTTTTATTCTAAAAAAACATTTTTTCCCTAAACGAAAACCTAAAATATATATATATATATATATATATATATATATATATATATATATATATATATATATATATATATATAAATAAAAAAAAATTTCGACCATTTGGTTTTCGACCAAATGGTGTCGACCATTTGTCCTGTCGACCTTTTTTTTTCGACGAAATATCCGGACACCGGTTTACACAACATTTGTGCATTCTCGATTGTCAGTCTCTGCAGATTACTACTCCTTCTTCCCAGCCATCTGGTGATAGACAATTCCCCAAATCTGCATCTGGCCTCTGTTTTTCCATCTACGGATGTCTTCTGTAGAGTGTCCTGGAACTTTCCGTTTTTTAATTAATTCTCTTCTTATTCCAGTTCCTTTTACTCCAGGCTTCTTGTATCTGATCACAATATTCTTTGTCTTGGCATTGTTTCTTGTCTTTATGTCTTGAACATAGTCATCTTCATTTGGATCTGTTCCTTCAGTTGCCCATTTGAGAGAGGCTGTTCGACCCATGAATTGGCCTCTTTTACCGCAGAAAGCTAGGTGCACTATGCAGTGTGCAGTTAGGACATCTATTTCAATAGCTATGCAGATCTTTGACTTTCCCATGCTGTATGGCAGGAGTGCACATACAAAGCATTCTTCATCTGATGTCCATCTTCCAACTTCTTTCATGTGTTGGTACCATATGTTATTTCAAAGTGTGCTGTGCTGTCCAGATAATCATTCAGTTCATAATTATCTTCTTGGGTGCTTCTTTTGGTTCTCAAACTCTTCATGTAGTTTTCTATCCCTACATTTCTAAATGCATCAACATAGCTTCTTATGGCTGGTTTATTTGCAGGAACATCCACCCGGGTTCCCTGTGTAGACGGAAGTTCAGCAAGTCTGTCTATATCCATCTGTCTTTTTCTAGCAACAGCTAAAAATGGGCATAAAGATGCTGCTATAATTTCTGCGTGTAACCTTTCTTTGGGACCTGTGCTTGGACCTCTTGTCACTAGGCCAGGTGTGTCTGCATGCATTATTTGTGTAGGTCCAACCTTTATTAACCCCTTACTTTTCCTGATTCGCTGACCCTGTCTCCGGCGTTTAAAAGCAATTTCTGAACCAAGTGCTGTGTATGACTGATTACTAACAACATCCATTTCAAACTCAGGTATCTTCCCATTTTTTCTTGGGACAGGAATAACTATGTAGGGTCTAGGCTGTCTTGTAGATGTCACGCTTACTTTTTATTTCTGTTCAGAAACATTTACAGGAGTCTTTGCCCCATGTGCTCCTATATAAAATGCAGTTCTCACTGTCAGTGAAAGGAATATGAGTATGAATATAATGCATGTGTAGATGATGCAGTGGTACGTGAGTTTACAGCATCTACTTCTTGGACAATATGTGCGTCTGTTCTCATGGGGCAACACAACGTTGCTATTAAAGTTCCCCATCTTGATCATTTGATGCTAAGGAAGGAAAAACAAACTTTATTGGCTCTGCATTTTTAGATTGCTTTCTGGAAGCTTGAAAAACAGCCGACACGTGTTTCGACCCTCACCGGTCGTTATCAAGGCCTATATGTGGATTCACAGAATAATTAGGATGTAGCATAAATAAACATCCTAATTATTCTGTGAATCCACATATAGGCCTTGATAACGACTGTGAGGGTCGAAACACGTGTCAGCTGTTTTTCAAGACTCTTATATTTTGATTTCATGATAAAGACTTACATTGTTTCAAGAATTGAAGTCCAAGAATCGCTCTTTTATCTAATCAGCCTTACCAATTTAAGTTCAACTTGATTACACAGGATCAGTGCATCGGATTCACCTTCAATCCGATTACTTACAATTTGTGTCCTGGTTCCTTCTAGGGGGTCCAGTGGAAGTGGGTGGATGCTGCAGATCCAATCTGCATTAATTTTCAATAACAATAACCAATAGCGGTATCAAATAGTGCACAGTCATCTTACGACCCCTAGTCTTCTCCTTACAAGTCTTTTTGGAAGCTGTTGTCTTCATTCAGCATTCGTCCTCGATTAACTATCTGCTTTCTGGATGCTAGAAATGACTTTATCTTTCTTTCTGAAACCAATCTTTTCACCAGTCTGGATGCAAATGTTCCTTTATCATCAAGAAAAAAGTCCTCTGCAAGTCTATACAAGCTCTGCTTCATGTATCAGGTCCCAATCAATGCCTCGAATCTGCTTCACTCCAGATGACATGTTGCTTCCCTGTCAGCATGAACAATGGTTTTGTCTTTTATTTTCTTACTCGATCTATCCCTCAGAGGAAAGTTTCTACACCGCTCTGTGATTTCTTTCAGAATAAATGCTCACCTGGATTATTATTCCTTCCAGGATCACATTCAAGTTTGCAGTGTTTCTTGGATCTCTCAGAAAAGTTACCACATCCGTGTGTCTTCTAACGAGATGCAGGTATTCTTCAATTAGACGAAAGAACACCACACTGACCAGTCTATGTGCTGCATCATTTGATAAGGGCATTTGTGCTTTCTTCACTTTACTGAGGCAACTTCAAAAACTTCAGTAATGATTATGAGCAATCTTCTTATGAGCTTTTAAATTGTCAGGATTTTGAATAAAAGGTGGAATGCGACAAGTTCTCCCCACCAACGTACGATAAGAGCGGAACACCAACTCGTAATAAGTAAGTATGTGTCTAGAACAGTCATCACTGCGTAACAGCATGAGTAGAACCAAACAAGAACTCAGTGTAGAAGGAATCGGGGTATTGTCCCCTTTTCCAATTGCTGTGTCCACGAGCAGAATCTGGCATATCCTTATTCTTATCAAGGCTTAAACATGCCTCAGTCCAAAGTCAATAAACTTTTCTCACTTTTCTTATTATAAAGCCTTACGCATGCCTTAGTCCAAAGTCAATAAGCTACTGTGGTTTTAAGAATGAGATCTTCCTTTACTCTGCAACTAAGATGCACAGAGTGTTCAAATGTGTCCTTTTACCGTTTTATTTATAGCTTAAAAGGGAGTGTCCAAAATCAAGCCACAGTCCACTAAAGAGTTCTTCACGCTTTCCACTTGTCAGGTTATGCATCCTTCTTCTTCGTCATATATCTTGTCTGCACGTGCTGTGGTTCTTCCCCGATGATTGTAGCTTTTTCGCGGTGGGTTGAAGGCAGAGGGGTTTCTCCAGTGTAGATTTTCATATCCCCCAGGAAGATACAAGCACGCCTACCCTGCAATTTGACAGCAGAAGGTGGTACGTCCTCAATGACAAAAGGACCGTTTAACCTGGGCTCGTCCCACTTTTTCCTTGTGTGGTTACGAACTAAGACCGCATCTCCGGGTATAATTTGGGAAGTTGAAATTCAGTAGGTTGGGTTGTTGAAGCATCTCCTTCTGTGTTCTGTACTGCCTTGCACCATCGTCTCTGCAACTGTCCTGAAATTACAGAAAAACTGGATGTCAAACAGTTCAAATAGTTTTGCAATTCAAGTGCTAAAACTTCGATGTTGGATGAGCATCACTTCTAACTCGGGACGGAGGCATTAAGGGTGTTCTCATTCGCCTTCCTGTCACGATTTCGTGCAGCGCAAGATGGTGGTCAGAACCTGGTTGGTTCCTTAGTGCATATAATGCCAGTGGTAGGCAACTCCCCATCTAGGAAACACTTCCCGCACTAAGAATTTAGCTACACAGGTAGTGTCTGGGTGTGTGCATGGACCTGCCTCTATCCATCTAGAAAAAGGACATACTACAACAAGCAAATATCGGTATCCATTGCAAACGTGTATCATGTCGACATAGTCGATATGTAAGTGCTGAAAAGGGCCATTGGGTCTTAGGATAACTCCCCTCACTATGCACAGTGTATGCCCAGCCGTGAATTGTTGGCAAACAATACAATTTACCATAAAAAATGCAACATGCTCCATTAGGTTTGGTACGAACCAATCCTCAGCAATAGTTACAGCAAGATTCTCCCTAGTTGTATACGCTGGGTAGTGTAACTGTTCTAGCGCTACTCTTAATAAGGCTATAGGCATCACTGGTTTACCAGTGCTGTCTTGTTGCCACAATGCTTCAGAGGGGTTTAAAGAACACCCTCTTTGCTTCCACAAATTCTTCTCTTCTTGCGGTGCCTCCGCTTGGAGCTCCACTATCTGTATTTTTGGCATATGATTATATCCCTCACTCACAATCATCATCACATCCATCCTTTCATTCACATCCATGGTTTCAATATTCATCATCCCTTTATCTGTGTTTGCTATGCACTTGGCTTCAGCGCCTGCTGCTTGATTACCGCGCAAGATAAAATCTGTCCCTTTTGTGTGAGCTGCGCATTTAACGACTGCTATGCCCACTGGGAGTTTTAGTGTCTTAATAAGCCTGTCCAATAGGGCTGCGTGCTGCACAGGTGTGCCATCCGCTCGGAGGTAGCCCCTCCTTTTCCAGCGCGCTAGTCCTGCGTGCACCGTCGACATCACGTAAATGGAGTCACTCTACACTGTTACTTCCTGGTCTGCGTGATTCTCAATCGCGAGTATCCACGCCAATAATTCTGCAGCTTGCGCTGAATAATGAGATGGCAATCGAGTACTCACGAGTACTCGAAATTCTCCATTTGCCAGATGTTTCACTACCGTGGCACCTGTATATCTTTGCCAATCATTCTGATTGATTCTTGAAGACCCGTCAATGAAAACAATCTCTCCCCCTGCAAGTGCATTCTCCTTTACTCTAAGCAGCTCATCACAGAACTCTTCATAGTTCGTGCAATCGTGTGTAGGTTCTCCTTCTGTGATTGGCTCATAGCTGGGTTCACTATTTTACATCAAACTATTTTAATCTCTAGCTTCGATATGACTACCTTGTAGGCAGAAGCCCTTTGAGAAGTCAACGTGCCTTTTCGGTTTTCCAAAATGGCAAATAGTGTGTGTTCAACAAACAACGTCATAGAACATCCCATCACTATGATTGTGGCTTGGCGAACGCGGCGGCTGCCAAACTTAGTTCGCATGGAAAGTGACCTCTCCTTACTGGGTCAAAAATTCCACTGTAATATGCAAGGGGCTTGTAGCCCAATGTAGTTCTTTGTATGAGTACTGCTGTCATAAAGGTACCATCTGTATGTGAGAATAAAAATAATTCCTCTGCTTAGTTGGGGATCCCTAGAACTAGGGCTGTGCAAATTGCTTTTTTCAATTCCTCAAACCCTTCTTCCACTGCCTCAGTCCACACGATTTTTTTCTTGCGTTGCATGTGCTTTCTTTAAGGCCTGTAAGTGAGGCCGTGTATATGAGCTGTAGTCAAAGACCCATGCCCTGACATAATTGCATAATCCTAGAAAACTCTGCATCTGTTTTATCGTGCGTGGTTTAGCTGTTTTCAGAATAGCCTCAGCTCTTTCAGGAGTGACCTTCTTTCCCTCATGTGAAATCAATTGTCCAATGTACAACACTTCTTGTTGACAATATTGTAACTTTTCCTTGTCAACCTTATATCCTTTGTCAGCAAGTATAATCATCAGCTGAACAGAATCGCGTCTGCACTCTTCCTCTGTGGTGCTGCAAACTAAAATTTCATCTACGTATTGCAGCACAACACTTTGTAAAGCAATATTGCTCAAGTCCATCTGGTGGACTCTGTTGAAAATTGATGGGGACTCACAGTACCCCTGGTGCAGCCTTGTGCTTTTTAATCGTACTTGTGTAAAGGTAAACAATGTCAAATCTGGTGAGTCTTTATGCAATGGGATTGGGAAAAATGCATTTTTCAAGTCAGAGTGAAATATCGTGCATCAACAGGTATATTACATAGAATTGTAAACGGGTTCGGGACTCAAGGGAACTCAGCCTCTACAATATGCTTTATTGGTGCCAAATCTTGTATTAGTCTCCAAGACCCCCCTTTACTTTTTTTCACAGGATAAACGGACGCATTACATGGTGACTCTGGCGTCACTAAGGTACCTTGATCCATTATGGTGGAAATCGTCTTGAAAATGCCTTCAACTGCCTCTCGATACATGGGATATTGCTGTGCTCGAGGTAAAATTGCTCCTGGTTCCAATTTAATCTTTACTTCCCCAACCCCTTTCTGTAGGCCTACGTCATAGGGGCCAGTGGTCCATAATAAAACTAGCACTTTCACCATATCTTCATCAAAATATTCAGGACACTTCTTTGCTAGCATCATTCTCTGCGGAACTTCTCTCTTGATCGCCTTTACCCAATATGTAATGCACATTTAAAATATTACAATATCATCAGATAGGTCATCTCCAAATAATTCCTCATCAGTGACATCAGTCACTGTGCAGCCTTCTTCAATGGCAATTATTGTGCTCCATCGTCTACCCTTAGCATCGGTTGCACCAAGCAAAGTCATATTTCCTCCGACTATAGCTGCTTCTATGTCTAAGGGAGAAATGATCCCCTCCTCTTCGTCCATCGGTATGTGAGGCCTAAATAGAAACTCATCTGGTATTCTCATGGTTCTGCCTACTAGACCTGGTAGCCATGTTAACAGAATACGTATCCCTTAATGAAACACCTCGGGTTCGAGTGGTATCGCTCTAGGCGCTATTTGCCCTGCGCATGCCATGATCATTTCGCACACGTTTAAATAATGCATTCCTGGTGTTCAGCATATTATGCCTTCATCTGTAAACGAAATGGTCATATTCATTTTTATCATTAAATCTCATCCTAATATGTTGACAGGTGTTTGCGTCGAATAAAGCAGTGGCACCTTCATATTGTATTCTCCTATGGAGACTGATAATTCTTCTATAAAAGGAACTCGACTTGTCGCTCCTGTAAAGCCCTGAGTATTCATCACATTGCCAGACATTGAAAATATGCCCTCACGTATACACGAGCGTGTTGTACCCGTGTCCATTAAGAAGGAAAAAGCTTTGCCGCCTATATTTACATCTATCCTCGGGTTCCTCATGAGGATTCAGCATTACAGATAGGACTGAACACATCAGGTCTCCCAGTGAGCTGTCCTATTTCAGATACAGGGCCTCATTACACGGTAGGCGGTGGACCAAGGTGCTATTAGCACCTTTGTCCATGCCGGTAAATTACCGGCACCGCCTTGGCGGAAAGGGGAATTACCGCCCTACTCCAAGGTTGGTGGGGCGGTAATTCCCCCTTCCACCATTGCCCTTCCCCATTCCCATTTTTGCCCCATAGGGCATAATGGGAATGGGGATGGTGCTAATTACGGTACCGCAAATTTGCGGTGCCGTAATTAGCACCAAGGTCCCTTTGCGGGTTGGGTTTTAACGCCTGCAAAAAGCAGGCGTTAAATTCCCCAACCCGCAAAGGGACCTCGTAGTACGGCGGTAAGGGTTAACAGTCACCGTTACCATTAACGGTGACCGTTAACCCTTACCGCCGTCCATGTAATGGGGCCCACAGTCTCACTCCATCACTCATGAATGGATTTCCTCCATCAACAGTGACACCTCCTATTCTGCGCGTCATAGACAGTTCTATGTTTGTGTTCTGCTGAAGTTCCATAGGAGATTGCTGCGATTGTCCTTGCGGTTGATTACCTGCCATTTGCTGTGATTGCAAGCCTTGCTGCACTCTCTGCGCTTGCTGCTGCACTGTTTGATCTTATGCAAACCCATTTCCACTCTGCTGCAAATATGCAGGCGGATTTGGCATTCCCTGTCTAGAAAACTGATCATTCTGCACCATCCCTTGGATTCTACACATTCGAGCCATGTGCCCTGTCATTCCACATGTCCAACATATGGGCGGCGGTCTCCCCATCTGCCCATATTGCATGTTCTGATTACCGTTTTGCATATTCTGAAAACATCCCTGATTATCTGCCAATTCCCTTGATTACCTTGTCAACCTCTTCCTCAATAACTTCTTCCCCGTGGAGAATATCCATTATTTGTTTGATGAAACTGTCTTTGGTTATTTACCTGTGGCATGTTCACTGCCTGCTGCGAAGTTGATCCACCTACGTTAGTTAACATTGCCCCTTCAACGGTGTACTTGGACAATTTTTTCGGAACAAATTTTGCTTCCTCACCTTTGGATTTCCGACCACGGTTTGGCTTTAATCCCCACACATTTATTGAGCTGCTTCTGTACTTGCTCTGGCAGCCCTTGACATAATATATGGTAAAATACAGGTATACAATATATGGTAAATACAAGCCTCGCAAGTTTCAAGTGTCCAAGCGTCTTGAAAATTCTGAATGTAAACCAACGGATCCTCTCCCTCTTTCATCTTCCTTGTCATTCTAGCTCCCATATCGGACATGTCCGGATATAGCGCTCGAAGCGCTTTCCAAATTGCTGCTCTACAATTGTTAAACAGCGCTCCATCGTGCGCGGTATTGACTGTGGTCACACCAGGGTAACCTGCCCGTGTCCATACGTCATCAGCTCTCTCACCAAGTATGGCGATTAGAAGACCTTTAATATCCCCTATAGCTAATGTATTCTCTCCCGTCAACTCATGTATCCATTTTTCAGCGCCGGAAGCTAAACTCTGGAGTTTACATTTTAAATTATCCCTGTCCATCTGGGGCCACGATATGTACTGTGGCGTGGCCCCTCCTTTTTCTAACAAGGGGAACTCTGATGCTTTAAATACATTCTTATCTCTCATCATTTGTCTATCTACTGCCGGGGTAATATTCCCACATCGCTGTATATCTGGCAAGGATCTTAACCTATTTACATAAGGCGGAGACTCCCGCCTCTGACCATGGGGTTGCCCCTTATGTCGGTCTGACCGTGTCAGTGGCTCTGATACCTTAGACATAGGTATTTTTAAATCTGACCATCTTGCTCCTTTATCCAAAGGCGAATATCCATCTGGATCACATATATCTCTTCTCTCTTCCCTCTGGAAGGTTTCCGTTTAATCGTGTGATACTTCTTGTGCCCAACTCGTCCGACTTCTCCCATCATCATCTCTATTTAATGTTAGCCTGTCTACACACAGTTCCTTATGTCTCGCACTACAGGAGGCTTCCTCCGTGCCATACAACTGAGTGCTTTCGAGGCAATCATTTTTTACCTTCCCTTGTGATTCTTTCTGGGCTTGCATTTTGTGGTAAACTTTATCAATCGTTTCCCCAATACTTCGTGAGTCAAATTCGTCTTCTAGATTTATTCTAGACGTGCCTGGTAATGACTCGGATTCAGGAAGAAATTCTTCTATGTTTTCCCATGATACCTGTGGATTGGGATTTATTACTTCCCTTTCCAAATACTCAAAATCGCGTGCCCTTTGTCTTTTTTTACGTTCCATGATGTCATCGACTTCTCTGCGCTTTCTCGCTTCTTCTCTTACTCTATATTCCTCTTTCTTTTTCATATCCCTTCGTTCAAATGCCCTCTGTATTTCCTCATCCCTTTGCGTGCACCAACCGCTGCAAGCTCCAATCCCATCACAACACCATTTTTTACTTTAATCTTGCTAAAGAACAACCATCAAAGTTCAATTATAAAACAATCAATTTTCACGTCTCAACTTCACGCTTCTCCTTTACATAACATTTTCTTCTTTCAACTCTGACGTCATCACACCTCTTTCAATCACATAAAACAAACAGACAAACTTGACCGGCCACATGTACTACTCACAATCTTTTCTTAAGGCTCGTCTTACCCTTCTAAATCTGCTTCGATTTGGAACTTCAACTAATTCGTTTCAGACTGTCTTTAACCAGTCTCGTCTTCTATATGTCCAGGTAAGGGGCTCTAAATTAAAGCTTCTGCTAGCACTCTTTAAAGTCTAGGAACAGGGCGTATCCTCGTAGCCTGGCCACACTCATGACTATTCTTCCTCATATATTGCTCGGCCACACTCAAGTCAATGGGCCTCATTACACGGATGGCGGAGAACCATGGCGCTATTAGCGCCATGGTTCATGCCGGTAAAATACCGGCACCGCCTTGGCGGAAAGGGGAATTACCGCCCCATTCCAAGGTTGGCGGGGCGGTAATTCCCCCTTCCACCATTGCCCTTCCCCATTCCCATTTTTGCCCCATAGGGCATAATGGGAATGGGGAAGGCGCTAATTACGGTACCGCAAATTGCGGTACCGTAATTAGCTCCCTGGGTCCCTTTGCGGGTTGGTTTTTAACGCCTGCAAAAAGCAGGCGTTAAATCCCCCAACCCGCAAAGGGACCTCGTAGTAAGGCGGTAAGGATTTACCGGTACCGGTATTTTACTGGTACCGGTAAATCCTTACCACCATCCGTGTAATGAGGCCCACTATCTTATTTCCCATATACATGTATATATATGACACTCTTACTCTAACATTATATTTTATCCTGCCTCCCTCCGTTACTCTCCTCTATTCACTATGCATGCGACACTCTTTGGTCTATTCACTCACCGTTCTCATGTTTTTCGTCTTTGGACCGTCGGGATCACTGCCTTCATTACTGCCTCTTCGAGCCGCTTTCCGATCCAGTTTGCGTAGATGTGGGAGGGGTTTCTATCTTAAAATAGGGGTCCCGTCAAACTGTCCCTTGCAAGGAGTTACCTATTCTAACCACTTCTACGGGGAGCTTCACATCCTGTCAGCCGAGTGGCAAAGGTTGTGCGATATTGCAGAGACTCAAAAGTTACTTATGTCGACGGCCGAAGGTTTATCTTATCTAACCATCCTCTGCTACCAAGTGAACTGGAGGCTCTGTCCAGCCCTTTAAGATGAGTAGTGGTACCCTGGAGATAGATGGGATACAGATTTAATTCATACATCAATAATCAAGATGACACAAATAGTTTGGCAAAAGTTTGTCTCTTTTAATTTCAAGTATATAAAACAGGGAGTACCAAGAACATCAGCAATCGCTCGATACTCTGACTCTCATACTTCATGAAAAAGCTGGTTTCTTATACCCATAACTGGTCATCATTGACGTTTTGACCTGCGTCATTACCAACGTCATCCTACGTGGCAAACTACAAAAACCTATCGGGAGGTGGGATTGGTTCTAAGTGAATAAGTAAGCATAGGCTCTGTATCTGTATGGAGTAACGGAAAGAGGTAATTGGATAATTAACATCAGGTGGGGCGACTAAGCCCATCCTTTAAAGGACCGTCACTAAATGTACAACGTCCCATTGGCTATACACACTATAGGACCCCGAACTACATGGTCCCCTACATTTGGTTGGCTTCTAACCCCCATCAGTATTTTTCCTACCTACGTTAGCAGCACGCAGACTGAACAACCAGGTGCAGGTCATCTCGTCTTTGCACCAGCTTCCCACCAATTAAAATATCATCCATCATCAATGGTCCAGTGTCAATGAGTGCTTTGAAGTTTGCCTTGAGTTTGTACTGTTCTCTGAGAATTTTTAAGGACTATGGGCACTAGCCGGCTTCCGTGCATAGGTGTGATCAACTCGTCCGTCCAACTTTCTTCCATCATGTGACTGGACACCATGAAATTGATCCTTTTCGTGTATTTGATTTTATTTTCAATGGTCCTCTGACGTCTTTTGTTTTTGCTTGACCTCTCTGAACAGGAGCTTCTGTTCTTTCACGTTAATTGTATCCAATGTCAGCCAATTCCAGTTTGATAAAACCTTGGCTTTCTTGGCTCAGTGAACTCCTTAGCTGAACTTTTATTGTGTTTAATTCAATTGCTTTTCTCAACTGCGACACTAAACTGAGGTCTTCCTGCTTTGTTCAGTACTGCTTATGTACGTAGTGGAAACATTCATCCTTTACTTGTCCATATCTATCTACAAAGGTATATATGTATATGTTGGTGCTTGCTAACATATTAAAGCATGTGGCTAGCTTCATAATTGCTTTGCTGCTTGCGTTTTATTGCATCTGTACACGTTTACACTAAGTAAGTACCTTCATCAGGTCTGTGGCATAAGTCTCGTCATCTTGATCCCAAGATGTCACTTATCCTTGGCACCTTCTTGTACCTTATAAATCGTCTGCCTTTCTGGTCTTGTTATATTTCTATATGGGCGTCGATTCAACTTTGTATGACGTCACCATTCATCCTTGCCATTTAGTTTCTTTGGTTCTTCAGGAATCTCGTTCAAATGGCCATCATATTGTCTTGATTGCACGTATGGTTTCCTCAATGGGTACATTACCTCCCATATTCTCTTAGGTATAGGTATTCTTATGGGTACTGCACAGAGTCCACGCTCTTCTCTTTGCTGGTTTACCTGTTCAGTATACGTCACATACTTTGGTTCATACGTTTCAGGTAATGTAGGCGGGGCAGTTGGAGTGGGGGTACTTGGCTCCTTCTCTACAGGTGGGATAACACTTCGCCTCTGTGTCTTTAATAGAATCATGACTTTCCAGAATGTTAGTATGGAAAATCTGGATTCTATGTCAAGACCGGAGGCTCTTATTATGTGTGTTACCGCCAACAAGGCAACCTGGTCTACTGGCTTAAAAGAAATGATCTTAAAGGTAAGCTTGCTTGACCAGTCTGTGGCCTTTAAGATATCCTGCAGCCGAGCTCTGCTGGCAAAGGCTTTGGAAGCCGTAGTCCCTCATGCGGAATGCGCTCTGAAGCAACAAGTGTCTATGCCTGCTTCTTGCATGATACATTTCACCCACCTGGCAAGGGTGGCGTTAGACACTGCCTTGAAAGGCTTACGGGGCGCGATGAAAACTCGACTTTCTCTTGTGGGTCTCAGATGCACTGGGCCTCATTATAAGGGTGTCAGTGACGTTATTAAGGGTGCTGGTAAGGCAGCGGCACCATTCATACCGTGCCGCAGCATTACAAGTTTTGCTTGTGGGTTCCTGAAATCACCCAAGATACCAACTGTAGATTTCCCAGCATGACCAGAGGGTTCTGGAGACTTCGCAGGTCAGCCAGAATGCCCGGCTCATCTGGTAGAAGAATCTGGGTGTCACAGGTGAGCGCCAGCATATCTGGGAACCAAGCCTGACTCCAAGCTGGTGTCACCAGAAGTGATCTTGCTTGCTGTTGACTTACATGCGCCAGCGTCCTCACAATCATTGCAATCATTGCAAAGGAGATAAAGGCATAGCTCCTGCATGCACCCAATTGCTGTAAGAAGGCGTCCGCGGCTGCCACCTGCAGATCCAGCCTCCATCTGAAGAACCGTTCCAGTTGGCGGTTCAACCTGGACGCAAAGAGGTCCGTCTTGCAAGGACCTGCCCTCTGCATCAGCTCATGAAAAACTGAGCTGTTCAACTTCCAGTCGCTGGAATCCCTGATGTGTCTGGAGTTCCAGACTGCCAATTGGTTGCTGATTCCTGGAAGTTACTCTGCCATGACACTGCAGTGCTGATGCTAGGCCGAAACAGACACGTAAACTACCACCTCTGGCCTCGCCAGAGGAATTCTGAGAATCACTGGTGCATCTCGTGAATGGGTACTGCTAGATAGTCATCCCTCAAATGTATGTGGGCTAGCCAATGCCCTTTCGGGAAAATGTCCCCGAAGAGATGTATTCCCTCCATCTTGGAGTGTCGGTATGCGAGAAAGGAGTTCAATTTTCTGAGATTGATCACCGGCCTGACCTTTTGCTTCTGTTTCACTCGGAAGACATTACTTAGGAAGCTTTGCACCACCTGCTGCGCTGGTTTTATCGCCCTTTTCTTTAGAAGCTCTCCTACTTCCTTGTCCATGAGGATGTGTTCCTCCTCTGACATTGCAAAAGGTTGTGGCGGTCTCGCTTGTCTGGGCTCTTGAAAAAATTCCAGACAAAACCCCTGCATGGTCTCTTAGAACCAAGAGTCCATGGTATGCTCCTGCCAAGCGCATAGGTGCACCGCTAGCATGCCACCTATTGCGGGAATTACGTTGCTTACTAGTGTGCTTTGTGCAAGCGGCTGTACTCTAACCTGTGTTGGTGGCTTGTGTCCTGTTGCCGCTGTGCCAGCCCCGGCCCATGCCTCTTCCACAGGAGGGGAACAAAATATTCGACCTTCTGTCTTCCTGCTGTTGCCAGTTGTTTCATCTATAGGGCCCCTGGTGTCCTCCGCGGCAGGCGGAGTGGCCTCTGCTTTTGTCAGCCCAGGCGAATACCCAGGGTGTGAACACTCTTTTTAACGATGTCTGTCCAGTGCAGTGAAGGTGCCAACAAATCTGGACGAGTCTTTGAGAAAAGCTTCTCTAAACAAAAGCCGTTTAGCTGCTGCAGCGACCTCAGAGGACCCCAACTCCCCAAGTTTCAGGTCGATGTATACTAAAGTTGATCTGCACTCCGCTGTTATCGCACTGTTGGTATTACCTATAAGACAAACCGCTCTTTGTGCCCAACCAGCCAGAATATGCACATCAATAGGCGTGCACTCTTTGGCCTCTTCCACCATTTGTAAGATCTTGGCCAATGGACCTACGGAATCAAGGAGCGTGTCCTGGCACGCTATCCATTAGCGGTCAATGCCCTTTTTCAGGTCCTTGGTGTACTTTGCCATAAATGTAAACATACGGGGGTCCACCTCTGGAGTGTCCTCTTCTTTGCCCGGCAGAGAAGGTCTGAGACTTTCTGCCTTCAATTTGCTCCTCGCCTCCATATTTAGAGGCGTGCATAGTCGCTTGCTTAAGTACCTTGCGACCTTCGGCAGGGGTTCCCACACCAAGGATCTCGGGTGGAGTAGCAGGACTGGATTGAAGGGGTTGTTGGGGGGAACTATCTCTGCATTTCTTAACGCTCTTATTGTGCCTTTTGCGCGGTTCTCCTTCCTGAGGAGTGGCCAAGCTCACAGAAAGGTGAGAACTCTCAGTGCTGCTGGAATCCCATTCAGTGCCCTCTTGGTCATCCTCTGGGCTAGAGGGTAAGTCACCTTGTCCCAATGTTGGGAAGGGAGCGAATCCATCCACCCACCTCAGACACTTTATGGTGAGGCAAGCCCCGTTGGAAGAATTATAATATACCAGGGGAGCGTTCTAAAGGACCCGACACAATCATAATATTGTACGCAATTCAGACATTCAGACGTTTGGAAATAGTGCGCGTATATATAAGCAGACACCATTTTGCAAATATTAAGTATCCATACTCGAAGCATTGGGCCTGCACGGCCATGCAGTATTTAGTGTGCTAGACACAGGCCACAAGCATGAAGGGGAAATCGGAATGGGCCCGGCCACTGACGAGAGAGGCCCACGCTGCTAACCTTTACAGAAACTCTTCTTTGTTCTAAAATTATTTCCAATATGTGTGTTCTAGAAAGAATGTACCCTGCAAGGCCACGAGACTGCACTGGGTGCCTTGGTGTACGTGTTATCACACACAGGCCAAAGCAGGCCTCCGGCCCCCACCCAGCCAACCATGAGTTATTGCCCCTACAACTGCCCTAGTCCAAAGACCCCCGAATTCCGAGATACCAGGTGACCCCAGACAACCAACCATAAACTAAAGCACCATAAAAGATCTAAGAGCATGGTCGTCCCACCTTTATTTCATAGTGACATGATTTGTAATGCGAGGTACAGGGAGGGATAACGTATAGATCAAAAGCAAGGGTGGAAGCCTTGAAAGCCGAGAGACGTGATCAGGACGAGTGAAGGATGTGTGGGTTAGTGTGACCTTGGGACTCTCCCTGTGCCAGTCTTTGAGCATACCAGGTGCATTGTATAATGATAGAGTAGCACTATTCACAAATTTAACTAATTGCTTCTTTGGCCTTGGTTAGCTGGAGACGATGAGACAATGAGCCCAGCAGATCCCACGTGATGGAAGAAGGATGGACTGGGCTGGGACCAATGGCCTGGCATCCCCTATGGAGTAAACTGGCCATGTATAGGGTCGCACCAACCAGCCACATGGGTTTTCAAGGTAAACAAATGACGTAATCTATGACGCTGTGTCCCATTTTAAGCTTCCGCTTGCACCTTTTTTGGCCAGAACGTTCCATGGCAGTAGAGTTTTTTGCTGACACAACTATTTTTGTAGAAATAAAACTTGTTATCCTTGCAAGAGTTCCTTGGGTCACCAGGAAACCACCAAAACACGCCAGCAACAACACATGTCCTACCTTCCCACATTCCCACAGGTGTCCCAACGAAAACAGAACCTCACATGTGTCGGTGCTCTTACCTGGGCACAAAGGGAAAAGGCTAAACCAGTGGTACACCAAAGGGCCTAGGAAGAGGACATTCTTATGGTATCTAGCGTTGTGGACAACACAGAGATTTGGGCCTAGGGTGTCGCAGCCACCATGGAAAATGGGGAACCGCATACATGTCTGAAGAGAAGACACCCGAGGAAATCCAAGAAATCCAAAGTGGTCTGACTTTTGCCAATTGCCCTAGAATTTATTACCCACAAGGCTCGGCAAAGTCCAAAATGTAGGGAAAAACCCCAATTTTCAGACATTTGCCACCAGCAAACCACTGAAACACGCTGGCAACAACACATGTCCTACCTTCCCACATTCCCACAGGTGTCCCAACGAAAACAGTACCTCATATGTTTTGGTGCACTTACCTGGGTGGAAAACAAATAGGGTATACTATCCCCAAGCCCAGCAGCGATCCCAGGGAGCCCCGGCAGGGTCTGCATCCCTCATTGGAGGGAAAAGCTGTAACTGAACCCAGCCAGAGGTCCAGGACAGCTGGGGTTGCTGCCCCTGGCCTTGGGCGCCTGTCTCCCATGTGGGTTGACTGTCCCCAGTGGCAGTCCCAGAGAGCCCCGGCAACGTCCACATCCCTCCCCGGAGGGAATAGCTGTAAGGCAGCACAGCCGAGCTCCAGTACCATCAGGGGTGATGTCCCCGCCCATGGGAGCCTGTCTCCCACATCGGTCGACTGTCCACAAGTCCAGCGGCAGTCCCGGGGAGCCCCTATCAGGGTCCCCATCCCTACCTGGAGGGAAGAGGTCTAGCACAGCGCAGCCAGAGCTCCGGGAGGGTGGGGGGGTGATGTACCCATTCATGGTCGCCTGTCTCCCATGTGGGTCGACCACCTGCAAGCCCAGCAGCTGTCGCAGGGAGTCCCTTCGTCGGAGGGAAATGTTGTAACGTGGCATGGCCAGAGCTCCAGAATGGCTGGTGTGCTGCCAGTTGCCTTGGGGACCTGTCTCCTAGGTGGGTACTGTCCCCAAGACCAGCGGTGGTCCCAGGGAGCCCCGGCAACGTCCCCATCCTTTCACGGAGGGAAATGTGGTACCGCAGCCCTGCCAAAGGTCCAGTACAGCTGGGGGTATTGCCCCTGGCCTTGGGTGCCTGTCTACCATGTGGGTTGACCATCCCCAAGCCCAGCGGCAGTCCTAGGGGGCCTCCCCGATGTCCACATGCCTCCTCAGAGTGAAAAGCTCTAACACAGGGCAGCCAAAGCTACAGGACAGTCAGGGGTCGATCATCCCCAAGTCCAGCGGCAGTCCCAGAAAGCCTCGGCAGGGTCCACATCCCTACCCTGAGGGAAAAGCTCTAACACAGCGCAGCCAGAGTTCCAGGAGGGTGGGGGTGATGTATCCGTCCATGGGCGCCTGTCTCTCATGTCGGTCAACCGTCCGCAAGCCCAGCAGCAGTTTCAAAGAGCCCAGATGGGGTTCCCATTGTTCCGCAGAGGGAAAAACTGTAATGTGGCATGGTCAGAGCTCCAGGACGGCCGAGGGTGATGTCCCGGGCCTTGAGCGCCTGTCTACCTTGTTGGTTGACCGCCCCCAAGTTCAGCGGCAGTCCTAAGGAGCCCCAGCTGGGTACCCATCCTTCCTCTGTGGGAAAAGCTGTAACGCAGGCCCAGCCACAACTTCAGAATGGTTGGGGGTGATGTCCCGGGCCTTGGCCGCCTGTTCCCTTGTTGGTTGACCATCCCCAAGTTCAGCTGCGGTCCCATGGGGCCCTGGCAGGGTCCCCATCCCTCCTTGAAGGGAAAAGCTGTAGGGCAGCCCAGCCACAATTCCAGAATGGTGTGGGGTGATGTCCCGGGCCATGGCCGCCTCTTCCCTTTTGGGTCGACCATCTCCAAGTTCAGCGGCGGTCCCAGAGGGCCTGGCAGGGTCCCTATCCCTCCTTGGAGGGAAAAGCTGTAACGCAGCCCAGCTACAACTCCAGAACGACCAAGGGTGATGTCCTCAGCCTTGGGTGCCTGTCTCCCATGTGGGTCGACCATCCCCAAGTCCAGCGGCGGTTTCAGGGAGCCCAAGCAGGGTCCCATCCCTCCCCGGAGGGAAAAGCTGTAACGCGGCATGGCCAGAGCTGTAGGACGGCCGGGGGTGCTGCCCTTAGCTTAGGGAGTCTGCCTCACACGTTGGTAAACATCCACCTCAGCAGCAGTCAGCGAATGACCCAGCAGGGTCCCTGCCCCTCCAAGGAAGGAAAAGCTGCAATGCGGTGTGGCCTGAGCTCCAGGATGTAAAGGGGTGCTGCTGCGGGGCTGGGCCGCCTATCTCCCATGTGGGTTGACTGTCCACAAGTCCAATAACAGTCCCAGGGAGCCCTAGCAGGGTCCCAATCCTTCCCTGGATGGAAGAGCTGTAACGCAGCTCAGCCTGATGTCTAGAAAGGCCAGGGGTACTGCCCCGGCCTTGGGCATCTGCCTCACATGTTTGTCGACTGCCCCCGGCCCATCAGCAGTCATAGGGTGATCCGGTGGGGTCCCCACCACTCCCCGGAGGGAAAAGCTCTAACATGGCTCAGCCGGAGATCCAGGACGGCCGCCGGTGGTGCTGTGACGGGCCGGTGGTGCTGTGACTAGGCCAAACAGCCCCCACCCCCAAAAACCTTTGCCTGGTGGCCTAGTTCTCCTTTCTGCTTCCCTGGGGTGGACATATTGGGCCAGGCACTCACTTTGTCCTCCCCCCAGGGAAGCAGAAAGAATCTTTACCTCTTTGGGGGGAGGGTGGGTTGTTGAGGGGGCTGGCCCACAGGCATGGGCCCAGTCCCCTGATTACCCCAAGTATGCCCAAAATATTTATTTATTTTGTTTTGCCTTCCTTGGGGGAAAATGGGTGCAAACCCACACCCATTTGTCCCCAAAGAAGGCAAAAGATTGTGCCTCCTTTGTTTTATCATTTTGGTGGAGTTGGGGGCCTATTTGGCTAGGGGACCCCCACCTTGTGGGTCGAGGATCGCATGATCCTTGACCAGAAATTTGATTGTATGAGGGTGAGTCTCCCCTTTCCAATGAGCCCTGACTTGGCCAAATCGGGTAATAAATGCCCTTGTAGGACACAAATGCGCCTCTGCTAAATTTACACGCTGAAGGCTTTTGGCTTCAGCAAGTCAATTTCATTTCCTGATGACATCGGCGCACGTTGTGTGCTTCAACGTCATCACGACAACCCCCCGAACCCCAGGCACGGAAGGGGAAGTGCTCCCCTTCACTGCCTGGGGGTCGGAGGGATTGAGGGAGCAGCGGGGTTGGGGGTGGATCACCCCCAAATGTAAGCAGTGCTGAGAACGAGGCAGATCATCCCCCGCACTGGAAACGTCCTCGCCACTGAAGGGGTTAAACCATGCACTTGCGGAAAGTTATTTAATATAAGACAAGAGGCTAAGAGGAGAGAGGCCTGCAGTACTTTTTGAAGCAACGAGAAGACCGATTTCAAGGTAATATGAAGAGAAATGTAGGTGGCATGACACGGTATGGGATACAATGACAGTAAAAAAGAACTAGCAAAAACTGCTGTCTGAAAAGGTTATAAGGCCTGGCTCAATTTGGTTACCATACAGACATTTAGCACAGTGGTAGAGTCTAGAGCTTCAATACATGAGGGTTAAGGTTTGAGTGTAGGGTCTGAATTCTTTTTTTGTGTGTTTTTTTAAATTTCATTTATAATATCCCACAATGATTGAGAGGGTATTTTTCACCTGTTTAATGTCTTTGAAGTCATTTAAACAGTACATGTTACATCAGCTAGTCCAGAGATTATTGACATGTTGTGGCACGCTTGTGGTATAAGCCTTTAAACCATGCAATTGCTGAAAGTTATTTGATATAAGACGATGCTAAGAGGAGAGAGGCCTGCAGTACTATTTGAAGCAAAGAGAAGACCGATTTCAAGGTGATATGTAGAGAAATGCAGGTGGCGTGACACGGTATGGAGTACATTGACAGTGAAAAGGGACTAGCAAAAACTGCTGTCTGAAAAGGTAATAAGAACTGGCTCAATGTCAGTCACCATGCGGACAGTCAGTACAGTAGTAGAGTCTAGGGCTCCATTGCATGAGGTTTGGAGTGTGAGTGCAGGGTCTGAATTGTTTAATGCTTTTTATTTGTAATATCCCTCAATGATTGAAACCGTATTTTTCACTTGTTTAATGTCTTTGAAGTCATTTAAACGGTACATTTTACATGTCACACAGTCCAGAGATTGGTGATATGCTGCGGCATGCTTGTGTTAAAAGTGCTTTAAACCATTCAATTTCTTTAAGTTAATCAATATAAGACAAGAGGCTAAGAGGAGAGAGGCCTGCAGTACTATTTGAAGCAAAGAGAAGACCGATTTCAAGGTGATATGAAGAGAAATGTAGGTGGCATGACAAGGTATGGAATATATCGACAGTGAAAAGGGACTAGCAAAAACTACGATTTGAAAAGGTTATAAAAACTGGCTTAATAGAAGACAGCATGCAGGCAGATAGTACAGTGGTAGAGTCTGGGGCCCACTCAGTGAGGGGAGCTATGGCCACTAAGGCTTTCAATGTAAGGGTCAGATTGGAAGATGTCATGAGATCTGTTGATTGGGCAAATTAATCCACTTTCAAAACTTTTTATTTCAAACCAATTGAGAAGATGGCAACGTTGGTGGTAAGCTTTGAACAAGCATAATCCGAGCCTCCGGTCTTGACATAGAATTCAGAGTTTCAACACATTTGTTCCAGAAAGTCATAATTCTATTACAGACACAGAGGCGATGGATTATCCCATCCTTGTAATCGCATTGAGCTATGTATTATAATTGAGCTATTATGTTTACTGTTACTGTAATGACATGTTGTAATCCTAGGATACAATTCCCACCCTCTTGATATGGTACACTGAAATGTGATTTCTTTATTAGACTAGGTACCATCAAGCAGAACAAGCCAGTTGGAAGATGATGGTCACAGAATCATCTGGAAATTTCACTTCTACCGGTTGGGGCGCATGTTGGGACCAGGAAATGAAAGAGGGGGTTTCATGGGAGTTCCCGTGTTTATGTGTAGACATGGCTGTTGATTGGAAATTTTTGACACGTGTTTTCCCAGGAACCAATAACACCTGGTCTACCAAAGAATTGCATCAAGCGGGACTTGTAGTCTTCATCTTTGTTATTATTATTATTGTTGGTTTTTCATTGCTGCTCGAGAAGTAAAGTTATGGGAAAGCATAATCCTTCGCCTCCATGTCTTCAATTGAATTATGATCTTCTGGAACTAATTTGGTTGAAAATCTGAATTACTGAAAGTTATTTAACATAAAAGAAGAGGCTAAGAAGAGAGAGGATTGCAGTACTATTTGAAGCAAAGAGAAGATCTGAAGAGAAATGTAGGTGGCATGACATGGTATGGAATACATTGACAGGGAAAAGGGACTAGCAAAAACTGCTGTCTAAAAAGGTTATAAAAACTGGCTCAATAGAAGACAGCATGCAGGCAGATAGTCCGGTGGTAGAGTCTAGTCCTCTGATGTATGAGGTTGAGAGTTTGAATCCAAGGTCAGAATTTCTATTTTTTTATTTCATTTATAATATCCCACAATGATTGAGAGGGTGTTTTTCACATGTTTAATGTCTTTCAAGTTAATTACTACAACATTAAGGGTATTGCTAGTTGGACCTATAACAAGGTCTAGTTTACATTCCTCCTGAACGCTAGCGGCGGAAGCACTTTCACGTCTCCCAGCCACTACTCGGATGCGATCATGTTTTGCGTAGCGTTCTGTTAAGCAAGTGAGGTCCCATAAGTCATCGCTTAAGTAGATAGCGCGGCACCCACTATTTACAGCGCCAGGGTGCGCCCATTAAGACAGCTGATAGCCGAGAGCAATTAGGAGCTATCAGCCCTTCTAACTTTTCAAAAAAAGTTTTCAAAAAAAGCTTTCAGACTTTGTGATTTAACCAACGTAGTGCGGAGTAAGAAAACACACACATGGGAGCGAGAGAGCTATCCCAGACAGGGAGTTAAGACCCTACAAAAACAAAGTCCTGATGAAGATGACCAGAGCTAGATATGGTTATGAAACCGGTCGACCTTGATGTAGCATGAGCGGGTCTCATGTTTTTTAGAGCTGTGTACAGAATTTTTTACATAGACTGTGTTACAAATTTGGCTTCATATAGACCATTGTCTGTATATGTTTTAGATGTTGTAAAAGGACCCTCAAGCGAAGGTACCTTTAAAAATTATGTATTGTGTGTTATCAGTACAAGTTGTCAGACTTTTCTAGTTGCTGGCACTACAGTGGTCATTAAATTTATACACACTGTTGTGCAGATATAGCTCTAGAGAACTCTAAGTTTTAGGCATTATCTAATGTAAAATGCCTTGTTTTGCAGCTCCTATTTTAACACTTGGGACTGATTTTTTAATTGTTGTAAATGAATAAGTGGTTTACTCTCTGATGTTAGGAAAGACCCATTGAGATACATAAAAAACTTTCTTACTGCTATTGATGTAATGATTATACATATAAAATATGGTTTGAAAAATCTTTTCTTCTACAGACCGTGATTGTGTGTGACTATTTCAAGTTAATTAAACAGTACATTTTGCATCGACCAGTCCAGAGATTGGTGACATGCTGTGGCACGCGCCAAATGTCACATTCGGCTCCTACCCCTTCTCCATAAATGGCCTAAATTTAAGTAATATGACTGGAGAAGACCGGGTTAAGTCTGTAGACTTCAGAGTTACAATAAATACAATTATTTGGACAGTATGGAAACCCAGTGGCACTGAGGGAATATGCCAGATCATGGGTACAAAATCGTACTTACCCAATAACACGGTAAACACCATTATGGCATTCTTGGCAGGCACATGGACGGCAACTTCCTTGCTTCTTGGCCTCCTCCTGAATCCTGCCATGGGCGCTGTCCTCCCTCCTGAACCTGCTGCTCCTTTGCCTGTGCGGCTGAGCCGTGATCATTCCTCCGAGCCCGATCAGCGATGATGACAAAGTTTAGAGTGTCTGCCAACCGAACACACAGCCCAGCCGCTGCCAACCCAATAATCAATCACCCCGTGTCACTGCAGCGCCTGGCACGTGTGTGCCATCAGGACTGGCAGCCCGGGAAGTGAACTGGTAAGCAACAAATGCTGCTACTTGTTGCTAGCTTCATAAAACCAAGCACACATGGCGCTAGCCTGGCTTTGCTTGACAGCAATAGAAGCAGGCATGCAGACTGTCAGTGCTCAGACTGTGCCTGTTTTTATAGGCGCTGTGATAATGTACACAGTGTTAACTTAAGTTAACTAATTTTATGAGATTAAATGATGCAGCAGTATCATGACGGCAGAGGTGTTGGATCCGGGGGCACTCTCTGGCAGCGGCGCCCCCTAGAGGCTGGCATGTCAGGCAGTCGCCTGCACAGTGTCTTCAAAGAGCTGATGCTAAATTTTAACTGGAAAGGAATGAGTCCAGTATGATATCTGGGTGCCTTTAAACTAAAGGTATGCACTTGGAAGAAAAAAATGAACTAGGGGTCCGGTGTACCAATGATTTATATTACACGTCCACCACTGAATTCAAAACCACAAGCAGAAGCCCCGTTCACTATCACTGCGGGTCTGCGACGCTGCCTGCTCTGCCCACAAGAAGCCTGTTGACTGCTGAGCAGAAGGATCACATTTAGTGTCGGAAGGCCAGCTCTATCACTACTCTATCCCGTCTCCTAGCATAAAGTACAGCACCGCCGTGCCAGGCCACCCCGTGCTGCTCCCAGTTTCAAACTCTGTGGGGAGTGTTATGTGTGACCCTCCCAAGTGTATTGCCCTTTTAATGTGATGTGTCCCTCCCACATGTATTGCCCTTTTAAGATGGGCTATGACTAAAAAAAGGAGCCCCTGCAGGCAAGTGCAGGAGAACGGCTGCAGACTCCCAAAGAGGAACAACTGAGTCTGTCTCTCATTTAGGCCTGCAGGCTCACACCGTGGGAGCACAGCCTACAGGCAATGATGCCGTAGGACCCTCGTGCCAGCAAGGTGGCTAGGGTCTGTATGGTCTGGGTATGGTCTGCCCTGGCCCCACATAAGACCGGGTGTTCCCCCGGCAACCACCTGAGGCATTGGGCCTCTACGGTGCTGATGTCTGTAGCACCAAGGGGGGCCGGCTTGATGCCAGTAGCCGGCTCCCATATCAAGGAGTACTGTACCTGCTTGAACTGCTATTTCTTGTACCAGTTTGCCCTCTGTCACCCCTGGCATGTGACATCCCCAGGGTGCACAGTAGCCTAGCTTCCAGTAATATCTTATCAGGCTTTACCTTATGGGTATATTTCTCATGCTGCCAACTCGTTGGCCAACCGCCACGTACCAGCTAAGGTGATCCCTGATGCAGCTCCCCCAGCCTCAATAAAAGTAACCCATGTCAGTCAGGGCACCCACTATTGCTGCTATGAACCTGTTGCAGCCTTCGTATGAGAGGTGTACCCCGTACTTGTGGTACAGTTGTCGACCCCTCAAGCTGATGTGGCACGGTGTCGTTTATAGAACCCAAAGTCGGGTGAGGTGCATCAGGGGGCACAAAAAGAACTGGTAGGTTGGAGATGCACAAACTCATAAGGGTACAAAAGTCAAACTACTTTAAGTAAAACTATAGATGTTACCAATCTGTTTGTATGTATTAAAAAGGTAGGTTAAAGACAATGGCCCTCATTATGATACTGGCGCTAAACCATGGCGCTATTAGCACCATGGTTGGTGCCGGTATCCTAACGAGTCCGCCAATGTTCAATGGGGAATTACCACCCCATTCCACGGTTGGCGGGGCGGTAATTCCCCATTGAACATTGGCCCTTCCCCATTCCCATTTTTGCCCCATAGGGCTCAATGGGACTGGGGAAGGCGCTAAGTACGGTACCGCAAATTGCGGCACCGTACTTAGCACCAAGGTCCCTATTCGGGTCCCTACTTTAACGGCTGGTCTAGACCAGCCGTTCAGGTCGGGTCCTGCAAAGGGACCTCGTAGTAAGGCGCTAATGGGTTAACGGCGCCACAGCCTTTTACGGCGCCGTTAACCCATTAGCGCCAGGGTCGTAATGAGGCCCAATACATGTTTTATTATAAGTTAATATACACCCTAAAAAGGTAATAGATGTTCACTGGTTGTAAGTAACCCATCAAAAAACTTCTAACGGTATTTGGCTCCTCTCTAACACCTAGGTCCACCCACCCTGCACTCCCCACCTTACCTGAGGCTCTGTGATCTGCTCCCCACTGTCTTTCCCCCTTGCTGCCAATTACCCCACACTCCCCGGGTTAGCTCCCACTCTTTTTCTCTCTGCCTCCCTCGCTGTGTTCTTCCCCCTATGATTGTAAAGTGCTCCGTTGCTTCCTGAAGCTAGGTCCACACTCAATAAATACAATAATAATGATTATAATAATAATAATTGGTCTTACAACTATTTTACTGTGTATTTTTCATTGAACACATTTTATCATCATTTGTTGCTATAGCGTTAAATCCATTATATAAAAAATATATAACAACATTAACAGTTTGAAATCACACCCCACTCTTGCCTTTCATCAGGTAACTCCAACCCAAAGCACCCCATTGTACCCCAGCCAAACTTATTACAACTCCAACATGACAGTTCAATCGTCTTTAAAGCGCCCACTCAGTGCTTTAGCCAGATAACTGCTAACAATGTTCCATCTGGCCGTTCCCCATTATTTCCAAGTGGAAGAATAATAATACCGTGCTTTTATTCAGCACTTCCTGGTGGATACCTCCCTCACCTAAGTGCGATGATACGTGTTATCACTAACAAATGTAATGGCAATGTAATGCAATGTAAAGTGTTCTTGTATAGGGCATATCTGAAATCTGTGGTGGCCTTGTTGAACATGGTTCTGCCAAAAATAGAGAGCGCTGGTTACAAGGTAGAGGCAAGTGCAAAGGATGTGGCGCAGCAGAGTGCGGGCCAGAAGTGTCCCAGTCCTCAGTCCTGGTAAATTCTATTTAGTCTCTAGCATTCAAGACCTATTATATGACAGCACTGGGACATTGGGAGAGCCCATGGTAGGGCACAATATATACAAGGAGCTGAACATGTAGCGGCTCATGTGATGAGTTCTGAACTGCTCCCACAAAGTTCCTGTAGTTGAGGTGGTACTAGCAGGCCTAAACCAGATGTGTGTTTAAGGGTGCTAGTAGATTGGAAGGTGGGTCAGTTAGCTGGGGAATGGAACGGTTTGGGGCTCTTCAGGAATCCTATTACTTGAATTATAGGCGTTACTGTGTTGCGTTCTTAGCCACCAAGATAAGGTGTTTTTACTGTTCTGGGTTCCATTTTATGATGATTTTCGGTTGTCTATGTCTTGTGTCTGTTGAGCAGAAGAAACTAGGGAAACTGACCCGGGTGAGATCTGATTTCTAAGGTGTTCTTGATTCAAGTGTTGTCCACAGGCATATTGTGCAGGTCGGTGGGCTGACCCAAGTGGATCGTTGACAAATCGTTGTGTCCAGATTTGTGATGGCTATTATGTTGGTAACATCTGAGTGGTCCCTCCCTTGCGGGTTGCAAGAGCTTGCTGCTGAGTGGTTCTGGCGGGTCTCAGAGCACCAGAGCTAGGGGTTGAAAGATCTGCTTGGTACGTTCTTTAGCGGCTGTCATGCTTGTTTGTCTGTTGCTGTCTAGTGTACAGCTTGTAGTCAATACACTTTATTCGGATTTCTCCACTAACACAATGAAAAATACACAATGCAACAAAATCAACTCCCTCAATATCTGAAAATCCAGACACGAAAACTCGTGTGAAAAAAGCATACCATTGAAGTAAAATCCACAAATTTAAAACTACAAATCCTTAGTCCCAAACAACCTGGCATATAAAATTTAAATTACACAATAAAACCAGAACAAAACAAGCTTAGAATCTTGCTAAACTATCCGAATTGAGCTTGCAATTTCAGAGCTGATGCCACATACTCGGATGGAGTGGAAGTATATGTCTGATCGTCATAATTAATTAAAAAGTGCACAGTTTTCGCCTATTATACTTTAAAAAGGTAATCGCCAAAGCTTTCCGGCGGCTAAATAACGTGGACATATTATCACAAAGTGCCTCTGATGTGCAATGCGGCCCGAGCCGCAGGTACATTTAGGGATGATGAGAGGTTATTTATAATTGCTTACTACCAAGGTGTTTGTAACTGCGGACCCGGGGATCGAACCTGTGGTGCTCCTTGTCGTCTTGCTGCCAAGGTGAGCTCGTTGCCCCTGAGCTATCCTCCCAAGAACAGGTGAATCAGTCACCAGGTCATTCCAGGAATCGGTTGCACAATTCTTCAGCTAACCAGGGATATTGTTAGAGAAAATGTTCCTACTGACAAAGGGTAATGCCATAACTCAGCATATGTGGAAAGAGGGATAGAGAATGGATACTTAGCATAACTTGCCCCCTAGCCGTGTCGCCCATCTTGCCTTTAATGGCTGATATGAGATGGATCGGTGAGCCAGAATTTGAAATATCCCCTCAGTGTGCCAACCATAATTTGTATGTCGAAAAAAACGAATCAGAAAAACTGGAGGAAGAAAGGAACGAGCATAACTCTCCCTGAACCCTGCAATATTTTTCGGTTATGGTGTTCAAAATAAAACAATCATTCACCGTACTGTCTCCTTGCCTGAAGCCCCCCTGAAGCGATTTCAAAATGTTATTTTCCAGTGCCCTCTCCTCCACTCTCGCCAGAATACATTTTGAAAAAATTGTACTTGAATTATCGAGTAGAGAGATGGGCCTGCAGAAGTGAGGCTCGTCGAAGCAGGGTCGCACTGGGGCATAAAATTGTCTCGGGCACCAATGAAAAAGTGGCCCTCAGTTGCAAATAGCAATTCATTCCCTTTCTGACTGACTCTTTAAGTAGTACCTAAGGGGGAGGGGAGGGTTTGATAAAATGTGATGCATACTGAAGAATATTTATTCAGTAACACTGATCAAAACTACTAGCCCAGTGGTGAGGTAACTTGTCAAACTGGCCTACATGAGCCAACAAAGTTGCCTGCTTTGACCAAAAAAACAGGCCCGCACTACCATTTTGTGTTTTTTCCCTATTGCCCTATAGGCCTGTGCAAGCCTGCTTCCAAGACTCCATTTCTAAATATTGGCACAATCGTCCTCTGTCCCCATGATTCTGGGACCCCGTCTGAGTTTACGACTACATCAAATAATGTACCCAAGATCGGGGTCCACCATTGGGAGAAGCTGATAAAAATATCTGAAGTCAAATGATCCAGCCCTGTGGCTTTCCCTCTTTTAAGAGAGGAAATAGCCACCGTTATCTCCTCCTGCGAGAAGTTCATATTTAATAACTTCCCAGTCTGTTAAACATTAGACGCCCCCCTGCATGAACATCATGAAAGATCTCTCGAAAGTGCCACACACACCTCTCCTGTTTAATCATATCCTCTCTTCTTCCCAGCCTATGGCATCTCATCTCCAAATCAGCTTTGCTTTATTCGTAGCTACAGCACTTTCTGGACTATCCCACTGCTTCACATTATATGTATCTTTTTTAATTTTTTTATTCTTCAATAACTTTTTCTATTCTTTTTTACCTCCATATTCAGCTTCTTTTATACCGCTGTACATTCTGCATCAAACTAAGGGGCTTACCTGGCAAGGGATGAAGGCTGCATGAACTGGAGTCCCTGCTTAGTAAACTGATGGTCTATTATATTGGACACCAGCTGCACATATTGGTTGACACGATCCTCTGATGCATTATCAGCAGACAGATATCAGCAGACAGATATTAGCAGACAGATATCAGCAGACAGATATTATTTATTTCATCAGCTTTCTACAGCTTTCTTGAAGAGGGTTTCCCAATAGTGGTTAGGAACGGCCCTGACTCGTAAAAATTGAGAAAAAAAATGTCTAAGGGTAGATGATCGTTCTCGGATCACTGAGGAATACGCAGATTTACAATGCTAAAATAGAAAACAATACACTATGGCATAGATGATGGTCAATAGTTGAGGAATGTTCACCCTGCTTAAATATAGATCCCATTGCTATGTCCCCATGTGCATGTGCCATTTAATTCTACCAGGGCTAATTCTCATTATACTATCTAGTAGTTTCCTTCCTTGATCAGTATCATTCATAAAGGTTGGATATGAATTGATCGTTTTACAACTGCTCAAATGACAATTGACCTTTTCACAATTGACCGAAAGTGTGAAGGTCAATTGTACCATATATGTGGGGGGAAACCCCCCACACCCCCCACCCAACGCCAACCCCCCCAAAACCCATATATATATATATTACCAAATCATATATATATATATATATATATATATATATATATATATATGAAAAGGTCAATTGTGACCCTTTAAATTCGGTCAATTGTTCATTCGAACAATTGTAAACGACCAATTTGGGTAATACCGTCATAAATGATATTTCTCAGCCGGATACCACAGTGCTCTTCCCGGGTCCTCTGTTCAATAGAAAGCAGGATCTAAATGCACTGAGTAACACGGGAACCAGGCACTTGATACTGATGAAGTGCGACTCAATACACGCACTGACTTCTTATGTACCCTTTTTCAAATTTGCTGAAGCTTTCTAATATGCTGAGTGTCAGAATGAGGATGAGCGCAATACATTAACACGCGAAGTTAAAGATATCGAAATTGTGCCTGTTCAGGGAAGCTCGTTATAGTAGACTACTGGGACTGATCAAATTAGCAAGCCACCTGTAGCAATCGTATTTTTTCTTAAATATGGGATTCCGGTGACCATTGCGCTTGATAATGTTTGTGAATGTATCTTTGTTTTGAATTCGAGCTATGTAGAATTTTGAACACAATTGGGTCGATTAGTCCCATGCGGTAGTCACATGTATATAATTCCACATGAGTGAGGTGTTTATTTTATATATTAATGTATCCCGGTCCCGTGCTTCACATATTTTTAACGCACAAACATTTTGTGCAGGCAGGAGCTGATATACTGCCTTACCACGTCACGAGGCAGCATTTCCATAGCTACGCATTTTGAGAGTTACCATAGGCGGAGCACAGTTTAAAGGCTCGTCCAAGCGGTAAACAATACACAATGTTCACTCGGTCCCTTGCTTCCCCAAGTCCATATTTGGTTGAACCTTACTGTATGAGGTTAATAGCCATTAGATTCTCATACTACACCACATTGTATCAAAAAAATAGTATTTTATTTTTCATATTTCAACAGTAAAAAACTTTTTTTCTTTTATCTTTTCTTCTTCACAGTTCCAATTTTTTAATCTTTTTTAAAAAGGAGTATTTCTGATAGTATGCAAATCACAATATCTGCACCATTACCATGCAATATCGTTGTATACATTTAATCTCATGTAACAGTTGACCATTTAATAATTAGCAAAAATTAATCTCTTAACCTGGATCTACAAGTTGCTCACCCCTATCGTCGAGACAAGCAACCCAGTCCCTAACAACCTTTCACTTATTCTTCCTAAAAATCATGCTTACTTTCATACCACATCCATACCATACCCGACATGTTTCATTCCTTACACACTTACACACTATTGACAAGGAAATTCTTCAGGGGTAAAATTTACACAACATTCAATTAAATGCACAATCGTATCAGTCTTCTTGTAGACTTAATTTCTTGCGGGGTCAGCTTTCAATGAGATCCCATCGCACTTTTCTTTAGGGTCCAACCTTCAAAAACGTATACACTGTGGGAAGCAAGTGTGGGATAATCGAAATTTAGTATTCTAGATAATATCCCGGTCGACATTTATATTATGCACAACCTGCTATATGTCAATCATCAGCGGAAGGGTGTCATTACTTAGACCATCACCTTCTTTACATCTGTTATATCTTCACACCTCCACCCCTATCTGCAACTAGGTCCTTCAAGACCACACCCATGCTGTTATCACTTCAGGTGTAATCTTTAACTACGACGCTGAGTATTTCACATCTTTATAATCAATTAACCCAATCATGCGGTACAGTTAAGTTGTCCAAGTCTGTCTATGAATTTGCTTTACCTTCTACAGGCTGACTTCTTCTTATGTGTCTTCTTGGGGGGTCCCCCTCGATTTACAATCCTCTTCCTAGTTAAAGTCTGTCTGATGTTGGGGTGTGCTTGGCTCTCAACTGGATACCACTATCTGCGATCACTGGGAGGCATTCCTATTTAAGACAAAAACACAGGTAAACCAATTTGTGTAGCTTGGCTTGATGTTTCTTCTATTTGTCAGTTCATTGTGCTCAAAACAACCCTGCATATCTGTATACTGACCTAGCGTGATTACTTTGTGGATTCCTGTTCTATTTAATAGTTGACTTTATCCCGTGCCGCTCCTCATTTAGATAAATCTTCTAAATTTTCTCTCGTGGGATGGAACGTCCAAGCGGTAAACAGCACGCCGATTCACATTATGAAAGTGCTTTCCCACATCTGAACAATAAAAGTGGTAGACTTAACCTTTCTAGACTTGTAACTATGATTTGCCACTGGTGTTCTGCACGTCCCCACCTTTCTTATCTTGGAAAGGTTGGGACGCGAGGTGACTGGAGCAGACAGGGAGACAGACCCGCTGGTGTGACCAGCTCCCAGCTTCTCCACAGGTGCCTTGGCAACCCTACGTAACTTGTCATGGAGACGCCCGCGCGCGCGTTTCAGCCGTTCGAGTTCTCACACACTGAAGCCAGGTGAGCAACAGTTGTGAGCTTTACCACCTTTTGGCAAGGTTAGGATATGTTCCTTAGATTTTGTTTTTGTATTCTAATCTACAACTCCATAATCTTATTTCTTCACAGCACGATCATCCATGTTTTGGATTAAGACTGTTATGACAGAGACGACGCGTGTATTCACGTGTGTGAGTTTAGCTGCTCGCAGAGATTACACGGGTAAGAGGCTTCCATTCGCAACACGAACTACGCTGTATCCTATTTCATTTTCTCATTATGTACATTGATGCACACACATTTTATCATTTTTGCAGACAGTTGGAATAGGACAATTCAACCGTTTGTAGTAGAGTTTACTCGATATTAAGGTACCCCTTCAGACCTATACCAAATGGACTTTTTACTAATAGTTGCACGCAATGAAATCATTGTTTTGTTCTTTTTTCTTCTTTCCCTCTTAGCTTGATATTGCTGCGCATTGAAAATGGGGCAAGTACATGATGTTGACTACATTCTATATTGCTACGATTGCATTTGTGATTGCATTGCCTTGATTTGTTTCTATCGAATGATGCATAATATTGCCATTGTACTCCATTTACTTCAAACTTTCTACATTTACTAATAGCGCTCAGCCCTGACGAAGGAGCTATAGGCTCCGAAATGCATTGGCACATGAGCCTGTAATACACAGAGGCCAATTTGAGCCTCCCCTTCTACTTAAATTAAAGTACAAATTTGTTTGCCTACTATCAACGCTTCGTCATTTAATTTGAAGGACATTAGCAGTCCCAACAGAGCAAGAAAATGTGTTAATATAGTTATACTTTCATAAAATTTTACAGTAACCCCCTATGGGGTACAGTAAGTGAACGACTGTCTAACTGAGTATTCTCCACTCATTTTTTTCCTTGAGGCAGTTTTTGGTCTAGGGCCCTCATAACAAGTCAGGCGCTGGACCATGGTGCTATTAGCACCATGGTCCATGCCGGATTCCGCCATGGTGGATGGCGGAATTACCGCCCCATTCCAAGGTGAGTGGGGCGGTAATTCCCCATTCACCATTTGCCCTTCCCCATTCCCATTTTTGCCCCATAGGGCATAATGGGGATGGGGAAGGTGCTAATTACGGCACCGTAAATTACGGTGCCGTAATTAGCACCAAGGTCGCTTAGCGCCTTGGACTTTAACGCCTGCAAAAAGCAGGCGTTAAAGTGTGAATCAGGCGTTAAGGGTTAATGGCGCCGACGGCGCCGTTAAACCCTTAACGCCTGACTTGTAATGAGGGCCTAGGTGTCTCTGGACTTTTTTGAATCTGCTCCTATTAAATTGGACTACACAGTTAACCATAGCCCACAGACTATAATTGAAATTGGATCGTGAATATAGTGGTGCCCGCCTCTCCCTGTCTATTATTTGCACCCTGCCTAAATATACATCCCATTGGTATGTCCCCTGTGCATGTGCCATTTAATTCTTCTACCAGGGCTAATTCTCATTATACTATCTAGTAGTTTTCCTCCTGGATCAGTATTCATAAATGATATTTCTCAGCAGGATACCACATTGCTCTTCCAGGGTCCTCTGTTCAATACAAAAAGTACCTGCTGTACCCATTTTAACGTTACAATCTCTCACCACCATCATATTATACCCCCTGACCCCCAAGATGTTACATAGAGGATGAATTGCTTCATGGTATTCAAATTCTGGGTGCTTGCTTTGGGTAGGTTATAAATGTTGACCACCAATAACTTTGAGGAGCTTTTTTTGACTGAAAGGGACAAAACCACCATTGACTTGCAATTGGGGATCAATCGTTCTATATGGAAACCTGTTGATTCATCTACCAGAATAGCAAGTCCTCCCTTATGGTGCCCCACCTTGCTTTGCTCAGACTTTGCTGTGAAGGTGTGATATCCCTGAAGATGAAAGTCCTCCAACACCCCGGTTTCCTGTAAGCACAGTATGTTAAAAAATCCTATCTAATCCAGCCAATCCTCATGGTGGATTTTATTCCAAATCCAGTCACATTCCAGAAGAGTAATATCACAGTGCCACCACTATCTTTGTATTTGTGTCCTCATATCATACAACATCCCCCAGGCTAGAGATCAACTGGTTTTTGCAATTTAATACAATCGTATACCCTATTGCCCTCTTGTTTCGAGAGAGGACATTTGTATAGCCTTTATTTGAAAAGAGTCTGTTCCAGCTCTAATTTTGTAAAATCTATGATAGGAAGGATGGAATTTGTAAAATAGACTCCCCCGGTCTGCTATTCACCACTTATCCCAGGGTCTGTAAACAAAGCTGGATTAATAGAATTGTACCATGAGTCGTGTATATGACAGAACGTGGATTTCACATACAAATAGTTCTATTCCTTTCTCGCCACACTCTCCCTCACTGGATTAGACAGGCATGAAAATGTGGGTTACTAAAGTAGAAAAGTACATTGCATCCTCCACAGTACATGCAGTCCAACAGAATCCAGATCCAACTAACATTTTTGAAAGAGACGTCCATAAAACCTTGGGTTTCTTGGATGGCGGCTATCTGAGTGCATTTATAGGCATTCCTATTGCAGTGATTTCTCCTTTTGAAGGTGCAGATTCGATTCTGATTTCTCCATTCCTTCAGGAGATCGTTTTCCTCATCCCTTTGTTGGGAATATTGGGATGCAAGTCCAACTCCCCAAACAGGAACAAAGTACCGGTTGAGGAAATTCCTATAGTGAGGAGAGTGGGCCATTTATAGGGTCAGCAATTCTGTCTTTGTGCGAGGCTACTTTGATTTGTATTAGCTGTGTCAGGTATGAAGGAATGTAGGGCGGGATCATGGGACAGATTTGCGGTAAAGCAGTAGATGATTGAGAACTAATGTAGATTTTGCAGGTAGAGAGAAGTGCAAGAAGCACCCCCGGTAGGTGAAAGGCTTTTGTGTAGTGGAACAGATACATATGGTAAGTCATGTTGGAGATTGCAGATGACTAGGCCACAGTAAGTATTCAGAGTTTTCTGCAGTGAATTAGACTTAATTCCTGTGTGTTTTAGCTGGTGCACAGACAAGGCCAGCATCCTTGGAGGTGATGTGAAATGCCACGCAGTGATTGGTTAAGGGTCCAGGGTGAGGTAGGATTTCAGGCATCGAACAATGGCTGATATAGCAAGTAATGTTTCAAACCCATAGCCAGCATTCCAGAAGGTGAAGGACATAGGTTGATGGGAACGTTGTAATGTTGAAGTGCAACCAGGGGAGGCCTTATAGGGTGTGACTGGCTCCACTGAATTAATGACCACTTAATTGGTACTGCAGAATCTAAGCCAACAGAGCTAATACATCCAGGGAAATATCCTCATCTGAGTGGTGTCCCAGTAGTGTTTTTTATAAGGTTGCTTTTTCCCATGACAATAGGAACTCTCGAAATGCAGCATATTTTCATACAGAAATCGCAATATAAACTGTCAGGTGTACAGCTACGAGGGTGGGAAACATCAGGGAGTGCCAAATGTTCCGGTCTAATGAGAAAAGGATGAGGTATTTGATTCTGTCCCCACACTGTCTACACCTCGCAAGGGGATTGGTTAAATCTGAGGGGCGAAGTACATCATGAGACACTCTAGGGTGGGTTGACCAATGGGAGAGGGGTCTGAAAGTAACAAAGTGAACCTAAGGCCACTGGCCCATGAGGAAGAAGCACCTCAGTTGAACCAGACATTAGGTCACCATTAGAGTGGTTGTACTGGTCTGGTCATGAGGGAAGGTTTGAGCCAATAGGTGTAAGAACTGTATGTTTTTGGGCAGGGGATTATTAGCATAAACCATGTGTGTATGGGCTTTTAATCACCTTAACCCAGACAGGCCCACCACTTTAGAAGTGAGTACACGCTTGTACTTAAAGTAAGTTTATTGTACAATTATACAGGCAAAAGTTAGATGGTACCATAGGACCATACCAACCAGTCTCAACACACCACATCAGTTGACATCTTTTATACATTTTTGCAACAGTTAAGACACTCCCAGTTACTTTATTACAATGCACCCCCACATGTGATTGGACAAAACCCTCTTCAGAGAAATCCAATCTTTCTCCAATTCCTACACTTTCATTGGCCAGTTTTATCTTAACTATCATCTTCAGCTCATGTGTAGAACACACCTCTTCTTAGAATTCGTTGTGCTGGGTCATGCAAGGGAGGCAAGTATGACAATGACACAAAAGGTACAATTTGTAAAACCTTTATTGAAGTTTCAATGGGGTTGGATAAACACCTAGTCTGCCCAATAGCTAAGATGGGATCAGTTTCGATTATCAAATAATAAATAAAACACTCCTAGTTGTGTCTGGCCTAAACTAACAAAACCTAATGCCTGCCCTATATCTACAAAAATGTGAAAAAGAGAATATGCATGCAATGGAAAGTCAGTGTTCAAACATAACAAATAATTGTGGCTGGGTCAGATCTCCTCCCCACGTTGGACAGCATGGAGGATGGCATCCCCTGTAGGCAAGGTGACACACTTTGGCTCAGGCTGTCAACACAAAAACAGTTCAAGACGTGGACCGGACCCTGACTGGCCTTCCACGTTAAAGTCTTGCATTGCAATTTCCAAAAACACAGTTCAACAAAAGGTTCACGCATAGTCTCTCTCTGTCGGGCTCGGACCTCTTCAAGCACAATTTCACATTGGTCTCCCTCAATCGGGTATCGACCAGTCCACAACACAAGTTCACGTCAATCTCCCTCAGTCGGGCTCGAACCGTTCCAAAACAAGTTCAAAAGAAGACAGTTCAAAAGAAGATCACTTGCAGGGGTTCCCTTACCCAAGCTTAATTCATCTCCTTTAGGGGTTCCCTTCCCCTAATCTTTTACACCTTCGGTCTCCCTCTGTCAGGCTCGGTCCATTTCCTGATGCTGAAGACTTTCGAATGTGCATGACCTTTTTCCACAGGACCACTTCGACTTTTCAGCTTCCAACTCACACTCCTTTGTTTTACCCCAGTGCTTTCTGGCTGGGTAGTTCTCTATTTATCATGTATCAAAGTTCACTTTCCCCTTTTCTCTGGGTCCATTGTCCATTCAATCACTTTGTTTTTACAGTTCATTCATTTTATCACTATAAACTTTTCACCTTTCACAGAGACTTTCGAGTGGGCTACTTCCTTTCACCGGACCACTCCGTTACTCATCATCACTTACTTTACAGCTATCGTACTTCAAAGTTCATTCGCAGGTCTGCCTTTCTTTGTGTCTCAGCCACACATGTGCAACCTTCAATTGTGTGATATAATGGTGCCACTTCAATCTTTCATTAGCACACACCGGTCTCTCACGTCACTTGCCAACTCACCGGCTGTGTGCGTTTCTCTTGTCTTTCACATTTACGAGTCAAGGCTAGTACCACAGGTTTGGCCTCGCCTCCCCAACTATGCCGTTCACCCGCATGAGGGTCACTGTCCTCCTTGAAACACAATGCAGCCTTCTTGTTTGGGACTCAGCCTTCTCCACGTATCTCTCACAGCCTTTTGGAGGCAACAACCTCCTGCAGGGAACTCCTAGATTTCTATGCCCTCAGCTCTCATCCCTCAGTCCGTTGCTCTGCTCCAGTAGGTTTGCCTTTGCCCGGGAAGTTCTGCATGTACTCGTGTTCCACTTTGCTCAGAGTGTGTCTCTATGTTCCGCGGTTTATCCGTGTGAGGAGAGCTAATTGGAATCAGATGTATGCACTTAGAATAAAGTACCTGACTTTGCCTGACCCAATTATCGGGACACATCCAATGTAATGTGTAAGAGTTAGCATCTAAATACTCGCCGCTTTATAGCACATAGCACATCTGATAATACAATTGCAACTCCTGGTTTCTCATTAGTTAGCTTTGGGCATTGGCTCACCCTGTGTTTTACTGCTAGCAAAGAACAAATAGTGAAAACCCTTCTGTCACTCTCCCATTCATCCAGAGATTACCTCTGCCGTCTGCAATGCTTATCAGTCCATAAAACTCATGGCCAGTTTCTACAGATGAGCTGACCGCAAAGGTTGCTAAGTTACTCATTCATCCATCCCCTGGCTTCTAAAACCTCACAGAACCAGTTTTAAAGTTCCCTTTGCAAAGCAGCCCCGACTACCGTGGTTTTAATTCATTTGTAAAAAAGCCCACTGTATTGAGATTCATTAATTCCCATTTATTTGTAATAATGTGCATATATGCATTTACATTTGGTGGGTTTTACATTTTATCTTTCTGTGCGCATGCAAGCTAATATGTATCAATTCCAGACAACAGTCACACTGAAGTAACAAATCTCATCCATAATTAACTCACATCGATACATATGAAATTGCAACATCGCGCACAGGTCGCTGCCACCCTGAGTCATCAATACAGTGCACACAACATGAACTCCTCGTAATCATGGGGAACCTTCCTGGCTACCCCATCATTCCCCCTTTAGTTAATACTTTAACTAACAAATCATAATCATCTTCTTGAGGAGCAATCCTACAACCATCTCTCACACCGGTCTTAATATGGGCATACTCCTCTGCCGAACAATCCAAACTCGCCCCCCCCCACCTTTTCCCCAATTTACCCGCTCCTCCAGAGAAGCATTCCAATTTGGTGGAGGACACAAGACTGTTACAGTCTGAGTACTGTAAGGAACTCAAGGAACTCATGGTGGCAACAGTAAAGACAGACACAAGTGATCAGAGTTCAATGGTGGTTATTAAACTGTAAATGCAGGGTGGAAAACGCCTAATCTAAACCTAAATCTAAGATGGGAGCAAGCACCGATCATCAAAAGAAAAATAAGGCAGTCTTTGTGGCATTGTGTAAAAATAAAAGGGCCTATACTAAGAAAAACCTATTGCCAATTCCTTATAACTATTTACACAAAGGGTGTGGGATAAGGGTTCAGTAAATAAAGAAGTGATCACAAATAATAAATCAGGATGTGATTGCCAGGGGTCTCCCTTCCCCACGTTTTCCGCACAGGACAAGGTGGGACCTTGGAGCACAGCACACGCTTGAGCCTTCGCAGCACAAGCCAACAGTTCCGTATCAGCTATCAGGTTCTTCAACAGTTAAGTCTCTTTTCAATTAAAAGTCTCTTGCCTTCGAGGCCTGATGTATCCAACAAACAAACACAAGAAGTTCTGCTTCACATATATCTTGGGTGATGGCTTTGCCCCTGAGTCCCCCTCTTTCGGGCATAGCCCCTTCACCAAATTGTATTCAGCAAATCGATAAAAAAAGTTCCTTTTCAATGCACTTTAGGTGACAACCTTCCACCGCGGATCTCCCTCTTTCATGCTCGGACCCCTTTTAGATGTTCGCCTCCCTCCTTCGGGTTCACTGTGGCTTTTCTTGCATTCACAAGTTTCAATGTCTTTTTAAATAGTTCTTCAGGCTTTTCCCTTGGTTGTCGGCTTCCCTCTGCTTGGTTCGTTCTCGCCAAACTTTACCAAACAGTTCACTATGGGACTTTAGACTGCACCTTTTTCCGTTAGCATCCCTCCACCAGGTTCACTCTTGCCAACTTTACGAAACATAGCTCATTACTGATTTCACCATGCAGGATTCATTTCCCTTCTTCACAATCATCTGTCGGCCAAAGATTTTCGACGGTACAGAGGATTTTGCAAGATCCCTGTTTGACCACTTTGACCTATCTTCGCCTCCTCCCAAGGCCTTCTGGTTATGGTAGTCTCTATCTTTGGGTAATCGCCCAGAGTTTTCTGCGTGAGCACCCACGTGGTGCCGGACACCTCTGTTCAAGGCTTTCCTCCACTTTTCAAAAGTTCCTTTAAGCTTTCCAAAGTTCAAATTAGCTGTTGCCACTTTTGGTTCAACACAGCCCGGTTTCTTATTGACTCCCCCTCGACTCAACGGCTGTGATGAACCGCTTGGCTTTCTTCTCCTTCGAGTCAATGTTGGTACCACAGAGACCAGCGTGTCTCCCTCCCTGGCTTGGCTATCAGCAGAGGAGAGTCTTGTGTACCATCGACATCTGCTGCAACACACGCTGGCCTCTGCTCGCAGACTTATGTTTCCATCTGCGGAGGTTTCACAGGCCTGGATAGGAAAGGGCAAGGTTACTTCACTCCTTGTTACCCTTTCGGTATTCACCGTCTTTTGCTTCCTCTTGAACTGCTGTGCTGAGTTAGCTCTCACATCGTGCGGTCTGCCTTGCTCGTAGGGTGCTGTCGTGCGCCACCTTTTATCACTGTGGGGAAGGGAAAGGGCTGTCAGGTGTGTATGATTCTGGTCAATTGCCTGACTTTGCCTGACCCTTGTATTGGGACATGTCAGGTAAACAGCTCTGGTGTTAGTCCATTGGCTTGTGTTGTGCAAAAGTGTTAGTGTCAAAAAAAGGGTTGGGGGGCATGTGTTTTGAAATATCCTACGTAGTAGGATGGGGAAAAGGTGTTGAAAGAAGGGGGATACCGCTTCTCACCCATTGGTCTCCCACTTCCCAAGGAACCCCATCCAGGTGATCCTCTCTCACTGGTCCATCTCCAGGAACTGGATCTATAGATCTAATAGCAATGCTGTGTCATGGCCACCTGGATGACAGATCCCCGGGGACTAGCTAGGGAGACACCTTCAGGTTTCTCACAGTACCCACTTTGGATGAAGTGGTGGTGACCCTTGTCTTGGGCTGGTTACAGTCATCATGACTTCAAAGTGGAGGTCATTTATCCATACCTTGACCCCAGCTACTCAGCAAATACTGCGAGCCAAAGGAATCAACCGGGCAATTCACAACAGCGACGTCAAGTTAAATTTTCTGGAAGTAGTAGCAACTCCTCAGGATTAGACAGGGATTTCTACTACCCTCATTTTTACAGCCCTTTCCGAGGCTATCCGCGGCCTTTTTTAGGCAGAGGTCAACCCGGCGGCCCCGGCCCTGGATGGTTTCCCCCTCAGTTTCAACCGTGGGGTCGAATTCAGAGATGACCATGGTTCCGCAGGAGGAACAGCAGTGCAACATGGAATCAGTAACCCTTCCTATCTTTAATCTCTCCCAAATCCCACTGTCTGAGAAAGAAATGCAAGTTCTGGCCAAAGGGTTGACGTTCATTCCTACTCACCCGACAAACTGGTTCAACGTACAGACGGAGATTAGAAGATTCTTTAGGTCCTTGAGGCTCAAAATGTTCTTCTCAGACAAGGAATGCTCACCAGATGAGAGTGAAACAGGGCTACATCCGCAATCGACATTTACTCCGGATGATAACACTATGCCCAACAAACTTCTTACATTTGAGAAATGCGTTCTCAGAAACCTTAAAAAATTACAAAAGCAGCATAGGCCCACACGACATAATCTTACACAGCAAGAAAGGCAAGCACTCATCCCTCATTAACAATCCACAGATTGTTATCAAGCCTGCCGACAAAGGCGGAGGCATAGTAGTCATGAATCAGGCACAATACCATACTATGGTCTCAGAACTTCTTAAGATGCCAGGGAGCTACCGCCTTCTCCGTAAAGGTCCCATTAAGGATATTCAGAAATCCATTCTAGAGATTACGGACTTTGCCCTCCAACGCGCTTGGATTACTCAAAAAGAAGCTGAATTTCTCAATAAAGCAAATTGTTCCACCCCACAATTCTACGCTATCCCGAAAATTCACAAGGACGCAATTAAATCACCAGGCAGACCCATCTTAGCAGGTTGCGGGACTATCCTCGAACCAATTTGTCAATTTATTAACAAATACCTCCAACCAATTAGTCAACAGACAGAAACATACCTAAGGGATAGCACTTCGGTCATCTTGTTGTTTGAAGGGAAGTCTTTTGACCCCACAACCAGCCTTTTGGTCACGCTCGACCTCATAGCGCTCTACACTAACATCCCCCACGATGAGGCCATGGAATCTATACCTGCCAACCTCACTCTTTCTACACTGTGTAATAAGGCACCGGTTGAATTTATCATGGAACTGGTCTCCCTAGCACTGACTAAAAATTACTTCAAATATCAGGAACAGTTCTATGAACAGACCCAAGGAACTGCTATGGGGGCAGCATTTGCCCCGAGCCTGGTAATTATATTCATGGCTGATTTTGAAACAACATTTTTTTTTTTGAGACACAAATACTTACCGTCAGTACATTGAGAACTGGCGCCGTTACATAGATGATATCAACTTTATTTGGTGCAGCACCACTGACAATCTCAATGCTTTTCTGCTCTGGCTTAACCAATGCCATCACACTATCAAATTCACACTCTCTATGAGCAATACTCAAATTCCTTTTCTCAACCTTCTAATTCAGCACCAAACCCAAAAACTGGTATGCTCTCTATTCACCAAACCTACAGATCGCAATACGTTATTGCATTTTGAAAACTTTCACCCACGCACACAAAAAGAAAATTTACCTTACTCTCAGTTTTTGAGACTAAGGAGACATTGTACATTAATATCAGACTATGATTTCCATGCCAGGGCTTTGATGACTAAATTCAAACAACGGGGTTATCCTAAAAAACTAGTGTCCGATTCCTACAAACGGGCAAGATTTACCCCTCGTGAAATTCTGTTACAACCTAAAGATCAGACACCGAACGACAAACTAGTTTGTGCACTCACATATAGTCCACACACCTTTCTAATTAAAAAAAAACATTAAAAACATTGGACTGTGGCACAACTGTTCCTACCGGAGGAACCACGCCCTATCTTTGCAATGAAAAGACAAAAGAACTTAAAAGACCATCTGGTTCATGCCTCCACCCAAAGCAAATCTGCTAGATCAATAACATCTAGCTGGGATCTACGACCCCTTATAGGACATTTCCCCTGTGGAACATGTTCTATTTGCAAATTCGCTGTCAAACTAAAGCTTTCCCCTTAAATGGAAAAACCTGGGAAATACGACATTATTCCAATTGCAAGACATCATGGGTGGTTTATTGCATTGAGTGCCGTGTGGCCTTAAATATATAGGCAAAACCACACGGCCGGTTCACACACGCATCACAGAGCACCGTTCTCGGATCAGCTGCAAAGCCATCAACTCACCCCTAGTTAGCCACTTTATGGAATACGGCCACACAACTGAAGATCTACGTTGGTGGGTGACTGACGTTGTTAAAAATGCGGCTAACCCACTCCAAACGTTAGCTAACAAGGAGGCACGCTGGATCTTTTTATTGGATACGATTGAGCATGGGCTCTATTAAGCTTATCCAATATGGTAAATATCATTGTTTACAATAATCCTGACTCCTAGGGAGTAAGTAAATAACTATCCCTTTCCTGCCCCACGCACTGCACCTATGCTTGGACCTTGCCTGAGTGCAATGCATGATTGAAAGAGTGGGTGTGGGCCTCAGATAAATGTGACATATTTTCGATGCTTCACATGGAGCCTCTTTTTGGCTCACAAGTAGGGTTCTGCTCTTATTAAATCTTACTTTCCTTTCCTTGCTGCTACCTATAGCAATGGCCTTGTAGTCTTACATAATTTTCGGCCATCTCTTACTGGCTCTATGCCACGTTTCTATAGTGACTGAATTGCTCGGGCCAATATTGCCTCAGTCCTCTTTCTATGTGCATGCCCGGTGTCATAGACACGCCTCCGGAAGCCATAGCACCTCACTCGGCCCCGAGGCTCCATTCAGGACGCTCATTAATGAAAGAGTGAACAGTCCACAGGTGGCGACGTAATAATGTAAGGTAAGCCAAGACCAGCCCACTCGCTCCCTGTTCACTATACCTAGATTTCCTTCAATTAACTAAAACATATGGTTTGCAAAGGTAGCGGGCGCCCCTCTCTCGATAGAACAAGGCTTGATAACCTGTTCAGTGGTCATTAACCACTTGAGAGTTCTCAGCCACTGCTTTTTCTCACTGTGCCTTTCACAGATGGGAAATATCCATTTGCATATCAGTCTTTGTCCTGCCCAGGGGCAGTCCAGCACCGAAATGCAATGGCAATTCCAACCTGAACGAGAGTATCACCAGCAACCCCATACACGTTTCACCCTTGTTGGGGATCATCAATGAGGTGAAGCTGATGCCTCTCTAAGCACAGTGAGAGGGAGACCACGTCTGGTTGCCCCCAGGAGACCTAGGGTTACCAATCCCAGGTTCCTTGAAATTTAGTTTGCAAAGTTAGCGGGCGCCCCTCTCTCGATAGAACAAGGCTTGATAACCTGTTCAGTGGTCATTAACCACTTGAGAGTTCGCAGCCACTGCTTTTTCTCACTGTGCCTTTCACAGATGGCGAAATATCCATTTGCATATCAGTCTTTGTCCTGCCCAGGGGCAGTCCAGCACCGAAATGCAATGGCAATTCCAACCTGAGAGTATCACCAACAACCCCATACACATGTTTCACCCTTGTTGGGGATCATCAGTGAGGTGAAGCTGATGCCTCTCTAAGCACAGTGAGAGGGAGACCACGTCTGGTTGCCCCCAGGAGACCTAGGGTTACCAATCCCAGGTTCCTTGAAATTTGGTTTGCAAAGGTAGCGGGCGCCCCTCTCTCAATAGAGCAAGGCTTGATAACCTGGTCAGTGGTCATTAACCACTTGAGAGTTCGCAGCCACTGCTTTTTCTCACTGTGCCTTTCACAGATGGGAAATATCCATTTGCATATCAGTCTTTGTCCTGCCCAGGGGCAGTCCAGCACCGAAATGCAATGGCAATTCCAACCTGAACGAGAGTATCACCAGCAACCCCATACACGTGTTTCACCCTTGTTGGGGATCATCAGTGAGGTGAAGCTGATGCCTCTCTAAGCACAGTGAGAGGGAAACCACGTCTGGTTGCCCCCAGGAGACCTAGGGTTACCAATCCCAGGTTCCTTGAAATTTGGTTTGCAAAGGTAGCGGGCGTCCCCTATTGGTCATGCAGGCACACGAACGCCCGCACTGCTGGCTCTACCTGCATCCATGACGACCGAGTAGCAATTAAGCTCCCATCCAGCCCAGGGCCGGTTCTCAACGGCACTTGTTTTTGACAGAATACAGTGCCGTCAGCAGGTTCGTGGGAGCTTTTATAAATATACAGTTTCCTGATTGAAAGTGATTATGACCACACGGCAGTGGGGCTAGATATCAACTCGGTATGTTGCATATTTAATTTCAGATAGGGGTTTACTTCCCAGTGAGGATGCCTCCAGACTTGAAACAATAGTTCTTGGATATTTACGTAATGACTACTTAATGCCCGTACACGAGGCATTTACAGTAATACTCTAGGTAGGCATTTTCGATCCCTGCAAATGGAATTGAACTCTATATTCTCTCTATACTCCTTCTTTCTTTTTTTCTGTAGACTGCCTCCTTCATATTAAGCACTTTACTAAACATTGTGCATGGGCTCTCATTTCAAGGTGCTTCTGACAAACACCCCCATACAATGAACACAATGTTTTTGTTCATCTTTTGGGCATAATCAGGTGCTGTAACCTCTCCCTCATCTTAGTAACGGGAAGATGGAGGATGGTTGCTGAGGGTCACCTGCCAAACTAAAAAGGGTTTCTACCCGGTCGTACACATCATATGGTGCTTTTTCCTCTTTTCATAAAAAAAACACCTTTCATGCTAGCATTTCATATTGAGTCAATTTATGGATACAACCTAAATGATGGGTTCACATGAACATTGTTTCAACCTTATGTATAATTGACATTTGTTTTACAACAAACATTATTTCAGCCTTATGTATAATTTCTCAGTTACTTGTTTTACTTGAAGAAGGCTTCCTCATTCAATGGCCACTTGCTTGGCAACCAAATTTCAAGGCCAAAAAGACTAGCCTCAACTTAGTTAGGGACCGTTAGCTATAGCTTGCTGCATGCCCTATTTAGCACACAAAGCTGTATAGACAGACAAAGGTCGATGTCATAGAGAGCATTATATGTCAAACTTATTGTTTTTTTCCTTCTTCCCTTTTTTCCCCCAACCTCTTTTTCCTTCTTTACAAAAAAGCCAAATGCATTTGTAAATATTGGAATGTTTATAAATATTTTTCAATTTTTCTGTGAAATTGTTCATCAATCTATTTAGAAAGTATGATGCAATCAACAAATTGTCTACATAATATGTAGCTATGTGTTGTTCTCTTCATTCTAATAATCATACTTTGTTTCTGTATTCTTGAGTCTTTGTGGTTTGTGCTATCAACAATACCCACAACACAAGTCAAGCATGACAGGTATTTTAGTTTGTATTAAATTGAATGATTTATTCAGTACAGCTACCAGTCTAATAAATTTCTGGTAGTCTCTTAATTAACTCTTTAACTTTAGCTACACGGGAACATCCCTTTGTTGTATTACAGTCATCATGGCAGCAGCTGTCGGTACCTAGGCAGAGCAACAGCGTAAGAACATTTGACAGGAAAAAAAAGAATGAGAAAGAAGACAAAAATAGGCAACATAATTTTCACAGCAAGGCTCAACCAAGAAAGTACCCAAGAGAACAAGGGGTCAATCCACAAATCGTTGGTGATGCCAGCCTCATGTCAAGGATCACTTTCAGTTTATGCAAGGCAGCAATAGTTTGTGTGAGGGTACCGCTTTCTGTATCATTGGGAGGCACACACGTGCAACATGTATTCCTGATCTTCTGGCATACTCCGCCCTCCATTGCTGTCAGGAGGTAGAGTAAATACTGGTTTTGCAGAGTCATAAACCTGAGTGCCCTCAATTCTCCTCTAATGGCACTAAATGCTGACTCCGAAGTGTTCACGAAAAGCAAGAGTTCATATCTGATCGCATGGAGTCATTTGGCATTGGCCTCTGCTTGGGTGCCAGATGCCATAAGGGAGGCAAAAAACTTCTTGGTGTGGCTAAACAGACGGCATTGATCAGGAATGTCCGCTAAAGCCTTTGATGAAGATGCTGATATGTAGTTCGATCTTCTCCTACGTTGCAATTGTTTGTGATTTCGCTGTCAAACATAGTCTTTGATTTGTCAATATAAGGTGATGAAAGGGATGCAAGGGGCACAGGGGACAAAGAAGGCACAGATGTTGCTGCAGGCTTTGGATGGGCCAAAATGAGGTGTTGTTCAGGGATTACGAGGACAGGCACATGAAAAGTAGAGAAGCTGCACACACCTCGCCAGGCTGGAGGCAACTGCCTATATGCATTCTTTACACAGGTTCAAAAGTTATCTAAAAGAGCAGCTGCACCTCCATCCAGGTCTAGGATGTGATGCGTGCGGCTGAAGTTCCCAATTGTGCCAACGGGAACTGTTCCATTGCCCTTAAAACACAGAGTAAAATGGGTGAATGTCTGTACCTTAACAGGTTTTTCTGGCTCCTTGAGCCACGTCAGATAGTGCAAATGATTTCTTCATACTGTCCCACACTCTTGATTTATTCCTGCCACCCCTTCTTCTGAGAGTCCCCTAATTCCTCCAGCTCTGCAACTTTTCACCCCTTTCTCCTACCGATCTGTACCATCGACAACTGAGCAACCGTCGTCAATTGTTAGGATTGTTGCCATAATTGACAGCCCTTTAAACTGCCCTCTGACCCTCCACACGGCCAGTTGCACTAGACATAGCACATCTGCTACTTCTACCTCCTTCCTCAAATGGCTATACCACATTTTATCCGCTGCAAAACCACGTGAATTCATTGTGGGATCTAGTTCATCATCCCCATTATCAAAAAGATCATTGTAAATATTTCATTTTCCTCTTAACATAGACAAGTTTACATTTTCTGTATATACACTGGTTGTCATCCTCAGACATGATGACATAAAAACCATAGAAACCATAAAAAGTACATTTTCACAAAACGTACAAATCTAGACATTGCTTTTCCTAGACAAAATTATATATTATTTACTTATTTATTTATTTCAGCACACAAAGCCCTGAGGCATCTAGGCCCTAGTTAAATAAAGTGCATGGTACATTGGTGAAGTACAACAGTAAACATAAGGTTACAGATATAAAAAGGTGTGTCTATACAGACTGGCGAAGCCTCGCCTCATGTTACAGGCATATGAGTCAGATAGGTACGATAATACAGACTGACAAAGCCTCGCCTCATGTTACAGGGGGCTACATCAGGCAGCATATGTGTCAGATAGGTACGATTATACAGACTGGCAAAGCCTCACCTCATGTTACAGGGGGCTACATCAGGCAGCATATGTGTCAGATAGGTACGGTTACACAGACTGGCAAAGCTCCACTTCATGTTACAGGGGGCTACATCAGGCAGCAAATGTGTCAGATAGGTATGATTACACAGACTGGCAAAGCGTCACTTCATGTTACAGGGGGCTACATCAGGCAGCATATAAATCAAATAGGTATGATTACACAAACTGGTAAAGCCACAACTCATGTTACACAGGGCTATATCAAGCAGCCTATGAGTTAAATAGGAACGATTACAGAGACTGGCAAAGTCTCGCCTCATGTTACAGGGGGCTACATCTGCCAGTATATGTGTCAGATAGGTACGATTACACAGACTGGAAAAGCCTCACCTCATGTTACAGGGTGCTACATCAGGCAGCATATGTGTCAGACAGGTACGATTACACAGACTGGTAAAGCATCAACTCATGTTACAGGGGGCTACATCAGGCAGCACAAGAGTTAAATAGGTTCAATTACACAGACTGGCAAAGACACACCTCATGTTACGGGCGGCTAGAACAAGCAGCATATGAGTCAAATAGGTACGATTACACAGACTGGCAAAGCCATACCTCATGGAGTGAGGGGCAACATCAAACAGGCAGCCACACAGTAAGGACTCTGCAAGTAAGTGAAAATAAGCAGCAAGCATAGAGGGTAGGTCTCACCCACCTGAAGGGCCCCCTAAAGGCACTCTAAAGCACAGAAATGAAAAAGGCTGCACAGATGTAAATTTATCTAAATTAAATATTTGCAAAAGGCACACTACAGCGCATGAAATGAAAATGGCTGCACAGAAGTAAAGTCACGTAAATGTGGATTTTTAAAAAGGCACACTAAATCTCTATTCACACCCACCCCCCCCCTTTGCACTGAAATGAACAGTGAAACTCTAGGGCGTACTTAACTTTTATGCCTGCTCCTGTGCCAGTGGAGGGCTGCTGGTATCCCTTTGAGTATCAATAAGGTGAATACAATTCTTGCTGTCCTCCACCTTCACAGCAGTCGGAGTTGCATAGATAACTTGGTGTGACCCATGGAAATGCCGATAGTTTCAACGACGTACAAAAGTGTGGCTATAGATCCGGTCTCCAGGGAGAAGTTGGGTCTTGTGCTGATCGGCGGTAGTCTCGCTGTTTTGCCTGTTGTCTGTTGGTGAGAAAACACAACTTGTGAAGATTTAATCTGAACACTTTTTGTTAAAGCCCTAAGGTACTCCCTAAACACCTCTCCTTGGACCGCTGCGGTCTTGTGTGTGTTCGATGCCATGCATGTAGGTGAGAGAGATGTGTGTAACCTACGCCTGTCATGATTTTGTGAGGGCTTAAATGGTGGTCCTTCCCTGGCTGGTTTCTAAGGTAAATTAATGAAAGTGTATGGCAGATATACCATGATTTATTCTGCACATAGTTGGGCTAAACAGTCCTTTAAGACCCCATTGAGCCTTACCATGGTCCCGTTGGCCTGCGGGTAGTACACCGAGCACAACCTATGCTGTGAGCAGGTTGGCGCACTATCCTCAGTAATGGCAGAGCACATGTGGGAGAACAACACATCGGAGCGGCTGACAAACGAGCACAAAGACATTGCCTGGATGGCTGTCCAGTGGGGGTCTGCCGGCACAAGCCTTCATACACACCAAAGGACTGAACCACTTCAAGAACTGCCAGAGAGGATGCACAGCAGACGAGATGGAATACCACCTCTTCTGGGACTGCACCTACGCCAGAGACCTGATGATGGACCTGGGCATGGAGCTGGGGAACCTGATCCCTTAAACAAGCATCACTGCCGAGTCAGTGTTGTATGGTTTGATCCCGAGGTCCCATGCACAACAAGATATGCAGGCCTGCTGGAGAATCCTGTGCTGCTTTTAAGATGTGCTCTTCTTTTCCAGGAGGTGGTGGGGAAGCAGGAAACATCGACTGAATCCTGCCGGTGGATGATCCACAGCATCCTGAGGGACTACGGGAGCATCGATGGACCAGATGATGACAGCGACTAGGAGGAGTGAGTAATGTACACTTTCATGACCTGTTTGTGAGCTTTCTCTTCCAGGGACCACCCAGTGATGGTGAAGAAAAATACATTGACAGACCTTGGCCGGTGGACATTCCACAGCCCCCTGAGGGAATCAGCGGTGGAACAGCAGGCGAAAGAGAAAAGGAGGGGTGAGTAATGTACACCAACAGTACATGTTTGTGTGCTTTCTCTTCCAGGAACCACCTAGGGGTGGTGAAGAAAGGAACGCCGACTGCACACTTTCGGCAGTAAAATGAGGATGTGTAAGTAATGTACACCTAATCTAACATGACCTTTTAATTTCCCAGGAAGAGGTCAACAGCTAAGGCTTGTGCACATGTTGTCTTGACTATTCTTGAGACAGATGAATGAAGTGGCTGATGCTGAAAGAGATAATCTACCATATCTGAACGGAACAATGACCAACACCAAAAAGAGTTAAAACCCTATATTTTACACGCCTTCCTCACCCCGAATGCTCCTCCTGAGCTCTTCATGCATGTCCAGGGAAGCCAGCAACTATCGTTCCCCCCAAATGGGGCACTGCCACCTCATAAATGGGATCCCTCCACCCATATGATTCAGTGGCAGCTATAATTGTACCAGTGAATTGAATGCCCACATCCATGGCATGAAAAGAGCACTGCAATATTCATGAGATGGGAGGCCACACAGGACAGTAGTTAATTATATGGGATAGAGATATTGGGTATCCAATAGCCAGGGAAATTAGCTCTCACTGACCACCTGACACAGGTGGCACAGTGTGGGTAGAATACTCACAAACACTCCACGTTATGACATACACCAGTCAGTTACCCAGAGTTTCATCCACAGAGAGGTAGGCAGGCACGACCAGTCATAATAGATCTTTCAATTTACGACACAGAATGTGGATCAAGAAGAGAAAATGCGTGGCTGATGTGTGTGGAATGCACACACCAGGGATGACATGGTGGGAAGTCAAACAAGTGAAACACACCTTCCCTTATTTGACCAGCAAGGGGGGAAAGGGTACGGAATGTGAAGGGGGGAACATGCTGGTTGAATGTGCACACAAACATAAGTCTCTTCAACGCTTCTTGGGGGGGGCTAGAAAATGAAACTCACAGAAAGTGTCCACATGAAGACAGGGTTTGGCACAGAAGGAAGATGATCAGGACAACAGGCCAGGCAAGCACCAACCCAAGCAGGTAAAATAGCGACACCCCACGGAAATAACGAGATGGCCAGGCAGTGAACCAGGAGGGCAGAGGCAGGCAAACCCCATTACGTTTGAGGAAAACAATGTAGGATAGTTGCAAATTGCAAGTAGTCTAAAGATTGGTATCCTAGAAAGATGCATTCAATGCGTAACCAGGTAACCTGGTTAGTAAGTGGTGCAATTAAACCAGTAGCCTGTAAGAAAAGATGGGCAACTGTCCCATGATGGTTACACAGTGAAACAATGGTAAAGTAGTAAGAAAAGATGGGCAACTGTCCCATGATGGTTACACAGTGAAACAATGGTAAAGTAGTCAAGCATGAAGACGCTTTTGCAATTGTGTCACACAGCGATAAAAGTTATATTATGAAAATAAAGGCTGGCAAGTAGAGTGAAGAGGAGGATAATGTCTGAAAGACAGGGGTGGACTTGGAACCAAAAGAGGCCCTGGAAATCATTTTACAAGTGGCGCCGTAATACACATTTTCAGCAAGCCGAACCCTTCTCTTATGGTAACATTTGTAAATACCACACAAAAGAGGCACAGGGTTGAGAGGTCTACTGGGAAATCTCCAGAGGTCCCTATTGGCCAGTCCACCACGGCTGCAAGATGGGAGTCGGTGTAAACCGGGCTCCCCCGGCGAACTGGTGTGGATGAGAAATCTTTATTAATTAATGTATTTGTACATTTACTCTTATAAAAGACCTACACAATCATACAAACAAACATTCTTCATAAGATGTATACAAAAATAGAAAAAACATTTGTAATAAATACAGACTAAACATGAATTTCTTTAAAAATCCTAAGGACATATTCACAAAACATACCATGTCATACATTAAAATAAAATAATTTCCATTTCAAATTATTCATTATGTTACAGTTGCATAGGCACACCTGTTGTTCTACACAAGACGCTTTACCCCGAAGCAGAGATCCTTTTGCGGGACCCATTGTCGACCTTGAGTAAGCTAGGCTCACCCATGAGCACAATAGGATTTTAATTTTAATCGAACCTTCGAGTAAGACATCAGATTTGTACTAACCAGGCAATGTAACACACCATGTCCTCTCTCTGAGAGAATTACCATGAGAAGCACGCCCCAGACAAGTGCCTTCAAGCATCTATTAAGGTTCATTTCCGAACTCGTTGAGCAATGTTGAGATAATTATATGAGTATATTCACACCTCCCCTTTACTCATTTGAAACTGTTCTCCACTTACCTTATATACACATGAAGTTTTGAAGAAGTATTTCAAACTACTATTGTAAAAAGATTTTTCGCTCCTGAAAAAAGGGAATTTACTACCAAAAAGCATAGAGCTCATCACTATTTATGTTTTTTTCTTAAGTGTGTTTATTAATCCTGCATTAAATCTAGACTGACAGTTGTCAGCACTTTACAAACCAATTGTTTGCATCAAACTATAAATATTGACGGAGTCCTTTCTGTGTAAAGAGAGTGGCAATGAGCTCTCCCATGGCCAATTTAAGAAACTCATAAAATCGCAGCTATTTAACACATTTTAACCTCCCCAAGGCCTCTACCAATGGTCATAATTCCTATAAACTGTTCCTGCTGGACATAGTGCAACCTTATATGGACAATTCTGACCATCTCTGAAAGTATTTCTCATATGTCTATATAATGTAATCAAAGGAAACCAAATGTGACCAATTGTGAATACTATGCATGTATATATATAATGCAGTAAAAAAAACTTTGTTAAAGGGACGTTATGCTTAAGTTGTTCTACTAAAAACCTATGAAATTCAGTAAAAAACTTTGTTAAAGGGACGTTATGATTCAAAGTAAAACCGAAAAACCCCTGAAATTCACTAGTTATGGTAAGCGAAGCAACCATAACTCGCGCCACCACCGTGCATTGCTGAGACTAACACCCAGGAGCCTTTTGCAAACTTTGTAAACTCATTCGAAATTACGTCTGAAATATTCCAACCATCATCATCGCTCCTCACCTCCCCAAACATTATTGCATAAGTTTCACAAGTGCAATGCTCACAAAATATTATTCTCCCGAGGGTTTGACCATGTATTTTTGTACATACGTTCATTTATCGCAAACATTTCGACATCAACTTACCGCATTGGTCCTCTTTGAGAAACATACGAAATCTAGAAACAGGACGCGTCCATCTTGTGCTATTGTTAACCATTGCTGCATCGGCCTAAGGTAAACTGGCGGGACGCCACTAAATCATATGCCCCGCCCCTGACCCTCACATAACCAACCCTAGTGATAATGAACACCTTTCTCTGTGATGTTCCTCTTCAGCATAGCCAAATGCACCCATAACCACCTATGTGACGTGACGCAGAACCCAAATGTCAATACACAGCGACTAACAACATACCACGTCACAATTCAAATTATTAAACCGCTCTTTAAAAGAAAACAATAACAGTATACAATTTGTAAAGTACTTTTATTTCACAATAAACTCTCTGAGAACATCCGACTGTTCCCATATTCAATCAAATTGCAAATTTGTTTCATCGCTCGTGATCGAAAATGTTAATTGTGAGACACACGTTCTTCTTTTTCCATACACAAAGTGTTTGTTTTTGATGAAGGAACCGCTTGGGTCCCACAGTGAATTCCAGGGCATCTGCATCAACTTACGCCTAGACCACCATAAAAGATGTTATGTTACTCATAATCGCTAGTGCAGCGTACGGACACATGGGTCCTGGCCGATCGTCCCACAAAACAGACACAGTAATGCACCCGTTCACGAGTACGTGCACCTGACGAATGAAGACACATCAGTTGGCATCTGGAATCTAGCAAACATAACAGAAAATATGTATCAATACCCGAACTTTGTTACACTTTATTGCAATATATGTATTATTTTCTTAATTCGGCATAGAGTTTAAACTAACGATTAGCACACACATCAAACAATCTCAAAAAAATACAAAAAGAACCTACACACTGATACACAAATCCATATAGGCATACAAGAGATTTTAAAGAAATATTAGCATTGAACCTGGGTGAATCTAGTTATAGTCGACAAACGCCTACATTCTGCACTTCCCATAACCACATAAAAAAGACAACCACACAGAAAAATAGTACTTGAGTTACATTGCTAAAATAAATTTTCAGAGAATAATAGGTTAAAGCTTGTTCCGGTATATAGTCGTCAAAAGAAAACTTATATAATATTCACCGTCTCCATTGTGTTTGTGAAAATCAGTCTGTAATGCTCAATCCGCTTGCATCAAAGAATTTTCATGAACTGAATTTACATGTTCCGTACACACTTTTGGAATGTATAACATTATCAAATGTTCTTTAATACAATCCTCCTCTCACTGACTCTTCATGAAAAAATCCCTTTCTCTGAAGGTCAAAAAAACAATTGACCCTTCTACTTTCTGTCCCATGCGTGGGCTGGCTTAGCTCGCAAATAAAAAATGAAAGTTGCTGACCTTCACTCAGAATCTAAATACATTCTCACTTTGCAACAACATGGCTCAATGCACCCATGAGAACCCGTGTTGTCATACACGTGCACAGCCGCTGTTTCCATCAAACACTGCAGGTGGCTGCCTCAGATGCCAAACTCTAGGGGGCACCAATGTGACACCAATAATATTTTACATACATACATTGTAACACAGACACATTACTGCTTCACTGGTAGTTTACGCACAGTATATTGAGGAATACCTCCAAATAGGGTGGCCAACTGTGTCACATCCCTTTGCAGGACAAAAGGTGGTGATGACATCATGGCATCATTCACCTGGCAGAATGAATGCATTGCACCCGAAGCTACTGACATGACCGGCCTGCAAGCCTGTCACGTCAGTAGCTGCGGTTGCAATGCAATACAATAGGACTCTTATTTACAGATTAGCTGCCACTTGCCAGCCACTGTTATTCCCATTCCTGGGATAGGTATGTATATGACCCCCTCTCCGCTCGGCCCCAACGCCCAGCATGACTAATTGTGACTCCTAACTTACTCTGTTAGTAACAGGCGCCAATTGCGGGACCATCCCGTAAATTACGGGACAGTTGCTCACCTTACCTCCAAATATGCCGTATGGCTTTTGTGACCAAAAAACACCACTTTTTTGCTTCCTGCTGCTACATCCCGTTCCATCCTCATCAACCCTCTCCTTCCCAGACAGTATTTGACAAGTTTAACAAGTGTAATGTTGTGGTTTTCTATATATTTTTGCAGCGATGTCCGCGGACACCAAAACACGGATCAAAGATGGCCGGCGCATCGGAACAATCTGACGCACTTGACGTCCTTCACCATCCAATGAGCGAACGCGTCACATGTCCGCGGACATGACGCGCCTGATTACCCAATCGGTGTCCTGCCCGCGGAGCGAACAGGGAAGTGTGTCCGCGGAGCGCACATAGATATCACTAATTTTTTTAGACCTACTTTTTGATGGTTTAAAATAAAACTACTGGACGGATTTTCACCAAATTTACAAAGCACTCTTTCGGGACCAAACCGCTGCTCCTACCGCAAATTTGGTGAAAATCCGTCCCGCGGTTTGATCTGTTTTTCTCCCATTCTCCCATTCAGTCTATGAGAAAAAAAGAAGTTTTGGGACCCCCCCCTATAACTATACCCCCCCCTGGACCACGAAAAGAAATTCAGAGTGGGCCATATACTTTTTTTGCAAAGTTTGGTGAGGATTCGTCCAGGGGGAGCGGAGTTCTAAGCTGCCCAAATCTTCCTATGGAAACAGCAACTTAACCTTAACTACACGGCCACTACTGTGGCCGTGTAATATGTTGTACATTTGTTTATGTTCTGCTTCCCTGTAACCAGCAAGTCCTTTTCTCTGTAACCTAGGCCGTGACACCCGAGGGTTTGGGCGTATTAACAAATATAATAAGTAAAAATAAATAAAAAGAGTGTGCAGGGGACGGGAGTGTCCTCCAACTTAGGACGCTACTTTTTTCTTAGCATTTCAAAATGCATCCCATTGGTTTTGAAAGTTACAATGATCAATTCTATTGGAATACTGAATTAGGAATTGATAGCGAAGTGTATCCAAACTCTTACACTCCACCGCTAAGCGTTTAATAGATTCAATAGTTAGTTTGCTGCATATGCGACAGAACCGATCCTTTCTTGGTATTTTCCTTTGGATCTGCGTGAAATGACTGAATGCAAAAGTCCGACTACCAAAAGTCCGACCTTTTTCTTTTATTTCTTTTTATTTTCTGCCAATATATTTGTCGGGGGAGACCCGCCACAGCCCCCCCACCTTACCCCTATACATTTTTATTAACCTTACCCCTCCACATATATATCTGCAGAAAAATGGGGGTCAGACTTTTGGGGGTTGGACTTTTTGCCCTCAATCATTTTGTCCTATTCCTTTTCCTTCTAGCACCCACTATTTCCAATGAATTCACAATGTTACATTTAATTGCCATATACCTACGCACTGTAACCCTATGCGGGTAAGCTTTACTGTAGGCTGGAACATTAATTCGATGTATATACCAGACCACAAACATATTGCTGTTAACCAATGTAGCCCGGATGACTAGATTTTGCTCTCTGTTCCGGGTTTTCAGGATGCTTTTAACAGTTCACTTATTCATGGTGTGTGACACATACATGGTTTATATCCCATTGTTCGTAGATCGTTTCTAACTGGCCTAGATAGCAGTTATACCTTTGCCCCTCCATCAGGGTCGGCCTTAGGTCAGGGCCCCCCCGGGTGACCGCCCGGGGCACCTTTAGCCCCCCCACGCCAGCTTCGGGGAGTCTTTCAAGGTCTCCTCCGAGCTGGCGTGGAGGCTGAAGGCGCAGTAGGCACCCTATTGAAATGATGCCCCGCTCTCGTGAGCGGGGTGCATTTTAAAACAATAGGGTGCTGATGCTTTCACATCAGTGCCTATTGAAAAATTTGGTGCACAACCCCCCATTACCAGGCGTCTAGGGGGTGAGAGGATGCCAAATGTTTATTTTGCTGCCCGTGGCACTGCCGCCGCTAAGGCCGCCCTGCCCCCCATCCTACTATCTGCATTGCTGATCAGTTGCAGTAACAATACATCACCCACATCACATATCTTCTTAAAAAAGAATAAGCACTTCTGATTGATCGCTGTGTTATAGCTGTACAGGTTACATTCTAATCGAATAAACTCAATGGGAAAGGATTTTTTCATATGCATAAGTCTCCTAATCATTTTAGATTCAAATATCTCCAATTGCTTCCTGTAAGGCCCTCCCTTAACTTCCATCCCATAAATCAGTGAAGGTAGTATTTTCGCTCTATATATAAACAGTAACAGGGGCGTAGGAGACACATAAAATCTGGGGGGGACAGGGGACATCTTGGGGACTTTGCTTTATTTATTTATTGTGTTTTAGTCAAAGAACTCGACTTTTCACAAAATTAGAATTAAAATAGCAGTGCGTATTAAATTACAAATATCACTGCATAAAACAAGAGAAAAGAAAATAGAAAAAAATGAAAGGATGCAGCAGCAAAGAACATGTCTTTGTATGTTGCATTTCTGGATTTTCGATCTGACTATGATCTCATGGTAAGAGAGCGGAAATAACAATTACTTCCAGTGGGCCATAGCTAGGACACCAGCTCGTTAAGAGGCAGATCACCGGTAAGTGGACTCCTGCCAAATAAAGGAGTTGCAGCCTTTTCTACCAACTGCAAGTTGCTACTTTATTTTGTGGGGCAAGGAGATATGTGTGTCTCTTGGAATGGAAGGATGGGGGTTTCAAAGAAAGAGGCAATCTTGTTTGTACCTCTGAGTAAGCCCTGTTATGGGAGTAGAGGGACCAGGTGTGTGATGTTGCTGCTTTGACTGTGCCCCCGTAGGTGAGGGTACAGCAAACAAGGAGGATGAGCGATCATTAGCTCACCCCCTTATAAGCTCTCCCCAGGTCCGCGGCTGGATGTGTTGGACCTGGGGGATGCCTAGTAGGTGGGGTATATGTGGACCCAGGGGGGTGGCCATAGGGGCAGCCCGCTATGTGGGCTGTCCCTCTAGTGCCCCTGCGAGGGCCGGTCCAGCCTCTCACAATGAGTCTGGTCCCTCTTATTCAATCTCATGCTGGCTTCAGAGGCTAGCCTTTCTTTGCCTTTGTTATTCCGAATGCAGAGCTGTTCCTTTCTCGTGTAACATTTGCTACAAAGCCTGATCTATTTGATTCCCTCATATGTTGCTAGGACGGCAGAGCATGGGTTCTCTGCCCTGTTACATTATTCAAAGAGCCCCTCTGGCCTTTATTTGCCTCCCCCTTGTCTCACTGCTTGATTGCATAGCACACATACATCCTAGCTTGAGCACTCAACATATTCTCCCTAACACAGCAATGGCAGCTGCAGCTTAACTTCTATTTGTTCCGTGTCTTGAATTGGCCTCTTATTTCCGCTTTTCTGCCTGCAGGGGAAAGGCATTTGCCAGTCACTGCCATGATGGTTGTACCTGGCCATAAGAGGGCAACAGCTGGCCAATATTGGGAGAACATGGGAATATTATGCCAGAGGCTGGCAACTGCCTTCCTAATGCTTACACAAGAGACACAACTCTTGCCTTTGTTTCTAAGAGTAATTCAGTGGATGAAGAAACACGAGAACACACATATTGCTTATAAACGAAGGGGATGATGTCACACTTGGTTGAGACATTTTGATCACGTCATGAGCCAATTTCCAGCTGCAATTAAGCGATTACCTTTTAGACATCTGGCTTTAAATAACATTAGCATCACCTGGAAAGCACAGAGGTTGCTCAACAGGGTTCCTGGAGCATGAGGGGTACCCTACTCGTGGGCATGGATGATTGGAGGGCATGCTTGCCCTGGTTTGGAGCCTGGCCCCTACAGCCATGATGGGGGAGGGGCCTATTACTTTTGGTTGTACGTACCCTTTGAGGGTGGGCAGATATTACCTCCTGCTTTAGCCCACTAACAGCTCTGCTTTGCAACTTTATCACACATACCTGTCAGGTGGCATGTAACTCAATGCTACTAATGGAATCCTTTGCCACATCAACTAGGATACAGGCTTGCCACCTGAGACTTACCCATGTCTGAGTCGGAATCTGTCGCCCTGTGGGGAAGACACACACAGAAAAAGCATGGCACAGTGCCCTTGTGGGTTTTTCATGCTTCCTCCTCGGGGTGGGCACAATTCACACTGCAGAGAAAGTGGCACATGCTGGGCAACATTCTCCCACTTTGACAATGTCACCCATAAAGCGAAATTGGAATACCTCCGTCGACTTATTATTGCGCAATCCACACTGAGGGTTTAAGCACCTGCTTAACGCAAGGTGGCAATTAAGGGCATTTGACAACGCACTCAAGAAGCACAGGACACCCTCTTACCAGCGACATGCCATGCTCACTCATACTGATCACGAATTGCCATTTATCTGGGGTTATATTAAATATATTTATTTATTTATTACATGTGTAGCATCACGCAAAACCCCCAAACATCAAGGCGCAAAGTAAACTGCATGGAGTGGACCACTTCCATTGGCGCACGCTGTTTACTTTTCCGCCACAAAATGCAAGATTTCAGCGTAAACGGCAGGTGAAACCACATTTGCTTTTCCATTTTGAAGATTGTAAATTCCTTTGCATGAATCAGCGATTACTCACGGAATTGAGAATGGCTTCCTCTGGACTCCGCCCGCTTTTACCAGGTTTAATTTCCAAGCAGATCCCAGAGGAATCCCTTTCCTTATTTCCGGCATGAGAATCCATGCTGGCAGTAAGGCTGCATTTGTCTGGTGGAGCGGGAAATACAGGGGGTCCTGGTGTTTCCACTTGGCTCCCGAACTCCACCCAGAAAATGCACGAAAATCTGGCCTATTAGAAAAAGCGACAGTAATAGAGTTTTCCACAACTTTTTCTTTACCAATTGACCTGGAAAATGCTGTGTTGCATTCACTCTGACTATTATCCCACCAGAAGATTAAGGCAGGTGCTGAACACAGGTGTTACATATTCCTGTGCATAATCTGCATTTGGAGCATTAACTAACTGAGCTACCTTACAAATGATATCTCCTCTGGGGCTTTACCATCTTAACCCCTTAACTGCCATGGGTATTTCCCCCCAGTGCCAAGGCCTTTTTTGGTGATTTCGGTATGTCGCCATTCAATCCCTTGTAACTTCTTTATTACCTGAGATATCTCGGCCAAAGTTGGCCCCTTTTTTCCCACATGTAGGCAGTCGTAACGCCACCCAGGAATCCTAAAAAAATGACCAAAAAGGAGAACATTTGGAATTTTTTCAGGAAATGCCAATAAAATGTTGTACAAAGAAGCCTGTGGTGTTTTCCTTGTAAGAGCTATAAACAAATGGTTTGCTGTGCTGGATTTGCTATTTTCCAGGCTTTCAAGAACAGATTGAGTGGAAACCAAAATAACATATATTGATATGCTAATCAGCCGTTTTGTGAGAGGTAGGCGATTTTGGTGTTTTTTGTCCAATAGGACATGCGTGGACGGAATGGAAGAAAAGGGTAGGAAAGCTGAAGGGCAAGCCAGAAAGGCATACATTTCTGAAAAGTGGACACTATTCCAAGTTTAGGAAGGCGTGATTTGCGCAGGTCAGGCAACAACTATGTAGGGAAAGATTCCATAGTTTGGGGGGAAATCAGGAAAATGACAGAAAAAAACTCCACAATTTCTGCACATTTCATTCTGGTCACCCACCGAAACACACAGCCAACAACACATGGCCTACCTTCCTGCATTCCCACAGGTTTCCCTACGAAAACGGTATCTCGCATGTGTGGATGCACCTACTTGGGTGCAAAGGGAAAATCCTAAAACACTGGTAACCCCAAGTCTTTTCACACAGCAGATTTTCAGGAATTTTGCTCATGTGGACAACCTACAGATTTGGGCGTAGGGTGTCGAAGCCACGAAGGAAAAAAGTGAACCCCATGCATTTCAGAAAAGAAGACACCTGTGGGAATCCACAGAGGTCTGACTTGCGCAAATAGCCCCATAATTTATTACCAACAATCCCTGACAAAGTCTGAAATTTGGTGGAAAAAACACAATTTTCACTTTGTCTGGGATTGTGGGTAATAAATTCTGGGGCGATTCGTGCAAGTCAGACCTCTGTGGATTCCCACGGGTGTCTACTTTTCCGAAATGCATGGGGTACCCTGTTTTCCTTCGTGGCTTCGACACCCTAGGCCTAAATCTGTAGGTTGTATCCCCAAACCCTTTGGGGGTTACCAGTGGTTTAGCCTTTTCCCTCTGCTCCCATGTACGTGCACCCACACATGTGAGGTACCATTTACGTCGGGACACCTGTGGGAACGCAGGAAGGTAGGACATGTGGTGTTGGCGGCGTGTTTCGGTGGGTGGCAAGAGGGACATTTTCTGAAAATTGTAGTTTTTTCACCAAATTTCAGACTTTGCCGGGGATTGTCGGTAATACATTCTGGGGCAATTCGCGCAGGTCAGACCTCTGTGGATTCCCACAGGTGTCCTCTATTTGGAAATGCACGGGGTTCCCTGTTTTCCTTGGTGGCTTCGACACCCTAGGCCAAAATCTGTATGTTGTCTACATGACCAAAATCTGCTCTGCTGAAAGGCTTATCGGGACACCTGTGGGAACACAGGATGGTAGGATATGTGTTGTTGGCGGCGTGTTTCAGTGGGTGGCCAGAGTGAAATGTCAGAAAATTGTGGGTTTTTTCCACCAAAATTTCAGAGACATTTCCCTCTGCCCACCCACCAAAACACGCCGCCAACAACAGATGTCTTACCTTCCTGCATTCCCACAGGTGTTCCGAAGAAAACGGTACCTCACATGTGTGGATGCACCTACCTCGGCGAAAAGGGAAAAGGCTAACCCAATGACTACCCAAGCCTTTCAGCAAAGCAGATTTTGCTCATGTGGACAACCTACAGATTTGGGCCTAGGGTGTCGAAGCCACCAAGGAAAACAGAGAACCCCATGCATTTCCGAAAAGAAGACACCTGTGGGCACCCCCCTTTCCACTAAAAACATCCATGGTGGTTTAGTGACCCCCCACACCCACCCAAACAAGTTATCATTTTTTGTATTTTTGTTTTGCCTCTTCCTAGGGGCAGATTATGCTAGTAATCTGCCCCCAGGGAGGGCTACATGAGATGGCCCCCATCCATTTGGGGTGTGGGGGAGAGGGCTACCCCCCTTTCCACTAAAAACATCCATGGTGGTTCAGTGACCCCCCACACCCACCCACAACAAGCTACAATTTGTTTTGCCCCTTTCCTATGGACAGATGGGCTGTGGCCATCTGCTCCCGGGGGGGCAAAACATACTGCCCCAGGCTTGGTGGGTGGCTCTGCCAATATTTGCAGTGCCCCCCCCAACTGGGTGGGGGCCTCTCATGTACCCCTTCCTAGGGGCATAAATCTGCCCCCAGGGAAGGCTACATAAGGTGCCCCATCCACTTAAGGTGGGGGGGTAGGGCCACCCCCCTTTCAAACACAAAACATCCTGGTGGTCTGGTGGGAGGGGTCTAGTGGGCCCCTCCCATCCCCACCCAAAACAAGTTATAATATATATATTTGTTTTGCCCTTCCCTAGGGGCAGATGGGCACATGTGTGTGGCCATCTGCCCCCAGGGGGTGTAAAAACGTACTGCCCCAGGCTTGGGAGGGGTGGCTCTGCCAATAATTGCAGTGGCCTCTACCCCACACCCCACCACCCCAAATGAATGGAGGGCATCTCATGTACCCCTTCCTAGGGGCGGAAATCTGCCCCAGGGAGGGCTACATAAGTGCCCCCCATCCACTTAGGGTGGGAGGGAGAGGGCCACCTCCCTTGCAAAAATCCCTGGTGGCTAGTGGTCCCACCCGCCCCACCCAAAACTAAGTTTTAAAAATATTTTTCTTTTTTTTGTTTGCCCCCTTCCCTGGGGGCAGATGATCACCCATCTGCCCCCAGGGTATTGCCCCCATGCTTTGGGGGCCAGGGGAGAGAGCAGCTTACAGAGTAAGCAGCCCCTCCCCGCACTTCAAAAACAGATCCCTGCACGACACACCAAACACATATTCTGGGGGGATAAATGACATTACATCCCCCCCACTTAAAATTGTGGGGGGGATTTGTCCCCCTTGTCCCCCCATGTCCTACGTCCATGAACAGTAAGGTTTGCACCGAATGACCTCCATGTGCTCCTGCAAATGTACTAATAATACCATCTTTATTGATCCCTAGCAGCAGAGGCCTGCGTCTGCCGCTGGGCTGCCCAAGCTGAAGTGGGGTAGCCAGAACCGCCTGAAACTGGGAGGACGCTGCATTGCATTGGCGTGAGCTACCAGGAGCAGGGGCGCAATGAAACCTACATGTCAGGGGTCCGGGGTGAACTGGTGATGGGAGGGGGGGCCACGTCAGAAAATGGGCCGGGCAAACTTAGAGGCTCCGCCCCCACTGTCCTACCCCCAAGGTCTGATGTGGGGACCAATAGTACTTTTTAAAGTGCAATATGCAGAAAGGCGATGGAAGCCTTTCTTGAAAGCAGCAGCTTTAAAGTTTTACTGCACAAACATAGTAAAACTTTAACACACTAGACTAAAATGTAGGCGGGGGCTAACCCTTCAAATGTTGAGAGAGGCACTAACTTCAGAGACTGTGGGGGAGGGGCAAACCTACCTGTGTAGGGGCGTGCAACTTCTTTACGCATTCTAATGAGACTATTCTAGTGCAGCTTCAATGTTACAAGCAGTTAACTCCCTCCTTTAAGCCTGACAGCACCCGCTTAAGGACTGCTGTGAGAATGAGCGGTCTCCTGTCCCCCTTACTCTTCCAATCACTCCTCTGGCATGCAAGTACTAAAGCAAAAGTAAAACCACAACTAAGGACATTATGGACTCTGGAAAGAATGCTCAGACCAGAATTGTTGAGGGTTTTCCGCAAATGTACTTGTAAATGTGCTTAGAGGGTCTAATTGCAAAATGCGACAAATGATGCTGGAGTCAAAGGATGGCTAAGACATGCATTTAAGCGCATGTTCATGTGTATTATGCAAATCAAAGGAATAGCTGCGCGCGTTACGTGCTATTGACTTTATATGGCTGCTGCAACACAAGTTAGCTCCGGGGTGCTACTCTCATTTGTATACATGTGCATTTTTTCTGCTGGTCCCAAAATCTCACATCTACAATGAAACATTATTATTAATGAAACAGCACCTGTATCAAAGGGGCACTAACATTGTGTTGTGCAAACTCTACCGGTGCCTTAAAACCATCTTTAATCAGGTAAATAAACCACTAACATCAATGGGATGGAATTTCTGATCACCGCCGCAGCCGCAAAACCCACTGCATAAATCTGGAGACAGCAAGGCCCGAAGAGGCACGCCTCTCTCCTTTGTAGCTATTGGAAGTGTGAAAACAGATCGGGCTCCAGGTTATCCTGAAAAGGAAATCAGTGGACAGATATGGGCCTGGAAGCACACATTCAAAAGCATGTGCAAGAATATACGAGAAAGCAATTTGCTGTACACAAGTGCACCCAAGTGAACATGCGCAAGAAATGAAGACGTTGTATGATCAACAGCTGGTTTAGGTGTGTGAGGAAACTGCTGACGCTGGAAAAGGCTTGCATCAAAAGTGCGAGTACCAACACTCAGGGCGGGCCTAAGAAACGCTGCCCTAGTGGCCAGCAAAAGGAGAGCAACAGCCACTACCCCAAAGGCCTGATTCACAGAGCGGTTTCCAATGGGATTGTGCCATTATAAAACGCTTGATATGGGGCAGAGACACCGGGCATCCAACTCCAGGGGAAGGTAGCTCTCACTAACCAACTCACGGTATAACACTCACAAACACTTCACATGATTTACAACAGTCACCCAGACTCCCATGCACAAAGGGACAGGCAGGCAAGACAGTATATAACAGGTGCACATCATAACTTAGAGCTCAAGCACCTAACAAATAACAATACATACAACCAGGGCTTTAAATGGGCATCCACTGGCAGTCTAAACAATCTGGCTTTGAGCTGAGCTGGGGTTCTGCTGTGCTCTTCTCAGACCCCACTACCGAGTTATTTAACGCTAATGTTATGCGCAGTCGTCCATCGCCACCGTGTGGCTAGAACGTGAAGTGCGTTTGGTGTTATATCCCAGTTCACGACTTGATGGCCACGTGGAGATAAAAAATACCCAAATGCTGTTAGCTCTCCCTAGCCGCCCCCGCCAACCACACCACTGAGGACCCTGCGTTGGGTGCTGCAGACCGCAGTGAATCGAGTTTTCAGTGCAAGATACCTGTTTCACTTTTTAACTTAATTCAATATTTTTATTTTAACAAGTTGCAATACCGTTTTATCAATACGAACAGTGTAGATTGTGTTTCTTTTTTTTTTAAACCACACACTTTTCAGATATCTTCTCTCCCAATAAAAGGTATTCAATCTGCTGCGTGTTACTTTTAAAACACATCTGCACTGTTCATATTGCACTTCCTCTAAATGGACTAAGATACAAAGTAAAGTAAAAGAATGTTCGGCCAGTTGCTTTCGGACTCTTACTGTGTATTTGGCGTTTTCTGGTAATGTATTCCCACCACTTTTAGGACATGCCCACAATGTGAGCGACACCCTAGCTAGAGTCCTTCCTCGATTTCTCATCCAACTTAAAGCAGCCGCCTCGTTGCCAATGTTATGGTGTCGGAAGCCGGCCTCGTCCTGCTGAGGCCGCTTAGCACAAAGGACGGACACAGAGACTAGCGTTCGTTCTTCCGGGCCCCATGCTATGGGCTGGGAAAGACTCTCTCTAGCCCCTTCGCTCTAGCCCCACTCCAGGTCCATTACATACATGCCAACATTCTGTGACCAAAAATCTGTAGGAATCTTAAAGTTTCAAAAATAGTTAGGCGAGGAGGTAAGGATAGGAATAGGGCGCGTCAGCAGCCCATTGTCATTGAATGAGCCCGCCGCCTTGGGTGCATTCAATGACAATGAGGCGCCTGCCACGCCTTCTGCCACCACACCAGCTTGGGGTAGCCCTTGAAAGACTCCCCCGAATTGGCGTGGGGGGGGGCTAACGGCGCCTTTTGTGAAAGGCACCTGCGGCGGAGGGGCGCCCTTAGCCCACCGCCGTGGGCGCCTTTTTACATCAAAAGCCTGCATGCTGCGCCTTCTCCTGCTACGCCAGCTCGGGGAACCCCTTGAAAGACTCCCCCGAGCTGGCGCGGTGGGGGCTAATGGCACCTTTTGTCAAAGGCACCCACGGCGGAGGGGTGCATTTAGCCCACCGCCATGGGCGCCTTTTACATCAAAAGCCTGCGTGCTGTGCCTTCTCCCACCACGCCAGCTTGGGGGAGCCCTTGAAAGACTCCCCCGAGCTGGCGTGGTGGGGTGCTAATGGCGCCTTTTGTGAAAGGCACCCGCAGCGGAGGGGCACATTTAGACCACCGCCGTGGGCGCCTTTAACATTAAAAGCCTGCATGCTGTGCCTTCTCCCACTATGCCAGCTCGGGGGAGCCCTTGAAAGACTCCCCCGAGCTGGCGTGGTGGGGTGCTAATGGCGCCTTTTGTCAAAGGCACCCACGGCGGAGGGGCGCATTTAGCCCACCGACATGGGCGCCTTTTACATCAAAAGCCTGCATGCTGCGCCTTCTCCCGCTACGCCGGCTCAGGTAAGTCCTTGAAAGACTCCCCCGAGCTGGCGTGGTGGGGGGCTAATGGCGCCTTTTGTCAAAGGCACCCATGGCGGAGGGGCACATTTAGTCCACCGCCGTGGGCGCCTTTTACATCAAAAGCCTGCATGCTGCGCCTTCTCCCACTACGCCAGCTCGGGGAAGCCCTTGAAAGACTCCCCCGAGTTGGCGTGGTGGGGGGCTAATAGCGCCTTTAGTCAAAGGCACCCGCGGCGGAGGGGCGCATTTAGCCCACCGCCGTGGGTGCCTTTGACATCAAAAGCCTGCATGCTGCGCCTTCTCCCGCTACGGCAGCCCGGGGAATCCCTTGAAAGACTCCCCCGAGCTGGCGTGGTGGGGGGCTAATGGCGCCTTTTGTCAAAGGCACCCGCGGCAGAGGGGCGCATTTAGCCCACCGCCGTGGGTGCCTTTGACATCAAAAGCCTGCATGCTGCGCCTTCTCCCACTATGCCAGCTCAGGGAACCCTTGAAAGACTCCCCCGAGCTGGCGGTGGGCAAAAAAAAAAAATTGTAAAAAAAAAAAAAATGTCTTTTTTTTTTTTTTTACAAAACAAATCGGTATTTGGTGCCAATAAATCGGTAGGCGGTAGGACTGCTTAAAAAGCGGTATCCTACCGCCTAAATCGGTAGGGTTGGCAAGTATGCCATTAACCTCCCTTCAGTCCCCAAGCCTTTATTTGCGGCTCCCAGAATCCACTTATCACACTTCAGCTCGCCCAATATATGAGCGCCTCTCCCTTGCCTCCCTGACCTCACCCAACTTCACTCGCCTACCTCACCCACTTCATCCAACCCTGGACACAGTCTCTTCATCTGCTGCTGCCCAACTGCACATATTCCGTTTTAGGAGTTTCCAGTTTAACTATCTGTCAGCATAAGCAACCAGACTGGTGTAATGTCATTTTTTGCTATCTGTCAGAAAATCTTATCGGTAGCCATTGCCATTTTTTGCTACCCGTCAGAAAATCCTAGCGACAGCACATTTTGACCGTGTAGACGGAAAGTGAGGGTACATTTCAATGGGTAGGCACTAGGCAGGGATAGGATTTTCTGACACCTAGCAAAAAATGACGTTACACCGGCGCTGTAGGGATCACCCATGCTAGGCCGCCTTTATATGCTGCCTCAGCCCCAATGTCAAGTTATGAGGCCATTCCAAAATACTGCGGGAATTGAATGTGATCCTGTGCGGGATCAGTGATGTGGAGCAGGCTCAAAGCAGGCCAGTGCATGTGTGCATTGGCTGGCATGCCAACTTCTTTGTAGGGCACCGGCCTATCCCAAGAGTGGCCTTCCATAGTCAGTGCATATGTGCATCAGCTGGCACCCCAGCAGTCCACAGTGGGTGGGCATATCCCAAGAGTGGTCTTCCATAATCACTGCATGTACACACTGGCAGTTCACACCTCTGCATGGGGATGGAATGAGCCTTTGCAAACAGTGGGGTCCACAGTCGGCACATTTGTGCATCCACTGGCACTTTTTGGTGGCACATCGGCCCGTCTGCAGGGGATGCGATGGGCTTATCCCGAATGGTGTTCCATAATCTGTGTGCATCAGGCGACAGTCCAACCCATTGCAGGGAAAGGGATGGGCCTATGCTAAGGGTGGGCTTCCATAGTCACTGCATGCACGCATTGGCTGGTACCCCAACTGGTCTGCCTCTCCCCTGGAAGCCAATGTAAAGACTGAAAAATTGGACTAGGGCGGTCTCCATAAGGGGAGTTCATGGTGACTCCAGCCGCAAGATTTAGTAGGAGCTGTAACCGATGTACTAGGCCCTTAGGCTGGGCCAGATAAAGCGCATTGCAGTAATTGACCCGGCTGAGGACCAGTGCAGCCACTACCGGGGAACAAAGATGGAGCGGCAGAAAGGGAATCTCTTTCTGCAGGATCCTCAAAAGGAAGTTCCCTGCTTTACATACAGTGGCAACCTGAGGGGTCATGGAGAAGATGGAAGAGAGTACCACCCCAAGATTTTTTACCACCGTCACTGGGACAGGGAGACTCCCAAGCACATACGGACAGAAAAAATAGACCCAGAGTGATGGGATAGGAGGAGCAGCCACCACAAGAACCTCTCTCTTGTCCGCATTGAGCATCAAGCAATTGTGGTTCATCCACTCCCCCATGGCTGCCAGGCAATGACAAAGGCAAGACGACACCTCATCCTGGTTAAGATCTAACCAAACCAGGATCTGGGTGTCGTCGGCATAGGAATAGCACCGGAGGCCGAAGGAGCACTGAATTCAAACATTAAAAAGCATTGGAGACAAGGCAGAGCCATGAGGAACACCACAAGAAAGTGACCAGGGAAAAGAGGAAAAAGTAGGGAGAGAAAGTGTTTTGCCGCTATCAGCCAGAAAAGAGGTAGACCAGGCCAACACAGGCCAGGAGAGACCAGCATGGACCAGGCGGGACAACAGGGTGGAGTGGTCAATGATGTCAAATTCAGCTGAAAGATCTAACAAAATCAGGGTTCCAACAGATGTCAGTACAGAGCACATCACCCATAAAAAACCAGAAACATTCAAAACTAGAAATATCAAAAAGCTCTCTTCTGACAAACTCACTCCAGCCCTGAGTGCTGCCCTTGCCCATACGGTTCTAGCACCAACAACCCCTCCTATCTAGCAGAACAACATCAACCATGCCTTACCCAAACTATTGACCTACTTGCTCCCATCACCACTAAAACCCGTAGACCTGACAAATGTTCCTGTTTTTGGATTAATGAGGAACTTGTAGCCTTAATACGCACAAAAAGATCACTTGAACACCTCCATAAGAAAAACAATACCCCAGAATCGGCATTAGCCTTCGCTGAAGCCAACAAAATTTATAAATCAGCAATAATCACCCAAAAAGCCAATGCCTTCAACCTCCGCATTACTAATGCGTCCTCAGACAGCAAAGAACTGTTTACCATCCTCAGAGAGCTCGAAAACCCCTGTCAAACCTCAGTACCTTCTAACGCTAGCAAAGACTGGTGCACCACTGTACAAAACACACTCATCTAAAATCCTCCTACTGCAAAATAAAATCGATAGTAAAAAAACGCTCCTAGCTGACAAAACTCCATCCACCATATCAATGAGCACATCAAATGCCACTACTGGCCCCCCATTTCAATTCACACCAGTGTCTAACAAAGAAGTATTTGACACCATAATGAAACTCAAAGCTTCCAACTGTAAAGAAGACCAATTCCCCTCCCACCTAGTGAAACTATGTGCCCCCACCCTTACACCCATCATCACCGAATTCATCAATGCCTCTTTCCTCACAAACACAGTCCCCACCAGTATCAAAAAAAGCTTGGGTGACACCACTTCTAAAAAAAACATCCCTGGACCCAACAATACCCACTATTACCGACCTATTACAACGGTCCCATTTCTCCTAAAAATAATTGACAAAATAGCCTACTGCCAAATTCAGAACCATTTGGAACAACATCAATTACTAGGAGACCGCCAGTCAGGATTCCGTCCCAACCATAGCACAGAGACAGCTCTCCTTGATCTGAAGATCCAAATGGATGCCACTAGAGAAGCAGGTAAACTCTGTCTACTGATGCTCCTGGACCTCTCAGCGGCCTTTGATCTGGTTGACCACGATAAACTCTGCAACACTCTAGCAAACAATTTCAACCTAGCTCAGAACGCTACCAACTGGATCAAATCATTCTTGATAGGACTTCCAGAGTATCCATCGGCAAAGAATCAGCAGACCCAGTGCCTGTCCCTGCAGGTGTGCCGCAAGGCTCCTGCCTATCCCCCACTCTGTATAATGCCTACACTAAGCTATTATTTGCAGCGTTGGACGCCATGGGTGTCATCTATACTAACTTTGCCGAAGACACCCAAATCCTCATTCCTCTCTCAGGCAATCATGAACAAGACTCCCTCCTGGTTAACCAAATGTACTCACTCATCCAAAATTGGATGGCTAATAACAGCCTTTGTCTCAACGACGACAAAACCAAGTTCCTCCTACTAGGCTCCTCCAGCAAAATCAACACCCTTGAGCCCGCTTTCAAATCATTCACCATCGATGGAACCATAATCCCTGTTCTTAAACAAGTCAAGACCCTTGGCGTCTACTTAGATGCAACACTATCCATGTCTAAACAAGTAAACACATTAGCCTCGTCCACTTCCTACACCTCCAAACTCATCTCCCTCAGCCGTAAATTCCTCTCAGCCAACAACTGTGTTAGTCTAGCCAGAGCACTCATACTGTCTAAGCTAGACTGTTGTAATATCCTATTCCTTGGCACTTCCAAAGCCAACATAGCCAAACTTCAACTCACGCAGAACAAATCCCTCAGAGCAGCTTTAGGCATCAAAAAATCCAAACATATCTCTAACACCAGAAGAGACCACCACTGGCTCCCCATCCAAGCCAGAATTATATTTAAAACCCTGAGCATCACCCACAAATGCAGGGCTAACAAAGCACCCAAATACCTCAACAACACAGTCATGATGAAGCCCCAGACCAGACTCCTCAGGTCCAACAAAACCGCATACCTTGAAACCCCCAGATACAAAAGAGAGAAAGCAGGGGGTAGTAGCTTCAAAACACTGGGCCCCAGACATTGGAATGCGCTACCTACCCACATTATGAATGAAACCTCCTTCCCTAAATTCAAAAGCTTCTTGAAGACTTGGCTCTTCAATAAGTTCTAACTGAACCAGAGCACTAATCCCCTCCAATCAACTGTACATACCTGACTGCTTTGTATATTATTGTATATTATTGATTGCTATTCCTGTGTACCTCTGTGTTCTTTCTAAGATTGCATTCTCCCATTGTCTGTAACTACGCCGTGATACCCCAGGATCTGTACGTATAACAAATGTAATAAAATAAAATAAATAATATAAACTCCACCATTGTCTACCAGCCCGGCCATGTCGTCCATAACTGACACCAGGATGCTCTCAGTGCCCCAGCCAGTGCGAAATCCTGACTGAAAGGGGGTCAAAGTATCCAGAGGTTTCCAGAAAAGGAGAAAGGAAGGGAGAGACCAATGCTTCCAACAACTTAATGAAAAAGGGCAGAAGAGAGATAGGCTGAAGGTTAGCCAGGAGTTCTGAGTAATCAGGACTTAAAACCTGGGGAGATGTCCTTCAGGACAGACAGCGGATAGGATGAGAGTGAGCTGCAGATTTAAATCAACTCACTGCATTGCTGACAGCTTCCAAAGAGAATAGGGGGAAGGGGAACCATTTAGAGAGAGAATCCAACACAGCAAGAACACGGACAGGTACCACTTGTACAGCCGCCTGAGTGGCTAAGTGAATGTTGGAACAAATGGCCTCAATCTTCATCACAAAATATCTGGCTAAATAATCAGAGTTCCTGAGTCGGAATGACTGAAGTTGTGATCTTTGTGGCAGATGAAAGAGATTTTACAACAAAAAATAGTTCCCTGGCTGATGGAGTGCTTCATCAATTTTCTGGGTAAAAAAGGCCAGTTTGGCTTCAATTGTAGCCTGATAGTGGCTCGCACATAGCCTATAAGCTGCTCTTTCAGCAGTCCCATAGGAGTGGCGACATTTATGCTCAGCCTGTCTGAGCTTAAGATGAGCAGCCTTAAATTCGACAGAAAATCAGGGTACGGAGGACCTCTTCAGAAGCTGAGTGAGCGACCTATATTCACATATGTTCATGCTGCATTTATCTTGCGCGTCCGCCATAATTTGGTTTCCCTGCCTGTGTATTCAGCATCTAGACTACCTATACTTTCATCTGCCCTATCAGTGTGGTGAGCCCCTCTCGGTATGCTGGAAACCTCCTCCCTCCTATGTTATATACAGCACACTACTTGTGCTTTCTGTTATTTAACTGTGATCTCTACTTAGTGTTGCACAACCTAAAATGCTTCTTTATAGCAGAAGCATATACTTTATTTATTTATTTTATTTGTTGATAGCGGCCAGACCCAGAAGTATCATTGGTGCTACATTAGGTTACATTACAATCAATGCATTGTGAGTAGAAGGTTTATGTTGTGGATAGAATAGGTTACATTACAGAAAATATTAGGTGTACATTACAGGCAATACTTACAGTGAAACCTGCACCTCCAGCTCTTTATCTGTTGAATCCCGGGGTCATTAGTGAAGTAGAAGTGGAGGATCGCAGACTAGGTAGGTTGGACATTTTTGAGATGCGATGAGTAACACAGGAGGGAGCAGTGTTGCGAAGGCAGCGGTGTGTGATAGAGAGGATTTTAAACTCAATGCATGCCTGGATTGGCAGCCAGTGAGCTTCATGCCTCACTAGAGAGATGTGGTCAGATTGTTCCAGACCCCACACCATCCAGAGGACATTGCTTTGGATCTGTTGTAGTTTATTCTGATTTCTGGTGGAAGTTCTTGCAAGGATGGCATTACAGTAGTCTAATTTACTGCCAATGATGTCCCTAGTCAGCATGAGGCAGTTGTCCGGGGAGATGAATTTTCGGGATAGGTTAATGAGTTTAGTAGAGTAATAATAATAATAATAATAATAATAATAATAATAATAATAATAAGAGTAGACCGCGGATGATGCCACAGCCTTGACATGTTTATGAAAGTGTCATTTGGAATTGAGATAGACAAGGCTTTTACATGGCTAGATACAGGTGTGATGTTCCCATTGATGCAAAACGAGGCAAATGCAGGGTCAAGGTGTTTGAGGTGGTGCTGGGATCCTACGATGAGGAGCTCAGTCTTGTAATCATTGAAACGTAGATGGTGGTTAGCCATCCAAGCCAGAATGATGCTATAGATTCAGTTGATATTGGCAGAATCAATGCCATGGTTTCCGGTGAGTTTCAGGAGGACCTGTGTATCATCGGCAAAGTTTGTGTGAGGGATATTCAGGCTGTCCAGATTATCAAAGAGTGGCTTGGTGTACATATTGTACAATGTAGGTGAGAGACAGGATCCTTGTGGGACCCCATAAAATACAGGGCTGGGGGATGGGGTTGGCTGCTTCAGCGAAGTGAAGCCCCAGTGAAGACCCTAGGGGATCGCTCAGTCAAGAAGGGTTTGATCTAGTTGGCTGCCTCGAAGGAAAGATTGAACATGGCGATGAGGTGGTGACATAGGTTATTGTGATTCACAAGATCAAATGCTGGCGAAAAAGTCAAGTAAGAGGAAGATGGCGAGATCCCCAGCATCATGAATTTTCTTTTTTTTTTAATGTATTTTGTTTCACTGTACACAGAGTACATTTACACAAATTTAATACAAACACAAATATAAAGGAAAACAAAACAAAACACAGACAAAAAATACATCAACAGTAATACAGTTTCAATATTTCAGTGCATTGTTAATAAAATATTTCCAGTACTAGAGAAGCATCCCCAATTAATAGTCATATATATATATATATATATACACGGATAAGATCCAATGCACCTTGCTCCGTCACCTTATTTAATTCTAAAAAGATGACCGTTAGCATCTTAATCAAGGCCATGGTGAGAAAACCTTGAGAACTAGTCATAAACCTACTCCATAGATCATGGGTTAAAATCTGGGAGGTAGTGTGGATGAATTGCCAAAAACTTTGGATTCTATGACCGAGAAAGAATGGGCTCAGCATCACCAGATGAAATAAGGTCTCTATAGAGGCCGAACCACAAAGTCTTCAAGTTCGCATTTCCCTAGGGATACCCAGCTTTTTTAATTTTTTATATTATTTATTTGTTTTTGGTTAATAAAACTTTTACAAATCATATAAATCTTCTACTTCTGCTTTGGACCCACAAACCCATAGGTAGGGAGGCATTGTAGCCTAAATTTGAGATACCAATCCCGAAATGTGGATAATGGAAATGTATGCTCTTAGATCATTTGGAGGTAGATAGAGGAATACCTTTCCCGAGAAGAGTTTTAATCTTCCCAGGTCTTGAAGACCCATCGATTTATCCCAAATTGTGATCTTCTTTTTCAGGGTGACGTCTGGCTCAGAGCCATTCAAGTCAACAGCAGCATGCATATTTTCACATCGCCTCATATGTTTTCAAGAAGGGGTTGGTATCTTTCAGTAGTAGGGCCCTAAGGTGAAACCCAAGAGTAAATGTACCTGCATGCTCTAAGTTGTTAAATAGAGAATGACTCCTATTGATATACTTTGACCACCATGAGGTCAATCCCAGTTCCAAATGATGACACTTATTGGAACTGAGATCGGGAGCCCTAAAACTCATTTCAAAATGTTGGCCTCTAAAACCTCAAAACATTTCCTATTGGAGACATTTATCAGTTCACACTCAGAGAATAATGGGAGACACTTTTGCTTTATAAAACTCAATCAGTGAGATCAATGAATGTGCACACAGTTAACTTTTTATAACCTTCAGTAATGAAGTACGGGAGCAAATCTTTTCGTCCATTCGTAATCTGTGTTGTCCATGCTGATTTTTGACCTATATTATAAAGCCCAGGTAGCAGATTGATTCTATTCTCTGAATTGTAACATTATTTAATTTCCATGTATAGGTTTTACCTTTTCTACGTGTTGTACTAACCATTACATAGGATTTACCAGAGTTAATATGCAAGTCATTTACATTCAGGTACTTTTCCACCCCTAAGGGCTGCTGTTGAAGTCCAGCCGAGTGTAATTCATTAAAATGAGGTCATCAGCATAAGCGATGCAACTCAATTTCAGACCCGACCACAAGTGGGAACATATCCCCACCACTCCTTACTTACAGCCCACTGATCAGCTAAGTATAGATTGAATAGAGTGGGGGCTAAGACACACCCTTGGTGTTAACCCTTCTTCAGGTGGATGTTTCTCGAAGTTCTCCCAGAGTGTTTACTCTGACTTTGTGGAATTTTTGGAATATCAAAATTGGATCAGTCGCAGCAGACCCGGATCCATCGTACAGCTTGACCATTTCGACGATAGCATAGAGATATTAACATTGTCAAAGCGGAGGATAGATCAATTGTTGCCACGAAGAGAGAGTGGCCTGAATCAGATCCAATATCAGACAGGCAATCAAAACCAATCCACTTAATATTGTACCAATCCCTCTCCTAAAGCCAGTTTGTATAGGGCTGAGATTATTCTTTTCCTCTGCCCACACAGTTAATTCCCTAAGTACTAAAGTGGCAACCATTTTTGATGTAGTGTCAATCAATGAAATAGGTTGGTAACTGGAGGGTTCTTCTCTGTTGTCCTTTCTGTAAATAGGGGCAAGTATCGAGTTGGTACAAGAAATCGGTCAGGTTTTTTCTCTGACAATGTGAGTAAACAAGTATTAGAAAATGTCATACCAAATTACGGGTCGTTCTTAAGAATGCCATTTGTCACCCCATCCGGGCCACTCGCTCTAGCATTTTTAACTTTGTTAATAATGAGCTTGATATCTAATCGATCAAATGAGGGTAACCAGGATGACATGTTGGTGATGTTAGTATTCGGGACATTGCCATTATGGGTTTTTGCTTCATGTTTATCAGTAAAACATTCTACCCAAACAACCTTAAATACTTCAGAAGGTTAGGCGTAGGGCTGGGTCTTACATTTATTGTTCAGTGTCCACCAAATGGCACATGTATCCTGCCTAACAATTGTACACAGTAAGTCCTGATTTTTCACAATATATTTTTGGTATTGATATGATCTTCACCAATTCCTATAATGATGCCTCAGCGGCTTGTTTCCCTTAATCGCCCAGGTCTCAACCGTGCATTTCTATAGCTTCCTAATGTCCTTCCTCAATTGACATTTTTATTTTGGATCAGTCTGTCAAAGTTACGATAGTTTGCATGAAGGAGGATATTTCTTTGAACCACTGTTCTGTCCCCCTTTGGCCTTCTCAGCCTTATTAACAAAGTAGGAAACGCCCCTGGCGAGGATTGTGAGAGTTTCTCTTTCACAGTCAGGTTTTTCGAACTGTTCAATAAATCGCAGTTAACTTGCTTGGAATTGTAACTTTATTGAGTGACCCTATTCCCCTGCCCTAAACCACCAGGGACCTACATTTCATAACCGCTCCAGGTAATTGACGGCGGCCCCTAGAGTGGCAGCATAGCTGTAACATTCCATGGACACTTGCAATCGTTTTCACTATCTTTAAGTGCCCCACCTCATCCACCCCAACATTCTTTAAAAAATATGTAGTCAATGGTGGAAGCAGAGAACATGCAAGCTCACGTTGGCACATCAGCGAGGAAAGAAATGTGGACCAAATCCTACCATAATTGTCCATACCCGACAACTGGGCAATAGGGGCAACACTTCTAGTATTAGCAAAACCCTCCCAACCACAATCCGGGACCACACATTTGCTGTTGAAGTCACCCGCCAAAACAACAGGACCATCAGGACAATCAGTAAACCAAACAATTAGTGTGTTTCAAATGTCATGTATAAGTGCATCTAATTCCATACTAATAGGATTAAAATAGATGTTATTATCAAAACTGCTACCTGTTGGTGAGTTTTCCTGGCATCCAAAACCTTTGTTTTCAGTATAGCATCAGAGTGAGTGGACACTTTCACAATCGGACGGAACTGTATAATTTTGGCAGCTGTTAACACGTTTCCTGTGGGCCTCCCTTTTGACCCTTTCTTGGCTATTTTGAAACCCATCAGAAACCCGTCCCATCCTGGGATGGTCCGAAGCCAGATGTCTTGAAGGAGAATAATATCAAATTCATCCAGAACCATCTTCTTATCATTATTCACGAAGGAATTATGTCCACAAGAGTTCCAGCTTAATATTTGGCAGTTATTGCTTAAATCCAGGGTGATTTCTTGCTGTAGTTGGGAGAGCGGCCGCCAGCCAGCCCCAACTCGAATATTCAGAATCGTGAGAAATATCTAAGTAATATCTCACTGTGATGTTTGCCCTGTCGTGATCTTTTGGACTAACCCCTCCATGTCGTGCTTGATAACATTCAAAACCTTTTAATAGAATTTCTTCTTGCTGCTCAATAACTAACCACTCAATCATCTTTGATTGGAAGTGTACAGCACATTTCCCCAAAAAGGCATGATCAAATAGGTGGCACGTTTGATATCAAAAGAGGAGATCAAACTTAATTCAGGGATAGCAGTTAGAAGGGCCAATAATATATGTCTGTTTAAAGCAATGTCCCAGTCATCCTCAAACACAGATTTGAAGATTAAGATAAGCCTGTCACTCTTCCGAGGCAAACCACCGTGGGCAGACGCAGTTTGTCCGTTTGTCCCATTCACACACTCTTACACAGAGACTAGACTGTCCCCCGATCCCATTGACTTGCCTGAGATGGAGTCACAGACTCAGATGTTCGCATTTTCCGTTGGACCACAGGATCGATATTAATTCTCTCTTTACTTGATACTTGCTCTATGTCCAACTGCTCTACTGATGTTCTCCTCTTGGGTCTCCTATATATGATATGTTATTTATAATGCGCTTAATACCCAGATGTTTCTAAGCGTGGACCCTGGGATCAAACCTGTGTTGCTCTGTGTCGTCTTGCTTCCAAGGCGAGCACGTTGCCGCTGAGCTATCCTCCCGAGACCGATACATCAGTTGTCAAGGTGCGTGCTGATTCATAAAGACCACACTCTGTCCTTGGTGCCTTCTTAGTCTTTTTCAGTTTAGAACGACAGAGTGTACGCCGGGGAGGAGGAAGCCGCCTTAGGGTGGGTTCATCATGCGTATTCTCACTACTATCCCCAGGATGAGTCATGCCAAAAACACTCAGAGTGCCGTTAATAATTACAATGATGTCACAAGGCTGTAAATGGTTGTTCTTCTTTAGGTCTCCTTTTTTAGCTGCACAAACAATGTTCGTTGAATATTTCCGTGACCCTTTATTCGTGGTCTTTAGCTAGCCTTTAATGTTCTTTGATTTTTTTGTGTGTGAAAAGTTGAAGTTGGCTCTTCGATGTGAGATCTGTCGTCAGACGTTGCAGCGTCAGACTGCACAGCGTCGTTAATTACAGTTACGCCTGGAGCTCGATCTTGGGGCTTAGACGACGCGGCCAGATTTGGCCGCAATACATTGCGACCCAAGGAGTCAGGATCTCTTTGGAGATACTGCTGGGGTTCCATTCAGTAGAACTATCCTTATCTCCTTCAGTGCCAAGGTGCTCATTCTCACTTTGTGAGCCACCGTGTCATGTAGGCGAATAAAGGATTGCAACACTATACTTAGTGCAGCAAGTGAACTCGCGCCCACGTCCAGAGAGTCGTGGCAGCTTGAGTCACCACCTTGAAAAGGCAGGGAGGCTCGATCCCGAGTCGTTGGAGTGTCGTTTGGAATACAGGATACCGGCAGAAGTGTTTCCGGGATTACTTCTCCAGACTCGTCTTGGGTTCTGAATAAGGCCAGGGACACACTGTGTCGATCCCCTATGCTCTCTATTGCCTGAATTTCATTTTCCAAATGAACACAAGCACTGATTATGGAGGTATTCACATGGTGTTCTACTTGGGATAAAACTGGACCAGATATATCAGTCAGTAATACTCATGTTGACTGCTTTCACCAGTGTGTTCTAGGAAATCGGGCACCCTACTTGGGCCGCCTGACTGTATGTTTTCAGCAATTTCTTGTTATAGCAAAGGTATCACCTTGTCGTCGTCAGGGGGAGTGACACATTCACTCCTGAGATGGTATCTTTTACTTTTACCTCGCATAGCCAACCTGGTTTGCCCAGCCGTGAGGATCAAAGGGAGTTCCCCCGCAGTCTCCACAGACTCTAGGCAAACTCGATGTTATGGATAATTCAGAGTTTAATCCACACCAGCAGGCTCTTATAAACCTGCTCCAGAATACTGGTCAAGAGAACAGTGCAAATGCAGTTCTTGATAATAGAACAAAGTCTGAATTTGTTTAACCGAAGAGGAGAAACGGAGCGTGCACGTGGAAAAAGTGTAGGGAGCGGGTTACAGAACTCAGCGTTTTTAGTGACTCAGACTACCAAATAGTTCACGTACTTGGCCTCTCCGTGATTTACAGCTGGGATTTGTATGGTCACAGCCTCAGCAGAGTAGACATGCTCACCCGCCACTGCCCGCACAGACTGCAGGGACTGCACAACACTGCCCCACTCCTCTCCACTTCGCGGATTCTCTAGGATTTTGAAAGAGTCCGCCTCCAAAGTGTAGCAAGTAAAGACAGACCAACAGATCAGCAGAGAAACGCCACAAGCTGCAGGGACTGCACCACTATGCCCCACTACGCCGAATGTTATCGAGCTGAATCTTTAGGTCAAGGAGGGCTGACTTCGTGTTGTGTCTGAATTCAGATTGGTGCGTGGCAAGTAGATTTTGGGCTTCCAAGTGGGTTTGTAGTTGGTGTAGGCGGTGCGGTCAAGGATTTTCAGGAAGTAGGGTACCATCATAATGGGGCGGTAGTTGGTAGGGAGGGTGTGGGTCGAGAGAGGGTTTTTAAAGGAGCAGTGTGGCAAAGGCTTCTTTGATGGAATTTGGCACTATGCCGGAATTAAACTAGGTGCCGATAAATTTAGCAATGATGGGAGCGAGGGGGTTCACGCACCTCTTGGTCTGGGCAGATATCACCTTTCCAGTTGAACGCTTTGAGGCGTTGGATGGTGATGAGCACATCTGCCGGGGAGATGGTGGAGAAGTGGAAAGGGGGGCAGTGGGTGATGGGTAGGCATTAAGGTCAGGCAGTCCCGATTCTTTGGTTGGGAGCAGAGATTTCTTTTAAATAGTTTTATCTCTGGGGTTTAGGGTTTTATTGGCAAGGGCGGATTAGACAAGAGAGCACCAGGCTATGTCTTTCGGGAAGCTAGCAATAGGAGGAACTGGTGATTCAAGCTCCTTGAGGATTTTAAAAAGCTCTTTAGTGTTAGAGATGGCTTCGTTGATCCTAGTATTGTAGATGCTGGCTTTGGTTGTGATAATCACAATTTTGTAGGACTTTGCGATGGTGCTAAAGGCCTCTTTGTGGGTGGGGGTAGGGTTTTTTTTCTCCAAAGATGCTCTTGGGCAAGTTTCTGTTTGCGCAGGGTTTTTAATTCCTCTGTAAACTAGTTGTGGCAGTTGCTTTTTTTTGTGTTGTGGTTTTAAGGGGGCGTGCAGGTCTAGTGTGCTGAAAAGTGTGGAGTTGTAGCTGGCGAGAATGGTTTCTGGGTCAGTACTCTCGGGCCACGACTCATGGGAGGCCCAAATAGTAGGCTCCAACAGTTCCTTGGTCAATTTGGCGGTGTGTCTTGCAGTGATTGGGGGGCGGTTGCGAGTTTTTTGGGTTTGCATTAGATTCGAGGGACATAGTGAAGTGGATTAGGGAGTCATCTGTCCGGGGCACAGGGCCAATGGAAGTGACCTCTTCATGGGTGTGTTGATATTCAAGATCCAGTCAAGGATCCGGCCTTTTGAGTGTGTGACGGTGGAGACAACTTGAGTAAAGTTAATCTCTTGAAGAGTGGTGGTGAGAGCGATGGACTTTTGATCAGCTGAGTCTTTCAACCCTAGGTGGAAGTCACCAAGAAGCAAAAATGTGCTGTTGGGTTTAAGGAACGGAGCCATGAGAAAGGGGATGTCAGCGTTCAGGGCGCTGTGGCTGTTGGGTTGGTGGTAGAGGAGAATGATATTGATGGTGGTCTGGGGATTGGGTTAAATTTTGGATAGCAGGAGTTTGTAAGGGTAGGGCAAGGAGGATGAGGGAGGAGGCTCTGATGGGGAGGGAGAACTTGGATATTATGGGAACCCCTCCACCAGGGTTAGCCAGTCTGTCGGCTCTGAGAATGGAATAGCCATTGGGTATGGTGAGAGACAGAGACGGGCCTGTTGCCTCATGCAGCCAGGTTTCAGTAATGGCTAGTAATAATAATAATAATAATTATTTAGCATTTATATAGCGCTACGAACCCTCAGGTATCTGTGCACTGCTTATTATTAGCCACGGTGTGTGGTACCCATTTATCAACCTCGGAAGGATGAAAGGCTGAGTTTGGTTGTGCCGGGATTTGAACCTGCATCAGCAGACTCTGCCCAGATGTCAAAGCGAGCGCTCTACTCGCTGTGCTATCGGACCTGCATAGTAGGTGCAGGTTGTTGTCTAGTAGAAGGTCATGTATGTCTGGAGCATGAGCACATAGTGTACATGCATTTATTAGGGCACAGGGGAGGTGGACAGGATTAGTGGTGGTGGGAGGGCGGATGGACGGTGGAACGGTGGTGGTATTGGAGGGTAGCAGCAGTTTGGTAGGGCATGTAGGTGGCCTGGTTATTTGAAAGGTCCTTTGTGGACTGGTAAATGGTGGAGGTTTGGAGATGTGCGTGCGGGAGCGGAGTCGCTGCAGTCTGGCTAATCCTGTACGAGCTAGAGGACTAGCTTTCTGATGGGCGGTTTCAGACTTAGAGGTCATGGGAGTGGTGGCCGTGATATCAGGCGACCAACACCCTGAGCTAGGAAGTGGGGTGATGAAGGGTGCTGGTGGGGTGGCCTGAGAAGGTGTCAACATTTTAGCGTAGAATGTTGATGACACTGTCGTTCGCTGAATTTTGATGGGTAGGTGAGTATTGAGTTGTGCGCTGGTTTGTGGTAGGTGTTTGAGGACAAACATACGGGAACGTAGTCTATGTAGTCTGGCTGCACCAGTGCAGGCTATGGGGCCAGTAGTCATCCGGCTAGTATCCATACTGGTTGGCAAGAGTGTGGTGTCCACTGTAATGGGTATCATGCGCTTTGGGGGTAATGGGCCACAACGCAGTTGAGGGAGGATGGATTTGTTGGGGTCTGAAGCATCAGGCACAATCTGGTGAAGAGGAGGAAGAAAAGGTGTGGGGTGGGCTGGGTGGGTGGGGGAGCCGTCATGGCAGATGTTTGGGCCGTGGTGGAGGGGGTGAGCCGAAGGGCAGGGCACTGGGTACACGTGAACCTAGGCGTGCACGTGGGTAGACTTGCACTTTGCAAGGTAAGGTGCTCGAAGAGGCCCCATGCAATGGCGGGGGGGGGGGGTGACGGTGAGAGGACACATGAGCAGGGAAGCGTGTTGGTTTTGCCAGAAAGGTGGGACCAGTTGGAGATTGCTAGAGAATCACATATCAGTTAGTGGGTGGATATTCGCCGCGGATTAGTGCCAGGGAGAGGTGCAACATTTGGTGTAAAGATAAGGGCAGAGGTAAACGTAGTGCTAATGTTGTTGTGAGTGTTGCAAGTGGGTGTGAGGCACGGGCAGAAATCAGTGATAGTTGTATGCATAGTTGCAGTGGCAGACTTCGGTATAAGGCTGACGTCAGACTGTTCACCAAAGGTGGGCACAGTCTGTGGGCAGTGCACAACAATAGGCTCCAGCACTTCGTCAGAAACACCCTGGGGAGTATGGCAGGCGCCCAGAGGGTAATATGGCGCATGGGCAGAGTGTGCAAGAAATGCGTGACATTGGGAATCAACATTTTGTCAGAGACAACCTGTGGAGCAGAGCGAGTGTCCAGCAAAACGCCAGAGGTGGGTGCGGAGTGCAAGAGATGCGTCACATTAGGAGAGGGCATTTTGTCACAGTCCACTTGAGGCACAGAATGAGTGTCAAGCAGAACATCAATGTTGGGCACAGTGTACAAGGAATGCATAACATTTTGAGCAGACATTTTGTCTGGGGCAACCTGAGGCACAGAGGAAGAGGCGGGCAGATCATCAAAACTGGGAACAGTGTACAGGCCTTGCAAAGTAGTAGGAGACAGTAATAAGCCTGGGGCAGCCTGGGGGGCAAAGCAAGCGGCCAACAGATCATGGGAGGTGTGCAGGCAAAGCATAGCATTACAAGCAGCCCTTTTGTAAGGGACAGCGTCTGGGGTAGGGCCTGCGTCACAAAGATAATGTGGCGTGGGTATGTTCAGGAAGACCATGTGTTTAAGAACAAACAGATTCTCGGGGACGCCTCGGGGAGCAAAGCCAGCGACCCGTGATGTTGGAAACAAAGGCAATTGAAACGTACCCAACGACTGTGGAATTACAGGGAGCGGAGCAGGCGAGCAACAGGCCGTGGGTAGAGGGAACTATGAAAACGCAATGCAAGGCAGCAATAACGAACCTTTTGTCTGTGGCAGCTTGGGTAGCAATGCGAACATCAGATAGACTGCACGCAAGGGGAGCAGCCCGAATGACGAGTAAGTCCTTAGGGCTGGAAAAAGTGTTGCAGGCAGTGTGGGCAGCAAATAGCTCACTGGAGGGCATCAGCGACTGAAAGGAGCGCCGTGCGTGCCTGCAGACGGCGTGATGGTACGGATTGGCATCTTTTGCAAGGCATGCAAATAAAATCAAACGCGATCTATCGAGCACATGAAAGGCAGTCGAGTCGGGTAAAGCTGCCGTGGATTCTGAAACGGGGGTAGGTGGAACCAGTATTCATGGGCCGGATGTGACAGGGCGCGAGAGCGTCGATCTTGGAAAAACACAGATGAGCCACTGATTAGTTAAGGCATTGTTTATTCGAATCTATCTTAATTTGTCTCGTCTGCCACGCCTAGACTCTTGGGGCGGTAGGGCTCTCCCAGCTGGTAGCCTTTGTCACCCGGACAGTACTGGCGAGGAGCAGGGATCGGAATCGGTGCTTGCATACTCATCTGAGTAGGGGCAGTAAGGATTACTTGCATATTCATCTGCCCCATTACACTACTCCACAGGGAAAACATGCTTCCCAACAACAACGCCTGTCCCCAGAGTGCACCCTCTGCCGCTTGCTGCAGTTGAGCGAGTGCTCATTATTTCCACTGGGTTTGCAAATTTAAAACCAATTATTTCTTTTTATGGGTCTTCCATAATGGATGGAGGATCAGCACGTCATTGAGACACCACTGGCCAGTACCACCAGCCTGGCAGTACCACCCAATCTAAGAACATACTTAACCGTGGCTTTGCCAAACAATACCAGTACTGTAACTGTAAGAACACACCCATGACGGCATTGCCCAAAAGGACAAAGCCAGAACTGCACGTCTGGCTACGCCAGCCACTGTAAGAACGTACTTGTCTTGGCTTTGCCCAATATATGCAGTACCATAACTGTAAGAAGAAACCCATGACGGCTTTGCCTGATCAGGCCTAGGCCGGTGCTGCGTGTCTGGCAGTACTAACTACTGTAACTTTCCCAATAATGCCAATACTGTAACTGTAAAAACCCACTTGTGTGTTAGATAGCCCCAGTGAGCCTGTATTGTCCTGTAAAACATGTCTCCATGATGCAGGGCAGGGTCCCCTCCCCTGCCAAACATGTGACAGGGAAAGGGGACGCCTTACATCATTGACACTGCAGACATACACACATTCTCTGTCACTCACATGCTCACACACCACACACATGCGCGCTCCTCCGCTCACATAGACAAACTCTATCAGCCACACACTTGCACCCTTTTCAAATAAAGGTTCTCTCACACACATACGTTCAGACAAACCCATGCACGCTATGGTAAGCCAATGAAAGAAAGCATAGTAGAGACAAAAATGATGAGATGTAAGCAATAGACGTTTTACTGACTGTTTGAAATAAGGAACACATTGGATCAGGCACCTATCGGTACTAAAAGGCTTTCTTTAGAAACAACGAGGGATTCCCAATGAAACAGAACAAGGATGGGGTGAAGCAAAATGCGAGTCTTCTTATGTTCAACGCATAAGTGTTCAAAGTAATAATGTTCCAAACTCCAAATCTTAAAGGTCATTGCCCCTCCTGGGCAATAAACGAATGTCCCCAAACAAAGGGGCTAACAGAATGATTATAACCTGAGCTTGAAGCCATTTGCCTCCTGGCTAGCTTATTCTAATAAACCAAATGTTCAACCTTATTCCAATACAAAAGTATTAAATCTACCCTTAAGAGTCCATCCTTAAGCTAACTCAAAAGAGAAAAACATATCAGGGGCGTGGCTAGGTCTGGGAAAGATCTGTGGCTGCACGAATGTTGGTATTTTCGGGACTCAGAGCTAGCTAGCCTTTTGGCTGTGGCCCCCGAGCTTCTATCCAGGGTTAAAACCAAATGTCCCGGGGGTATAGCCCACCCAGCCAGCCCTTAACAACGCCTGTGTCACTGTTCCTGGAAAGGCTCCTTTCATAGCTATTCACAGCCTGGACGACCCCTTCAACTCCTCTGCTTTTTTTGCCTCTGAGCTCCAGGATCCCTGCCAGGAAGCCCCTTTCACAGCCTCTGCTTCTTAGGCTGCGCCAGGGCATGTCAACCTTTACATGCACGCTTTTCCCTACCTTGGGTTTCAGGATTCACCAAACCGAAACCTTCCTCGATTTTGAATGCTTTGGATGGACAACTGGCCCACCCTGGACCTTGACACTCTTATCGTCCTGAATAGGATTCTTACATAGATATGGTCTTGCCTGGATGCTCTCCAGGTCTCTCATAGATCTCAATGTTGTACTTATTTCTTAACAGGGTGCCCATACACTTTTGCATTCTCAAGTCATATCACATGTCCTTCCTGGATCTGGTCATTTTGTAGACTCTCACAACAGGTCCCCCTTGACCTGTGACTCTAGCAGGGTTCACGACAGGTCTGTCCTGGGTGTCGATCTTCTCAGGTTTTACATCAGGTCCATCCTGTACCTTGATTTTCACATGGTTCATAATAGGTCCCTCCAGTACCCTTACTCACTCTGGTTTCAGAGTACCTTACTTCTCACAGATTTCACAATGGGAGCCTCCTTGACTTTGGCTCTCAGATTTCACAATAGCGCCCTCCTGGATCACTGCTGTCTTAGACATTCAATGCCTGTCCCTCAGGAACAATAGCTTTCTTAAGCTCCATGACACATCCCTCTTGCACCTTGTATTCAAAACAGGACACTGCTGGACCATGACCCTCTTAGGGTCACAACAGATCCCTCCTGGACCTTAGCTTTCCTAGACTTCACAACAGATCCCTCCTGGACCTTAGCTTTCTTAGGCTTCACAGAAGATCCCTCCTGGACCTTAGCTTTCTTAGGCTTCACAGAAGATCCCTCCTGGAGCTTAGCTTTCCTAGACTTCACAACAGATCCCTCCTGGAGCTTAGCTTTCTTAGGCTTCACAGAAGATCCCTCCTGGACCTTAGCTTTCTTAGGCTTCACAGAAGATCCCTCCTGGAGCTTAGCTTTCCTAGACTTCACAACAGATTCCTCCTGGACCTTAGCTTTCTTAGGCTTCACAACAGATGCCTCCTGGACCTTAGCTTTCTTAGGCTTCACAGAAGATCCCTCCTGGACCTTAGCTTTCTTAGGCTTCACAGAAGATCCCTCCCGGAGCTTAGCTTTCCTAGACTTCACAACAGATCCCTCCTGGACCTTAGCTTTCTTAGGCTTCACAGAAGATCCCTCCTGGACCTTAGCTTTCTTAGGCTTCACAGAAGATCCCTCCTGGAGCTTAGCTTTCATAGACTTCACAACAGATCCCTCCTGGATCTTAGCTTTCTTAGGCTTCACAGAAGATCCCTCCTGGACCTTAGCTTTCTTAGGCTTCACAACAGAGGCCTCCTGGACCTTAGCTTTCTTAGGCTTCACAACAGATGCCTCCTGGACCTTAGCTTTCATGGTTTTCACAACAGATTGAATGGGTAACCCCCCGACTCCTCACAGTCAGGGTCCTTGTCAGGCATTATTATGCCACCCAACTGCACCGGTCAGGCTTCAATCCTCTCCAAGGGATTGCTACTGGTCTTAGGTCATGACTTGTCAATTCCCCCAAGGGTCTGGGGAGTGCTTGAGTACATCTTCTGGCAAGACCCACTCCTTGGGATGCCAGGTCTTATCAGCTCTCACAGACTCTCTTCAGCCCTCCAGGCAGTGGTGACCTTGAGGTCTCTCCAGACTTAAGCCTTTCCCCAGGTTATCAGCTTCTCCGTCAGTCTTCCTCCAGCTCTTCCCTTTGTGCCAAGTGGCTGGTGGTCTTCATGCCTGCTTGCACCACAGGTCTTCCACCAACTATTCTTTTCCCAGCCCTTTTGTACACCCTGGGTTGGAGATGGTTTCCTGAGTCGTCACCCAATTGGTTATTTCCCATGCTTCATTGAATACCCCCTGGTGATAGTTTATTCTCTTGGGGATGTCTAATAGCACTAATTACGCTTTTATTAGTAGAGGCCAAGCATTGGCTAGTTACCTGATGGGCTAAAGAACAGTTAACATTGGACTGAAAGCATTAAAAGGTGTCTGTGGTGTGTGGGGTCATCTTGGATTCATTCCTATCATGAGAAGAATGTTTGCAGCTTTCTGTGATTTCTCCCAACTGTGATGTGCAAGGCAGCAGACCATGCAAAGTTACACTGCTCTTCGGATCTGCCCAGCAGGGCCATCTTAAGCTATTTTGGGGCCCCGGGCACAGACCTCTTTGGGGCCACCCTCCCCCCTGAATAAAGGGATCCAGAATATGTGGTTGCACCACCCTCATCAAGATCACAACCCATCGTTTTTTGATATGCTGCCTCGCAGCGATCAAAATAAGAATTGATATTAGTAGTCAGCCCCTTTACCCTCTTCATGAGGAAGGTACACCGACCATAGTATAAATGGAGGACACAGATTGTATGAAAAAGGTCCAGATAATCCAGAATAAACTGATGGCTCAGATTGGCTGCCTCACAGAATGCAAACGTGCCCAGGCATGGATACAGGAGACCAACTGGATGAAAGGAGAAAATTAAACATACAATAGCATATATAGTGGGTGAAGATTAGAATCTAGTCGGAAGGTGTCCATATCAAGACGGACTGAGAGTAGTGTTGCCATTAGAGAGGAAAGGAGCAAGTGTCTGTGGTGTGTAAAATATCAATGCACACTATTATTATAGAGGAAGCAACACTGCAGCCAGTGAAAATATGAGTGTGGCTTTTTTGAAGATCATACACTGAGAACGAAATCACTCTAAAGGGCAACAACTGTGAAAGGTCTAGGGCTGACAATTTTGACAAGTTAGGAAATATGAGATTAAATGAAATTCCCAGGACTACATATTGGTTAAGAGGTGCTGTTGGGATTTGGATCATATCAAAATGAAGGAGTAAACATTTAAAAGACCAAAATACCAAATTTCAAGAGCCCCATTTTACTCTGTGTGTGTGTGTGTGTGTGCATATATATATATATATATTGATATATATGCATATAGATATAATTTGAGTGCGGAGGTGGGTTAAGTTAATAAAAAAAGTGGAGGGGTGTAGGAGGGGCTGTGGGGGTCTCCCCTGCATATATATATATATATATATATATATATATATATATATATATATGCACAGCAAAATAAAACAATTATTTGGTATTTTGGACTTCGAAATTCTATTTTCGAAGTAATCACATAGATGCATTGGGATTTAAACCCACTCTGCAATTTCTGTACTTTACCACTTTATTTTCCAGTTCTTACCATGACCTCAAATAATCCCATTTTAAAGAAAACAACAGAACACATTACCATTTTAAAAATGTTATAGAAGCTGACTATGCAAAATTGAATGATTCTAGATACATTGGGCCTCATTACGACCCAGGCGGTAGAGGGTTAAAGGCGCCGGTAGAGCTTCCGGCGCCGTTAACCTTCTACCGCCTCATTACAAGGTCTGCTCGCGGGTCCCGCTAAGGACGTCTGGTAAAACCAGGCATAATTAGCAGGACCCGCTAGCAGACCAGGATGCTAACAACAGGCCTGTCATTAACAGGCCCGTTGTTAGCATTCTCCCCATACCTATTGAGTCTTATGGGGGCTCGAATGGGAATGGGGATCTACAGGGTCTGGTTTTCTGGAATGGGGAAATAACGGGCCCTCTAAGGTCGGTAATTCCCCATTCCAGGAACCCGGACCCGGTAAAAGTGGCTAAAAGCGGCATGGCTACCTCCATACTCGTAATGAGGCCCATTGTCTCCATCGTCTAGATAAGTATTTAAGTATCACCATGATAATTGAGGTGATCTTAAAAGATTTTGGCCCTCACAAGTTTGTCGGTTAGCTGCAGGTAGTACGGCCAGGGGCTCACTGGCAAACTCGCCTTACCGTTTCCGCCACCCGATATTCTGGTGATTGCAGGATATTACGGGTTGCGGCGGGACGGTAAGTCCCCATTCCCATGGAGTCCGATAGGACTCCATGGGAATTGTATCACTGAAGCACTGCCACATTACTAACAGTGCCGGTGCTTCAGTGAAAAGTCTCCCGATAGGGGTTGAACTACCGGCAGGCCTGACCTGCCGGCAGTAACCTTCCATTGCCGGCAGACTTGGAGTAAGCCGGTCTGGGACCAACGCTGGAGCCGGTTGTACCAGCATTTTTCCCAGACCGGCTTACTCGTAATGAGGGCCTTTATCTGAATTTCCCTTTTGCATTTTTAAAGCTTTAAATGTACCCAAAACACAGGCTTGTGAAATTGTTACTTGTAAATGTGCAGAAATGAATGTGAATTGTACAAAAAAACTATTTTTTGTGTCAAATGGGCAGACCTAAAATGTGCTTGCCAGAGGCCTGCAATATCAGGCCCACTTTCTTCTGTCTTGAACGCCTTTCTCTTAAATAGCCTACACAAAAAGAAAGAAATATAAGGTAATGGGCTAAACAATGCCACCAAGATGTGAGAAGTCAAACCATAGGAAAGTCTGATTCGGCCTTGCTATAATTTTGTATTGTAACCTTGCATAGGAACATAGATCTCTGCAATGAGTACTTAACACAATGAGCTATATTAGGAACCAACACTGAAATGTATCAATTTACATTTCAACCTTGACTGTTGCACATGATTAATATAAATCACTACAGAAAGGTAAGAATGCGACAGAAGTTGTACCGTAGTGAAGGCACAAACTATGTATTCCACAGTGAACAGAGAAAGCTTTACTGGATTAATTGATCAGAGCAGAATGTACTTGCAAACAACAGACAGGCAATAGGTTTAGAGCCTCAGCTGGATGACATTTAAAAAAAAATGACGTGTGCTATTTAAATTTGTAAGTTTGGTGAACAATGGGAACTGACCTCTTTAGCTCAGGCAGATTTGTGGGGCCCCATTTCAAGGTGGGGGCCCGGGGCAAATGCCCCTTTTGCCCTCCCATAAAGACGTCTCTGCTGCCCAGTGTCTCGTCTCGGTCTGGTAAGAGGTGACTGCTTCTTTGGTGGGTTCATCAAACTCCAGCGGACCACTCACAGAGTTTCTCACTTAGTCATAGTTTATCAGGTCTATTTCTGGAGCCGCTTTGACTGAATGCCATGCATTCTGGTACACTGAGTCCCACTAATCAGACTTGAAGGACTTCCTTTGGGACGGGTGTACAAAGTCTCGTGGGGGACGGCAAGACGGAGGGATCTCTCCTCATCCACCCTTTGGGATGAATATATGGAATCAGTCAGACCAGTCCAGAACCTGTAGCTCACTTTCCCTACATATCAAGATGGAGAGTTCAGTTAACTCACCATAATGCACAAATGCATGCACATTGTCCTTTTGTATTTTAAATACTTACCTAGGCAACATCAATGATCAGCTTTCCTTTCCAGCTCCAGCACGCACTTCCTCCAGGTATGCAACCATGTCCAAGCTTGCCTCCTTCTACCCCTCCATCTCCCAGCTCTTAGATCAGGTTGGCGGCAGAGGCCGTAACCAGACCGCACCCTCAGCTTGAGAAAGGATGGAAGATGGAGGGGCAAAGAAGCCTTCCGTATCATTCATGCATTGGAATTTTCAGCGTCTCTAAAGGAGACCAAAGGCCATGACCTCATGGATGGTCTCCCTGATGCTTTCACAGAGCGGTGCCTGAGTGAAGGGATGGATTTATTGCTCACAGGTATTTACCCATGTACAGTGCTGTGCTCGGCATTAGGGACACCACTAGTCTTTACATTCGCAAATAATCTGAATACTAAGTGAGTAAAATGTGGCAGAAACACCTGCGTGTAGTTGCCTTCTGTTGCTTTCTGTACACCTGGTCAGAGGACATTTGCTTGGTGTTTCAGGCTGGATTGCCCTTATTTGTGGAGACCCAGAGTGCTCTATAAATGTGTATTTCCCTCTGGGTTGGCACAGAGGGCTAAAGCATGCTGAGAATCCCCCCGAGCAAACCATTGTAGTTTTTGATCACTCAACAGAGTATTTCTCACACACTTGGCTGATTACAAGACAGAAGGTTCCCAGAGGGAGAAAGATGAACCTGCTAGGATGCAGGCCAAACTTAGGTCAAGAGTCTTACCCGACCCTGACAAGTGCTCCAAAGATATTGATCTGGCAGAATGTATGTGCAGATGATGATGCCTCCCTGCTTTGCCCCAGGAACATTTACGCTATTCATGACTGATTCTAACCCAAAAGTAGTTCAGCTGCATGTGGTACACTTCACTGATGCGCTGCTTCAGCCTCCACAGGGGGGAATTCAGACATAATGTGCCTTTGTATGATATGATAAGTCCTTTATAAACTAACTGTATATGGTGTTTCCAGAAGTTACATGCATCAGAGGCTTACGGAAGGTAATAATGTAGATACACAGCTATATAGATATCTCTGGGGGTGGTGTTAAGGTGGTCCCAATCGATAATCGATAATCAATAACATGAAAAACTCAAGAAAATGGAGTAGCTACAAGCGCACAAGAACACCCAGCTTTGTTCAAGCTTGAACGGCCAGGAAAACACATTAAATCATTCTCAATCGTTATAATACAAAATATAAGCTTTTAAATGAAAACTAACGTCATAAATGGCATCTTGGTTAGTGATAAGAACATTATTTTATTGACTCATCCTATTAGTTAGTAAAATATAACACCAATATGGTCTATTGGCGAAGGCTACTACTATTGGATATTCTTTAACTGATAACTCCCCCTAAATTCGTTCTACTAAACAATGTTACATTTAATACTATAATTTCATTGGTTGGCTCTATACTATGGTAGCCAACCTGGCAGATGAAGTTTTAATTGGTTGACAATTTGCTCATCCAACCCTGGGCACTTTAATGTTATGCCAGGGAACATGGCGAGGAAGGAGAGATGAACAGGCTGCTATAATCCAATTTGAAGAAGTTACTTCCTTCTCGTTTCCAAGCCTGAGAGCATATTTGCCAATTTGTTTGTGGCCTGCGTCTGGATGTACCAAGGGAGAACCAGGTGTGCTATCTAGTTGAACCTGGAATAAATGATTACTGTTCTGATCACGTGGTTGAGGACCACTGTTCAGAACTCAAAACTTGTGGGATCGCTATTAGGTCATGTGCGCTATTTACCACCAAAAAATCTTAAAAAATATGGGTCGGCAGCAAGTTATATCTTACCCTCAAACTTCCCACAAAGTTTGTAACAAAAATACAAGTTCAAAACCTGGTTCGGGAAGATATCTCGCGCTCACACCTGTGCTTTAACAAGATTCCTCAACAATTTTAGTCAAAACAACATCAATTTAAGTCCATCAGTACAATGATTCCCAACAAAAATTGTTTTTTTATTTTGTCAAAGAAAAACAGCCGACACGTGTTTCGACCTTAGGTCGTTCTCAAGGCTATGTGAAATTATACGGTCAAATAGCTTTTAACATTTGAGTTTCCTGAATTTTTTTTTATATATAGCTGAAATCTATCACATTCCAAACTTTTTAACACATAAATGTGTATCTGGAAACAAAGTTCACCTACAAAAATGATAATAAGTTCATTCGTATATATCGCTATGATACAATCTCCTCCATTAAACATTAATCTTGAATTATCTTAAAACTCACCATTCAAAGGGTTAGATCCCACATCTGTGATTTTCTAAAGGGTTCCTGCACCCATCACAGGATCTTATATGCATTTTACCCGCGAAAACGCGGGCCGTGTTTACAGTGACGTCACGCGCACACGGACGCGATGACGTCATGCGTAAAATACCGTGATGACGTCACGCGTCAGGAAACTCAAACGTTAAAAGCTGGTGAGCATTTTTTATCATTTTTATTATTATTCCATTATACTAGTTAGTTTAGTAACTTTAACTAAAGAATTAAATTAAAAAAGGAATTTCTTATACAGATCTGAAAATTGAATTGACAACTCGAGACCGAGTAAACTGAGTGATCCGTTACACTTCAAACAGGAGAATTTTAGTGATCTATATATGGGGTAAGCCTTAGTTACAGTAATATTGCATGATTGATCTAGTATTAACAGGGGAACACAGTCAAATTTACAAATTCACGAGAATTTATATTTTGGTCTAGCTAGAGTGGTCTCACAAGGTGAAAAAAGAAAAAAAGAAAAAATAAAATAGGATTTTGTGTTTAAAAACTAACTATGCATGTAATAAGCATTTTGAAATACTAAATATTGTTTCTTCAAAATTTAGTTAAATTTGGAAGTCGTTATAAAGAATGGTTTTTATGGGGGTAATGTCTCCATATTAGAGATTTCGTGGATATATGAACTAATTTATGGCTTTTGATTTTTTTGTGATTTTCTTTTCATATCATTTCAAATATTTGACTATGGCAAAAAAACCTCTCTCATCCTGACCTGACATGTGGAACTATATGGTATGGTTTTTCATTTATAATTTTCTTAATTGCTATATATTATTTGACCGTATAATTTCACATAGCCTTGAGAACGACCTAAGGTCGAAACACGTGTCGGCTGTTTTTCTTTGACAAAATAAAAAAACAATTTTTGTTGGGAATCATTGTACTGATGGACTTAAATTGATGTTGTTTTGACTAAAATTGTTGAGGAATCTTGTTAAAGCACAGGTGTGAGCGCGAGATATCTTCCCGAACCAGGTTTTGAACTGTTCAGAACTCATTTGTGTCTATTAATTGAGTTCTCTGTTATTCTAGCCGGTGTGCGCTGCGCTGTGTGTTTTTTCATTAGGAGGCCACTTAGCATGGTAGCTATTTGCTGCCTGAGATTAAGGCTCTCTGTACTTTCTCACAGCTACCAATAGAAACTAATTAACTTTATGGTTGCATGATGTGTGCTACTGGAGAATGTTATCTAGTGTGGTTTTGCTTCCCTGTCGGGCCCACTTCCTTCCTGCCCTTGACACCCAATCGTCTGTCTGAACTACCTGGGGCTTGGGATTGCATGCAAAGCAGTTTTGATGTCAGGATTCAGTGTTTCAGGATAAAGGTCTTTCAAAGTTATGGCTAAAAATGGCAGTACTCCTGTTCAATCCCTGCCATGTAAATGTTATTTGTGTCTCGTGCGTTGCATATTGCCATACATTATTCCCTGCCCATGTATTCTCAAATCGACCCCTACCTACGCCCATCTCTATGGTACTTGTGCAACCCTATCTATGTATTCTGCAACCTTTCCCTAAATTTGCGAGTGCACTCTACTTCCCGCTCTGCTTGTGTAGCGCAACCTACTCTTTTCTTTATGGCGGTTGTACTACCACTGATGTTTAAACTGGCTGGTAACAGGTCACTTGTCAGCTTGTACCTTGGTACACCTCTGTGAACATCTGGGGGCGGGACCAAACCTTGTGTTGATTTTATCTGCATTATCACACTGGCCTCAATCTGTGTGTTATCCCTCCCTAACATAAGTCACCTGATATTAATGGTAATCTGCCTGGTTAGTGCTGCATAATGCCATGCCAGAAAATGTGCATGCAAGCACTTGTGGATACAGGGACATCCCCTGTTTAGTTATTTGGCCAATGGGATGGTGCTGCACCCCTATGGAGTCACATGAAGCCATCTTGGTGTGGTCCTGTGAGTGGCAGTCCTGCTCTCCCTAAGTCTTATCCTCCTGCCTCGAGCTGGATCAACAATGATCCTATTTGAGACCGACGTCATCTGACAGCTCTGCAGCTCCTAGGAGCCTTGGCTTAATCATCATGCCAAGATCTGAACCCAATGGCTGCTTTTTCTTAAAGGATCCATGCATTCTGATTGGTTCTTTGAAACAAGACCTGGTCACCTCTTGTCTCCATAAATTGTATTGAATTTTTGGCGATCTCTGAAAAATCCTGATCATCATTGCATGGTGCTCCTTTGCAGAAAGTGACAATGGGTCTTCAAAGCCAATGCAGTGACACTAAGGGTACAAAGGCTGCTGGGTGGCCAGAGTAAATATAATAATAATATAATTTAGCATTTATATTGCGCTACGAACCCTCAGGGATCTGAGTGCTGCTTATTATTACCCACGGTGTGTGGTGCTCATTTATCAACCTCAGAAGGATGAAAGGCTGAGTTTGGCCATGGCGGGATTGAAACCTGCGTCAGCAAGCTCTGCACAGATGTCAAAGCGAGCGTTCTCCTCGCTGTGCTATTGGACTGGCATAATAATAACCTATTTGCCTGTTCACCTACCTGCTTGTCCTCCTCGCCCAAGATTGCTACTACCATCCCTCACTGTTCACACTGCTCATCTGCATAACACCAAAAAACATTGTACATTTGCTGTTAAGGTAATATTGTTATTGTCAAATGGTCACTTGCAGTCTCTAGTATGCCTGTGTTTACAGGCTTTGGTGTCTAGTAGCCCTATATGTACTGTTTGTGAACCTGTAGTTAAGGCCTTTGGTCACTAGTTGTCCTGCATTTACTGTTTTGGTTGTTAGTGGCCATGTATTTATACAGAATACTGCTGTCCTACTGTCTCACCAGTCTTCACCACCCCTTGCGAACCAAAATGATTATCTAATCACTCATTCATTCTTCTACTCACTGTCATTTTCCTGCCCTTCTTCCATAGCCTTCAAGCGAACAGAAAGCAAACTCTCCTTCTGGCCTCCTCCCTTGCCCCATCTTATCCCATTGCTGTTCATTGCAACATACTTAAACAGCAACCTGGTCATCTTTCCTGCTCAAATCTCATCTCCCTGCCCCTTCAATCCTCTCATACTCTGTGAAATAAGGCAAGGGAATCATTAATCTCCCTGATTACCAGCAAGAGGAACTGGGCTGTGGAAAACCCCTGCACTCAAAAAACTGAAATGTCCATCAATATAACAAAAAGTTTACTGTTTTACTCAAAAGCTTTGAAAACAGGGATTAAGTTGGATAACACAACATTCTCCAAAACTCTCTCAGCGATCTCAGGTCCGTCATCCCGTTTTGAGGCTCAGTGACTTCACAAAATAAAGATACATCCTAAAAACCTAATGTGGAACGGGATTGGGTAATGGGGTAGACTACATATACGTTGTATAGGGGATTGGTACAATAAATGGATAAAACATATCTGGTGGTTTCTCTTACGACCACTTCCTAAATGCTGCAACTACAAATATTTCAAGTTAGTGTGCTGTGATTGGCTGGTGCAACAAAGTATGAGCTTAACGAGGATGGTGAATAGGGATTGGTCAACAAGGGTCTTCTCAGTCTTGGAGCTTTGGAAAGTTACCAGCTCAAGTGCAACTGTTCAAGGTGGTGAGAACGGCCCCGAAGGTGCTGCAAGTTCCCAACAAGTTACCGTCTCCGATCCTCTAGGCCTTGAGACAGAACATTAGGCTTGGAACCTGGTATTACTTGTGTATCATCCTGTCTTAAGTTGGATGGGAACAACTTCCTTAGCTTGAATCAAATGAATAAGCTTTGTCTCCCAGGTTCAGATAATTTATGCAGGGACCACAAACTTGATTTCTTCTGCCTGCACTTATGAGGATTTTCAGCTTTTACACATGCAGGTGTCATATCTTGTCTGATAATATGAAACTTTCTCTCTTGGTGGGGGGCGCTTGAGAGCCTGAGCCAAGATGGCCGCAGGTCGCTGAAGCTCCAAGGGAGCCTGTCATCGTGCCATGAGGACCGTCCTCTCCAACCCCCGAGGAGCGGCTGAAAATGCATACGCAAGTGGCAGAGACTCTCCAGCACGCACTGTGAAGATTCTAACCATGGATTCAGCCGCCTAGCTGCCTTCGAAGGTCCAACCCGGAGTGGGCCTCCAGCCATTCTACTCTGACCACCGTGAACCACATAGGAGCACACTCGCCTGCGCGCACAGACCTGGCGACAGTGGAGGGCCATAAGACCACTGCAGAACGACCTTGGCGATCCTGTGCAGCGTCTGATCCCCGTGGAGCTAGTGCAGATTACGTCCAGTCCGCCGCAACCGGAGTGCTTTGGACGTCGGGTGGGCCTGCCCGCCTGGTACGTGCCCTGGCCCAGTGGCCCCACCACCGCCCCGCCGTGCAGGCTTGCCCCGAGGACCACAGAGAAGTGCCTGCCTGAGCCAGTGGAGGGACAACCCCGAGCACAGTCTGCGACACCTGATAGACACCCTGCTCGGCTGGAAGAGAGCCGCCCCCCGGGTGCTAGAGGTGAGGAGCAGCCTGGGCCCTGGATGGGCCCTGGATCGTCCCTAGGCGGGTCCCCACTAATCGGGGGGATAAGGTCTTTCGCGCACTGATGCTCCGCAGCACCTCAGGCGGATCCAGAGATAGACTGCGCCACCCATACCATTCGGATATTCCTGGAGGGGGAGCCTCCATGCCGTGACCTGAGCCTAAATCACCCATATCAGGGAAGACCCGTGGCAGCCCTAGGTGAATCGGCTACAAATGGAACCTCTACACGATATCTCCAGGGGGGGGCTGCTTTTCATTGGGGCGTGATGCTGGCCACAATTCCAGCCCCCCCCCCGGTCCTACATCCACGACTGTGCCCAGAGGCACAACACCCTACAGGCGTGGCCACATAGACCCTGTCGGATCCTAGCTGGAAGATGTACGTGGATCTGGGGGCCAAGACAACACTGTAAACTCCACAGAAACGCCTGCAGCAGTGTTTACTAGGGGATATCTGCAACGCTGGTGCTATAGGACGTGCCCCCCCGTGGCAATCATTATATTCAAAACCCAGGCAAGCACTCTTACTACCAGCTTACCCCACCATTGAAATGCCATTGTGATCTGCAGCCCTTGGACAACTCGAACTCCAGGCACGCCTCTGAACCAACCAGCAGGGCCATTCCAGACCTAGTGAGGACGCCAGCACTGGGGCCCGCCGCCGCTGACCCTCAACCCCTCAGTGGGTCCCGCAATGAAAGATGCCCTACAGGCAAGGGAGGTAAACAGTGCTAGACAGAGAGCGTCTACTCCTGCGTGCACAACTCGATGCAAGTTTGCTCCCCCATAACTACTGCACCTGACAGCACGAGGGCTGCAAACCCCGCCCGGACCGATCCACCGGCACCAAAAGTGGCTGCCAACAACATATACCTCCACCAAGGGACGACAGAGAACAACGGCCCAGAGTCAGATCGGAGACGAGACATCCACCAGTCATAGCTGGGCAATGCACCGTGCACAGTGGTAGCATGCAGGGGGCGACAACCCCTTCCCCGGTATTTCTGGTCTGAGTGGAGTGTCAAGTATCACCTACGAACACAAGCACCATACCACCTCACGACCTCTTGTGGGCCCATAACCCCTCGGGCCTCAAGAGACCCGATTCATCAGTCCCGATACCAGAGGGGTTTTAGGAGCTCCAGTACAAATCATGCAGCACGAACTGGGTGCAACCCCCCTCTCTACATCCCTTGGCCCGCTGTGCTCACCAGGGAGGGCTATACTAAAAGTGAGCACAGCACTACGTACACAATCCATAATAGATTCAGATACCATTGAACCCACACCAATGCACTCCACGCAACGCAGGACAAGTATGGATATCCCCGCGCAACTTCAAGCCATCCTGGCAGAAATGCAGCTTATTGGCCAGCACACCCAAGAGACCACTACCACAGTCCAGGGTATAAAATGAGATCTTCAGGATGTCCAGGCAAGACTCAATGTGCAGGCAGAAAGAACGACTGATAATGAACAGCACATTAGTTTGCTTGAAGACAACCAATACCCAACAGCAACAGAACTGGACGGCGTTATAAGGGAGGTCCAGCGTCTCAGTACCAAGAGGGAGGACCAAGAAAATCAGTCCTGGCGCAACAACCTCAGGATGGTCGGACCCCCCAAAGATGCCGAAGGTCCAGACCTGGAATAATTTATTTACAACTTTCTACAAGACGTATTCCACATTGAAAATCCCAGGGAACTAACCATAGAACGGATCCATAGTGCAGCGATCCCAAAACCGAAGGCTGGAGAGCGCCCGAGGCCGATCACACTCAGACTCCTGAACTTCCAACACCAGATGGCGATCTTAAAAGTGTAGAGAACAGTGGGGCAAGTAAACATAGAGGGTGTAACCATCAGGCTATTCAATGACTACTCTGTAGAGGTCTCACGCCGCAGAAAAGCCTTCAAAAGCCTTTTTGAGGCGCTTAGAGGCCAGGACCTGAGGCATTACTTGGAATTCCCGGCAGTGTGGTGTGCCCAAATCGACCGGCAATGGCACTCTTTTGAGGACCCGGAAGACGTCTGGTGAGTCCTGTAATGCCAGAATCTTGTCACATCAAAATATCCACGGGACACGGACCAGAGACCGGCGGCGTCACAGGCGACAATATCGACTGGATTCAGGATGCAGCGCAGCAGAGGCAGGAGTCGTAGACCCGGGAGGGGCCTTAATGGGCCAGAGCTGGGGTGAAAGGAACCCACAGCGTGAACCCTCACAAGTGCCGTGCCAGAATCACCACTGGTACAAACATTTACGAGGTGGCCCACTGGCTCTCCTAGCCACAGGCTAACCCTTGCAGCAGCGCTGATGCCAGGAGCGTCTTCCTCACCTCACAGAGTTTTTCATGCCCTCTGCCACTACCACCCGCATCCTGGGGGGGGGGAGAAATGCGAACTCTCAGGTACGTGATTGGCAAAAGGCAGCGCAGACTAAGCAACCTATCGGCAGTCGAACCTCCACAAACATTCTACCTTTAACCTTGACAACCCTTACACCGCAGGCACGACTTCTAACCGAATCACAGCCTTTGTTGATATCGCTACCTGGGCCGCTCACCCCGGCTCAACTGTGTATCTCCAGACTTCATCTAGTGGGACTACGTTTCTGTATGGAACCGAGTGCGGCCAAGCGGACCCGCACTCAAGAACACCATACACTGGCTTTATGGCTATGTATTGGGTGTGGCTTTTCCACACCCACTGTTACAAGGGAGATGTTACTCCCCTTAGTTCTAGTTAAAGTTCAAATGTTGGGTTATATTATGGGAATAACGGCTAGACATTGAAATCGAGAGGCCACCCCGTGCCGCCGCACCACATCACATCCCAAGGGGGCACTGCATGACCTGAATCTTTCAATGGGACCGCTAGAGAACGACCCATGCATAAACGCTGATGGCTAAACTTACATTGATACCATTAAACGTGCAAGGGATGGGACACCCTATTAAACACAGGTGGGTCCTGAATCATCTGAGGGACCTCCAAGGGGTCATTGCGTTTCTTCAAGAAACACACCTAAATAATGTGGAATCCAAGAAGCTGGATAGGGGGTGGGTCGGAGCTGCTTTTCACGCCCCTTAGCGGTGCAAAAGGGGACAGTCCATTCTGGTTCATAAGCAGGTACCCTTTGTGATCCGGGACACCATCTCTGACAAAGAGGGGAGGTATGTTTTGACTCACGGCACGATACATCAGCACATCCTCATGCTCATCAACATCTATGCCCCAACCTCTGATGCCCCAGCCTTTTTTACTCATGCTTTTGCAACATGTGCACCTTTCATGCGTCAACTCACGCTGATCAGAGGGGACTTGAACATCGCACCAGATCCGGCAATGGACAGGCAGGGCTCCCGCCCTCCGGGTCAGGGTAGACCGAAGAAGCAAAACACACTCACGTCCCTTCTGGCAGACATGGGGATGGAAGATATCTGGAGAAGCCAACACGGAACCGAGAGAGATTTCACATATAATTCATCCTATCACCAGACCTACTTGAGGATAGATTATTGGCTGGCCCCCCACACGGTCTTGCACATGCTTGAAGAATGCTCTATACTTTCCATCACCGTCTGTGACCATGCCCCGTCAGGATGAGACTGACTCTCTCAGACATACCACGCAAATCCCCAAGCTTGCGCTTAAACCTGAGGGCCCTAGCCTACCCAGACTTTGTCGAGCATATTAGGGGGGACATTAGGGTGTTCTGGGATACAAACATAAATCCTTCCTATAATACCATATCCTGCTGGGATGCCTTCAAGGGTTACACGAGAGGTCAGTGCATCTCCAGGTGGGCGCATAGACTTAAACAATGGCGCAATGAGGAAGTCCAATTAAAACAGGCTCTCGAGGTCCTGGAAAAGCAACACAAAAAGACACCAGACCACCAAGTTCTCACGCAGGTACGTAAGACACGTGCAGATATTAAGGACATCACTTCTATTAGAGTCCAGAAGTCCTTCTCAAGCTGGTCTCAAAAATACTATCTGGAAATGATAGGCCCTTGCGACTCATGGCCCTAGCTCTGAAACAACGCCAGGCAGCCATGACAATTACTGCCAACCCGAGATCTCAGGGAACGCGGGCATTACCGCTAAATTTGCAGAGTTTTACGCACACCTGTATGCTAAACCAGAGACACTCCTCCCAAAGGCGATGCAAGGATTCCTGAACTCCACCCAGCTCCCCAAAATAATCCAAACCCAATACGATGCACTAGATAACCCCCTGACAGTGGACATCACCCAGGTGATGCATGCCCTGAAGCCGGGCAAAGGAGGGCCCGATGGGATCCCGATTGATTTGTACAAGCTCATAGCTGATGATCTCGCCCCAAGGCTCCATGAGGTGTTCTCGGAGGTGCTCAATACTGGTTGGTTTCCCAAATCAATGATGACGTCCAATATTAAGGTGTTCCACAAAAAGGGGAGACCGGCGGAGGAATGTGGGTCCTATAGACCCATATCGCTGATTAATTCTGATGATAAAGTGCTGGAAAATGCCTGGCACAGAAATTGGGCAGTCCTGCCCCATCTGGTACATGAGGACTAGACGGGCTTCATAAGAAAACGACATTCAGGGGACAACGTATGCCGTCTACTGCATGTAATCGCCAGGGAAGCGGAGCGAGCAAACTCTATCCTCACAATCGACGCGGAAAAGGCCTTTGTCAAGTTCCAGTGGGATTTTAGGGTTCTCGCACTGGCTGAATATGGCCTTCCCCCGTCTTTGATTAATTTGATCCGCCTGCTATATACAGACCCAGAGGCGATGGTAACTACCAATGGCCTTACCTCAGCACACTTTGCTCTTCACTCAGACACTCGTCAGGGATGCCTGCTGTCCCCCCTCCTATATGCCTTGTCTATAGAGCCTGTGGCAGTGATACTGCGGCCAGATCCCCAGTGGCAGGGGCTTTGGAGGAGCGAGGCAGAGCACCGCTCTACCTGTACACTGACAACCATCTCTTATACGTTGGAGACACCGCTACCTCCCTCCCACTAGCGCAACACCTCCTACAAGAATATGGGCCAATGGCGGGCTACCGAGTGAACTGGGGCAAGTCAGAGATTCTGCCACTGAGAACAGATATGCCCTGGGACCCGGTAGAGGTGCCCCTTTCCGGCTGCAAACGCAATCCATTAAATATCTGGGGGTCAGAAGCAGCGCTCACATTGAGGACCTTCGGGACCTCAATTATCCAGATACAATCGAGCGGATCCATTCGGATCTCCGCAAGTGGGACACCCTGCCCCTATCCCTAACTGGAAGAATCAACGCCATCAAAAGGAATTCAATGCCTAATCTCATATACCTGGCAATGATGCTACCGTGTGCCCAGAGCCAAGGGATGTACAAAGCACTAGACATTGCATGCTCGAAATTCATTTGGCGGGGTAAGAGAGTGCGCATACGCTTGAAGAGCCTCCTAGCTTCCAAACCAGATGGCGGCCTCGCACTCCCATCCTGGAAGGGCTACTATCAGGCCGTGCAGATATGCTGGGCCAAACGTTGGCTGAACCCGGGGGAGAGCTCTGGTTGGAAAGGGTTAGAATTGACCCTGATGACCCCTCTAACGCCCCTAGAGGTCCTTGCCACCCCCCCCGTCGAAATTAACACAGCATCTTAAAACACATCTTGTCGTGGGTCCGACCATAGCTCAGTGGCACAGGCTCTGATCCCAACAGGGCATCGACATAAAATTGGCTCCCACATGGATGTCGATTAAGACCCTTCTCTCGCTGGATGAAGCACCTAAACTCCACCCCCATCAGGACACCCGCCGGTCACAGATTAAAGTCCTCAACCTCTGTGACGGCCCTAGAATACAATCATTCTCGGAGGGAGGCAGGACTCTGGACCTGCACATGGGACAATGGCTACAGTATGGCACGATTGGGGCTACAATAGCATGCTACACTACTGAGGCCTCTAGACAAGCCCCCCCAGCCCCATGTGAGCAAGAACTTGAGCAACATAAGGGGACCCATCCGTGCCTACGCACATTTTGCTCCATGACTATCCCCAATAATGTGGGGAGAAACTCTGCATTGGCGGCGGAATGGTTACTCGATGTCGGTACCCAGATCGAGATGGGAGACATATATCAGTATTTCGCAGCCATCCCAGGAATCTCGGTGAACATAAAAAATGTGGAAATCCAGTTAGAAATTATTCAACACCTTTACTATACCACATCAAAAATGTACAGTATGGGCCTGATACCCCCACCCCCTCTGCTGGCGAGGCTGTGCAGAGATTGGCAATATTGGGCACATGCTCTGGTTATGCTCTAAGATCAAACGATATTGGCAGATAGTGCATGATTTGCTGAACTCTCACTTCTCCCAGAAGTGGATATAGCATTTACCCCAGAGGACATGCTATTTGGGGCCAATTATAAGGACTAGCATACAGACCTCCCGACTTGCAAAGTCATGAACACTGTGGTATTCGCTGCCCGTAAACTCCTAGTAATACACTGGAAAGCAACACAGCCACCCACCAAACCTCAGCTTTCCGCCATTTTAACCAAGACGTGCTCCCTGGAAAGAAATGCATACAAAAAAATGAACCCAGCCAAAGCGGAGTCGACACGTAAACTCTGGGACCTGTTCGATCTCCACCTGCAAATCCCATTTTGCACACACAGTAGATACCACCTTACCGTCGCTCTCGTACTAATGACATCCAGAACATACCCGCCTATAGGAACATCATCTACCGTAAGCGCCATACCCCATCCCAGGCACCCAACGCTATCAACGCATAGCCCGCACACCCACTTGCGGTTGATGGCAGCATCACCTCATGGTTAACTCAGGGCCCGATTCCATGCACTAGCCGTAGCAGTTTTTGTAGTTGTTAACAGTTGGGGGGGAGGGGGCTGGGCTTCATAGGGGTTTGAGAAAACTACTCAACGAGACAATGACATCACACAGAGACTCGATGAGGCCAGCCGAGACTGGCGGTGAAAGGAACAGAACGGGATCCCCATCCGACCCACATTCACTAGGGAGGGGGGGTGTCTCGGGGAGGAATCCAATCTTACCAGTGCAAGAGGTTCTGTTATATGTTTTCTGATTTCTTTTTGGTGTATCAGTAACCTGTATGTTGCTTAAAACTATGTGCAAAAAAAAAAAACCTCTCAATAAACAGATGTTAAAAAAATAGATAAGAAATGTTCTCTCTTCGTGTCCTTGGCAAGCCTTGCTTGCGTGTCTCTGCAGAATCAGCATGTTAGGTCTCTCTCTGTATTCACAAGTCCTTTCAGCACCTTCCATTCACTTCAATGTAGATGTGGCTTGCATCTTGATTTTCATGGATGCCCATGTTTTTGTGTTTAGCGTTAGCAAGCAGTTTATATGTATTCTTGTACAACCCGTGGTTACTGCATAGCAAATGTGTGTCCGGACTCTATCTAAGTGGGTCATAAGCATATGTTCTTTGTGTCTGCAAGCAATTTAATCTAAGTGTCTGTGTATCTTCATGCAGGGATGCATATGTGCTTCATGTCTAACGCATCAATGTCATAGTCTCAGTTGTGATGTCATCAGCTTCTGCATGGTCTCCATCAGTCCACCTGCTCTAGGGACTGCAAATTTATATCTTCAGTGAGGTCATCAGGATAGGGTCTAATTGGTTGTCTGAGCGAATAGCGTTTCTCACACCTGTGGTACATCAGTGATAGAGATGAGGAGACCAGGAACAATGTACTCCTTTAATTTCTTTGCTGTCTGGATGTGAATGGGATAGGTGTAACAAAGGCCGTGTTTAGGTCTACCCTCTTCAATCCCCCCTCTGGTCGATGGATCTACCACACTTCCTTGACCATGTTCATGTGCAGCTTTGGGATCCATACTTTTGTCACTCCTCCCCAGTGACCATAATACTTCAATTGTTCATCTAAACTCCCGGTCATATGGCAACAGTCTCCATTAGACTTGCACCATACCCATCTTCCCATGTAGTTGCATGGATCTGTGGGAAATGAGAACTTTGTGCCAGAAGGAAAGAGAGGACATTGCTTCAGGTGTGACTGCAGCACGTCAAAAGTCTGTGTCTCTCTGTCTGCTTTTGTCTCTATGTCCAATAATATTTATTTTCATCCCTATTGTCTTCTTGGTGGCCTTCTTGCACTGTGCTATAGCTACTCAGATGACACAAAAGGCTAGCAGTACTCGCACTAAGGCAGCTATGAGTACCTTCAGTCCATTAGCCATCCATGGTGGTATCCAGGAAAAGATATATGTCAGCCAATCCTCAGCTTCTCCTACTGGGCTAGTTACTGCCTCCATCTTGGCATGTAGGTCTGATAATTGCATTATTGCTTCTGTGAGTGCTCCATTCTCTCCATCTTGGGAGGGCACGTATGTGCAGCAAAATGGTCCCATCTTTGTGCACAAACCTACTTCCATGGCTGTGAGGAGATCAGAACGTATCTGTTCTGTAGGGTCATCTGTCGGACAGCTCTCAATTCTTCTTTGATAGCGTAGAACTCCTTAACTGTCGAATGAATCATCTGCAACAGTTACCATCATGTTATTTGGAGCCATGTAGCATCCTAGTTGGCCTGTAGGTCTGAAACAACTGATGTGAAGAACATTTCAGTTCTGTTGAACAGTCTGTGCTCTGGCTGTATGGCATCTAGCACTTCTTCCATCTTTGTCGAGATGTAGTTTCCTCTCTTCACTCTTGTCAGCTCTGTGGACCTTTTCTTCCTCTGGTGTGCCTACATTTTGGGGAACCCATCTATTTGTATGTCCTTTCGAGGCACCACTAATGCTGGTGTGTTCAGTTGTACTAGAGAGCATATCCCTCCCCAGTTGGATGGTAGTTGCATATATGCCTTGGAGCCAAAGGCCAGTATTGGTCCATTATCACTGCGATACCGACCTTCATACCCTTCGATGTTCGTTTGCATCCTTTGTTCACTCCAACCTTCACTGGACCATCCTTCTGGAAACACAGGGAAGCATTCTGCAGTTGTATAATTGGACCTGCTTAATTCTCCACCCATGTGAGCAGCTTGGCGCTTGTTGCCCATTCTTTGGGACAGTCATCATTCTCTTTCTGGACCACTTCTAATGGAACTGTCACGAGTGCCTGTGCTTTGCACCCCACCATCCTTTCAACCCATCCTTCTCCTGTGAATACTTGTCCATACACCAGCAGTTGAGGTCTTTCCCAGCATTCTGGCATCCTTCCTGTCTCCTTTTTCCCTGTCGTCGGACATTGCAGCTCAATTTGTGTCACTTTTCTTGCTTTTTCCTTTGTTTGGGCCATCCAAAATGTGCTCTATTGTTTTATCTCAACTCCAATAGTCATCTATCATTGCTTGAGTCTTGATAGTGCTATCGTCATACAGGAATGTCTTTTGTGATATCCATAGCAGTGTGGCCCAACTCCCTTGAAATCGACTCCTTATTTTATTTTTAAATGTTTTTATTGGCATTTATATAGTTACAATTGTGCATTTCAGTTTCCATTTCGCAGCCTACATTTAGGTTAACCACAACAAATAACCATTAACAAAAAACTTCCTACATGTGCCATGTGTTACTTATAACCTTGGTTGGGGCAAACACTTCTGTGTTTGGGGTTTAATCTGTTCGCTCCTCATGTCACCAGTTGGGCAATGTCATTTGGGTGCCGGGGGCTGACTAAGCTGGGCACACCACGGGTGATTCCTGTTTTTGTTGGTGCATTCATGGGGATTTGTCATCAGACAGATGAAACATGTCCCACAGCAACGCTTTCCATGCTCCACATTTATCAGTACCATCAGGCTCCGATCTGTTCGCTCCCCCCACCCACACCTTGGTCTTCGCCTCTGCCCACCTTTCGAATTCCTTGTGCCATTTTCCATGTTGTGCCTCCGCAGCAGTTTTCCAGGCCATGGCGATGGTTCTCTTGGCTAATATGCATGCCAGGTCCATAAACCTTGTCACATGTTTGTGCTTGCTGATTCTGGGGTAGGCACCAAGCAGGCATTCTTTCAGTGACCACTCATACCTCTTTACTCCAGCCTCCCTGCAAGCTCTCTATATGCATGCCCAGAAACTTTGCACCCACACACATACCCCCAGAACATGTGTAGCCGGTCAGTATTCTCGCCTTTGCACTAAGGGCATTGTGAACTCGCTTCTTTGTTAAACATTGCTATTCTGTGTGGGGTCATGTATGTACGATACAGCACTTTCAGTTTTATTAGTTTGAAGCGCTGGTTCCTTGATACAGCCTTAGGAAAGCTCAGTATTCTCTCCCATTCTTTCTCTGTTATGTTTGCACCTAGGTCTTTCTCCCATTGTTCTTTCAGTGCTGTGCCATTGGGGTTGGATGTGTCTATCAGCATGCTGTACAGCTGAGAAGTCGGCCTCCAGTCATCGTTTAAATTGTACATCAGGGTCAGCAGTGGACTCGCCTTTGGTTCCTCTGGCCAGCCCTCCCATCTTTCTTTGGCCTTTTTCCCAGACTCTGCGGTACCAAAGAAATTGCCCGCTCGGCAGCTCCTCTCTTTCTTGAATTCATTAAAATTCCCTGAAACCCCTTCTTCATATACATCTCCCCATGTGTATATCCCTTTCCCTTCCCATTAACTTACTACTGCCATATCTGTACTGTCCTTGCATGTGTCTGCTGCTATCGGCACCTACGGTGAGTAGGGGTTTGTTATTTTCAGTAAGGTTTGCGCTCTCCTCCATACCTTCCTACCCAGTGTTACCATCAGTGGGGTGTGTTCCGGGCCCCCCTGTATTACCCACAGTATTTCTTTTAGTTTGATGGGAGCCACCAGGTGCTGCAGTAAGTATGTTTCTGAGGTAGTGTTGTCCGCCAGCCATTTAATTGCATGACTGAGCATCGACTCCTTGTGAGGCAGAGCGCTAAATGCATAAGGCATTGTGCTCTGGCTAGTGGAATTGGGAATTCTGGCTACACACTCATGGCATAGGGGATGAGAGAGCACACATAGCAGCTCTCCCTCATGGCTTCTCTCCCCACCTTGATCATATGCTGATACCACGCGTTATTAGAAACGTGGGCTGAATCAGCTAAGTAAGCATTTAGATGGTTCAAAATCCATGTCTTTGCTTTACCTGAGTCTTTTTATTTATTGTGCAGCACTGGTGACTTGCGCAGATAGGGCTTCTGTGATGTCAGGAATTGGGGTTGTGTTAACATATACTTCAGTGTGTGCATGAGATAATGCAACCTTTCGTAATGCAAAGAGGGTAAAGAGACAGAGACACCAGAATGTAAAACAAAAACAACACAATAGCACAATAGCTCTGGCTCAAGCTGCCTGTCGTGTAGAGCTGCACGATCCTGGCTCTATCCATAAACCTGACAAAAACGCTTACCAAATCTCTTAATGTTTAACATTATCATTTGTTGGGATAACCGTAACCTGAGGTGAGGCTCCTGGAATTTTAGTTGTGCAATGTATAGGACCTCCTTCTGGCAATACTGTAGCTTTGCCTTGTCTACCTTGTAATCTTTTTCTGCCAAAACTGTCAACAACTGTACCAAATCTTTTCGGCGCTGCCCCTATGTCCTGGTGCATATTAAGATGTCATCCACATATTGGATGATTGTGCTGTCTAGAAGTACATTCCCCAGGTCGACTTGCAGGACCCTGTTAAATATAGAGGGTGATTTACAAAACCCTTATGGGAGTCCTGTATGTTTTCACTTTTTATTTCTGTATAGAAACAATGTCAAGTTCTGGGATTATTCATGGAGTGGGATAGAGACGAATGCCTTCTTCAAATCTATCACTGTGAATTGAGTGGCTTCTGGTAGGATGCTTCATAATATTGTAACTGGAATCGGGAACTAATGGGAAATCCGCATCAACAATATTTTTTAAAGGGTGCAAATCCTGGATAAAACGCCACAACCCCCCTGTCACCTTCTTTTCCGGGTACAAAGCCGTGTTACATTGAGATTCGGATTGTATGGTATGATATGGTAAGTCTTTTATAACGCACCTGTACACAAGAGTTTCTAGGTGCGACAAGACAAGGGGGGGGAATCAGAAGGAGGACAAACAACAATCTTACTAGGCGTTGTGTCATTCAGATTGTGCAAGTGCAGGGAAGAGGGGAGGGGAGAAGTACCAAGGTGGGGTGGGGGCTGAGGAGAAGTGGAGGTGACTCAATAAGTGCTGCCAGAGGGTGGCTTTTAAGTGCAAAGAGAAGGGACTGTAGGGCTACAGATACAGACCCTTAAGTGCTGAGGGAGCCCGGAGGCAGTGCAAGGGCAACTGAACATGCAGAAGCCTGGGCCCGAGTTCAGGGGTAGCCAGGTGACCAGTGTGAAGAGCTATCGGGGACAATAGCAGGGGAGAGGAAGTGAGAAAGGGGAAGTGAAAAGGGAGGTCTTGAGTTGCTCCCGGAACCAGAGGTGGTTCCGCTCAAGTTTGAAAGAAGCAGAGAGGCTGTTCCAGAGGGAGGGCCCAGCCGAGGAAAGAGATCTGCCCCCCATTCTCTGCTTGGAGGTGGATGGGCAGAGAGCTCAAGCAGGAAGATGTTTAGGAAGAGGAAGTTGGAGGTAGTGCAGTCCCAGGCCCCAGAACGCATTGTGGACGATGCAAAGGGTCTTGAATTTGATTCTTGCAGCCACAGGGAGCCAGCACAGAGATGTCAGAGCTGGAGAGATACGATCCCTGGGCTTGTGGCCAAGGACAAGTCTTGCAGTCCTGTTCTGGATGAGTTGTAAAGGTCGAAGAGTAGAGACAGGCAGATTTAGAAAGAGGCGGTTGCAATAGTCCTGCCTGGAGAGGCCCAGGGCTCTAGAAACAGTGAGCTTCTGGGGAAAATGAGAAAAGGCAGAATACCTCTGAGGAGGTGCTGCTGAAAGTGTGACTTCTTAGAGATGTTGGAGATGTGAGGAAAGAAGGAAAGGGTGGAGTCAAAGATGATACCAAGGTTCTTAGCCTCACACAAAGGAGCAGGAAGAGGGCCCAGGGTGGGCGGCCAGAGAGAGAGAGAGAGGAAAGGAGGGAGCACGTGTCCCAATGAGGAGGATCTCGGTCTCATTGGCATTAAGGCAGAGATCATTGGCAGCACACAATTCCTGAATGGACAGTCTGAGAGAAGGAGCTGAGGTGATCCTGAACGAGAGTTGGGTATTGAACCGGGACAGCTGACCCAGCCCTTTAAGACGAGGTAGCATGACTTTGAGATGAATGGGGATGCAGAAGATACTCAAACATCAATAATCAAAACGACTCAGGAAGTTATGATATGATATGATTGGTTATTTATAATGCGCTTAATACCCAGAGGTTTCTAAGCGCGGACCCAGGGATCGAACCTGTGTTGCTCTGTGTCGTCTTGGTTCCAAGGCGAGCACGTTGCACTGAGCTATCCTCCCGAGTTGGCAACGTTGACTATTTTAATGTGAATAATCTAAAACAGTGTGTACAACGGACATCAATGGACGTCTCACAGCATGATCTCAACGAAGTTCATAAAAAACATGAGTTATATAGCAAAAACATGTCATTACCAATGTCAACCTACGTAATTGCTAACGCCATCTTCGCAGCAAACTTCAAAAACCTAGTGGTAAATGTGATAGGTTTAGAGGGAACATCTAGGCATACGTTCCATACTAGTCTAGGAAAGTGATAGGGTCTCTAGCATTAGGTGGGGCAACTAAGCCCTCCCCTTGAACAGGGCCCCTATAAACGACACTAAATACACAACATACCATTGGTTATACAAGCTATAAGGACCTTAACTACGTGGCCCCCTATAATTGGTTGGCACTCTTACATCCGTCAGTACTTTTCCACCTATGCTAGCAGTACGCAGGCTGGTCTCCAGGTGCTGGTGGGCTGGTCATAACCATAGCTTCCCACCAATTAGCATATCATCTATCATCATCTCAGTGGTCCTCACATCAATTAAGGCTTTGAACTTGGCCTTGGAAATGTTCTTTGCTCTGGAGAGAACGAGGGAGTAGAGGCACGCTCTGTCTCCTTGCGTAGGTGTGGTTCGTCATGATTGTCCATTTTCACACCTCCACGTGACTGAAGACAACAAATGTGCGCTCTGGTGCATTTAAATACCATTATTTAATGAACCTCTGACGTCTTCCATGTTTTCGTGCATGTCTTCTTGAACAGGAGTTTTGTTCTTTCACACAATTGTAACTAATGTCTGTTAATTTCAACCTGACACGGCCTTGGCTTCTTGGGGCTGGTCTAGGCTTGCCCTTCTGAGATTCACTCCTGTAATTCGAAAGCTTTTCTCAACGGTGCCACACTGGAAAAAGGCCTTCCTTTTCCTAGTCCAGCTCTGCTATAATGCGTAGTGGAATCATCCATAATTCACTCACTACTATATATATATATATATACACGTTGGCGCTTGCCCAAATCTATTCACTACATAGCTAGCCTCAAGAATACTTTGCTTACATTTCTTTGCATCTGTACATGTGTAAAATAACTTGATATCTTCATCATTTCTGCAGCATATGCCTCTTCATCTCAAGCTCGAGATGTCACTTATCTTTGTTACTTCCTTGATGCCTGTAGAACATCTATGTTCTCTTGTCTCTGCATCTCTTCTGGGTGCATCAGTCTTGCCATGTATGATGTCACCAATCCGCGCTTTTGCTCATTTCTGACTCTTCTTCTGGGATTTCATTCAAATGACCATCATACTGTCTTGTATGCAAGTATGGCTTTCTTAATGGGAACCTTGCTTCCAGGATTCTCCTTGGTATTGGTATTTTCACTGGTACTGCACATACTTCACACTCTGGTTCCCAACATATAGGCAATATGGGCGAAATGCTTGAGGTGGGGGTACTTGGCTCCTTCTCTACAGTATCCACATAATACTGAACATAAGAACAGAATGTAGTGATGCAGTGGGCCAGAGGTGCCAGGTAGTGGTTGAATAGCCAGGGAGAAAGGTTAGACCCCTGGGGAAAACCACAAGTAGAGAGATAGATAGTAGAGAGGAAAGGCCCCAGTTGGACCTCGCATGGCTGGTTAGTGAGAAAGGAGGTCAACCAGGGCAGGGCCTGACCAGTGATACCCAAGTTGTCACAGAGGCAATTGAGCAGGATGGCAGGGTTGACCGTGTAAAAGCCAGAGGATAGATCGAGGAGAATGAGGACAGAAGGAAGATTAGAGTCAAGATTAGAGAGCAAGTCTACATGAGTGTTCAGGAGAGCAGTTTCCGTGCTTCTGGCAGCTCTGAAGCCAGACTGGCAGTCGTGGAGACACAACCAACAGATTCAGTATGCAGATTAAGCTGGAAGAAGGCCAGCTTTTCCATGAGTTTGCCCAGGAAAGTAGTGATGAGGATCGGATGATAGTTAGCCAGAGAGGAAGGATTGGCAGAGAGATTCTTAAGAAGGGGGTGCACAAGGGAGTGCTTTAAGGGGAAGGGAAAGGGGCCATTGACAAAGGAGTGATTGCAGAAATCGGCCAAGGTTGGAGCCAGGGTGTTGATGTGGTCCTTGATGGTTCTGGATGAGCAGGGGAAAAACTGCTTTGATGAGACCATCATAGATCGGACTTGTCTAGAAACATTGTCAGGGGTGAACAGGGTAAAGGAGGAGAAAGGAGCAGGGGACATGGCCTAAGACGGGCCAGGGGTGGCAGAGGAGGAGAAAGAGGAGGTATGGGAAGAGAGAGTGGACAGGATGTCCTGCGTTTTAGTGGTGAAAGGAGAAGCCAGGGTCATGCAGAGGGCCTGAGAGGGAACAGGAGAGGTAGAGAGTGCAGCAGGATTGGCTAGCTCCTTGCAGATTTCGAAAAGTTCAGCCGAGTTGTTAGGTGCCGCAGAGACATGGGCTTGGATGTAGGCTCTCCTCTTAGAGAGGATAAAGAGTCTGTACTGCCTTTGGAGCAGTCCTCGGGCCAGTTTGTCAGAGGGTGCACCTGATGCCCTTGACTTCCTCTCAGCCGCCCTTCACTTGCGTTTAAGGGTGGCGAGGTTGGAATTGTACCAAGAGTTGCACTTGGAAAAGGCTTCAAGTGGATCCTTATGACAGGGACAAGGACGTCAAGAGTGTAAGAGATAGAGAGATGAAGGTTAGAGAGGGCTGTGTCAGAGTGTGAGTCAGCCAAAGGTGTAGGAGGAGGAGAGAAAGCAGCAGCAAAAGCCTCCACTGAGACACGATTCATGGGTCGGATGACCAAGAAAGTAGGTGGCTGTCACGATCCATGCCTCTGACCCCCTCAGGTGTAACAGCCCCCTGGCAGTAGTGGGGCTAAAGCCCTTCACACTGGCCCCAAGGGCCTTAAAACTCCATCAGAAACATACATGGAGTCAGTCCTGGCGCCTTTGGTGGCAGGCTCATTATCAGGAATAAAGCAATACCAGTTTTGGACCTTAATCCAACATGGAGGCCTATTACACAGCTCAGTCCTTTAGAACCAAGCCATGCGATCTAGTGTTTTGTGTGTGGCTGGGCCTGGAACTACTTGGCATGAAACTACTTTACCTGGGCTATTTAAACCACACCCAAACAGCAGAACACGCTTCGCATTATTCTGCACTCCTGCAGCGTAACGCTCACTGTGTCCAGCTCCTGCTCATCTGCTATTTCACCGCAACCTGCAAGGGAGAAGGAACAAGGTCAGCATTAACAAAGCACTTACCTGGGCAAGCAGCGCTTCGGTCGCTCATCACTCTCAAACATCACTGCAACCTGTACAAAGAAGGGAAGAGAACACAGGTTAGCAATTAACATCAATAAACAGTGCAGCGCTCCGCGCATCAATAACTCACATGGTCTTCGCCATCAGCGCGGCAACTCCGAGATTGCAACCATCCCTGTGAAAACAAAAAGACATTGTTAGGGTACAGCATAGTGGAGCAGGATGCCGAGAATACAGAGAAAACGGAGGTAAAGAAAGAGACAGAAGAAAGACGGAAAATGCATTATAACTCACCTGGAAGACAGCAAGCAGAGTCGGAGTCACAGCCGGTATGGACCAGACATAAGGGCACACGGACCAGTGAAGCAACTAGGTCCATGGAACGCCCACACCAACCACGCGCCCCTGCACAGAGACGCAGGACGGAGAGTTCAACGAACAAAAACCTAAGTTGAGCAATAACCCCAAGGGAGGGGATTTGGAGCAGAGGGAGGTGGGAGTCTACCCATCGCAGAACCAGTATCTTAACCCTCCATTCTCCTGTTATAGGCGCTACCCAACGTCTGGCACTTAACCAAACAGAGAGGGGTCCGGGATAGCTCTTAGACCTCCATCCAGTATCGTGTGGCACCCCCGTGGATACCAGGTCAGCGTAACAGAACGCAAATCCTCAATTAAAAACATCCACCTGGGCGTCATGGAAACATCAGAGACTGACCAACTAGCCCAGTTACTGGAGAATTACGGGCCGAAGTGCACTACGCCCAGCAAGAAACCAACACCCTTAGGAGGGAGTTGATTGTCACCAAGGACCGCACCAATGAATTAGCCTGACAATTGCTCCAAATACAGGCTGGGCAGGCTCCGTTGCCAGGAAGTATTCCGTCGGTTCCAGCCACATCTGTCAATCCAGTGCAGGTGGTCCTCCCTGGGGCAGTTCCTTTGGCCCCACCGGAACGTTTTACGGGGGACCCAAGAAAATATGCAGTATTCATGAACCAGCGCCGCCTCCATTTTCTTTGTAGACCCGGAGCCTTTCCTAACGATCAGTTGTGGGTTGCCTTAGTTCTGCCATATCTGAGTGGCAGTGCCGCAGATTGGTCCATACCGTTAGTAAGCCAGGATGACCCACTCCTGCAGGATTTCAGGGGGTTTCAACAGGAGATGGAGAAGCTGTTCGCCCGACATACCCAGGGCCAAGCTCTGGATAACGAACTTCTGTCCCTCCGCCAAGGCAGCCAAGATTTGTTAACATATATCCCCACTTTTAACAGGCTTGTCGTTGAAACTGGGAGGAGAAACAAACAACGTTATTCCATCGAGGATTACGGGGGGAATTGAAAGACGTCCTAGCTCAGGTGGTAAACCCGCCAAAAGACTGTGCAGAGTTCATCAACCTAGTGGTGCAACTAGACCACAGGCTGCAAAATAGAAGGACAGATCGAGCCAGAATGGAGAATTGGACTGTGTATGTACACTCAAAGGAGAACATTCTGCGTTCATCAGAAAACACTTTGGATCCCATGCAAATTGGGGGGGTACGGAGCTCATTAACCCGAAGGTCGAAAGGGACAAAAGGAGAAAACAGCAATTATGCCTGTACTGCGGGAAATCAGGTCATTTCCTCAGAGAATGTCCCGTAAAACCCCCTACGAGAACAATTGGAGCTACAGAGAAAGATGGAGGAGAACAAGAGTTGGAACAAGAGTTGGAAATCTGCCAGGCCCTGCAAGCATAGAGGTCCGTTTGTCGAGCGAAGGAAAAGAGCAGAGACCTCACACCTTGCCCTGTCTGTGATTTTGATCAGTCACCAACAACCGTCTCGGATGCATGCTGTGGAGGCATACATAGACAGTGGAGCCGTTGGTAACTACATAGACCAGAGCCTGGCAACGAAGATGGGGCTTCCCCTCTGTCAGAAAACGACAACTGAGAAGGTCACCACTGTCGATGGCACAGAGGTAGCTTCTGGTCCTGTAACTCAATGCACAGCAGAATTGACCCTTCTGTGCCAAGACGGACATCGGGAAGCCATTGCCTTTGACCTTATCAAGGCCCCTCAGTTCCGGGTGATTCTAGGGATGCAGTGGTTGGTGGCTCACAATCCTAACATCGACTGGTGAGCAAAAAAATTAGCCTTCTCCAATGAGTGTGCTCATGCGTGCTACCAAGTGGAAATGCCAAGGTCTGACCCAATGACACCTGCCCAATATAAAGAGGCGTTGGTACTAGGTGTAACAAGTATACTACCAAGCAAATACCACGATTTCCAAGACGTTTTCCAAAAAGAACAGGCTAATACCTTACCCCCTCACAGGCCCTATGACTGTCAGATTGACCTTGTACCTGGTGCACAAATCCCATGTAGTCGAATGTATGCACTCACCGAACCTGAAAATCTCCACTTGAAATCATATCTGGACCAATACCTGGCAAACGGTTTTATCCGCCCGTCCAAATCCCCGGCAGCCTCGCCCCTATTATTCGTACCCAAGAAGGAGGGGGACTTCAGAACATGCATCGACTACCGCGCACTAAACCAGGTAACAGTTAAAAACCGTTATCCTCTACCCCTTATCCCAGAACTGCTAGACCAAGTCAAGGATGCCCAAATTTACACCAAATTGGACCTTAGGGGGGCATACCATCTCGTGCATGTAAAGAAAGGAGACAAACGGAAGACCGCCTTTCATACTAAGTATGAGTTGTACGAATATCAGGTGATGCCCTTTGGGCTTTGCAAAGCTCCCGCTGCGCTCCAGTACTTCATGAACAATGTACTACCGGAATTGATCGACGTATGTGCCCTAGTTTACATCGACGACATCCTGGTGTACTCCTCTTCTAAACAGGACCATGTCAAGGCACTTTCGCTCTGTCCTTGCAAAACTCCGACAGCACCAGCTACACACCAAACATGAAAAATGCTCCTACCATGTCACCGAAGTCGAGTTCCTTGGTTTTGCTCTCACTCCCAGAGGCGTCTGGATGGATATGCACAAAGTAGATGCCATCCTTAGCTGGCCATCACTGTCTTCAGTCAAGGGTGTCCAATGTATGCTCGGCTTTGCGAACTTTTATCGCCGATTCATCCCGGGTTTCTCCCATATTGTGCACCCGATCAATTTTTTATTACGAAAAAACAACAAACTGTTCCAATGGACAGAAGAGGTGGAAAAGGCCTTCCAGGAACTCAAGAAAAGATTCACCTCAGCCCCGGTGCTACAACACCCCCTCCCAGATCTCCCATATGTAGTGGAAACAGATGCCTCCAGCATGGCAATGGGGGCTGTTCTTTTCCAAAGAGATCCCGAAACAGGCCAGTTACATCCCGAGCCTTTTGGTCACGAAAATGTACTACACCTTAACTTAACTATGCAATAACAGACAAGGAACTCCTAGCGATCAAGGCAGCCTTTAAGGCTTGGCGGCATTACCTCCTAGGCGCCAGACATACCATCAGAGTACTCACCGACCATCACAACCTACAATACCTCAAGACGGCAAAGGCTCAATCATCCCGTCAACTCTGATGGGCTTTATTCTTTGCAGAATATGATTAGATAATCACGTACCGACCTGGAGTCCAGAGCGGAAAAGCCGACGCCCTATCCCGCATGGGTATTGATGAGAATGCATATTCAACCCCAGACCCGGTGACCATTATTCCAGGTGGCAAACTACTAGGACTTACAACAACATTATCTCTGGACGAACTCCAAAAGGAAATTCGGCTCCTAATGAACACCGAGGCTCTACAAGACTGGACCACTCAAGGTGAACATTACACAACAAAGAACCAACTCCCGTATTTCAGAGAGCATTTATATCTACCGGATAAGGCACTACAAGAACAAGTTATTCTGGTTCTCACGACCCCCTGATAGAAGGACATCCAGGAATTGCCAAGACCCTAGCCAAGGTGAAAAGAAATTATTGGTGGCCGACCTGGCAAAAGGACATTACGCAGTTTATCCCGTCACGTGGCATTTGTACACAGAATAAATCCCAGAAACAAAGACCCGCGGGCCTTCTTCAACCCCTGGAAATTCCACCTGCACCTTGTACACACTCTCCCTCGATTTCATCACAGATCTGCCTCCCTGTCAAGGGTTCAACACTATCCTAGTGGTTGTTGACTTATTCTCTAAAATGGCCCATTTAATTCCGCTTAAGGGTTTACCAAATGCGCGCAGTCTGGCAAAGGTGTTTTTAAAGCAAATTGTACAATTACATGGTTTCCCCTCCGTCCTGATTTCTAACCGAGGGAGTCAGTTCATGTCTAACTTCTGGAGGAAGAGTTGTGCAATTGCCCAAATCAATATTCGTCTGTCCACTAGTCACCATCCCAAAAACTGTTGGCCAAACAGAGCGGACAAATCAGACACTAGAGCAATACCTATGTGTGGCTGAGCCTGGAACTACTTGGCCTGGGCTATTTAAACCACACCGAAACACAGAACACGCTTCGCGTTATTCTGCACTCCTGCAGCGTAACGCTCACAGTGTCCAGCTCCTGCTCATCTGCTATTTGCGCCATGACTGCCACCAGTAACGGGTCCGGCACTGGGCTAGTTCAATGGGGACTTAGCGGTGTAGTCCAACCTTTGCGGGACCGGTAAGTCCCCATTGAATATGCCATTCTCTATTCCCATTTGAGCCCCCATATGGCTCAATGGGAATGGGGAGGGCGCAAATAACGGGCTTGCGTATGTCAACTATCCCTTGCTCAGTAAATGGGATGGTCATGTTGAGTTTACTTATCATGTCCCTTCCCATTTTGTTAACTGGCGTCTGGTGGGAATATAACAGTGGCATTGTAAGTTCATGCTCCCTAATGGAAATTGGCCATTCATCAGTAAAAGGAACCAAATCCATAGCCCCAGAGAAGCCTTCAGCATTCATGGCAACACCTGACATCGGAAAGCTCCCCTCTCTAATACAGGATCTAGTCGCCCCCCGTATCTACAAGAAAAGAAAACATTTTGTCACATATGGTTACCCCTACACATGGTTCCGTGTTTCGGGTTGGGTGTAACAGATAGGATTGAACACATCAAGTCTGTCTGTGGGCTATCCTATTCCGAGTATAAAGTAATTCCTGTCCCCATGAAAGGATCCCCTCCCATTATGGTCGCTCCCCCTTGTCTCTGTGTGGGGGTTTGCATTGCAGTGTCTGCGTGTCTCATCGCAACAGTGTTCTTCTGTGCCAGTGCTTGCAAGGTTGCTTGTGATGATTGGGAGTACACCCAAGCATGCGATGTGTACGTCATGGGCTGTTGTGACTGTAATGGTGTATGCTGTGGTGGGGTCATTTGCGGCGCATAGGTCTGCGCCGGTGTGTGATCTTGGGTATAATAGTCAGGTTGCCTCGTATTGTGTGTTGGTAGGTGTTAGAAAGGATTTTTAAACTCTGCGCTGGTGAACAGATGTTTAGGAGGCCACCTTTGTTAGTGAAACAGGGGACACTTCTGCAAAGGTAGCCTGGATACTTCAAAGTACCTTGGAGAGCAGCCAAGGCTAAGTCGCAGGAGTAGTGGGGGTGATCTGAGGTCTTGGATGTGCACACACAGTATGACAACAGGAATTACCTCTAGACAGTAGTATATAGAAAAATATACAATTTATCAGGCCCAGAACAAGCACAAGTGAATGATGGAAAACACAGTAATATCACATCACTACTTAAACACACACTATGTTAAATAGATGTACAATCACCAAAACCTGTCAGGAGGAAAAGCAGACAAACTTTAATACATTGACCAACTCCAGAGATGAGTTTCCCCAATGTAAAAAGTCCAGCCCTACCAAGATTGGAGCCTCGTGCTCAGTGTCAAGTTTGTGCGTAAACGCGCTTGGTGATGCGTATAGCTTACAAAGGACAATATTCAATTTGAAAGAAAAGTTAGCAAAACATTCTGGAGTGTGGAAATTCAGTTCCGAGAGACAGAGGAGGATATGCTGCTGAGAACAGAGCTGTCCCCAACTTTCAGATGACTTTAGGAACAAGAGCCACCCAAGCCAAGGCAAGGACCACAAGGGATCCTTTGTGCATACAAACTGGTTGGATGAACTAGAGGCCACCGGTAAGTGGTATGATTACTCACTGCCCTTAGCTCAAGCCGGGTCCAAATTTGGCAGGCTTGGAGATGGTTGCCTGAAGCACGAAATCCCCTCCTGGATTAATCTTTAAAGTGCACAGGCGCTGGGGTTGCGGATGCGGGTCCAATTTACAACTGGAGCTGGATCTCTCGTCACAAATGTAGGACAAAGAAAGCACTGATGCAGCTGGTCTCAGGACACTTGAAGAAAGGCAGCAAAGTCAGCAGCAGTGATCACCACTGTGGCACAGTGATACAGGGGCACCCAAGTCTCATGGTCTGACTCACAATCCTCTCTCGTGGCCCAAAGCAGCTGGGTCAACGAAATTTGGCAAGGAGATGCTTTGCAGTGCAAATTAGGATTTCCCCAAAGCTCCAGACAAAACTCAATGTAGAAATGCTCCAACACAGGTGCCAGGGTAAAAGCTGGCCAGTCCACTGGAGGGCCCAGGAAAACCTCAGAGAAGGCTTGTTTGCAGGGCAACAAGTAGGCATCGAGCGTGATTGGTCCCACCATTCTAAAGAGATTGAAGCACCTTTGCAGATCTTCAGAGATCGAGCACCATGCAGGACTCTACCAGAACAACAGCGGGCTCAGGGTGCCAAACCTTGTCTGTGCGGTTACGGATAGTCTTTGGATCTGTTTCACTTCTCTGGATACTTGGCTCTGTGTATAGACAGATTCAGGCCTATGGGTGATCGCCGGTCTGCATTCAGGACCCCTCCTAATATCCCAAAGTGCAGGTAGTGCTTGCACACAGCTGGCCAATGAGGAGATCTGTCCTACTCATGCACACCAGCAGTGGTCCAATCAGGGACCACTGCAGCTCTCATGCTCTGGCGCACACCAGACATCCTGTCACTAGTAGTGTGGATTGGGACCAGACAGTCCAAGCCCACTTCCTGGTTACCCACTGTTAGGCAGAATCCTGTGCAGTTCCCTTAGGGAGCACTACAGAAGATTAAGACTACAGGTGAGAGCAATAAATCCCCTTTGGTATCAGTCTGTACCACAAAGATTTAGTTGGTAGCTGTGGCTGAGCAGTCAGACTTATCCCAAGAGGGATATGAGCAGTATTCAGGGTTTACACAATAGGCCTTCAGTACTATGGAACAAGGAAACACTGACCAAAGCTTTGTAGTAAAAAAGAATATATATATTTATTTTATACACTTCTAGTTAAACACATCTATCACAGTTCTTGAGCAAGTTAAATTCGGTCAAAGAAAGTATACACAACTCCTTAGTTCAATTGTAGACAAGTTTGAGCAAGAGTGAAAACTGAGCAAAATGGCACAGTGAAAACCAAACACAAATGGCACTCTAGCAATTTCTCACAAGGGAGGGAAAGCACAAGTTATACAGAGATATCTTCTTACACAACCTAGCAACACTTCCCACAAGTTTGTGAACCAGTTTAAGCAAGGCAGTACATCAGTATAGAATATACTTAAATGAAAACTGAGCAAAATGGCATTTCACAAGGTTTAAAAGTGGGGAGAAAAGGGTGGTTAGAAGAAGTAGGTGCACCAACACAGTTCTAGTTTAGAAGAAATCTAGAGAAGGCAGTTTTAACAAATTTAGCCAGAGTCAGTAGGCCTGTGCCAGAGTCAGCCAGGAGCAAAATTTTCTTGTAGCTGCAGTCAAGTCTTTGGTTAACGATTTTGAAAAGGTGGATGCAGAAGGTGAAAGACAATGTTAAGAGAGAGGGGCGGCCAACCCAACAGGTAGGTAAAGGATTTAAAACACCTTTAGCTCTACCACGCAGGAAGGACGGCCTGGCGGAACAATGTACCTTTAAAATGAAGAAGTGGCTCCTGCGGTGGCGGTTGTTCCTGGTAGTTCCTGCAGCTCGGGGGATCAAGCAGAGGAAGAGAGGCTCTCGTCGTAGAGGAAGGTTCGAGTTACTCCACTACCCAGGGATGAAACCAGCCGCGGTGCTGCCCGACGAATAAAAGGTATGCTCCTTTAAATCGCGGTCCGGGTGGACTGGTGCCTGGCTATCTGCCTCTGAGTGCAGGGTACCGGCGATTCGACCAAGACAGGTCCGGGAGGGCAATTGGCAAACTGGTTGGCCCCACCAACTCAACGGAAGAAGGCTCTTTCAGATGAAGATCTTCTCTCGTCGTGTGGAGAAAAGTGGTGAGACGCTGCAGCAGGGCTTCACCGGTAGTTCAGTCGTTGCAGATGTCTTTGGCTTCTCTCCTCTTTGGCTTCTTAGTTCCAATGGCGACGTCTTGCTCTTCCAGTCCTCAGGACCCTGCTTTTATGCAAAAAGATCCCCATTCATACAGCCTAGCTGTCACTCACACAGTGGAGTGGTCATCTTGGCGGGAGACACTACAGCCTATCAGGATAGAGTGCGACATGGGTTGCTGAGGCAACCCTGTCCAGGGGTCCTACTCCCCTTTCCACACAATGGACCCACCCCAGACTGAGTGGTGCCGAAAGGAGGACTTCTTGGCAGAAGCCCGCCAAAAGGATGAACAAAGGATCCCCGACCTGGGTTAGGAGTTTAGAGAAAGACACGAGAAAGAAGTTATATTAAAGTTCTGGCAATTAAAACCTACCGGAGTAAAGTTAATATAAAAATACACCGGCAGTATGTTAGAGGCTGTCAGAAAATGTGGTAGCCTCGAACAATGGGAAAATCCCATAGGAAAATATTTGCGGTCAAATATTTACGGTAGTAACCACTGCCACCAGCCAGAAACTTTTGAGAGAAGGACTGTACGGTACCCTCTCGAAAATGAACATAAGGGAAAAACTATTAACCCTTTTCAGTACCTCCATAGTAAGATGGGTTGTACTGGTTTAGTTCATATAAATTGACTAGTAAAGTCAATTGGGACTTCACATGCCCTGGGAGACAGTAGTCCGTCCCAGGGTATGGAGTCTATGTTTGGGGGTCGTTACGACACCCCTGTGTCACTGCACGGAGGGTGCTGTGTAACACATGTTAATAAAGATGGTTCCTATGGAAGTGAGAAAAACCCCATAGACATTAAACACAAAAATAGCCTAGAACACACATAGCAAAAATGCCTAAGAGTGGGAAAAAGAGTCTCACTCTTAGCAGGAGAAAAAAACAAACCCTTCAAATCCAGCAAAGCTGCTGGGGGACTCTATAGGTAAGAGAAATTAGACATAGAATGAGAATTCTCCCTAACACCCGCACATGTGACATTCATAGCCTGCGAAAAGCGCCGGCTTTCGCAGGTGAATGCATGCCCAAATAAGAACTCCCAAGGTCACAAATACCAGGAGGAAGGCCAACGGATGAAATGGCGAAAGGAGAAGATAAAAGACCTTGTGGCACGGCCATAACGGACACTAGCCACAGTCATGAGCCACATATGGTAAGAGTGGTATGGCTCAGTAAAAAATAATAAAATATAGGATAACGCTTCTGCTGCCACAACTCTACTCCTAGGCACATTGTCCAGTTAGCAAAAAATCCATAAGGGATGTCTATGGACTGAAAACGCAAGAACCCCAGTGCGCTGTACAGTAATGTGCTTTGTGCACTGAAATACAGTTGCCAAAACTTGCAACAAGGTCATAAGACTAAGAGAAACAAAGTTTCTCAGTACTGTGAGAAACCAGAAGGTGTCTCACCCACTAGTCCCCAGGGATCCGTCATCCAGGTGGCCAGGACACGGCCATTGCTTTTGGTTCCAGCTCCTGGGGGTGGACCAATGTGGGAGGATCACCTGGGTGAGGGGTCTTCAGGGAGTGTGAGTGGGACGTCGGATGGTGAGACACGGTATCCCTTTCCTTGTAACACCTTTACCCCATCCTACCTGGTAGGATATTTAGGAACTCTACAACCCCCCTTTTACAACATGAAAAACACTTTCTCACTGACAGCCTGAGGGAAAACAGACTAACACCCGAGCCATATACCTGACATGTCCCAATACCATGGTCAGGCAAGATCAAGCACCCACACCTGACTTCCATTACACTTCCCCATTCGGATAAAAGGCGCAGCATGAGAGCACACTCTGAGTGAGGAAAAACACATGAGGAAACATCAATTCCAAGATGGCAGTTTAACGAGAGAAGAAAGATGGCAAAGCAGAAGGGGATCGCAAGGAGGGAAGTTCCCTTGATCTTTTCGACAAGGAACCGTTATTTACAAGTGCCCTCGAGATTGGAAAGCGTAAGACCAGGAAAACTGGCTGACAAATCCTACATCGTGTGCCAGAGGTCACATTGATAATCAAAGCGGGGGGAATCACCAGCCGCTGTATTACCGCCCTTGGCTCCATGAACAAAGCAGCGTCAGTAAAATCCACACAGCCAGTGAGTTGGGGAAACCGATAAAAGACTGACCTCTGCTGAAGTCAAGGTTGCAAGCAGCAACATTGTATGGCAAGCGCTGGAATGAGCATTGTTTGAAATACATATGATAAAGGATGCAAGTAAAGGTGAACTGCTGATGAGTGATTGAACTTTTAAATCAAGATACAATACCTTTGACAGAGTGGCCCAGCTCCGTGTATGTGTTCAATCGAAGGTCTCTGTAAGGTATCCAGCTGAAAGTGAAGGAGTTGTAGAGAATTTGGAAACAAAGTGTTCCTTCAATGGGTCAAGCTAAATCCAGCGCACAGTTGAATGTCTTAGATGTTGATACAGTAAAGAAAGTTTGTGGCAAAGTAGATAAAGTTGTTGGGAGCCCAGCAGAGGGAGATCAGTTGAAAGCCTTGTGTTAAAGTGGGTCTGAGCCCGGTGGAGGGGCGATGGGATTGAAGCGACAATCACCCGAGACAGTTTTTTGTAAAAGTGAGTCTGGGCCCTATGGAGGCAGACCCAGGGTGAATAGAAAAACACACGTGAATTGGTACTTGTGAAATCCTAGGAAGGGAGTGTGCCGCCTTGTCCCATGCTGAAAATGTGGGGATGGGAAGCCAACGGCTTGAATATCCTGACATATCATTTCTTGAACACTTTTCTTTTGCATAATATTGTTTCCCACACTATTTATATTTAGAAGTAAGAATTGGCGACAGGTTTATTAGTATAGGACCTTTTATTTTGACAAAACATCACTAGGACTGCATTATTATTATTTGATGGTCGCAGCTTGCTCCCATCTTTAGATTTAGGATTAGATAGACATTTTTCAAACCCAATTAAAGTTCAATAAACACCCTTGAACTGTGATCAGTTGTGTCTGTCTTACTGTTTAATACCATGCGTTCCTTACAGAAGGCAGAGTGACTAGAAAAAGATACTATTTCTTTATGAACCCCCAGTTTATTTTTTATAGCTAAACCCGAAAAAAAATATTAATAAAAAAACACATTTGTTTTTTTTCCACATTTTTTTTTTCGATATTATTGTTTTCGACTTTTTGCAGTCGACATTATGACTGCGCACCATATAAATATATATATATATATATATATATATATATATATATTTCCAATACTTTCACTCCGACTCACGGAGTGATATTGAGCCGCACTCACGGAGTGGGATTCCGAATGCAGGCTCCCAGCTCAAAACCACAGACTGCACCAGTATCCAAAATGGAGTAAAAAATGTTGAGCTTTATTTATCAAAAATTCAGTTTAAAAACAATTTCATTCAAAAAACCTCCATCCCACGCCCCGCCTGACAAAGGCGCTCCACAGATGATGCGTTTCTCTACGCCTTGTAGCTTGGACACATGATCTGGTTTACATTCTAGACACTCCTTTATTCCATTCCCCCTCCCACCACGTGGTGAGCATAGAAACAAACAAGGGACTCATTCGAAACCCCACAGGTAAATCGGTGCTTGCTTTTCAGACATTTTCCACTACCATATGGTTACATTGGCAACAATATTATTCCTCCTAGTATTTAATTAATTTATGTACATCTGCATTGTCAAATGCCCGATACATCCGCAACCATGATGGCCAAAATTACTAGAAATTCAGATTAACATCTTATCTGTATATATATATATATATATATATATATATATATATTTTAAATAATAAAGGACACTTTGACTGCACGGTACACAAGCCTGTGTGTGGATTTATTGGAGACATCCAGCCTTTCGCTTTCATCATAGCCGGAGTGCCGATGTAACCCGGATTGGTTTCCAGTCCTTTTTTTACATATGTATATATATATATATATATATATATATATATATATATATATATATATATATATATATATTACACAGCCACGGTAGTGGCTGTGTAGTTATGGTTAAGTTGCTGTTTCCATAGGAAGAGCACTTTTTGGGCGACTTATAACTTTGCTCCCCCTAGACGAATCCACACCAAACTTTGCAAAACAACTATATGGGCCACTCTGAATTATTTTGCAATGTTTGGTGATGTTTGGTCCAGGGGGGAAAAAGTTATAGGGGGGTCCCAAAACATCTTTTTTTCCCATAGACTGAATGGGGGAAAAACTTTGCGCACGCCTCCGGCCCAAACCGCTGGATGGATTTTCACCAAATTTGCGGCAGGAGCTTGGTCCCAAAAGCGTGCTTTTGTAAATTTGTTGCCAATCTGTCCAGTAGTTTTCTTTAAAACAACCAAAAAGTATGTCTCAAAAAATTTGTGATATCTATGTCCGCTCCACGGTCACACTTCCTTGTTCGCTCCGCGGACAAGATACCGATTGGCTAATCCGTAGCGTCATGTCCGCGGACATGTGACGCATTCACTGATTGGATGTTGAACAGCGTGAAGTGCGTCAGATTGTTTTGCTGCGCCCGCCATCTTTCATTCGTGTTTTGGTGTACGCGGACATCGCCGCTAACACATATAAAACACCACAACATTGCACTTGTTAAATTTATGAAATACTGTCTCAGAAGGTGAGGGTTAATGAGGCTGGGATGGGATGTGGCAGCAGGAAGTCGAAAAGTGGTGTTTTCTTGTCACCAAAGTCATACGGTAAATTGGAAGTTGCTGCTCAATATAGTGTCCGTTAAGTACAGGCGAAGAATTACTGTGTCTGTGTTACAATGTATTTAAAATATTGCAGTCATACTGGCATCCTAGAGTTTGAAATATGAGGCAGCCACCTGCACTGTTTGATGGAAACAGCGAGTCTGCAAGTGTATGGGAGTACGAGTTCTCATGAATGCATTGAGACATGTTGTTGCAAAGTCAGAATGTATTTGCATTCTGAGTGAAGGTCCCTTGCTTTGCTTTTTTGGTTGCGAGCTCAGTAGGCCCACGCATCCGACTGAACCCATAAGGGTCAATTGTTTTTTTTACCTTGAGCCAAAGGGAAAATTCAGTAAGAATGCAGGGACTGAAAGTTTGCAAAAAATACCATTTGATAAGGTTATGTATTCAAAATGTTTGTAAGGCACATGTAATATCACTTCAAGAATATTCTTTGGTGCAAGTACAATGCTGTCTTTATTCACGAAGACAATGGAGACGGTGAATGTCGTGTAAATTTAATTTTGACGACTCTACACCGGAACGAGATTTAATTTTTTATTACCAGAACATTAATTTTGGCAATGTAACTGAAGTACTATCTTTCTGTGTAGTTGTAATTTTTTTTACTTATGGAGAGTGCAGATTCTCGCCATGTGTAGGCTAGCACTAGATTCACCCATGTTCAACGCTATTTCTTTAAAATGTCATGTATGACCACATCGATTTGTGTATCAGTTTCCACGTTCTTTTTGTCTTTTTTGAAATCACGAGATTTAATTTTTTATTACCTGAATATTAATTTTTGCAATGTAACTTAAGTACTATCTTTCTGTATAGTTGTCATTTTTTTTTTGTTATGGAGAGAGTGTAGATTCTCGTCGTTTGTAGGCTATCACTAGATTCACCCATGTTCAACGCTAATATTTCTTTAAAATGTCATGTATGACCACATCGATTTGTGTATCAGTTTCCACGTTCTTTTTGTCTTTTTTTAAATTGTTTGCTAAAGGTTGGGCATTGATACGTATTTTCTGTTATGTTTTCCGAACAGCTACATCCTGCCTTACTGTGATTGCCATGGATTCCAGATGCCAAGTGATGGATTTTTTGCACGCCAGATGCATGTACTCGTGACCGCCTGCCTAACTGTCACTGTTTTGTGGGACGATCGCGCGGGACCCATTTGTCCGTATGCTGCAGTGGCCATTAGGAGTAACATACCATCTTTTATGGTGGTCTAGGCTGAAGTTCATGCCGACGTCTTGGAAATCACTGTGCGACCGAAGCAGTTGCTTTATCGAAAACAAATACTTTGTATATGGGAAAAGAACAACATGTGCCTCACGATTTACATTTTTGATGACGACCGAAGAAACCAAGTTAATATTTGATTGAAAATGGGAATAGTCGGATGGTCTCGGACAGTTCATTGTGAAATAAAAGTACTTTACAAACTCTAAAATGTTAATGTTTTCTTTTAAAAAACAGTTTCTTATTTCAAAATGTGACGCCGTGTGTTCATTTTCATGTTCTGCGTCACAGCGCGTAGGTGCTTATGGTTGCATTTGGCTACGCTAGAGAGGAACGAGATCCAAAAAAGGTGTAGAATATCATTAGGGTTGGTTATGTGACGAGATGTGGGAGTGCTTTTGTATTAGACAAGTATCGTAATGTAGTTAAAAACATAGCGGTATACGTTTACTGACTGAGGGGTAGGCTGTGGCCATGGGGAGTGGGCAGAATGTCGGGGTCATGGTATAAGGTCATGATCCACACAATGTGGCTACTGACCATGACCAGAAGGGAGAAAAGATAGGATTACAGTGGCCATGTCCACCTGGGACTGGCTTTGTGGTAAAGTTGTTCGACATTAGGATACATATGAAAGGGAAGAAAAAAGTGCTTGTGGTAATATGTTAACAGGGTTTCCTTTTTGCTTTTTGCAAGCTGCCATGGAAAGCGAAGAGGGGCCCTGTATGGAACAACTGCCTTCCCTTTCTATGGTGGCCATCTTGGAAAATTATTTTGTTTTCTAATCCGGGACACAACAGGCGTCCCGGATTAGGATGAAAAATCCTCTTTTTTAGTAGCACGGGTTACTGCTTTGGAAATCTAGATTGTTAATGGCATTCATCCCCCATTTTATGGGTGGAAGGGGGGTAATGATCCAGAGATCGCGTTATGCACTCTCGCTTCGATTGGGCTGATAACTTGGCCTGCTAGCCCTTTATTCACCGTTCCAGTCGCTGGAATGGAGGATGAACCCTACAATATTCCCACTAGCATAACGTAAACTGCAAATGGAAATGTTGGAAAATCTTATTGCGTCTATGTACTTTACTGAGAAATATAAAGTAGATGGAGTCTATGCGATTTTTTTTATTTATATTTTTAAACTGTGAAAGGTGGTTCTTAAAGGAACATTTCATTTGTTTACGGATGGCTTTTTTTTTTGGAAGGGCAGCTAAGAAGGAAAGTTGCAGACGGAAATGAGCAAAGAGGCACCAAACAGTAATATGGAGGGGTAGGTGGACGGGGGAATATGTTGTGCGTGTGTTATTTGTAAGGTAGGGGCAGTGTTTCTCATGCTCCTTTATTACAGCAGTGGTGCTGTTTCTTGGGGAGGACGGATGGCCTTAGCTCATGTTTTCAGATAAAAAGTACTTTTGCTAAAAGTATGTACTGTGTACTACTTTGTTAATGGCTGAGTACGAATAGGTGTTGGAGCTGTACAAGGGAAATGTTGAAGTTGCAAGTTCCTACATCAGTAAAAAATGTAGTTCCACACTGTCCACGAGGCATAGATCTTATTGTTAAGTGTGTACAGATTCTCGGACACGTCACCGTGCTGTGCGCCAGCATATGGTCATGTGGCATTCTCCGGAAGGTGTGCAATGAAGTCAGATGTTAGTTTACATTATGGTTACGTGCCACTACTAGAAACCTATGAACCTCAGTAAAAAAACTTTGTTAAAGGGACGTTATGGTTAAGTTGCGCTACTAAAAACCTGTCAAATTCAGTAAAACAAATGTTGTTAACGGGACGTTATGGTTCGATGTAAAACTGAAAAACCCTTGAAATTCACCAGTTATGGTAAACTAAGCAACCATAACTTGAGCCACCACTGTGCACTGCTAAGACTAACACCCAGGACATCAAAGATGACATCTCAAATGTCATTGATGACATCACTGATGACATCACATGTACATTTACTTTTCATGAAAACTCTGTAGAAGGTATTCTTATTATAATGTTGACCAAAAAGTGTCAAGGATCATTGGAATAAATATCAACTGCTAATTAGTGCATTAAGCAATGTGTTGATATAAATAGCATTCTATTATGAAGTTCTATCCAGTATACTAAGGTACTCATGTAGAAACATAGGCATTGTGTGCAGCATACATGATGGAGGTGCAATATTCATAAGCTTGCCATGTTGAATAGTGAAATGATAACTGTTTTCTTATTAGAGTTTTGCGTACTGTGAAACATGTGATAAGTAGGTAATGAAACCCACTTAATACATAATTGCATTATTATAGACAAAACACAAAGAGACAACAACTCATACAAATATGAGTATATACAAGGACATTGAATTAAGGAAAAAAGCAGCAGTAGTAGCAGAACGTGTTCATAACCTAACTGATTACCTTTATGCAGAGAAATTATTGCTCTGTTTCAAAGCTGCTACCTACCCTATGCATATGTATCACATAATTTGACTGGACCCTAAGGGAATTACTGTAAGAACATACCTGAAGGATAAGTCTACAAATATAGTACCTTTTCAATTTTTAATTCCTGACTGTTGCTGAAGAAAACCATGTGGCATAGATATGTCAGTAAAGGAAAAAAGGGGGAGCCAGACATGTGATGCCATCAGTGATGTCATCAATGACATTTGTGATGTCATCTATGATGTCCTGGGTGTTAGTCTTAGCAGTGCACAGTGGTGGCACGAGTTATATGCTTCTTCTAGTACAGTGTGCGTCGTACACCTGAAACAGCACAATTGTACATATTGTGAAAGATTGGTAATCTAGACCGGCCCAGAGTGTGGTGCGACCTGTGATTTGTTGCCGGGCTGGGGAGGGGAGGCTATTTACAGCATGGCTTGCAGGGGGCCACCCATATTTTATGTTATGCCACTGGGCCTAGGGTGGCACAGGCAACAGTAAAAGCAGCAGCTTATCCTGGCACCCAGTTCTAAAGCACTTTCCCATCCCCGTTCCCAGCCCAGGCATTAAACAAAAAAGGCATTCAGGTCAGATAGATATAGCATCCATTGTCTCATGTTGCTAGCCTGTGAAATCAGATAGGAGTGCGAATAGCTGAGCATGGGCAGGGCTTCGCCCGTCCCCAATACACAATCTCCTGGGAGCCAGGGCAGAGGTCTTCAGCTGCAAAAACATCCCAACACAGATTTGGGGCATTAGTGCACCCAAGGAGGGTGATCATCCTATTTCAACTGCCAGGTGCCCACAAACAGCACCCCTAAATCCCTCACAACCCAATTCATTAACGTAATTCTAGAGAAGCCCAGGTGAAGAGGCCCAATAGGGAACATGTGGTATGTACATAGGGGATAGCCAATGAGGGCGGGCAATGAACACCATATGCTGTATGTATCATGGGTGATGATATTGCTCTTTATAAAGTGTTCTTTGCATTGAACTAACCAGTGCGCTCTGTGGCAGTCAGGATTAAATGCCCCTTCTGACATGCTTTTTCCTTTCTGTATAAGAAATAAACCTTGTCATCCTGGCAAGAGGTGCACCAAGCTTTTTTCTTTAGGGGATTGGTTTTTACTGTCTGGTTGTTGGCAGTCTGCCCTACAAATTTGGTGACCCCAACATAACCCCAGGCCCCTCCGCAGGCACGGAGGATTCCTGGCTGCATATCTGTAGGGGCCACACCCACCTGCAGTGACCAGTCCCTTGTGCACAACCTGAAGTGGTTTATAAGAGCTTTGTTGCCACAATTCCTCTGTTCTTTGGAGCACTGCTTCCGATTGTGCAGGCCATTGATGGGACCCTGTGACAGAGGAATTTTGTGGAGCATGTAGATCTAAGTGCACCTTTTGCGGGAGAAAACAACATGGGGAGGGGAAAAGGAATAAACGTGACTGTCTGGGAATGTGGAAGAAAGTGGTGATGCAGTGATGTGTGGGTGTTTAGTAAAGAGACCACGTGGCATTTTGGTTTTTGACATATTTTGTATTACTGTATGGAATAAGAGGATGATGGAGTAACAGGATCCTTCCCGATTGGGGGAAGAAGACAGTGTATTATCTTTAAGCAAAAAAGAGAAACAAGGGTAGTGGCTCCATATATTGAGGTGGGCCTGGGATTTCCCCACCCTATATAAAGCGGGTATGAGAACAAAACATTGTTTTTTAGGTGTTTTATGTTGAAGAATTTTTGGAGTGGAGTGAGGGTGTGAGTGACAGGTGTGTGAGAAGGCGGGGTTGTATTGGTGCAGGACTGGAATGAGAAGTGAATGTGTGACATGGTGTGGCAAGGGGAGCGGGTGAGGGTATTGGAATGGGATAGGGTGGGGCAATGGGATGACACAGGTACCGCTGGATCGCAACCTGAATAAGCAAAATGTTTTTTATTCCAATATGTTTTGACAGGGACGGCTAAATTGAAGCCGGCAACCGCACTAGGATATATGTCTGCAGCTTTACCACTGTACAAGGAGACAATTTTAATGTACCACTGCGAGTGGGTGGCCGAGACAAGGGGGCAAATGTTCAGACCTTGACCAGAATAGGGTACGAATAAGAAGGAGGTTCTAGGCTACATGTTTACATTCTTGATACAATTGCCACCAGGCACACCACAGTCCCTGTTAGGAAGTTAACCTACACGCAGCGCCTCAGTGTACACAAAACCAGTATACATCCCTCTGACCGCCACAGCGCCACCCCCTCAGCCCTCACAGGCTCAGTATCAGAACCTCTTGAACCCCATAGCATAAGCAGGTTTACGTGAACAAAAGCAAGGAGGATAAGATCAGAAACCACAAAAAGAATTAGAGGATACATTGAGGAGGACACAGGAGGACTTGGCACATTTGAGAATGGATAGGAGGTATGGGCAGAAGGCACCTAGTGGGTTGCACGAATGGAGGGCAGGAGACATATTGTTTAGGGTATATAGTTCTGCTATTAGGGATGTACATATTGAGAAAGAGGACAGGGGAGAGGAAGACCGCAGACAGGAAGTTTGGATTACGGGACGGTGCGGTCGGAGGATAAGATGAAAGGGGAACCAAGGGATGAGGAATGGAATACGGTGGACGAGGTAGAAGAGGGGAAGGCTCCACCCACGATATCGCCATGGGTGAAGGGTTGTGGGGGCCCAGGTTGAGGAACTGGTATGGGCATATGACAGTGGCAAAATGCAAATGGATGGAGAAGAGGAAGGTAAAAAAGGTGATGGGGACACGGTTCCCCCTGTTCCATAAGGGACCAGGGAGGACACAGTATAGTTGCACATGGATAAAAAAATGTGATCAAGGTCCTGGCCACCCTCACGGCAGATGTGGGCAAATGGATTGACGTGTTTGAATAACAAAGGGCCGGTATCACTCTGGCTGTAGGTAATTTTAAAAGTTTATTTGTTGCAATACTAGGGGAGCAGGCAGACAACATTTGGGTGAAAGCAGGGTATCCCGTAGTGCAGTTGGGGGATGATATTCATGATGGGGCCCTCTTTAATGACTTTAGAGTGCAGGTGTGGGAGGCACTGTGACGTGCCTAACCAGATACACCGTACCTTCTGTCAATCATGCAGCGCATGATGCAGGATGATGAAGATCCTGCCCAGTATATTTTACAGACACAAGAGATGTGGAGGACAGAGACGGGCAAGTCATCTGATCGGCCATTCATTTATTTCGTGGTTAAAAAACGGCATCCAAAGAAGGTGCAAAAGGCACTCAACAAGGTAGTGGGGATCGAGGCAAGTGATGTGTGGAGATATAGTCCATGATTATACAACATTGCAATCAACTAACGGAAAACAAGAAGGGAATGGCCCAACCAGTACAAACAGAGGAAGCGAAACTAGTACAGAAAAAGTTAGCAAATATATTAGTAGAAGGGTGGTAGTAGCAGCATTACAGGATGCACAGACGGAGCACAGGTCAGTACAGGCAGACGTGTGGGCGGCACCTGCATGGGGAGGAGGCGACAAGTGGAATGGTGGGTTTCAACCAAAGTATCAGGAGTGGCCCCAGGGACGGGGGTTGTGCATGGTCCAAAGGGGGTAGAGGAGGCTTTGGGGGGTTGGAGCCTAGAGGGGGAAATATGGGACATTGTTGGACATGTGGGAGTATGGGACATTTCGGATGGGAATGTAGGAGCAGGCAAGCAGTTACCTATATTCAGATAACCCCATATGCTTCAGGAGCACCAGCCGGTACCCACAGTTCTATGCCTCTGTGCCCAAAGTGGCCCATATGGTGTGCCACCAACACCGGCCACACCTGCTCCCCCTCCACAGTTCCCACAGCTGCAAGCACCGGCTCCCAATGGCCCAGTTGCGTATGCAGTGCATCCTGCCCAGCCGCAAGTGCCTCAAGTACCCAAAAATAATGCAGTCCCCCATGGCACAGTTGCACACTACCAAGATACCAGTGTGATGGGAGGAAATCCTTTCGTGTTCCCGTGGACGAACACCTATCCTGATTAGGACAGCCCACAGAGAGCCTTGGCGTGCCCAGTCCTGTCAGTCTCTGTTAACCGAGAAGAAGAACCCTAGGTGGGCATGGAGATAGGTGACAACCCCTTTATTTACATGGTGGACACAGGTGCAACTAAATGATGTATTAGCAAGGGGCACTTCCCTTGGTCAGGTGAAGTTATGGACATGCAGGACTTCTCTGGGGCAGTGAAATCAGTTCCATTCACAGAAGAATTGGCCATCAAAGTGGAGGGCAAGATAGTACGTGCCCGTTGTTGTTCTCGACAACGTGCCGTGTCAATCTGTTAGGACAAGACGTGGTCAGCAAGCTGAACGTGACTATCTTGTTTTCTGAGAAAGGAGTGGTGCCTTTAACCCCAGGAATGTAATGTGCCAGATAAGGGCCATGGTGGTCATTCATGCCTTGGGGTGTGAGACGGCAGACAGAGGGGACCTAATCCACCTGGATCTGTTTATTTATGGGGTCACAGTGTTGTTCTATACAATCTCCCAAGTGGTTCATGGGTGGGTGCTGGTAGATACCCTCTGACTTCCTATTCAGGCACGCTCAGGCTCAAGAACACTTTGCAGGGGCCATCCTTACCTGAGATCTAGAAGGGGTGGTGGTGTCGAAGAACAGATAAAGATGGGCATAGTGCAAGCTGAGTTTCTGGTAGTGCCCAACCCCCAACAATACTATGCAATATACCCACAACGGTGACCCACTTTACTGTCATTGACTTGAAAAATGCATTCTTCTCAGTCCCATTGCATCCAGACTCTCAATATCTCACAGCGTTTACGCATTGCCCATAGCTTGAGAGAAAGCTACGGCGGACAATATTGAGCCTTCCGAGGGATTTACCCGTGTTAGCCTTGAGATGTGAACTTGGCTTAATCTCCTTATTAACGATACACAAAATTCAATGCTGTAAACTATATGTAAAGCTACTCTAAACAGAGGAAAGTGGGGATCCTCTGTTAGGTTTGATAGCGACACATAACTGGACCAATACTATTAACCAGGCATATTTAGACATATAAAATATGGCCATGGAGTTACTTGAGGCAATTAATCTTCATTTACCAACAAAGGCGAGCTTTGCTGGATTCTTAATTAAGTTAAAAAAGAAATCTGCTGACTGGGATAGGTCTAATAACCTTGTGGCATTGTCTCTTAAAAAGATATATGGTGAATACATCAGACAAAGCTTTGTCCCAGGTCAACCGTGCAGTGATCTGTTGAAATACTGGGTTCCATGTGATCTGGTCGAATCTTTTTAATGACTTTAGAGTGCAGGTGTGGGCGGCACTGTGACGTGCCTAACCAGATACACCGTACCTTCTGTCAATCATGCAAAGCATGATGCAGGATGATGAAGATCCTACGAGTGGCCACAATTTGGGGAGTGCACACACCATACTTAATCTGCACTTTACTATATACTGAACGAGTAAACCGTACTACTGGACTATGTCCTTTGCCAAGATTGACGCAACAACTAATAATAGAGCTGAATCACTAGGATTCAGCGAAGAGGAAGCTCGGAGGATTCTTGGTCTCATTAAAACAACAGGGGATGAGCTCAAAACTACCGACAAACCGGAGGCATTAATTAAGCAACTGGAATGGAAAATACGGAGAGAAATTAACTTGAAATTGCACGCAACAACATTGACATACTATTACAAGGCACAGAGGATTCCTCGCAGACTGAGAGTAAACTTAGAACCTACCCTATGTAAGGAAAATCCAAATTTTGTAAAGAGATGGAGACAGATCCTTAACAAATGTTCCCTTGATTTAATCCTCTTAACAATCGAAGAACTCGCACATAACTTGACATATTTGGATGAGGAAATAAGCACTATTAAAGGTGCGCTAAGTAAGAGTTTCACAGAAGATCAACTCAAACAAATTCTGGAAGAGACTAATGATAAACTGGCCAAATATAAACAAGAACTCGAGACGAAGAAGATCAGAAAATTCAGGTGGGACACACAGTACTGCAAACTAGATATAGTTTACAGCTGGCAAGAATACTAAGGCCTACGTGTTCCAAGACCACTTCAACCACGACCTCCAAGAACAGGAACTGGTAATACAGATACCACCTCATCGGAAGCATCTAGCGCTGAACTAGAAACAACCCCCGGTCCAGCAGTAACAGCTCCTTCTGCTTCATCTGCAGAAAGGGCTCCAGCAAGTGCCTCTGATTTTTTAGAAAAAGACCAACCCGACGAGGACAGAGGAACAAAAAAATCGGAGAGGAAGAAACCAGTAGGGAAGAAGATATAGTGGTCAACATTTCATCTTACACATTGTCACGTATCAAATTGCAAGTCCTACGTGAGGGTCTGTGCTTCGTGCCCCAATACAATACCAGTCTGCTGAAAGAGAAAATTGATTTCTTTAAACTTATGCGCAAACTTAAACTGAAGGTGTTCTTCAACTCCATTGAAGAAGAAGAAAACATGAGTGAACCCTCGGAATTTCTGGAACTTTCACTGAAGAGCACATTTAACCAACCCGTGAATAATCATGTTTTGGCAGTGTTTGAAAGAACTGTCCTGGACCAATTTAAGAAGATCCCATATAAATCAAAGAGCCAAGGTAACTTCACGGCCACTGACCGACAAACCCTGAGGAGACTTCTAGACAATAAAGATATCATCTTTAAATCGGCTGACAAGGGTGGCGCCTTGGTTCTAATGGATAAAATCAAATACATCAGGGAGGTGGAACGGCAACTTGCGGACCAAGATACCTATAAAGAAATTAACCACAATCCGACGGAGGCATTGATGAAGCTGATGAAGGAAGTACTTGATGAGGCAGAAGACAGAGAAGTGATCTCTGAAAAAACCCGCAAATTCCTGGAAAAGACACATCCCATAACACCTGTAATGTATATTCTCCCTAAGATACATAAGAGACTATCAGTCGCACCTGGACGACCGATTATAGCAGCCACAGACAGTCTACTGGAACCATTGGCCAAATATCTTGACAAGATTCTGCAACCCCTCATACAAGAAACCCCGACGTACATGAAGGATACTACACACTTCCTCCAAAAACTCAAGGAAGTACTTTTTGTAGATGGATGAGATACCCTGTTTACGATGGATGTTACCTCATTGTATACCAACATTGTACATGAGGCGGGACTTGAGGCAGTCGAATGGCTCCTTTTGAGATCGGACAACTGTAAAGGGGACAAGATCTTTGTCCTAACACTACTGAAATTAGTACTTATGAATAAATTCTTCAGATTTGAGGACAGGTATTTTTTACAACTCTCAGGTACTAGCATGGGGGCAGCTATGGCCCCCGCCTATGCCAATACATATATGTATTACTTGGAAAACGAACATATACTGACTTCAGCAAGGTGGCTGCGCCACCTCACTATCTTTGTAAGATATATCGACGATGTGTTTAGCATATGGTCTGGCCCGGAGGATGAACTAGGGGAGTTCTTTCAAATGATGAATAACATGCATCCGCATATTCAATTCACCACCCAGATCAGTAAATCCAAGATCCATTTCCTGGATGTGGAAATTTATGTGAAAAACGCCAACCTTGAAACCAGGATATTCACTAAGCCAACTGATAGAAACAGCCTCCTGTTAGCTACCAGCTTCCACCCACAGAGGACAATTGAGAGTGTGCTGCTGAGTCAGTTCCTACGTTATCGCCGGAACATTTCAGAGGAATCAGAGTATGCAAGACAATCTGTGGCACTACGTCACAAATTCAGGGAGAGGGGATACAAACAGGCCTCGATCTCCAGGATTGAAGACAAGGTGGCAAATGTTCAGAGGGACACTCTGCTCACGACTAAAGCCAAGAATAAAGAGGACATCTTAGTATATGTGACAACACATTCTAACCAAAGCAGAAAGGTCAGGAGCATCATCCATAAGAACTGGCCAATGTTACAAATGGACCCTGAAACTCAATCCCTCTTTCAAGAGCCTCCTATATTTGCATACAGAAACAGTAAGGCTCTCAGGAACAGCCTTATACAGGCTGAGACATGGGTAGACCATCCAATAATTACACGGCATAAGGGCACACAACCCTGTTACAATTGCCAACACTGCAGTAATCTCCTTTTGGGTAATACTATCTCACATCCTCATACGGGCAAATCTATCATACTTAAACATTCATGCACTTGCGACTCAACGAATGTGGTTTATGCACTGAAATGCCCCTGTGGTTTGTACTATGTTGGTATCACCATGAGGAAAGCTAAGTTCAGATGGACTGAACATAAATCAAACATTTGGACCAAAAGTTTAAGATCTCCTGTGTCAACGCACTTCCTAGAAGCAAGACACTCAGTCGCCCAATTGAGATGCATTATTTTAGAACAAGTACAAGTGGGCCCAAGAGGGGGGATGTGCATAGACGCTTATTACAAAGAGAATTTTTTTGGATTGATCTGCTGGACTGTCTAGCCCCAAGGGGCATGAACTGCGAATTTGATCTGATGTGCTTTGTCTAATACTATGTAATCATTTGCGACTGTTTATTGGATGTCATGCAATTTTTAAGTTTGTTTTATTGAAGAAATGTTAATCTCATGTAATGAGTGATTTTTATATGCAATATCACCTTGCTCTTCTCTCCTTTTATTTTCCATGTTTCCGTTGCCTACTTAACAACCGTTGCTGAAATCACACCCTTAGCCACTAATCAGGTCAACAACACGTAGCTACGTTTCACTACTTTACTCAGCGAATCAGACGGTTGGAACGCGGGTTTTTTCCTACACCTGTTCTTTGACCTGTCTGATTCAGCACCATGAACCACGGGTGTGATGGGGGGCACCCCGCAGTTTTCGATGGCTGCGGTGGTGCCCCCTTCAAACCCCCTACATATTTACATTACCTTGGGCCATACACGCTCGTCTCTGCGTGTATTGGCCCTTCACCATGTTTAGACTTCCAGCCAGGCCCATTGACCTGTGCTGGCATCTACTTTCCATAATTGGCAGTCGCTTCTGTGTACCTCTGTGGGTGCGGGTGATGTCCTATACAGATACCTTCCCTTGCAGGGCTACACTGGGTTTTACTTACCCGAGTCTACTATCTGAGCTCCCGTGAAATGACCAACCCAGGCAAGACGCAACATACTGTAGCGCCTTGTTTGTTGACATGTGTTACCATGACGACCCACTCGCATAGCAATTTTCCTCTGGAGCTGTGGATGACAGTATTCAAAGATTCATTGGCTAGCGCCTGGAAGCATTACTAATTTTGAACCTTCAGTGTACACTTGAGGCACGTTAGGATCACTTTTCTTTCATTTTATTTCTCTCGAACGCCCGCCGTATGCCCCTTCCAACATGGCGTATTTTGCAGCATCGCGCATGCGCGCCGCTGCCATGACGACCTTACAACAACTCGCAGTTGCGAGCCACGAGCCTGCTTGTCGGACGTCTCTTACACTGCGTCTGCTTCGTGAATGCAGGTGAGAATGGAACCAACCACCTAGTCCTAGGAGCCGTATGCTCCACCTTAATGCTACAAGTACTAAAGTATTTACCAGCTTTCGGATTCGTGTATGACACTCGATCCTATAGATGTTGACTTCAAAGCAGATCTTGCTAACTTTGTTAACTCTGCCATTTTGGACTGCACGAAGTGATGAGAGGGATTCTCCCTCGCCACTGAAATCAACTTATCAGTAAACCTTTATATACTTACATTTTTATTTTTATTTTCTGATTATTTACAGCACACGCACTGTGCGAGCAACCGCCTAACAATTCACTCACACCCGGGGTGACCTATATTCGCCTCTGGACGTAGTGAGTGACACTTCTGTTTAAATTTACGAATTTTAGTAGAATACAAACCTCTTGGCTCATAAGCTGACATTTTATTTCTTGCTTCCCATACAGATTGTAGTACATGATCCCTATTTTCTACACTAAGGTTAGTGCCTATTCTTGGGTGTTACATGCAACCTTTATTATCTATAATTCCCTATGAGCTAATTAGTCTCCTTACATCTCCCTAGGAATACCCATTTATGTACGAAGGAACTTCACATTTCCTGCCCTGAAGATGGATTTAACTGAATCCGAAAAGCGTTGGCACTTGATTACATCTAGGAGTGTTTAGGACAAAAACATTATCATTATTCCTGAATGTGAATTATTGGATGTTACGTTACAAATCATCCACACTGCTGGATTTTCATACACTATGTGTTAATTTTGAATCTGAACTATCACGTGTATTGTACACTTACATCAAATGGAGAGTCCTTTGATGTTATTTGTGATTTGTTAACTTTGAGTTTGATACCTCATCCATGTGTATGTTTGAGACTTGGATTTGAACTGACCTATCTCTTATTTTTCCTTTCTGTAATGTGTTTAATTACCACGTGATATATACACATATAAAAATATGTTGTGCACCTGTAGTGTGAACGTTCTTGGTGGTTCTTGAACTGACCTTATCAGGTGGACATCCTTCTTATTTTAATACATAGCCTAACACGGCTAGACTTCCCTGTTTTGGAAGAGTTTCTCACATACTATTGGGAAGGGGCCTTCCGATCTACAGGAGATCCCCGTCTCTCGAATTGTTATCAAAACCATTAGGGGATTCTATCCCATTAGGAGTGCAACATAGGGCTATCGGTTGGCAACACCCGATGTACGTCTTTCTTTCTGTGTTTTGATCTCGAGTGGCCTCGGGATTTGCCCTGTTGCACCTGGAATTTAATTAACTGAACATTCCAAATCTGCTGGAGTAATCACTTACGTTTCTATTGATCCCATGAACTTTCTGTTGTGCCTCCCACCCCATACCCTTTTCGAATCTTTTGTACAAGTTGATTTTGCCACAAATATATGCAGGGGGAGACCCCCATGGCTCCCCCATTTAATCTAATACATTACCTACTCTCCTAAACCCACCCACCCACATATATTTGCATCAAAATCCGAGGAAAGAAAATAAGACAAAATCTACTTCAAAGAATTCAACTGCAGCAAAAAAGAACCTATGCCGAAATACTGTAGCTCGGACCTTAGACGTTTCGCCATGTATTTACGCCTCAATGTGCTTTCCACTCTCGAGTACACTGGGGCATGGCTAGGCGTCCCCCACGAAGAAACAAAATGGCGTTCATGTAACGAATGTGTTGAAACAGCGAGACATATCCTAACGGATTCCCCTCATTTGGCTGCTCAATATTTAGGATATAAGAAATGTGTAGGCTCACCAGCAGAAATTGCGACTGAGCCATTTTGGGCTTGTAGTTATTCTGGACAGTCGTTGGCCATTACTGGAGCTTCTTTTTACATCTGGAAAGTTGCGGTGGGTTTGTAAGTAGGAAGAATTGTTCCTGATGAAAAGAATCTTAAATATTGGATATTTAGGATATCAAGTGCTAGGTTTTAGCACGTATGCATTCATGGTATACGTGGTAATCAATACTATTTATTTGCGACAGTATGCAGAGTATTTTAATCTGTGTAATGTAATTAGGTTGTGTGTGATAGGAATCACGTGCATGGATTATTGTCCGTTGATTGCAGTTTTTTTTATAATAGTCTGTAACAGTGCAAAAGGTTTTCTTTGTATAAGTACTAATAAAAAATACATTTTTTAAAAGCCAAACATCACCTCCAGGATGTGTCCCCACTTCCCTTCTGTACTCCTATGGCAATAGTGTTGATTAATAAGCGGTACAGGCGCGCCATCTATTGGCCAAAACGAATAACTCCTAAGGCAGTTGTTTTGGCCTACAGGTGGCGCTGAAGTCCCACCTTAGGCCACACTTATAAACCTTCCCGAAAGCAGCGGGTGCATTATGTGTCTGTTTAAGAGGTGCCTGAAAGCGCATGCAACCGCTTGCTTCTTACATGTTACTTGTTGGGCAAAACTGGGCCGTTCAGTCGCGTGCAGCAGAGGTGGCTCCGTATCCTGCGGCGGGGTGTGTGCAGCCAGAGGGCTGTTGGAAAGTACATTGGGGAAAGGATAGGCAGCATTCCTTTCTTCCCTAACAACAGCAAGGGAAACGGCTCCACCCCCAAGCGGACCGCGAGTCCACTAAGAGCGGCTCAGTCACACACCCCTCCATCATCTCTGAGCCATCGCTGCACGTGTCGCTCTCGGCTTATAACACCATGTTCCTATTCATTGTCCCTTCACTTCTTGGCTCTCCCCTACCTCCCAGCGCCCCCCCCCCTCCAAAGCCCCCCTCTCTGCGTTATTTTTAGCACCACCGCTCAGTACACGCTGTTCTTTCCATCCTACGCAGCGAATGGCGCGCGCTGGAGAAATGCGCCAACCCACCTTTCTAAGATCCCGGCTAATGAGAATGGTGCGCTAGTGACCCAGAACATGGAGGGTGCTCTCTACCACTGCAAAGCAGGGAGTGGCGAAAAGGTCAGCGATGCAGCATGCACTACCGCTGAGCCCATTCTGCGGCAGAGGGAAGCTTGCGCTGCTGCTACCTGTGCAGTCTATGTTCTAGGCATCTGTACATGCGTGACTGGTCTGTAGCAGCGCCTTGATGCCACTGGGCTTCACGCACTTCAGACATGAAAAAGCCCCATAAATTAATAAAGAAATAAATATCCACGAAGGAAGCTTGCACTGCTGTTGCACATGATGTCTGTTCCTTGCATAAACGAGGGAAGCTTGCACTACTGCTACCTGTGCAGTGTATATTTTGGACATGTACTCCATGAAAGAAGCTTGCACTGCCGTCGCCCATGGTGCCTGTTCCCTGCACACAGGAGGGAAGCTTGCACTACTGCTACCTGTGCAGAGTATGTTTTGTCCATATACTACATGATGGAAGCTTGCACTGCTATTGCCCTTGATGTCTGCATCCTTCATTAAGGAGGGACGCTTGCACTGCTGTTGCCCTTGATGTCTGCTCCCTGCATAAAGGAGGGACGCTTGCGCTACTGCTACCTGTGCAGTGTATGTTTTGGGCATATACTCCATGATGGAAGCTTGCACTGCTGTTGCCCTTGATGTCTGCATCCTTCATTAAGGAGGGACGCTTGCACTGCTGTTGCCCTTGATGTCTGCTCCCTGCATAAAGGAGGGACGCTTGCACTGCTGCTACCTGTGCAGTGTATGTTTTGGGCATATACTCCATGATGGAAGCTTGCACTGCTGTTGCCCTTGATGTTTGCTTCCTGCTTAAAGGAGGGACTCTTGCGCTGCTGCTACCTGTGCAGTGTATGTTTTGGGCATATACTCCATGATGGAAGCTTGCACTGCTGTTGCCCTTGATGTCTGCTCCCTGCATAAAGGAGGGACGCTTGCGCTACTGCTACCTGTGCAGTGTATGTTTTGGGCATATACTCCATGATGGAAGCTTGCACTGCTGTTGCCCTTGATGTCTGCATCCTTCATTAAGGAGGGACGCTTGCACTGCTGTTGCCCTTGATGTCTGCTCCCTGCATAAAGGAGGGACGCTTGCACTGCTGCTACCTGTGCAGTGTATGTTTTGGGCATATACTCCATGATGGAAGCTTGCACTGCTGTTGCCCTTGATGTTTGCTTCCTGCTTAAAGGAGGGACTCTTGCGCTGCTGCTACCTGTGCAGTGTATGTTTTGGGCATATACTCCATGATGGAAGCTTGCACTGCTGTTGCCCATGATGTCTGTTCCCTGCACACAGGAGGGACGCTTGCACTACTGCTATCTGTGCAGTGTATGTTTTGGGCATGTACTCTATGAAGGAAGCTTGCACTGCTGTTGACCATGATGTCTGCTCCATGCATAAAGGAGGGAAGCTTGCACTGCTGCTTTCTGTGCTGCACTTGGGTAGGAGCAGCACTTCTGGTGCTGCTGCATGCGCTGTTCCTGCTCTTTTCTTTCCGAATGAAGGAAACTGCTGCTACCAATGGTGTACCCATGCCGCCTGTGTGATGGAGGCATGCACTGTTGCAGGTCATGCCATGCCTGTGCTGTTTATCAGGCAAGGTTGCACTACTGCTGCCCAGGTTGTAACTGTTCTGCATGGGTAATGGAAGCTTGCACTCTTGCGTGTGCTGTGCTTGTTCACTGTATAAGTGAGAGAAGCTTCCACTGTTGCTGCGCGCGCGCGTGTGCGCGTGTGTGTGTGTGTGTCTGTCTCTCTAGGTCGCCCTGCTTCTCAATGAACTACCAAGCTTTTTTATGTGCACGCGAAAGAATGTTAGAAGTTATATGTATAGTGCTTTTGCCAAAGCGCGTGACAGAGAACATATTTACATAAAATATCGCCCAACTGAAGTTGATACTCATTTATTGACCTAGGAACGAAGAACAATTGAGTTAGCCTTGCTAGGATTGGAACCTGCGACTTGCATATCACACACAAATCGCAGCAGCGTGCGCTCAACCCGCTGAGCTATCTCACTGCTTTTTGCACTGCACCGGAAGCTTGCACTGCTGCTGTTCATTCTACGTTTATGAGGAAATCGTGTGCAGTTTTATTTTGTGCTACACCTTTTCTTAATGTGTGTATTGTTGATGATGGTGTGTTATGGAAATTGGCGCTCCAGTTGTCCATCTTGTGCCTGCCCGCTGTATATGTGAGGAAAGCTTGAATTGCTGCTATCCGTGTTGCCTGTGCACGGGGAAAGCGTGCACTGCCACTGCATTTCCTGTGAGCATTCTCTGTGTGTGCGGGACAGAAGCTTGCAGGGCTGCTGTCCATTGTGTGCCCATTCTGGACGTGCAAGAAGTCTGTCATGTGCTACTGTATGTGCATGCATTTGTTTTGTGGGTGTCAAGGAAGCTTGCGCTACAGCTGCCACACTTCTGTGTGTGAGTGAAGTTTGCACTGCTTGCATCAGTGCTGCTGCACCTGTTCTGTGTGCATGAGGGAAGCAACCTCTGTCAGTTGGAAATTGGAGTTCCAGCATCTGTGTTCTGAACTGAAAAAAAAACAACAATGCACATGTAACCTTGGTATCTGCCTTGTTGCCACTGCAACATTACTCATCTTGATTGACACACATTTTTTCTTTTGTTAATTAAATAATAATATAATAATAGAAAATAGCTCACAGGCTGGACTCGTAGACTATAAAGCAAACCACGGCTCTGGCTTAGGATGTCAGTAGACAGTCACAGCAAAGGTACATGGGTGCATTATGCTTTTTGGCATGTAGCATGTGATTTGCAGAACCCACTTTCAGAAACACAATTACCAGCATCATTTTATTGCTAAACATCTAAAAAGTTCAGACTATTCCACCCTAGTAAATGGCATTCCGTCACACACCGAGGGTGCAACAGTGGTGATTTCACCCTGTGAAAAAGGCCATTCACATAACACAATTACACATCACAGGCATAAGCGGTGCAGGATTCACCCACCCAGGCAACATCTACTACATGGGTAGCAGCAGTGAAAGCAAGAAACCCCCCCCCCCCACACAGCTGGATATAGCATAGCAAGGGATGGTGCATGTTACACCCACTCACACACACGCACATAGACACACACATGCACACACACTGGAGATACACAATGAGCAGCAGCTGTGCGAGCTTCACTCACAGAACAAGTACTCAACAAACAGTAGCAGTGTGAGTTGCATTCAAACACACCAAAAAGGTACATCGCAAGGAATCAGCATGCATGCTTCAATCACCCACACACTAACACATCCTGCATGCACACGAAGCACGCAGAGGATTTACTTGCACATTTCTTATTTTTTGTTTTTAAACTTTCTTTATTGAAGCACTTGGTAGCGCATATCGCATGCACAGTGCTGACGTGGCATAGTAGCAGTCAGTAACAGCAAAGGTACAAGGAGCAAAACGGAGACATTATAAAAAAAGAAAAAGAAACCGATGGTAGCACAAACGGGTGCACACTTTCTCAGAGTACAATGTATGCAGGCTTAGACTGGCCTATTGGGCAATAGACCCATGATCGAACCAAAAACACAAAATGCTGCTGTGGGCCCGTTTTCTTGGTCAAAGTGGGCCACTTTTTTTGGGCAATGTGGGCCAGTTTGAGGAGTTACTTCACTATGCGGATAACAGTTTTGACCAGTGTTGCTGAATACATATTCTTTAAAACGCACAATTGGCATCACATTTTCCCCCTTAGGTAGTATTCAAACAGTGTCAGAAAAGGAATGATTAGCCATTTGCAACTGTGGGCCACGTTTTCATTAGTGCCCGATTCAATTTTATGGCCCAGTCCGACATAGGATATCTCCTGTGCACGTAGTAAATAGGATCGGAAGGGCTGCCAAATGTCTTTCAGGTGAGTACCCACCAGCTACAAGGACGCCCATTGATCCTCAGTGTCGCTGGGCCAGGTGGCGGCCCGCAGCCATTGATCAATTGACGGGACAGTGGGCTTGAGCCAATGCAGTAGCAAACATCTTACCGCCAACAGCAAGTATAGACTAACAAGCTTACGCCTGGGGCCCGCAAGGTCATCACACACATGAAATAGGCACTGCATGGGAGTGGCCTCAAATCTACTGTCGATCATATCAGCCAGTATATCACATACCTCTTCCCAATACCCACCAAGCCCAGGGCAACTCCACACCACATGAAAATAGCCAGGTTTTTATCTCTCCATCTAGGGCAGTGGCCCGTATTTGTCTGAGAGATGAGTTGCAGGCGAGCCAGGGTGTAATGATACCTGTGCAACACCATGAGTTGTATTCGGTGAAATCGGGAGTAGTAAGAGACCTTGCGGGTCTGTGTGCACATGGCACCTCAAACCTTGTCAGTTATATCAAGATTCAGGTCTCGCACCAATTTGGAACAGAGCGTCTTTAGGGGCATCGGAACCTGGCTCTGACCATGCTGTATGAATTAGAGACAACGCCGGGAGCACTGTGCGCAGACATAATATATCCAAATAAGGAGTCGTCGTCAGGTTCCACTGGGAATTCCACCCACAGTCCTCTAAATGCCCTGCGTAGTCCTCTGTATCCAAGCCACTGCGAATATCTATGTTGCATTATTACAGGGCTACTATCTGCGGTTCAAAAGCTCCCGTTTAAGTTCATGTCTGCCAACAAGCTAAATCCGCTGCGGGCCTATCGTCCCTCAATGGCTGCATCCACTCTGGGAAGGGTGGGAATACAATTCCATAGGGGGGAAATCACTATGGTAGGGATAAATCACACCCCAAAGTTACATAATTTCCTACAGGCCATATCGGTCACATGGACCGGGGTCGCCAAGCATAGGAGGGAGCGCCAGAGACCTAATATCATGACCCAGTGTAGAATATCTCTCGAGTTTAACATGTGAGCAGGGCGCGTCATGTACAAACCAGAAGGCCAGAAATTGTGCCTGCGATGCTAGCCAGTGTAACCTAAAATAAGGGGCGGCGAAACCCCCATGTGCGTTGGGTTAAGTGAAGGTGTCTCACTTAAGGCACACTGCCCCTAGTGTTGACACTACTTTTCAGCCCCTTAAAGAATTCTGCTCCAGGCCATAACGGTATATTCTGAAAAAAGTAGAGGAGTTTTGGGAGAACTACCACTTTGAGCAAAGCTATTTTACCCGCAATGGATAGTGGCAAACGTGCCCAAGCCTGAATTTTAAGTGAGAGCTGTGACGTGTAAGTAGCCTAGTTGTGCGCTAGTAAGGTTACGTGTTGTTTAGTCACTACAACCCCCAAGTATCTCATCTTGGATAGGGTCCAAGAGAAGCTGAGTGAGTTATGTGGTTTGGCTACAGCATCGCGTAGACCAGACAGTTCCCCAAACGCGAAAGCATAGCACATAATCGGGGCCAGGTGGATCTGCGTGTCCCTCACATAAACTACTGAATCATCTGCATAAACGATTATAATATTTCAGGATTGCCAGTCATCTGAATGCCACAGTGTTTATGTTTATGCCTAATGACACCTGCCAGTGGTTCTATGGTTGTGCAAATAACAAGGGTGATAGACGGCAGCCATGTCGCGTGCCCCTGGCAATTCGAAGTGGAGAAGAGAGCATCCCTTTTGAATGAACTCCAGTAAATGGTGACGTGTAACGTGGGTGAACCCCGATATAAAATTGGGCTCAAATTTAAAGTTGTCCAAAATGGCATACATGAATTGCTATGAACCCGAATCGAAGGCCTTTTGTATCTCCAGTGTGACTGCCACTGCCTGGGCTTCCGGATTTATCTGTGCAAGGATATTGAAGATGCAACCCAAACTGAGCGTTGTCGAGGGCCCCGGTATAAAACCTGTCTGGTCAGGATGAATTATGTGAGTGTCAACAGGGTCAATGAAATCTTCTTCCCCTGGGGAAGATTCTGTCCCTCCCTCTTCCTCTTCCACCTCACCTCTAAGTTTCCCACGACATTTCAGCTTCGGGTTGATCTTGGATGGAATCTCCTCCTTTTTTTTGTGCAGATAAGGGCGACCGCGGAAGGACGCCACAGTGACACCTAAAAGGTGAGCTGTGGTATCTTCCGCAGCCACGGCAAGATGGGGAAAAAGCCAATGGCACAAAAAACCCCAATGCGGACCTTAAGTGTTGGAAGGCTTGGTGGTTTCCCAGAAGGACTTGGTCTGTCTCCGGGCCTGCTGTGATGGAGGAGATGGTGGTCCGGAACCACAGAGTAGACAATATCGGCAAGGAGCAAGTAAAGGGACCAAGACGAAACAATCAGATGGGCAGGCCGGTAAGATACACAGGTAGGCAAGGTCTGCTGGGAAGGCAGAGCGAAAAGGAAGAACGAAAGGAAGGAAACAAAGGCGGGAGGGAAGGAAGGTAGGTAAAACAGGACTGGATCAGGAAGGATAAGAATAACAACCAAGGCGGGAGGAAAGGGAGGGCGAGAGAGAGGAACGAGGCACAAGGAAAGGAAGCACGGAAGGATAAAAACTAAGAGGGGGAAAAGGTAGCCAAATAGGCAAAAACGGGAGGAAGCGAAGAACAGCGGTGAACGGCAAGTATGGTCGTTGCAACGCGTATAAACACCGGAAGTGAGGGAATTTAACTACCAGCGTCGGGACGCGCCGCAAAAAGAACTAGACCTGCACGTTATGTTTCACCGCGCGGGATGGCACTAGTAATGGCGGACGGCGTCTCCATCTATCCCACAATTGCCAGGTGGTGCGCGATGTGACAGTATGCCCCCTCCTAAAATCTACCCCTCTGGGTTTCCCTGGGTGCAGTTGATGGTATTTACGCAATAGGATGGGAGCATTCAAATGGGATCTAGGTTCCCAAGTGTTTTCAGACCAGGGGTACCCAATGAACAAGGTACTCCAGTCGTCCCTGGCGGTAACCGGAATCACATATTTGGGCTACCTCGTATATGTCTTTGAAAGGATCAATAGGGACTGAGGCACTGTTCAATCTCCGAGTCCAACTGTCCGCCTCACAGGACTTCAGTTGAGAGGAATGAAACACCGGATGGACACGACGCAAGCTAGTAGGTAGTTGCAGGCGGAAGGCCACTGGGTTGATGACACGAGTTATCTTGAAGAGACCAATGTATTTCGGGGAAAGTTTGGATGGACGAACCCATTGTGGCAAAAATTTGGTGGACAGGAATACCTTGGATCCGACAGTCCAATTGGGAACTGGTCTTCGGTGTTTATCAGCTTGTAGCTTATTCTGCTTTTGGGCCTCCCGTAGACCTAGTCTGGCCTTGTTGTGGACCTCTTTAAGGATGGCTAGCGATGCGTCCACTGAGGGAACGGAAGACTCGAGGCCGACCATGGGAAGGAGAGTGTGGGGATGATAACCGTAAGTACAAAAGAAAGGACTTGTTCCCAACGCCGAGTGATAGGAATTGTTGTAAGAAAACTCCGCCGTTGGGAGCAACTGAACCCAGTTATCCTGTTGCTGGTTCACGAAACACCGAAGGTATTATTCTAAGGTGCCATTGAGACGTTCTGTTTGTCCATTAGATTGGGGATGAAAACCAGACGTTAGGGCTCTTTCTATACCTAACCTTTTACAGAATGCTGACCAGAAGTGGGAGGTGTACTGACTGCCACGATCAGAGATTATCTTAGTAGGAAGACCATGTAACTTAAAGATGTCTCTCAGAAAGACTTCTGCCATTTCGGAGGCCGAAGGAACTCCTGGCAAAGGCGAAAATTGTGCTTACATTGGTCAATAAATCCACTACCACCATTATGCAGGTACAACCTTGAGACTTCGGTAACTCTACAATAAAGTCCGTAGAGATAGTGGTCCATGTTCCTGTAGGAATAGGACATGGTTCCAACAGTCCTAGAGGTCTTTGAGTGGAGGATTTACTACGGAGACATGTTGCGCAAGACTGGACGTATAGTCTGGTATCTTCCCCCATTTTAGGCCAATAGAAGTATCTTTGCAGGTGTTCTTGGGTGCCATGGATACCACGATGCCCTGCTATCTTGGAGTCATGGCACCAGGAAAGTGCAGTCTTCCTTAAAGATGGTGAAGGCAGGTACAGCTTGCCATCTACTAAATACAGACCATCCTTGATGACATACTCTGCCTCTTTGCCATGTCTCTCCACCTCAAAACGCCCGCCAGATTCTTCCTTAACTTGCTGTAGGAAAGTGGATAATACCCCTATTCTCTGAGTCCGGGGAAACATCAATTCAGGAGTGGGTTCAGGTTCGGAGAGATAATCACTCCGTCGGGAGAGCGCATCCGCTACAAGGTTTTGTTCGCCTGGGATGTATGTAATGTTAAAGTCAAACTGAGCAAAGAAATGAGCCCACCGAGCTTGTCTCGTATTGTAACATTCAAACTGTCGCAGGACTTGTAAGTTCTTGAGATCTGTTCGCATAGTGAAGGGATGTTCGCCCCCCTGGAGCAGATGACGCAACTCGGTACAAGCCAACTTCATGGCCAGTACCTCATGTTCAATAACAGAGTAGTTTCTTTGGCTACTGTTCAATGTCTTAGAATAATAAGACACAGGGTGTTCCTTCCCTTGATGACTTTGTAACAAGACTGCTCCCACAGTAGCAGATGAGGCGTCAGCCTCCACTATGAATGGGATGTGCTGGTCCGGCTGTCTGAGGATGGGTGCTGAGAAAAAGGTTCGTTTGAGTTGTTGAAAACTCTCTTCAGCTCGGGGAGACCACAGGAAAGGTGAGGTGGACTTTTTAAGGAGAGTTGTTATCGGTACCACCTGTTGAGCGAAGTTAGGCATAAACTTCCGGTAGAAATTGGACAAGCCGAGAAATCTCTGGACATCCTTAACTGACTTGGGAGACGGCCATTCTAAGATGGAACTGACCTTTTGGGGATCCAAGGCCATGCCATCCAGAGAAAGAATGTATCCCAAATAAGATATGGCAGAGGATGAGAAAACGCATTTCTCCAACTTGACAGAGAGATGTTGTCTTGCAGTCTGCGGAAGACCTCCTTAACGTGAGTGTCATGTTCTTCCTGGTGCGAGAAAAGATCAGAATATCGTCTAGATATACAATGGTTGAGCGGCCAAGGGTATCGGAAAAGAGCCTGTCCATGAAGCGTTGAAAAATGGATGGTGCATTTACTAAGCCAAAAGGCATTACCTGATACTCATACAGACCAAAAGGGGTCCTGAACGCGGTCTTCCACTCATCGCCAGTCTGAATGCGCAGAAGATGATAAGCAATGCGTAAATCCAGTTTAGAAAAGACAGTGGCCGCCTGAACAGCATGAATAATTTCAGAAATGAGTGGCATGGGATATCGGTCTTTTATGGTTACCTTGTTTAGTCCTCTGTAATCAATACATGGGCGTTACTCCTGAGTGCCTTTCTTAGGAATAAAAAACAAAGAAGCCCCAGCTGGGGATTTGGAGGGTCTGATCAATTCATTAGCGAATTAGCAAGATTCTTGTCCAGATAGTCCCTTAAGTACAGCTTTTCTTGTATTGTTAAAGGATACATGCGGCAGAATGGGACCAGAGCACCGGGTTGGAGATCGATGCAGCAATCTTCAGGTCTGTGTGGTGGGAGTTCTAGAGGAACCTTTTCCGTTACTACTTCGATGTATTCGTGAAGTTAGGAAGGTAAACAATGTACCATTTTGGAATCTTCTCCACAGGTAGTTTGAGCTGTTTCAAAGGTCGGTCTGGGCAAACAGTTTGTCTTGCAATGAGTGGAATGAAAGCTCAGTAGATTCCTAGACCAGTCTATGGTGGGGTTGTGCTTGCGCAGCCATCCGATGCCCAAAATCAGGGGAAAATGAGCTACTCTAATTATATCAAAAGAAAGACGTTCGGTATGCTGCAGGATGGACATTGTGAGTTCTTCTGTGGAGTGAGTGATGAGACCAGAGCTCAAAGGTTCTCCATCTACCCCCTCTACTTTCTGGTCCTCTGCCTTAGCGATGCGGGTCAGTCCTTTGCATTTGGCCAATTGGGTATCAATGAAATTCCCTGCGGCCCCACAATCCAGAAGGGCCTGAGTCTGGATCGGGGTGTTATCAACCAAAAGGGTAACTGCCACAACCATGAGGGGAGCATCCTCCGAGCCTTCCGAGGCAGTAACCGAGAGAGTTACATAGGGACTAGGAATCATCCCTCGGTAGTGAGTCCCCACACTCACCGAGGGTGCCCGTTTCCCGAGCGTCTGGGAGGTACGTCAGGACAGTCTCAAAGTAGGTGGGTGGAGGCCCCACAGTACATACACAAACTTCCTTCCCGCCTCCTTCTGCGTTCTTCTGCCGTGAGAGGAGCACGGGTAGTACCAATCTGCATGGGTTCTTCTCTGGAGGATCTGACAGAGGTTGGTGGAGCTAGAGGAATAGGTTCAGGAGGTACCGGAACATAGCCTTTGGTCTTCCTACGCTCAGCTCGCCGTTCAGCTAGACGGAAGTCGATGCGAAGTGTGGCTGTGATCAAGCCAGCAAAGGAAAGAGGTCTTTCTATCCGTGCAAGTTCGTCCTTCAGATCTTCTCTCAATCCCTTCCGGAATATGGCATACTGAGCTTGTTCTTGCCATCCTTCCTCAGCTGCTAACTGTTTAAATAAAGTAATGTAGGACATCAAGTCTGAATTTCCTTGTTTAATGTCCAATAAATCCTCAGAGGATAAATAGGTGCTCTTGGTGCGTAGAAACGTCTGTTTGATCAATGTCTTCAAGGCTTCATAATCCTGGAGTACTGGATCAGATCGGTTGACTAAGGGAGTAGCCCAAGCCAGAGCATTCCCAGTCATATGGGTGATCATAAAGCCAACCTTGGTATGTCCCGAGGAAAAAGCTTGGGTGCAAAAAGAAAAATGTAAATTACAGGCATCTAAGAACTCCTTAACCTTCTTGGGTGCACCGTCAAACTTTCCCGAGACCAGAGGGAGTGAGGGCAAATCTGTTGTTGGTGTGTCTCGTTCCGAAATCCTCTGCTGTAAGGCGGCATTAGCACCTTTAAGGTTCTGGACTTCTATATTCAGGTTCTGGACAGCTGCGATTAATTCCTGAACCTGCTGAGGAGTGGCCATGGTAGGCTGCTGGCGTTGCAAACTGTCAACAGGGTCAATGAAATCTTCTTCCCCTGGGGAAGATTCTGTCCCTCCCTCTTCCTCTTCCACCTCACCTCTAGGTTTCCCACGACGGTTCAGCTTCCGGTTGATCTTGGATGGAATCTCCTCCTTTTTATTGTGCAGATAAGGGCGACCGCAGAAGGACGCCACAGTTGATACCTAAAAGGTGAGCTGTGGTATCTTCCGCAGCCGCGGCAAGATGGGGGAAAAAGCCAATGGCACAAAAAACCCCAATGCGGACCTTAAGTGTTGGAAGGCTTGGTGGTTTCCCAGAAGGACTTGGTCGGTCTCCGGGGCTGCTGTGATGGAGGAGATGGTGGTCCGGAACCACAGAGTAGACAATATCGGCAAGGAGCAAGTAAAGGGACCAAGACGAAACAATCCGCTGGGCAGGCCGGTAAGATACACAGGTAGGCAAGGTAAGCTGGGAAGGCAGAGCGAAAAGGAAGAACGAAAGGAAGGAAACAAAGGCGGGAGGGAAGGAAGGTAGGTAAAACGGGACCGGATCAGGAAGGATAAGAATAACAACCAAGGCGGGAAGAAAGGGAGGGCGAGAGAGAGGAACGAGGCACAAGGAAAGGAAGCACGGAAGGATAAAAATTAAGAGGGGGAAAAGGTAGCCAAATAGGCAAAAACGGGACAAATCGCAGTAAGCGAAGAACAGCGGTGAACGGCAAGTATGGTCGTTGCAACGCGTATAAACACCGGAAGTGAGGGAATTTAACTACCGGCGTCGGGACGCGCCGCAAAAAGAACTAGACCTGCACGTTATGTTTAACCGTGCGGGATGGCACTAGTAATGGCGGACGGCGTCTCCATCTATCCCACAATCGCCAGGTGGTGCGCGATGTGACAGTGAGGCATATATGGCGTTAGACGTGTAGCAAAAATCTTGACATCAGAGTTTTTTTTAATGAAAGAGGACGGTAGGGGCCACAGTCAGCGGGTTTGTATGACTTCAGGAGGACAGTGATGATCGCGTCTCTCATGGTGATGGGAACGTTTTGCAACTCCAGGGCCTCGACCCACACTTTATGAAGCTAGGGAACCAGGAAATACGTAAAGTGTTTGAAAAATTCAGCGCTAGGGCTGTCAGTGCCAGGGGCCTTACGAGCGGGTAAATCATCGATTTGCAATATCCTCTGGGGAGATTTGGAGATCCAGTTGAGCCACAGCTTCGGGAGATAATTGTGTGAGTGGGAGATCATCGAGAAATCTATTAATGACAGTCATTGAGCAAGTATCTTTATTTGTGTGTCAGTAAGTATAGAAGGTCTCAGAGACTTTATTGATCTCAGCGTGTGCATTAAGTTGCCTGAGTTGTCTTTAATAAGTGTAATTAGTGGAATTCAGCAGCTCCCATTAAACCTGGTGAACCGCACAAGATAGAAGCATATCCGGCGGGTGACCCTCTCCATAGTGTCTCGCTGTCGCCGGGGCATCCAGGAACTTCAGTTTTCCCTCTGTGTGGGCCCTAAATGCTCCAGCACTTCATTGACCTGAGAAAGCGTAGCAGAGGGGGGTTGAGTGGTCTTTTGCTGTTCCAAGTGATGGAGGGAGTTTTCCTTATTTTTGATATCTTACCGGATAGTCCTTAGAACCCCAAACTCGGTGGCCATCGCAATACCTCAAATATAGACCTTGAAAGCCTCCCACAGTATACCTACCAAGGATACTGACCCCACGTTAGTCTCAAAGTGTAACTGGACATGATCCCGGAGATTAGTTCAAAGGCAACATCTAGTAACGCCGGAGATTTAAAGCGCCAATTTGTACGGGTCTAGGGAGCCCATCCAGCAAGAAAGTAACTAGGATAGGAGAATGTCCTGGGCAATATGCTTACATTGGTGACGCCCCCGAGCAGGACATTGGAAATAAGACACAGCTCTATTCGGGAGAAGGAATCGTGCACTGAGAAGTGAAATGAATATGCACGGTCGCGTGGGTTAGTGGTCTCCACGTATCCACCATACTCAGCTCAGTCATCCTGTCCCGTCTCATCTGGGCAGCTTCAGTAAGTATCCTCTACTTGCACATTCCAAATGGGCACAATATGCACAGCAGTGCAAGCTTTTTCATGCACTCACAAAGAAAGCATACAGCACATGCAACAGCAGCATACGCCACACACACGCACACGCACACGCAGTGAAATCACACTCCCAGATGCAGAAATTGGCAGCTGCAGTGTAAACTTCACTCATGCACATAATTACAGTGCGCACGCGTGCGCGCACACACACACTAGCACATGCAAGATTTCCTCGCACAAGTAGAATGGGAACAATACAAACAGCAGCACTGCACGCTTATTTCATGGCATACAAGGAACCATACAGAACAGGTCCTTAAAAGAGTAATGTAAAATTCACTTGCACACATGACATATACAACAAGACAGCAGCAATGCAAGCTTCCCTCCCAGACACAAGACAGGTATCTCCAGGGTGCAACCCCACAACCTCACTGACACACAATGGACAACCACAGGTGACAGCAGGGCTTTAACTGGGCTGGGGCTAGCCAGGGCAGAGCCCCGGAAGGCTCCAACAATTGTGTCTGAGAAGGGGCCATGCCGGGCGTCCCCAAATGTCCCTGGCTAATCCTAGTACACCAGAAGCCAAGGCTTTTTTCTAAAGCTTGCTGCTCTACCAAATACACGGGAGCTTCAGGCTTTACTAAGAAAGCCTTGACTGCCTTTTTATTGTGGCACCGACCCCCTGCAAGGCACCCAACAACATTTAACTGATTTCAATGTCTCCTGTTAGGCCACGGCCCTTTTGCAAAATCGACCAGGGGCTCTTACGGGGGCGTGGACTAACAGGCGGCATTCAGCTGCAGCAAGTGTTGCCTCTTAATTGTGACACCGACCTCCTGCCAGGTCACACCCCTTTTGCCCCCCCCTCCCAAAAATACCTTTGGCAGGCCACTTAAAGCACTGGGTAACAGCATGCAATCTTCCATCCCACACATATATGGCATAACAAAGGTAGAAGTAATACTAGCTTCTGTTGCACCCTAGTAACAGCACAGGCATCAGCAGTGTACGGTACACTCACAAACACAGAATAGGCACAACGCAGTCAGCAGTGGTCAATCTTTTTCTCACATACGAAAGAACAAATACAGTGCCTGGTATTAGCATGCCCGGTTCCCTTAACCACACAGGATATACACAGCACGAGCAAAAGTGAAAAAAAACACACACACACACACACACACACACACACACACACACACACACACACACACACACACACACACACACACACACACACACACACACACACACACACACACACACACACACACACACACACACACACACACACACACACACACACACACACACACACACACACACACACACACACACACACACACACACACACACACACACACACACACCCCCCCCCCCCCCCCCCCCCCCCCACAGGAAGTAACAGCACAGGAAGTAACAGCACAGGAACAGGAAGTAGCAGTTCAGCTTTCACATGGGCAGCAACTGTGCAGGCTTTACTCACATACTGAACATGCATGCGCAGCACGGGAATAAGCATTGCAAACTTCACCCACCCAGAGAAGACACAGCACAGGTTGCAGCAGCCCAAGTATCGCTCAAACGTAGAACAGGTACAGCACGGAAAGCAATGGTGCCAGTTTCACGCAGACACAACACAGGCACTGCATGGACAACAGCAGCACAAGCTTCACTCGCACACAGAACAGGCAGCTACATTACAGGCCAAAGCAGTGTAAGGTTCCCTCAAGCACAAGTAGGTAGAGCAAAAGGCAGGAGCACGCGGGGGCTGCCACACTGAATCCAAAACCCACAGTGAGGCAATTTCCAGAAAACAGTGAAAAGGGCCTCCCGCGGACAGAAGACATTCGGGATAAACTGCTCAATGGATCGAAGGAGCCAGACTAGATTACTATGCCCAGGTTTATGGGGAAGCTTAACCCTTTAGGGTGAGCAGTGCTTCATTTATGGGGGTGTTTGCCAGGGCTCAGCAAATGGCCAATAGTATACACAATTCCTACTATGCATCAATTCTCTGCTGCTATGTGCAAATAGGGAATGTGCAAACAGGAATATAGCTCAATATTCATGTATTATAATGCAAACGTGTGCAAAAGAGCAATGTGTAAATAGATGTATATATCAGTACACTGATGTTATATATACAGAAATGCACTATTAAACAATGCGCAAAATATGCTTATTTTTTTTTTAATAGTCCAGCAATCAGTCACAATTGGTGCTATTCAACATCTGCACAAATTTACTCCAATGCTTATTAGCTTTTTTATTTGTACTCAGGCCCTGTGTTGGGATGGAAATGAGCCTAGCCCACCCCCCTAGGTGCTTTCAAGTTAGGCGGACCCCACACGAGGCAATATAACCTACAGGGGGGTAGTAGCCCCCACCCTCAGGGCACATATAAAAGCCCTGTAGCACATAGAAGTAGGCGAATAGCACCAGCCATGCCCCTGCTCCGCGACTCCATCTTGTATTAGGCCGAGGCCAGATTTGTCGATGGCCTGCAATGCGCAAATCCCCGGTTCACTCCCAGGCTGCCATCGGCACACCAAGCCTGCTGCGCTTGAGCCTTGTTCCCACGGAAGTCCATCTTCCTCCTGTCCTTTCAATGTTGCAAATATCTAGTATCGCTTCCAAGAATGCGCTCTGCAAAAGAGCGTGAGACATTACCAGGCCCCAGCTCAGTGTCCATCAATCTCCACTAAACTGCCACTGCGCCCCAGACCCCCACCCAGCCAGGCCGGAGCCGGCCACACATCAGCACCCCGAAGCCCTACCGTTCCACTTTTCGATAAGCATTCGACCCTCTGATCCTGACCTTTCTAAGGTGCCCAACACAGATCTGAAGGTGCGCAACCATATATCTCTGCAAGGGCAGCACATGTCTTTTCATATCATGAGGCACCGGGGAAGGTAAATCATAGATCAAACCCCAAAGGGAGATGTTTGGTGTGGGAACCGCGGTATTAACGATGCCCTGAATGTGGGTGTCAGTACAACTGTATTTTATCCTCCCCTCGCCCTGGCAGCCCTTTCCTGTGTTGTCCAGGTGCCCGCCAGAATGAATGAATATCCTGTTTTAGTTGTTTAGCTTGGACTAGATAGATTGTGACTCACATTTGTGCTGACCTTCACTACAGAGATGAGCCCAGCTGAGCCACGTGGAGCCAGATCGATGAGGATGAACCAGTCAATTAGCGGCTAGTATCCACTATGGAGTAGGCACTTGTATATGTTTGTACCAACCAGCAATGTGGATTTTTAACCTATACAATGATGTCACTGATGACGCCTCAGGCCTTTTTAATGTGCTCCCTCTGTTATTTTAGCAGAGCGCTTTTGGGCAGCACAGTTCTTTGCTGGCATTTATATTATATAAAACTTAGTTATCCTTGCAAAACTCTCTCTTGGCCTTATTCCCTAGCCGGTTGTATTTACTCTGGAGTGTACGTTCAGTGGGCTATGCCTTCACCTGTAAAGTGCACTGTACACTGAAATGGAAACAGAATTTAAACAGTAATTTGGGAAAAGTGTGGGTTTGAATGAAAGGCAAGTGTGCTAACCTCTGATTGTTCGTCTAGTAGATAAGAGGCGCAATGCTGTGTGTAATCTTTCAGAAGATGTGGATCGCCAAGGGGGATTGAGGAACGGGGGAATACTTCCCTTCAAGCTGTCTGTGGGATACCAGGGTTGGACTTACTTAGTAGAATGCGGGCCTCAATGAACAGTTCATAAATAAGTGGCCATGAGGTGCAGCTAATTAGCTCCTGCGGGGAGTGGTAAAATAGAAAGGAGGGATGGGAGAAGAGATGCCGTTCATGCCTAACCTGTGGGGAGAACCAGAGGGCAGTATATTGTTTAAATTGCAGTGCAATAGTAGTAGTTGAAGAGGTTGAACAGGAGAAATGAGTTGAGGGGCCCATACCTTTGCTTTGATCGGAATTGTGAGTTCCAGACATCCGATCTGTAAGGAATGGGGGCACCACGGTTTGTTAGCAGGGGCAGCTATCTCGCAGTCAGGACGTTTGTGAAGGTGCCAATGGTGAGAACCTTAAAGGTCCATCAGGAAGGAAGGAGTCAGAGAGAGGTTTGTTGTCTAAATTTGTGATGTTGTCCAGCGTGGGAAAAGGAAGTTGGAGACGCAGAGACTGGGTGAGAAGTCTGAAGAGCGCTGAGGGCTGGGGGTACAAGGGGGCTGTCGGGTTCCTTGTGATGGAGAATGAAGAAGGGGGTGAAGACCAAACAGGCTAAGTGTGCATTAAGAATGGATGTAGATGTAGGCCATACCTGCCTAACCTCTGGGTTTAGCACGGAGACTCAGGGTTTGTATGCTCTTCTCCGGTCTACTGGGAAGAGCATGGAGGCTCCGAAGTTTCTGGCCGTTCAGGACACCACTTTACAAATGAGCCATAAATGAGCAATACATATTCTTCCTGCATTAGCCATATTGCTGCCTGAGCGCGAACGCCATGCAAAAATTCACGTTTCTGCAATCTGGCTCATGGTGCTGAACGTTACACAAATGTCCCTGAAAACGCAGTGGTCTTGTTGTCATTTTACATAAACATGGCCGAGTGCCGAAAATTGTGTACACATTTACATTCCCTTTTTAAAGAGAAAGCAAGGCATTGTGAAGTCTGGTGAGGAAGAAAACAAACGTTGACTCATTTACCAGGTTTTTCTGTTTGTAATGCAATTGTTAGCTTGGGGAAAACTGCCCTGTTTTTTAGCACTTTTTTATGTTTCTTTGTAGCCATGTTTTTTTTTAAATATGTGGGCGTGGCCGGTGAACGGAGCTGGGGTGACGTAATTCTCTGGGTTTTTATTTCTCTAACGTAGGCAGGTATGATGTAGGCATGTGTCAATCTGTTGTAAGGGAGGAGGAGGAAGTGTAGTGCTGTCCCTTGAGGGTAAGAAGCATCCTGAAACTGTTTGAAATGGTGGGACGGCGCTATGGTGTGCCAAGGAGCCCGAGACAAAGAATGAAAGAAAATCTCACGCCAACTAGCACAGGGTGTGACCCCACCCATCCCCACTGAGGTAATACAACCAATCGATTCAAGTGGGCAGCTGAGGCCGTATGAAGTAAGGCACCTTGGCATGGGCATCACACAGGTGCTTTTCCTTAGCAGCAGCTGCAAGGCCCAGGACTGAAACTGCAGGCAGCTTTAAAACCTAACAAACTTTTAAAAAGTGACCTTTACTGAAGTGCACACTTAAAAGCGTCACAACAGCAGGAGGGGATTCAAAGCGGTTCATACCATCCGATCGAGTTCTCCATCAATTGTGTGCGCATGCCGGCAGCACCCTTCCTGTGATGAGACAACCCGATACCCAACAGCCATAAGGTTGTGAACAAAGACACACATTTAATAGCGGGATTAACCGCCTCCTGCGCTGGCTTCCCATTTTACATGACAACAAAGCCCCTCTTGAGAGCAAAGACTGGGGAACACACCCGGGGAAAAACACAAAAATATGCTGGGGGAGGGGAGACGAAACAAAGCATACACAACACAGAGGACAGAGGGAGGCTGGGGGACAGTGCCGGTTCCTTCAGTCGAAGTGCGGGGTTGTCAAACAAAAAAATGCACCAGAGTGACAACCCAGAAAAGTGTGATTGGCAAACATGACCGAGGGCTCAGGTTTGCAAAACAATAGTAAAAGCGTCATTAACTTAACTTTAACATATAGAGGCTGATTCATGGAATTTGTGCGCCGTAAATCATGGATTTGTGCGCCATTCTGGCCGCAAATCCCCATTTGTTAAACAGTGAATGTGAATTCCATGAATCAGCCCTGAAGCTCTAGGAGTAACGTAATTTAAAAGAAAACTTTCTTTTGATAAGCTGGAATGAAATGAACACAAAGTTATGCAACTCACATTACATCTACAGCCAGACATTTCAAATTAAGAAATCCCATGGAGAATGCAGAGAATTGGGGTAAATCGGCAACAAAAAATGTTGCCTACCATGGAAGGTAAAGCAGCATGCTAGGTAAAAAAAATTCCTGAAGATGTCTAGCACAGCTATATCGAGTTCCTTCCAACTGTTTTATTTTTGCAGGATGCCATTTTCCTATGTTTATATTTCAAAAGGAACATTTCTGCACATATATTGACACATTTTTAGAAGCAAACCACTATTAGGCACACTATTCGGCTTCGACCGAATACATAGGCCAAATATTCTGTATTCAGACAAATTGCAAATTTACTATCGGGTACACCCCTAATCTTAAATATACCATACCCAGGCAAAATCTAGAAAGCTAATTAAACAGCCAAACCTTGGAGCATGTAGAGTTTAATAATTTACTAGATTGCTCACAAGTCAGTTGTAGACCTATGAGAGGCACTTAATCAACACTCGGCTCCATTTAAAATGATTCAAAAAGCTCAGCTGACGATGACAGCACCTCGACACTTGTACTCTGACATCTCGGCAGCCTTTATCACTGTCAACGCAGTGAACTAATCTGGGGATGACATGCAAATTATATACAAAATGACAGATGGCGGAAACTCCAGCACCACTTTCAGCAACTGCCTCTTGCGAATAAATGAATGGATGTTGGCCAACTACCTAAAACTCAACCCAGACAAAAGAGAAATAATGATAGTTTTTATTTATTTATTGTAATTTTTCAAGCGATTTTTACAATTCATACACATATACATATGTTATAATCCACAAAAAAGGATTCTTAAAATGATAATAGTCCACTCAAATTCATTATCGTTAACGAGAGAATTGTTAAAAATCTTTAAGATCCCTGACAGTACAGTCCAAATCTTTCTTCATGAACAATCATATTAAAATCTCTTGGCATTTATCGCTTCACAGCGGAATAGCAAAAATCAGCATCATCAAATGGGTAAAAGTATACACAATTCATACTATGCATCAGTACTCTGGTGCTATGTGCAAATAGGCAATGTTTAAACAGGAAATATAGCTCACTATTAATGTATTATAATACAAACATGTGCAAAAGAGCAATTTGAAAATAGATGTATAAATCAGTACACTGATGTTATACGTACAGAAATGCACTATTAAAGGAATAGTGCACTCAAAGATGTTATTGTCGCAAGCGTTCGGTCATGTGGTTTTAAGCAAACTGTAATTGATCGTAAAAAAAAATCCTATGCACCTTACCTTAGCTTTCCTCACTTTTACACATGCGCAATCAAGCAGTGGGGCACGGCCATCTTGTGCTAATCTTATCCATTGCCGCATCACCCTAAGGTGAACCAAAGGGCACATCAGTCAGGGGCAATCGTCCCACATCCCACATCCCACAGCATAATTGTAAGCCAGCCATTTAGGTGTATCTGCCACTGCCTGTCGAAGAACCCATCAGTGGGTATCTGGAAACGATGACATTCGCAGAAAGGAAGGATATAGCTGTGTAGAAAACATAACAGAAATATATCTCAGTAACCGTTCTTTATTTAAATGTATCCATTTACCCTTTAATTCTGCACCGGGTGAAACTTGATAATGAAAACAAACCAGAAACAATGGAAACACAGAGAAAACATTGTGGAAAGTTGGAGTTTCCGATTTGCTTGAGAGGTTAGTACTGTGGAGTATGTTTAGCTCACAATGGGATGCGGGTGCAGAAGCTGATGGAAGAATTCGAACAACACATAGATGACATTACAACAGAATATTAGCAACAAACTTGACGTTGGTGGAACCTGGGGGAACCCAGGCGTGGACTCTATGCATTTTGGTGCTGGACTGCCCATGTGCCCGGGACAAATACTTACTGGTTGTGTTTGCGTGTCATCACAATTTGCCCCAACCAACAACCCATTACAATGTAAGCCAGCAATACCGGTCAGAAAATGAAACCTTGACACGTTCGTCTATAAACTCGTCTACAGTAAAACGTACATTATATTTGGTGTTTCCATTCTCTTGGCGTAACGCAGAGTGTCCGCTCAGATCAACTGTTTTCATTAAATGAAATTACATGTTCCTTTGTCCAGTTTTAAAATGTTGAACCTTATCATTTTTGCGGGTATTACACACTTCCTGTCCTTCAATCCACAACAAATCCTCCCTTTCTTCCAAGGACGAACAACAATTGAACCTTCTTAGTAGCGCACATGCTGTTTCCTTTTGGTGAAGGAAAGCCACAAATCAAAAACATACTGTACAGGAAGCATCGGTGTGAACTGCACGTAAGCAACATTAAAGGCAGTGACCTTCACTCCATAGGAGCGATTAGCCCGGCCATCCGACGTGGCATTCAAAATATGTTCAAAAAACAAACTAATTGTTTGCCAGCATCATCTATATTGATAGTGATTTAGTTTTTTAGGGCAACATTTCCAGTTAGAGTCCTCCCCATTGTCACGTCTGAGTGCGCCCTGTTTTCGCAGAAGAATGTGCTCTGCGGATAGCGTGAGACACTGACAAGTCATAAATGCAAGTGCCCTTCCATCTCCACTGAACTTCCTGTGCACTAACAAATGTTGGAGGAGAGATGCTATATCCCGCCCCCTGCAACATGCTTGTACCGGACAAATGATGTATACGCTAAGGTGGGAGACATCTCCACCCCTCCTGTACCTATTTGCATCACCCATGTTTCATATAAGCGTATCAATTCTGTGCTAATGTGTAAACTTTGAACTCCATTTGTGTCCTTCCGAATGCCATCTTGTTCTAGGCCCTCTGCTCCTCTGGTGAAATGTTCACCCTCCCTCTCTCAGCGCCGTGCACAGCCAGCCCCCACCACCTCTGTCCTCTGTCAGCTCAGCGCGTCTCCTGTTCTCACGGAAATGCAGCTATTCATTTTTGCTAGTAGAAAGTATCAAGCCCTGACAAAATGTGCTCATCCAAGAATGTGAGACCAAGACCTGCTCCGACCTTAGTGCCCCATCCATCACTGCTGACCGGCTCATGCCATCTCCACCCTCTCCCTGCCAGGCCGCAGTCCCCTGAACCCATGCCCCCTATTCCCTTTGAACGCATCTGGTCACCAGACCCTACCCCTGCACCACCTCCAGTTCACCTATTATATACCTAATCTAGAGTGCTCATATATTTTGGTAACACTAACACCTATCAGCACTTTGTTTGAAATTGTAAGACCCCAAAGGCCACAAATTAAAAATCTTCCATTCTGATGACACCCGAAAAGAACAACCCCTAACACATGCCCCCATAGAAATATAGGTCAGAATTCACCTATTTCACACCAACAGCCCCCTTTAATGCAGTGTTTTGCTTACAGTCATTAGTTCTTGCATGCCAAGTTTGATATTTAGCTTACATCTCATTCCCTAGTGGGACGCATATTTATTCTGTCTATTTGAACACGTGCATGCTAAGGCAACTGCAGACTCTGCAGTTGCTGTCATGCAGATATCCATCTGAACCTCTCGTGCCCTGATCAGTGAAGGACCCACAAGAGCTGGCCGAAAGCGGGAAGGGGGAAACACAGAGTTACACTGTATGGCATCCTCCAACAGGCATTTTTTGGAAAAAGAAATTGACAAAGAGGATACATTTGAAAAGACAATTTGGATGCTTAATACTTCTTAATACTTTTAATAGTTTTGAAATTCAAGTTCAATAGATATCCATAGGTCATGCACAATGTACAAACATTGTGGCACATACGAACCACTGCTAATCATTTATACCGGGAAGTCAACTGTTAAACAAGTTCTGCTTTTGGTGGACAGGGCTCGTTTGCAATATTTTGTGGCAATGTATGTGTCCTAGGAACAAAATCAGGATCGATTCCATGAGTATGCATGTCCAAAACAGTCAAAGTGAGATCCATTCCTGGATCTATCGGCTTGGCAACCCATTTTTTGCTTTGTTTTGCAAAGGCCATTGTGTAACAAAGCATTCCAAAGTTTCCTGCAGTTCTCGATTGTTCTCTGCCTAGATTCTCGTTATGCGCTAATACGGCTAGTAATCTTCAAGATTGTATACCGTCTATGCCGAAATGCAACCTCTCGGACCTGTACTTTAGGCACATATTGTGGAACACCTCCAAATCTCTGGTGTGACAAAGTTCTGTGAGTTCCTTCAGGTCTCTGGAAAGAGTTTTATCAAACCCGATCTTCTCAAGAGCTTTGTGTGGAGGTGAAAATGGACCAACCACCACTTCTTGCGTTCCTGTTCCTCCGATAAAGGTCCATGTGCACATTGGTGAAAATGTTGGTTTTCTCTCCATGAGTGAATGTTGGAACAGTGGTGCATCAATGAGCGCCATTTGTTAAGTTGAATTTACACAGACCCCTCACAAGTTTTGTTGCTCCACCAAAGATGGTTGCTGGAAGTCTGGGACCACTGTAAAATATTTTCTGAACCCTTTTTTTTTTGTTTACCAGCAGCTGTGTTTTTTTATTTACTGATTTGGCAACGTGCCATGCATCAAATTGATTTGCATTCCCCTCGATTGAAGATGTTCGAGGGATTTTATGAAACCAGGTTTCTCCATGGCCACTGAGGATTTACATACAGACACCTGCACGACATCCAAACTCACAATTATTTTAGTTTCCATGTCCTGAAAAAGGTATGTGCAGTACTTTGCTGAAAATCCGGTGCTGTCACACTGCCATTGCCAGCTAGCCTGAACCGTTTGCCAGAGAATGTCCTTTCAATTGTCATTTGTTCAATTTTCCAGGCTTGACTAATAGCAGGGAATAAAAATTCTCTTTGATATTTGTAGTACTGCGTTTTACCAAGGAACTGAAGTCCCACAAATTGACCGAAACTGGACACCTTACTAAAAATCGAGCCACTGAAAATTAAAGCTGCTGAATACAATAGATTTCCAGCTGGCACTTTGCTCAGCATCGGTTGAGCGGACCATGAAAATGTATCATGGATGTGGGCAGAGGTGGCTTGGATATTCAGGTTAGTGCCTTGTAATACACAAGTCACATTCACCAATGGCTCCCCGCATATTTTCCCCCTCACTGGATGGACACATTTCAGCATCAGTATAATCTCTACCCGGCAGCTGTCGAATACAATGTATTTGTGCTCCTTAATTAGCCAATCGTCCGGCATGAATGTGGTTTGTGACTCAGCTGGGGTGGATAAATCGCCCAAAGTAGGCAAACTGTAGTCGAGGTCTTTGGCAAGTTCCTCAGTCAATTGCGTTGAAGGTTCGGTCTCTGTTAGTTAAGCTTGTTTTATTTGGACACAAATTGGAGAAACTATCAATGTCGATTGTTTATTGGGTGGACCTTTTTTTGTGGGTGTAGATTGTGTCAAGTGGTCGGGCGAGGAATTGTAAATCAATTTCATTATATTCAGTTTCATCTTCATCTTGTCGAGTTCTCATATTGTAGCAATTGTCCGACAACACTTTGCTGGCTTTGCCGGTCACATTCAATTCAGTTTCTGTCCATTGGACATAAGCATCTCGAGTCTGCTTATTGACTGGACCACGCTGCACCTCAAATAGTAGTTGCTCCATGGTGAAATCTGTTTGGCAAGCAGCATCTTTGGTTTCTTTTGTTGTCTGTGTCTTTATTCTTCTTTTTGTTCTGATGTAATTGTAGTCGAAGTACCAGCATCCGCCTGTAATACAGTATTTGTTTTAGTATGGATGAAAGCAGCGAAATGGAACAGAGACAATGGGATGCAGACAATGGTACATATAAAGAGAAACCCATAAATGACACATAGTGTAAACAACCGACAGGACACAAACAATTTCATATTATTTTAAATTCCAAGCATAATACATTCTCGTAATTGAAAAGTGAAATAAAATTACCTGATAAGTGCACGAATTGTTGTTGACTCCGGAAAAGAAATGGATGCAGAATCTTGCTCCTTCATTTTCAGTGCATTGTCACAAAGTGGTAAAAGGGAAAATGAGATTTGCATTAGATATGTGGGAAGATCCAATTCTCAATAGTATGAACTTCTGCAAGTCTGTACCATTGGTATACTGGACTTGTCGGTTGGTTTCATCACTTGCGAGGGTCTGTGCTTCCGTCATTATGCTCTCCTAAAAAAATGCACATGTCAAGCAACCGATTACGAAAAGATTATGCTTCTTTTGAAGGGCACTAGGGCATTGTTTTCTATGGTCATAATTACTTTCTATGATGCGCCATAAACCAGGGACAGATGTGTAGTAAAATGTGGTATAGTTAAAAAGTAATACAATCTGGTAAATATGCAAACTTTAGTAAGAAACATTTACACCGAAAGCACCAATCCGTTCATGTAGTTTCCTGTTCAGTACCCCACCGCCTACAGCTAATTCATCCTCCGGGACTCACCTGAGGCCGCATGTGCATGAATAGAGTTGGAATTGCATTTGGAAGCAATTTACGAGACGTTCGGAGTCAATGCTTTTTTGTGTACTGCGATTGGTCATACATATCTGGGATAAAGTGTAGGCTGCAGATGCGGAATTGATTGGTCCTCAAGTCTCCCAAAACATCCTGGGCTCTACTTTCAGCTTGTTCGCCGGAAATCCACAATGTCAAACCCATTCTCTTATTAAATCAATATTCGTGGGGAATGTATGCAAGATTGTACCCTTACTTTTGACATGGCTCCTAGAGAGGCAACCAAAAACCATACAAGCAGGCATTCTTGAAAAATCTGTATAAAAAAAATACACATAATTACAAAAAAAATCTACTGAATGCATGAGATTGACAGAATTATATCAAAGTTTTCTATGCAATGTTTGTTTTGGTCAAAGAAGCAAAACCTGCGTAGCGTAGTCAAATATACACTGTGATAACTTTCATACAGAATTGATTGATGCAACGGATATCGTAACGTGTTACTCGTCCGATGATTGTACTTTCATGCATAAGGAAACATGCTTATAAACATGGTCCAAGAAAGATGCAATTCTATCAAAATTGACACTGATGAAATTTGCTATATATCTAGATCAGAACACTTTAAACAGTAGACAATGGTAAAGTGATTGAGATGAATGAACATTACGTTCATTCATAATAGATAGAAATTTTAAGATCAGAAAGAGATGATTAGGTGACCTGTCCTTACCTTGACTAACAAACAATTATATTCAGCAAGCAGGGTAGTTAGTAGCAGGAGAACAGGTAGCACGATCACAAGTTGACTTCCAGTGCTCACAGATGTTTTCAGGATAAATACCAAGGGGTTTATAAAGAATTAGAAAAGTGGGTGTGTATGTGAATCAGTGACATGTTTCTGGCACGGCGTGCAGACAAGGCCCGGAACACTGCTGAAGGTAGAGACACACTTATGTGGATTGCAGGGGCTCGGTCTGCTTCAGGGGAGCCTGCCTGGAGGCACTAGGTCAGGGGGGGACATGTGAACAATGGCCCCTGCGCGGAAGATAGCTTTGAAGTGTACATGGTGTTTGACACGCTGGCCGTTCCCATCCCTGCCAGCCCCCTTGGCAGCCCATATCCACAGGTGTGAACTGCTGTTGATAATGGAGGGGGGATAGATGGGCATGAGGCATGCAGACAAGACCCGGAACACTGCTGAAGGTAGAGACACAATTATGTGGATTGCAGGGGCTTGGTCTGCTTCAGGGGAGCCTGCCTGGAGGCACTGGGTCTGGGGAGGTCATGTGAACAATGCCCCCTGCGCGGAAGATAGCTTTGAAGTGTACATGGTGTTTGACACCTTGGCCGTTCCCATCCCTGCCAGCCCTGCCAGGACAAGTGAGCGTGTCCTTGATTCACTGAAAAATGGAAACAACTATTGATAAAAGATGATTTTTATTTTATTTTGTTGCTGATGTTGATGGCACAAATGTACTACAAATTGTATACTTCGGGGTTGCAGCACAGTGTGGAAAAATCCTGTGTACTGACCGCTGTCACTGGGGAATTAGGCTCGAATGGCACCAACGACACAGGCGGGTATTACTCGAACGCGGTATCCAAGCCTCGCATGAAGCCACCGTGTAAACGAACAATAGGCCACCAGCCTGTACCACCTGTGGAAGAGAAACATACAAACTGTATTTAAATGAACCTGATAAGTGTACAAACCTTAGTTGAAAATGCAATCGTGTATCCTATGGTATGGTTGCCAGTACAAATGTTACTTCATGGATCATTCAACTTGGGCTTTAAAGTGTAGACACATTACAAAGGTGAAGACCCATGCAATCCATAACGTTTGGGGCACAGAGAAATATTGTTTCTTGGTTGTACGTGACAGACACATGAGATGACCACTATGATTTCCCCAAATCGCGAGAAATGTATTGAATTGCCAGACTACATTCATTTGGCAGTGATAGATCAAAGTTCTGCCAACATAGGAGACAAATATGAAATGTTAGTGGCCTAAGTGACATCAATCTAGATTACACTTACTCGTTACTTGTATTGCGAGGGCCGTGCATAAACACCATCATAATCCTCAACACGGACCTTGTGAGATAGGCTGCCCTGAAGTCATGCTGCTCGGTAACGCATAGCGGTGGTGTATCTTCTTTCGATATGTAGGCCAAGCATCCAGCGTTTTCTCTGCAGCAGCAGTTCTCCTCCTCGCTTGGCATGACCACGCACCGATTGCAGGTACCCCAGGTGGAAACGTCTTCCATGCGACTGGGCTCAGGCTCATGATCCGTGATTCGTCCTCCCAACTGTCGTCCGAAGCCCCATTGTTTATGCATCTCTCTCCTTCAACTAATTCGGCCTCAAAATACTCTGGCTCATACTGGTAGGTCTGTATTGTTGCCATTATACGACAAACTTAAAATCGATAGTAATGCTAGTTCTAGTTTCTGTTCGCACAGGCTACGAGCAAGGAAGATAGCTGACAGAGCAGAAACGAGTAACAGGATATAAAAAAAAAGACAGTGCGCCTAATTACGAGGTAGGAGGTGGCCATGGTGCTATTAGCACCATGGCTACCCCCTTACCGCATTCCGGGTCCGGGTTCTCGAAATAGGGACTTACCGGGTCATTCCAACCTTGGAGGACCCGGTAAGACCCCATTCCGAGAACCATTCCCCATTCCCATTGGAGCCTCAATAGGGCTCAATGGGAATGGGGATGGAGCTAATAACAGGCTTGCTAATTGCGGGCCCGTTATTAGCTCCCTGGTCCCTTAGCGGTGCCCGTTAACCCTTACCACCCACCTCGTAATGAGGCCCACTGCTTATCATCAGACAACATTAGAGTTGCTTTTTCTATTGTTTCACTGGGCCTCATTACGAGGTGGGCGGTAAGGGTTAACGGGCATCGGTAAGGAGACCGGTGCCGGTAAACCCTTACCGCCCTATTCCGAGGTCCCTTAGCGGCTCCTGCTATGGGCGCCTGGTTTTACCGGGCGCCTGGTTTTACCAGGCGCCCTTAGCGGGAGCCGCTAAGGGACCAGAGAGCTAATAACGGGCCCGCAATTAGCGGGCCAGTTATTAGCTCCATCCCCATTCCCATTGAGCCCTATGGGGGCAAATGGTTCTCGGAATGGGGATGGGGAATGGTTCTCGGGATGGGGACTTACCGGGTCCTCCAAGGTTGGAATGACCCGGTAAGTCCCTATTTCGAGAACCCTGAATGCAGTAAGGGGGTAGCCATGGTGCTAATAGCACCATGGCTACCTCCTATTCGTAATGAGGCCCAGTGTTTTTATACTTATTGAGGAAAGAGGCGTCCTGCCATTTCCATGGAGACATGTCAATAGCTTGCACACAGAGAACGTTCACATGAGACGTGCATTCGCATTGTGAAATGGGATGTACCCGCCTAGTGATGTCAGCTTCAGGGGCGGGTGATATGATTTAGTGCCGCGAGGGCAGTTCAACTTAGGGCGATGCGGCAACGGATAAGATTAGCACAAGATGGCCGCGCCCCGCTGCTTGATTTCGCATGTGTAAAAGTGAGGAAAACTAAGGTAAGGTGCATAGGAAATTTCTTTACGATCGATCACAGTTTGCTTAAAACCACATGCCCGAAAGCTCGGGACAATACCATTTTTGAGTGCACTATTGCTTTAAACAATGTGCAAAATATGATGATATTTTGAAATAGTCCAACAATGAATCATAATTGTTGCTATTCAACATCTGGGCAAATTTATTCCAATGCCTATTATCTTTTTTATTTACACCCAGGCCCTGTAAAGTGCAATGTGCACTGAAACAGAAACAGAATTTAAACAGTAATTCCAGAAGTCGTCAGTTCTTATAGAGTCATAATAATTTACAAGGCTCACATAAGCACACATATTGGTAGAGCCCCGGCTTATGCACTCTGTAAATAAATGTTTGCCAGTGTCCTTGGAATCTTGAAGTTCACAGACACAGCACTATCTTTCGTCTGGCCTCAGTTTCAATTGGGAACCCAGGACTGTTAATAGGGAGAGTTGATCTATTCGTAGACAAAATAAGAACATATGTATTTTGGGGTTAGGACACTGAATCAAATACGACTGTGGTCTCTTAAATTTGTGGACGACTCTAGACACGTGCCGATAACATTTTAGGGTGGCAATGTGGTCATAATCTTTGTTCCAGACACATAATTCATATTTTTTCTTCTAAGAGTCTTTTAATACTTCATAGCCACCCCTGGAGTTCCATTTATTGTTTTAAATGTCAACATTACAAGGTAACCGAAACTGTCACCTCTAGTGAGGTGGTCCCTCCCACAATTGGTACCCAGAACATTCAGTAGGAGGCATGTTGGATTCGTCTTAGACTTTAAATATAATTCACCCCTCTTCCTCTGGACCTGTCCCCCCAATTAAATCAACCCTAGTTCCAAATGCAGGAATTTCATTGATACTGATGGTTTGAGTTTCAGGATCTTCCTCCAAAAAGCACCCTGGACTCGATTACACCAACTAAGATCTTTCATTCTCAATGCCTCAAGGTGATATAAAATGGCAGAACAAAAGCTCTGTTTGTATAAGGTCAGTAGTCCCCCAAGAGAATACCCTGCAATCTGATGCACACATTTATTTTAAAAAATTAGTTTGTAAACAGGCTTTTCTTTTCTTTGCTCCCATAATATGTATGTAATTTGTTGCTGCATTCATTTCCAATCCTAGGTATGGATAATGATCAGCATAATCTATGGGGCCCACTGTAGAAGTTAATGTGACTGTTAACTTTCTTACAATCATTGGGTTTTAGTTTTCTCAACATTGATTACCAGATCATTCTCCCGAGCACAGATAACCAATTCCTCCAACTAGATTGGCATACAGATGGAGTATGGTCAAAGACGACGATGTCGTCAGCATATAATATGCTGGCGATCCTCGTCTTCCCAATTCTCAGAGTACAGTTTGAGCTGAACAGCATCCTTTCTGACAAGTCTGCTAAAAAGAGATTAAATAACAGGGGAGCCAGCATGCAATCCTGCTTGATTTCCCCGTTAATCTGCAGTGACAGAGTTACAATACCTTTGTTATCCAAACATACTCTGGCCTCTGTATTTTGATGAAGCATCTGGATTATTTTTAACAACCAGCCCGGGCAACCTAGAAGCTTCATCTTATCCCAAAGCCTTACCCTGTTTACTAAGTTGAATGCTGACCTAAAGCCAATAAATGTCACATACAGTAACAATCTCACTTCATGCAGCAACTGCAACACCTCTATCATGGCCTTTAGAAATGGGTAACTTTCCCAAACCATCAAAAGTGATGAAGAACATGAGCATATTGATGGATGATGGACTCACGATGGAACCCCAAGTCAACACAATAGCCAAACCGTGCTGCTACCAACCCCGCTCTATCTGCCTGATTGTGCCCTAGCTCCCCCTCGCACACAGAGTGCTTGCATCATCTCCCTGTTTCTTTCAAGATGGACAACATGAACATCATTTACCTAGTGTGACGATTCCCAGGATGTTGTCACATCTTCCAATGGGGAAGCCCCTTCCAATGAGGCCAGGGAGTTGAGACCACTACCAGATAGTCCCCCAGGGGGTGGTACTCAGCGAGTAGATCTCATGAGAGGTGAAACCCCCTATGGGACCAGTGGTGACTATTGTGGGAGAACACGATATCCACATAACACCCCCATTTCTCCTGCACCCTTACTCTGTTCACTCCCACCATGCTATCCAAAATACTTCTGGAGTAGGCAAGAAGTAGAAAGGACTGAGACGAGGAAGAATAGGGATGAACATCATGATCCAAAACAGGAAAGAACTGAAACGAGGAAGAGGCACGGATCCGCAGGGATCACTCCAAGGAATTTACCTGAACGGCCTAGCTTTCAACTGCAGACCTTGGAGGGAACGGACATAAAAACTGCCAAGGGACCTACCTGAATGTCAGATACTTTGGAGAGGAACCACAGGAGGGACAGAGGCTTGCAGAGGGGGGCAGCAGGAGCAGACCCAGGGAGAAAACCAAAGAGCTGGCTTGTTCCGGTAAGCACCAGCAGCGTAGCACCCCAGGAACACACGGTCTGGAGAGAAGGGAGACGTCGAAGTGGATCTGAAGCTGCAGAAAGCCAAGGACAGCCCCGGAGCACGGGTTAAGCAGAGAAGGACACTGGGAAGCCCACAACCAACCGTAAGGCTTCAGCCAAGACACTAAAGGTATTTTGGTGGCTGAGCTTATGCTTGGGGGATCCCAGTGGGTGCAAGAAACCCTGAGAAGCATAGTGGATGAAACTTTACTGAGATACAGTAACAAGGGGAATAGGGTCTGGGACCCTTACAAGAAAAAGATAGAGCAAGTAACCAGAAGTTCTAATCATCTCTGTGACAGTACTTGGAGGGAAGGTGACCCAGAACTGTCACATAAGAGAAACAATAAAGAGAACTGCAAGAGTAATACATATGAGGACAGCACTTGGCAGGGGAGTACATCAAGCCTGTATGTGAAATCAAGTAATCATAAAGAGAACTGTGAGAGTGATACCTATGAAGATAGTACTTGGCAGGGGAGTAAACCAGTTGACAAAATTATTTACTGCAAATGTAACTCCTTGTAACACTGTTATTTTCTTGTTCAGATTTTGTAGGAGTTGCAATCTGTTCGATTCTTGCTTTCTAAAGGCCAGCAATCTGTTTTTGTGCCTACATATAGGCAACCCTCCCATGAAGTCACCTTGTCACCTCTGGCTTAACATGGGGCCTCCTTTGATGGGGAGAAAGCACAAGGAGCAAGCCTCTAGAACAATTCAAGATTTGCATCAGTCCTCAGAGACAAATACCTTGAAAACGAAGCGATGAGGAATTCATTTTTGAACATGGAAAAAGGAGAGCTGTGACACATAGGGCCTCATTACGAGGTTGGCGGAATGGGTTTACCGGCACCAATAATGGTGCCGGTAAACCTATTCCGCCCTATTACGAGGTTCCTTTGCAGGACCCACACAGAACGTCTGGTCAGACCAGACGTCTTTTGCGGGGACCAGTTAGCTAATAACGGGCCTGTTACTAACGGGCCCGTTATTAGTTCTATCCCCATTCCCATTGAGCCCTATGGGGGCTCGAATGGGAATGGGGAAGGGTTTTGTGAATGAGGAATTACCGGATCCTCCAAGGTTGGAATTGGTAATTCCACATTCACAGACCCCAGACACGATTTTGGAGGCAGCCATGGCGCTAATAGCACCATGGCTACCTCCAAACTCGTAATGAGGCCCATAGTCCTCCTGAAAAGAGGGAAGTGTTCAGCCACCATATTGAATTTGGAAGCTACACTGGCAATGCCCTGCCAATAAAGAAGGGGATAGAAGAAGTCAGACATCTATGAATGGACCTCTATGGCTGCCTGCCATACCCAAAACACATGAAATGCCCCAGCTGCCAAGGCACACAATGACCATAAGGGTGATGGCAGTGAAGAGCGCCATGCTGCAAAGCTGTACACCTACCACGAGCAGACGAAATCCCAATGCCCAGAACCACATCCGGATACCAGACACTGACTGACGCCAGGCTGTCCCTGAAACCAAAGGCAGCTGTGCTGATCACAAAGCATAATAGAGGGCATCCACAAACAGACCACTACGATGACCATGCCACTCAAATCTTCTCCTCCACAATCTATAATCCATCCTGACATCTCCTACTAAATACTACCCAAGGATATCCCACACACATTAGACCCTCACCTACATTGTCATAGCAGCCCGCTCACTGTCCATACCACAACACACACTTAAATAGCTTTCAGAAGATGCACCCTCACACATCTCAAAACTATACTAACAAAAAAGAGAATCTACAAAATTCTCATAGCACACACCACACACATACCACACCTGGTGGACACAGTGAGGAGACACAGTGAGGACCAATGCAAATCCTTAATAAGGAATAAAAAGCCCAAGAGGTGTGCCTTTTCTGTTGCAGTCTCATTGCCTATTTTCTTCTCTTTGCTATATGGATTTTTTGAATGTATGTTTACATTCAAAACATACATCCAGAGACATATACCCAAAATATACAGGTTGCATGACTACATTTTCACACCGTGTAGCCCCTTCAGATCGAAACTTTCAACCAGAATAGGGCACTTAAGCAAAACACCCTAACGTACTTCCTGGCACAAAGCACAGGACCCACCTATCTACACTTTAGGACTTTGGGGAAGATCTTGATATCCTATCATCACAGGGTATACCATACATAACCTACTGAGCAGAGATACATACTGGCGAGGATGTTCTAGCTAGGTTCGAATGTGCATGCATAAATACCCAAACAGAGAAAATAACGTGTATTCATGACCATAAGAAGGAATTAGTCACTGGCTGAACAGCAGCCTGCTGATTTTTAGAATTAATTCCAGCTTCCACGTTTTGTTTTTTTCCAGAAGGGACGGCATACTCCTTTGGGGTATCACTCATCTTTTTTCCCATAACAAAGCAACACAGCTTGGATGCGAGTAAGGAGGTTTGCCGAGCTGAATAAATGAAGGAAGGGTGGAGGGTTTCTATAAACAAAATGAGCATGCTTTTAGAAGGTGAGATTGTGACAGCAAGACAAGGTACACTCTGCATACACTTAACACTTAAAATACCATTTAAGCATCTTTTAAGATTCCTAAAATGTGCGGACCACACATAGAGGGTCATTACAACTGAGCCGGAATACGGTGAAACTGCTGTGATAAGTAAGAGTTTGGCCGGAAAACAATTGCCTGAACTACCTGCACTGATAACACCTTGCCCGTAATTACCAGCACCAGTAATACCAGCAAAGTAAATACCGTCAATTCCCAAAAAGTGCGCCAGCAATACCGGCACAATGGTATCACGAGAATGGATTTTCGGCAAAACCAAGACAGAGGTAACATCACCTCATAGCCAGCAGCCAGTAAATGGACCCATGTGAAGGAAATAAGGCCACATGTGTACCCAATCCACTCAGGTGCACCCAATGCACACAAACAGTACTGCAGGGCTCCACCTACCCCAAGAACACTTCCCAACCATGCTGCCACTCATTGCAGGTACCATGGACCTGGACGTGCTACATTCTGATGTCCAGCTGCTGGAGCAGCAGTAGCACAGGAGGCCCGGGATACCTGGAGGAGGATGGGGATACAGGTGATGCTGGTTGCGATGCAGAGGTGTGCCGTGATCCTGCGCAAAATGGTCACTCCCTGGGCTCTCATAGACAGCCAGATACATACCATGTACCGCCTACACAGGGAGACCATTCATGACATCTTGACCCACATCCAGGAGGACATTGGGAGCGGGAACAGCATCAGGACAGCTAGCCTACCACTGTTGACGCTGGTGTTCGTCCTGCACTTCCTGGCCAGTGGCACATTCCAGCACTCCTTGGCTCAGCTGCATGGAACTTCACAGCCTGCTTTCTCCAGAGTGCTGGTGCAGGTAATGGAGGCCCTCTTACATCACGTGGCCCAGCATAATGCCCTCCCCACCACCCAGGCATAGTTCAATGCTACCAAGCCCGCTTCTTTGCGATTGCAGGCATGCCCAATGTGTTGGCAGCATTGAACTGCACACACGCACAGTTGGTGCCCCCCCATGCCTCAGATGATATCTACGGGAACCAGAAGCAGTTCCATTCTCTCAATGTCTAGGCGACCTGTGATGCTGACCTGACCATCATGCACTGCTGTGACCAGTTCCCAGGATCAACCCACAACTCCATGGTCCTGCGTAACAGCACCCTACCATCTTACATGGCGCGTCACAGGGGACAAAGGACCTGGATGTTGGGTGAGTACATGAACATTTACATCTACATTGCAGCATGGGTGACAGGCAAAAGGGGAAGGAGGACAATGTCACAAATGCATATCCGGCTAGCATCCTGCACATGCAGGACCAACCAGCGCATGCCACAATTGACCGGCCACAACACACAGGAGTAGCACATGACTGAAGACGTAGCAGTCACTGACCAGGCCATCACAAACCCAAAAGGACATCCGCATGTAGTGCACTACAGGTATCAGAACGCAACACCCACCCCCCTCTGCTGCCAGTGAATCTGTAGACCAGGCCACCTAGTGTCATGAGATGTATGTCCTGGTGAGACATGGGACTATCATGCACATACTGACTGTTGATATTCCGCTGTCACAGGCAAGACCACTGCTGAGCATCATTACTCACACATGTGTCCTTACCCCTTGCAGGTGACTTCTGATGCCCACTGCTTCCATGGCTGATAACCCCTCTGAGGGATCCCCAGATGCAGGAGGGAATTGAATACAACAGGGCACATGTGAGGACCAGGGCAACCATCGAGCGGACCTTAGGGCTCTTTAAGGTACATTTCAGATACCTACACCAGTCTGGGGGTGTGCCCAAGTACAGGACTGAGAAGGTAGGGCAAATAGCCCTGGTCTGTGCAATGTTGCATAATATCTGTGTCAGACGCAAAATACTCCAATCCCCAGATCTGGACATTCCTCCGCCAGAGGATGATGATGATGATGCAGAGCCATCCGGGCCCTGCCAGGTGCTCATGTAGGCTACGGATGGGCGCATGGCCCACCAATAACTCATTGAGATCCTTTTCTGAGTACCCCTTTCACTCTGCACTTCCCTTGCACCTTACTGCATATGAGGTGCACACACAATAAATACCTGTACCAAAATAAGGAATGTCTACTCATTGCTTCTAGTGAAAACTATTTGTATTGAAAAAAAAGCATTGGGCTGCTCTGCTGTGAGTTCCCGTGGTTGGTGGTGGTCGATGGTGGTCAGAACCCTTTGCCTGCAAGCACTCAAGAGTGACTTGCAGTGTTTGTGAGAGGGACTCAGACATGGCTGAGATCCCCTCATTCACCTTGCTGGCCCTTTGGTACAGGATGAGTAGTGCAGCGGTGGTACTCCTGCGGCTGCTGGCCTGGATGCACTCACGCAGCAGCCTCCACTCATTGAGTTGCTGCTCTGCAAGTGTTGTTATCGCCCCATGCCTGTCCACCATGGCACGTAGTCGCGCATCCCATGTCCTGGATGCTGCGCATGGGTGGAGGAGGGGGGCTGTGCAGTGCTGCCAGGCTGAATGATGGGGTCAGGTAGGGGTTGTGTTATCATCCTACTACTCTTCCATGCTGTACCTGGCACAATAGGCCGAAGGCTGGAGGACACAGGAGGGACGGTGGAGCCACTGACCACATGTGTGGTGCAGGCAGTGGTGGTGGCACAGTTGGCACAGCTGGTGGTGGTGGTGCTGATGGCACAGTTGGCACAGCTGGTGGTGGTGGTGCTGATGGCACAGCTGGCACAGCAGGAAGTGGTGGTGCTGATTGCACAGCAGGAGGTGGTGGTGCAGCCTTCCCATGTCTGTCTGCACCTGCTGGGCCTGACAACGCTCTAGGCACATCGCTGTTGGGGTGAGATGAGCATGCTGCTAGTCTTCTGGGAGTCACATCTGCGGGCTTTCATTAAAATCCTCCTACATGGTGTGTGTCCTGCCATTTTCATGCTGTTTTTTTGTTTGGTCTGTTTTCTCTGTTGTGTGCTTCTACATGTGGGTTAGTGGTAGTGTACATTAACTGTTGTTCTGCCAAGGTGGCAAGTTGTTGTGTGTGCAGTGGGCCTATGATTCCTGTCCTGTTCTCCCTTGGCACACATGGGTGTTCGTCATGTGTTCATGTGTGGGTCTTTGCATTTTGGCTACAGTGCTTGTGTATGGCAACATCTGCTCGCATCCCCTGGCATGTGTGTGTGATTGGGCCATTTGCAGTGACTGACACGTGTTGGACCTGTCTCCTTTCCCATTCATTGTTTATCTGCCTAGGGATGAATGTGTTTGGACTCAACATTTACATTTACACGAGGTTTGTTGTACTTACCACCATTGTCTTGGGTCCCAGCTCTGTCCTCTGATGCCGCGACTGCCTCGATGCCCTCCATGTGCAAGATGTAGATGTACGTTTCCTCCCCGGAAATGAGGGTCTGGGGTGCCACCGTCCCTCCTCCTGTGGCAGCAGAATCCCTTCTGTGTGTTGCCAGGATGTTTCGGACCCTCAGTTACAAGTCGTCCCACCACTTGAGGCAGTCCCGTGGCGTGTGTGGGCCAGACCCCACAGCTGGGACCTTGCTGGCCAACTCCTTCCAGATGGCCGTCTTCCTTCTCTGGCTGGTCGTGCCGTTGTGACAGCCCCGAAGAAGGCCTTGGCATTCATGACCACAGTGTCCACCAGTGCAGCCATCTCCGCCTTTGTGAACTTTGGTTTGGGGAGCCGGACCTCCATGACTCGGTTTGCCACTCTCAGGCATGTCCGCACTTCCAGTTGGGCCGAATGGCATCAGGAAGTGGGGATTTTAAGTGGATTGACTTTTTAAAATGGCTGCCAGTGAGCTTCTCGCTCCTGCGATGATGCAGTTTCTGGAACCAGAATTTCCGACACCAGAATTACCAGCGCCAGTGATTCCGGCAGTTTGCTTGGCAGTATCGCTATTTCTGGCACATTTATGCCGGAAAAACTGGCGCTTTTCTGTCGATGCCAGTAATTTTGTGGGGCCGGTATAACTGTTTTCAGTAGGCGGGTGTGCACACACCCGAGGACCTGTAATGTGCCAGTAATTCTGCTGGTTGGTCTGCCAGAACCGGAATTACAGGCACCACGCAATTACCAGAGTGTTTCCGGCTAAGTTGTAATGACCCCCACTGTGCATATGGTGGTCCTTGTCTCCCCTATCCGTACATCCTCCTGCCCTGTAAATAGTACCCATCTCACGACAAAACACTGCACCCTGCCTCCAGAGACTCCCCTCAAGCCCTAACATCAAACGAGAGAAGTGTGCACCATCAACAGGACACTGGAGAATCTAAAAATAAGGAGCTGGGCCCATTGTGGAAAGCATGAATCAGAAAGATCCGTCCACTCCAAGCATCCCTAGCTTGAAAATATTCCTCACAAGCCTGCATCCTCTTTGCATAATGACGCTCCTACATGTGCTCTGGTGATTGAGGACACTATCTCCACCCAAAGAGGGATTTCCATACCAAGTGCAGCCAATTAACAAGCTGCACAAGAAGATGAAACAATGGACTGACCTTTCAGTGAGGACAAACCAGAACAGCGATCAGAAGAAACATTAAAGTGCCATTTGGATGAATATCTGTTGTTGTTTTAGGTTTTGTATGTATGTATATTTTAACCTAGTTAGCAGTCATCACCAATTTACATTCATATTAGTTAGCACACCATGACCAGTTACAGGAAACCAACCCAGGACATCTTTATTAGCTTACATTATGTCCAGTTGTGAAAAGGCCTCATACAGTTTTAGCAGATTATTGCCAGTTTCCATTATGCCCAGTTGATTCATGTATTATATTGGATTGGAGTTTTGTAGCACACTACATTGCAATGGAGCTCTTTCAAAGTCACGCACTACGGGCAAGGGAAAGGGGCTGATTGTAGCAGGGGAGGGGAACATACAACGGTCATGACTGTTACGTAGGCGTTCTTCAAAGATATCATACACAGTGTTGACAGTATACCATGGTTCAAAGTGAGAAACAGCAGAACACCTCCCCTGGTACAATGGGAGCTATTGGGCCTCATTAAGACCCAGGCGGTAAGGGGTTTACGGCAGCGTAAACAGCGCCGACCCTTACCGCCTGAGTACGAGGTCCCTTAGCGCCATGGCGGATTTAACACCTGCTTTTAGCAGGTGTTAAAATCCATGGCGCTAAGGGACCATGGAGTTAATTACGCCACCGTAATTTACGGTGGCGTAATTAACGCCTTCCCCACTCCCATTATGCCCTATGGGGCAAAAATGGGAATTGGGAAGGGTAAATGGGGATTGGGGACTTACCGCCCCGCCAAGGTCGGAATGGGGCGGTAAGTCCGCCAACCACCATGGCGTAAACATAGTTTACGCCATGGTGGTAAAGTCACGGCCCAGGCGGTAACTTACCGCCTGGGTCGTAATGAGGCCCATTGTGTGTCACTTGTTCCGGTGGAAGGGGGCCCTGGATGTGTTGTTCAGAGTGACCCCAGATGACACCTTGCCAGTGAACGTGCAAGCAATCTCAGCCCCTCGAATTAGGGTTTGGGCAATTCTCCACCCAGGACAATTTGAAAAATGGGTCCAAATAGTGAAATTTAAAATGCATTTGTCCCTACGCAGGGGCTAAGAAGTAGTTACACGTAACAAAAAAAAACGACAGAAATCCTTTATTATGAGTGAAGAAATATTACGACCCTGGCGGAAAACCATGGTGCTATTAGCACCATGGTCCATGCCGGTAACTTACCGACTCCGCCATGGAGAAAGGGGGAATTACCACCCCATTACAAGGTTGGCGGGGCAGTAATTCCCCCTTCCTCCATGGCCCTTCCCCATTCCCATTTTTGCCCCATAGGGCTCAATGGGAATGGGGAAGGCGGTAAGTACGGTGCCGCAAATTGCGGCACCGTACTTAGCACCAAGGTCCCTTTGCGGGTCCCTACTTTAACGGCTGGTAGAACCAGCAGTTAAGGTCGGGTCCCGCAAAGGGACCTCGTAATTAGGCGCTAATGGGTTAACGGCGCTGCAGCCTTTTACGGCGCCGTTAACCCATTAGCGCCAGGGTCGTAATGAGGCCCATAGTGATATCTTTTAAACAAATTCTTTGTTTCAAAGGGATGTTGCGAATAATGAGACTGGGAAAGAAGAGGGTGGGGGGGCTGTGAGAGAAGCAGAAAGCCAGACTACCCACACAGAAGAGGCGCAGGGTGCAGAGCCCCCCCGAAGATCTCTGGAGTTCCCTGTAGGCCAGTCCACCAGTGGCTGCCCAGCAGACAGGACTTAAGGTCTCGTTTGAATCTTTTGAAGGCCTGCTTCCTCCTTAGACACAGTGGCAGGTAATTCCAGGGCTCCAGGGCTTTGGGAGCTAGTCTCCCCCGGGGAGCACATGATTTTCTGAATCTTGATCTACTGAGAAGCCTCTTTCTGGAGGGCCTTGGGGCTCCACCAGGAGATGACGGGTTAAATAGAGTGCGCAGGTACTCGGGATCAGTGTCGTGTGGGGCATCGTGGGTAAGGCACCACAATAGATTGACAGGCTACCCACACAGCACATTGTTGCTAGTTTAAATGATTCCCAATTTGCACACAATGACCGGTTTCTGGCTGGCCCTACATCTTTTTAGGTTTCCATTTTCTTCTCTTGACCCATCATTTCCTGAACAGCGCCTTCCCAGCGGGCTTTGTCTTCTGTGGCCGGAAGGAAGGGTGGCCGATGATTTGCCTGATTGTCTAGGGCTTTGACGGGTAGTGGGGCTGCAACCAGCAGTAAACATTCTCCGCCCCCCACCTCCCGCCCCACCAATCGGTGTCTCCTTCAGGCTTGCAGGCTGGGTGGGGCTAAACCAGCAGGCACAACCTTCCCCTGCCAACCTTCAAGCACACACATCTGGATTGGGCCTCCACTTTGTACTGGTCTGACTACATATGTCTGGCTTTGGATTTGCACCATGGGATGTGCCAGTATAGTTCGAGTATTCATCCCAGCACAAAGACAATTCACATTGGGACACTGCTAATTGGAGTCTGAGCACAATTAACAAACATGACTGGTCCTAGACCTGGCACAATGACAACATTTGGACCAGCATTAACAATGGAACTAGCACCACCGCAAATGAGCCAGGCCCAACACTTATGCCATGGTTTCATTGTGCCAGGGCGAAGACCAGCGTACATATGGCTGTTGCTCTTGCTTTACACCCAGCAATTCAATCCTGCCATGAAGTTAGTCAAAGAGACAAACTACTGATCTCTCCCCTAAACTCCTAGTCTGCACATTGCATGCAAGAACATGAGACAGCATGACATGACAGAGCATGAGAAATCATGACATAACATATATGACATGTTAAGTCACACCATTATATCAAATCCTGATATGTCGTGCCAGAACATGCCATGATGCTATTTCATGATGTGAAAAAGCCTCAAAGCATACCTCTTCCCTGACATCTCATCCTGCCTCACCGCCACCCCTGTCATCGCCTGCCTATCCTAATCTCCCTATCCTGTCCTGAAAAGATTTTGTAACTTCTATCTAACCTCCTAACTCTAATCTTTGACATTTGTTTGGGCCAGCATTGAACAAAAATTCAAATAAAAAATTAATACAAACAGGTCACATCACAATATATCATGTCATGATAAGTCATTTAATTTCATTATACACCATGTGACACATGTCACGAAACCCTATAGGACTCCATGGAATGGGTTTGCCCCTATCACCGGCACCTGTAGTAACTGTGCCAGTGATAGGGGCAATTCCTTGCTGTTAGGCACCTGAACTTCAGGCAGGTCAGGCCTGCCAGTAGTTCACTGCCCCTACCGGCAAGCTCAGAGTGTGCCGGTACGGTAACAATGCCGGATGTGGTGATGCCAGCATTTGTTACGGACTGGCACACTTGTAATGAGGGCCATGGTGTTGTTTAAGGGAAGTTTGAATGCTACACTATTGTTGATGTGTTTGATGTTGGGGGCAGGGATTTCCAGTGATATGGAGCAGGGAGATGGAAAGAGAGCATGTGGGAGGATGTGCAGGGTGGGTTGGGTTTGAAAAAGTTCAGTAAGGTAGCGGAGCAAATGTGGGAAAGGTAGTATCAAGAAACAAAAATAGATGGGTGAGTGGAGTGCGGAGCATGGATAGATTTAAAATCCAAGAAGATCATTTGAAAAGGGGTTGGTCATGCACACAGAGCCATGTGACTCGGATGCAATGGGCAGAGGTGGGAGTGGAGTGGTTATAGAGACTATGGGCCTCATTATAACACAGGTGCTCCCGTAATGAAGGGTGCCGGTACGGGACCGGCACCCTTCATTACGGGAGCACCTATTAAGAGGTTCCCTTTGCGGGACCCGGTAAGGATGCCTGCTAAAACCAGGCATCCTAAGCGGGTCCCGCGAGAGGAACAGGGAGCTAATAACGGGCCGTTATTAACGTGCCCGTTATTAGCTCCCTCCCCAATCCCATTGAGCCCTATGGGGGCTCAAATGGGAATGGGGATGGGTTCCTTCAAGGAGGAATTACTGGGTCCTCCAAAGTCGGAATGAACCGGTTATTCCTCATTGAAGGCACCTGGTACTGGCACCCGTTATGGAGGCAGTCATACTCGTAATGAGGCCCATTGCGTTGCAATGGTAAAAGTTTTGTTAAGCGTCAAAGGAGTAGCAAGGTATTCCCAGGTGGAGACTGGAGCAGAGGTGAGTGGACTACAAGGCCATGAGAGTAGAGTGACCCACGAGAACTGAATGGTCCAAGGGAGCTGAAAGAGAGATGAGAGGTTTCAGAGAGCTGAGAAGCCGAGAAGGACTGACATCAGATCAAGGATTGCGGAGAACCAGAATGATGCCCAATGAAACTACCACACCAGTGTATGAGAAAATCTGGCATCGGCTAAGAGAGCAAGCAGGGCTCTACATCTCTAACTGCATCGTGGGCAGGACAATAGATGCCTGGGAATGAGCTGGGCACTGTATCCTGGAAGTGAGTTGGACACTGTATCCCTAGAAGTGAGCTGGGCACTGTATCCCTGAAAGTAAGTTGGGTAATGTATTCCTGGAAGTGGGCTGTGCACTATACCACTGTACGACAAAAAGGGAACTATATTTCTGTGGTTCTACAAGAGCCAGGCAGGGAATTATATCCCCCTGACTGTGTCTGCGGTGTTAAGAAGCATGGTGGAGATTATATGATCAATTCCTGCATCACCACTTTCCCAGTTCCTTTCAAACAGCACTTGTGTTGCACCATGGCTACCCCTTTTCAAGCCACTGCCATCTCTGGTGTAATCCGGCATATTTCCTACATGCCAATTCCTATGACCGGTGCCTTTGAATGCAGTGGTGACCCCTGCAACCACCCTTGTCTCCCCCACATGCTTTTCCTCCCCCGTTGCTCCTTCGTGTGTACTGGGAAGACCCACAACCTCTGCCCACATCCCATCCTATTTCTAGTTCAATTTCTACTTCTATTTATTGCAAAGGAAAGGGGTCAGAAAAGAAAGAGCAACCACCATGACAGGGGCATACAAACTTGAGAACCAGTAGTAGACTTTTATTGGAGGAGCATAAGGTCATAAAAGTGAATCAAGGATGAGTCTCTTGGAGAGAAATAAATGGGGCAGCGCTAGAAAGGCAACGAGAGACTACGCACCGAGTCTTAAAAGGCAGCTGCTGATTGGTTGGAAGCCACTGAATTTTAATGACAAAGTGGGAAACATGAGGTGGCATGGACGAAATACTGGAATAACTGCACCACTTTGTACAATTTGAAGTGTCATCAATTGAGATGAAGGGAGGCTCTAGAGAGAGTGGATTGGAATAGTCAAGATGAGACTTTATCAGAACAGAAGAGGCCGAAGCACATGCAGAGGAGGACAGGAAAGGGATTATCTGACACAGTAGGCAGAGTTATTACCAATACAAAGAGGAGACAATGCCCAGCTGGGGCATAACGAAGAGGGAGTCACCAACATATTCAGGGATAAAACAAGATCTGGGAAGTCTCCCAGGAAGGGAGGCTGGAACTGAGACGAGCAAGTGGGGAGAGAGGGTACTATCAGAAACAGTGACCTCGTTTGTGTCAGAGAGAAGCTTAAGTGAATTATGCCTTATCCATAGGGGTATGATGCAAATTGAGAGGCAGTATGACCTAGCTTCCTATTCAGATGGAAAAGGATCTGGGGGTTATTGGCATAGGCGTAAAATGAAAAAAATCAAAAGAAGATATGAGAGCGGCCAATGGAGAGACAGGTGAATCATGAGGAACACCACATGTGAAGTGCCATAAAGAAGAAGGAAAACGAGACATATAAACTGATTAAAAGCAGCCAGAAAGAAAAGACAAGAGCCAGGAGAGAGCTGTCCCTCCCAAACCCAGGGACAGCAGCCTGATCAAAAGGACACTGCGGTTGACGGTGTTGAAGGCTGTGGGTTGAACAAGAACTAAAAGGCCTACAACCCATCGGGTGTTAGTTACGATCCTAATGTTGGCAAGGGCGGCCAGAAGAGCCAACTTCGTCCCATGACAGCGGACTTCAGTCTCCAAAGGATGGAGCATGCTATGGTTTGCAACAAAGTTTTGCCGCTGAGCTGAAATAAGTCTCTCCAGGAGTTTAGCTTTAAAAGAAAGAAGAGAAACAGGACTGAACTTACAAGGCATGTTAGGGTTAAGAGAAGGTTTATTTGCAGAGGGGCTGTTGTAAGTGGGATCAAAAGGACCTCTGAAAGGAATTTGGAACAGTATTGGAAATACAGGAAGCATTGATTACTGGAAGAAGGTGCTACACAGTTGCTTCCAGGACACTCTAGGAACTCCAGAAGCTTTAGGGACAGTGCTGAGCAAGATGTACACATGCTGACAGGGCAGCTCTCAAGGGAGTATCCAGATTTGATTTGAGAGAAGGCCCCAGTTACAGTATGCCCATCAATTAAACAGAAGTAATTGAAGTAGGAAGAGGGATCCGAAGACAGGTCAGGAGTTGGAAAAACAGGGGTGGTGGAATATGTTGAAGCAATTTGCGAGTGGTTAATATCGCCTTCTCATCAAAAAGTACAGAGAGCTTCTTGCATAGATCAGGACAGTGAATAACAGGACATTCTAGAAGGAAAAGAGAGGTACGTCTGGACATCTTGAGAATGTCCAATGTAAGTGGAGTAAAAGTTGCACTTAGCTTCCTCGCAAATGGGTATTTCCTATTTTGTGAAACCTGGAGAAATGTAACTGTTTTACTCTTTGGATCCTAAGAGTGGTGCCAAAGGCATTCTAAGTGCTTAGTAGTGATCTTAACCACAGCCAAAGTAAAGCACTATAGACGCACAATACAATTCCAAAAACAAAACAAATCAAATCAGCTAGGTCTAGGGTAAACCTCTTTCGACGATAGGACCTGTGAGTAGGATTTAAAGAGTAAAGAATAGAGGTGATCCAAGAGTAAATAACAGGATAACCCCTCTCAACATTATCAGAAGGAGAGCATGGAGGTACGAAGGGCTTCATCAAAGGAGGACGAGTTAAGTTGCTCCTACGGGTGAGTAGAAGTAGTCAACAGGGCGGGGGTAGACAGGAGGAAAGTCTCAGGAGAGGAATGGTAAATGGGTTCAGGAAATCATCTGATCTGGCGAGTGGGACGGTGTTGTCAGTTTTAGTAAGATCAGGGGAGTTTGATCGATGGCGTGGGTGCCACCGGATACTAACTGCGCAAGAGTGAATGGCATCAGAAGCTCAAGAGTAGGTTCAACAGTGGGCACCTTAGAGCACTAAATGAGAACAAACAAGAGTAAGAGGGGAAAGAGCATCAGCTAAGGTAGAAGCAAAGGTAGAGTCCCCTTTGTATGTTTACTGGTGTGAGAAATGCACCCCCCCCCTTTCAGGAAATGTGACATTGGCTCTGTTTTTCAAACTAAAGCAGACTCTTCCACGCTGGGTGCTAAATCCTGAGAACATTAAGAAGGGAGCATGGCGCTTTAAACCTGAGCATATTTTTAGGAGAGAGAACTAGAGGGAGGCAGTATCCCTGATAGATAGGAAAACCCTAATGCACCAAATGTTATCCCTTCACCACGCTATTTGCTTAGATAATTCAGAAAGAAAAACATTCCTTCAAAGGGAAAACACTAGAATCTTTTGCCATTCACCCCATTCCCCATCCTGTGGTCAGACTATCAAGAAGCAAGGTGAGCGCCGTAACCCTGAGGCTGTGTTAAGAACAGAGACCATGACGCAGACAATCCTGACACATCATGTCATGCTTAGACATTCCCAACATCTTTTGCTTAGACAGTTCAGCAAACAGACCATCCTTTTCCTGGGCAGAAGAAAAACCCCAAGCCCTTCCTTTAGATGTTTATCCCAGTACCCATCGTGACAAGAATAAAGTCTTTGAAAACATATGTAACGTGTGATGCGTGCTGTTGGTCCACCAAAGCATTTACAATTGTTTTCTCAACTCTAGCACAGCTACGGCCTTTCCGCACACCTGCTTTTTCAATACCGGCAGACGATAGTGGACAATGCAGGACCATCGGCAGAGTTTATCTGTGATCCTCCATAGCTGAGGGTGTAGAGGTGGAGCCCATGCTCAGAAAATGGGAAACTTTTTCCCTTCTCAGAATATATATGAGATGGTCAAAAAAGGCTGCGAGACAGAGCACAAAGTAGCAGATCCTACACATGCACCACAGAACATGTTATTTGGTGACATTACACTTATGCAAGGATTATTAAATGGTACAAGGGCCTGCTAGTTTGTTGTGCATCAATGCCTCTTTACATGCAATGACCCGAATGACCTATTGCATCCAGATTAGAGCTTTATCTATGGAAGTGAGTTAAATAACATCTCCATCACCTTATTTAATGTTGAAAGATTGTACACTCTTTGCGGAAATGTGGGTAATCCTTTATTTGTATCGAAGTTACGCCCCACCGGTACACAGCTCTCCTCTGATCTTGTTCCTCCACTCTAGAACTGTCACGTCCCACCATATACATTATTTTATGACATGCAAATTGGAATGCTGCACACCTCCCTTCCTCATTTTGAAATGTACAACACAATGGGCCTCATTGCGGTTCTGGCGGGTTGCCGCCGGACCCGTAATATTTTACCAGAGCCTGACTTCCCGGTGCCACCGGCTCATTACAAGTCCGGCAGCCCAGGAAGTCAGGGACTAGCAAATAGTAAGTCCCCATTCCCATATGGGATTGGGAACACAGAATCACTGGCACTGTTAGAAACAGTGACGGTGCTGCCGTGAACAGTCTGCCTACCGTGGGCGCAGCGCCCGGAAGGTCAGACCTGTTGGGCACAGCGGCCACAGCAAGCAGACTCAGAGTTTGCCAATCCGAAAACAAGGATGCCGGTGAGCTTACCGGCACCCTTGTTTCCGGATCGGCAAACTCATAATGAAGCCCAATGACATTGAATCACCCAACTTTCCTCAACAGTAAAATAAAGATTTAAAACTAATAACACAAACATGGGGTTGTACTAACAATATAGTGCATCCTAACCTGCATAGTACAATGTATGCACCTTTGATAACTATGGCCCAATCTCCATCACTCCCTTCTTGGGCAAACTCCTGGAAAATCTGGCCATCTCCCAGCTTAATCTTCACACTGAATCTGTTGGTTGTATTCATGACCATCAGTCTGGCTTCAGAGCTGCCAGAAGCACAGACACTGCTCTCCTGAACATCCGTGAAGACCTCCTCTCCAACCTCGATTCCAACACCCCCTGTGTCCTCATCTTGCTTGATCTCTCTTCTGCCTTTGACATGGTCAACCATGCCATCCTGCTCAACCGTCTCTGTGATAACCTGCGTATCAGCGGTCAGGCCCTGGCGTGGCTGACTTCTTTCATCTCTGATCGACCCTCTCGTGTCCAACTTGGATCCTTCCTCTCCTCTATCTCTATCTCTACCTGTGGTATCCCCCAGGGGTCTAACCTCTCTCCCTGGCTGTTCAACCAATACCTGGCACTTCTTGCCCACCGCATTGCCGCTCTCTGCCCCAACTTTCAGTGCTATGCGTATGACACTCAGCTCATTTTTAGGCTACCTTCGGCTACCTCTTCTCTGTCTCTCATCTCTGTCTGTCTGCTATGCAGGAGTGGTGTGCCACCAATGATCTATGCCTTAATGCCAGTAAGACTGAGATTCTCCTCATCGGCACACCCGCTCCCTCCTTTCCAGTCACTCTCTGGCTGGTCTCACTTGGCCCTCTTCCTGCTCCCACCTGCGAGGCTAAAAACCTTGGTGTCATCTTTGACTCCACACTCTCCTTCTCTCCTCACACCTCTGACGTCTCTAAGAAGTCTCACTACCGGCTGCACCTCCACAGAGGTATTCTTCCTTTCCTCTCCTTCCCACAGAAGCTCACTGTCTCCAGAGCTCTGGTTCTCTCAAGGCTGGACTATTGCAACAGCCTCTTCCTAAATCTGCCTGCTTCTACTCTCCACCCTCTGCAACTCATCCAGAACAGGACTGTAAGACTTGTCCTTGGCCTCAAGCCAAGGGACTGTATCTCTCCAGGACTGAAATCTCTGCACTAGCTCCCAGTTGCTGCGAAGATTACATTAAAATCCCTCTGCATTGTTCACAAGGCCTTCTGGAGCCTGGGGCCTCAATACTTTCAACTCTCTCTTTCTAAATATCTTCCTTCTCGATCTCTTTCGGTCATCCGCCTCACACTCCCTCAGGGTCAGTCACTTCTCCAAGCAACAAGTTGGTGGTAGATCGCTTTCCTTGGCTGGGGCCTTTCTCCGGAACAGCCTCCCTGCCTCCCTGAAACTGGAGGAGAACCATCTCCGGTTCTGGAAGCACCTCAAAACCCACCTCTTTGCTTCTGATTTCTCTCCTCCTCTCCCCTGCTGAATTTCTGGCTTAAACTGTACTGGTTACCTGGCCACCCTCTGATCTTAGGCCCAGGTCCCCTCTACCCACCAGTTACACACCTGCAGTGCCTCCCTGGCAACCCCCGCACTTGGGGACTGTTTCTGTATCCCTACAATCCCCCACCAGCACTTGACACTTGATGTCTGCACTTACCCTTGCACTTGCCACCAGCTGGCCCTACTTCTCTTATTGTTATTTATTCTATTACCCCATGTACTGCACTGTCCCCTCCCACTTTGCACTTGTCCTCTTCCCCCTTCCCCCACACTTGCACAATCTGAATTACACTCAGCCTAGTAGGATGGCTGTCTCTGTCTTCCCTCTGTTCCCCCTGCCTTGCCACGTCGTGCCTTGAAACACTTGTGTACATGCGCGTTATAAATGCCATATCATATCATATATACATGAGAAGATACGAACAACAAAGTGTCTACTAAGCACAATCACGTACCATGCATGGACATTAGATGACACCCTTACCACACACCTTCCGCTGAATTTACATACTCACTAAGATATTTAGGATTGTGTCACTCTCTTCTGGGTCTGTCCTCTGACATGCCACCAGTCTTACACTCCTCGTGCCACTTCCTCCTACTTTCTCTGCAATCTCCTTCCACACATGAGATCTTGCTCACTTTATTCATATTCCACACTCCCACCAGACTTCTTGACTGCTCCATGCAAATGTTCCGTTATTGTAACCAGTTTGGACCAGTTCTGATCTGCTTACTCTTTCCCAACGGACGTTTAATACGCAACCATTCACCATCTTCAAACTTGTTCTTGTTGCATTTCAAATATTAATCCTAACCTTGTTCCTTCCTCGCTCTCTGATTCTTTCTTGCACTGCATCATTATCTATGTTACTCCAACCAATTCTACCAACCCAGGGAGGACATGGTATTGAGGTTCCTCCCTCCAAGCATCTGGAAGGGTGACACACCAGTCCTGGTATGAGGTGTAAACCTATGCACTATCACAGTCTCCTCAACAGCTTTTTTCCAATCCCCACCGGGATTGTGCATCTGTGAAATACTAACAAAGGTTTTTATTTATGAACATGCTGGCACCTATCAAGAGGCTGTGTATAATGTCTTGCTGAAGTCATAGCATAGCTTCACAGGCCATTGGTCATTCACCAGGCCCGTTTCTTTAATTACTTGGCAGGCACAAGTCTTAATGGAGAATGCTAATGCCCCTCTTTTCTGTGAAGTCCCAGCTCACTGGAAAGTGGCCATTTGCATTCCAAAGCCCCTCATCCTGTCTATACTCCAGTGACTACCTCCACCACATAGACCTGTGTTTCTGAATTTACCAATACTGACTAGCATTGTGTAATTTGGTAGTATGTAAACTGTGTGTTAACAATGCATTGCCTGCTTTCATATTTTATTCTCAAGATGCTTATGTGAAACAGTAACCTCTGTGTTGTGCATAAAATAAGGCAGTATAAAGAGATGCATGCCTGTCTCTTGAAAGGTAAGACATTATCATGCATAAGTGGAGTGTAATTGTTTTACTGACTCCTTGATTTCGGGAATAAAGGGTGCTTGAATTGAATGCTGAAAGCAAGGAAAGTGGGTGTTTTTAAAAAATGGAGACGAGCATTGGTACAACTTTAGACAGAGTGCTTCCACCGGGCCCAAACATCACCTGGGTGCAGGCAGGGCAGTTTCTATCCAACTTGGTGCCGAGGGCGAAACATCAGAATGCACCCCACTCCGCTCCCCGACTGGCACAGGTCACTCCCAAACTACACCCATGTGTCGTGCAATAAAACCCCTCCTCAATATGAATAAATAATTGCTATATAAATGAAGCTGGTTTCATTACATTGTAATTCAAATACTTTACAGAAGAATCCAATGTGAAAACACAGCTGTTTCTGTCCAAGTTGCCTGAATGCAGTTTCAAACTGTCCAAACTGGCACACTGCGGTGTGATCAGCCTACCCGGGTCTGAGGGCCCACTGACCACTGGCCCTGTGTTGCAGGTGTTCTATTCGTACCACCGCACTTGTTTTTTGCAAGGGGCAATACTAGACTAACCATATGAATTATTTTCTGATGGAAGGTTATCATTCCAAGATGGACAGATTGGTACACTCTTATTCTACTCTTTCAAAATACATCTATGAGAGTGGGAAAGTGGACAAATAGCACCAGTGAGGGTTCCTGTATGCTTTGCATTGCATTAAATCACAGAGCCTGTCAGGACTATAACATTGATCAGAGATCTCTATATTGGATTAAAAAAAAGTCTGTTATTAAAGGATTGTATGTGTGAATCGTTAAATTCATCACAGATGCATGGCTTGGTGCTCACATCACTGTTCACAACACTCACCCCAACATTAAAATGTGTGTAACCATAAACCATGCATACTCATTTGGACAGCTTAAGTTTTTGGATGTGAGTATAAAATGACTTCAACATCAGAAAATAAAATGGGGTACAACGGCTCTTTTGCTTCTTGTTTCTGGAGAAGTTTAGCTGAGGGAGGGCTGGGTGTCAGTGTAAGCATGCCCAACCCCCAATACAGAAACATCTTTAGGGAATTATATCTACAGACAGGGCAGGATACCGCACAAGAGAGACCCAATAAACAATGCACAGGAAGGCTACACAGAAAGGATTGTACCTCCTACAAACATTAGCCTGACCAGTAATGAGCCAATGAAGCGTTTTAAACAAAACCGGTTTCTAATGCATGCTAAAGGGGCTACAGTTTCTCAGCCACTACCTCCTCATTATTACGCAAGCCTCAGGGGTTATTTCTGGAAAAACTAGCAGGCCTCATGCTTTATCTAACAGAGCTGGCATTAGCATCTCTTATTAGTGCTGGCCTGCAGCTAGTGAAAATCATGGTGTAGGCAGTGTGGAAAGGGTGTTTGGCCTAGTGGATGTACAATTTGAGGCAACTTCTTGGATTGCTTTATGTGTTTAAATGTGGGCACAGTATGGCATGCTCGTTATAGCAACATACACAAAACATTCCAGTGTGCTATTACATGGACATTGGACACATCAGCCAACAACAGGCATATGTGCTGTTACATATGGGAGCATCACATAGGCAACATAAACGGTTCTTTGGGAGAAAAATAAGTGACTGAAATCAAAACGATTGACTGTCAAGACATTAAACACAACACATAGGGAAAGACAATGAGCTATCTGGCCCTAAGGAAGAACACCCTAGCGGGGGTGCCTGTGCATAGATGGCGGATGTTGCAACACCTATCTAAGAGGGATAGGTAGGAGAGACTGTCCCTAGTTCTAATCAATTGTAGGGGAAGAGCTCATAACCATCTTGTTTTCAGAAGAAACAGCAACAACCAGCAAAGAACCACCTTGAACGTTTTAACAAGTATTGTGATTAGATCTTGTAGAAAAATAGCTAGATAGCTAGCATGTGGTCAGTGGTGCCGTGGGAATTTCATCAATGTATTTATTCACCCTAAGGCATCATTTTGGCCACATGTAGGTGGTTGCATGGAATAACATGTACGGTATTAAAAACTAGTGCCCATGTATAAGGGACAACCTTAAAAGGCTCACAGCATGTGAGTTAAATTCACTAGAGTGTACCCCCCATGGATTTGGGGCATATCTAGTTGGTCATGGGAGTACCACAACCAGAAGGTCGACCGGTTTCGATGGTGCACTCTAGTTAGACCATCTTCTTCAGGACGAATGATTTGTTAATGTAGTCTATACATCTTCCAGCATGTATCGGAATGAGGCTGCATAGGCGGGCTGCTCTGTCCCCTGTGGGGAGACACAAACAACATAGCAGACTGGGCATAAGTATACCTAGCACTGGATCAAAGATAGCTGTAGACCAGCTGTTTTTTGCAAATTGTCTTTGTGAAGCGGGAGTATACTCCAGAAACGCGGGGGACATATAAATATGCGTGGCCACTTGTTGCGTGGCATGGTGTATCTACAGGGACCCGTGGGTGGAGAGGGAACAGGAGTCTGGGAAAGGAGAGGGAGGGGCTGGGGGAATACCATTAGAGCCCAACACCCTGAGACAAGCTGGCCGTGTTGAAGCCACCATGATAGTATGTGCCCACCTGTAGCTGGGGGCACTCAGCACGGATGTAGAGGATCCGCATGGGCTAGAGGCAGCTAACTGCTCGTGGTTAGCAGGATGACGTGATGCAAAAAAACACACAGACAAAATCAATCTGTTGTTCGACTATAACGATTTATAATACGCCTGTAGCGAACTGCTGGTGAAGCTACCAAAAGCGTAAGCCAACCGTGTACATGAGGTCTCTTACCTTAGATAGTACAAAGTAGCCTTCTAATGCGGCCGCCGGATGGGAAGAAGACAAAGCTTACTGCGTTTGCGGTAACTAATTGTGATGCTTCCGCATACGTTATAGGGGCGGGGCAAAGGAAGATCAGCGGGAACACGTTCGGCCATAGGTTTATGCGAGCGCCGATCAGAGTAATGAAGGACCAATGGAGTGCGGGTCTAACAACTCAGAGCAATTGGGGGTAGTGGCAGGCAACACCTGCGTGTGCTTGATCGGGTAACATGTGTAAGCCCAAAAAAAACAGGGGGCACCATATGTTAAAGTCTGATCATTGATGCAAGGTGCTGTAATTGCCGGAACACCTATTTGTGGCTGAATGAAGGGCATGTTTGTGCACATGGGCACAAAAAAAGAAAACATGTATGCTCCAATGGAACAAAAGCTGTTACGTGCTACAGGGTGTTGATGTTCATGCTTGCTGAGCACAGATGGAACCATGTGTCGTAGTAACCACACAGGGAGCCAGAATGTATGTGATTGCTCAGGATGGTAATATAATGGTTGTGATACTTGCTTAGCAGGCGAGAAATGCCAGCTCTTGCCACTATATAGCTTCATTTAGACCTTGTTGGCACGTGTTCAAACGGAAAATTCACATCTGTTCTTGTCTGAATAGTATGTCGTGAAAATTGCCTCCACGTGTTGGCGGCTTGTTTTTCTCGAGGATAGTCCATTTGAAGTTATCAGCAGTATGTCCTTCGGACAAGAAGTGTGGAACAAGTGGAGCTGTCATTTTGCCTGTTCCTATGCATGAATGGTGTTCCATCATGCGTTTTTTTACTTCACGCACTGCCATCCCTATGTATCTTAAATTACAAGGGCAGGTGATCATGTATACCACCCTTTTTAGTGTTACAGTTGGTAAAATGTTCCTGAACCCAAGGGGTGTGCCAACCAATGTCCAGCATGGTACTGCATACAGTCTGAGCACATATTGAGCATTGACCACAAGCGGAATGGCCAGTTGGAGGGTTGGTATTCCATAGGGTGGACTGGATGGAATGAGGGATTACATCATCTACAGGTATGGTATTAACCAATGAGTCTCTGACATTGCGTCTCCCTTTTAGGGCAAACCGATTAGAGGGTATTGCCACTTGGCCTGTACTCATGATAGGCCACAACTTCTTGATTTCTTTTTCTGATCTTGTTAAAGAGGGGGGAATAGCTGAACACAGCTGTGAGGCCAGGATTGTCATTCCTTTTCTCATGTTGTTCGAGAGTGCAAGTGTGGGGAATATTCCTAGCTCTTTTACATGTTTGGTTAACAATCCTTAAAGGATAACCCTGCTGCGTGAGCTACTTTGGCATGGGCAGTGTAGTCCGTTGTTTTGCTGCATAGTCTGCAATATCTAAGAAATTGCCCAAAGGGCAGATTATCTTTAAGCGCCTGCGGGTGATAGCTCGAGTAACACAAGAGGGAGTTCATGTCGGTAATCTTCCTATAAACTTTGGAAATGCATCCCCACTCAGGTGCAGTAATGGCTAAATCAAGGAAATGTGTGTCTTTTTTGTCCATTTCCATAGTGAATTGCAGGTGGGGGTTCTGCTCATTCAGCCACAAATGAAAAGCAATCAATTCCTCCTTGATTCCTCTGGAGATTACAAAAATATCGTCGATGTAAAGATGCCAAATAAGTACATGCACATGAAAAGGATTCGTGTGTGGGTATATGTGTCTGCGTTCGTAAAAGTCCACATATAAATTGGCCAGACTGGGACCGAAGGTCGCTTCCATGGCTGTGCTGGAAACTTGCTGGTAGAAGTCGTTATTGAACAAGAAAAAGTTTTTTGTTAATGCAATCTCGGCCAGGGAGGATATGAAGGAATATGGTACACCGTAGAGGTCAATGGCGGAGTCCAACAGACAGCGTAGCGTAGCTAAGGTCTCTTGTTGGGGAATTTTAGTGTACAGTGACTCGATATCGATGGTCACTAGCCAAGCAAGGTCTGTATTAAATTTCAGAGAATTGAGTAGAATCAACATAGCAGTGGAGTCTTTGATGAAAGATTGCATCTTGGGGATTTCTTTTTTGATGAAATAATACACATATTGTGACAATGGCTCTGAGATGGAATTGATGCCAGAAACAATCGGTCGTCCAGGAGTGGGACTCAAGCCTTTGTGGATTTTTGGCAGTGCATACATCGCAGGTGTCCGTGGTTGCGGGGGTCTAAGGAAGGATGCTTCCCTAGTGCTTATGTAGCCTTCCACCTCAGCTTCTTTGATGATTGGGGAAATGAGTGCCTGCAGGATGACAGCGGGATCCATGGGCAAACGTGGTGCTAGGTATACTTATGCCCAGTCTGCTATGTTGTTTGTGTCTCCCCACAGGGGACAGAGCAGCCCGCCTATGCAGCCTCATTCCGATACATGCTGGAAGATGTATAGACAGCATTAACAAATCATTAGTTCTGAAGAAGATGGTCTAACTAGAGTGCACCATCGAAACCGGTCGACCTTTCTGGTTGTGGTTCTCTCATGACCAACTAGAACCTCCCCAAATCCAAGGGGGGTACACTCTAGAGAATTTTACTCACATGCTGTGAGCCTTTTAAGATTGCCCCATATACATGGGCACTAGTTTTTTAATACCGTACATGTTCTTCCATGCAACCACCTACATGTGGCCAAAATGATGCCTTAGGGTGAATAAATACATTGATGAAATTCCCACGGCACCACTGACCACATGCTAGCTATCTAGCTATTTTTGTACAAGATCTAATCACAATACTTGTTGCTAAAACTTTTAAGGTGGTTATTTGCGGGTTGTTGCTATTTCTTCTGAAAACAAGATGGTTATGAACTCTTCCCATACAATTGATTAGAACTGGGGACAGTCTCTCCTACCTTTTCCTCTTAGATAGGCGTTGCACCATCCGCCATCTATGCACAGGCACCCCCGCTAGGGGTAGGGTGTTCTTGCTTAGGGCCAGATGGCTCATTGTCTTTCCCTATGGGTTGTGTTGACAGTCAACCGTTTTGATTTCGGTCACTTATTTTTCTCCCAAAGAACTGTTTATGTTGTGTATCATAACTGTTAGTTAACGGTTAGGGAAGGCAGTTATTTTTCCTGTTTTGTGCTTAAATTAGCCCTGTTGTTATTTAGCACAACATAAATGCCATTAACCAACATGGTGGTGGCTTGTGCAGTGCACAAAACATTGATGCACACATATCACTGCATTGATTTGCCATGGACTACTGTCTGCATGGTGACACACAATGAACCCTGCTTTCCTGATCAAGGTGCCAAGTCACATTGAGGTGCCATCGGGTGTGCGCACTAGGCAGTGGTTGGCTTGTTTAGAAAATTAAAAGACCTTTGATGCTGAGTGCATGCATTTAGTCCATGTCCCAAAGCAGCCACTAGAATACGTAAGCAAGAAAATGACAGTTAACCTTCCCAGGGATGCGACATGTGTAACTAAAAAGTAATATACAAAAAGAAAACGTTTTGGTGTTTCAAATAAAGAGACATGAAAATAAACAAAATAGTTTAAAACTTTTCTGTGTGGCACGTTAATTCTCCTTGAAGAATGCATGGCTTGGCCAGCTAACTAATAATTGTGCTGGCCTGGTGAATAAAAATGCCCCATGTTCAGTTCTTAACACTGAAGCGTTAAGCACATACTGTGTAAAAAGAATGGCTTGTTAAGTGAGCCATCACTCATAAATTGCCCCACTAGAAAGGCTGTCAGCACAAAAGAATGAGGGGCATGGGGTGTGTGACTTCAGAGCATCTTACATGCTGTGTTTGGAATATGCATTCCTTTGTTTGCATATTCCGAACACATTGCTGTCATCCACAAGTCAGCAGAGAGCAGTCAGCTGCGCTTTACAGAGGAGTGCTCACCGGCACAGCAGGCTGCTTAATCTTTTGTGCGGCCAGATCAGAGTCAGCTTTCTGGGTGGGCCTCTTATTGCACTCCCCACTTGAGCTGTTTATCTCTGCTCCCTGGGTCATCGTCCGCTCTGCTCGGGCCAAGAAACAGGACTGAGTGCATGGTGATCCTAGGCAACTGCTCACTACTTTACCAGAATGTCTGGTAAACTACAATGTTAATAGACGTCAACGCACTCCCCCCACGTCTGAAACCACACGTGACATTCTTCATCCGGAACATCTGATGTGTCCACGCAGAGGTACATCCCAGAGGTAACATCTTAGCAAATGTCACTTGCACAAGGCATCTTTACAGTGGCATGGACCTCTACCTCTTCAACAGAGAGCAAATATATGTAAACTGCTATATGGGAACATCAATTTGCGTGCTGGTGCCATACACAAAAAAGTATCATATTGCACAGGGCTTCAATATAAGCAAATCCTGCTAGTTCCTGCTCTGGCAGTGCAGAAGGTGGAGCCAGGTAATGCTCGTACAGGAGAACAAAACACCTCACGACAAAGGGATCAACCATTTTCTATTGGGTTGACAGAAGAGTCTCATGAATCCTGCCCGATATGGGTACGATTTGGCATGCTGGTGCTCTACAAGTCATGAAATGCATAAGTAGGTTAAAACAAGAGGGGCCAGCCATAGTGGCCATTAATCAATGACACCACATTGCTGTTGTATGGACAGGAGTGATTAGCCCAATTAATGTGTCATTGGATCTGGTGCAGCTCTCACAATCAGGCTAGCTAAAGGCTGTCAAGGTGGCATTTGCCCCAGAGAGCACTGACCTTTCTGAACTCCATTTCCACACACAGGCACAATAATAAACACACTATTACTTACACAGATCCCATACATGGGCTTTCAGGAAAACAGACACAAAAGCGTACACACACATATAGGCACATGCATATGGTTACCAGGAGCTACATTTGACTCCCAAGGGTCACTTAAGCCAAACAAACACACCTATGTACATTTTAACTCTTTGCATTTGGGACAGTCTATGAACAAAGATTAGGGCACACTTATTTGGCATTTACAGTATATGGGGTCATAAATAATGGACAAAAATATATGTTTACATCTTATGTGGAAGTTAGATTTGCGGGATGCTCTGTACTATCTCCTTGTTCGCCAGCGGTAGCTACTGGTCCCTTATCCAATCTTAATTTTGATCCCGGTTGGGTAACTGTTGACTTGCAACCGAGACGTTATACATTTATTGCTGCCTGTAGCTTTTTGGGCTTTTTTCCCTCAATTCATTCTTACAAATGCATTCCAGGTAGTCCTTGTTTATATTCATGGTGAGGGGGGATGTCTGCCCCCAACCCCACACTAGAGACACAAAGATGAACTGCACATCTGGATGTTGAAGCTATTGCAGCTGAATTTATTCAACCAACTGTTGTCCATCCGAATACGTTTTGCGCGGGGAAGGTGATGCAATGAAAACAGTGGGCCAGTGTGGTTTCCAGTTCCTCTTTTGTTGCTTTCCCAAGAGTGCCATTTTGAAGCAGCATCTTAGTTCCCTGTCTGTTCACTGAAATCTACGGTGCTTGTCAGGACATCTGGTCAATAAAAGTCTGTCCTTGGTCCAAAACCTAATATTTTCAACATATATGTTTATCCCATGACTGTAGATGGCCATAAGGTTGTTCTTGGTTAGCTGCCAGTAGAAGCCATGGAATATGTAATCCTCTCCAGCTAATGGGTTATGCAGAGAGTGCTCGGTATCGGCTCGCCTGTTCCCCTGGCTGGCCAAGCCATAGCATCACTATTGTGAGTTTGATTTGAAGTTTTACTGGGCTGCAATGGCAGCACACACATGTTGCTTGGTAGTTTAGGTGTTTGCCAAGTAAAGAGAAGAGTAGGATGCTGGACATCTATTCCACTACTTGTTGCAAATATTAGGAACTGTATATTGTTTGACTATATTATTTGTAATGCTCCTACATTAGCTTCATAAGTTAATAAATGTACATGAATACTAAACAAGAGTGGGAGCATTTTTCTATTTGAGTATAAAAGACACTATAATGCAAGTGGTTTACTGAAAGTGTAGGGGAGATACTTATAGCATCTAATGTTTATCATGCACACAACAAAGGAGTAGTACGCATAATACATATATTCACCCAGGAGGTGGACCCAAAACAGTATTGCTGCCCAACAGTAAATCCTCCCGGTTCTCAGGGGTAGTCGGTTCTCTTGCACTAGAGTGCAGTGACCCAACTTCTAGAGCCCTCCTTCTGGTACAGCAATAAGGTCTAGTGAGAAACCTGCCATAGCGTCAGGCGGGCATTTAGACCACCTTTGGGGTGAAGCTTATGCAGGGTATGATGTAGATCATGAGAAAGCAGCATTGTCTTTTTCATCAAGACATTTCTTTACTTGGTCTTGTGTTCTCTGGAATTGGGGATGTTTTTTGGGTGGTGGTGGTACTCCTCCTTGCAGCTGTACGTTCTATTTAGCGAGCATCTCGTTCTCCCATCATAGTCGCATTGCTCCACCTTTTGATGGCTTCTACAACCTGGATGAGTATAGAGGGGTGGAGTAGGGGCAGTGATGGCTTACTGGAGTACAACTGGAAGGCTTAAACCTCCTTCTTACTTGACTTTTGCATATGCAGTACATGCTAGCCAGTGTTCCCACTGTTTTGCGCTCCCCTTTCACCAAGTTGGCGACTACGTGCAATTGTGGTGATATCACTGCCGGTGATGTCACCCCCTGGAAATTCCTATGTTGGCTCCCGTGTGAAGGGTAGCTGTCTGAATGCTACACCAGGAGCAGGAGCTGAATTGATAGTCCGCCAAAAGGGAGAGAGTGGAAAATGCCGAGTGAGTACAAAGGCTGCACACCCAGGGGTGGACTGGCCTATACGGAACTCTGGAGATTTCCCGGTGGGCCTCTGCACCCTGGGCCTCTTTTCTGTGGTATTTCCAAATTCTCTCATAGGAAAAGCATTGGGCTTGCTGAAAATGTGTCATTTGGGGCCACTTTGAACTTTATTTCCAGGGCCTCTTTTGGTCCCCAGTAATTATTTCCAGGGCCTCTTTTAGTTCCCAGTCCAGCCCTGTGCACACCGGAGGGAGGCTGGTGATGAGCCTTTGATGATAGGGCTGAAATGACCTGTGAGTGATGTCGCTGCCTATCACAAAGCTCTCATAACTTAATAGGAATGTGAGTGGCATCTGTGATGTTCTAATAGATGTCATCTCACACTGGTTAGGAGGGAAGAGGCCTGCCAGTGACTTCTCTGTTGATATCTTACTCTGTAGAGAAGTCATGTGAGTGATGTCTCCCACGACGGAAGATATGTCATATTACACTGACATTACGTCAACTTTTGTTTTCCAAATGCCTGTTATCTGAGGTATTTTATATCAGAAAGCTTGCTGGGCACCATGTGAAAAAAACAAGCAAGAGACTTTGCTTAGCTAATGCAGGCCCATGGTTGGCCAGAAGGTGGCAGTAAACCCAACCTTTTGAAAGGGTAGGCTATAAAATGCAAGTAAACGGAAAATCCGCTAACTTTCTGTACCGATGCACCTAAAATAAATGTCAGAGGTTACATTTGTTAAAAGCAAGGTGACACGGACTTGCCACAGGCGTGTGTTGAAAGTCTGCAACTAGACTGTGCGGTAGCGGGGTCTGTGCCAGGGAAGCTTGCCCTCCTGCTGTGTTTACGCCCCTGCTCTGTGAGAGAAAATCCAGCACCGCTGCTGTCTTTGCTACTCTGGTTCAGTCTTGGAACGCCTGCACTGCCATGGTGTCCAAGGAGTGCATCTGGGGGTGACCTGTACTACTGATGCCTCTGCTACACCTGTTGTGTGAGGGAGGCCTTCAGTGCACCATCTATTGCGTATGTGCCCCGTGTGAAGGAAGCTTTGCAGCCCAAACACACCAACAGCACCTATGTGGACCACAGTCAAGCAAGGCAAGTCATCTGAAGAAGCCAAAAGGTGATCTTTATCAACCAGAGTTGGAGCGCTGGCGCCAACATGCTAAACATTAGGAATGACCAGGAAATGACTGGGCCCGGAATTCTACTGCACAAAGAGCACATTGTCCAGGAAACTCCACTGTGTTCCCAAAGTTATTTGTGTTCACCCTGCTGATAACTGCTCACCTCAGTAGGCAGCTGCAGCTGAGGGAAGTGGTACACAAATGCAGAGTACTCCCAGAGGAACACAGCAGTGACTTAAGAGGGAGCCCGCCTCCACAATGCCACAGGAACACCGTAGCTTTGCTAGCAGGACACGTGACTGTTTGGGCAGCATCTGCTGGGCTGTACTTAGAGCAGGGAGCCTGCATACAGTTTGCCTCTCGGAAAGGGGGGTGTTGTCAGGGTCAACCAATTATCCCGATTTACCACATGGGGATGATGAATTCAGAGCTCATGAGTGGAGTGGGAAAGGGGCATTTGAGATGAAGACACCAGGAGAGAAAGTCGCTAAACAAATGAAAATCTAAATACTGTTATCGAAAATAAACATTTCTAAGTGTATAAAAAAAGTTCAGAAAGCTATTGAGAAATGTAATTAAGAAGCAAAGCATCCTGAAACAAAGTAGAGAAATGCTCTAAAAGTCAAAGAAAGTGTTGGCAAAACATTGACTACATGAGCTGTGGGCGAATCCTCCTAAGTGTATTCAAGCAATGGGGAGACAGTGCCTAAAGCATGCGAGGGTGTTGGTGAATACAGGAACCAGAATAGAATGCTCCTATGAGTATGAAGACATTTGAGAAATTAAATTGTGTCAAATCCCTGCAGGAACCCAGAGAGAAAGCTCCTAGCGCCTTCCAAGGTGCATGTGAGAAGAAGCACCTTCCAAGGTGCATGTGAGAAGAAACTGAGAAACCAATGTAGGGAAGGAGATGTGCACGTCTTTCATGAAGTCCGCCCCGTCACCTACGTCATACTGGAAGTGCAGCAAGAACGCACTGTGCATGACACCTAGTATCGCCCCAATAGCGCATTGGAAATATGAAAGACGTTATGTACTCAGACAACCGTACCGAATGCACCCTCGAACTGAAGTGGTAGAAGGAAGTCTGCAGACACCATCGGACAGGTGTGAAGTGACGTCATGAAGAAAAGAGACAAGGACGCACTGAAACGATATACAAATACTTAAAGAATGAAAATGTAACTGAAGTAACAAAGTGAATATACATGTAAAAGCAACAAAATCATATATACTAGGAAGATAAGGAAAAAGAGATGCAGTAGATGTATAGATCTATATATGCAGAAACGCAAGGTAGATAGAAATATAGAAGCTTGCTACAGTAGAAAATATGACATGGGTAAAGCAGCCATGTGGAGAAGATGGACGTCGATTTCGTGTAATAGTAAGCTGAAAACCGCAAGGAGGGAGACCGAGGCAGAAGAGCTGACAGGCACTGAAATACAGATTCATGCAAGAGCAAAGAATATTTGTTTGGCTAAGGATCAATGATGCCACAGTGAGAAGCAACTGCAAAGTACAAAAGGAGTCAATGAGGATAAGCCATGTACGTAAGACCAGAGGAGTCCAGGAGCCATGTACATAAGACCAAAGGTGTCTAAGAGCAGGAGCTTGTCCTCCATCCCGTGCTGCAGAGGAGCAGTACTCCCATCATCCCCAGACCACGTTCTGGCCTTTAGGTAAGCCCGTGGGCTTTGTGATTATACTCAGGTGCAACAGCTGACTTCTGCAACAACTTGTCTGCAGCCCGCAGCTCTGTGCTATATTCCACTGCCCCCGATTTGGCTGCACTACACGTGTAGCTGAGCACTCTATCCAGCATTTTAACTTTTTTATGTAAAGTCAACCACAAGGGTTAACATCGTCCAAGATGGCCGCCACCAAACTTGCAAAACCTTTTTGCCTTAACTCGGCCTCCTGAAAGCGGATTGGCCGCCCAGCAGCATATTCCCCAATCAGGGGACGCCAGCAGGCGGAGCCGGCCCACAACAAAGGCACACAAAAAAGGCTCCTGTCCGAGTCTGTCAGAGCTGTGGGGATTGGAAGCAAGGCCAGAAAGACTTGGGTAAAAACATCCCCCACGCGTGTTTCTCACTCCTGTGTCCTCCGATCCGAAATGCCAACATCCACATTTCACAACATCTGACCACAATACCCTGTGCTGTGGCTCGCAAAGGCTGTGTATGCCATCATGCCATACTATTTGTAATGCCACCCTGTTTATGCCATTTCGCTGCGGCTGTATGCAACAACCAGTTTCACCTGCGTTTCATGGCTTCAGTTTCATGCTAGCCTATCGGTACCCACAGGTGTTACTACTGTAGCGTTGTACTATCATCTGTCTTTTACATGCTCGATCCTCATACCGGCTACACTGCACCTCTGAGCATTACCCTGCTACTGCGTTACGGCGCAGTCCTCTGGTGTGTCGCACCAGCATAGAACTGTCACACTGCTTAGCTAAATGCTGTGCAAATAGCACTGCCCAGGTATCCCACGTTATTGTACCTATCTTCTTACCCGGTTTTGTTGGCTGCCACCGCCGGGCGCCAGCATATGAATATCACATGCCTTGTTAGACGCAGTCAGTGTAACTTTGCTAGATACCTCACATGATTGCATTTCTGTACTGCCTTTGGTTTTGTTGGCTGCCGCCGCCGCCGCGCGCCAGCATATGAATATCACATGCCTTGTTAGACAGAGTAACTTTGCCTAGATACTTCATATGATTGCATTTCTGTACTGCCCGTAGTTTTGTTTGTGACCACCGCCACGCACCAGAGTATGAATGTTACATTGCCCAGCTCTATTCTATGAAACCAACACTGCATTGCTATCTCACGCGGTTCCATTAGTTACGGCCCCATGTGTGTTCTCTGCAGCAGACAGGCACAACCACACTTCTCTGTATCTTTGCATAGCTATATCCAGCAGATATCACTGTACCCTGTTCAAATCCTCCCACCAGAGAACCCCAGGCTTCCCTCCTAGCCCATGCTCACTAGCCCCCAGGGTGCACCTACAGCAGGGAGCCCCACCTATCTATCCCCTCCACTGACCCATGCCTCTCACTTTACGCACTAGCTTTTGTAAAATGGCCAGCATGCTCCCCAAGTCAGAAGACATCCCCCCACCGCCTTCCTTCCCTCCTTCTCCAGCCCTCCTAAACTTGCACACACTCTGATTGGTTATGCAAAAGCCAGCCACCCTGATGACCAATCCTGTAGGCTAACCAGTCTTAGATCTTGCACCAAACCCCTACTATACCAAACACGCCCTAGGCCCACTGATTGGAGGAAACTTGCGCTTGGGTGGCGCTCATCACGCACCTCTGCCCCCATGCACAAGGACTCTCCTCGAAACATTCTCGAACGGCCAACCTCAGGCCCATTACCTCGCCTAGTTTAACCACGGACATTCTCCCTTCTGGCCCCACACCATCATCTGATAGGGACCACGTCAGAATCCAGTCTCATTCACCCCACCCCATTGACCACATGATCCCCACCATCCCGTCTATAGCTACCATCACTCAACATAAGTCACCCCCAAGCACACTCACCACCAAGCCAAGTATTCCCTCCACCCCACTCCAATGTGCCGTCATAAACGCATGTTCACTCCCTGACCACGGTACAGAGATCTGTGGCCTCCTCATGAACTTCAACCTGGACCTCCTCGCCATTACAGAATCCTGGCTTCATGAAGCAGCTGGACCTGCTATCTCCATAGCACTTCCACCAGGCCACACCATCCACCTGCATGATAGGGTGCATATGAAAGGGAGTGGAGTAGCAATCATAGTCAAACATTCCCTCTCCCTCAGACAAGTAAACCCCCTCCCCCCCTGGAAGGCAACACAGATTCCATTGCCGTTAAATTCTCCGTCTCCCCCAACTGTTCAATCACCATTCACACCATTTACAGACCCCGAGGCCCATCTGCAGAATTTCAGGACAACCAACTCCATCTTCTAGGGGAGAACCTAGAAACAACCACGAAAACCATTCTACTGGGCGACTTAAACCTTGGCCTTAATGACCCTAAAGACAAGTGAGCCAAATCACTTGCCAATGGACTTCAGGATTTGGAATTCGTGCAACGAGTCACTAACCCCATGCAGGCCATAGCTCCACTAGAATTAAAGAAAGCCAAAGTGTCGAAGTACGCCAACTCCTAGTATACTTCCGAACTCCAGGATTTACGCACCCTCAAACGTATCACCATGACCAAATGGCAGACTAATCCCCAAGACTCCACTAAAGTAGAATAAAAAAACTGTCTACCCAATACAAAAAAAAAACATTATCCTATAACACCAGAATTACCAATGCCCAATCCAAATGCAAAGAAATGTTCTAAAACATTGTTAAAGATTAATCCTGGTACTCAAGCATTCAAACAGCCATGCTCACTAAATTAGACCTCCTGCAGAACAAAATTTGCTCCCACCTGAAAGCCCTGCCCAGGTCCGATCTGCCCATCCCACCCACAAAAAAAAACCTCTCTTAGGATAAGAACCTCTTCTTCAGAGATGTCTCTGAATCGGAAGTCCTAGCCCTCCTCAAACACATAAAACCCTCAAACTGCAAGGGTGATATCTGTCTGGCCAACATCAAAGAAAGTGCAGACATCCTTACAGCATTCATGAATGCTGCCTTCGCTTCAGGCATTGTCCCGCCATGCCTTAAAGAAACCTGGGTACGCCTGCTCTTGAAAAACCCTCTCTAGACCCTTCTTCCCTCAACAACTACGTATCACCACTACAGTAACATTTCTGCTACAAATCCTAGACAAAGCAGCTTACTCCCAAATCCAGCATTTCCTTGAATCCAACGGCATCCTAGGAAATAGGCAATCAGGTTTCTGTCCGGGCCACGGAAGTGAATCTGCTCTACTGGACCTAAAAAACCAACTAGCTGCCATAATGGACGAAGGCAAACCGGCTCTTCACCTCCTTTTGGATTTATCTGCAGCTTTTGACCTTGTGGACCACAAGACCCTCTGCAAATATCTAACAGACTCAGCACAATTCACTCCTGAAGCCACTTTGTGGATCACATCCTTCCTTGAAGGGAGAGCCATGAAAGTTTTCTCAGACCAGGATTGTGCAGCGCCGACGACCATCCACTGTGAAGTCGCACAGGGTTCATGCACCTTGCCCACCCTGTACAATATATTCACCGAAACACTTTGACACGCTTGACCCTCTCGGCATAGCTGACACAAACTGTGAGGATGACATGCAGATCCTCCTCCGACTCTCTGGCTCTTACTAATATGATGCCAAGACGTTGCAGAAGATCTACGCCACCACCCAAGCCTGGATGGCAGCCAATGGGCTTTGCCATAATGGGGATAAAACAGAAATCCTCATAGTAGGCCCCAGGGAAACACTTAACAAATTAAACACTACAGCGCCTTCAAGAAAGATAACACTTTAATCACTGTCTCACCCTCAGTTAAGACTTTGGGGGTGTACCTCGATTCCACACTCTCTATGACACGCCAGCAAGTGTCATTGCCTCCTCTGCCTCATTCACTACTAAATGGATTAATGCAGTTAAACCATACCTGTCTAAGCAGAATTGTCTCTCAATAGCCAGACCCACCATTGGGGCAAAACCTGACTATTGTAACGTACTCTTTGCTGGCACCTCTGCCAAAAATCTGAACAGACGTCAAATCATTCAAAACAATGTGCTCAGAGCTGCCTTAAACATTCCCAAGAGAAAGCATATTTCCCACGCCAGGCGCGCTGCCCACTGGCTCCCCGTCAGAGAACGCATCGTATTTAAGACGCTAGCCATAACCCATAAGTGCCTCTCGCTCACAGCCCCATCTTACCTCGCAGAGAATGTTTTCAGAACCAGCTCTTTTAGACCCAAGCAATCCCTCTACTCCAACCAGCTGACCATTCCCACCATCAGAAGGGCCAAAGCAGGTGGGGCCAGCTTCCCCTTCATTGCTCCCAAACAGTGGAATGTTCTCCCTGTTACTCTCAGGAATGAAAGCACTCATGTGTCCTTCTGGAAAGCACTAAAAACTAGGCTCTTTAACTAGTCCTCGTGACACTGCTAATTACACTCATAGATCTGTTCTTAATGCATTTTGGATCCCCACTTTAACCACTGAAGAAGAATCCTCCCACCCCGATGTACACTGTAAGATTAACTGTTACCTGTCTGGTATCAGGTTCACTGTAACCAAGAGCCACAGACAGGCTGTCCTCTCATGTTATGTATTCTTTCTGTTTCCTGCAACTAAGTAAGCCTTTTTTGTAACAGTGCCACGATGCCCGAGGGCTGCTTTGTGCGCTTTATAAATGTAAATCAATAAATAAACAAGACATATTTCTCTTAGACTAAGCAAAGGAGTAAATATCTGTGAGGGCCAAGTGTTGGCCAATTAAAGGTGAAGACAACATATGCAAGACAGAGCAACCAAGTCACCAGAGGCCAAAGAGAGTAAGAGCACCCAGTATAATTGAATCAAATAGTACTGAATAAAAGGACAGACTGGAGAAATCATGGTCTCCTCACACGTGGTGCAAGACCAGAAAACAAGGCCTATTCATAACACTTCAGATGAAGATAGCAGTGTATCTTCACGCCCTTATAAGTTCAGGTGAAGAGAACAGTCAGCAAGGTCAACTACAGAGAAGAAGCCTTGGTTTAGGGCCCAACTGATGAGAGATGGTAAGGCTAATTGGCCAAGTGGGCAGTTGTTTGATGTTGTTGGTTTGCTTAAGTGCTGCTAAGGAGGTGAATGCCCAAGGTCAGGGGTGTTGCTAGGTCTGGACAAAATCTAGGACTATGCTTGTGTCGGGACTGTCAGGATTTGTGGCTAGCTAGCCTTTTGGTTGTAGCCCCTGAGCTTCTATCCGGAGCTACAATCAAAAGACCCGGGGCTCTAGCCCCCTCAGCCCCGCCTAGCAACGCCTCTGTCCAAGGTTGAAGAGGATGCCAACCAATCAGGATGGCCTATGCGATGTTGAATTATACATTGTTGCAGAAGCCTATCTGCTGCTATTATTCTGCTATTATCTGTATTATACGTAATTAGAGGTTGTTCCAGGTGTGCCTATCAGATACAGGGCAGCCAATGATGTTATTAACACTTAAATAAGCTATAGGTATATATGTTCCCTTAAGCAATCCATCCACCCAATAGGTTTGTACCATTTGCCACGCAGGATGACATCATAGCTGACGCATATTGAGGTATAAAGCCTGTAAATGTATTTTGAGATTGAGTAAGCTGCGACATGGTATGCTTGCCAAATTTCCCTGCTTTATTGAACTGATAATTAAGTAGTACTTTGCCATATTCTTTGAGTCTGTCTGGGTTATTTGGGCCCCATAATTATTGGTTATGGTAATCCCATCCAGAACTTGATCACTCCAGGCGCTACTGCACACCAAGTTAAAACCACGATCCAAAAGAGAGCCATTGTGAAGACTGGTGGAAAAAAAGACATTCAGACCAAAGAGAGAGTGAAATGTAACACATTACACAAATATTGGTGTAAAAGAATACAGTAAGGTGACAGAGCTCCTTTTCACTCTGTTTATGATCAATGATTTATTTATGTACTTATTTTATTTATTTATTTGGTATTTATAATGCACCTTTACACAATGTGCCCGATTCATGGAATAATCTGCGCTGAAAAAACGAGACTCATGAGCAAAATCGCGCGCAAGTCCCTGTTCCTCGAATCATGGAACACAACGTGCAGGGCTTACCCGGGACTTGCGAGGAATCCGCGCCGGTCCACCACGTCATTGCGAGCTGAGAAACGCCTTGTGCAAGACTCTAAGCGAAGGGCTGGCCGGGCCTGCAAAGCCACCTAAAAAGGGGGGAACACGTGGAATGAGGAAGAACAAGCAAAAATGCAGGCGTTACGAGGGACGTTCCACCGTCAAACAACGCAGCACCCATGCACACTCAAAACAAACATATTCATGGAATGGAACAGGGAACGACGGCACGCGAAAATTAATGGGAAAATTCAGAAACACTACTCGTATACAGCCATCATGAATGCACCATTTGTGGCAGCAGTCATCCTGGGACATCACAGGATGAGGAGGATGGCCAGGGCCCAGATCTTCCACCCAAGGACCAGCCTTTTTGGGATGCCTGACGACCAAGTCTATGGCAGTATAGGTTTCCCCCCCATATCATCCTAGACCTGATGAGAGAGTGGGACGATGACCTCACATCACCCACCATGTGCTCCCCTTACAAAAGGTGCTCACTGTTATGCTTTCTTTGGGCACTGGCTCATTCCAGCGTACCACCGCCATAGTAGGTGGCATCTCCCAGGCCATGCAGTCACGCTGCTTACACCAGGTGATGGCTATCATACCTGCACATCCTTCTGTCCGCCAGCATATCTATATGCCCAGAACACTGGCAGAAAGGCAAGCAGTGGTCCAGGATTTTTATGTGATGCTAGGTGCCATTGATTGCACACATGTTGCTCTACGTCCACCTCGAGCAACAGAGCACATCTACCGCAACCGGAAACATTGGCACTCCATCAAGGTTCAGGTTGTGTGTCATGCCAAGGGCATCATCACTGAAGTGTATGCCAAATATAAAGATAGTTATATCTTACACAGGGCCTGGAAGCTGGGAATCTGGGAAGCATGGCAACAATTGGCTCATTGGTGAGTATGAATGGACATGCACATGCATCCATGTTGCACACAGACCAATAGCCACTGTCACCAAATGACAATAACAACCATTCTCACCTCTACAAGGGACAGTGCCTACCCTCGGAGCACATACATGATGATGCCCATACGCAACCCCAACACACCCAACACACCTGCCCAGGTATGGTACAACACTGCCCATATTGCAACTCAGGGCATAGTGGAAAACACATTCAGAGTGCTCAAGTCTCGTTTCCGCTCCCTTGACCACTATGGTGGTGTGTTGCTATATGCACCACCAGTAGTCTGCAGGATCATTGTGGCAGCATGTGTCCTGCACAATGTTGCAACATGGCGTGGCGTCCCAAGGGACATTGTGGTGGCACCCCATCCACACCCACAGGCACACTGCTTGCGTATGGCTGAGCAAAGGGCACGTGTAGAGGCTGTACGTACCCAGCTTGTGCAATCTTTTTTCACCTCCAATCCTTCCCCTGTGCAGTGTACACAATCCCGCCAAATCCCAGGTGCCATTCAATGATGACAATGGGCCAATCCACTGTGCCCACAAAACCACTCTGAGAAAGTGCCCTTGGAAGTGCACATTTGTGTGCATCCCTTAGAACTAAAAAGACAGTTCTTTTTGTGTTTCCAAAAGAAACACATTGAAGAGGGAGGACACAACTACCACCATGTCAACCATTTATTTAAATTACCTCTTTGGCACCAAAACCATCCCATGTGTAAAGTTAAAGGATATTTATACTGCACACTATCCCTATGGTAGTGGTCCCATGGCGCTCTGGAGGATTTAACTAACATACCTGTCAAATGTGTAAGCAGCGATAAATCCTGAAACATCATGCCTGAGCTGCAAGCCATAGATGGCCTCAACAATTTACATGGACACAAAATACAACAAGCACAATTTCAAATAGCTGCACACATGTCCTATAATGTGCATGATGCGCAAAAACAAGTCCCTATTGTGGGGTGTAGAAAAGCAGTGCAGTATTGACCCACAAGTTACTCAACATATCAACATGACCATAATAAACCCCATCCACAAACAAAATGAACAAGAGGTAATAGACAATTGTGACAAAGAGTGCAACCCACCAGAATTACCACATCCAGACATACAGCAACTAAAGTAGCCGTTCCATAATGATCAAGAAAAAAACACATCTTACCTGTCCCCTTGGCTAGCGGTCGTCAGTCAAATTTCATCCCATGAAATAGCAATCATTCCCTGACGGGCACCCCTCAGTGACATACAACACATGCAAACAACAACTCACAAGACAACCATCAACATGTGTCCCAGCAAACATGCAGCAACACCTGCACACTGCATGCTAATCAAACACACAAAACACACACACTGACAAACAACATCCCCCCACTGCCTGTCCCCCTCACTAACATGCAGCAAATGAGCATGTAACATATCCCCATTAACTAGACAATGGCAAGTACACAACGCACGCATCAGTCAACATGCAGCATGAACATGAGAAGACATCACATATCGCAACACCAAAAAAATCCAAATCATTCAGAACAACGCCGTAAGAGCAGCACTCAATATCCCCAAAAAATGTATATTTCTGACGCTAGACGCACTGCCCATTGGCCTCCTGTCATAAACCGCATCAAATTTAAGACCCTCTCCATCATACACAAGTGCATCGCGAACACAGCACTGAAATACCTCACCAACAAAAGGACCAAATCCCACTCTGAGAGACCCACCCGAGCCATCACCTCCCACCTCCTCACCATGCCTAAATTCAAACGAGCTAAAGCAGGCGGCCGCAGCTTCCCAGTAGTGGCGGCCAAACAATGGAATACCTTACCCCTCTCACTTAGATCTGACCAATCTGGCTCTTTACACAAGACCTGTAGCTTCACTCCATCAAGCCGCATCATCTCTGTCATTGTTATATATAGGTTTATGCCTACTTATCCATATCATGCAATATAACTGTTGACTGTATCACCTATGTACTGTAACAAGCGCCCAGATACCTCCGGGTTTGGCGTGCTCTACAAATGGAAATAAATCAAATAAAATAAATCAAATAAATATGCAGATAAGTGAGCACATGAAAAAGCAGGGACACCCCTGGAAGACTAATAATGACATGACAAGGCATGCCATCACCTGTGTAGTATTGGGTAGTGCACTGAACACAGTCATGGGAGCACATTTATTTATTCATTTATGTATTGGTCACTTGTTAGGCGCTTATACAATTATCAAAACTGTTTCACAGAGCCCACCCTGCAACAGGGTGGGGACAGAGGAAGTTAGACAATGAATTACAACAGCGATAAATAATTTAATTAATAGTACAAACAAATCATGAGAATAACTGCGAAGGGAGACTAACATACCATGCCTTGTGAGTGTTCCGAATGTGCAAGTGTAGGGGGAAGGGGAGGAAGGGAAAAGGTGCTGATGTGCACATGGAGAAGTGCACGGGGTGAAGTGCTAAGAAAATATATAAAAAACATAAGTCGAACCTCCTGTGGTGAGGCTGAGCCTGAGCAAGTGCAGTATATAGACAGTGGCTTGTATGAGAGATGTGGGGGGTCAGGGCCCGAGGACACATAAGGGCCCTGCACATCAGTCACAATCATGTATGATTAGCAGGGAAAATAGGAGGAGAAGGAAGAGGAGAAGACAAAGGCCTTGAGGCTTTTGGGAACTTAAGGAGGTCCTGCTCAAGACACAGAGGGAGAGGAAGGCAATTACACACAAGGCAGCCCTCCTGAGGAAAATGATCGACTACCAGCTCTCTGTTTAGCAAACCACTTCACCAGGGACGTCATTTAGGGGTCACCAGGGTTCCCAGCTGTGACCCCTGAGGTTTCCATTGCTACACCTTTGATCGCCATTGCTACCCCTAAAAAAATAATTTACAAAAAATGTTAACAAATATCTTTTTTTTATTTTTCATTGAGGCTCCTGGGCTGTGGCCAACAGCATGTGGCTCTTTGTTTCTGGAGTGGCTGGTTTTCGGATAGCTATAACCGGTAAGATAGCTCAGTGGGTTGAGCCCTCGCTGCTGCAATGGTTCTGTGATCTGTAGGTTGCAGGTTCGACTCACGGCAAGGTCAACACAGCCTTTCATCCTGCTGAGGTTGATACATAAGTACTGACTCACTTTGGGTGATATTGTATGTACATTGGTTCTATATGAAGCACTTAAGTGTAAGTGCTATATAATAACACATCATTATAGTTTGGCCTTGTACGTCTACTTGCATTCACAGTAATTTGGTAATATGGGCCTATACGCACTGATATTAACGATACATTAGGTGATCCATTCTTGTATGAAATTAATTTCACTTTACAGTGATATCGTGATCGTATTTTTCATAGTGTACTTCGAAACAATGCTATGTGATGCCACTTCCTGTTTTGTCAAGGGTTGAAAGGTTGTGTTCCATTGCTTCCCGTGATGTCACTTGGGGGTGGGGTCAAATGACATCACTTGATGTGATGTCATCAAAGGTCAAGGGTCATGTGATGTCACTTCAGCTACCCCTGGCATTTTGGTGAAATGATGTCCCTGAGCAGGCAGTTGGTGCCAGAGGAAGCCAGGAGTCTAGAAGGGGAGTATTTGATCAGGAAGGGTTGAAGATAGAGTGGTCCCCGGCCCCAGATAGCTTTGTGGATGATAGAGGAATTTGAATTTAATCCGTGCAAAGACCGTGAGCCAGTGAAGGCTTTGTATGGCTGGAGAGATGCAGCCCCTGGGCCTGAGGCCAAGGATAAGCCTTGCTGCCCTATTCTGGGTAAGCCGAAGGGGGTCACAGGGTGGACAAAGAAAGATTAAGGAGGAGGCTGTTGCAGTAGTCTAGCCTAGAGAGAACCAGAACATGGGTAACATTGAATCTCTGGCGGAAGGTGTGGAAGTGTACAGTTACTTTGAGAAGGAAGAGCTGAAAATGGGATTTATTGACAATGTCCTGAATATGAGGGATGAAGGAAAGGGTAGAGTTGACTCCAAGATTCCTGGCTTCAGAGGAGGGAGTGAAGGGGGGAACCCATGGAGGAAGGCCAGAGTGAAGGGAAGAAGTAGGGTGCATCCAATAGGGAGACTCTTGGTTTTGCTGGCCTAGAAGCAGAGGTCATTTGCAGTGCACCAGGACTGGATGGTGGAGAGCCAGTCAGGGATGAAGAAAGGTGCAAGTGCATCAGTAGGAAGTTTGAAGAAGAGTTGTGTGTCGTCAGCATACCACTGGAATTTGTGGGAGAATGAAGCAATGACACATTCTAGCAGGGAAATGTATATGTTAAAGAGGCAGGGCAAAAGAATCGGGCCATAGTGTACACCACCGGTGGAGGTGGAAGTAGGGTAGGGGAAAGTGCCAAGAATGGTTTTGGAGAAATGTTCAGTTAGGAATGAGCTAAGCTAGTTCAGTGCCCACTCTGAGGTACCAAGTGTATCATGCAGACTTTTTATGAGGATGGAATGGTTCACTCTGTCAAATGCAGAAGAGAAACAAAGGGGGATGAGGACAGAAGGGGATTTTGAATTTAGGGATGCAAGCAGTTCTTCACGGGTGTTCATGAGAGTAGTGTCCATGGCTCAGCAAGCTTGGAATCCACACTGGTGCTCATGTAGACCACCAACCAGTTCGGTATGGGCGTTAAGTTGTGGGAGTGCCAACTTCTCGAGCAGTTTTCCCAGGAAGTGGGTGATGGAAATGAGGCGGTAGTTGGCTGGGCAGGAAGGGTCTGCAGATGGTATACTCAGAATGGGACGCACAAGGGAGTGCTTGAGGGAGGATGGAAAAGAACCAGTAGCAAAGGAGTGGTTGCTGAGATCAGCAAGAGCAGGGGCGACAGAGGAGATGTTGCCCTTGATGGTTAAGGATGAGCATGGGACAACCTGTTTGGAAGAGACCTTAATGGAGTTGACGACTCGGATGACTTCTTCAGGGGAGAACGGAGCAAAGGAGGAGAAGGAGGAAGGAGGATGGTGATTGGTAGCGGGGTAGAGAGGGGAGGGTTGTGTTGGAAGAGTATGTGACAAGGATGTTCTGTATGTCCATGGGTTTTTAAAAGAAGTAAGAGGCGAGTGCATTACAAAGGGACTGTGAAGGAGTAGGGGCAGAAGATACTGTGGATAGGTTGCCAAGTTCCCTGCACATTTTGTAGAGTTCAGCCGTGATGCAAAGCACAACAATGCAAGTACACAGATGCTGTCATGATGCCTACCCCCGGGCATCAGGACCAAGGCCCTCAGCTCTGGGAGCAGGCATCCAGACATTTGTTTAAACCTCAGCAGCCCCGGCTAGGTGCTGTCTGGGTTCAGTCCTGGCGCCTTAGGTGCCAGGCTCATCATAGAAATCAGTCCTGGCGCCATAGGCGCCAGGCTCATAGACTTTACTTACCTGACGCAGACCATGCTGCAAAAGAGTCCAAGCATACATGAGGCCTGGATGGGACTATTTTGTTACAGGGACTATTTTTTACTTGGGCGTGGCTCTAGGGAACTTCTTACCTGGAACTACTTTGGAGGCTATTTAAACCACACCCGAACAGCAGCACATGCTTCGCGTTATTCTGCATCCAGCAGCGTGACGCTCACCGTGCCTGCAGCCAGCATCCAGTCTTCTGCCACGCCCGCGTGCCTGCAGCCAGCATCCAGTCTTCTGCCACGCCCGCCTCGAATCCGGAGCTCCTAGAATAAAGAAGAAAAGGACAAGATTAGAAAACAAACTTATTTCAAATTGCTCACCTAATTCCGGAACCATTTCATCTCCGGACCTGGAAAGTACATCAGTCCTGCAGCATCGCTTCGCCAGCTCCAGCACAGTGCCATACTCACCAGTTCTCACAGCATCTTTCGATCCGGCACTGTCTCCATAATTTTTTCGCCGTAATCCGGCATCTAGGGGACACAAGAAAAAACAAGGTGAGCCAAGGGAATCAACAAATACAACCTCTTACCACCGGCGGTATTATTCCATAACTCTCCACATTTTCATATGACGCATCTGTAAAGAGGGAGAAAAACAACATGTTAACGCATGCAATAGTTACCGGACAGCGTTGGGTAACACAGACTCTTCCCTGAACGCCAGCAGCAGCTACAAGACCTTCTTCTCACGAACTCAGTTGCAACTTAAGGAAGGAAGGGGTCAAGAGTGAACATCGGGCACATTGAACTCTTTGAACTTGATACTTACCAATCCCGCCAAGGACTTCAGAGTCAATACTTACCGGAACTCTCCCAACGCCTTCAAACCAGTGAAGTAACTGGTATCTACACGCCCTTGCAAGACACGCAGGATGGAGAGCTCATCTTTTACGAACATAAGGTGAGGTTAGTAAGGGGATATCGGAGGTGATTAGTGGGGGAGAGTGAGAACAGTTGGGAGGCCATCACTAAAACCCACAGGTGGTTAATCCCTGTCTCCACTTGCAGGAAAATACTTCTTCGGGTCCAGCAGACAAGACTAGGCGGGCCATTCCAGACAGTCATCTCTGCACTGTGCATCACGTTGAAGGAGACCGCAGCTGTCCGGGTCCGATCGACACCCCTGTGGGGTCCAGGTGAGCGTAACAGAACGCGAAGACTCTCTACAAATACCCACCCGGGTGTTATGGAAACCTCGGAAACCGACCAACTGGCCCAATTATTGGGGGAACTTAGGGCGGAAGTACATGCCGCTCGCCAAGAGACTAATGCCCTCAGGAGAGAACTGATTGTCTCAAAGAGGCACACGGATGATCTGGGTAGGCAAGTACTGCAAACGCCCCTACCTGGATATGTGGGAAACCCAACCCCCGTTTCATCAAGCAATCCAGTGCAAGTGGTTTTAGCAGGAAATATTCCGTTAGCTCCACCCGAACGCTTTGCTGGGGACCCCAAAAGGTTCGCCGTGTTTATGAACCAATGCTGCTTGCACTTTTTATGCAGACCGGGAGCATGTCCAAATGACCAAGCCAAAGTAGCCTTTGTATTGTCATATCTTAGTGGCAGCGCAGCGGATTGGTCCATTCCATTAGTCAACCAGGATGATCCTCTTCTCTGGGATTTTAAGGGTTTTCAAAGGAGAATGGAAAAACTATTCGCCAGACACTCACAGGGTCAAGCCTTGGACAACAAACTTTTATCCTTACGACAAGGTAACCAGGATCTGCTAACCTATATTGCAACCTTCAATAGGTTGGTGGTGAAAACCGGGTGGCCGGAGGAAAAACGAATTACATTGTTTCATCGTGGACTTCGGGGAGAACTCAAAGATGTCTTGGCTCAAGTTGTGAACCCACCTCAGGATTGCACAGAATTTATAGACTTAGTGGTCCAGCTAGACCACCGACTTCAGAACCGAAAGACTGATCGAGCTAAGTCCGAGAACCGGGTATTGGTTAAACCCAACGTTGCCCCCAAGGGAACAGATGCATCTGAACCTATGCAGATCGGGGGGGGGGGGGGGGGTTAAAGGACCCTTAACTCAAGAGGAAAGAGAAAGAAGACGACAGATGCAGTTGTGTCTGTACTGTGTAACCTCAGGACATTTTCTACGGGATTGCCCTACAAAACCACCCAAGAAGGTGGTAGGAGTTGCTGATAAAAGCCACATAGAGCCTGATTCGGGAAACGACCACGCCCGACAAGCGTAGAGGTCCACTTGCCGAGCTTAAAGAAGGACACTCAGACCTCGCATCTGATCATCCCAATGGTCTTACTTGATCCCAGGCAGCCATCACGTATGCACGCAGTAAGGGCATACATAGATAGCGGGGCCGTAGGAAACTATATGGACTACGAATTGGTGTCAAGGATGAATCTACCTCTTTGCAAAAAGACCACTTCGGATGTCATCACCACAGTTGATGGAACTGAGATTGCCTCAGGGCCTGTAACTCATTCCACTACAGAGATGACACTGTTGAGTCAAGATGGGCATCGAGAAACTATTGTGTTTGATCTAATCAAAGCCCCACAGTTCCAGATAATACTGGGGATGCCATGGTTGGAAATACATAATCCTTGTATAGATTGGCGAGAGAAGAGAATAACCTTCCCGGATTGTTCATACACCTGTTACCCGGAGAAAACTTTGAAAAAAGGCCTGGCTACAGTCGTTAACCCAATCGTGCAGTTACCTCAGGAATACCAAGAATTTCAGGATGTTTTTCAAAAAGAACAGGCCAATACATTACCTCCTCACAGATCATACGATTGTCAAATCGACCTCCTACCCGGTGCACAACCCCCATGCAGTAGAATCTACGCCCTCACGGAACCTGAAAATCGTCACCTACAGCAATACTTGGACCAATACCTTGCTAATGGCTTTATTCGCCCTTCCAGGTCTCCTGCATCCTTAGCTTTATTCTTCGTGCCAAAAAAGGAAGGTGACCTTAGAACGTCCATAGATTACCGGGCATTAAATCAGATTACAGTTAAAAAACGATTCCCATTACCTCTGATCCCCGAATTACTAGACCAAGTAAAGGATGCTTGTATCTACACTAAGTTAGATCTCCGAGGGGCATATCATCTGGTACGTGTCAAGAAAGGCGACGAATGGAAGACTGCCTTTCGCACCAAGTACGGATTATTCAAATATCAGGTGATCCCCTTCGGGTTGTGCAATGCACCAGCAGCCTTCCAGTATTTTATGAACGATGTCCTTCGTGAACTCATTGACGTCTGTGTCGTCGTATACATAGATGATATTCTAGTGTACTCCTCCTCAGAATCAGACCATGTTAAGCATGTGCGTGCAGTCCTTGAGAAACTACGCCAGCACAAGTTATATGCAAAATTGGAAAAATGTGTTTTGCATGCTACGGAAGTTGAATTTCTTGGATTTATCCTGACTCTAAAAGGAGTCCGAATGGACTCTCGAAAGGTGGACGCAATTCTTAAGTGGCCATCACCCAGTTCAGTCAAAGGGGTACAAAGCATGCTCGGATTTGCTAATTACGACCGCAGATTCATTCCAGACCTCTCCCATGTTGTACACCCCATCACAGCACATTTGTGAAAAAACAAATGCTTCTTGTGGACCGAAGAGGCCGAAAAGGCCTTCCAAGAGCTGAAAGCGAAATTCACATCAGCACATGTCTTAAAGCATCCACGCCCTGAGCTTCCATACATAGTAGAAACTGATGCATCCAGTTTAGCCATGGGAGCTGTCCTGCCCCAGAAGGATCCTGAAACCGGTCAACTTCACCCAGTAGCGTTTTGGTCCAGAAAGTTCTCAGCACCTGAGTTAAACTATGCGGTTACCGATAAAGAGCTATTAGCCAACAAATCCGCCTTTAAGGCTTGGCGGCACTATCTTCTTGGTGCCAGGCATACTATTACCGTAATCACCGATCACCGGAACCTGCAGTATTTAAAAACAGCCAAAGCCCAATCATCGCGACAACTTCGATGGGCATTGTTCCTTGCCGAATTCGATTTCGTGATCACTTATCGACCAGGCTGCAAAAATGGCAAAGCAGATGCCTTATCCCGAATAGGGATGGGAGAAGCATATGCAAACCCGGAACCGGTGCCAATAATTCCCGAGCAAAGAAGTCTTGGCATAACTACTCTACAGACACTAGAAGATATTCATTCAAAAATCCAACAACTCTTCGATCCAACCTTGCAGGACTGGGTAAAGAAAGGCCCGGACTACTCAGTCGTCAATGACCTACCTTAGTATCAAGGACGACTATTTCTACCACACAAGGAAATACAAGAACTAGTCATCTCCAATTACCATGACACCCTGATGGAAGGGCACCCAGGTATCGCAAAAACTGAAGCGAAAATTAAGAGACAGTTCTGGTGGCCCACTTGGCGAAAAGATGTAAAGTCATTTGTGATGTCTTGTGGCATTTGCGCCCAAAACAAAAGCCAGAAAAAAAAACCTGCTGGCCTTTTACAACCTTTGGATATTCCACCTACACCATGGCACACCTTGTCTTTAGACTTTATTACAGATCTACCTCCATGTAATGGATTTAACACCATCCTAGTTATTGTGGATCTTTTTTCCAAGATGGCCCACTTTATTCCTTTAAAGGGGTTACCTTCTGCTTCGATTCTGGCCAAGGAGTTCCTCGAAAACAATTGCTCGATTACACGGATTCCCTTCCGTATTGGTTTCTGACCGAGTTAGTCAATTTATCTCGCATTTTTGGAAGAAATGTTGCAAACTGGCACAAATCGACGTGAGGCTATCAACAAGTCACCATCCCCAGACCGATGGTCAGACTGAAAGGACCAACCAGACCCTTGAACAGTACCTATGCTGCATGCTACACCAGACCGAAAGCAATTGGAAAGATATTTTATGGATTTCCGAGTACGCATATAATAACTCTGTACATTCAGGAACCGGACAAAGCCCTTTTTATACCATATATGGACATCACCCTCGAACCTCAGAACTCGATTCGCCTCAGCACTTAGAAATGCCTGCAGTTAGTCATTTGTACTCTACTATTACACAAGCCTTTAAGGAAGCCACAGAACATTTGAAACGAGCAAAAGAGAAATACAAGAAAAATGCTGATCAACATAGAAGTGAAACTCCACAATACCAGATTGGGGATCAAGTTTGGCTGGCTACAAAACACATACCTCTGAAGGGAACTCGGACTTTTAATCCTAGATATTTGGGACCTTACACCATTAAGGCCATTATCAACCCGGTGGCCGACAAATTGGAATTACCCTCTAATATGCGAATTCATCCTGTCTTTCAGGTTTCACTTCTAAAACCAGTTCAACCAGGGACAAGATTAACCAAACCACCTGACCCCATCTTGATAGATGGAGAACCTGAATTCGAGGTAAAAAATATCCTGGACTCCAAGATGATTAAATCAAAACTTTTTTATTTGATTGATTGGAAGGGCTACGGACCACAAGAAAGATCATGGGAGCCTAGCGACAACGTTCATGCACCTCGGTTGGTGAAAAGATTTCATCGGAACTTCCCAGAAAAACCGGGGCCAGGGGGAAGAACAACTTTAGGAGGGGCCTTGGGGTGGGGGGTGCTGGCATGATGCCGACCCCTGGGCATCAGGACCAAGGTCCTCAGCTCCGGGAGCAGGCATCCAGACATTTGTTTAAACCTCAGCAGCCCCGGCTAGGGGCTGTCTGGGTTCAGTCCTGGCGCCTTAGGCGCCAGGCTCATCATAGAAATCAGTCCTGGCGCCATAGGCGCCAGGCTCATAGACTTTACTTACCTGATGCAGACCATGCTGCAAAAGAGTCCAAGCCTACATGAGGCCTGGATGGAACTATTTTGTTACAGGGACTATTTTTTACTTGGGCGTGGCTCTAGGGAACTTCTTACCTGGAACTACTTTGGAGGCTATTTAAACCACACCCAAACAGCAGCACATGCTTCCCGTTATTCTGCATCCAGCAGCGTGATGCTCACCGTGCCTGCGGCCAGCATCCAGTCTTCTGCCACGCCCGCGTGTCTGCAGCCAGCATCCAGTCTTCTGCCACGCCCGCGTGCCTGCAGCCAGCATCCAGTCTTCTGCCTCGCCCGCCTCGAATCCAGAGCTCCTAGAATAAAGAAGAAGAAAAGGTTAGAAAACAAACTTATTTCAAATTCCTCACCTAATTCCGGAACCATTTCATCTCCGGACCTGGAAAGTACATCAGTCCTGAACGCGTCGCTTCGCCAGCTCCAGCACGGCGCCATACTCACCAGTTTTTCACAGCATCTTTCGATCCGGCACTGTCTCCATCATTTCTTCGCCGTAATCCGGCACCTAGGGGACACAAGAAAAAACAAGGTGAGCCAAGGGAATCAACAAATACAACCTCTTACCACCATAGACTTACCACCGGCGATATTATTCCATAACTCCACATTTTCATATGCCGCATCTGTGAAGAGGGAGAAAAACAACACGTTAACAAATGCAATAGTTACCGGACAGCGTTGGGTAACACAGACTCTTACCTGAACGCCAGCAGCAGCTACGAGACCTTCTTCTCACGAACTCAGTTGCAACTTAAGGAAGGAAGGGGACAAGAGTGAACATCGGGCACATTGAACTCTTTGAACTTGATACTTACTAATCCCGCCAGGGACTTCAGAGTCAATACTTACCGGAACTCTCCCAACGCCTTCAAACCAGTGAAGTAACTGGTATCTACGCGCCCCTGCAAGACACGCAGGATGGAGAGCTCATCTTTTACGAACATAAGGTGAGGTTACTAAGGGGATATCGGAGGTGATTAGTGGGGGAGAGCGAGAACAGTTGGGAGGCCATCACTAAAACCCACAGGTGGTTAATCCCTGTCTCCACCTGCAGGAAAATACTTCTTCGGGTCCAGCAGACAAGACTAGGCGGGCCAGTCCAGACAGTCATCTCTGCTCTACGCATCACGTTGATGGAGACCGCAGCTGTCCGGGTCCGATCGACACCCCTGTGGGGTCCAGGTGAGCTTAACAGATACTCACTCTTGCACTCCTGGCAGGATCATACTTCAAGCATCAATTTACAGAGGCCGATGTCAGAACGGAACGCTGGCCACCGAGGCAACTGCCATGGAAGACATAAGCAGACAACATAAAGCAATGTGATACATCAAGCAAGGATAAATGCATGCTAAATGTGGGATGCAAACAAAAAGTGCATGGTCATTGCAGACTTCATTGTGACAGCATACAATTGGTCAAATACTGCATTCAATTGAATGCAGCTGTACCATGCACCCAGCTGCGGTCAACTTGAATGTTGCAAACACCATGGTGCAGCATGCATGGGACATGAATGGGAAAACACCAACACCACTAAACGTAATGTGCTGGTACACAACATAGTATCCCAAAAACAGGCATCAATGTTCACATGGTTGTGGCTTGTAAGTGGTGCTGAACACCATAATTGGGGACCCCTAAGCAAGAGAGGCCAAATGTGCCGTTGATCCATAACCCCACAAACATTGCAAGGGATGTGAAGTGTCACTCATTACACATGGTCAAAGTGCAATGAGACACACCAGCACAACCATCAACACCTGTCACAGGCTACAAACAGCCGGCCCTGCAACCCACACCCAAACACCCAAGAAAGGCCTACACAACACCATGCCCAGACCTATCACCAGAACCACACCCTGTGAAACATGCACCCAGGAAGAAGTACTGGTGCCCCACAAGACAAGTCAATCCCAAGTGATCACACATAGTGCAAGACACCCAGGAAAACACCACATAAGCGTCTGCAAATGCCCTTCACTTACTTGCACAGGGTACCCACCTGCCTTACATACAATGCACACAATCGGGAGACGCTTCCCCGCCTAAATGCAATGACATGCATAGTAACAACAGAAAGAACATGTACATCCATGACAACTCATGAATTGATACAGAAAATATGCAGACAGCCCCCATTGCAGAAGCATCACAGGGTGCAAGAGGGTTACAGGACATAGATTGTGATCTGCTCATGAGTGGAGCATACCACAACAGAGAGAGGGAGTGAAAGTGACACTAAGAGGGAAGGCCAAGTAAAAGCCACATCACGGAGTACACTGCCTGGATTGAAGATGGCCAATGACATGCACTACACCACAGTAGGTGCAGCCATAAATGAATTGACCAATGTAGGTAACACAGTGACATGAGTACCACTTAAATAACCATTCCGGCAGGGTAGCATGCAAAGCACATATAAGTTAAGTTATACATGCAGCAAACATGGTGACCAATGACGCATGCTCAACATGCAAGCCAGTGCTCATGCTTACCTGCTGACTGCGTCGGGATAGTGTGAATCCTGCATCACCTTCACCCGGAACTGTGTCTCCAAATTAGGTACATGAGGGACAGTGCCTGGTGGAGGGCATGGGGAGCATGGACTTCAAATGGTGCAGGGTCTCTCCCCTGGGACAGCAGTCACCACCAGATCACGGATTACTGAAACAACCTGGGAGAAGGACATTACAACAGACATAGTGAAATACCATTCACACAGCACACACATGTGAGGAAACACCAAACCCATAGTTATCTGCAGATGCCATCCTGTGCACCACCATGCAAACATGCAAGTTGACCTCACTATGCATGCCTGCATGTCACCACTGCAAAAGTCACGGCCTTGAGATGTTGATAGCACAACTCAAGGAAAAAATAAGTAAAATAATAAAAATAAAACCTGGAAAGGGCAACTCAAAAATAAAATGCCAACATCCGGGCCTGCGGTCAACTAAAGTATCAAAAATGTAAAAGAAAAATCAAAAATGTCCATCACGTACCAGAGGGGTGGTGGGGTCTACCCAGGAGGGGCAGGATGCATGTCAAGTTCCACATGGACTGGGAGGCATGTCTCTGCTGGCACCACCATCCTGAGTTGAATGAGAATGTGGAAGTTGTGCTGGAGGCTCACCACGCAGTGCTCTGGCTTGGTCCTCAGTGGCAGCGGCCATGCGTGACACTGATGAATGCACCAGCAGACTGAGGGCTTGGAGGTCACCATGCACAACCTCACGGGCTATCAGTTCACCCGCGATAGTCTGCCTCAATGATAGCATCTCCTAGCCCTATGTGCAACAAACTATCTAAGCATGGCACAGCAGACTGGTAACAACATTCCCTGCTCAGGGCCATGCTGCCAGTGGATACATTGCCAACAAACAGGGTTGTTAACAAGCACACTATGGCACATGGCACAGCTAACTGTTGACTAATACCAGTGAAATGGGCATGGCCATGTGGCTCTGTGACGTGCAATTACATTACATGGCAACAGGCAGACACACATATCCACATCCAAGTCTGCATCCATCACATGCCACACCAGTGTTGACCTTGCACAGGGACTGTAAACAATGGGAACATGCCGCAAGTGTGGGAAAAAGGAAACAGTCCCAGTTGATGTATGGCTGTAAGAGTACCAACTAGCCAAGGTCTGTGACGTGGAGAGATTAAGTCAATGCAGTTATAGATAGGAACAAGGTACAATGACCCACAAGAGGGAGAGGGGAATGGACCCATGGAGTGTGTGCTGAGTGTGGGAGCATAACAAAGATCAGGCCTCACAACGATTTGTCTCAGGAGTCATTGCCATAGTGGCAGCGGGGATGTGCACAGTCTAGACATATGCACACTCACTCTGGGCACACCGTATGGCATGTTGGTTGCCATCTTGGATGTTCTATGCAGCATGGAAGCACCTAGGTACATGTGTGAAAAATAATCTATACCCTGCAGGGCATGAAGTGTAACTTGTTTTTCGGACACAAGCATATTTCTAGCTGAGCAGAGTCACTGACGTCATGAATGCATCTAACAAGAGGGCACGTTGTGGTATAGGTTGCAGATGTTGGATGGGTATGTTAGTGGGGGATGAGTACTGCCACACAGCCATGTTCACCTCATGTACAACACATGGGTTGTATCCAATCTTGTGTACACTGGACAGGAGTCAGTACACCACCACATGGTTCACCCGGGGCAGTCATTCAAATGTAGCCAGATGTGCACCATAATCATACATCTTGGTGATGCTTCACTAAACATACTCAGGATGCACAATGTCGGACGTGTCCTCATCATTTTCCAGGCCTCCCACGCTTTGCACCTGCTCCATTCGAATTAATTGGCTCATAGCCTCTTCATGCTCAGTCAGCTCCTCCTCCTCTGGTGACCCCCCCTCCAATTGCCAGAGCGGAGGTGAGGTTGGCAGACAGCTTGGACTTGGTGCGACATGTGAGGTAATTCCAGTGCTTCACTACCTGTGCAACAGTGCGCTTCTCAAACCCTAAGTCATTGATCTTATTCGTGACATGCTGCCAATGCACCATACGATGAGCCGATGTATGTCTGCTCTCCGGTTGCTGGCATATGTCACGGTGGTGCATGGTCACGTAGTCCATGAGGATCTGGAGTTCTCCATCAGGGAAGTTCCTCTTCCTCAACGTGCCAGTGTCCTGTGCCGTGCCATGGGGTTGAGCCTGTTCCTGCTGTGCAGGCTTTGCCTTCTTGCCACTTGGTGTTGTTGTTGCCCCTGTGTGCCTGGGATCACTCTGGGCACCAGATGCAAGACCACTAGTGGCCTGGGGCATAGTATTACTGCCTGGGGCTTACCCTTTCAGCTGGGACAGCTGATTCTGCTGCACGTTCCTTGCCCTTCTGCGCTGGGACAGCTGCTTCTGCTTCATGTCCCTTACCCTTCTGGGCTGGGACAGCTGCTTCTGCTGCACGTCCCTGGACCAATGGGGCTGAGACAGCTGCTTCCGCAGGAGGTCCCGGACCCTTGGGCTGGGACAGCTGCTTCCGCAGGAGGTCCCTGAACCCCTTTGTCTGGGACAGCTGCTTCTGCTGCATGTCCCTTACCCTTCTGGGCTGGGACAGCTGCTTCTGCTGCACGTCCCTTACCCTTCTGGGCTGGGACAGCTGCTTTCACTGCACGTCCCTGTGTTGAACGGGATATCATATTATGCCTCCTTTAGTGTATATATTGGCCTAAGCCCAGTCGCTCTGCGAAGAAATCTGCGAAGCGAAGGTCTGACCTTAGATTGACTTAGCCGTCATCTTAGGTCTATCCGCCATTTGGATTTCCATCTCAAAGTCACTCTACATTCTAAAATGGTGGACAGTGTTCTTCTGCTCGTAACCTTAGCCGTTTTGACCTTTACATAAGTTAATGCCTGAACTGGCCGTAGGCTAAATGTTTGAGTCATGTAATGAGAACATGTCCTATGTTTGACCTGTAGATCAAAGGATTACTTGCGCCAACAAGTCCGATCCGTGGACATACATTGAATATAATATTGTTTAAATACTGAATGTGAACACTTGTTGAACTACATTGTATAAGACATGTACTAAGGCTTAATGTTAAGTCCGAAGATACACTGTTGCCATTCTGACTTATTGTTGTACAAACTAGAAGTAATCCACATGCATTTAGTTGGACTAACTAGAGGTGAACTCGGCACGAACCCTAGACCGAGAATAATTAACTTGCTGAAGGGGTGGACTTTGCGATTAAAAACTGTATAAAACATGTGAATATTTAGACGTCCAGTACCTCTAACTTCTCACACCGAAAGGGCTGGTATTCGTTGTGATGTACTGAGGGCCAGATAGCTATCTGATACTTTGTTTCTTTGTAAACTGTACAGTTATAGAATAAAGATCTGTGAATCTTTATAAGTCCGTGTTTGTTGTATTTCCTTTTGATGGTACTAAGCCTCGATATTTCTCCTTGCTTTTACAGATGGCGCCCGAATAGGGACCTTCAAGATTGATGCCAGCTCGTTGAAGGTTGATGCGGCTATCGGACCAGGATCGGACGGTGACAAAGGGGGCCCCTTTCTTGGATGAGACGTGACACCTCAGCAGCGCTGCACGACCCGTGGGACCTTAGTTAGAAAATGTGTATTCCGATCGGACCTGCTTAGAATTTGATCAGGTGAGTCGTGACCCGATTCTGAAGTATCCTGATAATTTGTTTAGGGGTATTGCACTCGCGAGTACAATTATTGACCAGGTAACACCAGTATTCTGATATGCCTGGGAAATTGTCTGCCTGCTTCAGGGCATTATTCCACAGCAACAGACAATATTTGGAATTTGGCCGACCGGCGCCAATGGAGGGGTCGCCGGCGTGTACTATTTACTGTAAGCATGGCATTGGTAGTACAGTATTTAATGATATTTGGCACAGAAACTAGACAGGCTTCCGAACTTCAGTGGCCAATCAATGGTAGTTTTGAAATTCCTCGTATTGAATACTTAGAATCTATATTATTGAAGTAAAAGGCTAGACCTGCAGCATTCGATGTATTACAAAATTGGAAGAAAGAAGCTATGCAGCAGCTTAAGAGTAGAGAAAAGCACACGCAACGTCATATGACGAACGCCTGAAAAAGCGTTGTTATATGACCAGAATAAACAGTCTGAGTCAGTTAGGAATATGGATAGGGCTTTTTCACTTGGTATCCAGAAAATGTATCCTTCTAAAGGCTTTCACGTATCCGATGAACTTATCGATAAACTTCTAAATGAACGAAGGCCTGGTGCCACTGCGCCACCTCCTTATGTTCCTCTTCCTACTGTTATTCCTCCTCCCATCATTCTTCCTGCTCCTCCTATTTCTCCTCTTAATGTTCCTCTTCCTCCAGCTGTTGTTCCTCCTTTTGTCGTTTCTCCTCCACCTGTTCCTCCACCTTTGCCTGCTGCTACGGGTCTGGTGGGCTTGCCTGCCGCGCCAGTGATAGTACCTCTGTTTCCAGATGTTCAAAATGTGCCCACTCTCCCTCTTCCAAGTGGTTCTACATCAGGGAGTGGGATCAAGGTTTGTGACTCCTAATACTGTATCTTCAGAGAAAAAGCGTGAGTTAACTGCGTGAGCTGAGCATTGCATGGAGAAGGGTGACCAAGCTGATGTTCTTGCCACACTTTATAATTTAGACAATTTTCCTGAGAAAAGTGTTTTTATTGAGGGATTAGGAATTCATTTATGTGTAATGTGGAACAGGCTAAATAATATAGATCTCCCACAAGGGTTGAGGGATCTGAATACTTTAGCATTTTCTAGAGATACTGCAGAGAAAGTACAAGAGCATGTCGAGAGGGTTCTTAAGTATAGAAGGGAGTTGGAAGGGTTAAAGAATGAAGATGTAGATGGTGATAGTTTGCATGTTATGTCCGTACAGAAACGTTTTTTTCCTTGTTGAAAATCGATAAATGAGGAAACACGAATTTGTACGAAAGATGCGATTAGGTGGATCTCAGATACATCGATAACTCCCGTTGAAGAATATGACATGTATAGTCAGTATACGCCAGAAATGCAGAGGAAAGTGATACAGGTAATGGTTGAGTACCTACAGGATGAATGCGTAAGAAGAAAGATTTGTTGTCCCGCAGATTTATTGAGTATTTATAAGCTTTTTTGTTTGACACTTCTTCAGCTGCTTTAGCGCTCGATTTCTGTTGCTTGGTAAGCGTTCGGAGTTGCCGACTTCTCAGTTGCCTTTGAGAGAGGTTCCTCCAACATTTGTCCCAAAAGTAGAGATTCCCGCTAATGTTGCAGCAGGTAGACCTGCCCAAGATATCCCTGCACATTATGTGTCGCAGTTCGTTCACGTCCCGTTCTCGAGACAGGAAGTGAACACCATCAAACAATCTATTGCCGATATTAGGAAGAATCCGACAGGGTTCTACAAAGAAATAGAGTCTGTCTTACAATCTTCAGTATTCACCTTAAGAGATATTGATCTGTTGTTTCCCGTACTCCTGCCTGTTGATTTATGGAAACAGATTAGGAATGTAGATGATGTAGCAGGGCTAGGAGATTAATGGGATACTATGGCTAAACTCGATAGAGAAAGCCAGCTGGCGAGAGACCACCACAGGTAATACTAACTTTGCCTGATAGAATAGTTGCAAAATTAAAAACTATAATTTCTGAAAGAAGGATTATTTGGGACAAGTTTACGGCCTGTGTCCAAGGGAAATCTAAGGGTGCTACCGAGTTCTTTAACCAGTTTGAACAAGTATTTTCTGATTGCAGTGGGCAATACTTAAGCACAGAGTCTGGGAAAAGGCTATTCGTGGACAAATTTGTGCGTGGATTGCTGCCTGACATCCAGTCGCAAATTATGTCCTCCGAGAGCGCTTGGCAAGCGAAGTCTCAGTCAGAAGTATTGCACATGGCTCAGTACTATGAGAATCGTGTCAATAACGAAAAGGAAAGAGTGGAAAAGAGAAAAGTGACTTAAAGACAAAAGTACTATTGCAGCAAATTGTTAGCGGCCCTAGAGGGGGTAATTCGCAATTTAGAGGTCAGTACGTTCCACAAGGAAATGTGCCCTTGGGTCCTGTAAACATTAACCAATGTGCTTATTGCAGATAAGAGGGTAATTGGCGTGCACAATGCCGATCCTCCAGCAGAGGTCAAATAACACATTTGGGAACATGGGTAGACGATCCAGAGGCCGCCCAGAGGTAGGGGATCCTGGTAGAGGTCAGTTTTCACAAGATGCACAGCAACCTTTTTTGCAAGACAATCAGACATCAAGTGTGGATAAGAGAAATATTTTTGATCATCCTTCTGCTGCTTACCTCTCTGAAGAACTTCCTTTTCGATGACATTCTGTTTCGCTAGGATTGCCCGAAGCAGTGTTTGGGACCAACGCCTATTCCCGTTAATCAGAAAGGTCCATACATTGAAATGTTAGTGGGAAATAGAAAACATCTATTTTTGATAGATACAGGGGCACAGAAGTGTTCCATTGATCATTCATGGGTTCCAAACATTCCACTGTCAGGGCAAACCAATGTTTCTGTAGGGTTTTCTGGCACACCAGTTGTCTGTCCGTTTTCTTCACCGGTGCCTATTTCTTTAGGTCCACTTAAAGACCACTGTCCATTCCTGTTGACTATGAATTGTGGAGAGAACTTGTTGGGGTTGAATCTGTTGAAGGAATTAAATGCGGTAATTCATTGTTCTTCTGATGGAGTGCGTTTGACGATTTCACCACAGCAACTTTCTGCCTCTCAATTCTTAACCAGACCATTGCCGCTGGAATTTAGAGATATTCCGGAGTGTTTATGACCAATTGACGACAATGATGTCGGTGTTTTAAAATTGAGCCTGTTAAGATTATTTTGAAACATGGAGTGAAGTTGCCACGTATTCCCCAGTATAAGATTTCGGTTGATGGTGAGCAAGCTTTGAAATGCATCGTCTCCGATTTTGTGCATCAAGGGGTGTTTGAGGAAATTGCAGGTAGTTTGTGCAATAGTTCGATTTTGCCCGTGTACAAAAAAGGCGATAATGCAATTCCCTTCCGTTTCATTATTGATTTGCGTGTCATTAATAAGATCGTTGCTCCACAATTTCCCATTGTGCCTGATGTGACAACAATATTGACCATGATTCCGGCTTCAGCTACTTATTTTAGTGTTTTGGATCTAAAGAACGCCTTCTTTAGTATCCCTATACATAAGGACAGTAGATATTTGTTCGCGTTCACCTTAAGGGGACGCTCGTTTACCTTCACCTGTGCACCGCAAGGTTACACGGGAAGTCCTAGCATCTACAGTAGGGCTCTGAAAGAGCAGCTTGATACCCTTGAGTTGCCCTCTACTTGTACACTGCTTCAATATGTTGACAACCTGCTCTTAGCTGCTGACTCAGAGAGCGCTTGTAAGGAGGGCACTGTGTTGTTGCTTATTCACCTAGCACAACATGGACACAAAGCTTTGCTTAAAAAATTCCAACATTGTCGACAGGAGGTCGCCTATTTAGGCTATCCCCTGTCAAAGGAGGGAAGAAGGTTGACGCCTGAACGGATAAAAGTCATTTCTGGCATGTCTGTCCCAAATACACAGAAAGAAGTTAGAGCCCTGATGGGAATGGTTTCTTACTGTAGGCAGTGGATCCCAAATTTCTCCTTAGTGATTAAACCAATGTTGGCTTTGACGAAGAAGGGCATTTCTTTGCTATTGCCGTGGAACTTGGAACACCAGTGAGCATTTGATCTGCTCAAGACTGCATTGTGCTCGGCACCAGTTTTGGGCACACCAAACTATGAAAAAGCCTTTGTGTTGTATGTGCATGAATGTGATGGATGTGCTTTGGCTGTATTAACGCAGGAACATGGAGGGAAGAATAGGCTGTGCGGCTACTTTTCTTCCGCCCTTGATCCTGTTGCATGTGCTTTGCAAAGATGCTTGAGAGCTGTTGCTGCTGCTGCATCCGTTAAACAGAGTGAGGGAATGGTCCTAGGCCATGCTCTAACCCTGATGGTACCTCACTCTGTAGATATTCTATTAAACAGAACACAATCGCAACACCTCACCTCTGCACGATTAACGAGATACAAATTGATCTTGTTTGCACCGCACATCCAAATTAAGAGGTGTTGTGTTCTTAATCTGGCTGAACTTTTACCTTTCCCGCAAGGTACTGCTTGCAGTGACAAAGAGCCACATGCCTGCCTTTACATTACAGAGCAAGAGACCGAAGGCAGAATCGATCTAAAAGACACTCCTTTGAACAATTCACTAGGGGAGCTGTTTGGTGACGGCTCCTGTTTCAAACTTCCTGATGGTACATCCACAGCTGCTTATGCAATCACCACATTGAGCACGGTCGTGGAGAGCAAAAGAATCACGCATAACTCCGCGCAGGCCACAGAGATTATAGCATTGACCCGAGCTTGTGAACTTTCCGAAGGGCTTCCGATACTGACAGTCAGTATGCCTTTGGGGTGGTTCACAACTTTGGTAGACTTTGGGCAGAAAGAGGGTTCTTGACCTCACATGGCACTAAAATCCAACATGGCTCCTTGATAGTACGGTTGCTCTCAGCGCTTGCACTCCCTACTCAGCTAGCTATTAGGAAATGCGCAGCACATCAGAAGGTCATAGACAATGTAGGAAAAGGGAATGCTTTTGCTGATCAGATAGCCAAACGGACTGCCACTGATCTCTCTTCAGAAATGTATACTTCAAGGGAAGCCACAAATGCCTGTACTTTGGATGAGGGTATTGACTCCGTAAAGAACATTCAAGCTGATGCCACGTTAGAGGAATCTAAGAAATGGGCTGAGGGCTTGGGAAAACTGGATGATGATGGGTGTTAGGTGGACAAAGTTGAAGGGAAATGGCTATTGCCCGATGCATATGTTAAGATGATGGTTGTTATGGCTCATGGTCCTACCCATATTTGTGCTCATAAGGTCACCAAAATGTTGCACAATGTGTGTCAAATCCCTGAAGTAGCTGAACGCTTTGTTCAGGGGTGTATGATTTGTTTGCGGCACAATGTGGGAAAGGGCACATCAACTCCTAGGGGTAGTTTTGGTCCACCTTCTGTCCCCTTTGAGGTGATTCATTTTGACATAACTTCAAGTACGTATTAGTTGTCATCTGTGCCTTTAGCAAATGGGTCGAAGCTTTTCCCGTCAAAGATGCCACAGCGATGACCACGGCAAAGACCATGCTGAAGGAATATTTTCCAAGATTTGGTTTGCCAAGAGTCATCTGGTCGGACAATGGTCCGCATTTTATCGCTGCTGTAATTCTGCAGATATGCGCGGGATTACAGATCGATAAACGGTTCCATTCAGCCAGACACACACAGAGTGCTGGACTAGTAGAAAGACACAATGGCATCATCAAAAACAAGCTCGCTAAGACGTTTGCCGGCACTAAACTAAAATGGCCAGATGCCTTACCGATCGTATTATTGTCCATGAGGAAGACCCCTCAAACTAAGATTGGGCACTCTCCCTTTGAGGTGGTCATGGGTAGGCCAGCTAACATTTGGAATATCCCAAGGCTCCGTTCTTTACGCGAGGTCGATAATGTACTTCTTCCTGACTACTGTGGCCAGTTAACTAAAAATCTGTATTTGATTTATCACCAGGTGCGAGAGGCTTTACACGTAAAATACGAGGGCCCCAGCCACAGCATACGGCCGGGAGACTGGGTCCTTACGAAGGCATTTGAGCGATCCTCTTGTCTCGCACCTCGTTGGCTTGGCCAGCATCAGGTCCTCCTGGTCACACAGACGGCAGTACGGGTAGCAGGAAAGAAGAATTGGATCCACACGTCGCATATCAAGAGAATTCCACACCCTGTGCCACACGCTACAGAAGATACAGAACTCCTCACCAATACTGCGTCAGCGATCACAAAGCAGTAGACAGCATCGAGAGTACATCGGAGACTCTCCCTGAGCTCGTGGGGAAACAGCCATTTCACCTCCACACTCTCCAACAGTGTCGTCTTTAAAATGTGTTCCGGGTCTTGCATTTGATCTCACTTTGGATTTGTCGCTTCCATCGGGAAATGACGACATGTTGTTCACAGATCACTCATTACCAGGTATCACAAGGTACGATCTGCATCTGAGGAAATAGACCTACTGCACGGTTCGGCTGTGCCTTTGAAGAAAAGTCATCAAGGGCTTGCCTTTTTGGCCTGATCATTTGTGTATAAAGGGATTCTGTTGGCTAGGGTTTGTGAAAGGACTAAGAAGACGCTCGGCCTGGAGGTCGCCAGCAAAAATACATTGGTGCAAATCGTTTGAAGAACAATGCCTGCAACCGCTCCTGCTCGTACGGAACAGATAAGAGACTGTGTGACCAGCTATGGAAACAGACATTCAAATGTGTGGGCCCCGAAAACGTATTCTTGTCTAGTGATAATGTTGATTGGTGTTACAATAGTCATTGCCTTAGGATTCTGGTATCTGGAAGAAGTGCATTCGCTAAAAAATGTGTTACCCACTGAAAATGTACCCACTGTTTCTACTCCTTTCGTGCATCTGCACACTTTATTTCCTAGAGACTCTCAGCACAGACAGAGTTACCACAACAACACTCTTTTACTCATTATGAACGCTACACATACCATTCTTAATAGGTCTAACTGTTGGGTTTGTTCGCATCTACCGCAACACGGGGATAAGGGACTGGGTTGGTATATTCATCCTTTACCTTTGACAACTGCTTGCTATGCTTCTCTTGGAGCACTATTCTTTGGCCGATGGAACGATAGCATCTCAGAGAACTTCGATGGGACGAACTTGAATGATTTCGAAAAACGTGTTCTGACGCCCCTGGGATGCTCACTCTTTGAGAATAGGAGCAAGCCAAATGTTGCGTCTATTAGGCCTTCTGACAGACTGTCACGTCCTTTTCAATCCTTGATCTCTTTTAAGATGGCTCCTATACGCAATAGGGATACCACGCCACCTTTTTATACTGTCAACCACAGCCCCGATTCAGTTTCTTTCTGCATACAAAGGAATGGTACTCAGTCAATGGGTGATTTTAAGGGTTGCGCCAACATTGCGAATTTGACTAGTGTTTTCGTGCCAGATTCCTCCCCACCAATCTTTAGGGTGATTCAAAATCTGCATGTTCTCAGTTCAGAAGTGCATGTTCCCGAGGGAAACTGGGATCTTAGTGCTTGGTTCTGGGACCTCCTACGATCTTGGGGATGGAAGCTACTTTCAGTCTTGCTGATTATTTAAGGTATTCTGTTGTTTCTTTGCTGCTGTATGCAATGTCTTCCTGGTATGTGTTTGATGTTAGGAGGATGTTGTGCACAAGTGATGGGTGCATTAGGGCACAAAGTATACGCCCCAGAGAAAATCTCCAATGAATTTGTGCTGAAAGAAATCTTAGTATCTGACCTTATGGCAATTTATATCTCCGATGGTGATTCAGGATGTATGGACATTGAGACGTGGAGTTACTCGTAAAGCGACTAGAAGTAGTTTAGCGCTTGGCTTAGGCCAAAAGGAGGGTTTGTTAAACGGGATATATTATGCCTCCTTTAGTGTATATATTGGTCTAAGCCCAGTCGCTCTGAGAAGAAATCTGCGTTGTGAAGTTCTGACTTTAGATTGACTTAGCCGCCATTTTAGGTCTATCCGCCATTTTGATTTCCATCTCAAAGTCACTCTACATTCTAAAATGGTGGACAGTGTTCTCCTGCTCGTAACCTTAGCCGTTTTGACCTTTACATAAGTTAATGCCTGAACTGCCCGTAGGCTAAATGTTTGGGTCGTGTAATGAGACTGTGGGCCTCATTACACGGAAGGCGGTGAACCATGGTGCTATTAGTGCCATGGTTCATGCCGGTAAAATACTGGCACCGCCTTGGTGGAAAGGGGAATTACCGCCCCATTCCAAGGTTGGCGGGGAGGTAATTCCCCCTTCCACCATTGCCCTTCCCTATTCCCATTTTTGCCCCATAGGGCTCTATGGGAATGGGGAAGGCGCTAATTACGGTACCGCAAATTGCGGTACCGTAATTAGCGCCACTGGTCCCTTTGCGGGTTGGTTTTTAACGCCTGCAAAAAGCAGGCGTTAAATTCCCCAACCCGCAAGGGACCTCGTAGTAAGGCGGTTAGGATTTACCGGTACCGGTAAACCCTTACCGCCTACCGTGTAATGAGGCCCCATGTCCTATGTTTGACCTGTAGATCAAAGGATTACTCGCGCCAACAAGTCTGATCCGTGGACATACATTGAATACAATATTGTTTAAATACTGAATGTGAACACTTGTTGAACTACATTGTATAAGACATGTAGTAAAGCTTAATGTTAAGTCCGATGATACACTGTTGCCATTGTGACTTATTTTTGTACAAACTAGAAGTAATCCACATGTATATAGTTGGACTAACTAAAGGTGAACTCGGCACGAACCCTAGACCGAGAATAATTAACTTGCTGAGGGGCTGGACATTGCGATTGAAAACTGTATAAAAGATGTGAATATTTAGACATCCAGTACCTCTCACTTCTCACACCGAAAGGGCTGGTATTCGTTGTGATGTACTGAGGGCCAGATAGCTATCTGATACTTTGTTTCTTTGTAAACTGTACAGTTATAGAATAAAGATCTGTGAATCTTTATAAGCCCGTGTTTGGTGTATTTCCTTTTGATGGTACTCAGCCTCGATATTTCTCCTTGCTTTTACACCTGGACCCATACGACTGGGACAGCTGCATCCACAGGATGTCCCTACCCCGGCCACCTCTGCCCCCTTTCCCGCTTTGGGCCTTTCCACTCATGCTCCAGGCGTAAGGGAAAAATGGAAGTCACACCAAGCATTTGTCCTGGGCAATTAGATTGCGAGGGCAGGGTACGTGATGGAAGACGTACTTCTGTATTCCAACAAGACACAAAAGTACCCCAGGTGTCAAAAATATGGTACGCATAAAACACAGGCACCCCCAAAAAAAGAAATTCATACGTGAGACCATGATAGCTTCCAGGAAAAATAAAAAGCTGAACGTGATACGAAGTGGTGCCCAGCAACACAAAAAATGAGTACGTGAATCCCGGAAAGCTACCCGAAAAGGTAAGAGTAGAGGTACGTGATACACAGGAGCACACAGAATTGGAAAAATGCATACGCGACTCACCGTTAGCCTCGCAAAAAACAAAAGTAGAGGAGTGTGTGCTTCCAGGCAAATCCCCCACCAACATAAGAAGTTTGTACGGTCTCTAAAGTGAACGGATTGCGTGGCACCCCAAAATACGCAGTACTCCACTCTTCCCACTCCTCCCCTTGGCACACACGTGCAGAGTTGCTTCTACACATACTAATATATCTCTGATTATGGCGTGCTCAATGTCTGCATGCAGCGTGTGACACGTAAGTTACGCGCTGAGGGCCTTTCCTCGTTTTTTTTACGTGTCCATGCTCAACTTTTACGCACAAAGTCCTGTCACTCTGTTTCCTGCTGCCGTTGTAGATATATATGGAAGACCCACGCTCCTGCCTTCATGCCTTTTACCTGCCTCCTACTGCCCTGTGATACCTCCTACTTAGCCTACCCTCAGCCGACGCCTCCTGCCCAGTAAACTATCGCCCAATCTCCATCACTCCTTTCCTGGGCAAACTCCTGAAAAAACTGGCCATCTCCCAGCTTAATCTTCATACTGAATCTGTTGGTTGTCTCCATGCCCATCAGTCTGGTTTCAGAGCATCCAGAAGCACAGAAACTGCTCTCCTGAACATCCATGAAGACCTGCTCCCCAACCTCCATTCTAATACCCCCTCTGACCTCATTTTACTCGATCTTTCTTCTGCCTTTGACACGGTCAACCATGCCATCCTGCTCAACCGGCTTTATGATAACCTGGGTATCACTGATCAGGCCCTGGCCTGGCTGACCTCTTTTCTCTCTGATCGACCCTCCCAAGTCCAACTAGGGTCCTTCCTCTCCTCTATCTCTCTCTCTACCTGTGGTGTTCCCCAGGGGTCTAACCTCTCTCCCTGGCTGTTCAACCAATACATGGCACCTTTTGCCCACCGCATTGCCACTCTCTGCCCCAACTTTCAACGGTATGCGGATGACACTCAGCTCGTTTCGGGCTCTCTTCTGCTACCTCTTCTCCTTCTCTCATCTCTGACTGTTTGTCTGCTATCCAGGAGTGGTATGCCACCAACAATCTCTGCCTTAACTCCAGTAAGGCATAGATTCTCCTCATCAGCACACTTGCTCCCTCCTTTCCTGTCACTCTCTGGCCGGCCTCCCTTCGCCCTCTTCCGGCTCCCACCTTTGAGGCTAAGAACCTCAGGCTCATCTTCGACTCCACACTCTTCTTTTCTCCTCACATCTCTGACGTCTCTAAGAAGTCACACTACCAACTGCACTTCCTCAGAGGTATTCTTTTTGTAATTTCATTCCCCCACAAACTCACTGTATCCAGAGCTCTGGTTCTCTCTAGGCTAGATTACTGCAAATGCGTCTTTCTAAATCTGCCTAGTTCTACTCTGCTTCCCCTGCAACTCACCCTGAACAGGACTGTGAGACTTGTCCTTAGCCTCAAGCCCAGGGATCGTATGTCTCCAAGACTGAAATCTCTGGACTGGCTCCCAGTTGCTGCGAGGATTAAGTTCACGAACCTCTGCATTGCCCACAAGGCCTTCTGAGGCCTGGGGCCTCAATACCTCCAACTCTCTTTTCATAAATATCTTCCTACCTGAGCTCTTCACTCCTCCGCCTCCAACTCCCTCAGGGTCAGTCGCTTCTCCAAGCAACAAGTTGGTGGTAGATCTCTACCTGGGGCCTCCCTCTGCAACAGCCTCCCTGCCTCTCTGAAACTTGAGGAGAACCATCTCTGGTTCCGGAAGCACATCTAGACTTTCATCTTTGCTTCTGCCTTCTCTCTTCTGCTCCCCTGCTGAATTCCTGGCTGAAACTGAAACTCAACTGGTCACCTGGCTACACTCTGATCTCAGGCCCAGGTCCCTTCCCCGCCAGTAGCACACCTACACTGCCCCCCTGGCAACCCTTGCACTTGGGTCTGTAACTGTAACCCTAGAGTCTCCCTACCTGCACTTTGGACACCTGCTGTCAGCACTTACCCTTGCACTTGCCACCAGCTGGCCTGACTTCTTTTATTGTTTGATCCCAGGTACTGCACTGCCCCCTCCCCTTTCCCATCACACTTTTCCCCACCCCTGTCCCATGCACTTGTGCAATCTCAATGTCACCTGGCCTAGTAAGATCGTTGTCTCTGTCTTCCCATTGTTCCCCCTCTCTTACCTCGTTGTGCCTTGAAACACTTGTGTATAGGCACGTTATAAATGCCATATCATATCATATCTTAGCCATCTGCTGCTGCCTGTCCAGTGTGTGTGCCTGCGGCCCACCTGCACTGTATTTGGAGTACCTGCTGTCCAGCTATTGCTGGGCTCCTGTCTTTGGCTCTGTACCACCTCAGTTGCTTCATCATACTCGCACCATGCCATACCACCACCACTTCTCCACAGCCCAGTTCCAGGGCCACCTTGCCCACCCACACCTGCCTCGGGGTTGCCATGTCTGCATCATCATCATCAGACCAGAGCGGCAACCCCATGGCAGCGAGGCAGAGGACTGTCAAGTTCACCACCAGGGAAGTTGACATCCTGGCAGAGAAGGTCCTGGAGCATTATGATGCCCCCTTCAACCCTGTGATGCAATGCGGCAAGGAAGGATGTCAGCAGATCTGGGACGGGATAATGGATGCAATCAACACAGAGGGGGTGGCATCCTGCAGCTTCAAGATCGTGCACAAGCTCTCTGAGGGCTTGAAATCCAGGACCCACAACAAGGCCCTGTGCTACGTCCAGGCCGGTGCCACCGCAGACGTGCACCGTGCGTGCAGGTGCCTGGTGTCATCTAACAAGATGCGGGTCCTGGAGAAGTTCTACCCGGCGCTGCACACCCAGGTCTTCGAGTTACGTGAACGCCTGGAGTCGACTTGTGAGTAGCCATGTTGTGCAATGCTATACGGTGTATGTGCTCTGTGCATGTCACAACGTGTTGGCAGTGACCCCCTTAGGCTTACTGCAAGTATGCTTCTGAGACGGATGTCTGCGTGCATGTAACAGACATAGATCTCCATGTGTGCATTCAGACGATATGCATTTTGAATGAGTCATCACTTGCATTGTGTGTTGTAGTGCTGCCTTTCAGCCATGCACATGCAATGTTACTTGTGTCTGAGATGTGCCAGGGTGACAATTTGACCGTTGCGGTAGTGTTGCCCGGATCATGTGCATGCATGATGTCATGTGTATATGCTGTAGATGGGAATGTGTGACTGGGCATCACTCACGCCTGGATGCAACACGTGCATTTGGATGTCTGGCTTAGTCACGTAGAGGCATTACAGTTCACAGGACTACTCTGATGTGATTGGTCATCACACTGCATAGGGCCTCTCAGTAGATGTGTGTGCATGACATGTGTATGTTGTTGTTGCTGAGGCATTCTGACATGTACATGTGAAAATGATGCATGTGTGTAGAGCATACACAATTGATTGGTTGTGACAGTGGCAAGTAGCCTGATGTGAATGTGTGGAGTGATGGCCAGGCAGGTGTCTGTATGGATCTGGATTTCATGTCCATGTGTGTGGGTGTGGAGGTCGATGGTTGTTCCCTTGAATAGTCTTGTTCATGTGAATGTTGGTGTTGCCATGCACAAATGTATGCAGTACACTGATGTTTCTGTTCTGTGTCTCCTTTTCAACAGTTGCATCTGATGAAGACGGCAGAACCAGAGCTGTGGATCGTGGAAGCAGGGAAGTATCCACCAGGCAGAGTCGCAGGGCCCAGCCATGCCCCCATGAAAGCACAGCTTCGGGGAGCGATGCGGCTGTGGCAGCGCCGGTGACATCGGGAATGGCTGCTGGGGGTAAGTTCAAGAAGGTGAAGGTGGGAGTGGACTCCTCAGCAGCGGTGGGGACAAGTGATGCCACACAGGGGCCATCCATGGCGGAAGACACCCGGGAGTCATCCAGGTTGGCGGAGGGGCAGGGTGTGGAGGTGGGCGATACATCCCAGCCCATGGGGTCAGATGGGTATGTTGAGGTGGCCATCCCTACTGTAGTCCTGTCCCAGGGGCAAGAGGCTGTGCAGGCCACCGTGGAGGTGCCTGTGCAAAATCTAGTCCCTGGGCCTAAGGATGCAGCAATAAGCAGTTGCCAGAATGCCTCCACCCAGACCCACCATCCAGTGTCGACTGATGTGTCCACCCAGACTGACACCCCCTTACCATCTGGTGTTGCCATCCGGGATTATGTGCTACCCCTTCACCGGGTTGGTGAGATGGACAGCTTGAATTTGTGATGATGTGCAGGCTACTCGTAGTCTGCTTGAACACCATCACAGTGAGCTATCCTGCCTCATCGGCTGGCTTGCAACATGCCTGTTCCGTGTTGTGCTCCATGGGATGTTCACTCCTGTGACTGCCTCCTTGTCTTCCTCCTCTGTGCACCAGTCGTCCTCCAGGGTGTCTTCCGGCCCAGATGCCACCAGGGCCCACTGTGCACCAGTCCCACCCACATTGCCCAGTCTGCTGGAGCCAACATCCCTGCCCGAGTTTGGAGTCCAAGGCAAATCAGCTGAGGTGGTCACTGTGCCGACCCCGACACCGACAGGGTCACCGGCAATGGAGGGACAGCAGGCACCCAGAAGCAATGCACGTGACGTACTCCCCCGGGTAGCGTCATCAGCTCGCAGGGCGTACACACATAGCAGGCACCGGGCACTGTGGCAGCAGGTGGCAACAAGGAGGAGGCTATCTTTTTCAGGACAGAACATCCAAAGGAGGCAGGTGCCCGGTATGAGGCGGGAGGTACACATGGACCTGAGGGACAAGATGTCTTCAGTGATAAGAGGATATGGAGAGCAGATCGGGGCAAAGAGGCAGCAGGCTCGGGAAGCGAGGGTTGTAATGGCCAGGGTTGAGATTGCGCTGTGTCGGGCGAGGAGGAGGGCTGCCATCCTGGAGGCCACTTGCAGGAAGGCCGAAGGGATAGAGACACAAATGCTGGAGACCCTGCAAGCCCTCCAGTCAAGAACAGAGGCCTGCATGAGGGGTGAGGACGTGGCGCTGGACTCAGTCCTGGTGGAGGAGTTGGACTAGCCTGCTGCCTTTGTACGTATTTCTTGTAGGTTTCCTTTTTTTATTTATTATTTTCCCCAGACTTTGAAGACATATCTTCCCCATTTTTATTGTATGTAGTTGTTTAGGCATAGGATATTCGTTTTATTACATATTTCCCCTGGACTACTTTGCATTTCATTCAGTTTATTTTTGTACATATTTATGTCAAATACATCGTTCTGTTTGTTACATTCCACGCTTCATGCACTTCATTTGTGTTGGCATCTATGATAGTTCTATCTCTCCATTACAAGTAATGTGTCTAGTGGCATGCATGCGTGTGCATTGTTGTTGCTGGGATGGTTGCGGATGGCAGAATGGACATGTGCCTGACATGTGGGGGTGAATCCATCAGACGACTGGGTCTGCACTGTATGTTTTCATTAGCCTTTACCTGTGCAGCATCACTGTCTCTTTGGCATCAGTGTGGCTGTGGTGGAGGGAGGTGGGCTCACTGTGGGAGTGTTCCATGGTCACGCTCATAACACATTAGTTTGTCATTGCTGTGTAAAACCCATGTCGTGCAGACATGTTCACCAGCATCTGCAGTCACACAATGCCTCCTCTCATGTGTTGCTCAACCTCTACCACTGTAATGCAGTAGGGGGCCATGTTTGCTCTTCCGGAGTGGCAGCACAATTCTCCAATCTCTGTGAGTCATGCTCTCTCTGACTGCCCTACCATCACCCATGCATGTCCCTGTAATGTGATTGTTCCCTGACAGGTATTTTGGCACCCAGGTCACTCATGCTCAGGCTGTGACATGCCTGGCCATTGTTTGAGGATCTTGCAACAACTTTTGGTAGGTTTGCTTCTGTCGTGGGCATTCTGTCACTGTGCTTTGATGTCTTGGCAATGTGCCATGGGGAACATGCACATGTTTTTGCATTCCCTTGTCACATGTATATGGTGGGGGATGATTAAGGCAGGGAAGGGTGTGTGATCAGATGCTCCACTCATGGATGGACCTCTGGTGATTCCAGTTGGTCTTACATGCGGACTACATGTTGGTGTTGCACTTCATGGTGCTGTCACACCACGGACGTTCAGGTGAGCTGCAGACATGCATTGCACTGGTATTGTGTGAGACTGTCAGGGGGCTGGCTGGGGGGTGTCACAGGTGAGGGGGTCTGGGTTGGTGTCCAGTCTGAGGGGGCTGCCTGTGGGGGGTGTCACAGGTGAGGGGGTCTGGGTTGGCGTCTGGTCTGAGGGGGCTGCCTGTGGGGGGTATGACAGGTGAGGAGGTCTGGGGGGGGTGTCCAGTCTGGAGGGGGCTGCCTGTTGGTGGTGTCCAGCCTGGTGGGGGCTGCCTGTGGGGGGGGTGTCCCAGGTGTGGGGGGCTGGGGGTGGTGTCCGGTTTGGAGGGGGATGCCTGTGGGGGGTGTTCTAGGTGAGAGGATCTGGGGGTGGTGTCCGGTTTGGAGGGGGATGCCTGTGGGGGGTGTTCTAGGTGAGAGGATCTGGGGGTGGTGTCCAGTTTGGAGAGGGTTGCCTGTGGGTGGTGTCCAGTCTGGAGGGGGCTGCTTGTGGGGGGCTTCAGAGGTGAGGGGGGCTGGGGGTGGTGTCAAGTCTGGAGGGGGCAGCCTGTGGGGGGTGTCACAGGGGAGGGGTGCTGGGGGTGGTGTCCAGTCTGGAGGGGGCTACCTGTGGGGGGGCTGTCACAGGTGAGAGGGGTTGGGGGTGGTATCCAGTCTGGAAGGGGCCATTTGTGGGTGGTGTCCAGTATGGAGGTAGCTGACTGTGGGGGGTGTCACATGTGAGGGGGCTGGGTTTGGTGTCCAGTCTGGAGGGGGCTGCCTCTGGGGGGGTGTCACAGGTGTGGGGGGCAGGGTGGTGGTGTCCAGTCTGGAGGGGGCTGCCTGTGGGGGGCGTCACAGGAGAGGGGGTCTGGGGTGGTGTCCATTCTGGAGGGGGTTGCCTGTGGGTGGTGTCCACTGCCTGTGGGGATGTCACAGGTAGATGAGGGCTGGGGGTGGTGTCCAGTCTGAAGGGGGCTGCCTGTGGGGGGTTTCACAGGTGAGGGTGGCTGGGGTTGGTGTCCAGTCTAGTGGGGGCTGCCTGTGGGGGGTGTCACAGGGGAGGGGGGCTGGGAGTGGTGTCCAGCCTGGAGGGGACTGTCTGGGGGGGTGTCGCAGGTGTGGGGGACTGGGGGGCGGTGTCCAGTCTGGAGGGGGCTGCTTTTGGGTGGTTTCCAGTCTGGAGGGGGCTGCCTGTGGGGGAGTGTCACAATGAAGGGGGCCTGGGGGTGGTGTCCAGTCTGGAGGGGGGTGCCTGTGGGTGGTGTCCAGTCTAGATGGGGCTGCCTGTGGGGGGTATCCATTCTGGAGTGGGCTGCCTGTGGGGGTGTCACAGGTGTGGGGTCTGGTGGTGGTTTCCAGTCTGGAGGGGGCCGCCTGTGGGGGGTGGCACAGGTGAGGCGGGCTGGGGGTGCTGTCCAGTCTGGAGGGGGCTGCCTGTGGGTGGTTTCCAGTCTGGAGGGAGCTGCCTGTGGGGGGGGTCCAGTCTGGAGGGAGCTGCCTGTGGGGGGTGTCACGAGCGAGGGGGTCTGGGGATGGTGTCCAGTCTGGAGGGGGCTGCCTCTGGGGGGTGTACAGTCTGGAGGGGGCTGCATGTGTGTGATGTCACAGGTGTGGAGGCCTGGGGGGTGGTGTCCATTCTGAAAGGGGCTGCCTGTGGGGGGTGTCCAGTCTGGGGGGTATGTGGACAGGATGGGTGCCGAGAGTAAAGGGGGGACTCACATTTTGTTTAGGGGTGTAGTCTACACTTACGAGGGGGGCCCGCCTTATCGCTGGGGTGCAGCCTAGCATTGCGAGGGAGGGTACGCGATTTTGCAGGGGTGCAGCCTGTGCTTGCGAGGGAGGGCACACATTTTCTGTGGTGTGGGGCTTGGGCTTGCGAGGTGAGACATGCGGTTTCGCTGGGGTGCGGCCTGTACTTGCGAGGTGAGATGTGCGATTCTGCTGGGGTGCAACCTGGGCTTTCGAGGTGAGGCACACCTTCTCACAGGGGTACTGGATGCTGGGCCAGGGGTGGCGCGGAGGCTTGTGCTGTGTTAGTCCTTTAGCTTGCTTTTTGGTGTGTGTGGGGGTGTGTTTTGGGGGTTCCTCACGCAGTTTGTTGTTACTTGCATGACGGCTAGTAATGCGTCGTGAAATTCATGAATACGTGTGGCGCGCAATTTCTTTCTGCGCCATGACTCGCGCAGGGTCCTTCTCGCTGCGAAGACCTTGCACCATTTCTGCGCCCCATTCCATAAATCGGGCCCAATGTGTTTCGAGGCGCAACAATTTAAAGTTTAACATTCAATGCATAAGAGCCTTATGGGACAGGTAATCCAGGTTGCTTCCAGACAGGCGAAATTGTGAAACCTCCCTAATCTGAGGTTCTCACTCAGAAACGTGAAAAGATAGTTTGCGTGATCCTTATATTATTAGACACAGTCCTAAGCTGCTAAAAATGTATTTTCAACTTCAAAACATCAAATTAGGCCCTAAAGAGCATAGGAGTCACAGTTTTATCAACTGCTTTAGTCATGTACATGATTATTTGCATATGTGGAAAATGTTCAATAGACCGTAGTATTCATGAATGAGCAATAGAGTGCTGTGCATATGTTGAGGGTAACATATGAGCTAAGGAGGAGGGTTACAAAGTGTGGCATGGGATGTTCAGGCCATGGGGTTGGGATTTGATGTGGGAACGCAAGGAGAGTGTCTGAACTGCAAGAGTGTTGACGCGGGCCTGATTGCCAATGGGATGGTGTTGAAATAGGTCAGTATAGCGAGAGAAGGCATGCTTCCTGTCTTGTCATTGCATGCCAGTTTTCTTCTAAATCCTAGCATTGTTCTGGCCCTTGAAGGAGCGCCACGGACAGGGTTTTGCTGCTAGGTAAGCTGGTGTGGGTGTAGTGGTTGCCTTATAGGTAATGCAGGCAGTCTTAAGGAGTATGCTGAATGCGGTACGCCACGTTTTGCCTTAAGCCTTTTGACGCCGGCCATTTTGGCACACCACTTTGGCTGTAGAGCCCCCTTTGGCATGGCCAGAGTGGCGAGAAAGGCAATTCGGTGCTGGTCCTCGCTTCAAATGAGCACATAAAGTGTCAAGTATTATTTTAAAATAAAAAATAAAATCCTTTCAATATGCCAAAATGTCCAGCTTTGGAGTCACAAGTCCTCACAGTATTAGTAGCATGTTCGGTGTCCCCTCGCTGTGCCCTGCAGCTGAGCAGCTCCCTACCTCCGTGCATTAAGCTTCTCACCCTCAGTGTACTCCTGTCTTCTGCAGTGTGAGTCGGGCATTGATCTGCACCCCCCAACTATTCTTGAACCCCACGCCCTGGCCTGTCTGTGCACTGCAACTCCCTGGGTTGGTGCCCTGAAACCCATCATGTCACAGTGTGAGTCTGTGATGTGTGAAGTGTGTTGCGTCTCAGTGCCACTCTTCGTAACATTTCAGCCGGCTCAGTGTCAGTGGCCTGCAGCATGAAGTGTGAAGCCCCAGGAGTTCCATTGCTCAGTGGCATAAAATAATGTGGGTTTATTACTCTGCAGATAATTATGGAGGTTCCATTCGGCATGTTTCTGTGTGCTTTATTTAGGTACCGTTTGGCATGTTTCTGTGCGCCGAAACATACTGGCGCCTAAAGGTCCATGCGCCCTGTTGTCTGCGTCCGACAGGGCGTGCCAAAAGGGGACCTGCACCAAAACAACCGTGCCAAAAAATCTGACGCCCAAATGGTCGCGCCTAAATGTCCTGCTCTAGGACAGGAGATATATTGTTCAATATCTCATGTCTTGGAATGTTGGGTGGCCAATAGTTGCTTGTGTGGCGGTGAGGAGAGCATTTTTCCTATTTATTTGTATTCCATATGATGGTTAGCTAGTACTGGGTGGTTTGGGTGTTTTTGCTGCAATGTTGGTAGAATCCTGTCCATAGTGAACCAGAGTGATTTGGCAGTTGTGGCCAGGTAAGGTGTGAAGTCATCAAGCCGCATGTCATTTAGCCACCCTTGAATAGTAACCTGATTCGATAGGTTACCGAGTAGGACAAACGGACAAACCTTTCATTTGAGGGATTGAGCTTCAGGTACATGTTTGTCATCCAGGCTTGGATTGAGGTGAGGCAGTTCCTGAAGCATGAAATGTCCTGGGTAACAATTACTTTTAGGCATACTTGACTATTGCCCACATATTGGTGAAATGAGATGTTGGGGTCATTTGAAAGTGATCCCAATAGCTCTATGTGTAGATTAAAGATCACTTGGGACAGCACAGAGCCTTGTGGTACTCTGTAGGTGACCTGGTGGAGGCTGTCTAACCTAAAGTTGCCCATCTGATGGATTGATGCCTGTCCGAGAGGTTAGATGTGAAGAATTTGATAACTGTGCCCAAGGTGCCCATTTTGTTCATGAGTAGGCTGGTCAGTGTGAGGTGGTGGGCCGTGTCCAACATGGCAGAGATGTCGAGGAGGACCAAGGGCATGGCAGAGATGTTGAAGAGAACCAGGAGGCAGGAGTCTCCTTTGTCCATGATTTGAAGAGCATCATGTATGACTGAGATGGTGGCTGCTTCAATGCTTTATTTTGTTCTGAACATAAATTGGCAATCGTGGAGCTGGCCGTTTTGGTTAATGTGGTCATGGAGTTGCTTAGCTACTGCTGCCACAACGATGTTTCGAATTAATTGGAGAATAGTGGTTTGTGAGATCAAGCTGGGTTTTATGAGGAGAGGGTGGATTACTTTGGTTTTAGGGTGCTTTGGAAGTTGCCTTGCATGAGTGGTCTTTAATATTTTGAGGAGATGGCTGATGTGCCTCCCTTGGACTCTTTCAGGATAGAAAATCCTTTTGAGGTGGGTGGAGTGAAAGTGTTCCAGGTTGGATTCATGCTGTGAAGGTGGCCCATAAATCCCAGATAGTCCCAGAGGAAACAGAGTCAATCCAAACCAGACTCAATGACAGAGTAGACAAAGTGGGTTTGGCTACATATAGATTACATACGGGTTAAACAGTTCATTGGGGTATATGTATCTGATGGCTCCACCTGGAACCACCAGTATTTTGATAAAGGTTAAACTACATCATCATCACGGCAAGGGGCTGGTTGGCATACTACTTGATCTGCTAGATAACAAAAAACAACACATTTAGGAACAAAATAACTGACAGGTTTGATTAGTTGTCAACAAACCTTGATCTCACATTCTTTTGGTAAAAAGCAGATCAGCCTTGAACTTAGACCATAGGCTGCATGTGTATATACATTGGATTTAAAGTATACACAACAAGTCTTTGGTGAAACAAACCAAGACCCACAATTGTTTCTGCAAATTGCTAAATTATTATTTCTTTTGTTGTGCAGAATTTCGCTTTGATCTTACTTTGAAATCGCATCCTTTATTTCTATTTTTTCTCTGATTTCACTAAACTCAGAGACACTTACTTTCTTTCCCCTCCAGCACTGGGTTTCTGTTCACTTGTATTTCTACCCTCTTCATTTTTCTCCACTCTTTTATCTTCAACAACAGGGTTGGAAGACGATTCAATTGTTCCCTATTTTTGTTTATACTTTGTGCTCAACATACATAAAACATTTGTTTGTAATGTTCCTATGTAACTTGATATGTGCAAGTATCACAATAATAATTATATATTTAAAATATTATGGCATATGTGGTGTTTAGTTACATGAATCATGCATTAATATGATTGAGTTCGGGGCAAGATTTGGTACACAAGACCCGGCCAAAAGGTACTTTACTAATTTAACAAATGTTTAAGGCTAATAGTACCAGTTCTCTTGCAGCAATTTGTTGTTTTTTGTTATCTAGCACTTTAGGTGCCCAGCTGCCCACAAAAATTCCCCCCTAAGGGCACCCCAACTCCTCTTTTGTTAAAGTATACTACTTGATGGGCGGCATGTCTCTAAGGATTTTTATAGGTTTACACATTGCTTAACAACCTTGGACACTTGGCAGGTCATCAGGATGTGAGCCAGACAGAGTAGGGGGAGAGAGGCCCATTGAACTTTCTTCCTTCAATTAAAAGTTTACCACCCCTCATTCTCAGGCCATGGGACCGGGTAATCCCTTTATACTTGGCCTTGTGTGGACTCTTATGTCTACATGCGCATTTGGGGAGTATGAGAGGTGTCCTATCTGTGTTTGCTTCCAATGAATGGCCACTGTTCTGCAATTATGGGTCACATGCGATGGAACCATGTTTGGAATAGATTTACCTCTTATTTATTGAGATTTCAGATAATATTAATATGTGTGTCGTGTTTTCTATTATGACCTGGGATACTCTTCAGTTATTCTTTATGGATTCATGGAGTCTTTTGGCTTACTGTTGTACTGCACCTGACCATCAAAGGTTGTTTTTGCTGTTCTAAAACATTAATTTATCTGGCAGTATACTGCTAATTGTGTCTTGGGAAATGCTCATCTTGTGCCTTCATTTTGCCTTTCAAATCCTCCCTTATTTCACTGTAGCCTTGGCACAAGTTGCCCGCTACTGTGAGCTCTGCACGGATATGTGTTTCTGTGGATTCAGCCTTTTAAGTTTTCCAGAGGCTTAGAGGCCTGTGCTCATTCAGAGAGGTGCTGTGGTTTACATTTCTAAGAAGATGGCTGCTGTACTACACCCTTGTTTCTAGGTTAGCAAGCTATATTCACATGTCGTTCATGTTGCATTCACCTTATATGATATATGATATGGTATGATAAGTCATTTATAACGCTCCTGTACACAAATGAGGTTATATTAGTGTTCTTCATGTCTGTGGATGTTATGTTAATTTTCTTCATGTCTAAATGCATATTTTATCTATTATTCATGTTCTTCATGTGGAATGCATATTTGCTTTGTGTCTAGTGCATGATTTTCTACTGTTACAATGTTAGTTTGAATGCTTTTGCCATCTTCAGCTCACATAGTTCTCAAACTCCTCTGTACTCAGGAGGATAGCTCAGGAGCAATGTGCTCTCCTTGGAAGCAAGACAACACAGGATCAACACAGGTTCGATCCCCGGTTCCGCTCTTAGAAACATCTGGGTATTAAGGGCATTATAAATTACCCTTCTGGTTGGCGTGGACTCCCTGCTCACTGTGCTCAGAGAGGCACAGCTTCACCTCACTGATGAGGCCCCACAGGCTGAAATAAGTGTATGGGGTTGCTGTTGGTACTCTTGTTCAGAGAGGAATTGCCATAGCATTTCAGTGCTGGACTGCCCATGTGGGCGGGACAAAGATTGATATGCAAATGGGTATTCCCCATCTGTGAAAGGTACAGTGAGCAAAAAGCGTGTGCTGCAAACTCATCTCAGAACAGGTTATCATGCCATGTTCTTTCTGGAGAGGAGGGCCTGCTACCTTTTTTGCATTATCTATTGCTTTGGAATCCTGATATAGTGCATGTTTATCAGCATTGGACCGTGTCAAATTTATATAAGGAGCACACAAACTATACTTTTTTACCTTTTACAGTAAGAAAGTTGGGCTAAGGAGGTTTTGTAAATATATTAGGGTAAGACGCCATTGGGAGCCATACACTGGGGCAGCAATATTACTAAGATGCAAGAAAAGAACTGGAGACCCTGTGGGGCTTGTGTGTGTCCGAAGACTGAGTAGTCTTACAGACCGTTTCCCGCACCGACAGGCTCAGTTTCTACGATGGGTCAAGCCCCATGGAGGTGGTGAACCCTCCTGGCCCTTGTTAGATAGGTGAAGGTGGCATGCATGGGACAGAAAGCGAACTATTGCACAGTCCTTTGTCTCACACTGTGCGGTAGGGTGAGTAAGGGATGTTGAAGAACCACAAGTACAGGTGGTTAAAGGTTGCTCTCTGAGTGTGATATTTTAAAATGGATTTCTTGCTTTTTTAAAAATATTCCCTAGTCCATCAAATGTTTCATCTGATTGTAAAGCATCAGCTCTTGGCTGGGCTCTAGATTAAATGAGGGAAATCTGCTCTAGCCTTTGGTGCTGGAGGGCGGAATCACAGGATCTCGCGATTAGCGTCAGGCAGGTTCTTGTGGGGCTTAAGCATTGTGACCAGTCTGAAAGAAGAAGACATTCATGCTCAGAATCTGTAGGGGTTATTGACCAGGCTTCATAGATGACTTTTGGCTATGAATGCCATTTGCTCGAGGGCCAGAATTGATATTTCCAAAATGATCATGCACTCAAGTGTGGTATTTGCTACATTTATGTTTCTTCAGCTGACCTTTGATGGTACTTTAAAGGTGCAAAGTTTTGTCTCTGTGTTTATGATTTATTGAACGTATCGGCCGTGCGCAAATAATTATTACCTATTTGCTACTAAAATCCTTTTGTATGCGTAATATGAACATTATACATAAAATCAAAGCAAAACAACCTCCTGGTATTAAAAACACATGACTTCTTTTAGTTCTCAGTTTGTCCCTGAATGCTTGATGCACAGTACGACAGCACAATCACTGCTTTACAGCCTGTTACAGCATACAGAAGCTCACTCACAATATATTGACAAGGTAGTACAACCTACCATACACGGCAGGGAAACGTCAAAAAAGTCCAGAAATAAAAGACTGAATTGGAGATTTTGGCCGAAAAGTAAGACCAAAACACCCATTCGGTGGCAAGGGCTGCGGGGGTATGCCCCGCACCCTTGTTCACTATACTGTGAGTGTGGGTTGCGGGGGTGTCCCTCACAGCCGGTCCTGTGAAAAGTAAAAAAAAAAAAAAGGAAAGGACCCTGCTGCGCCGGTTCCCGATCACCAAAGTGAAAGGGAACAGGCGTTGCAGGAACACAGCAAGTCAGTGGCACACAGCGAAGTGTGCCACCGCAAGGTAAGTAGGTGGGTGGTGGCAAGGGCAAAGGCTGAAATGTTCAGGGGAGGGAAGACCGAAAGTTATTTTCAGAAAAATTACTTTCGGTCTTTTCTCCCTCGAACATTTCAGCCATGGGCTTCCAACCCCAATCTACACGGCAGTAAGACCTACATTAGAGATACTACACATTTTTTGACATTCATATTACACCCGATCATGACATCCTGTTCTGGTGCCATATGGAACCCAGCAGAATGAGTATTGACTGGGACTTAACATTCTTTTCATGAGGCACACGTATATATATTCAGTAAAAAACCTTTGTTAAAGGAACGTTATGGTTAAGTTGCGCTACTAAAAACCTATGAAATTCAGTAAAAAAACTTTACTAAAGTGACGTTATGGTTCCAAGTAAAAGCCCTGAAATTCGTCAGTTATGGTAAGTTAAGCAGCCACAACTCGCGCCACCACTGTGCACTGCTAAAACTAACACCCAGGACATCAAAGATGACATCACAAATGTCATTGATGTCATCACATGTCTGGCACCCCCTTTTTTCCCTTTACTGACATATCTAGGCCACATGGTTTTCTTCAGTAACAGTCAGGAAATAAAAATTGAAAAAGGTACTATATTTGTAGACTTATCCCTCAAGTATGTTCTTACAGTAATTCCCTTAGGGTCCAGTCACATCATATGAAACATATACATAGGGGAAGACACAGGCTTGAAAGACAGCAATGGTTTCTGTGCAGGAAGATAATCAGTAGGGTTATCAGCACTTTGATAGTTCGTTTTTTCTTTTATTACTGTACTTTCCCTGTATATTTTCATATTTGTATACATTGTACTCACACTACTTTCTTTAGGGTCCAGTCACATCATGTGATACATATACATAGGGTAAGTAGCAGCTTTGAAACAGAGTAATCATTTCTCTGCATAAACATAATCAGTTAGGTTATGAACACTTTCTGCTACTACTGCTGCTTTTTTGCTTACTTCACTTTCCCTGTATGTAGTCATATTTGTATGTGTTGTTGTCTCTTTGGGGGTAATTCATGGATTATTTGCGCCGGAAAAAAACGCGATTTGTGCGCCATTCTGCCCGCAAATCCCTGTTTAACAAATGGGGATTTGCGGGCAGAATGGCACACAAATCCCGTTTTTTCCAGCGCAAATAATCCATGAATTACCTCCTTTGTGTTTTGTCTGTAATAATGCAATTATGTAGTAAGTAGGTTTTATTAGCTACTTATTATATGTTTCACAGTACACAAACAAAACTGTAATAAGAAAGCAGTTATTTCAGTATTCAATATGGCAAAATTATGAATATTGCACCTCCATCATGTATGCTTCACACAATGCCTATTTTTCTACACGAGTAGCTTAGTATACTTGATAGAACTTCATAATAGAATGCTATTTGTATCAATGCATTGATTGATGCACTAATTAGATCATGATATTTATTCCAATGATCCTTGACACTTTGTCAACATTATAATAAGAATCCCTTGTACAGACTTTTCATGAAAAGGAAATGCACATGTGATGTAATCAGTGATGTCATCAATGACATTTGTGATGTCATCTTTGATGTCCTGGGTGTTAGTCTTAGCAGTGCACAGTGGTGGAGCGAGTTATGGTTGCTTAACTTACCATAACTGGCGAATTTCAGGGGTTTTTCGGTTTTACTTGGAACCATAACGTCCCTTTAGCAACGTTTTTTTACTGAATTTCACAAGTTTTTGGTAGCGCAATTTAACCATAACGTCCCTTTAACAAAGTTTTTTTACTGAATATCATAGGTTTTTGGTAGCACAACTTAACCATAATATCCCTGACTTTATATACATGTAACATAGAACATACTGAACCCCCAGCTAGTGATTTTGATGTCCGCGGACTCTACATATGTCCGCGGACCGACGCGGACAACAGCAACACTACCCAAAAACTCACAGGGTATCTTAAATTGTTATATCACACCATATGAACAGTGCACAAGTTCACAAACCAGCACACAAACACATTATATGTAGTAACACATCAACCATTCATTTAAATACCATATGTACTAAAATGGAATATACCAAAAGAAGAAAGATAGGCTTGCAACATAATTACCTCACAGAAACTGCACAACTAGGAGCAACAGCAGAACTACAAACCAGAAAGAACACAACTTACCAGAAGCTAGTAAGTGTATTTCATTTTTCTTATATATTTCTAAAATTTCTGTATTAGATATAATAAAAGTGATATCATTTTCCTTTTCTCACAGAAATATCCAGTACTTTGGAGTGGCTTGAGGAGAATTTCCCACGTGAGGAAATGTCTGAAGATAGTGAGCCCAATGTTAGACACTTCTCTATATAAGGCAATTAATAAGCATTACTTTATGTACACTTAACATATATATATATCTTTTTTTTGTACAGACCATACAAACATTGAAAATAGTACACCAAAATATATATTGGATTAGACTCTCGCACATGGAAGAAAAAATGGACATGCTCATGGCAAATTTCAACAATTTGAAAAACTTTGTGGAGGATCACATAAAAGAAAAAATTAGATACCATTGTCCCACATGTACATGTCCCCCCTCTCCACATCCCAGTCAATTATGCCCAAACAATCTCCACGAAGAAAAACGTTTTGATGAGACTTCCATCCCTTCATCTCCTCCTATCAATCCTCTTGAAACCCCCAATTCTCCTGTGTTTGTCTCAGTTTCTGCTTCCCCTTCTCTTTCATAAATTCTACATCGATATATAATAAAGCAAAAATATAATATGTGTTCTAATTCAGTTCTTTTTTGTGTTTTTTTAAAAAAAAGGCAGTTGAGGTGTCCGCGGACAGCGCGGGTGTCTGGGATGTCCGTAATCAAATGAAAATGGGGGCGTCTGAAGGACACTATACCTGTCCATACTGTTCGCAGGAAAGTTGAAACTGTTCTAAGAACACACGAGGTGTCCGGGATGTCCGCAATTAACCAAAATGGAGGTGTCCTAAGAACACTATACCTGTCCGTACTGTTCGCAGGCAAGTGGAAACTGCTCTAAGAACACACTCGGTGTCCGGGATGTCTGCAATTAACCAAAATGTAGGTGTTCCAAGGACACTATACCTGTTCGTACTGCCTAAAGAACATCTACGCACATGCGCACCACACCTGTAAGTTCTCCGAACATCGCGCCTGTCCGTTACTGTTCGTGTCGCTTGTGTCGCACTTTTAATTAATTTCAGGACCCGCGCGCATGCGCACAACCGTTCCTGTGCATTAGATGTCCTGCGAACACCTCTTCTCTTCGCGGACATGTTCGCGACGCCATCATGTGACCGCTCATGCTCAGCGTGTGTCCTGAATTGCGGACACTGTCTGGGTTCCCGAACATTTTAAAAGTACCTTTTCGGGCAATCCACAGTATTTTATACTAAAAATGCACCATAGTACATGTCCCAGACAATAACCCTGACTTTCTACATACTTTTTAGAACTTTGAGCCCTTTTGGGGTGTTCGTTCTGTCCGTGGACAGCACGGATGTCCGCGAACCGCACACCTATAAAAGGCCACACCCCAGACCTCATCCTCATTGTGTTTCTGGCTACCTTACAGAACACAGTGTATTTTTCTGCCAATTTTCCAGATTCTTTTCTGAAACCTGATGGCATTCATGGCTCCTCTACTGCCACCTGGTGCTACATCTGCCTCAGCACCACCCCCACCCCCTCCACCACCACCACCTCCCCAAAGGCCTGAAGAGAGGAACAGGCGTGAGGATGTAGAGGAGGATGAAGAGGATGACAAGGATGAGGTAGTGGAAGTCCCTACTACCAGCGCTCGCTGCGAGTCTTGGGTGTGGCGGTTATTTACCATTGTTGGTAACATATCCAAGGCTCGTGCGAACAAAGTTACCTGCAACCAGTGCAAAATGGTGCTGAGTCGCGGGAGGCTTGGTTCGTACAGCTTTGGTGCGACTACTAGGAAGTGACACCTAAAGTCGTTCCACGGTGGGGCCGTTCACAAGGTTGTACCTTGCTAGGAGCGTAGTAGGTTGAGTTCCTCTACTTCATCCTCTGTTTCCGCTCCTCTAACCACAAGAGACACTCCTGTGGGAGAGCGCATCCCTCCAGCTGCCTCACAGGCCATTCACAATGCTGATGACCCTTACCTTTCGAAGGTCACAGTTGTGTATGTACTGCGACGCAGTACTCTGCAGGGGGGAGAGACTTCGAAGTGCTTTTGAGACTCTGGTCTCAGAGCACAGGAAGACCTGCTCACTACCTAAGTAAGGCCCACCCTACATCTTCCTCTCTCCACCCACCCTTTCTTATCCCTATGGTTGGTGTCCCCCCTTACCCTCCTTTCCCCTCCTCTCCTAGTGTGCCGGAGGTAAAAACCAAAAAAATATAAAAGAACAAAAATCCCCCCCAAAAAAGGCTCTTTTCTCAACCGCCTTTCACAGTCAAAAAATAGAAGTGGCAAATAAACTGAGCAAGCTCCTGTGTATTTTCTTTTTAGAAGTCCGCAGACAGTTCGCGAACATCAAAAATTTTGAGGTGCTGCCCTATAAAAATTCTTGCACTTTTCTCTGGGAGGAAGTGGTGGCTCTAAAAAGAGCCTTTTGGTGGTGTTTTTTTGTATCTGAAAAACTTGTAATTCCACAAAAGGACGTAATACATGTACATTTCTCAGAAAAATCTGATTACCAGCATAAGTAAGATGGACTCCATCTCTACAAAAAATGTATGTACTACGAAACATCATAATTTCATTTTGAAAATAGAACATGCCAACATCTCTTGAAAGGCACAAACAGCCTTATTGACATTGCGCCTCGCTTTCTCCATTTGTGGACCAAATGAAGAAGAACGCAGCCACATTTGTCTCTGTGCAATACGAGAAAATATTACTTGGGAATTTGGAAACATTTCCATGACCTTCCCAAGTCCTTCTTTCATCGCAAATTGCAAAGAAATTCCTGACACATGTCCCAAACTGTTCCGTCCACAATGAATTATAATTATGTGTGGGTGATGCTCTGTCTGCAAACTAACACAGAGAGGTAGCAAGTCTAGCCACTTCATTCCGCGTATTCCATGCCAGTGCACTTCCACATGAGGGAATCCAAGATCTGCAGCTACTCCACAGCGTTGTGCATGCACCTCAAACCAATGTATCCATGAGTCTCCCAAAATCCACAATCTGTTTTCTGAAACACACAGCCATAGCTAACTGTTCTTCTCTCAGGAAAAAGACCTTCTGGCAAACTGTCTCCTTACACAACACACCCACCAAACTTTACTGACCAATCAATTCCTCTGCTCATTCTCATTTGCATGCTTTTCCACCCCAAAATCCCCGTATGTAATATGCGGTGTCCGCGGACTACCGTTATGTCCGCGGACATATCGTAACCTAGACAGCCCTTCTACCATTTCCACTTCACTCTCTGTGCCATTCCCTCATTGGATACAGCTAAACAGTCACACAACCATCCACCAGTTACATCCAAGACCTCTTACTCTAACTGCATCATCAGAGTTCAGCACGTCAAATGTACTGTAGATTACTCTGAGTACAAGTCTCATATCATTGGAAAGCACCTACTACAAAAACTACTGTACAAGTCTCCAAGATTTCTACTGCAGCTGAGTGCATAGCCACATGCATGAATACAAACTACAGGTATGCATATTTTCTGCACATCACATATACAACTCTTGTAAAAGAATATAAACAGAGTAAGTACCACTTAACCTGTATAGCCTGTAAAATTAACTTATTGTTATTTTTTCCATCTACTATAATAACTGTCACTTCCAAACCTATCTACTTTCTAAACATTTTTTCATAAACAGTATAATTGTACAAAAACACTAAGTAGTGTATTATAAAATTACACACAGCCAGGATAAGGTCATGCACCTTCATACACTCACACAGATAGACACTATCATTGAAAAACTCCCAACTGCAATAACACCACTGCCTGTAAATCACATCCTTCTGATTTATTACCCACACTTTCACAAATGCATACATTTCATGCTTTCCTATACAGTATCTGCCATTTGCCTTTTCAAAAATCGCAAAATAAGTATATCATTATTTCTTCCATCTCCTAACATTCAATAACACAACCTTAAAAAACCAAGCGAGTTTCATACACTTCCTGTTCTACTCATTTGCAAAGCATGTTGAACTAACATATTTAAAATACAATATAAAGACTTCACATAGTCAAAGGAAACTGCATACTATATACACACAAAATTACTTACTTCTTTCCTTTACAATTACAGTGAAAACCACTCTCCTGAAAAGCAGCAGAATCTGAAGTAAAAACAACAACTCAGAAGAAACCTAATCATTCCACACAAAAAAGTAAGTACAATACTACCATAATATTCTTACTGTTACTCAAACACACTGTGCGGTTGATTCATGGTATTTGTGCACCAAAAAAAAAAAATGTGTGCACTATTCTGCCCACAAATCCCCATTTGTTAAACAGGGATTTGCAGGTAGAATGTCACCCAAATCCCCGTTTTTCAGTTCACAAATGACATAACTCAGCCTCTAGAAGGTTAGTATTGCAGAATAAAGAACTGTTTTAATTCTATACCATTAGATTTAGTATTTGTACTTCTCCTCACCACTAGCTTACTTTCTACTGTCATCTGAACCCCAGTATAGTAACACACAAATACAAGAATAGCCTTCCCAACTAGTTGTAGCTGCCCAATGCACAATCACACACCATCACATACATCTCTACCATCATACTCAGACACTCATGCACACAGCACACATGCATCGCAGAACAACCCAACCCATACGTTCTTTATTTTTTTCAACAGACCCCAAAGAATGCCTACCCAAAAGCAAGTCCGTAGAAAACAATGTAGAAGTAGAGCAAATGAAAAAAGAAGTATCCAAAATAAGCATCCATCCCTATCAGAATTTGTACAAAAGGTTCAAACAAAACAGCTTATACAGTCATTTAGCAAAACAAAACATGCTTCAAGTACAGACACGTTGCCTCCTCTATCAAAATGTAAAACGAAACAGAAAACGATTATCAAGAATTCAGCTGCCACTACTGCTAAAACTGCTCCTATAAATCTTGATATAATGGCAAGTAAGCATACCAAAAAAAATATTTTAGCAAAAATGTTCTGCCACAGAGTCCTTCAGAATCTTATAAAAACAGGAGAGAAATCATACACAACCCTTAAAACCTACCGTAGAATATTATTCTTAGAAGCTTTGATAGACAGTGCAATCCTTCTCATAAGAAAGTTATTTATTTTAGTGTTAAACAGAATGAAACCACTAACAAAACTAATTACTAAATTACAAAAAAGACTTCCCAATAAACGAAATATCAACAAAAATAACTTCTTAAATATCTGTGGAGGTGAATGGAGTCACACCACAAACACAGAACCGTATTTTAATGAAAAAGCATACAAACAAAAGCAAACAAATACAATTGCTATACATAGCAGTGGACAGGTTATGAAAATATTAATAATACCATAATGGAACAAGAAATACTGCTTACAAAAATATCCCCAGAAAACTCAGAATTACCTCTATTCGACTGGACCAAAATATAAGTATACAAATGGTTATGCACGTTAATGTGTAACATTCCCAAAAAATCTTTCAAATCTTTACGCCAATTCCTCAATCAGTATCTGAAAGGCAAAGACAAAATCAAAATGAAACTGCTGCAAAATATGGATACCTGTCCAGTGCGTAAATACACAGGGCTAAATGGACATTCATTAGCCTGCATTTCAGGACCTATTTGCAAAAGCACCTACCATCATATCAAAATGATATCAACACATCATCCAACTATAAGAAATCTAGTCTATAAACTGTACTATACTAAAAGTCCTGCATTAGCACTAGCCAATTTAAATAACAATCTTCTAGATGGTACAGCCAAAGAACTACTTGAAGAAATTGACCATATCCAGAATAAATATTTTGGAAGTGAAAGCCACTTACAAAATGCAATACCTTTACAACAGACTAGCAACAATTGTACACATGGCAACCTTCTACTACACACATACAAAAAAGAAATACTAACATTTAACAGTACATCCGCTGAAATACCAAACCATGTGTGTGTATGTTGCCGCAGAACATTTTATAAAACTAACACAAAAACTATAGACATTACACACAAAATAGATGACAATGGAGATTCTAAATGGTTAGAATTAGCTCTCAACCTTATAGCAGAAAACAAATACAAAATAAATGATCCCTTAATACTTTGCAGTTACTGCACTACAAAACTTAACAACAACCAAGCTCCTTCACGCGCTATCACAAATAACTTAGAATTATTCCCACTACCAAAACCCTACAACAACTCAATTTATATGAGAGCATCATAATTCAAACAGTACACCCATTTCAAGCAATAATATGCATTCAACCAAAAACAGCAAAATTACCTCCCTCTGAATTGGTGAAAGGCATTTGTGGCAAAGTAGTTTATTTACCATTAGATCTGACAGAAAATGTGCACACTCTAGGAGTGCAACGTCCAATAGAACAATCTTTAATTATCTTAGTAAATGGTGTACCAACAAAAAACAAAAGAATTTGGCAACAACTCGTCGACTTATGATATGATGATATGATAAGGCATTTGTAATGCGCCTATACACAAGTGTTTCAAGGCGCGACGAGGCAGGGGGGGGGGGACAAGGGGAGACAGACAACGATCTTACTAGGCCAGGTGTCATTCAGATCGCGCAAGTGCAAGGGTAGAGGGGTTGGGAAAAGTGCATGGGGGAAGGGAGAGGGGAAAGTGCAGTACAGGGTTATAAGCATACAGCATACAGGATAAATAACAAGGGCCAGCTGGTGGCAAGTGCGAGGTAAGTGCAGACAAGTGCTGGGAAGGGGGGCTGTATGGATACAGACACAGTCCCGTAGTGCAGGGGTTGCCGTGGAGGCAGTGCAGGGGAGAGTGGCTGGGCCGAGAACGGTGAATGGCCCAGTTGCAGATTCAGTGCAGTTTCAGTAGTATTAGCAGGGGAGAGGGGGAGAGAAAGCGGAGGCAAAGAGGAAGGTTTTGAGGTGCTTCCGGAACCGGAGGTGGTTCTCCTCAAGTTTCAGGGAGGTAGGAAGGCTGTTCCAGAGGGAGGCCCCTGCAGTGGAAAGAGATCTGCCCCCAACTCGTTGTTTGGAGAAGCGGCTGACCCTGAGGGAGTTGGAGGCGGATGAGCGAAGAGCTCGAGAAGGAAGATATTTAGGAAGAGAGAGTTGAAGGTATTTTGGTCCAAGGCCCCAGACGGCCTTGTGGACAATGCAGAGGGTTTTGAACTTGATCCTCGCAGTCACTGGGAGCCAGTGTAGTGATTTCAGTCCTGGAGAGATACGGTCCCTGGGCTTGAGGCCAAGGACAAGTCTTGCAGTCCTGTTCTGGATGAGTTGCAAAGGGCGGAGAGTAGAGGCGGGCAGATTAAGATAGAGGCTGTTACAGTAGTCCAGCTTAGAGAGAACCAGGGCTCTAGAGACAGTGAGCTTCTGGGGGAAGGAGAGGAAAGGAAGGATACCTCTGAGGAGGTGTAGCTGGTAGTGTGACTTCTTAGATACGTCGGATATGTGAGGAGAGAAGGAGAGTGTGGAGTCGAAGAGGACCCCAAGGTTTTTTGCCTTGCAGGTAGGAGTAGGAAGAGGGCCCAGAGAGGCCGGCCAGAGAGCAGCAGGGAAGGAGGGAGTGGGAGTGCCGATGAGTAGAATCTCAGTCTTACTGGCATTAAGGCAGAGGTCGTTGGCGGCACATCATTCCTGGATAGCAGAAAGACAGTCAGAGATGAGGGAAGGAGAAGAGGAGGCCGAGGGTAGCCTGAAAATGAGTTGGGTATCATCCGCATAGCACTGAAAGTAGGGGCCGAGAGCGGCGATGTGGTGGGCGAGAAGTGCCAGATACTGGTTGAACAGCCAGGGAGAGAGGTTAAATCCCTGGGGGACACCACAGGTAGAGAAGAAGATGTCAGAGAGGAAAGACCCCAGTTGGACCTGGGAGGGTCGATTTGAGAGGAAAGAGGTCAGCCACGTCAGAGCCTGACCAGTGATACCGAGGTTATCACGGAGACGGTTGAGCAGGATGGTATGGTTGACAGTATCAAAGGCAGAAGAGAGATCAAGCAAAATGAGAACACATGGAATGTTAGAGTCAAGGTTCGAGAGCAGGTCCTCACGGATGTTCAGGAGAGCAGTTTCCGTGCTTCTGGCAGCTCTGAAGCCAGACTGATGGTCATGAAGACTACCAACACATTCAGCATGGAGATTAAGCTGGGAGATGGCCAGTTTCTCCAGGAGCTTGCCCAGGAAGGGAGTGATAGAGATTGGGCGATAGTTAGCTGGGCAGGAAGGGTCGGAAGAGGGTTTCTTAAGAAGGGGGTGCACAAGGGAGTGCTTGAGAGGGGATGGGAAGACTCCAGAGGCGAAGGAGTGATTGCAGAAGTCAGCAAGGGCAGGAGCCAAGGAGTCAATGTGGTCCTTGATAGTTTTGGAGGAACAGGGGTGGACCTGTTTTGATGAGACTTTCATAGATCGGACTTGTCTTGAAACCTCGTCAGCAGAAAAAAGGGGAAAGGAAGAGAAGGAGAGAGGAGGGGTGGCTGCAGAAGAGCCAGAGGAAGGGCAGGGAATAGAGGGGGGGAGGTTATAGGAGGAGAGTGAGGACAGGATGTCCTGAGTTTTTGAAATGAAGTGAGAGGCCAGTGCCGTGCAGAGGGCCTGGGAGGGGACAGGAGAGGTAGAGACTGCAGCAGGGTTGGCCAGCTCCTTGCAGATTTTAAAGAGTTCGGCCGAATTGTTAGATGCCGCAGAGATGCGGGCTTGGATAAGGGCTCTCTTCTTGGTGAGAACGGAGAGCCGGTATTGCCTTTGGAGCAGGCGACAGGCCAGTTTGTCAGAGGATGAACATGAAGCACGCCATTTCCTCTCTGCCACCCTGCACTTGCGCTTAAGGGTGACGAGATCCGAGTCATACCAGGAGTTACATTTGGCTTTGGGCTTCAGGCGGATTCTCATAACAGGGGCAAGGATATCAAGAGTATCAGATATAGCGGAGTGGAGAGTGGAGAGGGCTGTGTCAGGGTGGGAGTCAGCCGAAGGGGGAGGAGGGGGCAAGAAGGTGGCAGCGAAAGCCTCAACTGACACGCGCTTCATGGGTCGGATGACCGAGAAGGAAGGTGGCAGTGATGGGGGTGGCTTTGCCTGTGGGGTAGGGAGGGTGAGGTGGGAGGAGAGGAGAAAGTGATCACTCCAGGAGAGAGGAGTGGAGAGAGGGACAGAGAGGGGAAGGTCAGAGGAGATCAGGGCATCAAGAGTGTGCCCTGCAGAATGAGTCGGCCCAGACGGGAGAATAGAGAGTGAGAGAGAGTCGCAGAGGTTGCGAAAGAGTCCAGAGGGGGGACAGGAGGCATCCAGGTGGATGTTGAAGTCTCCAAGAAAGAGGAGTTGAGTGGTTGAGGACAGGAGTGAGGAGGAGAGGTCCGCCCACTCGGAGAGGAAGGAGGAAATTTGACCAGGTGGCCGATAGATAGTAGCCACGGTAAGGGAATGGCTAGGAGAGAGAGTGAGTCGGCAGACAAGACATTCAAAAGAGGAGTAGGTCTGCATGGGAGTAACAGTGGCAGGAATCCACTCAGGGAAGATAAGGGCCACACCTCCCCCCGCACGGTTGGGCCTGGGCACAGAGAGGATCTTGTAACCGTCGGGTAGGAGTGTGTCAAAGCTGGTGACAGAGCTGGCCGTGAACCATGTCTCAGTGAGACCGAGTACGTCAAGGTCAAGTTCCTCAAGAAGGCGGCAGATATCAGAGGAATGTTTGACGGCAGAGCGAGAGTTAAGAGTGGCAATGTGGAGAGGTTTGCCATCTTTGAAGGACTTCCGGGGAGGGGTACAGATCAGAGGTACGCCCTGCGGAGGTGAAGAAGGAGCATGAGAGGGGGTGGGGAGGGAGGGAAGAGGCAAGTTAGTCGAGGACAGAGGAGGGGGCACAGCAGGAGAGTTAGACAAGACTCTCAATATCTAAAAGACAATAATGAGTACTACAAAGAAATAAATATTGAAGAAAATTTAAGGGGAACAACTGAAATAATTCAAGAGTCACGAGAAACTGGTCAATTTGAACTTCTGGATCAGGCTGCAGTATCCAATATTTTAGACCATTAAACAATTCATCCACTGCACTCTAAAGACAGCATAGATGATGCACTAGAAAAGGACCAAATACGACAAACCAAAGGATCACCAATGAGCACATGGGAAAAAAATATAGAAGCACATGCTTTTCCTCTACTATTTCCTACTGGCAAAGGAGGAAGATACGATGATAGACCCACTCAAATAACAGCATCAGAATACTGCTCATTACAAATGTATTCTGAAGATCCCAGATTTAGACAAAATGTGGAATACATATTCCATATTCCACCTACTCTTTGAAAGTGAACTAGCAACTCTATGTTACAGAGTTTCACACATATTGAAATCGGGAACACACTTTCAAAATATGTCAGCTACTCAATTAATACAAAAAGTGCAAGAAAAAGATGAGGTTTTACAATCAAGTATTGCAAATCTGTTTGCAAACATGCGTGGTACAAAAGAATACTGGTTCCAACGTCACAGAGATGTATGTTGTATGATCAGAAACCTTGGACCACCCACTTGGTTTGTTACATTAAGTTGTGCAGAATATGCATGGGAAGATTTACATGATTTCCTACGCATATCAAACAAAAACAAAACAAACATGGATATACTAACACCTGGAGAACTTTGCTCTCTAGATCCTGTTAATGTTTCACGATATTTCCACCATCGTTTCATTGCTATGCTACACTTTATTTGTAATAAAACTGTTCCTCCACTCGGAGAAGTGCAACACTTCTTTTGGAGAAAAGAATACCAAGCCAGAGGAGAACCACATATCCACATGCTTTTGTGGATTAAAGATGCTCCTAAATTTGGTCAGGACAGTGATGCCACTGTTTTGCAGTTCATCCAAAAATATGTCACTTGTGAAATCCCTTCACAAACGACAAATAGTGACCTTCATGTACAAATTTCGCCAATATTGTCATTGCAAATACAAAAAGAAAGGGAAATACTACACCAAATGCCGCTTTGGTTTCCCTAGACCAGTTACAGAAACAGGTGAAGTGAACAACTTCATGTCTTCAGTTAGACATAATGTTAAAGGTAAATCACCTAAGAACACGTATGACATAAAAAGAACAGAAGAATCAAAATATATCAATCATTACAATCAAATCATTGTCCACTTATGGAATGCAAACATAGATGTGCAGTACGTTGCAGACATTGCAGACAATTCCACTGCAGTTGCACAATATATTACAGCACTTAACAAAAGCAGAAAAAAAGAGCTTCAAGACCTCTGGAGTGACCTATAATTAGATAAAACACTATCTCAGAAATTGTACAGTTTAGGCATAAAAATACTCTCTCAGAGAATGTGGCGCTTACGAAGCTGCAGATCGTTTAACCGGTACTGCTTTGTATGGAAAATCTGAAAATATAGTATGGCTAAGTCTTGGTCCTGCTAAATCTAGAAAAAGGGTTCTCAAATCATATGACGACATAGAAACAATGGCCAAAAATGATCCCAACAGCCAAGACATTTTGAAAAACAATTTACTAGACACATACTACCCGGACAGGAGTACCACTTTGGAAACCATGTGTCTATACCACATAGCCCAAAACTTTGCATACAAAATTAATATAAAACCCGATGAAAACAAAGGTAGATATAGAGTGACAGATTGTGAAGGCAGCTTAGTGAAACTTACCAAACAAAGCTTAATTAATCATATCAAATTGTCATTAAAAACTCCTCAACAAAAAGAACTATATTACATGTCCCTGCTACAACTTTTTAAACCATGGAGAAAAGAAGAAGAGTTACTAGATAACTATGACTGCTATGAAGACGCTTTCAAAGCAAATGAAAGCACTATCACCAATGTGAACTTTATGCAGTACAAAACAATGTTGCAAAATGAACAGCAACATGAAGAAGACCTCAAGGCCCAATTAGATAAGGACACTCCCAACAGTAGTCAACCTTCTGTAACAGGAAGCCAAGAACCACTGGGACAGCCACTAATAGCAAATGAGGCAGAATTAGCAATTGCAGAAGTAGAAAACACCATGTGTCACTATGAAGAAGATACAGAAGACTTAACTGCTCTACAATCAAAATTAAATAAAGAGCAGCGCACCATTTTTGAAGAAGTAACAAAAGAAATTGCACATGGTGTACAACATGAAAATAAAGAATGTACCTGCCAAAATTACAAACCTATATTACTATACGTCAGTGGTGAAGTTGGTTCAGGCAAAACATTTTTAATTAAAATGAACAGCAAGTTCCTTCAACAATTGACAAATAACAAACTGTCAGCTGTTGTAACTGCCCACACAGGTTTAGCTGCCTACAACATAGGCAGTGTCACTTTACACCGATTACTACTCCTTCCAGTAGAACACCAAAACAAATTAGATTATTACAAACTTTCTACAGAAGCTGCAATGGAACTACGCAGAGTTTTGAAACAAATGAAAATGCTACTAATAGATGAGGTGAGCATGGTCTCCAACCTAATGTTGGCTTTGATTCATCTCAGATTGCAAGAAGTACTTAAAACAAACTACGAAGAACTCTTTGGAGGAAAACACATCATTGTTTTCGGAGATCTTCCTCAATTGACACCAGTGAAAGGTGAACCTATTTTTAAAACCTTAGGACACAAACTCTGCCGTAAAACTATTGGCAGCATAGGAAATGTCAACATTTTGCAACATTTCCAATACAATGAATTAACAGAAAACATGCACCAATCTGCAGACCTCACCTACGCCAACATTTTAAAAAGTATTACAGTTGGTGTACTATCTCAAGAAGCACAAACAATATTAAAAACCCGGCACATCCATGCACTTTATGGCGATAACTCATGTGCTACTGATGTTATGGAACAATTAGCGCATAAAAATGTCAATTATATGGCCTTAATGCCAACTCTTGCAAGCTGTTCCAAATTCAATGAAACAATGTTAAAAAAATAAATGCAACCAATAATTGAAATATGCTCCACAGACAAACTGGATGCACATTGTACTACACTACCAATGTGTCAACAAGCCACAACAAGACTAAATACCTTAGAAAGTTATATCTCCAACACAGCTGGCTTGGAGAAAATATTAAAATTATCCTTAAACTGTAGAGTAATACTTAAAGGTAACCTTGACGTGGAGCAAGGACTAGTTAATGGGGCACTGGGTACAGTTGTTGGCTTTCAAACATACCCACGTGACAACAACATTCAGTTTGTCAATATTCTCTTCGACAAACTTTCAGAAGTAAAAAGGATAGCACGCTCAACAGTTCGATTCCTTCTCTTCAAAGACATGTATGTACGCAGAGAGCAATTTCCTCTAACTCTTGTATATGCAGTCACCATTCATAAATCCCAAGGTCTTACCCTAGACAAAGCATTGATAGATATTGGTAACACAGTCTTTAAAGAAGGCATGAGCTATGTAGCACTATCACGCTTACATACACTTGACGGTCTATTTCTAATCAACTTTGATGCAAGTAAAGTCAATGCTGATATTCCTTGCATTCTAGAATACAATAGACTATGTAGACTACGTACGCTATACACCCCCTTCTAAAAGCATATCCTCTTCCATAAAAAGGAAAACATTGTAAAAGAAAACTAATTCAAACTGAAATGCAACAGAATCTGACTGCAAATCCACCAAAGAGAGTAAAAGAAGCTAATACTTCATCATTTACCATAAGTAAAGAAGAACCTATTAGTCAAAGTAACTCAGGTACTTCTTCAGAGAAGCAACACATACTCCGAAAAAAATGACTTGGACACAGAACTATCTGGTCCATTCAAATTTTCAAATGTAACTGGTGTAAGTTGTTACGCAAATGTAGCAATGAATATTCTATTTCAATTGCCACCAATTGTTGACAACATTTACTTACACAGTACAGACCAATTGTGTTTGCAAATGTTAGTCCTTCATAGAAACGCAACAAACAATCCTGACAACACTTATAGTGTTCACGGAATAAGACAAGAATTGGACTACTGTGCTGGAATGGTGAAATTTACTATAAACTCACAAGAAGATCCACAAGAATTTGTAATGTACTTACTACAAGTATTGGAAAACAAAAACATACCTATAAATGAAATCTTCAGATTTCATACATGTGGAAACATACCTGCACTCTCTGCAACAATGTGCACAAGAAAAAATCCCTAACAAGCGCTTTGTGTATGTATCCATACCAAATTGTGAATCCATTCCATTTCAGCAACTTGAACAACATGCAAACCATGGCAGATTATGTACTACCTGCAATTCAGATAATCGCTCCACCTTACTAATACAAACACATAGTAAATACTTAATACTAATGCTTCTATGTTACAATACAGATGGTACCAATAACAATTGCAAGCTGACTGGATTCACACATGGTCAAGTATCACTTGGTAAGAAAACCTTCACAACAATAGGTATAATCTACCACACAGGAGCCACAACCAATGCAGGTCACTACACTGCATATATAAAAACAAAATGTGGATGGCTTGAATGTAATGATAGTATCATTACTCTAAAGCAGAGATTACCAGCAAATCTTACAAACGCTTATTTAATCTTCTTGAAACCAAAATTTAATAACTAATCTGTACTTAAACATTAACAAAACTTCCATTAAAAAACTATAAACTGTTAGAATACGCCAACAGGTATCCTACTGCCCCAAAATTCTATAACAACCAAACAGATAAATGAATACCACTACATTATAACAAGAAATAAACAGTTAGAATGTACCAACAGGTATCTAACTGCCCCAAGATTTTGCAACAACCAAACAGATAAATCAATACCACTAAATGATAACAAAAAATAAACAGTTAGAATACGCCAACAGGTATCTAACTGCTTCAAAAATCTGCAACAAAAATGTGGATGGTTCGAATCTAATGATAGTACCAATACTCTAAAGCAGAGATTAGCAGTAAATCTTACAAACACTCATTTAATCTTCTTAAAAACTAAATTTAATAACTAAGCTGTACTTTAACATTAACAAAAATTCAAATAAAAAACTATAAACAGTCAGAATACGCCAACAGGTATCTAACTGTCCAAGATTCTATAACAACCAAACAAATAAATGAATACCAATAAATTGTAACAAAAAATATACAGTTGGAATACGCCAACAGGTATATAACTGTCCAAGATTCTATAACAACCAAACAAATAAATGAATACCAATGAATTGTAACAAAAAATATACAGTTGGAATACGCCAACGGGTATCTAACTGTCCAAGATTCTATAACAACCAAACAAATAAATGAATACCAATAAATTGTAACGAAAAATATACAGTTGGAATACGCCAACAGGTATCTAACTGTCCAAGATTCTATAACAACCAAACAAATAAATGAATACCAATAAATTGTAACAAAAAATATACAGTTGGAATACGCCAACAGGTATCTAACTGCTTAACTGCTTCAAAAATCTGCAACAAGATTACCAGCAAATCTTACAAACGCTTCTTTAATCTTCTTAAAACCAAAATTTAATAATTAATCTGTACTTCAGCATTAACAAAAATTCAATCAAAAAACTATAAACAGTTAGAATACCCCAACAGGTATCTAACTAGCCCAAGATTCTATAACAACCAAAGAGATAAATGAATACCACTAAATTGTAACAAAAAATAGACAGTTAGAATACGCCAACAGGTATCTAACTGCTTCAGAAATCTGCAACAATCCAACAGATAGAACATTAACCAGAAACAAGAAGTAAACACTGAAAGGAAACAAACAAATAGACTGTAGCATAACAAAAAAGGGTTTTTTAATCCGACAAGGATTTTTTTTCCCACAGACCCAATGATTTGAAAAATAAACACAGAAACTGAGCAAAATGCACAGTACACTGGTTTGTAAACCAAATATGAGGGTAAAACAAAAAGCTGAAAAATCTATTATGCAATGTAATAAGTCTTTATCGAATACATACACTAACATGCTCTTTTCTTTTATCACAGAAATTGAAAAAGAATATTTCCTCCAGGTACCTAACTCATGTAAAAAATGTATTGAATCTCAACAAATCAAACAGTAATCATAATTTAAACCATTAGATATTCAAATCTATAGGTGTGATCTATGGCTGTGATATGGTGCAGTGCTTGTGGTCAGGGCCTAGAGTCTTGGGTGTATAGCCTACAGCCTACGGCCTTCACGCATGCCCCCTGCCACAACCACCACAACATATCACACCCATAGTAGCTTATAACTTCAGTACTTATAACTTCGGTCTTGGGTACACTCTGGCCACAACTCCGAAACATATCACACCCATAGATCACACCCATAGAATCAAACATTTTTAACTATGATCACACGCATAGAATCAAACATTTTTAACTAGGCCTCATGGCATTTTTTATGTCCGTGGACACCGCGTGTGTTCTTAGAACAGTTTCTACTTGCCTGCGAACAATACGGACAGGTATAGTGCCCTCAGGACACCTCCATTTTCATTTATTTGCGGACATCCCAGACACTGCGTGTGTTCTTAGAACAGTTTCAACTTGCCTGCGAACAATACGGACAGGTAGTGTCCTCAGGAAACCCGCATTTCGTTTCATTGTGGCCATCCCGGACACCGTGTGTATTCTTAGAACAGTTCAACTTGCCTACGAACAGTACGGACAGGTATAGTGTCCTTAGGACATCCCCATATGGGTCGATTGCGGACATCAAGGACAGTGCGACTGTCCGCGGACACAACGAACACAACAGCGGTGCCTACCACCTAAATAGATACAATATTTGAAGCATCTCTTACCCCCCACCATCCCCAAACAGTCTGACAGACCAACACACTTGCCAAAAATGTATTTCTTCACCATGTGTCACCGCGTTGTCCGCGGATACAAGATGGCGTTTCCAAAAATCCGACGCATGCCACGCTCTCCACCATCCAATTGATGAACACGCCGCATGTCCGCGGACATGACGCAAGTCGATTGGCCAATCAGGAAACAGTCCGCGGAGCGAACAGGGAAGTGTGTCCGCGGACCGAACATAGCTATCACTGATTTTCTTCGACCTACTTTTTAGTCATTTTTAAAATAACTACTGGTCGGATTTTCACCAGATTTACAAGAGCACACTTTTGGGACCATGCCGGTGCTCCTGCTGCAAATTTGGGGAAAATCCGGTCAGCAGTTTGGGCTGTAGGCGTGAGCAAAGTTTTTTCCCCATTCAATCTATGGGAAAAAAAGACATTTTGGGACCCCCACTATAACTTTGCCCCACCGGACCAAACCTCACCAAACTTTGCAAAAGAATTCAGAGTGGCTCATATACTTATTTAGCAACGTTTGGTGAGGATTCGTCCAGGGGGAGCGAAGTTATAAGCCGCCCAAAAAGTGCTCTTCCTATGTAAACAGCAACTTAACCATAACTACACAGCCACTCGTGTGGCTGTGTAATATGGAATAGGATTAAGAACATAAAGATATACAAGTCTGTTATTTATTTCTAATAGTGGAACTGTATGATTGACTTGTTAAAATTATATCAAATAAGGTGATTGTTCAACATCTTGAGCATCAATAATACTAAAACATAGATCCTCCGGATTCCAACATGGTGGAATTATGGGACATGTTATATATGCACAATGACATCATACTTCATGTTGATGTCAGAGGTCACACAACTTGACTCCTTATTGAAATAAAAAGACTGTGCACAAACATGGTTTTGACCACTGTCCGTGACCACCCATTTGGTTTTGGAGGATGACAAGAATACTACCAGGTATTCATTTTGATTTGAAAAAATATTCTCTTTTTTAACAACCAAATCACTATTATATGATACTACAATGGGATATTTATCTCACCGGTTATCATTGGAATTCTTACAGAAATATAAGGACACACATATAGATGTGGTTTAAGACTTTGCCCTCTACATTCTTATTTATCACAAATAGATCTCATATGTGATTATATGTTATTTATTTAGGAAGAGAATATCTATGTTAGAATTGATGGCAATGTTTTACTTTCAATGGAGCCTTGTTAATAATTTTAGTACAAAGAACCTCTCACACATTTGAGTGAAGGTCAGTGAAAATGAATATCTAGCCGTTAAATTAAATAAGTATGAAAGAATATAAATTTGGATATCATTTTAATAGTGTTTCATGATTAACATTGAGGAAGAGAGTTTGGGATTAGGTGTCTGAAACGCTGCTGAGAATGTGTTTAAAATTCATAAGGATTTAAACATTCAATAACTTGAAGACTGTCATATATGAATGCAAAAATCATGTGCAAAGATTAAATGAGAAACAAAGATTTTCTTTGGTATTAATTAGAGTTCAATATATGTTCTGAATTCTAAAATAAAATCACAGGTTCATATAATGGATCTTTATTTATATAAAATATATTTGTTTAAATGGTTCTTTTCGATTCTGTGTTGTAACATTAATTTAGAAGGAAATGAAAAAAGTAATGTTCACTTAAGCTTGACTTACTTTGAAGAACTGGTTATATGACACTATTGTTACAAAGAAAGTGTCAATCGAAGGGGAGTGCCATTGGGATTCACTTTGAATTCAATGGAACATATGTTATATCATTCCAAGATGGACCATCAGGTACACTCCTATGGCACCCTTTCCAAAATACTCCTAGGAGACAGGGGAAGATGACAAATAGCACCATTGAGGGTTAATGGCTACCTTGCATGAAATCAATTAATATTTTGAGAATATAACAATGGCCATAGATCTTTATGTTTGACAAATACGTCTGTGATAAAAGGCTGCATCCTTGAATGACTAAGTATATTATGCAGACTGGGATGTGTGTTCATTTCACCCCTCACAACACTCACCATAACATTAAAGTAACTATGAACCATCCGTTCTCATTTGAACAGCTTCAGGATTCGGATGTGAGGATTAAATGGCTGTGACATCTGTCACTCTGGTTTCCAAAACCGGGACTGCTACAGATGGCCCAATTGTGCCAGACTTTTAGAAGAAGAGGGGCTAATCATGGAAGATGGGTCTGTACATGCCCAATCCCCTCCCAATGCAAAGGCATCCTTATAGGATCATATAGATACAATCTGACAAAGCCCGCTAGGGTGATACGCGTTGTTATTTGCTGTCCGTCATGCTCACGTTAACTCAATAAAGGAAATTAATTGAAGCCTGTGTGAGTTGGATTGAATCTATCGGAGAGAGTGCTGCCGCTTGCAGGCAGAATAAGGAATCGCCTGCCTGTTTCCTTGTTTTATATATACACATTCAGCAGTGAAAAAAAATCTGAGGTGAAAAAGTACAGACAAAAACACCTAAAACCGGCTATTCTAGGTGTTGCTAATGTACTTTGCTAAAAGAAAGTAACAATTTCATTATGATTACAAAAGAATACCAGAATTACTAAGTAGAAATTAACATTGTTAATTTGTATAAGAACAACCAATTTGCTGTGTTAGTACAATTACATAATTTCCTTTTTTTATAGTTTTTTTGCAACGAATGCTCACCATTTTATCTCTCAAAATATTCTTGCGCTTGGAAAGGCACTTCGATTTAAACCAATGATATGTTACTTCTGTGTGCACCAAGGCAGTCTTATTTTGCTTGCTGGCCACTGCTGATTGGTTGGTAGTCCTGATAATCATGCACATGCGTTACAGTATGCAAAAATACTAAGACTTGACAAGTCGAAAATAAACACAGTTGTGGACACTGCAACGTAGTCCCCTTGTCCCTGACAAGGTCTGTCATACTCTGTCTGCATCACCTCACTCCCATTCAGACAGTGAAGCCCTCATGTTGATGGCTACATCCCTGCAAGATACACACAATGACAATGAAAGCCTCCAAATATCAATCCAGACTCTACCTTAATGGATGCCTCTATCACTGAAACTCTCATTGTATTATAAACCACAAAAAACAAAGATCCCTCACCCCCCTAGATATCTGTTTTTTTTCTGGCCACCCTGCTGTCTGCAACAGCTTGGATGGCTCTACCAAACATGCACCCGAAATGCACCTATCTCCCACAGAGAGAGAATAAAATGGGAGAGAGACAGAGAGAGAGAGAGAGAGAGAGAGAGAAATAGAGCGAACACACAGAGGGCACTAGATCAGCATTTGCTACGACACAGGGTACAGTTAGTAAGAGTAAAACTCTCCTAAGCTGAAATCTGAGTTGGAAATAATAGATATATCACATTGGCAATGAACTAAAATCCACTTCTGAATTAGGGGTCGAGACATCTCTGTACTCATGAACTATATTTCAGCCTATTCTTCAACTCAAATGTGAAGATATTTAGCCTCTATGTAAAGGAATACATTTTCTGTGTCTGGTTAATTTACTATGTCAAAATGTAATAGATTGTACACTTCACTCACTAACAGTAAATGTGTTATCTGCAACAAGAACAGATCTGTAGAAAAGCACAACATAAGATCTCAAGACGCAAAGCACATTATTACACAGCATCCATAGCAAAAGCCCCCAACAAGAGAAAAACCCTCTCCACGGCTGCCATTCACTACATTGGCCTCCTAGAAGCCGCCCAGTACCCAGATCCACAGAGAGATGCATTGCCATCAACATGTTCTTCACAGACAGAATCGAAAAGATCCATTGCCACATTGATGACAGCCTAACCACCATAGGCACTCCTGCTGTGGCACCTTGCCATTTCCTAAGATGGTCAGAATTCAAGACCCTAACATGTGAAGAAATCACAAACATCCTCGTGTCACTCAAGGCCACCTCCTATGAGGACGGAATCACATTCTCTTTAAGAAGATCACAGGAACGGCTCTCACTCCTATTGTCCACACTATCAATGTCTCACTCATGCAAAGCATCTTCCCTGAAGCACTGAAAAATGACCAGATCCTACTCCTACTAAAGAAGCCCACACTCAACCAGGACGACTTAGGAAACTACTGCCCCATCAGCCATCTACCATCATTGGCAAGATTATCAAGAACATTATCATGTTCCAACTACAGAAAAAGATCGTCCAACGCAACCAGCTTCAAGAAAATCAGTCCAGCTTCCCATCAAGATGCAGTTTGGAGACCGCCACCATTCAGATCAATGACGAGGCACTCCTCATCATGGACAAAGGTGACCAATGACTCCAGGACCTGCTTGACCTCTCTGCTGCATTTGACATAGTAGACCACAAAGCATTATTCAACATGCTGCCCTACCGCATAGGGTTCCATGTCATAGTCATTGGATGGTTTGACTGCTACCTCACCAACAGATACCAGATCAGATGGGCACGTGCATATGCCAACAATACCCAGTGACCTGTGCAATCCCACAAGGCACCATCCTCTCTCCTGTCATCCTCAACCTCTACATGAGGCCACTGGAAGCATTCTTGGCAAAATTCTACATCTAAATACACCAGTATTCTGATGGCACACAGCTATGCCTGACAGTGGACTTCCTCCACAACGCTCACCAATTCAAACACTGCCTCTACACCATGCACACCTTAATGTCAAATGCCTACGTTAAACTCAGGCCTACCAAAACTGAGTAAATCCTCTGTGCACCCAATTTCCAAACTGGCTGACACAGATGGATCGTGCTAGCTCCTCCCGCCCCTCAGTTCAAAGTCCCTTGACTTCACTATTGATTGCAATCTCTGCTTCAAAGCCCCCATTGTCAGGAAGACACAAGAAGCATGGTACCAGCTCTCACACCTGCCCCAAAACCAACCCTTCATCCTCACCCAGACTTCAGATCTGTAGCCCAGGCCATGGTGCTCTCCCCCATGAATGGTAGCAATGCACGTCTGCCAGGTGTCTCAACCCTCTCAAAGCTTGTCCAGCCTGCTGCAGCATCCCTCATTGCAGGACTGAAGAAACATGACCACATTTCTCCCACCCGCAAGGAACTAGATGGATTACCCCTCAAAGCTCGTGTCACCTTCAAGAAAGCCTGTAATCACCTACAAAGCTTTAATGTCCACAATGCCATCATACTTAGCTGAATGGATCGCCATCTCAGGAGGTCAGTGCAACACCAGGAGCCAAGATAGCACCAGATTGGAACCCAAGAAGTGCAAGAAGGAGAAGACCAGAAAACAAGCACGCTCCGGCGGTGCTCCCACATTCTAGAACAACCTTCCTGCTACCTTCAGGCTGGCACCATCCCTCCAGTGATTCGGGAATGGCACTCTCCTGCTGTGCTCCCACACTCTGGAACAACCTCCCTGCTATCATCAGGCTGGCACCATCCCTCCAGTGATTCGGGAAGGGCACTCTTCTGCTGTGCTCCCACACTCTGGAACAACCTTCCTGCTATCATCAGACTGGCACCATCCCTCCAGTGATTCGGGAAGGGCACTCTTCTGCTGTGCTCCCACACTCTAGAACAACCTCCCTGCTATCATCAGACTGGCACCATCCCTCCAGTGATTCGGGAAGGGCACTCTTCTGCTGTGCTCCCACACTCTGGAACAACCTTCCTGCTATCATCAGACTGGCACCATCCCTCCAGTGATTCGGGAAGGGCACGCTTCTGCTGTGCTCCCACACTCTGGAACAGCCTTCCTGCTATCATCAGGCTGGCACCATCCCTCCAGTGATTCGGGAAGGGCACTCTTCTGCTGTGCTCCCACACTCTGGAACAACCTTCCTGCTGATTCGGGAAGGGCACTCTCCTGCTGTGCTCCCACACTGTAGAACAACCTTCCTGCTATCATCAGACTGGCACCATCCCTCCAGTGATTCGGGAAGGGCACTCTCCTGCTGTGCTCCCACACTGTAGAACAACCTCCCTGCTATCATCAGGCTGGCACCATCCCTCCAGTGATTCGGGAAGGGCACTCTTCTGTTGTGCTCCCACACTGTAGAACAGCCTTCCTGCTATCATCAGGCTGGTACCATCCCTCCAGTGATTCGGGAAGGGCACTCTTCTGCTGTGCTCCCACACTCTGGAACAACCTTCCTGCTGATTCGGGAAGGGCACTCTTCTGCTGTGCTCCCATACTCTAGAACAAGCTCCCTGCTATCCTCAGGCTGGCACCATCCCTCCAGTGATTCAGGAAGGGCACTCTCTTGCTGTGCTTGGACACTCTAGAACAACCTTTCTGCTACCATCAGGCTGGCACCATCCCTCCAGTGATTCAGGAAGGGTCTGAACCCCCTGCTCTTCATGGAACACTTCAATGACAAATGAGGACCACAGACTGACAAGGCAGCCCCTCCCTATGGTCATCTCCCTTTATTGTGCAATGCTCCATTGCTTTTTAGCTAGGTTTGTGCCTATATGGATCATCTACATACATAAATACCCAGTAGGTGGAGGATGGATTAAGTGAGTGAACTTTAAGTGTGCAACATGGGTTTATAGAATGAAACATTAACCTAGTGGGGGAACAATATGAATGCTTAATTGTGTGGGTTGTATGCATAGTTTCCAAGTGGCCCATGCCAAGTGTGATGACTCTTGGCTTTGCACTTTACATTATGGGATTTTAAGGAAACATTGAAACTGCAAGTCCCAACATGCAATATGCAAATGCAGGACTCGCCGAGGGTGTCAAGAAAAACATAGGGCTATTTGACAGCTATGTTTCTTGGGGGAAACTTTTTTTTGTGTAGCTACTTTAAGCATAGGGCAGTCGGTGCCCACTCTCCTGCAGGCTGTGGTAACGCGAGCACCCTGGGGCATGTTTGCAGAAGCCCAGCCATTGGGTAATACAAATAGGAGTACTCTCGGAAACATAACCTGCAGTTTTAAGTGCTAGAAAGAAGACACATTCTGTTCAGCTTGAAGGTGGCTAGAGATGTCCCTCCATTCACTTCAACACCTCTCAAGCAGTTTTGCGAGACCAGCGGGGACCACAGGCTGCAACTTTGCTTTCAAATGTAAGCATGTATTCTCCCAGAATTCTGTCTGTCACCCTCTCTCTCTCTCTCTTTCACCCTCACTTGCTTTCACCCTCTCCCTGACTCTCCCGGTCAAGGCTCCACTCTGTTTCAATTCCTTCAACTCCATCCCAGCAGCACACATGTGTTGTAGCAGACCTAGGCATGGACAATTAGGAGCTTTACATTTCAAAACAAATCCTTGTTCCCAGAATAGTCCTGCCCTATGCTAGTGTCACCTCTGAGATACAGTGGAAGAGATGAGCTTTAGGCCCCCTTAGGATTTTACTTACCTCAGGTAGAAAGGGTTACATGTCAGCTGCAGAGTGGGATCCCACCATGTATATCCTAATTGTATACATTATCCTAGTGCTGTCTGCATGCATACAGGGTAGCACCTCCCCCTACACTGGGTGAAGTATTGAAGATAGAGCTCACCCGCTGCGCAAAGTAATCCCAATTTGGCTTTCATCTTTACGTGACTAAACCCGATTACAATTTCATACGGGCAGTCAATTATCCAATCAGTCTACAAATGTGTGCTACCATTAAATAGCCCCTCTCCAGGACCCTGTTTGTTGTGCTTAGGAGAGATGAGGTGGACTGAAATAATGATTGCTAGTGACACCTGGTGGTAAGTGATGGGGGAACAACACACTGTGCAAAGGTGTCCAGAACATGACATCTGAAGTAGAGCTGGTGTCTGGAGGTGCTGATATAATGACAATACTCTAAGACAACAGGTACAGAAGAGCAAGGTCTGCATATGGACTCGGATAAGCAAGGGGCATCCTCTGTATTAGGCTGCCCGGTGTGATCCAGGCTGCACGTGAGCAGCCTCACATGCATGTGTGTAGGATTGAAGAGCACGACAGAGGTATCCTGGAGCAGTCGCCACTTACTTGGCGGTCAACACGGGACACAGTAACGTGCTCTATGGCTCAAACTGAAACGCTATGGACTCATCAGTGCTGCCACGATTTGAGACTGCGGCTTTAGTCCAAGCATGCGGGGAGTGGCTTTATTTTAGATGAATGTCTGACAGACTTTTACTCCCGACCCTAGGGTAGAGACGGGTGCTATCGGCAGTGCAAGGTAGTACAGTATCACTGCAAGTTCTGGGTGCAGTGTCTGAAATAAGCTAAACAGAACTACACAGCATCCTTATTATACTAAGTTGAGTGCTAGTGGTCTAGCTTTTAGGAGGATGTCTGGGTTGGCTCCAAATACAGGCTGGCTTGGTTGTGATCAGAGGGGCAATTCAAATCAATTTCCAGGCTCAAGTCTCTTCTTATAGAAATAAATAGCTCCTAATTGCCACAACCAATGATATTCAAATTGTTGGGTGCAATAATGAATTGTGATGGTCAGATGGTGAATTAGGATGCCGTGCAGAAGGAGGCTGTGCCTTCATGCAGTCAGAACTGTAGTCTCTACTGAAATAACAATAATTGCATCTCAGGTATTTAAAAAAACAAAATGGATCAGTCACATTTCTCAATAAAAATGTGTGTTTAACGTGATCAGAGCTGATGCTAAACATGACCTATCCTTATATTAATAATTTCAAAGTTTGATTTTCCGCACATGCAATCCATACAGTTTTCTAATGATTATTCCCTGCACGTATTCACTGATGTCTGAACCGTATTTACATTGCTTTGCATTTAATAGACCTGGGTAAGGGGCGATTTTAAAATGGAGTTAAACTTTGGGTTGTGTGTCCATGAATCAATAGGCAGACCCTCACACCAAGGCATGTTTTCCCAAGGAACAAAACAGAGCTTACCATTCAGCCAGGCGCACAGGTCTTACAAAACTACAAAGACACTTAAGGTCCCTTTTGGAAGTCTCTTCTGTGTGAAATAGGTTTTGTAAAACTCCTCAAAAACCAAGACCAGTTGAAGCACGAATTCAAAGGAAACATAGAAAAATAAGCAGATTCTAGCCAAACTGTAGATAATTGGAGCTCCAATTCAGGGCCAGCCTCCCTCCCTCGCTCACTCAGACCCCGGTGGCTAATCTCTTTGAAGTCACAATATTTACAGCCTGTCAGAGAATGGGAAATAAAATAAGCGTGCATTATTTTAGTTAAGATTACACGAGGTGGAATGCTGAGTGCACGTTTCTTTTTGCCAGATTCAGTGAACTAAACAAAATGAACACATTCTGAAGATTCAGAAGGATTTTATGATTTTATTTAAGCAATAAGCAATGAGCTGCGGGGGCATTACCGAGTCAGTTAATGCCCCGGGGCCCATAGTAACAGGCCCTAGGGCATTACCTGACTCAGTAATGCCCCCGCAGCGAGGGGCTTACTGCTATTAACACCCCAGCCCACAAGACCGGGATATTAATAGCATTGTTTTTCTGTTCCGAAACGGTGTGGTATTTTGGAACAGAAAAAAAAATGTTTAAAAAAATGGCCGCCGGGGAAGGGAAAGTGGAGTCCATTTTCCCTTTCCATGGCAGCCATCGGGAGCGCACCTGCTGGGGACAGCGCGTCCGCTCTAAAAAAATAGGACAAAAAAGAAGGTAAGTGGTGTTGGGAGGACGGGGAGGGGACTGTTTGGGGGTGAAGGGGAAAGAGGGTAGGGAGAAAACACTTATCTGAATCCCCGGTGGGGGAGGATGGCAGCCTCGAGCCGTGTGGTGGCTCGGAGCGGGTATTACCCCGTTCCGAGCCTCCTCATTGGCTATGGGGCTGCCACACCCCCTGTTGGGGATATGAAGGAATTTAAACAATCGAGGGATTCTGCGTTGGGTGAAGCCCCGGCGAGGGCCAATTAGATTGCGTAGAACAATCTGATTGTCTCTCGCAGGGTACTAATACAATTTATAATTCTAGGACAGCAAGTGCACCGCGTGGACTTGACTGGGCTGGAAGTTAGCATTAAAACCAGTGGTCAAAGTCACTGTGGTTTTGTTGAAATTCTGGAGCTGAAATCCCTTAAGCGGACCTTGTCTCAGGTGCTGCCCAAGAGGAGCTCTGTAACCTCAGATGGACTCAGCAGGAGCCAACGATCAAGAATCTCAGCCTCTCACGTCTCCACTAAGATGGAGTTGCAAATTCTAGTAAGCAACGAGGCTAGAAAAGGATGAGTTATTATTAGTGGTTTGGACTGAAGGGGCAAGTGGTGAAAAAGGGAACAATTAAATGTAGTAACAACTTGAGTTTGTACTATTCATTTCAGCTTTGTCCCACAAAGCTACAGCGTTCGCAAACACAGGTTGCATTTTGGAGATCAAGGATATCGGCAGTTACCTTGAGGAGGTGCACAAATATAAGTCATTGGTTTCGCGAGGTTGAATGATACGCTTGATAGAAACGAAAACACCACCTTTCCTGAAACTTACCCACCTGATACAAAAGTTGGGGATATGGCAGAGGCTGCCCTGCCTGACTTGCCTGACCTGCAGCCAGTGGCTGGCAGCTGCTCTCCTTAGCTGCAAGTCTCCAGGCAGTCATTACTGCATCCACGTCACTAATGGATGATCGAGGACATGTTAAAGCAGCTTGGGAATGCAATCTGGGTTTTGTAATTATAGGTGCAGGGATTTATTACGAGAATTTGGGGTGCGGCAAAAAAGAATGGTGGCACAATTACCATCACATTTACTCCATCGCAATATTCCGAGTTTGAAGGAAAAATGGAGGGGAAACCTCCAGCACCTGGCTGGAGGTTTTTTTCCTCCACTTTAACGCCCAAGGAATGGACGCATTATCACTGAAAAATTGAGGAAATACCAGAGGTGGAATTACCACAAGTAATTCCTCCAAACTGCAATGGACTCCCAAGGGGCTCCATAATGAAGACTAACACTACCTCGGGATCTGGATGATTTACCTTCAGTTTCAAGGAAGCATTATGGCCGTAACAGGTATTTAGAATTTGGCGGAATTACCGGCGGTAATTCCGCCATAAACAAATGAGTGCCACTGCTTGAGGGCTTTTGCCAGTATTTGCAGCAGTGAAGATGGCTTGAATTTTGGATTCACAAAACAGCGAGCTGCATGTAGTCTTTACTAGTTGTATGTGTATGCGAGTGTGCACGTGAGTGTGTATGTGCCTTTGTGTATGAGAGAGAGCGAGTTTCTGGTTGAAAAATGGCTGAAGAGATGCTCTGGTTTGCCTATGCTTGTTCCCTTTGATGGTGTGTCAATCGTACATACGCTGTGCCCGATTTCTTCCCATTTTCTGATGCCCCAAAGCATTAGTCTTACAGTGCCTTGACCATTACTAAAAAACACGGATCTTGAGCAATTGAGGATCAGAGAGCCCAAGTCCGCTATGCAAGACTCGGTTTGCGGCATGATCATCATACTGACATTGGAAATTCCTGCTTACCCTGGACTTGGGAATTGAAGGCTATTTGGAAAGGGTGAAAGATCTATATGTTGTGTTTTTATGCATGCCCTCCGAATTGTGTGCATACAACATTAAAGATGCCGTCGTTTTTTTTGTCTCTTTGGCATTAAAGAAGGGGAAAAACCGTACTGGGTTTGGTCCAACCAGAAAAGGGCAGTAAGGTGTGAACTGGTAAGTCACAAGATCACAATGAACACCTGTTTTGGCCCCATTGAGAATCACCAGTGAATTTTGTGTACATCATTTAAAAAAGGGGTGCAGTTCTATCTTTTGGTGACGTTCACTTCTATTGCAACATAAGAGCATGAGGAGGATGGACATCATTTGGGGGTAGCCATGGATGCCACCTGCACTCCTGGCAACGCTATTGATATCCCTGGCACTGGTTCAGGATCAAAGGAGCCGACCCGTGAACACAATCTTCTCTTCCCACCCTCTGCGCATCCGCAAGTTCGCAGTGCATGGCATGTGGAAAGGGGAGCGGGCACCAGAAGAATAGGAGGCGCACATCATCAACTGCGGTGCCAGATTGCTTTTGCAGGTAAAAGCTGGCACGGGTGGCTTGAGTGTGGAATGAGATTTTGGGGTGATCAGCGATGTGGACACCACCTGAACATATGAACTGTACCTCAGATTTGGTGACCATACCATGCATTTGAGGCATTTACAAGCATTAGAAGGGTTTACTGATGCATGTGAGGTGCACTTGGCAAACAATACATCCCCGTATGATTAACCATGCATATGAGGCATTAACTAGCATTTACTGAGGTATCAAAGGGTGCACTTGGCAAATGGCATATGATAAAGCTCCCGCACATGTTGACTGTAACTCACATATGGTTGCTATACAGGGACTATGAGGCCTTAACTGCATTTGATGCCATTACTACGGCAATAACACTCGATCCGGCGAGCCAGATCGGGAGTTATTGCCATTAGCACCCCTGGTTTACAATCAGGAAACTTGGGTGCTGATAGCAATGTATTTGGTATGAACAGGACACACTCGCAGCGTCCCGTTCATTCATACACAATACTTACGATAGCCGCCGTGGAGTGGAATGACGTGATTGCATGTAGAGCTCCCTTTACATTTCTATGGCGACCTGGGGGGCTGGAGCGGTGGTTGCACCACGGCCAAAAGAATAAGGTGAGTGGGATAGGAGAGTGTGGAGGGAATCTAATGGTGACCAGAGGGGAGGAGAAGGAAGCAGCCTTCAGGCTGCTCGGAATATGTGCTTGGATCTTGGGATTCAGAACATGGTCCGAGCAACCTGATTGGTTGCCTCCCCCACCCCAGGTTCTAATGAGGCATTTTAGGCCGAAACTGGCATACGATGGTAATATCTGCACATGTGAGGCTGTGCACACATGGTGACAAAGCCAGGTATATGAGGTATTAACTGCCATTTTATGGCATTACAGAGGCAAGATTTGAGGCTGCACTTGGCAACACCCATTTGAGTGAGGCAGCACCTTACATATGGGGACTATAATTGAGATATAACATTATCTGGCATTTCTGAGGCGGCACATGGCAATGTCAGATTGCACCCTACATATAATATATTATTATTATTATTTATTTTGTATAGTGCACCACATGCCCATAGTCCTCAGGGTGCACAAGTAACAAGTAAAACAAGAGACGAGACAAAGACAAAGCAGGCGTCAGGCAATCAGACCATGGGGCAAGTGACACAGGATGAGATTCTCCTCAACCTGGTTTAAGGTTAAACAGGTGGGTTTTGATGGATTTCTTAAATTCTGTCAAGGACAGGGATACACTCAGGGAGAGGGGTAGGGCATTCCACTCTCTAGGTGCTTGTACATCAAAGCTAGCTTCCCCAAATCTGGTCAGCTTAAACCACATTTGCTCCAGTTTGTGATTGTCATTGGAGCGCAAGTTTCGCCAGAGCTGGTTGGTAATCGGGCGATCCGTCAGATATTGAGGTACGGTGGATGTCCAGCATTTGTAAGACATTGACAACTGTTAGTGGGTGATCCTATGTATCACGGATAACCAATGTAAGGCCCTTCTAGATATCACATGGTCTCATTTGACCAGTCCATGAATGCCACGTACCGCACCGTTTTGGGTGATTTGCAGGGAGCGGAGGTTGGCTTGCGATGTTCCAATGAGGAAGCTGTTACAATGGTCAAGCCTGGTGTTAACCAGGGCAGTGGCTAGCAGAGACCTGTTATTGATGGACAAGTAAGAACTTATTTGGTTGAGCAGCTTGATGATATATCCACGGGAGGATCGAATGCGAAAGACCTGAGGCTTCATAGACAGTTCTGCATCCAGATACACCCCCAGTGTCATTACACATCTGGCCACAGTGATCGTACTGCCCATGATGTAAAAGCACTCATACGAGGGGTCAAGCTTCTTCAACCGAGAACTGATGTAACAATGAGCAGCTCAGTGTTTTCATTGTTGAGTGCCATGACACTGTGGAAGGCTAGAACATCGGACCACAGATAAGCTATAGACCTCAAGAACCTTGCACACATCCACAAGCCTAGGGTTTTGATCATAATAACTTAAAGGAGGAAACAACAAAATGAGAGGATTTTGTGCTTGCCTTTCAGGGAGCTTTTGCAAACTCTAACCCTAATGTAACCCTTCATCTAACCTTAGCCCCAACCTTAACCCTAATGTAACCCTTAATCTAACCCTAGCCCCAACTCTAACCCTAGGCCCAACCCTAACCCTAACCCTAACGTAACCCTTAATCTAACCCTACCCCTAACCCTAATGTAACCCTTAATCTAACCCTAACCCCCAACCCTAACCCTAATGTAACCCTTAAGCTAACCCTAGCCCCAACCCTAACCCTAATGTAACCCCCAACCCTAAACCTAACGTAACCCTAATCTAACCCTTAATCTTAACATTACATTTCGATGGAGCCATCAAATTTTATTCAACGAAATGGCCATTCTATGGAATGGTATTTCGATGGAAAACATTTGATGGTTTAGAGTTAGATGGATTGTCATTCGATGGAATGACTGGATACCAGTTTTTCTTTTCTTTTTTGTGGGTGTGTTCAGGGGGTTGCTACCTGCTGTCTTCTGGCTCATTCAAAAATGTTGAAAATTAATAATTTAAAGCAAAACATTGTGATGAAACCTCAACATGATATAACATGACCTAACCAGATAGTATAAAGGGAAACCAACATTATATTCCCACCCCCCTCTCCAACAAGGAGTGAATGAGTACATACAGTAGCACTCAGGCAGAAGTTAACATGCATTTAGCGTTGGGAAAAGAATATGTTGATCCCAGCAGAACAAGACATTACACACATGTTTCTAAAGCTTACAACATGACATGGCACAGCATAACATAACAAAATGTAGCATGCCAAACCTAACTGACGATAACACTTTAAAACAGGACAGGGTATGGATAATATAGCTCAATGCAGGCACATAGCAAAACATGCCATCATTAGATGTCCAAAATAAATAATGACTGGCACATGGGTCTAAAATGGCCATAAAATGACAGTCACTGACCATATGGTGTATTACTTTCAAACAAAGGCAGTTAAAGGGGCCTGTGTTGGTTCTGGGTGTAGCCCTGTCATATAATTACCCCATCCATTCCATTTCAATTCTGCACCCTATTTAACATAAATCCGATAACTACAATAGTATTTTTGCCTGCTTTAGTAATTAGCTGATGTTTTACAAGTTTTCTTAAACATCTGACACTTCACTTCCTGTGATTTTAGCAGGGTCAAAGGCCATGCGACACCCCTTGCTGTGGTTCAATAAGGGTTAACGGTCAGGCAATATCTTCTGCGTTGATATTATCAAGCATGTGATGATACTTTCGCTATTCCTGTCATTTTGATGAATTGTCTCCCGGTGAGGAAATGTATATTTTGTAGCATGATATAGCCATTGTAAATGTTTTTTTTTATTTTCAGTTTAATTGTTTGTTAGTTTTCTGTTCCTACATTTAGCCCTTAATTGTTCTATTAAAATATATTTTTGAAAGTGTGCCTGTCTGTTTGTTTGTCTGCTATAGAAATTAATGGGGGACTATCTAGCGGGCTCCTAAGGGGTCTAACGGGGAATACGTTTTATGAAGAATCTAATGGTTTGGTACAAAAGTGCTAAAGTGGCACCCCTGGTTGATAAAATTATGAATAATGCTTATTTTCCTTAATTTAAAGTTATTGAAATGGTGTGCCTGGCGGATAAACTAAGAACTGATGCTCATTTTTCTTAACAAACAACCATAGCTATTTTGCTCAACACACAACCATAACAAAAGCTACAAATGTGCTTAACAACCAACCATGATACAAGATAAAAATGTACCAAAGATTAGTAAAAGAAATCTGGAAAAAATAGCAAACCACCAAAACAAAAGATAGAAATGCATCAAAGATTAGTACAAGAAATCTGAGAAAATGAGGCAAATCCAGGCAATTAGTCTTAATAACACTCAAGAGGTACACATCCCCAGGGACAAAAAACATGTAATTCAATCATCATGGCATCAAAGAAACAATCTACTTTTGAAGACCCCAAAGCAGAGAAAGGCCAGGGCTGATGCCGCCAGACAGGCAGCAAAAAGACAGCAGGAGACCCCAGAACAAAGACAAAACACACAACAGCTTGATGCAGCCAAACAGACAGCACAAATGCAGCAGGAGACCCCACATCAAAGGCAAACCAGACAACAGCTCACTGCAGGTAGACATGCATCACAAATGACATGAAGAGGCACCAGGTCAACTTCAAACAAGACTCCAAAGTAAAAGGACCAGGCAAGTTTGGGTGATCTTTGTATTAATGCCCCGAAAGACACAACATTCAGTATACTGAGGTGTTCAGTGACAGTCTTATTAATTCCTAAGTTGTTTGTGTGTGACTATGCATAGTTCCGGGACTTTTTTTTTATTGTCCCTACGGGTCGGCCATGTGTTTGTAAGCATAAATCGGTAGATCGTAGGAAACTTTCCTATGGACCTTACCCGACTTTTCGCCCCTTATCGCACTCGAAATCAGCCTCCATTTTGTGATAATCCTATCATTCCGCCGCATCGACCTGGCTCACCTGCCTTTGCGGCACTAAATCAAATCCCCCGCCCCTGAGCCTGACATCAGCAGACGCGTACTGCCCATTTCAAGCACGTCTCGTGTCAACAATCGCTGCGCCTCAGCTATTGACGTGTTGCCATGGAAATGGCAGGACGCCTCTTTCCCCAATAAGTATAAACAGACCGTTTCACAACATACAGCAGCAGATTTTCGATTCCATTCCTCTCTCTGTGTTACTTTGAGTATTCTGTGACTCGTTTCAGTGCTCTGGTCAGCTACCTTCGCCGCTTGTAGCCCGTGTGAACAGATACCAGTACCACCGCTATAAATTATTTTACTATCTTTACCGCACAATGGCCACAATAATGCCGTATATGTACGAGCCCGAGTACACCGAGGAAGAACTACTGGAAAGGCAAGCACGCGAAAACGATGGGGATTCGGACGGCAGTCGGGAGGACCAGTCAACGGATGAAGAGCCTGGACCATGTCGCATGGACGGCGTCTCCACCTGGTGCACGTGCAATCGGTGCAAGCTAATGCCAACTGAGGAGGAGAACTGCTGCTGCCGTGAAAATTCCGGGTGCTTGGCCTACATTTCGGAAAGCGAGCAAAGTCAGCAGGAAGGCGAGCAAAGTCCGCAATGCATCACCGAGCTGCCAGAGTTCAGGGAAGCCTGCCTCTCACGGACAGTGTTGAGGATGATGATGGTGCTTATGCACGAACTTCGTGGCACTGTTCGTCCGCGTAATCCGAGTAACGAGTAAGTATACTCTGTTTGTGATGTCAGTGATGCCACCACTATTTCATGGTCGTCTCCCACATATAAAATTACATTTACATATCATTGGAACGCATGTAAATTGGTTCCATATAGTGCATTTTCTAGATATAATTTTTTTCTAAGGAAAATGACATGTGTTACCTGAATCGACATTGATAAGAAAGTTTGGTCAGTTTAATACAGTTTGCATCTTTTTTTTTCACAGGTGGTACAGGCTGGTGGCCTATCGTTGCTTCACTTGGTGGCTTCACGGGAGGCTCGGACACCGCGTTCGGAGAGTAATACCTGCCTGTGCGGTACTTGCCATTAGACAACATTTCCCCAGTGACAGTGGACAATACCGCGGATTTTCCCTCGATGTGCTGCAACCTCAACTTTACAATGTGTAATGTTTATTATTTATGTTTAATTAAAATCTAAAATAAAGCCCAACATATATTTTAACAATGGTTGTTTTGATTTTTTAAATGAATCTAGTGTATATTCTCCTGGGAGGGTGAGGTATTTATAAACTCACCCCCCTGCCTTCCATGTAGTAGATCCTGCAGCCATCCTCTTACATTCAGTTAGATGGCCTCTCCTTGGTGAGGCCCTGCGGCAAACGGGTCTTGTCTGCACGACCACCGCCCCGATCCACCCCCCGCCCTATCAAAGGCAGTTCGCACCGGGGTACTTGCGCTGCTGGCAAGTGGAGCTGTCAGGGAGCGATAAAGGCCAAGAGGTGCCAAAGACCATGTACACTTCAAAGTGGTCTATAGAGCATGGGTTTGTTGTTCCCATGTCTACCTCCAGACCCCGTGTCTCCTGCCAAGCATCCCCCTCACGCTGGACGGCCCCCTGCAATCCACATAAGTGTGTCTCCATTCACGAGTCTTCCTGTGTCTTGTCTGCACGACCACCGCCCCGATCCACCCCCCGCCCTATCAAAGGCAGTTCGCACCGGGGTACTTGCGCTGCTGGCAAGTGGAGCTGTCAGGGAGCGATAAAGGCCAAGAGGTGCCAAAGACCATGTACACTTCAAAGTGGTCTATAGAGCATGGGTTTGTTGTTCCCATGTCTACCTCCAGACCCCGTGTCTCCTGCCAAGCATCCCCCTCACGCTGGACGGCCCCCTGCAATCCACATAAGTGTGTCTCCATTCACGAGTCTTCCTGTGTCTTGTCTGCACGACCACCGCCCCGATCCACCCCCCGCCCTATCAAAGGCAGTTCGCACCGGGGTACTTGCGCTGCTGGCAAGTGGAGCTGTCAGGGAGCGATAAAGGCCAAGAGGTGCCAAAGACCATGTACACTTCAAAGTGGTCTATAGAGCATGGGTTTGTTGTTCCCATGTCTACCTCCAGACCCCGTGTCTCCTGCCAAGCATCCCCCTCACGCTGGACGGCCCCCTGCATTCCACATAATGCCACGACATATACACGTCATTCATTCACAAACACACCCCTGGTTCGAATTCTTTATAACCCACTTCATATTTCTAATGAGAACTTCTTTGCGCTTTGCTAGTCAACCCGTGAAGGTGCTGGTTATCTGCTCTTCGTCTCTGTGAACTTCCGTGACCACTTTGAGCAAACTCGTCAGTTTGCAACCTGTGAACTGCTCCCTGTTCTACGACAAGAAACTACTCTGATCCCTGCATCTAACTGTTTGTTCGTCAAGGTAAGTCCATGTACCATAATCATTTTGCGTCCAATTTTTTAATTTATATCTATTTGCTAGTAGTCATCAAATTGCATCCATGTTTTCTTTTCGTTCACGACAGTACATGCAAGGAACTAGTCACATGTTCTGAGTTTAGTCAAATTACTTTTTCTATTTTTTGAAAGTTATTGAAATACTTATCCGCATGTGAATAACGTGTATAGTTCCAAGAACCAAAACGGACCTTGCATTGAACCTTTTATGTGTCATTTACTGTTTTAACACATTGGTATTCATAGAGAATTGTTGATCTTTACTTTTCAGAACTTTCCATAATGCCTGCCTGTTCCATTGGCGGTTGCCCTTCGAAGACCCATAACAAATCTGAAGGTACTATAATGCATGTTTTCCCTAATACAATAGATCAGATAAGAGAATGGGTCCGATATTGCGGATATCCAGCCTCTGAGATAGAAAGTAGAGTCCTAGAAGTCTTTGCGGACAAGAGGGGTGATCGATACCGCATCTGCAGCAGGCACTTTAGCCCAGACATGTACTCCACATCATTGCTAATAAAGAAGAAAACACCGCGAGCGAGGCGAAAATTGCTCTCAACCGCTATTCCCACTCTATTCGTCCACATCCCTCCACTGGTGAGTCAAGTTTACGTATTTATCTCTCGGCCTTGCGGTAGTGTGTAGCATTAGCTAACAATAATTTCCCCATTTATGTATCCACTCAATATGAAGGCGGAAGATTCTCCATCCGTGTCGTTATTGCAGTCATCAGCCACTTCAAGCGCCTATCGGGTAATCTTACTTAGCTATTCTGACACTGACTTGTTTTAGGCATGTAAATCAATAGTTTTAATTGATCGTGTAATTATTTTACCTAATGGTACACCCTTGTACTCGTCCTCTAGTCTTTGTTTTCAGTTATAATTATTGTTATCCAAAATAATGCAAGTACTGTCTTTCAGGGAGATGCTGAGGAGTCCAACGCATTGACGACAACCGTAGATGTCACTCAGATGCTCGAGGTACGTTTCCGGACAGTTCCATCGATGGAGATCATCAGATCTTGCATTCTTGTAGCGTGATTGTTACACACAATGTTTCTTTCGTTTTTAGCCATTGATATGTCCTTCTGTCGTCGCCCTCCTATTTGTCTTCTTTTTTCAATATTGTGTTCATTACTAATGAAAGTCCTATGTTTCAGGGAGTCGATGGAGCATTAGTCCAAGTAGAAGGGGGAGCATGCAGTTACGGGTCGGCGCAACAGCTTGCAGAAGTGTGCACCGCAGTTACATCGTCCCTTGATGTTCTTATGCATTTCGAGGTATGGATACTGACAGTTCGATCAAGCGAAATCATATGACGTGATTACATCCGCTATACTTCCTTCTTTATTAACGCAAGTACTATGTTTCAGGGAGATGACGGAGCTTCTTCTACAAGAACATCACCCCTAGTAGTTGATGCAGATCTCTGGGTGGTGACACTTCCAACGATCGAGCAAATCGAATCATATTTACATATCCATTATTTATTTTAGACAACTGATCATTTGTGCAGGTCTATTTAGATGAGCCGTTGACGCCTGCTCAAAGTTTATGTTCTTTTTAACAAAATAGAAAAGCATACTAATGCAATTACTGTGTTTCAGGGAGTTGCTGAAGCGTCATCTTCAATAATATCATCAATGGAAGTCTATGCGGAGCCCGAGGTATGGATCTTGACAGTTCAATCTAACTAGATCAACAATGCGTGAACTATTGTCGTTTGAATGTTCTACACAATGCGTTCATTCGTGTTTTGCTATTGAGATGTACGTATGGGTATTGGTCCCCAAGTACATTTTGTGTTTTCAATATTATTATACATACTAATGAAAGTTCTATGTTTCAGGGAGTCGATGGAGCCTCAGTGAGTGATGGATGTGCTTATCATGAAAATATAGTCGTTGCAGCGCGAGAGGAAGTGGAGACATGCACACACGAGTCGGAGCAACAGCGTCCAGATGTTGAAGTTCGAGGCAAGAAAGTTTCAAAGAAAAGAAAGCAAAAGAAGGTTAGTGTCCTGTTCACTATATTATGTTGTCTTTCACTGTCAATAGTTCAATACTGTAAGTTGTGTTTAAACTGAACATCCCTTTTCTAATCTGTCCTCTAGTTGCGAGTGGGTGTAAGAACTAGATCTACACAGACAGTGAAGCGAACGAGAGATGTTGCTTGTCAAACCTTTTGGCAGGGACTTGAGACTGGAGATGCATCGTGCCAATGGGAAGAATATGAAGTGATTGACAACGGAGCTATACCACCACCAGCCATTGATAGTGAATGTCCTCCTGGTAGTTTGGATGCAGTCGGAGATCAATTCACAGAATCCACACCCGCAAAAAATAAGAGCGCGCGAAAGTTGAAGACATTGTTTTTTTCTCCCATCTCCGGACAAGGAACAGATGTTGCAATGGAAGAGATTGACGTGGACGACAATGAAACACCATCAATATCACTCAGCATAGCGGAAGACGATATCAGAGATTGTACCTTTCATGCGAGTGACATGTCCTCAACGTTACAGGCCGAACCAGCTGGGATGCAGAGTGACAGTATAAGGAAAGAGGCCAAATTCATTGTATTCGATAGCTGTTTGATGGATATTATTATGATGATGAAATGTGGGCATTCGGTTGGTGGGGAAGTATGTGGGGAGCCATTGATTAATGTGACTCGTGCAATTCGAGGCACTAACCTTAAAATACATGCCACCTGTACACAATATCATCCGTTCGCATGGTCTGCACAACCCATGCTGGGGCAACTGCCAGCAGGCAATCTACTTTGTGCAGCGGCCGCACTTTTTAGTGGTTCAAGTTTTAAAAAGTTACAGTATTTCTTTCAGTTTGTGGGAATCCATTTCATTGCGAAAAGTCAGTTCTACAAATACCAAACCGATTATCTATTTCCAGCCATCAGCGAAGCTTGGAGAATGGAAAAAATGTCAATGGAAAGTACATTCGCGGGCAAACGCTTCAGGCTAGCCGGTGATGGACAGTGCGACAGCCCAGGATTTTCAGCCAAGTACTGCACCTACCACTTTCAGGACATGGAAAGTAAGAAAATTGTGAGTTCGGTGGTCGTGCAGGTGTCACAAAGTACATCCTCAGTGGCCATGGAGAAAGTTGGCTTTGTAGCATCATTGCAAGAACTACAATCGCGGGGAATGGTGATCGACCTGATAGCCACGGACAGACACGTTTCAATTGCCAAGACAATGAGAGAACAGTACAAAAATATAAATCACCAATTTGACGTTTGGCATCTTGCAAAATCAATCAATAAAAAATTGTCTGCTGCAGGTAAAAAAAAAAGAATTGCAAGGTATTTCACAGTGGTCCAAGTCAATCAGCAACCATCTTTGGTGGAGCTCAAAAAATGTGAAGGGTCGTTGGAAATTCTACTGGAAAAATGGCGGTCAGTAATGTTGCACTGTAGCAACGTACATCGATGGTCGACAAATGAGCATTTCCACAAATGTGAACATGGCCATTTGTCCACAGAGGAGGCACGGAAGAAGAAGTGGTTGATTCCTTCATCACCCACTCACAAAGCCATTGAAAAGATTGTATTTGATAAAACTATAACAAAAGCTTTGAGGGGACTCACGGAATTCTGCCACACAGGAGATTTGGAGGTGTTCCACAATATGTGCCTCAAGTACAGGCCCAAAAGATTGCATTTTGGCATGGAAGGCATGATAAATCGGACTCTTTTAGCGGTCTTGGCACATAACCATAATGTTGGCCGTCAACAAAGTAGGACGACCGGAACTTTAGGGACGCTTCGCTACAATAAGGCCTTCACTAAAAGAAGTAAACAATGGGTGATCAAACCAGTGTTTGAGGATATGCAATATGAGTTTATTGAGAGACTTATCGTAGATGTCCTCGATAGGCACATACATGGAGTGGTGAACGAACCTATGCAGGGGACAACTGCATTGCCACCCAACATTGCCTCTGTTCCATGTCCACCTAAAGCAGAGCTCATTGAGAAATACACATCACGGTTTAAATGATTGTAATTTGATTGTCTGTTCTCTCGAGTCTCCTCATGTTGCAGGCCCATTGCAATTAAACCAAACAGTAATATAAATCATTTTTACAAAAATTATAGAATGTTTCCGTATTGCAAAAACATGGCCGACCCATAGGGACAATAAAAAAAAAGGCACGCAGACATGTCCCTAAAACTAACTGCAGCTAACTAGAAATGTGTGCTCGCTCAAAGTGAAGGTCAGCTGCTTTGATGTTTTGCTCGGGTGGCGGAACGGCCCACGACCCAATATAAGGTTCTATTGTGATTTGACCTTGACAGGCCGGGACCATCCTGAAAGACTAAGAAAAGATAATGAATAAAAATTCAGAAACGAAACGATGAGCCACGTTAATTAGAAGTAACGTCGGCAAAGAAGGAGTGGTGTTTCGGGTCTGCCCTACACAGAGACACAATGGAAAATGCAAATATAATGTAAGTAACTTTTGATGAGTTTATACCGCAATTTCATTACTATACAGTGGCTTTAAAGACGGGTTCAGTTGTACTTGTTCGTTCTATGTGGCATATTGTTTTCTACCGCGCACTATCTTGAGGAGAAACATCTGCTTTTACTGAAGCACCTCAAAACCTTCCTCTTTGCTTCTGCTTTCTCTCTCCCTCTCCCCTGCTACAACTGGTCCACTGTCTGCGACCTCGGTCCTGGGCCCTTCCACTCTCCACCTGCACTGCCTCCCTGTCAACCCCTGCACTGGGGGACTGTCTCAGTATCCTACAGCCCCCCCTTCCCAGCACTTGTTCTGCACTTACCTTGCACTTGCCACCAGCTGGCCCTATTTATTTATTATTTTATGCTACTTACCTTGTACTCCACTCCCCCCCCCCTCCATGCCTCGCCACGCCTTTAAACACTTGTGTACACCCAGTAGCGCTGTCCTCGCTATGAAATGAATAATTTTAATAAGGATCTGATGGTGAGACTAATTTCATTTTTTATGTTTTTAGGTACATCATTCACTACTGTCTGTGTCACGAGTACCAGACACCTGCGGACGGGTTCTACAGCCGCCAGTTGCTTCTCCGCGTGAACAACGTTACCACCCTGACCATTTTATGGGACGATCGCCAAGTACAAGTATGCCCTTACGCGGTACTAACGGTTAGATGCAACATACCTACCGTTGTGGTGGCCTAGTGCCTGGTTGTTGGAACAGCCATGCGATTATCAGTGCGACCGAAGAGCTTATTTTTATCGTAAACCAACACCCTGTGTACTGCACACGAACATCGCTTCCCTCAAGACGAACTAATTTGGATCGAGAGCAAAGAAAAATGCAAATCGCTGAATATTCTCTAAACATTTGATGTCCAATAAACGTACTTTGCCAAATGTACAATCTTGCCGTTTGCTTTTAAACCACGGTTTCACATTCCGAATTGTGGCGCTGTATTGTGAGATGCTCTAAGACCCTGTGTACAGCAAAGGACCATCGCGTTCCTCAATACGAACTTTTTGGAACGTGAGCAAATAAAAATGTAAATCGCTGAATATTCTCTAAACATTTGATGTCAAATAAATGTACTTTACCACATTTACAATCTTGCGGTTTGATTTCAAAGTACAGTTTCATATTCCGAATTGTGGCGCGCTGTATTGTGAGCTGATCTGTGTTGATTTCCGGGGTCTGTGTGGAGTCGCGTAGAAGACGCCTGGGCGCGTTTGCCTACGCAGCTCAGTCACGTCACGGATAGAGGCGGGGAATATGAATGTTTTGATAGTCTGTTTCAGGGGCGGGGGATTTGATTTAGTGCCGCAAAGGCAGGTGAGCCAGGTCGATGCGGCGGAATGATAGGATTATCACAAAATGGAGGCTGATTTCGAGTGCGATAAGGGGCGAAAAGTCGGGTAAGGTCCATAGGAAAGTTTCCTACGATCTACCGATTTATGCTTACAAACACATGGCCGACCCGTAGGGACAATAAAAAAAAAGTCCCGGAACTCTCCTTTAAGTATGCAGAACTATTTAGCCAATTCTTATATCTCTTTGCTAACTGGTGGAAAAACCGTATAAAAGGTTTGGTTACTTATTAGCTTGGGCAATGCTGGGTGTATCTACAAGTAATCAAAAAATTACAAACAATATCCTAGATAAATGGGACATTTTTCCTTTTACCAGATATATAAAACAGTGTTTGTCTATTATACTAAATACGTATAAATGTACTGAGGGAATTTTCAACTTATGTACAGGTAATGTTTATTCTGAATTTCAGATTTTGAGTGGTGAGTCTATGGTGTTTATACGCATTACATACAAAAGAGTATTTGATCAAATTTCTATAAATTTAAAACTGATCAACAGTATATGCATTTCTTCTTATGTGTGAGGTGGTAGGACCTATTGGCCTATGGAACAAATAAAAATAAAAATTGTTTTTATTTTATATATTTTTTTTTATTCGTTATTGAATTTAGCTGAATAATTCAACTTTTTCAATATTTGAACAAAATTCATTTACATATACATACATCAAAAACATCAGATAAAATCAAAGTAAAAATGGAATAAAAGGAGACAAGATATGAACAGAAGCAAACATAAAACCTTTGGAAAGAGCCACAACCTTATACGAAACCTAGCTTTATTTTATATCTATTTGTGTGCCTCTACATAGATGTGTTCTTTACCAAAAATAATGGCACACCTAAACATAGGTTGGCCTTGTGAGAATCAAAAATTGAAGTGGTTCATTTTGGGGACCTCCCATTTTGTGTTTATGTATTGCTCAGTGCCAATGAATCCAAAATGCTGGGGAAATACTTTTAATGTCTGTGAGGCTGTATGACCATCAATTTGTGCTCTTCATTGGTTTTCTGTTGCCAAATGGGCCAGGTTTAAGGCTATTTGACTTTCTTTGAGACACTTCATACTTATGTTGCTTCCTGTGTCGAAAATATGTGATCATAAACCTGCATGGCTCTTGTGGTTTTTCGCTGCAAATCTCCTTATTGTCCCTGTGCAAGAAAAATACAGTTGTATGCAAATGTAAAAGATTGAAATTGGATTACAGTTAAATCGAAATGGAAATGAGAAACATGCATGATTTAAGAGAAGTAGGCATTGTATTCATCACACACGTTGGGTGTAGCTTAGAGAGACTCCATTTTGAATGTCTGTCAGACATTGTTGTCAGAACAGAGAAAATAAACTTGCCAAACTGAAGCAGAATTATACTCCAGGCTTGTTTTTTTCAGCCTCTGCACATTTTGTAACCTTGCTTACTCTTCCAGAAGTGTATCTATGAACTAACCGTAACTCTTCAAATGAATAGTAATATGAAAGTGTGAGCCTTAATTGAATTATGACTACACATCTGTGTTGTCATCTCTTGAAGGTGGCCAGAGTGATCATTGAAGACCAGGCTTGCCTATTTTCTCAGAGAGGTCCAGTGTACTAATTGGAAGGAGTGAAATCTTACCTTATATTTCCTTCACTGTATTAGTATATGTACTAAGAAATCTATATACATTGTTGTGCAAGGGGTGGGGTTAAAACAGCTTCAGGATTGTTTGGAGATAGTTTACTGTACATTTCTGTATTTATCCTGCCGCGCTGTTATTAAATATTTATTGAACTAACTTCACCCCAGATTTGAGTCTAGAGTTTGATTTCTTCTACATGCCTACATTTCGTTCCACTCAACTTGGGGTTCAATCAAAAAGGCTCTGGATTACCGTTCTCGGCTCCTCGCGCAGGACTGTAATTTTCATTTTAGTTTCAAGAATGACTTGAAACCTTGGTACTTCTCTGAGAACTCATTTACTTACTCCCTTTTTCTGCTATGTCAGTTTGCTTACCTTACCCAGGGTTTCTCTTCTAGCACCAAGATGCCAGCATTTGGGTGGCCCACTTTACAAATGGAATAAATACAAAAAATAAATAGTGCAGGAGTAGGTAATGTAATGCCTTTTCATGATATGTAATTCCTTTGAATACCTTATTGTGCCTTGTTGGGGTGCATTCAGTGATGTTGGGCAATGACACACTATGTCAAGTTACATACCTAAAGCCTACAATTTGTAATCAACTGTTTGAAACATGATAAAAAAAATACACAATAAACAAGCAATTCAGTAAAAGAAATAGTACAGGTAAACTTGAGACTGTAGTAGAAAACTTTTCAAAGCAGTACGAAAATCAGAGTACGAATCAATAGAACAAATAGAAAGAGGACAAACAGACAGAAAGAGCGAAAACGTGATTGCACACAAAACGAATGAGGAAAAGATCATAACAAATAGATTGAGAACAAAGAACGCAAGGGGGACAAGAAAGGAGACAAGGGATGCAAGATAGATCAGCGCAAGGCCATGAAGAGATTTGAATACAATACAGAGAAAGTTGAATTGAGTCGTGAATGGAAAGATACCCATTCAAGATAAATTAATGAGGTGGAAAAAGAATCACAAGGTGAAAGCAAATGAGAAGACAAATTGAAGCGTTGAAAATAGACTTTAAAGGAGCAAGGCAAGAAATAGGAAGACCAAAGAGTAGTGTAGAACATTAGGACAACCTTGAAAAAAGGAGTGAAAATATCAAAAGTTTAGTAGCCTTGAAAGTAAGAAAGCCCCCAACATTACGAATTTATATACATGAAATTGACAGGAACGAGAGATAATAGCAATATGATGGGAAAAAGATAGATCAGTGTCAAGATGAGGACCAAGATTACGGGCAGTAAGGGAAACGGGAATAGGAGATGGGTAAACAAGACAAAAGAAGCTAGGGAAGGGGAAGGAATAGTAGAGGATGTAAAGAAAAGAACTTCAGGTTTTGAAGCATTAAGAACAAGAAAATGATCAGACATCCAAGTCTGAATAGCAGAAAGACAGGCCGAGAGATTTGTATAAATAGTAGGAGTTAATGAAGAAAAAGACAAGAACAGTTGGGTATCATCAGCATAGAAGCTGTGAGATAGCCTAAAGGAAAAAATAATAGATGCAGGAGGAGAAGTACAAAGAGAAAAGAGGAAAGGACCGAGAACAGAGCCGTGTGGAACACCAGGAGAAAGCAGAGAGGCATCAGAACAGGTTCCGGGCCACGAGACCGAGTGAGTACGATTAGATGGATAAGACTGGAACCAGGATAATACAGTGCAAGAGAAACCAAAAGAAGAAAAAGACTGAAGAAGTTATATATGATTCACTGTGTCAAAAGCGGCAGAAAGATCCAAGAGTATAAGAATAAAAGAGTGTTTAGAGAAATGAGAAATTAGTCAAAAACAGAAAAAAGAGAAGTTTCAATTGAGGGAAGAGGTCGGAATCCAGACTGGAAGTGAGGAAGAATAGAGATCAGCGTGATAAATGACGAAACCTGTGAGAGTAAACAAAACGTTCTAAGAGTTTAGAGAGATAAGAAAGAAGGGAAATAGGACAAAAGTTAGAAAGTAGAGATGGAGCTAAAGAAGGTTTTTCCAGGATGGGAAGTATGACAGCGCGTTTAAAAGACAGAGGAAAAGTAGATGTGACAAGAGAGATATTAAAAAGATTAGTGAGGTAAGAGTTGCGAGAGAAGGATACATTTGTGGAATAAGAACGGAGAGTATAGGATCATTAGGTGAAGCAGTAGGGTGAGCCTGTGAAAGAAGCATGAACATATCAGAATTGGTAACAGTAGGAAATGAAGAAATAATCATGGAAGAAGAAGAAAGATGAGAAAGAAGAGAAGTAACAGCAATAGCTGCACACAGAGTATCTACTTTAGAAGTAAATTAAGTGGAAAAATAAAGTGCAGTTAAAGTTGACTGGAGAGAAGGGTCAGGCGAGGGGGGAAAGATGAGAAAGGGTTTGGAAGGGACGTTGACGATGAGAAGATTGAGCTTGCAAGTGATTAGAGAAATAGAAGCACTTAGAAGAGAGAAGTGATTCATCATAGAGAGTGTGGTAAGAAGAAAAAAGTACTTGATCAGCATCAGAACAAGACGTATGCCAACGCCTTTCAAGACAACTAAGGGGTCTTTGCATTGAGCAAAGTTGGAGAGTAAGCCAGGCTGAGGGGGCTTCCGGGAGGGAGGGAATGGGGAGCCAGAATATAGTTCATCAAGAGAGGAAGAGAGAGAAGTAGAGGCCTCGTCTATAGAAAGAGCAGGAAAAGCTGAATGAGAAGGGAGACACGAAATACAGGAAGATAAGAACAAGGGAACATTAAAAGCACAAAGATCGCAATGGAAATACAAGGAAGTAGGATCAGAGGAAGATGATGTAGTAGATGGGATGGGACAAAAAATAGAAAAGAAAAGCAGATGATGGCCAGAAGAGTAGACTGGATGAACAGAAACTAGAGAAGCAGATAAGGATGACGTAAATATAAGATCCAGACAAGAGCCACAACATTCGATGTAGGAGCAGACAGAGCAGAGTGACACTAAGAATCAAGAATAGACAAGAATGGAGTAGAAGCATGAGTAGAGGATAGGTGAAGATTAAAATCACCAATTAATATAAAAGAATTAGAGGAGGGTAAAACAGCACTAAGTAGTGCATCAATATCCTCACTAAAAGTGGTAAGAGGACCAGAAGGATGATAGATTAAAAGAAATGTCACTGCAGAAGGCTTAGTGAAAGAAGAAAATGAATATTCAAAGGAGGGCAAGGTAGGCAGGGAACGAGAAGAGGGCTGGAAGATAGAAGATGACTGGTAAAGAATACCGGTGCCACCACCAAGGCCAGAAAAACGAAGCCTATGTATGAAGGCAATGACGGGCGTACAGAAAGAAGCAGGAATTGCAGTATTAAAAGAAGAGAGTCAGGTCTCCGTAATACACAGAAAATGTAAATAAGTGCAGGAGCAAATCAAGAATTGAATGCGATTTGTTGGTGAGGGGCCTAGCGTTCCAGAGAGCAACATTAGTACAGAAGAAATGGCGAATAGAAAATGGATAAACAAGATTATTATAGTTACAGGAAGCCAGAGAGAGAGAGTGACTATGGGAAGTCCAGCTTGTAGAAATATGGCAAACCATATTAACCGGAATCTGAGTGACTCAAGTATTAGAGTAAACATGTAATGATGTCATCAGCACTAAGATGGAGTAGAGCAGAATACCGGCTAATACAAGAACCGGGCGTGCTATGAGCAAGGACGTCAGCCGTGATGGACAGAAGTAACCTAAACAAATAGTATGCATTATAGTGCAAGATAGAAGAATAAGGATTTAGTAGTGAGTAAACAGCGTCCATCAGTGGACAGCAGCACCCAGACTTTGCCAGGGCTTTCTATCTGGCTGCCCACTGAAACCTTACAGATGCTTCAACAGCAGCCTTAAACGAGGCGATGTTACAATGCGGCCGGTGTTGCACTTTGCTCAATCACGTGACATAGTCACCCACGCACTCCCATGCAACCACACCTGTTGCAACCACAGCATTACAATCCTAACAAGTATTGCCAAGGCATGTTTACAATATTCTGTTGAGCTGTTATGCCATTCTACTTGTAATGCTATGTTCATGCCCATTTGCAAAGTATAAACATGCCAAATGTTTGCCATTCTGAATTTGCCTAACTCTATCTAATATGCACTGGTGGAACGATAGATGGAATGCCCCCATGGAAGTATCCCGTGCCATTAGTTTAACCTAACATAGCCTAACTTTCAGCTAACCTTCCAGCCTCTCACACTAAACACATCCCACCACAATCACACTGAAACACTCCACACCAAACACCTTTCATTACCACCTGAAAGCACATGGCATGCATGCATCAAACGAAATGGGTCAAACATCAACATACACTTGATACTAAATATACCTACTAAAGGTATGTTGAAGCCCCTCTAATGAGAAAAAACATGGGTCAAATACCCTGTTCTATGGAATTTCTTCCACTCAGGAAGGTCTACAACCACTTTTTAGCTCACTGCACCCTTCACAGAGGAGAAATATCTATTTGCATATCAGTCTGGTCCCTCCCACAAGGGCAGTCCAGCCCTGAAATGCTAGTCAATTATCCTCTGTACAAGAGTACCATCAGCAACCTCAGACACATGTTTCGACCTTGTTGGGCTGCCTCAGTGAGGTGCAACTGTGCCTCTCTAAGGCACAGTGAGCAAGGGGTCCACCTCTGGATTACCCTGGGTTACTTAGAGATGCCTGTGGGCCAGTGCCACTATTATTGAAGAAAGGGTGAGGCCATAGGCATCCAAGACCTTTTTTCTAAAGCCTGAAGCTCCTGCTCATTTGCAGGAGCTTCAGGATTTAGGACGTAATGCCTCAGCTTCCCGCAGCCTCACCTTTTCAGCCACAATGGTGCTGCTGCCCCTCACCAGGCATCCTTTTAGCTGATCGCTGCATTTCTTAGCTAAAGGGATGCCTGGCGAGGGGCACAGCTCAATGCGGCCTACTCCCTAACCCTAATGTAACCCTTAATCTAACCCTAGCCCCAACCCTAACCCTAATGTAACCCCCAACCCTAAACCTAACGTAACCCTAATCTAACCCTTAATCTTAACATTACATTTCGATGGAGCCATCACATTTTATTCAACGAAATGGCCATTCTATGGAATGGTATTTCGATGGAAAACATTTGATGGTTTAGAGTTAGATGGATTGTCATTCGATGGAATGACTGGATACCAGTTTTTCTTTTCTTTTTTGTGGGTGTGTTCAGGGGGTTGCTACCTGCTGTCTTCTGGCTCATTCAGAAATGTTGAAAATTAATAATTTAAAGCAAAACATTGTGATGAAACCTCAACATGATATAACATGACCTAACCAGATAGTATAAAGGGAAACCAACATTATATTCCCACCCCCCTCTCCAACAAGGAGTGAATGAGTACATACAGTAGCACTCAGGCAGAAGTTAACATGCATTTAGCGTTGGGAAAAGAATATGTTGATCCCAGCAGAACAAGACATTACACACATGTTTCTAAAGCTTACAACATGACATGGCACAGCATAACATAACAAAATGTAGCATGCCAAGCCTAACTGACGATAACACTTTAAAACAGGACAGGGTATGGATAATATAGCTCAATGCAGGCACATAGCAAAATATGCCATCATTAGATGTCCAAAATAAATAATGACTGGCACATGGGTCTAAAATGGCCATAAAATGACAGTCACTGACCATATGCTGTATTACTTTCAAACAAAGGCAGTTAAAGGGGCCTGTGTTGGTTCTGGGTGTAGCCCTGTCATATAATTACCCCATCCATGCCATTTCAATTCTGCACCCTATTTAACATAAATCTGATAACTACAATAGTATTTTGCCTGCTTTAGTAATTAGCTGATGTTTTACAAGTTTTCTTAAACATCTGACACTTCACTTCCTGTGATTTTAGCAGGGTCAAAGGCCATGCGACACCCCTTGCTGTGGTTCAATAAGGGTTAACGGTCAGGTAATATCTTCTGCGTTGATATTATCAAGCATGTGATGATACTTTCGCTATTCCTGTTATTTTGATGAATTGTCTCCCGGTGAGGAAATGTATATTTTGTAGCATGATATAGCCATTGTAAATGTTTTTTTTTATTTTCAGTTTAATTGTTTGTTAGTTTTCCGTTCCTACATTTAGCCCTTAATTGTTCTATTAAAATATATTTTTGAAAGTGTGCCTGTCTGTTTGTCTGCTATAGAAATTAATGGGGGACTATCTAGCGGGCTCCTAAGGGGTCTAACGGGGAATGCGTTTTATGAAGAATCTAATGGTTTGGTACAAAAGTGCTAAAGTGGCACCCCTGGTTGATAAAATTATGATAAAATTATGAATAATGCTTATTTTCCTTAATTTAAAGTTATTGAAATGGTGTGCCTGGCGGATAAACTAAGAACTGATGCTCATTTTTCTTAACAAACAACCATAGCTATTTTGCTCAACACACAACCATAACAAAAGCTACAAATGTGCTTAACAACCAACCATGATACAAGATAAAAATGTACCAAAGATTAGTAAAAGAAATCTGGAAAAAATAGCAAACCACCAAAACAAAAGATAGAAATGCATCAAAGATTAGTACAAGAAATCTGAGAAAATGAGGCAAATCCAGGCAATTAGTCTTAATAACACTCAAGAGGTACACATCCCCAGGGACAAAAAACATGTAATTCAATCATCATGGCATCAAAGAAACAATCTACTTTTGAAGACCCCAAAGCAGAGAAAGGCCAGGGCTGATGCCGCCAGACAGGCAGCAAAAAGACAGCAGGAGACCCCAGAACAAAGACAAAACACACAACAGCTTGATGCAGCCAAACAGACAGCACAAATGCAGCAGGAGACCCCACATCAAAGGCAAACCAGACAACAGCTCACTGCAGGTAGACATGCATCACAAATGACATGAAGAGGCACCAGGTCAACTTCAAACAAGACTCCAAAGTAAGGACCAGGCAAGCTTGGGTGATCTTTGTATTAATGCCCCGAAAGACACAACATTCAGTATACTGAGGTGTTCAGTGACAGTCTTATTAATTCCTAAGTTGTTTGTGTGTGACTATGCATTGGTTAAGTATGCAGAACTATTTAGCCAATTCTTATATCTCTTTGCTAACTGGTGGAAAAACTGTATAAAAGGTTTGGTTACTTATTAGCTTGGGCAATGCTGGGTGTATCTACAAGTAAACAAAAAAATACAAACAATATCCTAGTTAAATGGGACATTTTTCCTTTTACCAGATATATAAAACAGTGTTTGTCTATTATACTAAATACGTATAAATGTACTGAGGGAATTTTCAACTTATGTACAGGTAATGTTTATTCTGAATTTCAGATTTTGAGTGGTGAGTCTATGGTGTTTATACGCATTACATACAAAAGAGTATTTGATCAAATTTCTATAAATTTAAAACTGATTAACAGTATATGCATTTCTTCTTATGTGTGAGGTGGTAGGACCTATTGGCCTATGGAACAAATAAAAATTGTTTTTATTTTATATATTTTTTTATTCGTTATTGAATTTAGCTGAATAATTCAACTTTTTCAATATTTGCACAAAATTCATTTACATATACATACATCAAAAACATCAGATAAAATCAAAGTAAAAATGGAATAAAAGGAGACAAGATATGAACAGAAGCAAACATAAAACCTTTGGAAAGAGCCACAACCTTATACGAAACCTAGCTTTATTTTATATCTATTTGTGTGCCTCTACATAGATGTGTTCTTTACCAAAAATAATGGCACACCTAAACATAGGTTGGCCTTGTGAGAATCAAAAATTGAAGTGGTTCATTTTGGGGACCTCCCATTTTGTGTTTATGTATTGCTCAGTGCCAATGAATCCAAAATGCTGGGGAAATACTTTTAATGTCTGTGAGGCTGTATGACCATCAATTTGTGCTCTTCATTGGTTTTCTGTTGCCAAATGGGCCAGGTTTAAGGCTATTTGACTTTCTTTGAGACACTTCATACTTATGTTGCTTCCTGTGTCGAAAATATGTGATCATAAACCTGCATGGCTCTTGTGGTTTTTCGCTGCAAATCTCCTTATTGTCCCTGTGCAAGAAAAATACAGTTGTATGCAAATGTAAAAGATTGAAATTGGATTACAGTTAAATCGAAATGGAAATGAGAAACATGCATGATTTAAGAGAAGTAGGCATTGTATTCATCACACACGTTGGGTGTAGCTTAGAGAGACTCCATTTTGAATGTCTGTCAGACATTGTTGTCAGAACAGAGAAAATAAACTTGCCAAACTGAAGCAGAATTATACTCAAGGCTTGTTTTCTTCAGCCTTTGCACATTTTGTAACCTTGCTTACTCTTCCAGAAGTGTATCTATGAACTAACCGTAACTCTTCAAATGAATAGTAATATGAAAGTGTGAGCCTTAATTGAATTATGACTGCACACCTGTGTTGTCATCTCTTGAAGGTGGCCAGAGTGATCATTGAAGACCAGGCTTGCCTCTCTTCTCAGAGAGTTCCAGTGTACTAATTGGAAGGAGTGAAATCTTACCTTATATTTCCTTCACTGTATTAGTATATGTACTAAGAAATCTATATACATTGTTGTGCAAGGGGTGGGGTTAAGACAGCTTCAGGATTGTTTGGAGATAGTTTACTGTACATTTCTGTATTTATCCTGCCGCGCTGTTATTAAATATTTATTGAACTAACTTCACCCCAGATTTGAGTCTAGAGTTTGATTTCTGCTACATGCCTACATTTCGTTCCACTCAACTTGGAGTTCAATCAAAAAGGCTCTGGATTACCGTTCTCGGCTCCTCGCGCAGGACTGTAATTTTCATTTTAGTTTCAAGAATGACTTGAAACCTTGGTACTTCTCTGAGAACTCATTTACTTACTCCCTTTTTCTGCTATGTCAGTTTGCTTACCTTACCCAGGGTTTCTCTTCTAGCACCAAGATGCCAGCATTTGGGTGGCCCACTTTACAAATGGAATAAATACAAAAAATAAATAGTGCAGGAGTAGGTCATGTAATGCCTTTTCATGAAATGTAATTCCTTTGAATACCTTATTGTGCCTTGTTGGGGTGCATTCAGTGATGTTGGGCAATGACACACAATGTCAAGTTACATACCTAAAGCCTACAATTTGTAATCAACTGTATTTATTTTATATATATACAGTACCGAAGGGGTTTGAAACATGATAAAAGAAATACACAATAAACAAGCAATTCAGTAAAAGAAATAGTACAGGTAAACTTGAGACTGTAGTAGAAAACTTTTCAAAGCAGTACGAAAATCAGAGTACGAATCAATAGAATAAATAGAAAGAGGACAAACAGACAGAAAGAGCGAAAACGTGATTGCACACAAAACGAATGAGGAAAAGATCATAACAAATAGATTGAGAACAAAGAACGCAAGGGGGACAAGAAAAGAGACAAGGGATGCAAGATAGATCAGCACAAGGCCATGAAGAGATTTGAATACAATACAGAGAAAGTTGAATTGAGTCGTGAATGGAAAGATACCCATTCAAGATAAATTAAAGAGGTGGAAAAAGAATCACAAGGTGAAAGCAAATGAGAAGACAAATTGAAGCGTTGAAAATAGACTTTAAAGGAGCAAGGCAAGAAATAGGAAGACCAAAGACTAGTGTAGAACATTAGGACAACCTTGAAAAAAGGAGTGAAAATATCAAATGTTTAGTAGCCTTGAAAGTAAGAAAGCCCCCAACATTACGAATATATATACATGAAATTGACAGGAACGAGAAATAGCAATATGATGGGAAAAAGATAGATCAGTGTCAAGATGAGGACCAAGATTACGGGCAGTAAGGGAAACGGAAATAGAAGATGGAAAAACAAGACAAAAGAAGCTAGGGAAGGGGAAGGAATAGTAGAGGATGTAAAGAAAAGAACTTCAGGTTTTGAAGCATTAAGAACAAGAAAATGATCAGACATCCAAGTCTGAATAGCAGAAAGACAGGCCGAGAGATTTGTATAAATAGTAGGAGTTAATGAAGAAAAAGACAAGAACAGTTGGGTATCATCAGCATGGAAGCTGTGAGATAGCCTAAAGGAAAAAATAATAGATGCAGGAGGAGAAGTACAAAGAGAAAAGAGGAAAGGACCGAGAACAGAGCCGTGTGGAACACCAGGAGAAAGCAGAGAGGCATCAGAACAGGTTCCGGGCCACGAGACCGAGTGAGTACGATTAGATAGATAAGACTGAAACCAGGATAATACAGTGCAAGAGAAACCAAAAGAAGAAAAAGACTGAAGAAGTTATATATGATTCACTGTGTCAAAAGCGGCAGAAAGATCCAAGAGTATAAGAATAAAAGAGTGTTTAGAGAAATGAGAAATTAGTCAAAAACAGAAAAAAGAGAAGTTTCAATTGAGGGAAGAGGTCGGAATCCAGACTGGAAGTGAGGAAGAATAGAGATCAGCGTGATAAATGACGAAACCTGTGAGAGTAAACAAAACGTTCTAAGAGTTTAGAGAGATAAGAAAGAAGGGAAATAGGACAAAAGTTAGAAAGTAGAGATGGAGCTAAAGAAGGTTTTTCCAGGATGGGAAGTATGACATCGCGTTTAAAAGACAGAGGAAAAGTAGATGTGACAAGAGAGATATTAAAAAGATTAGTGAGGTAAGAGTTGCGAGAGAAGGATACATTTGTGGAATAAGAACGGAGAGTATAGGATCATTAGGTGAAGCAGTAGGGTGAGCCTGTGAAAGAAGCATGAACATATCAGAATTGTTAACAGTAGGAAATGAAGAAATAATCATGGAAGAAGAAGAAAGATGAGAAAGAAGAGAAGTAACAGCAATAGCTGCACACAGAGTATCTACTTTAGAAGTAAATTAAGTGGAGAAATAAAGTGCAGTTAAAGTTGACTGGAGAGAATGGTCAGGAGAGGGGGGAAAGATGAGAAAGGGTTTGGAAGGGACGTTGACGATGAGAAGATTGAGCTTGCAAGTGATTAGAGAAATAGAAGCACTTAGAAGAGAGAAGTGATTCATCATAGAGAGTGTGGTAAGAAGAAAAAATTACTTGATCAGCATCAGAACAAGACGTATGCCAACGCCTTTCAAGACAACAAAGGGGTCTTTGCATTGAGCAAAGTTGGAGAGTAAGCCAGGCTGAGGGGGCTTCCGGGAGGGAGGGAATGGGGAGCCAGGATATAGTTCATCAAGAGAGGAAGAGAGAGAGAAGTAGAGGCCTCGTCTATAGAAAGAGCAAGAAAAGCTGAATGAGAAGGGAGACACGAAATACAGGAAGATAAGAACAAGGGAACATTAAAAGCACAAAGATCGCAATGGAAATACAAGGAAGTAGGATCAGAGGAAGATGATGTAGTAGATGGGATGGGACAGAAAATAGAAAAGAAAAGCAGATGATGGCCAGAAGAGTAGACTGGATGAACAGAAACTAGAGAAGCAGATAAGGATGACATAAATATAAGATCCAGATAAGAGCCACAACATTCGATTTAGGAGCAGACAGAGCAGAGTGACACTCAGAATCAAGAATAGCCAAGAATGGAGTAGAAGCATGAGTAGAGGATAGGTGAAGATTAAAATCACCAATTAATATAAAAGAATTAGAGGAGGGTAAAACAGCACTAAGTAGTGCATCAATTTCCTCACTAAAAGTGGTAGGAGGACCAGAAGGATGATAGATTAAAAGAAATGTCACTGCAGAAGGCTTAGTGAAAGAAGAAAATGAATATTCAAAGGAGGGCAAGGTAGGCAGGGAACGAGAAGAGGGCTGAAAGATAGAAGATGACTGGTAAAGAATACCGAGGCCACCACCAAGGCCAGAAAAACGAAGCCTATGTATGAAGGCAATGACAGGCGTACAGAAAGAAGCAAGAATTGCAGTATTAAAAGAAGAGAGTCAGGTCTCCGCAATACACAAAAAATGTAAATAAGTGCAGGAGCATATCAAGAATTGAATGCGATTTGTTGGTGAGGGGCCTAGCGTTCCAGAGAGCAACATTAGTACAGAAGAAATGGCGAATAGAAAATGGATAAACAAGATTATTATAGTTACAGGAAGCCAGAGAGAGAGAGTGACTATCAGAAGTCCAGCTTGTAGAAATATGGCAAACCATATTAACCGGAATCTGAGTGACTCAAGTATTAGAGTAAACATGTAATGATGTCATCAGCACTAAGATGGAGTAGAGCAGAATACCGGCTAATACAAGAACCGGGCGTGCTATGAGCAAGGACGTCAGCCATGATGGACAGAAGTAACCTAAACAAATAGTATGCATTATAGTGCAAGATAGAAGAATAAGGATTTAGTAGTGAGTAAACAGCGTCCATCAGTGGACAGCAGCACCCAGACTTTGCCAGGGCTTTCTATCTGGCTGCCCACTGAAACCTTACAGATGCTTCAACAGCAGCCTTAAACGAGGCGATGTTACAATGCGGCCGGTGTTGCACTTTGCTAAATCACGTGACATAGTCACCCACGCACTCCCATGCAACCACACCTGTTGCAACCACAGCATTACAATCCTAACAAGTATTGCCAAGGCATGTTTACAATATTCTGTTGAGCTGTTATGACATTCTACTTGTAATGCTATGTTCATGCCCATTTGCAAAGTATAAACATGCCAAATGTTTGCCATTCTGAATTTGCCTAACTCTATCTAATATGCACTGGTGGAACGATAGATGGAATGCCCCCATGGAAGTATCCCGTGCCATTAGTTTAACCTAACATAGCCTAACTTTCAGCTAACCTTCCAGCCTCTCACACTAAACACATCCCACCACAATCACACTGAAACACTCCACACCAAACACCTTTCACTACCACCTGAAAGCACATGGCATGCATGCATCAAACGAAATGGGTCAAACATCAACATACACTTGATACTAAAAATACCTACTAAGGTATGTTGAAGCCCCTCTAATGAGAAAAAACATGGGTCAAATACCCTGTTCTATGGAATTTCTTCCACTCAGGAAGGTCTACAACCACTTTTTAGCTCACTGCACCCTTCACAGAGGAGAAATATCTATTTGCATATCAGTCTGGTCCCTCCCACAAGGGCAGTCCAGCCCTGAAATGCTAGTCAATTATCCTCTGTACAAGAGTACCATCAGCAACCTCAGACACATGTTTCGGCCTTGTTGGGCTGCCTCAGTGAGGTGCAACTGTGCCTCTCTAAGGCACAGTGAGCAAAGGGTCCACCTCTGGATTACCCTGGGTTACTTAGAGATGCCTGTGGGCCAGTGCCACCATTATTGAAGAAAGGGATGAGGCCATAGGCATCCAAGACCTTTTTTCTAAAGCCTGATGCTCCTGCTCATTTGCAGGAGCTTTAGGATTTAGGACGTAATGCTCCAGCTTCCCGCAGCCTCACCTTTTCAGCCACACTGGTGCTGCTGCCCCTCACCAGGCATCCTTTTAGCTGGTCGCTGCATCTCTTAGCTAAAGGGATGCCTGGCGAGGGGCAGAGCTCAATGCGACCTACTCCACCATCCAAGCCTGAATGGCAGCTAACCACCTGTGCCTAAATGGGAGAAGACTGAAATCCTCCTGGTAGGATCACTTTTGTTACTAAAAAATCTCAATGAACAATACTCAGCTTTCATCATCGACGACTTTGCAATCCAATTTCGGCATTTGTCAAGACACTGGGGGTCTACCTCGACACCACCCTATCTCTGTCACGTCAAGTAAACGCTATTGCCTACTCTGCCGCCTACGCAATGAAACTACTTAACGCCTCCAAACCTTTTCTGACCACAGAGAACTGCCTCACCATCGCACAGGCTGTCATTGGTTCAAAGCTGGACTACTGTAATGCCCTGTTCACTGGCACTTCTGAGAAAAACCTCACGAAGTTGCAAGTCATTAAAAACAATGCTCTGCGAGAGGCCCTCAGCATCCCCAGGATGGAACACATTTCGGATGCCAGGAGAGGGGTACACTGACTCCCAATTAGGAAACAAATTGTATTGAAAATATTGTCCAACACACACAAATGCCTTTCGAATATGCCCCCCTACCTTTCACTGAAAATCTCAAGAGCCCACTCTTTCAATTCAACTAGTACCTAAAGTCAACCGAACCAAAGCAGGGGGCTCAAGCTTCCCCTACATTGCAGCCAAACAGTGGAACACCTTGCCTGCCACCCTAAGAGCTGAACCATCCTACATGAACTTCTGCAAAACATTGAAAACTCTGCTATTGCAATAGCCTTCTCGCCAACACTGTAATGTTGATAACTGTACACCTGTTGTTTGTAACTTAGCTGTAACAGCGCCTCGATGCCTTTGAGCTGTTTGTGCGCTTTTATAACTGAAATAAATAAAAATAAATTAAGGTTGAAAACATGTGGTGCTGTCCCACCGTCAGGTATCCCTTTAATCAAAAGATGCAGAGATCAGCACCCTCTCAATTTCTGCAAAGGGCTGCCTGGCGGGGGTGGCTGTAGCTCATTAAGCTGGGGCTTGCCAAGGGGGCGTGTCCCAACGAGCCCGTGTCCCAACGAGCCCCCTAGCCCCGCCGCAGTTGGGCCTTGCCACCTTGATGAGCCCCCAACTCGTTTTCCCTTGCTACGTATGGCACTGACAATTAAGAATGTAAAGCATTTGATTGTTAGCAACTAAGAGGTATAAAAGTGATTACTGTTTTGCTGCATACCCCCATTTGGAGGTGTTCCTTTTTTGTTGCATTTTGACCATGTCTTGTGAGTCCGTCTGACATAGCCCACACCTAGTTCAGCAAACACCAGGCCTGCACCATTCCGTGGTGTGCGCACACGACTTTGCGGCATTAAAACATGTATGCGGGTGGCGGAATTCTCCATGATTTACTCTTTCTTTACACATGGCCTGTTGTAAAGCCGTAAATCACAGCGAACCAAAATGATACCTGAATTTTGCGTACTGCCCTCTGTCGTGTGGATGGTAATTGCAAGCAGAGCATGGCGGTTTTGTGCCAATCGCTCTTCCTGCAGACATTCACCTGTTTTAAAGGGGCGAGCAAGATAAGGTATCCAATGGCCGCCACCCCCACCTCTCGCCGCGGCGCGCATAGCTCCACTTCAAAACCTTCTAAGGTAAACGTGGAGAGGGCGCGCGCGGCGCCCTTCGCTACGCAACACGTTCACGGCAACTCTCGAGGTGCGCGTGACTCATCTCTGACTGGCCAGAGAGGCGGGAGGCAAGAGGAAGTGGAAATGAAGGCGGGGGTGCACTGCCAGGCACAAATGACAGGGGAAATAGGGGATTACAGATTCTGGACTCTGCCCTGCTTTACGTTTTCGTGGAGGACTTCGTTTCCCAACCGCGATGCGCAACGTGGTTTGGGAGACAGGTCCTCCACAAAAGGACGGGCTCAGAATGAGTGCTGGCATTTTAAAAAACAACCCCTTTCCGCGTGCTACTTTCACACAAATGTAATGTTCTTACGTGTGTACATTATATACCTTGCATCGTTGTTAAGGAACTATTAATAGCTTTACAGGGTGTACAAATAACTCTTGTCATTCAATTCTTGCAGCCTTGATCTTTTGTCACATGCAGAGCTCCACCCCCCGCACCCCCCTCCTGCCCTCCCATCATCTCCTCAAAGCAACACCGTGACCTTGGCAGTTTGCTATATTCCTCGTGCTGCGGTAGGGCGGGCTCTTGAGTCTATGTGATGGTATGCGCATACATGCTTCGATCTGCATCAGGGGCGGAACTAGGCCGAAATTTTGGGGAGAACTGCAGGGGAGGGAGGGGACATGGTGGGGAAGGGTTAGTTACAGTTGAAATGACGGGTGCGGGGGTCTTTTTTTTTGGTCCTGGTAAATGTACTTGTATGTGGCTCTCTTCCTGTTCTTCCCAAGGAATATTTGTGGGAACTAGTGTCAAATTATAAGCGATTGTGATATTGTGGCATTGTCAGTTGCTAGTTCATGGTGCATGTCCATGCTGTTCATGCTGCATTGTAACATAATCCCACGTGAAAAAAGAGTGGCGCCACAGTTGGAGTGTCTTGCGGGCCCTGAATATGCCCCGTGGCATAGTGTCACCTAACAGAGCATCGCTTATTCTAGAATCACGTAATATGGCAAAACAAGGCATAAAAGCTTGAGGACAAAAGCATGTTTGGCTTCAATATAAACAAATGCAACCAACTCTGATGTTTCAAAGTGAAAAATGTTGCACCGAGTTGTCATGTGTGGTCTGTTGGCATGTTATGGTAAAAGCAGCCACCCCAAAATCATGCTACCTCCCCCCTAGCCGACAACACCCCCCTAGCCGACAACACATCTTCACAAGCAACTTCAGCAGCGCTACAGAATGCAATATCCACCACCTGAAGACATGTATCTGCACTAAATGCGCCTAAGCACCGCACTGAGCCCCCACAGATGCACCAACACAACTTCTCCACACTCCTTAAACACCTCTCTGGCAGACGCCACTTACAACCACGCAAACGATTTATGATATGATATGATATGGCATTTATAACGCGCCTATACACAAGTGTTTCAAGGCTCGAGGCAAGGCAGGGGAACAAAGGGAGGACGGACATCGATCCTACTAGGCCAGGTGACATTCAGATCGTGCAAGTGCGTGGGAAGGGGGCAGGGACAGTATAGTACATGGCAAAGATGATAACAAAAAGTAAGTAGCTGCCAGCATGTGGGAAGTGCATGGATAAGTGCAGACAACAGGTGTCACAGGCTGGGAGGGGGACTGTAGGGATACAGAAACAGTCCCCAAGTGCGGGGGTTGCCAGGAGGGTAGTGCAGTTGTGAGACGCTGGCGTGGGCCCACATTCATCCCTGCTCCAGACAGCTCATCGCATATCTGAAAGTTACACACCACAGAGAGCCCTAGCTGTAGAGTTCTGCACACATGAACAGTGCAACAAAGCAACCGTGTACTGCTCCCCCTGCTCCTACATTAGTCCCCTTGGCCTTGCAGACCCTGAAGTGTCAAGAAACTGCAAATGGCCGAAGGTGTGCTATGCAAGACCCAGTAAAACAGCATGCCAGGACAAAGCAAAGAATTGCACTCATTCTTCTGTGGGGCACCACTATGTACAGTCCAAGCAACTTCAGTGACTCGCAGCAACAAGGGAGGAAATTAATGTCAGACTGCTATACAACAATCGCTGGTGCACTGACTGGCTGGTGAGAATATACTTTTGCCTGTCAAATCCAGTGATGTGGGACTGAGGGATGGCCGGTGCAGCAATAACGCAATTCTGGAATACATGTGGCTTTAACCACCCATTTAATAGTAATAATGGAGGTATCATTTGTTTATCAGATTATCAGATCATCAATTTACAGGAGGTTTGGTTAAGGCAGTGTCCCTCCATGGAATGCTATTCTACGTTTTTGCATCCAGCCCATAAGAGCCATAGTAGGCGCCCACATGATGGCCTAATTACAGCAATTAGAAATAACATTGGTGCTGTATGTAGGAGTTGTCAAGTCAAACATTTTGGCCTCTTGGTGGTTGGACTGATATAGAACTCTGATTTGTTCTTTTTACTAAAAAATACATCTTAATTGGGAGGGAAAAAGAACGCAGACCCTTTGGACTCCCTGACTCAGGTATTAACTATGTGGTATAGTGATTATGATTCTGAATATGTCATCACAGGGATGAAGTTAAGATTGGATAAGCAGGAGCTAAAAGCAGCTCTTGGATATCCAACATTAACCATTAACAGGAGCTACAACGACGAGACGAGCTAGTACATAGTGCTCCACAAATCTAACTTCCACATAAGATACACTAATTTAATAGTGTCTGTTATCTATGTTCCCTTATGCTTTATATATCATACAGATGTGTCCTAATGTTTCTTTATAGATTGTCCCAAATGCATAGAGTAAAACAGGTTTGTTTGTTTGGCATCAGTTGGCCTGGGGAGCCAAACATAGCTCCTAGTAGCCGTTGTTGACAAGATAACCAGGCTCTTCTAGGCTACAAGCAGGAGCTAAACAGCTCCCAGATCCCCTGAATTCCGAACCCTGTATCGTCGGAGGGGATTCAAATTGTTAATATTAGAAGCACATGCAACTATTAACTTCCCCAACTAGTTCTAGTAAAAATAAGTCATCAGGTATGAACCATGAATATTCGTGGAGTAATGTTATGATCAATTGGGGATGAAGCTGTTTAAATGGGGAAATATTACTTATTTCAACGTTGCACTCCACCTGGAATTGTGCATGTACTTCCGTCTTCTTTGATTGCATCGTTGTGCCACAATTAGGTTTTGATATTTGTTCTAATTTTGGTGTGAAGGCCTGAGTCTCAGTGATCACACTGCATTAACTTGTACCTTGATTGGCGGGAAAAAATGTATGCTGCCAGAATGCTTTGGTTCAGTTGTGACAAATAAGGCAGACAATTGCCTACTTTGGTTACAGGGTTTAACTAGGAAAAGTAACCGTAATCTGCTGACTTGATATAATATGCTATCTGATACCAAAAGAGGTCACGTTGTTTGGGTATCTTCATTTTCTGACTGTTTTCACTAATTAGTGGTGGATTCCACAGCAAAGGGTATTAGGTTTTGATATTGCTATTCATGAAAAAAAATGGGCCTTGCGTTGAAATCTATGATTCTTGTCCATATGAAAGGGGCCAGATACTGTCCAGTAGCAAAAACAGCTGATGCAAGAATTGGTAAAAGGGTCACAAATATCAGATTCTGCATAACAATTGAAAATGAATGCTCAAGGTTGTCTTATCGAGGCAAACCCATTGCTTTTGTAAAGTAGTTAACGATTGGAGATGTCAGTTTCCATTAGCTTTCTGCTCCAACAAATAAAAGAGTCTGTAACCAACCGAAGTCCATTAAAGCCCCGTGGAAATTGGACTTTGATCTAGATGATATTTTAGATCGTACTATAAAGGGGAAGCAATCCCATGCTGCAGGTCTGGATGAGCTGTCCTGAGCTGCGGACAGCCATTCTATGCACCCTATTTACACATATTTCATCTGAAGGAGCTATTCCACTTTATTGTACACCCTATCTACAAACATTTCATCTGATGGAGCTAATCCAGTTTCTTTGAAATTGTCACATTTCATTCAAAAATGGCAATAGATTTTAACTGTCAAATTACCGTCCAATCGCCTTGCTTGATGTGAGTTGTAAGATTTTCCCTTTAATTAACAACTGTGTGGATAATTGAAACAAATCTCTTAGACCTAAGACAGTCAGGGCTCCATGTGGCACTATGAATTTAGTTGCAAGGCGATCTGTTATACCAAATGCAGCAGAAGCATTGTCAAAGGAATAGACCATTCTATGCTGCCTCGATCGACCTCTCCTATGCTCTTGACAAAGTCAACAGAGATAAAGTCTGGTGGAAGCTGATGGATTGGTGTTTTCCATCTTATTTGTTTGATGGTGTTCTGGCTCCAGCCCTCTTTAATTTGTTGATCTCAGACTTTGGTTCCATTTCTGATAAAATAAGCACTTTTCCTCCATTATTGGGCTCAATAACCGTTCAATGGTTGACTTATGCCAAAGATTGGATAATTTTGTGTCTTTCTCGTTTAAGCTTCCAACTCAGTCTATGTGCCATGGTGACTTACATGATCCGCAACGATCTACAATAAATAGTAAAACATCTAAGATCATTATGTTCTCGAGAGACAAGCAAAGAGCTCAATTTAACTGGTACTTATAGTAAAGATGGAGGTGGTTAAGCAATTGGTTTACTCTGCCTTTTTCATCTACAGGAGTCCTCAACGGAGCTTAGACATGGCAAGATTAAAATCTTCTCGTGTTATGTTCACTGCAAAGATTTAAAAAAACTATGTTAATTACAGGCATTTCTCAATACTACCAATAGTTAATTATTATAAAGCCATGCTGGTTCCATCCTTATTATATGGTTGTGAAATTGGGATTGTGGCTGAAATTGGAAGGTTTAAGTTGGAAAACAGAGTTTTGTTTACCTAAATGTGTTCCGATGGCTGTTTTGAGATTTGACATTGGGCTATTGCCATTACAAGCTATGATTTTATGGAAACACATCTCATTTTATAGAAAGACTTTGGCTTCGTCAGATAACTCAATGCTCAGAGATATCAAACCATTTGTTGCTAATAATAAGTCAATGGTGTTGAACTCATGGGTACATAAGTGTGAAGTGGCATTGAATGATCTGACTGTAACCTCCAATTCTCTGTTATTAACCCTGTTCACTATCAAAGAGGCCATCTCGGAAAACTATGACTGGTGTAACACTAAAGGCTCCTTAAATGCCTATGCCCTTTTTTATCACGTTTGCAGGGAGGAAAAAAGGATATAATATGATTAATGATTATCTACAAAAGTTATGACTACGATTTGGAGGAATACTTTCTTACAAATTAGACATCACCTCCTAGAAACCCAGGAAGAAAGTGGTGCAAGGCTAAAACTTCCACGATAAAGATATTGATCTTGAGTTAGAACATAACATAGAAATAGATTCAGCACCAAGGAAATTGTATTTCTCCAATGACTTCTGTAGTAACATGGACGTGGGGTCCGACAACGATGACAGGCATAGCTGCGACGAGAGGGGGGGAACACAGCAAACTCTCTCTCATGAGGACAGGTGAAGGGACACCATGCAAGTGCAGGTCTTACGGACAAAGGGAGGGAGGGACCGATCTGGAAGAGCGAACACATCAAGCAACCGACAGGTGCACCACACAGAGCCCATACATTAACAGACTAAGAGATCTTCCAGGACACAGAAGGGAGGAGACAGCACTAGCGCATTCCAGAGGGCGACTGTCTAGAACACATGACTAAAGCAAGCGAGTACCCACACTAGAGCCAGTGGTCATTTGCACAGACATCGAGGACAAGAGGGGACCTATTTAGACCAGACAGTATAGATGGATGCTGTAAGAGAGAGCAGCCTACTCACAGATGCCCCTGTTGGAGAGGCAGGGAGGAGACCTCAGTATGTGCCATGGAAACACACTGACAAGGAAAATGTTAGTGCAGGTTACCCTCGCTGAGTGCGGGAGCTGGGCAATTGATTTATGAAATGGAGAAACTGACTGCGGGACATAGGCTAGCAGTGGGCAAAGTCAAAGGATTGTAGGTTTCAATTTTGGGTGACTCAACTGATGACATATGGAAGAGGGAGGGGTTCCCAGGGGTGACGATACAAAACACAGCACATGACGGATCGCAATTTGCAAATTGCAGGGCAACAGTGTGGCAAGCCTTACGGACACAATACCCAGACATTTCAGACATCTTTCGATAAAAGAAATTGAATACATCAATTATTCAGATGATCGCACTCCTCTTTTTTACATCATGCCTAAAATGCATAAAGATATTGAAAACCCCCCTGGACGTCCAATTGTTTCAGGGTGTGGTTCGATCCCCGATCCTTTATCGAAGTATATCGATTTTTTCATCAAACATTTGGCCATGTTAACACCCACCTTCCTTCTTGATTTTAGAGATGTGATTAATTTGGTAGAAAATGTGAACTTTGACTCCAATATACAAATATTGGTTACACTTGATATTGAGGCTCTCTATACTAACATACCTCAAGAGAGAGCAGTTCAGAGTCTACAAATTATGCTTAATAGACGACCACTCTTCGAACTGAATTATTTAGAAAGATAACGGAAAGGAATACCACACTTCGATTTGAGAGCCAACATCCCTCTAGTCTACTCTGGAACTTACCATTTGGCATGTTTTTACGGCTATGCCGGAATTGTTCTGATATTGACAATTTTATCAAACATGCTACCATTTAGAAAACGGATTATTAGAACGTGGCTACCCTAAAAAACTTATCAAACATTCCAGAAAGAGAGCCCGATATGCAAATCGAGATCTGTTACTGTTACCAAAAAACAATATTACCAAAAAAGAACAATTGGTTTGTGTCTCGACTTACTGCCAATATAGTAATGCCATCAAAGGCATTATCTTGAGAAATTGGTGCATTCTCAAGGTATCGGGCACGACCATGCCCAAACCTCTATTTGCTTTTAAGAAAGGCAAAAATGTAAAACAAAAAATGACCCGTGCCAGTAGAACTTCGGTGAATAAAATTGTTATTCGAGACACCAATTTCAACCCAGTGATGGGGCACTACCCATGCACTTCATGCACTGCTTGTAAGTTCTCCAAAAAAACGACTTCCTTCTTAATGCAAAATAAAACCTGGGACCTACGTACTTTTACAACGTGCAAAAGTAAAAACGTAATTTATGCGATTTTATGTCCTTGCAAAATGATGTACATTGGAAAGACTACGAGGGAAGTAAGCACCCGTATTAACGAGCATCGCTCAAAAATCAACACTCAGAATCTGAATTCATGCCCCCATGGTTATTCATTTTGTAGAGATGGGCCACACTGCAGAACAAATTGAGTGGTTCTGCATAGAAAAAGTTACGGCTTCTAATATGGTCCAAATGACGAAAAAATTGTCTTATAAAGAACAATTATGGATTTCCATTTTGAAAACATTAACTAATGGTCTTAATACATTAGAACCAGGGCATACATATTTTTAAAGTGCCTTCATCACTGGTCGGCAAAAATGTCAACATTTTGTTCTTCACCTCCCATTGGGCTATTGCTGTTGCCTATGTTCACTACAGCTAACCGTAGAAAGATTCTGTCTCTTTACAAACAGGGACTTTGTTTCCTGATTATATCGATTAGTACTGGGTACCAGACTGCCCCGGTGTGCATGGGTCTTAATGCGCAGCCGCACGATTGTGCTGAGCAGTTGCACACCATCGAGTGAATGCCGGTATGAAGTTGATAGTCCCTTTTCTAGCTTGATGGACAAGAAATAGTCACATGATTGGTCTTTCGTGTCATATGTCTTTCCATCGCGGTCATCTGACAACATTGGTCCACTATTTAACATGGCGCGGATATGGCTTCCATGTCGCCCGAGCTTCCCTGATGTCCAGTAGATTCAGGTTTTCCCGCGAGCGGCTGTACCCGAGCAGGACGGCCCCTTCTGGAATAGTGAGTGGGTTTCCTTATGACACACTGATTGACCTCTTAGAACGCGGCACCTCCTCATTGATGAGCCGTCTTTAGTATTTTCTCATTTGTGAGCCGCCTTCAGTACAATATGTTGTTACTCCATTTATGTATAATCTGGCTTCTGTGCCTTTAATTATTTCTTGGCCGCCACTGCGAAGGAATTAATTGTATTACCATGATGGGCATTTTCTCCGTGATCCATTACTTTCACTTTGGGCCCATTTGTTCTGCCTGACCTATATTTATCACTGCCATTGGTGTGATTTGGGATTGTCTGAATAGACCATATTTGTGAACTCTCTCTCTCTCTTTTATTATATAGAGAACGTGAGAGCTGTGGTGGTTTTTTGACTCCTCTAAAACCATCGCGCTAATGAATAGAATCATTGGAGGACTGACATCTTCCTTCAAAAATTCTCTCTATTCTGCAACTAATCAGACATTGCAGGGTAAGACTGATTGGGTTACTTGGGTAGTTTAGTACAAACCAGTACCTATATGTGGTAGAGATCAAAATACTTAATCAAATAGTTTTGGGGTTCCTAATGATGTATTCACTTGTTACAGATTGGACAATTACCATAATTTGGCTGACAGCTACGCAGCTCAGATTTCTCGGGACACCACATATTGGTGCAGCAGTTTTTCCTGTTATTTATATCAGGAACTTCCAGCTGTTTTTCTTCGCTTTGAAGGTCAGTGACTTAATCAGGCCCACTGTTTGTTCATTTTATGTAGTATATTATCTAAACACGGACCATTTCTTCTTGGTTCCAAGACATAAGATGTGTCTTCCACCCAATCCACGGGACCATGATGTGTTTGCACTTTAGACTGAATAGGCTTTCACGCCGACCATGACTTGTGGGTTCTCTCTAGCACTATGGGGCATCAATTATAATGGTAGCACTTTTTAGCATGCAAAGGCCCCCTTTGGAGTTACGGCACAAGGGTGGGTGCAGGCTGTCTTTCTTGTTTTAAATTATCTGCAGTAAATATCTTTATTTTTTGACAATTGGGGGTTCTCCCCACTTGGTTACTCTAAGACGGGGTCTCATGTATGTATGTCTCCCTGTCTTTTCAGAGTGTAATTGCTTATCTCCTGATGAAGACATAACTCAATTAAAGTTTAATACGTCGAAACCGGTTGAGAAACCAGAGATGAGGTCGATTTTGGACTCCGATGTGACCCATCCCAACCCATGACCACTTGTGCAATTTGTTGTGGTCTCTTATATATTGATTATATACTTTTCTTTTTAAGGAAGACAATAAGTAATTGATTGTTATGACTTTTTTAGGATAAAGTTTTTAGCTTATGTATGAATGGCTAATGGACGCATGTGTATGAATGATATGAATTGTATGTAAAATGATGTGTTCTTAAATCTTTTCCTGCAATGTGAAATTGTTATGAGTGCTATGATTAAATCATGATTAAAATTCTGATATTTAAATAATGAATCAGGTCTAATAAAATTCCTGATTCCTTTTTTCAAAATTGTATCCTCTGGATCCTTTTTTCCGAGATTAGTAGACATCGGGCAATTACATCACGCAAAATGCGTGACAAGGAATATCCTGTTCAATACATTCAGGAGATTCAAGAGCTTTGGCTCCTTGAAACTCGAGAGCCGTGGGACAAAACAATAGCAATATTTTATTATATCTTAGTGCAAGGACTACCAGACCCGGTACAGAAGAGTTTAAAGAAATTGGTAGGAATGGAGGCAAAGGGATGGCCAGAGATGCAGCTCACAATAGTACATCATTGTAGGTTGTGGCAGGAGAAAGTCAAGCAGAAAGCAGTAGAGAGGAAGGCAGACGAGGCTAAGTTTTACCGCCTTACTACGAGGTCCCTTTGCGGGTTGGGGAATTTAACGCCTGCTTTTTGCAGGCGTTAAAAACCAACCCGCAAAGGGACCAGGGAGCTAATTACGGTACCGCAATTTGCGGTGCCGTAATTAGCACCTTCCCCATTCCCATTATGCCCTATGGGGCAAAAATGGGAATGGGGAAGGGCAATGGGGGAAAGGGGAATGACCGCCCCACCAACCTTGGAATAGGGCGGTAATTACCCTTTCCACCAAGGCGGTGCCGGTATTTTACCGGCATGGACCAAGGTGCTAATAGCACCTTGGTCCACCGCCATCCGTGTAATGAGGCCCATTGTCCAAATATGCCATGGAAGGGGCGGTCATAACTAGCCCCACCCTGTAGACACAAGCGCCAGCACCACAGCAACAGTTTGAACAACCACAACTGTAAGCCCCACCCATGGGAGGAGAATACATGGGACAGGGCGGGTTCCGCCCAGGGTTCACAGGAAGGGACTGTTTCCAGCGGGCCGTGGCTTTCAGCCACAAACTCACAACCTGGGAGGATTCCGAGGGTACGGACAACAGATGCAGCAAGAACCCAGAGACTTCCAGGGGGGTTTCCCGGGCCAAGGGAGGGAGCCACCCCAGTGCTGGGCCTGCGGGCAGCTAGGACACATCTCAAGACCATGCAGATTTAGAGAAACACAACAGAACTTGGGAAATCAGGAACAGCAGAAATATCAGGGGGGACAATACGATTATCATACCCAAGGTCAGCAACAACAAGGGCAGGTACAGAACAACGGTACCAGTGAGATGTATGGGAGGGGTGACAATGGTGGGAAACAACCCTTTCACCGGGAACAGATTATCCTTGTATCCACAATAGGAAAGCCCACAGACTAACTTGTTGTGTCCCATCCTGTCGGTCACACCCAATCCTGTGGAGGAACCTTGCATAGGGGTGGCAATAGGTGACAAAACATTTTACTTTCTTGTTGACACTGGTGCGTATAGGTCATGTATTCGGGAAGGGACATTTGCGTTGTCAGGCAATGCCATGGACACACACTGATTCAGTGGGGCTCGAGAAGTGGTTCCTTTCACTGATAACATCTCACTATCTATGGAAGATCACAACCTATCTTTACCTTTGCTCTACTCTCGACAGGCACCTGTAAACATTTTGGGACGTGGACTCATGAGCAGACTAAACATGACCATTTAATCACACACAATGGCATAGTGTGCTCTACACCAGGCATACACATGTTGAATGTAAAACAGATTGTGGAAGCATATTGCGGCAGCACGGGGTAGAGGCAAGTGCCATTGGACCCAGAGATGTTCAAGTATGGGAGAGACGTTGCCATTGAATGGATGCCAGGCATCGCAGGGAAGGTATGGAGGGTGCCAGGCAAATACATATTCAGACCAGAGACACCACTCGATGAGCAAGAGGCAACAATAGTGCTCATAGACATTTAGGCCGTTTTGGCTAGAGGGGACTGGATTGCAGTGCACGCCACAGATGACAAAGGGAAGGCATGGAGAGCAATAATTGCAGTGGCAGAAGGATGCAGATTAACAACAGTGACAGATGAGGAGCTCTTTGAGGAAGAGATATTGGAGGTGGAGATGGGGTTTGAAATGTGTGTACGGTTCTGGTTACAGATCCATTACAGAGAAGTACAACAGAGAATGGCAATGGCGCTGGAGGCGCCGCCCACATTCTGGGAAGAGGACATAGCCATGGTACCCGAGTTCCTATGATGTGGGGTGCATAAAAAGCATAGGGGGAGTGAAGATAAAATTAAAACCAGGAGCAATTTTGCCAAGATTAAAACAAGGGCCCTCATTACAACACCGTCGCTAAACCATGGCGCTATTAGCACCATGGTTGGTGCCGGTGTTGTAACGGGTCCGCCATGGTTCAATGGGGAATTACCACCCCATTCCAAGGTTGGTGGGGCGGTAATTCCCCATTGAACCATGGCCCTTCTCCATTCCCATTTTCGTCCCATAGGGCTCTATGGGAATGGGGAAGGCGCTAAGTACGGTACCGCAAATTGCGGTACCGTACTTAGCACCAAGGTCCCTTTGCGGGTCCCTACTTTAACGGCTGGTGTAGACCAGCCGTTAAGGTCGGGTCCCGCAAAGGGACCTCATAGTAAGGCGCTAAGTGTTTAACGGCGCCGCAGCCTTTTACGGCGCCGTTAAACACTTAGCGCCAGGGTCGTAATGAGGTCCAATATCCCCTAACCAAGGAAGCAGAAGAGGGCATCTATGAGACAATTAACACCTTCATTGAAAGAGGCATTCTGGTACCATCAGAGTCTCCATGCAACACAGCAGTGTACCCAGTGCGCAAGGCGAACGTGGGGTCATGGCTTTTCATTCAGGATTTACGCCCTCTTAACTACATTGTAGAGGCAGAGTATCCCGTATCAGCAAACACAGCAACAATTCTGTGTGGCATTCCAGTGGAAGCCACCTGTTTCACGGTCATTGATCTAAAAAAATGCGTTCTTCTCAGTGCCACTAGACCCAGACTTGACCAGCTTTATGTATCTCAACCAAAAAGGAAAACACACTAGGCTGCCACAGCGGTACTGCAAGTCACCATCCATCTTTAACAGAGTAATCCAGATGAATTTGGGCAACATAGAGACAGTGAGCACAGTCCTACAATACATAAATGACATCCTGATTTGCAGCAAGACAGAAGAGGAATGCAGGACAGACTCAGTACACATGCTGACAGTGATAGCTGACAAGGGATATAAGGTGGACAAAGCCAAACTCCAGTACTGTCAAAAGGAGGTACTGTACATTGGGCAACTGATATCCAAAGACGGTAGGCATATTGCCCCAAAGAGAGCCCAGACAATAAACAAGACACCACAACCCAAGACAGTGAGGGAAATGCAACACTTCCTGGGGTTGTGTAACTATTGTAGAGCTTGGGGTTTTGACTACAGCACATACCCAGACCACCCCTGACTGCCCTGAAAGAGGCTCAGAGGGGAACAAAGACACTGGCCTGGACCACAGAGATGACTGAAGAATTCTAGGAACTGAAAGAAGCAATATGCACAGCTTCAGTGTTAGGGACCCCAGACTACAAAAGGGAGTTTTTCTTGTTTTCACACACCAATGGTGTAGTGAGGAGGGCAGTTCTGACACAACAAACAAGCATGGGCCATAAGCCAATCGCTTACTACAGCGGACAGCTTGACCCAGTGATGAGAGGATATTACTCGTGCGAACAATCATTGGCTGCTGCAGCAGTCACAGTGGAGTGGGCCTGAACATTGACAATGGGGTGCACCACCACCCTTTACGTGGAACACGCCCTGTTCGCCATACTGAACAAACCAAAGATCAAATTGACCACACAGAGTGCATCAGGTTATGAGATCACACTAGCCAAGCCAGAGTTGAGGATAGTGAGATACAAGACTGTAAACCCTGCACTATTCATGGCAGATGTCTACCAACCAGGGGATTGGGATCATGAATGCACCAATAACATGGAGCAATTCAATAAAACACGCAAGGTGGAGGAAGATGCACTTGAGGGGGGAGACGTACTTTACATTGACAGGTCTTCAACTATTGATCAGACTGAATGGAGTTAGGAGAACTGGGGCTGCTGTAGTAAGACTGAAGGTGGACTGGATGAGTGAGGTAGTTGTGAGTGCAAGACTACCGCCCGATTACTCAGCACAAGCAGCAGAACTAGTGGCTCTCATATTGGCCCAAGAACACAGCATACGGAAAAGTGTGACAATCTATTCTGATAGTGGTTATGTCACATCAACAGTACATTCAGGATTGGCGCTGGCTCAGGAGAGGGTACAGCAGAGCTGATGGGACCCCAGTACAGCATGCACTACTGCTAGGCGCATTGATTGAGGTAATCACATACCCGCATGAGCTAGCGTTGGTGAATTGCCAGGAACACACCAAAGGGGAATATGCCATCTCCCGGGGAAATGAAGCAGCTGATTATGAGGCAAAATGTGCAACATACTTTGGAGAATTGTGGGAACTGAAGGAGAGGCCCAAGAATCCTGGAGGGTTGAGAAACATGGTGATGAGAGAGGGGTACAATTATCTACCAGAAACTCAAATTATGGAATTGCAGGGAGCAGCACCCAAAGAGAAAAGCGAACTCTGGGTGAAAAGAGGGTGCTCGATGTCTGTAACGCTCACCTGACTCCCAAGGAGGCGCTGGCCTGGTTCGCGCTGCTGTGACCTCTTCTAAGGTGATGCGCAGGGTTCGGAAGACGGACTAGACCGGGCCCCCAAATCTGGCCTGTCTGGCTCACAGAAGTATCCTTCTGTAGGCAAAAATAGGGGATTAACTGTCTGCGGGGTAATGCAATCGGCCTCCCACTTCCCCCTCTCACCCTCCTCGAAACCCTTCTGTGATTCCTCGTAGCGTCTCACCTTAGGGTCTGGAAGGACGAGCTCTCCATCCTGCTGCTGATGCAGGGGCGCGTTGGTATCCAGTTACTTCACTAGATTTTCGGATTGGTGAGAACCAAACTTGCTTGGCTTCCAGGTAAGTTTTTTGATAAGAGGTTCCCCTTGTGTCCATGCATTAATGTACTAATGCTAGTGTCTTTTTCCCCATAGGGGCCGGGGTACGGAATGCCGGGGAACAGGCACCGACCCGAGATGAGAGGTGAAATCCTTGTAGAAATCAGGTAAGTCTTTAATGAGCGTTTTTTGGTAATGTCTTTTCATTCGCTCATTAACGCTGATGTCTCTTTTTCTCCTTAGGGGCCGGGGTCCGGAAATGCCAGGATGCGGCGCGGACCCGAAATGGAGAGGGAATGAATCAGCAGGTAAGTCTTAACATGGAGATTTAGCTTTCCTTATTCCCTTCTCTCTCTCACCTTTTGTTCTGGTCTTTTTCTCCCTAGGCGCTGGGGCGTGACTGCGAATCCGGATGATTGCTGCTGAACATGGAGGCGCCCTGTAAAGGTGAGTGGAATGCGGCGCTGCAGAGATCGACGCGATGAGCTTTTAAATAAAGTCTTCCTTTTCAGGATTGTCGGCGAGATGTCTCCGGGATGCGGTTTTAGCAGGTAAGGACTTTTCCTTCTTCTGTTCTCTTCTTCTCTTCCTTTGCAGGTGATTCAGGATGCTGGCAGGCGTTGCAGAAGTCAGGATGCAGGAGCAGACACGGTGAGCGTCCAGCTGCTAGATGCAGAACAACGCGAAGCACGTGTGGCTGTTCGGGTGGGGTTTAAATAGCCTTGGAAGAAGTTCCAGGTATGTATCCTTCCTCCAATCAGGTATGTATCCTTCCCCGACCACACCCGGATGGTAAATTAGTCCCACAGGTAAAGTAGTTCCTTTCAGGCCTCAAGGAGGCCGGGATCCTGCAGCATGGTCTGCATCAGGTAAGTGCACCCAAGCACTCCCATAATGAGCCTGGCGCCTATGGCGCCAGGACTGATGTCTTTTATGAGCCTGGCGCCATAGGCGCCAGGACACTGTCCAAAGGGCCCCTATATGGGGTTGCTGGGTCCTTCCTTGGGGACTGGATGTCCGCTTTTGGGGACGCAGGGCTTGAACCGGCTCCCCGGGAGCGGGCATCATGACAATGTCCCCCACCAACGCCATATGGTGACAGAACAAAACACGGGAAAGTGGCCATGCCACTTGCACTGTTGAAAACAGCATTGGCACAGTTGCATTATCCAACACACACAGGGAAAGAGGCTACTGCTAGACATATTGGAGAAGCATGGTTTTGTCCAAATTTGAATGAGCATATGGCACACCCTAAGAGTTGTGAGAGAAGCCATACCAAGACCCGAAGGCCCATTTCTGCACCTCCATGTTGATTACGTGGACATGATCCAAGTATGCCAAGAATACCGATATATGATAGTGGTTGTTGGCCCATTCTCAAGTGGATAGAGGCTGGGCCCTGTTCACATGATGATATCCCCCGAGCAACCAAATTCTTTGTCAGGGAATTATTACTAAAATGGGGCATCTATGAGGTCTTGCGGTATTACAATGGCCCTCACTTCGCCAATTAAACACATCACACCCCTGCTAGGGATAAAACACAAATTTGCATGTGCCTACTACCCACAAGCAACCAACTTCCACTGCTCCCCTGCTTGACAAATACACAGAAAGGTACCCACTGTGTCAACCATACAGCCGAGGACCAGCACTGACACTGCCTAGAGTGGATGAGGAGTCACCAGACATTGTCAGGGACACTTCAATCGGCATCCTCGACTAAAGCGAAGAGAAGACATGCTCCAAGTCGTTCGAGACACCATGACATAGTAGCGTTAGACATGAAGCACACATGCCATCCGCAGATCGGGATACAATCACACACCCGGCTACATGAAGAAGACATCCGTACAGTTCTATAAGTTAGAGGACAGAAACATATACATACCGTCTCCACGTTTATTATTTCGTCATTAGCTTTCTGCAGCAACATTGAAACCGCAAGGAAGCAAGAGATCCTGTATAGGCTTGCAGAAACTTAGATGCAACTAATCCTATGAAACTGCAGGAGCACCCGAGGGACCTGACATGACCATAACACACTAACCTATGGACACTATGACAGTATGAAGCAGTAGAAGCCATGCCATGGCTTAGGAAATTACAGTAGGCCACAACTGTCTCAGTAAAAGCTTACAGAGCTGAAATTCAGAGCGAACCGGAGAAAGTAACCATGCAGGATTTGCCCGCCCGCCAAGGCCAACAAGTCAAGCAGCAGAGTGCAGATATATGGCCTCTGGAAACGTGACTAGCCGAGCTGATGATGAACCGAGACTAGCAGCTGGGAAACAGAGCAGCCCCGGGAGCCAGACAATGGCTCGCAACAAAGTTGATACAACAAGAACCTCAATGTTGCACAGTGAGAACGAGCAATCTAATAGTCTATGGTGGTCACACACACAGTTATATGCAGACACATAGTTGCTCTTATTACCTTGAACAGGTACATCTGCGCTCAGAACCGACCTGGGTCCCAGGCCTGGGGGCAGCAGCTCTACCCAATCCCAGTTCAGACCACTAGGGGTCGGTAGCCATGGACACAGACCAATCATTAGGGGCCACATCATGAGTCTGGTGGTAACCCTGGTAGCACAATTACCGCAGCATTTAAGGGTCCGCCAGATCATGGGCTTGGTGGATTTGCCCCCAGCCCTAAACTGGGGGCAAATCTGTGGCAAATTTGCTGATTTTCAACGCTATTACCGCCAGCGGGAAATCTGCCGGCGGTAATAGCATGAAAATTCCCCATTGAGGAATTCCTGAATTGGCCCAGTGGGGACTGGGAACCAACCGTTCCACCAAACCCGTGATCCGGTGCTAATAGCGCCGGGTGGTTTGGCAGTAGCGCTAATAGCCCCAGCGGTAATAGCGCCGGGGCTACTGCCCAACTTGTGATGAGGCCCTAGGTTTACATACTGCAACACTGTAGACATAGCGCTTTTCAGGGAGGGTCCAGGCCTAACACCTGACATGGAAGGGCCAGTTAACAAACTGATATAGGGAGTTGTATAGGGGAACTACCACTTAACATCCAATCACAGGATGTGATAGGTTTGCTGGAAAGGGGCCCAGTTTGTGACATCATTGTGACGTGGATTTGCCTAAAAACTGGCCTGCGCGCCAGAGATTGTTGAGACGTTACTGGAGCTTTATCCTTGTACTGATCCCTGTTGGTTTTGGCTGCAATAAAACCATGGTTGAACTTGCTATCTGCCTGGAGCTGCGTTCCTTTTGGGAAGGGAAGGAGTTAGGCCTTCCATGAGTTCTGGGTCCGCGAACTCCTAGCACCACTCGACCTGCCTAACAATTGTAAACTAACAATTTATTTTTCATATCTCTTTTATAGATACATTGATGAGAAAGGTCTGTTTATTTAAACAATAACACAATACATTAAATAAAATGCAATTCGTTGGGGGCCACTAAAATGAACACGAGGGGACACCATGTTATTCTTCAAATCATTACATCTGCTCCATTTTAAGGTTCTCCTTTCTTCAAATAGAGTGAACTTAATCATGTCTAAGGATTCCAATTTGGGGAAAATTAAATCAAAGTGAGTTTACATTATATACCCAGGATCAAACCCTTTAATCAAGTAGTGAAGCCAGGATTTGAACCAACTATGCAATTTTGTCACTTGACTACAACCCTACCAAGCTTTTCTTGGTAAACATATTTAGGTTTTGAATTTTGAACACTATAATAATACTGTCTTATAGAGTTTACTTGTAAAATACACAAATCACAAAATGAAATATAATGGCAATATGTATATCCTTGTAAGATGCATTGAACCATAACAATGCCATTATAACTTTGGGTAATAAAGCCACCTGGGTATAGAGATTGTTTGTCACAAACTTGTATCATGTTAAAAACATTTGTCTATCCTCATAAAAGGAAACCATTCTTTTGCATGACAACCATTGTGGTATTGTGTGCAGATCTGTGTGTGGTTTAAGATCCGTGTGCACACTTGTAAACCCGTCTGTGCATTTCTGTGTAAACAAGTGTTTAGGGCCCCATCTTGATGTTCACCTATATCATTGTTGGATGCATGTATTTACTTATCTCCGGGTGTGACATGCTGATTGCTGGTAGGTTTATGTCAATGTTTGTATGCAACTGTATTTGTTTTAGCAGATTTTTGGGTTCATGTTTCTAGATGTGTTTTGTGTATTCCTATCTTTGTAGATATGTGTGCTTCTTTTCTGTTTTTGCTTCTACACGTGTGTGTTAGCTAACTATGGAGGTGTATAAATAGTTGTATGCTTTTGCAGTTCTGTGGGTGTTCAGATCTGTCTGTGTATTTTTATCAGTGTTATGAAATCTCAATCTTTGCTCTAATATACATATTTGAGGGTATTTGTATATTCTTTTGTGTATTCGTACCCACGGATCTGTGTCTGGGTATATTTCTGTTGGTATCTGTGAAACTCTCTGTGTGATACTGTACATATTGGCTGGTGAGTGGGTGTGTCTGATCGTTCTTTTTGGGGCTTCCAACCAGGGAAGGAATGGGCCAGAACAAGACAGAGCTGTGCTCCAGCAAAGATTATCTTGCCGGAGCACCGCTCCATGTAGACCCGAAGCCCAAACACCCCAAGACAATGGTCTGAAGCCGTAAATATATCTCATGCTATGCACACATTTTACTGCCGGAGTGACCATTCTGACAAATGAAATGAGTACCGTACCCCCTGTGCATTACATGCTCAAAGGGAATGCATGTTTGACATGTGTGATAAATTGACAGTCATTCTTATGTTTCCAACATCCACTTTGTTTTTATGCAAAGCAGCCAGCGTCCTATATTCAGGGCACTCACATTATTCGACACCTAGCCCCGCCCCTCGGTCCCGACCACACCACTCTGTCCTCCTACCTGCTACCCACTCCCTTGCTCGGAATAGGTGGGCTGGGAATGAGTACCACCAGTAAATGTCCATTTCCAGCACTGCTTCCAACAGATCTCGGTAGTTAATTTTTTCATGTTTCATTATTTTTTAACGTGCTTCATGATAGACCTAAGTCTTTTTCAGTGCACAAAACGTTAATGGTGGAGGGGCAAGTAGGAATAATTGGCACCAGATGACTGCGGCCTGAGAGTGGTCAAAGCGGTCAACAAGTAACTGGTTCACAGCCCAGCCAAGTGTGGCAGCCCACTGCCCAAACTTCAGAATCTGTTGTGGGACTAGATTTCAATTACACAAGCTAAGAGGCCCAGCTCCAAATACAGATAGTCTCAGACTCTTAGAAAATGTGCCCTGGTTGTATCTATCCTGCCAAGAAAAGCAATGCCGAGCACTTTCTCCTTCCGACACCTCGACACTAAATACCCACTAACACAAAACACGAGGAGTCTGGGATGAGCCCGTGTCATGCCGCTGCTGCTCCAGCAAGAGATACAAGAAACCACCTACCCATCAGTAAATGTTCACGCATTGAACTGGGTTAAACGGGCCACACATCTAAGCAAGCATGTCCTGAAAATCAGCCACTAAACAGAGAAATATCAAACTCAGCATATGCTAGAAAGGATGTCTCTCTCTATTGTAGAGATCTGCATCCTTTGGCTCTCCAGATGGTTTGGGCAACAACTTCCATCGCCCCTAGTCAGCACAGTCAATGGTGAGGGATCATGGGAGTTGTAGTGCAAAACATCTGGACATCTGCAGGTTGCAGACCCCTGCTCTAGTGAATATTTGTCAACCCATTGCTGTCAACCCATTGCTGTGTTAAATCGCCCAAATACAAACTTTATAGTTGAAATAGTCTATGTACCGTGGTTTCATCGAAATAAATGACTATGTGGTAATTTACCACGTGCTAATCTACTTTGTGGGAGTCAAATAACTATATGTAGAGGTGAAGCAGTATCGAGGGATGGGAAATGATAGGGATTGTAGAGAGTATGGGGGACCCCCTATTAAGAAAATTAAGTAAATTAACAGTCATTTTTTCGATGAAAGCATGTAAAACCCCAAAAGTCATCTCATACGTATGTGAAAATAAATCTAAGGAATTCTTCATGCATTTTATTCTGATGATGACCCCTCATCTTTACGTAAAAGTACACCTTTTCATCCCACAAAACAAATACAGAACAACTATGAATTTAATCATCTATAAATAAGTATCCCTTCTGATGCCTCTATCCATTCAAGGAAATCTGAACGCCATGTTTCAGCCAGTCACGTATTTCTGGCTTTCTTCAGGGTAACATAACTGTGTGGATGTTATTAAAATGTAAAAAAAAAAACATGCATCATTAAAGAGGGGCAGCCACTGTTGACATGTGGGAGTCTACAGATACAAAAGTGATGTATTAATTTACCATAGTCTTTTATGTTTTTAATTACTCCCATTCATTGTGAGTTTATTATTGGTTGCAATAGTTAATCTACACAACTTGACATGATATCGATGCTGTCCAAAACTTGACCATGCAAGATCTGTATAATATGAGGTGTAGCCATGCTATCCAAAACCGGACCATGCAAGACTTGTATAACATGAGGAATAACCATGCTGACCGAAAACAGACAATGCTAGCGCTGTGTAACCTGCAGGGATCTGCTATGCTGACCTGAGAAATAGCTATGCTGTCCAAAACCTGACCATGCAAGATCTGTATAATATGAGGTATAGCCTTGCTGTGAAAAACTGGACCATGCAAGACTTGCATAACGTGAGGAATAGGCATGCTGACCGAAAACAGACAATGCACGCTCTGTATAATGCGAGGTACAGTTATGCTGTCCGAAACCAGACCATGCAAGGTCTGTGTAACCTGAGGAATAGCCATGCTGTCCAAAACCTGACCATGCAAGTCCTGTCTAACCTGAGGAATAGCTCTCCTCTCTGGACCTGACCATGCAAAGCCTGTCTAACCTGAGGAATAGCTCTCCTCTGTGAAACCTGACCAAGACCTGTCTAACCTGAGTAATAGCTCTCCTCTCTGAATCCTGACCATGCCAGGCCTCTCTAACCTGAGTAATAGCTCTCCTCTCTGAAACCTGACCATGCAAGACCTGTCTAACCTGATGAATTGCTCTCCTCTGTGAAACCTGACCATGCAAGACCTGTCTAACCTGAGTAATAGCTCTCCTCTCTGAATCCTGACCATGCCAGGCCTCTCTAACCTGAGTAATAGCTCTCTTCTCTGAATCCTGACCATGCCAGGCCTCTCTAACCTGAGTAATAGCTCTCCTCTCTGAAACCTGACCATGCAAGGCCTGTCTAACCCGAGGAATAGCTCTCCTCTCTGAAACCTGACCATGCAAGGCCTGTCTAACCTGATGAATAGCTTCTCCTCTCTGAAACCTGACCATGCAAGGCCTGTCAAACCTGATGAATAGCTCTCCTCTCTGAAACCTGACCATGCAAGATCGTTCTAACCCGAAGGAAAGTTCTGCTGTTTGAAACCAGAACATATCAGATCTGTACACCCGGAGAGCTAGTTCTGCTCTCCAGAACCCGAACATGCACAATCTTTGTATCATGTGGAATAATTCTGATTTTGAGTTCTGCCCAATAAGGTTGCGTCTAACGCGAGGCACAGCTCTGCTCGCTGCGGCCTCTGTGTGTAAGACCTATGCAACCCGTGGAGAGCTCGAATGCTCCTGGGCCTGTACCATCGGTGTAATCTGAGATTTAGGCCTTGTGTCTTGCTCACGAACCTGTACGATTTGTGTAAAGTGGGGGATAGCTTTGCTGTTTTAGTCCAGACCCTGTGTGGCCGGACGGACTCCTACGACCAGTGTTTGTCATTGAGCCCAGTGGTCGAAGTGGGCGGGAGCGGTCGGGAGTGGTGCTCCTCTACTTCTTTTAATCAAGATTTACCGTTCCTATATTTTTATTTTAAAAAGAAACCACTCTGGAATTATTTTATTTTAAAGTAAAAGTGTAGGAAGAAGCACTGCAATGGACGTTCCCTTAAACAGCAGGTGCATGTGTTTTGGGGTTTGTATTGTGCATGGGAGGGGTGTGGCGATGGGTTTTGTGGGAAGTGGTGCAGACCAGTAGGGAACATAGTTCCACTACTTCTTTTCGTACACTTCGACCACTGATTGAGCCTGTAAAATTTGGGTGATAGGATAGTTCTACCGATTACAAACTCAGTGTCACCGAAGGTTCAGCGCTGACTGAAACGAGGGCAGACGCTGCAAAAATAAACAAACATGAAATGCATTTTGAAATGTGCCCGCAGCCCATTGCTTTCTTCAGGGTGGACGACTGTTTTCCCAGGGTTGGGCTAGCGACCTAAACAGCAGCCCTCAGAAAGCCGGTCACCAACTCGTGCGACGACATTTTCAAGGTGTCTATTTTTTTGTACGATTTCCAAATCTTGTTCATATAAGGCATTCAGTTTCTATCCCCTACTTCTCCCCCTCCCCTTCTCCGCCCCCTGAAACCACCCCATTCATTCAGCCGCCTCTCGCTGCGCCATTACCAGCCCTACGAGCAAAAGTACGTAAAAAAAGAGGAAAAAAATGTAGTAAAAAAAACGGTCGCTAAGCGACCGGGCTCCCGTTGCTAAGGCCGCGTGGGCGGACGGACGCATCGGTTACTGTGATGAAAGAATTTCGTTCATAAAGAGAGAAAAGAAACGTTTGGGGTGGGGGAAAGATGGGGGGCAGGTTATATTAAAAACGCAAGAAATCCACATTTAATATCGCATGGAGAGAATAACTTTTAACCACCTGTGCTTGCGTTTCTTCGTCACCCCTCGTGCTCCCACGCTCCCCACCGCACACTGCGGCAAAAAGTACCGCGCCAGAAATGAAGTCCGCATTCTAGTCCGAGCTGCCCTTTCCTGCTCTATTAAGGACCAATAGCCGCCGTACAGATAGGGCTCTTTAGCTCGACGTTACCCAATCACAGTACCATAATGTGACCACTGGCAAGGCCCATTAAGACCATCCAGTCTTTTTTGGGCATAAAGACTCTAGCTGGACTCGAGTTTTACCCCTGCAAGCTCAGTACTATAGCTGCTATAGGAGCTCAGTTTGCTCAAAACCGTTATTTGGCGGTGTGGAGCCGTTACTGTTAAACACTGTCTACTATGGATCCGTGTTAGGCAGCGTTTAATTGTGCACGCTGCCTGCCATATGACCATACAATGGATCCCTATTGAGTGCGCTGGCTTTATGCTGGCACATAAAGGCGGTGAGCTTCATAGGGATCCCAAGCGTTCGCGCTGCCAAGAAAATGCATGACGCCATAAATGCTGGGGGCGAAGAAGAAGGAAGGTGGTGGAAATGCCAGTTGGGTTCTGCCCCTCCTCTCCACCATACAAATGATTGAAAATGGGGCGCGCCACAAATGAATAACGTACAAGCCTCATGCAAGGCTTTTCCATCTTTCATTTGCCGTGTTTCGGGCCGCAAATGAGCCTCATAGTGTCTGTCCTTATGGCCCGCTAAAAGACCCAAGATGAGTTTTATTTAAGTCCCATCGCACTTTGCTCCTTCAGCCAGAGTAGGCAATCTAGTTGCCCATCGTTGCGTCTTCCATCCCCGGGCTGGCGTCATCGACAGCCTATGTGTCCGTCCAGCCGTGAGTTCTGACCATGAGCTTGACTCATCAGGGAGATGTTTGAAAGAACAAATCCAGAAGGCAGAACGTTCACTTGGTAGTTGCTTGATAAGGCCATTTGGCGTGTTCTTACTACGTCTTCTTCTGGCGCAGGTCTTCCTCGTGCAGTCCTGGTTACTCTGGAGCCACTCCTGCCCAACTTTGGCCCGTTACTTCTTGTCGCTCCATCTTCACTTCCCCGTTGCAGCGCCATGTCCTGCTCACTTCTCCGCGCCCACCTCAGCCCACTACCGGGGAGGAACTCCCTGGCCGGTTTTCTTCTTCCCCTTGTTTGTGCATTACCTTGGTTAGGAAAAACTACGGTCTTCTGGATTTTTGATTGGTACTAGCCTCCTATATTTAATTGGTTGTTGGGATCATTTATTTAACTGAGAGGCTTTACCATGGCCAAAAGATGGCACCAACAGTGAAGTCTGTCTGCCCGCCAGCCTGAGCCTTGGTTGGTGTAATGTCCCAAACTGGCCGAAAACTCCCGGAGATGCTGAAGCCCACAGACCCTCTCTGATGCGGTGCCTGCAGCCTGCTAAATTTCCACCGGCATTCGGAACTCCCTAAGGGGAAAGAGGATGTGGATAAAATAAAAATAAAAAAACAATACTCTCCTTCTTCTGCTAAGTTCATATAATAGCCAGGGAGCAGCTTTTTTAGGGACTCTGCCCCTTTTGCGTTGCAGTTGTGAGTGCTGAGACACGAAGATGGAGAAAGGGAATGGAGAAGGCAAGTGAGTGATGTTCCCTTCCAGCTGCCTGAAAACCCTTGCCTTTACCTAGCCCTTTCCCCCAGCAATCCCCCGGTTGCCCATTCTCCTTCACATTTTGCCTGGGAGAGACTAGTGGTGTGTCTATCCTAGAAATTCTCCAGAAGTGAACTCTGAACTCCTACTGACTGAAGGTTGGGAGACCTCTTTTAAATCTTGAGACAGTTATCCTGGAGTTGCTCTTCTCTTTTGTTTGCTACTGAGATTCGCCCTCATGACGCTTGGAGGCACTGTAAATGCTTAATAAAATACCCGAAACCGACTAACATCTGTCCCTAACTGACCCTAGTGTGTAGTAAAGAAGCAACACAGAGGTAAGTGAACTTCTTTATTGGCAACCAGCCTCAGCCCAGCAGTGCTGAGCCTACAGTACAGTTATTCAGATGACTTCCAACTGTATTCCTGGAATGTAGAACAATCAGCATGTGTAAGCACCAACCACATGACATCATAGCATGGGTGGAATTCTACGATGTAGAATTCCACCCAAGAACCATTATAACATAGTGCTTAGCTAATTTAATTCTCTTGTTCTTAAGAGTAATAACATCAACTGAATTGTTATCAACTCTGACTGTTTCTGCTCAGGTTTTGTAGTTTGTTTGTTTGTTTTATTTTCTTGTATAGCGCACCGAACCCTGAGGTATCTGGGCGCTTTTACTTGATATACAATAAAGTTACAAAAGGATCATGACATATACAATAGTGGCAACGGAGATAGATACAGGGTCAACACATAAACAGGATCTTGGAGATAGCACTTTCTTTATTTAAAATCTTGCTCTGTGCATGTATTTTATGTTGTTGTAGGAGTTGATGAGGCAGATGGCGCAGTATGCAACTTTTGCTAACTCGGCTTGCATTTGGCTCTTAGCACCAGCCATGCCCCTTGGCTCAGCTCTACCCATGAATTAACTGTCTCCCCCACATCTAATTATGAACATTCCTTTTATGCACATGAATATGATTGAAAATCCCACATTTGCAGCTGGACTTGTGGGGCTGAGGAACAACGATAGCTGCACAAACTAAATGAAAACAATGACGATTTGAGAATCTCTCTAGAGGAATGTAATTGGCTGGTATGGGAAACCTCAGAAAAATGAGAGAGTCTGGGTGGACTACATGACTGGTAATACTACCTTGCAAAAAATATAAGGCAACCCAGCTCTCCTACTTGAGTTATGGACAGTAATAGCCAACGTAAGAAGGGATTTCAGAGGGCATCGCTTTATGCTGGCAACAGGGCGAGAGTCCAAACCGCTCCTGTATGTCTTGTTGACTAAAGAGCAGATGGTCCATACTATCACCATTCAGACATGTGCAGGAAGGCCTCTCTTCTATATTTTAATGAAGTGACCTATGGGTACAGAGCATGCACACAGAAAGCAGAAGAGAGATCTGTGAGAGAAGAGCCTCACACCAGGGAGAATAATACAATGCTGCATGTGGAGCAATTAAGAACATCACAAAGGGGAGACAGGAAAAAGGAGGGAGAAACCAACTTATATGAAAGGGATGGGGTTCAAACCTGGAAAACACAAAAAGGAATCTAAAAATCGAAAGTGAGTTTTGAAGCTGAGCAACTAGACAAGGATATCTCATCCTCTTATTGTCCATCCTCCAAGAATTCCACTGAATTGAAAAGCTAAAAATGAAGAGCCATTGTGAGGAATTCAACAACCTGCACGGTGGGTGTGCGCTCGCCTGGGTTTTTTCAAAAATGTGAATGAAATTGAATGATGGTAGTTCAACCTCTGGAAAAAAAGGATGGGGCTAATTTGCACACATTTTCCTATGCTCATCACAGAACGTATACGTAAACCTGTGTACTCTGGGTGGTCCAAATGAGTCCTTCTTACTCCTTTCGTAGTCATCAGATTATCTGCCAAAAGAGGGGCTCAACAATCTTTTAAAGCCATATGGATTGCAGTGATTGGTGCAGGCTAGGCCTACCATATTGAAGCAATCCTGGGTTCCCACAAACAATCTTATGCGTGATGTCATAACCAGAGTGCTTTGCAACAGGAAAGGTAAGGGGTGAAAACCTGTACTACTAGGTCCCACCCATCTTTCTGTCTGTTGTGGATCAAAGAGTCTCTCTGGTTAATTGAGCTCTCTGTGACTACTGATCAAAGCGCAGGTCTCCCTTGAAGTTTGTGGCGAGAACAATCTTTCTGTGTCCATCAAATCACATACTTCTTTCCTCTGAAAGGGGGTTCCCTGAAGGGGTTGCCTACTGTAAACAGCTGTCCCAGACATGACATTCACTGCCCTTCATACAGAAGGGTGGGAGCTAGCTTCAAGCTGACACATTGCATATAAAAAGGTGTTGGGGTTTCCTGCCTTTTGTTAGTTCTGTGAACAGGCATCTTCGCAGGCCTGCTTCAATTAACTCTCATCAGTATGCCCTGCCACCACACAGAATTTAACAATAAGCAGGGCGGATCCATGGAGCCTTTGATATTTTAATTAGGATGGCCAGGGCCGGAGGAAGGTGTTGCCTAACCCCTTCTTGAGATGCTTTAATGTACCCATGGCTGTCACATTCCAGCTGAACATGACAAGAGGACTGCACTGATAGGCTGTGTCCCCCAGAGTACACTTGGCTCTGTGTTTGTTGTGCGAATAGCATTGGGAAATGTGTGCGGATTAGCCCCACACATTTGGGTTCATCTATCAACATTCCATTGCTTTAAAAAAATATCAAAACAGCCCAGGTGAGTGCACACTCCCTGTTGCGGATGGTCGAATTCCTCACATGGCCCCCAGCCTCAACTGTGAATCACAGCCCTACTGTGGGTCTGGTTCATCATCAAGGCGAAAGTACTGGCTGAGGCCATCTGCATTTTCATGCTGGGAGCTTGGCTTGTGCTGGATGTTCATATCTAATCCAGGTAGAGATGTGGCCCAACACAAAATCTTAGGGTTCTCCCCTTGCAAGGCCATTAGCCATCGCAGAGGCTGGTTGTCTGGATGGTAAAGTGTGACCCAAAGATGTAGAGTTTCAGCTTCTTTATGGCCCACACAACCGCGTACGACTCTTTTTCGGTGACATCCCAGTTCCTTTCCGTCTTTGTCAACCACCTGCTAATGTAGGTGACAGATTGGTCTACCCCTTCAGAGTTCAGCGGCGTTAACAGTGCTCGAATCCCAAAAACCCAGGATAATGAACTCCTGATTATAGTCTGGCACTTTCAGAACTGGGGTCCTGCACAAACCATCCTTTAAATCCTGAAAGGAGGTCTGTGCCGGTGGGGGTCCAAGTTACCTTCTTTGGCATTTTCTTGGAGGTTACATCATTCAGGGGCATGGCAATGGTCCCATACCCTCTGATGAACGACCAGTAGTACCTGGTGAGACCTAAAAAGGCTCTCACGTGTGTCTGTGTGGTGGAGATGCCCCAATTCATACCAACCTGTACCTTTGCTTCTAGAGGTTTATTTCTTACCTTCACCAACCAGGTGGCCTAGGTTAGTCACTGTGCCATGCGCTGTTGGGCACTTTGTGGCCTTGATAGTCAGACCTGCATTCTGCAGCGCCTGAAGCACTTGTTTCAGGTGGGATAAGTAATCCTCCCAGGTGTGGCTGAAGACAGTAATGTCTTCTAAATAGGCGACATTGACGTTTTCCAGACCCTACAAAACCTGGCTAACCATCTGCTGAAAAGTGGCAGGGGCATTCTTCAATCCGAAGGGCATCACCGTGAACTGATAATGTCCTTCCGGGGTTGAGAATGCGACCTCTCTCTCGCTCCATCTATTAAGCCAACCTGCCAATAACCTACCGTGTATAGCACACAAACAGCTCTTGGGTATCGTGGCGCTGTTACTTGAAGGCAACTTAGTTGCAGGGAAGGTACAAGTGGGTACTCATCTACTTGGCATCGCCAAGCTTGTCAATGAGCTAATTTGCCCGAGGAATGGGGTGAGCATCTGTCTTTGTAACAGAATTTAGCCCCTTATAGTCCACGCAAAAGCAAACTTCAGTCTTCCCACTGCTGGAGCCTAAGGTGGAGGACCAGGTGAGCAGACATCTGAAGGTCTGCCCAAGCTTGATAGCTGGGGGCCCAGATCAGACTGACTTCTTCAAAGCCCAGAAAGAGTGCCCAAAAAGAGTGTCCCACTCTGGTGGGTCTGGCGAAGCAGGCAGAGGAGCAGGCTAAGGGCGAGGCCCCTGGACTGTTCAAAGTGTACTGGGAGGATGGACTCCTGTACAGTGAGTCAAAAGACTCTGAGGGTGAGGGCACCAGAAGGTTGGTGATTCCCCAATTCCACAGAAAGGTCCCTTTGGATTTGGGTCACCATATTCCTTTAGCGGGTCACTTGGGAGTGACTAAGTCATCGGACCAATTCTCTGCGCACTTTTACTGGCCGCAGTTCAGTGTAAAAGTTAAGGAATTTTGTCCGGTTCTGCCTGACTTGTCATGCTTCTGGCAAGTCCGGTGGTATCACAAAGGACCCCATAATTCCACTACCCATGGTTGGGCGGCTTTTCAAGAGAATAGGCATGGACATTGTGGGTCCTTTGGATCCTCAAATAAGCTCAGGAAACAGATACATCTTGGTGGTGGTAGACCACGCCACAAGGTACTCTGTGGCCGTCCCTCTGAGGGGCATCAAAGCTGCATGGTTGCAACAGCTCTGATTGGGATATTCTCCCATGTTGGATTTCCCAAGGAAGTCATTTTTGACAGGGGATCAAACTTCATATCTGTGTATATGAAGGCTATGTCTGAAGAGTGTGGAGTCACCTACCTGTTCTCTAAATCCTTCCATCCACAAACAAACAGGCTTGCTGAGTGATTCAACAAGACCTTGGAAGGCATGATAGGTGGCTTGGAAGAGCACCCGAGGGGAAAATGGGATATTGAACTGCCAAGCCTTCTGTTCGCCAACAGGGAGGTGCCAGGGATTGGAGAAGGGTTTAGCCCCTTTGAGCTTCCATTTGGATAACTTGTACAAGCTCCCCTCAGTCTAGCGAAAGAGGGCTGGGAGGGCAGCCCCTCATCCCTTCACGAGATGTGGTGGACTATGTACTTGGCCTTTGGTCTAGAATGGCAAAGGACATGGAACAGTCGACAAAAAACCTAAAGACCAGTCAGGAGCTGATAAAGCACTGGTACGACCAAAAGGCCACAGCAACTGTCTATTCTCCATGCCAATGGGTGTGGATTGTGTAACCTGTCAAACCCAGTGCCCTTCAGGACAGGTGGACTGGGCCTTACTGTGTGCTGGAAAAAGTCAGTGAGGTGAATTATCTCATTGACATAAAGGATCAAAACAGATGGGCATGATGTTTCACGTAAACCAGTTAAAACCCCATAATAGCTGGGATGACTTGGTCATGTCATTACTGACTGATGGAGGGACTGAGGAGGAGATCGATCCCCTCCCAGACCCCCAGCACACTGAAGTCACAGATGGGTCAGTTGAAGGTGTCAGCTTTGCAATGGACATGTCAGACCAGCAACTGACAGACTGTTGCTGGTTATTGGGACTGTTTGCTGGTCTGTTTTCACTGACTCCAGGTCTCGCAGATTGGTGCACCCATGATGTGGACACTGGAGACAGTAAGCCGATGAAGAGTGGGATTCACTGGATGTCTGATAAGGTCAGGGACACCATCAAGGAGGTAGTATCTAAGATGCTGTCCCTTCGAGTGATAGAGCCATCACACAGCCCCGGGCTAGCCCAGTGGTACTGGTCCCTAAAAAGTGGTGAGAAGACTGAAGTATGCTTTTGTTTGGACAACAGGGGGCTCAATTCTGTTACGAAGACAGATGCTCAACCCATTCCTCAGGCAGATGAGCTCATTGGCAAGCTCTGCACTTCCAAGTACATGAGTACCTTCGACCTCATGGAACGGTATTGACAGGTCGACTTGACAGATAGAGCGAGAGAGAGGTCAGCATTCTCAACCCCAGAAGGACATTATCAGTTCACTGCGATGCCCTTCGGATTGAAGAATGTCCCTGCCACTTTTCAGCAGATGGTTAACCAAGTTCTCTTTTGTCTGGAAAATGTCAGTGTCACCTTTTTAGATGACATTGCTGTGTTCAGCCAAACCTGGGAGGATCACTTATCCCACCTGAAACAAGTGCTTCAGGCGCTGCAAAATGCAGGTTTGACTATCAAGGCCCCGAAGTGCCAGATAGCACAGGACACAGTGACTAACCTATGCCACCTATGGTTGGAGGTAAGAAAAAACCTCTCGAAGTGAAGGTACAGGCTGTGATGGATTGGGACCTCCCCACCACACAGGCGCAGGTGAGAGTTTTTCTAGGCCTCACCGGGTACTACCGGTCATTCATCAATGGGTATGGGACCATTTCCATGCCCCTAAATTATGTAACTTCCAAGAAAATGCTGAAGAAGGTAACTTGGACCCCCACCTGTCCAACCTCCTTTCAGTTTTTAAAGGATGGATTGTGCAGGGCCCCAGCTCTGAAAGTGCCAGATGATGGTCAGGAATTCATTATCCAGACAGATGCCTGTGATTTTGGGATTGGAACAGTGTTAGCTCAGCTGAACTTTCAAGGGGTGGAGAATCATGTTGCCTACATTAGAATGCGATTGACAAAAAGGGAAAGGAACTGGGCCATCAACGAAAAAGAGGCTAACGCGGTGTGGGCCGTAAAGAAGCTGAAACCCTACACATTTGGGTCGCACTTTGTGATCCAGACAGACCATCGTCCTCTTCGATGGTTGATGGTCATGCAAGGATTAAAACCCTAAGCTTTTGCGTCAGGCCATATGCCTACACGGACTATATATGGACATCCATCACATGCCAAGCTCCCATCATGGAAATGCAGATGGCATGTGAGGAATTCAACCATGGGCGTGCGCTCGTCTGGGTTTTTTGAAAATTGTAAAGGAAATAGAAAGATGGTAGATCAACCTCCAGAAAATGTGTGGGGCTAATCCACACACATTTACCTATGCTCATCACACGACACACACATAAACTTGTGTACTCTGGGTGGACACAGCCTACAGGCGCAGTCCCCTTTGTTATATTTAGTTGGGATATGACAGCCAGGATTACACCATCTCCTCTCAGAAGGGGGAGGGCACAACCTTCCCCCTGCAATGGGCAGCCTCATTAACTATCAAAGGCTCAATGGATCCGCCCTGTCCGTTTGTTTAGCTCTGATGATGGTGGCAGCAATTAACATAATTAACATACTAACAGAGCATACTTCAAACAGGCCCATATGGGGCCTGGCTGCAGAGGTTAATGAAGGAGACTAGAAACCCCAACAACCTTTAATATGCACTGTGTCAACCTGAAGTCAGGTCCCACCCTTGGTATCAATGAACAGTGAAATGTCATGTCGTGGACTGTGTGTATTACAGTAGTCATCCCCACAGGGGGACCCCATTGAGAAGGTACGAGTATGTGGATTGCCGAAGACAGAAAGTCTGTTCTCCCGCAGCTTTAAGGGGGACCTGCCGCTTTAATCAGGAACCACAGAGAGCCCCATTAACTAGAGACCCTTTGATCCACAACAGACAGGAAGATAAGTGGGACTTAGTATTACATGTTTTCACCACTTTACCCTTTCTGTTGCAGAGCACTCTGGGTATGACCTCATGCATACAGGAGATTGTTGGTGGGGACACAGATTTGGTTAATTTAGGTATGCTTTGAACACACCAATCACTGTGGCCATTTTGGCTTTAAAATAGGGCTGAGCCCCTCTTTTGGCAGATAATCTGAAGACTTTGCTATGAGTAACAGGAAGAACTCATCATTGGACCCTGGCTGAAGGTACAGTCTGTCTTACATCTTCCACTAGTGAAGGAAGGCTAGGACCTCCAAGAGGGAAGCAAGATACCTCCCCTAAACATCTTCCAGGGAACAGAGGGAGATATTGAATACAGAGGACACTCTATAAGCTCCAGAACTATTTCCCAGCCAGCACACAGCGTGCCCTGCTAAGCTTTGCAGCAAGCTTTCTAGGTGAGACGTGCCAGAGAGCTCTGAACCAAACCAAGAAGAAGGCAGCTGCCTGCAACATTCTCCTCAGCTTTGGCCCAACTGCCTTAAAGGATGACACAAACCCATTGAAGAAGCTAGGAGGACTGCATCAACAAGCTTCTACAGACGTCTGCCTTAAAGGACATTTTCAAGCCAATCGAACCCCTCAAGCTGTAACCGACTGCACTGCTGACTGTTGTTACGCCGCAGTCGCTAACACCATCTCAGACGCCTCGACCAGTGCTTCTGAACGGGCGACCAGCACTGAGGCAATGATTCCTGACTCCATCCACCTTGTAGACCAGCCGGCAGCCGTCCGTCCAGCCTCGCTCGCCAAACTGCCTGCCACACTATACCCACAGCTGTCTCTCATCTTGAACTCTGTTGCAGAATCTGTGAAGCACCCTGAAACTGACTCTACATTGTTGAGCACCAAGAACTTCTACTTGCACAAGGTACATTGTTGTTCTGTCCCCGTGGTCCCTCCCTGAAGGCCCCTAGTGACATTTTTCAACCCATTACTCCCTTTGTGTTGAAACCAAGTCTCCTTGTACTGTTGCGATTATTTACTATCCCAATTACCCTCCTGTCAGTATCCAGAATGCATCCCTTTTCCTTCTTTGAAACTATCTTTCCTCTGCATTCCTAACAGGGTGAGTTGTATTTTGTAGTCTGCTAGAACTCTCTTGTGATAATAATAAAGTAGGTATTTGTATACAACATTGACTGGACAGTCCCTTTTATCATTGGGTGATAATTGTATTTTCGCGGTGTTGCAACTAACCGACGATTGACGACCTTGCGGAGGTAAGCCTGCCGTTCTGTCCACGTTACCAAAATTGTACAAGGAGGTTTATAATGTGTTTCCAATCTGTTCTGATCTATCCTGGTGTACTAGAGGTATGGGGCTGATTGGTGGTTTAGAAACCGATGTTCATCCCTAGACCACTGGGGCCCCGGAAGTTGATTCACATCAGCCACTCACAGGGGAAGTCACATTTGGTGCTCCTCCCTATGTCAAACTAAGATGTTGCGTGGTTCCTAGAAGGAGGTAATAATAAAGCTCAAGACGTAGCTCTCAAAAGTTGACATGCTTGAAATGTCAGCGCGGAACAAGAAAATATGCAAATCAAGGGCAATAGCGACCGTGTGGGCCTTAGAGGTAGAAGAAAGTGTCCAGCCACTCCCCAAGCTGAACTCCAGGGCAGAAAAATCCTTTGTTTTTTCTTCTCAATGTCTTTGCTTTCAGAAACACACCTCACGGGCAGCAGTTTGATTTATGGCTGCAGCAGACACCATAACAGTACACAATCTGGCCCTTTTCTCTGACAAGTCATAGCCACTCTAAACTGTGGATTGTTTAATCTTCATAATGTGCACACAACAACCCAATTTATTCTTTTTACAATGACTACAAGCATGTGCCTTTATACAAAGAGCTCTTCTGTGGTGTGCCCAAGCCTTGAACTTACTAATGTCAAATTTACAGATGACAGAGTTCTCCCCTCACCCAATGTCAAGTGCCTGGTAATTAGGCTTTCCTGTTTTCAGTGAAATCTGACAAACACCAGAACAACACCCCCAGAAGAAAAAGTGCCTCGTAGGTTTAAACCGAAAAACACTGTTTCCCCTTTCCCAGTGGTGCCTAAGTAGGAGCAGGGATGGGATGAAGTTTGGCGTTAAAGGGTTGGCTGGAGAGGAGGCTTAGTAGACAATAGGTAAAGGGCCCTACTCCCCCCATGTATGCTTGTTTGCTTTCTCCCATTGCTTCCCCTGCTGTCCCCTGACCTTATTTAAAAACACTGTACATTCAATGTCACATCATTTTCTTTGTAAAAAGAAACTTATTCATATGTGGACATATCTATTTTGAGGAATTGTAGTAGACAAATTGCAGCCATTTTATGGTTGCCGATTCACGTCTTACAATTGGCTAAAATTCCTCAATATAGCCCTTGTCCACTGACAAATATTAGTATTTACAAATAATTGTTTAACATGGATTTTTTAGTGTCTCGGTTTGTGGTCAGAGACCCTCTCTGTATGTTTATCTGTCTGGAGGAGAGCTGAAAAGTGTCAGCTGCTAGTCGACTTTAAAAGGAAAGCTGTGAGTCTTCCACGTACGAAGATTGTGTGATGCCACAATGTCACGGTCACCTCCCAACCTCATGTGGCTGTCTAGAGCAACCGCACCCAGCAATGGTGTTCATTAATTTTTAAAAAAGTCCAATGCTCTTTTGTCTTCCACACTTCTTTCTAAGGGGAAGGTTAATTGAACTACACCTGTATATTTCACTTTAAGATATGCTCATTTACTGTGCGCGTATTCATGGGTGCCAGCTTTTGATTTTCGCTATGGGGATAAAAGTTCCCACATAGAGTGAAGCGAGAGAGCCGTGCTCATCCCCAGTCAAAACAACACTTTTTACAGCACATCATGGAGCAGGATTAGGAAACAAGCCATATGATTTGCAGGAAGGTATACACTTATAACATCTCAGCAACAATCACCTAACCTACTGAGTTGCCTTTGAACAATTCTGCTATAGGATCCCCTGATATTCTCACACCATGCAAACAGTTTTGTCCGGCTCACCCCCTCCAATAAAGCCTTAGGGGGTACATTCATGAGATTCCCTTCTCATTTTGTAGTGTGCAGCACTTAATAAACAGTTATTAACTGCTTGCAGTTTATTCATTTTGAGAGTCAAAATAATCCTCATCTCCACCAAACTGAGTGCTCCCTGGAAAATCCTTTCATCATGCTATGCCTTATCTGCTAAAATTAGAAGTCTATACAATATGTAAAGGTCGTTTTTCACAAATCAAAGTCTTCATGGGAAGAAAAGAAAGGGCAAGGATGGGCAAAGAGTCTCTGAAAAAGTATTGCATAATTTCTTGTAGAAATGTTAGCTATTACTGGATTAACACATTCATCTTTATTGTCCGGAATGTGTTCATAACATCTTGCTCTACTTATGCGCGCAATGAAACAATAAAAGAATATTTGTGTATTTACACTGGAAAAAACAGTTATCCGTGATTTCTTGAAGTGGGCAAACAGGAATACACGAGTGAACACAGATTCTGAAACATTATGAAAACACTGAAAAAACACTGAAGTAAAAAATAATAAACCCCTAAAACAGGAAACCCTACACATAATCCACCATTCCTGTTTTGTAGGCTCATATGTTGTCTTCTAGTACACGTAGAACATCATGTGTAATGCGTTCAGTAATGCCCTAGAATGGCAGGTGCTAGGAGGGAGTTTTAGAACTGCCACTTTATGGAGGTTCTGAGAAGCTAACCTAGTGGATGAGTAAGGGCTTTTTACACTCAGAGTTACCAAACTCTTTCTGGGTAGCGTAGGCTGAGCAGTAAGGCAGACTTAGGAGATCCGGAGTTTGGTATGTAGGTACCATTAAAAATACTTGGCATTAATCAAGGAATAGTGTTTCACACATAAGTATAAAATATACAATTTCTTAGACCCAAAGACATTCAGATAACATTAAAAGATACTCTATACTACAGCACACACGTGTGTGTGTGTGTGTGTGTGTGTGTGTGTTTTGTAGTATAGAATATTCTTAGTATATGTATACATATACCAAGAAAGTAAACCCAATACGGATGGGGAGGCTGCACAACACTTTACAATAGAAGCAGTTATAAGCAGCCAGGCAAGTAAAAGAAGTACTGTGATAAATACAGTAGAGAAAGAAAACATAGTTAAACAAAAGGAATAGACCATGCCGTATAAGTATAAGGCAAATACCTTAGCTTAAGCAGTCCTTCATAACCAGGTAAGTATTCTTCCAGTGTTCCAAGAAGTTCAGTGCACAGGTAAGTACATGGGTAAGGGTTTAGAAAGTCTTAAAAGTTTGCCTGCAATAGACGTGGCCTCAGCCAATAGGTAAGTTCATGAAAAGATAGAAACACAGTTTCAAGTAAAACAGGTTTAGCAAAAGATAGGAGTACACTCTGTTGATTAGGTATACAAGAGAGGTCCGGGGTTCACACTACGCATTCACCGTTCACAGCACCCAGGGCCCAACAAACCCTCTCCTGGTATACAAATGGAGGACTCAGCCAAGGGCAAGTTAGAACTCTCATTTATTTTCCATAACAGACAGGGATCATAAAGGAAATGGCAATATCTCCAGAAATCACAGCTCCTGAGCCCGTGTCAGGGACTTTTGTTGAGGTCTGACATCACAAGAACCTAACAGCATACACGACTGGGTGGTTGGGGTGGTATTGCCTATAAACGGCACCTATAGATGTTAGCTGACCGGCCCTCTAATGTCAGGTGGCTTTACCTGAGCCTTCCCCACAAACAATCTATTACATTGTTGCAGTGTCGCAGGATTACCATTGGCCCTTGCCCTTTGCCATCCACCCCTGGAATTGTGTTCCCTGATTGGCTGGAGCGAGTCTCCCCAGGCCTGGGACTCAGTTCTGTTCTCACCGCTTTGTGTACCTTCTCAAGGTAATGAGAAAGACTATGGGCCTCGTTCTGGTTCCGGCAGTAACCCTGCCGGTGCTACTGGCGCGTTGCCACCAGACTCGGAATTAATTACCCTGGCCTGACTTCCCGGTGCCACCCGGCTATTCCAAGTTAGGTGGCCGGGAAGTCAGGCACCAGCAATTTCGTTAATCCCTATTTCCATAGAGTCTTATGACTCTATGGGAATAGGGACACGGGAGCACCGGCACAGTTAACAACGGTGCCAGTGCTCCCTTGACAAGTCTGCCTACCATGGGCGCTGCACCCGGGAGGGTCAAACCTGTTGGGCACAGCAGCTCTGGCAGGCACACTTGTAGTTTGCTGGTCCAGAAATAACGGTGCCAGTAGGCTTACCAGCACTGTTGTTTCTGGACCAGCAAACTTATAATGAGGCCCTATGTGTCCCCATTGTTGCTACTGGTTTAGCAACTTGGCCTTAGAGAGAGCATGCAAGTTGCAACGTTGTAAAACAACACATGTATCACTTTGTGTCTGCTTTGCTGGGACCTGCTCCTCTTCCCACCGTAGGTGAATGGCCATTGTTCGTCTCGCCGCACAGCGTGGGTGACAACTGCAAAATTGAACTTTCTTGTCTGCAATAAGTGAGGATTTATTCTGCTATTTCGCAGGTGGCTCCTTGTGTCTGGAGTTTAGGAATGTTCTGCTCGTCTCTGACCTTGGCTGTAAGCACCAGTCCTGGACAGTGTACTGCAAAATCTGTTTTCCTTCGTCCCATATTCTGAGGCCTGTGGCTTCATGCAAGTCTACTGTGGTTATGCTATGATTTCTATATATCTATATTGTATTAGTTTCCTTATGGGTTAGTGGCACTTGGTTCTTCCAGGTTTCTTATATTTTCCTGCAGTACCATATGGTTAGTTGCAATAAGCGGCAGCAAGCTTGCTCTATATGACTTGCTTTTCTTATGTTTCTGTGTTCCTGCATTTGGCTAATGAGAAAAAATAATAAAGGCTTTCGACAGTATATATATGTATCTGTCCTCTATCTACAGAACTGTGTAAGCATGTTCTTTGTGTGTGCATATGTGTGTTTGTGTAACTTCGTGCAGGGATGCGAGTTTGCTTCATGGCTAAAGTTACTATGTCATGGTGTCTCTAATGATGTCCGCACAGCTAGATATTTGTCATTAGTCGATCAGGTCCAGTGAGGCACCTGCATCCATGACCAGTGTTGAGGCACCTGTATCCAGGAAGACGTCAGCTGGATAAGGTTTGAATGGTTGTCTGAGAGAATACATGTTCACATATGTAGATGTCACTGGCCCTCCTCGGGGCTGGCCAAACAGTGACTGGCATCTTGCATTTTTGACTCTTTGGGTTGTCATGCTTATGGGGGTCCAGAGAGCATTCCAGGGACCCTCTCTTCAGTCCCCCCTGTGGTCGACCTGTTGACCACTCCACCAAACCTATTCACCATTGCTTTTGATAGCCATATCTTTATTATTCCTCCAAGATGTCCATAGTAATTTGCAAGGTCATCGGAACTTCATGTCATGTAACTGCAATCGCCTTCTGGGTTACACCATACCCATTTCGACCAGTACCTCTTGTTGTCTATGGCATCATCAAATGTTATCATCTCATTTGGGAACAATGGGCACTCCTTTATCCGTGGCCTTATTTTTTTTTCTTTCTTCTACTATCTTATCTTCTTCACCATTTGTATTTATATCTACTGTTACTTTCATCCCTATTGTTTTCTCTGTCATCTTGCAGCATTGCGTGATACAGGCCATAATCACCCATAGTGCTACTAGTACCAATATTAGTGCTCTTAGTAATACTTTTAGTCTGTCTTCCATCTATGTTGGCATCAATGAGAATATATACGACAGCCAGCTTTGATCTTTTCCTGTTCCTTTGGCTTCCTCCTCCATCTTGGCGTGCATTTTCGACAACCTGGTAACTGCTTCTGTGAGTGTGCCATTTGTTTGGTGCAAACTCCTCCTTCCATTGCTGTGAGAAGGTCTAGAACATAACTGCTCTGGACAGCGACCAACCTTACTGCTCAGAGATCTTCTTTTATTGCGTTTAAGCCATTTACAGTTTAGTTGATTGTCTGCATCAGCTCCCATTTCGTCATCTGGAGCCATTTTGCATTTGTGTATGACTGTACAGCTGGAACTACTGACATGAAGAACATCTCTGTCCTACTGAACCTTCGACGTTCAGGTGGTACGTCGTCCAGTGATGTTTCCGATGTTGATGAGAAATAGTTCTCTCTTTTCACTCTACTCACTTCTACCGACCTCTTCTTTCTTCTCGTATTGTCCATGATAGGGAAGTCTTATGTTGTGATGTCTTTCTGTGGCACTAATAGTGCTGGTGTATAGATGGGCACCAATGAACATACTCCTCCCCAGTTGGGTGGTAGCTTCTCGTCCACCTTAGATCCGCACGGCCAGTAATGATCCTTTAATACTGCCATCCCAACCTTAATGCTTGGATGCTTTTCTGTGTACTCGCACTCTTTGTTTTCTCCAACCTTTACTGCACCATCATTCTGGAAACACAATGCTGCTTTCTTCAGTGGTATTATGGGCATTGGTCCAGCTTCATTGTCCACCCAGCTCAGTAACTTTGTACCTGCATCCCATTCTTTCAGGCATTTCTAATTTTCTGCTTGCACTGTGTTTACTGAAGCTTGTACGAGAGTGTGTGCTTTGCTTACTACTACTCCCTCCTTCCACCCTTCAGCTGTGGGCACTTGGCCATACACAAGTATCTGTGGTCGTTCCCAGCATCTTGGTTCTCCTCCTATTTCCTTGGGTCCCTTCTTAGGACATGGAAATTCCTTCAGCATTATTGTTTCAAACAAGTACTGTTTGCTGTTGCTGCCTCGTCTCCCTATTCGTGACTTTTTTTCATCTTGGACCTTTTTGGATTGTGCACGACGGAATTGCCCAACATCTCTGTCACGGCCTGGAGGACGTCTTTCAAGGGTGCACTAACGTGCCTGGCCTAAAGGTCTTTCCTGTTGTGGCGGCCACGCCCCCCATATCGTGTCACGCCCTGCAACCTGCGTCCTCAAGTACCAGTTGCCTCGCGCACCTGCGCCGCGCACCAAGTACAGGACAAGTACTGTTTGCTGTTGCTGCCTCGTCTCCCTATTCGTGACTTTTTTTCATCTTGGACCTTTTTGGATTGTGCACGACGGAATTGCCCAACATCTCTGTCACGGCCTGGAGGACGTCTTTCAAGGGTGCACTAACGTGCCTGGCCTAAAGGTGACTGTTTAACCAATTAATGCTACACACAGAGGGCTCTCTGTGTACTTGACAACTCGAGCATTGCACAACTGTGCCTTTCACAACTGTGCCCCTTTTAAATTGTGTGTCATAAGCAGTGTTGCTTTTTCCTTCGTGCTCCTTTACTAAAAATCGCTTTTTCTGCTTTCTTCTGCAAAGGTCTTTCCTGTTGTGGAGGCCACGCCCCCCATATCGTGTCACGCCCTGCAACCTGCGTCCTCAAGTACCAGTTGCCTCGCGCACCTGCGCCGCGCACCAAGTACAGGACAAGTACTGTTTGCTGTTGCTGCCTCGTCTCCCTATTCGTGACTTTTTTTCATCTTGGACCTTTTTGGATTGTGCACGACGGAATTGCCCAACATCTCTGTCACGGCCTGGAGGACGTCTTTCAAGGGTGCACTAACGTGCCTGGCCTAAAGGTGACTGTTTAACCAATTAATGCTACACACAGAGGGCTCTCTGTGTACTTGACAACTCGAGCATTGCACAACTGTGCCTTTCACAACTGTGCCCCTTTTAAATTGTGTGTCATAAGCAGTGTTGCTTTTTCCTTCGTGCTCCTTTACTAAAAATCGCTTTTTCTGCTTTCTTCTGCAAAGGTCTTTCCTGTTGTGGAGGCCACGCCCCCCATATCGTGTCACGCCCTGCAACCTGCGTCCTCAAGTACCAGTTGCCTCGCGCACCTGCGCCGCGCACCAAGTACAGGACAAGTACTGTTTGCTGTTCGCGGTGCGTGGCGCGGGGCCTCCTGATTCTGGTTTCCTTGTTGACAAAGGTGAATTAGCTACTGTGTGGTGTAGGCTTTATAATGGTGGTTAGTCTGCGTAGCAGTAAGAGCCTCGCTGAAGGTAATTCTCACGCAGGGATGCATGTCTCTAATCCAGTGCTATTACATGACTCCGATATGGATTTAAATCCACTTGCTGTGATTGGTGAAGATGGGTTAAATGATATAAATAACATCCCGTATAGTCTGCAACCACTAGCAGTAGAACCTAATGATGATGAATGCAATCAATTACAATCTTGTATATCTATTGCTCCTTTTGCAGATGGTGAATCATTTAAAAAACCCTCCATTAGCAATACTGATGATATAGCGAATTCAGAGGAGCCAGTAGGGAATTTGGCAGCTACTAAGAAAGTTGTCAAAACTTATGCGGCATCTAATATTATTTCGGATGTTTCTTATCTGGGCCCCGCATTGATTGGAGAATGGGAGAAACGCTGCCGGATTGCAATGACACCGAATTCACCTGTTGTATTTTTGCCTTCGGAGGTTGAACGCATTTGTTTGCATAATATTCATGATGGGCCCTCTATCAATTCATCTGCGTGTATTGTTCCTTACCATCATGATCATGTAAAGCGACCCTCCTGCAGCTCGCCTATATTTTGTAAAACTTATACTGATCCAGGTCCCACTTCAGCCCCTAAACAAATGGTGAATGAGTCCTTTGATGAAGATTTGTGCTACGAGATAGGGGCACGAGCATCACCAGTCAAACCTCAACAATCTAATCCCAAGGATCTAATTAAAGATGAAGATCTAAGTAATTTTCCGGTGATTTCTTCTCTCTTAAATCTTTTGGATAAGGGTCATGACTTAACTCACATGCAAATAAACTCCCTAAAAGAAATAGTGTTAACTCTCACTAATAAGGTTTCAAAAATCGAGGGCATGATGATTTCGCAATCTGCTGTTCAATCAGAGAAACAGGCACTTATTGATGCATGCCTACTGAAAGCTTTGTCAATCAACAACCTAACGCGCGTGAATCAATTTACACAAACTGATGATTCTTCTGTAACTGTGGTATTTGAGCCACGCACGTATGCAAGTGCTGTAGTGGAAGGGCCAAAGGAGGTATGCTCCTCTGTGACTTATGCTGGCTCTACTGACTTAGTGGATGAAGTGAAACAGAACTCTCGGATATTAGATGAGTTAGTTCGTTTATTAACAATGCAAAATTTAGACTTAAAATTTGGTGGGGGACGTCTTGATGAGCATGCTGTTGCTATTGGTTCCGTGTCAATTACAAAAGAGAACACACCCTAATAGTCCCTCTCCCCTGGTAAATGTCATAATTAAAGCTGAAGAAGAAAAACGAAGAAACAAAACTATTCTCGCCGAAAATTTGGTGAAATTTAGTGAGAAGGGAGTTACAGTGAGTACTGAGTGTGAAGACTTTGACCCTGAAGGGTCACAGATACCTTTTATGTCACGCAAAATGAAGCGAGCACATATTAGGGCAATCAAAAGAGAAAATAAACTGAAAAAAAAGCTATCAACACTGGATGTAAAAAAAACGAGCCAGGTTGATAGCAAAAAAAATAAAAAAAACAAAAAGAGAGTGGCTATCGCCGCTGACTTGGATGAGTTGCAATCCTCAAACTCAATCGAAGGCTCAACAAATGTCTCGAAGATTGACTTGACTCAACTGAACGATGAATCAAAGTTAGTCCTAAATGTGGCTCCTGCAACTGCCTCCCATTCTAATGTAAAAAAAACCAGAACCTCTGTAAAGCCATCTGTGGTAGAGATGGGATTGGCTAATTCAGGACAGATGGCACAAGGCAGGCTTTCGACCTTTTATCCTATAATTGAAAAAAAAACCACGGTTAAGGGTCAAATGAAGGATTTTGCCCCAGATAAGCTTACCGGGGCAGTCACTAAACAAAAAAAGGCTTGCGCTATGTTGACGGAAAAAAGCTCGGCAAGGAACACAGATAATCCCCGATCTGACGAGGAATCTGTAAATAACGACAACTGTCCAGAAAGCCAAATCAACTCAAATGATGTTGAGGGGGCATTTATAAATGCAGTAATGGATGTTACTGATACCAGAGATTCAGTTGAGAATAAGCCTCTGCCGCCAGGCAGTAATGATAAAGAAGAAATTAATTATGTATTTGAAAGAAATGTTAGATACTTTCTAGGTTGGTCTAGTGATCAGGCAATTAATGGAAAGCAAAGGTTGAACAGATCGTTCTTGTTTAACATCTTTAGAGAGTGTCCCAATTTAAGAACCCTCCGCATGGATGATATTGAGTGGCTAAGGCTAGCAAACCATAATAATCTCAGAATGATTTGTGCCCCACATTCGGCGATGATACTCCGGTTATTGTGGGACCATAGAGAAGACTTCAAATCCAGCGGGCTAACCCTATATTTATTTAGAACGATTGAAGAAGCTGAGATATTTCTGAATGAAATGTTAGAACCTGAGGTTGTGAGTGGTACCAATCGAGCAAACGCATCAGCTGGCTCCGAACAAACTGTTGAATTAATTACAAAAATTTCTGAGCTGATGGCAACCACTTCGAATATTTCTTGGCTAGCTCCCCTTATGTCCTCCATTCTTGATTTTTCTAACAAACAAAATAAACAATAGACAAATAATGTCATAGCTCAGAAGGTTCAGAATCTCAAAATAATATCTTGGAATTGTTGTGGGAAAAGTAACCTAGAGAAATGGTCACCCCATTTTGTTTCAATGGGTCCGCACACTATTATATTCTTACAAGAAACTATGTGTGTCGACAAATTGAATATTGAGGGTTATTCCAACTTCTGTGTACCTGCTGTGAGAGGTGTAATTGGTCGACCGCTTGGAGGTATTGGTATCCTCATTAACAACAACATAAATCACATGTCAAAGGTTATGTATGCAAAACATGGAGTGTTGGCAGTTCAGTCTATCCTTACAGGCGCAATGTCAAATATTATGTTATTTGTATGTGTGTACCACAACCCAGCCAATGTAGCGTTTGAGGCTGCATTGGATAACATGGATGAGCTACATGAGGAAGCCATGGTTAGAAACCCAAAATACACGATTGTAATTGGGGGCAACTTTAATGCCTTCTGTCTATCAACGTCATCTAAGTTACTTCATAAGTGCAAGTCTTCATCGAGAGATTCGGCAACTATGGGGAAGCGTTGGGTCTCATATTTTAAAGATTGGAATATCCAATTGCTGGAATTTCTTACTGGCGACCACAAAGGTACATGGAAGAGGGGGATCCACTCCACTTACATAGACTATTTTTTTGTCTCATCCGTATGCATGCCTTTGGTAAACAATGTTTTAATTCACAACCAAACTATGAGTGACCATTATCCAATAAGCACAAGTATCAGATGTGACCTGGCATCTTTAAATAAAGAAGCAGCGTTGGGATTGGTGTCTCTCCATCGACCACAGAATTCTGTAGGCTGGTCTCCCAAAATGTGTAGAGAGCTTTCCTTTTTGGTTCACAGAGATGTGATTCGGGTTTATAACGGGGCTGTATTGTTTTTTGATGCATGTAGAAGAGAGGATTGGAACTCCTTCGTAATTAAAAAACATATTGACTATCTAGTCAAAAAAGTTCAATCGCGTAACCCATCTTGTGAGAGCGGTTACAATTTGGAAATAGCAGCAATCAAGAGGGAAAAAAATCGATCTATTCGCGCTTTAAAGAAAAAAAATCTACAATCCTATTTGTTTCACTCCACAAAGATGAGTATCTTAAACGAATATAGGCATAAAATTGCATCTATAAAGTTTAATGCAAAACTATCGGCCAATCAGCAAATGATGAAGTATCTTATCACTCATGATACCAGGAACATATGGGCAATACTTAACAATAAAAAGGGGGCGTTGTTGCATGACTTTGCCTCCCCAATTGCTGCAAGTACATGGATCGACTATTTCAAATGCAAATATAGTTTGCCTGTCCAATTTAAGATACATAACTCTGGTATACTTGAGCAACATTGTAAGGATCTTTTATTATTCTCTATGAATGAAATTGTTGAGGCCATCAATCTGCTCAATTATTCCAAAGCTGCCGGGCCTGATGGTCTACCTGCCTGTATTCTAAAAGATGACCCATATTTTTGGGGTGCGATTCTCTATACTAAATTTGTATATATTCTATCTACCAACCTTATCCCAAAATCTTGGCTTAATGCCATCATAATTCCTCTATACAAGAAAGGGAATCCAAATTTACCCTCGAATTTCAGACCAATTGCATTAATGGATGCCTCTGAAAAGGTTTTTTCTATAATTCTACTCCAACGGCTCCAAAGTTTTATTAGGAATAAGAATATATTCTCAAAGTTTCAAACAGGGTTTCGTAAGTACATGGGGACTTCGTTAAACGCTCTAATTATTTCCCACATATTTGCTCAAACCAAAATATCAGATTCTGGCACAGTCTATATGGCTGCATTTGATATGAGCAGTGCTTTTGACTCAGTCATAAGAGAGGTTTTATGGTCAAAACTCTTAAAACTTGGTTTTCCAAAAAGATTGATTCAACTGATTGCAATGCTACACAACCACACGACGTATCAAATTAGGGTAACCAGAGATGGCGCCTTAACTGCTCCTATTATGACTATGACAGGTGTCAAACAAGGCTGCAATATGGCTGCCACCTTATTCAATTTATACCTTTGTGATATGGATATGTTGTGGAATGAAGCTGGTATGTTTCCTGTGAAACTAGGGGAATTGAAAATTTCATGGTTATGTTTTGCAGACGATATCTTACTATTTGATCGCACTCCTAGTGGTCTACAGTTAAAATTGAATAGTTTTGCTAAATATGCAGCCTCTCACAATCTATCTCCCAATTCTTCAAAGTCACAAATTGTGATTTTCCGGAATTTCAGGAAAATTAAATCGTACAAGTGGCAACTTAATGGCATTGTTATCGAATGCGAAAACTCGATTCGTTATCTGGGGTATCCCCTAAATGTCCAGAACTCTCTCACATTTTGGCAGAAATACCTAAAAATGAAGGTTCGTCCACTTGTGTCGATGATGAAGGTCATGCTGAGAACAATCTGTGAATTTTCATTGCAACCATTGATTGATTTTTATCTATTGAAAGTGGAACCGATTCTCTTATATGGGTTAGATATATGTCTTCATGATGTCAGGGTCATATTGAATCAAATTCAGGGTAGTGTGTGGAAAAGTGTATTGGGGCTATCCACCTCAGTTCCCAATTCCATAATTAGACACGAACTTGGTCTAGTATCTCTAGCAGCTAGATGGGTTTGGCGAAAACTATCACGCTATGCTGATATTATGGCACCTCAAAAGTACTCCCTATATATGGATGTACATGGGTTGGTTGTGCGGTCAGAATTAAAACCCATGTGTGCCTTTGTTAATCAAATGAATTTAATTCTCGTTGATTGTGACTGCACAATTTCTGACCTAGTAATGAAACTTCCAAAAGTCAAAAGAAATCTTTTTGATCGGGACTGGTCAACCACTTTAGATTGTAACAATTCATATCGTCTGTATGCGGAATATGCCAAAAGGCCACGCAGGAGAGATATGAGATCGTCGTATTTGGTGTTATGTCCTTCAAGTAAGATACGGAGAGCATATTTAAGGTTTAAACTAAACCAATATCATACACTTGAAAGAATCTACATGTGGAGCATATATAAAGGTGCCTTTTCAACTCAACATTGTCGCTTTTGTGAATGTGACACTATTGAAACCATGAAACATCTTGTTATTGAATGCATTTTTTTTTAACAGGACAGGAAAAATCTATTGGGGAAATTTGCTCCGAAAGATTCTGACATCTCCAAAACATCATTATGGGACAGTTGTATGTATGGAGGGTCCTTGGTACTTATCATTTCGCTAACTCGTGTGTTGAGTAAAATTGAAAATGCGTTAGAAAATGTAAATGTCTATTATAACCCCACAAGCTAAATCTGTGCATTTTAATGCGTGTTTTATCAAAATCTTTGGTATGTCTTGTGCAGGCCAATCTTAATATGGGCATGAGAAGGTCGCGTGAAGTTACAAATCATAATGCTACAATGTAATCTTCTGAATTAACAAATGCCAAATTTTAAGTTGCAAAAGAAACGGCTGATGATCTATTTGTCTGTTATCTGTAATTTTAATGAATAACTTATGAAATTTCGAAAGTTTTGTAAAAGTTTGCTTTTTGTAAAACTATAAACAAAACGTTAATAAAAAAATAAACAAAAAAAAAAAAAAATTATTGTTTCTGTCTCTCTCTTCTGTGGACCGTCAGTTATCTATTGTATAGCTTGGTCTTTTTTTCCAGTACTCGTCCATCATGTCAAGTGTCTTTATATAACTATCTTCATAGGGGAATGTTGCTGTTTTCCCTTGGAATCTTCCTTGGGTTGTAAACATGGACAGGTACATAAGGCATTGTGCTCTTGCTGTTGGTATTTCAGTTGCTACAAATGTTCTGGAGGCACTCATGTCATAGGGGATTAGTGAAGAGACATAGCAGCACTCCCCTGTGGTGTGTTTACCCACTTTAGCTATGTGCTTGTACCACATGTTATTAGCTACTCAAGCAGTATCAGTGAGATAGAGATCCACCCTTCCCATGTCTACATCAGCACTGCGTCTACCTCTCCTTTCTATACTTACAGTGCTTACCTTTCCACCTGACATGGTTGTTCCACCTGCTGGAGTTGGGGTTGTGTTAGTAGAGGTCCCAGCGGTATTACTTCCAACATATGACATTCGCCAAAAGATGAGGGCAAAAATACTACATGAATATAAGACACAAGACAAAATATTCATTCTTTTATAATGCTGTTCATCACTTACACCTCCTTGAACTCCTGTGCAGTCTTGAAGATGTTTGTTGCCCACCTGAAATGTGCTTAAAAAAAGCATTGCAGTATTAGTATTTTATTAATTCAAGCACCGTGAATTTGGTGTTGGGTCATTGCAAGAAGGAATAGTTGTTCCCAAACTGTGCGTATTCTAGTATCTCGAAGTACTACAAGCATAGATGGGTTTCCTATATCTAGGTGTGGGTATACTTGGGCAGGTAAGCTATAAAACACGGAAAACACATTAGGATGGCACCTTCTTGCACTGTTGGATCTCCTAACAAATTGGACAAATTGTCCTTGGAAGGTCTTGGGACAGAGATCAAGGGGAAGCATGGGACAATGTAATACTAGCAATGCAATAATAACAGTCACACTTTCACAGTGAATGCTTTCATTGTGCAGAAAGAAAAATAATAAACAGACATGTTTATTTAGTCCTTTCCCTATCTCACTTGCTCTGGGGTGAGTTATCATAGGTTGGCCTCTGCTGGGTTGTGATGCTTCGAGGCAATTGTTTTCTTCTTATGCTTGTGGATTGTTTCCCCTTTTGTTGTTGGTGCTAGGAGAGGCCACCACTTTGCAGGGCTTGATGTCCCCCAGGTAGTGCCAAGTCTTCTTCCCTTCTAACTTTACTGCTCAATCATTACCAGTTCCACTGTGTAAGGTCCTGTAAAACGTGTCTTGAACCACAGTCTCGTGAAATCTCTCATCAAAACCTTATCCCTCGGATACAATTGTGGTGGTGTCAAAAGGTGCTTATTTGCTTCTGGATCGTTGTTTTCTCCTTTTGCTTCAGGCCTCTCACATTGTCCCTGCAGATGACGAGAAATAAAAGAGGCACTAGCCATCAAGGAAGTGGTGTATTTGTACATTTCCTAACCCAATACATCAGACTATTTTTGCATCTTTCTGTGCCCTAGTGGGAGGAGCAAGGGGAAGTCTCATGCGCCTTCCTGTCACCACCTCATGTGCAGTTAAATGGTGGTCGGACCCTGGTTTATTGCGCAATACAAATAATACTAATGGAAGACAGTGCAGCCAACTTTTATTAAGCATCTTTTTAATTTTGACAATGCCTTCTTTGAGCAGCCCGTTGAGGCACTCACATACACCATTTGCCTGCAGGTGATAGGTGCTAGAGAATTTGTGGTGTATTTACAACTATGTTGTGATGTGTTGGAACATCTCATTGGCAAAGTGAGGACCATTGTCAGACCGCAGGACCTCACACACTCCCCAACGTGGGAAGATTTTTTGAACCAGGAATATTGCCACCCTAAGGGCATCAGGATGGGAACAAGGACTGGCTTTGATCCATAGGGAAAACAGGCACACAACCACTATCATGTAGCAGTAGCCCTGGCATGCTTGGAGCATGTCAACCTAGTCGATGTGCAGGTGCTGAAATGGACCCATTGGGTGAGGGATGGCTCCTCTCTCTACCCTCCATGTATGACCTGTTGTAAATTGTTTACAAACTAGACAATTAGTCATTAATTCTGTTATGTTATGTTACTGTTACTTCTTAAGTGCACGGCCATGATAGGTATCTTGGCACTGGAGAGGCGGGCAGCATCCATAGCAGAAGCTGCTAGAAAAAGAGAGCGTAAGACTTGCTAGAAAAGAAGGGTTTTTAACAGCTTTCCTGAAGGTCAAATGGTTTGAAAGTTTTTTTATTGAAGGGGGAAGTTTGATCTACAGTCTAGCACTGGCTATAGAGAAAGCCCTACCTCTGATCCTCATACATACGAAAGGAGGGACGGTGAGTAGGTTAGCAGAGACTGAGCGCAGCTGATGACTGGGAACGTAGCGTGAAAGTTCAATTTGCAGGAACTCTGCACCCTGTTCATGTATGGCACGGTGGACTATACATAGCGCCTTAAACCTAATGTGCTTGTGATTTACAGGGAGTCAGTGTAGAGAGCACAGCACCAGAGATATGTGTGCTCCATAAGGGGTGCCAGTGGCTCACCGGGCCGCCATGTTCTGGAGGCGTTGAAGACGCTGAATGAGACCCTTAGGCTGGGCCAAATACAGTGAATTCCAGTAGTCCAGCTGCAATAATATCAGGGCTGCTACCATTGGCGGGCGAAGAGGAGTGGGAATCAGAGGGAGGACTCTCTTTAAAACCTTCAACTGAAAGTGTCCCGCCTGACAGACTGTAGCAACTTGGTTTGCCATGGACAAGGAAGGCGAAAGAATAACACCCAGGTTTTTCACATTACTCACAGGGGAGGGAAGGACACCAAGGGAGGTAGGCCAAAAAAGAAGAAACCCAGAGTGACGGATCAGGGGGACACCCTACCACCAACACCTCTGTCTTGTCTCCGTTCAATTCTGCCACGTGTTCTGCCAAATTGGGACAGAAACAATCCTCTCCAATATGAGCAGCAAGCACCTCCTTCCCTATATGGATAGGTTGGTGTAATTGTGTCTGTGCAGTGTGCAATAATAAGAATGGCATTACCACTTTTCCTGTGTTATTTTGCTGCCATAAGGCATCTGTCGGAGACACTGTACATCCCCTCTTTATCCACAACTCCTTTTCTTCCCTGGGTGCAGGTTCCTGCAATTGCATAATCTGTGTCACTGGCAATGTGTTATATCCTTCCCTTAGTCTCATTGTTCACGCATAATTGTGCGCTGCAGACAAAGCATCCACTTCCAGAATGTCCCCAGAAATAGGCAGCACATTTTTCTTCTGCATCTGCTGCCTCGTTGCCCCTAGAGATGGAGTCCTCCCCCCTTGTGTGTGCTTGGCACTTCGCAACTGCCATGCGCAGTGGGTACTGAAGTGCCTCTATCAGTCTGCCCGATAGGAATGCGTGCTGAACTGGTGACCCATCAGCACGTCTGAAGCGTTTTCTCAGCCAACGTGACCAACCCAGAATGCATTGTGGATACCACATAGGCTGAATCTGAGTACACTGTTACTTCCTTACCTTTGCTGTGCTACAGTGCTAATATTAAAGCTACTAATTCTGCTGCTTGTGCTAATAAATGTGATGGTAGGCATGCGCGTGTCACCACCCCGCTCGTTCCGTCCTCTCTTAATCTCACTACTGTTGTCCCAATATGTCTTTCCCCAGTGGTTTGGTCAATTGCTGATAACCCGTTAATGTAGAGCGCATCTCCCCCCTCAAGTGGGTATTCCTGTACCTTATGGGTATCGCTGAATTGTTCTATGTTGATTGTGCAGTCATGCACATAGTCGCCCTTCTTTACGGGTTCATTGATGAAAGTTGCTGGGTTGACAAGTTGCCATCTCACTATCTCGAGAGCTGGGTTTGACAGTAACACCTGTACCCTGAAGCGCTCTGTGTTGTCACTGTACTTTTGGGCCTTTTCAGTATTGCAAATAGAGCATGCTCCACATAAGGAGTGGTGCTGCATCTCATGATAGTACTTGCTGATTTGTCTAATGCGAATGTGGCGGCAGCCAATGCCTGTTCTCACGCATTGTGTCCTCTCATTTCTGAGTCAAATTTCCCACTGTAATATGCTAGAGGTTTGTGCCCCATGCTTGTCTTTTGTGTCAGTACTGAAGTCATAACCACTCCATTGGATTGCGAGAATAAGAAAAATGTACTTTGATAGTCTGAGATCCTTAACTCTGGAGATGTGCATATTGCGTCTTTCAGCTCGTCAAATGCCGCAGTCATTTTCTTGGTCCATCATAATGTACCCTACCCTCTTTGTGCTTACTTTAGTGCACTCAATAAGGGCCTAGTGTAGGTGCTGTAGTCAAATACCCATGCTCTGCAGTAATTGCTTAGTCCGAGAAACTGTTGCATTTGTCTTATGGTTGTGGGCTTTGCTGTCTTGCATATTGCCTGTGCTCCTTCTGGTGTCACTTTTCACCCGTCTTTGGATATCAGTTGCCCAATGTATAATATCTCTGCCTGGCAATATTGTAAGTTAGCCTTGTGTACTGTGTACCCCTTTTCTGCTAGTACAGTCAACATGTGCACAGAGTAATCTCTACACTGTTTCTCTGTCTTGTGGCAAATCAATATGTCGTCTACGTACTGTATGACAATGCTCTCTAATTTTACATTTCCTAAGTCCACTTAAATGACCCTGTTGACTATGGAAGGTGATTTGCAGTACCCTTGAGGAATTCTTGTATGTTTCCACTTCTGATTTCTATACGGAAACAAAGTTAAGGCTTGTGAGTATGGATGTGGTGCTATAGAGAAGAAAGTATTCTTCAAATCTATGACCGTGAAGCATGCAGCTTCCGTGGGAATGCTACACAAAATTGTCACTGGATTCGGAACTAAAGGAAATTCTTCTTCTACAATATGGTTCAGAAGACACAAGTCCTGTATAAAATGCCATGATCCCCCATTGCCTTTTTGACAGGGTACACCGCTGTGTTGCACTGTGATTCTGATGGTATTAGGATGCCCTGCTTCACTAATGCTGCAATTGTCTCATAGATTCCCCCGTCTGCCTCTCTGGAAAGTGGATATTGCCTAGCTTGTGGTAAAATGGCTCCTGGCTTCAGTTTTATTTTCACAGCTCCTATCTCTTTCAGAAGGCCCACATCATAGGGGCTTGTGGTCCATAAAATGCTGAGGACCTTTGCCAGGTCTTCCTCAAGAAATGTCAGCAGTGCTTGTAGCATCATTGCCATTCTCTGTGGACACACTCAGTAATGTATTTTCACCCAGTATGTTATACTAATTTCAAACACTACCTGGTGCTCTGATCGATTGTCTATGAAAAATTGTTCATCCATAACTGTATTGAATCTGTACCCTTCGGGAACTGCGATCACTGATCGCCATGGTCGCCCCGTGCCATCTGTCCCATGTACTGCTATCCTGTCATCACCCACTATTGCTGCCTCTAATTCTAGTGGCACCAACGTCTCTTCCTTCTTGTCTAATGGCAATTCTGCCCTGAACCTGTACGCATTTGGAAGATACCATATTTGTCCTCGAATCCCTGGGATCTTTACTTTTATTATTTCAGTCCCATATTGAAATAGCTCCTCATCTGTCGCCCCCCCCCTCTGTACCTTGCATCCACAATAAGCTTGAATAATTTTGTTTAGAAGGTGTATCCCAGGTATGGAACACAGTATTCCCTTGTCAGTGAATGAGATGGTCATGTTAAGTTTGCTCATGATGTCCCTCCCGATTCAGTTTACCAGTGTCTGTCGGGTATACATCAAGGGTAGAGCTAGGTCGTGTTCTCCTATAGAAAGTGCAACATTGTCTGTAAATGGAACCAATTCCCTTTCCCCAAAGAATCTTTGAGCATTCATGGCATCGCCTGACATTCTATACTTCCCTTCCCAGATGCAGGATCTAGTCGCCCCGGTGTCTACAATATAAGAGCACGTTTTGCCAACTATCATCAACCCTATGTGTGGTTCCTCCACCGGGTTGGGTGTAATAGATCGGATGGAACACATCAGGTTCGACTGTGGGCTGTCCTATTGAGGAATAACATTTTGTTTCCTGAGAATGGGCTGCTCCCCACTACAGTAACCCCCCCTAGTTTACTAGTGGGAGTCATTGCCATGGAGTCCATGCATGCTAGTGTCCTTTCGTTTGTCTGTGCCGTGTATGATGGTTGCATTTTATTCTACATCTGCAGTATCTGTGATGCCTTTGAATACTGTTGTGCTGGCGCCTGCATTTGTGGTGTCTGTGTCATGGGCTGTTGTGTCTGCGGGTATGGGTTGGGTGCCTGTCCTTGTTGTTGTGTCTGGTCCTGGGCATAATACTTGTTCTGTTTCCCTGGATATGCTGGCTGCTATTGCATTCCCCATTCTGTGGCATCCTCCCTCAGCTTCTAAATACCCTGGAGATATGTCCTATCTATGCACACACCCAGCACTGGGATGGTTCTCGAATTTGCCTCTGATAGCCTTTAGAGAACCTTTCTGGACCCTGCTGCATTGCTTGCCCATACCCACTATATACCCCCCCGAAAATCCCCTTGGCTTTGTTGCATCTGGTGCCCGGGGACCTCCATCCCCTTGTTGGCCCCCCTATTCCTCAAAACCCATGCTGTGCATCCCCCCTCCCCATGTACCCTCCTCACACGGGCAGCGGTGCGTATTATGTCTATGGTGTGCTCTTTCATCACACGCTGGTTAACACTGCCCCTTCCATGGCATATTTAGACAGTTTCTTCTGCACTAACTTAGCCTTCTCCTGCTTCCTTTCCTCATGCTTTTACTTTCTTGCATTAACCTGCAGTAATCTACTATTGTAAGCTGTATTTCTGACCACAGTTTTGCCTCCATCCTCACCAACTTTTTCAGTTGCCTTTGCACCTGCTCTGGTCACCCTGCCCTTCTTCATACATCATCGGCAGCCTCTCAGAGGGTCGCCACTAGTAAACCTTTTATGTCCCCCACTGCTAACTTTTGCCCTAGTGTCATTCTCTTCATTTTGTATATCAATTTCTCTGCACCCGCGGTCAATGAGGGTAGCCTACACCTCAAATCTTCCTGTTGATATGTTTCCAGGGTATGTATTGAGGTTGCCCGCCTCCCTTTTTCAGTAAGGGGAACTGTGTCAGCCCACTCTCCCCATCCAGTCTCTCAGTGTCTCTGGTGGTGGTGCATGCCCTTGCCATTTCTCCCCTCTTTCATGCTGGAAGGTCTTTAAGTCTCCGCGTATATGGAGTTATGTCATCTATGCTGCACAATGTAGTCCTAGACTGTCGTGGTCTCTCGTCCTTGTCACCCTGCAATTCCCCTGTATCTTTGTCTCCTCCCCATGTGGAGCTACAATCAGTGTGTTTCCCTGTTAATCAAGGACCAGGTCACCCTGCTCCCTCATCCTCACTCCCTACCAAGTCATCTTCTCACTCAGTGTCACCCAAGTCACTGCTGAAACCATCATGGAAGCTCAGTCTTCTCAATACCTTTGCTCCCTGTGGTTCCCCCTCTAGGTCTATCAAGTTCTTGCAGTCCCCTCCACGGAGGACATTGTGTTCGTTTGGTCTGGCAGCATAACTGCCCTATCATATTTATTGCTGCGCTCTTGCTCTGCTTGCCTATCCCTTCCCATGTTGTCATCAAAGTGGTCGATCCTAATTTCAATCTTATGCCACTCAGCACGTGTTCCTTCACCTACATGCGTTTGGCTCAGCATCCATTGACACCTCGCCACATCCCCTCCGTCGCCCTGAAACATTTTACAGAGATCAAATATCGCCATATGATTGCTCAATTTGTCCCCTCATAAAACTCTTTCAAATGTGTGTGCAACAGTTGCTGCACACATTTGGAGAAGCTCCCGCCATTTGGCCATGGCTTAGACACTTTACCTTCAGTGCTTTTCTTCCATTCCGCACTATATTTAAAAATCTTGTCCTTATATTGCAGAAGGGCCTTACACAGGTGCTGTATGGGTGTGTCCCCTGCACCTTTACCACGTTACTTGCTTTTTAATACTTACTTGACCTCAAGTCGAGGTTTTCGACACTTCTGTTGTTGTTCAAACATAAAAAAACATTGAATCTTGTTTTACTCCAATTTTACAGAAACCAGTTCCTTACAAACAATCACAAGCCTCTCTGGCTCACAACTAACTTCTCAGATGTGATCCGTGCACTGCCCTTCTGGAACTTTCTGCCTCCCCAGGCACAACTACCAATCTCGCACATGCGCCTTCCGCGCACCACCACAGAACAGCTTGCTCTGTCCATTTTCTATTGCCAGCACCGAATTCTGCACCTCTTTGTGCTCTCCTAGTCCTATACACAGACCTCCCTGGTGACGTCACCTCTTCAACAAATAAGTGAATAATAGAAATCACTAACAGAGCGCACAACGATATTGTCCCATTACACAGATATTTTTTAAAACACAACATATATCCACGGCTATTGTCCTGCTACCTATGAGGAGATACCAATATTTCACGTGGTCCATCTGTACCTACAGCATCGCCTTGTAGATAAAACACCCCTGCAAGACTTAACCAGAAGAACACCTACTGCAATTTAAGCTAGGTCCATTTGCTAAGCTCTATACACGGAACACCATCATCCATGACCCGTGCTAAAACACCCAATCCACAGGGAATCCAATATTGACATAAATTCTTTCATCCATACTCTTAAGTCAATAGTCTAGGCTAAACGCCTGAACCTTTTACCTCAAGATCGAATGTTCCCTAACCGCGAAAAAAAAGTGACATCTACCTCCACTCCTTTCTCCACTATATTTCACAATACTCGACAATACTTCACTGATACTCAACAATACTCATCACCACCCCACCCCCAACATTTCTTTACCACCCCCCTCAATTGCTGTGTAGCTGAGTTAATACTTACACTCCATGATCCACTGATGCTGCTCGACCACCGGCTCTCCCCAAAACTGCCACACCGCCCTTCTGGTCTGCTGGGCTCCTCACAGACCGTGGGCAGGATATTTTCCAAGACGGTTCCTGATGGCCTCTGCAAGGGGTGCACTCCCATGTGGTCTCACGCTCCGTGGGGCACCTCACATCCCTCCAGGCACTGTGAAGGAAGAGGTGGCTCAATGCTGAACGGGCGTAGTGAACCATCCCTCTGCTACCAAATTGTTGTTTAGGTATACCAGAGAGGACCGGGATTCACACTACACATTCACCGTTCAAAGCACCCAGGGCCCAACAAACACTCCCTCGGTATACAGACGGAGGAGTCAGCCAAGGCCAAGTTAGAACTGTCCTTCATTTTCCATAACAGACAGGGATCATACAGGAAATGGCAAGTTCTCCAGCAATCACAGCTCCTGAGTCATGGACTTTTGTTGAGGTCTGACGTCACAAGTCCAGGCTCTACCCCAAAAACCTAAGAGCATACATGGTTGGGTGGTTGGGGTGGAATTGCCTATAGACAGCACCTATAGTTGTCAGCTGACTGGCCCTCTCATGTCAGGTGGCTTTGCCTGAGCCTTCCCCACAAACTATCCATTACAATATTGCAGGGTCGCAGGATTACCATTGGCTCTTGCCCTTTGCCACCCACCCCTGGAATTGTGTTCCCTGATTGGCTGGAGTGGGTCGCCCCAGGCCTGGGACCCAGCTCTGTTCTCAGCACTCTGTATACCTTCTCAAGGTGAAAGAAAGACTGTGCGACTGATTCACAGAGCATTTTCCTATGGGATTGCGCCATTATAAAACGCTTCTGTGAATCAGGCCCTATGTGTCCCCATTGTTGCTACTGGTATAACCACTTTCCCTTAGAGAAAGCCTGCAGGTTGCAATGTTGTAAAACAACACACGTATCACTTCGGGTCTGCTTCGCTGGGAACTGCTCCTCTTCCCACTGCGGGTGAATGGCCATTGTTTGGCTCGGCCGCGCCACGCGGGTGAAGACCGCAAAATTGAGCTTTCTGGTCTGCAATTAGTGAGGATTTATTCTGCTATTTTGCAGGTGGCTCCTTGTCTCTGGTGCTTAGGAATGTTCTGCTCGTCTCTGACCTTGGATGTGAGCACCAGTCTTGGACAGTGTGCTGCAAAATCTGTTTTCCTTTGTCCCATATTCTGAGGCCTGTGGCTTCTTATAATTCTACTATGGTACTGCTAGGATTCCCATATATATATTGTATTAGTTTCCTTATGGGATAGTGGTACTTGGTCCCAGAGCCGTCATGAAGGGGGCAGGAGGGGCAAACTGCCCCGGGCTTCACGCTTGTGGTGGGCCTTATGGGACCCTCTCCTAAGTAGCACAGTCCACCCGTGTCCTTTATTCACACAGGGGACTGTGCTGGCTGCTCTTTGCCCCTGCATTGATTTTGCTGTTTGTTGTGAAACCGTTTGGCTCTGCAACAAACAGCAAAATAACGTGAGACAGCAGGGCTCAGAAGTGAGCTCTGCTGCCTCCCCTTATTCAGCTGACAACATAGACATGCTGAATGACAATAAAGGACTCCTCTGCTGTCAGTCAGTGTATTCACGTCAGCATGAACACGCTGACTGATAGGAGAGGAATTCTCTCCTGTCAGGCAGCATGTCTACATGTTGGAGTGAAGGGATGGCCATCCGGTCCCCCGTGGCTGCATGGGTGCTTTCGATGGGTGCTTGGAGGTGTTTTTTTATTTTAAATTAAATGTCTATATATGTGTAGTATTTAAATTAAATTTGTATGTACATGTGTATGAATTCATGTGTGTATGTTGGTGTTTATGTTTGTGTCAATGCTGTGTTTGGTTTGATGCTCGCGTTAATGCAACGAGTTGTGTAACTGGCGGATGAATGCATGGGTGAAAGTGTTGTATGTGAGTGTGTGTGCAGCATGGCATGCAAGTGCTAACCCCTTATCACGATTTCAATTACCTAAAAATGTATGCATATGAATGCAGGTGCTAACAGTGAAAGGTTTTGTGTTAGTAATTGCAGGGCCTTTGTTAGCAGCGAAGCCCAGGCACCATTTACCATTTGTATACTGTTCCGTATGGCCACGGCTCTGTTGTTCAGCCCGGCACAGGCTGGATGACAGTTTTGAAAGAGGATAGTGAGTGGGGCCAATAAACCCATTGCGCTGTCGGTCTCCCCAATGAGGGATGGCATCTGGGCCTTTCAGCTTTTACGGTTGAAATGGGCCCCCGAAGCAGCTGCCCCCATGTTGGCAGTCCTATGACACAGAAACCTACTGATAATCTGCAGCTTTTAACCACCTTGCTGCATTATTGTGACTTCATTGTTGATTTAAGCACTCCACAGGTGGTACCTTCGACTATTTTTCCAATCAGTAAGGCAAGGGGTGCCCCCAAACATCAAAAAGAAATGGGCCCCAACCAGCGCTGACACATCTTCAGCCAGTCCTGCTTCCATTTCCGTCCCAATTTCCTGGGCCCAGCTACGAAGCTGAATAGCTATAGCCACTAGTTGTACCTTTCACCCCAATTCAGAGGCTGTTAACTTTCATACTGCTATGCTAATCTCTTCAGAGGTGGGCTATCTAAAAGCTGAGACCAGAAGTTAAGACGTTGGTTTTATCAAAGTGAGTCTGTTGATATCGCATGGATCTGCATATTTGATGCTGATGCCGCTCCTTAACGAGTGCTATGGGCTGGTGACACATTGAAAGAGGCCTTCTGCCTCAAAGTGGCCAGGGGCTGGCACCGCCCATGCAGCCAGGTTGAATCAACAAAGCCCAACATTTCCGGAGGGGGCTAGACCCTGTTCTGCTCAATGGTGTTGCCCCACTGCATGCCATTATTTTTGTTTGGGTTATTAGGTGTACCACCAATATGACAAAACTATTCAGTGGTGGAAATAGATTTTTTTTCTGGGGCATCCCTCCTACCGCAGTGAAAGAGGCCTGGTCCAGCAACGGGAGGATTAGGAGAGAGCAGGACAAGTATTTTACCCCCATGACCATTTGCCCCTTCCCCTCAGAGGATTTAAAGTCAGCAAAGTTTAAAATCTGCACCCCTTTTAAACCTAAAAAATGCACATCAGTATTTCCCGTACAGTGCAACATTGACAAGGGATTTCACAGGGCTCCCGCTCAGACCCTCAAGTGGTCTTGTGGGGAAGTGTCTCACTTTGGAACCGAGCTACCAAGGTTAAAATCGCTGCCCAGCATAGTTTAAAGCACTAACACACCAAATAATTCTGAAATCAACATATAGTGCACATAGGTTTCCCAGATTGTGGAGCTGTATCTGAGATCTGGTGAGTCATTATTTGCCAGATCCTGGATCTGGGAATATCCGTCCCAATGACAGCATTGAGTAGAGATAGGAAGAATTGGCATATGAGGAGGGACACAAAGCTTGTAGATGTTGTTAAGTTATTTGCCCACCCATTGACTTCTCATGACCATGCTAATCCATAGGGCAATTCTCACCCAGTTCCTGCCCTTCCCACCCAAAACACCTCCTCATTGGAACTCTTTGAGCTAACTTTAATCAAGCCTTGCCACCAAACTTTGCCCTCATTGTGCCTGCAAGTGTTTTCTCAAAGGAATATTCAGAGAGTTAATGACTTCATTGGAGTTGTCCCGGGATGATACCTCAGGGGCAACGTGCTCCCCTTGGAAGCAAGACGACATGGAGTTTGATCACCAGGTTCGCGATTCTTGGATGAACTCAAGGGTGATGTTTGTCTCCTGCAGGAGACTCATTTGGCAAAAGGTGAGATTGAGAATCTGAAGAGGGGGTGGGTGGGCCAGGTCTATGGCGCCTCATTTAGTTCCAGTTCGAGGGGTACTGTGGTTTTGATCAGGAAAAATGTGCCGATCAGGGTTCTGAGGGAGGTATCTGACAAAGAGGGGAGGATAATTGCTTTGCTGCTTGATGTGCAGGGTCTTGAGGTGTCCTTGTGTAATGTCTATGCGCCCTCAGTGGATGACGGATCCTTTTTCAGGAAGGTGGCGCAGATACTACATGATTTGGGGTCCAGAAATGTTGTGTTGGGTGGAGATTTTAATATTGTTTTGGATGATTCATTGGATAGGATTGGGAGTCGTTCAAGGAGTGGTGCGGACCGTCAACATTTGGCCCTGGCGGATTTGTTGATGGAACACAATTTAAAAGACTGTTGGAGGCTGGAACATCCCTTAGCCAGAGAGTACAGATTTTACCCAGGTGCACATTCTGTGTACACAAGAATTGATATGTTTTTGACTGCTGGTTGGATGACGGAGTGGTGTGAAACATGTGCGATTGGTAACATCCTTATAACTGATCATGCGCATGTGATTTTGAAATGATGGCTGCGGTTTGCCCGGAATACACATAAAACTTGGAGGATGAATGTGTCATTACTGCAGAAGGATGATGTGTTGGATACATTGCGGAAGCAAGTGGACTATTTTGTGGAGTGTAATCATGATGGAGTGATATGTCCGAGTGTGGTTTGGAAGGCGTTGAAATGCATGATACGTGGCCACTTGATTGGTGTGTCGAGTGGGCTGAGGAAAAAAAGCATGGACATGGAGGCTTTGTTGGAGAATGAGCTTACTGTATTGTCGAGGAGAGTGATGATGAATCCTGTTAGTGAGGAGGACGTGGGTGCACTTAAGAGGGTGAGGAGAGAATTGAATTTGCTCATTGATGAACGTAATGATCGGTGTAGCTTCTATTTAAAATGCGCCTATTATGAGAAGGGTGAGAAGTGTGATAGGTGGTTGGCATATAAGTTGAGTAAACGAGAGGCAGAGCGGTCTATCCCTTCGATTCGGACTCGGGATGGCAATATAAGTTATGGCCCAGGTGTGATAAACGAAATGTTTAGGGACTTCTATGCAGATCTTTACAAAAATGAACCGAAGGTGTCAGGTGATGGTATGGAATTTCTTGGGAAAGTAGATCTGCCTAAGATTGGCGTGAATGATTCAGATTTGTTGGAGGTGGATTTTTCGCTGGATGAGGTTAAATTGCCGATCGGTAAGCTGAACTCTGGGAAAGCCCCAGGGCCGGACGGGTTCCCGGCAGAGTTTTATAAAGTGCTGCCGGATTCGGCTCTTCGGTTGTTGTTGGATGTATTTGAGGAGTCGTTGTCCATAGGATTGCTTCCTGAATCTACCAGGCATGCACTGATTTCGGTTTTCTTGAAGGAAGGGAGGGATGATACTCTGCCATCGAGCTATAGGCCCATTAGTCTGGTTAATGTTGATAATAAGATTTTGACGAAGATGTTGGCTTGCAGGTTGGAGCGTTTGCTCCCAACAGTGATACATGTGGATCAATCTGGTTTTGTGAAGGATAGGAAAACATCAAGCAACATTAGGCAGATTCTGAATATTGTATCAAGGGCGGGCGACCAGAGAGGGGATAGTGCGGTTATATCCTTGGATGCAGAGAAAGCATTCGATAGGGTGAATTGGAATTTCCTCTACACAGTGCTAGACAAGATGGGTTTTGGGGTGAGGTTTATCTCCTGGATTAAGCTATTATATTGTGAACCTACGACAGAGGTTGTCACCAATTGGGTGAGGTCGGGGAGGATTTGTATGGAGTGAGGGACCAGGCAAGGGTGCCCCCTTTCGCCTCTTTTGTTTGTGTTAGCTTTGGAACCATTGGCCGAGTTTATTAGGAAAGCTGAGGATGTGGTTGGTCATTCATGTTGGAGAATGACGCAGAAGGTTTGGTTGTTTGCAGATGATATGCTCTTGGTCCTTAGTGATCTTAAGAAAAACATACCGAAACTGATGGATGTGATGGCTGAATTCCATCTTTGTTCTGGTTACAAAATTAATTGGCTGAAGTCGGAGATTATGCCTTTGACTATTTCAGTTGATAGGAAGTTTGTGGTGGATTTGGGTTTCAAATGGTGCCCGGATAAATTGCTATAACTGGGTTTTGTGGTTAGCTCCGGTGATTGGTGACATGGTTAAGGAGAATGCGCGGGTGATGAGTAGTGGTTTAAGGACGGATCTTGAGAGATGGGTTCTTTTGAATCTTTTTTTGTGGGGAAAAGTGAATGCCTTAAAGATGGTGTCTGCCCCGAGGATCAATTATGTTTTAAGTATGGTTCCTTTGATGTTCCCTATGACATTTCGGAAAGACTTGGACAGGTTGATTCAGGAGTTTTTGTGGGACAGGAAGCCCCCGAGGCTGAAATTTTGGAAATTGCAATTGCCATTGAATAAGGGGGGTCTTGGTGTGCCGAACTTCAGGGCATATCATCTGGCTTTCTTTTCAGAATTCTTGGTTCCCTTTGTGACAGAATCACGGGATGTGTGGGTGGAGGCGGAAACTAGATTCAATTGGCTGCTTTCATCGAGGGCTGTGTTCACCTCAGTCTCTAGGCGGAGTTGTGATAATGATCTGTTGATGGGTGGCTTGAGGAACGCTTGGAAGGGTTTGTGTCGCTCTTTGGGTGTGGATGCTTTGAGGGAACCTGGCGCATCGGTTTGGCTGAATTCAGCTATCAAAATTGATGGCAAGGAAATCTTTTGGGCAAATTGGTTTTTAGGTGGGGTGAGGTGGGTGGCTGATCTGTTTAGTGATGGTAATTGGATGACCGCAGGGGAAGTGCAACAACGGTATGGTATTGAAAACTTTAGAGCCTCTGACTATGTGAAGCTTAAACGTGCGATTGGTGTTGTGGATTTTGAGAAGACACTTGAACTGGGTCTGTTTACAGTGAATTTGGAGGGACTGCATGGGGGACTGTCCAGTCGCCTATATAAAGTACTTGTGTCTTGCTTTCAAGGAAATAATTCCTTGCGTGAGGAATGGGTCAGGAGACTCGGGCTGGATCTCACTGAGGATTTGTGGCAAAACATGTGCATGAATGTGAAGTTGTGTTAATTGGGACTGACGGAGCGTTCGATACAGAAAAAGATTCTGAACTGGGTCTATTGGTCGCCTGAGAGACTGTTTCAAAGAGGGCTGCTGGAGAATGCGGAATGTTGGAGATGTTCGGGTGAGGTTGGGATATTAGAACATCTAATGTGGGACTGTGGGCAGGTGAGATTGTTCTGGGGTGAGATTGAATGGATACTCAGCAAGGTGATTGTTGGTCTTCCCCTTCTGGACTTTAGTGTGGTTATTCTGGGGAGTGATGTATCTTTGGAGGATCTCACTCTGAGTGAGAAGAAGTGGTTATTCCGAGGGGCGATGGTTGGTAAAAAAATTGTCTTGAGAAATTGGAAGAATGCTTTGTCATTGGACATTGGGACATGGTTATCTGAGATGCATGATCTGGCGAACATGGAACAGGTGCTGTATCGGAGAATTGGCAAATTGAGTTTGTTTGAGAAGATATGGGGTAGGTTTTAGTTTTCTGATTTATTGTTTTTTGATTTATGTGTCTTGATTTATGCATTTTCCTGTGTAAATAGTTGTGATTTTCCATTGTAATTTGCATTGTTTTTTTTATCTCTGTTTGATTGTCTTACTTTCTGTTATGGAAATACTGTAAATACAATTAAAAAAAAAAAGAAATAAAGAAACCTTGCGGTATTAAGAGCGTTATAAATAACCAATCATATCATATCATAACACGGAACTGGTGTAATAGAAATGTCTTGATCAGGTCTGCCTTCAGCCACTCGATTTATAAGCACCATGTGCGTCTTTCGATGAAGTCCAGTTAAAAACAAGCCTTGGCAAAGTCAACAGTTTTGGCTTGTGCATAGGTATTAGCCATTTGCCAGGCACTGCTATTAGCTGCTTAGGTACTCAAACCATTTTGCAGCTGGTACCATCAATGGCCAGCTAATACCAATACAGAAGTGCCTTTGCCATGTCTACACGAAAGCCCAAACTGTTAGCATTGCCAGTGCTCTTTTTTGCTTTACCCTTGATGCACAGGACTATGCAGCAAGGTTAAAGCAAACATACTACTTGGCTAAATTGGCCCACATTGAATTTAGGTCAATCTAGCAAGTAATAACACTTATGGTGTACAGTCAGCCTGGACATACTTTCTGTGGCATGGCATTTCTACTGGCTGGGAGTCCGTACATGGTAATAATGGTATATATTAATGCAGCCTGCATAGACATACATGGGAACAACCAGCATGAATATATTTTCATACTAGCATATGTTGTGTGGAAAGGCGGCATGAAATGTATTGGAAAATGTTTGTGTGCATGGTTTGTGATTTGCAACTATTGGGAATTCCATTTGCTTCCATACAAAACCAATTACAAAATATTTGGATTTCTATCCAATTTTGCAAAGAATGTGCTGTAAAATGCATACTCTTAACCCAATGTTTCAAACATTCTTGGGAGTGAGAACCCCTCTCAAGCAACCCTTGTTTGGTTTGGGCTCCCTCACTGTTCTCTCTTGATCCTGCCAATTGGCGCAAACATTTAAGCCTCTTATGTTCAGAAATGTACCAGCCTATGCTCTACATCAGTGATCCCCAACGTGTAGCTCGGGAGCAACATGTTGCTCGCAGCACCCTAAATTGTTGCTCACCAGTTGCTCTGGGCCATGGTGTGGAGGGCTAGAAGGAGGTGCTGAAGGGATGCGACCTCAGTCACAGTATGGACAGGACAGAGTCCTGGACTGTGCAAGAATGTTGCGCAATGTGTCTGCTGTGGTTTCAGATGACTTATTTTTATATATGCAAGATTTAAGTTTGTTCCCACCATGCAAATTATTTTTTCAGTAAATGTCGTTTTTATAGCAGTGTCATTGTTAAAACCCTGCCATCGTCAGATAATTTTCCCAGCTGACAAATGTATTATTGAGCAATGTGATTGAAACATGTTTGGTCCCGGAGAAAATGGTCCTATTCTGTTCCTTTGTACAGCTAGTAGGAGCATAATGGGCAAATAAGTGGCATGCATGCTCAACTTACCTTTAATAAACAATTTGCATGCAATGCGATTTGTACAAGTCAGATTTTTGTATGATGCCACCATGCATTATATTTATTGAAAATATGCATTTTAGTGTGACCAATATTTATTTTTACATAGTGTCCTACATAGTGTCCTAGCGGACAAATGGTCATCGTTTGATACTCTGCCCACCTGGCATGTGGATAATGGGCAGATAAGGTAAATGGCATGCCACACATTTCATAATTAATGTGCCCTATATTCAAATCCAATTAAATGACTGTTAATAAATAAATTAACCAGCCAATTAAGTTACCACCACAACACTCCTCTATGAAGTGGTCATGAAATGCTCAAAGCTTTGTGTAAAATCCCTTTTGGGAAGAGATAAGAAGCTCCAAATCCTTCACAAAAATATAATTTCTATTCCTACCTACTTTTTCACCAATGAATCAGGCCCTGTGAGCTTTAAAATGCACTACATGACAACATAATTCTTAGGAGGTAACCACCAAAGCCCCAGTGTAGTGATCTTTAAAGCCTACCATGTAGTGACCAGTATGTGTAGTGATCTTTAAAGCCTACCATGTAGTGACCAGTATTAATCAATATTTATGTAATCGTATTTCTCCATTAATTTAGCAACATTTAAAAAAAATCCATATTTCATAGAACTCACATAGAACAAGCTGAAAAAAACCCAGCTTTAGCATATTCAAACAAGCTATATATATAAAAACCCTCATCACAATTAATGATATAAAACATAGGTCCCATGCATGTCCACGCTTACGCAAAACAGAAACAACCACAAATTAACGGAAAATGAACCAAATCTTCATCAACTCTGATTTTGCAGGCACACTTTGTGCTTCCTCCTGCACACCTTAATTTATTGAGGGCGGGTACATTCAATTGTACCATTAGCATCAGCCTCCAGAATTCTGGGGGTCTTCTTTCACAGATTTCTCCTTGCCATCTTATATGTGTACTAAATCTGCATATAAAGCTAAAAAGGGAAGCCAATTGATATTTTCGACATCTGCCTCGCTCCCTGTTGGACAAGCTCTTGCTTTAAGAGATATTTTGACTTGACTTAATAAGCCAAATTTAGTTATGTCTCCCCACCCCCATCCAAATGGACAGTGCCTTACAACACTGCGTGCCCCTGTACCACAAGTCTTTTTCTTTACCAGGGGAGGCTGCAATCGCACTTACACTGAAATTCCCTTAATGATTAGCAGAAAACCCCAGATATGCGTTTCACAAATGAGTACAAAATCTTAAGTGGCCTGACACCTTCAAACTGAACACCCCCAATTCATCCCATAAGGCGATACCAGGTGTGTCTGCATGGAGACTTGCTATTTGGCACAGGAATTTATTTTGCAACCCCTCCAGGACATGACAGTTTGAACCACCCTAGATTTTGCTTCCTTTCATAAAAATCATGGCACAGACATTTGCAATATATTCCTCCAGGCACTTGCCCAATAAAGAAGCAAGCTATAAAATGAACCCTTGAGAGAGGGTGGATTAAGAGAAGTACTAGAATCAACGTCTGAAGGAATAAATTGGGGACAGCTAATATCCCTGCTTTTCACCTTTATTGGTGGGGAAAAACAATGTATAATTCTCCAATATTGCATATCGGACAGATGCTGAGATGTCTGCATAGGATAGTTGGATAAGATGTAATAAACCAAAAGAGACCACAATAAAAACCATTAGGGACCACAATAAAATGTAAATTGCGCCACACTATGTTTTCATCAATCAAATAAAAAATGTCTCCAAATCTAAAAAAAGAAAATATAATCTCCCTCCCTTAACCTGACTGTATTTCTCCATGATGGTGTTCAGAGTGAAGAAGTATTCCACTGTGCTAAGCCATCCCCTAAAACCCGTTTGATAGGGCTTAAAGTAAATGTTACTTTGAGTCCACTCCTCCAGTCTGAGCAACAAACATTTTGAGAATATCTTACTGGCAATGTCCAGTAAGGAAATTGCCCTATAACTGTGTGGGGCTGGTGATCCAAGGACTACCTGTCCCAGGAGATGGCATAATGCATGTCTCGACAACTGCATTAAACACAAAACTATTTGGTGTCCTTCAAAAAAAGCTCCCATTCTTTAGCAATATAAATCTTTTTTTGTTTGTCTTTTGGCCATTTTTATTTGCCATTTTGAAACGATAACTCTTCCAAGATGTCTACACACCACTCATTAAATCATGGTTCAATTTTCTTTTCTAGATTCTACATTCTGCTTCGAACCATGGGGCATGCCTTTCTATAACCTGCACTCCCTGAACCTGGGGACAGTTTGCCAACAGCTCTGTCCCAGATAGTTTCAACCAAAGACTCTAACAAACTGACACTTTCCTTTGTGGGCTTTGAACTGTTTAAGAGGTTTAAGAGAATATCTTAATATCTAGTGAATGAGTAATGCCTTTCAATGCCTCCTTGTTGAGCTTTAGGCATCACCAACAAGCTGATCTTGTATGCTTAGGAATGCACAATTTGCCACTAAAGATCCCAGAAAATCCCCAGGCAGAATCCTAAAGTAGACCTGAAGTTCAGTGCTCCATTTGTGACCAATTGTACTGTCCAAACATTTGAACTTTATTTTCAAAAAGTATTTCACTCAAGAATCTGAAACCCCCGGTAATGTTTTAGTCCTACTATATTTTTTAACTGGACTTGGTCTTATGTGTATAAAAATGTCCTACTGACCACTCAATTTACTCAACATTTCCTGTAAACAACCACTTAATGTCAAATGATGTTAAAGGCCTTATTATTATTTCTAATTTGTGTTGCAATCATTTTTCCACCAACTAAGCGCTGATATGTTCTTTCAAAGAATTGATGTTGCTCACCATTTTATTTGATATGCAAATTTTGCCCAATGCCCTCAAAAGGTTGGGGACCCCTGCTCTACATCATCTATCTGTCACTGTGTATGATGCGTGTTTTAATGCGCACTCAGGGGCAAGGTGCTCCTTAATGCTGGCGTCATGTACCACATGCGTCATGCCGTCCTATGTATATATATATATATATGTATGGATATTATACAAATGTTAGTCTGGCATACACCTTACTTCAGTAGAGTAATTTAACTTTGCTGTAGTTGATTTGCAGGTGTAGTAATAAAACATATTTGGGATCCTTCAAACAAACTCAGGGGGAGATTTCTCGAGTCTCCTGTTAGCGGAGGTGCCACAAATAAGCGGCTGCAAGCCTGCTCTGCATCTCTTGCTTTCTTGCGTTTCTGTATTTGGCTAATGAGAGAAACTAATAAAGGCTTTCAGCAGTATCTATATGCATCTGTCCTCTATCTGCAGAACTGTGTAAGCATGTTCTTGGTGTGGGCACGTGTGTGTCCCTGTAACTTCGCGCAGGGATGCGAGTATGCTTCATGGCTTACGTTACTATGTCGTGGTGTCTCTAATGACGTCAGTACAGCCAGATATTTGTCATTAGTCGATCAGGTCCAGTGAAGAACCTGCATCCAAGCACAGGCTTGGGTGGTGTTGCCATTATCTGTAACCATTATCTTGGCATGTCTGAAGTTAAAGGGGACTGTGACGGATGTGAAATTTTACATACCAAAATTACACCTAATCACCACAACAGCATTAACTGCATACTGTTTTACAGACCGCCTAGGGAAATGCGGTCTGTATTCAATGAAAACATTATTCATTCATTTATCCCCCTTGCAGAAAACTAACTGCTCTGTAATTTTCTTGGGGGATTTAAATCTATGGGAAGGTGATCCTAGAGATAGGAGAGCCATGGATTTGGAACAACCATTGAATAATATGAACATATTTGTAAAAAACTCACATATAAAGGGAAGCACCTTAGATTGGTTGGTAAGTGGTAACATCCGCTTGACAGACGTGACCACGACCCCCTGTGTGTGGTCGGATCACTTCTTCCTCAAAACCTCTGTGGAACTCCCTGAACCTCTCTCCCCCAACCATTAGGTACCAGGCAAAGTTCTCAGAAGAAACTATCGAACAATTAAGGCTGCCGACCTGGCCAAATGTTTGAATAGCCTGATGTTAAACACAGTGGACGAAGATTCTCCTGACTCTCTAGTGAAGATGTATAATACACACATCAAACTATTGTTAAACAGGCTAGCTCTGATTAAGATTAGAAGTGTCAGGGAATGCCCTAACCAGCAGAAGTGGTTTACTCCAGAACTCTGCTTGCTTAAACAAAAGAAAAGACAGGCTCAACATAATTGGTATAAAGAAAAAGTACCAAATAATAAGGCATTTTGGAAACTAAGGGAGAGAGAATATAACCTCAAGCTACAGGAGGCAAAACAAAACTACTATAATGAACAAATTACTAAAGCAAGTATTGAAAAAGAGCTTTTCAGTTTGTTCAAAACTTGGGAAAAACCCAATGCCCTGAACCAAACTATAACCCCGGACAAAGGCCACTGTATTAAGTTTCAAAAGGCTTTCGCAGATAAAATCCGACTAGCGCGGGACAGAATGCAGAAAGACCTGGACCAGCTAGACACCCTGGACCCTGTTGAAATTATCGGAGGAAAGAGACAAATAACAAAAAGAAATCTCTATGTCGTTTCGCTTCAGTCACAGAAAACGAGGTCGTCGAAATACTGAAAGCCATGCACCCTATCAGCTGCCTCGAGATTTGCTACCTTCTAAAATTATTCTTGAGCATTGATTTATTTGCGCAATTTCTGAGTAGATTTATAAATGCTTCCTTTGCACATTGTCTGATCCCTGCGATCATCAACAATGTAGTTGTCACCCCCCTTGTAAAAAAACAAGTGTTAGACCCCAAGGACCCCACGAACTTTAGGCCCATTACCAACAATCCTTTCCTTCTTGAGGTTATTGATAAAGTGGCCACCATACAAATGCAATCCTATGTAGTAGCCATGGGCCTTCTCCATAATAAACAGTCCAGTTTCCGGTGGGCCCATGGGACTGAGAGCACGTTGTTAAATCTTAAAATGTATATGCTTTCAGCCCTGGAAAGGAGTGGCTCGGGGCTGTCAGCAGCTTTCGACCTCCTTGACCACAAAAGGCTGTTGCAAAGGCTGACTGACATTGGGGGCTTCTCACAGGAAGCTGTGACTTGAATGGAATCATTCCTCTGTGGTCGTAATTTTAGAGTCCACTGGGGAGATGTCTCCTCAGACTTTGAGCCAATTCTATGTGGTGTGCTATTATATATCAATGTTGGCTACGGTTATGTGTAATGTTCTAAATATGAATATGGAATGATGTAAGAGAATGTAGAGGATGTTTGGGGGTTCTGGAATGTGGCGGGCTGTAGAGGCAGTTATGTTGATGATTAAAGAAAGTAAATATGTGCTTTGCGGGGTCCTATGTATTACTGTATGCAAGGTATACCAGGCACATAACAATGGCGACGAGGGAAAACGTAATCGGAACTGAAGAAGAGGAACAGAAATGTTGAAGCAGAAAGGAAGAAAACGGAATACAAGTGGAACGGAACAAAACAAAACGTTGGAAAGTGATACAAGAAAGAAAAACAGTAAGGCGTGCATGCATGAGGTGGCCGCCATATGGATGGATGATATTGACATAAAAGATAGTCTCAAAGGCATATAAAATTGGAAATGCAGTGCATTTCTTAAACATGGAAAGGTAAACGGATAAAGTTACCTGAAGCGCGAGCAACAAACAGAGTGAGGTGAGACTATACAGACGGAAAAATCATTAGAGAAAAGCACATGAAGATGTAGGAAAACGTGCCGCCATATTGGTACGTGGACATGGATAAAGTGACTGTCATGGCAACGCATTATATAATATAGAAACGAAACGGCACAATAAAAACGTCGATACATGAACACAACGAATAAAGGAGATTACAGAGATTATATTCAAGATAAATACTATTTGTTAACACGGAAAGAGAAAATATATGAAAAAGAGAACAAAGCCAACAAAATAAAGATATTTAGAGAAGTATATCAATCTTATTGGCAAAATAAAACAAAGCAATATACTGAAGCTTTAATACAAAACTAAATGTAAGTGTTAATTGACAGTGACAAATAAGAGAAAGGAAAAATAAAAGTGAAAATACAAGAAGAATAAATAAACCTGTAAAACAAAGCAAACAAAATAGCAGTTAAGAAATACACAGAAAATAATAGAACATGTCTTCTGAAAATGCGAGTGGGGACATGAGCTCACCCCAGCCCGCGTTAGAAACCGTTATGTCTGCAAATTTAAGCAATTATCTATGCAGGCCAAATCCATTCAACTTGGAACCAGAGGAAGACCAAGGACAAAGATGGCAAGAATGGCTAGATGAATTTGAAGAATTTTTAAGGGCAGTTGCAAACCAAAATGCCATCAACAAAATGGATATTTTTATAAGTCTAGTGGGAAAGGAAATGAAAACCACTACTAAAACAATACCTGAGGAGGAAAAGGTGACATATCAACTTCTAGTAGCAGCAATAAATACCCGGATAATAGTTCCGCCAAATAGGGATTACGAGAGATTATCTTTAACCAGTGCACACAAAGCTCACATGAAACCATAGCGCAGTTTGTGCTACGTCTCCAGCAAAAGGCAACATACGGGGGGTCATTACGACCCGGGTGCAAAGGTATACCGGGCACCGGTAATCCCTTTGCGGGTCCTTCCTTAATGCCTGCTTTTAGCAGGTGGGCTCGCTTAAAAGCTGAGACCAGAAGTTAAGACTTTGGTTTTTAGCAGGCGTTAAGGACGGGACCCGCAAAGGGATACCGGGGTCAATAACGGTACCGTAATTTACGGTACCATTATTGCCGCCTTCCCCCTTCCCATTGAGCCCTATAGGGGCTCGAATGGGAATGGGGAATGGCTCTGGTGAATGGGGAATTACTGGTCCTGCCGACCTCGGACTGGACCGGTAATTACTCCATTCACCAGACCGGAGTCGGACCGATCCAAACTCGGAATGAGGGCCACTGTGACTTTACACATTTTAATGATGACGAGGCAATAAGGCTAAGAATTATTGCAGGTTGTGTATCATCTCAGTTTAGAAAACATCTACTGAAAAAGACCCTTCCCTTGAAAGAAGTGTTGGAAGTAGCAAGAGTTTATGAAAGGGTTGACACACAAGCAGCGAATATGGAAAACCTGAAAAGACTGGATACTATTGCTGCTATGAGTCAAAATCAAAATGTACAATGGCAAAGAAGATATTCCAATGCATCAACTGGGTTAATACCTCGCCAGGAAATATGGAACAACCGTAAAAATACCATGGAAAGACAATGCTACAGATGTGGGTTTGAGTTCCCGCACAGACCTCAGTGTCCTGCCATCGGCCAGACCTGCATGAGATGTGGTCAAGAAAATCATTTTCAAACAATGTGCAGAGAAAGAATGCTGTTGGTGTCAACATATAAATCAAATGTACAGACATTCCCAAGTCGAAGGTATGAAATTCAGAGGAATGTAAATACAAGAGCATTTCCAGAGAAGGAATTGGAAAGATCAAATGGGAGTCAAAGAACAAATACAAGTCAACAGGTTCAACAACAGGGATTTGTTAGGCCTATGGATAATTTGCAAGTGGAAGACACAAAACAAATAGAGCAGGAACAAATCCAAACCTCACAATCATACCAAGATCAAGGACAAGAAAGAATGTCATATGGTGATTTGTATGAGAATCCACCACTAGAGGAAGAGTGCATGAATAGGGAATACCAGGAATACGACAGGTATAGCAAAGAGTATGTGAGACTAATCTATAACACTTTGGATGGAAATGTAGCTATAAAAGTCACAGTGAACATAGGTGGACAAAACATAACATTTTTGGTCGATACTGGCGCTATGGTGAATGTGATGAGCGAAAAGGCATATGGAAAGATAGCTCAACTATACCCATTACAATCATCGAAAGCTAATATTTTCCAGTGGGAAGCAACACAACCATTAAACTCTAAAGGAAAATTTAAATGTGACTTGATTCATAAGGATAACTGTGTACCAATTGAAATGCATGTCATAAGCAGTCCGGCGGTGGGGAGATGTCTCATCAGTTGCAAGACTGCTACGAAGCTACGTCTCATTGATATCAATTACAGTCAGTCGGAAATGATAAAAGGGATGCCGTCACAAAGTCATAAAATACAAGCAATGATAGAAGAAACATTAGGACTGGGAAAGTTAAAAGAAAAATTCCCTAAGTTGTTCAGTGGTGTCGGAAAGTTGAAAGGGGATGAAATACATTTATAGATTGATCCCAAAGTTCATCAGGTTCATCAACATCCAAGACAAATAGGTTTCCATCTCCAAGAGAAGGTGTCTAAGGAACTGCAACAACTTATCAATAATGATATCATTGAGAGAGTAGAGGGTGGTCCCACTCCGTGGGTATCCCCATTAGTGGTTGTTCCAAAAGCAGATGGACGTCTTCGTTTATGTGTGGACATGAGGATACCTAACACAGCAATACAGAGAGAAAGGCATACAGGTCTGAATATTGAGGACATGATTATTCATCTAAATCAGGCAATCAGATTCACAAACCTTGATTAGAATCAGGGATACCATCAGTTGGAAATTGATACAGAATCCAGGCCTATAACTACATTTGCCAGCCATGGTGGTCTGTTTAGATATAAGCGATTGAGCTTTGGCATCTCGTATGCTGCAGAGATATTTCAAGAGTTAATAAGGAAAGTGATAGCACCAGTAAGAAATGCATTCAACTATAGTGACAATATACTTATTTATGGAATTGATCAGAAACAACATGATGAAGCATTAGAACAAGTATTTGAATTGCTGCCGAAGAGTGGTTTGACTCTAAATGGTCCAAAATGTGATGTGAACAAACATAGTTTGACATTTTTTGGGCACATTTTCTCGGAAAATGGAATAAAGGCTGATCCAGATAAGGTGAATGTCATTCTTGGATTAGAGCCGCCAAAAAGATGTGGCAGAATTAAGATCATTTCTAGAAATTACTGGTTATTGTGCTCGGTATTTGCCTGAATATGCAACGTTGACTGATCCTCTGAGACAGTTATTGAAAAAGGAGGTGGTATTCACATGGGACGAGAAATGCAAAGAGGGTTGTGAGTCAATCAAGAAAGAACTTGTCAGTGACCGACAGTTAGTTCATTTTAATCCAGAGTGGGAAACTGAGGTTACAGTGGATGCCAGCCCTGTGGGGTTAGTTGCGATTTTGGCACAAATGGAACCAAAGAAGGAAGGTGCAAGGCACATTGTGACGTATGCGAGTCGTGCCTTGAATAAGATCAAGCAGGCATATTAACAAGCAAAAAGGGAGAGTCTAGCTGCTGTATGGGCTTGTGAAAGATTTCATCACTTTACATTTGGAAAACCTTTCACTCTCATCACTGATCATCAAGCCCTAATCTCACTCTTTGGAAATCCAAGAATCAAAATGCCTCCACGTATTGAAAGATGGGGAATACACTTGCAAGAGTACTACTATGTCATTGTACATAAACCAGGAAAAGAAGATAATCCTGTAGATTATTTATCCTGACATCGAGAGAAGAGCCTGATGTTGAGATGCAAACAGAGGCAGAGAACTATATATCATATTTATCTCTCAATGCTGTACCACCAGCAGTATCCAAGGAAATGTTTATGGAATAAAGTAAAAGTGATCCTACAATTCAGGCAGCAATTCAGCTCTCCGTGGCTGGCAAGTGGAGGTGGCTGGACAAGGAGAACAGTGCAGAAGAAGGAGTGGATAAAAAGGATCTTCAAAGGTTGGCGAGAATAAGTAGTGAACTGACGGCAACAGATGACGGAATGCTTCTGAGAGGAAGTAGACTTGTAGCACCAAGAAGTTTGAGGAAAGTCCTTGTGAGGCTTGCACATGAAGGGCATCGTGGAGTGTTAAATACAAAGAAGATATTAAGAAATCAAGTACGGTTCCCTTGTATGGATGTGATTATTGAGGACATTCTAAAGAATTGTTTTGCATGCCAAGTTTCTGCCTCAAATAGTAATGTCACTCCTCTTCAGATCATGCCGTTACCTGATGGTCCATGGAACAGAGTAGCTATTGATTTTTATGGGCCCCTGGAAGAGGGAGGATATCTGTTGGTGGCCATGGATGAATATTCCCGATTTCCTTTGGTGAAGCATGTGATGTCAAATGCATTTCATCATGTGGCAGTGGTTTTGGATGAATTATTCAGTGAATGTGGTATTCCCAAGGTAGTCAAATCTGATAATGGCCCATCATTTCAAGGGCATCAGTTTGGAAAGTTTGCGGTACAAGTAGGTTTCAAACATCAAAAGGTTACGCCATTGTGGCCGCAAGCAAATGGTATGGTCGAGAGGTTTATGCTTAATTTGAAAAGGACTCGACAGAGGGTCGTTGTAGACAATATGTCATTGCCACAAGCTGTGCCACAAATGCTACAAAGCTACCGTAATACTCTGCATTAAATGACTGGATACTCCCCAGCAGAGTTAATGATGCGGTATAAACCTCGAACCAGACTTGCGCAATTGGATGACTATACCTTAGAAGAAGAAGATGAGATTAGAGAGCGTGATATGATGAAGAGGAGAAAAATAAAGTAATGGACTGATCGGAAGAGAAAAGCCAAAGATGGTCACATTGGAGTGAGGGAGTCTGTTTTAGTGCGACAAAGGTTGCGTAAGAAATTGTATTCAAGATACAAACCCATGGTTTTAAAAATAAAAAAATTAAGGGATCCATGGTTACAGCAGCTGGAGAAGACAATTATGAGGTTACGAGGAATGCCTAATTTTTCAGGGAAATGTTTCAAGAGGGTCCTAATGATGATTCCGAAAATGATGAAGAACCTGATGCAGTGGTGTTGGACAATCTTGTGTTGGACGATATCTTCATGGGTTCAGAGGATATTCCTGTATGTTGTGGACAGTCTGACTCTATGGGTGAGGGTACTGTTCCTGTCAATTCAAGTTCTGATGATTTAGAGTGTTGTGATAATTCTGAGTCACGGAGTATGATTGTAACGAGAAATCGGCCTGGTCGGGTGATTCGTAAGCCAAATTGATTAATTGAACAAATATAGAAGTAATCCATCAATCTGTAAGTACCAAATTATATGATAATTAAGAATTTGTTCAGGGCAAAGTTTTTAACGTGTACGTACCCAGTTAGGTAATAAGTAAGGGGGGTTGTTATATATCACATGTTGGCTACTGTTATGTGTAATGTTCTAAATATGAATATGAAATGATGTAAGAGAATGTAAAGGGGGTTTGGGGTCCTGGAATGTGGTGGGCTGTAGAGGCAGTTATGTTGATGATTAAAGAAAGTCAATATGTGCTTTGAGGGCTCTTGTGTATTACTGTAACCAAGGTATACCAGGCACATAACAATGTGTGCCACAGGGGGCTTGCTTATCTCCATCCCTGTTTAACATCTATATCCAACCACTGAGTGAAGAATATGAGAAACTGGGGGTCTTCTTTGCTAATTATGCAGATGATTTCCAGCTCTCTCTGGAACTCACTGGGGACTATGCAGTAGACCAAGAAAAGTTAAATGTAATTTACTTACTCATCAAAGGCTGGATGTCTTCAAACAAGCTTTGTTTAAAATTGCCAGCAAAACCGAACTTATGATATAAGGTTCGAAGCACGTCCGTTATGGTCTAGAATAGAAATATGCTAGTTTCAGCATTGATGGAGGCCCTGTAACCAGAAAAAGTAAAACTCTTGGAACTTATATGGAGGCCACCCTCAATGCTGATGCCCAAGTCAATTACACTGTTAAGACATCCAATTATTACCTCATAGTCCTAAAACAGATCTGTCTGTTGGTCTTGAAAAAGAATTGTGAAAAATTGGTTCAAGCTATTATTATGCCAAGGCTCGACTACTGCAATTCCCTACTTGAAGGTGCTAGTATGGAAAATATAAAGAAGCTTCAGAAGCTCCCAAATGATGCAGCGTGCATAGTGTGCAACATTGCACGCAGAGACCCAGTATCAAAAGCTTGCAGGGAACTTCATTGACTCCCGGTTGTAGCCAGAGTCAAATTTAAGATCCTATTTTAGGGCGGCGGCGCAACAAAAGTATGTACATTCACACCACAAGCTCTGATTCTCGAAATAACCACCACCAAGTAGACCAGAATCACTGGGTCCACTTACTTATGCTGCTGCTACCGTTACAGGCAGTCCAGTGTCAGATGTCCAGTGCTTAAAGTAGGTATTGGGATAAGGTTGGGCTATGCCGATATCAATCACTAAAGCAGATATGGTTCCAGAAGAACTAAAGCAGGATGGCCAGGCGACTTTGAACTACGACCATTGTGATTCCCACAATGAGGACGTACCCCATGGCATACTATGTGAAGTAAAATGGCAAAGAAACCCCGGGCACAGGTCGGCAGGCTGAGGTCATGGCATGAGTAGAACACGGGCTCCAGATAGGCACCTCTTTAGGATGGGGCGCAGCCGCTGCAGGCAACAAGATTCCTGGACCACAACTTTAAGATCTGCCAACTCCCAAGCTCCAATCCAGGATGTAGCAGAGTGGCATTGCTAGTGGATGAAAAAAATAATAATTGGAACGCACGGGTGGACAGGTCTCAATATTGGTACAAACCTCAAACTAAACTGTTACTGTCCCTCAAGAACAAGGGAGCTGTGCCTAGGAAAGGGCTGGTCCGCTTATCTAACAGGGAGAGTGAAGGAAACATCCCCCGGCTCTACACTAGTATTCAAAATAATAGCTATCCTACTAGGAACATACGCCTGGAAGCTATAAGGCCCCCTGACCTACATCAGTGTTAACAAGGAAACTCTGTTTTTTCTCTGTCCCTACTTAGAGGAGCACACGCCTCGACTGCAAAAATGAATCCTTGGTGGAGTGAGTATTCAGAGAGTACTTGACCAGGTGTAAAATTAAAACTGGAACTCAACCTAGTTACATTCAGGTGGGGATTTTGGAACTACTTTCTTATACCCTCAGCAGAGTGTGCAACTGGTTGTCCATGTAAAGTTAAAAATACGAACATTGAAACTTAACAATGTTGAAAGAGAATTGTTTTTGTGTAGTATCCCTTGTTCACAGTAAAAGCATATCTGAGCAGTGGTCGACCGGTTTCTGTGACGTCATTAACTCACATGTCACCTTCTTCAGGACCAGGAAGATAGATATTGGTTGCTTTTGGGGGTCACAGCAAGAACACCATTAACATTTCTCTTATTAGGTTGCGACCTGTTATAGAGACAAGCATGAGAGACCAATGTATTCTCATTTTACGCCTACTATACAGTCATTCCTTTAACAGCCAATTAGATATCATGATTAAGTGTATACAATGAAATGGCAAGCTCACCTGCCTGCATCGTGTTACTTGTGCCATCCCAGGCAAAAAGGACATGTCACCAGTGCTTTCTAGTGATTGCACTGTGGGCTGATTTTGATAACCAGGCATCCAGGTAACATGGTCGCCTAGAGTGGAAACCAAGGACATCGGAGGTCTTAAAGCAAAGGGTCTACAACTTATTCCTCTAGTAACTGTGACACATTCTAGCACGTAGTCTGTCTGTCGCAGCATGCTTAGCTCTATGCGAACGGAATCCTCTTCCTGCTAAACCAGCAGCACGGGGCATGAGTCCTCCTGCTGCGTTGCCTGATCCTTGCTGCGTATTCTACAGCAGTGCCATAACTGTTATGTTGACACACCATTAGGTGTGCGAGAATGCGTGTGACACGCGCTTCGGCAGAGTGGTCACATGCTGGCAGCCATCCTGGAATAATCTCCAAATAGTCTAAGGGGTCGATTCATGGAAATAATGTGCGCCGAAAATTCCTGCGCAGAGGTGCCAAAACGTGAATCGCAGTGCAAGTGCGAAAATCGCAGGGAAACCAGCGCACAGCGATTCATGGAAGTCCGTGCGCGAGAAAAACATTGGATGAGTGCTAAAAATGAGCTCCGCGCACGCCGGCGCACAGGTCATCCAACAGCGTGTGCCACGGCCACTGCGAAATCGCACATAGCGCCGCGCACATCACAAAAGTAGGCGGAACACGGGGCGTAACACTCGGAATGGGGAACAACGCGTGAAAATATGGGCGTCACGGGGGAAGTACAGGAGGCAAGTGCGCGGAACGCCCACACGCTCGCCTACAACCCGTATTCATGGAATCGAATAGGGCAAACCAGCGCACGGTCAAAGACGCGCACAGGGCCAAACAAGTATGCCACAAAAAAGCAGGCGGTAGCGCCCCTGCGACTGAAAAAAATGTGCGCCAAAATGTGCGCTAACAAAAAGCACCCATATACAGCCATGATAAATGGGCCATACAGTGGCCCTCTAGGACAAATGAGGTGCAAAGGGGTACCGACAAACACGGACACCCGCTGTGTGAAAAATAGCTTGTGCGTGTGTTCCTGGGTGCGCGGGAAGTTCCACATGCGATTGTCCTGGGTACGTGTACTTCGGGGTGTGCGGGAAGTTCCACACGCGATTAGCCTGGGTACGTGTACTACGGGATGCGCGGGAAGTTCCACACGCGATTGTCCTGGGTACGTGTACTTCGGGGTGCGCGGGAAGTTCCACACGCGATTAGCCTGGGTACGTGTACTACGGGGTGCGCGGGAAGTTCCACACGCGATTAGCCTGGGTACGTGTACTACGGGGTGCGCGGGAAGTTCCACACGCGATTGGCCTGGGTAAGTGTACTTCGGGGTGCGCGGGAAGTTCCACACGCGATTGGCCTGGGTACGTGTACTTCGGGGTGCGCGGGAAGTTCCACACGCGATTGGCCTGGGTACGTGTATTCCGAGGTGCACGGGAAGATTCACACGCGATTTTAGCAGGGTACGTGTATTTCGGTGGTGCCGGGGAATGCTACATGTGATTTGGCCATGTGGGTCCTCCCAGGTGTTCCCTCTACACCCTCCATGGCCCCTGCAGGCAGCCCACACCACAGGGGACTACCCTGCACCCCTGCTCATGTCCCACAGGCAACCCATCCACCATGGCCATGCCCACCAGCCAACCCACATGTCACCTTGCACTACTGATCACCAACACATGTCGCCCATCACCCCCACCCCCCAGCAGTGCAGGGGCAGCCTCCACCAGGCCCCCACTCATGTCCCCTATCACCCCCACCCCCCAGCCACCAGGGGCAGCCTCCACCAGGGCCCCAGTCATGTCCCCTATCACCCCCACCCCCCAGCAGTGCAGGGGCAGCCTCCACCAGGCCCCCACTCATGTCCCCTACCACCCCCACCCCCCAGCCACCAGGGGCAGCCTCCACCAGGCCCCCACTCATGTCCTCTATCACACCCCACCCCCCAGCAGTGCAGGGGCAGCCTCCACCAGGCACCCACTCATGTCTCCCACCACCCCCACCCCCCAGCAGTGCAGGGGCAGCCTCCACCAGGCCCCCACTCATGTCTCCCTGCACCCCCACCCCCCAGCCACCAGGGGCAGCCTCCACCAGGCCCCCACTCATGTCTACCACCACCCCCACCCCCCAGCAGTGGAGGAGCAGCCTCCACCAGGCCCCCACTCATGTCCCCTATCACCCCCACCCCCCAGCCACCAGGGGCAGCCTCCACCAGGCACCCACTCATGTCCCCTATCACCCCCACCCCCCAGCAGTGCAGGGGCAGCCTCCACCAGGCCCCCACTCATGTCCCCTATCACCCCCACCCCCCAGCAGTGCAGGGGCAGCCTCCACCAGGCCCCCACTCATGTCCCCTATCACCCCACCCCCCAGCAGTGCAGGGGCAGCCTCCACCAGGCCCCCACTCATGTCCCCTATCACCCCCACCCCTCAGCAGTGCAGGGGCAGCCTCCACCAGGCCCCCACCCATGTCTCCCACCACCCCCACCCCCCAGCAGTGCAGGGGCAGCCTCCACCAGGCCCCCACTCATGTCTCCCTGCACCCCCACCCCCAGCCACCAGGGGCAGCCTCCACCAGGCCCCCACCCATGTCTACCACCACCCCCACCCCCCAGCAGTGCAGGGGCAGCCTCCACCAGGCCCCCACTCATGTCCCCTATCACCCCGACCCCCCAGCCACCAGGGGCAGCCTCCACCAGGCCCCCACTCATGTCCCCTATCACCCCTGGGTGGCCTGGGTACGTGTACTACGGGGTGCAGGGGCTCCCTGCACCCCCACCCCCCAGCCACCAGGGGCAGCCTCCACCAGGCCCCCACCCATGTCTACCACCACCCCCACCCCCTAGCAGTGCAGGGGCAGCCTCCACCAGGCCCCCACTCATGTCCCCTATCACCCCCACCCCCAGCCACCAGGGGCAGCCTCCACCAGGCACCCACTCATGTCCCCTATCGCCCCCACCCCCCAGTAGTGCAGGGGCAGCCTCCACCAGGCCCCCACTCATGTCCCCTATCACCCCGACCTCCCAGCCACCAGGGGCAGCCTCCACCAGGCCCCCACTCATGTCCCCTATCACCCCCACCCCCCAGCAGTGCAGGGGCAGCCTCCACCAGGCCCCCGCTCATGTCCCCTATCACCCCCAACCCCCAGCAGTGCAGGGGTAGCCTCCACCAGGCCCCCACTCATGTCCCCTATCACCCCCATCCCCCAGCAGTGCAGGGGCAGCCTCCAGCAGGCCCCCACTCATGTCCCCTATCACCCCCACCCCCCAGCCACCAGGGGCAGCCTCCACCAGGCACCCACTCATGTCCCCTATCACCCCCACCCCCCTGCAGTGCAGGGGCAGCCTCCACCAGGCCCCCACTCATGTCCCCTATCACCCCCACCTCCGAGCCACCAGGGGCAGCCTCCACCAGGCCCCCACTCATGTCTCCCACCACCCCCACCCCCCAGCAGTGCAGGGGCAGCCTCCACCAGGCCCCCACTCATGTCTCCCTGCACCCCCACCCCCCAGCCACCAGGGGCAGCCTCCACCAGGCCCCCACCCATGTCTACCACCACCCCCACCCCCTAGCAGTGCAGGGGCAGCCTCCACCAGGCCCCCACTCATGTCCCCTATCACCCCCACCCCCAGCCACCAGGGGCAGCCTCCACCAGGCACCCACCCATGTCCCCTATCACCCCCACACCCCAGCAGTGCAGGGGCAGCCTCCACCAGGCCCCCACTCATGTCTCCTATCACCCCGACCCCCCAGCCACCAGGGGCAGCCTCCACCAGGCCCCCACTCATGTCCCCTATCACCCCCACCCCCTAGCAGTGCAGGGGCAGCCTCCACCAGGCCCCCACTCATGTCCCCTATCACCCCCAACCCCCAGCAGTGCAGGGGTAGCCTCCACCAGGCCCCCACTCATGTCCCCTATCACCCCCATCCCCCAGCAGTGCAGGGGCAGCCTCCACCAGGCCCCCACTCATGTCTCCCTATCACCCCCACCCCCCAGCTGTGCCATTGGCCTGGGTACGTGTACTACGGGGTGCGCGGGAAGTTCCACACGCGATTGGCCTGGGTATGTGTACTTCGGGGTGCCCGGGAAGTTCCACACGCGATTGGCCTGGGTACGTGTACTTCGGGGTGCGCGGGAAGTTCCACACGCGATTGGCCTGGGTACGTGTACTTCGGGGTACGCGGGGAAGTTCCACACGAGATTGGCCTGGGTACGTGTACTACGGGGTGCACGGGAAGTTCCACACGCGATTGGCCTGGGTACGTGTACTATGGGGTGCGCGGGAAGTTCCACATGCGATTGGCCTGGGTACGTGTACTTCGGGGTGCGCGGGAAGTTCCACACACGACTGGGCCTGTGAGAGTGGGGTACGTGTATTCCAGGGGTGGGCGGGAATATTTACTCGCGACTGGGCCTGGGAGAGCGTGCTACGTGTATTCCTGGGGTGGGCGGGAAGATTCACACGTTCGCCTACGACGCGCCGAAAAATAAATGGTCCAATCCTGAAACACGTACTCCAGCATGAAGCAGGCGTACGTCGACCCGCGCAGCATAAAAGTGCGCGCAAACAACAAACAAGCTCAGACGCCAGGATGAATATACCATTCCTAGCAGCAGTGGCCGTGGGTTACCAAAGGAGGAGGAGGAGGATAGTGAGGGCCAGAATTTTCACTCCCAGAACCAGCCGTTTTGGGATGCCTGATGACCAGGTGTATGGGAGGTACAGGTTTCCACCACACATAATACTGGACCTGGTCAGTGAGTGGGAGGATGACCTCACATCACCCACCCTGTGCTCCCAAGCACTCAGCCCCCTGGAGAAGGTCCTCAATGTACTGCACTTCTTGGCCACAGGATCATTTCAGCGGACAAGTGCCATAGTGGGTGGGGTGTCACAGGCCACGCAGTCACGCTGCCTACACCAGGTCTTGAACATCATCACTGGACGCCCATCAGTCCGTAGGCACATATACCTGCCCAGGACACCTGCAGAAATGCAGGCTGCCACCCTCGATTTCTACGGTGTGGCACAATTCCCAAAAGTGCTAGGTGCCATTGACAGCACCCATGTGGCACTACGTCCCCCCAGGGCCTCTGAGCACATCTATAGGAACCGCAAGCACTGGCATTCCATCAACGTGCAGGTAGTATGTAATGCCAAGGGAATCATCACCTCAGTATATGCCAACTATCCAGGGTCCACCCACGACAGCTTCATTTACAGAATGTCTACCCTAAGCCGGGACCTAGAAGCTGGGCGGCATGGCGATACATGGCTGCTTGGTGAGTATGAATGCCACTGCACATGCATGCATGTCAGATGCAGAGTTATCTCACTACCCCACTAATGATACCCATCACCTCCTCACCAGGTGACAGTGCCTACCCTCTGAGCCCCCACATGATGACGCCAATTCGGAACCCCATCACGCCTCCAGAGGTAAGATACAACACAGCCCATATTGCAACCCGGGGCATAGTGGAGCGCACATTCGGAGTGCTCAAGTCATGCTTTCGCTCCTTTGACCGTTCTGGCGGCAGCTGTTATATGCGCCCCCAGTAGTGTGCAGGATCATAGTGACAGCATGTGTCCTGCACAATGTTGCAACACGCCGGGGCCTGGCTGTGGACATGGTGGTGTCCCCACATCCCCCACCACATGCACGCCCGCTGCGCATGGGAGGGGAGAGGGCACGGGGTGAGGCAGCCCGTACGCAGCAGGTGGCTAATTACTTCACATAGAAATCACACCCCAGTGGAGTGCACACAGCCCTGGCACATACCATCTGATAAGCAATGATGACTCGACCTGACAATTAAGACGAACAAAGGGACAGTCAACTGTCAGAACCATAGCAGCCTGAGATTGTTCATGTGGAAGTGTCACAATGTGTGCATCCCTACCTACACAAACACCACCAATGCAGTGTCATCAAAAGACACTTCCATGCTGCAGAAATGAATACCCACTCACAAAATACTACATGAAAACAGTGCCATGTCACCCAACCCCTCCCCGGCACGGCCACACAACACACCATGGCATGTCATGCAATGTGAGAGGAAACAAATAAATCCCCACAACATGCCCCAAGTGTCACCAGCTACAGTGTCCCTAATGGAAACATGTCCACACATGAAATGCTCACAGTAATGCAGGACCTACAACACACATTACCAAATACTTACCAAGAATACCAATCACCTACACAACCTCCAACCTACCTTAAACATGGCATTACAGACTTAAGAATGTGCTAGCCTCACTACCTGAAGATGCCAGCCCTCCGAACACTTCCAAGTATACAGTGTTAGCGCCACGCAAGAGTGTAGGTGCACTGCTTACAACATGGACTCCATTTTCAAGGTGGCCCGCATTGTGAAGACATGAGGAATGGACCTGCAAATTAGGAGGATGACATGGATGCAGAGGCACATATCAATACACCATGCAGTGTACAATACAACAACAATATGCACTATGAATGTATACACAGTATTGACTACAGACTGCCCACACAGCTCATGGGAGTCCAATGTCACCATGTACGTCACTGTCACTTGGGCACACCCTTTGCAAGCCCATGGAAACGGGAAGCAGGAGGGGTGTGTGCCACAAAAACCCAAGCATCTGAACCAAATTCATGACAAGCCTGCATGTGCCCAGCCACAATGCAGCGTATGCCCACGGGAGCCACACAAGGCAACACACTGTCCCAAAAAAAAAAAAGAAAATCAAAAATGGCCATTCAAAAATGGCCATTAATGGGCCCGGGGGGGTGGGGGAGGCCACCCAGGAGGTCCGAGGACAGGGTGCACACCAAAACCCACCTGTGTGGATCTTGCGAGAAAAAAAACACCTCCATGGGCTCATGGCTTACACGGCTACCCTATTGTGGGAGTATCACTGCTGCCGCTCACCTCACCCTCTGCAGCTGCATCAGGAGGTGGTGGCACTATGGGAGGCAGCCCACGCAAAGCCCTAGTCTGTTCTTCCATGGCTGCAAGCATGCGGGTGTGGTAGGTCTCGTTCTGGAGGATAAGTGTGCGCAGGTCCCCATGCAACAACTCACGGGATGCCCGGACCTCCGCCCTAGTTGCCTACATCTCAGCTGAGAGCGTACGTGTGAGACGCTCCAGCTGCTGTTCTGTCCTTCTGTTTGGTGAAGCCTCAAGCTCAACAAGAGTCGTCCTGAGGTGAAGGAGTTCCAGCCTCAGGGCTTCCCTGTGGCCCTGGGGCTCTATGGAAATGGCTTCCTGCAGAGTCGCCAGTGCCGCCCGCCTGTCCCTGTTGGACGCCAACATGTCCTCCCTGTGTGACTGGCAGATGGAGTCGGTTGCCTGCTGTAGTCGCTCCATCAGCCTTTCGGGGGGGACAATGGAAGTGGCCACCCTATCCATGGCCTGAGCCATCATCTCTGATGATGCTGCCTGTTGGGTTGTCATACCGTATATGGATTGCTCCCATGCGGTATTGCCAGGTGGCTGATGGCCACCACGTCGGCGGGCACCACACCTGTCTGGGCCAAGGCGAACTGCGCCTTGCTGTGCCGGCACTGCCTGAGGCTGCAGGACTGCATTCCCCCTCTAATCTGCTGGCCCAGGAACAGGATCAGATGTCGCGGAGTGTGACCCTGCATCCGTAACCACCAAAGGCGTACATGCCAACACTGACATCCCCATTGAGGGTTCTAACCCTGGTGCAGGTGGGTCGGACAGAACAGAATCCCTCCCAGGAACACTCACCTGCGACGGCACATAGGTCTCATCATCCGAATCGACACCTGAATACAGCTCGGGGGAGGTGTAGCCAGAGACACCCCTTGAGAGCAGGACCTGCAGCAGTTGTGGGTTCTCACCCACCACCATACCATGTCCCTCACTGGTGGTCGGTTGGCCCTCAGACCCCTCCTGGGTCTGCACCATCTCCACAACCCCAGCAGTATCAAGTGCGTCATCCCCTGCAAAGACATAAAAGAAAACAAATGGAAACAGGCATTAGCACTATGCCACACAATTAGGGCTGAGAGGCTACAGAAACAGTACTTGATTGACACATGTCCCACATGACTAAAACCCTCCCATGCATATCCGTCACTGCATGTGAAGGGGAGGCAGATGGCACACATTGATGACACCAAGATGGAAGATGAACACATTTGCTGCATGCTGCCTAGCAGTGGCATCACACATTGGCCAGTGATTGGCAGGTCAAATACACATGCCATCACACAGATGGTCTGTACCCTAGCCATGAAGTGAAGAGGGAGAGGAGGACACCAATTGTTCATTCAGTCCAGTTTGCTAATGTAATTGATTTATTCATTGAAATGGTTCAAATGTTTAACCTGCAGCTGCCAGTCCAAAATGGTCCTATAGCACATGGACATGTCTAAACAAATCATGTCCAGGAAACTAAGCCAGTCCACTGTACCATAGCCATGTCAGACATGTGACAATAGGACTGAGAAATCCCGAGTAAAAGTGGTGGTATGCAAACAATCTGCCTGAATAAATCTGCCCCACTCATGTCCCCTATCACCCTGACCCCCCAGCCACCAGGGGCAGCCTCCACCAGGCCCCCACTCATGTCCCCTATCACCCCCACCCCCTAGCAGTGCAGGGGCAGCCTCCACCAGGCCCCCACTCATGTCCCCTATCACCCCCAACCCCCAGCAGTGCAGGGGTAGCCTCCACCAGGCCCCCACTCATGTCCCCTATCACCCCCATCCCCCAGCAGTGCAGGGGCAGCCTCCACCAGGCCCCCACTCATGTCTCCCTATCACCCCCACCCCCCAGCCGTGCGATTGGCCTGGGTACGTGTACTACGGGGTGCGCGGGAAGTTCCACACGCGATTGGCCTGGGTATGTGTACTTAGGGGTGCCCGGGAAGTTCCACACGCGATTGGCCTGGGTACGTGTACTTCGGGGTGCGCGGGAAGTTCCACACGCGATTGGCCTGGGTACGTGTACTTCGGGGTGCGCGGGGAAGTTCCACACGAGATTGGCCTGGGTATGTGTACTACGGGGTGCACGGGAAGTTCCACACGCGATTGGCCTTGGTACGTGTACTATGGGGTGCGCGGAAAGTTCCACATGCGATTGGCCTGGGTACGTGTACTTCGGGGTGCGCGGGAAGTTCCACACACGACTGGGCCTGTGAGAGTGGGGTACGTGTATTCCAGGGGTGGGCGGGAATATTTACTCGCGACTGGGCCTAGGAGAGCGTGCTACGTGTATTCCTGGGGTGGGCGGGAAGATTCACACGTTCGCCTACGACGCGCCGAAAAATAAATGGTCCAATCCTGAAACACGTACTCCAGCATGAAGCAGGCGTACGTCGACCCGCGCAGCATAAAAGTGCGCGCAAACAACAAACAAGCTCAGACGCCAGGATGAATATACCATTCCTAGCAGCAGTGGCCGTGGGTTACCAAAGGAGGAGGAGGAGGATAGTGAGGGCCAGAATTTTCACTCCCAGAACCAGCCGTTTTGGGATGCCTGATGACCAGGTGTATGGGAGGTACAGGTTTCCACCACACATAATACTGGACCTGGTCAGTGAGTGGGAGGATGACCTCACATCACCCACCCTGTGCTCCCAAGCACTCAGCCCCCTGGAGAAGGTCCTCAATGTACTGCACTTCTTGGCCACAGGATCATTTCAGCGGACAAGTGCCATAGTGGGTGGGGTGTCACAGGCCACGCAGTCACGCTGCCTACACCAGGTCTTGAACATCATCACTGGACGCCCATCAGTCCGTAGGCACATATACCTGCCCAGGACACCTGCAGAAATGCAGGCTGCCACCCTCGATTTCTACGGTGTGGCACAATTCCCAAAAGTGCTAGGTGCCATTGACTGCACCCATGTGGCACTACGTCCCCCCAGGGCATCTGAGCACATCTATAGGAACCGCAAGCACTGGCATTCCATCAACGTGCAGGTAGTATGTAATGCCAAGGGAATCATCACCTCAGTATATGCCAACTATCCAGGGTCCACCCACGGCAGCTTCATTTACAGAATGTCTACCCTAAGCCGGGACCTAGAAGCTGGGCGGCATGGCGATACATGGCTTCTTGGTGAGTATGAATGCCACTGCACATGCATGCATGTCAGATGCAGAGTTATGTCACTACCCCACTAATGATACCCATCACCTCCTCACCAGGTGACAGTGCCTACCCTCTGAGCCCCCACATGATGACGCCAATTCGGAACCTCATCACGCCTCCAGAGGTAAGATACAACACAGCCCATATTGCAACCCGGGGCATAGTGGAGCGCACATTCGGAGTGCTCAAGTCACGCTTTCGCTCCTTTGACCTTTCTGGCGGCAGCTGTTATATGCGCCCCCAGTAGTGTGCAGGATCATAGTGACAGCATGTGTCCTGCACAATGTTGCAACACGCCGGGGCCTGGCTGTGGACATGGTGGTGCCCCCACATCCCCCACCACATGCATGCCCGCTGCGCATGGGAGGGGAGAGGGCACGGGGTGAGGCAGCCCGTACGCAGCTGGTGGCTAATTACTTCACATAGAAATCACACCCCAGTGGAGTGCACACAGCCCTGGCACATACCATCTGATAAGCAATGATGACTCGACCTGACAATTAAGACGAACAAAGGGACAGTCAACTGTCAGAACCATAGCAGCCTGAGATTGTTCATGTGGAAGTGTCACAATGTGTGCATCCCTACCTACACAAACACCACCAATGCAGTGTCATCAAAAGACACTTCCATGCTGCAGAAATGAATACCCACTCACAAAATACTACATGAAAACAGTGCCATGTCACCCAACCCCTCCCCGGCACGGCCACACAACACACCATGGCATGTCATGCAATGTGAGAGGAAACAAATAAATCCCCACAACATGCCCCAAGTGTCACCAGCTACAGTGTCCCTAATGGAAACATGTCCACACATGAAATGCTCACAGTAATGCAGGACCTACAACACACATTACCAAATACTTACCAAGAATACCAATCACCTACACAACCTCCAACCTACCTTAAACATGGCATTACAGACTTAAGAATGTGCTAGCCTCACTACCTGAAGATGCCAGCCCTCCGAACACTTCCAAGTATACAGTGTTAGCGCCACGCAAGAGTGTAGGTGCACTGCTTACAACATGGACTCCAGTTTTAAGGTGGCCCGCATTGTGAAGACATGAGGAATGGACCTGCAAATTAGGAGGATGACATGGATGCAGAGGCACATATCAATACACCATGCAGTGTACAATACAACAACAATATGCACTATGAATGTATACACAGTATTGACTACAGACTGCCCACACAGCTCATGGGAGTCCAATGTCACCATGTACGTCACTGTCACTTGGGCACACCCTTTGCAAGCCCATGGAAACGGGAAGCAGGAGGGGTGTGTGCCACAAAAACCCAAGCATCTGAACCAAATTCATGACAAGCCTGCATGTGCCCAGCCACAATGCAGCGTATGCCCACGGGAGCCACACAAGGCAACACACTGTCCCAAAAAAAAAAAAAGAAAATCAAAAATGGCCATTCAAAAATGGCCATTAATGGGCCCGGGGGGGGGGGTGGGGGAGGCCACCCAGGAGGTCCGAGGACAGGGTGCACACCAAAACCCACCTGTGTGGATCTTGCGAGAAAAAAAACACCTCCATGGGCTCATGGCCTACACGGCTACCCTATTGTGGGAGTATCACTGCTGCCGCTCACCTCACCCTCTGCAGCTGCATCAGGAGGTGGTGGCACTATGGGAGGCAGCCCACGCAAAGCCCTAGTCTGTTCCTCCATGGCTGCAAGCATGCGGGTGTGGTAGGTCTCGTTCTGGAGGATAAGTGTGCGCAGGTCCCCATGCAACAACTCACGGGATGCCCGGACCTCCGCCCTAGTTGCCTACATCTCAGCTGAGAGCGTACGTGTGAGACGCTCCAGCTGCTGTTCTGTCCTTCTGTTTGTTGAAGCCTCAAGCTCAACAAGAGTCGTCCTGAGGTGAAGGAGTTCCAGCCTCAGGGCTTCCCTGTGGCCCTGGGGCTCTATGGAAATGGCTTCCTGCAGAGTCGCCAGTGCCGCCCGCCTGTCCCTGTCGGACGCCAACATGTCCTCCCTGTGTGACTGGCAGATGGAGTCGGTTGCCTGCTGTAGTCGCTCCATCAGCCTTTCGGGGGGGACAATGGAAGTGGCCACCCTATCCATGGCCTGAGCCATCATCTCTGATGATGCTGCCTGTTGGGTTGTCATACCGTATATGGATTGCTCCCATGCGGTATTGCCAGGTGGCTGATGGCCACCACGTCGGCGGGCACCACACCTGTCTGGGCCAAGGCGAACTGCGCCTTGCTGTGCCGGCACTGCCTGAGGCTGCAGGACTGCATTCCCCCTCTAATCTGCTGGCCCAGGAACAGGATCAGATGTCGCGGAGTGTGACCCTGCATCCGTAACCACCAAAGGCGTACATGCCAACACTGACATCCCCATTGAGGGTTCTAACCCTGGTGCAGGTGGGTCGGACAGAACAGAATCCCTCCCAGGAACACTCACCTGCGACGGCACATAGGTCTCAACATCTGAATCGACACCTGAATACAGCTCGGGGGAGGTGTAGCCAGAGACACCCCTTGAGAGCAGGACCTGCAGCAGTTGTGGGTTCTCACCCACCACCATACCATGTCCCTCACTGGTGGTCGGTTGGCCCTCAGACCCCTCCTGGGTCTGCACCATCTCCACAAGCCCAGCAGTATCAAGTGCGTCATCCCCTGCAAAGACATAAAAGAAAACAAATGGAAACAGGCATTAGCACTATGCCACACAATTAGGGAGGGCTGAGAGGCTACAGAAACAGTACTTGATTGACACATGTCCCACATGACTAAAACCCTCCCATGCATATCCGTCACTGCATGTGAAGGGGAGGCAGATGGCACACATTGATGACACCAAGATGGAAGATGAACACATTTGCTGCATGCTGCCTAGCAGTGGCATCACACATTGGCCAGTGATTGGCAGGTCAAATACACATGCCATCACACAGATGGTCTGTACCCTAGCCATGAAGTGAAGAGGGAGAGGAGGACACCAATTGTTCATTCAGTCCAGTTTGCTAATGTAATTGATTTATTCATTGAAATGGTTCAAATGTTTAACCTGCAGCTGCCAATCCAAAATGGTCCTATAGCACATGGACATGTCTAAACAAATCATGTCCAGGAAACTAAGCCAGTCCACTGTACCATAGCCATGTCAGACATGTGACAATAGGACTGAGGAATCCCGAGTAAAAGTGGTGGTATGCAAACAATCTGCCTGAATAAACAGAGGTAAATAAGCAACAATGTTGTGGCAAGATGACACTCCAAGGGCAACTGGCGTGGTGTTGGGCTGGATGTCTAATGTTGGCAGAAGGGATGCTGCTATACCCAAATGCTGGTGCACAGAATGTATAGGAAGAGGCACATGGGTGACCCAAAACACTCAGGCACACACACCCTCACCTGGCACCCAAACAGAAGCCCTCCCACACACACCATGCACATGGATGACACACACATGCATGTGCACTCACCGGACAATGCCTCGTAATCTGCCAGTTCTCCCACGCCTTGGATCTGTTCCTCCGTGACGTAGGTCCCAGCAACCTGCTCATGTGGAATGAGTTCTATGTCGTCTGCTGGAGACCCACCTCCAGTCACTAGAGTTGCGGCATGACTTGAGGCCAGTTTATTCTTTGCCCTGCGCTTCAGGTCATTCCAGCGCTTGTAGCATTCAGTAGCTGTGCGCCTCACGATTCCAAGGGCACTTATGATGTCCGCAATGGTCTGCCAGTGTGCCTGACGTTGTGTAGGTGTGGTCTTGGATCCTGCAACAATCACCATTTCGCGGTCATGTGCGGACACATACTCTACAAGTGCATTCAGTTCGGCCTCATTGAAGCTGGGCTTCCCTGACGGGCCAGACTGTGTATCTGTGTCTGGGGCATCAGCCTCTACTGGACGAGCACTCTTCCACTTCCACTTGGAAGGTGGTGGGGATCCTGAGTGTCCTACGCCTCTCTGGGCACTAGGGGCAGGAGCCCTGGTGGACTCTGTACTAGGAGTATGGGATTGCACACTCAGCATGGGAGTTGGTGCAGGCATTAGCTCAAGTGTGATGGTGTCAGGGGGAATGTCAGCATGATGGACTTGGACCGACACTGTCCTGGCTGGGTGTGTGAGAGGTGGGGTGGATGGAGCCGCAGCTGCCCCTGCAGCCTCCCCAGCCTGCCTACGCGGGGCAGCAGATGACCTAGCTGCCCCTGATCCACGTGGCCTGATGACACCAACGTTCACCGGCGCACGTGGCCTAGACCTGCTGACCTGGAAGTCAGCCATGGAGTCACCCTGTGCCAGGTCTGGTTCCACAGTGGGCTGGTCCAACAAGGGCTGAGCATGGATGGTGTCAGCCACATTAACCTCAACCAGGGGGGGGCATGAGTGTCCCTGACTGCTCCTCCACACATGGGAGTTAGGGGCACCCTGCAAGTCACGGCCACATCCCATACCGGATCCACCACGGCCACCACTTGGGGCTCGGCCACCTTTGCCACCCTTACGGCTTGGTCGCCTCCCAGCCATGGCACTGATGTTTTTGTGCGTATGGGAGTCGATGTGAACTATTGTCCTGGGCAATTGGGCGTCAAAGGGGTTGGGTACCAGATGGTAATCGTACCCTAGTGCTCTAGCAAGGCTGTATGTCACCCCTGGGGAAAGATGACGGATCACGCAACGCACAGGCACCCCAAAAAAGGGAAGTAAGGTGCACGCAACCCCTCCTAGACCACATGCGTGGAAAAATAAACCTGCACTACGCTGAATGAACGTATGCGTGTCACACGCAGCCTAGAATGACCTCTGAAGGGGTACGCGACACACGGGGCAAGCACAGATGTTAAATACGTGCGCGACTCACCGTCTGCCAGGAACAAAAGCGTGAAAAATATGCGTGTGTGCGCGTTGGCAACACCCCCACCAAAAGAAGAATTGTACGCTGTCTGAGGAGACAGGACAACAGTAGAAGGGAACGCTGTTTGAAGAAACAGGCCCAGGAAAAAGAGGAAAAGAGAAAAAGCTGTCAGAGGTAACAGGGAGTACGAACTGGAAACGCCGTGAAGTAAATCGCGTGTGAACCGACAAGAAGTACAGATTTCACCCACTCGCTCTCCACGAAAAGCACGTACAAGGAAATGGTGTTCTACACGTACCTTTTATACACACGTCACAGACGCGCATACGCGATGAGGCCATTTCCACCAATTACGCGCTTTGACACTCGGACGTGTATCTCTTTTTTTTTACACGCGCCATTCTCTACGGCCATGCGCGTGACATCACAGCTGCGCATGGTGGGCTTTGGGCCAATGAAATCGCATATGCGAGCACACGTGGTAAAACTGCACATCCGAGTGTCATCGCGTGTAATCGGAGGGAAGTGAGCGTACACGCGATTGGCCTGGGTACGTGTATTTCTGGGGTGCGCAGGAAGTTTCACACGTGATTGGTGGAAATCCATGTGTGCTCTGTCATCACGTGTAATGAGGGAAACACCCGCGCGCGTCACGTCACAGATGCGCTTACGCGCTAAGGGCCTTTGGTCCAATGAAATCGCATATGCGTGCTGACGTGCATACGCGCTGAGGGCCTTTCCTCGATTTACATGCAGACGTGCAGGATTTTCACTTGCAAAATCACTCCGTATCAAGCTGGCCACGCGTAAGCACAAGGAAGACCACGCTCCTGCCCAGAAGGCCGAATTACTGCCCCCCAGAGCCCCGAGCACGCTCCCACCTGCCATCTGCTGCTGCCTGACTGCCTGCTGCCCACGTGCCCTGACGTTTGCTGCCTGCACATCAGCCAGGGGTGCTGTTGCTGTGACCACCCCTACTGGAACCGAAGACTCCCGACTGGGATTCCATCGCTCCACAGCCCAGCCCCAGGACCCAGTTGCCCACCCACTCCTGCCTCTGGGGTTGTCATGTCGGCACTGCAACATCTGGCACCACTGACAACCCCCGGCCAGAGAGGCAGAGGGGCACCAGCTTCAGTGCCAGGGAAGTTGGTGTCCTGGTGGAGCAAGTCCTGGGGCAGTATGATGCCCTCTACGGAAGTGTGCGCGCCGACAAGGACGGACGGACTCGGATCTGGACGGACATCGTGACTGCCATCAACGCGGAGGGGGTGACAGTCCGCGACTTCCAACATGTCAAGAAGCACTGGGAGGACTTCAGGTCCAGGACCCTGAACAAGTCCCGGCGCCTCTTGAAGGCAGCGGATGCTAAGGGGCGCTGGGGCCACTTATCGGAAGATCAGATGAGGGTCCTGGAACGCATAGCCCCAGCGCTCCACATCCAGGTCCTTGAGAGGCAGACCCGTCTGGAGTCGAGCGGTAAGTGTACATGCATCATGATTGTAAGCTGTGCGTGAGGTGATGTGCCAGTAGTGTGCCGGTTGCACATATGTTTGTATGGGGCCGAGTATGGGTGGGGGTGTACAGGGCCGTGCGGCTAACACATGCGAGGGCTGTCATGTGTGAGACATGGATGGTGCTTGTGTGTGTAGGCTTGCATGCCAAATGCAGTTGCGTGGGCACACATGTTTGGATGAATGTGTATGTAAGTGGGCATGGTCGTGATGTCACGCATGTATGTTGTTTTCAGCAGCATGTATCAGCACTGTGTACATGTGCATGTGTGTGTATTTGACAAGGGTGCAACAGTGATGCAACATGGATGCATGTGACAGCGGGATGTGGAAGCCTGATTGGCAGATGTGACATGGATGCCCATCGGAACACTGCGACAGTTGGTTGAGGTGTACACATGCATGCAAGTGTGGTGGTGTGCGTGCATGTGTAGTGCACTCCCTGTGTTGCATGTGATGTCTGGCTCACCTTTGCCTGCTCATGCTGTTGTATGTGTATGGATGGTGCTGGCAGTTGCGATGTGGCTGTGGTATGGCTCATGTGTGCAAGTTGAAATGACATATGTGTTGCAGATTGTGATGCCATGTCTGAGGTTTGCCAATGTCACTCATGTGCAACTGTCATGTGTGTATGTGTCCATTGTACAGTGCCCTGATGCCTGTGTTTCATTTCTCCCTGTCTGCAGCGTCAACTGATGAAGAGGGCGGAGAAGGTGCTGTGGAGCACAGCGGCGGGGATCGCACCGCCAGCCGGAGACGCAAGGCCCGGCTCCCCTCCCAGGTTTTGATCTCGTCGGGGAGTGAGGAGTCCGGTGCCGCGTCCCAGGCCGCAGCTGCCGGGGGGAGGTCCAAGAGGCGGAGGTCGGAGTTGGACTCCTCGGCAGCAGAAGGGGCAGCTGGGACCCCACAGGCCCCAACGGGGGAAGATGGCACGGAGTCATCCAGGTTGGTGGGGGGTTTGGTTGAGGAGGAGGCTGTGCAAGCAACAGAGACGGGGTCTGGAGGTGGGGATTCCACTGGTGCTAGTGGTGCAGTGCAGGACCAGGGACAGGATGCAGCACAGGTCGCCGCGGAGGTGCCTGTGTGCAATCCTGTCCCTGATCCTGTCACTGCATCATCTTGCACCAGCAGGGATGCCTACGTCCAGACCTGTTTTCAGGCAGGGGATGAGCTCACGACAACTGGCCTTCCTCTGCCTGCGGACGTGGCTATCCGGGTCCAGGTTGAGCCTGTCCTGACTGGTGTGGCGTTGCGTCAACGGGCCATGCGAGGTGACCTGCAGTCTTTTCATGAGGAGACTGCATGTCATCTCGAATGGCTCGTTGACCGCGTCGGCCTACTGGGACAGGTCACCCAGGCAGGATTCCTCCGTTTGATGGGGCTTGCTCAGACCCCCTCCTCAACTGAACCCCCTATGCGCCAGTCGTCCTCCGTGCCATCTTCCCACCCATCAGTCACCTGGGTGCCCTGTGGAGCTGCCTCAGACGGTGCGGCCAGGCTGGTGGAGGAGGCATCCCTGCCACAGTCGGGAGTCGGACGTCCAGCAGTGGTGGACACATCAATGACTTCACCCCAGCCAGCGGAGGATGTGCAGGCAGCAGGAGGCAGTGCACGGGCAGAGGAGCAGCAGCAGCAGCAACGTGGTGGGAGCCATGATGGCTCGGGGCCTTCGACATCGGAGGGGCAGGCATCGGCCGGAGGGCAGGAGGACCCAGGACGGGAAATGTCTTCCGTGTGGCAGCGGTTGGGCCACGCCATAGATGCGAAGCAGCAGCGGGCGGAAGAGGCACGGCTCACGATGGTCAGGGCGGAGAACTCCATGCGGAGGGCCCTGAGGCGTGCGGAGTGCCTCGAGGCAATCCGCAGGGAGTTTGGGGGGAACATGTGGACGGCCCTGCGGACCCTCGGAGCCATGGAGGAGGAGCAACTCCGGGACATTGAGCAGGAGTTTGATGATGCCCTGGCCCGGAACAACCCAAAGTGAGCCGTCGGACTAGCCCGCTGCCCTTGTAAATAGTTCTGTAGTTAGTGTTAGGTTTCCTTTGGTTTAGCATTTTTTTTGGACCTTTTGGACAATGGCCCACATTTTTGTATATAGTTTATTTTTTTAAGTAGTGTTATTAGATAGGTTTCATTTCTTCGTTTGGGATAATGGACCCTGGATTGTTTATCTGTATATAGTTGACTTTTGGATTTTCATTTTTTTTATGATTTCCCCATGGAGCAACGGTTTTCGATTTTAATTTTCCATTGGATTAACTTTTGTGGACTGTGACTTTGGACACCTTTCGTTTGCATTATGATTTGTGGTTTTGCATTATTTCACGTACCTGCTGGTTTATTTTTAATATAGTTTCTTTATTTTTGATTCAATTTATGTTGCGTTTAATACATATTTTTTCTTCAAACTTCAATGTGTAGTATCATCTCATTGGTTTCATGCACATCATGATATGGGTTTTGACATTCACTGACACCCATTGGGTGTATGTGAGGGATCATGTGTTCATTTGCAAACTTGCAATTGTGGTTCTATCATGTTTTTGCCATTTCTCAGTGGGTGGATCAATACTCGGGTGGGTGTTTGGCATTTGGAGGCTGACCATAAGGGCCAGGGATCTAGATTGTGGTGGCCTGGTGGAGGCTGCCCCTGCACTGCTGGGGGGTGGGGGTGATGGGAGACATGAGTGGGGGCCTGGTGGAGGCTGCCCCTGGTGGCTGGGGGGTGGGGGTGGTGGGAGACATGAGTGGGGGCCTGGTGGAGGCTGCCCCTGCACTGCTGGGGGGTGGGGGTGATAGGGGACATGAGTGGGGGCCTGGTGGAGGCTGCCCCTGGTGGCTGGGGGGTGGGGGTGGTGGGAGACATGAGTGGGGGCCTGGTGGAGGCTGCCTCTGGTGGCTGGGGGGTGGGGGTGATAGGGGACATGAGTGGGGGCCTGGTGGAGGCTGCCCCTGCACTGCTGGGGGGTGGGGGTGATAGGGGACATGAGTGGGGGCCTGGTGGAGGCTGCCCCTGGTGGCTGGGGGGTGGGGGTGATAGGGGACATGAGTGGAGGCCTGGTGGAGGCTGCCCCTGCACTGCTGGTGGGTGGGGGGGGGGTGGTGGGAGACATGAGTGGGGGCCTGGTGGAGGCTGCCCCTGCACTGCTGGGGGGTGGGGGTGGTGGGAGACATGAGTGGGGGCCTGGTGGAGGCTGCCCCTGCACTGCTGGGGGGTGGGGGTGATAGGGGACATGAGTGGGGGCCTGGTGGAGGCTGCCCCTGGTGGCTGGGGGGTGGGGGTGGTGGGAGACATGAGTGGGGGCCTGGTGGAGGCTTCCCCTGCACTGCTGGGGGGTGGGTGTGATAGGGGACATGAGTGGGGGCCTGGTGGAGGCTGCCCCTGCACTGCTGGGGGCTGGGGGTGATAGGGGACATGAGTGGGGGCCTGGTGGAGGCTGCCCCTGCACTGCTGGGGGGTGGGGGTGGTGGGAGACATGAGTGGGGGCCTGGTGGAGGCTGCCCCTGCACTGCTGGGGGGTGGGGGTGATAGGGGACATGCGTGGGGGGCTGGTGGAGGCTGCCCCTGCACTGCTGGGGAGTGGGGGTGATAGGGGACATGAGTGGGGTCTGGTGGAGGCTGCCCCTGGTGGCTGGGGGGTGGGGGTGGTGGGAGACATGAGTGGGGGCCTGGTGGAGGCTGCCCTTGCACTGCTGGGGGGTGGGGGTGATAGGGGACATGAGTGGGGGCCTGGTGGAGGCTGCCCCTGGTGGCTGGGGGGTGTGGGTGATAGGGGACATGAGTGGGGGCCTGGTGGAGGCTTCCCCTGCACTGCTGGGGGGTGGGGGTGATAGAGGACATGAGTGGGGGCCTGGTGGAGGCTGCCCCTGCACTGCTGGGGGGTGGGGGTGATAGGGGACATGATTGGGGGCCTGGTGGAGGCTGCCCCTGCACTGCTGGGGGTGGGGGTGATAGGGGACATGAGTGGGGGCCTGGTGGAGGCTGCCCCTGGTGGCTGGGGGTGGGGGTGATAGGGGACATGAGTGGGGGCCTGGTGGAGGCTGCCCCTGCACTGCTGGGGGGGGGGGTGGAGGTGATAGGGGACATGAGTGGGGGCCTGGTGGAGGCTGCCCCTGGGGGCTGGGGGGTGGGGGTGGTGGGAGACATGAGTGGGGGCCTGGTGGAGGCTGCCCCTGCACTGCTGTGGGGTGGGGGTGATAGGGGACATGAGTGGGGGCCTGGTGGAGGCTGCCCCTGGTGGCTGGGGGTGGGGGTGATGGGGACATGAGTGGGGGCCTGGTGGAGGCTGCCGCTGGTGGCTGGGGGGTGGGGGTGGTGGGAGACATGAGTGGGGGCCTGGTGGAGGCTGCCCCTGCACTGCTGGGGGGTGGGGGTGACAGGGGGCATGAGTGGGGGCCTGGTGGAGGCTGCCCCTGGTGGCTGGGGGGTGGGGGTGATGGGAGACATGGGTGGGGGCCTGGTGGAGGCTGCCCCTGGTGGTGCAGGGGGACATGCGTTGGTGGGCAGTAGTGCAAGGTGACATGTGGGTTGGCTGGGGGGCATGGCCATGGTGGATGGGGTGCCTGCAGGACATGTGCAGGGTAGGCCCCTGTGGTGTGGGCCACCTGCAGGGGCTGTGGAGGGTGTAGAGGGAACACCTGGGAGGACCCACACGTGCAATTCACGTGTGGTGCTCCCCGCGCACCCCTGTAATACACGTACCCTGATGGAATCGCGTGTGATACTTCCTGCGCACCCCTGAAATACACGTACCCTGCTGCTTTTGCGTGTGATACTTCCCACGCACCCCTGGAATACACGTACCCTGATGGAATCGCGTGTGATACTTCCCGCGCACACCTGAAATATACATACCCTGCTGATTTTGCGTGTGATACTTCCTGCGCACCCCTGAAATACACGTACCCTGCTGCTTTTGCGTGTGATACTTTCCATGCACCCCTGGAATATACGTACCCTGCTGTTTTTGTGTGTGATACTTCCCGCGCACCCCTGGAATACACGTACCCTGATGGAATTGCGTGTGATACTTCCCCCGCACACCTGAAATACACGTACCCTGCTGATTTTGCGTGTGATACTTCCCGCGCACCCCTGAAATACACGTACCCTGCTGCTTTTGCGTGTGATACTTCCCCTGCACCCCTGGAATACACGTACCCTGCTTTTTTTGCGTGTGATACTTCCCGCGCACCCCTGGAATACACGTACCCTGATGGAATCGCGTGTGATACTTCCCGCGCACCCCTGAGATACACGTACCCTGCTGCTTTTGCGTGTGATACTTCCCGCGCACCCCTGAAATACACGTACCCTGCTGCTTTTGCGTGTGTTACTTCCCACGCACCCTTGATGCACACGTACACAGGACAATCGCGCGTGGAACTTCCCGCGAACCACTGAAATACACGTTCCCCGCTTGGCGTTTGCTGTTTGCCAGCCCTGTGATCTGGTCCAGAGTTAGCGCAGCCCTTTGCGATTATTTGGGGATTTTGAAGGCTTTTCCTTGCGCGAGGGCATTCTTGGGGGCGTAACTGGCGCTGCTGCAGGGTCGCTGCGCCACGCTGCGCCACGGCTGGTTTTGGATGTGAAAATCCATGAATACGCTGTGCGCGGAAATCGATCTTAGCGCACGCGGCTGGCGCAGACATTCGCACGGTCACGCTGTGCGCCAGCCGCGTGCGCCACTTTTGTGCGAATTTCTATGAATTACCCTGTAAGTGACTTGATGTGTATTCTCAGTGCTTTAAGTGTGCCGGGGCCACCCGGGGTGGGCTGCGGCAGTCTCCAAAAAGTGGGGCTGAGCCGGGGTCCTGCCGGGGCCCTCAGTCCCACCACACCATGGTGGAACACAGTATACAGCCGCAGCCACGACGGGAGATGCGCCCGCCATTAACTCAGGCAAGCTGACAGAAGTGCCAGCCAGCCACAACGTCGACACTGAGCCTGCTGACACTTCTGTCAGTCACTGTAACTTCCTCTGGTGACCCCTTGCCCGAAGAGTCACCAGAGGAAGTTACTGTCCTTTAGTTTCCCTACCCTTCCCAGGTCACTGAGGCGTGAACTTTTCAAGCCTTCTATTTTAAACAGAAATATGAAACACATTTCTAGGTTTATAAAAGATGGCTTGAAAAGTACACAATTCAAGATATATTTTATAAAGCGTTGCCAATGGACAAGGACACCTCAGGCTGTGACAATCGTCAAAGCTTTATAAAAGATCGATTGAATTGTGTACTTTTGAAACCATCTTTTATAAACATAGAAATATGTTGCATATTTCTATTGTTAAAAAAGGAGGCTTGAAAAGTACACAAACCATAGTAAGGTAGGCACCCAAATATACAAATGCTATATATTTGTGTGCATACCTTACTGTGGTTTGTGTACTTTTCAAGCCATCTTTTATAAACATAGAAATATGTAACATATTTCTATGTTTATAAAAGATGGCTTACAAAAATCTGGCCAAAATACAGGTCTGAAAACACAAGAAGCAGCCATTTTGAGTGTGTGGTACTGAAAATGATATTATTATTGTAAAAATGACGATTCATGGCTATGTACCATTAAAACGTTATAAAACACGCTCCACTGCCAGTAGCCTGACCTCGGCACAACAAAAATACATTACAATTGTTGCCAGACAAAAAAAAGACTGGACCTCATTACGAGGTTGCCGGTAACCCTGTAACACTCAATCCGGCGCCTGACTTCCCCGTGCCACCGGGACATTACAAGTCCCAGCGGTGCGGGAATTCAGGCGTTGGATTTTGTTCATTCCCATTCCCATGGAGTAGAACTCCATGGGAGTGGGGAGACGGAAGCACTGGCAACGTTGCTAACGGTTCTGGTGCTTCTGTGATGACTCTGCCTACCGGGGCCGATGTGCCCGGCAGGGTCACACCTGCCTGGCGCAGTTGTCCCGGCAGGCAAACTCATAGTGTGGTGATCCGGAAACAAGGGTGCCAGTGAGCTTACGGCACTCTTGTTTCCAGACCGCCACACTTGTAATGAGGCCCAGTGTCCTTGCAACATTCCACTGTAACACTCCACTTGTGTTACTAAACGAAAACAGGAAAAACAAATGGGAACAAAACTCAGCCTTAGGGACTGACCAGTGCCCCCAAAAGATGCGAGTTTAGCAGGTGAGTGAGGATAAAAAGGCCTCACTCACCCAAAAATCAGCTAGGAAGCCAAAATATGGACAGATATGCTGGGGCTTACATTGAAAACAATGGAGGGAAAGTAGCAAACAACACCAGGATTTACAGAACCTAACTTTAGAGCTCTGTTTTTTAAGAAAAATAGTAGGAATAGGGAGGTGGTGTTATGCGAGGAAAGAGGGCATTGGCTTGTTTGCTTTACGAGCTTTGGTGGCCTTTAGAATTCTTGTATTGAACAGTTATGCTGCATGTCTGATTAGAGTGAAAATATTGACCCGTGCCAATGAAGGGCCTGGTTCATGGAACGTTTTCCTATGGGATTGTGCCATTATAAACCACGTCCATGAATCAGGCCCGAAGTCTGCTCATCCGAGTGGGGTAGTAGTAGCATCTGACAGTTGTCTGTGCGGTCTGTGTTGAATATTACGCTCTGCACCCATATTCAGCTCACTCTGTTTGGTTATGCGTGATACCCATTTTCCCACTCACTCCCACTCATCACCTATTTACAAAGCAGTGAAGCTAGTGGCACTGACTCTGTTGCAATGAAGTGTATCCTTTGCACCAGGTAGCCTCTAGACAAGTGGCATCCTGTGCATAATGAGTAGCACCCACCCAGTAGGCACAGGCTGCCACAGCGCCATGCAGCACGTTCCCTGTCAGTAAGTCCGCAAGGGGAGTGCACTAGTTGACATGCTAGCTTGTGTCTGCCGGCACAGATGCCCCTGCAGGTAACTACTGTTGTCAAATCGTGCATTATGTTTTTGCAAACATATACAAAAGATCAATTGTCATGCTTGCTGACGGTATCTTGTCTAAGTCGATGATCCAATGGTTATTAATTTAAACAAAGGTGACAATAGTAACAACATTTCCAATGACATCCATTCCCTGCTAATGCAATATATTGGGAATTTGATTCAATTAGTCAATCTAAATTTCTTGAGCGGATATATGTAATAAGGAGCATGCATTCTATAGCCTTTATAATAAAAAGAAATTGGATGTTGAAGAATTCAGTATGATTTGTCATTGAAGGGGAAGAACAAAACCCATGTCAGAGAGTTTCATGCCATCAAAATATCAGCCAAGCCTTCTCCCAGTCTATGTTTAAATATAAACAGGACATTTGTCTCTGCCAACACCAATCTTTTCAGATCCATTGTCCAGGATTCTGACTTGGAACTGTTTTTGTCTTTCCAAATGTTGGGATGCACGTTCAGACTCCAGCCCCTCCCAAACGATTTAGATTGCAAAATTGCAAAAAATATACGGGAAACAAACACAAGCAGGTACTGGGGAATGGGGGGAGCCCTGTGGGTATAGGTGAGTAGTGCAGGGTGCACTGATAGTAGAAATTTAGACAGGGCTAGGGCAAACTAAAAATAGCCCCATAAAGTGTTAGTTAGACATGCTGTGCTCGCACACCAGACAGGGCAGAAGTCCCCGCCCAATGATGAGAAGCATAGAAGTGTCACCATATCCGAAGTTAGGCCTGGGCCCTTGCAGGCCGTGTTGAGAATACAGAACAACATTTCGTGTTTCAATAGTCTACCTCCTCCACACACACACACATACACACACACACACCCACACACAAACACCCCTTTGTTAGAGCTTTGCGAAATTACAAAGGTATGTGTACGGCCTAATGCAAGTAGGGCTGGGGCTGGTCATGAAGGACAAACCCATGGGAGTCAGGGTAGAGGTCTCGAGCTGCATGACACAAGTTAAGATTTAGGACACCAGTGCCCCCAGGATAATGGCCATCTCATTTGAACTACCAGATGTCTGTGAGCAAACCACCTAAATCCTCCACAAATTAGACTGATTAGTGGGACCTGCAGGAGAGGCAGGCCTGCCCCTCGGCAGAAGTAGCTGATAGGGGGGTAGCAGAGGACAACTGGTCCCATGATGTGTACCAGGGAGAGCAAAGGGTGATGGCAATGCATACAAAATTGCGATGGGGAGGTATTGTAGGGGCGCCTGTGTGTCTGGGATGAGAAAAGAGTTGCTTTATTCGCAAGGACCAGACTGACCTCAAAGTTATCCACTAAGCTTATGTTAATGGCCAGGTGCACATCACATGATTAGGCCTCAGGGCCAGGCAGGGATTTCAGTAACTTAACCAATCACCCAACAGCAACCCAAGGAGAAGAGCTCAACACCCACATGTGAAGAAGTTGGAGTCGAAGAGGATGTGGCAAATTAAATGGGGGTTCATATGTAATCTGTAGTATGTACATAGGTAATAGCCAATGAGGGTGGGCGATGAACACTGTATATCGATTGCATCACAGATGATGATTTTCACAGTTATAAGGTGCTGTTTGCTTTGAAGGAGAGTGAGAGCTCCCTGCAGAGGACCTACAATACACTGCTGCCATTTCTTTTGTGTGTACAAATAAAGTTCTTATTCTTCTACAAAAGGGTGCACTGAGCCTTTTTCTTTAGAGGATTGTTATTTATCTGTCTGGTTGTTGGAGGTTTAGTGACATGCTGCCTTGATCTTTTCCTGGAGGACACACCGAGCAAACACAACCCTGGGGAGTGATCGACACAACCAGTTCCCAGTTTCTCTGACTTTTTAAGCACCTTGACCCACACATTCTGCAGGGCAATATCAGAACATATGAATTGAATCAGCATCATGGTGTCAACAACAATTACAGCTTGAAGAAGTCATAGGAAATATGTTATGCAATCTTTCTGGTGTTTAGTATATTCTATGTAATAAATTATATTGTATTAATTTAAAGTGAGCGTTACGTGAAACCTTTTATGTATGTAGCAGTATTTGCATCCATTGTGTGTCTGTAAACGTGGCACACAAGTCCTTTTCCCAAACTGTCCTAATCTTAAAATCAAAGGAACTGGAGTGTTCAATTTAGTGTTGTGTTATATTATGTTACGCTATTTTTCTGTCGCTCTCAGAATCACAGCCAATCGAGAACTCGCACAATAAAGGAAAAACACAACCATACAATTACAGAAAATTAGTGATCAAGATTGTAGAGGAGTAGATCCTCCCTCTCACGCTGGTGACGGAAAGGTGACTATGCCTTTTAGGGGCTGTGTCCCGCCACCTGGTTCAGTAGTGCAAATATGAGAAGAATTGTGCACGCAGACCACTGTATTATCCATCCCCTAAACAGAAAAAGTGAGGATAAACATGGTGTAGACCAAGGATGACAGAAGTGATATCATTTCACCTATGACATCATATAGGTTCATGAGAGGTAAACATGTATTTATTATAGAATAACACACGACATTAGGCCACACTATGTTTAGATATGGAGGATGTTACTTTACTCAATAGACATTAGACATCAGACAACTGGTAGCGCTCAAATACAATGCAGAAAAATAGTCCCTGACAAAGGAAATGTGACCGCAGCAGACGTCCATGATCTTAAAATGGACTCCACAGTTTGGCTTGCAAATGAATAAAGGCCTTAAGTCTGATGCAAGCACAGAAACACAGAAACACATAAACACAGAGTTGAGAAAACCCCAGACAAATAGCCCCAGCCAAGTTTAATAGCAGAATATGTGATTTTCAATGGTGTGACTCATAAACCAAAACTGGAACACAGCCAGAAAAAGATAAGGAGCCTCATCACAAGTTGGGCAGTAGCCCTTAAATGTGGCGCTAAGGGTGTTACTGCCGCATTTACTGCTCAGCCCAATCTTCAGTCTGGCATGTTTACCCCCAGCGCAGAGCTCAGGGTAAACATGCCAGAAAAATGGCAATTTTTGGCACAATTACCACTGGTGGCATTACCAGACAGTAATTGCACCAAAAATTCGCAATGGACCCAATGGGGAATGTGGAGTAATGGTTAGCGCCCAACCCATGATCTGGCAATAATACCGCCAGACGGGTGGGCACTAATGCTAATAAAGTTGGGCGGTATCACAGTGGGGATACCAGCCAACTTGTGATGAAGCCCAAGGTAGGGAAATTAGCCAATAGAAAACCAGGCAATTTATTTATGTCTTGAACACAGTGTGCTAAGAAGTCTGAAGACCTGGGTCATTTCTAGAACTTGCTCTGTCTAGTTTTAAGGTTGCAACATATGTCCAATGATTCCAAAAATGTGGAAAAAAGCAAGCTATGCTAATTAGCATAGGAAATCAGGTGTTTCAGGAAGTGTTATGTTCAATGGAAATCAAGTGATGTTTGACCTTTAAGAAAAATGGTCAATGTAGCCTATTGAAATATAAGGTTCATATTAACATACAATGATTGTGTAATCTGTTGCCATATTTAAAAGCCATGATGTATGCGGTACAAAGTTGAGAGATTTACATTTTCATCTGTAAGAATCAAGGATTAAACAAATGTACCCCTTGCACAAACAGTGTATTTCCAGGGAGGGGCGACTGCAGAGAATTACGACTGAGAATTAATTTCTTTACAAAATATAAATGAAACCTGTTTTTTAAGGCCTTTTTTAAAATGACACAGAGGTGGTTCAGATCTGAGAGCTTGACAGAGCTTGTTCCAGACCCAGCAGAAGTCAGCTTTAGTCTGGGAGGAACCAGAAGTAAAGAGTAAGGGCCTGCTTAAGAGTTGGGCTGCATTAGCAGAAAATTATATTAGTAACACATGCAGTAAATGCTGGTTGCCCAGAAAGGTCTGCATGATTCCAAGTCATACAGAAGTCATACAGATACTTCTTTTAGTCCCAGTTTTGGAGTCCCATAAGACTCCATGGTGTTCGGTATTTACTACTAGTGGTCATTACCGCATATGGTAAATACCACGAGTGGAACTGCTTTTGTGTGGATATATATATACCCAGACACTGTATTAGAAATGTCCCTCTGTTGCTGCTTGACATCTTTGTCACCTCCTTGGCTGCTACCCCTACATCCTCTGATTCCCTAGCAGCCATCTTGTTCTCACCTGGGCTCCTCAGACAGCTATTGCTGGTCAATATTATCTTTCATCTTGATGGCCAATGCTGCCAACACCAGTTTCAACTCGACGTAAGTAGGATACACTTTGCGGCGACCCTTTCCATTTCTTTTTGGCACTGGTCAGTCACAAAGTCCTACAGCCTGGTCTGATCGTACATAGGTAGCGTCACCTGTTTCCATCTTAAGGTAAGGATCTCGGGAAGCTCTTGGCCCGTGTCACCCTCTCAAGCTTTCACACACGGCTTCAGCCATTTGCTTTCACTCTGAGAAGCAAGAGGAATCCATACCCAGCCAGGGTTTCCCGAAATGTGTGTGCAGCAAATCTCCATTACAGTGTTGGCTGGAAGAAGTTGGAGGAAGTCTTTGGTATGGCTGGGATCGCAGTTCGAGCTGACATTTTAGAGGACAAAGACGGAAAAGTGCCATAGGCACTGTTACCCATGAACAAGCAATTGAAGCTGGGCAGGTCATCTGTATCCTTTAATGCGAATCCATGCGTAACCTGAAAACCGATAGGGTTTCAGTTCATTCACTAATTACACAGGCAGGTTGACACTTGCTATAGGCTGCTATTTCTAGAACTCACTTTAGCCACAAGTGAATGGCAGTGAATGTTAGAAAACTGCATTGAACGTACAGGCCTAGCCCTGGTTGTTGGATGGCCAAAATGACAGCTAAAAAAGGTTTTTCAGATATTTCTTTAAAAAGAAGAAAGAAAGAAAATTGGAATATTCTGTGGGTGAACTAGGAATAGTTTGGGTGCGATGCTCATATTAATGTTAAAAAGAAGTGTACAATAAGTCACTTAAATTTCCAGAGTAGTGTCGTTTTGGAGATGATTGGGGTCCCTGGGTCGGTCTTGGGCATAAAATTGACTCTGGCACAAATTAGATTCCCAGTCGCAAATGGCAGGTCTTTCCTTTTGTGACACTGTTTGGGGTAGCACCGAAGAAGGGAGGGTACTTTTAGTAAGCAAAGATGTATTTTAAATAATTTGAGCAGTAATACTGATCAGACTACTAGCTGCCCATTGAAATAACTCCACACACTGGTCATCACCCTCCTGTTGGCACTGCACTTGTGGCATTGCCCTATATGCCAGTATGAGGCTGCTGGGAAAACAGGAAAATACATCTGAACTTGTCCTTTATTTTTTGGTGTAAAGGGGTCTTCATTGGCGTCAACGCAGAGGGCCAAGCAATAACTTACGGGTCCTGCTCTTACTAACCCCTATTTCTGTGTAACTAAAAACAAACCATTGCACACGGCTGAACAACACCAAAGTTTCAACTGCTTCACCTTTATCACATTGAAATGAGTAAACACACACAGTGGCGTCCATACATGGGTGATTCGTTTTGAGTGCAGGTTGCACTGTAGTGATAAGATTGTGGTATTTTGTTACCTTACCTAAAGCAGTAGAAGCTGTTGGTCGCGACACACGCTTTGATTTACTTTTTGCTGTCATTGGCAAGCACACGCCAATGGGGTGCGCAGCCAGAGGGGAAGCTGATGATTGTGACACGTGGAGGTACCCTAACCATCACACGCTTTCTATGTGCCAGGTAGATGGAATTTTGAAATATATGAGTTATTGAGAAATATTAGCTACAGTTGTCGTGCATTTACTTTCCAGACATCTACAGTACCGAGATTGGTAGGGTGCATTGCCTAATTCCCGACTGTTTATTTTTTCTCTCTTCTCTTTTACTTCTCCATTGTTCTTGCTGCTTTGATTTATTGATGCCCACTACACAACGATATTGTCTTATTGGGCCATGTGATCGCGGATATTTTTGCAATGTTTTAACCAGGCTATTTGACATATCGAATATGTAATTGCGGTAGCGGGATGTAACAACTAAACGTTTTTTGCGGCGTTTCCACACGGTTCACTATTGATGTATCTTTCTGTTATCGGCATGGGGTTGCCCTTGCTCCACTGATTGTTTGGGATCCCGATTGCCTTCTTAATTACATGCACAGCTATATGCCAATGACGATGGACCACTGGTTCCGAAATACATAGGCTTTGCAGCTTTTTGGCATTGGCCACAGTATGGTGGTCAACACATTGAATAGAACAATGCTTTGTCGCAGCAAAACTCTGTAGTTATGTACTTTTTCCAATCTACGAATACAACAAGATCACCGACAACATTAATGTACATGGCTCTGGCTCTTTAGCTAGACTAAGGATGTGCAAGCCACACCGCTGGCTTTCACTAGCCAAGGTCCACAATTCTGCCATACATGGAAGTTGCCATCCAAAGCTACTGCATAGTTTCATGTATCCTGAAATCCAGTGCAATTCCAGTCCCTCTGGAAATGGTGTATTTTGCTGTAAGGCCATGTTCATGGGTTTTCAGGGACTTGTTCTTGGAAGTCCTCTATCAAACCAGTTACACATCATGCCTTTTGTTGTGGGATGCACTTATTCAATGTTGACCAGCTTTACTTACTGTTTGCATCTAATTAGTGTATCATCGCTCCTATCTTTAAAGTGTAACAGGGATGAGAAATCTATCCAGAGGAGGGTTTGGGAATGTATTGTACTGGTAGTCCTTATTTCATATATGGGCTCCCAGTGGATGCAAGGATTAAATGCAAAACTCTCTGCATTGTCCACAAGGCTTTCTGGGGCCTGGGTCCAAAATACCTTGAGCTATCCTTCCGCAAATACCTCCCCTCTCAAGCTCTTCACTCCTCTACCTAAAACTCCCTCGGGGTCTGTCGCTTTTCAAAGAAACAAGCTGGGGGTAGATCTCTGTCTTCGGTTTGGGCCTCCCTCTGGAACAGCCTCCCTGCCACTCTAAAACTTGAGGAGAACCATCTCCAGTTCCGGAAGCACCTCAAGACCTTCCTCTTTGCTTCTGCCTTTGTTCCCCCTCTCCCCTGCTGATCTTTTCTCTCTTGCCACAGTGCACCTGGCCACCCTCTGTCCTCCGGGCCCAGGTACCTGCTCACACTGCCACCCTCCTGCACTGCCTCCGGGCCACCCCTTACACTGGGGTCTGTATCTGTACCCATACAGCCCCCGCCCTTTTCTTCCTGCACTTATTAGACCTACCCTGTCTGCTGCCTTAAACCTAGCACTTGCAAATTGCTGGCTGCACTACCAATGTTTGTTGCCTTTATTATTTATTTATTGTTATTTATCTGTTTTTCCTCTGCTTCGCACTTTCCACTTCTCCACCCTTCCATGCACCTTTCCCCTCCCCCGCTCCCATGCACCTGTGCGTTCTCAATGTCACTGGGCCTAGTAAGATCGTTTTTTTGTTCTCCCCTGATCCCCTCCCTTGCATTGTCGCTCTCTGAAAAACTTGTGTACGAGCGCGATACAAATAAAATATCAATATCAATATCAATATAGTTGCCGCCTGAATACATACCTCTCGGGGACGGTCCACCTTCAAAGCCATGTGCAACACCCACAGTGCTCTGCACAAGACGGGCCCCGAATACTTATAGCACAAGCTAACCCCTTACAACCCCAATAGAAACTTGAGACCAGACATCACACTCCTCTGTGTCGTCCCTTCCAGCAGCTTGTCCAGAATAGGGGGTCGCTCCTTTTCCATCCAAGCACTCTCAATATGCATTGTGATTCCCCCGGTGGTGGCACTCTCAATTTAAAGTTGTACCAGGGTCATCTCAATTGTTTTAAAACACCCCTTTTCCTTGTTTTCAACATTGATTTGAAACACCCCTTATTCTTGAAATCAAGGAGTCTGCAAACATTTACAACATGCTGATGCTTGAAAATGTCTTACCTGCACAAGACAACCAGATATCTGTGTGTTGCCCTACTTGTCTTCACATCATAGAATTGTTTCACACTAGCACTTTCTGAATGAAATGTGCAAGTGTTCATGCATGACACTTTTTCTGGCTTATGTGGCGCAGCCATTTACTGTGGAGAAAAGGCAGAATGAGGGGCTTTGGAAAGCTTATGGTCCCTTCCAAGTGAGCTGTGACATGTCAGGGAAAGGGGCCATTAGCCCTCTCCAATTCACACTTGTCTGTCCCAGCCCAAAAATAACAGATAAGACATCAAAGAAACAAACCTGGGGAATGACCTGGGCTTCCTGTGAAGCCCAGTTATGGTGTTTAACATAGCTTGGCTTTGTTACTTCAAAGCCCTTGTTACTGCCAACCTGAATTATGCAACAAAACGAAACAACCTTTTGTTAGAATTTCAAGGAGGCAGACCTCTGTGTTTACACATCAAGAAAACACCCTTTTCCTCATTTTTGGGGATGAGGAGCAAACCACACAGCAGTTAAGTGCCACCACCGGGTGATTCCCCTTAGCAGCTGCTGCTTAGAGGATCACTGTGCCTTCCCAAAGACCCTCAAGGCCTGGCTATGCCCTGCGTCCTGACAAACCCATCCCGCACCTGGGTTATTTTTAACCCGCTGCCAGTTAGGTTGAGGCTGGGGCATCAATGAGTCTCTCAAAGAATGTACTCAGCGATGCAGGGAAAGGACCCCAGCATGTCGCAGAACAGGATCTGCATCACGTCAACAAAATAAGAAAAACCAACCCATATGCACGGGTATGTATCACATGCCATGTCGATGGAAAATAGCTGCAAACACTGCCACCCAGCCGCACACACCTGCAATCATACGCTACTTGAAGACACATCGCACAACAAATCTGCCATCAGAATGCAGCTGAGTCCCATGGATCTATCTGGACAAATATCCAGTCTCCTGGACTTGCATACTCTCCTGACAACCTCACAGCAACTATCCATAACCCAGCTCAACATGGGCCGCTAGCAGCGACTTGGCCACCACTACCCATCTTAGTATTGGCCAAATGCACACATGCATTCTAAATTTTCCTGCCCAATCTCTCATACCTCGGGCTTCAGTCCTCCAAGGGCGTTCACCTACGGAGCTTTGAGGCCATACCAATGGGAAAAGGCTCTATACAAATGCCATATTACATTATATAACATTACAAAAGCAGGTAGAAAAAGAGTTTCAATAATGAAATTCAAAATTTTGCAGATTTTTAAAAGTCTATCCTCAAAGGAGGCCAATAGAGAGCTATCAGATTTCATCCATTGCTCAATGTCTGTAACACAAAAGTGGGGATAGTACTTCAAACGCTTACAAGTGTGTCCTCACTTTAAACCTTCTACTGGCTATATTACCCTCACGAAAAGGCAAGATTTCCTTGCAAGATATCTTTCCCGAGAGGGCAGTGGTGGGTTGTCTATTTAGTGCAAGGGGATAGACAAGAAGGCGGACCCTGAGTTCTCAATCTAGCCTAAGACACAATACTGTGCAACATACACCCTAATCCATTCAGGTTTTTTCAGAAACACACCTCGAATGCACAAAATGCAAAATGTTAAAACAACCTTGACAGTAGGTCTAGGGCTGGAAATGAGGAGGGTGGGGGGTTCTATCACATTTGTCTCACTCCTTCCCATCAGCCCAATAAAAGGGGCTCATCCGAATGGGTCTGTTTTTAAAAAAAGAATGCAAAAATGTTCACTGGGGTATCCAAATTCCTACTAGATATCCTCGTATAGAAATGGCCAACCGGTTTCAGCGGTCTGGTCAATTTCTTTTCTTGGTGCTTTCTTCAGGACCCAAATACTATCACTGGTAATTTTTTGTAACACTATTTGTTGCTCCACGGTCTCCCAATTTAATCTCTTTGGATTGTCTCGTGAGTTATTTGTTCTCCATTTTGTGAGCTGCCACCTATTTTTCTGCATGGGGAAACATAATATATATATTTTATATTCTAGTGACCCATTGAAATCACCCAGTAAATGTGAAGCGTTATTAAAGGAGGGATTAATTTTACTCTCCTAATGGATTTCTCATTCCATCTCACTTCGAGCGATGATGCTTGTGCAGGGGGTTTCTAATTCAACTGAAGAAAAAAAAAACATACACATATAGTAATTTCCTGGGATCACTTATTTACCATGTTAATCGTCCCCTCTCTGCCCGAATAATCCCGCAGGGATGTTACCTGTTCTATGCCTCGTGCTTTCGAAGCACGCAGCTCTGCATGTCTTAGTTCGGAGTGTTTGCATCTCGGAGCTCGGAGTGGGTCTCTTGTAAGCTACCATGTAATCATGCAACAAGGCGCTTCCGTTCTTAGCGTGCATCACAGCCTTATTCTGCAGGATACCGGAAAATTCACTCAGTAATCCAGCGCCAGGACTAAGTGTGTCATTGTTCCTGTTCACGTGTAGGTATTAAAAGAGAGTTGTTTAAAGAACTTGTTGCACTATGGGTGCCATCATTCTTCTATTGCAATTGTTCTATATGTGATGTATGATTGTATTGCCTTAACATTTATTTCGAATGCAGTATATTTGTGCATTCGCCATGCAGAGTACAGGAATGTGGGACATTTACAACATCGATATCTAGTAGAGCGATCAATTGCCTAAAAAATGGATCAGAATATCCTACGGGTTGTTTAGCAATGAGTAGGAGAGGAGAATTTTTACCAGAGATGCAACAGGGAGGTAGTGTGTTCTCTTACTGTTTCAAATCCAGACATCTATAGAGGCAGCCCATTAACCAAGGAGACAGTCAGAGTATTCTATCCGAAAAATGACTGAACATGCATAGTTTCAAACCAAAAAAAGACACACACTGAAGTGAAATCTACTCATATTATTCACAGTGTGGCAAGGACTTGTGCTGTCAGTCTTAAGTCTAAAGATCCACAACTGTTCTCTGTTCAATAAGACACAAGCGATGTTGCTACCTCTTGTGCCAGACAAACACATTATGTGAGTGTTGGAGGTTAACTAAGTGTTCAAACAAAGTTGCCCTTAGTTTCTTCATTAGGATACATGACATAGGTTCACAGATTGTGTTCTTAACAGGGCGAGTTGCCTTGCCAATGTACCTCAGTCCACATGGACACTGATCCAATAGACAACGTTCGGTGTTATGTTATGTTACCTGGCATTTATATAGCGCCTTATGTATATAATGATTGGTATGATCACAAAGCACTGGTAGGTTGAACACCCTCGGGAACCGCAGTTCAAGTTAGTAGAGAGAGAGAGAGTGTTGTATGGTGCGTGGGCGCGCCGGATATGTGTGCAGCTGGTGTGGTTGTTGCATGATAGTTGCTTCTTAGCGGTAGGTGTGGTGCTGAGGAAATCAGTTGGATGTGTTTAGTCTGGAGGGTGGACACCCAGACTGAGTTCTGGCTACGTTAGGCCAGAGGAGACGCCCAAGCTAGCCAGAATGTGCTCAGCTAGCTGTGTTTTAATAGGATGGTGAGGTGTTCGTGGGGTCATGTTAGTATGAGAACAGCTAAGCCGAATGTGTCATAGTATAGCTGTGTTCTAGTTGAGTGATGGTGTATAGGAGGAGGGTAAGCATAGTAGTGTGATATGGTGGTTATCAGTAAAGCGCCTGCGACCGTCCGTTACATCCTTTCCGTCCACTTCGTCCCTTCCGTCCCTTCTGTCACTTCCGTCCCTTCTGTCCCCTTCGTCCCTTCCGTCCTCTTTGTCCCGTACATCCCCTCCATCCCCTCCATCCGCTCCATCCCCTCCATCCGTTCCATCCCCTCCATCCTCTCCATCCTCTCCATCCCCTCCATCCGTTCCATCCCCTCCATCCTCCCCATCCGTTCCATCCCCTCCATCCGTTCCATCCCCTCCATCCGTTCCATCCACTTCATCCGTTCCATCCGTTCCATCCACTTCATCCGTTCCATCCACTCCATCCGTTCCATCCTCTCCATCCGTTCCATCCAATTAATCTGTTCCGTCCACTTCATCTGCTCTACCCATTTCATCCGTTACGTCCATTCTATCTGTTCCATCTACTCTATCCTTTCCATCCATTTCTTCCGATTCATCCACTTCATCCGTTCTGTACTCTTCATCTATTCCATCTATTCCATCCGTTCCGTTCACTTCATTGGTTCTATCCTCTCATCCGTTCGAGCCCTCATTTGCTCTATCCGTTCCATCCACTCCATCCATTCCAATCTACTCTATCCATTCCAATCTACTCTATCCGTTACACTCTACTCTATCAGTTCAAATCTACTCTATCCGTTCCAATCTACTCTATCTGTCCTATCTATTCCATCTGTTCTATCTATTCCATCTGTTCTATCTATTCCATCTGTTTCGCTTACTCTATCTGTTTCACTCAGTCAGTCCGTTTTAGTTACACTATCTGTTTTAGTCTTTCTATCTGTAATTTGCGGAAAGACAGGTAGTCTTCGGTGTGTCGAATGTGGGGTGGAAGGGAGTTCCATTGAGTCGGGGCCAAGGCTGAGAATGATGATCCTCCTAACCTGACTGAGTTGGTGTTTGGTATCACTAAAAGGAGGGTGGAGCTTGATCTTAGGGTGCACGGTGGGTGGTAGGGTTTTAGCTTGTCCTGTAGGTATAGAGGGTCGGTTTTATTCACTGCTTGGTGGGAGATGCATAAGGTTTTGAAGGTCACTCTTTGTCAAACCGGGAGCCAGTGTAGAGTTCTGAGAGCAGGAGAGGTGTGGTCTCTTGGGCCAAGTGCTAAAAGTAATTTGGCTGCCGCGTTTTGAGCTCTTTGTAGTTTAATGAGGTGGTATGCTTGGGCTCCGAGGTAGAAGGAGTTTGCATAGTTCAGTCTCAACATTACAATCGATTCGACAGCAGCAAGTCTGTTGGAAAAGGAAAGGCATGGAAAAATGCGTCTAAGAATTTCGAGGTGGTAATGGCAGGATTTAGAGATGTAGTTCATTTGGTGAGAGAGGGTTTGGTCAAAGACGAGAGTGCATCCAAGGTTTTTTATTGTGGTCGAGATGGTGGGTGGTTTGCCCATGAATGCTGGCCATGGTAGAGGATGTGGGAGAATCTTGGTGTCGCCACATACCATGATTTCGGTTTTAGTGGGGTTTAAGAGGAGGTGGTTTGTGGTCATCCAGCAATCAATGTCAATGAGGCAGGCTGCGAGGTCGGGTTGACAGTTGGGGCATGAGTTGAGGAGTTTTAGGATTATTTGGGTGTTATCAGTGTAGTTACAGCACAGGATATCGTGCGTGCAGATTATTCCTGGGAGGGTGGACATGTAGAGGTTGACCGTAGGGCTGATAGGCATGCTCCTTGTGGAACTCCGGTATTGACTGGTCGGGCGGTGAAGCAAAGGAGGAGAGGAGGGTTATTTGTTTCCTATTGTTGAGGAACGATGCTATCCACTTGAGAGCGTTTCCACAGATTCCTACGGAGTGGAGGCGGTCGAGGAGGATAGAGTAGTTGATTGTGTCAAAGGTGGCAGAGCGGTCTAGAAGGATTAGTGCAGCGCATCCTGCAGAGTCTGCGGTGTTCTTAAGATCATCCCAGATTGAGGTCAGAGTGGATTCGGTTCTGTGTCAAGGTCTGAAGCCTGATTGTGCAGGGTCTAGGAGATTGTTGGATTCGACAAAGGCATTTAGTTGGGAGTATGCGGTTCGATCGATGAGTTTAGCAAGGAACCTGGTGTTTGAGATGGGGCGGTAGTTTTTGGGGTCAAGAGGGTTGATGGACCTTTTTTTAGAAGATGCTTGACATGAGCAGTTTTGAAGGCGAGGGGGGAAGATTCCAGAGGAAAGGGAGTCATTTATGATGGTTCTTGCATACTCTCCTGCGCAGGTGGATGAGAATATTTCTTTGAGGATTGAGGCAGGGTAGGTGTGTAGGGGGGATCCAGATGGTCTTCCGTTCAGGTAAGAAGGTTGAACAGAGACCAAGAGGCACCAGTATTGCAAATATGTGCAGTCTCTGGTGGGAGATCCTCCCTTCCTCCCAACATAGCTAATACTTGAACATGGCAATTTATTCTCCCCATTTTTTACCAGATTTGTGAACGCTTCTTTTAGAGACAATTTGGTGCCAGACTCCATTAAGATATTCACTGTCACGCCTCTCCTTAAAAAGTCAAACCTTGATCCAAAAGAACCAAACAGTTTTGACTGATTACGAATTGTAACTTCTTTCTCAAAATCTTAGACAAACTTGCTTCCTCCCAGTTTCAAAATTATGTTGAATTAAATGGTATTATTCATAACAAACAATCAGGATTTAGACCATCTTATAGTACTGAGTCAGCTCTCACCGATTTACAGTCTAACATGCTGAAAAGCATGGTTGAGGGGAAAGTCGGATTGCTGGTCTTGCTGCATCTGCAGCTTTCAATTTGGTGGACCACGAACCCCTATTACATTCCTTATCCCATGTTAGACATTGTTCGAAAGAGGCCGTCAAGTGGTTCCATCCCTTTCTTTCAAATCGTGAGTCGAGAATTCAGTGGAGCTCTGCCTCTTCACAACCGGCTCTAATTCCATGTGGGGTCCCGCAGGGAGCATGCCTGACGGCCGTTATGTTCATTCTGTATATCAGGTCACTGTGCTCACTTTTGGAGAACCTGGGGTGTTATTTACAAACTACGCCAACGACACCCAGCTGATTCTGGAAATCATATCCTAACTAATGTATATGAACAGATTGAATCATGAATGTCCAAAAAGTGGCTTTGCTTGAACGGTAGTAAAATTAGCTGCTTACCTTTTGATCCCAGCAGGCACTGGTCAAACTGAGCATGAAGTATAAAAATGTCAACATTGGAAATAGCAACATCCAAGTACAAAATAGAGTAAAAACCCTAGGCGTTCAGTTTGAGGCATCACTTAACGCAGACCCATATATCATCCAGATAACTCAAAATTGCAAATATCATCTTTGCCTGCTTAAAAATATTCATCCATACATCACAGAAAAGAACTCTGTCACTATTGCCCGAGCAACTGTATTATCAAGGCTCAACTATTGTAACTCACTTCTGATCGGAGCCTCTGAATCCAGTTTAAAAAAATGGCAAGTTCTCCAGAATGACGCTGTACGCGTTGGTAAAAAGATTCCAGGAAGGATTGATATTTCAGAGCATAGGAGGGATTTTCATTGGCTTCCAGTGAAAGAATGCATACATTTCAAAGCATGCACTCTGACTTACTGATGCACCTTTGGGACAGTCCCATCGTATCTCAAAGCCTGGACACCTGGGTACAGCCCCGCCAGAACATTACGCTCTTCCAATCAGATGCAGGTGTCCTGCCCAGCTTTCAAATGAGCTACTGGCCTAGGAAGATCCTATCTGTTAAAAGCGGCTGACCTGTGGAACTTATTACCTTCTCCCCTTAGACTCGAGGCAAGCTGAATGTCTTTTCTCAAGAATCTCAAAACCCACCTCTTTAAGAAATGAGCTAAAACCCTGCCTGAACTTCCTCCACCAGATCTGACTGTCCTGTCCTTCTTTGTTTGCACCTGACATGTAATTGTTGCACCCAGATGCCTGTGGGCTTTCGGCGCAGTATACAAATAAATACATACAAAATAGACCCTATTCCCGAGACAATTGGGCGTCCAGGTGCGGGGCTAATCCCCTTGTACACTTTGGAAGTGCATAGAAGTCTGGACATCGAGGGTGGTTTGGCGTAAGAAATCAAATTCTTTCAGACTGATGTATCCATCATTAAGGGCTTCTTCAATTATGGGGTCAATAAATTCCTTAATACGTTGTGTGGGATCACCCACTAAACGCCTAATACTCAAGTGATCTTTAAGTAGAGATCTCACCATGGTTTGATATTCATTGGTGTCCATCACTGCATTTGCTCCCCTTAATATGCTGGTTTTATAGTTATTTCTTTATTATTTTACAGTGACTGCAAAGCTTCCCTGTCCCTTTTGCTGAAGTTACAGAACGCTTGTTGTTGCAATGCTTCTAGCTCGTCACGTTTTTTAAAGATGGTTTTCTCAAAAGTGTTGAATTCAGCACTGATCCAGGATGTGGGTGGATAGAATTTAGACTGATTATGGAGGCTGGCCACATCTTGTGTTCCCTCTGTGGTGTTCGCGACAAAATGTTGTTTTAGGCAGACTTTTCTTAGCTGTGTAATCTCGATTCTTGTTTGAAAGGAGTCATACTGTGCTGTGGGCACACATGAAAGACCCTTTTGTAGTACTGTCAATTGTTGCTTGTCAAGTACCATTCCAGATAAATTCAGAACTAAAGATTCTGTGGGGGAAACCAACCCCGTCCCCTGCTGCGGGTTATCCTGGGGGAGTTGTTTCGCCATCTCGCTCTCACACTCCCTCGTCCTCGCTTGCGTAAAAAAGGAGGATTTTGATTTTGGGGCCCCGATTCTCCATCTTGAAATGTACTCTCCTTTCATTAGTAAGAGTTTGGATTACTACCCCCCCCCCACCTCTTTTGAATTACAGACTTTTTAAAAGTGCCGGATGTGTTACCACTACCGTCAGACTATTAACGCTTAGTGGCGTGAAGAAGACGCATTGGGTCATACGTTTCCAGTCTCCTTGCTAAATTACCAGGAGTGTTCCTGTTAAATGCATTTATGAACCAAAGTACCCCTTTTAAGCTTAATGCTGACCGACACAGGGAACCAGTGTACATCGTGCACGATAGGTGTGGTTTGCTCTCTGAAAGGGGCATTCATGACAATGCTGACTGCATTATTGTTCAACGTCTGTAGTTTCCGACACACGATTTTGGGAGACCCATCTTGATGTCATTACAGAAATTTACTGTGGTCCCAGAGGATCTTCACTCAAATAAGGGCCGATTTGTTTAAATAGGTTGAAGGAAATCGTAAGCGAGGCTGATGACCCCATGTATGATTGATATGACTGTATTGCCTTCTCCTATGATATGATATGATAGGCTATTTATAACGCGCTTAATACCCAGAGGTTTCTAAGCACGGACTCGGGGTTTGGACCTCTGTTGCTCCGTGTTGCCTTGTTCCCAAGGCGAGCACGATGCCCCTGTGCTATCCTAGCGAGACTAATGTCTTATAAAGTGGAGAGTAACGTACTTGAACCAAGCTCTGTGTGGTATGGACAGCCATTCACCCATCGCCTGGCTAGTCATACCAGCATATACATGGAATTGTCCGGTTGGAAGATCAACTTGCTTCTAAAGGTCTAGAAAAGGTGTTAGCGCATTATTGCAGAATTGATATCTGCAAACGCGCAGCCCTCTGGGTACCCATTTTGTTGTGATTCCCAGTACTGGAATGTTACCCAACCATAAAGTAATGTTAGGAGAATAGGGAGCTCCTGCCAAGCGTCTAAGTGGTGTACTTTCAATCTATTTGTACTTGTTGGACCAGCATTGGGGCACCTGCATTCCTAGGCGTGTGCACCCCGAGTGCCTTCTCTAATGGGTAGGGCAGAATAGCAGGAATAAAAAGCCGTAACTCTGGGCTGTCATTGTCCGAAAGTCATTGTGCTATAAATTGCAACCCAGCAGCTAAGTAGCACAATTCATAGTCAGGAAATTTTAGACCTCCTTTATCATATGGCCTGCATATAGTTTTTAAAGCAAGTCTCAGTCAATCCCTGGGCCATAGTAGGTATCTTCTTATAATGTTCAATGAGAGGAAGCAGGCTTTAGGTATATTAAAGGGGCTATTAGCAAAATAATACATTAATCTAGAGACTCTTACCATATTTGATGAAGCCACCCTGCCTATTAAGGATATGGGCAGGTTGGCCCAGAACTGGAGCAATCCTTTAATAACAGCAATAGCTTTTGCAGTGATGGGACAATGCTTATCCTGAAAATCACATTAAATGTTTGTGCCTAAGTACCTGAAAGAGATATTGGACCACTTGTGTGGCAATACGGGTAGGTCCTGCTCTGGCATTGCTGCCAGATAGGCTAGGGTGTATGACAATTTGTATAGAGCGAAATTGCAGCAACATTTTCAAAGACGTTGAATATGAATATGAATGGTAAATTTGTTTCAGGATCTTTTATGCAGAGAATATCATCCACATAGATGGATAGCGTTTTGTGCCATCAGTCGATACAGCAGCATCTTCAAAGCCATCCCTCAATAAAAAATCCAAAGGATAGCAAATATCCCCATCTCTGACTTTTCATTTGCCATGACTCTGCTACTACGTTTCCAGTTTGTATTTATTTGTCATTTGAATAGTGCACATAAACTGGAGGCATCTAGGTGCTTTATGCTTAAGAGTGGTGGTTACAGTAGTTGCTTGCAAAGCTAATAGGTTACAGACATCACATTATTTGCTTCCATGGGTAATAGGTTACAGACATAGCTCCCATAGGTTACAGGCATTGCTTACATAGGTTACAGACGTTAGCTACATTAATTACATCATATATTAGGCTGACGTCTACATAAAAGTGCATTGAGTTACCATGTTTACAGTCCCATGCCTTTGGTTGTCTTGTGAAGGAGGGATGTGTGGTATGCAGACAGGAAGGGGTTGGGTTGTTAGACGAGGGTAGTGGCAGGAGGGCAGAGCAAGGTACAGGTAGGTATGTAGTCACAAGGATTCTAAGTGTCTTTGGAAATGGTAGAGTATATAGCAATCATATCTATTTCATAAAGTGTTCTCGCACCACAAGTCTGGCTTGCACCAAATGCTTTAATTGCATCAAGAGATGCAGTGGCACACTTATCTGCAGTGTTTCTGGTCTCCGCGGTAACACGATGCAGGCGACGCAGATTTTGTGAGGTGTTTCTACGAGGTATCAACCCACTTTGATCCGGGTGGATGCGTTTCACAAGTGCCTTTTGGAGTCTTCATGGCAGAATCGTTCTAACTATCTTCATGTCTGTGTTGAGTCTTTAAAAGAGTTAATAGGACCTACGTCTGACAAGAACATGGTAATGTTTTATAATTGGTACATTGAAGGTCTCCCTCATGCTCAAAGCATGTACATCGTCCTCCTATCAACTCAAATAGACTGATAACCATTCCCAAATAATAGATTCAGAATACACCATGTCAAGCTGCGATGGAAAGCCATCAGGACTATTGTGTGTGGGTAGAGCTGCTCTACACATTGTTCATTGATTGGGGCTTCTAACTCCAGCACGCGTTCAGTCACCAGGGCCAGCACCTTGATGTTTTGCAGGGTATCTACCACATGCAGGAACAAGGCCGGATTCTCCTTTGTGTATTGTTTTAATTCTATATAGTGAATGCATTGTTCACAGAACGTTGGGTGTATTGAAGATTTCATGTGTCATTGATTACATTAGTCATACTTGTATGAAGGTTTTCCCTTTTAATCTGCCAACCAAGTAATCTGCCAGCTTTATCTCCTTGTGCATGTTGTCTATGGGCATAGCTGGCATAGTCATGTATGAATGTATGCATTTATATGTGTATGCATGTATGCATGTATGCATGACAGTTAGAAAACACAAACCTAACTGGAAATCAATGGACCGCTGCACAAAGGAGATGCACCCACTCCAGGGTTGCACCTTAGGTTCAGGGGTAGCCCAGAAGCTGGGATGGGTAGGGCAACAGGGAAGGTGAGCCTAAGGGAGGTGAAATAGGGTTGAGTGGAGCAATTTGTGATTGGTGATATGTTCCTTGAAGAGTAGGGTCTTTAGGTCCTTCCCAAAATGTAGGATGGAGGGGGCCAGTCTTGTCTGCATTGGTAACGTGTTCCAGAGGCAGGGAACATAGCAGGAACATGTCTGTTTCCTGTTTTTCCCTTCTTGCTGTTCTTTGTTTCCATCCTGGTCACGCGGCTTGTCATGGTGTGCTGACCTCTGAAAATGGTGAATTTCTCAGCCAAGTGAAGTGTTGTTTTGATTGTGACTACTTTTTAGGGGATAACCCATAATTCTGAGATGAGCCAATGCAATAATACCATTAATATACTTATTTCACTTAACGGTAAATGATAAATTACAATGAACAATTATCTAACTGAAGCACATGTCCATGGGATTATCCAGATCCCAAAATGATATTTCAAATGAGTATTTGCTGATTGTTGTGTGTATGGTAACCTCGCATATAATAGTCAAGTTACATACATGTGTCCATAATAGTCATCGTAACTGAATTCCTTTACTAATGCTACTTGAGAACAAGGCCAACATGTCTTTCTCACTAAAGGGGACACAGGGCAACTTAGTTTAATCACGAGCAAAATAGGCATATACTTGTCTCTGCTTTGCTTTAACATTTGCAATATGTATTTGACCACCATATCACCTACTGAATCTGTTTGTTGAATTGGACTCCGATGATTTTTGTGTAAACACATTTCTAATGTAAGGAAGGCATAGTGGCAACAGTAAAGACATACACAAGTGATCACAGTTCAAGGGTGTTTATTGAACATTATAATGGGTGAGATAAACGCCTGATCTAAACCTAAATTTAAGATGGGAGCAAGTGATGTCCATCAAATAATAATAAGGCAGTCCTAGTGGTGTCTTGTCAAATAAAAAGGGCCTATACTAAAAAATAAATATTGCCAATCCTTGCTACTAAATTACAAAAAGAGTGTGGGATAATGTTCACCAGAAAAGAACAAAGTATTACAAAAATGATAAGTCTGGATGGTAAGGCTGGCTCTCCCGACCCCACGTTTGAAGCACAGGACGAGAAGGCACTCTTGAGCACAGCACACTCCTTGGCCTTGTCAGCATGAGGCTCACAGCTCAGTTCATTTCATATCAAAACCACTTCAGAGGCTATGGGCCTCATTATGAGTTTGCAGGTAGCCATGCCCTTAGCAAGGGCATGGCTGCCTCCAAACTCTGGTCCGGGTTTGTGGTCCCTGAATGGGGAAATACCGGGCCATTCCGATTTTGGAGGGCTCAGTATTTCCCCATTCAGTGAACCGGGACCCGGACCATCCCCATTCCCATTTGAGCCTACATAGGGCTCAATGGGAATGGGGAGCATGCTGACAACAGGCCCGTTAATGACGGGCCTGTTGTTAGCATGCTGGTCCCCTCGCAGGAACCACAAGGACGTCTGGTCTGACCAGACGTCCAGAGCGGGTCCCACGAGGGGACCTCGTAATGAGGTGGTACACAATAAAGGTGCCGGCGCTGTTAACCCCTTACCGCTTCACTTGTAATGAAGCCCTATGTCTCTTTCTTCTTAAAGTCTCTTGCCTTAGAAGGTTTACCGATTCGAAGTAACAAACAAAATGTTCTCTCGGTGATTGTACACCCTGGGCAATTGTTCTTTGCTCGGATTTAACAATGACAAACAAACAAAGGTTCTCTAGTGACTTTACACCTTGGGCAATTGCCTTTCGCCCCTAGGATCTCCCTCTGCTGGGATCGGATCCTCCTTGCAAAAATGGGCCTCACCCCAGCGGGTTCACTAGGGCCTCTCAGATACAGCTCATAATTAATGTCCAGTTAGACAAACAACAAGGGGAACTTTCGTTGATACACTGTTTTCGGGTGTATTATTCTTCACCCCTTTTCCATAGAATGGGAAACAAATAAACAACAAAAAGTTCTTTGGGCGATTGCTCTTTGCTCCTGGGATCTCCCTCTGCCGGGCTCAGATCTTTCTTACCAAAAACGGGCCTCCCTCAATTGTGTTCACTACGGCCTTTCCTCAATTCAGTTCATGTATTCCTAATAGAGTTCATGTTTTGCTCAGTTTTATCAGAAAGCAGGGTTTCTTTCTCTTTAACTTTCTTTCGGCATCCCTCTGTCAGGTTAACACTTGCCAATTATCACAGTTCACAATCGTAGTGGAAAGTGGGGTTCCCTTCCCCTAGCTTTCCTCTGGCAACAGGTCAGAGACTTCCGATTGTATAAGGGATTTCGCGTGACCCTTATAGAACCACTGACGCCTCACGCGACCCTTTCCTAGGGCCTTCTGGTTATTGTAGTTTCAAAAACAAGTCCCGGTCAGAGCCTTTCAAATGAGCGCCCACTTGGCACTGGACCTCTCTGTACCTGTTCTCAACTGGGCTTTCCTTAAAGTTCAAACATATACACAGGTGCTTTTTTCTTGCATTCAAAATGTTGCTTCTCTCAATCTTGGGTTTAACACAGCTCGTTTTGATATCAGCTTCCTCCGACTCACCGGCTGTGCTGAACCCGTTGGCTTCTTTGTCCTCTTGAGTCAAGGATAGTACCACTCTAGCCAGCTTGCCTCTCCGCCTGCGTTATCAAAGGAGGAGGCCCCTGTGTACCATTGACCTCTGTTGCTCCGCACGCCAGCCGCAACTCCCGGTCTTACAATTTCCCTTCTGGAGGCTTTGTGGATCTGAGTTGAAAAGGGCAAGGGCTATTCCCCCTTTGTCGTCATTCCACTTGTCACAGCTTTTCTTCTTTCTTTGTACTGCCGGTTTGGTGTAGCTGTCGTGCGTTTGGCCTTGCTCGCAGTGTGCTTTCGTGCTCCGCCTTTTATCTCTGTGGGGAAGGTAAAGGACCGTCAGGTGTGCGCAATTATTGTCAATTGCCTGACTCTGCCCGACTCTGCCCGACCTGCCCGACCTTTGTATTGGGACATGTCAGGTGAACAACTCTGGTGTTAGTCCATTGTCTATTACAGTGTAAGAAAGTGTTTGTGCGGGAAGGGGGGAAAGAGGGGGTTCTAAATATCCTACAGGGTAGGATGGGGAAAATGTATTACAGGGAAGGGGATGTCTCAACCCTCTGTATACCACCTCCACTCCCTGAAGAGCCCTCGGCCAGGTGATACTCCCCCACTGGTCCACCCCCTGGAACATGATCCAATTGCGATGGCCATTTCATGGTCACCTGGATGAAAGATCCCCGGGGACTAGCAAGTGAGACAACCTCGGGTTTCTCAAACAAATCACTTTCACTGTTGTGTTTAGGTTGAATACTCTCAACTCCAAAAATCAAAAAATCTTGAGTGTTGCATGCTCTTCTATTTTGTATGTTGGCATTTAGCCTGATTTATTAACATCTGCTTAAACTGGCAAACGGTATGCCAGATTACCAAACCCGGGAAATTCCAGATAGGATCAATATCAGATTGGAGAGGCCTGGTGTGGGAGCTCAGTGAATGTGTGTCTTCAGTTCATTTCCGAGTCCAAGCCCCTCTTGCAAGCAACTATGTGGGAAGCGGGGGCTGCCCCCATGGGGACCAACAGAGGACTCTCTCCCTGCGGACAATATGTGTTGCTTAGGACCCCTGGCCTAAAGGAGGCCATGACCATGTGAAGTGCAGAAGAAAACACGCTTGGGCACCAAAGCTGCACCCTCACAACCTTCTATGCGACTTTCAGGCTTCATTCCAGGCTGGAGTGGATCTGTGGAAGCTATGGAGGAGCAGAGGCGAGTGACATGGTAGAATCTTTTTCTTTTTAACCTACAAAAGCATTTAAAAATAATGTTCATTTGTGAAAGTGTGTGTGTGTGTGCGTGGGTGTGTATGTTCACACGTGTAGGCATTTTTGTGTCTGAGGAAGGAAAAGGCCTAGTCTGAAGCAGTTTGTGGGCACTCACTCAATGGGACATGGGAGGAGCAGGGGGAAGCCCAGGGAGATATTGTTGAGGGAGAATACATGATTTGGTCTGGGCACAAGCAACATAAAGGTGCAGGAAGCATTCACATATACTGCATGGACCAAAACAAAGATATGATGAGTGGGGCTAAAAAATCTCCTGGGTGAAAGGCATCACCTACAAAGCGGGCACAGACTAGGTCAAAACACAGTGTCGACATGCTTTATGCTATAGAACTGCATTCAGACTGATGTACCACAATGGATGGATCAGTGAAGATAACACTAGACTACTAATTGATGATACAATGTAAAGAAATGTCATGTAAAGTGGTCTTGTATAGTGCCCCACTGCCATTATTATGTCCTCAAGCTGCTTGTGTTACCATCACGTGGAGCTACCTAACTTACCTGGTGGGTCCTGGTACGTCCTGGTACGTGGACCTGTGCTGGCGGCCACTTCAGGGAGACACAGGAGAATGCAGCGACCCCGCGATCCATGGTGGACCGGCCCGACTGCACAGGTGCGACGCAGCACAGGCCCCGCCCATCAGTTATGAGGAGTGTGGCATGGCATCCCCATTGCCATGGCGACGTTGCCCCGGGCCAAGACGCAGGGAGACCATCTGTGGGCTATGAAAGCCCTTCAGCAACCAGAGGCCGGTGCGTCTTAAGGCTCCCTGTTGGACTGGTCTCCTAGCATTCTTTCCCTATTTCCTGGCCATCTGTGTGTTCTTCCTGCACTTGGCCTCACCCTGCTTCCCCTGAGGTCCCCTCTGACCAGTCCCTTGTTTTGTGTCCCTTTCTCCCTTTCCTGGCCTTCTTCTGCCTTGCTTCCTCCTTCTCACCTCTCACTTCTCCTGTGGTGCATTCTGCTGTGTCTGGTCTGCTCCTGCCCTCCCTCTGCTGTGGAGTATTGCCATCTTGACTGCCGCACCTACTGGAACATCAATGTAGCCACCTTGTTGGCTCTTCTGCCAGTGCCCCGCACGGTCCCAGTGCCAAGAAAAACAGGGGATGCCACCAGGTGGCATAGGGAAATCTCCCAGTGACCCTTGAGAGTAGAGAAATTCTCAGCGTTTTCCTTGGGGGTGGTTCCTGTGTCACACATACCTGCATCTTCGCCATGGCAACTCCACAGGTTCCGCAAAAAATAAAGAGGACTTTATGTACCCAGTACAAGCAAGGCATAGTCCTTGACAGTGTGGCCCTGTAAGAAAAGTGTGGTGAGGGGCATTAGTGAGACAGAGGGAGAGGCAAATTCAAAACATGATGGGAGCAGGCCGGAAGTACATAGTACCTCAATTAATGAAGATGTGGAAGCTACTAGGCCTAAAGTTGCTGTGTTGGGGGTTGTGTAAGTAGTGTAGGGGTGTGGGATATTTTAGAGGAGAGGTGTTAGTTAGGGAGATGGCTGTGTGGACGTACAATGGTACATTTAGTCTGGGAGCAAAGAGCAATGGGCCCCATCCATGGGTGAAGTAGTTCTTCAACATCTTGGGAGAGGTTTAGGGTGGTTGGATATTAAGAAGGCATTTTTCAGATTTTGTTTAGGTCGTGGAATATGACCCAAATTAGTTAATTCTCCAAGAGTTCTAGTTGGCTTGTGGATTTGAGGCTTGTGCAAATATTTTTGGAGGAGGAATTTCTTTGGGATCATCTTTTTGCTTAACGATGTAAGTTGGTTGAGATTTCGACCTTGGTCTCACTGCTGTTAGTTGAACAACCAGGTTTTGAGTTGCTTCCTGAAGGCCAGGTGCTTTTCTTCTTTGTGCTGGTGTTTGGGCAGCAAATTCCAGAGTTTGTTTGAGAGGAAGTCTCGTCTTAACAGTGCAAGTGTGATAGCTGCAAGGGACCTGTGTGTGAAGGTCAGGTAGGGCATGATGTGCCTGACTGGTCCGAGAGAAAGGTCGCTGTCCATCCTAATTCTGAGGTTTCTGACAATGTTCATAAGATCCTGGCAGATTCCGATTTCATTTGGCCAGTGGACCAGTGTGGGCTTTGTTGGAGTTGTGCCTTAGATCAAAGGTTCTGTTTTACTTGGGTTAATTTTGAGTCTGTTTATGGTCATCCAAGAGTTCATGTACACAAGGCATACCTGAAGGTCCAGTATGTTCCTTTTAGAGTTGATGTGAGTTTGCATATGATTTGCGTGTCATCTGCATAGCTGGAGCAGATGAGGACTGCATTGCTGATAAGTTCTGGAAGCAGAGTCATGTAGATGTTAAGGAAGGGAGGGGAGAGACTCGATCCTTGGGGTACGCCACATGTCAACCTGCAGGGATGTGACCGAAAGGGTCCATATCAGATGTTTAGTCCCTCCAATCAGGAATTATGTAATCCAGCACAGAGCGATATATTTTTCTCCAAAGTCCTCTAGTTTCTAGGGTAGGTTCTCATGGCTGAATGTGTTACAGGGGGCAGTAATATCCAACAGGATGAGTGCACTGGGTGATTTGGTGTGAGTGATTTTTTTTTAGAATGTTCAAGATTGAGCAAAGAGTGGATTTGGTCCTACTGGTGTCCTGAATCCGTGTTGTGACTCATGTAGTAGTGTATCTGTTTTCAACGTATTATCAAAGTTCTTAGTAGATTAATTGCTCAAAAAAATTGACAGTCAAAGTTGTGTTTGATGTTGACTGGTAGCTTGCATGGTCGTTTAGGTCAGTGGTTGGGTTTTGGAGTAAAAGTTTGACGAAAGTGTTTTTGAAGATGTGGGGGATGTTCCACTGCTTGATTGCAGAGCTCTGCATGACTCCAAAGGTTGGGTCTGATGGTGGCTGCTTAGTTATTGCTTTGTAGAGGTTGGGTGAGCATGAGTTTCCCGGTGAACCTGCTAGATTCCTGCCACTGACCATGGTAAGTCCTGGATAGTCCGGGATAGAGAATTGGCAAAAGGCTGTAAGACGGATGGATAGCTCAGCGACAACGCGCTCGCCTTGGAAGCAAGACGACACGAAGCAACACAGGTTTGATCCCTGGGTCTCCGCTTAGAAACCTCTGGGTATTTAAGCACGTTATAAATACGCAACTAAGACAACAACAAAAAAATTGCGCAACTGAAAAAAATAAAATCTATTCCTGTAACATCGCCTCGATGCCCGCGGGCTGTGTGAGCGCTTTCAAAATGCAAAATAAAATACAAAAAATGAAAATGTTAGAAGAAATGTTTATCCTGTTCTTGATATAGACCGATACTAATAGTAAAAGTCAATATAATGTCATGTTGCTTTAATATTGTACAGCACTGATGTACTAACCTCACTATGAACAGTAACATGAAGTTGATGTGATTTAAATATATATATATATATAGTTCTTCACCTGTGAAGTCTTTTTTGTGATATAAAAATGTATCTATTTTAAATAAAAGATGTAGATTTTTTACATTTCTAAGTATGGGGGAGGAGCTCTGTTGTGCGCTCTGTACTTGAAGGCGGTGATGTTTATGAAAATGTAACAATTTGTTTGTTTCTCCGCCATTGCATTACCCTGGATAGAAAGACATATTGCTTAGCGTTGTGCCGAGTGAAGTCGACATGATCTGTAAATCTTGGGACTAGAAAGAGACAAAGACACAGAGAAGGTTTGATATCCTCACATGATGTTTACGGTTGTCTAATGCTTCTGTGCACACATTTCCAAACACAGAGTTAACGTGTAGCACTGTTTAGTCCGGGGAGTCAAAAGTAGCTCCTGGTAGCCATTTGTGTGAAGATAACCAGGTTCTATTAGGCATCAAGTGGTAGTTCAAACGTATACTTAGGCCACCAATTTCGATCCCTGATCATTGCTGAAACAGACTGTGATTTGCTCTGGGCACTAGCAACATGAAAGGGGATCAGAGCAGATGGGGCATGTGTTGTAGATTAACAAGGGGGTCCTGGGAGTCCCTCTGCCAGACATTAGTCCTGGTTACAAGAGACTTACCCAGAGTCTTTAGCTCACTATCTTTCACAGAGAAGAAATATCCCAAACATATCAGTCTTTGTCCTGCCCTGGGTAGGTCCAGCACCGAAATGCTAGGCAATTCTCCTCTGAACAAGAGTACCAACAGCAACCCCAGACACGTTTTTCGGTCTGGTTGGACCTCATCAGTAGGGTGGAGCTGTGCCTTCTAAGAATAGTGAGCAAGGGGTCCACGTCTGGATTCCCCTAGTAACTTAGGGTGAGACCCAAAGTTACTTAAATATGTAAATTAACAAGGGGGTCCTGGGAGTCCCTCTGCCAGACATTAGTCCTGGTTACGAGAGACTTGCCCAGAGTCTTTAGCTCACTATCTTTCACAGAGAAGAAATATCCCAAACATACCCGTCTTTGTCCTGCTCTGGGTCATTCCAGCCCCGAAATGCTAGGCAATTCTCCTCTGAACAAGAGTACCAACAGCAACCTAAGACACGTATTTCGGTCTGGTTGACCTCATCAGTAGGGTGGAGCTGTGCCTCTCTAAGAATAGTGAGCAAGGGGTCCACGTCTGGATTCCCCTAGTAAGTTAGGGTGAGACCCAAAGTTACTTAAATATGTAAATTAACAAGGGGGTCCTGGAAGTCCCTCTGCCAGACATTAGTCCTGGTTACGAGAGACTTACCCAGAGTCTTTAGCTCACTATCTTTCACAGAGAAGAAATATCCCAAACATATTAGTCTTTGTCCTGCCCTGGGTAGGTCCAGCACCGAAATGCTAGGCAATTCTCCTCTGAACAAGAGCACCAACAGCAACCTCAGACACGTGTTTTGGTCTGGTTGGACCTCATCAGTAGGGTGGAGCTGTGCCTCTCTAAAAATAGTGAGCAAGGGGTCCACGTCTGGATTCCCCTAATAACTTAGGGTGAGACCCAAAGTTACTTAATTATGTAAATTAACAAGGGGGTCCTGGGAGTCCCTCTGCCAAACATTAGTCCTGGTTACGAGAGACTTACCCAGAGTCTTTAGCTCACTATCTTTCACAGAGAAGAAATATCCCAAGCATATCAGTCTTTTTCCTTCCCTGGGTCAGTCCAGCACTGAAATGCTAGGCAATTCTCCTCTGAACAAGAGCACCAACAGCAACCTCAGACACGTGTTTTGGTCTGGTTGGACCTCATCAGTAGGGTGGAGCTGTGCCTCTCTAAAAATAGTGAGCAAGGGGTCCACGTCTGGATTCCCCTAATAATTTAGGGTGAGACCCAAAGTTACTTAATTATGTAAATTAACAAGGGGGTCCTGGGAGTCCCTCTGCCAGACATTAGTCCTGGTTACGAGAGACTTACCCAGAGTCTTTAGCTCACTATCTTTCACAGAGAAGAAATATCCCAAACATATCAGTCTTTGTCCTGCCCTGGGTAGGTCCAGCACCGAAATGCTAGGCAATTCTCCTCTGAACAAGAGCACCAACAGCAACCTCAGACACGTGTTTTGGTCTGGTTGGACCTCATCAGTAGGGTGGAGCTGTGCCTCTCTAAAAATAGTGAGCAAGGGGTCCACGTCTGGATTCCACTAATAACTTAGGGTGAGACCCAAAGTTACTTAATTATGTAAATTAACAAGGGGGTCCTGGGAGTCCCTCTGCCAGACATTAGTCCTGGTTACGCGAGACTTACCCAGAGTCTTTAGCTCACTATCTTTCACAGAGAAGAAATATCCCAAGCATATCAGTCTTTTCCTTCCCTGGGTCAGTCCAGCACTGAAATGCTAGGCAATTCTCCTCTGAACAAGAGCACCAACAGCAACCTCAGACACATGCTTTGGTCTGGTTGGACCTCATCAGTAGGGTGGAGCTGTGCCTCTCTAAAAATAGTGAGCAAGGGGTCCACGTCTGGATTCCCCTAATAACTTAGGGTGAGACCCACAGTTACTTAATTATGTAAATTAACAAGGGGGTCCTGGGAGTCCCTCTGCCAGACATTAGTCCTGGTTACGAGAGACTTACCCAGAGTCTTTAGCTCACTATCTTTCACAGAGAAGAAATATCCCAAACATATTGGTCGTTGTCCTGCCCTGGGTAGGTCCAGCACCGAAATGCTAGGCAATTCTCCTCTGAAAAAGAGTACCAACAGCAACCTCAGACACGTGTTTCAGTCTGGTTGGACCTCATCAGTAGGGTGGATCTGTGCCTCTCTAAAAATAGTGAGCAACGGGTCCACGTCTGGACTCCCCTAGTAAGTTAGGGTGATACCCAAAGTTACTTAAGTATGTCAATTAACAAGAGGGTCCTGGGAGTCCCTCTGCCAGACATTAGTCCTGGTTACGAGAGACTTACCCAGAGTGTTTAGCTCACTATCTTTCACAGAGAAGAAATATCCCAAACATACCAGTCTTTGTCCTGCCCTGGGTAGGTCCAGCACCGAAATGCTAGGTAATTCTCCTCTGAACAAGAGTACCAACAGCAACCTAAGACACGTGTTTCGGTCTGGTTGGACCTCATCAGTAGGGTGGAGCTGTGCCTCTCTAAGAATAGTGAGGAAGCGGTCCACGTCTGGATTCCCCTAGTAAGTTAGGGTGAGACCCAAAGTTACTTAAATATGTAAATTAACAAGGGGGTCCTGGGAGTCCCTCTGCCAGACATTAGTCCTGGTTACGAGAGACTAACCCAGAGTCTTTAGCTCACTATCTTTCACAGAGAAGAAATATCCCAAACATATCAGTCTTTGTCCTGCCCTGGGTCAGTCCAGCATCAAAATGCTAGGCAATTCTCCTCTGAACAAGAGTACCAACAGCAACCAAAGACACTTTTTTCGGTCTGGTTGGACCTCATCAGTAGGGTGGAGCTGTGCCTCTCTAAGAATAGTGAGCAAGGGGTCCACGTCTGGATTCCCCTAGTAAGTTAGAGTGAGACCCAAAGTTACTTAAATATGTAAATTAACAAGGGGGTTCTGGGAGTCCCTCTGCCAGACATTAGTCCTGGTTACGAGAGACTTACCCAGAGTCTTTAGCTCACTATCTTTCACAGAGAAGAAACATCCCAAACATACCCGTCTTTGTCCTGCTCTGGGTCATTCCAGCCCCAAAATGCTAGGCAATTCTCCTCTGGACAAGAGTACCAACAGCAACCTAAGACACGTGTTTCGGTCTGGTTGACCTCATCAGTAGGGTGGAGCTGTGCCTCTCTAAGAATAGTGAGCAAGGGGTCCACGTCTGGATTCCCCTAGTAAATTAGGGTGAGACCCAAAGTTACTTAAATATGTAAATTAACAAGGGGGTCCTGGGAGTCCCTCTGCCAGACATTAGTCCTGGTTACGAGAGACTTACCCAGAGTTTTCGGTGCTGGACTGCCCCAGGGCTGGACAAAGACTGATATGTTTGGGATATTTCTTCTCTGTGAAAGATAGTGAGCTAAACACTCTGGGTAAGTCTCTCGTAACCAGGACTAATGTCTGGCAGAGGGACTCGCAGGACCCCCTTGTTAATTTGCATATGTTGTAGAGACAGACAAGTTCATTTGTTTTGCTTTGGGCACTAACAGCCTGAAAGGGGATAAGAGCAGATGGGGCATATATGGTTGAGACCGACTGCACAATTTGCTTTGGGCACCAGTAGTATGACTATTTATTTCACAATCGTGATTCTGTCTGTGGTGAATCATCCATGTATTTGGAGCGAACCTGTTTCTCCTCCACATCCCCAACACCCAGGCAATAAGGCAGTGCAGCCAACATTTCCGTAATTCTATTATGTAGGAAAGTTGAAAACTGTTCCATTGTTAAACACAAATGATAATGATTAAATACAATTCCATCCTTCATGAACCTGTGTGTTCATGGTGGGAATATTTCAAAACGGTCCTATGTGTATCCAGCGAGCACACGTTTGTAAATATTAAAACATGCAAGACTCGGCACTTCAGGCGGCTCTGGGAGTTGGCTGAATGAAACCAATCGCATTGAGTGCAGGCTTGTCAGAAAAGTATGAGTAACAGGGAGATGTCTTTATCTTCAGGGACCGTTGCTGCATAGAACCCTAACAACCACACTCTCTTTTGCAAACATAAGTGGTTAAACCTATAACATAAACCATGCAGGTATGCTGTCCAATCAATATTTCAATTACTTTAAAAAAAACAAAAAAACGGTTCTGGTATTTGCTGGCTTGCTATTTGCTACCTGCTATTTAAAACGATTGTTTAGCAGCTATGTAATGAAATGTACTGTGAAGCCACAGAGAAACTGTTGTAAAGGTGTGAGAGATGAGCTGGAAAGTCAAGTAAGAGAATAATTAGTGGCATAACATGATGACTCCTAACTTTACCATAGTCAATCCCTCCCCCCAGATGCGGGGTTGGGAGTTAGAAGGGTCGCTGTCCCTTCTACCCGGGCCTGCATGACTGAACCGGATAAATGTTATGCACAATGTTGGCAGTTTCTGTTTACTTGTCCCATGGGACTACATCACCTAGATGGCCTGGTATCCAGTTAAAATTTCGAATGCACAATTTCGAATGCATTTATCTCGAGAAAAAAAATGGCGAATTTTTTTTTACGCCATATCTTTTTTTTATTTTATAGGTTTTTTTGGGTTTAGTTAGTAAAAAAAGGTAAAAAAAAAACGCGGGGTGGGGTGGGGGAAACCCCCATTAAAAAAAAAAAAATAAATAATTCAACTTTTTTTTGGGACATTTTTCATTTGACATTAAGGCATTCGATTACATTCGAAAATGTCACTATAAACCAGATGGCCTGGTGGTAGAAGCGAAAGCAAGCAACCCCAAAGAACCAACGGAGAGGGAAGGGTAAGGATGAAAGGGGGCACATGAAACAGGCAGGTGTGGGCTGGTCGGGTAAGGTCAGGGGAGACGAAGAAGGCCCAAAAGACCAAGCGGGGGAGGACGGTGCAGAGGTGCGTGGAGGAGGATTGCTAAACACATGTTCAAGGTGAGGTATTGGTTGGTGGGAAAAAGTGGCACTTGGGCATGAGTGTGTGCGAGGTGTGAGTGAGGCTAATAGCATGAGGGTAGGGGTGAATGAGAGTGACTGGTAAGGCGACTGAGAGAGTGGAGTGAAAGCAGGGTGACTTAGAGAGAAGGTGTGGATGGAGTGCAATCCCGAGTAGTAGTGTGGTGCGCAAGAGATGTGTAGTGTGGATAGGGTAGAATCATAGTGTGGAGGGGGAATAGTACTGTGGAGAGGGGCAGAGTAGTAGTGATGAGAAGGGAGAATAACAGTGTGGAGAGGAGCTAGTAGTAGGGAGTGGAGGGGAGTAAGAGTAAGGAAGAGAACATTGGAGGAACAGAATGAAAGAGCGAGAGAGGCAGAGACCATGGAGTGTGGGAAGAAGGGAAGCGAAGAGAGTAGAAGGAAGGGAGAGGAAAGATAGACCATTAGGACAAGGAATGGCTATGATTAAGTGAATTTAGGTGAGTGATAGGCACCTCTTTTCAACAACATTCCTAATGTGAGTTCCCGGAGAGGATTAATCTAGTCTGTTGCCAGAGGGAGAGAGACAGGGTGTTTACTCTTTGACCATCAAAACCAGTCAGTCAGAAGGAACCTTAATAGGGTTTAGGGATGCCTGGGCTATGGAGGGAACTGCCCAGGGGAGATGAGGGTGAAGAGGATGGCCCTTAGGGAAACCGTCAACTATCTTTGAGTGATGGTGTGTTCTTGAAGCCATTTGTGACACTGGAGTCTTTCGGAAGATATTCTCGGGTGCAGCCCCAAATATGCAGGATACCGGCACTGCCCGGGGTGGCTTCTATGGCCATAGGAAGCGTGATCCCACTGGGGAGATAGGTGCCGGATGTTGTTGTGATGTTGTGGTCTAGATATCAGAGGAGCGACTGGGTGCTCGGAATGCAAAGTTGGAATCCTGGATGACCAGACGCACATAGCAGTGATTTTGTGACATAGAAGCTACGGGTCACTGTGGAAGGGTCTCCAGATCTCTGATTGGCCCGTTGTTGGGTCAGACCCTGAAGTGCTCAATGCAGACAGTTGAGCGCATTGGTGGGATGCGGTTGGATTCATGAACGGTCTTGTCACCCGTGTTATAATAAGGCAGATCGGAGAATGTCGATCACAGATACCGCAGACACCTGGGAGTTCTTTACAGTTCACCTGAGGTCAAAGCCTTCTTATGACCAACATGTAGGTGGTACTGACATGGCCCCACAGTGTCTCAATAAGTCAGCAAGAAATGGTTCGGCTGGTAGCATCCCGAGACCCCTCGCAAGGCCCATCTCCATCTTCCCTTTTTTCTATCCCCCCAGTGACCAGGCATAGAATGGGTTGCTCTGCTGCGCAGAGTTTCCATGTGCGTCGGTCTCTGGAAGAAAGACTGGTCACTGACTTTCCCAGTGCCAGGGAAAAGATGTTAGCCCGGCAAAGCCTCCATAGGCAAGACGCTTCTCCCTGGAAGATCCTTTGAGCACACCTACCCTTTGCATGTTTCCGAAGGTTGTGGCTCTTCTGCTTGGCTTTGCACAGGATTCTGGCTGTAAAATTGGTGCATTCTCTAGACCACTCCATTAGCCATGCGCATATGCCTTCATAATGGTGGAGGAGTCAAAGGATCAACATCTGGAGCCAAGCCAGCGGCTGGCTATGGGGCCTGGCTTGGCTCTAAGAATCAAATGCGAGCCGAGCAGGCAAACGATGCATACCTTGCTGTCTGCCTCCCTACCCTCAAACACAATACCCATACATGCCATCCTGCCTCCTCAACGCCTACAACAAAAACATCCTCCTGCCATAACCCCACAACCCAAACCTGTACATGATGTCCTGCCTCCCTGACCCCATAAAAGTAAATAAAAACTTGGCATCCCAATTTCAGAAGATATGACACAGTGAAATCAAATGATCCCAGTCTGCACTTTAGACACTTGACCACATATTCTCTCATCTCTTGTCACAAATGCATGTTAATGTACAGTTTTAAGGGGCTAAAATAATGTTCTGTTTCATAAAGATGACTTAAAAGTTCACAAATAACAATATAAACCAACCAGCCAAACATATAAAACTTTATGTGAAGCAAAAAGATTTGAGCTTCATTTTCACCAAATATTACATGCACATGAATGGTAAATAAAGTCTACCTAAACAATCCCATTTGAGTTGCAAGACTCAGGCACATAACAAAACTGTGTGAAATGTCCTTCGAAACAGTGTAATACATCACCTGGTTCACTCATCTGTTAGGAGAGAAACATGGCTTATAAGTGATAAATCAATGAACAAAAGGGATATTTTACAAAATGGTGTGTCCATTATAATAGATCAGTATTTGCATTATCTGTGGCTCAAACATTGCAGCTGAATACACTATATAAGTGCACCCCCTTTGCACCCATTTACGCCTGGAAACACCATTTGCTGTATAGGCACCTTATAAATATTCAATAAATAAATAAAATTGCACATTTAACAGAATCGCCTCTAGGTGATCCCAAGTGTGGCAGCCAAAGGACATATTCCCTAGTTAAGTAGGGTCATTTGTCCAGGATTGCATAGATTGGTCAATCATGGACGCCTGGTTTTATGGTTGCACAGTTTGCAATTGTGCAGCTTTCAGACCACACACATGCTGCTCCCATTGCATCTTCAGTTTTGCACAAATATGCGATTCGCGGAAAGAGATAAACACAGTACTCTGTTTAAGCAGATGATTACATGTAACTCTTTTAACTGTCAGTAGGTGGCAGTGTCACTTTAATGTACGCTGTATAGGTAACAGAGGATGAGTTGATGCTTGGCTCAGCTCCAGGTGGGTACTTCTTTCACAAAGGCAACGAGCCAGAGCCAGGCATTAGTATCTAACTACACTGGAGCCGGCTCTGGTTCCCCCCACCTCCATGCGTTTAGCATTAGTGGCTACTCTTTTGCGACAGAGTGGGGGCCAGGCGATATTGAGAGAGTAGCTTGGTGGTACTTTAACTCTGACAGCCACTTTTCGGATCATTCAAAATGGTGGCTTGGAGGCTTCTTGCGGAGTGCTCCACTCTCAGTGTTTCCTCTTCACGATAAATGACGATATAATGCACATGCAGGGGTGGGCTTCCCTGGAGCAGCAGATCTGATGGGCATTTTTAGCCCCCTTCTCCTCTCGAGGGAGGGGCGAAAACCCGTTCTTAGATTCACGACAAAAGAAAGGGGCTTTGCTTTGAGAGGGCTTCCAGAGAACCGTGCACATTGGTGGAGCTTTCCGACAGCCCAAAATAGGGCTCTCAATGGGCTCGCAAAAAAGTTTTTTTTTTTAAAGCTGGCTTATGTAGTATACACCCAGTTTTAACAAGAATTCAATTCTATTCAACGGCCTTTCTGGGGCCCAGTTGCGTCTCAGTACAATTGCGGGCACTGATTTGGTACACAATGGCTCAAGTGGCTACAATGGTCTGGGAGTTCTTCCCCTCCCCCACAGCTGTGAGTGTCCAGGAGCAGCCCCACAGGGAGGTTACAAGCCTGCCCTTTGCCGTGTGGGGATACAGAGCTGTGGGGCGGGATGGCTCAGTCTGCCTCGCACCATTGTTCCCTTACACATCCACATAGAGGATACAGTTTTAGCCCTTCCCTGTTGGCCTCCTGAAACCGCATAGTGTTTCCGCTCTGTTCTTGGGATTGTGGGCGCTTAATTGTTCTGGGACACACATAGAAGTGGACCGACCTGGCCCTTTGCATGCGAAATGGACGATCTATGCCCCATTGAGCAATGTGCGTCCCTTCGGCGTAGAAAGATGTACTGTGAGTATCCTCTCAAGATACCACCGGGACCATAGGCTCGCAAAGCACATGCCTCCACTTTGGGATATTGTCCCACTAGACTAAATAGTCAAAAACCCCAGATCACTACTCCAAACAAAGGTCATTACCAAATGGCATTCATTAACAAATACACATAATACAAAGGGACCACAGGCAACTACAGCATGCACATCCATGCACGTCCAAAGCGTGGCAACTGGGACGACGCGCACTACCCGACAGTTCTGCGACCACCCAACTCCCTCTCTAGTCGTTGTTATGTTATGTTATGTTATTTGGCATTCATATAGTGCTCTATATATCATTGGTATGACCTCAAAGCGCTGGTAGGTTGAACTCCCTTGGGAACCGCAGTTCAGGTCATTAGAGAGAGATGGTGTCATAGGGTGCGTGGGTGCATCAGATATGTGTGCAGCTGATGTAATAGCTGGATGGTAGCTGCATCCGAGCGTTAGGTGTGGTGTTGAAGATATCAGTTGGAATGTGTGCAGTCAGGAAGGTGGACATCCAGACTGGGTTTGGCTGCGTTAGGCCTGAAGGACGCTTATGTGACGTAACAACGGGTTTGGCTGCGTTAGGCCTGAAGGACGCTTATGTGACGTAACAACAAGTGGATGACAAAGTGTTCCCACAGCAAGGCCGCAAACATGCACACCACTTACCCATGTGGGGCCTAGGCTGAAGAAGACTCATGGATATTGGGGCCAATGTTACCTTTCCCTACACAAGCCAAGTGACCCGGTTGATGCCCGTTTATCCAGGGCACTCTCCCCCCTGGCTTCCCATCTGGTGGTCTCTTCGACCCAGCAGTCTGTGAGTTTACATCCATCATACTTCCCTCATCCCATGACATACTGAAGGGAGGACAGCTTAAATGGTGCCTTCTCCATCGTACCTACTGTGGGAACGATGCACGCACCCCACCTGGCTCCCGCATAGCATAGCTGTCAACCTGCCCTTGAAACCTTGCCAAATTCTAAGGGCCCTAACCACCTGGCCCCCTGAGCTGATCCAGGATCTCACCCTAGACCAGGGGTCTGCAACCCGTGGCTCTCCAGACGGTTTGAACTATGACTCCCATGATCCCTCACTATTGACTATGCTGGCTAAGGCTGCTGGTAGTTGTAGTAAAAACATCCGGGGAGCCAATGGTTGAAGAAACCTGCCCTAGACCCTTCAGCTAATTAGGCCTTTATGATGGCCCTGGGTAAAAAGGCAGCTATTAGCACATGTTTTCCAATTGCCAATCTTCCTGGGTAAACCATTCATCCATGGAGAGCAACAGCGATGAAATTCCAACAGAGCTCTGCCAAGCTGAGCGTGCGCAGCTCAGCTGAAGGTTGGTTTTATGTTTCAAGGCAAGACATCAACTGGGCACTACTCCCATACAGACCAGACATTACCTATATATCAGTAGAGTGTCTGTGTCACTAAGTATGTTTGCCTGAACCGGCAATTATGTAAATTCTTCGCCTCAATGTCACGGCCTGGCACTAGGTAGCAGCAGAGGTGTTCTGGGTCAGTCTTATGTCTCTGGGCACTGGGTTCAGCTCTGCTGCGGGGGTCTCAGGGACAATGTGGCCCCTAGGGTATGGAATTCCCCTATTTCCATCTGGGGACGTTGGCGACAGAAAGGTTACATTGGGTCGGTGGGAGAAGTGATGCGGAAGTGCTCTGTCTTGTCTCCAATGGCAGCTATAGCCTTGTTTCAGGTTGCACAGTAGCAGAGTTTAGAAGGACTTTTCCATTACACGATACTTGATTGTTTTTGATCCCAAATCAGAATGGTGATTTGGGTCTTGGTTATTGAATTCTCCTCCTGGCCCAATATGGCCGTCGTTGGGCATAGTCATGCTCCTTTCTTTGGCTGGTGCTTAGTGATGGGAAGTAGATGCATTGAAACTTGTCAGTCTTTTTCGCAACTCCATGGCTCTGCATGATCATTCTCAGACTCCCCGATAACGGGCCACGTGAACGCCAGGCACTCCCAGAGGCTTTTTAGATCAGGAGGTCCTCCCCCTACTTTTACTTATCTTGAGGATACTCAGGGCAACCCTGCATGCTTACCACAGCCGTCCAATCAATTGTATGGATCTCAGAGATGGGCCATTGTTTTCCACAGCAATCTTGAGAAGCGGCTAAGCCAGTGAGTCCAGACTCTGACAGCACGTGATGTCATCAGTTCTATGTTGGATAGGTGGACCAGCTGCCGGAGGTTTTGGTAATGGCTCATGGTCTTACTCTGGAAGTTCAAAATCTACACATTGAAATCAATGAATTGAAGGCCTCACCTACTGGGGTTGATGTGAAAAACATAGGTGAGTTCTTTGCTGCTGGTTTTAGGGGGCCCAAATAGAATAAAGGCGCTTTGGATCCCTGCTTGATTAATTTCTCTGGTGAACTGCCTAAAATACAAGCAAAATACAATTGTGACTATATACAATCACCTTTTCAGTTTTATGGAAAAGCTTAAAATGGATCATATGCACTACCTTGTGACCTGGATTGCCTACTATTCCATCATTTGCAGTCTGCAAAGCCATTGCGGAATGGGAAACATACGCAAATAAGACTTCAGCTCAAAAAGGGGTTGTTAAACTGCTAGGTCATTTTATTCCTGCACGAGAGCACAAGCAACCTCAGACAAACTAAACAAGCCACCCCAAAGCAGCAGGGTTAAATCCAAACATGGGTCACAGGTTTGAAATCACTAGAGATCCAAGCTACACCTCCGCATGATGTCCAAGCAGGCAGAAACAAGGATGGCTTCTAGCACTTTCTGCTCTCATCCATTTTAACCACCCGATGTTCCGGTGGAGCCAGGTTTTTACCCGAGAAAAGATTTGCCCTATCTCACCAATAATGTAGAGCGGGTGTCAATCAGGAGGAGACCATTGGATGAGCACACGCCTCACTAGTGGCTTTAAGAGTAATCTGGCAAACCTACATGAATACACTTCTCCCCGCAATAAAACCCCCCGTCGAGACAGCAAAGAAGTTTATTTCATCAGTCTTGTAGGCCAATCCTGAAACTCCTAACCTTATTGTGCCTTGGACTTCACTAACACAGACATCCATGAGCTCAAGCGGCCAGGTAGATTCCAGGTATGACTGCTGAGAACCCAACCTGTGAGCCTCAATTGTTTATACAATTTCCTGTTTACTTCTCAAACAGCCAATGAGATGCAGCGGGAACTGGTCAGTCATGAAGGTACATAACTTTCTAACACCTTTGTGAACACATGAGAAGGTGAATTCACACCAACTGCAAAACCTGAGGCTGGTATTGCCCCTGGGTCACTGCACATCCCAGAAGCTTCCGAGGCACTGTGTGATGTGAATATGGAAATATGCATTTCACAGATGAACAGCTGATATGATATCGCCTTGGGAGAGCAACTGCCTTATTGACAATGTAGACCGAATTTTTAAAAGTGATGTCCTTTATGGGCTAGAACCCCATTGAGCTATCTACCAAATTGTTAAAACATTGTTATAACCTTCAGTTTCAGACCTGCCTAATGGAAGGTTGAGGGTAGGCTAGCACTGATCAGAGTGAAGTGACCACTGCCCAAGGTCACCAAAGTTAGCTAATCGTTTTGCAATGACCACTTGCGCCACACCACACTTGCATTTGAGATATAATATTCAAAGACCCACGTGACTTTGAATATAATACCTCAAATACTTTATAAACAGATTGACCCATCTTGAGTCCAAACTTTCAACCTCTTGACACCTTCCGTGCCAAAAACAAGATGAAATAGAACTCCAGGTTGCCACTGCTCTGGGCTCAGGATCAGGGATACATTACAACCTTACAACTTCCTTCTTTCAACAAGGAGGTCACAACACTTGAGCACGGAGTGGTTTGCCGGAACCCCATGCATCCCACTGGCTTTGTGATGCTCAGACCCAGCAATGAAAGTTCTTGTTCAGACACCAAGGAGCTGCAGGGGGCTCACACTTCGTTAACATAACAGTTGGCTGACAGGTCTTGAGGCACAGTCAATATTGCTGAGGGGGCTGCTGGTCTTGGCCGATGATAGTCACAGGACAGACATCACCTACGCCATCAAGTTCGTCCTTTCATTGGTGGCCTAAAGCTTGAAACTATGATGATTCTGGAAGCCAGCCCTTGGCATGAGACAGAAGGCCATCTGCGCTTCTCGTGATGTTCAGAAAGTCTCCTCTTCTGCTTGTCTTCTGGAACCCCCAGATTTTCGTTGTTCAGATTTCAGATTTGGGTGCACTACTGGTAAATTACTACTCTTCTGAAGTTAATAGATCAATTCAATTGTTACTAAATTGTTTTGGTGCTCCAGGTTAAACTCTTGCTACTAAAAGAGCTAACATTATACCAATTGAACTCATCAGAAGCACTGATGAAAACAAGGTCACTCAATCTAGGTATCACACTTCTTCATTAATGCTCAAATAAATATACATCTGTACTTTATGCACATTAATCACAATTGATTAAATGATGCACAGTATCAATCATTTCTGTTTGCATTTATATAATACATTAAAAATGTTTCAGAAAAAATGTTTATTCACATAACCCCCAATCAGGGAACAGGGGAGTTCACCTGTTCACCCTTTCCCTTGTTTGCTTGCAGGATTATCTATAATATATGGTACAGAGTACAAAAGTCCTCTTTTTTCGGGGGTGTGTGGAGGAGGACGAATAACACTAGTAAGCACAAGAATCCACAAATCAGCTTCCCACCTTCCCACATGTTGGGTCAGATAGTTTACAAGGAGCGCTAAATCAATGCCAATATGTATTTTAGACAGAGATGTTTTAAATTCACATATTTTAATCAGTATATACAAAACATTCAATCATAAAAGTTGAATCACGTTAAAAACCATAATTTAGCATTAACAATGGCCTTATTGGAGTAGGGTGATAGCACCCATAATTAACCAAGTGAATTATAATCATCACAACATTGTGAGGTTAGTAGGGAGGTGAGGGGAGCATCAGAATCAGTTGATCAGCCCTCTTTTTTTAAATATATAATTTTCCTTGACTTGGTCGACACTAAAAAAATGTGTTTCTAGGTCCCGGAACTGCTACTGTGTACAGCCGACTCAATCTGGTTTGCAACGTCTGATGTTACCCGTCTTCAGGACACTGTTTAGTAACACAGATAAATTACAAATGGCACATTGTATGAAGATCTTCTAATCTTGACAATCTAAAAAACCAAAACGAAATCGATTAGTAACAGTATACACTTTTTTTTAAAAAAAACGATGAAACATTCTGTATCTATATATGGCTTTTGTGGCTATCATCAGTGACCTTTCAATTTCTTTGACCACGTGGGAGGCGTCATTTAGAGTGGGGATGACGATGTTGATTAATTTGTTGGTGTTTAGTACCAACTTCAATCTGGCTATAAAAAGGAAACAGTTTAGAAAATAAATGTTTACTGTTGCTCCTAATTTCTTTTATATTATTCCATCTTACTAAATCTACTCTGTTTGAATTTATCAAATTGAAAATTCACACAATTTCGACACCAAAACAGAGTGTCTGCATTCTCCCTGGGCTTTGCCTAGGCAGATGTATTTGCACTTGCCATGTAGTCTAGCCCGACTGGCTCGTCTGAAAAAGTCTTCTGTTTTATATATAAAAACACAAAACAAAAACACAGGCACACTACGTTAATTTCTGAGTGATTACCTTGTGCCAATTGCTCGTGGTTGTCTTGGTGTTCTTATTTTAGTCTCCAAAGTGTGCAAAATTAGAAGTACAGGGTGTATTCGAGAGAAGTAGCTCAATTCATTCCATGGCAATCTAGCAGAACGGGATAACAAAACTAGTCCAGGTTTTAGATTTACACTCAGTGTCACTTACTAATTTTGTTGGTTCAAGCGGCGGCAGTGAATGCTGTATATTAGAAAACTTACTTAGTAAGTAAAAGCCGTGGTGTGAACATGCATAGTATCCGTGTTCAGCAGAGCTTCCGAAACGCCAACGTGCGACAGTTCGTTAGCTGCTCACGTTAATAGTGGGCCACTATAACGTGAACGGCAGTGGACGGCTGGCTTAATCGCGCCGCCATCTTGGGTGTACTATTCGGGCAAGATGTTTTAACTTCCTACCCAGGCTAGTGTGGATTGGCTGCAAATGTCCAATTGCTGCTTTAACCTTGTTAGGTCACCACAGGCGTCTATAAACTTGGTGGCCCATGTCGGGAATCCACAGGGGTTCAACCGTATTTATACATGATGCTATCTTTATGAGGCAAAAAATGGGTCAATGACAAACAGTGTCATCTGTGCGTGTATATCGCACACCTTCACTTTCAAGATCTTATCTCACATCCGTACATAATACCAACAAAGCAATGTCCAACCACCCTAAAATTCCAGGATAGCGTTATTCTATACGAGAGCAATTAAACTTGTACCCTACATGGTGTGGTGTTGAATGGAGTTTCACAGAAAGGTTAGTAGTTCATAGATGGTGTTGATTATCTGCCATAACCTTTGTCACCGCTGCTCAAAATACCAGCAACTCGGAGCAAAATCGCACAGGAATTGAAATCGTCAGATGCTCTTGCATGTTTAGTCTCTTCAGTTCACCTACCCTATGAACCCTGAGGAGGAACAGCAGGACTACTGTGACAACACCATGGGCCTTATGTAGTCCGTCTTTCTTTCTGTGACACACTTCCGTAAAAAAAAAACCTGCATTGGCTGGGCCAATTACTCTTCGACCCCTCCATACTGCAAAGTATGCCATGGTTACCTGCAGAGGAAACACCCGCTGCCTGCGAGAGGGTGACTTACCTCAGATCACTTTATCACCAGCTGCTCCAGTAGACCTCAAAAAGGGAAGGGTACCTACCCCACATTAAAAAAATAACTTTACCTAGGTGCGTGAGACTTTCCTTTGAGGGATCGATTTAAAGTATTTCAAATTCATCAGGATTGTGGGGTGTGGAGTGCTTATCTGTGAGAAGGTCACCTCTTATCATGGCAATCTAAAAATAATTATGAAAACAAAACAGAGAAAGGACTAAAACTACAAATAGTACCTCTGGGGCATATCATAACCTCATTTTAAAGTTTTTGTAAAGGGGAAGTGCAAAGAGTCAATGAATAATGCTGGAGATATGTAATCCCTTTCACCCTCAATATTGCAGGAAGGGGTTATTTCCTATTCCAACTCCAGGACTAGAACATTTGGGGAAAGTGTTTGATCTTGGATCCCCGAGGGTGGGGCTCCGTGAAGGGTTTTTTGAGAGAACACTTAGGTATATAGTGCTTGCATTGCCACTCCTGAAATAGTCTTGCCCAGTTGAACAGATTCTGTGCAGATAGTTTTGCCTAGAGATGTCATTAGCTGAACTAGCGAACACGAAAAAAGTGCACTTCCGAAGCAGACTTCCGGCATTTGCTTTGACGTATGACTTCTGAAAGATATTTTAAACGTTACTGATTCCTCAATTATTAGCTCTGGCTTTAGAGGTCTGGATAGCCATAAAATACCTGATTTAAATTCTTACCTACAGATAATGTTTTTTTTACACCTAAAAAGTGCGCCAAAGTGGCGCACTTCAGGTAGGACCATCTCCCTCAGGTATTGAAGCTCCTACGCCCTCATTATTTAGCTTCTCCAATACCGCCAAATTGAATTACTGTTACAGCATGCGCTACCGGTAATTTGCCACACTATTCAGGGTGGCTATTCCCTGTTATGGAGTCCCAGTCCTCTAGGACTCCATTGACAGAGGCAGAATTAATGCATGCAGGTCCATTACCGGTATTGTAAGTGGAAGTATCACCTCCACGCACAATCACATTGTGTGTGGAAACTGGCGCTAGAACAGACCGTATCATGCTGCATTCTTTTAATGAGGCCGCTAGAGTCCATAAAACAGTCCACAAGGGCCTCATGCCGAGTAGGGCGGTAAGGGTTAATGGTCACCGGTAACAAGACTGGTGCCGTTAAATCCTTACCGCCCTACTACGAGTTCTCTTTGCGGGTCCTTCCTTAACGCCTGCTTTTAGCAGGCGTTAAGGACGGGACCTGCAAAGGGACACCGTGGTCAATAACAGTACCGCAATTTATGGTACCATTATTGCCGCCTTCCCCCTTCCCATTGAGCCGTATGGGGGCGTGGTTACCTCGGAACTCGGAATGAGGCGCATAGGGTTTTTTTCCAGGGCTTGCCCGCTCTTCAGATACAGAATGACCTATGCAGTTTGCGGAATGCATAGATTAAATGCAGTAACCATCAATAATGACTCTCTTAAATGTAAAAGTGGAGTTGATTTCATGTCTAGGTGGGGGTCATTAAGAGTATTTCCCCGAGGTATTCCCCCATAAGTTTACCTAAAGCCAAAAGTCAAAAGTGAAACCTTACCTTTCCCTATGATTGACAACTGGATGTGGTCTCATTTGTGAAGGGACGCGGGTTTCCGCATCCAATTCGCTTTTGGGGCCAGGATCAGACTTATTCTGCACCCTCAAATGTGATAGCTATACAATGCAGAAGAAAACAGGGGTGTCCCGTGTTGCTGTTGCTCTTCAAACTGAGACCATGTTCACCAGCACTAGACAGAATACACACCTCCAGAATATGCAAGGGGAGTGTAATCTGAAGACCCCTCTGCCAGGAGGATCCACTGCTATACGTAGAAACTGATAGAAATAATTGGGAATTATTGTTATACATTTCTGTTATAATCTGGCATAAAATAAAGTGAATATGAACCTAAAAAAGGCTAGAGGCAGGCCCACATCAGGTGTTACCAATGTTTGATTCCACCAAGTGTTGGGCACAATGTTGTGGGGAAAACATTCAGAACGGGCGCTCGACTGTTGAATCCAAGGGGTATTGAAAGGCTTCCCCTCTGCCTGGCGCTAACCATCTATTCGTGGCTTTTCGGTGCCATTGCTTCTCCCCCCTCCCCCAATTTCATAATCAGGCTGCTTTTCTCGCAGGCCCATCCAGTTCCAGGAGTGCGCCCTGGCCTGTTAGAGGTGGGCATATGCCACGATAAAATGTACACATAAGCAAACCCATCTGAGACATGACTGACCCGTGTGCCGCCATAGCGTGCCAGTGCAGGGGTACAGTACTTCCCTGTGACGGAGCTGGGGGGCTGCCGCTGCTGGCTCTGGCCTTCTCTCCATCTTGCCAGTCTCGGGGCTGCTTCTTTCTTTGCCCACGTGGTTTGAGTGATGCTGACACCCTACTGGCAGCTGTGGTTGCGCCTCTCAAGGTGATAGGACCAATCAGCGGCACTATACGTTTTAGTAGCACTGACACGTACTGGCTTAATAAAAAATACAACTGTGAGCCTAGCACCGGCCGGAGGCTAGTACAGGGGCAATGCGCAGGTCTGGCAAGCAAAACCACATAGAGCAACAGAGGTTCGTTTCTCGGATCCGAACTTAAGTACCAGTATTCGGCTCATTATGAAAAAACAATCAAATAAAATGCTAAAAAGCCTCAAATTGATTAGATCGGCTCTCATCATAGACAGCCATCACCAATACATTTTTTAAATTTCCATGGCCTTTCAATCCCATTGTAATAATTAACTTTTTCAAACTGCGTGTTTAGGTCAGTGTCCCGGGGTAGGCTTAATGCATCTGGTGTCATTTGAAACATATGTCGGCCTCTCGGTGGTAATGAATTAGACCACATTTATTAATATTGCCACTAGACAAGACGATTAACTTAAAATAATTGACATGTATTTGCCACCTGGTACCTTATGTTTTTGCTCACAGAAAAATATATATTTATTTCTATAAAAATCGGTTTGTATATTTAAGAAGGCTATAGTTGTATTGTGTTAACGTATAAATACACTTAAAATAATGCATTGGGTATCTACTTATTATCAATCTAGCACAGGGATTATTTTGCACAAAACTCTGCTTATTTTGCACAATATTTATGTGGATCATTTTGGAATGTTGTTTCACAATGGGCCTCATTCCGAGTATGGCGGTAAGGGATAGCGGCCACCGGTAACGAGACCGGTGGCGGTAATCCCTTACCGCCATACTCCGAGTTCCCTCTGCACCCTCGCCCTTAACGCCTGCTTTGAGCAGGTGTTAAAGTCGAGGGCGCAAAGGGGCCTGCAAGCCAATAACGGTGACCGTAATGAACGGTCACCGTTATTTGCATCTTCCCCATTCCCATTGAGCCCTATGGGGGCTCATTTGGGAATGGGGAAGAGCCTTGGTGAGTGGGGAATTACCGCCCCGCCAACCTTGGAATGGGGCGGTGATTCCGCCATCCACCAAGGCGCTGCCGGTCCGGGTACGGCGTCAACCAAGGCGTTAATAGCGCCATTGGTTAGCGCCGTACTCGGAATGAGGCCAATGTCTTTGGATCCTATGCGATCAGAGGAAAACTGCACTACCTTCTAGAAAAACTTGAAAAGAACCCTGTTCGAATAAACTAGCCCCATTTCAGCCATTTTCATTTTAAGTTGTCTGTTTTGCGTCCTGATGCCTGTGGGCTATGGCCCCGGTCGAAATATATAAATAAATAAATAAATAAATACATTTCGAAAAGTTAAAAATCTGAATACATAGGTGCTGCTTGAACCCCACCCATGTTATTCCACTGCGCTAGACACTTTATTTGATGTAAAATGCTTTTATTTTTCAAATTTTGGATCCTGGCCTGACTCTTCTGCGTTTTATCATGTGGCCTGGGAAATGAACACTCTTTGTGTTTATTTAATATTGGGCCTGACCTCAATCATGCAGGTCAGACTTGCTAACAGAGACATCATCCCAGTGTGGTATCACAGAGGTCGAAGTGGGCGGGAGCGGTGCTCCTATACTTTTTATTTTTAAGTTTCAATGTTCCTATACTTTTATTTTTTTTTAAAAAAAAGTTCTGGAATGGGATAGCTTTAAAAAAAAAAAGTAGGAAGAAGCTGAAGCTTGCACATTCCCTTAAATAGCAGGTTCTATTTGTTTGGGGGTTTGGATTGTGTGTCGGAGGGGGCGCAGCGATGGGGTTTGTGGAGAGCAGGGGCGGGCCAGCAGGGAACATAGTTGCACTACTTCTTTTCGTACACTTCAACAAGTGTGGTAGCAGAGCCAAGGGCCAGGGCGTTCTGCGGTGAACTGATGTTATTGTATTGGAGGTAGGCCTACTGAGGTAGGGGAGGCATCAGAACTGGGCAGTTCTTGGCCTGGGCTCAGTGTCACCTGGGAGAAGGTGACTGGCGCAAAGGTCAATAGGGCAAAGCCTGAAGGGCAGGCCTGGCTGGTCAGTGCCGGCCTGTTTTGAGTGTCGGGGTGGGGGTGGGGGGAGGGGCAGTAAAACCGACCACATTCTGCGGCGGACAGTGTTGACCAGTGTTACTGGCTCGACGTGGTTTCAAATACATTTCCCCAAAATGTTCCCTCAGCTACTATTCAAAAGGTTTGTTGGAAAAAGTCAAACATTGTGATGTACACATGTAGGCCACTTTATTGTGCCCAGACCTATTTGCTGCAGCACTCAACTCCACGCAAGCTGTATACTACCCAACCCAGCTATAGTCACCTGTGCGGGGGCAAGGGGTCTAGGAGGTGTGCAAAATTGATCCCCCTGTCTTGCTAGGTAGAAGACTTTGCACCCGTCATAAAAGGTGCTCCAACTTTTTTGTAGACTTTACGCCAGTAGCAAACTCCGTGGTGAATAGAGGGGCCTTGATTACCATCTAGGTGAGGGCAATTCCTGCAGGGCACACTGGTGTTTGCTAAATGCACTAATTAGAGCTTAACATGAAAAACAAAAAAGAAAAGTGCAAAGTAAAACGGTTCATAGTCATTTTTTCGAAAACAAAAATCTCTAAAGTAATTTTTTCGAAAAAAAAGGGGGAAAAAAAAGTCGAATTTCTTTTTCAATACGTTTTTTTTTAAATGGGGGGTTCCCCCCCAAACGCCCTTTTTCTATTTTTTTTATTTTACCCCTTTATTTTATTCCCAGACCCCAAAATAAATATATAATTAAAAAAAAAGAATTAGACTTTTTTTTCTATATTTTTTTTTGGACATTATTGTCTTTCGACATTATGTTTTCGAAAAAATGACTGCACACCAAGTAAAACACGTGTCTTAAACTTAAAGCCACCCGCTGCTTTCCTTTACTCGGTTTAGTATTTTCTGTGAGAATGTTCCCCAAGTACTCTACCTTTTTATGGCCCTTAATTTGAGTATTTATTTATTTATTTTATTGTGCATTTAGTTCATCTGTGAAGGATGTCTGTTTTAGTGAAAGCTACACTGTCTCTTGCTGAGTGCATATTGTTAGGTAGTTGAATTGCAGTGAGTGCAGTCTGAAAGATCGAAAAATCTACTCTTTTGAGTTAAAAAGAAAGGACAGAGTGTGATGGCTCTCTTGCTTGTACGCACATCACGCATAGCAGAAAGCTGCATGCCTGCATCAAACAATGACTAAGAGCAGGTGACTAGCACACAAATATAACCCAGAGGAAATATTAATAGACATTGCAAATGAGCCTTTGCCGGGTCTCAGATGCTAAACTAGTCCTGATCGTCACATTGCATTCTGGTACTTGTGATCCTGGCTTTATAATCGACAAATTAAACTAGAAATACTGAACAAGAATACCAAATGAAGTGTGCTAAAAGCAAGGACTTTAACAACTCAGCCTTTACAGACAGCGACTCAAGCATGTGTTTCTCAGTATTATTATTCACCGTGTAAATAAGTAAAAGTGGATTAGTCCTTGGTCGCCCATGCCCATTCTTCCAGGCTGTTGGTAGGTTTACAGAGCTAAAAAAAGGGACTGAAAAAAAGGTGTCTTAGTAGCGCGTAGTCAGTTGGACACTCTAGTCGACCCCACCCACCCTCACTGACACATAATTCCAAATAGGTTTTCACAATCAATGTGTAATATTGCGAGTGCACATTCAAAAGCAAGCTAAAACCATTTAAGGGGAGTATTATTTTTTGAGGGGACGGCTAAGAGACAATGATGAACAGGCAAGTGTATTGCAAGCATCTCCCCTTCTCCCCAATAGTCAAAGTTAGGCCTGCAGCAGCACAGGCAACCTGAGTTCAGGGGCAGCAGAAGGGCACGCTTCATTCACATGGAACAGGTGCAGAAATTGCAATCCACACCCACACCTTCCCCCTCCCACTTTCTCCATCTCCCCTTGTTTCCTTATCCACACTGACCTCACTCACCTGCAATTTCAATGTTGGGGAAAGGTCTTTCCAAGCAGTTACGCCAACTGCTCCTACATCTTTGCCCCCCAAACGTTTATGCTTACGTGATTCCGGAGTGACTTTTCCTTCCAAGTTGGATCTCAGATTCCATGTTTCAATAGGTATTTAGGGTCCTGAGCGCAGTATTCCCTGTTAATTAGTCAAGATGAAAGGGGGAAAGATGATCCTTCACTGCACCTGGATCTGGTATAGAGACTGGAGAGCAGAAGTCGAGTCATCAGACTTTTCACAAAGCTAGGATACATCTGGCTCTTTGATTCTGAATAACTAAGTGCTTGTCTCTGACATCTGACATCTGTCTGCAACCTGCAATCACACATCTGCATTCTGGCAGGACCCGCTCAGCCGTTCGTCCATCTGAGGTTATTAAAGTGAGTAGGACCTCTAGGATCTTCCTGCTCTGTCCCATAAACCAAGCTTTAGAACTCAATGTCCAGGTGACTCTGCACAGTGGACGGTCACTTAGTCTTCGGACAATTGCTCAAAACCTGGCTGTTTGCTCAGGGCCGTCACGAGAGGGGTGCGGGGGGGGGCAAACTGCCTCGCGCCCCCCTCTCCTAAGTGGAAGGCAGCACAGTTTGCTAGGCTGCCACATACAAACAGAACATCAGCTGAAGACAATGATCACCTGGAAACGTTCACATCTAGCCCCCTCCACCCCCCAGGCTGGGAATCTGGGACCCACCAGATCCGCCCAGCACAGTCAAGTAGCTCCCGAGGGACACACCACTCGGATTTTATCAACATAGTAGCCACCAACTTCAAGGACCCAGAGCCGTCGAAAACCAGGATGAAAGAGGGATGGGACATAATCAGGTCAGCCTCACTGGCATGCAGTATGCCTGCGCACAATTCTTAAATCAAGGACACCTTGAATATTGGGTCCACTCAGGTTAGTCCCCCCAACATGTTTTCCTGAACAGACATGAGATACTGATTACACCCCACAATCATCGTAAAATGGAACCCAGAACAGTAACAACACCTCATCTTGATGGAGAACAACATGTCTTGAACTCTACTGCTTCTTTTTACCCCTAAAATGCCAATAAATAGACTCCTGAGCCCCAAAAGATTCCCCTTTCCACAAAGAACCGACTCAACTCTCAGCCTGCTAGTACCCTTACTCTACACCCACAATCTACAATATACACAACAGTAGGCCTCTTTACGACCCTGGCCCTAATGGGTTAACAGCGCCGTAAAAGGCTGCGGTGCCGTTAACCCATTAGCGCCTGATTACGAGGTCCCTTTGCGGGACCCGACCTTAACGGCTGGTCTACACCAGCCGTTAAAGTAGGGACCCGCAAAGGGACCTTGGTGCTAAGTACGGTACCGCAATATGCGGTACTGTACTTAGCGCCTTCCCCATTCCCATTGAGCCCTATGGGGCAAAAATGGGAATGGGGAAGGGCCATGGAGGAAGGGGGAATTACCGCCCGCCAACCTTGTAATGGGGTGGTAATTCCCCCTTTCTCCATGGCGGATACGGTAAGTTACCGGCATGGACCATGGTGCTATTAGCACCATGGTTTTCTGCCTGGGTCGTAATGAGGCCCTAGCACCAGCCCATTCACCAAAACCTTGGCAGAGCTGCTTGCAGCCGCCTGCAGCCGATTGCACAGCACACTGTGTATTTAGCTTGGCGGGGCGGTAAATCCCCATTCACCATGGCCCCTTCCCCATTCCCATTTTTGCCCCATAGGGCATAATGGGAGTGGGGAAGGCGCTAATTATGGCACCGTAAATTACGGTGCTAAAAGCAGGCGTTAAAATGGGAATCAGGCGTTAAGGGTTAACGGCGCCCATGGCGCCGTTAAACCCTTAACGCCTGGGTTGTAATGAGGGCCAATGTACCAAACCACATAGACCTGTAGCAGCGCCTATTTGTATTTGTAGTGTGCTAAGCTGGGAAGAATTAACTACATCTGGACGCAAGTGTTAATAACAAGTCGTAAACTGAGTAGGAGTAGTTAAGAAAGGAGAAAAGAATAACATCAGTTCGAAAAGGTAAGTCTATAGAGAGGATTCTATGTTCTTAGATCGCCAGTTTTATTTTCACCGAGTTTTTTAGGCGACTTTTTTCAGCTGAAAAAACGTATTGAAATGTCCCTATTATCTAGACCCTATTCCCCACACACCCCACCCCTTATTTCCCCTTACCCTATAGCCCCATATTTTTCAATTCGTTTTTTCAGCCAAAAAACATGGGTGAGCTTGGTCAATGCCGTTTGGCGAATTCAAACTCCGTTACCAACGTGGTAATAGCGCTACACAGGGTTTTTGTGTGCTTAATCTTGATTACTTGACCAGCTGGGGGGAAAATGGCCAGTGGGTTGAGGAGTGGGAGATGTACTGATTTGCTAATTCCCCAGAGCGTCAATCCCAATGCAGTCATTAGCCCCACCATGCAACATGAAAGTGGTTCCATTGACCCGGACAACATAGATACTAACGTTGCAGAGGGGAAATTACTTCTTCCCTCTAATGTTGGAAAGATCATGAAGCATGACAGAAATGGGGGTTATAGTGGGTATGGGAACGTATCCCCCTTATACTGTTCATGAGATTCAATTGGCCAATGATCCTACTAATGTTGCCACGTCCGTTCTTACTGCTCAGGCAATAACTGACTTAGAATTGATGGATTACACCGGAGGATCCATCTGGTCGATTAGATACTTCAAGCTTGCCCACCACTCCCGTTGCTAACTATGAGTCTTCAATCAAAACCACAGAGTTTGGATCTAATCCTATGGTGGAATTGGACCAGCGTGTTCGCCTGTCAATTGGCCTTCTAACACCATTGACCCCACGCCCTTGTGGAAATATTATATTTAGTCAAAGTTATAAGAATATCACTCCAATAAATGACTGCAAAAATGCCCCGGGGGTAATGGAAGCCATTGGTAGTGTAGCTTCGACACAAGCACCGTTGGAATCGGCGAACTCCCAGATTGCCGACGATGAGGTTATCAATAATATCTCATATGCTAGTGCTACAAATTTGAATCTTTCATCCATCCCAGACTCCCAGAGACCTCAGAGTCCGGATACATTCCAAGTGATTATCAGCATCCTAGACCTGCTGGATAAAGGTCATGAAGTCACGCACTTGGAATTGGGTGATATCCAGCATTCCATTAGTGACATTTCTTCAAAGTTGAATCATCTGGAAGGCTTTGTTATTGCAAGAGAGTCATGCTGTAAACCTGGAATTGCAAAGCTCAAAATTACCCATGTTCAGGGTTCACAAGGACTGAGGCTTCCTTAATGGACTCAAGAGAAGGTCCGTATGCCGATGGCCATGGTGAACTCAAACAGCACCATACATTGATTGCAAATGATGTACTGGCTGACTTGGTGAATGAAATCAAGTCAATGAATCTTGCCATTTTTGATTTAAGAACCAATTTAGGGCAAGCCAATGTAAATTTAACCATTCATCCAGTACCGCAGAGGGAGGAGCTGTTGGACAGCCCCACAGTGCTTACTAATATTATAGAACACCAAAACAAATGAGGAGATTGCAGTCGAGCCAAATATGGAAATGCCTGGCTTTCTGTTGCGGTGTTGTTGAAAACAATAGCTGCGTGCAGTTAAATGGGCTGAAAAAAATGAAGATCTCCAAATGAAAAACATTTTTAAAAAAATAGAAATTCCAATGTAGTAAATGGTAAAACTGTGAAATCAACCACCAATGTGTCGACGAGGAGAGGTTATTACTGACGGCCCATTGGTCAGCACTCACCCTCGAAAACTGGTAATACAAGATAGCTGCACCATGCGAGGACAGAGTGCAGGATTCACATACTCCGGCAAGGATCAATAATCAGGACTCAGTAAATTGGCAAAGGGAAGTCCGTTTAATGATACATACATCAGCTTATGGAAATCAGCAGCATCACAAACACCTGCCTCACCCCGACATCATTGAACATTAGTCCAACAGCCTCTTTTATGGGCAAAATCCGTCATCATTGATGTCTAATTCTACAAAAAATCATCATGCAATACAATTGGTTGGGAAAGGTAACTTAAGTATAGGTACTATAACTGTATATGGAAATAATGCAAGTGGATTGGATAACTCTTATCGGATGGGCGTCTATGCCCTTCCCTCTACACCACACGTGATTGACGTCACTACAAGTACGACGTCTCATTGGTTACAATATCTATAAGACCCTAGATTACATGGTCCCTTGTGATTGGGCAAGTTACACCCCTAAACATAAATCTCCATTTTAATTAGCAGCATGGAGAATAGACACCCAGGTGTCTAGTGTCCCAAGATTCACCCTGCCTCCCTTCCATCAATCAGTGGTTTAGGGCTATGTGTCAATTAGTTGGCTGGGTATGGCCTCGGATCTGTAGTCTCTTATCAGGAAAAGTTATGGCACCCTCTGGTTCTGGATGACATCAGGTGGTGGTACATCTTCGCGCCTGTCTGGTCACGTGTTGGTCCACCGTGAATCTGCTTCAGTTTCCAACCTTTTGTGCATTTAATTCTGTATGCGCTTAGCCACCTGCATGGGCCTCTCTTATCTTGACCTTCACAGGCGGGCTGGCATGCTCTGAAGTTGGAGCCTTGTGAGCTCATGCTCACCTCCCCTTCTCTGGTTGACCTCGATTTCCCCGGGATGAACCATCCTTTGTTAAGCTTCGATCCCGCTCCTTTCCTCAGCTTGGGCCTGGATATGAAACTTGGCCAGTCAGGCCTTGGCCGCCTGGGAGTACTTCTGTTTATACAAAATGGAGTTGCACGCGTTCATTGTGCTGTATTGAGGTAGATGTATATATTCTGCGCTTGCCGCTCTAACTTCTACTAAGCATTGCAAGCAGAATCGATTACTTAGCATCTTGCGTTTCAAGCTTATTTACACATGTTCAATAAGGCGGTTGCTTCCATCTTGTCTCATGGAACCATTCTCATATGTTTTTCACAGTGTCTCTCCCCTTTGTCCTTTACAATTATCCTCTCAGTTGTCAGTACTGGCATGCATGTTTTCAGTACTCCTTCAGTTCGTTCTTGGAGCTGCTCTGGTCCTTGTTATATCTCCACTGGCCTTCCATTATGGCTTTTGGAGTCTCTTCATGGACCGTGTGTAGGCATTCCTCCTCGTTCCATATCAACGGCTGGTATGGTTGTCTGATTGGGTACCTTGCGGCCCAGGGCTGCCTGGTTAAGGGCATTTCAACAGGTATTGATCTTCTAATGTACACATTGCAGAGGCCCATTGCAGCCCTTTGTTGGTTCAGCTGCTCCTCGTATGTCACATACCTTGTCGAGTACTTTACTGGCACCTCGAAGCGAGGGGCAGGGGTGCAGGTCACGTCTGGGGTCTCCTCTACACTCCTCCCTCTGGTCGGTTCATCGACCACTCCTGCTTCCTCCTTTATATTCAGTTTCTTTGATTCCTCAGCTTCTTGCTCATCGTCTCCTGGGTTTACACAAAATGGCGTGAATGTATGCAATTTGGGTGTCCATATCTTTATCACTCCTTTCAAACTTCCTGCTGTTCTCACATGCTCATCTTTGTTCCAGGTCATCAATTGGCATTGTCCATTTGGACTGCAGTAAATCCATTTGCCTTCAAACCTTCTTCATTTCTTGGGATAAGTGAATTTTGTTCCCTCTGGTGCAAATTCACTGGCCTTCACGAAGTCCTTTATCTCCTCATCTGTCAGGTCTCTGGGCTTCCAGTCTGGTTCGACATCGATCATTATTTTCATCCCGATGGCCTTCTTTGCAGTTTTCTGGCACTGTGTGATGATTATCTTGATAACACAGAATCCTGGCAGGACAATTGCTAGCAAGGCTCCCAGAAACTTGAATATAACGGCCATCCATTGTGGGACCCGCGAGAATAGGTTCCCAAACCAGCTGTAATCATCTACTTCATCTGTTTCCTCGGTCATCTGGTCTTTCAGGGTTGTTAACATGCTTATGGCCTCTGTGAGGGTTCCATTTTCTTTGTCATGTGATGGTATAAAAGTGCAGCATGATTCTCCAATTTTTGCGCAAACACCACCATCCATTGCGGTGATCATGTCAAGCACATATCTGTTCTGGAGGGTCATCAGTCTGACTGCTCTCAGCTCTTCTTTGATTGCATTGAACCCTTTTATTGTGGTGTTGATAGTCTGCAGTAACTCCCATCTCATTATCTGCAACCACTTGGTCTTGGCAGCAACTTGGATATGCGGCAAGAGTATTGTTGTGAATACTGATGAGGTTAGGCTAAACAGCTTGTGTTCATAGGGAATGGCATAGAATGCGTCCTCTGATTTGGCGGAGAAATAATTCTCCCTCTTCATTCTTGACTTTAGTTCCACAGACCTCCTTTTCCTCAGGTGAGCATCTGCTTTTGGAAAGCTGTCCAAATTCAGTTCACTTTTTGGGATCACTAGTGCACGAACGTGGATGTTCACCAGTGTGCATATGCCTCTACAGTTCTTTGGTAGTCTTATGTAGGCCTTGGATCCACATGCCCAATGATGGTCCATTAGGACTACGGTTCCTTGTGCCATTCCTGGGGCTTCATATGTTCGTCCACAGTTTTGATTCTCCCCCATTTTCCTTGTGCCATTACTTCTAAAGCACAGTTTTGAATTTTCCAGCGGTACTATTTGCAGGGGGCCTCCTCTGTCTTCGACCCACGTTAACAGCTTTACCAATTTTGGCCAAAGTGGTTACAAAGTCTTTGCGAATTTTCTATCGCTTCTTGGCAGGCTCCAAGAACCTTCCAAGCTCGGCAGATTACGACTCCTTCTTCCCAACCGTCAGGGGACACTACTGATCCCCAGGTCTGCATTTGGCCTCGGTTTTTCCAAATTTGAGCTTCTTCTACCATTTTCCCTTGGACGTTCAGTCTTGAGTTTATTTCCCACCTTATTCCTAACCCTTTGACGTCAGGATTTTCATATCTAATCACATAATTCTTGGTGTGTGCCCTATTTCTTGTTTTAATGTCCTGGACGAACCTGTCTTCATCAGGGTAGTCCTTTTCGTTGGCCCATATCAATGAGGCATCTCTTCCCATGAATTGTCCTCTGGTGTTGCACATAGCTATGTGTGACATACAGTGTGCTGTGGGGACATCTACTTCTACAGCCACAAAGATCTTGGACTTTCCCATGCTGTATTGCAGGAGTGCACAGACGAAACATTCTCCTTCTGAATGTCTTCGTCCAACTTCCTTCATGTGCTGGTACCATATGTTGTTTCCAAGATGGGCTGTGCTGTCCAAGTAGTCGTTTAGTTCATTGTCCGTTTCATATGGGCTTCTCTTGATTCTTAACGTTTTTCTGTAGTTGGCCATCACTATGTCTCCGAACGTGTCTGTACTGCTCTTTCGTTCCGGTAGCTTCTCGGGCATTATCCTTGGAGGGGCAGGTTTCATTTCCTGTCCTGCAGTAACAGGGGGAGGTTTTGTGTTTCTTTTCCTTCCCTCGTGCATTCTTTTGTAGATTTCCTCCCACCACATCTGGCTTATCATTCTTCCAACACGCGGCAGTGTCGTAGGCTCAGTAGTTGCTTCTAACATTGGAGCTGGTGTGCTCGCTATCATAGTTGTGGTAGTTGTCTTGCTCAGCTCCTCATGTAGCCTCTTTGCTCTATGTATGAGTGGTAACACATACTCAGCTATCGCATGTGTTTTCTCAGTGAGTTCTTTTGTTGCTTCCTTTGTTCTATCGAGTGATTTTGCTACTTCACTTCGGTTTGGTTTCTCGCATTGCTCCCTGCCTTCTGGAGCTGCTCGTTCCACAGGTTATTTTTCTCTTTCAGTTGTTTTAGCCTGCAGGTTCGTAGCCATTGACACTTGCCCTTGTTCATGTGCACTCAGTGTATGGGTGCGTGCCGTGGACAGTGCTATGTTATCATACATTCCGTGCTGACCCTGTCTCCAGCCTTTCTCACCATTCATTACTTCAAGTGTATACGTGTTACTGCTAATTGCATTCAACTGTAAATCGTTTGCTTTATCATCAGTTTTTCTTGGAACAGGGATGACAATATAAGGTCTCAATGCTTTTGTGGGCTCTGGTGGATGCACAGACATTGGGACGCTTCGTGCACCAATAAAAAATGCAGTTCTAATAGTTAACAATAAAAATACTACAATAATCACAATGCATATACATATGACAGCCTTGAAAGACAGCTTGCAGCATCTCCTTCCAGGGAACCGTGGGCGCTCTTCTGCTGGTGGCACAACTAAATTACTGTTTTAGGCCCCCATCTCAAATACGCCCACGGTCAATAGTTTATTTCTCTTCTTATTCTGTTTTCGTCGTTCAAAGTTCAATAAACACTAAAGTGACAAGTGCAGTTCAATGTACCCCCTCTTACGAGTGATGATGATGATAGTCTCTGAGTATGGAGTACAGTTCCTTTACTAGACTATGGAAAAAGGTTAGACTGTTGTTTCCAACACATCACAATTCATTTTGCATTTCTATGATAAACGTAGTCCCAGGGCACTCTTCCAACTCGCCTTGACCCTGAGGACAGGCAGGAATCTGTTCGTAGTGACACCATGAAATGATGGCTTCGCTACACATCATGCATAGATAAACCATTGAAAAAATAAAAACAAAAATAAAAATAAAAGTGAACATATGAGGAGGTAGGAAGAAATAAGAAAAAGGTTGAAAAGGTAAATACGGCAGTGAAGTTCATGTCGCTGTTCCTTTCACTTGGTCATTCGAGGTCGAGTTGAGGAACACTCTTTCTCTTCCCCATTTACTCCACTGCGGAATGATAATGCACAAAATAGGGAAAAAGAAGAAAAATAGGAAAAGAATTTCAAGATGTAGTTATCCCCTTTCGATTTGTTCTACGTTGGAAGCATGAAGAACTCTGTCTTTGTTTCCTTGCTCTGCCCCCGGCTGGGGATTCTGAAGGGATTTATCTTGGATCTCTAAGGCTCACCTCAGTAGTGGATGTCCATAATTGCTTCTTAATTGTGATGCAATAGCTTTTAGGATCCTGTTCAGTTGGGCATTATTTGCTGGATCATTAAGAAAAGTGGGCACATCAATGTTGCGGGGTCTGCCCACTAGTTCTGGAAAGTTTTCAATGAGATGAAGGAAAACGCGAAATGCATACCGACTGTCTTCCGGTGTTAATGACATTTGTCTGGTTTTTGGCTCTAAAGTCACAGGCCTTCTCTCGCAGTGTGCTTTCAGTTGTTTTTTTTTTCTCTCTTCGACCTGTCCCTCGTCGGCTAGTCTCACTGAAATCTCCTCAGGAATTCTTTCTGGAAATTGGACAGCTCCACCTGGAGCATGATGCCTTGGAGGAGTGCGTCCATGTGTGGGGCATTGGCCGGATTCCTAAGAAAGGTGATGACGTCAACATCTGCAGGTCTCCCCACCATTTCTGGATAGTCTGTGACTAATCGAAATAAAACGTTGTGTGCCAGCCGTGTATCCTCAGGTGATAGGGACATTTGCCTCATTTGCTGGGTCCTACTCACAGTCCCTTCTTTTGATGCAAACAAGTTTTGCACTTTCCTGCTGCGTGAGTTGCATGGTTCAGCTTGTACCACACTTGGTTGAGGAAGTAATTGTTTTTTGGATCTCTAATGAATGTCAATGTATCTGTAGTTCTTCCGATAAGTCCTGGACATTCTTCGATGATGCGGAAGAACAATGTATATGTGATCTCGTCAATGATTACTTGAGGCAGGAGCATTGGTCTTTGAGTCACTGTGCTCGGGCAACTCGGCGAAGACCTCTGCGATGACAGTCAATAGTTTCCAGATTACCTTCTTGTTTGCAGGGTCTTGAATGAATTCAGTAACGCTGGCTTCTCTGCTTATAAGTGAAGGGTAGGACAGTGCCACCAGTTGGAAGTAGGTTAGCACATCCCACGTGAGGCTTCTGCTGGGATGAACTATATGTCCATGAACAAAGTCTTGATCTTACTTTTACTTCTTATCAGAGTCTTAGGTTTTAAATGCTTTGTGTGGCTTTCAATGTTCATGAGATTAATGCTTTTGCTGATATGAGCATGTGATTTTCTTCCTTTACCCTGCACCTTTGGCTGCACAGAGTGTTTGCTTGCTTACTATTGTCTCTTTTAGTGTATACGAAAAAGTTCAGTCGCAGGTGCAATTTTCACAATAGTTCTTTTGTTGGCTATACTGACTTGTTCGTGTAATTGTTCTTTTGACACGTTTCACTTGGCTCGAGGAAATGTCTTGTTTTACGAGTCTCACTTTCCTAATGTTCTCGTTACTTGTCTGCTCATGCGTCCTTCTTCCTCGCCATAGATCTTGTCTGCACGTGCTGAGGTTCTCCCTCCTTGTCTGTAGGTTCTTCGTCGCTGGGTGCAGCAGGAGTACCCTCTCCTATGAATAGCTTGATGTCGTTCATGAAAATCCAGGCTCTTCGGCCCACGAGCTTGACAGCGGACGGGGTGCAGTCCTCTATGATGAAGGGGCCGTTAAACCTCGGTTCGTCCCATTTCTTTCTTGTAAAGTTCTTCACAAGAACTCTGTCTCCAGGGACGACAAGGGGTGTGCCAAGGCTGAGAACTGCGCCTGCATCAGCATTGTCTGTTGTGGTAGGCAGTGCATCCATCCCTTTCGTAATGTGAGTTTCAACTTGGCTATCCTTTCCTTAAGCAAGCCGTTGATTTGTTCACATATCCCATTTCCCTCTGGGTGATACGTCGATGAAAACCTATGCTTTACACCCAGCAACAAGCTAATCTGTTCGAACACTGCGTTCACGAAATGAGGCCCATTGTCTGATCCCATAACCTCACACACCCCCATCTAGAGAAGACCTCCCTCACCAAGAATTTGGCAGCACAGGCGGCATCGGGGTATGTATAGGGACCTGCTTCTATCCACCTGGAGAAGGGGCACACCACCACAAGTAAATACCTGTACCCATTACACACCTGGATCTTATCTACATAATCAATATGTAGGTGCTGGAAAGGTCCATTTGGTCTGGGGATGACTCCTCTCATTACTTTCAATGTGTGCCCAGAAGTGAATTGCTGGCAGATAATACAGTTTACCATAAAGAATGCAACATGCTCTGCTAAATTCGGTGTAAACCAGTCTTCGGCAAGTGTTGCGGCAAGATTTTCCTTAGTCATATGCATTGGGTAATGGAGCTATTCTAGAGCTATTTTTAGGAGGGCGACAGGCATTACTGGTTTACCAGTGCTGTCTTGCCTCCATACTCCGTCTGAGGGGTTTAAGGAACACCCTCGACGCTTCCATAGATTTTTCTCCTCCTGAGGTGCCTCCCCCTGGAGATCCATTAATTGAGACTGCCCCATAACCCATATTGCTGTAGGCTTCTGGTGTGGCTTGCACTACCAACATACGCTCATGGGTAATTGCCACATCCACGTCCATGATTGTTTCAGTTTTGGATGCCATGCGCTTGGCTTCTGTGTCCGCTTCATGATTTCCACGTGACACGAAATCTGTCCCTTTTGTATGAGCGGCGCATTTCACGACCGCCATGTCCACTGGGAGCTGTAGTGCTTTTATCAGCCTGTCCAATAAGGCTGCGTATTGCACTGGCGTGCCGTCTGCTCAGAGGTAGCCCCTCCTTTTCCAGTGCCCTAATCCTGCGTGCACTGTTGACGTCACATAGGCGGAGTCCTGTATACTGTTATGTCCTGGTCTGCATGATTCTCAATGGCGAGTATCAGCGCCACTAGCTCTGCAGCCTGTGCCGAATAGTGAGATGGTATTCGTGCACTGACAAGTACTCTCCACTCTCCACGCGCTATGTGTTTGATCACGGCCACGCCTGTATATCTTTGTCCGTCTTCTCGGTCGATTCTAGAAGACCTGTCAATAAAGACGATCTCCCCACCTGCCAGGGCATTTTCCTTTACCCTGGGGATTTCATCATAAAATTCCTCATAGTTCGCACAGTCATGCACAGGTTCTCCCTCTGTGACTGGCTCAGCTATAAACATGGCAGGGTTCACAGTTTTGCATCGCACTATTTTGATCGATGGATTAGAGATAATCACCTCGTAGGCTGATGCTCTCTGAGATGTCAGCATGCCATTTGGCTTTTCCAGTATGGCAAATAGCGAGTGCTCAACATATAATGTCATGGAGCACCCCATCACAATGGATGACGCCTTCTCAATGGCGAACGCGGCAGCAGCTAGGTTTTGTTCGCATGGGAAATGGCCCTTCATTACCGGGTCCAAACTCCTGCTGTAATATGCTAGGGGCTTATATCCCAATGAGGTTCGCTGCGCGAGCACTGCCGTCATAAAGTTGCCATCAGTATGAGAAAACAAATAGAATTCCTCAGCATAATTAGGAATCCTGAGAACTGGGGCCCTACAAATTGCCCCCTTGAGTTTGGTAAACCCCTTCTCCATATCTTCAATCCATTCAATTTCTTCCCTCGTCGCCTGAGCCTTTTTAAGGCCTGCAACAAGGGCTTGGTATATGAGCTGAAGCTGAAGACCCATGCTCTGACATAGTTGCACAGGCCTAAGAAGCTTTGCATTTGTTTTATTGTGCGTGGCTTGGCTGTGTTCATGATAGCCTCGGCCCTTTCTGGGGTTACCTTTTTCCCCTCATGTGAGATCAGTTGCCCTATGTACAACACCTCCCGTTGGCAGTACTGCAACTTGTCCTTGTCCACTTTGTATTCCTTCTCAGCCAGTATAGTTAATAGCTGGACTGAGTCATGTCGGCATTGCTCTTCAGTGATGCTGCAGATTAGAATGTCATCTACATACTGCAAAACAACACTGTCCACCGCAATATTGCTTAGGTCCATTTGCAGGACTCTGTTGAAAATAGATGGAGACTCGCAATACCCCTGTGGCAGCCTGGTACTTTTCAGGCGCATTTGTCTGAAAGTAAATGACGTCAGGTCTTGTGAGTCACGGTGCAATGGAATCGAGAAGAATGCATTTTTCAAATCGATCACCATGAAGCATTTTGCCTCAGTGGGTATGTTGCACAAAATTGTGGATGGATTCGGGAATAAAGGGAACTCGGCTTCGACTATGTCGTTTAGGGCTCGTAAATCCTGGATTAAATGCCAGGACCCTCCCTTTGATTTCTTGACAGGATAAATCACTGTGTTGCAGGGTGATTCCGATGTCACTAGAATGCCCTGCTCCATCATGGCGGAGATCGTCTTTGCAATCCCTTCATCCGCTTCTCTGGACATGGGATATTGTCATGCCCGTGGCAGAATTGCTCCTGATTTCAATTAAATTTTTACTTCGCCGGCTCCCTTCAGGAGACCTACGTCATAGGGCCCTGTAGTCCATACTTTGCCCGGCACTAGGGCCATGTCGTTATCAAAGTACTCTGGGCGTACTAACGCTAACATCATCCTCTGTGGTACCTCTCGCCTGATCATTTTGACCCAAAATATGAGACTCACTTGCACCTGTGTCTCTTCTAGGTCAGGATGTTCTTCGAACATATCATCATCGGTGACGTCATTCACTCGATACCCTTCTTCGATGGTGACAATCGCACACCAAGGTCTACCCTCGTCGTCACATCCTTCGACCAATACTACCTTTCCTCGCACCGTGGCGGATTGTATCATTAAGGGAAACCCCTGCCCCTCCTCTTCGTGCATGGATATTCTTGGCCTGAATAGAAACTCATCAGGGTTCTCATAGTCTTGTCTGCGAGGCCTGGCAATCCTGCCATGAGCACTCGTACTCCATATGAACAACTTCTGGTTCCAACGGTACAGCTCTCATGGCTGCACGTCCAGAGTATGCTCTGATCATTTCGCATACGTTTGAATAATGCATTCCTGGGGTGGAGCACACTATACCATCCTCAGTGAACGAGATGGTCATATTCAACTTCGTCATCAAATCCCGACCCATGATATTCACCGGGGACTGACGCAAATATAATAAAGGTACATTCATGTTGCACTCTCCCACTGAGACTGGGAGTGCATCAGTAAAGGGAACTCTGCTATGAGCTCCACTAAAACTCTGGGTGTCTATTGCCTCGCCGGACAAGGAGACTTGCCTTCTCGTATGCATGAGCGCGTTGCCCCCGTGTCAATTAAGAAGGAATATTCTTTCCCCCCTATGGTGACATTTACCCTAGGTTCCCTGTTAGGGTCTGGTGTCACTGATAGGATAGAACATATCAGAGATCCCTGTGAGCCATCCTATTTCATGTATAGGTTTGGTCCACTGTATACCTGTGGGTTTCCCCCACTAGTGTTAGTGCTCTGAGCCACTTGTGACAGTGTCTGCTGGGGTTGTCCCTGTGGTACATTCCCCATGTTCAGTGCTTGGACCACTTGCTGCTCACCTTGCTGCAAGCCAGCTGCCTGCTGCTGCACGGTATTGTTTTGGGCATTGCCCTGTTGTAGGGTAGCAGGTTGATTCACCATGCCTGCCCCCATCCCTTGATTGTTCTGCCTCATGCCTTGGCTTCTGCACATGCGTGACACATGTCCTGTCACTCCACATAGCCAACACACTGGCGGTGGTCGGGCCATCTGTCCATCTGGCATAACTGAACTGCCCATTGGTGCGCTCTGGATACCACCGTGAACATTTTGAAAACCTCCTTGGTTACCTCTAAAGCCTCCCTGATTACCCTGCCATCCTCTTCCTCCAAATCCCCTTCCTCTCGGATAATATCCCACATTACCCTGATTGTTTTGCGGTGGGTTAGTGGCACATTGCGCACTCGAATCGGTTGGGCTTGTTAGCATGGCTCCCTCAAGCGCATACTTCGAGAGCTTCCTTTGCACTAGCTTCGCCTCTTCTCCCTTACGCGTTGCCTCTTTCTTTCGATTCTTTTCTTGCAACAGCCTACAATAATGGGCAATTGTCAACTGGATTTCGGCCCACGGTTTAGCTTCTATTCCTACCAATTATTTGAGTTGTTTTTGCACCGGTTCTGGTAACCCTTGGCACAGTATATGATAGAATACAGGGAAAGATTTCGTCCAAGACTCATGCGTTTCAAGCACCCACAAGTCTTGAAAATTCTGGATATAAAGCAACGGATCCTCCGACTCCTTCATTTTTTGAGTCATTATAGCTCCCATATCAGATTTGTCTGGATATAGCGTACATAGCGCTTTCCATACTGCTGCTCTACAGTTATTAAACGGTGCTCCGTCATGAGAGGTATTAGTTATGGTTACCCTAGGGTAGCCTGCCCTTTTGCACACAACGTTTGCTCTTTCTCTGAGTATAGCAATTAGGAGACCCTTGATGTCCCCTATGGCTAGGGTGACTCCCCCGTCATTTTTTCTAGCTCATGTATCCACTTCCCGGCTCCCGAAGTCAACATTGGAAGCTTATTTTTGAGATTCTCTCGGTCCATGTGTGGCCATGGAATATATTGCAGTCTTTGTCCCCCTTTTTCTAGCAGTGGGAATTGGAATGCGCAATCCTCCTTTTCCTTTTCTTTACCTCCTCTGTCTCTTGCTGGGGTGGCGTTCCTGCCTTGCTTTCTACCTGGCAGTGCCCTTAACCTATCTGTGTAGGCAGGTGCCGACGCCCCCCTCTGACTGTGGGGTGTTTCTTCATGTCGGCTGGACTGTCCAGCGGACTTCAGTGTACTATTTATGGATCCGCTCGCATCTAACCATTGTACCTCTCGGTTCCCTGGGAGCCGCTTTTCGGATTGTCTCCCTTTGTCATACATCACTTCCTCCGATTCCCCATCTGAATCAGACTCTGAATACTCCCAGTTCGCACAGCTTCTTGCATTATCTTCATTCTGCCCAACTTCTAGTCTATCTAGGGAATGTCCCCTACTCTCACTACTTCGGGTGACATCCTCAGTATCATATAACTGAGTGCTCTCTAATCGCCCATCTTCCCTTCCTTCTTGGGAGATTCGTTCCAGTCCCATCTCATCATATATTTTATCAATCGCTTCCCTGATGCTTCTGGTGTTGAAGTCATCATCAATAATTGTTCCGCTTGTACCTGGTACTGCATCATTTGCTGGAAAGAACTCTTCTATGTCTTCCCAGTCTACAAACAGGATTGGGTTTTTTCACTTCCCGCTGCAAATATTCAAAATCTCGCACCCTTTGCCTGTGCTTACGCTCTGCTTTCTCATCCATTTCTCTTCGCTTCTTCGCCTCCTCTCTAGCCTTATCTACTTCCCTCATCCGTTTGTTTCTACGTTCTTTTGCCCTTCTACTTTCCTCATCTTCTCTCTTCTTCTCTTTTCTTTCGTGCACCCTCCTTTCTTCCTCCAACTTTAGCATGTTCTGCCTGCACCTTTCATAGGCTGCATATTGCGTGCGACTGAGCGGTATACCCTGCTCTTCGCGATATAGTTGGTCTTGCCTCAACCTATCCTTTTTTCTTGCCCTCTCGTCTCTCATAGCCATTTCTTTCTTCTTTTCCTTACTTTGCGCCTCAACAGACCGTTCACTCGGCCTTGCGTCATCACTTCCTTTTCCATCTAATTTCAATAGTATCTGCCCTCCCATCCATTCGTCCTTTGCAAATGTTACCTCATCGGTTCCTTTCTGCTTCTTTCCCTCTCTCTCTCTATCGAGAGGTGCACTTGTTTGTGCCTGGCCTTTTCTTTCTTCATCTCGCCTCTCTTTGTCCCACGGGATCGTGGAGGCCGAGTTAATTTCCTGTTCCTTCTTTCGTCTCGTCACTGCTTCATGCAGGTGACTCGTATGCAGGGTTGCTATAACCTGTGGCTGTCTTAAGTTCTCGTAGTGGGTAAAGGCCTTCCGACTTACTTCCCTCAACAAACGGTTCCGGCGGGGCAGGTGGCGCGGTAGGCGTCTCACCCCCCTCCGTACATACATTTAATATCCAGTCTGCGGGAGGTTCTTCTTCCTTTACTTGTTCAAACATTTTACAAAGCTTGAGAATGGCAAGGCATTTCTCAAGCTTCTTCCCACAATATGTGGCATGTAGGAACGTGGTCATGTGCTGTAAGACAGCCTTAGACAATGACCCATTCTGGGGCCATGGCATAAACATTTTATTTGCGGTGTCCTTAACCCACTCCTGGCTGTATTTCTTCAGCTTTGCTGCATGTTTTGGCAATTGCTTGCACAAGTGTGCAAGTGGGGTAACTTCTTCCATTCTTAATTTTGTCACCAACAATGATCAAACAGTGTTTCAACTTTACAATATTATGATCGAGCACCACATACGCAAGCTCCAATCCAACTTATCCGCAAACGTTTTACACCAACAGTTTTATTCGAAACACATCAATTCAGTGGCGAGTCCCTCTCATTTACAGAATCGCGAAAACCAAAATGCATTGCCATCATTTAATATCACAATAATTCCACATTCAGCATACACAGAAAATGTAGGACAGACACTTGACAGACTAGACGGACAACAGCTGGTCAACGTATACCTGCCTTCTAATTATCACCCCGTCATGGGATTTGAACTAACCCCTTTATGACGTCTTTAAACGTCATCATAGCCTAAAGTCCCCCCTCTGTGGGCTCTGGGTTCAAGTTCCTTCTGACCACTCTTTAAAGCGCAGGAACAAGGCGAATTTACAGTTTTCTCTTGGGTGCCCCCCGGTATTCCTTACAGTTTTTAATCTCGGGTGCCCCCCCGATATTCCTTACCGTTTTTAATCTCGGGTGAACCCCCCGGTATTCCTTACAGTTTTTAATCTCAAGTGCCCCCCCCGGTATTCCTTACCCCAGTTCCTTCAGGTGACCGGGTCTTTTACCCCCTATATATACAGTCTTTTCTGCTTCTAGCTGTATTATTTTTTTCTCCGCCAGGATAGCGAGTTTGGTTGTTTCACTCACCAATCGACTCTTTTCCTCTCTGGAACTTTAGGCTCACCGCCCCTTCCTTTTCCTGCTTTAAAGGTTTTTCGTCTGATCCGCTGCCCGTGGGAATGAGAAGGGTTATGCTTGGAAAGGTGGGTTCCTTCAGACCCACTGCAGATTTTTTGGGAATGATTACACTATCATTGTCCACGAGGAGCTTCTCAGCCTACTCAGCCGGAATGGCGAAAGGACTCGTGATGTAACCTGAGGGCCAGAGTTAATTCGTGCCGTCGGTTTAAAGGTGTTTTATAACTATATTAATCGATTATCAATAATCGATGGCCGTAACCATCCTCACGCTACCAAGTGTCGACGAGGAGAGGTAATTGCTGACGGGCCCATTGGTCAGCACTCACCCTCGAAAACTAGTAATACAAGATAGCTGCACCATGCGAGGACAGAGTGCAGGATCAATAATCAGGACTCAGTAAATTGGCAAAGGGGAGTCTGTTTAATGATACATACATCATCTTATGGAAATCAGCAGCATCACGAACACCTGCCTCACCCCGGCTTCATTGAACATTAGTCCAACAGCCTCTTTTATGGGCAAAATCCGTCATCATTGATGTCTAATTCTACAAAAAATCATCATGCAATACAATAGGTTGCGAAAGGTAACTTAAGTATAGGTGCTATAACTGTATATGGAAATAATGCAAGTGGATTGGATAACTCTTATCGGATGGGTGTCTACGCCCTTCCCTCTACACCACACGTGATTGACGTCACTACAGGTACGGCGTCTCATTGGTTACAATATCTATAGGACCCTAGATTACATGGTCCCTTGTGATTGGGCAAGTTACACCCCTAAACATAAATCTCCATTTTAATTAGCAGCATGCAGAATAGACACCCAGGTGCCTAGTGTCCCAAGATTCACCCTGCCTCCCTTCCATCAATCAGTGGTTTAGGGCTATGTGTCAATTAGTTGGCTGGGCATGGCCTCGGATCTGTAGTCTCTTATCAGGAAAAGTTATGGCGCCCTTTGGTTCTGGATGACATCAGGCGGTGGTACATCTTCGCGCCTGTCTGGTTACGTGTTGGTCCACCGTGAATCTGCTTCAGTTTCCAACCTTTTGTGCATTTAATTCTGTATGCGCTTAGCCACCTGCATGGGCCTCTCTTATCTTGACATTCACTGGCGGGCTGGCATGCTCTGAAGTTGGAGCCTTGTGAGCTCATGCTCACCTCTCCTTTTCTGGTTGACCTTGATTTCCCCGGCATGAGCCATCCTTCGTTAAGTTTCGATCCCGCTCCTTTCCTCAGCTTGGGCCTGGATATGAAACTTGGCCAGTCAGGCCTTGGCCGCCTGGGAGTACTTCTGTTTATACAAAATGGAGTTGCACGTGTTCATTGTGCTGTATTGAGGTAGATGTATACAGTCAGCGCTTGCCGCTCTAACTTCTACTAAGCATTGCAAGCAGAATCGATTACTTAGCATCTTGCGTTTCAAGCTTATTTACACACGTTCAATAAGGCGGTTGCTTCCATCTTGTCTCATGGCACCATTCTCATACGTTTTTCACAGTGTCTCTCCCCTTTGTCCTTTACAATTATCCTCGCAGTTGTCAGTACTGGCATGCATGTTTTCAGTACTCCTTCAGTTCGTTCTTGGATCTGCTCTGGTCCTTGTTTCATCTCCACTGGCCTTCCATTATGGCTTTTGGAGTCTCTTCATGGACCGTGTGTAGGCATTCCTCCTCGTTCCGTATCAATGGCTGGTATGGTTGTCTGATTGGGTACTGTGCTGCCCAGGGCTGCCTTGTTATGGGCATTTTAACAGGTATTGATCTTCTAATGTACACAGGGCAGAGGCCCATTGCAGCCCTTTGTTGGTTCAGCTGCTCCTCGTACGTCGCATACCTTGGCGAGTACTTTACTGACACCTCGAAGCGAGGGGCAGGGGTGCAGGTCACATCTGGGGTCTCCTCTACAAATGACTCCCCTAACTTTGATGTGGAGGATGACTTAATTGATCTTGACCAATTTACCAAAGAAAGCCAATCACATCTCCGTAGCAAAGGGGAAAAGGAGCAACTGTGTTGTCCTGACCCCAATGTTCTGGACTTAAGGAATGAAAAATTGGTTGAAGCACCATTAAATTGGGATGCTCAGTTAGCGTCCCTGGGTTTCTCCTATTTAAACGGTGCAATGAAGAAGAGATTGCACACGTAGTCTCTGGCGGAAGCAGGGAGAACTCAAAAAATGCTTTCCAACCACTTCCCAAGCGAAGGCAGGAAATGTACTTACAATAGTGCTCATTCTAATGTAGAAGGTTGGCCTAATGACATTGGTACTAATGTGATTCCCCATCAAAATGAAACTAGGGGTGATAGGAATGATCCAAATTGCCTGTGTTCGGACATTTGCCGTAACCCTAAAACTGAATGCATAGGGAGGGACCAATCAATGTTGATCTCTCCAGTAGTAATCACAGGCTCTGGCAAATGCAGGGAACTAAGGGTATCGCAGGTAGTTACTAATCCTGTACAGAGTACAAGTCAAGACACAACCACGATACTCACTTCAATGTCTTATAATGTTGCGATCCCTAACTTGAATCGTTGTGCGAATGGTGAACAAGATGAAAAAAGCATAGCCATGTTGTTGAGGGGTAATGGGTCTCCCTCGTTACCTATGTTCAATAAGGAGATCATTCAGGTACACAACTTTGAAGATCTGGAAAAAGCATTGAAAGATGGATCGTTAACATTAGAAACTGTAATTAAGTTACTTAATCCCACAATCAAAGGCACTTCTCCTCCTGATACTCAAAATATAGTGAATATCTTTGTTCCATGTAATAAGGTAGACCCTGGTCAACATGGACCATTAACTGCAACTGCTAGCTCGTTAGTTGTGGGGAACCATCCTACTATTGGTTCCCAAACAGTTGGAGAGACTCAGCAGAATTCAATAGCCACAAATGTTTGGATGGACCCGTAGAGCCTTTCCAAAATAGTGGGATCAATATGATAGGGCCAGAAGGTCGTCCAGACATTTTGGGTAAGGCTCGAATTAATCACAGTTATCTCCTTGACCTACTCTATTCTATCCCATCATTAAGAATTTTGACCTATAAGGACTTTGAGAGGATCTCATTGCCCCTATATAATAACTGCAGAATGACCTGCCATCTACTCTCTGACCATGTTCTAAAGTTCATTTGGTCTCATAGAAGAGAACTGCTGGACTTAGGTTTTACACTTCACACGTTCAACGATGTGAATGTTGCTGTTGAATCTTTGCAATTTCACAGCTATGTATTTCACAGTTATTATCTATCACTCGAAACAACAATGAGTTGTCATGGATGGAGCCCCTATTGAAATCAATCTTTGCTGCCAAGCCAGGAAAGAGTATGACTTAGCTTCTGAGGAGCACGAAGCTTGTTGCAATCTCGTGGAATTCATGTGGCCATTTAAATATATGAAGGTGATTCTCTTCTCTTTCTCCTGCTACATTTCCTGCTTGTATCTTCTTACAAGAAACAATGAAACTCGATGCCTTGGTTCTTCCAGGCTTCTGTACTTATTGTTCACATGCCATCAATGGACGGGAAGGTCGCCCTTCCAGTGGCCTTGCCATCTCTGTTAACAATATGCTCGAATGTCAGGCTACGCTTTTGTATTCACCCGCTCACCTATTGGCTGTTTCTGTGATATTAAAAGAAGGTGTAGCCAAACCACTTCTACTTATTAGTCTCTATTGGAATCCTTTGAAGTATGACATTGATTTTTGTCTAGAAAACACTTTTATTCGTATTTCCAATTTCAAAACTATCATAGGAGACGATTTCAATTCTCTGTGCATTGAGAGGCTTGATGAGATGAACAAATGTCAAAAGGATGGGAATATGAGGGCAGGATCTAGGAGAGAAAGATGGAGGTCGTATTTTAACGAATGGGAAATGTCATTTATTTGTTGTAAGGCATTATCACTGGCATATACATGGAAACGTGGGACGACACATTCCATGATTGATTTCTTTTGTGTGTCAGCTTCATTAGTACCGATAATTGAACCGGTTAGTATACATGAAATTAAGTATAGTGACCACGCACAAATTCAATTAATTTTTACATAACAATTCCATATGATGTTCTTAACACTAATGAACTCCTGCAGGCACTAAAAATGAATCGCTCACATATTTCACTTAGGTGGAACCTTGCATTATGCCGGCATTTAGCAGCTAGGGTCTTATCAGACTTGACTACCAAATATGAATTTCTTACTCCTGATCTCTATTGCCCGCAGTACTTGGACTCGATCATTTCCTCTTCAGTTGCCAATGCGTTGTCCTACTTCTTGGCCAATATTTTAAAAAAGGTAGCAGGCGCTCCTCTCCAGAAAGAACATGGCATGATAACCTGTTCTGAGATGAGAGTTTGCAGCACACTACTTCTTGGCCAAGCAGACATCCACCAGGTGCATACTATGCACCCGTTTGATTACGATCTAAAATTGCTAAAACGTAAAAAAAATTGAGATTTGCGAATGCTCCATAGGGAACAGATAAACACTCTACAATTCTCCCACCATAAAAAAGAATATTACAAACATATACAAGTAGGGTAAAAGGCATCCACATTTTGAGGCACACAACCAAGGGAATTGTGCAATAATTAGATCTATCTGTCAGCACAATACTAGGGCCATCTGGTCTGCAATTAAGAATTGCGATTCCAGAAGCGGCGAAGATACTAAAAACATTATTCAAGCTCAAACTTGGAAGGCATTTATTAGTGAAAAGTATCAACTCCCAGCTCGATTTGTTAACAATAATTTTGACATATCACCAAGACTACCGGTGAATTCTTTCAAGTGGTCTACCCTGGACATCGAATGGGCAATTAACAAGCTATCCAATTCATGAGCAGCTGGTCCCGACTGCATTCCCTCTTGTCTCTATAAGGCTGACTCAGCCTTTTGGGCCAAAATCTTGAAAATTAAATACGATCAAATTTTTATGTCGTTAACACTACCTGAGTCCTGGGTAATGTCTATTCTAATCCCGATTTACAAAAAGGGCGATCCAACAAAGCCTGAAAATTATAGGCCAATTTCACTAACTGATGCCACGGCTAAAGTATTTTCAATTCTCATTTTATGCGAACACTTGAAATATCAAACAGTCTTCAGAAGGTCTATGAGCACTATGCTAAATGCTACAATTATGGCCCACCTGTTAGGAGGGACCAAAACTAAAGAACTTGGTCCAATTTGCATGGCTTTAATAGACATGTCTGCAGTGTTTGACATGGTAGTGCTGAAGAGGAAGTGCCAGACATCATCCGCACCCCAGCCACCCCCTTTGAAGTGCCAGGAATGTTCACGCCAAAATATGTGACGTATGAAGAACAGATAAACCAGCAGAGAGCCGCAGTTGGGCTCTGCCCAGTGCCTATCGGAAGAACAGCACTTATTGGAGTACCGACACCTAAGCAAACCTGGACAGTAAGGTATCCACTGAGAAATCCATATCTACAGACACGACAAAAGGACGTTTATCAGAATCTAATACCTGAAGAAGCCAAGAAGATACTAAAAGAAGATGACTGGTGATGTCACGAGAGATCGGACTGACACACAGATAGAGTATATAATGTCCCAAGAATGCTGATAAAGAGACAAAATTCCATGGATAAGTGACATCCTGGGCCTAAGGTGAAACAGGTGATTTCAAGATGAAGAAACATATATCATATGCACGATGAAGACACTAAGCCAGTTTAAACATGTACATACGCAGGGAACCGCAAGAAGCAAAGAAATCATGAAAGCTTGCTTATGCTTAATAGTAAAATAGATTGCGGAAAGCGCCAACTATACATATCTACCTCAAAAGCACTTTATAGATGAGTAAAAATCCACTACGCACATGAGCAGAATCGAATCAAGGTTACTAAAGGTCTCAAGAGGAGAGGGCCTCAGCTAACAATTCAAGAATTAAAGACGGAGAGAAATCCTGCTGAAGCTAACCATGCAAAGAATCCAAAGTCATGTCAAACAGATATAGACTAGTAATGCCTACGATTTAAGTGAAAAATAACAAGAGTCTCCTGTTCAGCAAGATCGAGATAAGCAGCAGATGGTAAACGACTGAAAGAAGTAAATCAAATACACGAAATTGCATGAAGAAGAGGTCGATTTCAGGGTGTCCTAGTCACGTGGCAAGGCAGGCAGAAAGGGATGAGAGTTTCACACCTACGCATGGAGCCTTATCGTACCCATCATCCTTAAACTTTCTCAGACCAAGAAGCAGACTCAAGGCCAATCTACAAGGCACTAATTGACACATTGCCACTGCGGTGATGAATGGTTGTAACATAAATTGGAGGGAAGCTGGGGTGCAGACTTACTCCCTGCACCTGGCTCATTATTCTGCATGCTGCTAAGCGCAAGTGGAAAAATATGTGTGGGCTCAATGTCAACCCAATCATAGTGGACCATGTGGGCCAATGTGAGCCAATGGGACGTCATACTTTTTGTGACGTTTACAGTGGCTAGTTTGAAGGAAGGGCCTAGTTGCCCCACCTGACATTATTCTCCAATCCCTTCTCCCCGTTACCATATAGATATAGCACCTATCTTAAAGTTTCCTTCCTATAACCAATCAAGTTGCATGTTAGGTTTTTAAGATAACACGTCAATGATGATGAGTTTTTGATATAAATGTTGTTTTTCTGGAATTCAGCAGAGTTTAAGTGAGAAGGAAGATTGAGAAGCAAGTCCCCTCAAGTCCCGATTTGCCGCGGGAGACCTTTGCTGCTGTTTTGCTGTGTTTGGTCGCATTTTCAGGCACTTTGGACGTATACATTGAAAAGAACTCCATCTACCAGAAGGCTTGGCTGCCTACAGAGGCGGGACTATAAAATCTGCTGTACGCGCGCACCGCATCAAGTCTCCTCAAGTCCTGCTTTGCCGCGGGAAACCTTTGCTGCTGTTTTGCTGTGTTTGGTCACGTTTTCAGGAGCCTTTGGACGTATACATTGAAAAGAACTTCATCTACCAGAAGGTGAACCTTCTAGCAATTCATATTGACTTTCACATTAGCACTTACAGTGCTAAAAGGACTTCCTAAAACGCTGTGTGTTTCTTTATTTTTTAGGCTTAGCTGCCTACAGAGGCGGGACTATAAAATCTGCTGTGCGCGCGCACAGCGCGCGTGCACCCAAGCAAGTCCCCTCAAGTCCCGCTTTGCTGCTTAGCCACAGAGTTGCGGCGTTGTGGCCAAGGTATTTGGAACTTTTTTAAAAATTTTATTTTGATTTTATTTATTGTTTTCTATATCATGACATCTTGTTAACATTATTGTTATTGTTTGACGTAGCGATACTACCTCTGTAGTAAACCAGCTCTATTAGTGGCATTAGCGTCACTAGTCACACGTTTGACATGAGTAAGTTACCATACATACACTCTTAAATCTAATATGCTGAACTCAGTAACACAAATAGGCTCGCCTTTGCGTGCAGACTTAAGTAAATCCAAAAGTAATTTAAAAAGAGTATCATCAGGCACCTCAATTACACTAACGCCGCAAGCTAAATCTCGCTTAAAAACTCTGACTGTGAGTAATGATATTAGACAATTTTGCCCTTCCTTGAAGAACACGCCACAAGACACTGCCATTCCAATGCTACAGAATGGTCTTCTGAATGAAACAGTCATGTCTCTTTCTCCAGCTCCAAATGGTTCTTTTGAGAATATTCCACAGAGTCATGAAGAAAAACAAATGTCACCAAAACTCAAGATACAGGAGCCCAGTCATTCGTCGCCACAGCCTGAACCTCCCGAGACTCAAATGAAGAATGATGAGGAACCCCAAATTTGCGAGAAGCTTCCGGTATATGATAATACCATGTTACATACGCTGAAGCTCTCTGAACAAGTCTTCCTGCCTTTGAACACATCATCTGTCCGATTGCATCGGATGCCCCAACATCAGTACACCTGAACTCCTCATGGATAAGTGTTGACAACAATTCCACAAAAACTAATCAACGATCTAACAAAGCAACTTACGACGTTTTCACTAAACGTTCGCATCTTAAAGGTAAAGTAAGACATCTTATTACTAAACCCTTCCAACCAAGTAAGAGAGTAATTAGAGTTACCAATCCTCCATCTTGTGCTCCTATGGTTGACTTAACAAAGCCTACGAAGAGTCCTGTAGAACAATCGGGCAGAGTCACACAACTGTTTGAAAAACAAGTTCTCCCAAATCAAATGCAAATTCAGCGTCAATTACCAACGAGTCACTCTCCTTTAAATCAACTTATTACTGCATTGGAGAAAGACATTCCGGATCATCATATCAGACCAAATCCACAAAGTTCTTGTGAGGAATCTATACAAATACTGACCTCTGCTCCATCGCTGGCTGTATCACAGCAAGCAGCTACCATAAAAAACAATCACAACCAGATTAATGAAATTAAAACTGCTGTGGACGCATATCTTCTTCAACGTTCGAATGAACATAAGGCGATAGTTTTGACAAAAGAAAAAGAACCCCACGCCTTGATATTAAATTCTGAAGCATCAAATGCCAGCGATGTTCAGCTTCAATTGAATCAGCAGGGATACAGAGAACATGCAAGTCAATTTAACTCCATGAAGTCTGTTCCAATGTCATTAAGAGAAATTTTCCCTGTCCACATGATCAATGAACAGAATGATACAATCAAGGCTGCGATTGAAACTTACTTCGCACAACATTTTCAGGCGTTGAATCCCCCTGCTCAGCCAAAAGAAATACAACAAAGAGTTACATTCTCCAATGACAGTGTTCCTTTCAGAGATTCTGTAGCACGACAAAAGACAATCAATTTGGTGAAAAACCCTTCATATAAAAACCAATCCATAACAGAAGATCCTTCAACCAAACAGCAGAAGAGGGACCCTAATAAAAATGCTCTCGCCAAGTACCACACATTGATATTGAAATGTTGTGCGGCCCCCCCACCAACAATATGACTTATGAAGATCAAGTGTTCTTAACATCTTTAATGACGTTCATGAATTAGAAGACCTAACGTCAGCGGATATTGATCAAGTAGAATTTATCTGTGATATGAACCTATCCATAGTGCGGTTATGGATGAAATCTGGTCTAGTGTTAAATACATTATGGCAAGCAAGGATGGAATTCTTCAGAATGGGCTTTTTGCTGGCCCAAGATCCTGAAAGGAAGAAGTGTGAAACTTTGAGTGAAATACAAGTAAGCACAAAACCCTGCATTAAGGAGTGCCAGTGTGCATATTGCACCCTTGAACAACAAACTTCGACAGGACACCCTTGCATAGCTCAAGCATAACCATCATTGCAGCAAAATGTGCCCAAAGAAAAACCAAGTTCTCTTGCACTAGTAAGCTGGAATACGAGGGGACACAGCCATTTACTATCGGAACAGAATAACAATCTCATCGTGGCCGATATAGTTACCCTTCAGGAAACCTGGATATCTATCCTGCCGACATGGGACAATCATGAGATTTCTATTATCCCAGCATTATCAGCGCAAAAGGGCAGTCCTACGGCAGGCCTCTTAGTAATGGTAAAATCCAGTTCAGGATTAAAATTACACCCTTGGGCATGCCTGAATAATTATACTCAACTTGTCAAAATTACAGTTGACTTTCAGGATCTGGCATTAATCAATTTATATAGAAACCCAGCAGCAATATCCGATGGCCTCTTCTATAAAGATCTATCAGAGTTATTCGAACTGATCGCAAAAACGAAAGGAATAACATAAATTATACTAGCTGGAGATCTTAATCTCGATTTCATTAAAACCACCAATGGGGAAAAAAAACAAGAGATTAATAAATGGAACAGCTTTATGATGCACATGGGAATGAGAATGGCTAATGGATCACTTCCTGGTGTTTTCCCATCGCATGTGACATGGCAGCGAGGAGCCTCGTCGAGTACCATTGACTATAAATATCTATCAGAGGCACAATCCATGCTGTCAACAAGTTTTAAGATAATAACACAATCGATGAGTGATCATCATATGTTAATGCTAATCTGGCCCAGGAATAATCATGACGATCAGTGAGAATGACAATGGATGTCTCAAGCCCTTAGCATTAATAATGCCAAATCTCGCTTCAAGTGGACGCCGAAGAACCTCACTTTGTTAAATGAGGCACTGAAGGTGCAAGATAATTTAAATCAAACACACTCTTATGTGGATGTTTTGTCACTTTATAAAAATATGTACCTTCCTACAAGAAGAACTCACAATCATGCATTTGACCCTCATATGCAACAGGCAAAAAAAGAATATCGAACATTTCTGAGAATAACCGAGAACCTCCCCTGGAGTGAGAGGATCGAAGCCCACAAAGCGATAAAATCACGCTACAGAAATTGGGCCATATCCCATAAAGACAAATTGTATCAGCAAGATGGTGAAGCATTCTTGGTAGCTACATCGAATAAAAATGCCTCGCAAATCTGGCAATTACTAAATGCAAACGCAAACGATAAACAATTTCAGTCTCAATTAAATGGAGTCTCTGAAAGCCAATGGATAACACACTTCACAGCGTTTTATGCTGACAAGTGCTTTGAATCATTCAAATATAAAAGCCAATCCATAACATCTTGGACCCTGGAATGTTCAGAGGCCATAGTAGAAGAACTAATATTGAAGTCATCATCATCATCACAAGCTGTTGGAACGGATGGCATTACCAACTATATGCTAAAACAGCATTCTAAACACTGGGCCATCATTTTAAATAACATTTTCCAGCGCATTCTTAGAGCTCAGAAAATCCCGGACTCATGGCGCACTTCTCTAATAGTTCCGATTTTTAAAAATGGTGATCGTGGAACACCGTCGAACTATCGCCCGATAGCTTTATTGGACTGCCCAGGTACAATCTTTAATCACCTAGTCCTAAGGGACTTAATAGATGGACGCAGTCAAGTAACTGTCGTGATCAAAATCAGACAGGCTTTGTTGCTGGCCTTGGGACTGCAGTCAATTTAATGATTCTCAACGCTTTAAAAGAACAAGCGCAAAATACAAAAACATCCCTGTTCTTTGCATTTATTGATTTAAATGCAGCGTTTGACTCAGTGTCCAGAGTGAAACTTATTGAAAAACTCATTAAAGCACAATGCCTTCAAAATCTGATTGATATTATTTTCGCCCTACACTCTTCAACTTCTATACAGGTCCGTCTGACTATTATGGGTATGCTGTCTGCTGTAATAGGAACATCAAGAGGGCTGAAGCAGGGCTGTATCCTAGCTTCAGCCCTCTTTAATTTCTTCATCCATGATGTTAGAGATATATTCTTGACCATAGCATCAGATTCACCTAAAATGAATGCAATTGCTATACAAGCATTATGGTATGCTGATGATCTTGTTCTTGTCTCAAAAACCCCAACAGGTTTACAAAAACGAATATATGCACTCGTTATTTACTTTGATGAGAATGAGTTGTCGATGAATGTAAACAAATCGCAGATAGTAGCATACACACCTAAACCAAATCATAGAAACAAATTTATTTGGAGGGTTAAGGATCTTACATTAGATATAGTACCCAATTATCAATATCTGGGCTCACAATTTGAAGGTAATTCTTCGGCCATACTACATCTACAGACATTGCAAAATAAATTGACTTCAGCCATATCTCAAACTAAATGAATTCTCCATAAATATGGCAAATTTACTATCAACCCAGCGCTACACTTTTGGCAACAAAAAGTAACACTGGTGCTATTGTATGGGTTGGAGGCAAGAGCAATCACCACCACTAACTATTTGAATAAATTAGAAGCCAAATTCTGGAGACAAATTTTAAATGTACCACAATCCACTCCTGTTCCATGTTTGAGGTATGAGCTAGGTCTTACTTCCCTAAGTGCAAAATATCACTGGCAATTATGTGCTTTACTTCACAAATGTCTTGTCAATACTAATGAAGAGTCAATTCTTGCTACATTATCTTCATATTTGTTTACATCGAATCATTTGTTTATCCAGAAATGGACCAAATATGTTTTCCAAACTATGGTTGTGGCTGATGTCACTCTTGAAACACTCATAATGAATCCTGTTAGAGCAAAAAAGAAAATCTTTCTTCATGATTGGATTGGGACTCATTCACTATGTTTACAATATAAGCACATTAACAGCAAATGCTATGTTGACAAGAAAATGGGGATTGTAGAAGCCTATTTGTCAAAATCTCCATCTCCACAAGTTCGTATGGCAATTGTAAGAATGCGACTCAATTTATGGCCCACTCGTGATATCTTGGACCAACGTAGAAAAATTTGTATGTCAGAGAACTTTGTAGATTTTGCAATGATTTAACACAAAAAGAAACATTGGAACATATAATTATAGAGTGTGTAGCATTGATTCCTGTGAGAAATAAATTATACGAGAAGCACATGAATGCAGTTGCGAATGTGCAGCTGTACCTGAGATGGGATTTTCTACTTAACTCTGCTAATATGAGCAAAAATATCGCATCAGTGAATTTCCTTAATGCTCTTCATTTGAATGATTAATGGGGCATGCAAAAACTGCTAATGAATTATACCAGAATGCCATAGATGCCAGATTTCTTTTTACAAATGTCTTTTTCAAGAAGAGACTTGATGCATATCAGTCGAACATCTCCTATTCAAGGGTTAATTCTAGAAAAACACATTTAAATCTTTACTAGCCTTGTATAGAGTGGATGTTGGCGATATTGTCTCAATTATTTCTTTATAACTCAAGATGAATTATGTAACTAAACGTAGAATGTTTATTTTCTGTAACTTAGTTCTGTTTGTTTGTTTGTTTCACAAATGTGCTTTCGATAAGGCTTGTTTTCTTGTTTTTTTTATTATTGTTATTATGTAAATAATGTTTTATGTAAATAATGTAGAATCTTTTCTTCTGTAATTAATTATGGTGTAAATGCTATTGCTGGTGCAAAGGTTTTCTAATATGCAGTGGCGTATTTAGGCTTCATGCTGCCCTAGGCCCAAAAAAAAAACATGCGCCCCGCCCCCCAACTCTACCCCACCTCTGGCAGACCCTGCACCTACACTGGATTCAGCCACTTCAGCAAACTCTGTCTGCGGTAACCAAAACTACGCCCCTTCGCCCCCATTTTGTCCCACGTTTTGGCTCCATAACTTTATAAGGACGTATTTAAGGCTGCAGGGATTAGAACGTTATTGCTTCCTCTCTATTAATTCAAGCCTGCCATCTTCTGTGTTATGTCAGTTGAAAGAGTGTTTTCAGATCTCTGCTGCCCAAGATTTGGAGAAGGCAGTGTGTTCTATAGTTGAGTGCACTAGAGTTAATTGTTATGGCTGAGTGTCTACTTTCACTTAAGTACGAAAACAATCTTTTAGAGAAAGTGATAGGAATTTAACCTGTCTGCCAACTCGACACAAGTGAGAGAAGGTTGGAGTGAGGAATTTTTTATTTCAATGCCAATATCTGGCTTCTCTCACAAACTGCCTGCTGTCACTCTATGAGAAGCACCTAGACTGGTCTCTAATATGAATGCAACATAACTACATTTCTACATCCGGTCTTGTCAAATGGTAAAGTTTACATATGAAATATATGCAGGTGGTACAGGCACATTTTATAAAATGTTGAATAAAAAGAACTCAGCCCCCTTCTCATGGTTACAGCTCTGTGTTAGCAGGGGGCAAAATAGAAATAAAGCAAGTTACCTGCTGCAGCCGATGTGCCTCCAATCCCTTGGGCTGGAACGCCATTAAAATATAGCAAAATCACAAGTGAAATTAGTAAATACGGAATGGGCATTGTGAGGGGCCAGAAATGAGAGGCAGACACAAAGTTGTAATAGTCTCAATGTCAGACTTTGTCAACAAAAAAAGGTTGGATGAAGGCCTCTCTTTCTCTATCTTAACAAGAGTTTCCCAAACTAGGAACAAAACCTAAAGATCAGTCTGTGTTAAGTCGTCAAAACGTATAAACTGTCTCTGTGTCCAAAACATACTAATCTGACCCTCACACTAAAATGATCAACTAGGGGTGCAAAGAAACATCTTTAACGTAGTATGCTTGGCAAAAAGTGTTCATAATCAAAACAAATAAAAAAATAAATCCAATAGAAGCAGTTTTCTCGCAGTAGAAATGCTTGGATCCAGAGGTTACCTGCCCTTGGGTATTTAGGTAGGATTGGCAAAGTGTCTCTTTCAATTAACAATTTCTTCAGGATGGCAAACGTATCTTTCAAATAACAGTTTCTTGAGTATGACAAAAGTGTCTCTTTTAAACAATAGGTCCTTTCAGGGGGCAAAAGTGTCTTTGGTATACTTATTTACCATGTGCCTTGTAAAATAAGAACATTTCCTTATACAACTTTGATGGACCTCCTGGTATGCTCCCCTGCCAGCAATCCTCTTTTACCATGTGCTTTGTAAAATAAGTATTTGTTTTTGTACAACTTTGATGGACCACCTTGTATATCCCCTGCCAGGTATCTTACTACAAACTTTGAGTGGATTACCTGGTATACTCTCCTGCCACGAATACCCTCTTTGGGTTATGTAGATCCCCAGATATACTTCTCTGTCATGTATCTCCGCCCCTTATGGTCACTGCCTGGTATGTTCCTTTCACCAGGAAGTCTTCTCACATTCAATGTCTTTTAACATTACACAACTATTTCACTTTACTGTGTTTCTATTTGCTTGGAGTATGACTTGTTCCAACTTTCCCCACATTGATATCCCATATATGGAGACTTCTTCAAGTTATGCTTTTGCACTTAATTTGCTTGGCATTCAAATATTCTTATATGTTTTGCTGACTGACATGCCTGTCAGCACGCCCCAGGGTCCCCTATGGCTTTGGACAAACTTACCAGTGTTTTGTACTATTCCCGACCTGTGGCACATCGTCGCATTAAAGCTTCCTCTCTGGGATAGCCTCTACAGCTCTGCAGACCTTCCTCCAGCTCTCCCCATGGCTTCCAGCTCATCCACTGGCTTCTCTCCGCATCTGGGACCAAAGACAGCTGCCTTTCAGCTCTGCTGCTTCTGCCGATGTTCTGATGGTCCTCCAGCTGTACCTGCAGTGTCTCTCCCGGCCTCGTGCCACGCCGGTCTCTGGTTATTGAGAACTGCCTTCAGGAATTGCCAGCTGTCTCGGTCTCCTCTGGTACGTCCCTTTTTCATACTGCTTCCTTCTCCTGCTCTCTCTGCAGTTCGAGGGGGCGAACAGCATTTTAAATGTCCCCCTCACTCATGATCTTTCAAAACAACTAGTCCGCACTTTCAGATTGGGGCTTTCTATTATCTGCATCAACTCTTCACTCCTCTTTCTCATCTCAGTACTTGCGGCTTTATGGGAGTTGGGGTTCACATCATTTCTAAGATTCCTATAGTGATATTGTTCAGAGTTTTTACTTAAGAAAACATTAGAAACAGGAGATGCTAGGTTTGTGTCATATGTGTGTGAGATATGAATGTTATCTTGACTAGAATGATTTGCAGAAAGGAGTTTCTGGGTTTTTCTCTGAGAGGGATTTATGCGGTGACAAGCCATTAAGAACTTCCTCTCTGGAAAGTGGAGAATAACGCGTCTCTCTTGATGGGGTCACCACTTTCCCCCGACAGCTGTCTCCTCCCATGTAATCCTCCCTCATAGTACCACCCCCAGGGTCAGGATCAGGTAGTGGCTGCCATCCCCTGGCCACATAGGAGGAGATCTTTGTCTAGGAATCAGTGATGACTCCACAGGATTCCTCACAGCATAAACACCTTAGTAGAGTAAAGACAGTTGAAAAAGGTTCTTGGAATCTTTGGCTGTGCCTTCTCACGGTGGAGTAACATTCCAGCACAATATTACCTTTGTGCGTTTGGTTTAGGCTACGGTTCTTGCCAGCTTGCGTTTAAGGTAATTTAAACATTTTAACTCTGTAGAGTTGGTAGGACTGTACAATGCATAGGAACATTTTAAGATGTGTGGGTATATATATATATATATATACATATATATATATATATATATGTATGTGTTCTGCTGTCGTTTGACATACTGTTTCACAGTAAAAGTACTTCCTTGTATTTAAGATATAATGAATGCAAAGGTTACTTATAAGCATCACAGTTATGCACAGTGCATTGTGTGACTTTGCAGTTGGTTCTCCTGGTAGTACTGAGCGTGCAGCAGAATTTCATCGAAGACACATGATAAACCCAGCAGGGATGCCATTTCCTTGCTTAGCATTGAGCATCTTCTGTAAAGATGTCTGAATTGATATCTTTACGGGACACCTTTACAGCTGTGAAACACTGTGTACCTTCGGCACACAGCTTTTGTTCTCACCCTTCTATGGTTGTGGGTATCCTTTCACAGGTTTCTTGATGCACTTGCACATTCACATTTACTCTTCGCTGTTTTAACTTCTCGATGATCTATGTCATGCTTGTTTCTTTTGGGCGGCCACAGACCTCTGAAATGTGGGTGCGGGGAGGGATATTAGTGCTGGCTTCTGAGCATCCTTTTAGTTTCACCTGTGGGAACTATGTGCTTGATTTAAGCATGGGCATGCTTTTAATATTGCAAAATATGCATCATTTTTAACCTTTACTGTTCTGAAAGGAAACCCCTTTGTGCAATGTTTTAAAAATGTATGTTGTGTTTTTTAATATAAAAGTGATTGTTTAACACAGTGTATGTGTGTATTGATTAGAAAGAACTCCAAAGATAATGTGAAGTGGCACCAATGAAACCAATGAGGTTTTTGCTGTTTTGAATATTAAAGAGCATTTTGGGAAGATGAGAATGCCCAAAAAGCTTTATATCTGTCATATATGTCTGAGAGAATTGTATGACTGAATGACTAATTACCTAACGCATGCTGGGTTTGATACACAATTCCTTAAAAAAAAAAATATATATATATTTTTGAAATTATATATATATATATATATTCAGTAAAAAAAAAACTTTATTAAAGGGAGGTTATGGTTAAGTTGCACTACTAAAAACCTATGAAATTCACTAAAAAAACTTTGTTAACGGGACGTTATGGTTCCAAGTAAAACCAAAAAATCCCTGAAATTTGCCAGTTATGGTAAGCTAAGCAACCATAACTCGCGCACCACCGTGCACTGCTAAGACTAACACCCAGGACATCAAAGATGACATCACAAATGTTAGTCTTAGCAGTGCACGGTGGTGGCGCGAGTTATGGTTGCTTAGCTTACCATAACTGGTGAATTTCAGGGGTTTTTCGGTTTTACTTGGAACCATAACGTCCCATTAACAACGTTTTTTTTAATTGAATTTCATAGGTTTTTAGTAGCGCAACTTATGCATAACGTCCCTTTAATAAAGTTTTTTTTACTGAATTTGATAGGTTTTTACTGGCGCAACTTAACCATAACATCCCTTTAACAAAGTTTTTTCACTAAAGTGCATCGGTTTCTAGTAGTAGCGCGTAACCATAATGTAAACTAACATCTGACTTCATTGCACACCTTGCGGAGAATGCCACATGACCATATGCTGGTGCACAGCATGGTGACGTGTCCGAGAATCCATACACACTTAACAATAAGATCTATGCCTCATGGACAGTGTGGAAATACATTTTTTACTGATGTAGGAACTTCCACCTTCAACATTTCCCTTGCACAGCTCCAACACCTATTCGTAGTCAGCCATTAACAATGTAGTACACAGTACATACTTTTAGCAAAACTGCTATTTATCTTAAAATTACATCAGCTAAGGCCATCCCTCCTCCCCAAGAGACACCACCACTGCTGTAATCAAGGAGCATGAGAAACACTGCCCACTACCTAAGAAATTACACACGCGCAACATTTTCCCCTTTCCACCTGCCCCTCCATATTAGTGTTTGGTGCCTCTTCCCTCATTTCCCTCCCCACCTTTCGTTCTTAGCTCTCCTGCCAAAAAAATCCATCCAAAAACAAAATAAATGTTCCTTTAGGGACCACCTTTCACAGTTAAAAAATAGATATAAAAAAAACGCATAGACTCCATCTACTTTGTATTTCTCAGTAAACTACATAGACGCAATAAGATTTTCCAACATTTCCATTTGCATTTTGTGTTATACTAATGGGAATATTGTGGCATTCATGCGCCGTTCCAGGGACTGGAATGATGGATAACGGCCCAGCAGCCCAAGTTATCAGCCCAAGCGAAGCGAGGTGGATAACGAGGTCTCTGGACCATTAGCCCCCATTCCAGCCCCTGAAATGTGGGATGTAGGCCATTAGCAGCGTAGGTTTCCAAAGCGGTAACCCGTGCTACTAAAAAAGAGGATTTTTCGGCCTATACCGGGACGTCCCGGTTTAGTAAGGAAAATCTTTTTCCAAGATAGCCACCATGGAAATGGAAAACAGCAGTTCTATACAGGGCCCCTCTTCGCTTTCCATGGCAGCCTGCAAAAAGCAAATAGAAATCCCTGTGACCATATTACCACAAGCACATCTTTCTTCCCTTTCAAATCTATCCTAATTTCGAATAACTTTACCACAAAGCCAGTCCCAGGTGGACATGACAACTTTAATCCTATGTTTTGTCCCTTCTGGTCATGGCCAGTAACCACATTGTCCGGACCATGACCTTATACCATGACCCCGACATTCTGGCCACTGCCCATCGTTACAGCCTACCCCTCAGTCACTAAAGCTATACCGCTATTGTTTTTAGAAAACACTGCCACATTTGCAAAACCATGCTTTTCGATCCTTGCCAATGAGCCTTAGGCAAATTTGCTGGAAATCCACCCACGTTTTATTTTTTCAAAACTGTCAAATGAATGCACAAATGATTTGTCATATAAGCTGTGCACAAAATCCCAACAAACTTTGTAAACTCATTCGAAATCACGTCAGAAATATTCCACCCATCATCATCACCCCTCACCTCCCCAAACATTATTTCATAAGCTTCACAAGTGCAAAGCTCAGAAAATATTATTGTCCCGAGGGTTCGACCATGTATTTATGTACATACGTTGATCTATCGCAAACATTTCCAGTTCACCTTTCCTCATTTTTCCTCTTTTAGAAACATACGAAATTTGGCAGCAGGGCGCGTCCATCTTGTGCTATTGTAATCCATTGCTGCAAGAGTTTACTGCAACAGTGTGAGCACAAGAAAACACAAAATCAAATAAAAACCGAAAAAAGATGTTTCTCTACAAGCATCTAAAAAATACAAAATAAAGGCTCTTTTCAGAGCCGCCCCTTACAATGAACTCCCCCTACCTTGGTTGCAAGTTATTCCCCCATGCCCGCACGCAGCACGAAAGCCACATCCGGGGATTTTGAGGATGGTGGCCATGGAAAGGGGACTGTGGGGATTGTCCAATCAGGTGCTTAGGTTGTGTGTCACAGAAAAGGGCGGCAATAGGAAGTAGGACTCCTCCTGCTTTACTGGAGCACGGCCCTCACGGTACTTGGAGAAGCGCACGTGCAATATTTTGCGCTTCTCACCATGCTGGCCAGTGGAAATAGGACTGTGGGGATTGTCCGATCAGGTGCTCAGGGTATGCGTCACACGAAAGGGTGGCAATAGGAAGAAGGACTCCTCCTGCTTTACTGGGGTGCGGCCCTCACGGTACTTGGTGAAGTGCACGTGTCACATTCTAAGCTTCTCACCATGCTGGCCAATAAAAATCGGACTGTGGGGATTGTCCAATCAGGTGTGTAGGTGGCTATATTTTTTCATTACTCTGTGTAATGAGGGTGGCAGACAGAGATGGCGAGATGCACTGTCTTAATAGTCATTGATGTGTTTGTGGAAGATCTGTTCCAGTATGCCGTTGAAAAAAGCTTTCATGCCAATTTTGATTTGGAGAGAGTGGAGGCTTTGTGGTGCTGTGGCAATGTGTGCCGTTTCGGTGCTGTGCTTGCGGTATGTCAACGAGTGCCCACTTTAGCTAGTGTACATGGTGTGGTCATGCACTATGGAGCGTTCCAATTGGGTTCTATGGCTTGTTCCCGTGTGTGCCGTCAACTGAAGAAGGTGATGAAAGCAGTGAAGTGCATTTTTCCCACTGCCAAGGTGCTTTTCTCATGTATACCACCGGCAGTGAAGCACATCTTTCCCACTGCCAAGGTGCTTTTCTCATGTATACCACCGAGAATAGTATGGGACAATTCCAATGATTCCTGTCACCAGCCAGAGGTTGGAAGGGGTCTCATCAACAGAAGCATGTGTGACTTCTTGAGTGCTGGTGTGGTGTTCTCCGGTGAGAATGAGAACATTGGTTCTTGATATATACACCATTTCAAAGCAAATGTCATGTCTTTGTCGACCAGTGGCAATGATATTTTGTTTCACAATCTACAGGCTGCACTGAAGACCCTATTGTAAGAATGTAAGCTGGTGTACAAAACACAAAAATACTTATAAAAACCGCAAAAAAAGTGTTTCTATGGAAGAACCTTTAAAAAAATAATTTTAAAAAGGCTCTTTTCAGAGCCGCCACAACTCACGACGTTCCGTACCCTGGTTGAAATGCATTCCCCCACTACTGCGCACTCACAGCATGAAAAGTCAGCAGACATCGCAATGGTTGCAGGGTTGCACGTGTTACATACGCCCCTTTTGCAGATGACAAACATAGAAATGGGCCTGTAGAGCCTACGGGATTGGTCAATAAGGTTTCTGCGTGTGATTTGTACACACAGACTGTGCTACACAGTGTATTTGTCGAAAGAAATGCAGAGGATGCGGTTATGGCTGTGTGTTTCACGAGCCACAGCGTACGGGTTTTGGGGGAGTTCTAAATACATTGATTGAAAGTGAATGGAAAACACTGTGCAGTGGCTGCTCATTTTGGATTCTAACATGTGGATATGTACTGCTATGGAGTACCTACAATGAAGTGACTGAATTTGGTTTGTCTGTGTGACACTTTGGTGATGCCCGCTCATGCCGACATTATTATTGTTCATTGTGGAGGGAAAATTGCACAGCATGTTACATGATTTTCAGTGCTGTTTGTGATGAAGGAGGCACTTGCCCAGGCCATGCGTCTGTTTCCTATCTACTGCATACATTTTTATCGCATTACGGAGAAACCGATGTGGCTGCGTTATTTTTCATTTGTTCTGCAAATTGAGAAAGTGCAGTACATTGTGAAGAAGTCTATTTGTGCCTTTCTACGACATGTGCCAATGGTGCACTTCACACATGGGAATATGATGTTTCACAGCACAAACAGTTTTCCCCACCAATAACGTTCATCGTACCATTCCTGCCATCCCAATTTCTGCACACCCTATCCAAATTGCCTTGCTGCCCTTCTTGAAAGTAGTGGAAGAATTTTTGAAGTAAGTGTTGCGCACTTAAACTCATCAAAGCGCTCTGCAACACGTAAAGAAACCTCTTTCTACAGTGAACCCCTTTCTACCCGATTCCACTACAGTGTTATGCACAGTGCCACGCCTCCCTTTATTTTGCGCACTTGTGTGGAGCGTATTCGGTGCACCCCACCCTCCATCCGTTCATTGGCAATTCCATTGTTCAACTCTGAAAGGAGATTTCTTTATTTCCCTTTTTCCTTTCCCAGTTAATTTCTATTTATTTTGGTCTTCTAACACAAGCCACAGAAGGAAGGCCCGATACGGAAGGGGCGGCACCTGCATGGATAACATAGGGGACGTGCAGAGAGGGAAATATTGGGTGGCCCTCACATGCATAGGCGCCAGTCATTGTCATGCTCCCGATGGACCCTTCCCACGCACTTCCAAGTACCTTCCCTCTGTAGAGTAGCGCGTTGCAGTACATGCACAATACAATGCCCTTTGCTGGGTAAGTGTCTGTAGCACGGCATATGGTCTGCAAGGATGTTTTAGAGCTCCGCTGCCCTACAGGAGTGCCCCTGTTGTTGTCCGCAGCAGATGTGGAAAATGCTCTACATGAAATTACCCTACTGCATTGTTGGAAGGGCAGTAGCCTGCCCACTGGTCCCTTGTGCTTCCATTTCAGTTGTCATCACAGGCAGTACAAACACTTAATGCTACGCCATTAGCCGTAGGACTAGCATTCATGGAGATGCATACATTCTGAAATACACGATTGTTTACAACGCGAAACACAGCTTCATTATGTGGAACAGGAAGATAATTATTCAGCACGGCTACAGTACTTGTCTAACCGCCACTGACATTGTTTGAGCTCTGAAGATTCTGCTGTTTGCTTACTTGCCTTTACATGCACCACTATGTGCGTGACAAGCTGCACCAGCTTTGCCATTTTGCAGACTCACTACAAACTGTCACACCTGCAGTTACATGTTTTCTTCAACTGTACGACCCGCAGGCGACCCCTTGACACTTTTCGTCACAGTGCTCAGTGCAGAGACTGTGTTTCTGTTTCATGGGTCATAGAGAGGCAAGCAGCACATCAATCACATTATTGTGACATATAACATGCCCATGTAACACTGGAGGTGGTTGCTGTTCCTTGTTTACCAGTGGGCCTCATACAGCCAGGCATGCTGCAGCCATACATTGGTAGGTTTGCACAGCTACCCACGTAGTCGGCAGGAGTACTTGAAATGCAGTAGCCTACTGTATGAATCAGGAGGACTGGTGACAGGAGCGGTGTTACCAGCACACACAGGATGCCCTACGCATGGGTATAGCTGTACAACGGATACACATGTGCTCCCACAACTAATTAAAAGTGTATTTGAAGATGCGCTCATGTGGCCACTAATGGAGTCCTATGGATGCCTGCAGTGTGATTGCACATACACCGGCCAGGTGCAGTCTCCCTAGGAAATGTCCATATTGCTCACCTGCAGTCATCTCGGACAGTACTGTGCGGCACAGACTCCCCATGCAATGTTAACACAAAAAGAGAAATCACTTAAACACTTACCATGTACATCTGCAATTGCTAAGATACATCAACACTATTAGGAAAAGGAAAGGGTGGCACAAATGGATACATTCACCAGAGAATTTGGCCTTTCCACAAGTTCATCATAAGGACAGCCAAGGAATCAGTGACAAACTGTTGTTAACGGGACGTTATGGTTCAAACACCTATCATCTGTACAGAAAACACTATGTATCTCATGATAGTTCTCTCAATGACCTTGGATATTTCCCTCCGAACATTATATTGACAATTCCTTGTGGAGGCTTTTCACGAAAGGTAAATGCACATGTGATGTCATCAATGACATTTGTGATTTCATCTTTGATGTCATGGGTGTTAGTCTTAGCAGTGCACAGTGGTGGCGCGAGTTATGGTTACTTAGCTTACCATAACTGGTGGTTTCTGGGGGTTTTCGGTTTTACTTGTAATCATAGTATGGATAGGTTGTTGTTAGTGCAGTAGCTGTAACGTTCCTGTAACCAAAGTGTTTGTACTAAAGTTGTTAGGTTGCTCTTAGGGCAACTGAAGCATAACGTCGCTCCACCAATGTTTTTTCACTGAATTTGATAAGTTTTTAGGAGGCCACTGTAACCAGACCCTGCTTTTAGCACAGTTTTTTCAGTAAAGGGGATAGGTTTGTATTAGTGCAACTTAACCATTAAGTTCCTTTAACAATGTTTTTTGTTAGTGAATATATATAAACAAAAGTCATCCTAAAAATAAACCTTTTGCAAATATCAAGCATATATGCAGGTTTGGCCATCAAAGACTTTAGATGTCAGAGTGGAATGACTGCAAACAGCTCAAAATGACTCACAATGTTGTGGATCACCTATTATCGGAGAAACAACATTGACTTTATACTATTTTAAAATGACAACCAGCAAATTGAAAATAAACTGCAATAATATGCTGCTGCTCTGGCAATCTGCCGCCCTAGGCCGGGCCCTAGTCGACCTTGTTTTAAATATGTATATGCTAATATGACCCAAATGTTTTTAAAAGTAGGGCTAACTTTGCCCTAGTGCTAATACCATTCAAAACTGTACTGTCACTGGTGCAAAGTTTCTGTAATCTGGCCCCTGGTGCACAACATGACTCCAGAGCATATCTAGTGCAAACCAAGAAAATCGCCACTCTGGTGAAAATCACAAAACTGATGGACACGTGATTCTGGTGAAAATCTCCAATCTGAAGACAATTAAGAGATTCAAATCAAATTGTGAATCTCGCACATCCTCGGGTAGCAGGTGGCCTCTCCATGATGACATGGGACGCCAGTCTCCAAGCAGGCCAGCCAAGGGGCATTTCACTGCCCATGATCTGTGAACCCTGATCCAGAACTGGAATAGTGCAATTCTGCATGTCAGCATTAAGGTGCATTGGCAGAGTCACTTGCTTCTCTTATTAATGAACCATGTTGTTGAGTTGCAGAAGAGGAATTATGTCCATTGCACCTTCTGAATACTCACAAGGCATCGTAGGTTCGTAACCTCTACCTTTTTTCCCCCTCTGCTATTAAATATTGTGTTTTTCATGTGTTTCCCACCCTTGCTCCCTCCCTGCCCCGTGGGTGCTTTGAAACAGTATTTTCACATTGTATAAGTACCTACCAAACAAACAATAAATAAATAAATGTATAAATTGTAAGAGCCATGACCTGATCTCAGTTTTAAAAAATGGGGGTTCTGCAGGTCAGATTTGAGGTGCATTAATAGGCTCATATATAGTTTCCTGTAGTAAACCTTCTGAGGGTGCTGCAGAATAGGAAAGCAGTGCATTGGAAGAGCCGTGAGCATTCGGGGGCCTGCGGGTCAGATCAGAATTGAGGTGCATTGGTAAAGTTTTAAACTAGCTGCATGGTGCTGAAAAACAGGACTCATGTTCTTTGGAAGAGCCATGAGCTGGTCTCGGTTTTGAAATAGGTGGTGGTCATTATTTTATTTAGGTACATTGAGATAACCTGTGTGTATAGTTTAAGTACTGGAACACGAGGAGCGTCTTGCAGGGCAGGACTGAGGTGCATTGGCAGAGCTCTGTAGGGTCCCCCTTATGCACCACCATCACCACAGCTTCCAACATTACTCAGAATAGCTGGGCAGTCAGACATTTTCTTGGCATGGCCCCTGATAACACTCGAGTGTAATTTTCGAATTGATTCAAGGAACCTGCAATTACATTCCCAGAAACACTCAAAGTCCAGAGGCTCGTGAAGGCAGGCACTGCAAGCCAAATAAGTACCCCTTCTCTGGGGCGGGGTTGGCAAGACAGGGAGCAGCGGGGGAAGGGGAACGGGAGAGACGTGAAGTGGGAAGCTGAAGGCAAGGGGGGGGCAGCGAGAAGGGTAAGAGAAAGAGAGAGAGGACCAGAACGATAGGGAAAGAATTGAAGTCAGGGGCAGGAAGAGAGAGGCGGAGAGAGAGTGGAGTAGTCGAAGGGAGAAGCAAGGAACAGAAGAATCATAGAACTGGGAGGTGGTTGTGCAGCAGCTGGGAAGGTGGGGGATTGGCTAAGGAGAGGGAATAGAAGCGTAGAGGTCCAGACAGGGAAGGGGGTTAGAATGAAGAGAGAGATGGGTGAAATGAGAGTAGGAAGATGGGGAGTCAGGGCATTCTGGGACTTATGGACAGGCCGTCGATATACGTCAGAAGGCAGTAATTACAATGCTTGCATGCGGATTTACAAGCAAATCTGCTTCATAGATAAATCCGAGGTTGCAGTAGTAACGAAATCTATGCTTCCAAAGAATTCCTTATGCTTACATGTGGTCAATGGGATGTGAGATTAACACATGCAGCCTTTTCAAAAAAGAGAGTCCCCGCATTCAGACTTTTCAAATAAGCATGCTTCTTTTTTTATTTGTATTTATACCTTATACAAAAAACGTTAACACATTAGTTTATAACACATATAATTTAAAAATCGCAATTACGCTATATAAAAAACACAGCCATGTTTCTGCATGCATACTAAAGAGGTTGGCAGCCATTTTGAAAAAGGCCATCAAGTGATATCACCCATTTCCGGAGACATCCAGGCATAAAGAGTGCCCATTAGTAATCTGGAGGGATGGAGCAGGTGCTGGTCGAGCAGGGAGGCAATTGGTGTCACAGCAAAGTGCAACTTTCCCTATGAGAGCTGCAGAAAGTGCTGGTAAGAGGAGGCAAAGGACAGTGCTTTATGGGCAATCCGTCTCTGTGGGAGTCGACCAAAGACAACTTAGTGCCCAGCTCCAGCCATCCCCTGCATCATTGAAGAAGCCAAGAAATGGCAGAACAACCTCAAGTGCCGGGCTCACTCTCTTGAGGCCGAGCTCAGTAGAGAGAGATTACTCACGGGAAGAGGAGGCGTTGCACACGACTGTTGGAGAAGAGGGCCATGCCAGTTATTGGCATTGGTGAGATCTCGGGCTCCAAGGATAGGGGAACAGAAAGCTCCACAGACAGTGTGTACAAATCCGATATATTTAACAACCTACCAGTCCAGGTTGCTAATGTAAATTGCTTGTGTGGCCGCCTCTGGTGCCAGTCAGAGTGGGGTTGAGAGTGGAGAGTTGTGGTGGTGTAACTGTGGTGGCTTACAGTGGTGTTGTTTAAGGAAATGTAATGTACACACGTGATTTGGAGCGGTGCACTTTCCATTGTGTTAAACTGTTGTTTTGGCATTGGAGTTGTGTCTCAGGATGTTCTATCAGTTGGGGAGGGAGGTAGGATGATTTAGAGGTGGGTATTGTTGCCATGATTTCCCAGCATACCACCCACTAATAACTGTGTACAGCGTTTTGCAAGTTGGAAACATCAAAGAGGTTACATTTATTTTTAATATCCATTCAAAACATTCTTTCTCCAGCCTTTATGCCTTGTTATGTCATTTTCTGAGAGAGTGGCCTAACTCTGGGTATTTAACGTTATGCTTTCAAGGCACAAAGTCATGGACCACTATTGTGGCGTCAACACCCGATCCGTTATGCTAGAGAGGGTGCTAAGGCCTTTAGCATCTCAGGTTACCAAAGCAGTAACCCGGGGTGCTAAAAAAAAAAATCATGAACAAAAAAAAAAGGTTTTCATTCATTTGACGGGATGCGCAAGGCATCCCATTCAATGAATGACACCTTTTTCCAAGATGGCTGCTATGGAAAGGGAAGGCGGGATTCTGAGCCCTGCCTTCCCTTTCCATGGCAGCCAGAGAAACGGGGAAGCAACTGCGGTGGCGGCCTGCACTGCTACAATAAACAGGTAAGTGGTGGGTGGGAAGGGGTAAAAATAAAAAATAAAAAAGGGACGGAGAGCGGGGGGAAGATGGCGGCAGGGGGACCCGCCCGTCACGTCGGAAGGAATGCAGGTTTTCGCCGGAAGTTCAAGCCTGCAATCCTAGCCTCCAGATTGGCTGGTTCCCCCCGGCCAGGGCACTAATTGTAGTTAATTGCCCAGTGACTCACTTCTAACGGACCATGAACACCTCAAAGATAGTCTAACTGTAGCGCCAATCAGGTTTACATGGGAGTTTGGTCAAAAGCAGCTCGATATGCACCATGAACTAGCAACTGACAAAGCCAACCATACACCCCATCACAACACAGAACTACCATGCTGACAGGTACCAATACAAATATGCATTTTGGGGCACATTCTCATATAAGAGCATAAATAAAAGGGGGACCGAGGATGCGCCCATTAAATTTGCACTCATTGCTGAAATGCTCAGGTCACATTATTCTTAAAGGTGACCTGAGCAAAGATGCACTGTTCAGCCCCCTTGCATACATTAATGTAAGGAGTACGCTACCAACACTAATGTACGACAGGCATGGTTGTTGGGGAGCGCATTGCACTGAGACAGCTCGTTAAATGCTGTGACCATATATGCCAGTATTCCCATAAAGGAACATACTCATGTTTGCTTTACGCATAATGCCACTTATGATACCATAAGAAAACATGTCCAAGCTAGCTCTGCCAATATATGCCAGTACCCACACGTAAAAACCTACACCTATTGGCTTTGCCATTAAAAATGCCATGCCACAATAAGAAAACATTTTCAAATTGGCTGCTCCAATGCGGACCAGTCCCCACAGGTAATAACACTTATCATGTTTGCTTCATCATAGATGCCCAGTTAAACATGTCATGCCACAGTAAGATATTATAGCTAAACTGGTTACACCAAAATGTCAGTCTAGCCACTTAAAACACTTATTCTTACTTCATCATAGATAGATACCAATAAACAATGTCATGCCACAGTAAGAAATGGCTAGACTCACTGCACAAAAATGCCAGTCTAGCCATGTAATAACACTTATTGTGCTTACTTTATCATTTATGGGCAGAAGACAATGTCATGGCAAAGTAAGAAATGGTGGGTTTGGCTACATCTGAATGCCAGCCTAGCCACGTAATTACACTTATTATGCTTGCTGTATCATAGATCCCTAGTAAAAAATGTTAAGCCACAGTAAGAAATGGGCGAGATTGGCTACATCAGTCGCCAGTCTTGCCATGTAATAACATGCATCATGCTTGCTGTAACAATGATACAGCAAGCATGATAAGTGTTATTATATGTTACGCTCACCTGCTTCCCACGGGGGCGTCGACCGGAACTGGGCCGCTGTTGTTTCCACCAGCATGACGTGTAGCGCCGAGATGACTGACTGGACTGGCCCGCTCAGCCTAGTTTGTCTGGCTCGCAGGAATATTCTTCTGCAAAGGAGAAGAGGAATTAACCACCCCTGGAATTGAGTGTCAACCCACCTTCCCCACTCCCGTTGTCTTCCCACAGATCACTCTTGATGTCCCCTCCTTAGTCTCACCTGATGGTTTGGAAGGATGAGCTCTCCATCCTGCGTCGACCGCAGGGGCGCGTTGATGACCAGTTACTTCACTGGCGTAGAGGAATTGGTGAGTTCCAGTATTGACTCTAAAGTCCAATTGTTCATAAGAGTTCAAATGTCTGATCTTCACTCTGTCCGATTCCTTGCAGGTTGCCGATTAATTCACTCGAAGATTTCCAAATGGCAATTGGTAAGATTCAGGTAAGTCTATTGTGGTTTTTCCCTTAGGGGCCGGGGTACGGCGATGAAGCAGAGTTGACTGCACCGACCCGAGATGAGGTGAGTACCCCCCGTGGTAAATCAGGTAAGTCCTTGGGGGTAGCTTGTATAGCCTTAGAAAGTCCACTTGCTCACCTTGCTGTCTTTGTCTCCTTAGGTGTTGGAGGGCGGCCGCGAGATGGAGAGAGCGTGATGGAATGCTGAAGTACCGCCAAGCAGGTGAGTTCAGCGCGGCGCCGTAGGAATGCCAAGCGATGCTTCAAAGACTTCTGTCTTTCAGCTCCGTGGCGAAATGGATAAGGATTCAGGTAAGGATTAAAGTTAAAACTCCTGTTCTAACCTTTATCCTTCTTTTCTTCTTGTTTCAGGAGTCCCAGGACTGAAGCGGGCGTGGCTGAAGACTGGAGCTGCTGAAAACACGGTGAGCGTTACGCTGCAGCAAGCAGAATAACGCAAAGCACGTGTGGCTGTCCGGGCGTGGTTTAAATAGCCTTGGAAGAAGATCCAGGTAAGTATTCTTCCACAGCCCCACCTAAGTAACAAAATAGTCCCTTCAGTAAAATAGTCCCTCCTAAGCCTCATTTGGCTTGAGTCTTCATGCAGCATGGTCTGCCTCAGGTGAGTATGCAGCATGGTCTGCTTCAGGTAAGTTATCAATAATGAGCCTGGCGCCCATGGCGCCAGGACTGACTTTATCTTTATGAGCCTGGTGCCATAGGCGCCAGGACTGCACCCAAACAGCCCCTAACTGGGGCTTTTGGGCATGCTCCAAGTGGCATGATGCCTGCTTCCGGGGCTGCTGGGCCTGGTCTGGTCTTCCGGGGGCAGGCATCATGACATTATATCAGTCTAGCCATTGTTTACTGTGGCTTGGAATTTTCTACTGGGCATCTATGATACAGCATCATAGATGCCAAGTAAAACATATCATGCCACAGTAAGAAATGGTTAAACTGGCTACACCAAAATGCCAGTCGACCAACGTAATAACACTTATCCTGCTTGCTGTATTATAGATTCCCAATAGAAATGTCAGCACTAAACAAAGCTAGAGATTAAACCAACAACGGAACAAGGGTGTTGAAGGATGAATACCAAAATTAAACAAAGTATCATTTGTATGAGATGCTATGAAACATAGCTATCCCAGTAGAAATGGCATACCAAAGCAAGAAAGACTGAGACTGGCTAAAGCAAAATGCCAGTCTAGCAATGTACTTTTTTTTTGTTTTTTTTTATTTGAAAATGTCATTGGTTTATATAATTAAACCTTACATTTATGTTTCAACAGAAAAAAGTACAAGCAACAATTGGTCATCAAGCATTCAAGAAAAAGATATCAAATTAAATCAATGATTGTATGTCTTGCCAAAATTGTATAACAGCTGTAATCATCCTTCTGTTATTTCCTGCTAATATCAACGACCAACGTTCTTTGGGGTCTAATATCCTTGTGGATTTTAGGTATAATCGAGCTATTGTAGTAGGTTTTGGTGCGAGCACAGTACATATCATAAGGAGGTGGTTTATCGATTCTATAGAGTCTGTTTTCTTGCAGAATCTACACGTCTGGTCGCGGGCGATAGTTCGATTTCGAAGCCCGTTGATTTCCTGTGTGGGTAAAATGTTCAATCTTAGTCGAAGGTATAAGTCTCTAACGCCCCGATCAGGGAACATTTTGAGGTAGGGCGGGAGTTCATTAAGCGCTCTCATGTCATTTGTGCAATTCAGGGTTAATTTATACTGGTTTTTGATTTCTTGTGTCTTCATCCAGTCTAGTCTTGCTACCTGCAGTTTTGCTTTTTGTGGTCGGTTTAGTAGCATGTCCAGCGATATGTTGTTGGCGATCCTTTGTGCTTGGACAAAGTTTTTCCACTTGTTCAGAGCTGCAGCGTTGATGTTTATGGAATTATCATGTACTATGTCCCATGCTGGAATGCAATCAGTGTTCAGGATTTTCCTTAGTAAGTCAAGTTGCTTCCATTTTATGATAGAGTTTAAAGACTGCAGACCTAGTTCAAATCTTATACGTGCCGCAGGGACAGCATTGGGTAATGAGAGAACCTTTGCCCAAAAGATTTGTTCTATTTTGTTCCATGTGTGTTTGTGTAAATTAATCATGGTCTCTCCACCATAAGTCAGAATTGGCACGGCTTTCTGTTTGTAATATAGAATAATCGGTTTAATTGAAAATGTTCAAAATTTTCTATGAATGATTAGTGCTTGACGTGCCATTGATTTTGCTTTGGTTATGAGATGAGTTGCCCAAGGTTCTTCATTTGTCGACTGATTAATCCACATCCCTAGATACTTGAAGGATTTCACTTGGATGAGTTTTTCATTCTTCAAATGGAAAGTCGGTCTCTTGATCGTCGGGGTTATTCCAGCTGTAAGTGCCATAACTTTTGTTTTTTTTAATGTTGATTTCAAGTTCATTGGCTGTCATATAGGTGTCGATGTTCTTCAATGCTTGTTGTAGTCCTTTAGGAGTCTTAGAGAGTAGCACAATGTCCTCTGCATATGACATTATGGGAAGGACTACTGAGTTCAACTTTGGTGGATTTGTTAGGGGAGAGGCTATAGAGTCTTCGAGATCTGAAGTGAAAAGGTTGTAGAGTGCTGCCTCCAAAGGACAGCCTTGTTTCAGCCCATGCCAGGTTTTAATGGGTTGTGTTACCAGGCCGCCTTTGGAAAGTCTAATCTGTATTTCAGTTTTCGAGTACAAAAGTTTTATTGGTTCGAAGATGTTCGATGGGCGGTCCCATTTTGTTAGCTTTGACCATAGCAAATCTCGGTTAATTTTATTGAATGCTAAATGTAGATCAGTAAATGCAGCATACGTCTGGGTTTTTGCTCTGTATGATTTGTGTTTGAACAAATTGAGAAGGAATAAGTTAGTCGTCGTGCCAAGATATTTAGTAAAGCCCTTCTGTCTTGTTGCTAATCGTTGTGTCTCTTTTGCCCATCTGGTAAATTGTTGTTGAAGTATATTTGCGCAGATCTTTCTCAAAGGGTCTAACAGGGCAATAGGTCTGCAGTTTATAGGATCATTAAACGGGCCTTGTTTATAAATGGGGACGAGTACTGCTTTTTGCCATGAACAAGGTACAGTTTTTGTGTTGTTGATTAAGGCCAAGATTTGAGCAAACATTGCAGCCCATATCTCTGGATCTTTTTTGATGATGTAATTTGACAGGCCATCTGGCCCTGGTGCTCTTGATACATTCAGTTTGATGATAGCTTCACTGATGTCGATAGGAGCACAGTCCAGTGTCCAATTAAAGTTTTGAGGAATTAGTTCTAATGACTTTCCATTAGAACGTTGTTGGTATAGTTGTTCGAAATGTGACTTCCAGTTTGCCTCTGAAACATCGGAGATTAACTTATTCCCCTGTTGTTTTGAGCTGTTTAAAAGCTTCCATAAGTCACGGGTATTGCCCGGACCTAGTAATCGCTGCATGTTTTCTGCATCGTTTTGTTCAATGACCATCTTGTTGTTTTTGGACCAATTTTTTAATTTTTGCTTAGCCTTTTTAATTTATTGGTTCTGTGTTGAATTTGGTCCTTTTTTGATTTGTCTTATCAATTTTTTAAGTTCTTTTTCTTAGCCGCTATTAAGGGGTAATAGGCGTGTTTATGGTCCTTAGAAGGCATCATTTTCTTTTTGTTCGGTTTTTGGTGGAAAGTATGTAGGATCCATTCATAATTCAATTTCTTTAAGTCTTTCATTTGAGTACTTCTGAAGATATCCGGAAGTTGGTTAATTTGCTTTTTGGTCAATCTTAGTTGGTTATTGGCATTGTTTATTTCTAAGTCTGGTAGATCTAAGTAGGTTGAATTGGGTCTTGAAGCCGGCCATGTTCTTATTAGTATATAGTGATCACTTGCTTCACAATAGATGTTTCCGCGCATTGAATGGGGGACTGTATTGAGTTGGATCGATGTATGTAATCAATAATTCCACGACTCTGGGCTCTCGTCCATGTAGCAGCCGAGAGATTTGTTTGTCGGTCGATTGCATCTAGTCGTGTCATGCTTCTATGTGTCATCTCTTTGGTCCATCTTCTGGCACGGTGGTCGAGACTGAGGGTATCAAGTTCTTGACCCAGTTTAGAAAAGAGGTGCAAATTCAGATCACCACAGACTATAAATTCAATGCCAGGATAGTTCAGTGAAGCTTCATCCATTGCAGTAAAGAATATATCTATGTATACATCATCTGTGATACTTTGAGGGTTCCAGTATGTATTAAGTACACATATATGTTGGTTTTGGATATTTAGACATTCAGATTATTGATGGTTTCCGTTTTATGGATACATTGGAGAATTATAATGTGTATCCAGGCGTTAATAATTTCATGTGTAATTTCCTTAAAATGTGAGTCCATACTAATTAGTATCAGTAAACCGGATGAATGTCGTGCTTTGTGATTGGAGATAGCTGGGTTCATATAGATATTGAATCCATCGCATACCAGTTTTGGGCGAGCCATGTCTCTTGTAGACATATCACATCTGCTGTTTTAAATTCCTGCCTGGTTTGGCCAAATAGATGGTGATGGCCTCTCGTATTCCATGAACATACAGTTAATAAGGTGTTGGCGTTGCAGCTTCATTGCTAATGCCGACGCTGAAAAGTGGTTTCTGCATAAGAGTATGAATCATCTAGTATCCTCCTAATCAGATAGCGATGTGTCGGAGATTCTTGAGGTGCCGTTCTTCGATGATGAATCAGTTGTTATCGTGATTTGTGAATACACTGAACGATCATCATGCGAGTTGTATTCGATGCTTGGCGCTACTTGGTTTGTTTCAATTGTTCTCAACCGAAATCCCAGGGTTTACAGAGCATCTATTTCAGATGAGATTATGCGCAGAATCTTGTTATTACTGCAATGTAACCATATGGAGTCTAGCTTGCCTGGGCTGATGAATTCAATCTGGTCGATATCTTTTGTTGGTACAACAGCGAGACCAGGGATGGCATGTAGAAGACGAAGAACATTTGTTCGGTTAAGAACCAGTGTTTCATCATTTCCGTAGGATCTTTCCAGCTTTAGTATGTTTCGAGAGGCAGGTTTCCTTGGATCTATGAATTCCGGTAATTTTGGTAGGGTCAGTTCTCTTGGTAATAGTGATTGCTCTATTAGGGAGGTCTCTGAGATCAGTGAACCATCTAGATGTGTCACCTCGCATGAGTGGTGATCTTGACCAACATTTTTGGAGGTTAGCTCCATCAAAGAAGATGAATGGTGGATTTCAGAGCATGTTTGGTCATAACAGTCTATTACTAGTTGTGAAGATTCATTCAGTTGCAGTCCGTTGGGGTTACTTATATTTTGCTCTTGATTTGAATATGTTGAGAGGTTTATTAGCAGTTCCAATGTTGTAGCATCTGTTTCAGCATCATGAGAAATCTCTGTGATCTCTGAGTTGTTATTGGGCAGGGGATCTTTATAGCTGGTTTGTTAGGTGGTATGATCTGTTTGGCTGGAGGAAGCGTGAGATTTCGGAGAAAAGCTCTCGAGCCTCTTTGTTGTTTTTTGTTTTTTTGTCTTCGGTTTGGTGGGTTAGGTGGTGGGCGATTGGGGTCAAATATACTTTATGTGTCTTTTGCCCCTTCTCTCTGTTTATTCTGGCCCAAATGTGTTTGATCCACGGTTTTTCCATTCGAGGAGCAATTGATTATGACAGGGTCTCTGTGGGGCGGACAACTCTCACCAATGGAATCAATAGTAGGCATTTTGGACTCATCTACTGTGATTAGTATTGGCAGATTCTGTTTGTTGTGGTTGATTGCTTTCCGAAGTGCCGGTATTACAACTGATGGATCAGTGGGTTGCGTTTACATATATTGCTGTGGGCGAGGCTGGTGGACACCCTCAGTATTCTTCCTCTTTGGTTTTAGCTCCAGTGGTCGACTTGCCAGCAGCTTCTGTGTTTGGAGTATTTAACAGGAACTAGCACAACATGTGCATTCTGTCCCTGCATTGTACAGCAACTGGGGGGGGGGTGGGGGTGGGGGTGGGCGGTCTGGCTGTCCAATCAGTCATAAAGGTAAAACCACTGCCACTAGCCAAATCATGTAACACTTGCAATTGTTACAAAATGTTACCAGGTAAGTAAGAAAGGGGATACATTGTTTCTGATGTTTGTTAATCTGCTTAGAATCACATGCTGTGCATAGGTCCGACATCCAGTGGTCACTGCGGAGTATTGCATTTTGTTTTTCGTAGTCGAAAAGGGGACGTCGACAAGGCGTGTCTGTAACACTATCCCTATAGTGACGTGCGTTGTACCCACAATCCCTCACGCGTCGAGGTCCCTCAGATTGTTTTTTTCCGCCCAGCTTCTGGTCGCATTACGCGGAGCTCCTAGAGAGACATTGCAAATACTTACTACGGACCTCGGTCCTTAATTATACTTATTATATTGTTAAAGATCCCTCCCCTCGACGTTAGCTGTGAAGCTGTTTCTCCGCCGAGCAAGTTTTCGACGGAGGGGAAGAGACGGAGGAGATCCTTCGGCGCTGCCGAACACGTGGCCTGGCCTCGCCGGCCAACATACAGTAGGGAGAGTGGGGGTTCGAACTTTTATCTTCTCTTTGAGAATGTCTTTCTTTCTCCCCTATCTTTCCCTTGGGGTTGTTATCACCAGTTATTATTGCCTCAGCTATGGAGAGGACACCTTTTAAGTTTTGCCACGCTGTAGGGGCAAATACACTTGGAAGGACAAACACAAGCTCTGTAATCGTTGCTTGCCCCTCGATCATAAGGACAGCTACGCGGCCTGTAAGCTCTTGAAACCAAGAACTCTTAAAGAACGCAAAGTTAAGAGATGGGCGGACTACGCTATGTCGAAGTCAGTTTCCTCACCCGCCGCCGCTGTTACAGAAAGTGACGAGGAGGGTGATAACTCGACGTCCGTTACGGAAGTCATTAACCCCCAGAAGGAGCGCTTGCGCTCCTCGACGTCAGTCCACTGCCCCGACGGGCTCGGCTCACGCCCTGCTCATGGGGATGAACACCCCGGTGACAAGGACGCACACAGACCCCATAGGCCTAAGCACACAACCCACGGCTCTTCTTCGTCGAAGACGAAGGATCCATCAGCGCCGAAGGGGACGCAGGGCACTCCGGCGTCTACCTCAGACCGTAAGGGTCTCAAGCCCCACCCGCAAACGCAGCCGCGACCAGCGATTGGGCTTTCATCAAACACGGGCGCTACCCCAAAATCATCCGACGTAACGCTCCATAGAGCGGCCGTCGAGGAACAACGCGTAACGCAGGCAACGTCGACACCAGAGTCCTCTACTGACAAACTCGTTGTTGAGAGCCTGGCGAGAATTGTTTCCGAAGACACACGTAAGCGGACGACGAAACAAACGTCGAATACCGCACAAAAAGCTATAGAAACGCCGAAAAAGCATAAGAGTAGCCAGGAACTGCCCCTTTCATCTAAGGGCACTTCGGAACTACCGGAGGGCTTTTCAGATGGCGACGGAAACCTTTCTTCGACGTTGTGGGAGCGTTCTAAGCGTTTTGAAGGTGAAAACACTGGAATTGTGAGTGTTAGCATGTCCACTCTTAGATGGAATTATGAATGTTAGCATGTCCACTCTTAGATGGAATTGTGAATGTTAGCATGTCCACTCTTAGATGGAATTGTGAATGTTAGCATGTCCACTCCTTGATGGAATTGTGAATGTTAGCATGTCCACTCCTTGATGGAATTGTGAATGTTAGCATGTTCTTAGATGGAATTGTGAATGTTAGCATGTCCACTCTTAGATGGAATTGTGAATGTTAGCATGTCCACTCTTAGATGGAATTGTGAATGTTAGCATGTCCACTCCTTGATGGAATTGTGAATGTTAGCATGTCCACTCCTTGATGGAATTGTGAATGTTAGCATGTTCTTAGATGGAATTGTGAATGTTAGCATGTCCACTCTTAGATGGAATTGTGAATGTTAGCATGTCCACTCTTAGATGGAATTGTGAATGTTAGCATTTAGAAGTACGCCGGATAGCCCTCTGAGATAGATACACTAGAATATGCATTTAGAAGCTGTCCCCAATTAGCCTCTCTGTGAAAGTTGAATTTAAAATTGTTCCCACCTGCATTTAGAAGTGTACTCAGTTGCATTCAGAGGCTGCGCCCGATAGCCTCTCTGTGAAAGTTGAATTTAGATCTGTCACCACCCGCATTAGAACTGCTCCCACCTCCATCTAGAAGTGTACCCAATTGCAGTTGAAGTTGCGCCGGATAGCCTCTCTGAGAAAGTTGAATTAGAATTGTTCCCTCTTGCATGTAGAAGTGTACCCAACAGCATTTAGAAGTGTACCCAATTGCATTTAGAAGCTGCACCCAATAGCCTCTCTGAGAAAGTCGAATTTAGAAATGTCCTCACCTGCATTAGAATTGTACCCAATTGCATTTAGAAGCTGCGCCCAATAGCCTTTCTGCGAAAGTTGAATTTAAATCCGTTACCACCCGCATTAGAACTGCTCCCACCTGCTCCTGGAAGTGTATCCAATTAGAGTTGGAAGTTGCGCCGGTTAGCCTCTATGAGAAAGTTGATTTAGAACTGTTCTCTCTTACATGTAGAAATGTACCCAACGGCATTTAGAAGTGTACCCAATTGCATTCAGAAGCTGCACCCAATAGCCTCTCTGTGAAAGCTGAAATTTAGAACTGTTCCCACTTGCATTTAGAAGTGTACCCAGTTGCACCTGAAAGTTTGCACCCAATAGCCTCTCTGTGAAAGTTGAATAAAGAACTGTTCCCACTCGCAACTAGAACTGTACCCCGCACCTCCTCAGAGAAAGTTGAATTAGAATTGTACCCTCTAGCAATTAGAAGTGTATCCAACAGCATTTTAGAAATATACCCAATTGCATTTAGAAGCTGCACCCAATAGCCTATCTGATAGCTGATTGTAAAACGGTTCCCACCTTAATTTAGAAGTGTACCCAATAGCATTTTAGAAGTGTACCCAGTTACACTTGAAAGTTGCACCCAATAGCCTCTCTGTGAAAGTTGAATTCAGAACTGTTCCCAGCAGCGTTTAGAAGTGTACGAGGGTGTGAACTAGACGATGATAATGACTGAACGAATGTGTGGAGCGGACGAATATGAGGAACGGACGAATTTGTACAACAGACGATGCTTAATATGCTTTGGAATGAAGGAAACACTTGAAAACATACATCATACCACACCCCACGCTTACTCTCCCTCTTACACCACCACTCATCTAGAACACAGAGATACTATGACACCATTCGGTATAACTGTTCTCATATCCACATCTCCCTCTTACTCCACATCACTCTAAGTAATCATTGCTGGATTCACACCCCCCAGCCAGGCGTTCTCCTCAGGCCTAACGCAGCCACACTCGTTCTGGGTAAAACCGACCAGAGCAAACACATACTCCTGACCTCTCAACCACCACACGTACAACTAAAAAGCAGCTACCACTCGATTTCTACACCAGCTGCACACATACCTAGTGCGCACACGCACTTTTGGACTCCCTCTACTCTCTATACTGACATGAACTTCGGTTCCCAAGGGCGTTCAACCTACCAGCGCCTTCAGACCATACCAATGGTATATAAGGCGCTATATAAATGCAAAATAACAATAACAATGTTTACCCGCATGAGGTCGATTAGGGCATCTGTGAGATGCATTTTTTCAGACCTGTCCTTCCGAGTTATGTCTGCAAAGCATTGTTGCCACATCAGGGTTGCTTCGGCTTCTACTTTCAGTCTTGTCTCGAAGTTTAGCATTAATACTTCTTGTATCTCTAGTTTTGAAAATATAGAGGTAAGGATTGTAGTTTGATCTTTAGCAACTTCCATTTGTGTTTCTTGAATCTTCATGTAGGGAATAAGTGCTTGCGTACATACAGCAATAAGCATGTTCTGCAGGTCAACCATTGTTGTAGCAACCGATTCTTGCGGGTTTGATTTGTCTGCATTATGGAGAGGATTTCTATTTTCTGTGTTAGAATTGGGTGGGATATTATAGTAGAAACTGTCGGTAATAGGTGTACTTGTTGTTAGATACTCTTGATGTTTGTTCGTATTGTGGATGTGAGGGGCTTGCTGTTTTAGTCTAGGTTCTGTCGGATTTCTTGATAGTTTTTTCTTTTTTGCCTCTTGCAATTCCATTAGTGCTTCAATTTCTGTGAGATCAAGTGAAAGTCTCTGGCGACGTTTATCCGAGACTAGTTGGGAAAATTCATGTTGTGTTTCTGGATTGTGAGGTCGATCATGGAGAGCTTTCCATTTTAGTTTAGCAGCCTTTGCCCGCTCTTTCTGCGCGGATTCTTGCCCTGCACCTTCAGCTGCTATGTGAATTAATGGGGTATGTGCTGCCGCAATCTGCTCATTACAAGTAGTTCTTGGCTGTTGAGTTTTATCTGAACAATCTGTAGTTGTCATTGGTGATGTAATCGCAGTTTGAAGATTGTCTTTAGTATCGGCTTGGACAGTTGTCTCCATTAGTGATTGTAATTGCATCCGATACCTCGTTTGTGGGCCCATCAGTGGAGAATGTTGTGTTGTTTCCATTGTTGGAGCACACTTAGACCCACGGTTATACAGAACTAGAGAGTTCTGTGGCTTGCCGGATTCGCACGCAATTCGCACTCAGATGTCAAAGTGATTCGAAGAAACAAGCCTGTAGTCTTCAACCAGGTGCCAGAGACGGCACCTTGGGAAAGGTAAGGCTGTTTTCTGCGGAGTATTCAGATATCCGCTATTAAGCAGAAAAGAGCGGCCCGTGTATCAATTATGTAGCCCGCAGTCACCGTATAGATATCTGTGAGGATCAAAGGTATAAACCCGCAGTCTCCACACAGATGTTAACGGTTTAACTTGATTCTATTGATTGTTCATAAAACCGTAATTCAATATAGTAATCCGCAGTGCCGGTGCAGTGTCTGGGTGGATCAAAGGATAAACCTGCAGTCTCCACGTCAGTAACAATGGCTGGACTTGGACGATCCGACCGAACAGCACAGTAATGAGAACGTTTCTTTGTTATGAGATCGTTCGAAATTGCTCATAAAGCAGCCTGCCTCGGTTACGTACTGGCACAGAAACAAACGCGTGGTGTGTGTAATGAGTTGCTGTACACTACTGGTCGTTTAACACTGATGTTTGTTGTGAGCGTGTAATACATAGGCAGCTTTAGTGGCGGACAGTTAACTGCAAGTGTCTTACCGGAGTTCAGTCGTATTAGATGTACTTCCTTACAAAATTGTATGTGAGCACCTCCAGCGCCAAACAGCCGCACAACAGCCAGTGGGCTTGTCTCCAACGGGCTTAACGCCGCAAGGATGGCTGTATCACCTTGAAGTAGGTGCTGGAAGTCACGTGACCTCTCACGTGCTCGTGGCTTGACCTGCCTCCTCCAGGAAGCGTGATCGGCAAGAGCCTGGTTGGGTCGCAGTGCTGATGCAGGCAAGTTCAAATACAAAACAAACGCTCCTTTACTCCGGCGGAACTCCAGGCGTGTGCAAAATACACCGCTTCATTTTTATTCATGATGATGTTGTAGTCGAAGGGGGCCCAACGCGTTTCGAATGTTGCACACTCTTCATCAGGGGCAATTCAATTTAGTTATATGTATGGAGTTATTTACATGGAAACTCAGCCAAAGCTGGCAGGTAAGTGGAGGGTGGTGACTAGTCTCGAGGTTTGATAAAGGGCGCACCCAAAAGAATGCAGCGGTGCAAGCTGGAATCAGGATTCCGTGGAGGGTGTACTAATTCTTATCATGCATGCTGTATCATAGATGCCAGTAAAAAATGTCATGTCACAGTAAGAAGTGACAAGACTGTCTACATCAAAATGCTAGTCTGGCCACGTAGTACTACTTACTATGCTTTCTGCAAGCATGATAACTTTTATTACGTGGCTAGACTGGCATTTTGATGTAGGCAGTCTTAATTTCTTACTGTGCTCTGACATTTTATTACTTGGCATCTATGACAAACCATCATACGTGGGCAGTAAAAAATCTCTCTTTCTCCCATTGCCCTCCCAAATCAGCCTCGGACCTCTACAAACCCAATACAAGTACACACATTTTGAAGCACACAGTCATGCAGCATTCCAACACAGCGTTCATTTCAAAAAGCATTCATACAGCATTCACGTACTCATTCAAACACATTCACGTTCGTTCGCTCGTTCATTCACACAGCATTCATTTTAAACATAATTAACTTGCTCATTCAAACAACATTAGTTTCAAACAGGATCTTGCTCCTCTCTGACGCCGCCTCCTGTGACAAGTACCCTCTGGCTCTTGCACACAAGAACTGGAACCAGTAAGCGCTCCGGAGTGCCTCCTGGTTCCTGCACATGCAGACAGGAGGCGCAGTGCCACTTTTGCAGTGTCCCATGGAGTCTGGATTTGCAGGTAGGCTCAGTCTGGTAGCGATGAGCTGCCTTGAATCCTACCTCACCCATTTACTTTTCAGTGGTCGATGGGAATCGCATACCCTGCATGATCTTCTGTGAGGGTTTTGAGTCTGGCTTTTGGCCTGCAAGGGTTGCATCTACTTCGGTATTGACCCTGTTGTTAAGGTAGTGCATAGTTGCCCATTTTAGATTGTTTATGGGTGAGCATCTTTTTTCATCCTGTCATGAGTGTCATGCTATTTTGCTCTCGTACAGTAGTTGCAACCGGGGGGCTCAGAGGGCAGACAGGTGGCCACTTGGTCCCTACCACCACCAGCTACATGCATCCTCTCTTTTGTGAACAACCACCCAATAAAAAATCCCTGTCAAACCCAGCCAGCTTCCAGAGTCCTAATAATCCTTTATCCCTCCACTCCAATATCTTGCTTCCAGACATCCATGCCACTGGGGCTTAAGTCATCACATCCTAATGCAGTTTGTGGCGACTTCCAACACAACCATGGGCTGCCTCAAATCCCCACCCCCACAAGGCACGCTACCTGTCACTCTGACTCTATGCAACTTCCACATGGATGTTTCAGGTGTTAAGTAGAGACAGATCCATGGCTATCAGACAACTACAAGACAATCGCCCACAAAACCATACAATTTCATACTTTTACACGCTAACAGAGAAAAGTGAAGAGGAGGCGGAATCGCAATGGCGCACAAAGACCACATCTGCACCATACCACTCCCTTCAATGGACATAGACGACTGCAAATCCCTTCTCATCAAAATCAAGCTCAACAACCAAGCCAACGTACTGTTCCTTCTGATCTACAGACCGCCATCCTTGCAACCTGAACTTTGCAATGAAGCTCTCTGATTCCAAAGCCAACCTTTACACCTATCATGATAACTTAATCTTCATAGGGGATTTCAACATTTGGTTCGAAAGAGAGATCGAAACCACATCAAATTCACTCAGAGCCCATCTGGAAACACTTCACTAAGCAAATAGTGAACATATTCACCCACAATGCTCGACACACCTTGGACGCAATCTTCTACAGAGACAGACTCTCTTCCACAGCCACACAATACCAATGATATGGAGTGATCAACACCTGATTCCATTCACTGTCAAACTCTCTACCCGTATACTGCCCAGAAACACAATACTGGACACTACCAACAAAAGCATTGGAAGAGTCTCGACCCCGGATTCTTAACATAACTGCTGGAATCAACTAAACCAAACATCTGTGAGCAAAACAAAATGACCCCTGACTCAGTGGTAAAAAAAATATGAAGCCTGGATCACAGAGGCCCTAGACCAATTAGAACCAGCAAAACCTTTCAAAGCCACTGCAAAATAAAATAGCAGCAATTTGGTTCACAGAAGAACTGAGGGAACTCAGAAAAATAAACTGTGACCTGTGAAAACCATGGAGAAACCATTACAATCAATCTGAAAAAATAAAATACCAGAATATACAAATCAGCAGTCCTTAAAGCAAAAGAAAACATACTAAGCTTCAAAATTCCAATCCGCAACTAACAAAAATAACTCTTAAAAATCATCAAAGAAATCAACAACCCTATATCCTGCAACAAAGGCATCATACCATCACAACCACCATGTGGCAACATCACCAACTACCTAAGAAAACAATTGAAACAATCCAACAGACCAACAATCCAACAGACCATTAAAGCAAGCCATGCAACAATAAAGTACAATTACAGAACCTCCAACATCCTATGCACCACCAACCGCAGCAATACTCGACCGATTCGAACCCATAGATGAAGATGTTTTCCCCACACTAATAAATGACACCAGCGCCACCAGATCCCCCAGCGACCCATGTCGCCCAGGCATCTACAAAGAAATCCTCAACCACAGCACCCTAGCATCTTAATTCTGGATACTGATTAACCTATCCCTAAATACAGGAAGAGTACCGAAATGTTGTAAATAAGCCTACATCAAGCTACTCCTAAAAGAATGAAACAGGAAGCACGGAAGAGCCCACCAACTACAGATCTACATCGAATTTACCCTACCTGGTGAAGCTACAGGAGAATCACGTATACAAAATCCTACTCAACCACATAGAAACATATGGAATACTAGTGTTACACACACAAGACATTGGTCCCTATGGTCCCGAAACCGTCTATGCGTTTTGATTAGGGTCGGTACTTCCAAGATGGCGGAACGTAGTACGGTCTGGATGGAGAGCAGCGTTACAGTATCTGCACGACCGCCGGAGACGCTGAGGAACGCTCACGTGATCCCTTATACTGCACGAAGACTGACTGCTCTTCGCGTCGCTACTGTTTTGGCAGACGCTCAATGAGTTCGCTACTAGGTGCCCTATTACAAGCATTTCCTGTTTGAAACCCTTCCTAACCTTTCCTCTCTAATCCTGTCTTCCCGCTTATTTCAGATCCTCTTCACAGCCTTTACTGCGCGCCCAATCTCTGTGGCCGCTTCCCTCCTATCATCGGGAGCCTCCTTCCCCGGCCCGTCTCTTAACATTCTTCCGGGTAATTAGTTCACTCAAAACTAAAATATTCTTTCCTTCCATTGACTTTGATAAATGCTCACCTCCGAGTGCTCACACTTACCTCTCTGTTTTCTGCAGACATCTCATCTCCTATATCACTCCGGTTCCCGTTTCCAAGCAATCGCTGCAGTTATCTGAGAAGTTTCAGGATAAGAGGTTAGGGATTACTTCCTGTTTTACTGTCCAATTCTGTTCAATCCATCGTGTTCTCACAAAATCTATTTTCAACCCTGTTGTTTCTCTGACATCAGAAGAAGCCTTCCCGCATCGAGCACCAATTTGCCATCAATGCCCCTGTCTGCACGACTATCTTGAGACACTGGATTCCGCTTCCTACGAGGGTTTTCTACCCCAGAGGGTTTCCCTGACGGTTGCGTACTCTCTCTCAGGGTTTTACTTTCCGGGCAGAGAGTGACGCGTCAGTCGGGGGGGCTTTTCCATTCAGCATTGGCTTTCCATTGAGTAGTCTTCAGTCTGCCAAGGTGAGACCTTCCTTATATCACAATTGTTGATTATTTACTGGGGCATTCAGTATTTAAAATTAATAGAGTTAACAGATAGCGACGCCAAAAAATAAAGATATATGGGGCTTGGCAGACTAATATTCAATGGACCAGCAAGTGCAACAGTTTATGGCTGCCACGCAAGCGATGTCATTAGAAATGCAATCTCTCAAACAGGATAACGTCCAGCTGCAGCAACAAGTTGCCCGGGCATTTTCTGATTCACCCCCATCTACTTTAAATACAGGCAAGTTTGATGGTGCCCCACATAAACTTAAAGAGTTTCTTGACAGTTGCACTGTTCAATTCACATTCAAATCTCACTTCTTTCCTACTGAAAAGGATAAAGTGGGCTTTGTGATTTCCCATCTTGCCGGTCCCGCGTTAGCCTGGGCTACCCCATTGATACCATCCAACAATGTGATCTTAGATTCTTACTCAGCCTTTACGAATAGCCTAAAATCTATGTTTAGCAGACAAGAAATTTCAGTAGCCACACAAGAGAGGCTGCTGGATCTTAAGCAAGGCAGTAAGGATCTTTTGACGTATATCACTCAATTCAAACAGTTATCATCCGAGACGGGTTGGCTAGAAGATGGTCTTCTCACGTTGTTTAGACGAGGACTATCAGATGAACTAAAAGACGAGGTAGCTAAGGTACCTCGTCCTGCTAATTTAGCAGACATGATCACCCTTACCATGCAAATAGAATACCGCTTACAAGAACGCTCTCATGAAAAGCAAAAGAATAAAGGGATTCGACCTCATGTCGAATATCATCCAGTTGTCAGTAAACAAGGCCCTTCTGAGGAACCTATGCAGATTGGGGCAGTGAGAGGGCCTCTATCAGCTAATGAGAAAGAGAGGAGAAAATCCCTGGGATTGTGTATGTACTGTGGATCTTCGTCTCACATCTTACGGGATTGCCTTCTTGTTCCTCCCCGCCGTACTCAGGTTTCGGGTTCGGGAAACTCCAAAACCCTTCCGCAGGGGGAACAGCGATAGGGGTACATAAATCTGATTCCCCAAAGAGGATTAGTTTAAACCTTGAGACTGTTTCAACCACCCAGAACATGGTTATCATTTCTGTGTCCATAGTTTTACCTGACCAAATCTTACAAGGCATACCTGCATTAACAGATTGCGGAGCCGCAGGAAATTTCCTGGACGACCAATGGGCCACGGAGCACGGTATAGCCCGTATACCCAAGACAATGATCACTCCCATCCAAGGGGTTGATGGTAGCCCTTTAAGTTCCGGTCCAATCCGAGAACAGACCGAACCCGTCTCTTGCCAGATTGCCGCGCACAAAGCAACCGTGGTGTTTGATCTCATCAAAGCTGCCCACTTTCCAATTATACTGGGTCTTCCTTGGTTAAGGGTGCATAACCCTTTTATAAACCGGACAGCTGGAACCCTTTTCCTCAGCTCGGAATATTGTGTTCATCATTGTCTGTCCAACGAGTCAGTGGGCATACATATTTCGACAGAAGTATCGAACTCTCCTACGGTGCCCATCATTAATGAGTTAGAGGTTATTCCAGAATGCCATATGATGTATCAATCCGTTTTCTCCAACCCGGAATTCCCTACCTTGCCTCCTCACAGAAGAGACGACTGTCACATTGACTTACTTCCAGATCATCCCATTCCTTTTGGGAGGATGTATGTACTCTCCCAGCGTGAAAAGACTGTTCTTAAGGAATATCTCCAGTCCAACCTACGAAATGGGCTCATTACTGAATTGGTATCCCCAGCGGGTGCTTCTTTTTTCTTTATTCCTAAGAAAGACTCCAACGAACTCAGACCATGCATCGACTTTCGAGGACTTAATAAAATCACTGTGGCTGACAAATACCCAATGCCGTTGATTACTGACATCCTGGAAGCAGTTTGGGGGGCTTCTTTCCATACTAAACTAGACCTCCGTGGGGTGTATCATCTAATTTGCATTGCCCCTGTAGATGAGTGGAAAACAGCCCTCCGGACACCCTTTGGACATTATGAATACCAGGTAATGCCATTTGGTTTGGTAAATGCACCTGCCGTGTTCCAACGTTTTATGGACCACCTTTTTGCGGATATTCTGTTCCATTTCATAATCATATACTTAGACGATATCCTAGTATATTCATCTAACAGAGAAGATCACATCAAACATGTGAACACTGTGCTAGAACGCCTACAGTCCAATCATCTCTACTGCAAAGTACCGAAGTGTGAATTTCATCAGAACCAAGTGACCTATTTAGGGTTTGTTTTGTCACCCCAAGGCATATCCATGGATCCTAAGAAAGTTTCAGCCGTATTAGAATGGCCTATTCCATCTAATATTAAGGAAATCCAACGGTTCTTAGGGTTCGCTAACTTTTATAGGAAATGTATTCCTTGCATTTCGGAAATCATCTTACTGATAACCTGTCTCCTGAAAAAAGAGGTTCCGTACTCCTGGGATGAGTCAACAAATCAAGCATTTCAAACCCTAAAGACAATGTTCACATCTGCGTCTATTTTGGTTACTCCCGACCAGAACAGGCAATTTATTGTAGAGACAGATGCATCTCATCAGGCTTTGGGCGCAGTTTTGCTACAATGCTCGGAACAAGGGGATGAAAGACTGGTAGCATATCTTTCGAAAACTTTCAATGCCTCAGAGCTAAATTATTCGGTTCTTGAGAAAGAATTACTGGCTACCAAAAAGGCCTTTGAAGAATGGCGACACTTATTGTTGGGTTCACTGTTCCCAGTGGAGGTCTGCACTGACCATCAGAATCTCAAAGTATTACAAAATGCTCATACGACTAACAGTCGACAAGCACGCTGGGCCTACTTTTTTCTCACGTTTCGGATAGAATTCACCTTCCTTCCCGGAAAAAACTATTTAAGGGCGGATGCCCTTTCCCGCAAAGATTCACCCACTTCCCGATTCTGTCCAGAACAATTGTTTCCCAAAGCAAGGTTTGTCGCTGTTATTACTGATTTCCTGCAGGAGCTAAGATCCGCTTCCACAGTAAATCAGTCACTTTGCAAAAAAATTGCTTCTACATATCATCTCACCAATGAAAACCACTACTATTTTCACAAATCCCAAGTCTTGGTTCCGACACCGGTGCTTCAACAAGAAGTCTTACAGATGTGCCACGACTCCCGGGCAGGGGGTCATCGAGGCTTTCAAGGCACATTGGACTTATTTCAGCGTCACTTTTGGTGGCCAGGAGTTCGTACCGATGTTCAAGATTATGTGGCTGCATGTACTGTGTGCTCTCAGTCCAAGATTCCACACGTGTCACTGATGGGATTATTGACTAGGATGCCTATCCCAGATAAACCCTGGCAAATAATCTTTACAGACTTTATAGTGGATCTTTCTCCTTCGGGTAACAAGACCACCATAATGGTCACCATAGAATACTTTACTAAATTGGCTCACTTTACACCTTGGGTCAAATTACCTGGAGCAGAAGGAATGGCCAAGATCTTTCTTTCGGAAATATTTTACAGACACGGCCTACCAGATCCTGTGGTATCAGACCGAGGTCCTCAATATACTTTGGCTTTTTGGCAAAGGGTCTGTCAGACCCTAGGAATTGAACGTGCCCTCAGATCGGGATATCATCCCCAGACTAACGGACAGACCGAACACCTAAATCAAACCCTGCAGGGCTACTTACGATGCTTTGTATCTGCAGCCCAGGATAATTGGGTGGAATTACTACCCTTTGCAGAATTTGCCTACAATAATGCCAGACATTCCGCCCTTCACACTAGTCCCTTTCATTGTACCTACGGATATCACCCCTCCTTTGTTCCTTCGGTTACCGAACCGTAACTTGTTGTCCTGGAGTGGATAGCCTTATATCAGATATTCATGAAGGGCATAGACTCGCCAAGATATCACTGCAAGCTGCTCAAGACCGTGCCAAGAGTAATGCAGATCGACATCGCCGAGACTCCACTAAACTGACCTTGGGTGATTCAGTTTGGTTGGCATCTCGATTCCTACCACGTCACTTGGTTCCATCTAAACTTTCTCTGAGATTCTTTGGACCTTTCAAAGTAATATCCTTGGTGGGTTCGGCGGCAGTCAAGCTAGCTCTACCTCCTTCATGGTCTCGGATTCATCCTGTGTTTCATTTATCTCAGATCAAATTGGCCGTGCAAGACCGTTTTCATCGGTTGAGTAGTACTCCACCACCTCCGGTCTCTACAGATACCGGTCCTGAGTTTGAAGTTGCCAGCATCTGTGACTCCTGTTATTGCAGGGGTAGATTGCAATTTCTAGTGGATTGGAAGGGGTACTCTCCCACGGAGAGAACTTGGAAACCAGCCTCTGGGGTTCAAGCACCCCAACTGGTGCAACGTTTTTTCCGGTTACATCCGGGGAAGCCGGGGTCGCCCCCCAGGAGAAGGGGGCATATTGTTACACACACAATACATCCCTATGGTCCCGAAACCATCTATGCGGTTCGATTAGGGTTGGTACTTCCAAGATGGCGGACCGTAGTACGGTCTGGACGGAGAGCAGCATTACAGTCTCTGCACGTCCGCCAGAGACGCCGAGGAACGCTCACGTGATCCCTTATACTGCACAAAGACTGACTGCTCTTCGTGTCGCTACTGTTTTGGCAGATGCTGCGTGAGTTTGCTACTAGGTGCCCTATTACAAGCATTTCCTGTTTGAAACTCTACCTAACCTTTCCTCTCTAATCCTGTCTTCCCGCTTATTTCAGATCCTCTTCACAGCCTTTCCTGCTTGCCCAAACTCTGTGGCCGCTTCCCTCCCATCATCGGGAGCCCCCTTCCCCGGCCCGTCTCTTAACATTCTTCTGGGTAATTAGTTCACTCAAAACTAAAATATTCTTTCCTTCCATTGACTTTGATAAATACTCACCTCCGAGTGCTCGCACTTACCTCTCTGTTTTCTGCAGACATCTCGTCTCCTATATCACTCCGGTTCCCGTTTCCAAGGAATCGCTGCAGTTATCTGAGAAGTTTCAGGATAAGAGGTTAGGGATTACTTCCAGTTTTACTGTCCAATTGTGTTCAATCCATCATGTTCTCACGAAGTCTATTTTTAACCCTGTTGTTTCTCTGCCATCAGAAGAAGCCTTCCCGCATCGAGCACCAATTCGCCATCGATGACCCTATCTGCACGACTTTCTTGAGACACTGGATTCCGCTTCCTACCAGGGTTTTCTACCCCAGAGGGTTTCCCTGATGGTCGCCTACTCTCTCTCGGGATTTTACTTTCCGGGCAGAGAGTGACGTGTCAGTCGGGGGGGCTTTTCCATTCAGCATCGGCTTTCCATTGAGTAGTCTTCAGTCTGCCAAGGTGAGACCTTCCTTATATCACAATTGTTGATTATTTACTGGGGCATTCAGTATTTAAAATTAATAGAGTTAACAACTAGAGCACTCAGACCCATTAGAGGAACAGAATCATCTCTTCTATCCATATGGGCCAACTGAAAAATAAACGCAGACAAGAGCACACAATCTGCCCTCATACTACTAGACATATCAGCTGCATTCTACACAATCAGACACACAGCACTAATTGGGAGATTGGAGGAATGCGGTGTAAAAGACCCCGCTTTACAATGGCTAAAATCTTTCCTCACTATCCAAACTGAAGCACTTACCTACCGCCATTTACCTCCAACACCAGAAATGTCTCCTGTGGAGCACCACAAGGCTCTAGCCTCTCCTCACTCCTTTTCAACATCTACATGTCTCCCTTATTGAAAATCATTCGAAACCACGGACTGATCGCCTACAACTATGCAGATGATTCCCAACTCATCGTCAAGATAACCGCAACCCAAGACCCAAACAACACCCTCAACAATTGCCTCACCGACATATACAACTGGATGACAAACATCAACCTCAAGCTAAACCAGACAAAAACAGAAAAAAATGATCTCACCCCAGAGGATAACCCAATAGACACACAACTGAACTGGCCACCTGGCAATCAGTTGTGATAGAAAATCAGGCAATACTCATGGATAACAGACTCTCACTAGAACCGCAAGTCAACGCTTTCGCAAAGTAATGCTTCTACCTCCTGTGACTACTTAGAGGGTTCCTCTCCTACCTCTCCTTCCCCACAGAACCCTCTCAGTCATCTCCCTAGTATTATCAAGAATCGACAAAGCGAACAGCCTCTACCTTGGAATGCCAGAATGGCTCACAAACAAACTCCAAAGCATTCAAAACACAGCAGCAAGAATACTCCTGATACTAAACAAAAGAGACTACATCCCAATAGCCCTGAGAAGCATGCACTGTCTCTCAGTAAAAAAAAAACATTAACTTCAAAGCCCTCTGCATAGCCCACAAATCACTACATGGACAAGGCCCTGAATTCCTCCATGCCAAGATCAACCACTACCAACAAGTAAGAAACCTGAGATCAAGCGACAACCTCCAAATCGAAATGAAACATTACGGAAAAAGGAAATTCAGGGGAACTCATTCTCACGTCTAATTGCCAATCTACGGAACACAATCGGAAGAAGATAAAAACAACAGAAGGCCACCTCACCTTCAGAAAATGACTGATAACCAACTCAGTGATTAGCATAAAATGGGTGTTGCAAGTAATATCACCAGGGACCCGAGATAATCCAATGACAGTACGGATTCTGGAACCAACAATAAAACAAACACAAAATACCAACTACTAACCATCCCTGCTCCTTGCTCCTCTACAGCAAAATTCACTCATACCTCACACGATCTAATGGGCCAGTCTCACCTCATGCAAACAATGAACCCACACATCCACCATAAAAACTGCTGCAAACAAGAATCCCAGTCACTGGACATAGCCCTTCCGGATACAATAACCCCAAGTGGGCACCATACAAACACACCTAGAAAGCCAATTCGCACAGACACCAGTTTCTCCTGGTTCTACAAGCACCAACAAAAATGCACAACCTCTATCCTATTCCCTCTTCCCTCACTAACCTACCAAACCCATTTTCTTTACAGGACCAAGACCATGCTAATGGTAACGGTGCATGGCATAAGTCAACTTAACATAACATAATATAAAATGCAGGTCCCCAGGTGGCATTCCTAATGGGCCATGCAAGGATGGGGAAGCAAAACACCCAGAGTCTTGCATAGTCCTTTGGACATGCACGCTCAGGAACATAAACTGTCAAAGGGAAGCCATGTTAACCTGCGTCCTTCCACAATGGGTGAGTATTTTGCTAGGTTGATACCCCCTCGCCCATTAATGATGAGCAGCCTTTGGCTAAAGGGCTCATCTCTGTGAGAGGCTCAAGAAAATAAAAAAGCATTTCCATCCTGGTTTGGTTGATTTAACTGTTCGTGTAACAGGTGCGGTTTAAATCACGGCTATCACACTTATATAGCTCTTCAGACACATTTTATTTTTGTATTTACTCATTAGAGACAAACAAAGCGATCCCGAAATGCACAGAGGCTCTTTAATACATTTATGTTTACTATTACTATTGTTCTTCTTTACATTACTAATTAAATTCGGACACTTGCCAGAATGAAACCAAGACATGTTGTTGTGTATACATTAAAGTTCAAATATGTATAAACTTTGACTGAGTGTATCTCAGTGAATTTGGTGTGCCATGGACGGGAGTGTCCACCAATCAGGGCACTACTTTTTTAACTTGATTCACAGTACAAGCTTTTTGTGCCAGAGTTGCATTTTCTTTCCTACCCCCATAATGTAGCCTTTTCTAGCAAGTACTACACCCCTTGGTGTGCTTAACTTTACTTCTTGACAGTTTGTAGATTCCCAAATTATTTGGAGTGGCACTACAGTGTGTATCACACTCACCACATTTAAAGATATCTTTCTGAAATATGTCCTTTTCACCAATAAATCTTCTAACCACAAAACATGCCACTACCCTTGCATGTAGTGAAGAAGAAGCATCTTGTATTTTAAGTCTAAGTAAAGACACAGAAAGAACAACCACAACTACTGAAGACCTGACAAACTAGTGAACAACTTAGAAAGGCTCATTAGAAGAGGCCTTGCCCAGAAGCTCCATGCTTCAACACTAGTGCTATATTACAGAGCCCAAATAATTCCTCAAGGATAAGAGTTTACCTGAGACCCACACAATGTAAAGAAAACTGTGAATTTGTAAAAAAATGGGAACAGATTCTAAATAAATGTTCGCTGGACCTCATATTACCAACTATTGCAGAACTGGCTAGGTCCCTCTCAAAAATGGACTCTGATATCCTAGAGCTGAAGGAACAATTAGGTTCCCTTCTGTCTCAAGACAAACTCAATAAGATACTAGAAGTTACCAATAGGAAACCTGGCACATATCAATGTGAAATTGAACAACGTAAAATTAGAAAATGCAGACGAGTCACATTGGACTATTCCAGAGATATACTGTATTCTTGGCAAGAATGTTACCAACAAAATGAGCAGTCCAAACCCAATAGACAAGACAGACAACCTAGAAACAACAATAGAAGCACTGACGCAACCAGTGACACGTCAAGCAGTGGCACAGAACAAACCATCGTAAACCTTAATGCCCGACACCATCCACACAGACCCTGTCTGGATCCACACAGGCAGAATCCTCCACTGCCAACACATGGCCTTTTTTAGAGATAGGAAGATTCAGCAAGGAAACCAGAAAACTAAGAGGCAAGAAAAAGACCGGAATTCGGTGGTTAACAACTCAAGCAAGATGGTCTCTCAACAACAGATTGACTTACTTAGCCTAGGGATCTCTTTCGTACCCAAGTACAACACCAACCTGTTTGAGGAAGAGATTAACATAGTCAGACTTGTCGGAAAAATGAGGTTAAAAGTATTTTTTGACACCGTTCCTCCCGTGGAAAAAGAATCTCCCACATTTGACTACTTAGAGATGAGATCCAAGAGCACGTTCAACCCCGCATTACGGAACTCAGCTCTAGATTTATTTCAGATCAAAATGATCAAAGATCTGAAAACCAATACATATTTTGATATTCAGGAATATAACATGCGTAGGCACCAATTGAAGCTTCTCAAACAGATTTCTGAAGACCACTCCATCCAAATAAAACCAGCTGACAAGGAAGGCATTATAGTCATAATGGACATCAACTTTTAAATCACACGCTGGCTTACACTTATTAAAGATTCAGACACCTACAGGACACTTGAACATGATCCAACATATTCTATAAAGTTCATTATAGAAAAAGTACTCACCAATGCCTCACAGTAGAGTGGATTACCGAGAAGACCAGAGACTACCTTACAAACAAATTTCCAATGATGCCAGTATTTTATGGTCTCCCCAAAATCCATGAAAATGTGACACAACTGCCTTTCAGTGCAATAGTAGCAGCAACAGACTGTCTAGAAACTTGGCAATGGGGTCAAATATACTATTTCAACCAATCATCCAGAAAACCTCCACCTATCTGAGGGATACCACCCATTACCTGACTACTTTAGAAGATCTTCCATTATTTGAGCCCACTTGGACTTTACTCACCTTAGACTTACAGAGTCTGTATATCTCTATTCCACACAGCAAAGGACTTGATGCCGTGGAATGGGTATTACTTCAAGAAGATTTCTTTCAATCAGATAAGGTCTCGAGTTGGCCAAAATGATCCTCTACAATAATTATTTTAGGTTTGACAAAAGATATTGGGCCTCATTACGAGTTTGGAGGTAGCCATGCCATTTTTAGCGGCATGGCTACCCCCAAACTCGGGTCCGGGTCCCAAAAAATGGGAATTACCGGGCCATTCCCACCTTTTGCGGGCCCGGTAATTCCCATTCGTGGGACCCGGACCTGGTACATCCCCATTCCCATTTGAGCCCCCGTAGGGCTCAATGGGAATGGGGAGGATGCCAACAACGGTCCCGTTAATGACGGGACCGTTGTTGGCATCCTGTTCTGCTAGCGGGTGCCGCTCTACACGTCTGGTCTGACCAGGAATAGAGGGCGGCCCCACGAGCAGAACTCGTAATGAGGCGGTGAGGCCACAACTGCACCGGTAGCAGTACCGGCGTCGTTGTTGCCTTACCCCCAAGGTCGTAATGAGGCCCTTTATCTCTAGATATCTGGCACATAGATGGGCTTGGCTATGGCCCAGCCTATGCAAATATCTCTATGTTTGCCTTCGAAACACAGTATATCCTTGAACAGGAAACCTGGGCTAACAAGCTAGACCTATGTAAGAGGTACATAGATGACATCTTTGGGATCTGGAAAGGCCCCAGAGATGAATTAGAAACCTTTCTCAGATATCTGAATGAATGTCATCCCAGAATAAAGTTCATGCTTCAAGTGGGTAGTCCAGGTGTACACTTACTTGATGTTAAAGTGACTCCAGGATCAAAGAAATTGCAACATCAATTTACCGTAAACCCACCGATGTTAATAATACATTACAATATACAAGTTTCCACCCCATCATCTGAAGAATAGCTTACCATTTAGCCAGTTCCTGAGAGTGAGAAGGATCACCTCCAATGACAATGAATACACTGACAAAGCTATCAACCTGACAGAAAGATTCAAAACTAGAGGCTATCCTGACGCAGTCTTAACACAGGCTAAAACTAAGACTTCCCAAATGAAAGGCAAGAAAAGCAATCCTGGCAAAGTGCCCAAATTAAGAAAAACTGGAAAATCTCCAGTCTTGACACACAACTATCTAAACTTTTTCCGAGCCTATCCATGGTAGCCTCTACGAGAACAAGGAACCTTAGAGACAACCTAGTGAAGGCAGAAAGAACGGAACCATTAAAGCAATACACCCCAACATGTCAACTTTCCATGTTTAAATTGCAGTCATTGTAACTGTGCAGAAGGGTGATCGCATTAGACAATGAAGGCATGCTCCTGTATGCTCACACCAGAAAGAATACAGCCCAATAGGGAAAAAGACCCAAGATATTCTTGCAAGGATAATGTATTTATTTGTAGAAAAATAGGAGTGCATCAGTAATTAACTCTGCTGCCGCGGAACGTTCTGAGGTTCGTTGGCTTGGGCGATATATTACAAGCACACACAGCATCACTAGTGACATCATCGTAAATAGTAAAATTTTACAATGCGGATTGGTGGAGGGCCTGCTCCATATGGGATGCCAGGCCATTGGTCCATCTTCATCTGTCCATCTTTGTTCACATAGGTGTAGGGGTGTACCGAACTTCGGCTTCTAGTAAGTATTCGGCCGAATTCCGGCTGAAAAAATTCTATTTGGCTCTGGCCGAATAGTTTCTTGCTATTCGGCTCTTGCCGAATACTTTGACATTCTCATTTGAGTACAATGCAACATGACCTCAGAAAGGCAAATATAGACGTCAGTTTTCAAAACGGAATTGAATTAGACCAGACAAATTGTTATCACACATTTTATATTGTAATCTGCTCTTTAGGGCATGTTTTGTTACAGATTCTTAGACATAAAAGGTGCTCATGTGTTATACTTAGCCTGCAACAATACAGGAAAAGCTTTTCTCTTAACGAATGTTTATATGCAATGTGCACTTTTTTCAGTTGGGAAAGACAAACTGAAAGAAACCTGCATAGATACTTTCAGTTCCTGTCATGTCACTTCCTATTGCTTACATCATTGTCCCCGCTATTCTTTTTTTAAGGACCTGAGTCCTGAGTTTAACATTATCTGATATTTTATCAGGAATGATAAGTTGCATATGTTTGTGTATTGGCGAGAAGGAGTGACTAAGATAAGTGAAAAGTGATTAGCATTTTTTTGAGTAGGGTGAATAGTTGTGAGATGGAGTTTACGCATTTCAGATTTCCTCTCGACTTGTGTCCTGCATGAGCCGACAGGAACCATTTTATAAATTTCTATGTGAGCTGCAAAGAAGTTTCGAAACTCAACCGCATCGACTTTGCAACTGGATAGAGAATGCAATGCATCTGATTCACAAAGGCAGTTGTGAAGCCTCCTACTTTAACTGGCATTGAATATGCAACAATCTTCTGTACATTTGGTCCCTTCATTATGGTTAAATCTGCTTTATTTCTGGCTTTTATGCTTTAAATAAAGATGCTACATTAATTACAATGAAGAGAAATAAAGTTTAAAATGCATTTAAAATGGTGCTTTATTTGTTTTTTAATAAGCGTGTTTTTTGAAGTTTGGAACACGATTTATTAAATAAAGCAACTATTCGGCTTCATATTCGGCTTCGGCCGAATAGTTGACAAACTATTCGGTATTCGGCCGAATACTAAATATGCTATTCGGTACAGCCCTACATAGGTGCTGCTAGGCTCGTCATCCGTGGTGAGCTGACCTCACAATGAATTAGCTACTCTAACACACAATGTTATTCTTCTGATTGCAGTAATGCACCTATGCAGAGATGGCCTCGGGGGAGAGCACAGGTCACACTAACTCATACACACTTCACTCACTTCCAGACAGATCAGCAACTCACAAGGTCCTCCACCTTAGTTTTAGGCTATAATGCTGATGCCAACCTGCACCTCGCTGCACAAATCACCAAATCACACATCTCATTTCTTAAGGCGTGAAAGCCATGCCTTCTGATCTAAGTGATTGATTGAGGGGTGTTAAAGTTTTATGGTCAGTGGTCTGGGTTTGGACGGCGCCATGGCATGCAGGAGTCATGGCATGAAAGCTGTATTTCTCGTGTGGGGATCGTTGGGGGTAGGAGGGCCTTGCTATCTGTTCCGTGGGATGGTACTGCCAAGAGGCGCTTGGCTTTCTTCTCATGACCTTGCAGGGCGCATTATTCCCATGGCGCGAGGGCCTGTAACTTTCTGAGCAATGGAGGAGGTTGAGGAATTCTCAGACCTGGTCAGGATGGGGCTGGTGTTCGCACTCATGCAAGGGTCCTAATCCTAACACACAAAATACTGCTTGCTGCACTTGGGCCAAACTTCTAAGATGGCTGCTGCTTGCCAAGATGGTGTTCACACCCTCATCTACCATATTGCTTATAATGCATGCACTAATGGGATTGTGCGGCACACTATATGTGCACCCCTCTCCCCCCTGGATGTGCTCTGTTAGCATCTAGTTCTTGTTCGGTATTGCCTAGGGGGTGGGAAGACCCTCTCGCCTTCCCAACATTAGCCATGCACAGGACAGAAAATCAGTCTCAAACATTATGCTACATGTGACTCTAAATATGAACTTTACGGTCTTGTGTGTCCATGTGGACGATTTTATATGGGCCAAACCACAAGAAAAATGAAAGACTTAATGAACATAAATCCAACATCAGAACAAACAATGTGAAATCTCCAGTGGCAAGACACTTTACAGCAAGTAGACATTCAATAGCCTGACTAAAATATGTATCCTTCAAGTAGTTAAAATGCCCCAAAGTGGAGGAAATCACAATGCACTACTGATGCAAATAGAAATGTGCAGGATTCATAAACCAGACTCACTAGCATTCCTATAATCTAATACAAAGTGACATCCTCTGTTTTATCCATGTCTTTAAGATGGATGCCATATCTATCCCTCAATGCCATCTAAGCATCTTATTATGTGATCACACACATTTAAGGTGAATACCCATGAAAAATATTCTAGGACGTTGTCTCTTAAGGTACAGCATTATATAGCATCACCATTTGGTACTTTAACCATGGTTAAACATTGTTATGTGTTTATCCAGAATTCAGAAGTCCTTTTAGAAACTCTAGACATCAAATATTGACTTATATTGCCAATGACATCTGTTAAAGTTACATCTGTGTCAATATATGTATATTACATGGCCTGCGGTAGCGGCCATGTAGTTATGGTTAAGTTGCTAAACCCATAGGAAGAGCACTTTTTGGGTGGCTTATACCTTCGCTCCCCCTGGACGAATCTCCACCAAACTTTGCAAAAAAAGTATATGGCCCACTCTGAATTTTTGTGCAAGGTTTGGTGACATTTGGTCGAAGGGGGCAAAGTTATAGGGGGAGTCCCAAAATAATTTTTTTTGCCATAGACTTAATGGGAAAAAACGTTTCTCATGCCTACAGCCCAAACCACTAAATGGATTTTCACCAAATTTGCGGCAAGACTGGCGGATTGGTCCTGAAAGCGTGCTTTTGTTAATTTGGTGTAAATCCGTCCAGTAGTTTTTATTTTAAATGACCAAAACGTGAGGCAAAATAATTAGTGATATTTATGTCCGCTCCGTGGGCTCACTTCCCTGTTCGGTCCACGGACTGGCCTCTGATTGGCTTTTCTGTCTGCGTACTGACCTCCGATTGGCCTGAAAATTCGCCGACTTTTTCGTGGTCCGCAGACAAATCGGGACACGGCCGCTGATTGGCTGGTGAGAAACGTGAAATGCAGCAGTTTTCGTGAAGCACCCGCCATCTTGGATTCGCTGTATTTTTTGGGGTCCGCGGACAGCGCGGTGAAAACATTAAAAAAAACAGCATTTCACTTGTCAAACTCAACAAACAATCTCTGGGGATGTGGGGGGATGAGGATTGTATTGGATATGGCCATAAGAAGCCAAAAAACGGGTTGTTTCATCCCCCCCGAAAGTCTGCGAACACTCCAGATGTCCTGGTGCAGTCCTGTGGTGTTCGCGGACACTTCAGATGTTCTAGGACATCTGTACCTATTTCTGCATTACATGGTTGGGGGAAAAGCAGTTTTTGGATGGCTTATAACTTTTACGCCACTTAATGAAATTGCATGTCATTTTGCAATGTCATTCTAGAACTAATCCTAAATAGTTTTGCAAAGTGTTGTGGGATTCTGTCAAGAGGGGACACAATTAGACGGGGATCCCAAAATATTGTACAGGCATATAAAGGTGGTGTCATTTGACAAATCTACAAGACATTTGGCAAAACGATTTTGGATCTAGATATAAATGGTTTTCTAAAGTTTGGTGGGATTTTCTCAAGAGGGGGCGAAATTAGAGGCGGGTCTTAACATTTCTAGATGGCTTATAACTTTGTTGCTATTTGACGAATGTGGACAAAGGTTTTGAGAAAGATTATAGACCCAACCTTCAATGTTTGTGCAACGACCGAATGGATTTTGTCAAGTGGGAGCTAAGTTATATGACTATTGTATGTACATACATTTTGACACTTTAAAAAAAAATAAAACATGGGCGAATTTCGAGCAAACTCGTGAGGAGCATTGGCAAGGACATTAAAGCATAGTTTTGCAAATATGCCCGTGTTTTATTTTTTGACAAGTGTAATAATGTAGGTACAAAAAATAGTCATATACATTTGGTGACTGACGTATAGCCTGTGGCCGTGGGCAGTAGCCAGATTGTCTGGGTCATGGCATAAGGTCATGACACGGACAATCTGGCTACTGGCAATGACCGCTAGGGATGAAAAATGGTGTTAAAGTGGCTATGTCTACCTGGGACTGGCTATGTGGTAAAGTTTTTTCGATGGTAGGATAGGGTTGAAAGGGAAAAAAAGTGCTTGTGGTAATATGTTCATAGGGTTTTGCAGGTTGCCATGGCAAGGGAAGAGGGGTTGTGTATGGGCCCCGCCATCTCTTTCCATGTTGGCTGTATTAGTAAAGGATATTCCTTCCTTCTTACAGCAGGATGCTGCAGACGTCCCGCTGTAGAAAGACAAATCTATGTTTTAGCACCCTGGGTTCCCGCTTTGGGAACCAGGGGTGTTAATGGCCTTTATCCCCCATTTCAGGGGCTGCAAATGGACGATAATGGTCCGTAGCCCTCCTTATTTATTTATTTATCTATTTATTTATTTATTTATTTATAACACACTAATGCCCGCAAACATCAGGCTGTGTGGTTACGGTATTTGTTGAGGAAGATGAGGTGGAGGAAGACAGCTTACTACTCGCTGAGAAAGGAACAACCTTTCTGAGAGCATTGCAGTCATTGGATTTGGTGTGGCGGCGCATGGAGGTGGTCCCGTAGGTGTACTGTCCAGGTAGTCTGCGACTGAGTACAAAATTGCACTCAGTGCATTTCACTTTGGTAGCTTTAGCCTTTGGTACACTTCCAACAATAGCAAATAACTGGCACACCTATGATTCGATCTTGGTGCTAGAAGTAGGCACTTCCTCTACCTCATCTTCTTGGTTTTCTTCATTGTCTTTGAAAGTACTGCAATGTTTTGTTGTGAAGGTCCTCCAGCTGATGGTGGTGGTGGCTCTTGGGGAGGAGGGATGGCAATAACTGATGCCATTTTTAAGATAAATAGCAGTTTAAATAAAATTCTTGCAAGTATGTACTGTGTACTAGATTGGTAATGGAAAAGGAGTATGAAAAGGTGTAGGAGGTGTGCAAGGGAGATTTTGAAGTTGAAAGTTCCCAGATCAGTAGAAAATGTAGTTCCGAACTGTCAGCGAAGGATGGATCTTATCGTGAAGTGCGGACGGGTTCTCGGACACGTCATCATGCCGCGCACCAGCATATGGTCATGTGGCACTGCCGGAAGGTCCGCAATGAAGTCAGATGTTCGTAGACGTCTACGGATGCACAACTGGTTTAAATAGTTGCAAAAAGTGTATAGAAGTGTTAAATATGATTCTAGAAGGTGGGAAATGGCAGAGTTTTAAGGTGACACTTTGTAAATTGGACACAAATATTGTTATATTTGGTATGTATGATATTAGTAAGTTGAAGGAAAATTGCATGCACTGGTAAAAACCCATGAAATTCACTGAAAAAAAGTTGTTAAAGGGACGTTATGGTTAAGTTGCACTAATAGAAACCTATGAAATTCAAAGAAAAAACTTTGTTAAGGGGACGTTATGGTTAAGTTGGACTAATAAAAACCTATGAAATTCAATGAAAAAACTTTGTTATAGGTACGTTATGGTTAAGTTGCACTAATAAAAACCTATGAAATTCAGTAAAAAAAGTTGTGAAAAGGAAGTTATGGTTACAAGTAAAATCGAAAAACCCCTGAAATTCGCCAGTTATGGTAAGCTAAGCAACCATAACTCGCGCCAGCACCATGCACTGCTAAGAATAAAACCCAGGACATCAAAGATGACATCACAAATATCAGTGATGACATCACATGCACATTTACTTTTCATACAAGGGGTTGTGAATGTAATGTTGGCAAAAAAGTATCAGGGATTATTAGGAAATGTTTAATAAACTACATACTTCATTATGCAATGTAGTGTTCTAAAGAACATTACATTGCAGTGTGTTTTCTAGTACAGGAACCTACTCATACAAAAATGTAGGTATTGGCTGCAGCATACACCACAGAGGTGCTATATTTGTAATTTTCCAAAGTTATATACTAAAACGGTGAATGCTTCTGTATCAGACTTTTCCGTACTGTGAAACATGTACTAAGTAGCTAATAATGCATCACTTTCTACATATTTCTCCTATTACACACAAAACATAAATAGACTACAATGCATACAAATATGGGGCTTATATATTGAGAGTAAAGTAAGCAAACAAGAGGCAGTGGGCCTCATTACACGGATGGCGGTGAACCATGGCGCTATTAGCGCCATGGTTCATGCCGGTAAAATACCGGCACCGCCTTGGTGGAAAGGGGAATTACTGCCCTATTCCAAGGTTGGCGGGGCGGTAATTCCCCCTTCCACCATTGCCCTTCCCCATTCCCATTTTTGCCCCATAGGGCTCTACCGCAAATTGCGGTACCGTAATTAGCTCCACTGGTCCCTTTGCGGGTTGGTTTTTAACACCTGCAAAAAGCAGGCGTTACATTCCCCAATCCGCAAAGGGACCTAGTAGTAAGGCGGTAAGGATTTACCGGTACCGGTAAAATACCAGTACCGGTAAACCCTTACCGCCATCCGTGTAATGAGGCCCAGTATCATTAGCAACTGTGTATAATCTTCATGATTGTATTCATGCACAAAAATGATTGCTGTGTTTCAGGCCTGCTTCTTCCTCTAAATATGTACATCATAAGATGTGATTTCATTCTAAGGAAAGTAGTGTAAGAACATGTGAAAATAGCAATATCTATAAATGTAATGCCTTTTGAAATTTAAGTTTCTGACTGTCAGTAAATAAAACCACCTGGCCTAGATATGACAGTGAACAAAAAAGAAAGGGCTAGACATGTGATGTCATCAGTGATGTCATCAATGATATTTGTGATGTCATCTTTGATGTCCTGCGTGTTAGTCTTAGCAGTGCATGGTGGTGGCGCAAGTTATGGTTGCTTAGCTTACCATAACTGGCGAATTTCAGGGGTTTTTCGATTTTACTTGTAACCATAACGTCCTTTTAACAATGTTTTTTTACTGAATTTCATAGGTTTTTATTAGTGCAACTTAACCATAATGTCCTTTTAACAAAGTTTTTTCATGGAATATATATATATATATATATATATATATATGCAAATATTGTATATGCAAATCACAACAAATGTTGAATAACCCACTGAAACTGCCTTCTACAAATATGTATACATTGAACAAACCTCTGTTGTAACCGAATGAGCAAATCTCTGTTGTAACATGATATACATCTGAAAAAAGTGTAATTGATGCAACTACTGCATAGAGATCTGTTAACGATGCATATGTCATACCCTACTCACACATTTTAATGTTTTGGTAGACTATGGGGCTCATTAAGAGTCTGGCTGTAAACGTGCCGGTACTACCGTTGTTTCCGGACCGGCAAACCTGTAATGAGGGCCTATATGTAAAATTGGGTACATACTGGGCATCATTATGACTCCGGTGATAGCCATGCCAGTAAAACAGCAGGCTACCGCCGGAGTCATGTTTTTTTTCTGTCACCTGGTAATGTGGAATCACCAGGGCATTACAGCCCTGGCGGTCCCCACGGCCAGGTGCCGGCAAAGGAAATTCCCCATTCCCAGTGAGTCCTACTGGACTCAATGGGAATGGGGAGGTTGGATGCACCGGCACTGTGTGCAACAGTGCCGGTGCATACATCAAGGTCTGCAAGCGGGTGCCGAGGCACCCGCTTGCAGAACTCGGAGTATGCCGGTCCGGTAACAGCCGTGCCAGTAGCTTACCGGCACACTCCTAATGAGGTCCACTCTCTATTTGATTTGACATATTTCGAAAATAACGCATTTTGATTGCGCAAGGTACCATGGCATCAACCGTGGAGCATTAAATTATGTATATGCCTGCAGAATTATAATATTTCACAACCCAGGTTCAGCATGACCTTCTTGCATTAAGACATTACGAGTTGATTTTGCTTTATTTTTATATGTGAGGTTCCTCTTTTGGAAAAAATCTCTGTGAACCTAGAGAAATTGTATCCTTCTATACAGTGGATTCATCCCTACAGTCCAGACATACTTTCCACGTTACCATTGACTTTTTAAAATCTTTTCCCCAGTACAGACATCTTTTTACACTGCTTTGAGGCTGTTTGCCTTGTGACATAGATGATCTGAAAATTCAGATCCACATATCCGCTCACGAACGGCTCATTACGCTTGTTTACTAACAAACGTCTCCGGTGTGACAACATCATGTGCGTAATGACGTCTACACGTCACACTATTAAAGCAGCCATTTTGAAACGTGGCAGCCTGCATTTCGTTGTGCCCGTGTCCATGCTGGTAAGCTATGATGTCACTTTGACCTCCTTTAAGTGTTCTAAATATTCTGGGTCCATACTGAACCTCGCTCCATCCTTACAGGCTACCATTCGCTGCATATCAGTTAGTATCCTTCACCCCATAATTCGATGGCTGAAAGTGAATCCAGTGCTCTCAAGGGATGCACAACCACTATGTGAGTATGCACTCTTTCTCTATATGCTGCACAGCACATTCTGATGTACTATCAGTCACATAGCATCATCTTACAATGATTTACATATTTATCTACAGATCCCATATGCATTATTCCATTGAAGATTGAAATGCCCTTGTGACACAATAGCATTTTTCTACTTCATGAGCAAGTGACCTCAGTTATAAGGTAGGCACCGTATTCCACAGTATTAACCATTTAATCACTATCTATCAACATGCTAAACACAAATAGCTAATGTCCTTATGTATCCATGATAGGTGAAGTGAGAACTCAGAACTTATGCAGACCCTATCAGAAAACAACTCCATATGAAAAAGCTATCACTTACTTGATACTCGCCCAATGATGAAGGTGATGTTTTATTGCACTAGAAAGAATACATAATTGAAATGACCTACCTATAGATCTTTACTGGGTCATCCAGAGTTTGGCAGTAACCCTTAAATGTGGCGGTTACACTATTACTGCTACATTTAAAGGTCCGCTAAATCAGGGTTTTGGCAGGAATTACCCCCAGCTCTTTGCAAATCTGCCGCGATGTTGCCGATTTCTGGTGCTATTACCGCCATGCTAATACCGCCGGTGGTAGTAGCACCGAAAATTCACCATTGGGCCCAATGGGGAATGGGGAATTCCCAAATGGGCCCAATGGGGACTTACCGTTCTGCCAAATCTGTGATCCGGCGCTAATAGCTCTGGGGGGTTTGGCGGTAACGCTATTAGCGCCGATCACGGGTTTGGCGGAACGGTAAGTCCCCATCCCCCATTGGGCCCATTCAGGAATTCCCCATTTGGTCCAATGGGGAATTTTCGGCACTACTACCGCCGGCGGTATTAGCATGGCAGTCATAGCACCGAAAATCTGTAAAATCGCAGTGGATTTGCCCCCAGCTCAGAGCTGGGAGTAAATCCTGCCAAAACCCTGATTTGGCAGCCCCTTATATGCGGGAGTAATAGCGTTACCTCAGCATTTAAGGGATACCACCAAACTCGTGATGACCCAGCTTGTATTTACTCGTTAGAGACAAACAAAGCTTGAAGTATGAAGAAAACATCTATTGTCAATATGTTTACTCGTGATGAAGGGATTCCGATCCCGAATCGCGCAGCGCTCTTTAATACATTCATGTTTACTATTACTATTGTTCTTCTTTACATTACTAATTACATTCTGACACTTGCCAGAATCAAACCAAAAAATGTTGTTGTGCATTTAACGTTGAAATATGTTTAAAGTTTGACTGAGTGTATCTCAGTGACTTTGGTGTTATGGGGACGGGAGTGTCCACCAATCAGGACACTACTGAAAAACAAGTTATGACAGGATCAGAGATGGTCCTGCCATGATTTTATTTTGCTCTGAAGACCCTAATTACTGCGCATTATAAGAGCATCCTGTTTGTGAAATCAGAATGCACAGAAATGTATCGTTATTTGCACAAATGGGCAAAGGTGAGAAAAAGGGCATATGAATGAGCGCATCATTCATATGCCCTTTGAAAATTGGGCTACTCATTTTAGCGCAAGTGAGGAGTTGCGCTAGCACAGCTTCTCACTTGTGGAAAAAAGGTTCTGAGAATCTGGCGCAAAGTCATTACATTCAATCAAACTGTGTGCACTGACTCAATATGGTGTATTTGCTGCTAATTTGACATTCCCACAAACATTTCTTAGGGGAGAACGGGAAGGGGGTCCCAGGCAAGAAAATGTGCCGCCCACACAAAGTTCCTGAAGTAAGCCCCTCCCCCACCAGCATTACCCTTCTCCCCCAAAGTTGAAGCTTCAATTAGTTGAGCTCCCTGTTAGATTCCCTGCGGGGTTAGCCAGCAGGGACTGAGCTCGGGCTAGGCCATGCATGTGGCCTTCTAATATGCAGCACCAGCAGCATGGAAAATGTGTGACACACCAGTTGCTTATCACGTCCCGAACTGCGTGCCTTCCAGTAGTGTAGGTACTTTATTCTGCACCTCATGTCACTGCACATGCGGGACGTGAGGCGGATGTAACATTCCTCCTTTATCCCAATTCACAAAAAATCTTAATACAAACATTTATACCACAGTACATTGGTTCCCTGTGTTATCTAGTCTGGCACATGTTCCTGCTTCCTCTTTCACATGGAAAACTCGACAGTCCTCTGGCCTTTCACCACTCATAGGGGGTCATTACGAGGTTGGAGTTAAAAAACAATTTTTACCGGCATGGAGCAAATACCGTGTCCGTGTAGGAAAGAGGCTGCTAACAGTGGGCTATTAAGAGTTTGCGTGCACGAGCGTAGTGGCATGCCAGTATCGACAGTACCGGCATGCCGCAAAAGTCCCAAAAATGCCCCTTAGTGGCATCATGGAAAGCGCAGACAGCACTACCGCCGCCGTCCACCCCCAAATAGCGTGGCCAGCATCAATGGATATGGCATTAGCGGGCACCGCTATTAGCGGTGACCGCTAATAGCAGTGGCCACTAATAAGCGGAACCGGAAGTAGCGTCATCGCGCCGGAACGGGGCGACCATCTTGAAAAACACAATCCATTGCCATCCTCACCACACAGGACCTGGAGCCTCATTGCAACAGCAGAAATACAACATCGCCACCAGCATCATGCCAAAGGCAGTCAAAAAAGCGCAGCCCGGCAGAGTAAAGAGCGCTTCACAGAGGACGAGCTCACAATGCTCGCAGAGACACTGGTAGATAATGCTGAGGTTGTCTTTGCCAACAACCTCAAGAGAGGAGCTCAGATCCAAAAAAAGAAATCTGGCAACTTGTTGCCCAAAAAGTGAGTGCAGTCAGGTACACCCCCCGCACAGTGAAGGACGTGCGCAAGAGATGGGCGACCTGCGCCTCAGAGTCCGAAACATAATGTCGGCCAACCGAAGCCAGTGACTGGTTACTGGTGGTGGCCCTAGCTCCCCTATCAAACTAAGCCGGTGGGAGGACATCTGCGCCAGCACCATTGGTATTGAGGCAATTGAAGGTGTGGGGGAGATGGAACGTGGCGTGACCTCATCGGCAGATGGAGGTGAGTGCGCTAAGAAAACACTCTAATGCAAAGTATGATGATAGTCCACCAATTTGACCGTGCCATGAGGCAATGCATGGGCCATTACAGACACATGGACACATCCCTGCCTTGATGCCGTCCTCAGCACTGACACATCCACATGCATGCAGCATGCCAATGCCATACCTGACACACACCCCACAAACATGGAAACAGCATTAGTCACACTGCACGCAGTCCACAACAGAAATGCATGTCACACAGCATACACCACCTCATACATGTGTGACCCTGATGGATGCCTGCATGCTCCACCCATATAGCAAGCAACCTGATTGTGAAAACTCCAATACCCATTCCTCTCTAATGTGTAGAACAGCAATAATACCAATGTATGCATGATGCTTGTAGAACCATCACTGATACCGTCCCTCTCTCGGTCCCCCACAGGCTCTGATCCTGACAACGAGGCCCGGGACTCAGCGGCACAGGCAACAACCCCCCGGAAGAGGGCCAGAGGCAGGGAGGAAGGCAAAAGGCCTTCAACATCAAAAGGGCCAGGCAAGCCACGACTGGCACAGAAGGGGAAGGCACCAGAGGATGCCACATCACTGATGCAGGTAAGGGCCACTACTACAGCTACAGTCCCCACAACATCTGTGTCACCTGCACAGGAGACAGTGGCCGATGGGGCCCTTTCAGCTGCTAACAGCTCAGTTGGGGAGGCGGCAGCCACGGCACCCCAGACGGATGAGGATGTACAGAGTCAAGGCCAGGTGTGTGTCCCTGTGGAAGATGACTCATCAGACATACCTGCCCACCCAGTCCCCCACCGTCACCCCAGGTCACACCATTGTACTCCACCAATGACAGCACACAGGAGCAGTCTGGAGGGGAGCCAGGTCAAGGGTGCATGAGCCCCACAGAGGTGCCAAACCAATTTGCAAATTTGACACATGCAGCATCCACCTCCACTGGTGTCCGGGGTGGGGTGCAGTAAATAGAACATACTGTGCAGCGCCAGGAGGAGCTCATAGCCCTAGTCAGGCAGTTTGTTTCCGATGGTGCTAGGCAAGGCAGGAGGGGCGGGACAACACTGCGTTCCTGAGATAGGCAATTGAGGCCAGTACCACGCGTATCTGCAAGGAGGTGGCTGCTCTGAGGCAGGTCCTTTGCCGCATAGCGGATTCCATGGAGGCAGAGCGTCCTGCCCCGAGACTGGAGCAAGCGGGCACAGCATCATCATCTAGCTCCACTCAGACCAGCCCCCTTTGCAGGTCTGCGCGCACCTTGCGGCGATCGGATATGCCGCCATCTGATGCAGGAAGTGGACAGAAGTAGATGGGGCAGCCTGATGAAGGCAATTCACGGAGTAACCTGCAGCATTTGCTTGGACACCATGTGTGGGGTAGGTGTGGGGGAGGGGGGAGAGGGTGTGTGGGGTAGTTGTGGGGGGAAGGGGAGAGTGAGTGTGGGGGAGTTGTGGGGGGAGGGGGAGGGTGAGAGGGAGTGTGGGGGAGTTGTGGGGGGAGGGGGAGAGGGAGTGTGAGGGAGTTGTGGGGGAGGGGGAGAGAATGTGTTTGAGGTGGAGGGTTTGAGCACTTTGTACTATTTAACAGTTTAATACACCCGTTGTGTATACAGAAAATACTGGAGTGGACATTCCTCATTGCATATGTGTCATTTATTGTTCTACAGTGCATAGTGTACATGTACTCCCACACCCAGTGCCCTCTGTCCCACTTTCATGACAGCCTCTGCACCCATGTGTTAGAAATATTGTCCAATCGCAGAGTGGCGCACAGCACGTCCCTCCTGTGCATCGGCACCGCAAGGATGTGCGCCCACATCTTCTTCATCCCCTTCTTCATCACCTGGTGATTGCAGTTCAATGTCAGGGGGCAGGGGCACGTTCCGTCGGATACACATGATGTGCAGCATGATACATGCCATGATGATCTTGGCCACCTTGTCATGCCTGTAGAGGAGTGCCCCACCGGACGGGCTAAGGCAGCGGAAATGTGCCTTCAACAGGCCAAAGGTCTGCTCGATGACCACATGGGTACGGGTATGGGAACAATTGTAGTCCTTCTCGTGTCTGCTCTGCGGGTTTCGGACAGGGGTGAGGAGCCATGGCTTCAAGTGATAGCCACTATCACCTGCATGCGTAGTGGTCCTTTCTGCCACGTGTTCAGCGCATGGTTCCTTGTGGTGGGCAATTTATTTTCCCATGTCGCGCTCATCCACAACATCCGCAGTCTGTCGGCCTTGGGATTCTTGGTTGCCACCGTGGAGAGTTGTACGCTTCGCTGCCTTCATCTCTTGGGGATTGGAGGTTTGTGATCTGTGCTAAAGTGGCTGTCATTGGTGCCAGTTTTAACTTCTGCAGGGTGGTGCCCATTTTCACTGCTCTTGTGTGTGATAGCTTCCTTTGGCAACCACATTCTAGTATTTTCGCTAGGGTGATTCCTTTCTCGCTCAATACTGTTCTACATACCTTTTCCGAGCCCATTCCATTGAATATTTGGTGCCTTATCTCCTTTTCGACGTTGTTTAATTCGCAGGATAGTGTTAATCATCTGAGCCTTGTGTGGGAGGCATCGAGCGATTCTTCTTCTGTTTGCACCATGGTGCAGAAGTTGAAGGTTTTGAAATCAGGATTTAGTTGTGGCATGAAGTGTGCCGTTAGGGCATCTTTTGCCAGTTGATATACGTCTGTGCCATTGTCCGTGGCCAATGAATTGAGTAGAAAGTGTGATCTTAGTTTTCTTGGGGTTGTCGCATCCTTGCAGTCTCACAGTTTTGAAGCTAGATGGTCCACTGATGATGGGTCTGTGTTTAGGTCAAAAGGCCAGAGCGCTGCTGTGGCACCCCTTTGGTGTCCGCGTGATGGTGCAGGTGGTGTTAGTGATGCCGCCATTCTCACTGGCATCCTGGGCCTTGGTGTGGAAAGTCCAGTAGCCATGTTGGGGCACTGTGTGAAAAATGGCACCGGTGTGTTGGTCAGCAATTTGTGTTTGCCCTTCCTCACCTGTAGGATACTGTTGTGATGCTGTGCTTCCTGTGGGGTGTGGGTTGAGGAAACATTAGCTGTCCCTCATCCACGTGTGGAGGAGTGTGTCCCCTCCATGCTTACAAAATTTGTCTGCGTATTAATCATTTGGCACAGATAGATCGAGTTATCAGCTGTGCGCATGCGTTCTAATACAAGTCCTTGTCGCGAGTGTTGGATTCCCTGCTGGGGTAGCCAGTGGGGACTGAGTTTGTGCTAGGCCATGCATGTGGCCTTCTAATATGCAGTGCCAGCAGCATGGAAAAGACACGACACACCAGTTGCTTATCGCGTCCCGAACTGCCAGCCTTCCGGCAGCGCTGGTACTTTATTCAGCGCCTCACATCACCAAGCATGCGGGACGGGAGGCGGATGTAACACCCCTGACGTTCGCTCGAGGGCATTAGTTTGTCATTCAAAGAATGTGAACAAGAATGTTATGATGAGCCTGAAGAATACAGGAAAGTAAAATTAAACCAAAAAAATCGCAGCAGTGGAAATCCATGGCAACAGTGAGCGGGGCGACCAGCATGGACTCGTAAATCCTAATAAGAATGGAGGCCCAAGGGTCCCACGTGCACTATAATCAGAAGGTAAAGGGGGAGCAAGGAATCACTCAAAAGAAAACATCTCATGTGGCCTGCAGGAAGGAAAATGAAGGTCCCAATTTAACAGGCTATTTGTATTTGGTTTTGTATATAGCCCAAACCTTGCTAGCATGCAGCAAATCATTGCACATGTCACTGAGGGCAACATTTAAGATAAGGCGGGAAGCTATAATATGTGGCACAGGATCTTCCAGCCATAGGGGTGGGATGTGATGCAGCCACTTGGGAGAAGCAGCTGCAGAGACGTTTTTATGGGTTGGCAAACGAGACACATGCCCCAGGCTCCGACCCCTGGGTGGGGTAGGGCTTCTTTATTTCTTTCTCCTATTTACATCATAATTTAGACACTGAAAAGAACACATGCTTTGCACATTTGACACACACAAACAAGTATTGGCAATGCCAACAGTTTGGGTTTTTGTGTAGGTATGAGAAAGGCACTTGCTAGGCACTGCCTAGTGCTAATAGCTGGCCATTGATGGCAGCAGGTGGAAAATGGTGCAAGTACCTGGCCATCTAATAGCAGCGCCTGCAGGCACTTTGGGAGCCAAGTTTGATGGCAAGGCTTGATTAAAACGCGCTGAAAGAGTTCCCATATGGAGGTGTTTTGGGTGGGGAGGAGCAGGAACTGGAAGGGAATGGCCATAAGGATTAGCATAGCCATGGGCAGTCAATGGGTGGTCAAATAGCCAAACAACACCTTCAAGCTTTGTGTCCCTCCTCAGCTAGCATTACGCCCTATCTGTATTGTAATGCAATAGTTTTGGCTTAAAGGGGGCTCTGCCACCGAATAGCCCAAACTAATGAGATGACTCATTACTAACCCCGGACCGCACAGCCCCCACCACATGACAACCAATCGTTTGCTGATTGGGTATGTGATGCTCACTGCTGGCACCAGAACGGGGATTTCAGACAGGAACTAGGCATAAAAACAAGCATTGGCAGAGGCACTACCGCAGTGGTATTAACTGGCTATTGATGGTAGCAGGTGCGTCTAATGGCAGTGCCCGCACATGCCTATTACTTATACCCAAGACAAAACTGTTGGTGCTGCCAATGCTCGTTTTTGAAAGGCCTTCAGTGAAGGACATGCATAGTGCTTACAAATTGAGTGGCTGAAAGCAGACCTGGCTATGGCATTTTTATTACACCAGTAGTGTGTTTATTACTCCAATTAAGTTATTAAATCTCAGAAGAGACTGTTTTGAGAAATGACTGGTAGGTGCTTCATATGCTAAGTTTGATGGTAAGTCTTGATTAAAGTGAGCTAAACGAGTTCCCATGAGGATGTGTTTTGGGCGGGGAGGGGCAGGAATTGGGTGGGAATGGCCATAGGGCTTAGCATGGCCTAGGGCAGTCAATTGATGGGCAAATAACCAAACAACACCTCCAAGCTGTGTGTGCCTCCTCAGATGCCATTATTCCCTATCTGTACTCTAATGCAATATTTTTGGCTTAAAGCTGGCTCTGCCACTTAATAGCCCAAACTACCGAGATTACTCATTGCTCCCCCCAGACCGCACAGCCCCCACCACATGACAACCAATCAGTTTGCTGATTGGGCACGTGCCTGCTGGCACCAGAGCGGGGATGACAGCCAGGAACTAGGAAGATTTAAAAACAAACATTGGCAGAGACACTGCGGCAGTGGTATTAACTGACTATTGATGGTAGCACGTGCAAAATGGCGTGTCTAACAGCAGTGCCTGCAAATGCTGAATACTTATACCCAAGACAAAACTGTTGGCGCTACCAAGGTTTGTTAATAGCAGGCCTTCAGTGAAGGACATGCATAGTGCTTTCAAATAGAGTGGCTGAAGGCAGACCTGGTTATGAAATTTGTATTACAGCCGTAGCGTGGGCAAATAACCAAACAACACCTACAAGCTTCGTGTCCCTCCTCATGTGGCATTTCTCCCTATCTGTGCTTTAATGCAATAGTTTTGGATTACAGGTGGTGCTAAAGGGTCACCTAATAGCCCAAAATAGAAAACAGTAATGATGAATGACATGGAGTTGCTCGTGTTGTCTGATGGCTCCCCCCTCCTCGCAGTGAGCCAATCATTTGTCACCGTTCTCTCTACTTTCCCTGACTGCTGGGTGTGGCCATGGGTGTGAAAGCGAGTGAGCGCACCTGTGCGAGCCTCCGAGCCCACACTTTGAGAGGCATCAAGCCCTGGCTTCAATTCTGATTCCTGCCTACCTTGGATTGGATGCTTCCCCTCCTCCTGCGTGGGTGGCACAAAGCAGCAGCTTGCATGAGGTGGCTGCTCTGCCTCTGCCCTGCCTCGGCCTTCGGTGTACTAGTTCGCCACTGTTATTGTTTACCTGACCCCCACAATCAGCATTTTCACTTTGCTGCCTTCAGCCTACCTGCCACAGAAGGACAGCCATCCAGGAACCTGAGGAGAGGAGCTCTTCCTCTAGTCGCTCCTCCGCGATGCAAGGTAAACAAATGGTCATCACATTGGGGAAGGTATGTATATTCATCATCCATGCAGGTCCGTCACAAGGGGAGTGTCAGTCAAACTGTCCCGGACCTTGCATGGCAGGGTGGCCTCGATGGGAAGGGTTCCTCATGTGTTTTGTTGTAGGTTATTATTTGCATAGCATTTTTGGCATCTGCGGCCAAGTCCCAGTGAAGACAAATTGGGATATGTGGCCCACTGAATTTAACACACAGAAACTTTTATTTAAATCCTAGCTTCAGCACCTGATCAGCGCAGTGTTATTCTGGATCAATATCTCCATCTCCCTGTGTCTAAAAGTGCAATTATGTGGAATGTGATGTGAAACGGTAGCAAGATAAATGGTAGCTGCTACATTTCTCAGTATCACCCCATCTGCTGGTTTCTGCCCATTGTGCAATGAAAAGTGATGTTAGCGTTTCTCAAAGCCACCTTATAATTGCCCCTTCATCTCTTCTTCGCTTTACTTTCATTTGTGTTTTCTATAAGACATATCTTTCATATTATGGGTCCCCTTTGATTAACGTACTGTTTTTTTAATCAATTCCTAAGCATGATGTATGCCACATTTTAAAATGTGCACAGTGTGAAGAATTGCCATCTGGCTGGGTGCAAAGCCCTAGCTTGTTTGATTTCTTTTTTATTCATGAAATCATTCAAGTAATTCAATCTCCAAAAGGCTACTCTGCCAACCAGATTCTCCTTTTTGTCAACTCCATGCCAAATCATAGGGCCTCAATGCTATTACAGTCACATTTACCGTGCCATCCAATCTCGAGTTGGGCGGAAAGTGGGAGGTTTACCTCCAGCTTTTTGCTGGAGGTAAAAATCTCCCCTTCCTGCCTGTTTTCACTGCTTTTTAGTGTGGTGCTAATTACACCGGTGCTAATAGCGTCAAGAAACCCCCATTGGCTCCAATGGGCATGGGGATTTACCTCCGCACCGCAACTTGGGATCTGGCGTAAATTGCACAGGACTTAGTTGCGGTAACGCTAATAGCACCTGCTCTGCTTATTGCGTAGAGCAGATTCAAAGGTCGCAAGATGCCCACTCGACAGCCACAGTGACAACCAAGTTTCTGCCACACTGGGGCAGCATTTAAGATATACACCTGTACTAACACTAGGGTGATCATGAGTAACCCATGCTGGTGGCAGGGTAAACTCTAAATAATGGTACTTATGATCATGGCCACCACATTCCAATAGATATTGCACATGTGTTAGCTCCTGTGAGTCACCTCTGCTGTGGGAGGTGATGTGTATTCTGGCCTGCCAGGTAAAGACTTCCAAATGGCAGGACAGAAACCTGGAGGACCGGGTCTCTTCTTTGAGCTCTTTGTGAGGGCAGGTAACACCCTCCGCCAGAGGCAGTTGTCCTGGACCCAGGCATCCAAGGAGCCCACGCATTCAAAAGGAATGGCCTCAGACCAGTGTGTGCATCTCTAAGGGCCTTTGTTCTTAGTAGGAAGGAAAAGGCCGGGATTAGATTTGGCGCAAGGCCCTGGACAATGGAACGAGACTCCCACCATCTTGTTTCTCTCTGTTTATTTCTCTTTCCTGTCCCCTCCACTTCCTCTGGAGCAAAGCACTTTGGACAGGGATTGGACCAGTAAATCAGGCTAGATTCAGTCAAATCAACTGGGGGCTTTTGCCACCCCTTCTTTAGATTCTCTCAGATCCTCTCAAGGCATGAAGATTCACCTGAGAAGAACTCACTGGACTTCCTTTGGGAAAGTAGTGCTTTCCAAAGCCCTCAGCCTGAGGTGAAGAAGGAGCCATCCAAGGCAAAAGGAAGGTTTTCCCCCTACCCAATCCCAGGGCACACCGGGAGTGTCCATTGCGGTGGACAAGGACTTACCACTCTGCGCCAGAATATCCTGAAGCTGGGAGAGCAGACCCTGAATGGAACCATCCTGTCCTTTAGTCCTCCTCAGCAGCTAGAGGGTCAGACTAGCCGAAACTCTGTTCTACCGAACCGGTCACTCTGTGTTTAATGCATCGTGAACTAAAGGGAAGGTGCCGGCACAGGCTTTTGCGGTTCTCCACCAAGTCAAACCATTGGTTGTACTACGAACCAGCTTGACGCTGCCTCCTGCCCTATCTAAACCCGTCGAATGCCAAACCCAAATTGACTGCTGGATGCCGGCATCCAATCTGACTTACTGGTGAGTCACACAACCACTCTGAACAGGGGTTACAACTGCAGCTCAGCCCAGCTAGCCCTGGAACGGCCACCTCATTGATCTGCACATTGATGCCCCCCAAAGTTACCAACTTTCGAAGGTTGCCTGCTGACTCGAACTGCTGGAATATCACTCATCGACCCCTCCCAGCAGTTAAAGCCTGGCTCAGCCTGGCTCAACTGCGTAGCAATCCTGGGACTGCACTGACATGTGTCATTGAGAGTACCCCTTCTGCTGCACAGCGCAACCATATTTGCTCATCCTCGGCACCCACCAAGAACTGAATCCAGTTACTGTTGACCCTGAACTGTCCCCTCAGTCCACTTGGGCCCTAGAGACTGGTTAGGTCATGATCGCACCTGGACATATCCTTTTTGTGGCTAGTCATTCTTGCCCCACATCTGGAACCATGTTCAGAGTGCTAATTTCTTCGTACATCTTTCCTGTTCTTCGTTCGGGGTGGGTTTTTCTAAAGTATTTTCTATTCGCTCTTTTACAGGTGGTTTGTTTAATTAAAGTATATATATCTTTATAGAACCTTGATTGGGCGTTACCTTTTTTTTGGACTCAGATCCTGTGTTTGTTGGGTCACTTCTGGTTCACCTTCATACCCCTCTAAACAGCATGCCTTCCCTCGGCTCACGTTATCACAAAAAGCAAAGGAGGTACATCTCTTAACTATCCCTGTTTTATCTTTAGGATTGAAGCCTGATGGAATTCTTTGGCTCTGCTAAGCATTGTGTCTGGAATGGTTGAAGAAATAGAATGTTCTGACATAATTAATGATTTTGCAATATGCAAATCTAGATGGAAATACATAGTTAAATCTTGGCACTGTTTCAGGAACATCAGCCTTGGGAAGTAGAAAGCATATATTGACTGTGTGCTTCTCATTTAATTCCTTCTATGATTACTTGAATTTGTCTGCTGTGTGGGCATGAACTGAAATATTAAGGGAATTTTGACGTTTGTTACATACCTTTTTGTTTTCTCTGCTGCCTAGTCATTTAATGTTTTTCCAAGAGCATGTACTTTGGACACATTCATACCAAATAAAATGGTCAGGTTGAACTGTTAAGTCATCATTATATTAAATAAATACTTGCTTTAAAATAATTATTCGAAAAACAAAGTGAAAGTGTCTTCAATATAGCACCCTCTTGGGCAAACCTGTTACAGAGATGTGTAATGTATATATTTTATTAAAACTAGATAATCCATGTAAATCATAGACAGGTTTCTGTTGAATTTGACTCAAGGTATGTAATCCCTTTATTTTGCAGATTGGGAGGGGGCATAGGTTTCAGGGGACAGGGGGGTGACATGGGTTTCAGGGGGGTGGGTCGGAGGGCATTCATTTCAAGGGGGGGAATGGGCAGTCTGTGCCCCGGGCTCCAGAAACTATTAAGATGGCCCTGAGCAGCTGGGGTGGCAGACACCCAGGCTGCGCCACATCAGGATACTGTAGGCTATCCAATCGTTGTCCTACTGAATACAGTCCATAGGGCTTTAAGTGGGCCGGGACTAGCTAGGGCGGAGCCACAGCAGGCTCCGACCATTGTGTCCGAGATGGGGCATGCCTGGGCTCCCTAATGTCCAATGCTAACTCCAGCCCACTAGAAGCCAAGGCTTTTTTTCTAAAGCCTGAAGCTCTCACGTATAACTGAGAGCATCCTTTTGCAAAATCGAGCTGGGACTCTTACGGGGGTGTGGCCTAACAGAAGGCATTTGGGTGAGGCAAGTGCTGCCAGGCAATGCTCCCTTTCGGCCACGCCCTCCTTAGAGCCCCGGCACGATTTGGCAGGCCAGTTAAAGCACTGAGTGTCCATATTTCAGTTTTGATCATTCATCAGCATAGCTGCTCCTCTCTAGCATCCCACAGCTGGTGTGCATCCACGCTCCCCATCCAAAGAGACAAGGGGAAATTGGAGGATCAGGAGCCCCTAAAGTGCCTCGCAAAAAGTGGGCTGACTGATCGTATAAGATGTAATGCAATGTAAACTGGTCTTATAGAGTGAAATGTCTGCCATGTTGGCAGACTCTTGGTGCTAGATTGGCCTAGGAACACAGCTGGGGAGAGAACAAATTCCGCTCTGGCACATCCACAGCAAGAAGCAAAATGGAACCTGTGTTCAGAGGGCCCAAGCAGGATGATGCCTAGGGCATCCAGCAAGCAAAATGGCCACAAGGGAAGCGCGGACAACCATGCACACTCCACCAACACTGCTAGGGAGATGCTTTCCCTCTCTCTTACCGCTAATGCTGCATTTCTCTCTCAGAGGCAGGGTTATAAAGGCTCCACAATGCTTCCCCCCTGATGCCATCTTGCCATCCGGCTACTGGCCACACCGACCATTGTCGGTATGTGGAGAGGGAGACAGGCATATTATGAGTATGCGTGGCAGGACAGAGTGTGTATACCTTGGTGTATCTCTCTGCTTATGTGAGTTGGGAGGCTGTCCAGGTGTGTGTGCAAATGTAGGGATTCGTTGTGCGTGTGTATGGACATAATGAAGGGGGTGGATTACCCTGCAGAACAGTCAGCTTTCTACACGATTGCTATCAATTTAAAAGTTTTTTTCTATTTGATTCACAAAACAAACCTTCGATACAAAAACGAACAAAAATCATCACAATCATTATAATCATCACACACACAGTATTTACAGTTTATATAAGTAATTATACCTATTTGCCAGTTGTTGCAAAAAATGACAGCTGCTACAATCAACCTAATAATCTTTCCCTTCCAGTAGAACAACCAACATTGAGCAATGTCAGTTCTTTCATCCTTACTCACAAAATGTCCCAAATATGTTTTGCCCTATATCTTCTAGACCCTCACAATGAATATACACAATTTTATAGTTTCAAGTACATCAGGCCTTATACAAAACTGCCACTTACGTTCAGTGGTTGATTCGATAATCCGATACCCCGTTTGTTTCTTGTAAATTAAGTCACATTTGTAAGGAAGTTAGCCGCATTACGTTACTTGGTGCTATTGCAAAACAACAATTTTTTCACCAGGGCAAACGTTTGGAAGTCATCTTGCTATATTTGTTTTGGTGTCTAGCCTGACAAGATTTTTCAGGTTATCTTCTTTAGTTATGATGGATGTTTGTAATTCTTAAAGTGCATAACAACACAGCCTTGGAGAAAATATGTTCAAGTGTAGCCCACAGAGGTTATCGTATTTTGGGGCCATCGCATTACCTTTTTCTTCCAATAGCGCCTTTATATGTGATGGAGTGATTAAAGTTGTAAGACCGAGTTCAAGCCATATACATTCCATAAGGACACTTTTTGTAAATTCCAGCATAGAAAGCCGGCCTTCACCTTCAAACATTTTGAGCCAGGCCTTTGGCCCAGAGCCCATACCTCAGCCCCATATAAATGCTGTGAACATACTTTTCATTTATACTTTTCTCTAGGGACTCACAAAGCGTAGTCACCATACTTAGTATGAAAGTCCCTCAATGCGTTCACAACTCACGTAGCTTTACTAAACTAAGTATAACAATGTGTTTTCTAGGACATTTTCTCCGCCTAGGTATTTAAATTTGATAACTTGATCAAGCAGTTGCCCAGTTGGTGGTTCGGTGTTTGATCAAAACTCATCTTTTAGTTTTTTTTAAATGTATGCCCAAATTATGCTGTCTGGAGAATGTTAAAGGGGAAATTCGGTCAGAAATGTTATTGTTCCAATCGATCAGGCATGTATTTTTAAGCATACTGTAATCTATCTTTAACAAAAAATCCTAAGCATTTTACCTTAGTTTTCCTCACATTTACACATCCAAAAACAAAGGGTTGGGCGCCGCCATCTTGTGCTAATCTTATCCGTTGATACATTGCCCTAAATTCAAGTGCCCTCGCAGCAGAATATAGAACGCCCACCCCACAAACTGACATCACTTGTCCAAATGATATGCTCCACCTATTTATATGACGTTCGTGGTCAGCGTAGCCAAACGCACTCTGTCATCACCCACACCCAGGGGTGTTGCTAGGTCTGGAAAAGATCTGGGGCTACGCTAATGTCGGGACTGTCGGGAGTCGGGGCTAGCTTGCCTTTTGGTTCTAGTCCCTGAAATTCTATGCGGGGCTACAACCAAAAGACCCAGGGCTATAGCCCCCTAAGCCCCCTCCTAGCAATGCCTCTGCCCACACCATAACGTTACGTAACACAGAACCAGGAAGATAAACAAACATCTTCTGACAGCGCAGAAACCTTTCGTTCTTTTAAAAAATAGGAGAAGAAAACATTTATTTTGAAGAAAACAACACTAGTCCGCAATGTTTCAAGTACCTTTATTACAAAACACTCAAAATAGAAGATTATGTCCATAAATAAATGTATATCTTTAGCCAATAGAAGTTTTAGCTAATGAATATCACATGCTTCCAAATGATTTATATAAATTCCTCATAAAACGCTGATTGCGTTCAGCGATCAATTAATCCCTGTGTTCTATTAGTTAGAAGATAAGGAGTTGTTTCACTTTCAAATGCAACGCCTTCACATCAGCTCGTTTTCACATCATAAACACTGACAGATTTCGGCCTTTGTGATTGTCCCACATAATGGTAATCACAGAAGGGCTGTTGATTATTATTGTCCAATGTTGATTGAAGAATCCATCATCCAGGAGCTGGAAACTATGGCATGCGCAGCAGAAGGGTATAATATAGCTATGGAAGTGACAGAATAAAAGAATACATTTAAGTAGATGTTTTATAATGGAATATTCACATTAAAATATGTTAGCTAACAAATTATGTTATAATTCAGTACCGGACGAAAACAATTGAGCAACACCCACAACACACAGAATGAACACAGAAATGTTAAGAGAGGGAGTAGGTCACACCATGATGTGCACAGAAGTGGTCAGACCACCGAATGAGAGGGAGACCCAACTGCACCCATTTCCCATAGCGGCCCCCACCTGAAACTATGGACAGAAATATGAACGTCTTATGTTGAACCACAGACATGGGGTATTATAATTAACGGTGAAAGAGTAGCAAGCGAACAGATAACCCCAGGTTCCAGGGTGCCCAAGGGCACAGAGAAAAGTTTCTTCCCACTGTGTTAACAGTGAGCAGGGATGCAATGGTGGCTGCACATCGGGATATGCCACAGGACAAACCATTGCAGACATCATTAGCCTGAACACAGTCTGTGGGTGCAGGTGTTGGAGGAGTCATCACCACAATATAGGCCACCTAACAACCCACAACTCTGCACAGAATATATGATTGTGAAAGGCGCAACAACTGCAAGTGCAACACTCGGGCGGTTATAGCGCACAGTACAAATAAACATAACATAATGTACGATTTGCATTCTTTTCATCAAAAAGTACATTTGTTTCATCACATAGTCATCAAGCCCACAGTACAGATGTAGTTTTCAATCTCGCAAACATTATATGAAAGTTACACTTACGTATTTCAGGGTGTTCCATTCTCTCAATGTCAAGCTGAACAACCTCTCTGAACAACAGATCCCAGAAATAGAAACAGAAATTTCATATTTTCACTTTCAATATAGTCAATGCTATCAATTCTTTGTGGCTATTCAACACATTGTGTCCTTTGAACTGTTAGTGTGTTTCATTTAAGGACAAATGCCAATGCCAACCTGTATTCACTGATCTAAGCCAGAGAAGGGTAGGTTACTTATTAAATAAAAGAATGCCACAAAAAAAGATAGAAAGCATAAGACCTTGCTTCTGACACGTGGTTTAGAAAACTAAGGACAGCTAAAAATAGCGATTTACAATATGTGCCTTAACAGGAGAGCGATAACACACCAGAACAATTATTTGTTGCTGTTACCTCTGGGGCTATCTCTGCGCTGTAATAAAAGGAGATCCATACCCCCTTCTCACTTGTCCTGCACTCTTTCATGGCCCAAAACATACCCCTGCGCTTAGTCTCCTATTAACCCACCGACCTTCATTACTAAGTCCCTGTTCTCTTGAATCGTCTGTTCGCTACCTACATTTATGGCATATATTGTACACCTCTTACTATAATTCCTGCATGTCCGGTCATGCTCACTTGCGCACCTGAAGCAGTCCTGTGTACCATCGGGCGATACTGGGTGAGATTTTGTGCTCAAACAACATTTGTCTCCTGTGTGTTTATTCTCATGTAAAGTAGCCACACGCACCACGAGGTGAGGCTTTAAAACACTGTGGGCCTCATTACGAGTCCGGCGGTAACCGCGGCGGTAAAACCGCCTGGTTACCGCCGGACTCGTATTACCATTCCGCCTCCGTGATTCCCGGAATTACCGGGGCATTACAACCCCGGTTTTCCGGGAATCACGGAGGCGGAATGGTGTTAATCCCCATTGAGTCCTATCGGACTCAATGGGAATGGGGATCATGGAAACACCGGTAGCATCTCGTAATGCTGCCGGTGTTTCCTCGTCCGCCTGCAGGCGGGCGGTGTTAAACCCGCCAGGTCAGACCTGGCGGGAACATCACCTCCCGCCTGCAGGAGTTGTGATCACCCGGCATGGAAACAACAGTGGCGGCGGGTTTACCGCCACCGTTGATTCCATACCGGGCAATTTGTGATGAGGCCCTGTATATTCATATCTATTGTGCCTTTTGGCGCACTTGAAATGACCATTTCGGCCATCCGTAAACTCTATGTGGTGTATTTATCTATTTTTATTTTATTTTATTAAGCATATCTAAGTGGCTTTACACACAGAATTGTGTTTCAAAATGCCACAATGCTGAATGGGAACAGAACATGGGAAATAATAAAAATGACAAAACAGCAATATACTAGTGTTGTCCTACTAGGCCTTGTGGCATTGCCTGTGCGAGTGCATTGTGGAGGAAGTGCTGGTCAAGGGGATGGAAGGAGTAGTAGAGGGGTGGTCAAGTGCTCTAGGAGGGCCCGGGAGGGAAGTGCCAAGGAGTGCCAAGGAGGAGAACCTCGGGCTCAGTGTTAGTACAGGCGGATCTCAAGGGTAGTATGTTGGGTCATCAAGCAGGGGGGACCGCAGGGCAGTGAAGTGGGGTGGAGAGGTTCTGGAGAGGATTGGGAGGATGGTTCTGGGATCCTGTGAGATTCATGATTATCAGGTCACTGGTGCCCCGTCAATTCCACCGCTCCATCACAACCGTCCTGGGGAGAAAACAAAAGACAAAGTGATGATTAGTTGGGAAAGAGTGTCTGTGTGTTAAAGAGAGAGAGAAAGAGGTAAAAAAAAAACAGTCAAGTAAAAATAGGTGCCTATCCTTTCCTGGAATGGTGGTCTGCCAGCTTCCTTGTCTTCTGGCGGGACCCCATCACCACCCCTTACTCCTCCAACTCCACTGCTCCCTCACAACGGTCCTGGGGAGAAAACAAAAGGCAAGTTGTTGGTTAGTTTGGAAAGTGTGTGTGTTAATGTATACATATGTTCCTAGGCATCCTCCGGCTTGTAGTGAGTGGTCTTGTCCTTCTTCTTTTCTCTGCTGAGTGTCAGCCGGAAGTGGGGCACTCGTCTGTTTAATGCTTTGCTCCTCATTCCTCATAGCCCGGTACACTTCAGGGTGATGCTTCTTGATGTGTTCACGGGCAATAGTCAATACATTTTAAAACAGCATCTCTCCACACTCCAGACTCAACCCACAGAACTGGCATGATTAAACCAAGCCAACAAGGAATGGATCGTAGCCATGTGTTGGTACTACTAGGATTCCACAACCCAAAAGAGCCAGAACATCAGGAACCTGACGAGCGCTTGTGGTCATAACCAGAGGTTGTAGGCTCCTTGCTGAGGCACTTTGCGAAGCGCTGTTCCTCATTGCTGCTGTGCCAGTCGGTGTGGTGGAGGTCATTGTTCTTGCAGTAGTGGTAGATGCACTGCCTGAGGTTGTTGTCACCAGTGATGCTGCTGGGCCCTCGGAATCTCTGGAGATCTTGTGACGTCTCTGCAGGTGTAGGGACATGGTTGATATGCCAAGCGAAGATTTCCCGGAAACGACTCCTTTTCAAACTTCTTGGCTCCAGTGGAGTCAGATGACAGTTGCAGCAGCCTTAATCAACTCAACTCCAGGTGGTAGGTTGAAGTGGTTCCAGGCACATAACTCGCCTCCAGCCACGGTGCCGGGGACTGCTGGTCCGACGTGCTGGCAGTGACTGATGGTCCCACAGTGGTGGTGGTGGGTGCTGATAGTCTGGCAGAGGCTCTGGGAACTGATCGACTGGCAGTGGTGGTGGGAGATGATAGTTTGGCAGTGGTGGTGGTAGCTGATGGTTTGGTGACTGCTGGTCCTGTGGTGCAGGGGGTGGGTGCTGGGTTGGCAAATATTGTTGGTGCCATCTTCTGAACTAGTGGTGGTGGTGGTTGCTGCTCCTCTTTGCTTCTGTGCTGGTGGTGACACTGGGCCCTCTTCCTCCTCGCTGTCAGTGAAGTAGACCATGCTTGCAGGTCCCTTGACTGGTGAAGGACGGTCAAGCCCTGTGACGCACGTCTGCTCCTCCTCATCATCCACCAGCGTGATGATGGTGGATCCTCAGAGTCTAAGTAGGTGCTGGTGTCATCAGCTGGTGCAGTGGTGGTGGCTACTGGTCCAGTGGTACTGGTGGTGTTGTCTGATGGTACAGTGATGGTGGCAGCAATGGTTGCTCATGCACTAATGGCTTCCCTATTTTGCTTCTGTACTGGTAGTGGTTGCTGTGGGTCCTCCTCAGGCCCCTTTACTGGCTACAGAAGTTCCAGCACTGCGAAGGAGGAGGTTGAAGGAATGACGCCCTGGTATGCCTGCGCCTCCTCCTTCTCCTCTGATTCATCTTGCTGTTCGATGATGGTGGCCTCCTCCTAGGAGTCGTGGTAGAGCGGAAAGCAGGCAGCGATGCTGGACTGCCAAACATGCACTCACTGAAGCCCACTTCAGACAGAAGGTGGGCAAAGGTTTTCCTCTGTTACGCTGCTGTGCTTTCAGAAAACTGCTCCTGTGGTGATGTGCTGCTGCCGCTGCTGGCTTCATACAGGGGGAATCGCCTCCTGCCGCCACCATTAGTTGGTGCCTGCTGAAGCTGCTCCTCCTGGTTTATGCTGGAGGTGATTCACCACTGTATGCAGTCATCAGCTTCAGCAGCACACCACCACAGGAAGAGCAGGACCTGCTGCAGGTCCTGCTCCTCCGGTGGTGGTGTGCTGCTGCTGACTGCATACAGTGGGGAATCACCTCCTGCCACCAACATGAGCAGGAAACAGGTCCTGCTCCTCTTGTGTTGGTGTGCTGCTGCTGACTGCATACAGTGGGGAATCGCCTCCTGCCGCATCATGAGCAGGAAGCAGGTCCTGCTCCTCCTGTGGTGGTGTGCTGCTGCTGACTGCATACAGTGGGGAATCACCTCCTGCTGCCACCATGAGCAGGAAACAGGTCCTGCTCCTCCTGTGGTGGTGTGCTGCTGCTGTTGCTGTTGACCGCATACAGTGAGAGACCTCATGCCACTAACACGTGCTGGTGCCTCAACGTATGTTTTTCATTCTCACTCAGCCCTGCAGCGAAATGTAGCAGGGCACGCAGGGAGCGGAAATCTCAGTTGAATCCTTGGGTATGGCAGAATGGTAGAGGTGGGCGAAGTATAACGACATCTGACAGATTTTGTTTTCAAGGCTGGCGGAGCAGAATCTAACAATTTCGCCCACCCCTATTTAGGACATTCAGTGGTTGGCTTTGCATCGGTAGGAGCACCCACTAACAGGATCTACGTGTGTGTGGGGTTCCTTTTAAGATTATTTAAAGTTTATTTTCTCTCATCCGGTGGGTTATCAATAACAGTCATCCTGCAAAGTGAATTTTTATCCCCCGGTGGGGTGGTTTAAATTAAAAATAAGCTGGGTGCCATCCACCTAGTTCAGAACCTTAACATTATAGGACTTGGTCCTGTCAATCAGCGGAGTAATGTACACAGTGAAGAGAAGGGTTGGCACAGATCTCTGTGGAACCTCACATTTAAGTACTATGGATGATTCATAAGGCTCCTAATCATGAAGAAGCATCTATGTCAGGGACTAAACTTTTATGCCCAAGCCAGCGAGTTGAACAAGAAGGATAGCATGGCTGATGGTGCTGGAGGACACCAACAGGTCTGGCAGGACCTGGGTTCTGAAACCACCTGCATTGAACTCCCACTTTGAGGGGCGTCCCGGAATCCCACATCACAGTGATTTACATAATAATCAAATCAACTTCAGATAAGCCCGCAGTAGCAAGGAAAGGAATGGGAGCTGCCATTTCCCTGTTTTCTTGAGGAAAATGACATTCTAGATGACATTCTCTGACTCAGTGGCCGTCAGGTCCTCCATAGTATTCTGTGCCCATCGGAAAGACGAGCATGGGCCAATCTTATTTGCATCGGCTTGGAGTTCTCAGAAGTCACCAGAGAAGGCACAGTTGTTTGAGGATCTATGTTTTAGCCAATACATTTACTTTCTTCTCGAATTAATTTACGTAAACTGTAACCTTACCATTTCCCATATTTGAGTGGCATGATAAAATAAAATGTAATTTTTTTATTCCCTTTAAAAATGCTTTAATAAACACTAATCTGAATCAGATTTTTACGGGGCTGATTCATGGAATTTGTTCGCCAAAAAACAGAGATTTGTGCGCCATTCTGCCTGCAAATCCCCATTTGTTAAACAGGGGTTTGTGGGCAGAATGGTGCACAAATACCCATTTTTCTGCACACAAATTCCATGAATCAGCCCCTAAATACTATGTCGGCAAAGTGTTGCCAAAAGCTGTAAATGGGATAGACATATTTGGAATTGATTGGACAGAGATAGAAAAGTTTCAGGTGAAATTCGGAAGAAAAGTTACTTGGTTTGCCCATAGCAACCCCCATGGTGGCAATACGAGTTATGATTAACAGCCTGGAAAATATATGTGGAGATGGCTAAACTAAGACTCTATTATAAAATACTGGCTTCACCATCAGGCTCTCTATTTGAAGATCTGAGTTTATCTTTAAGGAATACATCTTATAAAGCATTGAGCAATTTTAGAGAGAGTTGTTATATAATGCTTGCTGAAATGGACTCAGATAAACTTGCACAGATGGAAAGCTCGGTTAAGATGTTCAATAAAATGAAAGTCGTACAATCGGGTAAGGACATCCAGAGGACGTCATTATATAAACGACAAAGTGAGCTAACCATACACCTGAAGAGATATAAAGAGATACTACCATGCGTGGTAAGATTTCCTGGTTTGAAATACTGCTATATCTGTATGAGATTTTGTCTTATTCTACTAGGCACCCTACAAAGGTAAAGATCTATAAACGGGATCTCTAGGCCGGATAGAAATTGCCCACCCTACAATATGCCGGGGGAATTAGAAATGTTAATTGGTTGGTAGGCTGCAGTGAAACATGAGGGTTTAGGAAAGCGTGGTTGGGAAAGTTTTCAAGGAAGGAAGAGGACTTGAAAAGTGAAGCCATGTGGACTAAGCTCCTGCACAGGTAATCTGCGTCAATGACCATCGCTTTAGTGAATATTTTTATATAGATGTAAAATGTTGGGTGAAAATGTTTATCTAGATTAGTATACTGCAAAGAAGAGAGGTAGGAAGCAATGGTCCGGAAACGTGAACAAATAAAAAGCAATGGTTTGGAAGCTATGGTGGGTGTATTGTATTGTGTGAATTAATGCCAGTAATGACTGTTTTAGAATGTATTATGGTTAAGGTAAGTATTTTAGAAGTAATTTATGGTTATTGCTATTTGTTAATAAATTTGGAGGTGGTGATGGATTTCATGATTGAAAGTGTGTTAAAGTAAAAATAAAACTATAAACACAATTGAAAAAATCCAAATACCATCTTTCCTTCAGCTGGTTTGCAAAGCCAGCCAGAGTGAGCAAGCAACCTCTGTCTGCTTAGAGGAAGAAGAAAGCAGACAGAGGTTTAAACACTCCCACTACACACACACAAACCCCCAAATGCAACATTTGCCTCCAATCCAGCAACAGAGGCTAAATGTCAATATGCTGTGTTTTATAGTCCATGTTCAGAAAACTGTTCAAGGCACATTCTGGTGGCCAGGGATGCATGCCGATATAAAGGATATGGTGAGAGGGTGTATCATGTGGCCTGAAGAGTACAAAATGCTAAGAAACCAAACTCAACCTCTGAGGACATTGGAGTTGACCAATTTGCCTTGGTAGTTTGTGGCTCTTGATGTACTGGGGCCGCTTGATGGGGAGAGAGAGTGGAAGAGGTATTTGTTAGTACTGATGGATTTATATTTAGGGTGGGTAGGGGTGTAGGTTGTCCATGAAGCAGATTTAAGGACAGTTGTGTTTTTTTGTTGTTGCATAAAGTATTTCAGAGGGAAGGTTCCCGAGGATGTTCCTAACAGATAATGGGGTCCAGTTGACCTCGCGTGTGGTGGAATCCTTTCTGGAAGGTGTGGGAGTGTCACATCACAAAACATTGTTGTACCGCCCTGAGATGAATGGGGTGGTGGAACGTTTCAACCGTACATTCATGCATTGAATGTCAGGATGGCATTGGATATGGGAAAAACTGTGTGTAGGCAGGGGAATGCAGTGTGTGTGCCTTCAGGTAGCGCCACATGCCACCACAGGTTTGATTCCTTTTGAAGTATTGAAAAGGAGGAAACCATATACAGCAGCATGCCCGCCATGGTTGGTCAGAGCTCATTTGTGAAATGGGATAAGCAGAAGCTGCAGGAAATTGTTCAGGCGATGGCGTAAAATATGAAAAGTAGGTATGATTAGCACAAAAGCGTTCAAAGAAAGGCTTTCCAAGAAGGGGAACGTGTGAAGCTGGTAAAAGGAGGGATGATCCCAAAACAGAGGAGCAGATACTGGGACCCACAATGAGTGGTGGGAGTGTGTGGGGATGCTGTGGTCCTGGAAGACGGATGAGTGTGGAACAAAGGGAAGTTGGCCAAGACAAACTTTGACTAAGGACAAGAAAGGGAACACTCTGTGAGGGGCCTTATTTGAGGGAAGAGAGGTGTGTTATATGCTGCGTGTAATATTCATTGCTAATTGTTCAAAACAGTACAAAAGGCACATTCCAATTGGAATGCTTTGGAGTGTTTGTCCCTGACAGAGGTTTTGGTGAGAGAAGTTGTAGCAGGGTGCCTGAAGGGAATGATGTTTGTGGGGGACCTCGTAGCCCACAGCCTGTAACACTTGGAAAATTGAAGAAACTGGCTGGTGAAGCCTATTATACTAACTTTTCATTTCAAGGTGCTATGTAATTTCCTTAAGTCAATTTTCACTGCTAAGGTGATTATGTCTATTTGTCAAAATGCCTTTAGACTTGCCAGTTCAACATGCGGAGGGGAGGCGTGTAAAGGCATTCACAGAATTAGTGAAAGGAAGTACATACTGGTATGTTGCTTAAGTGCATGTCCCCTAAAGGCTCTTAAGCTGTCTCAAAGCACTGAAGGAGCCTGGAAGAAGAAATAGGAGAGCCGAAAATGTTCGTGTCAGAGGTGTTCCATATGTTATTTTATATTACGAGATGTTTTTGTTACATATTTTGTATTTATATATTTTCTGTGCAAGTACCCACCGTAGTAAGCTAACGGCACTGAGGCTTGCCTATAGAGTGGAATGCTGTAATGTCTCCTGGAGGATCCAGACCATGGCCTATGAGAGCAGAGAGAAAAGCAGCAAAGAAGGGGTAAGCGAGACAAACGTTCAAACACACCTTATGTTATGTTACAACACTTTTATACTGTGCCAAATCAGCGCGGTAGTGGTCTCGGAGTGCCTGGCTTGTCGGGAGGTTAGCATAACGTGTCCCTGCCCAGGGATCCAGACCATAGTGTGCCGAGGACAAGGAGTAGGGACAAGAGAAGAGGATGAGAAAGTGGGTGAAATGCCACAAACATAAGGATGGAGTGATGTAGAAGGGGAAAATTAATGTTTTGTGAGAGCTTGGGTGCATGTAGAAAGGATGGTATGTTCAGCATCAAATGGATTGTCTATGTATCTATGTTAAACAGTTAATAACACATGGTGTTTGGCTGTGTTATTGGCCCGACGTGTGCTGCATCCACGTGGTTAAATCATGGCAGCTTTTTGACCTGAGATTACATTTAACAAAACACACAAAACAAAGCTCCTGCCAACTTCCAATTCTAATATATTCAACTTAAATAAGGTCAGGGGACCTTGTAACACTGTTCCGCCATCTGAGATCCTGGTGGCACCGGGTCATTACAGATCCCGGCGGCCCGGGATGTCAGGCGGCGGAAACCATAAGTCCCCATTCCAGGGGACACAGAAGCACCGGGACGGTTGCTAACGGTGTCAGTGCTTCTGTGAAAACCATGCCTGCAGGGGCCGGTGCTGCCGGCAGGTCAGACCTCGTAGTCTGGCGGTCCGGAAAGTGTGTAATGAGGGCCAATGTATGTATAATGGGTTCACTTTCCCCTCATATTTAAATGTTCTTCTGGTAATCTCAAAAAGTAAATAAGCATATTATTGTAATTTTTAGTGTTCAAAAAGGAATTTAAAAGTTATCATTCAATCTAACATACCACGCAGCAGGAACCCGGTGAATCGATCTCTCCTTCCCGAAGAAGCATCATGCATTTACAATTCATCCAGTGATGATGCCGAATTTATTCAAAAATCACAGAAAAATCACCTAAGTTGACAGAAGCCAGCAGCATCTACGACTGCATGATGGAAATCAATATTGCCAAAAATGACTGCCATATTGTTGAAAACGAAGCCACTTTCACTAATATTGATAGCAAAGTAATGGAGTCGGCAAGTACTGAAAAGTTGGCCGCTCCCTCCTACAGAGCCCTGTTGAAAGTCCCGCCTCAGCCCCCATCTAATTGTCTGGAAGACACCCTATTGCCACCCGGAATCCAGAGATGGCAGGCCCTGCTGGCAGGCCCGATGCAGGAAGGACCAGAAGTAAGGCCAACTCCTGTCGGAGCCTTCCTGGGCCTGGAGGCCTGGCCACGGATTTATGCTCCCTGCACTGAGATTGTAGTGCTTACTACGAGTCTTTATCCACTATGCGGTGGCCTTACACTGGACCCTGTCATAGCTAAGTCCACCCCCTGTCTTTGCTTAACCCCCGCCCACGGTCCAGGCTCCAACACCACCTTGGTCTATGATCCGGAGGGCAGCCCTTACTAGTACCCTCTCTCCTTGCCACCTACACACACTCCCTATGCCTCATCTCTGGGTACTGCCCCTCCTTGTTGCTACCCACAAGTCGCTTGCACGCCCCAATGCCCACCTGTTATTCGTTTGTGCCTAGCTATGCTCCTCAGGTCATTACCCCAGCAAAGGCTGCCAACACTGATATTGGCACCCATGAGCCATCCGAACCTGCCTGCTCTCATATTGAACTGCTTGTCTCTATGAGCAGTAACGCTGTTATTTCAATTGATCTGTTTGTTGCTAATCCTGCCTCGCAATCTAGAGAGCTGGCTGTGCCCAACCGTGCCCAGTCTGAAATGTATATAACTAATCCTGCTGGGCTCTCCCGAGAGCCACCTGTGCCCAACTGTGCATGTATTGACAAAATCAATGCCTTCGGACAAGGAGGCAAGTCCGCTTGTCTTAGCAATAGAGCAGGCCCTCCCGCTCCAGATGCGGGCCCTTCTGCATGTCTATATTGCACCGCCGATATTCCTTGCCCACCTCTCAGCCCCTTCCTCTGTAATGCCCGCTGGGTGAAAACGCACCTCACCCCCTTGGAAATGGCCTCTGCCCCGCCACTGCTTCATGTCGGGAGGCAGCATCGGCCTGCCCGCTGCACACTCGCGCACTCTGCCAGAGACCATTAAGGGAGCCCGAGTGAGTCGGTGCTAACTGCGAGCGACTCCATTGTCACTGCTCCTGTAAACCATTCTGCTGAGGCTCCCAGCCACCAGCCCCTCTTGCCTCGCACTCTGGTCGCAGTTGATTCGCCGGAATTGCTGCCTGCACCTCATTAATGCATACAGCCTCTGGCTGGAAAGGCATGCAGAGTCCTGTGAGAAGCAACATGTCTACCATTGCCCCCATATCCATCTTCCACAGACCCTTGCCTTGAAGCTCCTCCAAACATGCGAACTGTCAGGGCCACAAAGTCCACAGCAATCACTGCCCGCTCCTCATCCATGCCGATTGCCTCGCATTGCCTGTACCTCAGGCTTCATTACACAGTGAAGGAACTGAAAAGCATGACCCCCCAGATAGCAGCAGACTCCCCCCCACAGGTGTGCTCTGCCCTACCCAGCCAGCCCAAACGCACCTTTGCTGGGCTACTGGCACGCAGCCCACTAACAGCGATTTCCCCCGGTCTCAATGCCCAGACCTGAAAACTTAGGGAGCGCTCTGAGCACCTCCAGCCAAATGGCCCAGCAGCCCAGTCCCTCCCCTCATCCGTCCTCACAGGAATAGCGCGCTGGCTCAAGAAGCCGCCCCCTACCCACCTCATCAAGCCCTCAACCCAGAGTCAAAAGAAACCAACGTCTTGGAGAATGCTCACACCCCAACTCGCGGCAGAAATCTAACCTCTACATCCTCTATCCGATATCCCCTGCTACACATAATACCCCACTAATTAGCCACAGGGCTTGGACTTCTCTAAAGCTTCTCCAGGCCTCTCCTTCTGTACAGCCTAATAGCCAAGACCCTGCTGCTAGCTCATTTACTCGCCAAGGACGCCACTACACCGGCTCCCCATAACCCTAGCCTGACTACACCACCACACCTACCCAACAAGTAGGACTCCGGCTATGTCATCTACCGATCTGACAGACACGACTACAAGAGGAGGTGAGGTAGCACTGATTGCCAAAGAATACCTGCCTATTAGACACTCTACAGTATCTATGACTGGGGATTGCGACCTATGATCAGCCAAATTATCCCTCTCACACACAGACACCATCGCCATCTTCATTGACTATCGACCCCCCAGCCCAACCCTGACATTTGAAGAGGATCTCCTGCACACACAGGGCAACAACATTAAGCCCACGTCCAGATAAATTCTTCTGGGGGACCTGAACCTTGGCCTCGATGACCTGCCTGACCTCAATGCGTCCACCCTGGCCAACTTACTCAGTACCTTTGGCTTCCTAAACTGTGTCCTTAACCCCACACACATCAAGTGTTGCACACTAGACTGGATAGCAGATCTCAACTACCAGGTAGCCATCCTTCCCAACTCGCTGTGCCCATGGTCTGACCACCACATCGTGTCCTTCACCATTTCGCCCCCTAAACACACCACTCACGCCCGTCCTGCCCTGCCACCGGCCTGGGCACCCAGCTCCTGTAAACTTAAAAAGGATAGTATTGCACTGCTTCTACAGGCACTCCAGCCACAACACCTGCACTGCAGCGATCTGAGCCCAATACCTGACATTTACTCTAGTACTCTCACTACAGCCGTGGACACGGTCGCACCACTAGAGCCCAGAAAATCCAAAATAGGTAAACATGCCAATTCTTGGTTCACCCCTGAACTCACAGAGCTTCAGAAAACTAAACGCCTGGCGAAAGCCAATTGGAAAAACACACCTGCAGACTCCATCAAACTGCAATTTGCTATGGCTGCGAAACGCTAAAGACATGCTATCATAGTGGCAGAATCCACCTCCTACAATGCAAGAATCGCAAATGTCAAATCCAATACAAGAGATATTTTTACAATCCTGAGGGAATTAGATGCCCCAGACACCCACCCCCCAACCTCCCACGATCATCACTGAAGACGAGGCCTGATGCTCGAACATCCAAAAAGCAAAGCTGGACAAAATCGACTCCGTGGACACAAAACATCCTACACAAGCTATTCTTGCTCAAGGCATCCCTGGTACCCTTGTCCACCCACCTTCCAGTGACTGCACATGACACTTCCAGCCAACACCCCATGGTTCACTTTGACACTGTCTCTGAGATGGAAGTTCCCTCCATTCTAAAGAGTACGAACCCTCCAGGTGTAAAGGGGACATCTGCCCTGCATCCATGATCAAACAGTGCTCAGAGGGACTAATACCATTCATCACAAAATTCACCAATGCCTCCTTCTCCTCAGGCCAAGTTCCCTCCAACCTCAAGGAAGCATGGGTGCTCCCACTGATTAAAAAAACCTTAAATCGGCCCTGTACTTCCAAACGACCCATTACCACTGTCCCATTCCTATTAAATATTCTGGACAGAGCAGCATACATTCAAATACAAACATTCCTGCAGGCCCATCACATACTGGGCGTACGTCAATCTGGCTTCCGGCCTGGCCATGGCACATAATCTGCCCTCCGTAACCTTAATAACCAGCTTGATGAGATCAGCGACAGGGGAATCCTGCCCTACTCCTCCTACACAACCTCAAAGGCTGCCTTCGACCTGGTCGATGATCAGATCCTCTGCCAACACCTCACCGTCACAGCACACTTCCCACCTGAAGCCACTACATGGGTGGCATCCTTCCTTGAGGGCAGATCCATGAGAGTCTTTGCTGAGAACAACTGTGCCCCGCCTGCCCATATCCACGGAGGGGTCCCTCGAGGATCTTGTGTGTCCCCCACCCTTTACAACATATTCGCCAGACCCCTCTTTGATCGATTTGACTCCATTGGCATATCCTACACCAACTATGCTGATGACACACAAATACTCATCCCCCCCTCCAGCAAGACACTCGCTCACTAAACAATGTCTATGTTACAATACAGGCCTGCATGGCCACCCATCGTCTCTGTCTGAATGACGAAAAGACAGAGCTCCTCCCAGTGGGGCCGCCAGCTGTAATCAAGAATCTTAATGCCCAATACTCTCCCTTCAAGATTGATGGCATCCAAATACCTGTCGCTTCATCAGTGAAAACACTTGGCATCTACTTAGACGCTGCCCTTTCATTCATGCAATAAGTGAATGTGATTGGCTTCTCCTAAGCACATACTACTGAATTGATCAACGCCGCCAGAACCTTCCTAGCCAGGGACAGTTAGTTGCCTTACAATTGCGCAGGCAACCGTAGGATCAAGGTTTGACTATTGTAACGCCCTATTCGCTGGCACTTCCTTTCCTGCCATAACATCGAAAAGCTACACGTGATCCAGAACAATGCTATCCGAGCGGCTCTCAATATCCTAAGACGGGAGCACATCTCGGCCGCCAGGAAAAATTTTCACTGGCTCCCGATCAGAGAAAAAATTATCTTCAAGACACCCTCCATCACACATAGGTGTTTGTACAACTCTGCGCCCCCTACTTGACCCAGTAAATGATCAGAGACCAATACAACAGACCCCACAGAGCAGCCTACACCAAGAAACTGATGAAACCGAATTACAAACGATCCAGAGTTGGCGGCGCACGTTTTCCAACCTTTGCTGCAAAGCAGTGGAACTTGCTCCTCCCAGCCTTGAGAGCTGAAAACTCTTATTGGGTTTTTAGGAGATCTCTGAAAACGTGGCTATTTGCATAACTGCACATGGCAGCATGCTAAAACTATGCCCTGAATCTTTAACTATCTATGTATGTGCAACTGGTTTTGCAACAACGCCTTTATACCTCCGAGCTTAGTGCGCTTTAGAAATCAAATAAATAAATATATATATTTCTACACACAAGCGTTCGCCTTTATTCAAATATAACCAACACAAAGAAGGAAAAGAAGAGAAATTGTAAAACAAAAAATAAATATGAAATGAATTAGAAACCGCATACAATTAATCCATTAAGCATAAGAAAACCTTTCCACAGATTATAAAGAAAATTAAGAAACTTTTGCACAGAGTATACACAAACATGCAGATCAATCTAATTAGTCTTTAGTTACATCTATTTAATTAGTCTGTACACTCTCTGGTCGACGTATAGGAGGTTTCGCGTAATGCCTTCATCAGGACCGATATAGACTGATAAAGACTCTCAGAGCTTCACTATTCTGTCATGCGATGAGTATTCTCTTTTATCAGTGTTCACAAATTCCACCGAATCCTTTGTGCGAATTCACTCTAGAAAGGGAATTGGGTAATACAAAATGTTCATTTAATTTAATGGTGGCTCGACTACTATCAAAGTGCATGTAGTAACGTTTTCCTTTATAGTTCACACTTTATTGTCCATCGCTTCTTTACTTTCCATACCAACAATACATATCTATGGTCTGTATGGAAATCAGTGTTGTGTTACGTTATTTTATGTGCCTTCTCTATTGTACACATCACCACTGTAGTGGTCTTAAAGTGCTAAGCCTTGCATGTGTAGTAGTGAATTCTGACCCCAGCCCAGGGTGGCAGCCACACCATGGTCTGTGCATCGAAAAGGAAATTGGATCAAGGGGAGGAGTTGGAAAGTGGAAGAGTGGGAAAAGTCAGGAGAGACAAAAATGCACAGCATGTAGGAAAATTAAAATATGAGGGTGAGTGATAGGGATTGTTGGGATGAATGCATATATTTGGACCAGAAGCAAATTTCAAAAGAAAAAGACAAGATCGTCCCTTAATGGCCAGCGGAAAATTCATGGAGGCCGTTACTAGGGTGGTGGTGATATCACATGACGTCTTGTGGTGGCTGCGCGATGGACTTGAGATGTGCGCAAGAGTTATTGAGTGTTATGGTGACTAGTTGCTCGATAAACAGCATACATAACCAACATGTCCCCTTCAGCACAGGTTTTCCACTGAATTTGAACGTTTTTTCAAGATAATCCTAAGCATAACATCCCTTCAACCAAAGTTCTTTTGCTGGATTTTCTCACACTGGGCATGGTCTTTGCGCCTCAAGCCAGCCAGCGGCTATGCCGAGTGCCCACTTTGCCCACACCCTCCTGGCAACTCCCCCTAAGCGACCTACACAGACAAGAATCACTCAGATCATGTATTTGTACAAAAAGGATGCACACACAACTACACATTCACTGGGAATAATCAAATAAACAGGCATTCAGCTCAGGATTCAGGTACACACACTACACAGAGCAAAGGATCACTGAGCACAAGTCACTACGCTAGTCACGGATGTACCATACTCTTGGAATGGGAGAAAGCACTCTACGGATGTACAGTGAGCATGGCTTGTAAGTGAAGGCAATGTGCACATACAGAGTATATGTTCAGAGTATTATAGAAATACAAAATACGCATGGAATTCAGGTAATCAACAATATGCATGGAATGAGAATAAGCTCTATAAAGACATATTCTAAGACTGCTGCACAAGTTAAGTAATACAGTACATTTGGAATATGTGTAAGCACAATACGCACACACAGCACGCTTCGAATACAATTGACCAAAAAATAAAGAAAAGGAAGGTCACTATCTATTTGTAAAAACGTATGTACCCTTACTCACAAACAAACAGGTACTCTAGTTATCAACCTCTAAACAAATATTGGAAGATAACATTGTGGTCAAAAAAGATGTTTCTTGTTGAAATCATTTTAGTATTACATTAAAGCGCAAGTTTAACCACCTGCTGGTTCATATAAAAACATTAAAAACGTAAAGCAAATCATTGTAATACAATACAACAATCTACAAAAACAAATACAAAATCAAGTATCAATAACTCGATCCTACACAGTGATGGTTTGGCTACAACTAGTTTTCCACTATGTCTATATCAGCCTGACTTACATAAGTTTCTGTCCAGAATAGCTGGTATTAGAGGGACATTCCTCAGGGGCGAGAAATGTGTAGAACATGTGTTGCTTGTAGGTGGCAAAGAAACATTTCCTCTAGTTGTGCCTTGTGTTATTCCACCGAATCCTGTATAAGTGGGTACACAATTAAAAATATATATCAATTTATGAGCTTAATCGGTCTTTCCTTTAACCTAGCCTCAATCCTTAATACCACAAGGATAATCAAGTATGCTGCTAATAGTATACCCGAAAAGGTCTGCTTGGTTGTATCATCAGACCAAGGAAGCAACTCTGAATGTTGCTTAGTCCCGCTTTAGCGATTCACTATGGTGAATGCCTGCAATGAAAATACCTTCCTTAGTAGAGCTCACCTCCTTGGTGATATAATGGTTGGACCCAACTCTGAATGTGTAGGGGAAAAAAAAACATTCCTTACCTATCACAACACTCAAGTGTTGTTCGAATGGCTTAAAGGGATGGCTGGTACTGCAAACCCGCCACAATGGCCTATAAATAAACCAAAGGGTGTCATAAGCACCTTCCACAAACTAGCAAGCATTTCCTCGAGCCTCTCCATACGACCAGACTTCACTGAGAGGCACAGTTGAGTCTTTAAGGCCACCCGTGCCTTAACAGAAAGAATGAATTTCCTTTTTCATTTTCCTTTTGTCTTCTTTTCAGGGGAAGGATACTATTTTCCCAAGACAGCTTATTATACCTGAATATTAGACGCACACATTTACTCCTCTCCAGTTCACATACTCCCCATCCACCAGCGCACAGAAACTTGACTATCATGGCATTTCATATATCGGGTAGAAAACTCAATAGGCTAACGGGGCAAGTATTTAAAAGAAGACATCTCTTAATCAGCAAAGTTTGCTGATGTTGTCTGACGCCTTAGATGGGGCCTTCAGCGGCGTTCACCATCTGGGCTTATGATGAGGGCGTGGCCCAAACACGCGCTAAACATGCTGCATTCACGTGGGGATTGTTGGCTTATAAAAGGCATATCATGCACTCCTCAAATGTTGAGGGAAAGGGTAAATTGATATGTCACACCCTCCTAACAGGGGCGGGGGGAGGGGACTAAATCAATAAACAAAACATCCATAATCAACGTGCGACATAGTTTCCGCATATGCCACACAAAACGGAAGTCACCAAGGCGTCTTTTACATGTGTACACTGCTCCTAGAAAGGATTGTGATGCTATGCCGCACTCCCGATGCACAAAACACACCACAGAGACAGGAACGGACATTTCTGATTATCCAATAAATGAACACATTTTCATTGTGTAGGGTTTCCATGCAACCAGCTAAAAACACACACACATTCAGGAATAAAAAAAGGCCATTTGCCAAACACAATTATAATCTTTTGAAAGAAACGAAAACAATGGGAATGCTGGATTAAAAAATAAAAATAAAAAATAAATAACAATTGAATGCCGGATTAAAAAAAACAAAACAATGGGAATGCCAAAGTTAAGGTACAAACATTTGCCCTGGACAGGTTTGGGATTCAAAACCAGCTTCCTTGCACCTCCAAAAAGCACCTCCTTGCCACCGTCTGCCCCCTCCCCCGACTGCTTCCCTTCACCTGCGTCCCCCTCGCCCACACTCAACGACCAATGCAACAATTTCTATTTTTAATGCAAGAGCACAACAATAGAAACAAAGAAGTGTAACATGCCACTGCCCTGACAGGCCCCGGGTAGGGCAGTGGGGCCATATTATAAGGCTCCCTTGGGGATCGCAGGAAACGTCCCTCCCTTGCAGACCCACAATTCATTTGTATCACTTCTTGACCTCGAACAGTTAAAAATGCTTGTGGGAAAATAACACTCGAAAATCTGCCAAATCACCAAACATGTGTTCCCGCCAGCACTAACCCATTAGGCGATCCTGGGTAAATCACCTTGTATCTCTGTGCACGTGGACATTCCTCCTAAAAAAGATCCTAAAACAATCACCCCTATAAGACATGAGAGATATATGACAACTAAACCTGGTGCCATTCTGTTCTACCTGGAAGCAGTAGCTTACAGGGTGGAGCTATGCTGAGGTCTCCCAATGTGTAGGGTCAGACATACAGACTGTGCAGGGAGAGGTGTTCCACACTCAGAACTGCTTGTCAGGTTGGAGATGCTGGTATCACAACACTTAACAAAAGCTTAAATAATGTTGATTAGGCTATGCCTCTGATATCATAGGGTATATGCTTTTTAATTTTTTTTTGGGCCCCCATCCTTTTTATGCCCTCGTAAAGCGCAGAGTAAAATCAAATGCTTTCACGGGATAGGACATTGAGGGTGTATTCTAAAGCGGGATGAAACAATATTTGAGGTTGGAGGGTCTGCAAAGTGTCTGGTGCAGCCTAAGAATTGAGATTAGCTAAGCAACGTTAAAAAGCCTGTAGCCTATGTAACTAAAGACATGGCTTAACTGGCATGGTCGCGTTTTTTGTACATGCTTTTAAGGGAATACAATCCGTTTTTGAAAAGTGTGCTACATATAATATAACCAGCAGACAAACATCAAATTAAATAAAAAATATTTAAATATAAAACCGGAATCAAATCAACGTAGCTCACTGCATCTTCCAAGCCCTCAGATCTTTTTAAGGGCATCCTTGATTCTTAGGCACTCATTATTTGTATTAAATCATTGTAATGACAAGACTTCAATATAGCATGTTGCCGAAATAAAACAATGTATACTCTGCATTATACTTTCCTTTCAGATAAACTATTTTCAAATGCACTAAACGTGTGTGATTCCAAACATGTGCTACAGTGACCATGCTGGGACTGAGTCCGGGCAAGCCTAGGCCCACTTAAAGCCCTGCAACCCATACTAAGATGTATTTGCTCCTTCCCCCCACCCTCCCCGTGCACCAAGAGAGCCCGTCCTTTGAAAACATCAACCAATATAGTCGGCAATTATAGTGTTCCTCCTACTGCGTCAGTGAGGATAATGCGAGATTGTCAGCCTTCAAAAAATGTCTGACCTAGAGTTATTTCTGATGTGGGATTAAAAAAAGGTGTATATTTTTCATGATCTACGGGCCGACGTGCCTTTTGCGTCAGATCGCGCGCACGGTGAAGTTTTGTGAAAAATAAACCCTTTTTAATTGCATATAAAGAGATGTAAAAGCGCAGCTTGCAGCCCACGAGCTCTTTGATGGCTGCGCAAGTCCTTGTCTGTCAGCTGCGGCAACCTTCAGGCAGGTGGCAAAGAGCTGCTATTTAAAACCGAGATGTAAGGAAAGGAAACAAAAGCGAAACAGAACGACAACAGCATAAACGTGTTCATGCCCACTGCGTCTCAAAATAGTGTGCTCCTGCTGGCCATTTCAGAAAAGGAGTTGGGCGGCTCAAACCGGTCTGTTCCAGAGGGCACACCTGCCAGTGGCAGATTCTATGTAGCACCTGAAAAACAGCTGTCACAGCAGCTAGCTCACCTGGTCTCCAGAGTTGCCCTTATGATTTCTAGACTTAGGCACCGCATTCTCCGTTCTTCGAGGGGCAGAAATCCAGCCCAGGTTCTTCTTGTAAGCAGGTGACTCAGAGCTCATTCCAGAAAGAACGTGAATCCAGTCCGAGTATTTCCCATACTGAGGACTGGACCCAACAAGCGGTAACGATTCACAATTGGTTGGGTTGAAGCTCTGATCGTGTTTGGTGGGGCCGAGATCAATTGGTCAGTTTTGAAAATAACCGCGACTGAGAAAGAGACGGAATGGGCCTAGGAATTTAAGGTTAGGTCAGGTGCGATTTTATTATTTAAGACAAGACGATAGCTCTGTGAGTTAGGCGCTCACATCTGACATCTGCAGTCACAATTTCGAATCCTCTCCTTTCCAACTCACCCTTTCCACCTTCTGCGGTTGATAAATTGGATATCATTGCATTCTGCAAGAATATTGTGCGTTATAACCCTTAGAATATTGATGATTCTGCGCTCTCATTGGGCATGTGAACCAGTACAGCTCGCAGATTGCGTGTATAGCCCGCAGGTGGCTCAGAACGACACCATTTCAAGGCTACCGGAAGCGCCAAGGCACCTGCATTAATAATAATAATATTGGCACTTATATAGTGCTATGAACCCTCGGGTATCTGAGCGCTGCATATTATTACCCACGGTGTGTGGTGCTCATTTATCGAGCTCAGAAGGATGAAAGGCTGAATTTGGCCCCGCCGGGATTCGAACCTGCGTTGGCAAGCTCTGCACGGATGTCAAAGCGAGCGCTGTATTCGCTGTGCCACCTGACCGGCTTATTCCTTGTAACCACCCATGCATTGTGTTGGTCTGTGCATAGCTATCCCCACGAAATCATGACTGCCCAGGCGATTTATATACTATGAACAGGCCCCTGCATATCCATGTTAATGTATATACAAAAGCAGAGTGTGCAAAGAATGTCTAACTCCCTTGCTAGGCCGCATAACAACCCCTCCTATGTAGGCATATAAAGGCAGTACGTGCATCTCATTAAAGAGGGAGCCAAGCTCTATTAGCTTTGTAGACTCCGCCCTCAGGCCACACAGGGCGTTATCAGCGGGCCCTTAAGCGTTGTTAAATACCCTTACTGTGCTTAGGAATCGAACTCGGTCTACAGGGCCTAGAACACTGAGTATGGCCTTTGGACTGGGCCTGTAAAGCCTAATTGGTATATGGATTGCATTATAGACCACCAGTCAGCCAATAAGAATGCTCAGAATGCAGTCTATTGTCTCTAGCAAAACCTCATCCCACACATTCTGACTTGAGCATGCAGGCGGATGAGGAAACACCGGCAGCATTACGAGATGCTGCCGGTGTTTCCATGATCCCGATTCCCATTGAGTCCCATAGGACTCAATGGGAATGGGGATTTACACCATTCCGCCTCCGTGATTCCCGGAAAACCGGGGTTGTAATGCCCCGGTAATTCCGGGAATCACGGAGGCGGAATGGTAATACAAGTCTGGCGGTAACCAGGTGGTTTTACCGCCGTGGTTACCGCCGAACTCGTAATGAGGCCCTGAGTCTTCCTATGTTACTTAGTCATCTGTGGCATGAAGAATTCTCCAAGGCGGCTGAAAAAATAAAAGCTTTTGTTCTCTGCACAGTTACGTATCTGAATGGCTTTCATTGAGTTATGGCCGGCAAAAGTACTTCTCAAAACAACAGTGTTTAGTACTCCAATTCAATTAGCTTACAGATACGTCATGATTAATTGGCAATATTCGAAAGATATACCACAACCCAACTTTGATTTAAAACAGCGGAACCTTTTCACTTTAGTATTTTTATCACCTGCGGGTCAAAGTTCACTTCCGTTGCTTTTCACACATTCACTGTGTGGCCAGCTGCTTTGCATCACTGTGGCTACTAATGGATTATGGATTCCTTGGAACAATTTGTGGCCTTCTCCAGTGCTTGTTGCAAGAGCTGGCGGTCAAACAGGTCGAAGGCGGCACTCAGATCTAACAATATTAGTAAACCAGCCTTTCCCTGATCCATAATTTCCAGCATTTTGGACTGTAAATCCAGCATGGCGTTTTCAGTGCTGTGCGCAGCTCTGAAGCCAGATTGTTGAGGGTGTAAGATCTCATGCCTTTCTACATATTCTTGGAGTTGGGCTGTGGCTATTTTGACTAGTACTTTAAGTGTAAAATTACAATTAGTGATGGGTCTTAGGTTGTTAGGGTTGTGAGGATCAAGGGTAGGTTTTTTAACCAAGGGTGTGACAGTAACCTTATTTATATTGTTGGGTACTACTTGGTCCCGAAATGAGGTGTTGACAATTCTAGTAGAGAGTGGCGCAAAAATTTCGGGGTGTTGTAGGATGATCTTGGGAGGGAGTAGGTTTTCAGCGCAGGAGGATGGTTTCATGGTTGCTAACGTTTTTAACATAGTTTCTGAAGAGATGGATTGAAATTGAAACTTCTCCTTGTTCATTACGGTTAGTTGTTCTGCAGGTAAGCTGCGTTGCGGTTTATTGGCCTGTGATAATGTAATTCGTTCTCTGGCTTTGGATATTTTATTTGCAAATGCAGCCTGAGTGTTTTCGCATTTGGTTTGTGAGGGAATAAATTCAGGGTCCAACGCCTTAAGTTTTTCTAAGGATTTAAGAATGTTAAATAGCTTACTGGCTGAATTGGATGACGCTTCAATTTGACTATTGAAATAGTTATTTTTCGCCTCGTTGATCTTAGTTTTGTAGGATTTTTCTAGTGACTTCCAGCTTGTTTTGTGGTCCTCTGTTTGGTTTTTTTGCCATTCAACTTCACTACGCTTTTTTTCTTTCTTGAGAGAGATGAGTTCAGGCGAAAACTATTTTTGATGGTTAAGGCTGAGTTTTACAGTTTTTTCTCGATTGGGTGCTTTCTGATTGAGTGCAATTATTTGCAGAGCGGAGTGCAAAAGAGAAGTGTAAAGACGCCGTCTCTTTACATTTCTCATCCTCATTCTGCTGTGCAAGTGACAAAAATGACGCGCATGGCACTGGTTTGCACTTAACTGGAAACGTAAGCCTATCCCCTCAGGGAAATGTACGCAAAGGAGCAAAATGAGCTCCATATTGTTCGGAGTATTCAATAACCTTATATATTCCCCACATTAGCTTTCTTCAGCCACTATTGCTGCTCCTTGAACAGATGAATGGTCCTATGGTATTGTATTACAGTCATCATTTATATCGGGCCTGTTACCATTTGTATGGCCTCAAAGTGCTTTGTGGTGGGAGCGCCCCCAGGGACCCTTAACTATTTCTGGCAGGGATTTATTAAGGGTACTTGCCAGAGATGCAGGGAGTTAGACGAGTTTAAACAGATTTTAAAAAAGTAAATTCTTTCTTGGTGTCCCACGTTAATTGTTGCCCCCTTGTGTTCTGCTCCTATTACCTCAAGCCAGGTGCCCGCCCCCCATTATTCTATGTGTTATTCCACGTGAACTGCTGTGTGTTTGCTCATTGGCGCCTGTCATTAATTTAATGTACTAATGATTTTGTACCCTGCTCTTGCACTTTTATTTACTGCACCACCGCAATGTTAGTGTCCCACATTAAATACTACCCTACTTTGTTCTGCTCTTTGGTGCTCCACATCAACGTGTTGCCCCATTGGGATTGTATTCCAGGGGTGCACCTCATTCATTTGTTGCCCCCCCTTTTTTTTCACTTTGGTGTGCCATGTTTATTTGTTACCTCACCGTGATTTTGAACCCGGTGTCCTGCATTATTTATCACCCCACTGTGACTTGTTCCTTGATGTCCCACTATACCTGCTGCCCCACTGTGACTTTGCTCCCTGGTGTCTTTGATCCGGCTCCCTACTATCAGACTTTAATTTCAGCATGAACTGGCCTCTGCCATTCTGTGTTTCCACCTTCGGTATTTTTACATTAAGCATTTTGGTCTCCCGCACTCAGTACAGCATCAGCCAAACTCTGCTATGCTGTGATTAACCCCAGGGTCCCGCTGTAATTACACACTGATTTACAGTGTGCCTCATTCCGCGCAGGACAAAGTGGCTGTAATTACGTTACTGACATTTTTTCTGCACTGCCAAATTTCAAGTTTTGGTGGAATTACCACTGGCAGAATTACTGTGTGGTAATTCCCCCAATTTCTGGAGGGAAAGTGAAGGATACTTTCCCACAAATAATCGGCAGAATTACCACTCAGTAAAAACGCTGGTGGCAAAGTCTCCAAAAATTACCAATGTAGTCCTGGGGACTCCACAAATGGAGAATAATACGGCCCTACCACCAATTGTAATTCTGTGGTAAACCCACAGATCTAAATTGCAGCAATAATAACTGACTTTGGTGGTATTTCGGTGGATTTACTGTCAAAATACCATCAAATTCGGAATGTGGCCCAGTATTCTGTCTAGCAGTCCTATTGTAATCAGTGCCCTACAGTGATTTGAGTGTTCACACCCCAGTCTACAACAGTAACTCTGGCCCACGTGCCCCACCATATCTTAGTGCATTACTGTGCCGGGTCTCCGGTGGTTCCACTGTAATGTAATACTCTAATGTGACCCTGCCACCGCTGTGTTACTGGAAATTGAAATATATTGTCACTCCGCTACCTTGGTTCGTTTTTAACTTGGGATACTGGAATTACACAACAACCATCCTTCGCAAGGAGTGGTGCACACTCTCCTGTTACAAGGACAAGACCACGAGCCCATGGACATACCAGACCAGTCTACTTTATGGCATGCAATGTGCATCTGAATGGCCCGGTCAAGGTAAGACAGCTTGACAAGAAGGGACATATCAAACGCAAAGTACATCATTATTAGAAACAAAGTCGAACCTTCTCATTTACAAACATCCTAACAACACCACCCACAGAATCAACTGGGATAGCAGACCTCAGTATTCCTGAGGCAGAGAACTCGCTACTTGTTGTGCAACCTATGAATTTACCGACACACTCCACACGCAATGCATCAAGGACCCAGGGAGACCAGACCTGGACATGGCAGCACACTAGGAAATAACATGAGGCACTGCAAGGCCTATGCACACTCTGCATACTGGCTTGCGCATGCAAGCGCAACACCTGCAATGTATGGATTATCACAGTGGGAATGGGAGAGCCTTTAATCTGCAACAATCCATGCTCACATGTCAACAATACAGGATCCCTCGGGTCCATCACATTCTAGAAGTGTAGGTCAACCCAATACATCGTTTCCTAAAACAATTCAACAAGATACCTGAGACACTAGAGAAGAGATTAAGATACCCAAACGCCTGGGTTTCGTAAAAAATAAGAGCAGGGAATTAGCCAGATCAGAAATGCACTCACCATTGGAGAATAAAGTGAACTGCAGCCTGATCAATGCTCGCTCCATGTCCAAGCACAGAACAGAGATCCATGAGCTCCTTGGCATATTCATGACGGAAACCTGGCTATCAGACAAATTCATCCCAATTAACGTCATGCTCTTCAAAGGGAAGTCTCAGTGGTTTATCAGAACCACCCACGGACATCCCTTATTGCAAACTGCTCCTCATCCACCTAATCCTCAGCCACAAAAATAGCGTTTTGTTCTTACGTCTATACAGCTTTTGAAGAAGAAAATTCAACTTCAACCAAGTCACTGAGCCCCTAGGCTACATGACCAACTTCCCCCTTAAGCAAACAGTTAAGGGTGCAACACAGTCAGGCAGGCAACACTGGACAGAATCTTCAGACAGAAACCCTGATGACCACAAAGACACACACGCCCCACTCATAAGGAACAAGCATCCATAGCCAGGAGTATCTGGAAAAGCCTTGACCTACAGTTATTTGGGAAAATATTGGAAGACACCAAGCTAAGCATGTCAGTACTAAAGCTCCGGCTCACAGAGGAATGAGCAGAGATGCTTTACGCCTGGACTACGGAAGATGGGGGCCTCCTTAAACCTCTGAAACATATCACCCCAACAGAGAAAAAACATGCAGATAGGTGGTTCACACCCTCAACGCGAACCCTGAAGAAACAAACAACAGAAACTGGAGCATGAATGGAGGAAACACCAAAATCAACAAGACAGTAAAATATCAAAACTGCAAAGCATCAATCCTACAGGCAAAGAACCTGCACTGTGCAGAATGCATCAGAACAGCAAGCTGCCTTCAGAAGGAGATTGCCAAAATCACTGAAGAGACAGATATCGGAACTTGCACTCCAAAGTACCTACACCCACCCATAAACTATGCGATTACATTGTAAACCACATGCAAAACAAAGTAAATAACTCCATCAAGCCATGGACGCAGCACGGATCGATAGCAAAGATGACACCCCGCGCACTTGCCCGATTTAAACCTGTCACTCATAGGGATTTCTCCAAGCTGGTGAAGGGGAGCAGTAAATCCAACAGATTGTCCACAAGATTGTGGAACTCTCCCGTCCCCTGCACACCCTTTATACTGTAGAAACAGTCAATATTTCTATACAATGGTAATATTCAGTTTCTTTCAGAAAAAAGAAGAAATTAATGAGAGAAGCTAATTCATGACACTATTATAATAAAACAGAATGATGGGGACCATCGGTTTTAATTGAATTTTAAATTAATTGTTATAGATATGAATTTCAATTCATTCATCATCCAGTCTTTGTAAACATAATAACATAAATGTATTCATTTTGAGGTTACATTCAATATTATAATACAAGGGCATACAAGGTACTCATCACACTTTCTATACAATAGGCTTTTCACATGGTATATCCAAAGAAAGTAATGATGAATATTTTCTCGACGCGTTTCGGGGTGTCCCCTTCTTCAGGAATTGATAGCCCTCTTCATTGCCGTTAATCTTTGTTTCGTCTATAATGTATGATACAATGATCAGATTTTAGATTCTCACTGATAACTGTCATTTAACTCTTGGGAGAAATTTTTAATAATAATCACCTGGATGTTCAATGTGGAATATCCTAACTGGATTTATTATCAATAGCAATATCAGCCCAATAATGGTTATTCAACCTGTAGATGTGATAAAAAGACAACAGGGAAAGCTCAATTAAAAACGGGATCTTAATTCATGAAGGAAAATCTAGTCATGTAATATCTAAGAAAAAATATTACCTTTCGGTATTTCTGTAAAAAGCTACTACATCCATGGAATGGGTCGCTGTGGTATGTAGAGAGTCCTCAGGTACGGAGGTAGTGCAGTAATGGGCGATTCCTCCACTCGTGTCTGTAAAAACACGTATATATACTATATTAGATACACGAAAACAATGGGGTCTGATCATTCTGTGGAGAGTATTCTGTGAAGGCCTCTAGGCTCATGATATGCAATTGGGGAGCTGTTTACAAAGGATTCTCTTACCTCCTTCCTGAGAAGATGGCCGGTGCTGTAGCTCGAACCGTTCTACACGGTTTTCGCTAAAGATGGCCACTATTTACATTAAGACGTCATCACGTCGAAGCGTGACGACGTCACTATGTTTAGAACGTCAACGTGTGACGGGAAAACAGACGTCATACGGACATATTTTAGAAAACAATGTGTAATTAACCAATAGTATATAGGTGTATATCTATACTGGTGCAGGGAGTTTGAGTCAAATGAAATAAAGGTGAAAAGAGTCGAAAGATAAATGTGAGGAGTGTCTCATGTAACTTCTGGGAAATCTATTGTTTACCACGGACAAAAGTTAATCGAATATTGGACATCCGTGTGTTTACTATTTCAAGAGAAGCATGCTCACATTCTATGGTCTGTAACTTAATACATCCTATGTCAGTAAAAAATCATCCTAAGTGAACTGAACAAATTCAAAAATGTATTTAACAGCAATTGATATTGTATCCACACTGGGTTTCTGATTGGGTCAGGGGAAACAGTATTTAGTTACAAAAATGAGGCTAAACTGTAATCTTCGTTCATCCCATTGGGAGCTAGACTGTTTAGTCTCTCTATCCAGAAGATTTCCCTCTGGTTCATACGTCTGGCATGATTGCCACCTCTTGGGGCTCTGTTCACAATTTCCAAAATCACAACCTTTAGTTGAGAAATATTATGTTTCTTTATGGAAAAATGTCTTGCTACAGGTGAGTTAACACTGTTGGTACGTATGTTACTTTTGTGTTCATTCCAGCGCTCCTTGGCTTTCCTTTGTGTCTGTCCAACATAGTAAATGCCGCATGGGCAGCTTAAACCATAAATGATTGATTTCGTGTCACAAGTGGCAAAATCCTTTAGTGGGATTTTTTGGCCATTTGATGGGTGTCTTACATAGCTTCCCTTCATTATGTTGTTACAATTGCCACAACTGAGACAAGCAAACGTACCTATTTTCCTCTTGGTGAGGGTTCTTTGATTGTCCACTCTCGGTCTTTCTGCTTTAACTAGGCTATCCCTGAAGTTCCGACCCCTCTTGTAGGCGATTATGGGTGGTTCAGGAAATAGTCTCTTTAGTTGTGGATCCAATTTGATTATACCCCAGTTCTTCTTGATCATCCTTGTTATGTGATGACTCTGTGCTGAATATCTTAAAGCGTAGAGAAATGGGATCTCCTTAGATCTATTTCTTGATATACGGAGGTCTTTCCTCTCCAATGTGAGTGTTTTTTCTTCTGCTTTCTTGATGATAGACTCTGGATAACCTCTTTCCTTGTATCTTTGTGTCATCAATAGGTTTTCATTCCTCAGGGTGTCAGTTGTTGAGATAATTCTCTTTAGTCTAAGGAATTGACTGTAGGGCAAATTATTCTTTAAATGCGTCGGATGACGGCTCCTGAAGTGTAACGTGTTGTTAACATCGGTGGGTTTGTGATAAATATTGGTGATTATCCCATCTTCCCCAATCTCTAGTTCAACGTCCAAAAAATGTAGTTTAGGGGTTCCAATTTCCATCGTGAATTTGATTCTGTCGTGGCCTGAATTGATGTATTTTAGGAATTCCTCTAGTTCGTGATGTTGTCCTCTCCAGATGACGAAAAAATCGTCAATGTATCTTTTCCAGGTGATGATTTTTTTGCTAAATTTTGTTGGTATCAAAATCCATTTCATCTCCAAATGGTACATGAATAGATTAGCATAGGCTGGGGCCATTGCTGACCCCATTGAAGTTCCTGATGCTTGTAAATAGTACTGCGTCCTGTATCTGAAATAGTTGTTAATGAGTATAATTTTGCTTAATTTCATTAGGAAGGTTTTGTTTGCTTCACATTCATTTCTTAGTAGACACCATTCGAGTGCTTCCAAACCGTCTTGATGTGGGATGCATGTATATAGACTCTGTACATCAAACGAAACCAGTAGATCATTTCTGTTAATATCTGTTAAGGTGTCTAGGTGATTGAGAAAATCTGTGGTATCTTTAAGATATGTTGTGGTTGTTTGGACTATGGGTTGTAATGCCTTGTCCACATAAACTGCTAGTGGGTTGAAGATACTATCAGTTCCCGCAACAATCGGTCTGAGGGGGGGTTTTGTCAAGTTCTTATGTATTTTTGGCAGTCCATAGAAGATTGGAGTAATAGGATGTTCATTAATCAAAAACAATTTAGTCTTGTTGGAAATCCATCCTTGGTCCTCAGCTTCCTCAAGCGTAGTTTCAATAATGCTTGATATTTCTCTGACCGGATCTTGTTCAATTTTTATGTACGTGTTCTCATCTGTTAGGAGCTCTAAAATCTTCTCCTCATAGTATGTAGTGTCCATAATAACTATGGCCCCTCCTTTGTCTGCCGGTTTTAGGGTCAGGCTTCTGTCATCCGCAAGGTTCTTGATGATTTCATTCTGCCTTCTCCTGGTATTGTAGTTCCTTGTTCTGGTGAAAGGGCCATAGTTATTATGGACACTACATACTATGAGGAGAAGATTTTAGAGCTCCTAACAGATGAGAACACGTACATAAAAATTGAACAAGATCCGGTCAGAGAAATATCAAGCATTATTGAAACTACGCTTGAGGAAGCTGAGGACCAAGGATGGATTTCCAACAAGACTAAATTGTTTTTGATTAATGAACATCCTATTACTCCAATCTTCTATGGACTGCCAAAAATACATAAGAACTTGACAAAACCCCCCCTCAGACCGATTGTTGCGGGAACTGATAGTATCTTCAACCCACTAGCAGTTTATGTGGACAAGGCATTACAACCCATAGTCCAAACAACCACAACATATCTTAAAGATACCACAGATTTTCTCAATCACCTAGACACCTTAACAGATATTAACAGAAATGATCTACTGGTTTCGTTTGATGTACAGAGTCTATATACATGCATCCCACATCAAGACGGTTTGGAAGCACTCGAATGGTGTCTACTAAGAAATGAATGTGAAGCAAACAAAACCTTCCTAATGAAATCAAGCAAAATTATACTCATTAACAACTATTTCAGATACAGGACGCAGTACTATTTACAAGCATCAGGAACTTCAATGGGGTCAGCAATGGCCCCAGCCTATGCTAATCTATTCATGTACCATTTGGAGATGAAATGGATTTTGATACCAACAAAATTTAGCAAAAAAATCATCACCTGGAAAAGATACATTGACGATTTTTTCGTCATCTGGAGAGGACAACATCACGAACTAGAGGAATTCCTAAAATACATCAATTCAGGCCACGACAGAATCAAATTCACGATGGAAATTGGAACCCCTAAACTACATTTTTTGGACGTTGAACTAGAGATTGGGGAAGATGGGATAATCACCAATATTTATCACAAACCCACCGATGTTAACAACACGTTACACTTCAGGAGCCATCATCCGACGCATTTAAAGAATAATTTGCCCTACAGTCAATTCCTTAGACTAAAGAGAATTATCTCAACAACTGACACCCTGAGGAATGAAAACCTATTGATGACACAAAGATACAAGGAAAGAGGTTATCCAGAGTCTATCATCAAGAAAGCAGAAGAAAAAACACTCACATTGGAGAGGAAAGACCTCCGTATATCAAGAAATAGATCTAAGGAGATCCCATTTCTCTACGCTTTAAGATATTCAGCACAGAGTCATCACATAACAAGGATGATCAAGAAGAACTGGGGTATAATCAAATTGGATCCACAACTAAAGAGACTATTTCCTGAACCACCCATAATCGCCTACAAGAGGGGTCGGAACTTCAGGGATAGCCTAGTTAAAGCAGAAAGACCGAGAGTGGACAATCAAAGAACCCTCACCAAGAGGAAAATAGGTACGTTTGCTTGTCTCAGTTGTGGCAATTGTAACAACATAATGAAGGGAAGCTATGTAAGACACCCATCAAATGGCCAAAAAATCCCACTAAAGGATTTTGCCACTTGTGACACGAAATCAATCATTTATGGTTTAAGCTGCCCATGCGGCATTTACTATGTTGGACAGACACAAAGGAAAGCCAAGGAGCGCTGCAATGAACACAAAAGTAACATACGTACCAACAGTGTTAACTCACCTGTAGCAAGACATTTTTCCATAAAGAAACATAATATTTCTCAACTAAAGGTTGTGATTTTGGAAATTGTGAACAGAGCCCCAAGAGGTGGCAATCATGCCAGACGTATGAACCAGAGGGAAATCTTCTGGATAGAGAGACTAAACAGTCTAGCTCCCAATGGGATGAACGAAGATTACAGTTTAGCCTCATTTTTGTAACTAAATACTGTTTCCCCTGACCCAATCAGAAACCCAGTGTGGATACAATATCAATTGCTGTTAAATACATTTTTGAATTTGTTCAGTTCACTTAGGATGATTTTTTACTGACATAGGATGTATTAAGTTACAGACCATAGAATGTGAGCATGCTTCTCTTGAAATAGTAAACACACGGATGTCCAATATTCGATTAACTTTTGTCCGTGGTAAACAATAGATTTCCCAGAAGTTACATGAGACACTCCTCACATTTATCTTTCGACTCTTTTCACCTTTATTTCATTTGACTCAAACTCCCTGCACCAGTATAGATATACACCTATATACTATTGGTTAATTACACATTGTTTTCTAAAATATGTCCGTATGACGTCTGTTTTCCCGTCACACGTTGACGTTCTAAACATAGTGACGTCGTCACGCTTCGACGTGATGACGTCATAATGTAAATAGTGGCCATCTTTAGCGAAAACCGTGTAGAACGGTTCGAGCTACAGCACCGGCCATCTTCTCAGGAAGGAGGTAAGAGAATCCTTTGTAAACAGCTCCCCAATTGCATATCATGAGCCTAGAGGCCTTCACAGAATACTCTCCACAGAATGATCCCACCCCATTGTTTTCGTGTATCTAATATAGTATATATACGTGTTTTTACAGACACGAGTGGAGGAATCGCCCATTACTGCACTACCTCCGTACCTGAGGACTCTCTACATACCACAGCGACCCATTCCATGGATGTAGTAGCTTTTTACAGAAATACCGAAAGGTAATATTTTTTCTTAGATATTACATGACTAGATTTTCCTTCATGAATTAAGATCCCGTTTTTAATTGAGCTTTCCCTATTGTCTTTTTATCACATCTACAGGTTGAATAACCATTATTGGGCTGATATTGCTATTGATAATAAATCCAGTTAGGATATTCCACATTGAACATCCAGGTGATTATTATTAAAAATTTCTCCCAAGAGTTAAATGACAGTTATCAGTGAGAATCTAAAATCTGATCATTGTATCATACATTATAGACGAAACAAAGATTAACGGCAATGAAGAGGGCTATCAATTCCTGAAGAAGGGGACACCCCGAAACGCGTCGAGAAAATATTCATCATTACTTTCTTTGGATATACCATGTGAAAAGCCTATTGTATAGAAAGTGTGATGAGTACCTTGTATGCCCTTGTATTATAATATTGAATGTAACCTCAAAATGAACACATTTATGTTATTATGTTTACAAAGACTGGATGATGAATGAATTGAAATTCATATCTATAACAATTAATTTAAAATTCAATTAAAACCGATGGTCCCCATCATTCTGTTTTATTATAATAGTGTCATGAATTAGCTTCTCTCATTAATTTCTTCTTTTTTCTGAAAGAAACTGAATATTACCATTGTATAGAAATATTGACTGTTTCTACAGTATAAAGGGTGTGCAGGGGACGGGAGAGTTCCACAATCTTGTGGACAATCTGTTGGATTTACATAGGTTAAAACAACCCAGTGTCAAGGTTGTTATTCTCCCCGGCACCCCGTAAATTTTCAACAAATCCTGTAAAAAAACCTTAAACCTAGGTGTGCGCTAGGCAACACAAATATTGAAGGGGAGCAGTAAGGCAGGCTCGCCTATCGACCATTGTCCTTGGATATCCACAGAGACATCATACCAAGGAAACGTGGGTCGCTTTCTACCACAGGCTCATGAACTTGTCACTGGCAAATGCAATTGCACCAGGATACTTCAAGACGGCATACGTTAAGCCACTCCTCAAGAACACTACTGGAAACCAACAAGACCCCACAAGCTACCAACATATTTCCAACATACCATTCACAGCTAAAATCCTGAAAAGGATGTACACACACATCCTCAAAAACATGTTGAGTCCAACAACAGTCTAGACAAAGGAGAAGCAGGATTCAGACAAAATGTAACCATTCGGGATTACCTTAAAATCAACATCACCTCAGCCTTGATACTCCTCGCCACCTAAGCGGCATTCTGCGCCGTCAACCACGCATCACTAACAAACTGGAAGAACAAGACTTAGCTCTACAATGGATGAAATAATTGCTCAGAGACAGTAAGACACAACAACATGCTATATATCAACATCAAGCAGCATAGCCTGTGGAGTACGGCCAGGATCAAGCCTGCCGACAATACTCTTCAATATATACAAGGCCACACTCATGAGACTCATCACAAAGCATGGCCTCACCAGTTACAACTTTTCAAATTGACTACCAGCAAGGAAATAAATGTGGCCCTCACCAGCTCCCTCACCAAAGCGAACTCATGGATGATGAATAGGGACCTAAAACTACACAGGCAAGACAACAATCATGCGCTCCTCACCCAACGCCACACCACAGCCTAGAGACATGAGCACCATGCCCAGAAGCAGTGATAGTGGTAAGGAACTTAGGGGATTTGGTGGACTATGGAATGACCTTAGGACAACCAATTAATGCAGTAGTAAAGACATACTTTTACCACCAATTCTTAGTGAGGTGGATCATGTCCTTCCTCAGCTTCCCACACAGTACCCATGCCATCATATCTCTGGCTTTATCAAGGATAGGCTGTGCCAAATGCATATATTTTAGCATGCCAGACTTCCTTACCAAGAAACTTCCAACACATCCAAAGCACAGCAGCAAGAGTGCCGCTCAGACCCAACATGAGGATACATTTTACACCAGCTCTAAAATTGCTTGTGATAAGACCAAACAATGACACACGTGACTGGCCTGGGGGTTTTGATTATACGTGTTATTGTTGCGATTTTTAAAACTACAGGTTGGATTAAGCACTGTAGGATCTAGAGGAAATGCTGCAGTCAAAAAAGGGATTATCCTAAACTCTAAAACAAAATGGTGCACAAGGAATCTTAACACAAAGGTGGGACTCCTCCCAGGAGCCTAGCACCTCCTCAATGCACTCTCCAAATTATAGTTCAACCCCTAAACCTATTAATCCGTGTCCCCCTCCAAGACATCCAAATCTACAACAGAAAGTTCCTGAGTAGATAGCCAAATTAAGGTTCCAACTCCTAAACTTGCTAAGACCTGTAGCCTCCTGACTACCCTACACTAACAATATAATAGTTCCAAGGATTGGCCAAAGCAAAAGTTCAAAACCTATCCTTAAATATCCATCCCTATTCTACAGCAGCAAACATAAATTTGCTTTGAGGAATCTTCAATGATTTGGGAGAGTAGTTCAGGGGCAACACATTTGTCTTGGAAGCAAGACATTGCAGAGCAACACACTTTCAAATCCTGGTCCCATGCTTAGAGACTGGTGTCTAGTATTAAGCATGTAATACAAGATTCATGAACTAATTCAATATCGGTTACTTCTTGCCTTGGATTTTTAAAGACTCTCGACAGGTCTCACCTTGACCATGATAAAATCTGTTCAAGGCCGCCTCAGTAACCGGCCACACGTTGCGTGCTCTTGCACTGGGTTGCAGGTTGGGTGCCATGCAGAAGGTAAGCGCTTTCTGCATGGCATCAGGCTGGCCGTGCGTGGGGAATCATGGGGCGTGCATGTGATGGTTGGAGACAGAGGAGAGGTTGAATTGAACGAGGCGACTCGACCGCTCCACTGGGGAGCCTGTTAATCTCTAATTGAAAAAGAATAAAGCGAATAGTCACTGCTACTACTACTCTGCTTCCTTCTTCTGTCTTGGGGGCTGGAACACGACAAATCTCTCTCCAAATTCACAGCTGGACTCTCCTGGACCTTGACATTCTGTCAAGTACCTCCCAGACCTTGGCTTGCTTTCAAGATTCAAAAAGGTCCCTCCTGTCCATTGGCATTCTTTCAGGGTTCAAACAGGTCCTTCCTGGGCCTTGCCTTCCTGTCAGCATTCAAGCAGCAACGGGTATCTCTCCTGCCCTCATCGGAGGCCTTGTTAGGCAGCCGCTATTGATTCACACTTCTGCCCTGGGTTTAGGTTCTCCCTCTATTGCCTCCTGGTCGCTGGTGGGTGGCCTCTGGCTTTGTCCTTCCACGTCCCATGCGGGTAGGGAGCAGCGCAGCACACAGTGACCATTGGATAATAATTGTTCTTTTATATACTAGCCTGTGTGTGTAGGTTTAAAATATTTGCACTGCCCCTAGATTTATAGCAGCGGCACACAGTATTTGTGAGAATTGTGCTCAATGCCATTTACTACTTGTTGTGTTGTTTTTTAACAGAATTGAACATATGCACTTCATGTCATTCAAATTCTCTGATTGGTTATTCTTGGACTTGGTTTTATCATCCCTCATTACAGACTTCTGATAGGCGTTTAGTATTGGCTAATTGTTTGATTAGCTTTTGGGCCATTAGCTCAGGCCTACTGGAGTTTAGAGGGGTTTGCAGCCTGCAACATCGCCGCCTTGGAATCCTCACTGATGTGGAGATGGGGTCTGCATTGCTCCCCCACTGCCCCTCTGCTCAGATCTGACAAGGACAGCATCCCTGCTTCCGCGCCGCAGGTCTGGGCCTGGCACTCATTCGCTTTTCTGATGGTCAGACGGGACTTGTGAACTCACCGGGTTTGCGGGACAGCTGTTATTTGGCCATTACCGACTGTTCCTCCCATCCCATGCCTAATACTATGACCCGCAATGTTCCTTGGGAACTGTAGTCTTGCAGGCTAAAACTATGAAGCGTGACACCCATCGGGGCAACACTGCATCTCTGAAGCACAGGGGGGGCAGCAAGCTGGTGGGATCCCTCCCCTTCCACCCTTCTTGAATGACTGAGGCGGAATCAGGCAGCAGTGTCCGAAAGAGTAGGGCAGTTTAGGAGAGGGCATCTGGTCTTTGGTGGCCCCAAGAAAGTAAACTGACCCCACCCCAACTAATGTGTGCCACGCTGGTGCCCGAGGCACTGCTCCGCCACCCTTCGCCCTGTTCGTTGCCTGTGTCTTCATCCACTCCAGAGGACTGGATCAAGAAGGCACCTGCACCCCACGAGGAACTGCCCATTGGATACAGACACCAGGCATCCAAAGGCCCTACCCCCCAGCCAACTGCTATGCCGCAGACAAAGCCAAGCACCACCAGCTCACACATAGTCCAAGTGCCCCCGACACAAACCACCTGGGAACAAACCTGCATAGAGTACCTGCATACTTCCACAATGCGCACGTGAGCACCACAGCAAAGCGGCCATCATTTGGTCCATCTCTCGCCCCTAACCAAACCCGCCGCCATCTTTTTCAGATCCCCAAGAGACCATGCAAATGGCAGCGGCAGCACAGCGTAAAACCTAATAACAGACTGAATAGAACATAACCCTTTTCTGTGGTGCCCAGTTGAACTACCCGCCTGGGCATCTGACATCAGCTTGGTGCAAAGGCAAGCCTGACTGTGGAAAGTCGGTCTCTTATCAGCCACCCTAGCCACCAAAAAAGCCAGACTCAGCCCTTCATCCGATACATTTGTTTCCATTAAATTGCACTATTACAGTGCTTAGAAGAGGAGGGCATCTGCAAAGCACTATATGAAAATAAACGCATAACCCCATGATGTCCCAAACACAGGCCAGCCTGAAAAGCTTGACCACAGGCTTCCACCACTACATTTTTCTCATAGGTCTCACTGGACATCCTTTTTTTTGCTCCGTTTACATCCGACTATGCTGCCATCAATATTGAACGCCAGGGCATTTTCGTCAGAATAAGCAACGAAGACCTTTGTGCTACCCTCATGGTGCTAACCCAATTGCTAGCTGCCAGCTTCTATAAAGATGGATAAGATGTCTGACAGAAAGCGGGACTGGAAGGGAAAGAAGGCTTGCCCGGACAGGAAGCAGGTGGAACAGGAAGTCCAAGCAACAGCATCACCCAGTGGAGACGCACCAACGAGAGCTTCTACCCTGTTGCATAGGTTGAGTTCAGACTAGTGTCGGCTTGGAAATGAGACTAGGCCCTGTAGAAAGAGCCTCTGTGATTGGCAGGCACGTATCACCTGACCGCTGTCTCTACCCTATCACCTGATGCTGAAAGATCATGAGCAGTCGGGGAATCTAGCCACCAGAAGAACGCTCGGGTACCTTGGCTCTGTTCCGGTCGTCTCCGAGGTCTTGGTTTCCCAGTAGGCCCGCACTTGCCGACTGCCGCAGAACAAGGGGACTGCGTCGAAGTTACAAGCGAGAAACCAGACCCACTGCGCATGCGTCTCCTTCCCATTGGGCACTCGTTATACATTAACAGCAATAACTTGGTCGTGCATACAATCAAAATGGATTTAATGAGCATGAAAACAGAGGTCTCCATTAGCACCAAACACTCTCCCAGCAGAGAGAGGTCATGCACTGCAGGAGCGTGCTAATATTTCCTGAATGCACGCACCAGAAATTATGCATCGTCTACTGCACAAGGAATAGACCATTTATTGCGGGGGGCATAGTGGGTGGGCGCACAGCACTCTGTTGCCTCTCAGCCATGTCTGCACTTTATGAATCCCATTCATACATAGAGTGGGTGGTGGCGGAGCAATGGCAGAGGGGGCGTCTAGAATTATCTAATATTCCCTATGGCCGCCGCCTTGGAAGAGAAAGAGAGGATGGTTATGTGGGAAGATAGGAATGGGAGGGTTTCTCAGCATTCCTGAGGCTATATCAGCCTCCACAGGAGCTTAGCCCAGATCTCACATCCAGAACTTGCTCACACCTGCCCGTAGTAGACATCACGTCTGTACTACTGTGGTTTCCGCGTGAGCCCACACTCTCAGGGCCCTTGCTGCGACTGGCAGTCTAGCTTTGCAGGCTTGCCATAACTCCTCGTTTAAATATTGCCTGATACCTCAGCAGCTTCAGTCACAGTACTCTTTAAGAAAATCTCACTGATTCCTCTAGACCCGGCCTCTTCATGGCAATGCTCTTATCCTGCCTGGGATGGTCCATCTCCGATGTGATATTGGAGATCATAACTTGCTGGATCCTTTCCCAGCCGGCTCTGGGCCAGCTGTGTAGACTTCCTCAGTCTGGTTTGGTCTCCATCATGGATGATCTGTGCACAGAGTTGGATAAAGGCAGTGTCAGTGGGTTGATTGGGTAGGATATCTTGACTGTATTCCACACCATTGGCCTCATCATTAGTCTGCCGGTAACCCGTGGGTGCTACCGACGGGCTACTGGCATACTCGCCTTACCACTACCCACACCTGATATCCCGGTGTTACCGGGATATTGCGGGTGTCAGCAACAGCGGTAAATTCCCATTCCATGGAGTCCCATAGGAGTCCATGGAATGGGAAGCACTGAATCACCGGCACTGTTGCTAATGGTGCCGGTGATTCAGTGAATACTCTCCCGGTAGGGGCCTGAACTACCAGCAGGTCAGGCCTGCCAGTAGTTCACTTCCCCTACCGGCAGACTCGGAGTATGTTGGCCCGGGACAAATGCCAGAGCCGGTAGTACCAGACGTTTTACCAGCATTTTTCCCCAGGCCTGCTTACTCCTAATGAGGCCCCATTCATTGTGTTAGTCTAATTGACCGGTTGACTCCATGCACCTTTGAAGGCTTGCTACACGCTCAACTTAATTCCTTTTTATCCAATTGCACAAAAGTGGCTCAACTGCCATCATTTGTTTCCGCCTTGGTTCCACAAGGGAGCCTCACATTCGCCAGTATTTGTTAACATCCATGTTGTTCCATTGGCTGCACTTATGACATGGTTTTGATTTGTGTATTTTATGATCGCAACACTATGGCTGACCTACTTAGATCTTGCTTAAGAGCAGCCACAGGGTGCATTTGTGGGAATTGGCTCAAGCTGAATGATGGAAAGGCCGAAATAATGGAAGAAGAGGGACCCGATGAAATATGGACATCTATATGCCTTAGAGATGAACAACGTGGTAATTACCACCCAGAGAGTGTTGACTCATGCTTCTCAAAGTGAGGCCCTTTCAAAATCATGTCTCCATTACCTAAAAGTACCATGACATTTTTTTTCTCTTATTTATACTATGCACTATCACCACCAGAGTGGTCCCCTGGTGCTCTGGCAGCTCTGAAAGGCAAGGTGATAGGGTAAGTTAGTAAGACATAGCAGGAGAAAGAGCATTAGCACCCGGGTTGGGGTAGAGTGTCAATCAGATGGCTAGGAACATGGACTTGAACCGCTGGTACAAGCCCGCGTTCCAAGCCGCCTGACGGCCGGCTTATCCTGCCATTTCCCCCCCCCACCCACAGACCCCATTTTTTTGTTTTCCCCCCTACTTAACTTATTTGGGCGACAGCAAGTGCTGCTGCCGCATCTACTCCTTTCCCTTTAGTCTGGAAGGCTGCCATGGAAAGGGAAGAGGGGCTCCGTACGGAGCCCAGCCTTCTCTTTCCATGGTGGCCATCTTGGTAAAGGATTCTCATTCATTGAACAGGGCTCACGAGGCGTCCCGTTCAATGAATGATCATATTTCTTTAGCGGTAACCCTGGGTGCTAATTGCGTGAAGCTCCTGTTCCAAGGGCTGGAACAGGGTTTAACGACCCGGGCCCTCATTATCCGCCCTCGCTTGGCTCGGGCCGATAACTTGGGCTGCCGGACAGTTTACCCCCGTTCCAACCCTTGGAATGGGGGCTTAACGCCACAAGATAGCTGTGATGTGCTGTTGGCAGCTTCAGTTTGGTTTTCACCGTTCACTGAGTTTAGGTGTATTTTCAGTTGGTAGCCTTCGTGTGCTGTTCTGCAGGTCTATGTGTGGTATGTTTCGTTGTTGCAGTGTAGTGATGTGAATGCGGTTGGTTGTGGTTTGAAGATATGGTTGTGGTTAGTTTAGAGTTTGAGAGGTGTATGCAGAGGGATGAGTTTTTCATTATTGGGGTTGGTTGCAGACATTACTGTCTAAGTGTGCTGCAAGCTAGATGTTCACATTTCTATCTAGATGTGATGCAAGCTAACATTCATATTCCTGTCCCGATGTCACACAGGCCAATAGTCACAATCCCGTCCAGATGTGATGCAGGACAAAAATTCTGTCTAGATGTGACACAGGCTAATAATTACTATTCTGTCTTGATGTGACGCAAGGTAATATTCACATTTCTGTCTAGATGTGATGCAGGCTAATAACTACAATTCTGTCTAGATGTGACGCAGGCTAATAACAAAAAATCTGTCTGGATGCGACGCAAGTTAATATTCACATTTTGGTCCCGATGTGATGCAGGCTAATAATTTGAAATCTGTCTAGATGTGACGCATGGTAATATTCACATTTCAGTCTGGATGTGACGCAAGCTAATAATTACAAACCTATCTAGGTGTGACGCAAGCTAATTACAATTCTGTCTATATGTGATGCAAGCTAATAACTACAATTTTGTCTAGATGTGACGCAAGGTAATATTCACATTTCTGTCTAGATGTGATGCATGCTACTAATTACACTTCTGTCTAGATGTGACGCAAGGTAATGTTCACATTTCTGTCTAGATGTGGTGCAAGCTAATAATTACAATTCTGTCTAGATGTGCCACAAGGTAACATTCACATTTCTGTCTAGATATGATGCAGGCTAATAACTACAATTCTGTCTAGAGGTGATGCAGACTAATAACTACAATTCTGTCGAAATGTGATGCAGGCTAATAACTACAATTCTATCTAGATGTGATGCAAGCTAATAACTACAAATCTGTCTGGATGTGATGCAGACTAATAGCTACAATTCTGTCTAAATGTGATGCAGGCTAATAACTACAATTCTGTCTAGATGTGACGCAAGCTAATATTCATATTTCACTTTCCATGTGATGCAGGCTAATAACCACAAATTAGGCCGGAGTAGCCAGTGCAGTTAGAGTGCCATCCACATAGATGTGAGGTGTCGCCAACCAACAGCTCTCCTAGTTCGATACATGGCTTGCAAAACAGTACGCAACTCAGTGGGTGTATTAGGTGGGGAGAGTTACCAAATTCAATTGGGGACATGCAGGCCACAAGCTACTGGGTGGTGGATTACATAGTATATGGGAGAAGTGGGCCAGTTTAGTAGGGCACAGTGATTGCTGTGCCACCCTGTCCACACCCCACTTAATATGTCTGTCGCTGCTGATTGACGGCTGCCTGCTTCCTGCTTCCCCGGTTTACACTGGCAGACGCCATCTGGAGCTGCTTCTTTTGGAGCTGTCCTTTGCCTGTGGGTCCTTAGCCGAGAAGGCTGCCAGGGAAGAGGGCTGTCCTAGGCATTGGAAATAAATAGGGCTGAAGGCCCGATCCCAGTGCTTGGGGGGCAGGATGGATGCAGCAACAGTAGTAGAGAGGGGGTCAGAGTGTGCCCAGTAGCGTGGGAAGGAAGAAATGGGAAAATACCTTCATGGCTCGCAGTAGCGAGTTAGGAGCAGCCAATCGGGTCATGGGGATGAGGGGGGGTGGGTGAGCGGAACTAGCCGCTGGTCAAGGAAGCAGACGGGAAGGGACGGGCAAAGTGCTTGGAGTGCTGGAATTGGACAACAACGCACTACAAACAACAAAAGGGACTCAGTTGGGGTCGGAGCGTAGATAAGGGCCTAAAAAAGGCTCACCTGCAACACACAAGCTAAAATGGCTGCCATTATCTTGGCAACCATCAGAGCGAGCGAGGAACGTGGTGATAGTCTGTATCATGACACATGTGCCTATCTGAACCGTTCCTTAGAGCAAGCAAGGACTTGGGCACCACCAGCGTCTAGCTGTTACACATTTCTACGGCCTGACAGGCTGCCGGGGCCTTTATCTGGGAGTGGATTTCCTCTGTGCCGAAGCAACAGCACTTGTCACTTGGCGAAAACTGAATTGAGTCCAAATCCTCACCTGTAGTCCACAATCACAACCCTCCAATTCCGTACACACGAATTCAAATGGTATGGTTTGGCCAGGAATTGAAATTGCAATTTCCTAGAACCAAGGAAGTGGTAGAGATGGGCGAGGGGGGATGGGGAGAAATGGGAAAGAGGGGGAAGTAAGATGAAGTGGGAATGTATGATGGAAGCGGAGGAAGAGAGGAGAAGGGTCAGTAATAGATAGGACAAGAGAGAGATAGTGGAAGGGTAAAGGAAGAGGAAAGTGCGCAGGAAGGCGGGAAGCATGGAGGAAGGTGAAGGAAGAGAGGGTGCAGGGCTAGGGGAGAAAGGAAAGGAGGGGGAGGAGGAGAGGAGTCAGGAAAAGATGATAGATGGAAGGATGGAGTAGTATAGGGGCCGGGGGTGCAAGAGGGATGAGAGATATCAGAAAACAGTGAAGAGAGAGAAGGAAAAGGTAAAGGGTGCCCAGGTACTGGAATGGGGGAATGACGGTATGAGGGGACGGAATATAAGGGGTCAAGGAGAGAGAGAAAGAGATAGAAGAGATGGACAAGGTAGAAGTGGTGCATCTGCGTCCCAGGTGTGGCAGTAACCACTCAGGAAGGAGCCTGGACACAGATGCATCGAATAATCTCCGGCTCAAGACACAACACGAAGGAAGAGGGGAGAGCATGAAGGAAGGGGGCAGGGAAAGGAAGAGAGAAGAGACTGGTCATTAAGTAGGGTGAGAGGGGAAGAACAGGGGCAGGGGAAGGAAGAGAGTGTTCTGGAACAGAGTAGAGCGGTAAAGAAGATAGATGAGGGGTAAAGAGAAAACGCGAGAGTGTGTCAAGGTAAAGAAAAAGGGAAAAAGTGACAAGCTGGAGGGAAGAGTGGAAATGGGCAAGAAGAGGAGAAAGAGAAAGACGACTGGTAGGGAGCAATGAGGAGGGAACGAAAAGGGGAGTAGAACCAGAGGAAAAGGGTGAACTATTGGGGGCAGGAGAGGGAGGAAGAGAGGGAACGAGCGGGATAAACAAAGAGTGATAAAGAAAGGAGAGGTGAGATGGAAAGGAGATAAGAAAGGAAGATAATAGAATAAAGAAATAGAGGAGATTAAAGAAGACCAGATCAGGATTGAGAGGGAGAAATAATAAAGTAAAGGGAGAATAGGGAGAGAGAAGGAATAGGGGAGAAATCTAAAAAGAGCAGAGGAAGATGGGGCAGAGGAAAGAACGGGAGAAAATAGGGGAAGGAAAGAGAAGCGAGGTAAAAAGAAAGGGAGGGAGAGGGGAGCAGGGAGGAGAAGGCAGGGAGAGGGATGGACAAGGGAAAACAGGGAGAATAGATCGACGAAGGAAGAAAAGAGAGGCCCGGTATACTGATCTGGAGGGGTGAAATAGAGAGGGATGGGAGGGGTGGCAGAGAGAGAAGAGACCGCTGCATTGCGAACCTCTCTCTGATTTTAGGTGAAGTGGTGGGCGGGTTGCCGTGGCAACATGATGTCCTTTCTCCAAAGATAAAGCTAGCTGCGTCCTCCCCTTCTCCTGCAACCCCTCCCCCACCAAGTCTCTTCGCTTTTTCCTTTCAAAACAGTTTATAGAAACGAAAAGAAAAAATGTCAGAAAGAAAAAAATCATGTTTACTAAAGATGTACCTGCCCAGAAGAGCGACCGTCGCCTCTCTTCCCGCCGTTCCTCGGTGCCCTGCGAAGCAACAGGTCAGTGGTGAGATCTTGCTCGCCGCTCCACCCCCAGCCGAGGTAAACATCTCTGCAGTGTCCCTGGGTGACCGGCCCTCGACCACCTGCCTACTCTCCGAGATAATGCAGTTATGAGGGCTCAACATGGCCTCGGCTCCCCATTTTCACAAACCCCATTGCCCCTCTCTGGCTGTCACCTGTTGCCCCTCGAGTCATTCCCTGCCAGAGGCAGAGTGGACTCAGGGAGAAAGGGGGACGCTTAACTACAGTTTCTTACCTCTCATAGGTCAGCAGGGCTGGGAAAGAGTCACTCTGAAGAATTGATTTGCTTGGATGCAGAGGCGTCTTTATGGGAGGGCAAAAGGGGCACGTGTCCCGGGCCGCCACCCTGGAGGGGGCCCCAACATGGCTGCCTGATTGAAATCAGCCAGTGCCATTTTTATTTTACAAAACGAAAAGAACACATACCATGTTTTTTTGGTGCACTGCTGAGGTGCCAAAACTGCAGCCATGCTGTTGATGACCAGTACATTTTGCTTGGATCAATTCATCCTATAATGCTTTTTGTGTTCACTGTGGTACACACAGTTTGTCCAGTCATGATAGCACAACTCCTGTAGTATTCTCATCCATCTGTGTGCTATACATAGATCATGTGCCATACCGAAAGTTGAAATGTATATAGATGAATTTGCCATGATTGCTCAGAAGATAGCTCAGTTTATTAGGTATTGGTTAAAAAGATATCTGTTCATATGCCAAAGCACAGTGCTAAATTCCAGAAAGGCCGACTCGGCATTTCCTATGTCTGTTGTCGATAAACTTGCATATACTTTTGTGATAGTAACACTTAATGTGTGCTGCACAGCAATCTAATTGCGCCAGTTAGCGCTAGCTATAGAAAGTGATGTACCTGGTGTAGGTCTTGAGCTTTGTTCTTCCAAATGAGGGTTGTTAAAACTGACAACCACTCCCAATGAGGAGCGTACATTTTTAGTAGGGCGAGGTAATTAGGTTGTCAAATTCGAGACACTGGAACCAAAGTGTTGAGGCGCATATTCCGGCGTTTCCAGCAGTGATCCAGGACAAATCATTTTATGCCACTGAACTGTACTGTGCTGTCTCCTGTAAAAAGCTTTGCCTTCTCACTTACGGATGGAGTTGTTTAGCCTAGTGTTTGATATTGTTATTCATGTAGGCCATTTGAGGGGAAGGGATGGTAGATAGAACAGAGCCAACCAAATGTCACAGACCTCTGGCAAATATATTTTCCAGTCTGCTCATTTGTCAAAAATCAGTCTGCTTTATTATACAATTTGAAAGGTACTTCTGTCAAACTGGATATTAAATTATGCCTCCTATTGTAAACGATTATATGTATATTGGCCTACGCCAAGTCGCATAAAACTGTACGCGAATAACTCTTTACGGCAAGGTCTTGACCTTAGAAATTGATGTAAGCCGCCATCTTGAATCGAACCGCCATTTTAGGTTCTCTTGCTGTGTAAAAGTCACCCTGAACATCAAAATGGTGGACGATGCCATTCCGAACAGAACCTGGTCGTCATGACCTCCGTACAGCTAATGTATAACGTGCCTGCAGGCCACTTGTTAGGGTCGTGAACTGAGACCTTGTCCTTCTGTTGACCTGCATGTAAATGGATTACCTGTATCAACGGAACTGATCTATGCACATACTAATGAATAAATTAGAGTTGACCTGGCAGATACCCTAGACCTGTTATACATTCATGGAATGGTTAACCCGTGAAGGGGTTGAACAACAGGCTGTAGAAATGTATAAAAGCCTGAATGTCCCAATGTACAGTCTCTCACTGAATACATCGAACCCCGTTGAAGTTTGTTGTGTTGCACTGAGGGCCGATAGCTATCTGACTGTCATTTGACTTTGTCATTGCTTGACCTTAAAATAAAGTACTTTGTATGTTCCTTTGTAACCAGTGTTTGGTGTGTTTCCTTTGGGTTCCCCGGCCTCACATTATTTTCCTCTTTTCACACTTCTGCACATACTAAGTAACAATCTTCAATTCTGTCTTTAGGGTGTGTGTAAAGCTTTAAAATGCAATTTGAAAATCCCATAGGAAGCCATTAAAGCTCACATAATTTAATATTGTGATGCTAGTATACCTGCCTTGGTGGCACTGAAAATGAAGCTAGAATCATTGTCCTTTTGCATAAAATAGTTCTATAATAATTTGCTTTTATATGTTGTCATATTGGTTTATTATGTGAATTGTGTACTTTCAAAGTCAGTTCTTTAAACAATAAGGCATTATTTTAGTTCATGAAAGCGATGCACTCACAAATAGTTGGACCTTGCTCTATGATAAGAACTGGTAAACAATATGGTCAAAGGCAGAAATTGCAGATTGGGCTCAAATCTCAGCTTCACCTCTTAACCAACATGTGTGATCATGAACAACTCATTTAATCTTGTTTTGCCTAACTTGTCCACATTTCCAGTCTGTAAACGTTTGAAAATTCTCAGGGTCCGATCCTGTTCAAGGCACAGTGAGCCTGGTAAACACCATGCTTCATTGAACCTTTTCTTTATGCCCAGGTACCATCCTCGTTCTCAGGCGGTCCTGGCCGTCGGCACAGAGGGCGATACTGCTGTCTCACAAACTGCCTGCATTTCGCCTGTTTTTCTAATTAATGGGCGGATTGCAGATTTCCGGCAGCAGTTTCGTATAATTGCACAACATTTGGAATTTAACAAAAGTGCTGTCCAAGACACTCCTTTTTGCATTCCATTTATTTATTTATTTTTTTTAAATATTTTATTTTCAACAGGCAGGATAAAGCATTACAAAGTATGATCAATCACGACAAATGGCATAAAGGAGCTACAGAAGGTTGCTCTTCCCTCCCCTCCCCCGGGTCCTAGTATTCTTCTTCCTGTCCCCGCTGGGAGTTATCGTTCCGTAAAGTTCTCCTGGCTAGTTGGGGCTTGTATGTTAGGGCTGGATACTTCTGATCAAAGTCTAGGATTGGGCCCCAAATGTTCTCAAAGCGATGTAGGTGGCCTGCCCCGGCAGCCGTCACCTTCTCTGCGATTAAAATGTCCCAGATTTTTGCCCACCAAAAAGGCATTAGCGGTCCCTCTGCGGTTTTCCAAGTGCGAGCTATTACGTTTCTGCCCGCCTGTAGGCATTGGGATGGTAGTTTGGCCATGGGGCCAGATCTAGGGTAGATCCCGGGGACTGGGGCTCCCAGGAGGATGGGTTCGGGTTCCAGGGGAAGTCGTACCTGAGTGATGTCTGTGATTGTTGCTAGGCATTGTTTCCAAAAGGTTTGGGCCCCCGGGCAGGACCACCACATATGAAAGAAAGTCCCTACTTGGCCGCATTGCCTCCAACAGTTCGGGTTGAGTGTGGGGTTCATATGGTGTAGTCTTAGGGGAGAATAATACCATCGAAGGAGGATTTTGTAGGCGCCTTCTCTGTTCGTAATGCAAGATGAAGAAGTGTGAGCCCGCGACCAAATGTCAACCCATAGCTGGTCTTCGATTGGGCGGCCTAGGTCTGCCTCCCATAGGGCCATGTACCGGGTTTTGGAGATTAAGAAGTCATTTTGGAGGCGTTTGTATAGGGTGGAGATGCTCCCTCTGGTTGGGAGGTCATTTAGGGTCAGTTCAATGGCCGTGGGGGGGCGGGTGGCGGCTTGGCGGGTCTGTGGATGGGAGCACCAGTGGCGCAGCTGAATGTACGTGAATCTGTCCTCTTCCTGCAGTTGGAAGAGTTCTTTACATCGTCTAAAGGTGCAGGGCTGCCCCCCTTCGAAAAGTTGTCCCAGGGTCTCCAGGCCTCCCGCTATCCAGGATCTGAAGTTCCTAGTGGACCAGCCAGGTGAAAAGGCCGGGTTCAGGAACACCGGTGAGGAGGGGGTGAGACCCACTGGGGTTTTCTTTTGTTTCAGCGCTTTATCCCAGGTAGCAATAGTATGTTTGGTGGACCTCAGGAGGTTCTGCCATTGGCGGCGCTCGGAGGGATTGATATGTGGGAGAAAACGTAGCGGGAGCTGCAGTTGTGCCTGTTCGAGGTCCACCCATCTCGGGCGGTTGGTAAGTGTCTGCCATGTTCTGATGCAGGCGAGTTGGGCCGCCATCTGATACTTTTGTAGGTCTGGAACTCCGAGGCCCCCTAGTCTAGCATTGCCCAGCATCGTGGTCTTAGGGATTCTGGGTTTCCTCCCTTTCCAAATAAATCGTGACATTTTCTTTTGTAGATTTTGAAGGGCCGGTGCCGGGATTGGTACTGGAAGCGAAGAGCAGGCATACAGGAACCTTGGTAGCAAGTTCATTTTACAGGCCGTGATACGACCCATCAGTGAGATTTCTTGCGCCGCCCACCGTTTTAAGTCCGTCTCGAGGTCCGTGAACAGTGGGAGAAAGTTTGCCCGATAGACTTCTCCCGGGTCAGCTGGAATCTGGACACCCAGATAACTGATGCTCTTAGTTGTCCATTGTATCGGACATAGTGGGGCCAAAGCCTCCCGGACCTCTCGGGGAAGGGCCACCCCCATGGCAGCTGACTTCCGGAAGTTGATGGCAAAGCCGGTGACCTTTCCATAGCTCTCTATCTCAGCTAGGGCCTGAGGGAGGGAGGTGCGAGGTTCTGTGATGGTTAGTAAGACGTCGTCTGCGGTAGTCAGTCAAAATCTCGAAACCAAAATATCGAATACAAAAAGACCGAAAAAAAAAATATCGAAAAAAAAAATATCGAATTTTTTATTTATTTATTTATATATGTTTTTGGGGTCAGGTAAGTAAAAAAAAGGGGTAAAATAAAATCACTATGAACCGTCGTCTGCATATAGGGCTAGTTTATGGTGTGTTGTGTTTGATTGGAAGCCCTTGATCTCCGGGTTTCGCCTGATCCGTTGGGCGAATGGTTCCATGATTAATGCAAAGAGCAGTGGCGATAGCGGGCAGCCCTGTCTGGTTCCGCAGGTCAGGTCAATGGGGGGAGAGAGAATGCCATTGACTCTGAGAAAAGTCTTGGGCGCAGAATAGTTAGCCAAAGTCATGGCGCAAAACTCCGGGCCAAAGCCAAAGGCCTCGAGAGTAAGCCTCATGAAGTTCCAGTCCACTTTGTCAAAGGCCTTAATTGCATCCAGGGCCAGAAGCACCAGCTCTCGGGAGTCTCGGGAGGCAAGTTCCACCAGGTTCAAAGCTCTACGAATATTATCCGTGGTAGAGCGGTGTGTGATGAAGCCACTCTGGTCGGCGTCAATTATCTCTGGCAGGATCCGGGACAGGCGGGTTGCTAGAATTTTGGAGTATATGTTGGCATCTATATTGAGCAGAGCAATCGGTCTGTAGGACGCCGGATTTTTCGGGTCGCCGCCAGGTTTGGGCAGCAAGACTGTGATTGATTCTTGCATTGACGGGGTTATAGTGCCTGTGGTTCTGAATGAGTTGAAGAGCTGTACCAGGGGTGGGAGGAGTTGGGGTTTGAAGACTTTATAGAACTTTGCCGTGTAGCCATCCGGGCCAGGGGCTCGAGACTTAAGGGATTTTATTGCCTCATCGACTTCTTCGCCGGTGATTGGGGCTTCCAGTGAGTCCCGGGCTGCGTTCTCCAGTCGGGGGAGCGCCGCCCTTTGCAAGTATTCCCTTTGTTCTTTGACGTTCCGAGGCGGGGCGGTCATTACCTGGGTCAGGTGGGTCGATGCGATTTGAAGCTTGTCGTGATCTGAATATTGGGTCTTGCCCTGCTGATCACGTAGGCCCACGATTGTGTTATTTCTTCTTATCTTGGCAAGTTTAGCCACCAGTAGTTTGTTTGCTTTATTATTTTTGGCATAATAGAACTGTTTGGCTTTCGTCATTTGATGGGCGGTGTATTCAGCATAGTGGGCTTCAATTTTCTTTCTTGCTATTCGAAGAGCCCGCTGCGTTTTAGGGGTCCAGCCCTTCTCCTTATGGGTCTTTTCTGCCTTCTCCAGTTCTTCTTCGAGGCCCTGACGAATTTGTTGTTTGTGTCTATGATAGGCTGTCCCTTTGGCAATCAGTTCTCCCCGCACCACTGCCTTCATTGCATCCCAGGTGTTGGCTAGGGAGGTATCTCCGCTAGGGTTTTCCTTAAAAAAGTTGTCGATCGTGGTTGCGATTGCGTCTCTGAGTGGCATCTCGTTAAGGATGGGGTCATATAGGGTCCATCTGCGCCGCTGGGGATCAGGAGGTCCCTGGACTCGGATTTCCAAGGTTACCGGGGCGTGGTCGGATAGGATTCTGGAGCCTATGGTCACCTCCTCAGTGAAGGCGAAGATTTGCGGGGATATTAAAAGAAGATCTATCCTGGAGAATGTCCGGTGAACATAAGAATAGAAGGAGAAGTCTTTTTCAGATGGATGGAGCGCCCTCCATGAGTCCACCACCTCTAGAGTCCTGAATAATCGCAGGAGAGCTAAGGCCGTGGTGTAGTCTCCGGCGGAGGGTGGGTGCGATTTGTCCTTTACGGGGTCCGGGACCCCATTAAAGTCCCCACCGATCACTATCCGGCCCTCCAGAAAGGGAGAAAGAGTAGTGGTTAGTGAATCATAGAAGGGCGCTTGGCCCGAGTTCGGCGCGTATACGGAGACCAGGGAGAATAGCTGTCCCGCTAGCAGGCATTTCACTGCAATGTAACGTCCTTCCGGGCAGCTTATGGTGTCCAGAATCTGGGGACTCAGCCCCCTCCGGAACAGGATTGCTGTGCCACCTCGCTTGGAGTTGCCGGATGCGAAGAGTTGCTTTGGAAAGTCGCGAGAGTGTAGGCGGCTGAAGTCTGCCGGTAGGAGGTGAGTTTCCTGTAGCATGGCCACAGCGGCGGTATCATTCTGGAGTTTTTGTAGAATTGATTTGCGTTTAGCAGGTGAGTTCAGTCCCTTGACGTTTAGAGAGACAAACTTCCAGGTTTGCTGTTCCGGAGCGGGACCTGGGGTCGCAGCTGAGGCTTGTGGGAGGGGGGGAGCTACTGAGGAATCAGCCATTATGTCGTGGGAGATGTGACCATCTGTTATCCTGCTTCTGGGGTTTTCGCTCGGACCGCCAACGGGAAGTCCGAGATTTAACTGGGGATGGGGGACCCATTAAGGGGTTGGGCCCTCCCCTGGCCAACGGGGCCGTGTAACGGAGAATAGCCAACATGGCTGAAAGTATGAGTGAGATGCTCCAAGGACTCATAGATGGAATGTACCTTGAAGCTGGGCATGGGCCGTGGGGGGGGGCCCGCTGCATCGGGGATGGAATTTATCCGCGTTTTCAAGAGTGGTGGTCGGCTCCGCCGAGCTGGGTCATAGGGGTCGGGAGAGTCCCTTGTGGGGTCGTTCCAGGTTATCTTCTCTTCCTAAATCTCGGAACCCTCGACCATGTGTTTTGTTTGGACCTAGGGGAGGCTATGAGGTCCGAGTCAGTCGCCGCTTCGGTGGCCTGTGGGGGCGAGGAGTTAGCCGGGACCGGGTGCAGTATACTTCCAGCATCGTCTAGATGATTGATCCTGCGTATGGTACCCTTATAGGAGAATTGCAAGGCTGTAGGAAAAAGCCATTTGTAGCGAATTTTTTGGGCTTGAAGGAAGGTGGTTAGTGGGCGAAGGGCTCGCCTTTTCTGGAGGGTCAGCGGAGATAGGTCTTGATAGATCTGAAGAGGAATCCCTTGGAAGGTGATTTTGTTCTCGGAGCGACTTATTGCTGATATGGCTTCCTTCGTTGTAAAGAAATGCACCCTGGTGATCACATCAGGAGGGCCGTCTGACTCCACTCCACGGCGGGGGTTCAGTCTGTGAGTGCGATCCAGTAGCAGTAGTGAGTCCTCCATATCTGGGAGGAGAGATTGAAAGAAGAGGCCCACGTATCCGGCAAGCTCTTGGTCTGGGACTGACATAGGAACCCCCCTGATGCGGAGGTTGTTGCGCCGGGCTCTGTTCTCCAAGTTTTCCTGCTTATACTCCAGGATTTCGCATTTGTCCTGCAAAAGCCCCACGGCGCACTGGATCTCAGTCAGGGAGGAGGCGTGGTCCTGGGCTCGATCCTCAATCTCTCCCACTCTCTGTTCCATCTCTGAGACCCTTTTATCAGTATTCTCCAACTTGGCGGTAAGCTCAGACATACATGATCGAAATTCGGTTTTAATGTCAGCCATGAACTCACGGATGTCCTCCTTAGTTGCTAACGGTCCCTTGTTGTCCAGGGATTCTCGTGAGGCGGAGGGAAGAGAGTCCAGTTTCTTTGCTTTGTCGGAAGACATTAGCATTGTTGCTATGTCTGAGGATTTGGTGGATTTCGGTTGCCTGGACATAGTGTGGCCCAGCAAGAGTGGGTCAAGGGCCACTGGCGATTCAGGCGTAATAGTGGCGATGGCTTGAGAGTGGCAGTGTTGTCCCGGACTCTCTGGTACCAAGTTGGGTAGAGGGGATGGCGAACGTGGGCCGGGGCGCCCCAGGAAGCAACAGGGGAACGAGCGGGAGCAGTTTAGGTGCCGGAGCACGCCAGTCCAAGGTGGGCTCTCGGAGTGGAGGGCGCGGATCCAGATCGCCAGGGGTGCCAGCAAGATTCCTGGTGATAGTGGTGGCAGTAAAGGGGTTTATTTCTCAGTTAAGAGTGCAGCAGAACGTGGCGCCGCTGACCGGAACCATGAGCCAGGAGGTCCGCTTTCGCAGGGGGTGCAGAGACTGGAGGCGATGTAGTGTCGCAGTCACCCCACAGTTGGAGGGAGAGTTGATCCGTGCTGCCCCCTCGAGGACTCTCCGGTCTCAGCCCCCTCCTCTGGAGTGGAGGCGAGGGGGTGTAGCGGAGGGCGAGAACGGGGGGGACCGCCGCTGCGTGTTGAGGCGCGCCCCCGGTGCGTTTGGGGCGGATGCAGGGACCTCTCTTCCTGGGGTCGTCCGGGACAGGGGCGAAAGCAGAGAAGGCCCGGGGCCCGAGGCACTTACCTCGCCCTCCGCCGCCCGGAATATCAGCTGGATCGCCGGAGTGCGGTCTGGGTCCCTCCGGTCATGTGGGGCGGGAGGTTTCTGGGTCCAGAACAGCTCAGGAGTTCATAGGAGGAGCTCCGAGTTCCCGGGTCCCGTCCGTCATCTTGGATTACGTGGCGGAGGGGCCGCGAGGTAAAAGCGGTCCGATTATCTTCATGTCGGCAAATCTGGGTCCTAGCAGCTCAGCGGCGGGGCTCCAGACCTTCGCACGTCCCCTCACCGAGTCGGGTCCGAAAACGCTGCCTGGGAGCCTTCGAAAGCTGAGATGCAGCGGGCGTCCCACGGAGGCCATCAAGGAGGCGACTGCATAGTCCGCGCTCCAGGCCACGCCCCCCATTCCATTTATTTTTAAGCTTTCCGCAGCGCTGTGAAACAATCCTCACCAAGCCCTCCCTCTAACACCACAGAAGACAAAAATCTGGTCATTACAGGAACATTGCAGAGTGATTTTCAATTATGCGCAATATATCTACTTAAACCAACACAATTAGGATCAGGCATACTTGTAAGATTTCTTTTTTTTTTTATTTAAGAAACACTTAATCTGACATGTTCTCTCAGTGCAAAGGCACATGTCTAGTTAGATGTGTAAGGTAAGTTGTGACTGGGAGGGAGGTGGGCAACCTTACCTCTGTTCTCTGGTCACACTCCTCCACAATGGCAAAAGTGCAATGCGCAGACCACCACCAAAGGAGGTACTGTATGTGTCGGACATTCTTACACTGTCACTAATGTGGAGAAGTGACACCAGAATCCACCTGCAAACAACCTGTTTACGGAACTAGTGGTTGCCAGGTTGGTTTTCAGCCAATGCTGGCAATGGGCGCACAGGCTCCTGAATTGGCGCATTGTGTGCTCCCTTAGTCAAATCCCAGACCATCAGAATAGGTGTTAATTACCAAACATGTCGATAAACATTAATCTGACATTTTTGACAATTTAACCTTAGCCGAGAATCGAGCCCTCAGTCTCTAAGTCATTTAGTTCTAAGGGTATGCTGTTAAAAAAAAAGTCTCACTCATGCTTTTACTGGCTACAGTGTTGAATTGTATATAATAATTGTGACTATTGATATATTGCACACCGAAATGTCATTTGTTTCTTTGCTGACTAATGTATGTATTTATTTATTTATTTATTTATTTATTTATTTATGTATTGGTCATTAGCAAAACCACCTGGAGACAAGACAGAGGTATTGGTGGTGGGCTCTCCCCTTGATCCTGAACTTTGGGTGTCCTCCTTCTGGCCTTCTTATCTTGGTCCTCTCCATGTCCCGGTTGCTACAGGGAAGAATTTAGGAGTGGTCATCTCTTCCACTCTTTCTATGGATGCGCAGGTGTCGGCCGTGGGTTAAGCTGGCCATTTTCATTTGAAGATATTGACAAAGGTGCTTCCCCTTTTACCCCGGAATCTTAGGTCACCTGTGGTGGCGGCTTTGGTCGTGAGTCACTTAGACTACTGCAACACACTCTATCAAGCCCAGCCAAAGGGTATTATGCAGCGGCTTCAGCGCCTGCAAAATTTGGCTGCATGAGTGGCAACTGGATCTCCATACGGGGCTCATATTTCGCCAGTTTGCGCTCTCTGCATTGGCTGCCTGTGGCCAAGCAAATTGAATTTAAGGTACTTTGTTTGGTCCATCGGGCCATGCATGATCTAGGCACTGAATATTTGCAGGCTAAATTGACCAATTACTCTCCTAATCGGACACTACAATCAGCTTCAGCTGGCCTGCGATGTGTGCCATCCTCCCACTGCTCTTGAACTGGAGGCCAGGCTTTTTCGCTGCTGCGGCTCAATTGTGGAATGAACTTCTGCTTCCATTAAAAGATGTGTCCAATCATTTTTGGCTCAGAAAGACACAGAAGACCCACTTGTTTTAGATGGTATTGCCTGATTGTTTTTTTCCTCCCTCTCAGCGCCATGATACCTTTGGGTGACCGTGTGCTTTACAAGCTTTCTGAACATAACACTTGAAAAATATAGCTTCTAACTTATATCTACAATCTACGCAATCTGTCTACATGGTCGAGCACTTTCACTTTTAATGATACTGATAATCTGAGTCTTCTCTCTATGCTGGGGTATGTGTGCCTTTTTCATATGGCTACTTGACTGTGCCCTGCATTTGAACTACATCTTTCTTGTGGCTGCTATTGCTAAAATGTTTCCTGTACATATGCTTGAACACACCTACCCTCGCCCTGGACTGAAAATGGTACCCTACAAATGCTGCTTGCTTATTATTCCGATTGAAGCTAGTCTGAAGATGGCAAGGAGGACTGGTAAGGATACCTGTTAAGGATGAAAATACAGGAGCCACGAGTGAAGGTAAGCATCTGCTTTAATTAGGTTCCTGGAAAAAGAGCCCCCCCCCGCCCCACTGCTACACAGCACTCAACTGCCACTCAACTCCCTCCAATGCACAACCGCCAGCACGCATATGTCATAACAAGCACTGGTACCGCGCAGGGAGATGCGCGGCATCCCAGCAGTGGTTTAACTTCCAGCGCCACTCCTTCCCTCTATGCAAACCAACCTAAAAGAAAGTCTTTACATTTTGTGGGGCCTGGCGCAGGCGATGCAAAGCCCTGCACATATCTTCTTCACTTGTTGAGAACAGGTCATTTAATTCTCCTTGTCCCATTCTCAATGCCCCCATTCTCAATGCCTGCTCTTGATCCTTGCCACTTGACTTTAGGCCATTAGATTGGGCCTCTGATACAACTCCATTCCAAATCTTCTTGGGAACCTATTATGTCATGACTTTCTCTGCTCAATTCTTGCTGTTGTGGCTTATTCTCGTGGGAGTTCATTCCGTCTTCAGCATTGCCCTGTGTAAATCCAGATGGTTCTTCCACCAGCGGTCCATCTCCTGCCACAAACCTTTGCTTGTTCCCTTTCACTGTGCCTCAAGACATTTCGCTAATTGCCTGTGACTACATTTGGCTCCACCAACCAAGATTTCTACAGTCCCCAAAATACAGTTGATTAACTTCACGGGAGATAAATGGGGAACCCCTTTTCCACTCAGCCTTGCATTCCTTTTTCGGACCCAATCACCCAATCACCAAAGCTGTCATGCACGCACAGCTCAGGCTACTTCTGATCTGCACCATCAACACAAAACAACACAATCTTGCTTTTCCACTTTCTTTCAGATCCTCAAGAGTGCATGGAGACCATGCGAATGGCTGTACACAGTACAATTTCTAATAACTAACATAAAATAACTTAACATAACACCCCTGGCCTGGACACTGGTATTCTGGTGCACCCAGCCCCTGTGTGTCTTAACAGGTTTAGTCACCATACGCCATATGAAGCTTCACATGTGAAGGTGCTGCCATCATTTGCCAAGTGCAGCCTCATATATGTAGGTGTTGCCATCTTATGCTCATAATAGCGAGGATAGCTCAGCAGCAACGTGCTCGCCTTGGAAGCAAGACCACACGAAGCAACACAGGTTCGATCCCCGGGTCTGCGCTTAGAAACCGCTGGGTATTTAAGACCGCTATAAATACGCAACAAAAAAAACAATTATGCAACTAAAAAACAAACAATTCCTGTAACAGCACCTCGATGCCCGTGGGCTGTGGAGCGCTTTAAAAATGCAAAAAATAAATATACATGAATTTTAATTTTAATCGAGAAAGAGTGTTTGGCATTTAGCTGCTATACATGACTGGGCAATTCCAAGATTGTACGCTTACATCAGTAAATGCGATGCAAAGACAGATGGATTAACCAGGTGAGGTAGGGAGACAATGATTACAAATACACATATGGCATGATAAACATTTTGAGTTTTTGCAAACAGTATGTACAAGATATTTTGGGGTGTTTACATCTATGTACAGGGGAAAGTGCAGGGTGGGGGGTTCATAGGGTTGGGGCGGGGGGGGGTGGAGTGATAACCACCAATCAATCAGGAAGGAAATGCTTCTTGAAGGCAGTCTTGAAGCTTTTTAGAGGGGGAATGGGCTTGATTCCAGGGGTGAATGACTGAATGTGAGAGGTAGCACTGGGAGGACAGGCAACAGAGAGTTTGAGGAGAGGAGATCTTAATGTGCAAAGCAGTGAGTAGCAAAAGATGGAGCTAGCCAGGTGGGTGTTCAAGGAGAGCTCATGGCAGAATCTGTAGTCAAGAAGGAGGAATTCATAGTGGGAGTGATTGTCCATGGGCAGCCACCCCACGTGGGGGTGCGCAGAGGTGTGTGAGGATTGTGGGAGGTTGAAGTGCATGCTGGAAGCAAAGTTAAGTGTCTTTTCAAGAGTAAAGTAATAGAGAAGGAGTCCCATGCAGAGGCTAGAGCAGTAGCCAAGTTTGCAGATGACAAGGGTGGTGATGAGTGTCCCATTGGAGTGAAAGGTGAGATAGGGGCACATGTTAAAGATGTTCAGGAGGTTTATCCTGGCATCTGATGCCGAGCAAGTCATAAACTACTGAAGTCCCAAATTGCAGTAGGGTTGCAAGCCATGGGGATGGGATGAAGGCGTTGGGGGACAGGAGAGGTGAGGATGAGTGAGGCATTAGAAGTTGGGAGGTAGAGCACTTTAGTTTTGAAGGAGCTTTGCATCTGGCAGTGTAGCACCATCCAGTGGTGTATGATAGCCACACAGGCCACACATTATGTGATGGTAGAAGATAGAGGCAGGGTGACGTGTGTCTGAAGCGGCCGCCTAACGCACTGATCGTGTACTGAGCAGCGAGTAGTGCGGTGAGCGGTGCGGCTTTACACTCGGATCCACATTGCTTAGATCTTTCCTCTAACCTGCTGACCCTTGCCGCGCAGACCTGGAGCTCCGTAAGACCGCAAGATCAAAGCACTGAAACTTCAATACTATGGCACCGTACTCTGTATTTAGTACCCTGTGTTCCGTGCCGGTGCCGGGTGCTGGCCTCGGCGTTGGGGATAGACTTCAGTGACCCAGTAATCCTTTGGTGAGTTTGGGGGCTGAGATTAATTTTGGCCGCCCAAGAGGTTGCAGTGCTTTGCTAAATCTGAATGATGGCTGAAAAAACTGGGGAGCTGTTTAAAAAGAGGCATTCAACCTTTTTTTTCAGTCCTTTTGACTCGACCCTATTGTATTTGATCCTTTTGTTTTAGATCCTTTGACTGGATACCGGCGACAACGTTATCAGTCTGCAGTAGTGCACACAACTCACCAGCAGCAGTAACCCTGCACTTCCCCCTTTATTTGTGACGACCCATAACTAGCAGTGGGTGCAAACTACACCCTGGAGTAAACGGGTTATTGGCATAAGCCCTAGATGAGGGGGTTTGTCAGTGCTGTATCTGTGCACAGGGCGTGAATAGGGGTATACAAGAGTCAGACGGAGTGTGCCTTTGTCATAAATCCCAGCGGACCCAGAGAACCAGTAGCTGAAAGAGCTACTCTGATACTATTGTACTAGAACGTAATTGTATAGAGGGCAAATATTAGCACTGTACCTGAGGGTACCTGTTCATTATAAATTGTGACAACTATAGTCAAAATAAGTTATTACCAGAGAAAGAGCTTACTGTCTTAATGCAAGTAAACATTACTTCGATGTATAGTGTAATCATACCGCCCAAACTGTGTTCCTATGCAAAAAAGCAAGAAACGCAACAACCTAACATCAGACTCCCCCACCACAATAGTACAAGATAAAAATAACAGACCAGAAGGCCTGGGAAAGTGTACACAAGGAGGGAAGTGAACTGACAAACATCACAGGGTTCTTTGCGGCAAGATTAGATGCTAATAATGAGAGCATGTGCCAAAGAAGAAGCAATGGAATCGTAACACAGATTAAGAACGACAGTATGGCGGTGGAAAATCATTTGCTACTAAACTTGTGTTATGACTTTAGGCGTGACTCCATGGGTATACCATCATCTTTGCTCAAACGGAAGACTATTACCCAGGAGCGCTGTGAGAATTTGATTGGAATACATTGATCTGCATCACCAGACCTCGGACGGATTGCTGCCGAAGTAGCTGGTTCTTCAATTTCCACCGTCGAAAATGCTACTCTGTCAAGCTCATCCTTTCTGTCACATGATGCCAGGCGTGATGCACTATCAGCCATTTGGAAGCGGTATTTGGGTTATGTTCATCCCTAATGAAAGAACATAGGGATCTTAATATTACAGTGGTAAAATAGTGGACACAATACTATCGAACGATGAGCCCAGTACTAGTGCACCCAAAAGAGCAGAAACAGATGAACATGATTCTACAGACAAACTAGAAGTGGAACAGGTGGCAAATGGAATCAGCACACCTGTAAATAATGGTGTAAATCAAAGTGTATTTTCTGGGACTTCAATAGCCATGAATGACAGCGAAGATACGTAGAACTATGGGAAACTAAAAAGATCCCATAGAAGACGAAACAATAGGAAATTGCTAAATAAGACCAAATCGCAGAAAGGGGGACCTAAGAAAATGGCAAAAAGAAATGGGAGTTGCCTGGCAACATTAAAAACCAGTGATATAACTTGTATCAGCGTCAAATCAAAATGTTGTCTGAAACTGATTGAACAAAGTAACAAAAACAGAGTATCCAACATTGCCACCGATAATCAAGGGCCCCTGGATCAATGGATGAAAACAACTAAGACAAAAAAATCATCAAAACAGTGTGGAAATCCTATCTATAGGACAAGATGAGGAAGACGTGGCTGATGAAGGAAAAACAATATCCTGGGATAAGAATGGAGAGCTACGGAGAAATGACTGGGTAACCAAAAATTGGCAAACTAACGCTAATAAAGGTACCCAAAGATTAACAATGAGAGCCACTGACATTGAAGAAAGCGAGTATCACATAAATACACAGACATCAAGCTTTGATCAAAAGAGGAGTGGTGAAATTGTGGAATCTAATCAGGAACGAGGACTACACTTGATAGAGACTGAACATTGAGCATCAAATACACAGCTAATACAGAACGCTCAAAAGCAAGAGATCTACTACCAAGAAGAAGTTTGGAAAATGATCAAAAGCTTTCACCTGGTGAAAACTTTACAAATTACAGAAATATACCCAATAAGTGAAAGTCCCTTTCTAAACATGCAAAGAGTTATGAAATTAACTACACTATGTTCCTCGGTTGACGGGGATTATTACCTATGACATTGTGTCCGTGGAAATACCAGAGTCATATGACCATGACAACTGGGCCATAGTAGAATTTGTGTCCCCAATAATTCCTGAATTATTCTGTGCTCTCTTGGCCGCATCACTACTGAATATAGGCTGCAATATTATTGCAAGTAAGAAATGTGTTGGTGAAGAAAATAGACCTATAAAGCAGAGGTCAACAAATGTAAATCAGAGAACAGAGTATGGCTTCCAAAGTGAAAGGCTCAGCGTGTTAAATGCTCACTCTATTGTGGAGCCTAGCGCTAAAAATAAGAATTTGGAAAATTGGACATCAGAGAGCTTGTGGCAGTATGTTGAACGAAATACTGACACAAATGGTCACATGACATTGCTATCATGAAATACCAGGGGGTATAGGCCATTTACAAGCATTGAAGGAAGAGCTATCTTAACAAAATGTGACCTATTTGCACTACAGGCGGCTTACATGTGCACATATGGTAATCACACTCCAGATACTTGGGCCTTAGAAATGGCTACAGTTTTTGGTATACTCTTTTACTTTGTTGAAATATGTCTCTTTGGTGGACAGTTGATTATTTGTATCACTCAGGTGCACTCTCTTTTTTTATAATGGTAGTGATTAAGAGGTGGAAATCTGAAAAAAACAAACTCTTTTGAGCAATAGCGCCCTCACTGTATACCGAAGCAACCCCCATGTATTCAGTTTACTTTAGGGAAATATCTTTCTCATTCGTTCAGGCCTTGTTTCATTTGAATGCAAAATGTAATCCCAACAATACGAAAGGAAAGACATTTAGCTCATCACTCTCAAGTCTCTACACTTAAATGGTTTATCTCTGCCCCCGTTGTTTTACACACAGTCTATTCTTGACTTGGACACTCTTGTCCTAAAGGCTTGGCAGTCACAGAATTATTATTCTGGAGATTGTCTTGCTGATGACATGAAACATACTCCAGGGTAATGCAAACACATATAATGGGTCCACCTGAGCACATCTCAAGTCCAGCACACCATCACACACTAATTCTAATACTACATTTACTATACTCTGCTAATGTATCTCACTGAAACTGCCCTCAAAAGTACTAGCTTCTTCTTCAGACACCTTAGAAATGTTTCTCCTAATTCAAGCAAGTTTGATCTAAGATATATTTTGGTTGGATCAATATTCACCCGAGCTATCACAAGCACTATCCTTCCTACTAAACCCTTCCCCGTTTCCATATGAACACTCCATTTCTTATATCTGAAAGTTCTTTTTTGGCACTGCTTCACCCCTGACCTTTTCCTTTCATTCGCAGACCATGGCCAAAATATTCAGGGCAGCTGCACAATATGCCAATTTTCAGACGAGCGTTGGCACTTCAAGACCAAAACATTGGAGATTTGGCACTCTGTAAAGGATCAGCACCTACCATATTGTTTGCCAGCACTTAGAAAAATGTGTTTTGCAGTGGCAATACTGGCATATTTTATGGGTGCTTACTTCATGAATTGTATTTTACAGTGGCAATGCTGCCATGTATTGTGGGTAGAGGCACCATGAAAATGTGTTATGAAATGCTTCTCTGTACTGTTGGCAAACTGGTATCCATGGAATCTGGTTCGTGTCCTGGAAGGATAGCTCAGCGGCAACATGCTCGCCTTGGAAGCAAGACCTCATGAAGCAACACAGGTTCGATCCCCGGGTCTGTACTTACAAACCTCTGGGTATTAAGCGTGTTATAAATAACCTATCATATCATGTCATGTGTTACCTTTCAGAACTGTTTCTAAATGATTTTCTACTAAATTCCCCTGAAATTAGTAATGTAAAATGAACAGTGTCCACCCATTACTTAAAACATGTCACCATCCTCCACTGCCTGAGTAACTGCATTTTGGCCAGTGCACATCTGTAACTGCATTTTGGTTGCCAGTGGTCTGTGTAACTGAACTCTGGTTCCAATGACCTATGTATGTGAATTGTGGTGGCTAGTGGCTTATTGTACGCTTGGCCCTGCCTCCTGATATTTAACATTACCCACCACCAATATGCTCCAACTCATCCTCATCCTCCTCATTCTATCATTACCCTTTCCCAGGGGACTCTAGGCACCCTCCTTTGTGACTTCCACAAGTCTCCCCCCTCTCTAGAATCCCAACCTATTCCAATACAGACCCCTCTCCTAAATGACCCTCAAGTAACTCTGCTTATCCCTACTCTAGCTTTGTCTACCTCTCTCGCTGCCCTTCCAGAGATGCCCCTCATTCCTCAAACCACCCTCTAGAGCCATCCAGCTGAACTCACTTTAGAACTCTGCACACCCAATCCCTTGTAATAAGAATTCCTTTCTAACTGACCGCTTTGACTCTCAGGTCCTACGCCTTGCAATGATAGCCATCATCTAAACTAAAATGGCCCCCAACACACGGCCACACTAGCAGTCTTTCACACTGATGCCATTAACATTTCCTACCGACCATGATTATCCAAGCAAGGTGTGGGTTGAGTCTCTTGATCAATAATGACACCTCATCCAACACTTCCTACAACTTCGAACTCTCTTTTTTCAAACACTTTGGTTTCCTCACTCGAACTCTTCTCTCCATATTTCTCATTGCTTGGCTTCCTGGCACTCTCAGGCTCTTTTTCAATGTCATATACTTCCAACTGGATTCTCTGTCCTCTGAAGCCACAGCTGCAGTCATGTGAGAAGTCAACTGCCCTAATATATCTATATTCATCTTCAACTATGTGTTGCTATAGGCTTCTAATGCTTTGTAACGACCTTTATACTTTTTTCATGCCTTGATATGCTATGTTATGACTTGCTTTTTGTGATTTCTGGATTGTCTGCACCCATCCAAAAATGTTCCCTAATGGCATTGCACGCTTCTTTACACCGGCACTTGTACCTCTTGTTTGTCTCCTACTCTCTTCTTACCAATTTACTGACTCACAGCTATAATCTCCTACAACCTCACATTTGCATGTCCCTCATTCTTGGCCACCGAAGGCTTAGCCGTTACCACAAGAGCGTTAATGGAGCTATGACTAACTCTCCTATCTAGCCTTGTTCACAACCCTTATAGGCGGCTAATTATGCCAAAAGCACTGTAGTTTATCAGATCTTGGTCTCTCCCCACTGAATAACATTTTCCCAAGTGTATCTGCCAATCTCATAGAAGCAGAACAGCACTCAGGTCTCAATTACTTCAGAACTGCCCTCGCCAATAACACAGGTTTCGCATCTGCCTCTGCAGCATTTCGTTAACAACATCACTCCCACTTTTTCTTACAGGGCCAAACACAGAGAGGTCAACAAAACATGGCAGACCGGTGCTATATAAGACCACTTTGCATTATTATTATTCCTGCAGCCCTCTTTGCACACCAGACCCTTAATGATAAGGCACCACTTGCCTGCACCCATATACTCCGCCTCTTCAAAGGGCGGAAGTGGGTGGAAGGAGGCAGAGTTTGCAAACTAGTGCTGCAGATATCCAGATATTAGGATGCTGTCACTCAGATGTTTGGAACACCATGCATGGCCAGCCAAGTGATGTCTGACACAGAGCTGGTAGAAAGCATTGAGGATGAACAAACTGTGTGCTGTGAGCCTGCGACAAAGGTCTGGCCACTACAAACCGATATTGTAGGCGAGTGTGATGCTGGAAATGCATCGGAGGGATAGGGCCTGAGTATCTTTGTCCTTTGCTGCTTTTTATCATGTGTTCTGTCTTGTTTTCCGTGCAGGAGTTCATGTGGGACTCCTGGCAGTGCAGCTCTTTCATTTGGTTTGGTGTTCAGACCCATGGGATACCCTTATGGCAGCCATGGGTGGGGGTACAACCCTGTGCCCCTAGTGTATGTTTTTGGGCACCTGTGTGTGGCCCACAGAGCAGTGTACGGGCTGGTGGCACCTCAGTGCTGAATTGACTGGTGCCCTGAGCGTCCTCCATTTTGGGATGCCCAGGACCTGTCATTGGAATCAGTAGATTCCTGTTGGAAACAAGATGGCCCCTTTGGCCTCTTGCCCTCCATCGCCTGTTACGTTGGTTTTCCCGAAGTCCCGGGAAGCCCTGACTCTGTCCCTTCCCCCTGACTGGCTGTTGGGTGGAAGTTCCATATTTGGTAGTGTGGGGAAGTGCCGACCAGACTGGCTGGAGCCTTCCCAACGACCGTATGTTGTGGGTAAACCTGTGGGTGGGACCTGGGTGAATGGAGTGTGTGACGAATATATACTTCTTGTTGTGGATGTCTGGTATCTGGTGTTTGACACAATGACCGAGACAGCCCTGCTCGAAACTGGTATGAAGGCAGTGTGTAGTGTTGAATGGCGTGGTACTTGTCCGAATCCACATTCTGTGTTGTGAGTGTCTGGATGGAGAAGAATGCCCTGAATGCACCGTGTGCCTGATTGGCTGACTGACTGCTGAATACACTTATGAGTAATTGGTTGCCTGAGTGTGACCCAGCAGAATTAATGGGAGATCAGCTAGTATATCTGGGGACCTCTCACTGCTAGAAATCATTCAGAAACTGAAGAGAAGCTGGAATTGAAACTGAAGCTTGACCTTGAAGCCCTGCTGGAAGAGAAGAATTGCTGCTGCTCTACTTTGCTGATCTGAAAGCGGTTGTGTCTCCAAGAACTGATCCAAGAGAGGACCTGGTAAGGAGACCTCTCCCCGAGCTACGAGGGACCATCGTGCACCAGCTGATCTTTGCCAAAGCTCCCTGGTAGACAGACCTACGAAAGGCTGCCGACCGGACACGGGGACGGCCGCGGAATCCCAAGAAGAAACGCCCAGGCTGTTGACCGTCACCATCGACGACTGCTGTTGCCGGCCGGAGCCACAGTGCTCCCGTTGCCTAAGAACATTTGATTTCGGACGCGCTCGTCCTCACCACCGACCGCCTTATCTCACCAGAGAAGGCCAGGCCGTCGACACGCCGAGGAGCATCCACCGGTGGGATTCCCGCACCCCAAAGACCGTAAAGATGCCAGACGACTTGACGCCCTTGCTGGGCCACAGTTCTTCAAACTCTTTGCGGTCCTGAACTATCGTCGCAGAGGTGCCCAGCACGCTGCCTCCTTGCAGGACGTCTACGCTCCATCGTCGACGATCACCGCTAGGAGCGAAGCTGCCACTTCCCCGCCGTAGTTCACCCTGTTCATCGCCAGACGTTCAACGACCCGTGGGTCCTGCCTTAAAGGGAGTGCACTCAAGAAGGGCCGTCGATTTACCGACGAGGAACGCTACAACACCAGGTACTTTGGGGTTGCTGAACTATTGGAAAGTCTCTTGTGAACAATATAAGGACTAGGCTTGTAGTATATATTTATCTTACAGATTGCCCAGGTGGGGGGATCTCCACACAGAGCTGTGTCTAGCGGTAGGGGCCAGTATTCTGCCAATTGTTCTAACCAACTGCTTTCGTCTTATATCTATTGTTGGTTTCCTTTACAAACTGATTTGTGTTACATTTAACCGTACAGTTGATGCACTTTAATGAGATGTAATAGTAATTCTGGTACCACGTAGAACTGTGTACATTTGCCATTATAGATTAACCAAGTACAAAGTGAGTTATCGTGATACTGTATATAATCGTGAACCTTAATTATATAAAGACTTTGTTTTAACTAATACAGTGTGTGGGCATTCCTTTGTGGGTGCTTGGGGACTACACTGTACTTAAGAACCAGCCCACATCAACTCCTGAGAAGCTAGGCCCTGATTGCTCATCCATTGCTACCAACAATAGAGAATCTTGGCCGGGTTCCTCTTTGCCTCTCCTCTACCATATAGAGAGCAGGAACACAGACCCCCCCTCCAGTGGTTAATTTACACTGGCAGCAGCCGTGGGATGCTTATGGTTTTAAGAATCAGTGTATAACCGTGCCACTTACAAAATATCTGCACTTTGTTAAATTGAGGTTTAGTTGTGTACAAGATAACTGCATTACAAACAATGGAATTTTCTTTGCGAATGGTAAATTGACTCGGATGAGCTTAGAGGCTCTCCAGAATGCGTGGGAAACCAGGGAATTAGACTTTGTGGCTAAGTCTAGGGCCAAGCTGATAGCTGCCCTGGTGGACTACCAGACTAATGGTGAAACTCCTGAAGGGGGGTATGCAACCAATGAGGACTCTGCCCCTGGGGTTGTTGCTGAATCTGATTCTGGGAATGCCACCATTCCTGCTGCCTTTGTTCCGAACCCCAGCACTGCTCTTCGGGGGAAGCCCTGGAGATTAAACTTTTGAAATTGGATCTACAACGGGAACAGTTAGCCTTTCAATACAAAAAGTTGCAAACTGAAGCTGAGTTAAAGAAAGAGGAGTTGGCACAGCTAGTAATACTCAAAGATAGGGACACTGAGCACCAGAAGATTCAACTGGAGAGAGCTAGAGTGGAGACTTCAGCGAAACCAGTTGAGAGTGTTAGGTCCCCAGCCACCAAGTTTATGAAAGATTTGGTTGGTGTGTTTGTAGAGGGTTCTGATATCCTCCAATGGATTGAAGCGTTTGAAATGGCTTGTGCAATTCATGATGTTGATACGAGAGATTGGGCTAAGTGTTTGTTAAGCAGTGTGCCACAGACTGGATATGACTGTATTCTGAAACTGAGTGTGGAAGAAAGGGGTCAGTATGAGTGCATGAAGTCTGCTTTAATTGCCAAGTTTGGCAAGACACCTACCCCATACCTTTAAGGTTTAGGGATTTTAAGAAAAGAGAGAATGTGTCTTGGGGTGACTGGGTGAGTGCTGCGCATATGAACATGATGGGATGGATTGATGGATACAAGGTGAAACCTTTTGTTGAATTGTCCCACCTTTTGTTTTATGAGCATTTTTCGGAAGCCTGTTCATCAGAGCTGCGTCAGAATGTTGCTGACCAGAACATTTTGGACCCCTTTATGCTGGCTAGGTTGGCTGACAGGTGGGTCTCCCACCGTGTGTCCCCTAAGGACTCCAGTGGGAAGGACAAGGACAAAGAAAAGGGGACCTCTCAGAAAGCTGAGGAGTCCCGGAAGCAATCACAGTCGGGTAAACCAAAACCTTCCTCTCCTAAAACCCAAAAACCTAGTGGGGATAAGTCTGTTGTGGGTGGGAGTAAGAGTAGTGGTCCGCCTGCTGCAAAGTAGGGTCCCAGTGGTTCCAGTACCTTACCCTGCACTCCCGGCACTTGTTGGGATTGTGGGGCTCTGGATCACAGAAGGGGTGACCCCAAGTGGAAGGGTAAGGCACTTGGAGTCCAGGCTGTCAGCCTGACCTACCTCTACTCCGTACCTGAGGTGGAGGCACTGTCCTCCCCTCCTCTAAAGGGGTCACATTCGGTGCCCCCATGGAGATTTCCCTAGTGTCCCTTGGGGCCTGGGACCAGTACGCAGAAGTACTGGCAACTATCCCACAGAACACCCATAGGTTTTTGAGAAGTGTCCTCTTGAATGGCCAGACTTCTACTGGTTTGAGAGACACTGGGGCAAGCATGACAGTGGTGGACAGGACCCTGCTCAAGCCAGAGGACTATGTGGTACTCCTCTGAGAACTACCAGGTTAGCTGGTGGGCCTCCCAAATGATCTGTAGCCTTAGTCCACATCACGATTTTAGACAAGACAGCGAAGCTTCCGGTCCTGATTCAGGACAACGTGCCTGCGAACATTTTGTTAGGCAATGATTTGGTCGAGTTAGGGATGATCACGGATGGTCTACCCGTGGCTGCTGTGGCGGTCACCCGATCGCAGGTCACACAAGGTCCGGCTGCGAGCCCGGTACCCTTGCCGATGGGGAAACCCAAGGCACGAAGGAAATGGAAGGGTAAGAAGGCCACCTCTGTGGATGGGAATCCTTCTCTTCCTGCTGTGGCTGCAGCATCCGCTGGGACTCATGCTCCGGACGGGCTGAGTCCAGTGGTGAACCCAGTCTCAACTCCTGTGGGTGAAGAGCCAGAAGACTTTCCTGTGGGAGAGGTACTCAACCCGGAGGACCACCCTGACCTTCAATGTTTGTTAGCTTGAGGAGCCCTTAGATGGTCATCCTGGTACCAAGAAGACTAAGCAGAGGCTCTCTGCCCATTTCTACTGGCCACGGATGGGAGTAGAAGTAGAGTCCCACTGCAGGACCTGCCCAACTTGTCAGTTGTCTGGCAAGACTGGAGGCAGTGTCATTGCCCCATTGCAACTGTTGCCAGTGGTTGGCACACCATTTGAGAGGGTGGGCATCGACATTGTCAGTCCCCTTGACCCACCCACTTCAGGTGGACATCCTGGTCTTGGTTGATCATGCCACCAGGTACCCTGAGGCTATACCCCTTCAGACTGTTACTGTCAAGGTGGTTGCCAGGGGTCTCCTGGGCATTTTCACCCATGCTGGATTCCCTAAGGAGGTTGTCTCTGACAGAGGATCCAACTTCATGTCTAGTTACATGAAAACCATGTGGAAAGAGTGCGGGTAACCTACAAGTTCTCCACTTCTTACCATCCCCAGACCAATGGTCCGGTTGAGAGATTTAATAAAACTCTCAAGGGCATGCTAGGCGCTTTGGAAGAGCCCCTAAGGAGGAAATGGGATCTCCTCCTGCCATGCCTGCTGTTCGCTTACAGGGAAGTACCTCAAGAGGGTGTTGGTTTCAGCCCCTTTGAGTTACTCTTTGGAATTACCATGAGGGGGCCCTTTGCCTTGATCAGAGAAGGTTTGGAAGCCACCCCTCCAGGTCGTGCCAAGCAAGTGGGGGACTATGTGTTAGGCCTCAGACGGAGGATGACACAGATGATGGGCCAGGAGACAGCAAATCTCAAGGGCAGCCAGGAATTAAATAAGTACTGGCATGATCTTAAAGCCTCGCAAGTGGATTGGACTCCAGGACAGGAGATCCTTGTGATGGAACCTACCAAGCCTCGAGATTTGGCAGACAAATGGACTGGACCCTTCAGGATAATCTCCAAGATGGGCGAAATAAACTATCTGGTTGACATGGGAGTCTCTGGGGTAGCCCCTCAAGTATTCCATGTCAACAGGCTCAAGCCTTTACACAGGCGAGCAGAGGGCTCATGTCTCTTGCTAGCTTCAGAGCAAGAAGAGGATGAGAGTCAGCACCTTCCGGATTTGCTACATAGCAACCCTCAGGATGGCTCAGTGGACGGAGCACATCTCTCACCACATCTGACAACAGAGCAGCAGAGGGCCTGCAGGGCTTTGCTCCGGCAGTATGCCTCTCTGTTCTCACTGACACCAGGCCTTACACCGTGGTGTATGAAAAGAACAAACTGCTTGATTACCCCTTTCCTAGTCTGCCTTAAAAAGTGGTCAGTGGGAAGAGACAAAAGGATAGATTATTGTCATGATCTCTGCTTCCAAAAGGTCAGGGTTTTCCCAACTCCCTTGGAAGCAGATCCATAACCCAGGTTCCGAGTGCCTACCAGTCCCAATTGGGACCTTTTGGACCCAGTCCTGGCGCCAGTGGCACCAGGCTCATAAATATGCCCAGTCCCAGCGCTGGAAGCGCTGGGCTCATAATGCTTGGGTGGACTTACCTGCAGCAGACCATGCTGCTTACTTGCCTGCCAGTTGAGCCTCTGATCCTCTTCTGTTTGGAACTACTTTTCCTGTTGGGTGGGGCAGGAGCCACTCCCTAGATTCAGAACACTGGAACTCTTCTGGAAAACAGGAACTCTTTTCTTAGGCGTGGCTGTGGAAGGATACACCTAAGCGCTACAGGAGGCTATTTAAACCACACCCGATGGATGAATCTTGCTTTGTGTTATTCTGCATCCTCTGCAGCAGAACGCTCATCGTGTCTTCTGCATCTGATCCTGGGCCTAAGGAAAAAGGCTTACCATCCTGAATCCAGTCTTCAGCAACACCTATAAAGACAAGAAAGAACAGGTTAGCATTACGGGCTTCAGTGACAGCTCTTCACTTACCTGGTCCATCGGCTGTCACCAACGCCTCGCGCTGCATTCCGGCATCTGAAAGACAAAAGCTTACCAACTCTTCGCACGCTCCGGAGGCCTCCGGCGCTGCATCCCGCATCTGAAAGACAAAACAATGTGCGTTTAAAGACATTGGGGAACTTTAATACTCACGTGCCATTACTCCTTTCCACATCTAACCCAGTGGGTATTCCGGCACCCTGCAGCCTCTCCGAACTTGTACCTGCAAAATAAAAAGACAGTTAGAGCGCATCGTGAAGCAGGCAACAAGCGCTTACTTACGTGCTTCCAGGCGCTTCTATTCATCACACGGGCTCCATCTTCAACTCACTTCAGCCCGTCATCCGCCATCGCCGGAACCCTGCAAAACAAGAAAACATCATTACTAAAGACTTTAAAGACATTAGAATTACTCGAAACTTACCGATCGTGCAGTAAACGACGGACAGCAGTCCTCTGAAGTCAAGAGGCCTGCTCCCCTTATCCAGTGAAGAAACTGGTTACAGCACCCTGCCCGGAGGCAGATGGAGAGCACGGCGTTCACTTACCTAAGACATCTTACCCTTCAAGTCAGACATACAGTGCACAGAGGTCCAGCCCAAAGAGCCAGCCGTGTGTTACACATCACCTTTGAAGATACGGTATACGCCCAGTCAAGACCGGCGCCTCTACGGGAATCAGGTGAGCGTTACAATTATCTAGTTCATCTATCCAAACAGTTGTGCCAAACAAGTAATCATTATAAAAAACACATTTTAATCAACAAACAATTCATTACAAAATGATATGATGTATGCTTCCCCGCAACATCACAAACATTCAGAGATAATTAAAACTTCAATTTAAAGAAAAACAGTCCAACAGCTATTGCATTCTTGTGCCCAAAAATTTGGATTGTGTTAGTAAGTGACATTCATCATTTATCACCATGACATCAAAATTGTTATCACATGCTATTGTGGCAGGGGAATACTGGCAATGTACAGCAAAAGCTAAAAGTTAATTTAGGAGAAAAAGACAATGTTGCTGTGGTGTCTGTGGGATGTCTACATATGTTTCGGCTGAACAGATGTCGTCAACACCTTCCCTGGTGTTCCGCTGTTTGCTTTATAGCCCTCTTCAGGACGGTGCGTTGTTTTAATGGATTGACAAAAAATTCAAGGTAAATCCCCAAAGTGTCAGAATATAGTTGGAAACTAAAAGAGTAAAAAAGAGAAGAAATTCATAGACCTATTTTAGTCAATCATTTCTAAGGTTTTAAAAACTTTTTGGCAATTTTCATACTTTGTAGAAGTTTTTATTTTCTACAGACATGCTTTCTACTGACCTTTTTGATCTTAATACGGTTAAACTGGAGCGTCGTAGTTAAAACCAGGAAATTGCTTCCTTTATGGTGATTGCAGATAGCACTATAATTCATGTTCTGATTTTATATTCAGATTAAATCTTACTAGGCACTTCTTAAATTGTGTGCGCGAAACCTATTGTGAAAAAGGATTCGTGTCATGTATTACTATATATCTTTTGCAAAAAGTTGAATATACTTTCACAGATTGAAATTAAAAATTAAAAAGGGGGGTCACGTACTGACCTGCGTGAGTCTTAACGATCTGTTAATTGTTGTCGTGCCGTTATGGAGCTAGATGGTCACCCCATGCAACAGTTCAGGGTTCAGACAAAATCCGTCTTGTTTGTGCTTTGCCTCTGTTTAGAAACAAAATTCCAATTGTATTTTTTAGACTAAAAAATTGTGTCTGCCCGGTCCATATAGGTTTAAACATTTGAGACATTGAGGACACGCGGCGACAGCCTATGTTGTTTTCTAGTATGAAGGATACTCAGAAACAAGACCGCGCCAAATTAGTATTGAAAAACCAGTTGTTGGTTTTATTTAAACAATTGCCCGTGCTTATGACACGTGTTTCAGCTTAAGAACCAGCCTTTTTCAAATCAGGGCATTATTGTCACTATTTTGTTATTACAGTACATAACCATAATTACAAATGCATTGTTAAGATTTCACATTTTCACAAGGCAGAGGTAAATTATAAATATCATGTCACAGAGAGAGAGGGGTGGGGGAAGGGGGTGGATTCAAGGGTTTCGTAAAAACAAAAATATTTCAATTACATTCATTGACAACATAGCAGTAAACGTGAACAATTGTGCACCACATATGAGTTAACACAGTTTTTTGAGATGCGCAAAAGGTAGATAGAAAAAAAAACAAAGAATATAAGTGTGGAAGAAGCAAAATAATAAAGGGTCAAAAAGATATAGACAGAGTTAGTTGAATGGTCATGATATATGGAATTGTTCTGTATCATCCCATTAATTCACTATTCTCAAATCGTATCAATCAAATATGGTTACCTTAATAGATTTTTGTTCCCTATATGGAGAATCAGGTAAGTTTCAAGCAGTCGATGGGTTCGATCCCTTTAGAATTAAATTATATTCTTTTTAGTATCTCACAAATAGTTCACTGTTTCAGCACATCCTGAATCCATAATCTACTGCATCTGTTTATTAATAATCCCGACAACAAAGTCGTTTGTAGTTGTAATACTGCCCAAAAGTGTATTGCTCATTAGATTAATACTTCCGTACTTGATGTTGTATTAAATTATAGTTAGTGTACAACAAATTGTATACTTAGCGGGTACGTATGTTTTCATTTTGGCGCTAATGGGACCAATGACTGGTAATCTTAATTTCCACTTGTTTACTACATGAGTAATGCTTTTGCTCAGTCCTAATTACATTCATGTCAACGCGAAGTGTGTCCGATTCGCTAATATGCGAGAGCTTAAAACAGCAAGTTTTCTATAGTTTGTTGATGATCCCTTACCTTCGGTTTGTGGTAAATGCGTTCAATTGCGTCCTGTTGTTTCCTAGAAACGCTGGACGCCATTGAATCAATTAAATAATTTGTTTCCGTGTGGCGTCACAGTTGGCAACTCACCAGAGTCTTTTGTTAGTGTCTACTATTATTACACTAGAGGTGCGCCATGATGTGTGTAAACTCATGTGTGCCTGACCTTATTATGGGTTGTTCAGTGGACTAATCTGTGTACATGTCCTTTCTTTATTTTTGTTACTTTTTAGCTCGGTTCTAATAAACTATACGTATCTTAATTAATAATATGGAGGCGTGAGTCCAAGTATGTGACTCCTTGTCTATTAGTGATTAGTCAGATTAGGTGCGCCGGTATTTCCCACAGAATGCGGGCAATTTAAATATTGCCGATCAGTAGTTGTGACCTAATCTAATGACAGTGAGTGATTTTCATGATAATGAATTGAAGTGAAACATGAACATATATTTAACACGCAACACGTACAATTTATAGAAATGACACCATTTTATTGTCGGAATTCAGTCCGAGGACAGTCGAGTTAAGTTTGCAGATAGTCTTTGCCTCGGCTTGTCTCAGTGCTTTTTCCTTGTTCCCTTCTCTTTTACCCAATATTATTTTATGTAGTCCAATGAATTTAATTTCTGATTTGTTAGCCATTTGATGATATTTCTGCCAATGACAGGAGAGTGGGAGCCTTGGGTCCTGGCTTCCAATTTTCGCCAGATGCTCCCTAATTCTGGTTCTTAACTCCCTAATCGTGCTACCAATGTATACCAATTTGCATATACATATGATACCGTACACAACAAATTTAGTTTTGCAGTTGATTGATTGGTGTATTTTGATCTCATTATTGTAAGAGTCCCTAAATAAATTTGTTTTTTCGTGTCCATACTTGCACATTGTGCAGCGTCCACATTTCCTGAAACCATCACTGGTCGGATGTAACCAGATGGTGTGTTTCATCGTTGCCACATCTGGCAGGAGTGAAGGGCTTAGTTTATTCCTGATTGTTCCCGCTCTTCTGTAGATTACTTTCGGTTTGGAGTCTGCATAGTTCTTAATATTTTCGTCCAATTTCAGTAGATACCAGTGTTTTGAGAGTATCCTATTGAGAACTTTATGATTGCTGCAGTACTTTGTGATGAACCCTACTGTGGGCTGTTCTTGTGTTTTTTTTTTTTTTATCAATGTCTGTTCTTGTGTTAGTAGTTTACTTTTATTTCCTGCTCGTTTCACGGATTCTTCCGTATATCCCCTTGCTAAGAATCGATTCTCTAGGAATGTACATTCCTTTTTGAATAATTCCTCTGTTAAGCAGTTTCTTCTTGCTCGAATAAACTCACCGGAGGGTATATTGTTAATCATGGATCTGCGGTGGCAACTGCTGGCATGTAAAGTTGAGTTTGCTTCGGTTGGTTTCCTGAACGTATGTGTTTTGATTTCCTTGTTTTCTATATATATGGTAAGATCAAGAAAGTTAATTGTCCGTTCATTGCTGCTTCCTGTAAATTCGATTTCAAATGGGTTCTGATTGATCCGATTAGTGAATTCCTGAAATTCAATTTCTGTTCCAGCCCAGATAATCAGCACATCGTCAATGAATCTCATCCATCGTATCAGTTCCTTTTGATATGCCTTATCTTGATAGATGACCTCATCTTCCAAGAAACCCATAAAGACATTGGCAAGGGCTGGGGCGTATTTAGTGCCCATTGCCACGCCTTTGGTTTGCTGGTAGTAACAGTTGTCAAAGGTAAAGATATTGCATTCGAATGTTAATTCCAACATCTCCTTTATCATTTGCACTTGGTGTTACACTGATGATGTGTCATCTTTAAACACATGATCAATCGTTTTAATTGCCCAATGGTGTTTTATTGATGTATAGAGTGCTTTAACATCAAGGCTTCCCAGTCTATAGTTGTCTTCCCATTTGATTGTTTTTAGCTTCCAAATGACATCTGCTGTATCTCTTAGGTATGATTTTAATGCACTGTATTGAGCAATATTCTCCGTTGCCCACCCTATACCACTCATGATGGGTCGGCCTTCAGGTATCTTATCATATTCCTTATGTACTTTCAGAAGAAAGTGCATGGTTGGTATTCTTGGCTCATTTATTAGCAAAAAGCTTCTTTCATCATCTGTTATTTGTCCTTTTTTGCGCCAATTGAGGATTGCTTGTTCCAGTTTGTTCACAATGGTTTTTTTTCGGATTGGTGGGTAGCTGTTCATAACACTCAGGGGTTTCTAAGTGCCCTCTTGCCATTTCCAAGTAATCTGGTCTGTCCATGATGACAATGTTCCCCCCTTTGTCTGCCTCCTTGATTACAATGGATAGATTTAATGATAAATCTTCTAGGGCCTTGTATTCATCTACAGAGAGGTTGTATGTCATTTTTCTTTGTTTGCTCCTCTTTTTAAGTTTATAAAAATATTCCGTGACAGCTTTGTAGAATGTGTCAATCACATTGTCTGGTGGTAGTTGTGGTACAAATTTTGACACAGGTTTTAATTCTGTAATGGGCAAAGTGTCAGTAGAGATATCCAATTCTTATAGTACTTGTGATATCTCAAAGTCTTGTGGCTCTTCAATTGATCTTAGTAGATGTATTTCTTCAATTTCTTTGATCGTCAGTTCGCTTTGTTCAACCCTTATGGCCTGCTGGTACTGCCCTGGTGCTCTAGTTGCAAAGAATTATTTCAGTTTTACTTTGCGTACAAATTTGAACAGATCCACATGTATATCTATATCGTTGAATCCAGTGGTTGGTGCGAACGAGAATCCCTTATTTAATAGATCAGTTTCAGTTTGTGTCAATATTTTCTTAGACAGGTTGATAACGAGGTCCTTATCTACTTCTTTCTGTTGAATTCTTTCGTACTGGCTCTGGTGAATCTTCTGTTGGTGTTTTCTTGTGGTTTTTGATTTGTGGGGTCTTGAACCCCCCCTCCTTCCTCTCCTCCTTGTGTAGTATTGGTGGGTGTCATGTCCGTAGGTATCTGAAAGCGGAGCTGCTTGGGAGGTATATTCCTATTACCTTTTTTGTATCTTTTTATTTGGTTCATATATCCCGAATAGTTAGTTTCTTTTACCACTTCCTTGTTGCTTCCGTTACCGGTAGGTGTTGTCTCACATTCGGAGTCAGCATCAAAACTAGCTGAAGATGTATTTGGTGTGCTTGTTTTAGAACACGATTTCGAGTACTGGTTGTATTTGGTTTGAAAAGTATATACTCGATCTTCAGTGTAGTCTCTTTCATCCCTATAGTGTTTCTGCAACTTTCTAAGTTTTATTTTGTTCTGATAGTTTTTCAAAATGTCATTCATTGTGTTATAATGTTTCTCTTTTGTTGTTTCCAAGGATTTCTTTTCTTTAATTTCCTGTTTGGTCTTCTCTATTAATTCGATTGTTCTTTTATGTTCTCCTGTGGCGTGTTCCACTAATAATTCTATCATCTTTGTAGAGCTACCATGTGAATTTCTTTCCCACAGGTCCGCAAGATCATTGTCCATTTAATTGCTAAAGTTTGGGAATATCAAAATGCGGAGTCCTCTTGGTATTAAGTTGCTTTTGATGTAGTTCTCCAGGGACACAATTTCCCAGTATTTGTCTATTTCTTTTTTCGATAATCTTTCCAATTTATAGAATAAGGCTCTTAGATCCTCTTGTTTGATTACTGGGTTGAAAAATGCATGAGTCATATTACCTTTGGGGGTAAATAAGTTTGCAGTTTCTTCTTCACGGTTCTTTAAGTATTCCGCCATTTGTAGATCAAGTTTGGAGATCTATTTATTCTAAATTAAAAAGTTAGGCTTTAGAATTTCCGTTATTTAGTTGTGTGTCTGCCGAAAACCCATACCAATTACATAAAACAAATTGATGTTGTGGCTTGGTCGGTATTGTTTAAGGTGACAAAATTATGCAAAAGAAAAAGGAATTCAAGAAATGGAAATATTCTTGTCCCGAAAAAACAAATCAATACGGCCAAAAATAGAAATCGAGAAACATGTCTACACCCAATGGAGAGAACAAAAGCGGAAAAAATAATGTGTGTTACCATTTTCAGTCCCATCAGCCACAACCTACGGAAATTGGTTTTGAAGAACTGGCACATCATTAAAACGGAAGACTTTGCCCCAATACCACCCAGATTTGCCTTCAAAAGACAATATAATTTAAGAGACAATTTAGTCCACGCGTACCCTAGAGAAATCAAAAACACTGAGACACAACAAACCTTGTGGGATCTGCCCCCTGTGACCGAACATTTTAAATGTGGCAACTGTTCCGTATGTTCCCTTACTAAAAATCTAAAAAACATCATGTTAAGGGGGAAATTTTGGCAATTCCAAACCAACTGTGCCTCACAATGGGTGGTGTATGCCATCCAGTGTCCATGCCAACTATTATATATTGAAAAAACTAAAAGACAGATCAAAATTCGAATTGGAGAGCATAGATGTAACATCAGAAATCAAACTCCGAACAAACCCCTGGTGGCACATTACACACGTCTAAAACATAAACCATGTGAAATGTTCTGGTTTATAATTCAATGAGTGCAAATATCCAAAAGAGGTGGTGACCGCGATTTGGCTCTACGTAAATGTGAACACAAGTGGATTTATGATCTTGACACAGTTAAGAATGGTTTAAATTCCGCTGTGGAATGGGGAATTTTCTTCTAACTTTTTCTAATAGTACCCACATCTCAAAAATCTCCTTCCATCTGAAATATTACAACTGCCTTTGACATATTTATGGTACTCAGTGGCACACTCAATGGATTAGAATCATCTCACAATATGGCCTAATTAAAAGATGCAAAATAGTAAGAACAACCCACAGAAGAACGTTGATAATAATGACAAACACAGCCTTTTCTGCTGGCCACTAAGGAAAAATGTTTCCACCCAAGATGGCGGATGCAATACAAGCATGCTTTCGAGTCTTTCGAGCGCGTTAATACGTGCTCATGTCATCACTACACGCCCGTATACACACAAGCGCTTGAGACCCTCACATTGTACCACAGAGTTTCACCAGCGCGGGCATCGTAAGACTGTTTTCTCTCGTAGGAGAACACGCGAGAAAAACGTAAACCCCTTGTTGATGTTTTGATTACGAACTGGGTTAGAAAACAACATAGGCTGTCGCCGCGTGTCCTCAATGTCTCAAATGTTTAAACCTATATGGACCGGGCAGACACAGTTTTTTAGTCTAAAAAATACAATTGGAATTTGCTTATAAACAGAGGCAAAGCACAGACAAGACAGATTTTGTCTGTACCCTGAACTGTTGCATGGGTGACCATCTAGCTCCATAACGGCACAACAACAATTAACAGATCGTTAAAACTCACGCAGGTCAGTACGTGACCCCCCTTTTTAATTTTTAATTTCAATCTGTGAAAGTATATTCAACTTTTTGCAAAGGATATATACTAATACAGGACACAAATCCTTTTTCACAATAGGTTTCGCGCACACAATTGAAGAAGTGCCTAGTAGGATTTAATCTGAATATAAAATCAGAACACAAATTATAGTGCTATCTGCAATCACCATAAAGAAAGCAATTTCCTGGTTTTAACTACGACGCTCCAGTCTAACCATATTAAGATCAAAAAGGTCAGTAGAAAGCATGTCTGTAGAAAATAAAAACTTCTACAAAGTATGAAAATTGCCAAAAAGTTTTTAAAACCTTAGAAATGATTGACTAAAATAGGTCTATGAATTTCTTCTCTTTTTTACTCTTTTAGTTTCCAACTATATTCTGACACTTTGGGGATTTACCTTGAATTTTTTGTCAATCCATTAAAACAACGCACCGTCCTGAAGAGGGCTATAAAGCAAACAGCGGAACACCAGGGAAGGTGTTGACGACATCTGTTCAGCCGAAACATATGTAGACATCCCACAGACACCACAGCAACGTTGTCTTTTTCTCCTAAATTAACTTTTAGCTTTTGCTGTACATTGCCAGTATTCCCCTGCCACAATAGCATGTGGTAACAATTTTGATGTCATGGTGATAAATGATGAATGTCACTTACTAACACAATCCAAATTTTTGGGCACAAGAATGCAATAACTGTTGGACTGTTTTTCTTTAAATTGAAGTTTTAATTATCTCTGAATGTTTGTGATGTTGCGGGAAAGCATACATCATATCATTTTGTAATGAATTGTTTGTTGATTAAAATGTGTTTTTTATAATGATTACTTGTTTGGCACAACTGTTTGGATAGATGAACTAGATAATCTATCCTTTTGTCTCTTCTCACTGACCACTCTTTAAGGTAGACTAGGAAAGGGGTAATCAAGCAGTTTGTTCTTTTCAAACCCTACATTGGTGGTCCCTATACTGCTCCATCCCCCTAAAACAAAAAATTGTGGGCCCTTACCAGTATTTTTCTCTTACACCGTGGTGTAGGGCCGAAATTGACACTGGTGACAGTCTGCCTGTCAAAAGCAGGTGCTACCGTATGTCAGATACCATTAAGAACCACATCCAGGCTGAGGTCGCCAAGATGTTGGTTCTGGGTATTACTGAACCCTCAACCAGTCCCTGGTCCAGTCCTGTGGTCCTTGTCCACAAGGCAAGTTCCCAGGCCAGTACCAAGGATTGGAGGTTCTGCGTGGACTACCGTGGAGTCAATGCCGTCACCAAAACTGATGCGCACCCATTGTCCAGGGCTGATGAGCTTGTGGACACCATAGGTGCTGCCAAATTTGTGAGCACCTTTGACCTTACCTCAGGCTATTGGCAAATAGCTCTGACGGACCATGGCAAGGAAAAGACAGCGTTCTCAACACCTGAGGGACTCTACCAGTTTAAGGTCATGCCTTTTGGGTTAAAGAATGCCCCTGCCACCTTCCAGAGATTGGTCATTCATGCGCTCAGTGGGCTGGAGGCCTTTTGTGTGGCCTACTTAGACAACATCGCCGTCTACAGTTCCACCTGGGTAGAGCATTTGACACATCTGGATAAGGTGTTGCAGGCCTTGAAAAGGGCAAACCTCACTATCAAGGCCACCAAGTGCCAGATAGCTCAGGGGAAAGTCACATATCTTGGTCATGAGGTAGGAGGGGGTCAAATCCAACCTCTCCCCAGTAAAGTACAAGACGTACATGACTGGGAGACGTCCACTATTCAAACCCAGGTGAGAGCCTTTTTGGGCCTCACTGAGTATTATCGCAATTTCATGGCAGACTATGGAACCATAGTTGCTCCTCTGACAGCTCTAACTTCACCCAAACAACCAAGGAAGGTTAATTGGACTGAAGACTGTCAGAGGGCCTTTGATGACTTGAAAGAAAGTCTGTGTAGGGCACCTGTGTTATGTGCACCTGATTACAGCAAACCCTTTATCGCTCAAACTGATGCCTGCGACACCAGAATTGGAGCTATCGTGTCCCAGTTAGATAACAAAGGAAGGGAACATCTGATCATATTCATCAGTAGACAACTCAAGGGTAGAGAATTTAGGTGGGCTACTGTTGAAAAGGAATGTTTTAGTATAGTTTGGAGCCTTAGGCATTTTAGACCCTACCTTACCGGGTCTACCGTCAAGGTCCAAACAGACCATAAGCCCCTGAAGTGGCTTATGCAGATGAAGGGTGAAAACCCGAAACTGCTCAGGTGGTCCATTAGCCTGCAAGGGTTAGACTTCACAATAGAGCATAGACCAGGGAAGAGTCACGATAATGCAGATGGCGTTTCCAGAAGGTATGTTGACCGTCTGGATGAGGGTGTCTATCTCGTGGGAGATTAGGCACCCTAACCTCAGTCTAAGGGGGGGCGACTGTGATGCTGGAAATGCATCGGAGGGACAGGGCCTCCGTATCCTTGTCCTTTACTGCTTTTTATCATGTGTTCTCTCGTGTTTTCCGTGCAGGAGTTCATGTGGGACTCCTGGCGGTGCAGCTCTCTCTTTTGGTTTGGTGTACAGACCCATGGGATACCCTTATGGCACCCATGGGTGGGGGTACAACCCTGTGCCCCTAGTGTATGTTTTTGGGCACCTGTGTGTGGCCCACAGAGCAGGGTACGGGCTGGTGACAGCTCCGTGCTGAATTGACTGATGCCCTGAGCGTCCTCCATTTTGGGATGCCCAGGCCTTGTCATTGGAATTGGTAGATTCCTGATGGAAACAAGATGGCCCCTGTGGCCTCTTGCCCTCCATCGCCTGTTACCTTGGTTTTGCCTAAGTCCCGAGAAGCCCTGACTGTCCTTTCCCCCTGACTGGCTGTTGGGTGGAAGTTCCATATATGGTAGTGTGGGGAAGTGCCGAACAGACTGGCTGGAGCCTTCCCAACGGCCGCATGTTGTGGGTACACCTGTGGGTGCGACCTGGGTGAATGGAGTGTGTGACGAATATACACTTCTTGTTGTGGATGTCTGGTATCTGGTGTTTGACACAATGACTGAGACAGCCCTGCCCGAAACTGGTATGAATGCAGTGTGTAGTGTTGAATGGCGTGGTACTTGTCCGAATCCACATTCTGTGTTGTGAGTGTCTGGATGGAGAAGAATGGCCTGAATGCACCGTGTGCCTGATTGGCTGACTGACTGCTGAATGCCCTTCTGAGTGATTGGTTGCCTGAATGTGACCCAGCAGAATGAATGGGAGATCAACTAGTATATCTGGGGGCCTCTCACTGCTAGAAATCATTCAGAAGCTGAAGAGAAACTGGAGTTGAAACTGAAGCTTGACCTTGAAACCCTGCTGGAAGAGAAGAATTGCTGTTGCTCTACTTCGCCAATCTGAAAACGGTCTCTAAGAACTGATCCAAGAGAGGACCTGGTAAGGAGACCTCTCCCCGAGCTACAAGGGACCATCATGCACCAGCTAATCTTTGCCAAAGCTCCCTGGTAGACAGACCTATGAAAGGCTGCCGACCGGAGACGGGGACTGCCGCAGAATCCCAAGGAGAAGCGCCCGGACTGTTGTTCGTCTCGGTTGACGACCGCCGTCGCTGACCGGAGCCGCAGTGCTCCCGTTGCCTAAGAACATTTGATTTCTGGACGCGCCGAGGAGCATCCACCAGTGGGTTTCCCGCCATCCAAAGACCGTAGAGACGCCGGATGACTCGACACCCTTGCTGGGCCACAGTTCTGCAAACTCTTTGTGGTCTGAACTATCATTGCTGAGGTGCCCCGCACGCCTCCTCCTTGCAGGACGTCTACGCTCCATCGTCGACGAGCACCGCTAGGAACAAAGCCGCCACTTCCCCGCCGTAGTTCATCCTGTTTATCACAGGACGTTTGACGACCCGTGGCTCCTGCCTTAATGGGAGTGCACTCAAGAAGGGCAGTCGATTTCCCGACGAGGAACGCTACAACACCAGGTACTTTGGGGTTGCTGAACTATTGGAAAGACTCTTGTGAACAATATATGGACTGGGCTTGTAGTATATCTTTATCTTACAGGTTGCCCAGGTGGGGGGATCTCCACACAGAGCTGTGTCTAGTGGTAGGGGGCCAGTATTCTGCCAATTGTTCTAACCAACTGCTTGCCTCTTATATCTATTGTTGGTTTCCTTTACAAACTGATTTCTGTGACATTTAACCGTACAGTTGATGCACTTTAATGAGATCTAATAGTAATTGTGGTACCACGTAGAACTGTGTATATTTGCCATTATAGATTAACCGAGTACAAAGTGAGTTATAATTATACTGTATATAATCGTGAACCTTAATTATATAAAGACTGTGTTTTAACTAATACAGTGTGTGGACATTCCTTTGTGGGGGCTTGGGGACTACACTGTACTTAAGAACCAGCCTGCATCACCTCCTGAGAAGCTAGGCCCTGATTGCTCGTCCATTGCTACCAACAATATAGAATCTTGGCTGGGCTCCTCTGTGCCTCTCCTCAACCATATAGAGAGCAGGAGCACAGACCCCCCCTCCAGTGGTTGCTTTACAGCAAGGAATTAAATTTAACTGCATGCATGACACAGAGCTACCTGGAAGAGAAGACACAGATAGGAGAATGCTGGAATCAGAACAGAGACACATGACCAGGAGGGCAAGAGAATCGTGTTGCAGAGCATCCATGCACACTGTGTCCGGAATCAAGAGTGGTGAGAAGAGAAGGGGGTAGTCTGACGAGGACACATGGACCAGATGAGTCTGTTGAACCAAGGGGATGCAGAGGGACAGAGAAGGGGCACAACCTGTGATTTGGGGACACTGAATAAGGAAGTAGCTGGAGGCAGGAGAACACAATTCTGGGGAATGAAGAGGAGGGATAAGAGTACTGAAAAGAGAGATACTGTTGCAAGTGAAAATGCCTCAATGATAGCGATAACACTTATGAAAATAAGAGGGTTATAAGGAGAAACATTGTTACCAATAGAGATACACTGTTGTAATTGGGAATACTCCAATGATAACCATAAGCAGAAACATTGTTGCCTAAAGAGAGATATGGCTGCATTGAAAATGACCCCGTCAGAACAATAGTGGGAAAAACAAAGGGTTATAGGATGGAACATAGTTGGCAACACAGATACACTGTCGCAAGTGGGAATGTCCTGATGGTAACAATAAGGAGAATCATTGTTGACACAAGTGAGACACTGATGCAAGAACAGGTGGGGCTACAAAGGGAGACATTGTTGGGAATTGCAGTCAGGAAGAACTGCAGCAGGAGTGAGCATATGAACAGTTGCCTATTATGTATTGTAGTCAGGGTGAATTACAATGAGAGTGAGAATAGGAATAATTCCCTGGTGGGTTTTGTAGGTAGGAGTAACTACCAAGAGGGTGGAGATCACAAAAGTGTCCAGCAAACTGTAAAAGAGAGAACATCAGAATTGTTACCTTTTGAAACTTGTCAAGAAGAAAACCTATAAGAAAACCTTGAACCAGAACTCTTGCATGACAAGAATAGTAGTGAAGACTTGGAAAAACCTACCTATTACTTAGAAAATCCTGATATTAGTGTATAAAGTCCACCATAATTCCCCCTCTAGAAACATCTACTGAGAAGCTCAATGACCCTACTAATTACTGAGCCCATTGTGCCCAATGAATCCCTAACTATCTCAGTGGTTTCCAAACATTTTATGCTGAGTCCCCCACCCCGCCCCCCTGGAATAGCAATAAGGTTGCCAGATGCTAGAACTGCCTACATTTCCTAGTGTTAAGACGAATTTCTGAACTCTGTCCTGGAGGGGCAGAGGTTCAGAAGGCCAGCCTAGTTTCTTGGAACAGGGTAACCTCTGGACAAGCCAGACCAATCATGGTAGCGATCGCGGCGGTCAAGACTAGGTCTCAAGAGGGGTGAGGGTGACTGAAAGCCCGCAATGAGCACACAAAGCAAGGACACTTACAAATGACTCCAAGCAGGTGTTATATTAAAAATATATACACATTTATTACAAGGCCTTTGTAACATTGACCGTAGCGAGAAATCACAATAAAACTCAAGTAAACCAACACATACCAAACCAATATAATATATATACAAATACAAACGAGTCTAACGAGTTAGACGCACGAAATGTGTAGACCACCTAGATGGGGAGGAAAATAGGCAGTGCGAATAATAATTAGACCCAATCCGCCTTCAGAGGCACCTAACTAAAAGGAAGTCCAAGCCCTACGAAGAGTGCAGCCTTGTGCTCAAAAGTACCTGCACACGCTGGTGTCAACAGGGAAAAAGGGGGGTCTCTTCGAGGGAATCAGGCAGTTTAGTTCGGTGAACAAATGAAGATGAACAGAGCTCTGCGACTCAAGCGCAGCCTCCACTGTGGGCAGAAGCAGAGCGCGATTCCTTGATTCAGCCTCGTGGTTGCAGGATACTTGGCTCCTGTATTCCTTTGTTCGTGAGAACTCAGGAGATCGACATGGTAGTGGTGTTTCCAGCCCCCTCTTATCCACGGTTCCCTTCGCGCCAAAACGGAGGGGACCCAATGGGAGATCCGCTCACAAAACACTCACACCATACGTGGACCTATCACGGACCACGGAGGTCCCAGGCATTCACACCACCCTAGACTCTCTGGCACCCAGGATGTGTATTGGGACCAGACATCCCAGCCCACATCCTGGAGGCACACACAAGGCCTGTAGAAGCCCGCGAAAGCATCTGTGTTTCGCGGGAAAGTACATGCCCAAATAAGGAAGGCCCCGGGTCGGCTCGACCTGGGGAAGGTGAAGGGGGCAAGACGGTCAGCGGACAGTACAACAAGCCTCGTGGTCTGGCCATTTTGAGAGCCAGGCCACCATTTTGGGCTAAGCGCGAGAAACGCGCTTAAATGCCAAAAGGAGCTCAAAAACACAAAGAAACGATCGCTGCCACCAGTCGCGTCCGTGATTCACTTCCACCGATCGATAACAATCCCAAGGGACTGTCTAGGGCCTGTAGTAGACTAGAGACCCAAAGAGAGCAGTAACTTAGCTTACAGTGCCCTCTTGTGCCATGTTGCGCGAAAGCTGCAACATGATAAAGAAACTACAGAAAACAACGTTTCCCGGTACTGACTGTCTTGAGGGCATGTCAGTTTCCCCGTAAGAATGGAGCGAAAGCCCAGAGGAGTGCGGCAGAAGGCTGCACTTTTCTGGCAAAGTCTAGATCCTGGTCAAAACAACAGCAAAAAGTTTAGGGGTTGCCACATGGAAGGAAAATTACCCACAATTAAGAAATCTTTCCTAACACTCGCACCTCCCAGACTATGGACAGGGGGAACTAATCCACCCCTGGATAAGTCTCTTGTTCGGGTCGGTTAAACATTCTGGACAACACATCAGCATTGCTATGTTGGACACCTGGCCTATGCTCAATAGTGAAGTTGAAGCCTTGTAGACTTATGGACCACCTAAGCAACTTTGGATTCTCTCCCTTCATGTTCATTAGCCACTTTAAGGGCTTATGGTCAGTTTGCACAGGGAAGTGGGTCCCACAGAGGTAGGGCCTCAGCTTCCGTAGGGCCCACACAACAGAGAAACATTCTTTCTCCACTGTGGACCATCTGAGCTCTCTGTCCTTAAGCTGGCGACTAATAAAACCAATAGGGTGTTCCTTACCCTTCTCATCTACTTGCGTTAGTACAGCTCCTATCCCAGTGTCAGAGGCGTCCGTCTGCACAATAAAAGGTCTTTGATAATCAGGGGCCCTGAGGACAAGGGCCTGGTACAAGGATTCTTTTAAGCTGTTGAAGGCCTTCTCACACTCGTCGGTCCAATTTACCTTCTTGGGTTTCTTCGGAGTAGTGAGGGCAGTCAGAGGGGCAGCTATGGTGCCATAGTCTGCCATGAAGTTGCGGTAATACCCCATGAGTCCTAAGAAGGCTCTCACTTGGGTCTGTGTAGTGGGGGTAGGCCAGTCGTGTACTGCTTGTACTTTACTGGGAAGAGGCTGTATTCTCCCTCCACCTACTTCATGTCCAAGGTAAACCACTGAGCCTTGTCCAATCTGGCATTTACTATCCTTTATGGTCAAGTGTGCTTTCTGAAGAGCCTGGAGCACAATCCTGAGGTGTTTCACATGGTCTTCCCAGGTGGCACTGAAAACTGCTATATCGTCCAGATATGCAAGACAGAATTCGTCCAACCCATTCAACACATGATTCACAAGCCTCTGGAAAGTGGCAGGTGCATCTTTCAACCCGAACGGCATTACCCTGAACTGGTAAAGGCCGTCTGGAGTAGAAAACGCTGTCTTCTCCTTGGCATGTTCGGCTAAAGCTATTTGCCAATAGCCCGCAGTGAGGTCAAATGTGCTGAGGTACTTGGAGGCACCCAAAGTATCCACCAGCTCATCAGTTCGAGGCAAGGGGTGTGCATCTGTCTTGGTGACAGCATTCAGAGCCCTGTAATCCACGCAGAACCTCAATTCAGAAGGGCCTGCCTTTGGAACCAAAACCACCGGGCTGGACCAAGGACTACTAGAGGGTTCAATCACCCCAAGGTCTAACATCTTGTTGACCTCGGTCTTAATGTAAGACCGTACTTTGTCTGACATCCTGTATCCCCTACTCTTGGTAGGTACACTGTCTCCTGTGTCTATGTTATGTTTGCACCAAGGTGTCAAACCAGGCGACTGTGAAAACAGGGGGGAAAACTGCCTAAGCAAACTTTTCACCTCAGCCTGCTGATTAGAAGTCAGGTGAGGGGCCACTCGGACACCCTCAAAGGAGCTATCTGAAGGACCGCTTTGGAACAGGTCGGGGAGAGGTTCAGACTTCTCTTCCTCAACATCTGAAGCCAGTAGCAGTGCTGCGATTTCGACTCTTGGGACAAAGGCCTTCAGCCTATTTACATGGAACACTTTTGGAGCCTGCTCAGGCCTTCCAAGGTCCACTAAATAGTCAACCTCACCCAGGGGCTCCACCACTGTGTAAGGGCCTGACCATTTGAACTGTAAAGCTCGAGGCCTTATGGGATTCATGATCAGGACTTGCTGACCAGGTGTAAAGTTGATGAGGGAAGCTTTCTGGTCGTACAATGTTTCACCAGCGCTTGTCCTGCTTTCAATTTATCACTAGCCAAGCCCATCAGAAGTACCATCCGTTTTCTGAGCCCCAGCACATAATCTACTACGTTGGTAGTAACAGGGGGAGTGGGCATCTCCCATCCCTGCTTGACTATGGCTAATGGTCCCCGTACAGGATGACCGAACAGAAGTTCGAAGGGGCTGAAGCCAACACCCTCCTGTGGTACTTCTTGGTAGGCAAACAGTAAGCATGGTAAAAGAAGATCCCATTTTCTTCTCTGAGGTTCTTCCAGAGCCCCAATCATGCTCTTTAATGTTCTTTTGAAACGTTCCACCAGACCATTGGTCTGGGGGTGGTATGCAGAAGAGAACTTGTAGGGGACCCCACATTCTTTCCACATAGCCTGCATATACTTTGACATAAAGTTGCTGCCTCTGTCAGACACAACTTCTTTAGGGAAGCCAACCCTAGTAAAGATGCCAAGTAACGCTTTTGCAACTGACTTGGCAGTTACAGTTTTCAATGGGATGGCCTCAGGATATCTGGTAGCATAGTCGACTAGCACCAAGATAAACCTATTGCCTGAGGATGTCTGCGGGTCAAGGGGACCAACGATGTCGATCCCTACCCTTTCGAATGGTATTCCCACAACTGGGAGTGGTACCAATGGAGCTTGGATTGTTGAGCCACTCTTACCAGATAACTGGCAGGAGGCACAACTCCTGCAGTGACTTTCTACTTGCACCCCCCTCTTGGGCCAGTAGAAGTGCATGGATAACCTTTGCTTGGTCCTCTTAATACCAAGGTGACCAGCAAGGGGCACTTCATGCGCCAACTGCAGGAGGAAGGGTCTTACAGCAAGGGGAACCACCAACCTCCTATGGTCTCCTTCTGTAGACTCTGTGGGCTCACTATACAGGAGTCCACCTTCCCAATAAATCCGATGCGTCCCAGGAGGTTCACCCTCAAGCTGGGAGCAGGCCTGTCTCCTTAGGCCTTCCAGAGATGGGCACTCACGTTGGCCTTTACTGAATTCTTCCCTGTCAGGACCACCTTCTACTAACAAGTCTTTTAGTTCAGGATGGTCGTTGGGGTCAAATACTTCAGGCATCACCACCTCCTCGTCAGGCCCGGGCGATTGACCAACTTCCTCCACCGCAGTGGTAGGCGAGCTCGGGGGAATGTTCTCTTTCCCTTGTCTTGACTTGCTTACTCCTTTTGCCTTGGGTTTCCCCTTCGGCTGGGGCGGCGTATTGGTCTTGGCCAATGCTGCCCGTGTTTGAGACCATGTGCAGGGTCTGTCGGCAGTGTCTCCTACGAGCCCTAAAGCTCTGAGATCATTGCCTAACAAGTCCTTTCCTGGGACGTTTCTCTGAATGCTCACTGAAATCCCACCGCTGCCACCAATTTGTTAAGACGGATTTCTGAACTCTGTCCTGGAGGGGCAGAGGTTCAGAAGGCCAGCCTAGTTTCTTGGAACAGGGTAACCTCTGGACAAGCCAGACCAATCAGGGTAGCGATCGCGGCGGTCAAGACTAGGTCTCAAGAGGGGTGAGGGTGACTGAAAGCCTGCAATGAGCACACAAAGCAAGGACACTTACAAATTACTCCAAGCAGGTGTTATATTAAAAATATATACACATATGTTACACCTAGTGAAAGCAGTCATGCTCCTCCATTTTACAAAATGGCCGTTGCCCCCTTTACATCCAGGTTTCTTCCTTGGCATGGCCAGCCCCACACTTTGAAGACCTCTAACTTACCTGGACACATGGACTCAGTGAACCACTTAAGTCCTGAAACTGCAGCTATCACACAACTAAAAGAGCACTCGCCAATACCACTAACCTCCTCACTTCTGCTTATCACACTCACCTCCCATCTGTCTTGATCCTACTTGATCTCTGCTGCCATTGATCCAAGAAGCTACTAATCTCCTCTCCTGACTCTCTCTTACCTTGGCTTTCAGGACTTTGCTCCTGCCTGGTTTGCATCCTACGTAGCTGGTTGCTCCTTTTCTAGATACTGAACAGTAGAACATCCTCTGGCCTCCCTCTATTAGTCCATGTCTCCCAAATCACTGCTTTTGGTCCTCTTCTATCTCTCAACCTTGTCACTTGGCAAGCTTGTCTCCACCTCTGGGTTCTTCTATCATATCTTTGCCAATGACACACACATCATTTTGCCCTTCTCCTCCTCCACCTGCATCTTTTTTTATTTATTTTTATTTACGTGCTTTGGTTATTAGAAACACCTTTTGCACAAATACTCTTCAGGTACATTAAAAACATTAAATTCATTACAAAAGTCAAATTAATTCATAGGGCACAATTTTCAATACAAAACATTTATAAAATACCAATCCTTAAAAGTTAGCCTAAATTTGTTTTATTTTCTATAATGAGTTAAGTCCAACTTCTTTTAAAAGGCCTTAACAACATGATATTACCATCAGTTCATCACAGCAATGTGAGGTAGATCAGTTGATTCGTATTAGTTTATGCAATTGACCTAGATGTATTTATACATCTTTAGATTACTTGAGTTTGGACCATACAAATCGAGGAGTTAAGCTCCATATTTAACAATATATCCTAGCCGAAAAGTCAGGATGCAATTTCTGAAATTTCGCTGGAATCTACTGTGTGGAAATCATGAGTAGATAGGGTTGTATTTGGGTGCAATTTGTAAAATGCAGATTTTGTGCACGTCAGGAAGTAAAAGAAGACCTAAAACACTTGGTAACGGCTTGTCCAGCACTTTCAGGTCTGCGAGAAACATATTTTAGAACATTTTACAATTTGGATTTAGAGTAGTGAAGGGAAACATTGTGGCAAGATTGTCTTGCAGGAACAATGATGTAATTAGTTATTGCAGTGGTGATAAATTGGCATCGTTTTGTAAAACAAGAAATAGATATTTTTATTGTCTAAAACGATATAAAATCCATGCACTGAACATAAAGGGGCAACACCTGCTTGATGTCATGATTATGCAAAATCCTAAAACCATTTGGCACATCCTTTCCCTGGCACACGAACCTAAAGATGCAAATCCTATTTCGGGCACAATTTGGCAGATGTTTCTTGAAACCAAAATGTGGGTAAGCCAAATTGTAATTGACAGTCCGATGCGTAATGATAGACCGTGGCTGCTACATTTAAATTACGGATGTTTGATCAATATGATCAACAAATCCAAAAACTCCAAAGCGCCAGGCCCAAATGGGCTGGTGTTAGTGGTACTAAAAGCAGATCCTGAAAATTGGGCCTGACTTCTGTTCAACATATTTAGCAAGTATGTAACCTGAGGAAGATCCCTGTCACTTGGACCCGTGCAATATTGATCCCTGTATATAAAGGCGGTGACAGGCTGTGTCCTGAAAACTATTGTCTATTGTCTTTGTTGAACACCACTGGCAAATTGTTTGCCAGTTGTGTATTAAAATATCTGACAGCATGGGTGGAGGAAAAAGAGCTCTTATACCCACTACAAACAGGGTTTCGGGCCGGTGCAGTACTATCTCAAATATTTGGGTAATGTATACTGTAATCATTGTTCTATATGTATACAAACTTTATACCTAATTCTTCTTAAATGTGGGGCACAGGCTCACCGGTAGTGTTGTTTAAAGGTCTGGATGAGCTTCTGTCTAACGCTTCACTCGCGCTCTGCCTGTGTTGCAAATACGCTGGTCCACGGGGAGCCGCTTTCCAAGCAAAAAAGGTGAAAAATGGCTTCTAAGTGGTTGCTGAGGTAACCACGTATGTTGTGCGTGGTCACCTGACCACTATTCAGTACTACGTCATCACACGTCCCGTGTTTCCATGGAAACCAGGAATGCGGACGATAAATATACAGAAAAAGTGCCGGCGCATACTGCACTGCTGTCAGGTATTTCAAATAACGAAAGAGTGCTTTGACATAAAGACCTTGCCTTTTTGGAAAAAGTGTATTGTTCCTGGGGAAATTGAATCTATTATCGTGACATATAAAAGGTCAGCAACATTGGGTCATGATGGTTTAAATTCTCTCACTAAAGGCTGATCCATATGTGTAGTCCTTGATTTTAAGTGATCTATTCAAAGAGATCAACATGTGTTGTATAACTTCCATCTTGGCTTCAAAGCTACATTCTTCCCATCTTTAAAAAAGGACAAAGGGAAGACACAGATAATGATCAACCAAATGGCGTATTGGATTCGACAAGTAACATTTTTGCATCCTTAGTCCTTAGAGATCTGGAAGAATGGGCTCTGGACGATAATATTACATAACTATATCCACTGGGATTGGTTCTTTAAATAGCCTCTTAGTGAGCATTCTGCAGTGACAGGTGGCTATGAAGGGCAGTCACTACGTACACTTGCCCTGCGTAGACCTCTCTTCGGGTTTTGATCATATCAAATCTCTCTGTTTTCTCCTTTTTGAGTGCCATATTTCCACTTTCTCTAAACTTCAACCCTTACCCTTTCTTACCATCTACTGGGCTCTACTACTTCTTTTCATGATGACCTTGATATTCTTCTTACTTCCGTTCTGCCATCATCATCAACCTTCTTTCTGCCAGTAGACTTCAATCTTCACTGCACCTATTCTCACTTATCTTACCCGTTCTGCCTTTGCTTAACTCTTTTTCACTCACTCCTCTGTCCAACCCCCTTCTCACATCTCCAGATCATCTCTTGACCTGATTTTCTCCTCTTTGCCCCTAGAGTCCTCTTTCTCTTCTTATTCTGTTTATTCCTCTGATCACACTACACTCTTGTTTTCCTTTTCTCTACCCCCCTTCCCTGCTCCCTTCCCTCTTCTACTCCTTTTCTCCACTGGGATCTTTGCTAATTGTCTCTGTCTTCTTTCTTCCCTCTCTCTATTCTATTAATCCTTCTCATGTGTGCTTTTCCACCTTTTCTTCTGGTAAAGCATTTGTCTGTCTTCACAATTCTCTTGCTGCTACCCTTGACTCGGCTTACCTTCTCCTTCCCTTTGTTCCCTCTCCAACCATGGATGTCCCTTCTGTCTGCTCCATTCACACTTCCTTGCACCGTTCTGAAAAGCATTGGAAGAACATTTGGAACCCTTCTGATCTAGCTGCTCTACCAGCTCTTCGCACGTCTTACGACGTCTATACTCGCTGCTAAAGAAATCTACTTTTCCTTTCTAATGTCATCTCTTTCCTACCGCCGTTGCCATCTTTTTCAGGTTATAAACCATATATCCCCGTCACTGCAAGTCTTTCTTCTTCAGACTTTGCTGATTTCATTTGCTCCAAAGTCTTGCCTCTATGTGCATCCTTCTCTTCTACTCGCCACCTCTCTTCTGCCTCATCACCTCCCGGCTCGGCATCCCCTTCTCAGCCTCTGCACTCATCTTTCTCTACTCTCTCTAATTCTGACACAGCTTATATTGTTGCTTGTGCCCACCCTATGGCTTCCCCTCTTGACCTGCTTCCTTCTCTTCTTATCCCTTCCATTTTCCCCTCTCATATTTCTTATTTGACCACACTTACCAAACTCTATCTACTACGTCCTTTCCATCTTTATTTAAACATGCACATGCAGTTATCCCTATTCATAAAAAACACTGTCTCAATCCCTCATTATCATCAAAGCTCCAACCTATTTCTTTACTTGTTAAACTCTTAGAACAAACGGTCTACTCCCAAGTTTCCTAATTTCCTAATCTCCATTCTCTATTACCTCTAACTCAGTCCGGTTTCTGACCTCACCACTCCACAGAAACTGCCTTTTTTCATGTCACGCATTCCCTCCTCTCCTCTCAGCACAACACAACACATTTTCATCCATACTTTTTCTGCTCTACCTTTCTGCTGCTTTCAACACTGTTGACCATCCCACACTTCTGCCGGCTCCCACCTCCCTTGGTTTCCTAATCCCATTTTCAACTAACTCTGTTACAATCTTTCCAATTGCACCTGCTCTGTTTCTTGGGCTGGTCTAATTTCCTCCCCTCATTCTCTTCTCTATGGTGTTATCAAGGTTTGTCCCTTGACCGCTTGCTTTTCTCTATTTACACAATCACATTTTTCTCACTTAGCGAGTCTTTTAACCTATCAACAAATTTCTATGCGGATGACACCCAAATCTTCTTTTCCTTCTCTGACTCACTCCACTTTTTTTTAAATCTCTGACTGCCACTATACAATCCTTGATGCCCTCACATTTTCTATGTCTTAGCCCTTCCAAAACTGAAGTTCTGTACGTCTCCTTCCCCATCTCCTTTCCCGGGACTCTACTTCCCCCTTCCCAGCGTTCCTTCTCATCTTCCGAAACCTCTGCATTTTGCTCTGATTCTTCACTTTTCTTCTCTTCTCACATTTCTGCCACAAGTCGTACTTGTTGCTTTGACCTATATAACATTCAGTGTATGTGTCCTTTTCTATCCTTCCAAACTTGAAAACTTTGTCTCCCATCTACTATTTTTCATACCTCAATTACTGTTCCACTGTTTTCATGGGTCTTCCTTCCTTGCATCTCACCCCCGCCGCTCTGTCTATAACGCTGCTATTCGTCTTCTATTCTCTCCACCATCATGTTCTTATATAACGCCATCTCTCATGAGCATCTCCCTTCTTCCCTTTGATTCCCATCTTCGCTTCCATTTTCTTTCAATTGTTTTCAAGTGCTACCATGGTCTAGCCCTTCCATATCCTGCTGCTTTGTTTTCGTCCTATGCTCCCTCCCGCTCTCTTCAGTCACAACATCTCTATCTTCTAACTTACCCTAAACCCCCTTGTGTCCCTTCTCGTTTCTGTTGCTGAAAGCTCAACTTCCCTCTCCCTGCCTCACGTCCTAACCCTTCACCCATTTCAGTCATTGTTTTTGGTATCCTTATGACTTTTATGTACCATATTGTGTAATCTGATTGTTCAGCACTTTGGCGAAAGCGCTATAGAATTCTCAATAAAACACAAAATACAAATATCGATAGGGCCCTGTGATGGAATACATTTGCCTAGGTGGGATATTCCAGGGGGCTTGATACGTGCCCTAATTTTGTTACACACTGATACCAGTGTCCACATGCACAATAACATGGCTGGTGCTATAACTAAAGAGATTAGTACTATGGCAGGCTTAAGGAAGGGTTGTGTCCTCCCGTTCTGTCTTTTTATTGTATACCTGGCCTAGTTATTTGAACAATTTACTGCACACAGACACCCCCCCAGAATCTGGTGGCTACAAGGGGGTCTACTGGTATTTGCTAATGATATCATGACCTTTGACCGGACACCTATTGGCTAAAATCAATCTGTACATATAATGGAAACGTATATACTTGCAACTGACCAGATGATTAACACCAACAAATCATCAGTAAAGACATGTAAGCAATACAAGAAACGATCTAAACATACATGGTTGTTAGGATTCCATAATATGTTACGAGTCCTCCATCTGCACGGTCTAGAATGTCTAGGGCACGTTGTCATTCTGCTATAAAACAGCCCCTACCTCATCCTGTTATGCAACCCCTGTGCCTAAACACTCATGTAACAGTCAAATGTTACCCTTATCTCTTGAAATGGCTGGTGGCAGTGGTTTTAGAATGAGCTACCATGATTTTTCCCGACCACGAACACCAGTAGCTAAAAATCGGGTCAGCCATGTTTTCCAATATGGCGACCAAGTCCTATCTGTAAAAACAGACTACGGTCAACTTTTTTCGCTGTTTCTTTTAGGAAAGGTCCTTCTAGTGTTTGTCTCTGCGCGCCAAAACCGGTTTGGTCCCTTTGTTCATTGGCCTTTGACGGGGTTCAGTGCTGAAGCCCTCCTCTGGTGCCTGAGTGTCTGGGTTGGACAGGATGTGAGGGAGGTGCCGAAACTCCCTGTACTTAGTCTCCTCGGAGACCTGAATGCACTCTGGCGTGATTGCCAGGCTGACTGTCTGGCAAGGACAGCCACCCTGCTGGGTGAGTGACAGCTAGGCTGTAATGAATGGGAATGAATGGGAGAAAACTGTTTAAAGGCAGGTCTCTGGGTCTTGGAAAGCAGAGTCGACCAATGGAACGAAAAGAACCGAAGATGAGCTGAAGGAAGACGACTGCTGCAACTCATGGTTCACGAGTGAAGCCCTGCTGCAGGTCCGACTTGCTCGAAACTCCCTCGACAGCGAAGCCATTCAAGGATGACTTCTTCCCTTGAGCTGGTGGGAACAACCAACTCGCAAGCCACCTGGACACCGTCTCTATACTGGTCGAATTTTCTTCAGAGTGCTGTTGAAAACCGGATAGCCAGTGAGAAGGATACCAGTTTGTGGACTTTAAGGCACTCACACACTAAACCTATGTTTTGCCAAGCTTGTGGCCTCTTCCCTGGGCAGTGCAGGAACCTCCCGACGTCCTCCTTCTTGTCCCCAGGACAGAAGCTCAGGAACAGCGGGATCTGCAGGAACTTCCAGGAACAACTGCCTCAGCTACAGCTTTTCTTCATTCTAAGGTACTGTGCAAGTGCGGTAAAGAAATCCTTTCTCGAACTTTGGAGACTTGTTCTCCCCTAAACCGACATATAACTTTTATTCTGGCAAACTACTTCTAAGAACATTAGCAAAGACTTAACCGTTTACTACCAGAACCGTGCTATCCTATCCAAGACACTGAACCATTGACTTTTGCCCAGGCCTATTGAATTGAATTGCCTGTTGTAGTGAACTGAAACTGTTTGCCCTGCCTATGAAAGTAATTTTGCTTTGATTCTTATAACCTTTGTCTTTCTACCGCTCTTGAAAGTTACTGAAGTGCCATTTTGCTCCCACTTCAGGGGAGCCTAACATGTTTAGAAACTTATTGGTTTAGCATTGTAGTGTATTATTGTGGCAATAAGATCTGAGGCGGTGGGCCAATACCGCCCCAGGTAATTCCCCCAGCGCCATAGTTACATGCCGGAGCAAAGCGAGGGCCTTAACGAAGCCCCGGGGGCATTACCGTGGGGGGTATTGGCCCGCCGCTAAGGGTCTTACAGCCATTAGTACCCTGGCCCGTTAGACCGGGCTACAAATGGCATTTTTATCTGTTTTGAAACGCTGCCGCATTTCGAAACAGACAAAAAAGCAAAAAAGTGAACAAAATGGCTGCCGGGAAAGGGAAAATGTAGTCCGTTTTCCCTTTCCATGGCGGCCATCGGGAGCGGACGTGCTGGGAACAGAAGTGTTTCCAGCACGTTCGCTCCCAAGAAAAGAAGAAAAAAGAAGGTAAGTGGGGTGGGGTTGGGTGGGTGGGGAGGATATAGTTTGCAGGGGAGCGGGGTGGAGGAAAAAAAAATGTGCTGAGTCCCCGGCGGGGGATGAAGGCAACCTCCAGCCATGGGGAGGCTCGGAGCGGGGATTGCCCCGTTTTGAGCCTCCTCATTGGCTAAGGCGCTGCCATGCCCCTCGCCGGGAACAGAGTACCCGGCACACGCGGGACGCACTAATGTACACGAGAATACCGTATGGTATGGCTCAGAAAAGAGCCAATCCACAAGTAGTATTCCCTGTGTACAGCGCGCACCGGGTACTAATGTGTGATATTGAGCTGCTTCTTACTAGTGGAATGTCAACTGACTGTGTAAATAATTGTATATTCTTTTACCAAGAAACCTTGAGTAAGTGTGTGTTTGAACCACTGTAATTGCAAGTCCTTTGTGTAACATCTTGTACTGCTCACTTCCTTCTTGAGATAAGTCTGGCTGCTCAGCCACTGCTACCACATAACTGTGTAGTAAAGGCTTGTACCAAAGGTGAAATTGTGGTTACACCTGTAGTCTTAATTGTGTGTAGTGTTTCCAAAGGGTACTGCATGTGATTCTGTCTAACAGGCGGGACAAAGACTGATATGCAAATGTAATTTCCTCCTTTGTGAAAATTACAGTGAGAAAAAGGTGATGGCTGCGGACTCTCAAAATGGTAAAAAAAACACACAACAGGTTATCATGGCATGTTATTTCTAGAGAGGTGCACCTTCTACCTTTTTTGTATTTTTGCAAGGAACTTGGGGCTGGTCACCCTAAGTTACCCGGGGGAAACCAGACGTGGACCCCTTGCTCACTGTGCTCAGAGAGGCACAGCTCCACCTCACTGATGAAGCCCAACAAGACTGAAACACGTGCCTGGGGTTGCTGTTGGTACTCTTGTTCAAAGGAGGTTTGCCTGGCATTTCGGTGCTGGTCTGCCCTTGTGGGCAGGACAATGACTGATATGCAAATAGTATTTCCTACTTTGTGAAAAGTACAGTGTACAGTGAGCAAAATGTGATGGCTGCTGACTCTCAAAATGGGGAAGAAAACATAGAACAGGTTATCATGCCATATTCTTTCTAGAGAGGGGTACCTGCTACCTTTTTTGTATTTTGCAAGGAACTTGGAGTTGGTCACCCTAAATTACCTGGGGGAACCCAGACGTGGACCCCTCACTCACTCTGCTCAGAGAGGCACAGCTCCACCTCACTGATGAGGCCCAACAAGGCTGAAACAAGTGACTGGGCTTGCTGTTGGTGCTCTTGTTCAAAGGAGGTTTGCCTGGCATTTTAGTGCTGGACTGCCCTTGTGGGCGGGACAAAGACTGATATGCCAATGGTATTTCCTCCTTTATTAAAAGTACAGTGAGCAAAAAGCGATGGCTGCGGACTCTCAAAAACCACAGAACATGTTATCATGTCATGTTCTTTCTAGAGAGGGGCGCCTACTACCTTTTAAGTACTAACATGTAATTGCTTATGATTACTAAGAACACGTTGCTGCTATTCCCCACCTAGCATGCAGCAAGATCGTTGAACGCCCAGAGCAACTGCATTTTGGTGGTAGTGACTATGTGACTGCATGTATGGTCACTCACTGTCTCTTTAACTGATTGTGATCACTAGTGGCCTGGCTGTAGGGATAACCTGTTCAAAATGGGGGCTACCCATCCTCCTATTATGTTAGTAAAACCACAAAAGAGAAGCAGGTAGAGAGAAGATCACAGGAGCACCCTCTCTCCCTGTAGGATTCCGAGCTGCCACCCATGCCCAATGTTTGATGGGTGCTCCCACAGCCATGCATGAACCATTGGGCATGCTAGATGGGTTCCTATAGAGGGAGAGTGCCCCTATGTCATCGCCTCATAGCACCGTCCATTTTAAGTTTGAAGGTGTTATGTTTTACAAGCGTAATGTCTGCATGCCCGGGGCTCTAGAGCCTTAAATTCTTAATGCTTCCTGTTTCCTGGTGATGGCGGGCATACGATATGCAGCTGGAGACATATGGCAGGAAAGAAAGGCTGGGCTGAGTGGGGGAGGCAGTCAACAGTTAAATAAAAAATAAATGATGTGTGTATGTGTGTGTTACTTGTGTTGTCTGCATGTGTTTTTGTATGTGCGTGTGTATGTGTGTGTGAAAGTGTGGGCTTTTGTTTATTGTTTATTCATTTCTAGAATGTGACAAGGTCAGAAATCTGAGGGTTGACACCCACCCTGCCACCAACACAATCTATGTCTAGAATAGATTACTGGCTCTTCTCCTCTGCGTTGGTAGCCGTAGTGCCGCGATGTGAGATATTTCACGTACTGAAGAGAGGGTCCCTGGAATGCCCTTCTTGTCCCCATAAGCATTACAGCCCAAAGAGTCAGAGATGCAAGAAGCGAGTCCCTATTTGGACAGCCCCCAGGGGGCAAGTGACAAATACATATGCGAACAGATATTCTCTCAGACAACCCTTCAAACCCTATCCTGCTAACATCATCATGGATACAGGTGCCCCAACACTGATTGTAGATCCAACTGCCCCGATGGACATGAATGACTAAATGACAAACATCCTGCGTTGCTGACGTCATTAGAAACACCACAACATAGTAACGCTAGCCATGAGCACACTTGTATCCACGCAAGAAGTTACATGGACACACACATGCACACACGCAGAACATGCTTACACAGTAGTTCTGTAGATAGAGGACAGATACATATACATACTGTTGAAAGCTTTTATTATTTTCCTCATTAGCCAAATGCAGAAACGTGTAATGCAAGGCAAGGAAGAGATGCAGAGTAAGCTTGCAGTAGCTTTTTGCAACTACCCATATGGACCACATGGTTTGGCAGAGCCAGACAATGGTCATTCACCCGCAGTGGGAAAATTAGCAGTTCCCATGACACAGACATGAAATGAAACATGGATTCTTTAACAACTCTGCAACCCTGTGGGCACTCTCAAAGGCACAGTGGTAATACTAACATCTACACTGGGAACACATAGGGGGTCATTACGAGGTAGGAGGTAACCATGCCGCTATTAGCGGCATGGCTACCCCCTTACCGGGTACCGGGTCCGGTTTCCTTGAATGAGGAATTACCGGGCCATTCCGACCTTGGAGGGCCCGGTAATTCCTCATTCAAGAAACCCATCCTCATTCCCATTCGAGCCCCCATAGGGCTCAATGGGAATGGGGAGGGTGCTAACAACGGGCCCGTTAATAACGGGCCCGTTGTTAGCACCCTGGTCTGCTTGCGGGACCCGCTAAGGGCGCCTGGTAAACCCTTAGCAGGTTCCAGCGAGCAGACTCGTAATGGGGCGGTAAGGGGTTGATGGCTCTGGCACCTTTACTGGCACCGTTAACCCCTTACCACCAGTGTAGTAATGACCTCCATAGTCTTTCTCATCCTTTGAGAAGGTGCAGTGAGCGCTGAGAACAGAGCTGGGTCCCAGGCCTGGGGAGATCAGCTCGAGCTAATCAGGGAACACAAATCCAAGGGTGGATGACAGTGGATGACAGAGGGCAAGGGCCAATGGTAATCCTGCGACCCTGCAACAATGTAATAGATCTTTTTTGAGGAAGGGGTCAGGCAAGCCACCTGACATGCGAGGGTCAATAGAGTAACATCTATAGGTGCCGTCTTTATGCACTACCACCCCAACTATACAATCATGTACTCTCATAGGTTTTTGGAGAAGAGCCCTATGTTGTGACACAGTAACTGAACAAAATTGACCGACACAGGCTCAGGAGCTGTGATATCGGGAGATTTTCAATGTCCTGTATGATCTCTGTCTGTTTGTGTAATACATGACAGCTCTAACTTGCCCTTGGCTGAGTCCTCCGTTTGTATGCTGGGGGAGGGTTCATTGGGCCCTGGGTACCCTGATCGGTGAGCTTGTAGTGTGAAGCTTGGTCCTCTCTGGCATACCTATACAGTACGCTGTCCTACCATTCTCCAGGTGTATTGTCCATTGTATTGGACCAACTGCCATGACTCTGCCCCTTGTGGAGGATGGCACTGTCAATGTTTCTTGACCCTAAGCTGGTCACTACCGGTCAGGACAAAATAGATGACTTTTCACAATTAACACTGGGTCTGTGTCCTCGCATTCCACTACATGGAAGGCGTTTAAGGAATAAATACGGGAGGTACTCGTGTCGACATTAGTGAGGGTTCTTAAATCTATTAGGGATGAATTGGACGAGGTGGAAGTGCGGATATGTGGGCTGGAAAACAAATATGGCAGGACGAAGGATGGAGCTTTGTAGGAGTGATCAAAGGGAATGTGTTGAAGTTCCAGGAACTTGCAGACAGGGAGGTGATGCACATGGTAAAACTGATGCAGGCTCAGAGATAAAGGGAGACAGACATGCGGGTAGATGGCTGGCTAGGTTGGCCAGGTCGGAGAGCCACGCACAGCCCATTACTAGTATCCTGGGACCCTTTGGTGAGGTGGTTGTCACTAAGGAAGGCATTAATGCAGTGTTTCAGGATTACTACGCTACTTTATATGCGCACGCCGATCTGTGTCGAAGGTGAGGTTGGAGGAATATTTGGCAGACATTGCCCTTGCTGCACTTCCCATGGAGTCCAGACATGCTCTGGATCTTCCGGTATCGGTGGAGGAGGTGTGTGATGCAATAGTGGGCTTGGCGTTTGTCAAGGCGCCAGGGTCGCACGGCCTTGGGGTTGAATTATACAAGCAGTTTAGGGTCATGCCTGCCCCCAGACTGCTACAGATATAGGAGGAGTCATTGGAATTAGGGGTACTGCCAGCCTCCCTTAGAGAGGCTATTTCACTGTATTGTTAAAGCCCAATAAGCCCCCTGCAGAGGTCTCCTCTTATAGGCCGTAGCCTTTAATAAATGTTGTTGCTAAGGAGTTCACCAAGGTGTTGGCTACACGTCTGCTGCCATATGTGGCCGAGCTGGTCCACCCGGACCAATCAGGATTTATGCAAAGCATATTAACAGCGCTGAATCTCAGGTGATTGTTCTACATTATTTCTCAACTTAACCCAGAGGCCAAGGCAGTTTCCGCCTCATTAGATGCCGAGAAGGCCTTTGATTCGGTCTTGTGGCTGTACTTGTTTCAAGTTTTAAGGCGGTTTCAGTTTGGGTGCTATTTCACTAATTGTGTATGGCTGCTGTACTCCCATCCCACAGCTAGTGTCCGTACTAATCTTCAGGTGTCACAGGCATTGAGGCTGGGTATTAATTTATTTTATTTTATTGTGCATGTGTAAGGCGGTTATACATCAAGTAACTTGTGTTTAAAAGTGCCCACAGGGCAACAGGGAGGGAACATGGGAATGAAAATCAATATAACAATATAAGATAGAGGCGGCCCTATTAGGCCTTGTGAGCATTCAGAACGTGCAAGTACAGAATATAACAATATAAGATAGAACGTGGCAGGGGTGCCCGCTCTCCACTCTGCGTTTGTGCTTACCATAGAGCCACTTGCGGCACAGATCCGGGTGCTGCATGGGCATAGGGGTATTTGTATACTGGGGCCACCACAGGTGATTTCACTGTACACGGACGATACGCTCCTATATGTGCGGGACCCTGTAATTAATTTGGGGCCAATGATAGATACAGTGTATGAGTTCTCCAGATACTCTGGGTATAGGTTGAATCGATCTGAATCTGAACTATTCCTGCTTACTGGTTTCACTGTTCAGTTGACTGAGATAATCGGTTTCAAATGGGTCCCCTTGCATTTCTGGTACCTGGATATTATGGGCCTCATTACAAATCGCCCGGTATGGAAACAACGGTGGCGGTAAACCCGCCGCCACTGTTGTTTCCATGCCAGGCTATCACAACTCCTGCAGGCGGGAGGTGATGTTCCCGCCAGGTCTGACCTGGCGGGTTTAACACCGCCCGCCTGCAGGCAGACGAGGAAACACCGCCAGCATTACGAGATGCTGCCAGTATTTCCATGATCCCCATTCCCATTGAGTCCCATAGGAATCAATGGGAATGGGGATTAACACCATTCCGCCTCCGTGATTCCCGGAAAACCGGGGTTGTAATGCCCCGGTAATTCCGGGAATCACGGAGGCGGAATGGTAATACGAGTCCGGCGGTAACCAGGCGGTTTTACCACCTCGGTTACCGCCGGACTCGTAATGAGGCCCTATGTTTTCAAGATCGCAGAAATCGCTGTACACCGGCAACTTGAAACAGCTTAGTGCTAAATTGCAGGTGTGGGCTGGTCTCCCTATCTCACTTTATGGGCGGGTTTCCTTATTAAAAATGATTGTGCTCCCCAAACTATTGCACTAGTTCTGCAATGTCCCCATCTTGCCAGGGAGAGAGGTTATTGTCGCAACTGAGGTCTTTGGCAGTGGTCTTTTTATGGGGGACTGGGCCTGCTAAAATCAGTTTGGAACAGCTGACAGAATCTTATGAGCTGGTTGGACTGTCGGCGCCTGACTTCGAGCACTACTTCTTGGAAGCACAGGCACACTTTGCAGGGTATTGGTACTCGAGAAATATGGAGTGGCCCCATAGACATAAAATATGTCTTGGTCAGTGAAAAGTATGTCGGTTCCTGCTCATTTGACCCGGTCCATACCACGGTGAATGCGTGGTTAGGATTTTCCAAAAGATGCAGAAATTGAAAGGGCAATGTGTAGTGACGTGCAGTTGTTGCTGTGAGATTTACATCTTGAGGGTGGGTTTGTGTCTTTAGTGGAGTTAAAGGCTAAAATGGGGGGCAATTTCACAAAGACTCTACAGTTTTACCATATCAGGGTAGTCGCCCGACAGCTATGGCCCTCCTTACCACTGGAGCCTGAAATGCATGAGTGTATCACCACAATAGTGGATGGCGGGGATAGTGGGCGGATGTTGTCGAAACTGTATAGTGTAATTCAGACTATCCATAACAACAAAAACACAGCGCATTTGAAGCGGGAGCCTGATTTGAATTGTGAATTCTCTGATGTGCAGTGGAGAAAGTGTTGCCTCCTCACCAAGGAAGTGTCGATGAAGATGGGTTTCAGTTAATTCAGTTTAAAGTGCTCAATCAATTACACTATACCCCTGCAAAGATTGCTAAATTCTCCCTGGGGTCTGAGAATGTATGCTTGAAATATGTTTTGGGAATGTTCCCCCATCACCCGATATGGGCAGGCAATTGCTGAGACGTTAGATGCTATTTTGGATGTTCCTCCTACTATGTCCCCCAGAAAATACTTGCTAGGAGATATTGGTAAAGTGTCTATAGTCACCAGAAGGTTTTGCAATTTGGCTTGCATGGTTGCTAAAAAATGTATCCTTCGTCATTGGAAATCTAAACTGGCTCGAATGGCTGCAGGACTTGGTATACACCAATGAGAGGGAGGAGACTTGTATAACCACAATAACTTCAACCTGTGGGCCCAAGAATATCATGGCCTGCTGCGCCTATATCTTGCTCGAACTGGGAATTCAGACACCACTCAGTAACAGTGGGTAGAGAGGATGGCTATTGTGCCCCCTCGATACAAGGGCGGACTTTGAATATTGATGGTTATCACCGTGGGCTCAGGCTCAGCCACTTTTTGTTATGTTATGTATTGCATATACCATTCTGCATCATTGTCATGTAGTCTAGCTGTCAAGGTTTTGTTAAATAAAGTTAAAAAAAAGAAAATCTGACCTTGTCATGAGTGTCTAGGAACTCCTCTCAGTACGCATTAGGAGGCCTACCAGGGCGGAAGCTGGAGGGGGATGATGGCAGTTTAAAGGGCCCCAATTCCTGTACCCAGGGCAAATGCCTGATTATATATGTGCAGTACTAACTTGTATCACTGCAAGGAACTGGCCAACCCTACTGCAGCGTCATCCTCTACTGCACCCATACAGGCCCTTTGCTTGGCCCTGGCTGCATCCTTCACCACCAAAACATAGGATATCCTGATCTCTCTTGCCACTCCAACTGCTCATGCACCAACATCTCTTGGGCCCCCCTCTAACTCTCCCTCCCTTCTCTCCTCTCCTCCCTCTCCCCTGTCACACCTATGGAGGACTCTAGACAAGTCCGGTCTATGAAAATCTCTTCCAAACAGGTGGCCCCTGCCCTTTCAAAACCATCAAGGACAACATTGAAACTCTTGCTCCAGCCTTGGCAGACCTCTGTAACCTCTCCTTCACCCATGGAGTTTTCCCCACTTCTCTCAAGCACTTTCTTGTGCACCCTCCGCTCAAAAAGCCCTCTGCTGACCCTTCCATTCCGGCAAACTACTGCCCGATCTCTATCACTCCCTTCCTGGGAAACTCCTGCAGAAGTTGGATATCTCTCAGTTTACCCTCCACACTGAATCTGTTGGTTGTCTCCATCACCATCAGTCTGGCTTTATAGCAACCAGAGGCATGGAAACTGCTCTTCTGAACACCTGTGAAGACCTGCTCTCAAATCTTGACTCTTACTCTCCCTCTGTCCTCATTCTTCTTGACCTCTCTTCTGCTTTTGACACAGTAAACCACAACATCCTGATCTCCCGTTTCTGTGACACCCTGGAGATCACAGATCAGGCCCTGGCGTGGCTTGCCTCCTTTCTCTCTGACCGTCCTTCCCAGGTGGAACTTGAGTCTTTTCTCTCTGCTATCACTCTCTCTACTTGTGGTGTCCCCCAGGGATCTAACCTATCCCCCTGGTTCTTCAATGTCTACATAGCCCCACTGGCCTGCAGGATCTCTGCCTTCACCTCTAACTTTCAGTGTTATGCAGATGACACACAGCTCTCTTTCAGGCTACACTCGGCCTTCACCTTCGTGCTCATTCCTGACTGTCTGTCGGCAATTCAGTCCTGGTGTGCTGTGAGTGATCTCTGCCTCAATGCCAGCAAGACAGAGATCAACCTCTTTGGGACCCCTGCTCCAGCTTTCCCACTTTCACTCTGACCGGCCTCCCATGGCCCTGCACCCTCACCCACTAGTGAGGCAAAGAATCTAGGGGTCAATTTCGACTCCACTCTCTCCTTCTGCTCTCACATCTCAGGCATTTCTAAAAGGTTCCACTACCATCTGCATCTCTTCAGAGGTATTCTGCCTTTTCTCACTTTCCCCCAGAGGCTCACTGTCTCCAGAGCCCTGGCGATTTCTAGACTCGACTACCGCAACAGTCTCTTTCTCAATCTTCCTACTTATACTCTCCGACCTCTACAACTCATCCAGAACAAAACTGCAAGACATATCCTTGGCCTCAAGCCCAGGGACCACATCCCGCTGAAATTCCTCCACTGGCTCCCCATGGCTGCAAGGATCAAGTTCAAGAACCTCTGCATAGTCCACAAGGCTTTCTGGGGCCGGGGCCCGCACTATCTACAACTCTCTCTCCCTAAATAATCTCTTTTTAGAGCCCTCCGCTCATCCTCTTTCAACTCTCTGCGGATGAGCCGATTTTCAAAACAGAGATTTGAAGGTTGATCTTTATCCTCTGCAGGTGCCTCCCCCTGGAACAACATCCCTGCCTCCCTCTGCCTTGAAAGTGATCTCCTTAAGTTCCGGAAACTCCTCAGGACCTTCCTCTTCTCTTCCTCTTTCTCTCTTCCTCAACCTTGTTAACCTCCTCTCTAGTCTTGCCTACTTCCCACCTACCTCTCTCCCTAACACTGCTTTGTTCGCTGACTGTTCGCCTGATGCACCTCCAGAGCCACAGAGGTCTCAGGCTCCCCCACTGGTCCTCGCACTTGCCCCAGGCCTCTGCACTCTGCTCACCAATACTGCACTTCTGGAATTCATTCCACGAGAAGGGTAACCTCTCTGCACTGAACCCAGGGGCCTGCCAGACTGGTTGCCCTTGTGCCCTCCCCCTTCCTCCCACTTCCTGTCTGCGCACTTACATTACCTTAGAATGTATTAGGCCTAGTTCGCCAGGCCTAGTACTGTAGTTTTTTGTTTCCGTAGGTCTTCCCCTTCCCCCTTATCACCTGTATGTTCTTCTCCTTCACCCCCTTATCACCTCACTCTCTGTCATGCACTTGCACTGTCTGAAATGGCGTTGGCCTAGCACGGTCGTTTAAGGATTGTATGCCCCTCTCCCTCTCCTCTCCCCTTTTTCGCCTCCCTTCTTGTCATGCACTGGCACTAGTAGTTATGACGTCAGCCTTAGTTTGTTAGTCTTTTTTGGTAGATCATTCGGAAACTTCAAGGGCTAAGAATGACTGTATTCCCTTGTTCCGTTCCCGCCTTAAAGCGTTTTGAAGCACTTCACAAGTGTATAAGTGCTTTACAAATAAACAATTGCAATTATAATCACCCCGAGCCACCTGAGAGAGATGCTAGGCAAGTTTTCTCTTTCTTTTCTAGAACCAAAACGCATGTAGCAGCAACCTGGAGAGACTACCTGAGAGAATTCAAATCATCATTGCCCCATGAAATCTGCCTGCAATCGTGTGAGGACAAGAACAAGCAGGGAGAGAGATAACCAGCAGCCAAAGTAAAGGAGAGCCTATGCAGCAGCCTGGCATGCTGCACTACGCCCCCCTGCTCCGGCACGCACTATAACCAAGCAGCGGCGCAAACCATAATACATCAAGGACTTTACCCAGAGCAGGGTTCACGCAGGCAACTTCCCCTTACTTTTGTGATCACCACTCTGCAGCCTCCTAACACAGACTGTACACTCTACACCCCCATTGTTGAAACATGGTAGCCTCGTGCAGCAGAACGGGGTGGGGCTTAGACCGCTATTTGTAACCTTCAGTATTTGTAACACCTCCTGGATGGGGATGACAGGGTCACCCTTGTCAGGCCCATTGGTCCAATGGGAGAAGGAGGGAGAGGAGAAGAGGGGCAACAGGAAGTTGTGGGTTGTATGGGTGAGTTCCGGGGAGGAGGAGGTGGCAGACAAAGAGACCTGCAGGAGGAAGGACGGTGGCCAGGAGTGTTAGGCACATTGAAGAACAGGTGAGGTATGGGTTGGTGAGAGCAGGAGATACTGTTTGGTGAGTGTGGATGTAAGGTGATAGAGTGAGAGTGTTAAACGAGTGTAGAGCATGAGTGGGACGTGGATGTGAGAGTGAAAGAAGGTTGTCTGAGTAGAAGGTGGGGTGGAGCAGTAGTGGGGTGGAGGAGGGAGAAGCAGTGTGAGGAGGGAGTTATAATGTCAAAATGTGGAGACGGTAGTAGAAGGAGTGGGAGACATGGAAGGGACAGAGGGGGAGACCTAGGGAAAAGATGGAAAGAATGTGGGTGGAGTTCAACGCAGGAGAATAGAGAGGGGAGAGTAACAGTCCGAGGCAGGTGGAGGAACATCAGGGCGTGAGAAGAAGGAAACCGCGTTGGATAGGCACATTCCCTAACCTTTTAGTTACTAACAACATCGGTAGTGAATGGCTCGTTTAGAAAGTCTCACGGGGAGTCTAGATTGAGAGGGTAATTGCCTTTAGGTTCCCATAACTAGCAAACTAGAGAATATACAATAGGGCTCCATATTCTCTATACACTAAACCAGGGCCTAGGGACACCTGGATTCGTGTGAAAAATGCTATTTCGGGACATGAGAGAGAGGGGCGGCAATAGCACCTTACCAAAGAAATCAATAGAAAAACCTTGCACCTTCTCCAAGAGTTGGAGCATTATTTTAGCCATCATTGAAGGGAAACAGCTAGCCTGACTGTCTGGCAGCCAAGAGGACATGTTTATGCTCTTGGGAGCATCAGGTGATCCGTCCTGGCATTGAATTCATCTTTCCTTATGGCTGTCCGGAACCCGTTGATGACTAATACCAAGGTTTCCCTCTACAAACCATAGCACACTTTTTTTAGTTACTACAATTAAAAACATGCCACTGCTTTATTGAAATGTGCTCTATTATTTGTGTTGATCTTTTAAAATCTCTACCATTTGATTTATTTAGGACAATACGTCCCAGAAGGCATATTTCAGATACGAAAAGAACTGCAATATTTGCATGACATACACTGGTGTCTTTCCAGCCTGCATTCATCTTAAGGAGCTGCCTTTGGAGCCTTTGGGTGTTCCACTCTTGGCCCACTGGATCCGTATGTTAATGTGATACAGAGGAGGGCACCCCACTGATATGGAATCATGTGTTAAACTGCTGCAGAATGCCAAGTACCGCCCCTGTAGATGGGTGACTTCTGCCCACCCAGGATGCAAAGGCCAATGGGCCCTGAATAAGGCAGCACAACACTAAAGGCTGCACTCAACATGTTATTCTGTGAAACAGTGGAACTCTAGAATAGAATGTTAAGCCCCTCAAGAACCCTCCTCCTCATACTAACCCTTTAAAAAAAAGAAAAGAAAAGGTTTTTGATGATGGCTGTTCCCCTGACAACTTCACCTGCTGTATCGTCCACTTTCCTGGTACTGCGGACACCTAAACTCATCGGCCTAGAGATACACGCCAGGTTAGCTGAGAGTTCTGCTGTTGGGTCTGCCATTGCAAAAATCCAAATATGGCGCGCAACTCTCAGAAGTTCCCTCAGCTCCCTGCTGCCTTCCCAAGGAAAGGCACACCCACTGTGGATAATTACGCAACATGGTAAGCAAGAGCTGTGGCATGTTGAACGCTTCACTGTATAAGGTGGAGCCCTGTATTGTGCACTGCACTTGTGTAGGGTGGGAATTCCAACACCACCATGTCTATTCTATTGCGTGCCGCTGAACCCTGCAGGTGCACTCCCTTTCTTGGCTTTACTTTTAGGCACCTGTGTGAAATCACTGGTTCCCTGCCCATAGAAGTTGCCACAAGAATTGATTCCCAGCTCAACTCTCTGCGTTCCTCTCTTCCGGGGATTTCTTTCACACATGCTGCACAAGCTCTGGGTTGGAATTGGCAGACTGCTGCATGAGGCAGACTTTGCAGCTATCCTGGCCACTCGGGGGCGTGCGGAAACCTATCCTTGGTTCAGTGTTGTGTTTATGTGAGATGTTTATGTACAGCTCAGTAGACATTTTGTAGGTTCTAGGGTCCTGGTGCACTCAGGGAGTGGACTCTATTTGGGCGGCAACCTAAGGAGGCAACATTACTTTTTGTGAAGTGTGCATATGACTATTACAGCACAGTAACGTTGTGAAATTGTTACATTCTAGTGTTACATATGACCCGTGGCGTGAACAGTGAGGAGTGAGTGATGCATGTAAAACAGTGCCCCGAGACAAGTAAGGACTTTGAAGGAATGCTGTTCACAGACAAGTCATCTATATGTTCTAATGGTTCACTAGGATGGCCTTTCAGAAGAGGGGGCACCTTTCTCGTGAACCCCAGTACAAGCATCTGGGGAAAGCACATGTTTGGGGAACATCTCCAAGTATGGTCCAGACCTGATAGTTATTTTGTAAGGGGAAATGAACACATTTCGTCAAGGAGCACACTATCTTTGAGGCCCTAGTAGCACACCTGAATACATACTATGCACCAGACACCTGACAACACAGATTAAGAGCCAGGGCCTTGATTGGGCCTGGAGTCCTTTTGAGTCCCTGGTCATGAATCCAGTGGTCGAAGCAGTGCTGCCCCCAATCTGCCAGTGCCCTATTCTGTACGGGCTGTGGATGGCAGCGAGCACTGCTTTATTTATTTGCCTGACTCTAACAGCAGACCCCTTCTTCTCTGCAAATTGCAGCCCGTTATCCGCTACACATGAAAATACATGTGGTGCTCAGCTGAACCCATATCCCACCACAAATGCAGAACAGCAGGGGACTCGGTTGTGTTGTTCAGCTGAACTGAGCCACCTGCTGTTCTTGTAAAGCGTGTTTAAAGGCCGCACCCAGTGCAGTGTGATTCTTTAGTAGGCGCTGGGCCAGACCGATACTTAAGTAACCTCCTGCTCAGTGTCATTTAAACTTAAGTTAAATTGCCATGACACTAAGCTGGAGGCAAGGCGCCTTTATTTGGTGCGCCTGGGGAGGGGAGCCCTTGTACAGCCTCACCCCCTAAGTGCACCTTGAGCCGGCGCTGTGTGGCAGTGTACGAAAAGGACTAGTGAAACTATGTTCCCTAATGGCCTACTTCTGCTCCCCAAAAGCTTGGATGGCCAAACACGGCCTTTGTCTTAACGACAACAAAACTGAGCTTCTTCTCATCGGATCCAAGTTAAGACTCAACAAGCTAAGCCCTAAATATGCCTCCTTCAATATTGACGGCAACCTTATCAAGTTTGACAAGGAAGCGAAAACCTTAGGATTCTATCTCGACTCCGCTTTAACACTCCAAAGACGAATTAATGCTACTGCTTCCTCAACAACCTATACATCAAAATGTATAAACGCCTTCAGGCCTTTCCTGACCTCTGTTAGCTGTATCACTCTTGCAAGAGCTCTCATATTGTGCAAACTGGATTATTGTAACACTCTCTACTTGGGCACAAGTCAGAAAGACCTCTGCAAGTTACAAGTCTTGCAAAACAACGCCCTTAGATCTTCTCTCAATATCCCCCGCTCTAGCCACATTTCACAAAACCAACGAAATACTAACTGGCTCCGTATCCAAGACAGGATCCCCTTCAGAACACTCATTATCACCCTTACGTGCCTCAACAACGCAGCCCCGAAATATTTGATGAACAGATTCTCTAGAAAGGAACCCACCAAACCTACTAGATCCAACCATGCTCACTGCCTCAACATCCTGAAATTTAATCTAATCAAAGTAGGGGGTTCTAGCTTTCCGGTGCTTGCATCTAAGACTTGGAACAAGATACCCCCGTCTTTAAGGTCCAAACCTTTGTTCCTCCCATTCCGAAACAAAGTGAAAACCGGGTTATTCCTGCAGTCGAACTAGGACCACAACACAATATTTTGACCATGACCCTGCAACCTCTCCGACCGCACCCATACTCTAGACTTGCTTCAACTATAGGTCTCCGCAACTTATCACATCTTGCTACCTAAACTATGTCTTGAACCTGCAACTCTCTGTACATTTTAAGCTATTCTGTATATTTCTGTACATTCTGTGTGTATTTATATTGCATTTTCGTCCTGTATCATTTTCGTGACTCTGTATATTATTGTAACTGTATATTATTGTAACTATGTACCAAACTAAAGCACCCAGATACCCTTGGGTTCAGTCCACTACATAAGCAAATAAAACAAACAACCAAACCCCATCGCCAGGCCCCATCCCACACACAATACAAACCCCCAAACACATGCGCCTGTTGTTTAAGGGACCGTTCAATGCAGTGCACTGAAAGTGCAAGTTTCAACTCCTTCCTGAACTTTTATTTTAAAACAAAACGATTGCAAAATGGTTTCTTTCTAAAATAAAAGTATAGGAACAGTCAAACTTAATTTAAAAAAGTAGAGGAACACTGCTCCCGTCCGCCCACTCTGACCAAGGCTTGAATCCTATTCAAATGGTCTGGGTGAACTGCCAGAGGTATTGGTAGTGGGGTTATAACCCCATGAACGAGGCTGAGCAAATGGATGCCATCACAAAGCTTTAGTTTGAGGTACTTGTGTTTGCTGCAGGAGAATTGCCATGTTGAAAATGCACTACCAGTGTGGCCTTTGAATGGAATAGGTCGTTCTCATTTTGGAGGCAAAGCATCTCTTTTTGGGGGTCGGCGGGGCTGGTTAGGGGAGCGGGCTTATAGCCATGCAATGTTCGCTGTATAGACCTGGAGGAAAGCTCCTGGGCAACAAGCTCGCCTTGGAAGCAAGATGATGCAGAGCAACACAGGTTCGAATCCCGCGTCCTCTCTCTCTTCAGTATTAAGCGTGTTATAAATAACCAATTACAATAGAAGCTGTCCGCCTGCTAGTGCACGCATCATCCAGCCCTTGAAAGCATGCTTGGTTGAGAGGCACAACGGCTAGTGGTGGCTTTGACTGCTGCCCGCTCATTTGCCTGTGGTAAAAGACAGCCAGGGGTAGCATGGAGATCTCCCTTCATGCTCGGTTACTAATTAATTTGAACTAATGTCTTCATCTAATCCCTGGAGCTCTCTGTATGTGTTTGAATACATGTTTCATGAATCTGCAGCGTTAATTGAATAATGCGTATGCGTGCACATGCGGTTAGCCTCTATCCCCCGCCAGTGGCCAATGAACAGAGTGGGACAGCAATGAATATCTGAGCCTGTTTCTGAACATGGCATTCTCACCGTGGGTTACAGACATTTTGGGGGAGTGGGAAGTGGCAGGGAGCGCATCAGGATTTTGGCTAGGCAATATTTTACCCGACCGTCAAGGGCGGTGATATCAAGCGGGAGGTGTAACAGGTGGGATGCGGAACGATTCCTGGGCAAGTTGGAAGAGTGGAATGCGCCATCATTTGATTCTATGTAGAGAAACACATGGAGGAAAAATACAAATACTAGTGATAATATATCATAAACATTATGTTGTCTTCAGGCAGTTATTAAATGCCCCCTCATCCTGCAATGAACAAGAGACCCATGACACCAAACGGCTGTTTTGGAGGCGGACAGGCCACTTTATTTTTTTTTCCCACATGTCTGACCCCCCCTCCCCCCACCCCCCACGGCATAGGCGACCACGAACACAGTTTTCATTTTGTTTTATGTTGGGTTCTATGTGATTTTATCGAAAACATTTCAGAGAAGGATGTTTCACCGAAAACAAGAACACTGAAAAGAATCACTGAATATTTTTTATTTCTATTTGGGGCATCCCCTCCCAAAACCCTCTGTTCCCCCATGATTTTAAGCACACCCCAAGCCCCTCCCCACCCGTTTTAACCCCTCACCTCAAACCCCATACATAAAAAACAAAATAAATCAGTGTTTTTCCGTTATTATTGTTTCGTTAAAACACCCGTCTCTGAAAATGACTTCGTCAAAATCACTGGATACCATTAACTTGATGCAGCAAGGATTCTCAGTGTGCATACATATGTACATCACTAACAAAAGGAGTACATATGGATCAGAGGAGTGTACTGAGAAGGTGGGCAGGTGAAGAGAGAGGGAGGGCGCTGGCAAGAACAGTCGAGGGTTGCCTTCTCCCTGTCTCTTGGGGTACTGGATGGTGTGGTCTCAGGAGCCTGGAACCACCACCCACGGTACAATGCTCTGCCCAGACGCTGGAGAATGGGGACGCCCTTGACGACCACACCATAACCCAGATCTGTGGCGGAGGATTGTCACATCAAGCATGCCCATGCTGACCCTGGCCCTTTCAGGGATGCCCCGCTATACACTTCCAGCTCTGCTATGATACCCGATGTGTTAACACTGCATACTCTGATAGGCTGGAGGAGAAATTGAAGGAAGCAAAACTCACTGCAGCTGTGGGAAAGTCTGAATCCTGTTTGGGAGAACGCGGGACAGAACGCACGCATCATTAGTCTGGCAGTGGAGTGATCTATGAGGTCTGGCAGTCCAGAAGCACTCGAACTGCGCTGTATACCCAGTGGCGCCATGCTTTTTTGAGGAGAACATAACCGAGCCACTCTAGTGACCGAATCACAACCCAAGCCTCTTACTGTCCTCAGATGTACCCGTTCAGGTGAAGCGTTGCCCAGAGCAACACATCGCTTTGATTGTGGTGTTAGGAGTTGAGGAGGATATCACAAAGGATGTGGTGGAGAGAACTCTGTGGTTTAAAGGAGACCAGATGTGGAAGGACTCTGGCGGCAGAGGGATTGCTAGAGTGAGGGGCAAGAAGCAGGAGGAAATATTGGGAAGAAGGGTGAGTAGGAAGTTAGTAGAAGCTATGAGGAGGAGGTTGGCAGAACTTAATTGGAGGGGGTCGGCAGAAGTTGTGAGGCAGGTAGTGGAAACAAATGAAGACGAGCACAGAGGAGATGGAGGAAGGAAGGAAGGGAAAAGACATCTCAGAGATTGAAGATGTAACCAGAGGGACAGGAGAGAGGAGATAGTGAAGCAGAGAACAGAGAGAGAGGCTTCATTAGGAACAATACCATTGTGAATTGTTGAGAAGAAAAATGAGGTCATGGGTTTCGAGGAACGCAGTTAGGCCCCTTGAACATGGAGAACGAGAGCAAGAAACAGGAGAGAAAGCAGGTTACTCACTCCCTGCTGGAAGCTCTGCGGTCTTGCCAGTACTCACTGAGACCCTGTTTCCGTCTCTTATAAAGCCTATCTGGCAGACACACCTGGGCCTGGAGATCTCTGGGACAGACTTCCTGGGACATCGACAACAAGTAGAAGATGAACGAACGAATGGAAACTGGAGACAAAAAAGAAGTGCCAGGGACACTTTAAACCCAGGCCTCTGAGTGAATATTGTGATTAAGTAAGCAGAATGACCTTGTATAAAAGGGATAGAGATCTCTTTCAGTCTGGGGTGGGGGCTCTTCAAGGGTAAAAGGGCCTCCCTATGGCCCAGAATCATGGAAGACTTGTTAAGGACTCAGGTGGAAGGCCAACTGGCCACCAGCCACCAACATCAGGAGACCCTACTCCCCCTAGAGGGGGCCATTACTAAATGAAGGGAGCAACCCACTGTGCCGTCGGCCATCTTGCAGAAATTGGGAAACAGGGAGGACCCAGCTGCCGTCTTTGCATAATTCGAAAGGATGGCAGAAACTGTGGGCTGACATAGGAATCCATGGGGCAGGTACATCGCCCCATTATTCACTGAGGAAGCCCAACAAGCCTTCCAAGCCCTCAACCTAAATGGGAACTAAAACAGGGAAGATAACAATGACTAGGTCAAGACTGGGAACACTATCGCATGGGTATGAGACATCTAAGCTTGAGACAAGGAGAAACACCACACCAGATGTCTTACCAAGTAAGCGACCTGTTAATAGCTAATAAAGCTTTTGATGATGTGAAGGTAGTAACGCCAGTCCTAGAAGAGTAGGACCATGCAGGCTGGAGGGAGGAACCACATGAGCCCGAATATCTTTCTGACTTGTTTCCCGCAGAGGCGGATGGAGTGGAACTAGAACAGTGGACAGTGCATATGAAGGGCAAAAGTGACTAGAGGTTTCACCGCCCCATCATGGTTCAGGGTCTCCGCGCCAATCGTCTAATTAACTCAGGGAGCAAAAAAACTGCCATCCGATCAGATATGGTCTTGTGCGAAAAGTTACATTCGGGCATCATGTCCCAAATCACCTGTGTCATGATACATTTAAACAGGCCGTGATTATTATCAAAGTGCTTCATGAAGAAGTGACAATCTTAATGATAGTAATGATCAGACTCCCCAAATAAGTTGTATTGTGGATGGATTTTCAAGTATGTGATCTGTATCGCAGAGAAGTATAAAAATGCCCTTCCATAGGGCTGGTGTGACAGCTAAGAGACCTAGGGGCGAGAAGGGGGTTGGGAGAAAATGTGGAGGTCTGTAACAAGATCAGTAGACTGACTTTGTAAAGAAGGGATGGGGACCCCTCTCAGCCTATGATGAGAGACCTACCAGGGTGGAAGGCATAGCCATTCCTACATAAGAGGGGGAAGGTGGCTTTGGGTAAGGCCCCAGTTCTTCTCCCCTCCCTACGTGTCTACATGTGCTTGGGCAGAACTACTGTCACCCCAAACGTCTTCATGACATTGCTGGTGAGTTTCTTTCTTTTCATTGGAAGCCATAACTTTCTGCCCACAACATGACCACCCACCAGAGCCACCAGACAGACACCTCCAGTCACCAGATCTTCCCAGACACCAGGCAGAGAGAGAAAACCTCTATGCAGAGCAGCACCGACCATACACAGCTGCAAGGAACGCTATGTGCCACCAGCTGACACTGCAATCAAGGTGCCGTTGCGCGGCTCCCTAACACAGATGTTTTCAACCTAGCTGCAGCGTTACTCCCCGAAAGCAAATCAGGAGGCACTCTACCACTTTCCTTTGGCTCCCTGACACAAACGGGAAAACTTTCCACCGTGGCCCGCCGTTCGTCCAGCACAGAGGACTGGCAAAGCAAAAAGGGGCAGTACTTAAATGCCTTTTTAAGTATGCTGATGTCTGTAACATCTCCCGGGTGGGTAAGGCAGGTTGAGATTGGCTCTGGGGAGAGGATCAATGAGAGAAGGAGGGGAAGGATAAAGCTGGGGACAGGAAACAGGAATGTGTGGGTTGTTCGGGTGAGGTTAGAGAAGGAGGATGTGACACACCAAGAGACCAGAAGGATCAAGGCTGGTGGACAGGAGTGTCAAGGCCATTTTCAGAGAAGTTATTCGTTGGTGAGGGGAATGAGGTACTGTGTTGTGAGTGTGTGTGAAAGGTGTGTGAGAATAGTGGTGGAGAGTAGGGACTGAGAGGAAAGTGACTGAAGCAATGAAAAAAGGGAGACTGAAAGGATGGAATGAAGGAGGGGTTGAGTAGTAGTGAGTCAAGGGGGTAGAAGTGCGGTACAGAGGGGAGGGGAGTAGTGGAGTGGAGAGGGGAGAGTAGTAATGCAGTGGAGAGTAGCTGAGGATGAAGTAGGAACGAGCAACATCGCGGATGCGGGTAGGTTGTACAGAGAGCGAGAGAGATACCACAAGGAGAGAAGATGTGTGGTGTTGGAGAGAGGAGTGAAGTGGGAAGAAGGCAAAGTAATAGAGAGACTCAGGGAGAAGAAAATCAGGGTGTAAAAGGAAGAAGACAAAATGGGGCATGAGTGTCTGGAAGGCACCGCCCCCACAGCGTCTTGGAACTAACTTAGTCTCAGAGGGAGGTTAGATTGATAATGTGGTTGCCTTTAGGCCCACATAAATAGCAAGGCAGCAACTAGACAGTTGGAGTAAACAATCAATAGAAACTAACCTGGGTAGTAGGGACAACTTGGTTAGGGACACAAGAGAGAGAGAGAGAGAGAGAGAGAGAGAGAGAGATAGGGGAACAGCCTTGGATACCCTTTCAAAAACCTTAATAAAACCCCTTAAACTTTCTTTGGGAGTTGGTTTGTTATTACGACCATCTGTGATGCGTGATAACATTATGTGATCCATCAAGCCCTGGTGCAGGGGTTGCACATGGAAGAAGCACCATAGACGAGAAATCATGGATAAGAGACTCCTGGGTAACTTTAAGCCCTGAGCACCTACACCGAGAGGTTTTGTGAAAACAAAATCAAAATATCGAGGCTGAGTACCCCAAAAGGAAATACACCGAACAGGGGTTACAAAGGAACATATGAAGTGCTTTATTTTATACTGAATCCAGTTACTAAGAACAGAGCAAAATCAGATAGCTATCGGCCCTCAGTGCAACACAACGAACTCCAGCGTGGTTCAGTGTGTTCAGTGAGAGACGCTGTACATTAGAATGCATTGGTTTTTATACTCTTTGTGAGCACGATGTCCAGCCCCACTTCGGGTTAATATTCCACTAATACATCACCGATCTAGGGTTCATGGCAAGTCTCGCATATCCGCATATAACTGATTTGCTTTTAATACATATATCAACAAGCCTATAAGGCAACTGTGTATTCTGGGATTTTCCATGCAGGTCTTCTCAAACATTCATACAATGTAGTTAAACAAGTGTTCTACGTTCAGTATTTGAATACATTGTTCTTTACGTATGCTCATGGATTAGTTTCATTGCACGAGTAATCCTTTACACACAGGTCAACGAAGGACAAGGTCTCAGTTGACGACCTCAACAAGTAGCCTGGAGGCAAGTTACATATTAGCTACATACAGAGGTCAAGACGGCCATGTTGTATTTTGGAATGACATCGTCCACCATTTTAACTCACAGGGTGACTTTACAAAGCGAACCTAAAATGGCTGATTAACCTAAAATGGCGGCTTACATTGATTTTAAGGTCAGGACCTTGCAACACGGATTTCTTCGCAAGCGACTTATAAGCAGCTTGGCGTAGGCCAATATACATATATTTATTGCGATAGGAGGCACAATATAATTTCTCATTTGACAAACCCTCCTTTTGGCCTATGCCAAGTGCTAAAACGACTTTGGATCTCCTTGAAAATAACTCCATGCATCATCGTCCATGCACCCTGAATCGCTGTCGGAAATATCTATTGCCATTAGGTCATTCGCTAAAATTTCTTTCAACACATATTCTTTGGAAGTTTTATCTGGGGCATACACTTTATGTCCTATCATACCTATCGCTTGTGCGCAACATCCCCCTAGCATCGAACATATACTAGGTAGACTCTGAATACAGCAACAAAGAAACAACAGGATTCCCAAAATAATCAGCAAGACCGAAAGGACTTTCCAACCCCAAGATCGCAAGAAGTCCCAGAACCAAGCGATAAGATCCCAGTTTCCCTCCGGAACCTGCGCTTCTGAACTAAGGATGTGCAGATTCTGTATTGCCTTTTAAATGGTTGGGGAGGAATCTGGTACAAAAACACAGCAAGCGGACACCACTAATTTACACACTCCACCACATTCAGCCAGAATGACATCTAATGCCATCCGGTTTTGAAATGCTACTAGTCTTATCGCCTTCTGTTCTAATGTCATATTATAGAGTATGTCCGTGGTCCTGTTAATGGTTCTCTCCAGTACTCTCGCTAGTCTTCTGATATCCTCACAATTCGCTATCTGCCCCCAAAATGGCACAACTGATTTTGCTATATCTCCCAAGATTTGTGCTGGGGTGTCACCATTCTCGTCCCGCCGTGGACGAGCCGTTGAAACTTCTTTTGTACTAGCTATAAACACACCAGGTAACAGGATCCCTAAATAACAGGTTCCCTGCCAATCCCTGGGCAACTATGGGAATGCTACATTACCGCAGACAAAGTAGACAGGTTCGCCTACATACAAAGGTCTGTTTTCCCCAGTCAAATTTGCAAGGTTGGCACAACCTAGAAAATCTCCCATTGACTGAGTTCCATTCCTCTGTATTCAAAAAGAAACTGAATCGGGCTATGATTAACAGTGTAAGAAGGAGGCATGGCATCCTTATTGCCTATCGGAGACATCTTAAAGGAAATCAAAGATTGGAAAGGATGAAAAAGTCTATCAGAAGGCCTAATAGAAGCAACGTTAGGTTTACTCCTATTTGCGAAAAGCGAGCATCCCAGAGGAGTCAAAACACGTTTCTCAAAACTTTTCAAATTGGTGCCATCACAGTTCCCTGAGATGCTATCATTCCAACGGCCAAAGAAGAGAAGCATAGCAAGCAGTTGTCAAAGGTAAAGGATGAATATACCAACCTAGCCCCTTATCCCCGTGTTGCGGTAGATGTGAGCAGACCCAACAGTTAGACTTATTAAAAATGGCATGCGTAGCATTCATGATAAGTAGTAGAGTATTATTGTGGTACCTTTGTCTATGCTGAGAGTCCCTAGGAGACAGAGTATGCAAATGTACAAAGGGAGTAGGAACAGTTGGTATACTTTCAGTAGGTAACAAAAATTCTAAAGAATGAGTTTCCTCAAGGTACCACAACCCTAAGGCAGCGACTATTAAAAACCCAAATATCATTATAAAAACACAGCAATACGTTTTCGGGGCACAGGCATTTTGTCCATTGTCCCGGTTGGTCACCCCCTCATTTACAAGTCCAATACAAGCGGAAGCGGTGGCAGGCATTGTAGTCTTCAAACGGATACCCCAATGTTTGTTGCTGGCGACCTCCCGGCTGCACGACTTCTTAGTCCTTCCACAACCCTAGCCAACAGAATCCCCTTTCTCAAATTTGGGCAAAAACAAGCCCTCGATGATCCTTTTCTTCTTCGAATGCACAGCCGAACCGTGCCGTAAGTCTATCAGATGCACAGCAAAACCGTGCCGTAAGTCTATCTTCTTGGACGCGGATTGTACCTTGCTTTTCCCGGTACTGATTGATCCGGAAACAATATGTCTTCACTTCCCGTTGGAAGCAACGTATCAGAGACAAGTGAAGATGCCAAATTTGGAACAGCAGTTTCCGGATGCAAAACGTTTGGAGCGTGTGGAGACAAAATGGCGGTTTCCCCAAGCCTCACGGGCTCAGAGAAATTCTCCGACACACTCTCAGCGCTATTTACTGCTTTGGGATCGTTGGTTGCAGCATTAGCGAGGGGTTCTGTTTTTTCTGTAATGTGTGGCACTGGGTGAGGAAGTTTCTTGATGTGGGAGGCGTGGATCCAGTTCTTCCTTCCAGAGACCTGCACCGCTGTTTGGGGGACCAACAGGACCTGGAACGGCCCACGCCAGCGAGGCTCAAGGCAGGAAGAGCGCTCAAATGCCTTGATGAGCACCCAACTCCCTGGCCGTATACTGTGGCCCGGGCCCGCGTATCGCACAGGTAAAGCTTCTCGTACCTGGTGATAAATCAAATACAGGTTTTTAGTCAACTGGATGCAATAATCTGAAAGTTATACATTTTCAACATTTCTCAATGAATTGCATTTAGGAAGGTTCCAAATATTGGCAGGTCTCCCCATTACCACCTCAAATGGAGAGAGCACAGTCTTGGTTTGAGGGGTTGTACGCCTAGATAATAACACAATCGGTAAGGCGTCCGGCCATTTTAGTTTGGTGCCGGCACACGTCTTAGCAAGCTTGTTCTTGATGATACCGTTGTGTCTTTCTACTAGTCCGGCACTCTGAGCATGTCTGGCCGAATGGAACCGTTTGTCAATTTGTAATGCCGCACATATCTGCAGAATTACAGCAGTGACAAAATGTGGACCATTGTCCGACCAGATAACTCTTGCTCGCCCGAACCGCGGGAAATATTCCCTTAACATGGTTTTTGCAGTAGTCATGGCTGTAGCATCCTTAACTGGGAAAGCCTCAACCCATTTACTAAAAGCACAGATGACCACCACCACATATTTTTTATTGTCACATCATTCCATTTCAATAAAGTCAAAGTGGATAACTTCAAAGGGGACAGAGGGTGGCCCAAAACTTCCCTTTGGAGTTACTGTCCCCTTTCCCACATTGTGTTGTAGGCAAATCATGCAATCCTGGACGTAGCGCTGGGCAATTTTCGAAATTTTGTCATTTGCCCAAACTTTCTCTAACATTTTTGTCATCTTCTGGGCACATACATGCGTAGGACCATGGGCCATGGTGACCATCATCATTATATACGCATCAGGGAGTAGCCATTTCCCTTCAACTATGTCCACCCAACACCCGTCACCATCAAGTTTCCCAAAGCCTTCAGCCCACCTCTTGGATTCTTCTAACGTGGCATCAGCTTGGATATCCCGTACAGACCCAACACCCTCATCCATTGCATAAGCATTTACAGTCTCCCTTGAAACATACATCTCCGTAAGGGGATCGGTAGCAGTTTGTCTAGCTAGCTGATCAGCAAAAGCATTCCCTTTCCCTATGTCATCTGTAATCTTTCGATGTGCTGCACACTTCATAACTGCTAACTGAGTAGGGAGCATAAGCGCTGAGAGTAGTTGTACTATTAGGGAGCCATGTTGGATTTTAGTGCCGTGTGAAGTTAGGAACCCTCTCTCTGACCAAAGTCTCCCAAAGTTGTGAACCACCCAAAAAGCATACTGACTATCAGTATATATATTTACTGCAAGCCCTTCGGAAAGTTCACAAGCTCGGGTCAATGCTATAATCTCTGCGGCCTGCGCAGAATTATGCGTGATTCTCTTGGTTTCCATGACCGTGCTTAATGTGGTGATTGCATAAGCAGCTGTGGATGTACCATCCGGAAGTTTAAAGTAGGAGCCATCACAAAACAGCTCTCCTTGCGGATTATCCAAAAGAGTGTCTTTGAATTCAATTCTACCCTCTGCTTCTTGTTCGGTAGTATACAGACAATCATGTGACTCTTCATCGCCGCAAGTAGTATCTTGCAGGAAAGGTAGGAGTTCAGCCGGATTAAGAACACAACACCTCTTAATTTGAATGTGAGGAGCAGCGACAGCTCGCAAACATCTTGACAAAGCGCATGCTACAGGATCAAGGGCGGAAGAAAAGTAACTGCACGGCCTATTCTTCCCTCCATGTTCCTGTGTTAATACAGCCAAAGCACATCCATCACATTCATGCACAAACAACACAAAGGCCTTTTCATAGTTTGGTGTGCCCAAAACTGGTGCAGAGCATAATGCAGTCTTAAGCAAGTCAAACGATTGCTGGTGTTCCGCATTCCACGGCAATGGCGAAGAAATGCCCTTCTTTGTCAAAGCCAACAGTTTGATCACTAGTGAGAAATTTGGGATCCGCAACCTACAGTAAGAAGCCATACCTATAAAGGCTCTAACTTCCTTCTGTGTATTTGGGACAGACATGCTAGAAATGTGTTTTATTCTTTCAGGTGTCAATCTTCTTCTCTCCTTTGACAGGAGATAGCCTACATAGGCGACCTCCTGGCAACAATATTGACATTTTTTAACTGAAGCTTTGTGACCATGCTTAGCTAGATGGATAAGCAATAACACAGTGCCCTCATTACAGGCGCTCTCAGAGTCAGCAGCCAAAAGCAAGTCATCAACATATTGAAGCAATGTACAAGTAGAGGGCAATTCAAGGGTATCAAGCTGTTCTTTCAAAGCCCTACTATAGATGCTAGGACTCTCTGTGTACCCTTGAGGTGCACAAGTAAATGTGAACGAGCGTCCCCCTAAGGTGAACACGAACAAGTATCTACTATCCTTGTGTAGAGGAATACTAAGCAGTCTTTAGATCCACCACACTGAAGTAAGTAGCTGTAGCTGGAATCATGGTTAAGATAAAGTCGTCACATCAGGCACAATTGGAAATTGTGGAGCGACGACTTTATTAATGGCACGTAAATCAATTATGAAACGGAATGGAATTGCATTATCACCTTTCTTGTACACGGGTAAATTCGGACTATTACACAAACGTCCTCAAATTTCTTCAATCACCCCGCGATGCACAAAATCGGAAACAATGCATTTCAAAGCCCGCTCGCCTTCAACTGAAATCTTATACTGGGGAATGCGTGGCAGCTCAATTCCAGGTTTCAAAACTATCTTAACAGGTTCAATCTGTAAAACACAGACATCATTGTCGTCAACAGCCCATAAGCTCTCTGGACATTAATGAATTCTGGCGGCAAAGGTCTAGTCAAGAATTGCGAGACAGAAAATTGCTGTGGTGAAATCGTCAAGCGCACTCCATCAGGAGAACAATAAATCACTGCATTTAATTCTTTTAACAGATTCAACCCCAGCAAGTTCTCTCCACAATTCGAAGTCAACAGAAATGGACAGTGGTCCGTAAAGGGACCCAGAGAAATGGGTACCGGCAAAGAAACCGGACAGACAACTGGTGTGCCAGAAAACCCTACAAAAACATTTGTTTGCCCTGACAGTGGAATATTTGGAACCCGTGAATGATTAATGGGACACTTCTGTGCTCCAGTGTCTATCAAAATCTGATGTTTCCTATTTCCCACCACAATTTCAACAAAGGGACCTTTCTGATTGACGGGAATAGGTGTAGGTTCTAAACCCTGCTTTGGGCAATCCTAACGAAACAAAATGTCATCAAAAGGAAGCTCTTCAGATAAATATGCAGCGGAAGGATGATCAAATATGTTCCTGGTGTCCACACTCGAAATCTGATTATCCTGTGAAAAAGGTTGCTGAGGGTCCTGTGTAAACTGACCTCTACCAGGGCCCCCTACAACCGGGTGACCTCTGGATCGTCTACCCATATTTCCAAATGTGTTATTCGACCTTTGTCGAAGGACGGGGCATTGTGCACGCCAATGACCCTCTTGACGACAATAGGCGCACTGGTTAATGTTCACAGGACCCAAGGGCACATTCCCCTGCTGGACATACTGACCTCTAATCTGAGAAGTATCCCCTCTGGGGCCTCTAACAATTTGCTGTAATAGCACTTTAGTCTTCAAATCACCTTTTCGTTTTTCAACTCTATCTTTTTCATTATTGACACGGTTCTCGTAGTACTGAGCCATGTGCAGTACTTCTGATTGCGATTTCGCCTACCAAGCGCTCTCAGAAGACATAATTTGTGACTGGATGTCAGACAGCAATCCATGCACAAATTTGTCCACAAGTAACCTTTTACCAGACTCTGTGCCTAGGACTTGTCCACTGAAATCTGAGAATACCTGTTCGAACCGATTAAAGAACTTGGTAGCACCCTCAGACTTTCCTTGGACACAGGCCGTAAGTTTGTCCCAAATTATTCTTTTCTCTGGAATTATGGTTTTCAATTTTGCAATGATTCTATCAGGCAAAGTTAATATCACATGAGGTGGTCTTTCACCAGCTGGCCTTTCTCCATCGAGTCTAGTTATATTCACCCATGTATCTCCTAGACCTAGTACATCGTCTATAGTTCTAACTTGTTTCCACAAATCTACGGGCAGGAGTACAGAGAATAACAAATCGATATCGCCTAAGGTGAACACTGAGGATTGCAAGACGGACTCTATTTCTTTATAGAATCCTGTCGGATTTTTCCTAATATCAGGAATAGATTGCCTAATAGTATTCACTTCCTGTCTTGAGAACGGGACGTGAATGAACTGTGATATATAATGTGCAGGAATGTCCACAGCGACTATACCCCGTGCAGCATCGGCCGCAATCTCAACCTTCGGGACAAATGTCAGAGGAACCTCTCTCATAGGCAACTGAGAAGTAGGTGACTCCGAACGCTTACTAAGCAACAGAGCCAAGTCGAGCGCTAAAGCAGTCGAAGAAGTGTCAAGTGAAAAAGCTCTCTTATAAATACTCAATAACTCTGTGGGACAACTAATCTTTCTTTTTACACAATCATCCTGTAGGTACTCTATCATTACCTGTATCACTTTCCTCTGCATTTCTGGCATATACTGACTATATGTGTCATATACTTCAACTGGAGTTATTGACATATCCGAAATCCATCTAAGTGCGTCCTTCATACAAATTCGTGCTTCCTCAGATATCGATTTACGACAAGGAAGGAACCGTTTCTGTACATACATACTTTCCCCCTCGTCATCCTCATTCTGCAACTTTTCTAACTCCTTTCTATACCCAAATAACCTCTCGACATGTTCATTTACTTTCTCCACAGTGTCTCTAGAAAACGCTAAAGTATTTAGATCCCTTAACCCTTGCGGGAGATCTGTATTATTTAATTTTCCCCACATTACACATAAATGAATCCCTAAACCTTCAATAAAAACACTTTTCTCAGGAAAATTATCCATTTTACAAAGTGTGGCAAAAACATTTGCTTGATCATCCCTCTCCATACAATGCTTAGCCCATGCAATCAAATCACGTTTCTTCTCTGGTGGTACAGTATTGCGAGTGACAATCTTCGACCCTGCACCTCGATCGACTACAAGCGGCTCAAGACCACTTGGAAGAGAGGGAGAAGGCAAATTCAATGGAAGTAATGTAACTGGTGCAATAAGAAGAGGTTTGAGGAGCCGGTGGAAGGGGAACATTAGGAGGAGCAGGAACAACGGGAACAACAGCAGGTAGAACAGGAATAGCAGGAGCAAGAGGCAAAGCAGCAGGAAGAGGAACATACAGAGGTGGCGCAGAGGCACCAGGCCTTCGTTCATTTAACAATTTGTCTATAAATTATCGGAAGCATGGAGGTCTTTGGAAGGATAGATTTTTTGAATTCCAAGTGAGAAAGCCCTATGCATATTCCTAGTCGATTCAGAATGTTTATCTTGTTCATACAATAATGCTTTTTCAGCGTTCGTCTTATGACGGCGCGCATGTTTTTCTCTACTTTTAAGTTGCTGCAACGCTTTTTTTTTCCAATTCTGCAAAACATCAAATGATGCAGGTCTAGCCTTTTTCTTTAATAGAATTGACTCTAAATACTCAATACGAGGCATTTCAAAACTGCCATTGATTGGCCACTGAAGTTCGGAGGCATGTCTGGTTTGTCTGTGCCAAATGTCATTAAATACTATACTTCCAATGCCATGCTTACAGTACATAGTACATGCCGGCGACCCCTCCTGTGGTGCGGGATGGCTAAATTCCAAAGATTGTCTATCGCTGCGGAACAAAGCCCTGATGCAGGTGGACAAATTCCCAGGCATATCAAATTATTGGTGTTACCTGGTCAATAATTGTGTCTGCAGATACAAAATGCGCCAAATTCAAATGATCAGGGTTGAATTAAGAGTCGGGTCACGACTCACCTGAACAAACCTAAGGAGGTCTGATCGGATTTCAAAGAATCTTACCTAACTAATCTTACCTCGTGTATGGTGATTTCGACAAATCTGCCCGCCTCGATAAGTGGACCCTCGTCAAGATGCCGTCTCGGACCACAAGCTAATCGTCCAGTGTTCGGGTTGTGCAGCGCTGCTGAGGTGTAGCGTCTCGTTCAGTGGGGCCCCCTTTTGTTACACCGTCCGATCCCGGTCCGATAGCCTGCGTCAACCTTCAATAATCTGGCATCAATCTTGAGGGTCTCTATTCGGGTGCCAACTGTGAAAACAAAATCAAAATATCGAGGCTGAGTATCCCAAAAGGAAATACACCGAACACAGGTTACAAAGGAACATACAAAGTACTTTATTTTATACTGAATCCGGTTACTAAGAACAGAGCAAAATCAGATAGCTATCGGCCCCCAGTGCAACACAACAAACTCCAGCGTGGTTCAGTGTGTTCAGTGAGAGATGCTGTACATTAGAATCCATTGATTTTTATAATCTTTGTGAGCACGATGTCCAGCCCCACTTCGGGTTAATATTCCACTAATACATCACCGATCTAGGGTTCCTGCCAAGTCTTGCACATCCGCATATAACTGGTTTGCTTTTAATACATATAACAACAAGCCTATTCGGCAACTGTGTATTCTGGGATTGTCCATGCAGGTCTTCTCAAACATTAATACAATGTAGTTAAACAAGTGTTCTACGTTCAGTATTTGAATACATTGGCCCTCATTAGGACCTTGGCGGAGGACCATGGCGCTATTAGCACCATGGTCCATGGCGCTAAGCTGCCAACTCCGCCATGGGGGTTGGCGGACTTACCGCCCCATTCCGAGGTTGGCGGGGCGGTAAGTCCCCAATCCCCATTTACCCTTCCCCATTCCCATTTCTGGCCCCATAGGGCATAATGGGAGTGGGGAAGCCGTTAATTACGCCACCGTAAATTACGGTGGCGTAATTAACAACAAGGTCCCTTAGCGCCATGGATTTTAACGCCTGCTAAAAGCAGGCGTTAAAATCACCATGGCGCTAAGGGAACTCGTACTCAGGCGGTAAGGGGCACCATGGTTTACGCCGGCGTAAACCCCTTACCGCCTGGGTCCTAATGAGGCCCATTGTTCTTTACGTAAGCTCGCGGATTAGTTTCATTGCACGAGTAATCCTTTACACACAGGTCAACGAAGGACAAGGTCTCAGTTCACAATCTCACATAGTGGCCTGGAGGCAAGTTACATATTAGCTACATACAGAGGTCAAGACGGCCATGTTATATTTTGGAATGACATCGTCCACCATTTTAACTCAGAGGGTGACATTACAAAACAAACCCAAAATGGCGGATTAACCTAAAATGGCGGCTTACATTGATTTTAAGGTCAGGACCTTGCAACACGGATTTCTTCGCAAGCGACTTAGAAGCAGCTGGGCGTAGGCCAATATACATATATTTATTGCGATAGGAGGCACGATATAATTTCTCATTTGACAGTTTGGGAAATCAGAGTAGAATTGTAATTCCTAAGCCTGGAACGTCCCTATGTAAGTAGTCTGAAGGCTCTGGAGAATCAGTAGCTGCCAATACCAATCCATATCTAATCAGTCCCTCAGGAGAACTGAGCACCCTGACAGAAGCACCACAAAAACACTGTAGACCTGATCAGGCAAGCGAGAAAGATAACCAGTCAGTGGAAGCTAGCCCAACTCAGAAGCAGCAGGCTATTAAACTTTTTCAGGAGCCCTATTTTCCAGTCTCGGAGGAAGCCTACAAGATCCACTGAGGAAGAAGAGGAGTCCAAGCTTATCCATTTGGAGAAGAAATCTGTCCCAAGGCAGCAGAAGCAACACCCAGACCATGGAAGACTTGCTAAGAGCACTGGTGGAAGGCCAACTGGCCATTAGCTGCCTACATTAGGAGACGATGAGAACTGTACAGGGGGCGTTATGGGGAAAGGGGCCCCTAGGTGTCCCTCGCGTTATGGAAACAAGGCAAGTCACCACACACAATAGATATGCCAGACACAAGGTTGTATTCCCAAAAGCTAGGGTTTATTGCAAAGCAAATAGTCTCAGTTGACCAACTCGGTCTCACGCCCCGTGACGTGTATCTCTAGACCTTGAGGGACGCAAGAGAGCGAATTACGTACATCAGTTACATATATACAAAATGCATATCATACAATCAGCTGTGACATGTTTAACACCGCCCTTTATTGTGTTTCTTTGAACTCGGTTTGATGATGGACAATTTCGATGAATATGCCACCTTCAAATATCTATTCTAGCAACAAAATGCAACCTTGCAAGTGTAGAGACATTTTTTCTTTGTTGAACAGAACACAGTGCTTCTGTTCTTGTAAGCGAGCTACATACGGGGGAAAAGTCACATTCCAGACCTTGCTATCTTTGAGGTGCTATTCGTGTCCTGGGAGCTGACACGCTCTACAGGGCTTGGGAAAGAGGGGCCGTAAGAAGAGCATAATTCAAGCCTTTAGCGGCTTTATTCTAAAATTTTCTACCATATAACGAGACTGGCTGGCAGCTGTGAAATGATGAAATGCCCTGCAGCTCTCCTTCAAGGCTACATTCGGGAGGGAGCTGGGCATTGCTCTCCGGAGCTCCCTACTTTGTGTTTCAACGAACTCCTTATTAGCCTTGCGGCCTTGCGGCCTTGTCATTTCACGTTCAGACAACAATGTTAACAGTAGAGCAGAGTAAGCAAAAATGTGCTGCGAAGCAGTTTGAACAGAAAGCAATGAGCAATCGTTAGAGAACAAAATGGCGATCCCTGTTACATCAAAATGGCCGCCCATTGGTCAAACTCGGAAACCTGTATTTCTATCGTTATGTACATGAGACGGTTGGTCTTCGGCCACCAAAATACATTTGCCGTCAATCGTGAGAGGTGTCCATTTTTTCTAGAGCGACAATGGAACAAAGGGAGACGGCCATTTTACAGTAATTGGGTAGTGGGGAGGACCTGGCTGCCTTCTTCATAAACTTTTAAAGGGTGGCAGAATCTGTGAGATGACATAGGGAAAGATGGGTCAGGTAAATGGCCCAACAAGCCTTCCAAGCCCTCAACCCAGGTGAGAGGATGTCATGTGAAGAAGTGAAACAGGGCATAATAGAACGACTAGGCCAAGACCGTGAAAACTATTGCATACGTCTAAGACATCTACAATTGAGACAGGGATAAAAACCATGCCAGATGTCTTACAGAGTAAGAGACTTGTTGAACAAGTGGGCGGCTAATAAAACATTCGATGAGGTGAAGGGAACTAGTCCTGGAGATGTTTGGCAACTTACTGCCCCAGTACTTAATTGTATTATGATTATTATTTATTATTATCTTTTATCATTTTATTTATGTTTTCACTTGCATAGCACCCAGACCAAGAGGTATCATGGCACTTGTACAGGAAACGTGAGAGCAGGAAGTCAAAACCAGTAAATAACAGTGAAAATACGAAAAGTGGATATCATTTAGGTTAGCTATATATATATCTATTAAAAAGCCAGGTTTTTAGGAGTTTTTTAAATGTCAAAAGCAAATGTTTGTTTCTGATGTGGTCTGGAAGAGTGTTCCAGAGTGTGGAGGCGGTCGCGCAAAAGTTGCCCCCCCCTGCTTGCTTGTGTTTGAATCTGGGGTTGAGTAATGAGCGGCTGGATGAGGACTGGAGGCATCAGATCACTGGTTTTGTCACAATGCGGGGGATGAGGTAGGAGGGGTGTTCTGGTGAAGACATCAGTGCGCAAGGACAAGTGTTTTAAAGTCAATAGGCCTCATTATGAGGATGGAGGTATCCATGTCACTTTTAGTGGCATGGCTACCCCCATACCGAGTACCGGGTCGGGTTCCTTGAATGAGGAATTACTGGGCCATTCCGAGCTTGGAGTGCCCGGTAATTCCTCATTCAAGGAACCCGGACCCTGTACATCCACATTACCATTCGAGCCCCCATAGGGCTCAATGGGAATGGGGATGATGCTAACAACGGGCCCGAGCATCCTGGTCTGCTCGTGGACCCCGTAATGAGGTGGTAAGGGGTTAACAGCTCCGGCACCTTTACTGGCGCCGTTAACCCCTTACCATATTTCTCGTAATTAGGCCCAATGTGTGCTTTAACGGGCATCCAGTGTACTTCCCTTCTTACTGCTGTGAACTGGTCGGAGAGATTAAGGCCTAGTGCTGCTTTTAGTACCATATTTTATAGGAGTTGAAGTTTCACCAAGTTCTTGGAGGAAGTGCCAGAAAACAACACTTTGAAGTAGTCGAACTTGCTGCCAATGATATCCCGGGGGAGGGTGAGGCAGTTGGCATGTGAGATGGATTTCCTGCTCAAGGATATGAGCTTGCCATGTAGGCTGTCGGAGGAGGCCAACGCATTTATGTGGCAGGACATGTTTAGTTCTGCATTAAGGTAAACGACCAGTGTCTTGACATGCTTGGATACCTGGATGGTGGTCCCATTGATGAGGAAGGAGGAGTAAAATGGGTCGAGGGACTTAGAAGGTGAGGGGAGCCCACAATGAGTAGCTCAGTCTTCTCGTCATTGAGACAGAAGTTGTGGGTTGCCATCCAATTCTGTAATACACTATGGGCCTCATTACGACTTTGGCGGTAGCCATGCCGCTATTGATGGCATGGATGCAGCCAAAATCGGGTCCGGGTTCCCTGAATGGGGAATTACCGGGCCTTTCCGAGTTCGGAGGGCCCGGTAATTCCTCCCTCCAGGAACCCGGGCCGGGACCTTCCCCATTCCCATTTGAGCCCCCATAGGGCTCAATGGGAATGGGAGAGGGAGCAAACAACGGGCCGATTACGAGCTGCCCATTGTTTGCTCCCTCTTCCCCTCGCGGGACCCGGTAAGGACGCCTGGTTTGACCAGGCATTCCTTACCGGGTCCCACGAGGGAAGCTTGTAATGAGGCGGAATGGGTTTAACGGGTCCGCCTCCTTTAGCGGAACCCGTTAACCCGTTCCGCCTCAGTTGTAATGAGGCCCTATATGTCTGGTTGATCACTTCGACCTCCTGGGCGTAATTTGCAGAGATCGGCAGGAGGACATGCGTGTTATCTGCAAAGTGTTCTGTATGGGATCCCCAAGGCATCAAAGTTATCAAAGAGGGGTTTGGTGTAGGTGTTGCACAGTGCTGGGGAGATGTAGGAGCCTTGAGGGAAGCAGTACGGGACAGGAATGGGGTTAACAGAGTAGTCTCCTATGAAACCATGTCCTTACAGAGAGAGGTTTGGCAATTATATTAACCATTACTCGAGGAGGCAATCCAAACCATTAACACTCATCAGAGAACAATGTGTTCCCGAGAAGCCATCAGTGGAGCCAAGAAACCCACTGAGACCAAACCAGGGTCACGAGGGATGAGAGGAAAACTCCACTGTGAGGTGGCGTAGCCCAATCTATCCAAGCATCGACTCTAAGATAAGGACCGCTGATCCAGCAGCGGGCAATAGACCAGAACCCCTCCTCTTCTAGAACTGTTCAAGTGTTACACTTGTTCGAAACCATAACACCTAGCCCGATTCTGCACCATGAAGTTCAAGGAGGAATCAATGGACAATGGGCTTCCCAACTTGGTAGCAAAATCCATCCTAGAGGTACAGCACTGAGCAGGCTGGACAGAGGGGCCACAGGCCAAAGGTAGATTTAGCACTTGTTTGACTAACAAAAAACGAGCTGACCCTGCCTTGGCCTGGTGACACCTTCAATATCTCTTTATACCAGCTACAACACACAAGCCCTCATCCCTCCTTGCCGACCGTCAGGTGAAGTGGAATAACAAAGACCAGTCTTAAGTGCTCGCTCACAGGGCCCAGCTTAACATTTGGCATGGCTCATGGGGGCCCATTTCAATATGAATGCCCCCCCTTGCTTACAGTTAGGGGGGTGGACACACTCTATGGCACCATTGGACTCCTTAAATATGAATACTCTTTGGTCGCTCTTTGATCGCCTTACAAATGCAGAATGAATCAAATAAATAAATCTGAAGGGGCAGGCAACCTGAGTGGAGCTCAAACACAAAACTGCCACTAAAAAAAGTTAGTAATTGCTCTGTCAGCAAGGCACTAAAGCAGATGAAGCCAGAGCAAAAGAGCTGGTAACACTACTGGATGTTGGGTGCTATCAAAAGCAAGTCTGTAACCTGCTGCAAAGCGCACATTTAACACCTTCAGTTAAGGTGGCAGCAGCCGGCAAAAGGCAGCCTGTAGCATGCACAGAAGACACAAAAGCACATTTAATGCCATGAAAGTAAGAAATATGTTGCTGTGTAGTAGACAAAATATGGGTAGCTACTTGCCCCCCCACCCACTCCCTGAGGCTCTTGAACACCTACACAGAGCAACACAATCACAACACTGTGGCACTCTTAGGCATACAAGGCACTAGCCCTCATTCTGACTCAGGCGTTAAGGGGTTTACGGCGCCGTAAACGGCGCCGACCCTTAACGCCTGATTACAAGGTTCCCTTTGCGGGATGGCTTTTAACGGCTGCTTTTTGCAGCCGTTGAAATCCATGCCGCAAAGGGACCTTGGCGATAATTACGGCACCGTAATTTACGGTGCCGTAATTATCGCCTTTCCCCATTCCCATTATGCCCTATGGGGAGAAAATGGGAATGGGGAAGGGTAAAATGGGAAATGGGGATTTACCGCCCCACTCACCTTGGAATGGGGCGGTAACGCCATGGTGGTAAGGGTACGACCCAGGCGGTAACTTACCGCCTGGGTCGTAATGAGGGCCACTGTCATTTTCTAATTTGTATTCCGGAACTATTCAGCAAAAGATATGCAGAACCCTAATTTGCACGCTGTGGATTGACATGATCAGAGCGACATTACAGTATAGTATGGCGCATGAGTCCGGGTTGGAGTCCAGTCACACTCCAGTCAGCAGCAGGAGCAGACTGCTAAACATTGGACCGTGCTTCGTTTCGTCGTCGTTTTTGGAGAGAACTGCCTCTTTAAGCAAATAGACTGCTCCTATAAAAACTCAGCCCAGGCGCGTAGTGCCGCGTGTGAGTCCGGGTTGGAGTCCAGTCACACATCAGTCTGACTCTGGGATAATGTCGGGTGAAACAGACTTGAAAGGTGCCTGGAGACCAAATACCTGTGCTCAGGTAAGAAAGGGAAGCCCACGCGAGCAATGGAAGAAGGCTTTGTTTCTCCCCTTGCCACATGCTGCACTGCGAGATAAGGAGAAACTCACGCTATGGCGATTGGTATGTACCTCTACAATTAATTCACAGACTGCTTTAAAAGACACAAGCGAGTGCTGTATGGCGAGTGAGATCGTACAGGAAAGACGTGAAACTCATGTGGGAAATGTGGATAATGCCCGTCGCGTAGCTCGTACCTAAGACAGCCTGGATATGATGGATGCCGAGTTGTTTCAAATTGGCTCCATCACTGACTCCAGGCTGAGGCTGACGCGGCGAGGACTTGAGTTGGAAGCCAAGCAAGGAAGAGGAGAAAATGTTAAACATACCCCGCCCGTGAAAGAATTACTGACTAATACTGATACATTAACAGCTTTGGGGGGAGCGAGTGAAATGAGTGAGACACGTGAGCTTTTAGATCACATAAAGCAACTGACTTGTGATCTTTTGGGGAAGAAAACAGAGCAAAAGTACCCCACAAATACGATGCAAAATGTGGCTAATGATACAGCAGATGGAACAAGCATAAATTATATACGATTGGAAAGGCCCTCTCTGAATGAAGTTGCTCACACGCTAACAAGCAATCAAGATTACCAGGATCAAGCACCTAGCATGCCACATGACATAGCTATTTTATTGAAAGTAAAGTTGGACTGTAGACAGAACCAGAGCCCCAATCCCAGTCCAAACATGGGAAAAACGATGAAGGACAAATCGGCTGACGCGGCGGATGACAGGGGCGAGGAAGCAACTGAATCACAACAAGAGCACCAAGCCAGGGCAAGGGATCTAAATATCTCAGAAGGCCTGTCCCTGCATTCATCAAGCGGTACAGAAAATGTTATTGTACCCATTTTTTACCAATGAGGAAATTACCTCAGAACAGCGTTTTCAAAGAGCACAAACAAGCTTGCCAAAAGTCGCTGCAGCCAGCAAGGCATTTAAAAATGATGACGTCGTGAATGGAGATCAATTAGGTTTAAATGCACAAGTAGAAACCAATGGTGCAAACGACAGACAAGAGAAACGAAAAGTAAATGACACAGACCAGCGACAGATGCAGGATGAGATGGACGAGAATGCATTAAAAGAGGAGGAGGAAGACATGTGGATTGTAGAAAGAGGACAATTAAACCAATCTCACAAAAATCAGTCCTCGATAAAGTCAAAGACGACCGCCCCTCAATTATATTTATTCTCACTGGGGATCAACTCCGATAAACATAATAGAAAAACCATATGTCAACTCCCCTGATAGGCAAGAAGACTAATAAACTTAGCCTAAGTCTACACAAAACTTCTATAGCGGAGGAAATACGTGAATTAGAATGGCGACAGGCATTTTAAAAAAAAAAACGAAAGCCAGACGGTTTCAGAGGCTCGCAAACGCAAAAAAAATGATCAATTTGGTGTAGCAAGGCTTATGGAAAAACTTGATCAAGAAAGTGTATGGGCAGACAAGAACATAAATGGAGTGAAGACCAGGGTCGGAAGTGCGAGGCCAGATGGACAGAACCCTGTGACCTCCAAAAGACAAACAAAAGAGAGAGAGAGACAAGTCTCTTATGTGGAGGATTCTGAAGGTGTAGAAGAAAGGCAAGATAGAGGGCTACCTCTATCAATAACAAATATGCCAAGGAGGGCAGCTCAGATAACTCTAGAATCAAACAATATATTGGGTGATGATGACGTGGTGGAGGCAACAAAACCAGGTTCACGAAATTTGCCCCAAGGAAGTACCAATAATAAAGGTAGAGATAACCTGGAGCAGGCAGTGGAGAAAAACAACTTGTCTATAGCGGCAGTAATGCAGATACATAACAATGTAATGGCAGCATTAGCAATTTCGCTTGCACCATATACTAAGCTGTATGAAACAATAAATGACAACGTGAACGACAATACCACAATGGCTGTTCTTCTGCATTAAAAGCTTGTTTATCTTGAAAACTTCACATAAAAAGTAGAGGAACGCCTAAATTATGAAGCGGAAGCCTCAGCCACATGGCAAAGATGTGACCTAGCGATTGGCAACCAAGACGAAGCAGCGCAACATCCCGCGCCCTATTAGAGTCAATCACATGGATGCGGATATTGGTTGAAAGAAATGAGAGAGATTACCTGAGAAATACGGAGCTGGCAATTGAACAAATACATTGAGTGCAGACAGAGAGGGCCAATCAAATTGAAGAAGTGGAATCGACTTCAAAAAATGGGCAAATAAATAGGAGCTTTCCTGCAAGGAACCCATAGGAACAAAGGCCCGAGTATTGGCAAGGCACTCAAATCAACAAGACAAAATGACAGGTCCCCCCATGTTAGAGACTATGAAAAGTAAAAATCCATTAAAGTGTCCAACTACTCAAGCCGAGGAAAAAACAAATGACATGAGAAGACCAGATACTCTGCAAACCCTGACGACGCAACCTTGAGGGCTACTACCAACTAAGAAAAAAATAGCCAAGAGGGCTATGACTCAAATAAATCAAGTAGAAATATCAAATAAACCTGGGGGACATGACAGTACTTATGCAGTGTTCCACAAGAAGTCCAGTGTGTTGGATGCGAAAAAGAAAGTAGAAAAAAAGTAGAAGTGCCACAAAAAGATAATAAAAAGCCAGTGGAGAGTGCGCAACTGGCGGAGATGAAAACAAAAAATATTAAAACAGGGCACAAGAAGAAAGCGACAGGGTCAAGGTCATTTCTAAGGAATATTCAAACTACACCACGCCCGAAACCCATGAACCATCCTGTGTCGCAAAAGTCAAGTACGTTTATAGAAAGGAATAGCGTAACAATACTAACCTCATCGGAAGACGAACAAGAAAAGGACAACTCCATAGACAAACTGGAAGAGTCACATGATATAATTGATGATGCATAATTTTATATTGAAGAAAATGAACAGGAGCTGATATATGAAGGTAAAGAGTTATTAGAAATAGAACACGAAACAGATATATCAAACAACACCAGTCTAAACACAACTACAGACACAGCCTCATTGAACAATGATATTGTTGAGAACCTAAGATCGACTGAGACACCCTTTCTAACCATGGAAGACAAATGGAAAAAAACTAAAAAAAGAAACAGACAGACAGTGGCAGAAAGAGAAGAGGATCGAGAAGGTCCTATTGCGATGAATTGGAATCCCAAAAAACCTGCAGGATTCCGTGAGAAATTTGCAACACGAAAAAAAAGATGCTAATATTGTGAGGTCAAGCCAAACTTTTAAACCATAGTGAAATTTATGAAAGCTTGAAAGAACAAAACTCGACAAATCTGAATCGGAAGAATGTGCTACAACTCCTGCATAGGGTACACTTGCTAAGAAGTATATGCATGGAGGATATTGCTGTGGTTGAATACATTGACGAGAAAAGAGTAGTGATTCTCCATCTTAATTCAAACAAAGTTAAAAAATATTCTGCTACAAGCAGAATCAAGCTTATTAAGGTTTGGATATGACATTGAGGATTGTTGTGAGAACACCTCGGACCTTGTAGCAGTGCAACAGGAAGATACTAGGAGTGAGAAAACGAGAAGTACCAATTCACAGAAGCCATCAAACAACAATGATCTCAGACAGAGACAGAATATAAAACTTACATTTGAGAACAACAAGGTGGAGCTTAATGGCACCATTCAACAAAAAACCTAAAAAACACCAGAAAGCCACCTTCCAAGATACCAAGATTACTATCCATCTCAAAACATGATTAGCAAAAAAAGGAATCTACTGACGCGAAGGACTCTGTACTATCATGGAATACTAGAGGCTTCAGACAACTCTTTAATAAAACAAAGAACATTTTGCAAAGTGCCACAATAATTTGTCTACAAGAGACATGGCTACAAGAACTGCTGGCCTGTCCAAACCATGAGGTACTGATGAATCCAGCACAAAAAGGGAAACATTGAAGGCCTTATGGTGGTCTTCTAATGATAGTAAAACAAAGCAAGAGTACACAGATTATTAAAAAAGGCAATATGAATGCATTTGGACAATGGGTAATAACCGAAAAGACTCACTAAGAACCAAGCGATAATTTGAGAAGAATGATAATAAATATCTATTAGAATCATTCCAAAGAAAGGACAGCAAACCTGACACAAAAGTTAGCAAAGACCATAACGAATGAACTGGAACAAGATCCCCTCTTGAATGTTGTAATAGTTGGGGATCTGAACATAAAGTGTATCAACGAAAATGGCATGTTGAACATCGACACAAAAATTAGGGGTGACATTGATACAGCCGGATGGCTTCAATTGATGGCAAACTTCAACATGATTATGTTAAATGGACAGGTGGAAGGAGATATGCTGAGTAGACACACGTGGTCTAATGGTGCCCTAAAGTCGACGATTGATTGCATGTGGATACAAATAAATAATCTAGGAAAAGTTGACCACTTTGAAATACTAAATCAAGTAGTGATCACAATATCCTGAGATTAACATGGCGGCAAGTTCTTAAAGTAGAAATTGCAGATTGTCTCCTAGATAAAGTTGAAATCAATCAAGGAGGCAATCGCCTATAACTGAGAAAAAGTGACATCCAAGACCTGCTTGACGAATTTAACAACCAAGACACTCGTGATAAGAGCAATATCTCGTATACTCCGCTATTGAAGATTTATGAACACAAAAAGACAGGGCTGAAACCTCCACTCTTGGCTCGCAAACACCAATATAGCATAGAAGTAGTGGCCAAGAAAAAATGTGTGAGACTATAAATAAAACAAATTAAACGGAATGGACATCCCGACTACAAAAACCAATCAATTAAAAAGGAAAAACAACATTATAAAAATTGGCTGATTGCGTTTAAAACAATGAGAGATAAAGAGCAAGGAGAACTAATGTTACGAGTGCTCTCTAAAACAAATACGAGGGATTTGTGGACAATTATTAACAATTAAACTCTTAACCAGCAAAAGTCCGTTGCTGTGTGGAGTCTCAGAAACGGCTTGGGTGCAACGCTACTCTAAGGTTTTTGGGAGCACAGATGTAATCAATAAAGATGAGCAGCCAACTAATAACACACAGTGGAACGTGATGACTGACGAAGAGCAAATTAGGCTGAGAATATCCAAACTTACCTCCTCTTCCACATCAGGTCCGGATAGGATCACACATGTACATCTAAAAAAAGACCCAAAGTCATGGAGTAGTTTGATCAGCAAGATAAATAAGAACATCGAAACACACAAAAACATTCCAAAATCCCGGACAAAAAGTATTACAGTTCCAATCTTTTAAAAAGTAATGAGAATTGATCCAGGAAACTACTGTTCGATAGCCCTGCTGGATACGATTGAAAAAATGTTTGCAGGTGACATACAGAGAAAACTAAGTGATTGGGCCAAAAAAAAACAAATTATAAACCCACGATGATGGGTATTACCAAACAAACAAGTACCAAACTGAATCTGTTTATTCTCTCCCTTCTGAAACTCAACTGCTTCAAAACAAAAGAGAAAATACACCTAGTTTTCATAGATCTAAGGCAGGCCTTTTATGGTGTAAGTAGGCCCAAACCGTGAAAGAAACTACAGAGCTGGAACTGTCCGGAAGAGATATTACAACCAATAATGGCCTTACACGAAAACATCTCTAGAAAAATCAGAACAATCAATGAGGGACTACTATCAACTAACTTCTCGACTGAAAAAGAGGTCAAACAAGGTTGTCCCCTTGCAGCAACTCTCTTTAAGCTCTACATAGCCGATCTTCCAGATGGATTAAAAAACACTAGAAAATTCCCGCCAAATCTAAACAACGTAGAAACATCCATTATTTGTTATGCGGATTACATTGTTCTAATAGATCGAATGCAAATCGGTCTCCAACATATGCTGATCGACCTACATGCTTATATGAAGTTGAATGACTTGGACATAAATATCAGTAAATCCAAAATACTAACTATAGGAGGAAGCAACAAGTTGAAAGAGAAATGTTTTGATTGGAGAATCGGCAATGAAAAATTTGAAAAAGTCAAAGAAATCTGGGAATAAGATTTAACCAGTTAATTGCTGAAACAAACTGGGAGCAAGAACTGCGATTGGAAGCAAAAAGGTTAAGCTCGCAAGGAGCGATCCTGAATGGAAGATATGGAAAGTTCTTACTTCTGCCAGTAAGATCTTTCTACGTCCAAAAAGTGGTACCTGCTTTAACTTATGGACGAGTAGCAGCCCTTAACATAACATGGAAAATCTGGCCGAAACTCGAAAGCCAATTTTGGAAACAATGAGTAGCACTCCCATTGCTGCCATACGAGTTGAGCTGGGGCTGCAATCCCTGTATTCAGTAATAAGGTGGAAATCTATGGCACTGCTAAGAAAACTTATTTTGCCCCAACCAATAATTGGATATAAAATGCTAGCCAAAAGTAAATACGGAAAAAGTGCTGAGTTGTTAAACAGCTGGAAAAACAAATGGAGGCAAGAGCTAAATAATTTAGGGGCATATGAAGAAGATCTAATCACAAGTCCAGAACAAATTAAAAGAAGAATAAAAACACAAGAATTGATAACTTCACGTGAACAAAGATTGTCATGTAAGTTGCAAAAGGAAGCTGCAATTGATCATCCAATAAGAGATACTATACCCTTGTATCTGGTGAAATATCCCGCAAAACATCTTAGAGAAAGGCTGATGCAAATCAGACTGGGAGTCTATCCAACAAATGCATTCATGCATAATACCGGCAAGCGTGGAACAGAAAATGGGTTGTGTCGGTTCTGTCAAATATAAGAGAAATTGGAAACTACATGACATGTTCTTCTGGAATGTACTGCAGTTTAAAAAGAAAGGAACCGCTGTTTGCAATCATATTTGAAGGAATTCAAAAGCTACGACATAGATGATTGGTGGTCATACTTCATTCAAGGACGAAATACGTGCTTTACTGTGGCAGGAATAAACTTTCTAGATAAACTTATGAAGGAGCGTGAGATGGAATCCCTACACATAGATCAACAGAGTTGAAACAATACATGAAAATGTGGATACCAAAGATGATAGCGGAAAGATGAACTTGACAAACAAGTAACTTGAGGAGATATGTGTAAAATGTTTATTTTAAACTAAAATCATAATTAAACATTTATTTAAAAAATATCATTACAAGCAGAGTTATCAGTCTTCGGTACTCTAGGACACCATTGGTAAAGACATTAACAGAGAATAATGTGTTGTGCAATGTATAAATATTCACTGTTATTCATATGCAACAACTCAATAGTTTAGTGATCCAGGAGGGTTTTTCAATTACAAACTAAATCATTTCTAGCGACAACCAATGTCAGCTGATCAGGCACAGTCAGATTACATGATTTGCCCAGGATCACACATTTCGTTAAACGCGTGAAATCAGTATTTGGACTCAGGCTGTGATTAGCACTTGACTACATATCTTCCCAGTGATAGGTCACACATATTTTTTAAGGTTGAGTTTCCAAAAACAAAATCATTCTTTTTTCTATCAATGCCTTGAAAAGTAAACTAATCACATAAGAAACCAACCTGACATTATATGCAATGTATAAATATTCACTGTTATTCATATGCAACAACTCAATAGTTTAGTGATCCATGAGGGTTTTTCAATTACAAACTAAATCATTTCTAGCGACAACCAATGTCAGCTGATCAGGCACAGTCAGATTACATGATTTGCCCAGGATCACACATTTCGTTAAACGCGTGAAATCAGTATTTGGACTCAGGCTGTGATTAGCACTTGACTACATATCTTCCCAGTGATAGGTCACACATATTTTTTAAGGTTGAGTTTCCAAAAACAAAATCATTCTTTTTTCTATCAATGCCTTGAAAAGTAAACTAATCACATAAGAAACCAACCTGACATTATATGCATTGTCATAGAAATAAGTCAAGCAAAAAGACATCTATGGCTTTATATCCACCCCCCCCTCACCCCCTAGATGCATGATTGCAGTAGAAGCCTGCAAGGGAATGGTACCTAAAACAATATAATTTTGTTTTAATAAAGGTATTCACAATGAAAGAGAATTCAATATAAGTTAATGTGCTTGAGCCGTTATTTTACACAGCATTATACTCCACTTCCATTTATTATCACCCACCAATTGCACCTTCTAAGGGACAACAGTCCTCACCCAGTTTCTGTGTCTGGATAATCAACCCCTAATGGGTTTATTGAAATGAGGTTGACACAAAGTTGAACCTGGGGATGCTGGAGGAGCAGTGGGAAAGGCGCTGTGCTTCCCTGCGCTTTGAACTATCACATGAAAAGTGTGAGCTGCGAAGACTTTGGACAGCTGATCCTGCGCCAGAGGAGAAAAGTCAGGCCTTATTCCTGTCCCAAGCTAGCTGTGTGCGAGACACGGGACACGGTCTATGAAATTGGGACAGTCCTGCAAAATGCTGGATGGTGGGCCACTCGACAGAGAAGCCGAGACCTGTTCCCCAACCTTGGGTTTTATCTGGGTTTGTTAAACTGGCAACGTAGTATAAGGTGAACATGAAGAACTCGCACAAAGGGGATTTTTGTCAGCCATGTGGATCTTTTTGGCCATTTCAGTGCAACCTTATCTAAAGTGGCTGCATTGTAATTGTTTCCCTGTTCATGTATTTATTGCAGCTGTTACTGCCTATAGGTGGGCAGCTAGAGCCAGCACCTGCCCACCTCGCCTCACAAATATGCTCCCCTTTTACTCCTTTCCCTCCAGGTTCCTTTTTCTTTGACAAAGCATTCTCCCACCACCCCCTCGTTTTTCCTTACCAGCGATTTCCTCTCTATTATCGTACTCTTCCTTGCTCTTTTTTGAACACTGCGTCATCCCCTGTTCTTCCCTCATTTCCTTAATCCTTCTCTCGCCTTTTCTATCTCAATTTCTGCCAAGGGTTCTTTGTTATAAAAGATACTGCTCTCTTCCTCATTTTGCTGCTATTCGCATACTCACCTGCCTTCCTTCACTCAATTTTTCCCTCCCTCGTTTATCCACATCACACCAGTTGCCTTTACATTGCTGCCCTCTCCACTCCCCATTCCTCACTCACTTCCCTCCCTTCTCTCCCTTTCTCCTGCCCTCCTTCACTCTTCATTTCTACTTGACTCTTTAGAACTCCATGATTCGCTAAAGTTCATCATTGTGCAACTCCGCCCACTCTAGGCTCTGCCTCCATGACCCACCCACCTGGGGTCCTTTGTCATGTTTGCCCACGGGGCCATTGGCCTTAAATTTGCCCCTGCCACAGGCACCTGAATATCTCGCTGGCTTGTTTCGGGAAGAGGAGAATGGATCAAAAACAGAAGAGTGGACAGTATGTACCACAGGCAAAACTGACCAGAGGTTTCACCTCTGCATCATTGTTCAGGGTATCCCAGCTGAGGTGCTACTCAACTCAGGGAGCAAGAAAAGCAACATCTGAGTGGATATGGTCACATGGGAAGAGTTACATTATAGTTCCATGTCTCAAATCGTCTGTGTCCTTGGGGACATGGAGCATCTATATCCACAGGCCGACATTACAACCGGAGTGCTTCCAGAGGAAGGGACAATACTAATGATACTAATGCCCAGACCACCCAAAGAAGTTCTATTGGGGACACATTTTCAAGTATTTGATCAGTGTCTCATAGAAGTATCCCATTCAAATGGTGAGGCAGCTAGAGCCCAGGGGACAAGGAGGGCTTGGGAGGAAGGGTGGTGGTGTGTGACAAGTTCAGTTTACTTGTCAAGAAGGGATGGCGACCCCCTTTAGCCTGGGGTGGGAGGCCTACCAGGGTGGAAGCCAGAGCTATTCTTACCCCTGAAGGTGTTAGTTGGGAGGGCCCCAGTTTCTGTCCCCTCCTTACATACATGCCTATATGTACTTGGGCCCTACCACTGTTAATCACCCCATAACTCTTCATGAAGATGCTGACTAGTTTCTTTTCTTTGCAGGCCACAACATCCATCAACGATCTAGGCAGGCCGCCCGGAATATGACAGCCCACCAGAGCCTCCAGACAGACAGCTCCAGTTGGCAGATCTTCTCAGACACCAGGGAGAGAGAGAACAACTTGGCTGTGCAGCAGCGACCATACACAGCCACATGGAACGCTATGTGACACAAGCTGACACCAGTGCATGCCATGATGAAGCAGCCACAGGAGAGCTCCCTAACATGAACTTTTTCAACCCAGCAGCGACTGTTGACTCAGCCGTGGCACCGCTCCCTTGCACAAACGGGAACAAAGTGGGCCGCCATTAACCTGGCATGCAGGAACCACTATCTAAACAAAAAGGGCTGCACCCCAACTCCAGTGGGAACTGGGAAATGGTAATAGTGCACACAGAGAAGTTGTTCCCACCTGGGATGATTTAAAGGAAGCTTTTAATTGATCAGCTCAATTGGATTATTTTATTTAAATTACCTGAATTTGCATTAGTTTACTAGCAGTAGCCCTATCAACATGCGAACCAGCAACTGAATCGGATTCACCTCGCATTTTAATTTAAATCATTACACATTGTACAGTTCAGCTGACAGGTGTTTCAGCCTCTTGTTGTGTAACAACCTGTAAGGCCAAGATCGCCGTAACCGCTCAGCTTAATGCAGAGGCCCCTTGGCCTTACAGGTTGTTACTCTACTACGGGCTATATTCTAGAGCACCAAACCAACACTCGTTGCGCTGTCTGGCAATTACCACACGCCTTGAAAAAGATCCCTGTCGGGTCGAAACCTGTGTTGGCTGAACTGTACAATTAAAATCACCACGTTATAAAACAGCTAAAAGCTTCTGAAATTGGTACAAATTTAGATAAGAATACCCGGTGAAACCTCCTCACAGACCTAGCGCCAGTGTGACAAAAGTTCTCACCCTACCATGCCTCAAGAAGACCTGGAACAGAGGAAGAGCTTTCTCTTATCTCACATCGAAACTCTGGAACGCGCCCCATTGCGGCTTTGCGCGATCTCAGGCTTGCAACTTGGGATAAGTAGATTATTGCGCAGGAGAATTCGTCAAATTCCATTTCAACAATTGTTTTTAATTGGATTTCTCTTCAATTGTATGCAGGTGGTGACAAAGGGTAATAATTAAGGCGGGGGATAGGGGGAGGGCTGCGGGGGTCTCCCCTGCATATATCTGCGATAAAAAGATTAACAAAAAAAATAAAATTGTTGAAATCGAATTCGATGAAATCCCCTCGACCAAACCATAATAGAACCTGAAAGCTCCCAAGAAGCAATTCACCAGCAGGGGCCAAGCTACAGTAACATCACACATCACCCTAACAAAGAAGAGGGCTTGTGGGGAAACCGGCAAGAGATGGTAGGAGACTTACTCAAAATAATCTGACAGCCAGTGAAATGAAGCCAGTAAACCATTCCCCACCCGCTTCCAGCTCTGAGGCTGGAGGCGTGGCCTCTTTCCAGAGGGGAATCACCCCTAGCCAGAAGTGGGGAAAGTGGCAAAGGGGAAGAGGTTCCCTCTCCGAGAAGGAACGAACAAGCAGACCTTCCCCGTACTTGTCTGCAGAAACTCACCCACAAAGGTTAAACGACGGAGCATCCCTTTAGCTCAGAGCACGAGAAATAGGTGTCACTCAGGCAAACCACAGGCCACCAATCCCCCCCCCCCCCAGAGAACGTCTCGCGACCTATATAGCGGGGAATGATGAGGCCGAATGGAAAGTTGCTCGGCAACTCTGTTATTTCCTGAATCACGCAGGAAGAGAGGACTGGGAGGGATGTGCTCTTGTGTAAATGAACCAGTTACGGAAGTGACCTCACTTTACAGTAAGTCGTAGAGTTATGCAAAAAGGTACTCTAGAAACCCATGAAATAGGCCAGTGTGCAGAAGCTTACTAAGTGTCCATGCCAGCCCCTGTGAAACCTTGGGGACCCTACTCGTAAAATCAAAGCAGACCTGTGCGCTTTTGAAAATTCTATATTGATTCGGTCAGTGGGCCGAATTATAGGAGATATTGGTTAACAGGCTGGGCTTTCACCTAGGGGGTAACACACGGACTAAGACGGGCCCTGTGAGGGTTTGGAAGCTGAGGCCTAGGCTAGCGAACCAGCTGACGCATAAAGGTATGCTCTAAAATCACATTGGATGGGGTGAAAGAGCCACTGAAGGATACTTCAGCAAGACAAAAAGTAGAGTAAGGAAGGCTGTTGAACCCCGAGCAGCATGTCTCTGGGGTGCGTATTTTTAGAGATTCTTATTAAAATCCTCTCAACCAATCAGAATGTTCAGAGTGCAGCCAATAACTACTGGTATTGACTGGATTCTGTATATTTCTCCATTTAAAGCAGACAGGAAAACCCCAATGACATGTCAAGGCAAAGGTTCCTTTCCACAAGACACTTCTGTTCTGGCGGGACCTTTTTTCACACCAACAGTCTATTTAACAGACCAGAGAGAAAACTAATCATGGGACTATGCTTTCACTTTTTTTTTTTTTTATAGAAAAACCATTTATCTTTGCATGAAAACGAATGCATACTCATGTTAAACCAACTCCAGTTTAACAAACCTTTCAATTAAAATACTTGACTGATAAAGCAAACTTTGTTATTTCAACACTACATTTAATTTGCTGAGTTTGTCTATTACTTTACTTACTTTTGAAATACTGTTTTTACTTCACCATCAAAACTACCAAACATGGGTGAGTTTGTGGAGCTCCTGCAGCCGCTGCTAATATCCTGTTAAACAGCCTGTCATCTGGGTCGAAACCGTGCGAGAAACTGCTACAAAAGATAAAGTGTGCGGCTTATCTGAGTAAAGTTACGGCTCGGATAGCCCCATCCCGGGCTGAATCGCAACACCAGACTGAACCCCTTTGAGATTGCCGTGCGACTAACAAAATGGCCGTGGCTGCCAAAACACAGCAGAGAGACTAATAAGGAGAGTGTGGCGCCAAGAGGCTCGGGAGTGGAGCCTGTGCCGACCCGAGAGCCGACAACATTTAGGCGGAAAGGCGTAGCAGCGGAAAGCGGCTGGGTCGAGACACTGTGACCGCGCTGCAAAGGTGGCGTGAGAAGAACGTCACAAGCACAGCGTACACTGCAGTCGGGCTAAGGGGAGGCTGTTACAGCTGCCGGCCCGATCTGACAGACAGGAGAGGCTGGAACACTCAGAACACACTGGTGCGTAGAGGTGTGCCCGCTGACCTCGACCCTGGCAGAGCAGAGAGGGAGACCTGAGCTTGCTCTCCCCCAGATGCTGGCCCGCGCTCCGGAATGGCACGTTACAGCCACAGGGGCTGCCTGGATCCTCTTCCCTACGAGAAGCTAGCTGTGGCCCGCATCATACTAACAGCACATTGGGAGAAATACATGCAGGCATGTGCATGGAGAGAGCCCCTTTGGAGTGCCCCCCCCATCTGGAGGTAACTGCCTGAAAACCCAGAGGCCAACCGCGGCGCTGACCAGAGGTAGGAGCGGCTTGCACTCAACACGCAGGCGAGTGTAAGCCCTGAACCCAGTGATTAAACTTTGGTGCCCCGCTCGCTGGCCCCTGACTAAAGGCATTCACCCCGCATGTCTCGCCCCGGATTCACCTGGAGGCTCCACATCCCGCTATTTGTGGAGATTATACCGTGTCATCCAACGTGGTGGGGCTCCACCCTGAGTCCAGGGAGGGGACCCCCAGTGAGTGGTGAGGCAATAAATCAGTGAGTAGGAAAGGGGGAGACAGGATTCCCCGACCCCTGCATCTCCCTCTACATATCGAATGGGTCTATAACTACCTCGGGGCATAGTCACTGGAAACCAGGTGGAGGACACATCCTGAAGCCCCACCCCCCCAAAATAAGAAGAGCACAGCGAATGGAACTGTGACGAGACTCCATGGAGTAGAGAGTGAGGCTGTCTTGTAGTTGTGCTGCAGGTGGGGTGCACTGAAACGGCGGGCGAACGCGCCAGCGAAAGCTGGCATGGCGGGCGCCGCCCCTTAGTGGGGGCGGTACAGGCCGCCCTTCCCCTCCCCCCACGCCTGTAAGAAAAAATGCGCCGGGGGGGCAGATGATGACGAAAGGGGGGCCCGCCCCCCGGCAGGGCGCGAAAGCTTCGAGGCAGGGCGGGAAACCGGGGAGAAGCCGGCCATAAAAGCCCGGGCTTGTGTGAGCATTCACACATCCTCCCTCGGTTTCCCGTCTCGCCGGAGCTGCGTTCGTTTTTTTTCGTGTCGTAGGCAGCCAGTCGGAGCAGCGTTCGTTCCGCATCAGGCAGCCATCCGCATCGTGCAGTGGTCGCGAGGTCGGGGACAGGGTCGAAGGTGGTGACGGTGGCGTTCCAGCGTCGGCAGAAGGAGTACGGGTATCGCGTCGGTACAGGAGGTCGTGTACGAGTTCGAGGAAGTTCCCGGTGCTGCAGCGGTCGGTTCGAGGAGCAAACGTTGGAGGTAGGCACTGGGGATATATGTTCGCGGCGTTGTGAAGGTGGGGGGGAGCGAGTGGGGTCGATGTCGGCCCCGGTTCTGGGGGGGAGAGGGGCATTTTCTACAGTTAGTGGATGCCGTTCCGCATTATAGTGCCTGTTATGTCTTGCCGCGTTTAATTCTTATACGATGGCCTCCGAACTGCTGGTAGGTCATCAGGGCCGCCGTCCGTCCGTGTGCCTTACATGGGCCGCGTCGAGTGACACCGCGAGTGGCACAGCGAGCAGAGCGCTCGCTTGGATATCCGTGTAGAGCCTGCCAACGCAGGTTCGAATTCCGGCGGCGGGAGTAATTCTAACTTTTGCATCCGCGGACACCCAGAAGGCTTTCAGCCCCACTGTAGTCCCAAGAACATCATGCACACGGTGGTGGCCATGTGGAGCTGGGGTAGGGCGGGAGGAGGGGGGGTGTTTGCAGGGGCTCGGTAAATGAGGGCCGGAAAAAATGGCGGAACCGCCGTGCCGCGTGTATTCCAAGCCCACACACCGTGATCGAGTGTGTGGGTGGATGGTTTGGTGTGTGGGTGAGTGTGTGGGTGGATGGTTTGGTGTGTGTATGTGTGAGTTTGGCATTTGAAGGCATGGGCAAGTTCATAAGATTGCTGGTGGGAAAGTGGTTTTAACTAATATTTCAGGAATTCTCCAAAGGTTCAGGTTTTGAGCAAGTTGCTGAGCACTATCCCTTCTTAAGAGAGGCTCTTAAGTGTTTCCTTGTTTACGAAGGGGAGATGGCTTCCTTCCTTTTCGGTTGTTTGGTGCAGCTCCGTGGGTCTGGTCTGCGAGCCATAATTTGCAGGAGCTGGTCGACTGGCACAGCGAGCAGAGCGCTCGCTTTGACATCCGTGTAGAGCCTGCTAACGCAGGTACGAATCCCGGCGGTGGGACTAATTCTAACTTTTGCATCCGGGGGCACCCAGAAGGCTTTCAGCCCCACTGTAGTCCCAATAACATCATGCACACGGTGGTGGCCATGAGGAGCTGGGGTGGGGCGGGAGGAGGGGGCGGGGGAAGGGGGGGTTGGCAAGGAGGAAGGCATAGAGGTGGGGGGGGGGCACACCGCGGCGAGGGGAATGCATTTGGGGAAAGAGGAGAAGAAGGAAAAAAAAAAAAAAAAAAAAAAAACAGAGCCGCCGTGCCGCGTGTATTCCAAGCCCACACACCGTGATCGTGGTGTGGGTGGATGGTTTGGTGTGTGTGGGTGGGTGAATGGTTTGGTGTGTGTGTCTGTGAGTTTGGCATTTGAAGGCATTGGCAAGTTCATAAGATTGTTGGTGGGAAAGTGGTTTTAACTAATATTTTAGGAATTCATAGCATTGTCAAATGTGCACAGCCCCCTCGCCCTAAACCGTTGCAATCAGTGGTTCTGTAATGCGCCCTCCACCAGACCTCGCACATACCATACTGTTCTTCGTACAAGATCCTTCTGATAGAAAGGGCGCATTGTGAAGCGCTGTGAGAGCTGCTTGGCGCTAGCGTGCTGGTTTCTCACATATCAACAATAAAATAATTAGATTCATGTGTGTGTTGTTGTGCTTTAAATGCAAATGTGAGGTGTAGTTCTGTTGCGAATTGTACCCCAAGCAGCGAGGGAGGAAAAAAAAAAAAAAAAAAGTCTTAACCCACTGCACAACCCCCCTGTGATCCAAATAGGTGTACCCCCCCCCTCCTGGGCCTCGCCTCGTACACAGCTGCTGAAAGCCAAGGTGCCGAGAAACGGGCTGCTTCAAGCGCGAAGTGTGTATTCAAATGTAAATCCCAGCTGACACTACCATTTAACTCGAATGTAGGCATCCTGTGTATCCACTTCGCTGTGATGAAATGCGGAGGTGGGCCTATGCGACATGACATGCCTGCAGGTGCTGTTATACACATGTGAGCGCAGCCACTTCAACCCGCCGAGTTCTTTTACCAGTACGCGGTCCCCAAGCAGCCCGTTCTTTTGTAGCCGTATTTTAAAGTAAGAATTGATAGCCGTGCCATGCCCGAGGCGATGCTCGTCCCGGGGCCTTTCGAGTTTCATCCCGCACCAAAGAGTAGCTGACCGGCTCACCTGGCAGCACGGGCATGGTGAACCCTCCTCCACCCCCCCCCGGGCACAGCGGTGTGGGAATGTGTCAGGATGCACCTGGCAGGGATAGCAATTTTAGATCCAATTTCTTAAATGGGTGTGACCTGCAGCTCACCCCCACAGTCAGGGCCGCGGGGGCTTGGGGAGGTGGTTCAGACGAAATCTTCATTTGGGGAGGGGGGGGTTTGCAAGGAGGAAGGCATACAGGTGGGGGGGGCACACCGCGGCGAGGGGAATGCATTTGGGGAACGGAAAATGGCGGAGCCGCCGTGCCGCGTGTATTCCGAGCCCATGTAATTTCGGTTGTTTGGGGTAGCTTCGTTGGTCTGCTCTGCGAGCCAGAATCTGCAGGAGCTGGTCGAATGGCACAGCGAGCAGAGCGCTCGCTGTGACATCCGCGTAGAACCTGCTAACGCAGGTTCGAATCCCGGCGGCGGGCCAAACTCAACCTTTTGCATTCGCGGATGGCATGGGGGTGGTTATGACTGAGGAGGAGGGAACTCAAAGAGAAAAGAGCATGCCAGCTGCGTATGCTAGAATATTTATATCCCTAATTTAAGCACCAGATCAGGGCGGGCGGCAAAGTCACGGATGATGGGGAGGTGCGATAAGGAAGGTGCATGATAAGGATAGGGACTCTTAAGCAGAAAAATGGAGTTTCGAGGGTTCCTAGCGGTTGTGCGCCGGGCCACGTGTAAGGAAATGGGGGTTAGGGTTTATCTGACATTTTCTTTTCTTGGCTGCCGCGCCACTTGCTCTAACTGCCATTAACGCAGGGTGGACACTGAAAAGGTTTGCCGCATGGGCATAGGTGGGGCAAGTTAGCTTATATTCCTTGGGTCCACAACCTTGTGCGGCAGTCACTGTTGATTTGTTTTATGTATGTTCATGAAGCGAATTTTGTTAAGAGAAAAGGGACCAGGCAGCAGCCTGTCGCCTCAGACACCAATTTTAGGTTCAGCGTCCTCTTGGTCATTGTAAATTCAATGGGTTTACGATTTCACATTGGCGGGCTGGCTGCCAAGCTGCCAGGTATTATGGCTGAACAATGTAGTTCAGGCAGGCTAGTCGCCTTACTGGTCGGCTGCTGGGATTAAACAAAGATGGTGTTAGGGGCTCGTAAAGGGAGTTGCTTACCGTATTTGACACTACTCTGCCGGACAAAATTGCGAGTGGAAATGGTTTTGGTCACTGCAAAGCAGTGGCAATTCCTACACGGTCGGGTGAACTGGCCTCTGGGGAGGCCCCTGCGCCCCGGGTTTTGTGAGGTCACTAATTTTAATTTCACATATTCACATTGGCTAAGGTTGTGGCTTGCTGAAAATGTGTAGTATGGGCCACTTTGAACATCAGTGCCAGGGCCCCCTTTGGGTTCCAAGTCCACCAGCGTTCACAGTATAAAGTCAATGTGTATTGTGTATTAAGATATAATACGACTCTTTAGAGCGGAAAGTGGTTGAACGGCATTATGGGAGCAGTAGTTTCCTAGTGGCCACTTCCTATCGCTGGAATAAAAGGGCGGCAGAGAAGGACAGGTCACGGGAACAGTGAGAAAACATGCCTTCAATTCATGCAGAAATGCGGCAGATCGGGCCTATGGCAAAGGAGCACTGGGGGGGGTGTCTGCATGTAGCATGATCACAAGTTGATCAGGCCTTCATGCATCAATGGCATAATTGACTGAGCCTGTAGACAGAAGTACGTTCGTCTAGGCATATGTTCAGTAGAGTGCGCCTGTGTGGCCGGTGGTGAACTACAATACGGTAGGTTGAAGGTACTGCACGCTTTAAACAGTGGACGGCACTACACTAGATTGTGCCTGCATGGCAGGAAGAGAACGGTATGACATTAGGCAGAGTTTTTGTAAGTTTCTAACCATGTGAGGTCAATGAAGGGAGTGGCAATTCGGGTGTAACGGTCAACTAAGGGAGAGGTAATTCGGGGGATGGTCACAAGTGGTACGCTGGGCAAGGTAAGAACGCGCGGCGTGCGGTGGACGGGCATCGATCAGGCATCTATTTTGTGAGGCAAGGTTTGCTAGTAAACGCCACATGAGTCTATGCAATAGGGAATTTATAACACACGTATACACAAGTGGCAGTATGTTTAGTGTGGAAGCCGATGACACTACGAGCCCCCTCACCCTGAGCAGAGAGTCGCTGGGGAGTGGGGTGCTCGGGGGGGGGGCCAAGCCGGGGGCACATAATAGTGTGCACGCGCCGGAGGGCTACAGGCCATCGTGGCCGGGGGGCAAGACCACACGGAGCACCACACATTCTAGTCCACTCACCCCGAGCAGAAAGTGGCTGGGGAATGGGGGTGCTCGTTCTGGGGAAACGGGGAGTAAGGGAGCCATAATATTAAGGGGTACAGATCCTGACATAGCGAAGTGGGGGGGGGCAAGGGTTAGGGCACAAATAACACTACCGAGCATGATCTGTTGTTGCCCCCCTCCCACCTCCCATCTCTCCCAACAGCCACACGAATGAACAAAAGGGGAGATGGGGGGGCCATGCTAGGGCAAAACAAATACTAAAGGGGAAGTGCCCTGTGCCGGCTGGGGGGGAACTCTCTGCCGCCGGCAGCCAGCAGAGAGTCTTGGAGGAATCACAGGCCAATCCCTGAAACAAAGCACTGCCAGCAGACCCACAGGGGAACGAGCAGCCAAGAGTTTAGATGCACGGCGCCCCAAGAGCAATAGGCTTGGGGGAGGCCCTGGGGAAAAAGGGGAGGGATGTAGGGGACTTGGGAGGCAATTCCAAGACCCAAATTGCGGGGGGGGGGGGAGGGAACGAACAACAAACTAAAAAGAGGGCAGCAAGTGAAGCTGGTTGGAGGGGAACAAGAGGGAATACGGGGGGGTATGCTACCGGGACCAAAATTACAGCAGGGGTAAGTCGTCACGAAGGGGGGGGGCAAGAGGGGGGGAGCTGGAGGAGGGAGGAAGAAAGGTAGGAGCATCGGGGGCGGGGGGAGCTCGGACAAGGAGGGCCAGCAAGGACAGGAAAGAGGGGGCCTGGCGGGGCGCAGCATAGGGGACCGGGGGAATGGGGGAGACAGTTGGGAAAGGAAGACAGTACGAGGGACAGGGAATCTGGAAGAGATATGACACCAGCCAAGGGGGGGAGGGCACCTGCTAAGGCTGCAGTTGGAGGGGGGGGGCGCCTTTAGTGAGAGGGATTTGCGATGTTTCTGGGGGCTCGGGGACACAGCAGGGAGACCTGGGGGGGGGTTTGGCATAGCGGGGGTAGGACTAGGATGCCAATAACCGGAACAACGCGAAGGCGTAGGGGGGGCTGAGCAGAGTTTGGTAAGAAAAGGTTAGATGGACGTCGCAAGCGACGGCCAACTAGGCAGGCAGAAAGTGGGGGCCGGCATCGGAGGGCGGTGCCGGCCCAAATACGGATACGTAATAAATTGTAAGGGCACTTGTGGTGGTGCCGGTATAGGAAATTGTAAGGGCACTTGTGGTGGTGCCGGTATAGGCAATTGTAAGGGCACTTGTGGTGGTGCCGGTATAGGAAATTGTAAGGGCACTTGTGGTGGTGCCGGTATAGGAACCTGAACATTAGCGAGGCACCGCGTGGCTGCCGGTTTTAGCTAGAGCCCGATTAGGACACGGGGCAAGTGTGCGGGGGGCCGGGCACCCGCTACAAGACCTAGCAAGGGGCAGGGTGAAATGGGGAGCACAAAAAATTGCCTGCAACAACGGCCGGGGTAGAGAGAGGTGGATAGCCAGGGCCGGGCTCAATCCGAGGCGTCCACCGGACGAGGACGATTGGGGGAGGGGGGGGAAGCCCTAGGTAGCCGCACTCGGAATAGTGTATCGGTGACGGTGAATTACGGATTGCCTGTAAGATAACTCCAAGACTTTATGCAAATAAAGCTGCTGAGGCATGTTAACCTTCCAACCCAAACTGGTGTCGTGTCAAATTTACTACCGCTTGCATGGTATGACTGATGAGGAGAGGGGGGGGTAAGAAGGGGCGGATAAAGGGGGGGGGGAAGGCAAGGCGCTGAGTGCCCACGCTACGGCGGGCGAACGCGCCAGCGAAAGCTGGCATGGCGGGCGCCGCCCCTTAGTGGGGGCGGTACAGGCCGCCCTTCCCCTCCCCCCACGCCTGTAAGAAAAAATGCGCCGGGGGGGCGGATGATGACGAAAGGGGGGCCCGCCCCCCCGGCAGGGCGCGAAAGCTTCGTGGCAGGGCGGGAAACCGGGGAGAAGCCGGCCATAAAAGCCCGGGCTTGTGTGAGCATTCACACATCCTCCCTCGGTTTCCCGTCTCGCCGGAGCTGCGTTCGTTTTCCCACCCACCCTCCCGATAAAAAGTATGTGAATAATGTTCTCTTTTGTTTTACAGGTCGCCCAGCGGAGTTACATTGCGATCCCTTTACGAAGCACTGCCAGCAGACCCACAGGGGAACGAGCAGCCAAGAGTTTAGATGCACGGCGCCCCAAGAGCAATAGGCTTGGGGGAGGCCCTGGGGAAAAAGAGGAGGGATGTAGGGGACTTGGGAGGCAATTCCAAGACCCAAATTGCGGGGGGGGGGGGGAACGAACAACAAACTAAAAAGAGGGCAGCAAGTGAAGCTGGTTGGAGGGGAACAAGAGGGAATACGGGGGGGGTATGCTACCGGGACCAAAATTACAGCAGGGGTAAGTCGTCACGAGGGGGGGGGCAAGAGGGGGGGAGCTGGAGGAGGGAGGAAGAAAGGTAGGAGCATCGGGGGCGGGGGGAGCTCGGACAAGGAGGGCCAGCAAGGACAGGAAAGAGGGGGCCTGGCGGGGCGCAGCATAGGGGACCGGGGGAATGGGGGAGACAGTTGGGAAAGGAAGACAGTACGAGGGACAGGGAATCTGGAAGAGATATGACACCAGCCAAGGGGGGGAGGACACCTGCTAAGGCTGCAGTTGGAGGGGGGGGGGCGCCTTTAGTGAGAGGGATTTGCGATGTTTCTGGGGGCTCGGGGACACAGCAGGGAGACCTGGGGGGGGGTTTGGCATAGCGGGGGTAGGACTAGGATGCCAATAACCGGAACAACGCGAAGGCGTAGGGGGGGCTGAGCAGAGTTTGGTAAGAAAAGGTTAGATGGACGTCGCAAGCGACGGCCAACTAGGCAGGCAGAAAGTGGGGGCCGGCATCGGAGGGCGGTGCCGGCCCAAATACGGATACGTAATAAATTGTAAGGGCACTTGTGGTGGTGCCGGTATAGGAAATTGTAAGGGCACTTGTGGTGGTGCCGGTATAGGCAATTGTAAGGGCACTTGTGGTGGTGCCGGTATAGGAAATTGTAAGGGCACTTGTGGTGGTGCCGGTATAGGAACCTGAACATTAGCGAGGCACCGCGTGGCTGCCGGTTTTAGCTAGAGCCCGATTAGGACACGGGGCAAGTGTGCGGGGGGCCGGGCACCCGCTACAAGACCTAGCAAGGGGCAGGGTGAAATGGGGAGCACAAAAAATTGACTGCAACAACGGCCGGGGTAGAGAGAGGTGGATAGCCAGGGCCGGGCTCAATCCGAGGCGTCCACCGGACGAGGACGATTGGGGGAGGGGGGGGGGAAGCCCTAGGTAGCCGCACTCGGAATAGTGTATCGGTGACGGTGAATTACGGATTGCCTGTAAGATAACTCCAAGACTTTATGCAAATAAAGCTGCTGAGGCATGTTAACCTTCCAACCCAAACTGGTGTCGTGTCAAATTTACTACCGCTTGCATGGTATGACTGATGAGGAGAGGGGGGGGGGTAAGAAGGGGCGGATAAAGGGGGGGGGAAGGCAAGGCGCTGAGTGCCCACGCTAAGAAGACATACATATATACCTCCCTGCTGGCCCCATACATGAGCATCCGAATTGAGAGGCTGGATCAGTGAATTAGGGGAAAGATTGCCCCCTAAGAATGCACCAACCGACCGTAGAGCAAAACAAGCAGCACATAGGTGAAAACGAAACTAACGTCAAATCACAAAGCTGAGAACGCATGGAAGTGGCTTTACTGGAATAGAACCTGCAGGTGTGCATGATGAAAAAGAAATAAACACACCGGAAACCAGGAGTGGATTCAAGCTAATTGGGATGCAAAGTTAACACTCTTCAATTAACAGAGCAACCCGTAGCTATGGCAGAGGAACACGCTGATAAACTCGATACTGCATATAAGCAGCTGCACGTGCAGGCCAGAATTGTCAGAAATAATTTGCAAACCAGATTCCACCCATGAACTGACAATACACTTAAAGCGGGCCAGCCAACACATCCTGGGAGATAGGCTGCTGCCGCCTCTGCTGAGCAAGGCAGTAGACGGAGGTAGCTGCCAGACTGTGACAATACAACAGAGCCCAACACCTGCACACTCTGCTGCCCCAGCGCCGTACAGGAGACAACGGGCGCAAGTAAAACTGGAAACACTAAGCTGCTGTTCCTCCTTCAGAGTGGCGCTGTGGCGGTTGACCGGACTTGAGAATCGCAGACACAATCCTGGCTCACACTGACTTTATCGGCCTAACTTATACGAAAGAGCTGTCCCTCCCAGCGATTCTACTGTCTAACACATGTCTTCCTGTACAGCTCGGCATAATAAGATCCTGCGCTATAGTCTGTGGCCCACAGACACTAGCATGGGCAAAGACAAACAAAGGAAACAGGCCACTCAAGCAGAATTGACCAATTTACTACTCCTGCTATGAACACCCAGCTAAGCGAGGATCAACATGGCGTCAAGCATGGAAGGGGCACTATCTCTGAAGGATGTCATGGCCGCAATAGCAGACTCGCGTGCCTCTATGGAACAAAAAATTGACGGCATTAGAATGGACGCCTCGCTCCTCCGGCACAACCTTCAAAAAGTAACATCCCGCACAGGGGAAGCAGAACAACGTATCTCAGGTACAGAAGATGGACTGAGAAACCTTGAGCAATGGCTCGTCTGAGTCACTTCACACCTGAAAGTAATGGAGGGAAGAGTGAACGAAGGCGATGGAAGACGGAACAATGTTCGCATCCTAGGTTTGCCAGAACAATCGGAGGGGCAGAGCATGGAACTATTTCTGGAGTAATGGCTCACAGACATGTTCGAATAGAAAGCATTCTCCAAGTTCTTCTCGATTGAGAGGGTCCACCGCATGCCCACTGGATGCCTGGTGCCTGGCGGCGCGACCATGCACAGTGATAGCAAAGCTGCTGAACTACAGAGATCGTGATGACCTACTCCAGATGGCACGCACCAAAGACACACTGACCTATAATGGATCCAAAATTGCCTTCTTTCCAGATTACACCAGGGAAGTGCAGAAGGCACATCAGTCCTTTGATCAGCTCAAGAAACACCTGCACTCCCTAAATATGAAATACGGCCTAATGTTTCCGGCCCAATTAAAAATATACCATAAAGCCACGACGGTCCATTTTACGGACCCTATTGAGGCCTGGGAGTGGCAGAACAACATGTTGAAGGGGATTGGATTACGATACGAAACAACAGACTAAGAAACCCAAGAGATAATCCAGATCGAGGACCACCGGCCCCACTACCGCCACTACAGGAGCGTGTACCACTGATACAAGATGATGGGGAATGATGCATACAAGTGGGATAATCTGAACAGCCCTCTTTGCACTGTACAACAGCACAAAATAAGAGAAGTCCCTGACATGGTCAGAAAGATGACCCATTGTAAACCACAGATGAACTCATAAATGAGCGGCCTGCACAAGTCGAACCCCCCCGCTCCCTTGAAGTAGCACTCGGGCCTGAGGGGACCAATGTACTTTGGGAGTTTGTAAGCAAAAGTTACTTGAACACTTGTATGTTAGTAGTTTATATGTTGCTTTGAGCTTGTTTACCGAGTATTTGATTGTTTGTATACCTGTTTGTTGTTTTTCGGGCGACAGATGCTTCAGATTGGGTTGGAGTATAGGGAGGAGGAAAGGGGAGGTTTTTGGTTTTTGTTGTTCATAGGTCAATTGATCACACCAGACACATACTACATGATAATGGTCCATAACACTGTAACTGAACCACAAACCACTTATATGGCACACCACTTTGAGCGACGATTCCCACCCTGATGGCTACGACCTCACCTAGAGACACCACCAAACACTTGACATTTTTTACTTGGAATGTCAATGGCCTCGGTAGTGGTATTAAGAGGCAGTTGGTTACGCAAGTTATAAATAGATATACACCTGACATAGCACTTCTTACTGAAACCCACCTGGCAGGCACACCATGCAACCTCTTCAAATGGAGCAACTATTGCATGGCGATACATGCAGGATTCTCCATGGGTTTGAGAGGTGTACTAATCTTACTACATAAGAGACTACCCTTTACGATCACCAATGTAGTTCAAGACACAGGGGGAAGATGTGTATACATAAAAGGCACTGTATGGAACCAAATTCTTGCCATATTGGCGATCTACTCACCACCTGCACTCATATGTGTCTTAATAGAAGATGTCACAACCATACTAACCACTACCACAGTGGATACTTGCATTATAGGGGGGACTTCAACAAAGTTTTGGATGTTGTAATAGATCGCACACACTTAAGCACAAGAGGGATAAACCCTACAATTCACACCAGACTAGCCACCTTCACTTCCGCATTGGGACTGAAGGATGTATGGCGAGATCTGCACCCGAATGCCTGCGAATGCTCGTTCCACTTGGGAGTGCACAAATCACTCTCGAGACTAGATTACTTCTTCCTACCGGCAATGGACATACACATGGCAACTGACGCAACACTGCTCCCACGAGGTATCTGTGATCATTCTCCCCTTGTGATGACCCTCGCGACAGAAAGACCTCATCCCCCCCTCCATCTTGGCGCCTCAACAACTACTATTTAGGGTTTCCGGACCTAGTAGATCACATATGAACTGGAACATCCACATTTTTCAAATTAAACACTGGGTCAGTAGATAACCCTGAGGTGCTCTGGGAAGCTTATAAACGAGTCCTTAGAAGTGAGATCCTCTCCTGGACATCTGCACACAAAAAACACACCGGAAAGCTGTGGAGGACGCTGAACTGGAAGTACGGTGCGCTGAAGCACAACAGGTGACCACCGGCTCACCTGAAACAAACAAAGCACTGATCCTAGCGCAGAAACAATTACAAAATATAGCATCAGACTGTGCAAAACAGGCGCACACACCAATGAGAGCAAGGTTATATGAGACCGGTGATACAGCTGGAAAATTGTTGGCATGACTAGAACGCAGGGATGAGGGACACCGCCAGGTTAGAAGTATCACAACAGAAGGGGCAGAACTGTTGTCAACCGACAAGGATATTGCAGAAAGCTTTGCATCTTATTATGCAGAGTTATATTAAGCACCCAGTGCTCCCATAGACACCTCAGTATTGGATGGGATCACTCTCCTCTCATTAGACGCCGATCAAAAAGCTCTTCTTGAGAAAGACATCACGGAAGAGAAACTTGTAGCAGCCATATCGCAGCTTCAATCTGGTAAGACCCCAGGGTCAAATGGCTTCCCGATTGAGGTATGGAAAAAGATAGGAGGTGGTGAGATATCCCCACAATAGCTCAGCATGTACCTACACTCAAAGGAGCAGGGAATTTTGCCTGTGGACCTGCAGAAAGCCAGCATAATAGTGATAACTAAAGAGGGCAAGCCTCCGGACAAATGTAGCTCCTTTAGATCAATCTCTCTTGTAAATAGCAAAACAAAAATTCTAGCGAAGATACTGGCCAATAGGCTACAAGGAGTGATAATGTCCCTGATCCACCCAGACCAATGCGGCTTTATGCCAAAGAGATCCACACAGATGAACATCCGTAGACTTCACTTGCCGCTGGAGAGAGCAGCAGCCCTTCATGAGTCTCTCACACTGCTAGCAATCGACTTTGAAAAGGCCTTTGATTTGGTCTATTGGGAGGCACTGTGGGAAATAATGCATCGGATGGGCTTTGGGGCACACTTTATGGGTTGGGTGCAACCCCTATATAACTCCTCTGAGGCAGAGGTCAGGGTGAATGGGTGGCCATCACGGAACATCAAGTTAGGTAAGGAGACAAGAAAGGGCTGCCCCCTGTCAGCAATGCTCTTTGCACTGGTAATTGAGCCCTTAGCGGTGATGTTGAGAGATACGCACTCATGGTTGGGCTTCCGCTGGGCTGACAATTGGGAAGATAGGGTCTCCCTGTATGCTGATGATCTGTTAATATACCTGGGAAATCCAGCCGACTCCTGTCCCATGGTGACACGAATACTAGAAAGATACAGCATGTTTTTCGGACTGAACATAAACTAGGGCAAATCAATCCTCTTTCTGATCAAAGGGCCTGGGAATGTTGCTCCCGAAAATTGCCCGTATCGCATTGAAGTAGAGCAGTTCTGATATCTACGCATACAAATTACAACTAACCTAGAAGACTATGCAATTAAAAATCTGTACCCAATCACAAATAAATTCATGGAAGACGTGCAACACTGGATCTCACTACCGCTTACCCTGCTAGGAAGAGCAGCGTTATTCAAGATGTTGGCTCTGACTCGCTTTTTGTATATCCTACAAAACGCCCCATTAAACATTCCCGCAACTGAATTACACACAATTAACAGTATGCTCAGGAAACTCCTATGGGGGGTGAGGTCACCCACGAATAGCGCTTCGCACCCTTCAGCGCTCTATATGGGAAGGAGGAATTCGTCTCCCACACATACAAACGTACTACTGGGCTAGCTAAATGGCAGTTATAAATGACATGATGCACAGAAGCATGGAACTACCGCACATCTGAACAGAGAAGATTGCAAGACAGGGATTATCTCCACTAGAAAACCTCTAACAAGCCCTATGCTTCCCACCCCCACGCACTATGGCAAATCACATAACACTAATCTGGGCTGAAGCACATAAGCATATAGCATTGGATGGGAAAGTCACCCCGATATAACCTTTATGGGAAAATAAACATCTCCCTGAGCTGGTAAACTCCCGAAATGGCCGTGCTGGGAATCAGCTGGGATAACAAAGGTCAATGATGTAATCACGGAGGGCAGAGTTGTATCCTTTGAGGACCACCGACCCGTTTTAATCTCCCTGTAACTGAGCACTACCATTACATGCAGCTGAAGCATGCGATACAGAGTCACCTACCAAATCTCTCTAAAATGCCTGTAGCACACCTCTAGAGAGGAATATAGTTATTGACAGTGTAGACACCAAAACCACTTCTGTCATGTATAACGCAAATTCTTCCTTTGCTACACCAGAGTTCTGCAGTCTGAAGGCTAAGTGGGAAAGAGATGGTGGCCCAATAATGCCTGAGGACTGGATCACAATCCTGATGTAGCCCCGGGAAACCACCATATCAGCCAGGATCAGGCTCATACAATTTAAAGTGTTACACAAAGTGTACTATCCGAGGGTGGCACTCTACCGCTTGGGCAAAACCACAGATCCCAACTGCTTACGTTGTCACAGGGAGGAGGGTACCTTTTTTCACACTCTATGGGAATGCCACCGAATTCAACAGTACTGGCAGCAATGCTGTGATAGACTCTCTGCGGTCATCGACCGCACCATCCCTAGGGATCCTAAACTGCTGCTATTGAGCGTGGAGGAAGAGGGAGAAATGACCCGCATTGAAAAACTGTTTTTTTCAACAGCCACTGTCCTTGCTAAAAGAAATATTGCACAACTGTGGGGTTCCGATGTTAGCCCACAATATGAACAATGGATATCGGACGTGGATGCATGCATAGCAATGGAGCAACAGGTATATACAGCCAGAGGTTGCTCTGAGAAGGCTCATAAAATCTGCCAAAAATGGGAAGAGTACTAAAGATAAGTGGACTATGACTCACCAATACTCTAGTGTACAATTGCAATATAGACTGCATATACCGTGCAATGGTCAATGACAGTGAAGGACCTGGACCCACTGCTTGGGGGTCATTATGTAATAACCTGTGAAATGTGGATGTGTTTTGTCATGTGATGTTTGTTGTTGTTAAAATTTAATAGAATGCGTTATCAAAAAAAAAGAAAAACTACCAAACATGATTCAGACGTGTTTGGTTAAGATCTGGGACATTCTGGTGGCTGAGAAAATCACTGCACTGTGTGAAGGACGCTACGCATGGTATGACTCTATCTGTACCCCATTTATTGACTTTGCAGAGACTTGCCCCGCGATCGTGGTCAAGCCCCCCCTTGTTGCGACACTTCTCATCACTATAAAACAGTCTGAGCCTTGGGGGGGGAGGGGTTTGATGTGGTCCATGAAGGGTGTGGGGGAGGCTAGGGCATATTTCATATTGCATTCTCATTTGCTACATGATTCGCTGTCACCGAATTGTCTGTTATATATATATATATATATATATATTCAGTGAAAAAAACTTTATTAAAGGGACATTATGCTTAAGTTGTGCTACTAAAAACCTATGAAATTCTGTAAAAAAAACTTTGTTAAAGGGACGTTATGATTCAAAGTAAAACCGAAAACCCCCTGAAATTCGCTAGTTATGGTAAGCTAAGCAACCATACCTCGCGCCACCACCGTGCATTGCTAAGACTAAAACCCAGGACATCAAAGATGACATCACAAATGTCATTGATGACACCACTGATGACATCACATGTTCATTTACTTTTCCTGAAAGTCTGTACAAAGGATTCATATTATAATATTGACAAAAAAGGGTCAAGGATCATTGGAATACATATCATGAGCTATGTAGTGCATTAAGCAATGCATTGCTATAAATAGCATTCTTTTATGAAGTTCTTTACAGTACAGTAAGATACTCATGTATAATCATAAGCATTGTGTGCAGCATACATGATGGAGGTGCAATATTCATAATCTTACCATGTTGCATAGTGAAATGATAAATGCTTTCTTATTAGAGTTTTGCGTACTGTGCAACATGTAATAAGTATCTAATAAAACCCACTTACTACATAATTTCATTATTACATATAAAACCCAAAGACAGAACAATACAATTATGAGTATATAAAGGGAAAGTGAAATGCACAAAAAAAGCAGCAGTAGAAAGAGAAAGTGTTCATACCCTAACTGATTATCTTTATGCACAGAAATGATTGCGCTGCTTCAAACCTACTACTTCCATATGTACAACTTTCACATGATCTGACTGCACCCTAAAGAAAGTAATCCGAATACAAATATGACCATATCCAGAGAAAGTACAGTAATAAAAAAATAGCAAAACAATAACAAAGTGTTGATAACCTTACTAATTCTCTTCATACACAGAAAGTATTGCTGTCTTTCAAGTGTGTATTTTCCTTATGTATATGTTTGATATGCTGTGAGTGCACCCTAAGTGAATTATTGTAAGAACATATTAGAAGTATAAGTGTACAAATATAGTACTTTTTGCATTTTATTTTCCTATTACTGGTCAAGATATATCACTACAGGAAAAAAGAGCGAGTCAGACATGTGATGTCATCAGTGGTGTCATCAATGACATTTGTGATGTCATCTTTGATGTCCTGGGTGTTAGTCTTAGCAATGCACGGTGGTGGCGCGAGTTATGGTTGCTTAGCTTACCATAACTAGCGAATTTCAGGGGTTTTTTGGTTTTACTTTGAATCATAACGTCCCTTCAACAAAGTTTTTTTGCTGAATTTCATAGGTTTTTAGTAGAACAGCTTAAGCATAACGTCCCTTTAACAATGTTTTTTTACTGAATTTCATAGGTTTTTAGTAGCGCAACTTAACCATAACGTCCCTTTAACAAAGATTTTTTAATTTAATTTCATAGGTTTTTAGTAGCGCAACTTAACCATAATGTCTATGAACATCTGACTTCATTGCACACCTTCCGGAGAATGCCACATGACCAAATGCTTGCGCACAGCATAATGATGTGTCCGAGAACCCACATGCACTTCTCAATAACATCTGTGCCTCATGAACAGTTTGGAACAGTTTGGAACTACATTTTCTACTGATGTAGGAACTTGCAACTTCAACATTTCCCTTGCACAGCTCCAACTATTCGTACTCATCCATTAACAATCTAGTACACAGTACATACTTTTGGCAAAACAACTATTTACGTTAAAATAACATCAGCTAACGCCATCACTCCTCCCCAAGAGACACCACCACTGCTGTAATCAAGCAGCATGAGAAACACTGCCCCCTAGGCTGGCCAACTCTTTGATAGTCTGTCGCGGGACACTTGGCCACAAGGCAGTGATGACGTCATTTCATTCACGTTTGGCCTGCCTCTTTTTTTTGTCTTTTTTTTTTAATGGCTCTTAATTCCTGGCTTGATTTAAATACAAATGCTTTGTCCTTGGGAGGTGATGGTCAAATTTTTCAACTGCAAACATAACCATCACGACCCCAGGAACAAAGCATTAGCATTTGAATTAAGGCAGGTGTCTGAGCGTTACAGCTCAACCTGTAGACTCAAAAGGAGCCAGGCCTGCAGAGGCGCCCAGAGAAAGAAAGCAGCAAGTCGGGACAACCTACGTCCCGCACAGCCACTTTGCTAACCACGGGACAGAGTCCCTAATTGTGGGACAATCCCGCGAAATCGGGTACGCTTGGCCACCATACTGCCCCCTACCTTAGAGATAACACACGCACAACTTTTCCCCCTTTTCCACCTGCCCCTCCATATTAGTGTTTTGTGCCTCTTCTCTCATTTCCGTCCCCACCTTTCGTTCTTAGCTCTCCTGCCAAAAAAAATCCATCCAAAAACAAATTAAATGTTCCTTTAGGAACCACCTTTCACAGTTAAAAAATAGAAGTAAAAAAAAACGCATAGACTCCATCTACTGTATTTCGCAGTAAAATACATAGACGCAATAAGATTTTCCAACATTTCCATTTGCATTTTTTGTTATAGTAATGTGAATATTGTAGCGTTCATGCGCCGTTCCAGGGACTGGAACGGTGGATAATGGCCCAGTAGCCCTAGTAATAAGGCCAAGCGAAGCAAGGGTGGATAACGAGGTCTCTGGACCATTACCCCCCATTTAGTCCCTAAAATGGGGGATGAACGCCATTACCAGCCTAGGTTTCCAAAGCGGTAACCCGTGCTACTAAAAAATAGGATTTCTCGTCCTATATTTGGACGCGGCATCCCAGTTTAGGAATAAAATCCTTTTCCAAGATGGCCACCATGGAAAGGGAAAGTTCCAGTTCCATACAGGGCCCATCTTCCCTTTCCATGGCAACCTTCAAAAGGCAAAAACAATTCCTCTAACCATATTAACATAAGCACACTTTTCTTCCCTTTCAAATCTATGCTAATTGCAAAAAACTTTACGACAACGCCAGTTCCAGGTGGACATGACCACTTTAATACTATGTTTTGTCCCTTCTGTTCATGGCCAGTAGCCACATTGTCCGGATCTTAACCTTATTCCATGACCCCGACATACGGGCCACTGCTCATGATTACAGCCTACCCCTAAGGCACTAAAAAAACCATGCTTTTCGATCCTTGCCAATGAGCCTTATAAAAATTTGCTGTAAATCCACCCACGATTTATTTTTTCAAAACTGTCAAAATAATACACAAAGCAATCGTCATATAAGCTGTGTACAAAATTCCAACAAACTTTGTAAACTTATTCGAAATTACGTCTGAAATATTCCAACCATCATCATCACCCCACACCTCCCCAAACATTATTGCATAAGTTTCACAAGTGCAATGCTCACAAAATATTATTGTCCTGAGGGTTTGACCATGTATTTTTGTACATATGTTCATTTATCGCAAACATTTCGACATCAGCTTACCGCATTTGTCCTCTTTGAGAAACGTACGAAATCTGACAACAGGGCATGTCCATCTTGTGCTATTGTAACCATTGCTGCATCAGCCTAAGGTAAACTGTCTGGACGTCACTGAATCATATGCCCCGCCCCTGACCCCCACATAACCAACCCTATTGATAATGAACACCTTTCTCTGTGACGTTCCTCTTCAGCGTAGCCAAATGCGCCCATAACCACCTACGTGACGTGACGCAGAACCCAAAAATCTACACACAGCGACTAACAGCATACCACGTCACAATTCAAATTATTAAACCGCTCTTTAAAAGAAAACAATAACAGTATACAATTTGTAAAGTACATTTATTTCACAATAAACTCTCCGAGAACATCCGACTGTTCCCATAATCAATCAAATTGCAAATTTGTTTCTTCGCTCGTGATCGAAAATGTTAATTGTGAGACACACGTTCTTCTTTTTCCATATACAAAGTGTTCGTTTTTGATGAAGGAACCGCTTGGGTCCCTCTGTGAATTCCAGGACGTCTGCATCAACTTACGCGTAGACCACCATAAAAGATGTTATGTTACTCCTAATCGCTAGTGCAGCGTACGGACACATGGGCCCTGGCCGATCGTCCCACAAAACAGTCACAGTAATCCACCCGTTAACGAGTATGTGCACCTGACGAATGAAGAACCCATCGGTTGGCACCTGGAATCCATGGCAATCGCAGTAAGGCAGCATGTACCTATTTGGAAAACATAACAGAAAATATGTATCAATACCCGACCTTTATTACACTTTATTGCAATATATGTATTATTTTCTTAATTCGGCATTGAGTTTAAACTAACTATTAACACACACATCAAACAATATAAAAAAATACAAAAAGGAAGGAGGCCACCAGGGGGCGCAGGCAAGATGGCCGCCTGAGCCGACAGCTCCGCACCCAGCCCCGGGAACTTGGCAGAGTTTAGTAGGAAGAAGGTGCCCATCTCTCGCAAGCATCGCAGGAAAGGCCGTGTGAACCCCTTCCCATCCAGGGGGTCCAAACCAGGAGTTTCTAAGATGCCCACAGACTGAGTTTGACCGTCTGGGGTCCCCGCGGCCCCTCCCCCCGCGGTCCTGAACAGCAGGCAGGCGGTGCGCACCCAGGCTCGCCGAGGCCGCAGCAGAGCACAGGAGCGGAGACACCTACGGAGGGAGTGCCTACTTGGAGCGAGGAGAGGCCAGAGGTGGGGGATCTCAGAGGCTCCAGCGGACCCCGGGATCCCTGGTACCCCACCCCAGAAGGGCCGAGGCAGCGCGGAACCGGCGTGAAGCAGCGCTCGACACGGAACGAAGACACCGGAGGTGTCGCATGAGCACCGCATCACCCTGACACCCCACCCGACCTCAGGGTATATCAGGCCCACCCAACTGCACGCCAGAACTCCCCAGCCTGAGCCGTCGCGGGAGCGCACCCATACCGAACCCGGCCTGGGACGCTGGAGAGGGTACTGGAGAAGACACACACCAGGTGAGAGGCCCTCGGGCCAGGACTTCGTGTATAGGCCGCCGTTCCACTGGTGTTGAACCCCTCAAGTTATTCAGCTGGCACAACCAGAGGCGCCCCCCCACCCGGCGTCCCTCCTCATACACTCAGCCGCAACCACCACCCCATGAGTTGGAAGGAGGCCCTCTCCAAGTATCAGTTTGCAGCTGGAGGGTACAAAATGGCCGCCGGGTCTCCATCGGTGCCGCCTCCCGACTTGGGGGCCATCCAAAATAACATCCAGATAATTTTGGAGGAGATACGCGGGATTCAAACCGATATGGGTGCTAAGTTGGCAGACCTTACCACCAAGGTCACCACCCTGGAGGATCGCGTGGAGGGAGTCGAGAACAATCAGCTCTCCACAGCGATCCTGGAGACGCAAATGGAGGCCAGATTTCAGGAGGTACACCGTAGGGAGGAGGAACTACGGTTCAAGGTGGACGACATGGAGAACAGGGAGAGGAGGAACGACTTGCACATTTTTGGCCTTGTGGAATCCGAAGGGGAGAGCCCGCAGGCACTGGAGGGCAAGGTCCACGACATCCTAAGAATCGTCATGGGGGAGGAGGCCGACATCGAGATTAAATTTGATAGGGTGCATCGAGCTGGCGGCAGTGGCAGGGGCCCGAGGTCGGTGCTGGCTCAACTACACTACTACAGAGACAAAGCCAGGATCCTGGAGAAGGCGAGGAACTTCGGCAATATCCAATATGGAGACTCTAAGGTGGCAATCTACCAGGACCTTTCGGCCCTCACCCTTGCAATGAGGAAGAAATGCGGGGCCCTAACCAGATGGTTGCAGGGTAAGGGGGTTAGGTACCGCTGGGGTCACCCCTTCTACCTGGCATTCGAGTGGTCGGGGGAAAGACACCACCTGGTGATGGAGGAGGACATTATGCGGGCCACCGATGACTTGGTGGGAGACCGTGCAGGCCCGTCTGGCGGAGCGGGGGGTGAGGCCAGGAACCCACCGCGGGGCCCCGAAAGACTGGGTCAACCTAGCGGCAAGACCAAGGTTAAGGGGGCACGCAAATTCCAAAAAAACAGGCACCCATCATCGGCCTCTGAGGACCACTTGAAGTAACTGTAACTTTTTATAATGTTGGTTGACTGGTTCGACGGACCTCCATGCCGGGCCTGTGCCTGGGGACACGGGGGACCACGGGAACTGAGTTATGTCTTATAAGTTCTGTTTGAAGGTTCACACGCATTCATTTAGGTTTAATAGAGAATGGGTTATCTACATGCTTACACTACCCGGGGCTGGGGTAGAGTCCTTGGTGGTTCGTTGACCGTCCCCGAAGAAGATCGGGTGACATGGACGAATGCCTCAAGACGGGGGGGAGGGGAGAGGGGGAAAGGAGCAGGGGGGAGGGGGGAGAACGACCATCATCAAGGCCAAAATGGGAACATTTAGAGGGGTCCACGAGGGGGGTGGGGGGACTAGCCAATTTGAACAGGAATCCTATATTTTTCAACGTGCCATACGCAAGCATTATACTATGGTGAATCTAGAGGCGGACTACCTAGACGATAATGGTTGAAGGCAAGATAGGCACACTCAATGTCAAGGGCCTCAATTCACAAAACAAGAGGTCCCTGACCAGTAACATGTTTCGTAAACAGCAGTTGATGGTGCTGTTCCTCCAAGAAACCCATTACAGACAGGGGAGGAAATCACCCATCGGGGGAAGGACATCGGCGCCAACTTCTGGGCTTCCCACAAGAGCTCGAAGAAGGAGGATGTGGGGATTCTCCTGAGCAAGACACTCCATCTTACCAACACAAAGACCAAGAGAGGCTTTGGGGGGAGGTTCCTGGGGATCAAGGGTACATATGAAGGGGAATGCATAACCCTGGCCACCCTCTATGCTCCCAACTCGGGCCAGATAGGTTTCCTAACCCAGATCCTGGGGGTAATGGATGAATGGGCTGAAGGAGCCATGATACTGGGGGGGACTTCAATCTCGTTTTGGACCCCAGGCTGGACTGGTGGACGGCACGGGTGACTGAACCGAGAGGGATCACCAAGGACAATCTAACGCTCCAGACCCTGCTGAGGGAACACTACTGGGAGGACGTCTGGCGAACGACACACCCGGAGCCCGGGGGATATACATTTTTCTCCCCCCCACACCACACCTACACCAGAATCGATTTCCTCCTGACTTCCAAAGAGGGGTGCGGGGTGGCTACAGCTCTGAGGGTCGAGGCAATAACATGGTCCGACCACGAGCTTCTGGTGGCGGGCTGGTCGCTTCCCCTGTCCCCCAGGTCGGCCCGGTGGAGGTGTAATGACATGCTCCTAAGGGACCCTGTCTTCAGGGAATTCCTCAGAGCCGAAATGGAGGCATATTTCGAGACAAATGACGATGGGGAGACGGACATGGCGGTAGTGTGGGAGGCGGCGAAGGCCACCTTCCGTGGTCTCCTTATAGCCGAGGGTTCTAGGCGCAAACGGGAGAGAGGGCTCATTGAGGCCAAGATACGGGCTGAACTCAAGAGCCTGCGGGGAAGGCTCACCCAGGAGGGGGTCGATAAGGAGTCCCTCCTATCGGAAATGCGCGACAAACCTCAGGCTTTGCACACGGTCCTCATTGGGGAGGTGATCAAGAAGTTGAGATACACTCGACAACGGTATTACGAAAAGGGGGACAGGGTGGGGCCCTACTGGCACGTAGAGTTAGGGGTTGTAGACTGGAGAGGAGGGTCGGACCTATTAAAGATGGGGAGGGTAGGGCTCTCAACAGAAAGGCAGAGATAGTGGGCTCCTTTGCAACTTTCTACAGGGACCTGTACACAAAACAGGAGGGGGAATCGCTGGAGGAGATTCGGGCTTATCTAGAGGAACACCGGCCACCCCGCTTAACGGAGGCCGAGCTGCAGGGCTTGGAGGGGGACATAACGGTGGAAGAGGTGGAGGCAGCCATCAAGAGACTTAAAGCAGAGAAGGCCCCCGGAGGTGATGGATACACGGCTGATTTTTATAAACAATTCCAACCCATTCTGACGACACCCTTAGCCAAATTGTTCAACCACATTCGTAGTAAAGAGACGACCCCCCCCCACATTCTTACAGGCACTCATCTCGGTGATCCCCAAGCCAGGAAAAGACCCCACAGAGCGTGGCTTTTATAGGCCCATCTCCCTCTTGAACCTAGATGCTAAAATACTTGCCAGGATTCTGGCCTCTCGCCTGGAGAGATGTATGCCCCGCCTGGTCCATCCAGACCAGTCGGGCTTTATATTAAACAGACAAGCCTCGGACAATATGCGCAAAACCCTCCATGTGTTGCATTCAAGGGAAACCCGGAACGAGGGGCTCCTCCTGCTGTCCCTGGACACAGAAAAGGCCTTCGACCGGGTGAGCTGGGCCTTCATGGGGGAGGTCCTCTCGGCAATAAGGATGGGTCAGAGATGGTTGGGATGGATGGCTGCACTCTACTCGGCCCCTACGGCTAGGGTGGCTGTCAACGGGATGGAATCGGAAGCCTTTCCCCTAGAGCGTGGTACGAGACAGGGCTGTCCACCATCCCCCCTGATATACGCCCTTGTCATGGAACCCTGGGCGATCTCGGTGCGTAACAACGAGGCTGCCACTGGAGTACAGATGGGTGGTTCCCACTACAAGATCAGCCTGTTCGCCGATGAGGCTCTCCTCTATGTTACGAAACCGTCACTGACGGTCCCTCATGTGTTGCGGGCACTGAGGCGTTACGGGAGCCTCTCGGGGTACAGGGTCAACCTGGGTAAATCTTTGGCTTTTATGGGAGGTCGACTACCGGACACTGAGAGGGAGTATGTGGAGGGCCTTCCCTTTCAATTGCAGGGTGAGGGATTCCGGCACTTGGGAATCCAAATAACACCAGACCCAAAGGACCTCTTCCCGAGTAATTTCACCCCTTTGTGGATGGAGGTCAAAAGAGATAGAGAGAGGTGGGCAGCCTCAGGTTCTCGTGGATGGCACGACTCAACCTGATCAAGATGGTGGTACTTCCCAAATTCCTATTCCTCTTCCAGATGCTCCCCACCCAGGTCCCGGCCACGTTCCTACAGTCCATGAAGCGCACCCTACTCAAGTTCCTCTCGGGAGGGAAAAAACACAGGATCGCCTACAATGTCCTAACGAGACCTAAGGAAGATGGTGGGGTTGGATTTCCAGACTTCGATACATATTAATGGGCCTCCCAACTGAGGATTCTGGTCGACCACTTTAACCCTTTAACGCTTCTTTTTCTGAGAATGGCATCGGTTTGAAATGACATGTTTGTTGTAATAACCTTAAAAAAACTGTTAATAAAAACTATATTGAAAAAAAAATAAATACAAAAAGAACCTACAAACTGATGCACAATTCCATATAGGCATACATGACATTTTAAAGAAATATTAACATTGAACCTGTAGTGAATCTAGTTATAGTCGACAAACGCCTACATTCTGCACTTCCCATAACCACATAAAAAAGACAACCACACAGAAAAATTGTACTTGAGTTACATTGCCAAAATTAATTTTCAGAGAATAATACGTTAAAGCTCGTTCTGGTATATAGTCATCAAAAGCAAACTTACATAATATTCACCGTCTCCATTGTATTTGTGAAAATCAGTCCATAATGCTCAATCCGCTTGCATCAAAGATTCTTCATGAACTGAATTCACATGTTCCGTACACACTTTTGGAATGCATAACCTTATCAAATGTTCTTTAATACAAACCTCCTCTCACTGACTCTTCACGAAAAAATCCCTTTCTCTCAAGGTCAAAAAACAATTGACCCTTCTACTTTCTGTCCCATGCGTGGGCTAGCTTAGCTCGCAACCAAAAAATGAAAGTTGCTGACTTTCACTCAGAATCTAAATACATTCTCAATTTGCAACACACGGCTCAGCGCACCCATGAGAACTCGCATTGTCATACACGTGCACAGCAGCTGTTTCTGTCAAACAATGCAGGTGGCTGCCTCAGATGCCAAACTCCAGGGTGCACCAATGTGACTCCAATATTATTTTACATATATTGTAACAGAGACACATTACGCCTTCACCAGTAGTTTACGCACAATATATTGAGGAATACCTCCAAATAAGGTGGCCAACTTTGTCTCATCCCTTTGCGGGACAAAAGGTGGTGATGACGTCACAGTGTCATTCACCTTGAAGAATGAATGCATTGTACCCGAAGCTACTGACATGACCGGCCTGCAAGCCTGTCACATCAGTAGCTGCGGTTGCAATGCAATACAATAGGACTCTTATTTACAGATTAGCTGCCACTTGCCAGCCACTGGTAAGGTGAGCAACTGTCCCCATTTGCGGGATAGGTATGTATATGTCCCCTCCCCGCTCGGCCCCAACCCCCAGCATGACTAATTGTGACTCCTGACTTACTCTGTTAGATCACAAATTGTGCTTGAACAGAGCAAGTCGGGACAACCCACGTCCCGCAGAGCCACTCGGCAAACTGCCCAACACAGGCAACAATTGCGGGACCATCCCGCAAATTACGGGACAGTTGCTCACCTTACCTCCAAATATGCCGTATGAATTTTGTGACAAAAAAACACCACTTTTTTGCTTCTTGTTGCCACATCCCATCCCATCCTCATCAACCCTCTCCTCCCCAGACAGTATTTGATAAGTTTAACAAGTGCAATGTTGTGGTTTTTTTATATGTTTTTGCAGCGATGTCCGTGGACACCAAAACACGGATCAAAGATGGCAGGCGCATTGGAACAATCTGACGCATTTGACGTCCTTCACCATCCAATGAACGAACGCGTCACATGTCCACGGACATGACGCGCCCAATTACCCAATCAGTGTCCTGCCCGCGGAGCAAACATGGAAGTGTGTCCGTGCAGCGGACGTAGATATCACTAATTTTTTGAGACCTACGTTTTGATTGTTTAAAAGAAAACTACTAGATGGATTTTTACCAAATTTACAAAAGCACTCTTTCGGGACCAAACTGCTGCTCCTGACGCAAATTTGGTGAAAATCCGTCCAGGGGTTTGATCTGTAGCCGTGCGCAAAGTTTTTCCCCCATTCAGTCTATGGGAAAAAAAGAAGTTTTGGGACCCCCCTTATAACTTTACCCCCCCTGGACCAAACCTCACCAAACTTTGCAAAAACAAATCAGAGTGAGCCATATACTTTTTTTGCAAAGTTTGGTGAGGACTCCTCCAAGGGGGGCAGAGTTATAAGCCGCCCAAAAAGTGTTCTTCCTATGGAAACAGCAACTTAACCATAACGTGGCCGTGTAGTTATGGTTAAGTTGCTGTTTCCTGAATAAATCTGGGGTTTTCCAGGTCATTGGTACAACTTGGTGGCAAATGATTATCCCAAGCAAAAAATGACCCCTCCTGTGGTCTATATACCTGTTGTTCACGATGTTCTGTACCCACAGTATGTTTAAAATAAATGTTTTGCCAATAGACCACAGGAGGGGTCGTTTTTTGCTTGGGATAATCATTTGCCACCAAGTTGTACCAATGACCTGGAAAACCCCAGATTTATTCAGAGATCAGGAGCCAGAAAAGCTTGGACTCAGTAACAGGAATAGAGAAAGGCAAAACCCTGCTTTATTAACATCCAAAATAAAGCAGGGACAGCATGCAAACAAAGAAATGTCGTTCTCAGAGCTCTTCATACGAAACAACATCTTTTATATGAAAAACATGTCCGAATTATGACATAATTATATGAAACCTAAGGGGCAAGGGGATACGTTAGGGGAACTGACTACATACATGTTCTAAACGCATTAACCTTTTAATTGGATAATGCTTAACTGATGGCTCCTCCTAAAACCACCTCTACATTGCTAACAACAAAAATACACCACCATAACAATTGACTATTGGTTGGCTCAATATGTACTGGGTGGCTTAGCACTGAGGGTCCTGATCGGTTGCCATTCTACTGACCATCCTTGGACAACTAACAGGTCGCCAAAACATGAACCAAAACGGGAGTGGTTGGAAGAGAGGTCCACAGACAGCTTTCCTTTCAATTGAAAAAGATACCATCCCTTATTCCTAGGTCATGAGCCAGCATGATTCCTCTGTAGTTGGCCTTGCATGGCGGCTCATGTCTGGGAATATGAGTAAAGAGTGAGGCAGGTGCCCTATCTGTGTCCGCTGCTAATGAATAGGTGTTGTTCTTCAATTTTGGGTCATGTGTGATGAGATCGCATTTGGAATTATTTCACCCTGAATTTCTGGGGATTTTAGCAAATTTTAATGTGTGCGTCATAGTTTTCTCTACCCCAGGGAACTTTCTTGATCCATTCCCTATGGAGTCTTTGGCTTATAATTATTCTGCACGTGGCTTTCAAAGACTGTTTGTTCATTTAATTAATCTAAGAATATATGGCTTGTTCCTTGGGAATTGTTCTCAACTTGTCTCTGAGCCGTCTGGACCCTCCCCATTTTCTCAGTTACCTTGGCTTGGTAGGCATAGCTACTGGTCTGGGCTCTGCACAGTTCTGCATTTTGGTGAACTCAGCATTCTGAGTTTTCGTGAAGCCTCACGCCTTTCATTCACTTGAGTGCGTGCTGCGTCCTCCATTTTGGAAAATATGTCTGCCCATTACAGCCACGTGTCTATGTTAGTAAACTATATAGGCATGTTGCATTCAGCTTATATGTTACTTATGTTAGTATTCTTCATGTCTAAATGGATGCAATTGATATAAAGCATGTATAAGTGCATATTTTATCTAGTGTTCATGTTCTTCATGTGGAGTGCATATTTGCACAAGTGTCATTTCACTGTAAGTTTGTTTATTCTCACCATCTTTAGTTTAGATCATATTCATATTCTGCTTTACCTGTTTGGGATATGGGCGGTACGGCTGTCTTAAAGAGTAACGTTTCTCACCTGTGCGATATAGGGTCAAGGGAGGAGAAGTGGCTATGGAGATGTATTCATCTGTCTCTCAGCAAAGTTATGGGCTGCAATAATGACACCTTCCTTGGTCTATAGGGCTATAATAGGAAACCAAGGGACTAAGCAGAAATGAACCATTGCTGAGGGGCACTGGAGGGGAAGGTGGTTGAGGCAGAGAAGAAGAAAGCTGCTTGCCTGTGTTTGGTGGTGTAGTGCTGCGATTCAGGGGTAAGAAGGGTGGCCATGGGGCCCAGAATGATGCTTGGAAGGGCACAGATGCTTAACGTGGGGACCAAAAAGCATAGGTCTCTCGCTGGTGGTATTTTGGCCTGTGCTGCCATCTTGAGGTTTGCAGAGAGGGCAAGATAGTGCAGGTTTTGAGAAGGACGTGGGAAATGAAAGGTAGGGCCTACACGGTAGGCCTGACTGGTCCTACATTTGTCATCCCAATCAGTCATGGCGTGGATTAGGACGCCCCACCTAGCGCTGGGTTTAAAACCTGACTCCCTGCTTGCAGTGCTTCAAAGGTGATCTGGGGCCCTCTTCAACTGCCTGTTCCAACCACTGCAGAGGTCCCCGGAACCTTCCCCAGCCAGCTGCCTGTTCCAGTGCTGCATGGGGGAACTGGGACCGTCTCTAGATGCCTGTTCCAGTACTGCACAGGGGAACTGTGACCATCTCCAGCTGCCTGTTCCAGTGCTGCTGTGGGGAACTGGGACCGTCTCCAGATGCCTGTCCCAGTGCTGCAGGGGGGAACTGGGACGTCTCCAGCTGCCAGTTCCAGTGTTGCATGGCGGAACTGGGACCGTCTCTAGATGCCTGTTCCAGTGCTGCACAGGGGAACTGTGACCATCTCCAGCTGCCTGTTCCAGTGCTGCAGGGGGGAACTGGGACCGTCTCCAGATGCCTGTCCCAGTGCTGCAGGGGGGAACTGGGACGTCTCCGGCTGCCAGTTCCAGTGCTGCAGGGGGGAACTGGGACCGTCTCCAGATGCCTGTCCCAGTGCTGCACAGGGAAACTGTGACCATCTCCAGCTGCCTGTTCCAGTGCTGCAGGGGGGAACTGGGACGTCTCCAGCTGCCAGTTCAAGTGCTGCAGGGGGGAACTGGGACCGTCTCCAGATGCCTGTCCCAGTGCTGCAGGGGGGAACTGGATGTCTCCAGCTGCCAATTCCAGTGCTGCAGGGGGGACTGGGACCGTCTCTAGATGCCTGTTCCAGTGCTGCAGGGGGAACTGGGATGTTTCCAGCTGCCTGTCCCAGTGCTGCAGGGGGGAACTGGACGTCTCCAGCTGCCAATTCCAGTGCTGCATGGAGGGACTGGGACCGTCTCTAGATGCCTGTCCCATTGCTGCAGGGGGGAACTGGACGTCTCCAGCTGCCAATTCCAGTGCTGCAGGGGGGACTGGGACCGTCTCCAGATGCCTGTCCCAGTGCTGCAGGGGGGAACTGGACGTCTCCAGCTGACAATTCCAGTGCTGCAGGGGGGACTGGGACCGTCTCCAGATGCCTGTCCCAGTGCTGCAGGGGGGACTGGGACCGTCTCCAGCTGCCTGTTCCAGTGCTTCAGGGGGGACTGGGACCGTCTCTAGATGCCTGTTCCAGTGCTGCAGGGAGGAACTGGGATGTCTCCAGCTGCCTGTCCCAGTGCTGCAGGGGGGAACTGGGACCGTCTCCAGCTGCCAGTTTCAGTGCTGTAGGGGGAACTGGGACCATCTTCAGCTGCTTATTCCAGTGCTGCAGGGGGGAACTGGGACATCTCCAGCTGCCAGTTCCAGTGCTGCAGGGGGGAACTGGGACCGTCTCCAGCTGCCAGTTTCAGTGCTGTAGGGGGAACTGGGACCATCTTCAGCTGCTTGTTCCACTGCTGCAGGGGGGACTGGGACCGTCTCCAGCTGCCTGTTCCAGTGCTGCAGTGGGAACTGGGACTTTCTCCAGCTGCCTGTTCCAGTGCACAGGGGTGAACTGGGACGTCTCCAGCTGCCAGTTCCAGTGCTGCAGGGGGGAACTGGGACCGTCTCCAGATGCCTGTCCCATTGCTGCAGGGGGGAACTGGACGTCTCCAGCTGCCAATTCCAGTGCTGCAGGGGGGACTGGGACCATCTCCAGATGCCTGTCCCAGTGCTGCAGGGGGGAACTGGACGTCTCCAGCTGCCTGTTCCAGTGCTGCAGGGGGGACTGGGACTGTTTCTAGATGCCTGTTCCAGTGCTGCGGGGGGAACTGGGACGTCTCCAGCTGCCTGTCCCAGTGCTGCAGGGGGGAACTGGACGTCTCCAGCTGCCAATTCCAGTGCTGCATGGGGGGACTGGGACCGTCTCTAGATGCCTGTTCCAGTGCTGCACAGGGAAACTGTGACCATCTCCAGCTGCCTGTTCCAGTGCTGCAGGGGGGAACTGGGACCATCTTCCGCTGCCTGTTCCAGTGCTGCAGGGGGGACTGGGACCGTCTCCAGCTGCCTGTTCCAGTGCTGCAGTGGGAACTGGGACATTCTCCAGCTGCCTGTTCCAGTGCTACAGGGGTAGTATAGTGCATAATTTGTATATCACCATTGACCATTAGTGTGGTCCCAACACGCTGTAGCTTAAATGCTCTCAGGGGACCGCAGTCCGGCTATGGGAAGAAATTCGAGGAGGTGCTGATATGCTTGTGTGCCTATTGGCCTGTGCTTAAGATATGAAGGGTGGCCAAGTCCCTGCTAGCCACCCATGTCAAGCTAGACATGTGACCTAGAACATTCTCTAGCTGCCTGTTCCCAATGCTGGCGAGGTGACCTAGAACATTCTCAAGCTGCCTGTTCCCAGTGCTGTGGAGGTGGCCTAGAACATTCTCCAGCTGCCTGTTCCCAATGCTGTGGAGGTGGCCTAGAACATTCTCCAGCTGCCTGTTCCCAATGCTGTGGAGGTGGCCTAGAACAATCTCCAGCTGCCTGTTCGCAATGCTGTGGAGGTGGCCTAGAACATTCTCCAGCTGCCTGTTCCCAATGCTGTGGAGGTGGCCTAGAACATTCTACACCTGCCAGTTCCCAATCCTGTAAAGGTGACCTATAACACTCTCTAACCGCTTGTTGCTAATGTTTGTGAGAATGGAACTTTCCTGGTCTGGCTGTTTGCAATGGTGCAATGGTGAACCGTTACCAGCGCTAGAGATCAGCGGACTAGCCTACACTTTTACTCACTCCACAAAACATTCAACAGCTGCCTACTGCCAGCTCTTCAGAGGAACGCTGGAACGTTCTCCCGCCACTTGTTGCTAAGGTTCCAGAGAACAGACTGTTCTTTAGAGGCCTATTCTCATCGCATCCGAGGTGACCCAAATCATTCTCCACTTCCCTTCTCCCAATCAGAAAAGCCTGATCAGCATTTTCATCCCAATAATGTTTACATCATGATATTGAATAGACTGTATTGTATTGTATTGTATTTGAATTATATTTGGTTATTTATATAGCGCTCTTTCCCCATTAGTATGGCCTCAATGTGCTTTGTGATTGGAACGCCCTAGGTGACCGCAGTCAATGTGGTGGAAGGTTCTAAGAGTTTAGATTAAAAGATGCTTGTGTGCATTTTCGCCAACTTAGCAGCTCAAAATTCAGGCACATGGCTGGGGGCTTTTGTTGGTTTTGGACAGAGTGCTATTGCTGAAGATTCAATGTGTGCCCAGCTATACCAAATTTCTTTCATGGTAGTCTTTCTATGCTAGTGGCAGAGTGTTGAGGTACATCAGGGGTTTCTTTGTGGACGGCTATGTTCGCTGCTAGACCGGAATGGCATAGCCATAGCTGCATTCTATGGTGCATGGATATATGGCCATGACTCCGGCCTGTGTCCATTTACGTGGTGTAAGGTATACGTACCTTATGCTTTAATGTAGTTCGGCAACAGCGTTCTTTCTTTGTCCAATGTGGACAGCATGGTCTCATTGTTGGTGGTTTATGTGGAGCTAAAGTCTGAGCAGCGAGGGCGAGTGAGCTTATTGCGGTGTGCCTCAGCGAATGCCGCCGGCTTCCCTATGTATTTATCGGGTAGGAGTGTTGTTGTGCATGGGGCGATAGTTTGTCAGGGTGAGTCGATGCGAGCACTGCCGATTATAGGTGCTGTGATTGGAGGAGTAGGGTTTATTGTGGTGTGCTTCAGCGAAATCTGCTGGCTTCCCTGCTATATTGTTCGGGTAGGATGGGGGCGACAGTCTGTCAAGGTGATCCGCTGTGAACACTGCTGGCATCTGTGCTCTAATTGGTGAATAGGATCGTTGGGTTAGCAATGTAATTTAGAGAGGTGTAGTGGTTTAAGAGGATGTTGGGAAAGCCAGGTTTTTAGGGCCATTCTGAATTTCATGTGATTTTCAGTATTGCGAATTTGCGAATGTGTAGGGGTAGGGAGTTTCAGATAATCGGTGCTTGGATGGAAAACGAGGATCCGTCCAGCCTGGAGGAGTTGTGAAGTAGGACCACTAGGTGATATGCTGTGCGTGATCTGAGACTCCTCCAGAGCTGGTATCGCAGGATTTTGTCTTGCAAGAATTCCGGACTTGTTTTGTGGATGGCGCGGTGGGTGATGTACATGGCTTTAAGGGTAGTGTGTCGACCAATCGGGATCCAATGGAAGACTTTTAGTTTATTGCTGATGTGTTCTCTGGGAGGTAGGTTAATGAGCAGGCGCGCGGCTGCGTTGTGGATTCTTTGGAGTTTCATTAGTTGAAATGCTGGAGCGCCTAGGTAGAGAAAGTTTGCATAGTCTAGGCGGAACAGGATGATGGACTTGATGGCCGAGAAGCAGTGAGGAAATGTGAGCTAAGGGAAAATACACCTGAGAAGTTGCCAGTGCTGGTCCAAGGGATTGAGACCACAGAATCGGTTGGGGAAAGAGGGCTGATTTCCCGCAAACTAGGATTTCGGTTTTCCCAGAGTTGAGGATGAGGTGGTTGGTCGTCACCCAGTGGTCAATATCCGAGAGGCATGACGACAGGTCTGGACTGCCAGAGCCTTGAGATTTGGAGATTTAAGGATGATCTGGGTGTCATCTTGGTAGTTGTAGTTAGTAAGATTGTGAGAGCGGATAATTGCAGGCAGGGGTTTTAGGTAGAAGCTGAAGATTAGGGGAGATAGGGATTCTCCTTGTGGGGCACCTTTTCATACTGGTCGTGAGGTGGATCTGAACGGGGGGAGGTGCATGATTTGTGAGCGATTTGAGACGAGAATATCCATGAGAGGACTGTGTTTCTGATAGTGTTTGTAGCCTGTCACGTGGGAAAGTGTGATCGGTGGTATTCAAGGCTGCAGAGAGGTTGAGTAGGATGAGTACAGCGCAGCCTTCTGCGTTGGCTGCTCTGCGTAATCCCAGATGGAGACTAGGGAGGATTCTGTTCCCCTGAGTGGCTTGAAGCCCGATTGAGCAGGGTCTAGGAGGTTGTTGGCTTCGGTGAATAGGCCAAGATGCTTGTATGCTGTGCGGTCCATGAGTTTGGCCATGAAGCGTGTTTTGGAGATTGGCCGGTAGTTCTGATAGAGTAGTGGGACAAGTGTTGGTTTTTTGAGGATGGGTTTGATGTAGGAGGTTTTTAGGGTTTCCGGGAAGGATCCTGATGTGAGTGAGTGGTTGAGGTTTGCGCGTGCAATACTACCTGCACAGGTTGAGGTTACAATGTTTTTGAGGAGCATGGGCGGGCAGAGGTCCTCAGGGGAGCCTGAAGGGAGGCTATCTGCTACGAGCGAATGGAACTCCTGGTGTGAAATAGGAGAGAAAGAGTCAAAGATTTGTATCGAGGGTGGATTTTGACAAAGGTCAGCCTGTGGGCGGGTAGGGGTCAGAGGCATGTGTCCCAATTTAGAGATGATGGCGGAGCGGCTGTCAATAGCGACATTGTGGAAGTGTAAAGATACGGTGTCACATAGGGTTTGGGAGACGGGTGGGGGTTGGCTCAAGCAGGGCGGGGATTTGAATTCATATCTGATTCTATGGAGTTCCTTGCTCGGGTTTTGAGCATTTAGGATTCTATTTGCATAGAATGTTTTCTTGTTTTTTCTGATTTCCAGTCTGTATGCTCCAGTTGTTCTTGCTAGGGCGGTTTTGTTTTGGGCTGTGGGGTCGGTTCTTCAGGTCCGTTCAAGACGGTGCTTGAGGGTTTTTAGTGATTTGAGTTTGGCGGTGAACCACCTGGGTGTTGGCCCTGATCTCTGAGAGGTCAGTTTTGTTGTAGTGAGTGGTGTGAGGGTGTTTGTAAGCCAGAGGTCGAAGGTTTCAATCGTTAGAGGTCCTTCCTGGAGGTAAAGTGTAGGGAGAGAGTTGAGGAGTGAGTGTGCTAGGTCCGGGGTGATTATGACTTTATTCCATAGTGGAAGGAGAGGAGAGGTGATTGGTGGTGGTTGTGTGTCGCCTTGACTGCCAGCCACTGTGCTCAGTGGTATGGAGAAGTAAATTGCCGAGTGATCAGTCCATGATAGGGTGGGGAGGGCTGGGTAGATATGTTTGTAGTTCTGAAGATCTCATTGAGGGTGTGACCTCCCATGTGGGTGAGTGTGGAGATGTGTTGTGTCAGGATGAGTGACTCTAGATTGTCTGTGAGTGATCGGGTCATAGGGTTTGCAGGTGAGTCAAACCATATGTTGAAATCCCCTAAAATGGTAAGTGTTGGATGTTGGATGAGGTAGATGGCCAGCACTTCACCAAATGTGTCTGCAAAGTCTGTGTTGTAGCCGTGGGGTCTGTAGATGAGTAGGAAGCTGTGTGAGGTGGGGATGAGAGTTGCAGCTTTATCATGAGGGATTCGTAGTCTGTGGTGTTGGTTGAGGTGCCCTAAATTATTAGTGGGAATTGGTGTTTGTGTAGTATTGCAAGTCCTCCGCCCCTTCGCAATCTGTTACGGACAGTAAAGCTGTAGCAGAGTGGGAAGGCCTTGTGCGCGATGGGCTCATAGTCGTCGGCAAACCAGGTCTCAGTAATGAAGAGGATGTCTGGGTTTTCTTCTGTGATGAGGTCAGAAATGTGGAATTTATTTTTGGAGACTGACCTGGCATTGATGACTATGCAGGATAGTTGAGGTGGTGTCCTTGTAGGTGCTGGGCGGGTAGGGTTGTGAGTGGTAGGGGGGGGCTGGAGTGAGGGGGAGCAGGGAGGTGGGTGGAGCAGGGTGATGGGGGAGGTGCAGAGTGGAGAAAGTGGAACAACGGAAATGGGAAATGAAGGGAATACGGCTAGGACCGGGTTGGGTGTGGATGGGGAGGGCTGGGTCCTGTAGTGTGGTGGCAGTGTTTGCGATCTGCTCTGTAGAATGGGTGATGCTAGGAGGGGCATAATGTGCCTTTGTGCCGGGCCTTTACTTAGTTTTTGGACGGTCCAAGGGGTGTGGATGAGAGTGGAAGAGACAGTGGAGCTTGGGGTTTTGGCCAGAGCTGCTCTTGCTGCGCTGAGACTGGGGAATTGCGAGTTGGAGGTGTTATGTTGTTCAGAAGCAGTGTGAGCAGCTGGTGCGGGTGAGTAGTTGGTGGCAGGGGTGGTGTGTGACAGGTGTTTTATATGGCTTGCTGTATGGTCCAGTATGTTCTGTGTTCTCTCCATCTTGGCGTTCTTAATTGAGCGGTGTGGGATCTACGCGGGAGGAAAGCGGGTCGGGCTGGTGGGGTCTGGTCTGGCGAGGAGGGGGGATAGGTGATGTTCATGGGTTGCTGATTGATGAGGTTCAGGGATGGGGAGATGGGTTGTGTGTTGGTGGTGGTTGACTTCAGCTGTGGTGGGTCTCATCGGGCCTACTGGTGCACCAGCTAGGGGTGTCATGGTATTAGTTTTATGGCGGTACGATAAGCTTCTTGCCAAATTACGGTATATCAGGGTTATTGTGGTATAGCGGGTGGAGTTAACTAATCTTAACAAACATTTTCTTAAAAGGTCATACATTGTCAGATTTATCATCACAAACAAAACCAGGCACCTAGGGCTAGAATTGGGCTTTTCAACACACTTGCCACTGAAATGCCACCCCTTGCTTCCACCAAACTCCACAAACACAAGTGTGGAGAGTAGGGGATTTGGGGAGGAGCCCTGCTGAGACTGGCAAAGCAAACTTTTTTTTAAAAAACAATTTTTATTGATTTTATTTCAACAAACACAAACCAAACTTGCAGTGCATATAGTAACATTTTGGATATACATCACATTTTCCGTGTCCACTGAGTCACCCATTCCCTCCCACCCTTCCGAGCCTACTCTCCCTCATGTTCTATTTCTATGGCTTGCAGTGGGGATTCATCTACGATGGTTTCTGTTGGATCCCAGTCACTTGACCCTTCTTGTGTGGGTCCAAGTAGTTCAGCGATTAGTTGTTTCCAAGCCAACAAGGTTTCAGCCTCCTCCTCCCCCCCAGCCTTGCCATACTGCAGTCTCAGCCTCAGCCCATTTCTCTAGGTCTTTCCACCATCTTTCTATTCTCGGTCTGTGTCATGCCTTCCACCCCATAGCGATTATCCTCTTTGCAATTACGTATGCCAGGTCTTTCAGTTTACTCACATGCTTGAGTTTACGTGGTCTAGGAAACCCTCCTATCAAGCAAGCCCACAGTCTGTCCACCACTATCTTAATCTTTTCTTCCAGCCTATGTGCTATTTCTCCCCAATATCTTTCTATTACTGGACATGACCAGAACATGTGTACCATTCTGGCGTTTTCTTCGTCACATTTGTGGCATGATTGTCGTCCTGCGATTTTGAATTTGGCTGTCCTCTGGGGTGTCATATACGCCCTGTGGGTTATATATAATTGTATCTGTTGTAGTCTTGCATTTCTTGACACTTTCTTATGCTACCTCTGGGCTCATTCCCACATCCCATCACTCATTGGGGCACCCACTTCCTCTTCCCAGTCCCGTCTCAGTTGTATCACTTCCTTCCCCACTTTAGACATCATCAGCTCATATATTCTAGATATCTTGTGTCCCCCTTCCGCTATGTCATATATTGTATCTATGGTGGCGTCCGGTTCATCTTCTAACACTCCTTCGGACCATGTCACTTTAATTCGCCGCACCACCCTATGGTATGTGATATACTGTCCTGTATGTATCCCTGTTTCCTCCACCAGCCCCTCAATCCTTTATGCTCCCCTCTTGCCACATATCGCCCATTGTTGCTATCCCCACCGGTTCCCAGTGCTTCCTGATCATCAGTCTTAGTTGCTTTTCCTTTCCTGCCAGCGCGACTAATGGCACCTGCGGGGAACACAGGGATGGTTTCTCCATTATCTGACAGGCTCTATGCCATATCTCCCACCCAAATATCATCATCTTTGGGCGTCCTCCCATATCCGATCTGGGCAGCCACATCATTTCTTTTAGGAAGAATGGGGCACAGTCCAATCAGAACAGCATGGATTCTGAGGTTGGTTCTTCAGAGAGCCATTTAGCTACATATTGCAGCTGACTTGTTATGTAGTAAATTTCATAATTTGGCAGTTTTATGCCCCCTTTCTTGTGTGGGTTTTGTAACTTCCAAAGGGCCACCCCGTTCCTTGTCCCATACCAGAGGAATTCCCTGCATATGCTATTTATCCTGCAAAAAAATTGCCTATATATCAAGTATGCGATGTTCCCAAAGTAATGCAGCAGTCTTGGCAGGACCACCATTTTAAGCATTGCCCCTCGTCCCATCATCGCCAAAGGGAGCTTCACCCAGAACTTCCTACTATTTTCAATATTCTTAATAGCTTTCTCTGTGTTGTATTGATGCTCTGCTTCCACCGTGTGATATATGTCTATCCCAAGATATCGGAACGTGCTGACCTCCCACGGTATCTGCAAAACTGGTAACTGATCTAGTGGGATCCCTTTATATCTGCCCAGTGGAAATATACAAGATTTTTTTGGGTTCACAGCTATGCCTGAAAGCTTTGCAAATTGCTCCATCACTTCCAGGACATACTGGAGGTTTTCTTCCAGGTACCATAGACACAACAACATATCATCTGCGTACAAGGAAATTAAATGCGGTTCCCCTTTTATGGTGATGCCTATTATGTCATACTGTTGCCTTGGGTATATCGCCAGGGGCTCCAGGGCCAAGATATACAGCATGGAGGACCACGGGCATCCCTGCCTAGTGCCTCTACTGAGTTGCCACCTCTCTGATATTATCGCTCCTGTTTTAACCCTAGCTAGCGGTGCGCTATAATAATTTTGCCCATTTCAGATATCCAGGTCCTATTCCATAATTGGTAAGGGCCGCGATCAGCCATGGCCATTTGACAGAGTCCAAGGCCTTTATTGCGTCCAGCGATACTATTGCCATTTCACCCGCCTCCCCGCTTGTGTGTTCAATGACTCGGTGGAGTCGTCTGAGATTGTTGGTTATGTTCTGGTCTGGGTGTATTAATTTATCAATGATCCTCCTCATTCTGTTTGCCTGGACCGCTGTTAGTATTTTACTATCCTGATTCAACATTGATAGGGGTCTATATGAGCCGCAATCATAGCCAGGCTTGTTTGGTTTGGGAAGTGGTATGATGATCGCCTCTCTTAGGGATTCTGGTAGTCTTCCCACTTCGTATGCCTCGTTTAGCATCTCTAAAAGTGGGGGGAGCACCTCATTTTTGTACATTTTATAAAATTCACTAGGGAGTCCATCGGCTCCCGGGGTCTTGCTGGTTGGTAGCTGCATCACTACCTCTTCCAGCTTCTCTAGAGTGATCGGAGCATCTAGCTCCTCTCGCTCTTCTGTGCTAATCTGCGGCAATCCAATATCTTCCAGTGTTTCTCTTACTTCCCTGTAATCGCTTTCCTCTTCGTCTCCAGACAGGAGTCGGTAATAATCTGCAAATTCCTGATTAACTCCTTCTTGGGTGTCCACCATGCGCCCATCATCCCTCGTTATCATTCTGATCGTGAGTCTTGGGGTCTCGCTCTTATATAGCCATGCCAGGGCTCTTCCTGGTTTATCCCCTCCTGCATGCTGCCTCTCTATGTACTTTTTATAGTTGAGATTGCACAATCTCTCCCAATGTCCCGTGCATTTCTGCTGCAGCTTGAGTATTGCTTCATTATCTTCCTTGGTATTACCTCCCCTTCTCAACACCATTTCTAGCTCTGTTTCCGCTTCTTGTAGTTCGGCTAAGATCCCTCCTTGTAGTCCCTTGGATTTAGCTATGGCTATCCCCTCACTACTACTTTAAAGACCTCCCAGAGCATGCCTGCTGTCTCAACACTGCCTGTGTTAATCTCAAAATAGCTTATTATTTCCTCTCTCATGTCCTCTCTAAAAATAGTATCTTTCAACGCCTCTGCTCTGAGGCGCCATGTCGGTATCTTTGCTCTCGGGGGTCGGTATTGCCATACCAATATCAGCGGCGAGTGGTCTGAAAGGACCCTCGCTTTATATTCCGTCTTCGCTACTTCTGTCATGAGCTCTTCTGTAACGAACACGTAGTTCAGCCTAGTGTGTACATTTTATGGAGCTGAATAGTGCGAATATTGTCTGTCCTGCCGATGGTGCGACCTCCATGCATCCTCGAACCCAAAATCCGTTAACAGTGACTGCAGTGTCCTAGCGGCTGGAGTGGGCCTATCTATTTTGTCGTCTGATCTGTCTATTTTTGGGTTTAGTACGCAAAAAAAATCTCCTCCCCAAATCACCGCCCCCCCTAAACACATGCTGAATTTGTTATATAGGGTCCTAAAGTATGCTGCTGTGTTCTGATTCGGGACATATGTGTTTATAATGCATATTCCTTGTTTTCCACCAGCCCTCCTATTATAGCCATCCTCCCGTCTGCTTCAACTGTGGATTACAACAGCTGAAATGGGACATGTGGTTCAACCCAGGTAATCACCCCTCTAGCATAGGCCGAATATGTTGCGCCTACAACGGTCCCCCTCCACTTCTTCCGGACCACCTCCAGCTTTTCTTGTGTGAGGTGAGTTTCTTGTATGAAGGCTATGTCTATCTTCTGCCTACGCAGATACATCATTACTTTATTCCTTTTTAAGTAGCTATTGAGCCCCCTAACGTTCCAGGTAACCACTTTAAGATCCCCCATGACATATTAGGATCCCACTCCTCCCTCCGCAGCGCATGTAGGCTCGTTCCCCAACTTAAGCTCCCCTTAACTATAAACACTTCAACTTCCCCAGCTGCCCACCCTCCCACCTCCCTTCCCAACCCCAACACACTCCCCAACTCCCAACCCAACTCACCCTTTCATCCCACTCCTCCCTACCCCTCCCCTACTGTTGCCCAGCCCCATCCCTGGAACTCAGGCACCCCCGCATCTAGCCCTTGTCCAGCAGTTGCCGTACTCACGGCTCAGCAGGGAGATATCGTCCTAGTGGCGTTCTTATTACTCTAACTCCCTGGGGTAGGTTGTCTTCATCTTGTGACTCCTGTTTTGCTCATCTGGCTAAGCACGCTTAACTCTGCCCTTTTTTACTTTTTACAATTTATATTCCAGTTCGGTATGTTCTAGTGTTACATGTTGTATTTTCTCGCTACTAGGACTTCTGGTTGCGCCGCTGTCATCTGTCCTTCAATCTCTGCCCCTGGCTCCACCCTCCCACCTTCTCTCAAAGTTGGATATTGAATCACTTATCGTGTTCCTCTCAGCCTTGTTCTTCATCTCGGTCCTTACAGCCATGTGCATCCAGCAATATCGCCACGTCCTACTGGGTTTCAAAAAAGTGCGCTTTCCCTTTGTGTAAAATCTTGAGCTTTGCAGGATACAAGAGCATGTATTTGAATCCAGCTGTGCGCAATCTCCTCTTAATCGCCACATAACTGTAGCGCTGTCTTTGCACCAGCATAGTGTAATCAGGGTACGCAGTGATGGTCGCAGATGCCCTTTTTATCGTCCCTGCTTTTCGAAAGAATTCCAAAATCTTCTCTCTATCCCGGTAATTCAGGATCTTCGCTATAATTGCTCGAGGGGGGGCTCCAGGTTGCGGTTTCCTCATTAGGGCCCTGTGTGCGTGTTCGATTGCGAACCCCAGGGAGAGTTTACTGGCACCTATTTCCTGTATAAGTATATTTTCCACATAGTCCGTGGGATCTTGGCCTTCCTCCCCCTCCAGCAGGCCGACCACGTGTATGTTATTGCATCTAGCTCTTCCCACAGCCTCTTCCGCTCAGTTCTCCAGGTTGGCCACCTGTTGTTTTAATATGTGGACCTCCTTGGCATTGTTTGTGCTGGTGTCCGTATTAGTTTTCACCACACTTTCCAGGCTGCTCGTTCTTTCCGCAATCGTCTTCACATCCTGTCTCAACAGGTTGACCTCTATCCCCACTGCGTCTATTTTAGTTTCCAGTGCAGCTCTCAGGTCTGCCATTGCTATTCCCCATGAGGTTTTCAGTTCCGTAATGGCTGTTAGGATCATCTGGTCCTCTCTCGATGAGGCTACGCCTGCAGCTGCAGCGGCAGTACTTTGTGCTGAGGTAGTGGGGGATTGCTGTGCCTTAACAAAAATGTCCAACGTGGCTGTTTGCCTTTGGGTTTACCTCCTTTTCCAGACATTTTTCCTTCCCGTTCTCACCTAGGATCCATTTTGCCAGCACTGTACGGGTTTGTACAGGATGCAGCGTCCGCCAGTCCTCAGTGTATGGCTATTTGTAGCCTGTGGTCCCACTCCCTGTCTGCCCTTGTGTGGGGGCTGACCAGTCTCAGGCCTGGGGTCTCATAACAGTAGGTGGGGCAGTCCCCAGGTCACAGTATAACTGCTTGCTGCAGTTTTCTCCGGTTCTGCTGCTCCTCTGCCCGTAATTTCGCCCTCACTGTGCGTATGCTTTGTTTCCTTGGCCTCCTGGGTTCCCCATGCCACACTTGGGGTGTGGCCCTCGTGCTCTTCTGTGGGGTCACTGCCCTGTCGGTCCGCTCTGCTGTGTTGGGGCTTGTTTCGTGTGGTGCTGCCCTATTATCCTTGCAGTCCTTTTTGTGTGGGCAGCAGGGAGCATTTTTTGCCTTCACCCTTATGTTGTTGTGCTGCCCTTACGGTTGCATATTTGATTGGCCCTCCCAGCTTGCTTATGCGCTATTAATTGGGGCTCCTCATATGCTGCCGGGACTATATCAATGCGCTCACCTTTGCTCACCTTTGCTGGCCCTGCTTGCACTCCTGTTTCTCCCAGCATTTCCGCTTTTAGCTTGAATCACTGCGCTCACGCGCTTATATTTATTGTTGCCTCTGAGGGCTGGGGGCCATCCGACCACATTCGATCAGTCCGGGCCTCGGGGCTAGTCCAGCTGCTCCGCTCTCCGGGCCGTCTTCTGCCCGCGGTGCGTTGTCGCAGTGCACGTGGCGGGGGAGCCTCCGGGCGCATGCCAGTCCGTGACCTGCAGCCGAGGCTGCCAGCTGCACGCGCAAGTCTCTGGGCTCCACGTCCCGGTCTGCATATGATCATCTTCAGCTGCCAAGCTCCCCAGGGCGACTTATTAGCTTACGTCCTCCCGGCGGCCCGCTCCTCCACTGTCGCTCCTCTTCAAAGGGTTCCTTTGTCTAGGGCGCCGCCATCTTGTTTTCGGCTTCGCGGCTCGCGACCCAAACTTTAAAGTAGCATTTCGTCTGCTACACAGTTACAATCCACCAGCTGATACGCGCTTCCTGATCCCGGCATATTCATGCCCTCGTGATGTTCTTTTATAGTGAAGCTGTTCAGTCAGGTACCGCGCGCTTTCTCGGATCATTGGACGGAGCTCTCAGATGAAGCAGCCTATTCCATGGCTGCCTAGCCACGCACCCTATGACAAAGCAAACTTAATAGCTTTTCTTAAGTGGTCATTTAGGCTTTTAGCTCCCCCACTAGCTACTGGTGAAGATGAACATGTTGCCATCTTTATAATCTGCATGCCACAGATCAATGGAGGCTGATGGTAGTATGCACTTCTGCGCATACACACGTGCACATGCACTCTCTCGTTACGTTACAGCCTTTAGTTTACTTGCGGGCCAAAAGGTGTTCAGTAATCACAGACATGTTACCCTTTGGTATGGCAGCAGGGAATACCCGCATAGATGAGTGAATCTCCCGGTGTGACTTATTATATGTAAATAGTTTAGAAAGGTAGCGGGCGCCCCTCTCTCGCAAGAACAGACATGATAACCTGTTCAGTGGTTATTAACCACTTGAGAGTTCGCAGCCACTGCTTTTACTCACTGTGCCTTTCACAGATGGGAAATATCCATTTGCATATCAGTCTTTGTCCTGCCCAGGGGCAGTCCAGCACCGAAATACAATGGCAATTCCAATCTGAACGAGAGTAACACCAGCAACCCCACACACGTGTTTCACCCTTGTTGGGGATCATCAGTGAGGTGAAGCTGATGCCTCTCTAAGCACAGTGAGAGGGAGACCACGTCTGGTTGCCCCCAGGAGACCTAGGGTTACCAATCCCAGGTTCCTTAACAAATAGTTTAGAAAGGTAGCGGGCGCCCCTCTCTCGCAAGAACAGACATGATAACCTGTTCAGTGGTTATTAACCACTTGAGAGTTCGCAGCCACTGCTTTTACTCACTGTGCCTTTCACAGATGGGAAATATCCATTTGCATATCAGTCTTTGTCCTGCCCAGGGGCAGTCCAGCACCGAAATACAATGGCAATTCCAATCTGAACGAGAGTACCACCAGCAACCCCACACACGTGTTTCACCCTTGTTGGGGATCATCAGTGAGGTGAAGCTGATGCCTCTCTAAGCACAGTGAGAGGGAGACCACGTCTGGTTGCCCCCAGGAGACCTAGGGTTACCAATCCCAGGTTCCTTAACAAATAGTTTAGAAAGGTAGCGGGCGCCCCTCTCTCGCAAGAACAGACATGATAACCTGTTCAGTGGTTATTAACCACTTGAGAGTTCGCAGCCACTGCTTTTACTCACTGTGCCTTTCACAGACGGGAAATATCCATTTGCATATCAGTCTTTGTCCTGCCCAGGGGCAGTCCAGCACCGAAATACAATGGCAATTCCAATCTGAACGAGAGTACCACCAGCAACCCCACACACGTGTTTCACCCTTGTTGGGGATCATCAGTGAGGTGAAGCTGATGCCTCTCTAAGCACAGTGAGAGGGAGACCACGTCTGGTTGCCCCCAGGAGACCTAGGGTTACCAATCCCAGGTTCCTTAACAAATAGTTTAGAAAGGTAGCGGGCGCCCCTCTCTCGCAAGAACAGACATGATAACCTGTTCAGTGGTTATTAACCACTTGAGAGTTCGCAGCCACTGCTTTTACTCACTGTGCCTTTCACAGATGGGAAATATCCATTTGCATATCAGTCTTTGTCCTGCCCAGGGGCAGTCCAGCACCGAAATACAATGGCAATTCCAATCTGAACGAGAGTAGCACCAGCAACCCCACACACGTGTTTCACCCTTGTTGGGGATCATCAGTGAGGTGAAGCTGATGCCTCTCTAAGCACAGTGAGAGGGAGACCACGTCTGGTTGCCCCCAGGAGACCTAGGGTTACCAATCCCAGGTTCCTTAACAAATAGTTTAGAAAGGTAGCGGGCGCCCCTCTCTCGCAAGAACAGACATGATAACCTGTTCAGTGGTTATTAACCACTTGAGAGTTCGCAGCCACTGCTTTTACTCACTGTGCCTTTCACAGATGGGAAATATCCATTTGCATATCAGTCTTTGTCCTGCCCAGGGGCAGTCCAGCACCGAAATACAATGGCAATTCCAATCTGAACGAGAGTACCACCAGCAACCCCACACACGTGTTTCACCCTTGTTGGGGATCATCAGTGAGGTGAAGCTGATGCCTCTCTAAGCCCGCTACCTTTGTAAAACTATTTTTTAAGGAACCTGGGATTGGTAACCCTAGGTCTCCTGGGGGCAACCAGACGTGGTCTCCCTCTCACTGTGCTTAGAGAGGCATCAGCTTCACCTCACTGATGATCCCCAACAAGGGTGAAACACGTGTATGGGGTTGCTGGTGGTACTCTTGTTCAGATTGGAATTGCCATTGTATTTCGGTGCTGGACTGCCCCTGGGCAGGACAGAGACTGATATGTAAATGGATATTACCCATCTGTGAAAGGCACAGTGAGTAAAAGCAGTGGCTGCGAACTCTCAAGTGGTTAATAACCACTGAACAGGTTATCATGTCTGTTCTTGCGAGAGAGGGGCGCCCGCTACCTTTGTAAAACTATTTTTTAAGGAACCTGGGATTGGTAACCCTAGGTCTCCTGGGGGCAACCAGACGTGGTCTCCCTCTCACTGTGCTTAGAGAGGCATCAGCTTCACCTCACTGATGATCCCCAACAAGGGTGAAACACGTGTATGGGGTTGCTGGTGGTACTCTTGTTCAGATTGGAATTGCCATTGTATTTCGGTGCTGGACTGCCCCTGGGCAGGACAGAGACTGATATGTAAATGGATATTACCCATCTGTGAAAGGCACAGTGAGTAAAAGCAGTGGCTGCGAACTCTCAAGTGGTTAATAACCACTGAACAGGTTATCATGTCTGTTCTTGTGAGAGAGGGGCGCCCGCTACCTTTGTAAAACTATTTTTTAAGGAACCTGGGATTGGTAACCCTAGGTCTCCTGGGGGCAACCAGACGTGGTCTCCCTCTCACTGTGCTTAGAGAGGCATCAGCTTCACCTCACTGATGATCCCCAACAAGGGTGAAACACGTGTATGGGGTTGCTGGTGGTACTCTTGTTCAGATTGGAATTGCCATTGTATTTCGGTGCTGGACTGCCCCTGGGCAGGATAGAGACTGATATGTAAATGGATATTACCCATCTGTGAAAGGCACAGTGAGTAAAAGCAGTGGCTGCGAACTCTCAAGTGGTTAATAACCACTGAACAGGTTATCATGTCTGTTCTTGCGAGAGAGGGGCGCCCGCTACCTTTGTAAAACTATTTTTTAAGGAACCTGGGATTGGTAACCCTAGGTCTCCTGGGGGCAACCAGACGTGGTCTCCCTCTCACTGTGCTTAGAGAGGCATCAGCTTCACCTCACTGATGATCCCCAACAAGGGTGAAACACGTGTATGGGGTTGCTGGTGGTACTCTTGTTCAGATTGGAATTGCCATTGTATTTCGGTGCTGGACTGCCCCTGGGCAGGACAGAGACTGATATGTAAATGGATATTACCCATCTGTGAAAGGCACAGTGAGTAAAAGCAGTGGCTGCGAACTCTCAAGTGGTTAATAACCACTGAACAGGTTATCATGTCTGTTCTTGCGAGAGAGGGGCGCCCGCTACCTTTGTAAAACTATTTTTTAAGGAACCTGGGATTGGTAACCCTAGGTCTCCTGGGGGCAACCAGACGTGGTCTCCCTCTCACTGTGCTTAGAGAGGCATCAGCTTCACCTCACTGATGATCCCCAACAAGGGTGAAACACGTGTATGGGGTTGCTGGTGGTACTCTTGTTCAGATTGGAATTGCCATTGTATTTCGGTGCTGGACTGCCCCTGGGCAGGACAGAGACTGATATGTAAATGGATATTACCCATCTGTGAAAGGCACAGTGAGTAAAAGCAGTGGCTGCGAACTCTCAAGTGGTTAATAACCACTGAACAGGTTATCATGTCTGTTCTTGCGAGAGAGGGGCGCCCGCTACCTTTGTAAAATTATTATATGTAAATTCAATGATAGAACCAGCGAAATCCCCCATTGTCATATGTTTAGAAAACATTATCCATTATAAATATATAAACCCCAAGCCGCCTACCCAAAGTAAATCCTTTTCCTTCTTGGCACTGTATTTATTCTTCCTATTGCTAACATATTGATTTTGTGTCAAGCACGTGTGGTTTACAGAATGGCTTCAAAAACTGCTCAAACTGAAACTGATTGTACCAATAAACTACGTTTTTTTTTTTTTTAAATTGCCTTTTTGCATTTGAAGTTCTTTAACTTACCATTAAGGCAATACTTTTTAGTTAATTTACATATACGCAGGCAGGATTTTCCAGCTGTAGCAAGGTAGCAACTTGTACTCGTCTCTACACATATTTAGCTGATCCTTCAAGAATCTAAGGCGGCTGCAGAATTGGTCTTTCATGGCGCTCACTCGTTGATAGCCTTGAATGAAAGAGTGACTAGTGGAAGTGTTAGAATGCACATTTTGAGCAATGAGCTTGCTGCTCAGTCACAGGTCATCGTTTTGAAAATTGGCCTTGACTTGCATTTTTTTGGAACCACACAGCTTGGGCATCATGACCCTTCGCCCCGACAAAGTTTGCTTTGACATCTCTTTATCCCATTAAAGGGAGAAAAGTCACTTGTGTGCGGCTCGAAAGCCCATGTCATTGTGCTTCGTTTGTCAAAATGTCATAGCCAACACAGACACACCGAAAGGTTGCATAGTGATCTAATCACTATAGCTTGTTTACCATCTGCCTAGTGTGTTATAAAGGTCTGATGTCGGAGTCACTACTGACCATGTAATCCTAAAGGGTCAGCGTTCAGTGGGCGCTTTTGATTTCTTTCTTGTTTCTTGCAATACATGTTCATTTACCTTCTTAAAGATAGTGGCCAAAAAACAATAACTTTGAAAATGTCAAAGTTAAAATACATATCGGCACAAATATGGCTTAGACCACCACCTCACCACAGCCCCATTATTACTGTTTTCCCTAGGTCTGACTGAGTGCATTAGGACCCTTGTGATGCGAGTTCAGAGGGAGGCATGCTTTCATGGGTGGTGTCACAAATTGAGAATAGACCCAAGAAATATTTCATCCCCATTGCTCTGGATACTTCAAATTGAATGTAGAATCTGTCCTGCCTGCTTAGGACCAGTGCCATATGCAGAAGGCAGGTAGGTGAAGGATCAAGCAAAGCAACAACTCTAGTGCCAATGTGCAAATCTACACAGAGGACAGTGGGGGTGCAGTTTATTTACTAGCAGAAAGCACGGATAGGCCCAGTGTTCACACGGACTAAAGCAGGGTCGGACTGGGGCATAACATTTTCTCGGGCACCAATGTAAAAGTGGCCCACAGTTGCAAATGGGAATTCATTCCTTTTAGAACACTGTTTGAATAGTCCCCAAGGGGGAGATTTTTGATAAAATGTGATGCAAATTGTACATTTAAAAGAATATTTATTGAGCAACAGTGGTCAAAACTATTAGCCTCAAAGTGAAGTCTCTCATCAAACTGGCCCACTTTGGCCACAAAAGTGCCCCACTTTGACCCAAAAACCCACACAAAAGGCCCACACAAGCATTTTGCATTTTCGGTTCGGCCATGGACCTATTGCCCTAAAGGCCAGTCCATGCCTGGTCTACAGAGCTAAAGTTGTTTGTGGACATGCATCAGAAGGGCATCCAGTTCATTCCGCCCTTTGAATTCTGGGATGTGTAGTTCCCCATCCTTCAAATTGATGGGAAAATTACAAATCCCAGGATTCTAAGCTAAAACAGAACTGGATGGCTATCCGATCCATGACCATGAGAAACTTAAGTTCCTTGAATCTAAACCTTGGGGAGAGTAATTCGATATGCATGACTTCACTGGCCGTCCAGTTTTTTTTACAATTTGCACAGCCAGAGCAAGAGCTGTTCCAATGTGTCTTTGCTCCATGCAGTAGGACCTTAATTTAGTGAACTAATGGCACATGATGCCAGGTCAGTCTGAATCGATACATTTCTGCACCTGCTGGCTGAGTGGTTGCTAAGCAAAGTGCTCCTGGCTCCAATGTTTGCAAGTCACTGAACGTTTTATTACATTTGTTTACATACGAACAAAAGGAAAAATAAAATGCTCACTTTCAGTTCAGGCCCTCAGCTCACACTTGTGATGTCCCTGTGGTCTTGCTAATTGCAAATTTGAAAATCGGGACAATCGCCATAGAAGATCTGACCTGTAGCGCGGAGCAGCATGACTGTGTGAAAACATTTAAAATCTGTATGCTGCCTTTCAAATCAATAATGCCTGAAACAAAATAACTATGTTCTAGTTTGTCCATGAAATCCAGGTCTGGCAGAGTCTATGAACTGGAGTCTCCAGTATGCTTATAGAGCCAGTCAGTCAGCTCATCATCGTTGCCAGCTTTGCATGAGGAACACAAAGGTTCAGGCACTAAGTAGCTTTCAACACAATTTGCGCAAAGTCGGCTGATATTTGACCCGACTCTGCTGCTGCGACCGCTCTTTCTCTGTGATCAGTAAAGCTGCATTTACTAATGTGGCCTCACTTTCCCTTTGCTCTTGTCTGCCAAACAAGGCCCCTGTGGCAGACGGCACATCCAACAGTGCAAGAGCAGGACTGCACAGCACTTGCTTATTGCAGCCTTTCCAAATCAGATTGAAAAGCACACTTGACGGTATGAACGTTGGACCAGTATAAACAATGTGATGGTTATTATTGTTCAATTAAGTTGTTCACGGTATCTTTAGCGGTATACCGTTTAACCGTTACATCCCTAGCGCCAGCGTGCTGCTCTGCTTCGACCAGCGTGTGGCATGGTGTCTGTCGAGTGGGACGGGAACGCCATATTATGTGTATGAGGAGAGGTGGACTTCCAATTGGGCTTTAGTGCTAGATATGTGTACGTACTCACTCTATGGCACCTGGTTACGGCACTCAGGCAGGTTTCACAGGAAAGCCTCGGTTTCAGAGAGTGGTTTATAGAGAGATAATGCCTTTGGAGTTATGGGATCCCAGATAGTGTTTCTAGAGGTCTAAGCCCCACAGGATGGTAGGAAGTAATCAGACCGCATCGAGATTTGAGACTTCTAGACAGTTGGAGAGGGCTTAAACTTCACAGCATGGCAGATGTGGGAACAAAGCGGGAACAACGCAATTAAACTAGAGACTGTGCTCAATATTGTTAGATGGCCAGCTCTCTGTTCCATGGCCCGCACTGCAACAGAGCCTCACAACTTCTCTACCACTCAGACCTCATAGACTTCAATTGAGTCTCATCAATCCTACAAAACAGGCCGCCTCTTCACCTTCCACTTCTCAATCCAAGCATCATTGGCTTCAGGCCTCTGTTAAGCTCATGAATTTCTGAAATGACCAGGGCTGGCTGAAGGTGAGCGGGGGCCCAATTCAAAGGTCTGCTTGGGGGCCCCCTTCTCAAGATCTGCATCAACCATTCCCGCCTGATACACATGCATGGTGGGCTGAAGATCTGTCAGGGGCCCATTTTAACAAGATTCCCCCCCTGCCTTAAAGGTGCAAACAAGTGTCAGTCAAAAGAAAGCAGAGGTGGCTAATCGCCAGAGATTATCGGGGGACAGGCTGCCAGCAGGGGGATGAAACACCAAATTTTGCAGAAAAGCTACTAATCGCTGTTTAACAGCACAGTGCTATTGACGGGTAGTCCCGGGTAAAAAGGCATGAAGGTGATAAAAACATAGGTAGGTAACTGCCTCAGGACGTCAGTAAGGGCAGCCTTGTACATTTAATGTGCAGCATTCCATGACTATGTTTTAGGGTAATGAGACTGCCCACATGGGGCAGCTCCTCAGGGGCCTCCCAGAACCTAGGGGCTTGTTCTAATTGAAAACATTGAAAGGCCCTGACTCTGTCCTTGCAAGTCACTGGCCTTGTGCATTGGTGTCCCAATCTTTCTCACCATCGCTGAGGACATCAACTTCAGTGGTGTCACACTCATTCCCAAATGCCTGCGTCAACTGACGCATTTTCTTCAATGAAACTTAATAAAGAAGACTTGAGAGTTCATGCAGGTTGAACTCCCCATCTCATCCCCAGATGCTATCTGCTATAGAGTTCACATAATAAAGGGATGTACAAGGTTATTTTCTAATCCCCCGGATAGTAAAGTTTAAAGCAAAGGCCTAAGCTCTTTTATGCTTAGCTTTTTTCACCCAGGGTATTTTCATGAAATTTGGAGACAGAGTGGGGGCACCGTACGGGATATACATTTTTGATGTGCTTTCCCACTCCGTTTTTAAAAAGCACCATGGTTTTTCACTAGCTTGTATTGCTATGCTTGGGGAAAACCATGAATTCCTCAAAAATCCACCTGACTTTGCTGCCTGGTAACAACATGCAAGTTCCATAATGTGGAAGCGGGTCCCCTTGCTAGGAGGCCTCCCGTTGCACCGTGAGCCCCCTGGCCAACAGACGACACATGAGGCTCTGTTAACGGGACACCACATTCCTCCTTTTTCATAACAATAATGACATCACCAAACCACCACCCACACAAAACACGTGGCAAATCAAATCACACCTAACTAAACCAGGTGAAACAGTCTCCAGAAACTCCTGGCTGCTTGATTCAGGGGTCCAGTACATAGTCATTCAGGCGGGCAGGTCTACCCCTCCCAGCTCATTGGGGATACCGACTGCCGCCTTCCCAGCTCAGCCTCTACACACCTGCGTCCCCTCGGTCCAGGGGAATCTGAGAGCAGTCAGCCCCACTACCTTCATCCAGTTCCTTGGAACACTCTCTGCCCAGTGATGCCCCCAGCCGTGTGCCATGTCCCAGCCTCTTGAAGAAGATGGCATTCCTGGTAACAGTGGCTGTTCAATCCGAGCTTGTCACAATCAATCCCTTCACTGCAACCACGTCCATGGAGCTTGGTTCATATGTCAACAACAGTTTCCCTTGGGGGTGCCTATTGCTTACTATCCCCTCATCTTCCATCCAGGGCTAACTGGTGCTGTCGAAGCCCCCTTCTCATGTGCTCAGCACTCTCCTTGGAAGGGCGGTCCATTGTCTGAGCACAGGGTCGGTGGCAGACCATGGTTGTGAAGAATGTATCCAGCGCCACCGCCACATCGTCGAATGACACAGAGTCCAAAAACTCAACCTCTGGGTACCTTGATCACTGCTCCACCACCACTAGCAACTGGACATCTCTCCGCATGGACCCAAAGTCTGTGTGTACTGTCTCCCATGGCCGGGTTCCTTGGGCATGGACTCAATCAGGGGGTCCTTCTGCACTGGGGATGCCACCTGGCACCACACACAGGTCGCTACAAACTCCTCTACTCTCCTTTCCAAATCCCAGAACCACACCTTCAGCCGCAGTCAAGCTTTGGTCTTGGCAATTCCTTGTTGTCCTTGATGCGCCAGATCAATCAGCAGTTGTATCTTGTGAGCAGGCATGACCATCCTGTCCCTGTTAATGTCAGCTCATCTCGGACATTCCACAGCTGTTCCAGAGACACTCAAGCTTCCTGAGTTCTCTTACTCCCTCCAGGACTGACTTCCAGTCCCCTCTCTGCAGTGCGTCCCTTAGGATCTAGAAGCATTTGTCACTTTCTGACGCCCCCTTTCCAGCTCCTGGATGGGCATTGAGTTTGGGATAGCCGCCTCCACGATGGATTTGTCGGCCTCCTCGATGCTGGATGCATCCTCTCCATCCCCTCCGTCCTGGGGGTGGTGTGACAAATAGTCAGCAGCGTTGTTTGCCCCTTGCCAGTACAACAGCCATATGCCATACTCCAGCAGCGTCAGCATCAACCTCTCAATCCGGGCTGGCAGCTTCAAAGATAAGCCTGCCATGATGAGCTGCAAAGGCTTGTGATCCGTCACCACGTCACCGGCCTCCCCAGCACATACGGAGGAAAATGCCTGCACTCCCACAGCACCAAAAGGGCCTCGCACTCAATTTGGGAATACCTCTGTACAGTCTCCAACAAAGCATGACTGGCATAAGCAATGGTCCTTACTTCTCCCTTGGTGCCCATCTGCATTAGAACTGCTCCCAGACCAAGCATACTGGCATCCACCACCACTTCAGACGGAAGAGATGGGTCGAAGAATGCCATTGTATCTTCAGCCGTGAGGGCCCTTTTCACATCTTTGAACACTGCTTGCTCAAGAGGGCCTCATTGCCGGGTGGTAGCCTTCCTTGTGAGGCTCCTCAGGGGTTCCGACCGCATGGCCAGGTTCCTTATGAAACGCCCACAGTAAGTCACCATGTCCAGGAAGCTGAAAATCTCCACTCCGTCACATTCTCTGGGGGCCTTGCTTCCATTATGTCCTTGACCTGGCGGGGGTCAGGGGACACCCCTCATTCTTTAAACACACAGCCAAAGAACTCAATGTTTGTCTGCAGGAATTCACACTTCTCCCGATGCAGTGTTAAGCCCAGTGCTTGTATGCGTTCCAGGGTCCTCACCAGGCATGCCATGGGCTCTACCTCCAAAATACTAGAATGTCGTCACTGATGTTCAAAACACCTTCTAAGTCCAAAAGAGCCCCTCGTATCAAGTTCTGAAACACTTCAGCAGCTAACGACACACCAAAGCTGAAGCGTTTGTATCGGTACAGTCCCGGTGTGTCGTGAATGTTGTGGTGTACCTGGACACCGGGTGTAACATGACCTGGTGGTATCTAGGTCTCAAGTCCAGCTTGGAGAAAAACCTTGCACCCTGAAGCTCTGCGATGATGTCATCAATTGTTGGGGTAAGGTGTCTCTCCCACATGATCGCCTTGTTGGGCAATTGCATGTCCACGCAGATCCTGATAGAGTCAGGCTGCTTGCGTTTTCAAGCAATCACGATGGTTGACACCCAGGGCATCGGGTCTTCCACCTTTTCAATCATGTCCAAGTGCACGAGATTCTCCAGCTCCTTGTCCACTATCTCCCATAAGTGATAAGGGACCCTTCGATGCTTCAGGGACACTGGTTGGATGGACTCATCAATGTGCAATCTCACTGGCTCACAGACCATCTGACTGATCCCTACGAATAGCTCCTGAAACCTTTCGAGGACTGCCTGCACATCTTCCACATATACGCTATATGCAAAGCTGAAGATGCTCAATGCATCCGCCGCAGCAGAGCTCAGGAGAGTGTTCATGCTCACATTCATCACAAAGAAACGTGAGTTGATCATACTGCCGCCATGCTCCACCTTCATCACAAACACCCACACCAACGGGATGGGCTGATCTCTCCCGAAAGTGAAAATGCGTGCCTTTGGCCATTGCAGGGTCGAGGGTTCTCTCATGGCTTCGTAATGCAGCCTAGCCATAACATTGACTGAAGCGCCCGTGTCCACCAATACCGGCACTGGCGACCCATCCACCTGTACCATGCATTTCGGTGGCCTCCTGGCCCTAGATCTCAGGACACCTACACTTGGGATAAAGAAGATATTCTCATCCTCCTCTTCCTCCAGGTCCTTGGCGGTTCCTTCGTCCTTCTGATCCACAAGGGCCATATTTGGTGGGCCCTGCTGTCTGAAGAACCCAGCCTGGATGGGGCCTCTTTGGACCACCACTGGTACCGGAGCCCTGCACATGCGAGCACAATGGTTCATCGTCCAGCGCCTTCCGTAGGCTTTTCCTTTTGCCGGATACTCCGCAGGGTGCGGCAGGTCATACCCACACTTCAGATATGACTCGGGTGACTGATTGTTCCTCTCCCTCTGCGGTGCAGCGGGCCGATGGTCCCCTCTTGCCCCTTAGCCACGGCCAATGTCACACACCTCCTCTGACTTGCCGCGGCGATGCACGTGTCTCTGCCGCCTCAGGCAACTGTCCAAGCTCCAGGATATGGGTCAGCTTGAGGCCTGGCTAGCATAGCACTTGGCGCAAGAGTTTTCCCGACACACAACCTTCGATCAGCTGATTGCAAATCATGGCCTGCTCATTGTCCCAGGCGCACAATATTGCCATGTGCCGGAGGCGGTGATGAAAGATGACTCATCATCCTTCTGCCTTGCACTACACATAATGAACCTCACATAGTTCACGTTTACGAGAGGCAAAAAGTGTTCATGCAGAGCATTCTTTGATTCGGCATAGGACGCATCCACTGGCTGCAACGACTGGAATATCTGATACACTGCTAGGCTAGCTGAGTACTTTCCTCATCAGTCTCTCCAGTGGCCTTGAAATATATGTCCATACGGTCGATCCATAACTTCCACCGCGGATCCAGGCTTGATGGTGCCCCCGAGACATTAAACTCAGTCATTGGGGCTAGCGCACCCTATTGGGGTGGAATTCTGGCACCCCCCAGTGCAGCCAGCACAACTCCAGCAAGGGCTCTGCCTGCAATTTGGTCATCCGCCATGTTGGTGAGCGTACGAGCACCCCTACCTTGTTAGGGGCTGCATCCCACACTGGAACCAGAGTAGAAAACCCAACAAGGTGTCTTGCACCACAAAATATTCTTTAGTGCCCCAATGTGTCCTACTCCTCTACACCATGCAGAGGAGCCGTAGTAAAATTGAGCAAGCTGACAGTTACTGTCTTTCCCATCTGCACTCAGCACAAGAACAAAGTCACTAGTGAAAATTCCATTCCATCAGAGAGGATAACCACACAAAAAAGAAGAGAGAGAAAAAAATCTCTCCGCCCTCCTCCTGCCAAGTCACACTTTCCCCTTACCTTCCTTACACTGGATGAGGGGTCCAAACTCCCATTTTCCAGCAATATACCCATGTGATTTTGGGTTTTCCAAAAATTTTGCGTGGAGGCGCACAAGCACATCTCTAGAGAGCTGCAACCTCCCCCGCCAGTATGGCAGAAAATTGCAGCCGAAAACGCTGCATGCGCCGGCTCCGCAGCATGAGAGAAAGTTCTTTCATTGAGCCGCAGCTCTTATCTCACTGCCGCCTTAGCCGAGCAGGTCCGTGCCAGCATGGAGGACCACCTTGTCGCCAATGTGGAAGGTGCCCCCCTGCTAGGTGGCCTCCCGTTGCACCATAAGCTCCCCCAGTCAACAGACAACACATGAGTCTCTGCTACCCGTCCGGGCTCCAAGCGTGCTCTGGCAAGCGCACATGACGTGCCCCATTTACTGAAATCCACACGCAACAGAGTTACGCCATTCCACCGCGTGTGCCTGTTAAAGGGACACCAGACATAGGAATCCATTGTAAATGCTGTCTGCAAGGCATTATTCGGGGGGCATGCACATTTATTTTAAAACGGATAAGAAATGTGAAGGGCAAAGAAAATTTTCAATTCCTTTTAATCTTTGAATTTCTATTAGGTTTTTGAATTTACAAAAACTGCATGGAGAGGAGCTTGCAGACCGACATGGTTCCCTTCAGTGAAATTTAGGAGCCATGGAAAAAGTCCCCCAAGTAAATTAACCTCACATCGCAACTTCAATGGCATCTCCTGCTAAGAACCCAAGGAGAGAAGGTGCACTAAAACCAGACTTTTTTCTCACAATGTAATGGTTCCAATCATAAAACAGAAAGAGGTACGCCAGGCATATGCTGGTGGAGCAAAACTGGGAACTTACTGTCGGCTGCAAGAGGCTGATAAAAGAAAGAGCTTGTATTTTCAAGTTCTAAATCATGAAACAAAACAAACAGCACTTGATAATAATTCAAAGCAAAAGTTGCGAGCCATCAAAATAGAGCCTTTGTCTCCTGTTGCCGCTTGCGCTCCTCCGGAGATTGGTTTCCCAATAGGCTGTACAAGAGAGAGAGAGAGAGAGGAAGTCGGAGGAGCCACCTGACCTTTCCTATTGTTCAGGCATTGGTCTAACAGCGCCAAGCATCCGGTTGGACACAATACCCCGCTCTGGAGAGCTGTGAATGCGTTTGTTTCCAGGACCGTGGCTGGATCACCGTTGGTTCCCTGTAAAGTGCTTCACAATAGACCTGGATAATAGAGTTTCCGAAATGGTCGGCAGGCGGCGAGGAAGCGGCCTGTTTGTCATCAAATTTTCCTTCTTAACATTCTCTCTGGACTGCTCCATGGCCAAGAGGTTGGCGGGCACACCAAATGAAGTGGGCACACTAGCAGTGTTCTAAGGAAGAAAGGATGAGTTATATGGAGAGAGAGAAGATAGAAAGACTGGGAGAAAGAGATCAGAGAAATACAGTTTCTTACTTAGGCATTTTCAATAGCGCCCTAATGTCAGTTTATGGCGATTTGAGAGCTCTTTTGTACATGAATTCGGAAATGAGGGATGTAAACCAAGCACAAGAGCTGAACATTAAATGGTTAGTTGCACCAGAGAGAAGATGGCGTTAGGATCACGGTGTGAATGGCAGCTTGGATTGGGTTGCTAAGAATCCAAGAAGGGCAAAGACCATATTAGAACATATGGAGATAAAGCATAGGATGTTAGTGGTGGAGGTGGGTAGAGGGGTCAAGGGTTTCTTAGTACTTACCTGTGCATGGTCTTCAGTAAGAGTTCATCCCAGTCGGCCTATGATAGGAACGTGTCTCTTTTTGCAACTTTCCTCCATTGACTTGAATGGAGTCCCACAGCATATCTGCTTTTTTATCTGGATCGTTCCGACTATTGGGGTGAGTGAAGCCCTTTACCTCACTATGCTTCTTCTCTCATTTCGTTTGGGGGGCACTGGTCGGTCCCTATGGCTACCAGTGCAGGGCGTTCTCTCTATATGTTTTTCACCTTTGTTTTTGCAGGGTAGCACAGGCCACCTGCTGCAAGGACACTTTGGGCCTCATTAAGGGTCCGGCGGTAACCCTGCCGGTGCTACTGGCGAGTTGCCGCCAGACACCATAAACAATTAGCAGCGCCTATTACAAGTTCGGCGGCCAGGAAGTCAGATGCCAGTAATTTTCTTAATCCCCATTCCACGGGAACACGGAAGCACGGCACCGTTACTAACGGTGCCGGTGCTTCCGTGGCGGCTTTGCCTACTGTGACCGCTGTGCCTGGCAGGGTCAGACCTGTCAGGCACAGCGACTCTGACAGGCAAACCCTGGAAACAAGGGTGCTGGTGAGCTAACTGGCACCCTTATTTCCGTACCAGCAAACTCGGCATGAGGCCCTTTGTGTCTCTTTTTTGTTTCTTTAAGCCTGGTTTCATTTACCCTTGTTTAGCTTTTTTCCGGAGCACGGGCTGTATTCTTTATTTTTAACTTTTTTTTATTGGCAACAAATTGTTTCAAAATACAAAACATATAAGCCAAACGCTTCTAATCTTTATTTTTTACCTCTAACGCCTTCTCGAGTATCATTTACCTAAAATGTTGGTTCCTCGCGGCACTATGCCTGTTCCTTGTGCCGTCTTCTTTGTGGGCCATCCTTCTTTCTCCTCAGGTTGGCAATCGCCAAGCAAGGAAATGCTCTGTCATGGTGCTCCAGGCCTGCTCTACTGACTCATGCTTTCTGTGTCTGAACTTGCTGAAACTGGGATTTGAGCCAAAGCCGCACTTTTGCCAGGGTAGAGCCTTTTGCTGGACAGAATGTGAGGTGGAGAGCTGTCCTTGATTGCACAGCGGCCACCTGCTTGAATGTTGCTTGTCCTTTGCACAGGTGGACGGTGGCTACCCCCAGCCCAACATCTGATTAAAGGACAAGGATTATGTTGCCTAATGAAAAGGCCCAACAATGGGGTGGACCAAACACTTTCACCGATCGATCTACCCCTGAAATGCACATTAGTCCTGTGGGCTTTTGAGAGGCAGCAGCGATTTGCTTGCAGGTAGCACTCACCGATGCTCTGATGTTGCCCCCTAACCCACACTGTACTGCACTGTACTGTATGGTAGGTGTGTAGCCTTTTTGATAACTGTACAGTACTACGGTTTTGGGGCTGGAGGCACGGTAAACTCGCACTGCATGCATGCGTTGTTGGCTTTGAGATGCTGATTGTATGCCTTTGTACTGTACACTAGTAACATCATGTGTTAGTATTAGTAAAGGTTCTACAGGTTGTACAATCACCAAATTGTCTTACTAAACAAGGGAATGAAGGCCATATTGATTTGCACTGTATCTATTAAGCCCCCTTCCTTTGACTCAATGATACGCTGAATGCATCTGTTTGCGGCCTGTATTGTAGTTCACATAATTGAATATTTGTATGGAGTACTCAGACTTTCTTCATTTTGAAGTCGATGAAATGAGTACAACTCTTTCCACCATGCCTGTAAAAATACTGTAGGTGATATTATTACCCAGTTTAATGGGCATGATCAATTGCACTTCCCATGGAGGGCTGAGGGTACTTTGAAACATAGCATGACCCACATGTTGCCCTTTCACACCCTGTTTAATAATATCAATTGACGTGCCCTGTATTCAACTTCCCACAGGTCTTCTCCCACTGCAGTTTATCATCAAGTACAGATTGAAAGGAAGGAGTTTGTTTTTTGAGTTCTTTTTCTGCAGATATTACATTATAAAGTTATTAAAGATATTGAATAATAAATATATAAGTAAATAAAAGCATACATGGAAAAACAGGTTATTTGAGGAAGGGGGTACATTTGTGGAGTGACAGTGAAAGTCATTGCGCCTCATTACGAGTATGGAGGTAGCGATGCCGCTTTTCGCGGCATGGCTACCCCCATTGGCGGGCCCGGTAATTCCCATTCTCGGGACCCGGACCTGGTACATCCCCATTCCCATTTGAGTCCCAATAGGGCTCAATGGGATTGGGGAGGATACTAACAACGGGCCCGTTAATGATGGGCCCGTTGTTAGCATCCTGGTCTTCTAGCGGGTCCCGCTAAGGATGCCTGGTCTGACTAGGCGTTCCAGAGCGGGACCCGCTGCAGACCTCGTAATAGGGCGGCCCGGAATGAACAGTGTCGGTCCCTTACCGGCACCGTTCATTCCACGGCTGCCTAACGTGTAATGAGGCCCATTGTGTGCTGGTCCCAGGTGGACGAGAAAGGATCTTGCCTGGCTAGTGGAGGGGGGAGATGATGCAGACAAGTGGGGGGTTGAGTGGTGCCACATAGGTTTTGTGTTGGAGTATCTGCTGGGGTAATGAAACCCAATGGGTAATCAAGCAAGGGGGAACCAGTGCTCTCCTCTTTGGAAACATGGGGCAGGGGTTATGGGTCCAGACTTTCCTATGGAGCAACTGTTATAAGGAGTTATAAGGCGGAATGGGGGTTCCTTCAGTACTGATGTCCAGTTGACAGGATGTTAATGCAGTGAGTGAAGCTCCCACAAGAGATGCTGTCAATAAGGAATGCATTGAAAAGCTGGTTATGTGTGGTGTCACGTGAGATGCAACAGTCATGCTCAGTGGTCAGCGTGTCAAAGACAGAATGGGGGTACTTGAATGCTTGGTCAAAGAGCGGGGGCATGACAGTCCAATGCCAGATGGCAGTGGCAATGAATGGTACTGGGGCGCAAGGCATGGAATGCCAGGGTTACTGTCTTGTGCTCTTCAGACGGCCGGGGTTCATTGATGAAGTATTGTTAGTCTATCATTTCCACATGCTCCTTTTCATTGTACTACCTCAGCAGGTGTTAGGACTGATTTTCTATACTCTGACCTGGTGGACAGATGTATAGAAGGCCAACCTATATTGTGACAGTAACAACTCTGGGAAGCTGTACCCAAACCAGTTTAGGTAGCAGTGACAGGTGGTCTAGGCTAAGTTCTTCAGAGGGGGTGAGCTTGTAAAGGGTCCACAAAGGGTCCACAATGAGGTCACACAATGGGAATCACAAATTACACTTAGACAGGATGTATACACTTATTTAATTATAGAAAAATGACTACAAGCGGGTAGACCTATCACACAACACTATCAAACTAAATATATAATTACATTCACTTGGTTATACAGCATATTACAAATCAGAAACACTGCAAAGGAAAGGTTATACAGGTATTATGCACAAAAAGTTCCACAGAGATGATCTCTATATAAAATTGTCCAGCACTGACAAGGACGGTTCCAGGGCACTTCCAAAGGGTTCTGTTGCCAGGGCACTGAGCAGATGACAGGAATGGATGATCCCTCCACTCCAAGAGGCGTAGCTCCTTCTCAGGACTACTAAAGATCAAGAGCAAGAAAGGGCTCCTCCAGGGCAGCAGCAGAATTTGGTTGCCAAGCCTCCTTCAGTCGGGTCTCAAGTTTCTTTGCAGTTCTCACAGCTGGACAGGATACGTGGCTCCTTCAGGTTTCTCCAGGATCTCTGGAGAATGGGTGCAGGGGTCCTCTTCTTATCCTGAATGCCAGGTAAGAGCTGAAACTCCCACTAGCCAATAGCAGGACTAGCCCACACACTCCCCAGCAGTGGTCCAATCAGGACCACTGGCAGGAACATTCATGCATACCATTCAGACACACTGAAACCAGTTTGTGGATTGGAGTCAGACAGGCCCAGCCCACATCCTGCCAGCAAACACACACAACCCTCCAATAGCCCGCCAAAAGCTCCTGCTTTCCCAGGCACTGGAAGTCCTTATAAGTATTTTCCTGGCCTCTCAGGCCAGGAAGAAGGCTAAAGGACAAGATGGCAAAAGAACAGGTGAAAAATCTTGTGGCACGGCCATGTTTGACCAGTATCCACAGTTAGTAGCCAAACGCGATAAACACGCTAAAGCTTAAATGAAAATCCCCAATAAGTGGGGAAAAGTCACTGCTGCCACCAGCCTATCCTTTTAGCACACCTAGAGTAACCAAAAATTCTCTGAGTGTTAGTCTACGGCAAAACAAACATGAGCCCCATTGTACTGCAGTGTAAGCTGCATTGTACAATGATAAAGAATTACCAAAAGTGATACAAAAGTAACCAAAAGTAGTAACACTGTAACACGACTAAGGGAAACAATGTTTCCCAGTACCAACAGCCTGAAGGACATATCATTTTCCCCACAACATATGAGAAAAGGCCGTTGTAGTGAAGCGTAAGGTTTCACTGCACTGCAAAAAGTACAGGTCAGATTAAAAAATAAAAGCAAAAAGTTCGGGAGTTCCATAAAGATGGAAGGAATGGTGCAGTAAAGAGAAATCTTTCCTAACAGCAGGGATCTATGTGACTACTGCGCGGCCTGATGACAAAAATGTTGACTTCAAAAATCACGCTGTGCAGTGACCACATAGATCACTTTTTCCGGCATCCCCATACCCTCTATCCCTTTATACTTTACTACCGTTCGGTGGCACACTTCTTTGTGTGCCGCCAACTCCCCTCTATCCCTGCAATGTCAGTTCCCTACCACTAACGTGGGTTGGCACTGACACCTCAGAATCTTTTGTTTTTTCTCTTTTTTCCCCTTATTTTCCCCTGCTATCGATGTAATGGGAGCGGGGGACACCACTGCAACCCCGGAGAACTTTGTTTGGTATAATGGAATTCCGGACGATGGTTGCAGCCGGATGCGCAGTAAACATGCATTCAGCATTTTCATTATGGTATTTTGGGCCAATACCCCTTAGCAGGTGCCTTTTAGTCATCAGGAGATTCACAGTTCAGGGTAAATAGTCCACACCCAGAAGCGCAAGATGTGTGGATAACCCTGCAGGTGCCAGGATTTTTTTTAAGGCCATAGAAAGACATCAGCCTCATAATCCGCACTTTGTACCTCTATCCCGAGGTCAGCTTCTGTCCCTACTCCTTTGCTCACTCCATGGCATTATCCTATGAAGATTGGACAGGCCTCATACCTTTCTCCTACTCTATGGTGTCGTTCAGTGGCAGTGCCTCAGCTAGGATGATGCCCAGCACTGACAAGGAGGTTGGCACCAAAGAAAATAAGAATGTTAGTGTCATGGGCTTTCACAACCCTGAGTAAGAAAAGAAAAGAGTATCAAACTCTACCAAAGACAATAGGAAATGAATGAGGCATTTGTAACTGAAAGCACTTTGGTTGCAATAGTAAGGAAGCAACAGTCAGTACAGTAGTCCCATACAGTATCAACCCCTCTCGTCCCCGCAATGCCAGTAGAGAGTGAATGAGACAATTGTAATGGAAAGGGCTGTAATGTTAATAACTCAACAGACAGTACTAGGTCGATAAATGAGTACCAATTTCAGTTGGGTGATATTGTATGTAAAAATGTGCTCTGTAAAGCGCTTTGGATTAAGGCGCTATATAAATAACACATCATTATCATTATCATTATCATTAAAAAGTAAAACTGCTGCTAATGACCGCATACATTCTAGTGGTGACGTCACATTTAGGGGACATGCACACGCTTCTAGAAGTATGCACACAAGATAGCTGCCTATCTACAGCAGTAATTTGAACATGTACCACAGAATACATTACACAAACGTTTGGGATATAAAACATGCAAACAGACACACTACAACACCTCCACCACCCTTATAAAAACAATAATAAATGTTCAACATCATATACACTCCCTCCTCCCCGCTTTAACATAAGCATGTGAACAGTATGATGGGTCACATCTTGGATGGCTTAGGCACACTAATGGACCACCTGACACACATTATTCTTGAATTTTGCAGGCAACACTCTGATGCTGGCAGACCATTGCACACCATCCCTCCTACTCAGACAAATTCACACTGGCTGTCTCTGCACTCCTGGGAAATATCCTATCAACCTGTGACTTTTGATCAGACACCCAAATTGTCAGAAACCACACCCCAACACACACCATCCACATAACCACCAGACCCTCTATCTGCCCACAAAGTCCCCTGAGCACCCTGTGGCCATAGGCAACTTTTACTGTCCAAGACTGTTATCTACCCAGATATTGACATTGAGCATGCATAGATCCACACACATATGTAAGCCTCCATATTTCTTACATGCCAGCACCACGAGGGATAACCACTCTAAAGACTTGATGCGCTCATTCACCCGTGCCGACTCAAGCTTGTCGAATTTAGCTTTAAGAGCATCCATTACCAACACTGGTACATTCATCACCATGTGCACCTTCAGCACTACTCCTTTTTTAGCACAATTTTATACAGGAAACCCCTGTGCTTTCCCAGCTTGTAAGTAAAGACCTATCGGTAAGACCCCCTCAAACCTTCTGCAGTTATCTTACATGCTTGATTCACACATAGAATTGGTGTCTCCTTACCAGGGAACAATTGGATTTTTAAAACTGCCTTCTCTTCCTACCCTAATACACTTGCCCCTTTATGCACTACATACAATTTTATAGCAGCCACCCAACCTTTAGTCTCAATTTGGGCCTGCTCAAAGCTAATGTTCATAAATGGTACCTACCTGTAGGCAATTGAGTTCATATCTGCAGCTATAAGGGAAGAGATTGGCTTATAACATTTCATGTATAATTCGGGTGAAGTCATGGTAAATGGTGAGCCAGAGTACATGAACATTTCCATATCCACCATATTCACTATCACCACATCCCTTCTCCCCCTTTATTTTCAATAAGACACCTTCTGTCCCCTAGCACCCTCCCTGTATCATCACTCCCATAAAGCATTTTGACACTGTTTCTGATGTTATATTGTCTATCCTGCCCAGGTCCTCTGCCACTTCTCATAGTCTAGCAACGTGCCAAATCACAATGTCTACATTCTGCATTTATTGCAGGACACTCCTTGGCCCCTTCTGCATGGCTATACAGTCCACATTTAATTTCACCCTTGGATCCCTTGATGTTGCTACCTTTCCCTTTGTTTTTGAATGTTTCATTATTTCTAAAAGTCTAATTGCTATCTTGCTTCTTGGCCCCTTGGCTGTAGCCTCACCCTCACCATCCCTGAGTGGCACTGTGACCTCCTCTCCAGGTAAATGTCTAAAGATACGTAATTGCCTTAGACAGTTCAATAGTGATGCCTCTTCTTAATCATTTCTATAACTGACCTCCTCAATCCCCCAGCTGCTCTAAGATATGCTTTGAACATGTCTAGCTACAACTCCCATGGTATTTGCTGCTCACTGGGATTGTTTAGAAAACAAGGCAGCGGATTTGCATTATTCCTTGACTGCATATTGTGCGCTAATACTGCTCCGCACTTTTACAAAAGCAATCAAACCAGAAGAAGGTGCTCATTCCCACAATATGTTGTTGACAATTTCAGTGTGTCCAGCTCAGTTTACGATGCCCTTGCGTGCAGCACTGCATCTATGTGTCCTGCACCCACCCATCTTCAGCTAGCGCCTGTGCAACCTCACCTTGATGGTGCATGGTTTGTTTGAGCCCACGCTGTTCCTCTTGCTTCCAGGCCAGGAACGCTCAAGTGGGACTTTAGATGCAGCCTGCAGTGGCATTGTCGGCAGCAGAGACCTGTCTTCACTCCTCGTCCATGGCGCCTCATGTGTCACTGTGCAAATTTGCTTGCCGTTGGTGTTTGTCAGGCCAGCAATATCGCGGACCTTCTGTACGACATCCCTGGAGCCGTTGAATCCAGAGCCGGACCTGCCACCCACTGTGTATTCAGCTTCAGTCCGTCTTTTGTAGGTAGCCCTGCACCACCTAGAAACTCTTCGCTAATGCATCATAGAGGTGGAGGAAATAACCATTAGTGATGGACCCCACAGCTCTCCCTTCTCTGGGTCACCAACTGCCATTGATGGCACCATAGATTCTAGTGGTGATTTCACAAGCAGGGCACTAGCCAAGAGTGTCTAGAAGAAGTCACACAGGATAGTTGCTTATATTTATATTCAATGAAAAAACTTTGTTAAAGGGACGTTATGGTTAAGTTGAGCTACTAAAAACCTATGAAATTCAGTACAAAAACGTTGTTAAATGGACGTTATGGTTACAAGTAAAATCAAAAACCCCCTGAAATTCGCCAGTTATGGTAAGCTAAGCAACCATAACTCGCGCCACCACCGTGCACTGCTAAGACTAACACCCAGGACATCAAAGATGACATCACAAATATCATTGATGACATCACTGATGACATCACATGCCTAGCCCCTTCATTTCTGTTCACTGCCATATCTAGGCCAGGTGGTTTTATTTACTGACAGTCAGAAACTTAACATTCAAAAGGTATTACATTTATAGATGTTGCTATTCTCACATGTTCTTACACTACTTTCCTTAGAATTTAATTGCATCTTATGATGTACATATATAGGGGAAGAAGCAGGCCTGAAACTCAGCAATCATTTTTGTGCGTGAGTATAATCATGTAGATTATACACAGTTGTTAATGATACTGCCTCTTGTTTGCTTACTTTACTCTCCATATATAAGCCCCATGTTTGTATGCATTGTAGTCTATTTATGTTTTGTGTGTAATAGTAGAAATATGTAGTAAGTGATGCATTATTAGCTACTTAGTGTAACGCTCACCTGATTCCCGCAGAGGCGCCGGTCTTGACTGGGTGAATGCCGTATCTTCAAAGGTGATGTGTAACACACGGTTGGCTCTTTGGGCTGGACCTCTGTGCACTGTATGTCTGACTCGAAGAGTAAGATGTCTGCAGATAGAAAATATGGGATTAATGAACTGGGGTTATTGGGTGCCTCTCTCCTCTTCCCTTTCTCTTCTCCTGTAGAACCCCAAAGGTTAACGCCCTCACCTTAGGTAAGTGAACGCCGAGCTCTCCATCTGCCTCGGGGCAGGGTGCCGTAACCAGTTTCTTCACTGGATAAGGGTGCAGGCCTCTTGACCTCAGAGGACTGCTGTCCGTCGTTAACTGCACGAACGGTAAGTTCTGGGCACTTCAAATGTCTTAAAAGTCTTTTGTAATGATATCTCTTGTTTTGCAGGGTTCCAGCGATGGCGGATGGCGGGCTGATGAGAGTTGAGGATCGAACCCGCGTGAGGAATAGAAGCGCCTGGAAGCACGTAAGTAAGTGCTTGTAGCCTGCTTCACGATGCGCACTAACTGTCCCTTTTATCTTGCAGGTACAAGTTCGGAGCTTTAGAGAAGCTGAAGGGTGCTGGAATACCCACTGGATTCGGCGTGGGAAGGAGTAATGGCACGTGAGTAATAAAGTTGCCCAATGTCTTTAAACGCACCTTCTTTTGTCTTTCAGATGCGGGATGCAGCGCCGAAGGCCTCCGGAGCGTGCGAAGAGCTGGTAAGCTTTTGTCTTTCAGATGCCGGAATGCAGTGCGAAGACCTCCGGAGCATGCGAAGAGTAAGTAAGCCTTTGTCTTTCAGATGCCGGAATGCAGCGCGAGGCGTTGGTGACAGCCGATGGACCAGGTAAGAGATGCGCTGCCACTGAAGACCGTAGTGCTAACCTGTTCTTTCTTTGTCTTTACAGGTGCTGCTGAAGACTGGATTCCAGGATGGTAAGCCTTTGTTCCCTTAGGCCCAGGATCAGAAGCAGAAGACACGATGAGCGTTCTGCTGCAGAGAATGCAGAATAACGCAAAGCAAGATTCATCCATCGGGTGTGGTTTAAATAGCCTCCTGTAGTGCTTAGGTGTCTCCTTCCACAGCCACGCCTAGGTAAGAAAAGAGTTCCTGCTTTCCAGAAGAGTTCCAGTGTTCTGAACCTAGGGAGTGGCTTCTGCCCCACCCAACAGGAAAATTAGTCCCAAACAGAAGAGGATCAGGGTTCAACTGGCAGGTAAGTAAGCAGCATGGTCTGCTGCAGGTAAGTCCACCCAAGCATTATGAGCCCGGCGCTTCCAGCGCTGGGACTGGACATCTTTATGAGCCTGGTGCCACTGCCGCCAGGACATGGCCCAAAAGGTCCCAATTGGGACTGGCTGGCACTCGGAACCGGGGTTATGGGTCTGCTTCCAAGGGAGTCGGGCAAGTCCTGATCTTTTGGAAGCAGAGATCATGACAGCACCCCCCCTCAAGGCCCCTCCCAAACCGGGCTTCTCCAGGGGTTTGGGCTTGTTAGGAAATGTTCGATGAAATCTTTTGATTAGACGAGGCGCGTGGACATATTCTGCAGGTTCCCAGGATCTTTCTTGGGGACCGTAGTCTTTCCAGTCAATCAGGTAAAATAGTTTAGATTTGGAGATCTTGGAATCCAGGATGCTTTTGACTTCAAACTCGAGTTCTCCATCAACTAGAATAGGTTTTGGAGATGTAGTTAGTCGGGTTTGAGGTTGCACGGGTTTTAATAGAGAGACGTGGAAGACCGGATGTATCTTCATGTGAGGGGGCAAGTCCAACTTGACCGCTACTGGATTTACTATGGTAGTGATGGAATAGGGACCAAGGTATCTTGGGTTGAATGTGCGTGGTCCTTTTAGAGGTAGATATTTGGTGGATAACCAGACTTGATCTCCTACTTGATATTGGGGGGCTTCCTTCCGATGTTGGTCTGCTCCTTTCTTGTATTGTTCTTTAGCCCTTTGAAGGTGAGAAACGGCTTCCTTAAAGGCTTGGGTGATTGTAGAATGCAGGTGGTCTACTGCTGGTGTTCCAAGATCTTGGAGTGGATCCAACTCCGAGGTTCGAGGGTGACTACCGTATAAAAGAAAAAACGGGGTCTTCCCAGTTCCCGAGTGGACAGAGTTATTGTAGGCATATTCGGCTATCCAAAGGATATCTTTCCAAGTTTTTTCAGTTTGTTGTAGCATGCAGCGCAAATACTGTTCCAGAGTTTGATTGGTCCTCTCGGTTTGTCCGTCGGTTTGAGGGTGGTGGCTGGTCGAAAATCTCACATCAATTTGAGCCGACCGACAGCAACTTCGCCAAAAATGAGAAATAAATTGACTACCTCGATCCGAAATTAGAACTGAAGGAAAACCGTGCAGTCGGACGATGTTTTTGAGAAATTCTCGGGCCAGAGTTGCTGCTGTTGGTAAGCCTTTGAGTGGAATGAAATGCGCCATCTTGGAGAATAGGTCCACGATTACTAGGATCGTATTGTATCCGGAGCATGGAGGTAGATCGGTGATGAAGTCCATAGAAAGCGTATGCCAAGGGCGAGGCGGGATGTCAATAGGGCGTAAGAGGCCGGCTGGTTTTTCCTTTTGACTCTTGTTTTGGGCGCATACTCCACAGGACATTATAAAGTCTCTGATATCTTTTTTCCAAGACGGCCACCAGAAGTAGCGCTTGATCTTTTCCGAGGTCTTGGTCATACCGGGATGTCCTTCCATTAAAGAATCGTGATAACAAGAGATTACCTTTTTCTGTAAATCTGTGCTGGGCAGGTATAACCGTTCTTGGAAATATAATAGGTTGTCCTTCACCGTAAAGTCCTTTCCATGCAGATGCCAATTCTGTATGTCTGCTGGAGTTACCAGTAGCCTGGCTTTATCCTTAACTTCCTCTATGGATTGTGTGGCGATTACACCTAGAATTTTTTGTTCGGGAATGATAGGTACAGGTTTAGGATTGATCAAATGTTCTTCCACTCCCATCCGAGAAAGGGCATCAGCTTTACCATTTTTTGTACCAGGTCGATAGGTAATTATGAAGTCAAACTCGGCAAAGAATAGTGCCCTACGGAGTTGCCTAGAGGATTGAGCTTTTGCGGTTTTCAAATATTGCAGGTTTCGGTGATCTGTAATCACAGTAACGGTGTGTCGGGCCCCCAGAAGATAATGCCGCCAAGCCTTAAAGGCGGACTTGATAGCTAGAAGTTCCTTATCAGTAATAGTGTAATTGATTTCAGGAGGCGAGAATTTGCGGGACCAAAATGCCACGGGATGCAACTGATTGGTTACTGGGTCCTTTTGTGATAGAACTGGCCCCATGGCAAGGCTCGAAGCATCAGTTTCAACGATGTAGGGGAGTTCTGGGCGAGGATGTTTTAAGATCGGTGCAGAGATAAATCTAGTCTTCAAATTCTGGAAAGCTTGTTCCGCCTCGGTAGACCATTCAAAACGTTTGTTTTTCTTTAACAAGGCGGTGATGGGCTGGACTATTCGAGAGAATTCGGGGATAAACCTGCGGTAAAAGTTAGCGAAGCCTAACATGCTTTGAACACCTTTTACGGAGGATGGCGATGGCCATTTGAGAATTGCATCGACCTTCTTTGAATCCATACGCACTCCGCTAGGTGATAATATGAATCCCAAGAATTCAACTTCAGTCACGTTGAAAACACATTTTTCCAACTTAGCGAAAAGTTTGTGTTGACGCAATCTCTCGAGGACCATTTTCACGTGTTTCCAATGTTCAGTTTCCGATGAAGAATAAACGAGGATGTCATCAATGTAAACAACAACACACACATCTATGAGCTCTCTGAGGACATCGTTCATAAAATATTGAAAGGCGGCCGGGGCATTGCAAAGTCCGAACGGCATGACCTGATTTTCAAATAGCCCATACTTGGTGCGGAAGGCCGTCTTCCATTCATCGCCCTCTTTTACTCGTACCAAGTGGTAGGCTCCTCTAAGATCCAGCTTTGTATATATGCGTGCTTTTCTGACTTGGTCCAGGAGTTCAGGGATCAAAGGTAACGGATATCTATTCTTAACGGTGATCTGGTTCAGGGCGCGATAATCTATACAAGTTCTAAGGTCCCCTTCTTTTTTTGGAACGAAGAACAAAGCTGAGGAAGCAGGGGACTTGGAAGGACGAATAAACCCATTCGCTAGGTATTGATCCAGGTATTGTCGGAGGTGAAGATTCTCAGGCTCGGTGAGGGCATAAATTCTACTACAAGGAGGAGTAGATCCAGGTATCAGGTCTATCTGGCAGTCATAAGACCTATGAGGAGGTAGAGAGTTAGCCTGATCCTTCCGGAAAACATCTTGGAATTCTAGGTATTCAGGAGGTAACTGGGGAGCCTCCGAGGAAATTGCTGCCAGTGCAACACCAGGTCGAGGGTGACAAGTAGAGACACATTCTGGAAACTGAACCGTTCTTGCTCGCCAATCGATCTGAGGATTGTGCTTCTCTAACCAAGGAATTCCTAGAATAATCTGGAACTGAGGGGCCTTGATCACATCGAACACGATCTTCTCATGGTGTCCATCTTGACTTACTAGCGTCACTTCTTGGGTGGTATGCGTTACTGGTCCGGAGGCTATCTCCGTACCATCCACCGTAGTAATGACGTCCTTTACAGCCTTTGGACAAAGAGTCAGATTCATCCTCAAAACCATTTCATGATCCACATAATTGCCGATGGCACTGCTGTCGACGTAAGCTTCAATCGCATGCAATCGATCCGGATGTTCAGGGCTAATGAGGACCATAGGTATCACGAAATGCGAGGTCACGGAACTGGTTTTAACGCTTGGCAAGAGGACCTCTATTCTTGTCGGGCGAGGTCGTTTCCCTGCTCAGAGTTTGTGACCCTGGTAACTGCAGCTCCTACTGCCTTCTTGGCTGGTTTCACCGGACAGTCTCGAAGAAAGTGCCCCGAGTTTCCGCAATAGAGGCATAATTGCAGTTGTTTTCTCCTTTCCCGCTCCTTTTGTGTTAGTGGTCCTTTCAGGCCCCCTATTTGCATGGGTTCCCCGGAGTCTACTCCTTTGGTAGGAGTTGGTGGTTTGGAAAATACTCGAGCATCAAACTTGGAACGATCGGCCTTCCTGTTCTGCAGTCTGTGGTCAATTTGAACGACTAAGTCAATATAGTCCGAACAGTCTTGCGGGGGATTCACTACTTGGGCTAACACATCTTTGAGCTCTCCACGTAGACCTCTATAAAACAGCGTAATCCTTTTGTCCTCAGGCCATCGAGTTTCCACTATCAGTCTGTTGAAAGACGCAATATAAGCCAAAAGGTCTTGATTACCCTGTCGCAATGAAAGGAGCTCATTGTCCAAGGCCTGCCCCTGTGAATGTCTTGCAAACAGTTTTTCCATACTGAGCTGAAAAGCTTGAAAATCATGGAGAACCGGATCATCTTGATTAACTAGAGGGATCGACCAGTCTGCCGCATTGCCACTAAGGTACGAAAGCACGAAAGCTACCTTAGCTTGATCAGTTGGAAAGGCTGCTGGCCGGCATAAGAAGTGCAACCGGCACTGGTTAATAAATACTGCAAACCTCTTTGGGTCACCAGAAAATCGTTCGGGCGGAGCCAGAGGTACATTCCCAGGTAGGTTGATCTGCACTGGGTTCGTAGAGGATGTTGAAGGAAGATTTGCCCCTGATGCGGGTAACAGAGTTTGTCCGGCTTGTGACTGTAGCAATTGTCTAGCGAGATCGTCTGTTCGCTCCTTGGAAATAATCAGTTCCCTTCTTAGAGCATTCGTTTCCTGACGGGCTGCATGCACTTCTGCTCTTAGTTCCCCAAGTAACTGGGCTAGCTGGTCGGTATCCGAGGTTTCCATAGCGCCTGGGTGGGAGTTTTGCGGTAGGCTTTGCGTTCTGTAACGCTCACCTGATTCCCGCAGAGGCGCCGGTCTTGACTGGGTGAATGCCGTATCTTCAAAGGTGATGTGTAACACACGGTTGGCTCTTTGGGCTGGACCTCTGTGCACTGTATGTCTGACTCGAAGAGTAAGATGTCTGCAGATAGAAAATATGGGATTAATGAACTGGGGTTATTGGGTGCCTCTCTCCTCTTCCCTTTCTCTTCTCCTGTAGAACCCCAAAGGTTAAAGCCCTCACCTTAGGTAAGTGAACGCTGAGCTCTCCATCTGCCTCGGGGCAGGGTGCCGTAACCAGTTTCTTCACTGGATAAGGGTGCAGGCCTCTTGACCTCAGAGGACTGCTGTCCGTCGTTAACTGCACGAACGGTAAGTTCTGGGCACTTCAAATGTCTTAAAAGTCTTTTGTAATGATATCTCTTGTTTTGCAGGGTTCCGGCGATGGCGGATGGCGGGCTGATGAGAGTTGAGGATCAAACCCGCGTGAGGAATAGAAGCGCCTGGAAGCACGTAAGTAAGCGCTTGTAGCCTGCTTCACGATGCGCACTAACTGTCCCTTTTATCTTGCAGCTACAAGTTCGGAGCTTTAGAGAAGCTGAAGGGTGCTGGAATACCCACTGGATTCGGCGTGGGAAGGAGTAATGGCACGTGAGTAATAAAGTTGCCCAATGTCTTTAAACGCACCTTCTTTTGTCTTTCAGATGCGGGATGCAGCGCCGAAAGCCTCCGGAGCGTGCGAAGAGCTGGTAAGCTTTTGTCTTTCAGATGCCGGAATGCAGTGCGAAGACCTCCGGAGCATGCGAAGAGTAGGTAAGCCTTTGTCTTTCAGATGCCGGAATGCAGCGCGAGGCGTTGGTGACAGCCGATGGACCAGGTAAGAGATGCGCTGCCACTGAAGACCGTAGTGCTAACCTGTTCTTTCTTTGTCTTTACAGGTGCTGCTGAAGACTGGATTCCAGGATGGTAAGTCTTTGTTCCCTTAGGCCCAGGATCAGAAGCAGAAGACACGATGAGCGTTCTGCTGCAGAGAATGCAGAATAATGCAAAGCAAGATTCATCCATCGGGTGTGGTTTAAATAGCCTCCTGTAGTGCTTAGGTGTCTCCTTCCACAGCCACGCCTAGGTAAGAAAAGAGTTCCTGCTTTCCAGAAGAGTTCCAGTGTTCTGAACCTAGGGAGTGGCTCCTGCCCCACCCAACAGGAAAAGTAGTCCCAAACAGAAGAGGATCAGGGTTCAACTGGCAGGTAAGTAAGCAGAATGGTCTGCTGCAGGTAAGTCCACCCAAGCATTATGAGCCCGGCGCTTCCAGCGCTGGGACTGGACATCTTTATGAGCCTGGTGCCACTGGCGCCAGGACATGGTCCAAAAGGTCCCAATTGGGACTGGCTGGCACTCGGAACCGGGGTTATGGGTCTGCTTCCAAGGGAGTCGGGCAAGTCCTGATCTTTTGGAAGCAGAGATCATGACACTTAGTACATGTTTCACAGTACAGAAAAGTCTGATACAGAAACATTCACCGTTTTATTATATAGCTTTGGAAAATTGTATGCTGCAGCCAATACCTACATTTCTGTATGAGTAGGTTCCTGTACTAGAAAGAACACTGCAATGGAATGTTCTTTAGAACACTACATTGCGTAATGAAGTATGTAGTTTATTACACATCTCCTGATAATCCCTGATACTTGTTTGCCAACATTACATTCACAAATCCTTGTATGAAAAGTAAATGCACATGTGACAGCTTACCATATCTGGCGAATTTCAGGGTTTTTTCAATTTTACTAGTAACCATAACATCCTTTCATAGGTTTTTAGTAGCGCAACTTAACCATAACGTCCCTTTAACAAAGTTTTTTCATTGAATTTCATAGGTTTTTATTAGTGCAACTTAACCATAACGTCCCTTTAATGTTTTTTCATTGAATTTCATAGGTTTTTATTGCTGCAACTTAACCATAACGTCCCGTTAACAAAGTTTTTTCATTGAATTTCATAGGTTTTTGTGAGTGCAACTTAACCATAACGTCCCTTTAACAAAGTTTTTTCATTGAATTTCATGGGCTTTTACCAGTGCGTGCTATTTTCCTACGACTTACTAATATCATAGTTACCCAATATAGCAATATTTGTGTCCAATTTACAAAGTGTCACCTTAAAGCTGCCATTTCCCACCTTCTAGAATCATTTTTAACACTTCTATACACTTTTTGCAACTATTTCAACTAGTTTTGCATCCGTGGACATCTACGAACATCTGACTTCATTGCGGACCTTCCGGACAGTGCCACATGACCATATGCTGGCGCGCGGCATGATGACGTGTCCAAGAACCCGTCCGCACTTCAAAATAAGCTCCATGCTTTGCAGACAGTTCGGAACTGCATTTTCTACTGATCTAGGAACTTTCAATTTCAAAATTTCCCTTGCACTGCTCCTACACCTATTCCTTCTCATTATCCATTAACAATCTAGTACACAGTACGTACTTTCAGCAAAACTGCTATATTTCCTAAAATGGCATCAGCTGTTGCCATCCCTCCTCCGCAAGAGCCACCAGCAATGCTTTAATCAAGGAGCATGAGAAACACTGCCCCCTACCTTAGCAATATCACACGCTCAACATTTTACCCTGTCCACCTACCCCTCCATATTACTGTTTGGTGCCTCTTCCCTAATTTCCTCCCCACATTTCGTTCTTAGCTGTCCTGCCAAACAAAATACATCCAAAATCAACAAAAGAAATGTTCCTTTCGGAACCACCTTTCACAGTTAAAAAATAGAACTAAAAAAGGAATGTATAGACTCCATCTACTTTATATTTCTCAGTAAAGTACATAGACTCAATACGATTTTCCAACATTTCCATTTGCATTTTGTGTTATGCTAACGGGAATATTGTGACGTTCATCTTCCGTTCCAGGACTGGAATGGTGGATATCGGCCCGGCAGCCCAAGTTATCAGCCCAAGCGATGCAAGGGTGGATAATGAGGTCTCTGGACCATTATCCCCCATTCCAGCCCCGGTAATGGCGAATGAAGGCCATTAGCACCCTAGGTTCCCAAAGCGGGAACCCGGGTGTTGAAAAAAAGGATTTTCCTCCCTACACCGGGACGCCACAGGCGTCCCGGTGTAGGAAGGAAAATCCTTTTCCAAGATGGCCACCATCAAAAGGGAAGGGGGGGGTTCCATACAGGGACCCTCTTCACTTCCCATGGAAGCCTGTAGAAGGCAAAAAGAGAACCCTATGACCTTATTACCACAAGCACAATTTTCTTCCCTTTCAAATCTATCCCAATTTTGAACAACCACAAAGCCAGTCTAAGGTGGACATGGCCACTTTAACCCCATATTTTGTCCCTCGTGGTCATGGCCAGTAGCCAGATTGTCCGGATCATGACCTTATTGCATGACCTGGACAATCTGGCCACTGTCCATGGCCACAGGCTACACCTCAGTCACCAAAGATATATCACTATTTTTTGTATCTACATTATGACACTTGTCAAAAAATAAAACACGGGCGCATTTGCAAAACCATGCTTTCGGGTCCTTGCCAATGCTCCTTACACAGGTTTGCTGGAAATCCACCCATGATTTATTTTTTCAAAAGTGTCAAATGTGTGCACATACAATCGTCACATAGCCTAGCCCCCACTTGACAAAATCCATTCAGACTTTACGAAAACATTTATATCTAGATCTATAATCTTTTTGCAAACCTTTGTATAGGTTTATCAAATGGCACAACATTTATAGGGCTTTACAATATTTTGGAAGCCCCCCTCTAATTCTGCTCCCTCTTGACAAAATCTCACCAAACTTTGCAAAAACATGTATAACTAGATATTTTATCGGTTTGCCAAATTAAGTGTAGATTCGACAAATGGCACCTTGTTTATAAGCTTTTACATTATTTTGGGACCCCCCTCTAATTTTGCCCCTTCTTGACAAAATCCCACCAAACTTCACAAAAACATTTATATCTATATGTATGATCAGTTTGCCAAATTAAGTGTAGATTTGTCAAATGGCACCTCATTTATAAGCCTTTACATAATTTTGGGACCCCCCCTCTAGTTTTGCCCCTCTTGACAGAATCCCACCAAACTTTTAAAACTCATTCGGCATCAGGTCAGGAATATAATTGCAAAATATCATGTATTTTCAATAAGTAGCGCCAAAGTTATAAGCCATCCAAAAACTGGCCCCAAACATCTGAAGTGTCCCCGAACTTCTCAGGACTGTCTGCGAACATCTGAAGTGTTTGCGGACCGCAAAAATCACCTTTTTTTTGCTTCTGGCAGCCATATTCCATCCCATCCTCATCACATCTCACCTCCCCAGAGATTATTTGATAAATTTGACAAGTGCAATGTTGTGTTTTTTTATCTGTTTTTACTGCGGTGTCCGCAGACATGACGCAAGCCTTTTAGCCAATTGGTGTCCTGTCCGCGGAGCGAACAGGGAAGTGTGTCCGCGGACATATATATGACTAATTTTTTTGCCTTAAGTTTTGGTCATTTAAAAAAAAACTACTGGACGGATTTGCACCAAACTAACAAAAGCACGCTTTTGGCACCAAGCAGACGCTCCTGCCACAAATTTGGTGAAAATCCATCCAGCGGTTTGGGCTGTAGGTGTGAGCAAAGTTTTTTCCCATTATGTCAATGGGAAAAAAATAAATTTTGTGACCCCCCCTACAACTTTGTCCCCCCTGGACCAAACCTCACCAAAACGTTCAGAGTGGGCCATATACCATTTGTGCAAAGTTTGGTGAGGATTGGTCCAGGGAGAGCAAAGTTATAAGCCACCCAAAAAGTGCTCTTCCGATGGGATTAGCAACTTAAACATAACAACATGGCCACTACCGCAGGCCATGTAATATATACACATATCAGTAATGTGAACACGTGCTACAAAATGTCTCATCACAAGTTGGGCGGTATCCCGACTGGGATACTGCCCAACTGTATTTGCATTACCGCCCACCCGCCCGGCGGTATTACAACCGGATCACGGGTTGAGCGGAAAACGTAATTCTTCATTAACCGTTGGGTCCTTTGGACCCAATGGGGAAGTTTCTGTGCAATTACCGGTAATTGCGCCAAAAAGCAGCATTTATCCAGTGCATTTACCCCCAGCTTTGATCTGGAGATAAATGCTGCCATACTCATGTTTGGGCAGACCCTTAAATGTGGTGGTTATAGCGTTACCGCCGCATTTAAGGGCTACTGCCCAACTCCTGATGAGGCCCACAAACTCTTACGATACAGTTTACAAGATACACTTTAACACAATAGTTTAAAATTACGAAGTGCAGCAACGTAGGACCTTGTTCTTCCCTTTAGGCACGCAGATTCTCTTGGCCTCTAGGCGTACAATCCCATGCCCCTTCTGCGGTCTCTTCAATTTCATTGCAGGCTGTCGACGCTCCAAAGCTAGCTCTTGGTAAATACTGTGTTTATAAATAAACCAGGGGCACAGATGCACTTGACAATCTCTCCCTTGGTTTTAAGCTCTGACCAAGCCATTTGTCACATCAGTAGAAGTATTGTTAGGTACATTCCTTGTTTCCTGTTTGAAATGCTGCGATGCTATGGCAGGGTTCACCTTGAGGGCACTGATTCACACTCTGACTGTGCCGCCAAGTCGCCCTGATGGCCCCTTGTAAGCCCAAATCTGTACAGATGGTCTCAGGACTCAGCACTCATTCAGGTGGGGGATTGGAGCGACTTCAGATGAACAGACCTCTGGAACAAATTGGCTCTGGGGGAGTGGCAGTTCATTGTGAAGTGCAGATTGTGTCTCTATGCAGAAACAAAGCAACACAAGCATTGTACCATTCTTAGCACAACCTAAAGGGGGCCTTGCAGGTGTACTATATCGTGCAGAAAGGATATGGCCTGTTCTGTGGCTGTCAGTAGTTTGGACAGTTGATAAAATGGGTGCGTTTTGCAAGCGAATCTACCATAACCAAAGAGTGGTAAATCCGAACGATATTGGAAGATCTACAATGAAATCTGTGGAATAGTTCCCTGTCTCATATCACATAATGGTATTAGTTCACGAAAGGATGGTTACTGTATGCTGAACTTCTGTAACCATGTCTCTCTGGAATGAAATTACTGCTATAGTTGTTGCAGAGGCCTTTGTGTCTGCAACAAAAGGTTTGCGCATGTCTGCATCATGCTAAATAGGTGTCGACATGAAGGATTACTTCAGAGTCTCAAATGCCTTATCTTGCTATGTCCTTCAACTCAAAGGCACATTTTCATTGGTCAGCTGAATAACAGGTGCATGATTTCAGAAAAATTCCAAATAAATTGCCAATATAAGTTTACAAAACCTATAAATCTTTGGTCTTCATTTACAGAAGTGGGTGAGAGCCACTGGAGAACATCCTTCACCTTACAAAGATCAACGTTTACACTTGTACCAGGAATAATACATCTAATAAAATTGACCCCAGGAATTCAAACATACATTTTTCGAATTTAGTGGAAGGGATGATGGGCTTGTAGTCTGTGCCTTCCATCCCATGCCTGGAATGTTTTTCGAAAGAGTCAGAGAAAAATACAATGTCATCCAGGTACAGAGTGAAAAAAATATATCCCTGACATCTATACAGACTCCCTGGTGAGTGTTTCGGTCCTTTGACCCTTCTGGGTCTGTGTTTTTTGGGACCTTATTATGTTGAATTCCGGCCCCCTGCCCTGCGCTGTGCCCTGTTCCCGACCCGTTCTTCTTCCTGCTTCCCTCTCCCTTCCACCTCCCGCCATTGGCCACTTCTTCTCCATTCCCTACAAACCCCTGGGGCGCGAGGGGGGTTTGTTAACGAATTTGGCAACCTTGTTGCTTAGGGAGTACCTGGATAGGACTTGGTTACCCACGTTACCATATCAGTCCATCGCCCCTTATACCAATATTTATATTCTCTCTCAAGATTAGCAACTCTCGGAATGTGTTCACATTGGGCTGTCGGACAACAGGCTAGCCACAACTTGTTAATCACACTACTCTATTAACCACACCTTCCCATCGGGTATGGCTGAGAATGCAACGTTAAGCTTCACAGATCAACAAATCCAAGACACTATTCGTGGCCCATCCTTCTTTGACCCCTCAGGCGATAACTCCCCTTTGGGTACAACCAATACAGGAGACAGTATTTTACGCCTCAAGAAGAAGTGCTTTCGAACAGAACTACATGCTCACTTCTTAAGGGAGTACCTGAAGGCCAATATCATCCCTAGTGGCTTAGTCCTGAGGAATGCCCCTTGCCTCTTCTTAGAGGACAAAGAATATGTTACCAATTTCAGCTATGTAGCAACTAAATGCAGCCGTAACCTAATGGTGCTGACCATTACCACGGCACAGAGAATCAGTACTCAGATTCAAAAAGACTTAGACTTAGAAGAAGCCAGTTTTATTACCAACACAGCTATTACTAACGCAAAGAACCAGCTTGCAGACCTCAATAAACAATTTGATGACTTTAAATCTGCAACTCTCAGTAGAAAGACTAAGAAACTTCAAAAAGACATTAAAGAGTTGCAATTAGAAGTTGTCTACCCTTACATTTCTGATAACTATATCAATAACCTCAATCAGGGGCCTGCCCAAGGTCTCTCGGGATAACGGACGCAGAGAAACCGCCGAAGGGGAGTAACCTTTTCAGGCTCCAGCAGTGGGTCGTCATCTGATGAGCAATCCAGGCAACAACAAGGTCCACAACCAGCCAATTTTGCCTATCCCCCTCCTTCCTTTTTTCCTTTTTTAGGGGGTGGGGGCTTTGGCAATCCCCAGTGGGGGCAACCGCAACGGGGCTTTCCCCCACGTGGAGACAGAACAAACCCACGCCCCTGCCGTTGCCGACAGAGGTATTGAACTCGGCAGAAGACTCTGAAACAATTCCTATTTTTAATCTAGCCAAAATTGAACTTTCAGAGGCCGAAACCTCTGTCTTAACGAAAGGTCTATCTTTTGTACCCACGACCCTGACGGATTGATATGATTCTGAAATGGAGGTCTGCACGTTCCTTCGCAAAGTGAGATTGCGCACTTTCTTTCAAGAACAAACCTTAGAGGCAGAAGAGACTGAAGAGGATACTGGTTTACATAAACCCTCTTCATTCACTCCCTCAGACAATCAAATACCCAGTGAACATCTCACGTTTGAAAGATGCATCTTACAAGACTTTGCTAAACTACAAACCAGGATCACCAAAACTAAGCACAATTTGACCCTAACGGAAAGGCAAGCCTTGACATCGCTCCAAAACAATAAGAATATAGTTATCAAACCCTACGATAAAGGAGGTGGACTAGTCATTATGACAGTTGCACAGTACAAAAGCATGGTATTTACGCTACTCAACTATCAAGAAAGTTACAGTGTTCTCCGAAAAGACCCCACTTGAGAAATATGCCAAGAAATAACAGAAACTGTGAACTATGCATTACAACGAGACTGGATCTCCAAAAAAGAAGCAGAGTTTCTGACTAGACCACCCGGGGGAACCCCATGTTTCTACGCATTGCCTAAGGCAAAGATATCTTTTACCCCACGACCCTGCAACATTGATTGTTTTTTCGAAAGTACATTGATTTCTTAAGGGTAACTTTGAACCCTCACCGGGCTCAACAGTGCAGTGGACGCACTGAACTCTCAGTCTGCATTTCAGCCCTCAAAATCGCTTTGACAGTGATTGAATTAACAAGCATTGTTTCTCTCTTATTTGTGTTTCATTATTTTCTGTACATGAAGCATTATTGTAAACTGCTCATAATTACGCGCACCATGCAAGGATTTGTCACTATAATTTTTACAAAATATTATTGCAATTTGTCACAATTGTATGTTGATGTTTTGTCACAATTTTTTGTTTAGATACTTATTTATTACTCTTTGAAGAACAGAATAAAAACATGTTCTAGAGCACCCAGTACATTGATACAGTGGGTGGTGATTATTAGTAGTGGTTGATTTAATCGTAGGATTTCTACATTAGGAAACCTAATCCTTTTTTTAAAAAAAACCAGCGGACAGCTCTAACCTCAAGTATCTGTCCATCCAAAATCTTTGTGTTTCTGTTTATTAACAGTAAGGGTGCACGCATTTGTTTATAAATTACACTTCTTCTCCTTTGCCTGGCCCATTCAATCTCTTGTTGCCGCATTCACCCTTCTACCTCCAGACTCCCGGGTGAGTGTTTCGGTCCTTTGACCCTCTGGGGCCTATCTTTTTTGGCACCTTATTGTGTTGAATTGCGGCCCCCTGTCCTGCGCTGTGCCCCCTTTTCGACACGCTCCTATTCCTTCTTCCCTCTCCCTCTCACCTCCCCCTGATTGGCCTTATCAGTGCTTTAAACCTCCCTCCCAGGACAGCCCTCTGCCCGTGCAGCCCCTGCGGCTAACGGACCCTAGGCAAAGGGTGGCTCCTGCAGTGGCGGCTCCATATTGTGTCTGCAGGTGTCAGCAGGGGAGGCCAGTGGCCAGCCGTCAACCAGCAATTACTAATTAAGGTAGGAGTGGCCCGGATCAGGCATAGAGCCTTAACTCTACCCTGTAAATCCAGCCACAGAGAAGTTTTCCAGACTAAGGTGTGTTGTTTTTTTTTTCTCCAGTGTTGAATTGCAATGTGAAAATATTTAAAATTGCATTGTGAAAACTAGGCCTTTTTTCATTTATTTTTTGTGAAAGTATTTCAAATGGCATTGTGAAACCTAGGCCTTTTTATGAAAGTATTTAAAATTGCATTGTGAAACCTAGGCCTTTTTCCCCACTATACAGGACTCTCAGACTTAGGTGTGTTTCCCCCACTTTAATTTTCATTGTGAAAGTATAAAAATTGCATTGTGAAAATACTGCCGTTCTGCAGTTTGGCCTTCTTAGCAAAGCATTCATCTAGAGAACTTTCAACAATTATGTGAGCTCCTGTCGTCTTGTCCAATTTGTATACTATTGTCTCACCCCTCTCTCTGTCTCGTCTGCTTGTGCCCCTCCCTTTGTCCTTCCCTAGTGTTCTCCCCTGTCCTCTTCTCTCCTCTTCCCACCTACTCTATGGTGCTCTCTGTTTCTCCTATCCTCTCTAACTGCTTCTCTATCGACTATCCTGCTCTACCACTAAAGCTGGTAGGAAGATGTTTAAAAAGGACATACCGGTCTCCAACCCAGGCCTCCCTATCGCTGACACCTATACCAGCGCCTCCTCCAGGCAAACCCTCACTGACATCCTTTTTGTCATTCCCTCGCCAGACCTATAGACTCTTCATATTGTCTCTGTGCTTTCTCCTTTCTCTTCTTCTCCCATTAATGGTGGCACCCAGTCGGAGGCCCTCCTGACCCCCTTACGCTCCTTTAAGGTCATCATTAATGTTTACCTAAATGGTACCATCTTGGTCCAAGGCCCTCAGGCCAACCTTCTCCTCTTTGATAGACGCTTCCCAAGCCTCATCAATTTCCTTTCTTCTTCTGCTGTCCCCTTTCTCTTCCTTGATCTCTCTTCTGCCTTTGACACGGTCAACCATGGCATCCTGCTTAACTGTCTCCATGACCTGGATAGCAACGGTCAGACCCTGGCGTGGCTGACTTCTTTCCTCTCTGAGCTACCCTCCCAGGTCCAACTTGGGTCCTTCCTCTCTTCCATCTCTATCTCTACCTGTGGTGTTCCCCAGGGGTCTAACCTCTCTCCCAGGCTGTTCAACCAATACCTGGCACTTCTTGCTCACTGCATTGCCGCACTCTGCCCTAACTTTCAGTGCTATGCGGATGACACTCAGCTCATTTTCAGACTACCTTCAGCCACCTCTTCTCCTTCTCTCATCTCTGACTGTCTGTCTGCTATCCAGGAGTGGTGTACTGCCAATGATCTCTGCCTTAATGTCAGTAAGACTGAGATTCTCCTCATCGGCACACCCGCTCCCTCCTTTCATGTCACCCTCTGGCCGGCCTCTCTTGGCCCTTGTCCTGCTCCCACCTGAGAGGCTTCAAACCTCGGGGTCATCTTCGACTCCACATTCTCCTTCTCCCCTCAAATCTCTGACGTCTCTAAAAAGTCACGCTACCAGCTGCACCTCCTCAGAGGTTTTCTTCATTTCCTCTCCTTCCCCTAGAAGCTCACTGTCTCCAGACACTCTGGTTCTCTCTAGGCTGGACTATTGCAACAGCCTCTTTCTTAATCTGCCTGCTTCTAGTCTCCGTCCTCTGCAACTCATTCAGGACAGGACTGTGAGACTTGTCCTTGGCCTCAAGCCAAGGGATCGTATCCCTCCAGGACTGAAATCTCTGCACTGGCTCCCAGTGGCTGCAAGGATTAAGTTCAAAACCCTCTGCATTGTCCACAAGGCCTTTTGGGGCCTGGAGCCTCAATACCTTCAACTCTCTCTTCCCAAATATCATCCTTCTCGAGCTCTTCGCACATCTGCCTCCAACTCCCTCAGGGTCAGTCACTTCTCCAAGCAATGAGTTGTTGATAGACCTCTTTCTTCGGCCAGGGCCTCCCTCTGGAACAGCCTCCCTGCCTCCCTGAAACTTGTGGAGAACCATCTCCGGTTCCAAAAGCACCTCAAAACCTTCCTCTTTGTTTCTGCTTTCTCTCCTCCTCTCCCCTGCTGAACTCCTGGCTGAAACTGAAACTGCACTGGTAACCTGCCCCCCCTCTGATCCTGGGCCCAGGTCCCCTCCCCCGCCAGTTGCACACCTGCACTGCCTCCCTGGCAACCCCCGCACTTGGGGACTGTTTTTCTGTATCCCTACCAGCACTTTACACCTGCTGTCTGCCCTTACCTCTGCCCTTGCCACCAGTTGGCTGCATTTTTTACTTATTGCTTTTATTTATTCTATTTATCCCATTTAATGCACTGTCCCCTCCCCCTTGCCCGTGCACTTTTCCCCTTCCCCTCTTCCCCTCTTCCCCAGCACTTGTGCGTTCTGAATGACACCTGGCCTAGTAAGATCAGTGTCTCTGTCTTCACGCTTTTGTGTGAAATGCTATTTTCCATTGATCACCTACTTTTTAAGTGCTTATGGCTAGTGAAACAAGCCTTTTACACTATATGCAATTAAAAATCCACTTCAAATAGGAAGTAAGTCGAGGTTTCTCTTTGCCTGGATCCAGATCTGATGGACTGCCGCAGTCATTACTAGGGATTCCGCCCCAAAGATGGACGCCCAGAACTGGTCTGTCCAATAAGTGGAAAAATGTACATAGCCTTTCTCGTATTCCCGAATTAATGTGGGGCAGGCCATCAGTAAATGCCTGGTAGTTTCGATGTTCTGTTTACAAAGCCTGCATAACCGATCCTTTAAGGGAACACCCTTCTAGGCTCCCACATATTGTAGAACTGGGAGAATGTCCATACGTAAGTACATTATAAATCGTATTAGGGCCGGGCTATGCAATTTAGTCAGGTGACTTCGTGGGGTTTCAGAAAACATGCCCAGAGGGGTGTATCGCGTATACCCATTTGTATTCTAGCTAGATGATATGCCCCCCCCTTAACTCTGATTTAGAAAAACCTGTGACCTTTTCAGTTGTCTAATAAAGATGGATATCAATGAGGGCAGTGATTTGCAATGCTAACACCATTTAACTGTTGATGATCCAAATAGGACCTTAAATTGACCCCCCCACCGCACTCCCCTTCTTTTAGTACAAAACAGGAAGAACCCCTGGCAGTGATTCAGAATGTGATAACAAGCCTTTTGAAGGTCTCCTTTAAAATATTTCCATACTTTCAAATCCTCCATCATGGTTGGGGCAACGATACTCCATTGAGTAATGGAGACTCCTGATTTTAAAGCAATGGCAGAGTGAGACCTTCATCCGCTACCTGCTCTGAAAATACATTTCCAAATTCCTGGTAACTCCCAGGGACACCTGATAAGGTTTTTATTGTCTGTATTGCCAAACGCATTAGCAGTTACGTCAAAGGTTCTGGTTTAATATTCCAGCAATGTTCTGTACACCATTTGGAAGAAAATTAAATTGTTATCTGAGTCATTCGCGGGATTGTGTTTATGTAACCATGAAATAACAATAAGTAGTGTGGAATCAAGACAGCTGATAACATTGCATTTTAGTGTCTAAATGTGCCCAATTTAAGTCACCATCCCCAATTTTGGGGTTTGGAAACAGACTCCCCCTGAATTCAGAGGGCACCAATCAACTGCTCTAATTCATTCAGGAGTTTCCTTTTGACAATGGGGATTCAATGGGCCTCATTACGACCTTGGCGTTATGGGGTTAACGGCACCGGTAGAGCTTCCAGCGCCGTTAACCCCATACCGCCTCATTACGAGGTCCGCTCACGGGACCCGCTCAGGACGCCTGGTTTTACCAGACGTCCTTAGCGGGTCCCACGAGCGGCACAGCATGCTAACAACGTGCCCGTCATTAACGAGCTCATTATTAGCATGGGCTCGAATGAGAATGGGGATGTACCGGGTCCTGGTTCCTTGAATGGGGAAATACTGGGCCCTCCAAGGTCAGAATGGCCCAGTATTTCCCCATTCAGGGAACCCGGACCCGAGTTTGGGGGTAGCCTTATTAAGGGCATGGCTACCTCCAAACTCGTAATGAGGCCACAATGTGTTTAAAAAACCATTAGTCAATCAATTCAGCTGAAGCACCAGAATCCAGAGGAGCCAAGATTGTCAAGAAAATATTATGCAAATAAATTATTTTTTCGGGGTGGACGTTTTTGTTATACTTTGCTTGTATCATACTGCACCTATTGTGACTGAGGATTAGAGGTTCCTGCCAGTTAGTGGCAGTTCCTTTCATAGTATTCTGCTTGTTCACAAAACAAGCATGCTCTTTTCTTACACTTTTCTTACACATATACAAGTGTGGAGGTCGAGAAACAAGGGTGCCGGTAAGCTCACCTGCACCCTTGTTTCCGGCTCGCCACACTACGAATCTGCCTGCTGGGGCTGCTGTGCCCTACAGCTTGACCCTGGAAGGCGCAGCGGCCCCAGTAGGCAAATTTGCCACAGAAGCACCGGCACCAATAGCAATGGGAATGGGGAATTTCAAAATCCGGCACCTGACTTCCCGCACCGCCGGGACTTGCAATGTCTCGGTGGCACCAGGAAGTCAGGCGCCGGATTCGGTGTTACAGGGTTGGGGGCATCCCACCGATGGCACCGGCGGGTTACTGCCAACCTTGTAATGAGGCCCTACGAGTCTGTCTGCTGCGGCCGCTTCCCCCGACAGGTCTGGCCAGTGCTTCCTTCTCTTCATATGCGACTCTATGGGAATGGGGACTTACAAAATCCGGCGGCTGACTTCCCGCGCCACTGGGACTTATAATGTCCCTGTGGCACCGTGAAGTCAGGCACCAGATTCAGTGTTACGGAGTTGGCGACAACCCACAGGTGGAACCGGCAGGTTACTGCCAACCTCATAATGAGGGCCAATGTTTTTTTATTATTATTATTGATTTATTTATAATTTACTTGTACAGAGTAAGGGCCTAATATTTTGCAAGTATCATGGCTTCCATTATAAAATGAACTCAATAAAATATAACAGATCAAACAGGATATAACAGATGCAACAATAAGTATAATTTCCTAACTAGTCTACTGTATAACAACTATTATATTGTCAATGTATAGGCTACATTCATGCATTTGTCTGATACGTATAAAGTAGACGCACATAAAAAGGCAAAAGAGAAAAATAAAATTGCGTTCGCATATTCACAATACGTTTTCCATTTTAATTGTAGTCAGGCTAGTATTATGAGTTATGTCCCACTTCAATATGATCCAGTCAGTAAACGATGACCACATATCTTCGTATAAGTAATTTCTCTCTAGCGTCTTATACATTACTTTCTCTTAATCCAACCATATATGAAGATCACTTATACAGCTGTCAACTTGAGGTTTCTCCTAAGTTATCGACAATTTAAGAATTTGTAATTCAGCCACGACTAAAGCTCTATCAATCCACATTTTCATTCCATGACTAATATTCAGATTGCGTTCACCCCAAAAGTAATATTATCCGCTTAGAATAGCTATTATTCTGTTTGGGAGAAGAAACTTTTCAAATGACCAATTTGCATTGGTTCTCTTTCTTCATTTGCAGAGTGGACAGCTATTGGAAACAGATAGCTCTTTCATGGCAACCTTCTGTTATTATCTGTGTGCTTTTTGATCTGTCGGTGATGTATTTGCTGTTCAATTACAAGGGTCAGATTTATAAGGGCTGTAGTCCAGGTGGGTCGATGTACTAACAGCCTAAGAGTGTCTTTTAGGTCTTCTCTTTGCTTGGTTTAAAAGGCAGTTGTGGCAAAATCACCCACTGACTGACCTTCTAATGTAATTTGTAGAAAGTGGTAAAATACGTTTCAGCAGGTAACTGGACAAGTATGGCCAAAAGCAGATGTTTTGAAGCATTTACTGGATATGAGATGCAGTATTTATGTATCCAGTGCTGCTGACCCAGAGGTCCTGCCACTATGCTCGTGCAGATGCATGGCTATTCCCACAAACATTGGAGGACATCTTTATTTATTTATTTATGTATTTATTTTTACATCTGTATAGCGCACATACAGCCCAAAGGCATTGTGGCACTGTTACTTGTGGCAGTCTTAGTTACAGAAAGGTTACATACATGTCAAGGTAACATACTTTGAGTAATCAGGTAAAGGTGCGTAGGAGATAGGTGTTGGGGTACATTAAGCCCTTGTTATACGATCATTCAGATCAAGGTTCAGTTTGGATCAGGGTGAGCAAGTGTCTAGGTGTGCACGTTCCAAGTGATAGTAAGCTATTAGATAAGTTTAGTTAAAGAGCATGGTTTTCATCGCTTTCCGGAATGCTAGGTGAGAGACTTCTGCTCGCAGGGGTGGTGGTAGGACATTCCAGTGTAGCGCTGCTAGGTATGGGAAACTGACCCCACCTGCTCTGTCTCTCTGGACTCTGGGGATCATGAGCATGTTTGCATATGGGGTTCTAGTTGGTCTGGTGGACCTGGTGGTGTGAATTCTCTCTGAGAGATATGGTGGCACAGTGAGGTGGATGCACTTGTGGGTGAGGGCAAATGTTTTAAATATGACTCTTTCTCTTACTGGGAGCCAGTGTGCCTGTTTCCTAGCTGCCGTGATATGCTCTTTCTTGGGTATTCCAGTGACTGCTCTGAGAACGCTGTTTTGTATGGTTTGAAGTTTAGACATGTTCTTGGAAGAGGTGCCCAGGAACAGTGCATTACAGTAGTCAAGTCTTGACCCCGTTATGGCTCTGGCAATTGTGATGCAGTTATCCTTAGATAGGAAGGGTCTGGCTGATGTAAGCAGTTTGGCATGGTAGGCTGCTGTTGAGGCGATGCGCTCACTTGCCTGGTCATTATTAGATATGAGTCCAGATAGACACCTAAGGCCTAATTACGGGTTTGGCGGTAGCCATGCCCTTTATGAGGGCATGGCTGTCTCCAAAACCGGGTCCGGGTTCCCTGAATGGGGAATTACATGGCCATTCCGAGTTCGGAGGGCCCAGTAATTCCTCCCTCAGGGAACCCGGCCCAGACCTTCCCCATTCCCATTTGAGCCCCCATAGGGCTCAATGGGAATGGGAGCGGGAGCTAACAACAAGCCGATTGCGACCGGCCCGTTGTTGGCTCCCTGGTCCCCTCGCGGGACCCGGTAAGGACGCCTGGGCGTCCTTACCGGGTCCCGCGAGGGGTCCTCGTAATATTGCGGAATGGTGTTAACGGGCCCGCCACCATTAGCGGAGCCCGTTAACCCATTCCGCAATTCTCGTAATGAGGCCCCTAGTGTTTTTACTGAGTTTGCCACTGGGATTTTGGGATGCTGTCAATGGTAAAGTGACTGAATTGGGAGTCAAGGTTCTTGAGTGTTTCTTGGAGTGTATTCTATATATCCTGCATGATGTGGATGTTGTCTGCTGCCCAGGGTGACTTAATCCTATCCACTCCCTGCTTTCAATCCCTATCTCCACTTATCCCATGTCACCCAGGGTATCTTGGGATGTGTTGTTTTTCACCTTCTTTCTTTTCTTTTCTGTGCAATCTTCATCCTTAAGTCTAATTAGTACTTCCACATCCAGGAAGGGCCAAGACAATAATTTGTAGGGTCTGAAACTAGAAGTATTTAGTTTGTCCCATTCTGTAGCCCCCCTTGCACATAGACACGATGGAATAGAGTGGTATCAGCTTTGTCAGCCTCGCCCCATATCCTGAGTCCTCCTTCTGCCCAACATTTGCCTAATATTCCACCTCCTGCTGATCCTCCTTCTTCTCCCTCATCTACATCACCCCTCCCTTCATCTGCTTCTTCCGGCCTCGCTTCTCTCTCCTGTTGCACCTCCTCATTTATCAGTTTTCAATCTTTAAACAGCATTTTCAGGGTAGCTTCTTAAAGAGACCACCAAGGAAATGTTGCCTAAATGATCACACTGGAACAATCAAAACTGGTGGGGTTGAAAGAAGCTGTGGAGAGAGCAGTTGTGTGTGCCAGCGGGAAGCAGGTAACTGTGTGGAGGGGCAGGGGTTCAGGATTGGGTGAAGTCGGTCGGAGGCAGTGCTATGTTTGTCTTGGACAGCGTGGGTGGGAAATGGGGGGTAATGGCCAGGATAAACCGGGAAGCGATGGGGTTGGAGGACTGGTTCAAAGATGAGTATAAGGGGGTGAAACCCTCCGATGGAATGAACATCCTGCCCTTTGGAGCCTGCTCCAGGACTGCCAAAAAGGGGGGAACTCATGTATCCCCTGTTGCTCCTAATCAGCCTCTTCATCCTCTCTCTCCTTGTGCCTCTCAATTTCTGCCTCTTCCTGTTCCACCTGTTGCTGCCCCACCATCTCTTCTGCCTCATGTTGCACCCTCCTTGCCATCAAATAAGACATGCTCCAAAATAGATCCAGTTGTTCCATAAGAATTGTGGGTCAGGTGGCACTAAGGCAGGGATCTGCAACCTTTGGCTTGCCAGATGTTTTGGACTACATCTCCCATCCTCCCCAACCAGCTTAGTCAATATCCAGATACCATGGAAATTGTAGTTCGAAACATCTGGAGAGCCAAAGGTTGCAGACCCATGCACTAAGGGATACTTTTTCATAGAGATTCTATCTAGTACAAAGGGTTACACAGCAGGTTTCTATTTTTCTATTTTTGGGGTAGTGAAAGGGAAAGAGATTAAGAAAAACAACAATTGCAACAGGCTTTCTCAAAAGATGTATGTTTTCTTTTGCTCTTTTAGGGTGGAAGCAAAAAAGTGCTACACGAAATTGACATGGAGACGTTGTGGAGACGTTGTGGAGACGTTGTGGAACATAAAAGACGAACTGTATGTTCAGAACAGTGTACTTAAAAGAGGTGACAAGGTTGTACCTCCTGAAGGAATAAGACAAAGGCTGATTGATAAAGGGCATGAAAGTTATCAAGCAATCGTCAAGGGAAAGCGGAGGATAAGGAGAGATTATGTGTGGCCTGGATGTGATGTACAGATAGAGAAAACCATGAGGAACTGTACCCTTTGTGAAAACAGTGACAAAGTGTGTGTGAGTCGAAATGCCCAATCTGACAGATATCCTTGTGAAACGATGGGAGAAGTTAGGTATGGATGTGGTTGGCCAGATCTGGAGTGAAGGAGTCCAGACGTATTGTTTAGTGATAATAGATCTTTTGACTAGCTGGGCAGAGGTTTTGATGACACCACATATAAATGTGAACAGAGTGATTGAATTCTTAGAGGATTTGAGTGGTCGTTAAGGGTATCCCAATGTAATATTGACAGATAATGGGTCACAATTCAAATCATGGGAGATGGAAAGGCATTTTAGAGAACATGCCATTATACATTGTACGATTGCCATACATCACCCCCAAACGATTGGAGTTGTGGAACGATTCAACAGGGCGATCAAGGAATCTATAAGTTGGGCATGGACAAATGGGAAATATTGGAAGAATGCAGTTAGGGAGACACTGTTGGCTCACTGGTTCATGCCTACATGCCTCTCACCTTTTGAATTCAGCCGAGGCAGAAAGGCCAACACAAGGCTTTTTCCTGGATGGCTGGGAAAGTTTGACACAACTGAGATCAAGCTGGATGATGTAGAAGGGAAGATAAGGAAGAATCAGATGATGAACAAAATATTGTTTGACAGGTCTGGTGTGAAGAATGGTATGTTCCCTCAAGTTGGGGATTGGGTCAGGATTAAGTTTCCTGGAACACTCAGGAGGGATGGGTGTAAATGTTCAAGACCTATCATGTTTACAGACGTTTTTGGAAGTGCCATCAAGACAGATGATGGTAGAGTGTGGAACATGGAGAGAGTGATTATTGTAAAAATAAAGGGGACGGGGGTGTGGAGTGTGAAAATGGAAGGGCTCAAGTGGAGGGAGCAGATTGTGGTGACAGAAAATGTCGAGTGGGTGACATCTCCTTGCCATGTAATTCAGATGAGGAGTTGTCAAGTTCTAGGAGTGGAAGAAGATTACGAAGACCGAGATACTAGGTGAATATACACAGTAGCAGGGGAAAAGGACCTTTGTGAAGAAAGGAGGGTGTGTGGTATCATGATGGGGGTTCCGGAATGACAGCGTGAGGGCAAGAAAGAGTGGCGGTTGAAGAAGGAAGAGAAAGAAAGAGGTCAGGATAGCTCCTCGTAACGAGATTACTTCATGTCTCTAAAACCTATTAAAACTCAATAAATAATTAGTATTCATTTACCTGCCTCCTCATCTGTCCATCTGCACTACAGGTTCCCATGCAATGCTGCTTGACCACCAAATTTCGAAGGCAATATTCAGGTTGTTGTTTGAGCTTGGCCTGGAGGGCGTTCGCCCACCCTTACTAATGAATCTGTTTTTCTGTCACCAAAAAAGTCCATTTGGAATAAGATATCTGCTCAACTGTTTCACTAAAACGATTCAGAAACAAAGAGAAATACACAATTAAACAAGTTTGTAACATGGCCAAGGCCATCATTTTTTGTGGTGTGCCAAATTCGTGCCATTAAAAGTTGTATGCTCTCTATGCAGCACGGAAAGCGTAAGGAATGGTCAAATAAGGTTGACTGTTTGCATTTGCTTACCCACACAAATGACCTTCAACTGCTTCAATCCTTGGATAAAGGCATTGGCTACTGCCTATTCCACAATGTCATGGGCGTATTGATACCACAATGTTGTGTAAACAGGATTTCCTTCAATAGGGAAACTCTGCAGGGTACAACCCCAGCTAGGAAAGGTTTTCATTCAATTTCCGGGTGATGAGGCTTCACAGACCCTCCCTGCTTTCAGAACCTTCTTACATGGGACGGTTCTTGTACAGATGGAGTCAGCTTAAGCCCCAGTCCTGGTGAGCAATGTATACATGCATGTATCATCATTTAGTGTCCTTAATGGTTCATCCCTCCAGTTTCTTCCACTAGTTCTTTTTCTGGAGTTCCTTTCTGGTTAACTGATTTACTTATGTATCTCATCAGTTTAGTTTTCAAGACAATCAATCAAAATATGCTGTTTTTCCATTACTGGGAACAAATATTCCATCCAGACATGACCTGACTTTTTACAAGTATCGAGCTGGGAGGATAGCTCAGGGGTAAGCAAGACAATGCAGACCAACACTGGTTCGAATACCGGTCTCAGACTTATAGACTGGTCTCTGGTGTGAAGTGTGTTATAAAAGATTAATTAATATCAAGAAGCAGCAGCCCCCCAAATGGTTTCACCCCAGTTTCTCAATGAACTAAAGGCCTGGTGAAAGCCTCAAGAGACAACAAGATTATGGAAAGCCCCCTCTAATACCGAGGTACAGATTTCAAAAGGTCTCTTACCTCTTGGGTTTAGCACCAGGAGGTTGGAGCAATGCAGCCTGCAGTTCTAATGCTGTTTAAGCTGGGCTTTGCCGTTCAAATTCACGGCACCAAACTGGCACAGCAAATAAACTCCTGACCTCGATTTTGGTTTGCAACAGACACAGAGCCATTTTATTGTCATTGCAATTCCAGAAAATAATCTGGCAGAGTACCGTTGTCTGTTTAAAGGAACTCCAGTGCAAGTACATCAGTCATTTCTGTTTATATCTTTCAGTTCACTTGAAGCAGACTAACAAACATGAAATAGTTTATTACAGCAGTGCTGTTTTTGTTCAGACAACACTGCACATTTTCTCTTATCTGGGGAGAGAATCATCACCCGAATACATATCCTTGCTTCAGTTGATATAGTGTTATATTCCCACTCTATCTGGTCACGTGTTATACATCACTCCCTACTCCATCTCCTCACAGTGCCATGTGGGCCCTGTCACTTCAAATGGCAAATGCCATGCAGGCTTTGCCATTTCCCATTGCCAACATCCCTGGCTAATAACACAACTTATTACAAATAGTCGTCCATATCCCACAATATCTGCTTCCACAATAACATCCAGATGATGGAATTCAGGGGTCATTACGTTTCTGGTGCAGGAAGGACAACACTCTACCATTTTAATTCAACAGCATTACCCACTACAGCAACTCCATGTGAGCCATCTGTACCAGCATGATCGCAGAAGAGAGCGCCCCGGCAGGAAGGAGGGTGTACAACCCATGAAAACAAATGTGCAGAGCTGCAGAGAACCATGGAGGAGATTTTAAATAAGGAGACCAGGGCAATATGGAGCACCTCCAGGCCAAAACCACCTTATCTAGAAAGGCAAATGCTCTGGATGAGGGTCCAGAGCTGCGTCAATGCAGTCACTATTATCCCACAGTCAGTGGAGTAGTGGGAGGATATTAACCAGAGCAGCAGGCCAACCCTACCAGTAATGGCCCCTGATTGCCAAGAGGTTGCAACATTAGAGGTAAGTGAGCAGGGGAAGAGAAGGGATTTGGATTGGGTTATTTTAGGCTTAGCGCCAACCCAAAGACTGAAACCACATACCCCTTCCCTGTGCCCCAAGTTCATGCTAGCCCAACCTAAAAGAATCCTATCTCTGGGATGCCTTTGAGCAGATGATCTGCATAGAGGAGTGAATAGGTTGGACTGGCCCATACTTTGTTAAAAATAAATTATTTATAGGGCTGATAATGCAAAAGGGATGGGATAGACTCGCTACCAGTTATTGTTCCAGCTCCCTTTCCCAAGAGTTGTTCTAGATTTGGCAAGTCAGACTTGATGACAGGATATCAGGGCATTGCAGATACTCAAGACTACATCCTCAGTGGATTCATTTGCCCCATAATTTACCAACAATTGGATAAATGCAATCAATTTCCCAAAAAAACCTCAAACAAATGAGGGGCTAACTCCATTAACCCTCTGTCCATTATAGTTGTTCCGTTCCCTCGGTTGGTTATGGACATAATGGGATCCCTCAGTCCTTTCAATACAAGGCTCAGATACATGTAATTGTGACCCCTCGCCCCCTCCTCCCAATACGGAATAACACCATCCAGCAAAGGTTTAAACATCTAGTTATCTATTTTTCCTAGGTTGGGTTTCCCAAGGAGATTCTTACGGATCAGAGATTTACATTCATGACAGAACTCCTGACCAAGCTTAAATGTCTGCTGCATAATGATACTCTCTGAAACCTCCATCTATAGACCTAATGCAGATAGCCTGGTTGAGAGATTCAATCAGACCTTGAAGAACCTCTTACGGAAACTAGTGGATGAAGATACTAAGAACTAGGATTACCTTCTTCCTTGGGACCTATTTGTTGTGAGGAAGACTACCAAAGCCTACACTGGCTCCTCTACATTCAAGCCAGTTTATGCACAAGAACACTGGGCATGATGAAGAAAGGACAGGGACAAGACAAAGTAAGGCCTGGTTTGTACAAGTCACCCAAGAGCAGGTGTGCTTGGTGAGAGATCTAGTAGTTTAACATCTACAAGTGAGTCAAGACAAACAAAAAACATCTGTATGATCGCACACGCACGGACATTCTATGTAGGGATGCACCCGCAGGGGTCCACAGGCGCATACCTGGGGTGTTGTGAGAGCCGAGCATGAAATGTAAACATTTTTTAAAAAATATTATTTTTTTTAGACTGGAAGAAATAGGCAGGAGCGGCTTACGTGGTCCGGCTGAAGCGTGAAACTGTCTCAGGCACCAATGAAAAAGTGTCCTGCAGTTGGAAATGGATATTCATTCCTTTAGTCACCGACTGTTTCAATAGTACCCAAGGGGGTGCTTTATGTTAAAATGTAAGTAAATTGTGATATTTAAAGAATATTTATTCAGCAACAATGGTCAAAATGACTAACTGCATAGTGAAGTAACTCATCGAACTGGCCCACATTGACTGAAAAGGTAGCTCATTTTGACTGGCCCACACTAGCATTTTGCATTTTTGGTACAGGCATTGCCCTTTAGGCCATTCTGAGACTAGGGGCTCATCCATAATGGTGAAGGGGCTCCCACCCAGTGGCCCCCTCACCCATTTTGGAGGAGCTAAGGAGCCAGCCCACTGAAACACTGAGCACTCCCTCAGCTGCTTTTTCCAGCTGGGGGACTGCTCCTGGGCTGGCTGAACTACACTATTTCCATTTGACAGTTCAGTTCAGTTCCCCAGACGCACATGCTCACTGAGCCATGCAAGGCTGGGGCGTTTTGCTTCGCCAGCATTGCATAGCTCATTGGAAATGCTGGCTGGGGCACTACATGTCTGTATGTGCGAGGGGGAGCTTCTGCTGCTCCTCGCACACACAGACAGAGCAGCCTGGAGCATGGAGTTTCAGCACCCACACACAGGCCAATGCATAAGGTACGTTTATGTTAATTTTTTTATTTAAACATGTGTATGGATGCGTGTATGCTTGTGTTATGAGCGAGTCTATGATGATGGATGCTCATGTGAATGATAGAGTGATTGCTGTATGAATGTGTGTGTGTTAGTTTATTTTGGTCCGTTGAGCTGATTTTGGCAAGTGGTGGATAGAGGGAGGAAGGAGGGTTGTACAGCAAAGGCATTTTATAAAATGCCTAAATGCCTTTGTTGCACAATCCCCCTACCCACCTGCCAAAATGAGCTCTCCTTCTTAGGCGCTGTGGAGCCCAGGGGACAAGGATGGTATTTTTTTTACTGGATTTCCATCATAGATGTCCAGTAAAAAATACCATGCTTTCCCCCTTGGCACCACAGCACCTTGCATACACACATTATCATGTTCATTGTGTTAGTCCCAGTGGGGCCCAGGGGACAGGGATGGTATCTTTTTACTGGACATCTATCATAGATGTCCAGTAAAAAATGTCAATCCTGCTCCCTGGGCCCAGCACCAATTGCAAACTGTTTGGCTATTTACAATTTTTTTTATAAAGTATGCTCTACAATGCAACATTTTAACCCATTATTTAAAATATAAATCACGGGGGGAAAACCCCCCTAACTCCCATTGATTGGTTCAGGCTCCCTCACTGCGCTCGGTCGCTACAGCATTTTTGGGGGAAATAATTACAATAATTATGCTCCTCCACTTAAAAAATTCACCTGCCGCCACTGGCCCTCAGACTTTGTTGGGAACAGGATTGGGGGAGCCCAGGAAATTTGGTGGGAGCAGAATGGGCGGAACCATGGGATAGTTGTGGGAGCAGGGTCGGGAGAGCCCAGGGTGTGTGATGGGGTGGGGAGAGCGCAGGGGCTGGGTAGGAGTGGGATGAGGGAGCCCAGTAACTGTGATGGGAGCAGGTGACGGCACACAATACATACTGTCAATTTGGCATTTTTGGGGGGGCCCGGTCTGCCCAAATTTTGCTCAGGGGGTCCCAGGCCAAAAAGATTGAAGACCACTGCTGTAAAGGAACACAGAGGACAGATAGTTTCACGAAGGAAAGGGATGCACTCTGGATTCTGACAGGAGGATAGTCGGTAAATCAATCAGTCTTAACTGTTCAAGATTATTTGGTTTCAGCACCATGGGAGCATGGGGTCGTAAAGGTCACTAGGGGCCTTCAGAGAAGGACGAGGGGGACAGAACCACAATGAACTGGTGCTTGACACGATCTTGATGCTCAACAGCGTCGAGTCAGTTCCAGGACGCCTTGCAGCTCCTGCGACAGAGTTCAAGACGGGAGACAGCTGTGGGTATCAGGCAGCAGGCAGTTCGGCAAGCAAGGCTGGATGGATGGCTGCAGACTGGCCTCCACAGTGGCTCGGGGTCATGAATCGCTGTCTTTGTGCTGGTTGGGAGATCTGGAACACTGACCGAGGCATCTCGGACGGCTTTAGTGACTGCAGCGTGACAACAGTCAGTGGTGCAGCCGGTCGCATTTCGAGGGATCGACTGCCTCAAAAATGTCCTTAAAAGATGGATGCTTGTTGATGCTTGCCATGGCCCTCCTCCTAGCTTCTTCGCTGGGCACGTGTCATCCTTTAAGGTGGACGGCCAAAAGCTGGAGCGAGTGTTTGCAGGCAACAGTCTTGTCCTTTGGTCAGAGACTCTCTGACACTTCCACCTAGGAAGCTTGCTGGCAGAACCTAGCGGGTTACGCTGTGTGCTGGCTCGGTACCATTTCTGGAGCTGCTGGATGGGCCCTCTGAGGTCGGTCTCTCACTCTGTTCTCTGACGAGATGTTTAGGGGATCGATCTTGCTTTCCTCTTGGAAATCCTGGCCTTCCTTCACTGGCGGAAGCTGAATGGCAGACTGTACCTTCAGCCAGGGTCCAAATGAATCCTTCTTCTTGCTCCTTTCGAAGTCGTCGGATGATCTGCTAACAGAGGGGCTCAGCCCTCTTTTAGAGCAAAATTTGCCCCAGTGATTGATGCAGGCTAAGCCTACCTTAATGAACCAATCCTGGGTCCCCACCAACAATCTTCTGTTATGTGTGAGGTGATAACCAAAGTGCTTTGCAACAGGAAAGGTAAAGGGGTGACAACATGTACTACTAAGTATCATCCATCTTCCTGTCTGTTGTGGATCAAAGGGTCTCTCCAGTTAATTGAGCTCTCTGTGGCTCCTGATCAATGCACAGGTCTCCCTTGAAGTTTGTGTGTAAAACAGATTTTTGGTCTCCATCAAATTACATACGTCTTCCCTCTGAAAGGGGGTCCCCTTGCAGGAGTTGCCTACTGTAAACAGTTGTCCCAAACATGTCATTCGCTGCCCTTCATACAGAGGGACGGGAGCTTGCTCAGGTTGACACATTGCATATCAAAGAGATGTTGGTTTCCTGTCCCCTTTTGTCAGTTCTGCGATCAGGCCTCCCGCAGGCCTGCTTCAATTAACTCTCATCAGTATGCGCTGCCACCAGAAGAACGTTGACAATACAGAGGACAGATCCATGGAGTCTTTCATATTTAATTTGACTGGCCATGGCCTTCCACCTTCCTGAGATGCTTTGATGTACCCGTGGCTGGCACATTCCTACTGAACATGACAAGGGGACTACGCCTGTAGGCTGTGTCGACCCAGAGTACACATGACTATGTGTTTGTTGCGCGGGAAGCATAGGAAAATGTACAGATTGTGTGGATGTTAGAATTCCTCACAATACTCTTATATCTCCAGTGATCCCAGCATCATCAAGAACTCTCTCCACCCTTTGTGGTCCCCAGAATGTACTGAGTCCTTTTGGGACCACATCTTCCTCTTGAAACTCAACTTCCTTCACACTCTTTAATCAATCATACCAGGCCTTCACCTGGTTAGCCTTATCCTGCACCTTCCCTTGCAACCTCTGTGAATCCCAAGCCACAAAGACGTCCCACCCCAGCCACTCAGCAACAGCATGGTGTGTGGCATTCTTCTTCACAAATCCTCAAACAGGACTAGTCCAGTGGTGACATGGGGTGCAAACAGGACTAGTCCAGTGGTGGCATGGGGTGCAAGACTATACACATACACTTTTTGTTTCATCGCCTCTTCCCATGCTTGCCCAGCGTCCCTTGCAAGGTGTACAGACTGCATGAGGGTGTAATAAAACCTCTCAACCACCCCATCAGTCTCAGGATGATAAAGTAAGATATTGTGCTGCACAAACCCCATCCCTTCCAGAAACACCTCTACTAACCTTGATGTCAATTGCACCCCATTGGCTGTCAACAATTCCTTTGGAAATCCCTCCCTCTGAAATATTTTGTCAAAGAACTCAACCGCGGCTTTGGAGTCATCCTCCTGAACTATCTCTACTTCTACCCATTTCGGACACAAATCCATTAACACCAAGACATATCGCCTTCTCCCACAGCTCCCGCAGATGGGTCCTAATACCATCATGTGCCACAAACTCCCAAGGCAGACTGGGCAATTCCAAAGGCCTGAAGGGTTGAACATGATTAGTTCTTTGTCCATCTCATTACAACACCATAGCACTTATTCCAGATTCACTTGCATTGATCATGACCCAACTATCACAACACAAATCGAACCTTGCAAGCACCAGAGCTCCAACAACAGCCCTCTGATATCTATGAACTCCCTTTCATACTCTCCCGTCCACTTAAACACCACACCTTTCATACACAATTCTCTTATACTCTAATATCTGTTGGCGAAGTAAAGCTCTACTAGTCTATTTATTTATTTATTTATTTTGGCATTTATAAAGCGCACCTAACCCTGGGACATCTGGTCGCTGAACAACATTACGTTCTTCCTGTTCTTTGGACGTTCCACTGCGTTTATGGCAGGCATTAACTCCTCTTTGAGTTCAACACCCTCTGCACTCCACTTACGTCCCAAGTAGACTACCGATGTCAGCCTGAACTTGAACCTTTCTTTCTTTAAAATAAGACCTGCATCAGAAACAATCTCTAAGACATTTGCCATCCTACAGTTACGTTCTAGTTTGGTACTACCCATAACTAATATGCTGTCCTGAAAACATACTACACCAGCTACATCCTCCAACAAAGTATGTGTCACTCGCTGGAAAACGCTGCAGCTGAAATCAGCCCAAACAGCATTTTCTTTAAACCTATCATTCCCTCCTGTGTGACAAACGTGGTCAGATCCCTCGAGCTTGGCTGTAAACTGACCTGGTGGAATGCTGAGGCAAGGTCAAGAGTACTGAATATCCTGGCTCCTACCACCAAAATCCCCATCTTCCCTATCTTGGACAGTGAAATTGGTTCATGACAACTGATTGGCTGACCCCTCTCAAGTCAGCAAACAGTCTAATCTGACTATCGTCTTTCATACCTCAATAATGGGAGACGCCCACTCTGATTCCTCAAACACCTCAATGACGCACGCCTGCTCCAGCTTGTAAAGTTCAGGTACAACTTCCTCCCTCAGACAGGTTCATCCGTTAACTTGGGTACCACCGTTTCTGCTCCTTTCTTTACCTATATGCAATGATTAAAACTCTTGAGGCAACTCAGTTAGTCTCTAAACACCTCTTTGAACCCCTCCTCCAGTCTGCCCTCCACCAATCTATTGACCACCACTAGCGACCCCGGGAACATTGGGATGCAGTACTATACCCAAATCACTCTGTTCATAGCAACCCAACACACTTCACACTTTCATCTTTCCTTGAGACATAGACGTCAGTCACTACTACACAGCCTTTACACTTCACTCTCGTCTGGAACAAATCCATGATGTCAATGTGGGCCTCATCATATGCACCAGCCCTTGTCTTCAGTGTTTAAGACCTAATGATTTGAATTGTTTGTCCCACACCCTATAATCCTTTATGGTGTAGTCCGAAACCTGGGTCAACTAACATGGCCACATACACCATATACGCCATCACCACTGTATGTGGTATCCCCTTCTTCTTTGGGCCAGATCTCACCTGGCTGACAGAGAAACTGACTCCCTCCAAATCCACATTAGAAATCTCTCCACTATCCTCCACGCTTGCTACCCCATTCACACACCTGTCTCTACATTTGAAATTTTCACAACATCTGGCAAAAACGCCCTTTCTTGCCACACTTGTGACAATCTGCCTTGAGTCCTGTACAGGAACTCGAGATGGCAAAACGGAAGGTGCTCCCACCCCCAAAGCATCGGTTAACCCCTCTGGCCTTCTCATCAGCATGCAGATGTTCCTTCTCCTCTCCCTGCTTGGTTACATGGTTTTCCATGCTCTGCCCCTTCCTATCTCTCACGGCCTTCACTGAGTCACATTCTCTCTCAGCCTCCTTGATCTCCTCCTTCTCTAGCTCCTTCACGCACTCCATCATGTGCTCCATCCTCTTACCAATATCCAAAACCTCATCTAGACAGGGATCTCCCTTGGTCCACATTTTTTCCCTGTATCTTGTGTTCCTTGACCTTCAGCACAAACTGATCCCTCACTCGCTCATTATACGTCTGACCAAAGTTACACTTATTAGTCAACTCCCTTAATACAGACACAACTTCCTCTACAGTCTCAACTATGGCCTATTTGCACATTCAAAAATATCTCTCCAAAATGACACTTTTCTTCTTTTCACAATGGATGTCCAGTTTCCTGAGGTTTACTTCATAAGCATTAAGGGCATCTGCAACACCTCCCTCTGGCTGTTATCTGCCAGCTCCCATTGCCAGGTCAGGAAAACACTTTAGGATTCTCCTACCGTCGAACCCGAGACAGTGCACGAGCAGAGCTCGCCTCCGTTCTAAACTGTATGACGGCCCATCAATAGCAAGTACATAGTCCCTCCTTCCTTGACTCCCACTTGATGGAGTGCTCTCCAGGGTTATGTGAGAACTGTGGGAGTAGGTTGCTCAGTGTTCTTAATTCGGTGTGAGCTCTCCCTGACCAAACCAAAATTGCCCGATCAAGGAATGTGGACTCCTCAAATCAAAATTGCAGAGAAGACACAGCAGTGCCGATCTCACCACAACTAGGCCGGCTGTACCAGTTTACCATTCCAACAAGTCCTCCAGAGGACGACACAGATTCCCCCTTGAAGTCCTTCCGCAGTGTTACTCTTGTGACCACTTCTCAAGTTACTTCACCACAGAAATGCAGCTCTGTGCATCCTGTTTCTCCATTGCTCTGTTTCTCCCTTGATCTTTGGTGGAGCACCACACACCTTGCTCCCCTCTACCCTGGGCACTGACTAAGCACCAGCCCCTCTGCACACAGCCCCCTATTCTCTGTCAACTCCATGCACTCCACGAACCTCGCAGGTGGTCACGCCGAACCTCGCAGGTGGTCACGCACCTTGGCAGAGTGTTCCAGAGGCCCAGACAATCCTACACCCTCCACCAGGAGCACCTGCTCAGGTCAGGGGCAAGGATGCTGACATCTTCGCCAGGTACCTCCAGACGAGCGCAGCATCAGCCGGGCATGCCGACACTCTCGAACCAGCGCTCTGAGCCTCCATAGAGAGCCCCCCGGGCCAGGACGAACATCCACCCTTCTCCAGCGTGTTGCACAGAGGGAGACCAGCAGTGCCAACGTCTTTGCTACCTCATCTGGGCCACCTTTCATTGCCCACTGCGTTCTGTGAAGGGGCTCCTGGTTCCTTCAGGCGATATGTTCCTGCTCATTGGAGGCTCCGGCCTACGTACTTTATGCTCAGAGTTCCACTCACCCCTGTCCGAACAACTGTTCAACGGAGGCCCTTCCAAAGTCACTCGCCGAGGACCTGTGCAGCCGTTCTTTGCCACTGAGGTATTGAAAGAAAGTCAATACTCAGGAAGGTAAGGGCAGTCCAGTTTATTATCTCTACATAGAAACAGGTGGTAAGTCGTGGGTTAGAGAGACCCCCAGCCTCAGGAGTCCTCCAGAGCTCTCTCCTCAATTGCTGCTAAGTGCGTTATAAATAGCCTACCATATCAAGTAACAGCAGCAAGGGTATGGAACCTCCTGCCTTGCACATTTTCTTGTGAATGCCCCGTGACCCATTCTAATCATCACAACAACAGATGTTACAGAGGTGTCCTCTGTTGTGGTCCTGATCAGAATGTCCACTGATCTCTTCAAGTTCAAAATAACACACTGACACTTCATTTCAATTTCCTTCCCTTCCTCCCATGGGCTACACTCACTACAGCAGAAACAAGAAAGGGCCGATCACCCTTTTACCCACAGGGCACCTAACCTGGACTTCGAAAAGGATCGCTTTCGGAATGCACTGCAATCCCTCCTACCGCTATGGAACACGCAGGTCTTCACTGGTAGTGGCATACTAGCACACTGAGAAGGAAAACACCAAACTGTGACAATGCAACGCACAAGTGTGTGGATCTCAGCTTCTCACACATCCCAATTCAAAATAACAGATTTGCAAGCAGGAGACATGGTTTGCTATAGATCTGAGTGCATGGTTGCAAGCCAGGATTAGAACCCACGTGCTCCATTTAAATGGTCACTTCCTGAAGAAGTCAGGGGTCCGGCTAGTTGGCGGGGGAGGTCCTTCACATGCTGGCATTTATGGAGCTCCACAGCTGTGGCAGTACCAGTCACTCACCTGAGGACAGTAACTTCTCCGGAGTTGGTTGAGCTTAAATGTGGCCACCTACCACGATTTCACCAATCAAAATACCAGAAACTGAGAGGTCAGGAGTAGCTCGTCCTCAATGCCTGCAAATGATGGTCTGATCCAGACATCACACCCGCCCTGAGATGTTTCGCAAGAATCCAGAGTCCACAAGAAGGCCAGTAGAGAATGGGAGGGGGTGATGTGGGGCTTATCCATGCCGAGAACCGTAGAAAAAGTCACAGGACATCCTTAGGGACGGCCATCTTGGTGGCAGTTGAAAAGGGTGGTTTCTACTTTGGTATCCCCTCCTACATCCTCAATGTTCAATGATAACAGGCTGGATGTGGCCTTTTGACCAACCTAAATTGTAGAGTCTTTCTTTTCTATAAATTAAATTTAATTTAATTTATTATTAATGTGTTACAGCTTATTATAAGCTTTTCACATAACATAAGAAATTACATTCTAACAAAAGAAAAAACAGTTAGTCATAAAAGTAAATACTGACATATAAAAAAAAAAAAGATAATAACATAAAAAGCAAATTTAGGAAAAATGAACACAAAGAAGAGAAAAAATAGAAAGATAAAAAGAGATTAAAAAAAGAGGATATAAACATTTTAAAAGTATAAAGTGAGATAAATTACATTCAGAGTTCCGAATTAAAAGAATATACACATGTATTCATAGCCCACCAATAGATGAGTATTGATGCCTTTACCTATTGAAGACTACCAGTCCAAATAAGTATTGCTGATGGGAAAGTTATAGAGACTTTTATCCTAATAGAAACTTTCCCATAATAAAAAAGGTGACCATCCATGAGTTAACAGTTCGCTATATGTTTATGCCCAATAATTTCTCGATAATCGTCCAAACATTATACACAGCAATGTATAACTTCATTCCATTTCCCCTTGCATTAACAGCTCTTTGCCAGAATTCGTTACTACCAACATGTTCCATATTGTGCACAAAATCTATGTAAAGTGGTGTATAGACCTTTGTCATAGCGACACATCTGGTAAGAACATGTTTGCCCGTTTCTGATTTCGTTTTGTCCTTACATAGCCTGCAAAAACGTTCGGGTAAGGGGAGATTGTTCTTAATCCCAGTTATGGCTAACACAGGCAACTGATTGATCCTTAATAAAAGAATAAAACGACGTAGCCGTGGCGAAGGGCATAGATTCAGATAAGGCATCGGCTTCTTGAGAGTGTAATTCATGAATTGCACGAATTTATAGCGCTTTAGATTTTCCAAATGTGCAAAGTTACTAATCCAATCGTGCAATTCAGCTTTCTTGGTTAACGCTCTCAGTACAGGAATAGAGACCTCTTGTTGTTTTTGGGTCCAACCGATCTCATCAAGATATTTAACGATGTTCTTTTTCATAAAAGGATATGAGGATGGTTTGTTAATTTCGCAATGAATCGCCACTAACAATAAATTGGCTGTGTCCGGTGTTGCTTTTAGATATAGTTCGGCTCTCTTCCTGAGTACAAGAGACTTCCAGGAAGTGAGACCGAGCTCTAATCTAAGAATGGCCATTGGGATGCAACCCGGGAGACCGAGTATTTTTTTCCAGAATTTTCCTTCGAGGATTTGAAGCCAGTCTAGTTCTATCATTTGCAGTGCCTCCAGGCCGTATATTATCATTGGTGTTAAGACCTGTAGGTATAGTTGGCGTGCTGCCCAGATGGTATAGCCACAGTAAGTTGTAGAAAAGCGATGAATAAGTGCTGTTACTTGGGTAGCTCTTGTAGTTCTAATTTGTTTACAGATGGTATATTGCCCCTTGTGCTCAATCTCGACACCCAGGTATCTATAATAAGGGGTGTATTCGATTGCCGTCCCATATATGTTTAGACCTGTTCTAGCTATCTTCTTGGAGCTGAACATTACCATCTGTGTTTTATTTAGGTTGATAGCCAGCCCATTGACTTGAGTATAGGTCCATAATGCCTCAGCTGATCTACGAATACCGCTGATAGTATGGTCCAAGATAACTAAATAAATCAGTAATAAATATCAGATAATAAATTAAATCAGTGAGCCTCATTCCGAGGCGGGCGCAAAGGGATACCGGCACCGTTAAGGACAACGGTGCCGGCAATCCCTTTGCGCCCTATTCCGAGGTCCCTTAGCGGGTCCCGCTATGGGCGCCTGGTTTTACCAGGTGGCCTTAGTGGGAACCGCAAAGGGACCATGGAACAAATAACGGTACCGCAAATTGCGATACCGTTATTAGCTCCCTCCCCGTTCCCATTGAGCCCAATGGGGGCTCAAATGGGAATGGGGATTGCCTTTTTCAATGGGGACTTACAGGTCCCTCCAGGGTCGGAATGTACCGGTAAGTCCCCATTGAACCAGGTCGTAGTCGGACCCGGTTTTGGAGGCAGCCATGGCGCAAATAGCGCCATGGCTACCTCCAAACTCGGAATGAGGCCCAGTGTCTAATTTCTTATGTGTTTCGTATATGACGTTTCTGCGACCTCAATAGCGGGTGGCAGCCTGAACTGGGGGGCCTCTGGTATTCCTTTCAAAATCACCCACGAGTCAATCCACTGTAGTTTTGGGGCCCTAACCTTGGACGCCCAAAGCGGATCTCTGCATGGCACCCATTTTACATGTGAATGTTCTGGCAAGGACATATTGGCACCCTCTTTAAGAAAACATCTCACTTTGAATGCGCAAAGTGGGGCACGGTGGGGCGTTCTGCTGCCAGCAAATCCCAAATGAGAGGCCAGGAGCGGCAGACTGATGGTCTGGGTAGTTACAGAGTGGAGTGTCGGCCATGATCGCAAAGCACGAATCGAACGCGCGCTCCGAGGCTGCGGCCTGAACCAGTAAGCGACAGATTCCTGCTTTGGAAAGTCGGTCTTCAGTCGGCATAGAGTGTTTTACTTAAGCGTGTTATGTGAAGCGGTTTCCAGGAAACCAACATTTCCTCATAGCACACATCTTTCTGAACACGCAGCAGGCGGGAGGGGGGAAAAACGTTTGCTGCATTCAACAAGCATTTCAGGGTCAGAGAGCAGCAGGGAAACAAACAGAGTTCTAGTTCTTTGCGGCTATTAAAAGCCTTCGAGTGAAAGGCAGTGCGGGGGCGGTGGGCGGTGAGCTTTTCCAACACTATGTACAGCAGTACATGTGTTTATTTAGACAAATGTCCTGGCATGCAAAGAGCTGCATTGTCTTCCTCAACACCACCGACCAATTCGACAACAGGTTTAGAAGAGCCTACACGATGCTGTTGTGTCCTACGTTACAACAAAAGCAATGACAAAAAATAAAATGTACAAAATTAAGCAAGAAGCTAATGAGCCGTGTTGTTTGTAAATAGTTGGCAGGATGACGGGTGTTGATGCGAATAGGCAAGAGAGGTAGCTGGCTAAGGGCCTCATCAGGGGTGGGAGGAGCAGTAAAAATGCGGCAGTAATGCTGTTACCGCCGAATTACTGCGCCGCCCAATACCGAGGAGTTTGGTTGGAAAGTGAAAGGTTTACCTCTAGCTTTTAAAACCTCCCCTTTCTGCCCATTTTTGGTGCTATTAGAACGGCGCTAATTGCGCCGGCAGTAATAGTGCCGTTACTGCCCAATAGCGTCCTATGTATTCTACAAAAAATGGGGAGTAACAGCCTTACCACAACTCAGGAGCCAGCACTAATAGCACTTGACCGAGTTGCGGTAACGCTATTTGGCTTGGTGGTACCCCAGTGCAATTACCAGCGGGTGTGAGGGAGAATTCTCCAGAATGGCTAATTTCCCTTACCTTTTGAGTCCCTCAGCAGCTTTGCTTGATTCCTAGGGTTTCATTGTTTTTACATGGTAAAAGTGTGAGCCTTTTTCCCACTCTTACATGTGTTTTGCTGTGTGTTGTACATTTTTGCACTCATGGGGCCTCATTACAACCCAGCCCATGCCGGTGTCCGCCATGGCGGAATGGGGAATTACCACCCCATTACAAGGTTGGCGGGGCGGTAATTCCCCCTTCCTCCATGGCCCTTCCCCATTCCCATTTTTGCCCCATAGGGCTCAATGGGAATGGAGAAGGCGCTAATAACGGTACTGCAAATTGCGGTACCGTTATTAGCACCAAAGTCCCTTTGCGGGTCCCTACTTTAACGGCTGGAAAAACCAGCCGTTAAGGTCGGGTCCCGCAAAGGGACCTCGTAATCAGGCGTTAAGGGTTTAACGGCGTCGACACCTTTTACGGCGCCGTTAAACCCTTAACGCCAGGGTCATAATGAGGCCCATGGACTATGGAGTCTCACCACCTCCATAGGCATAATCTTTTTACTGTGTGTCACCAAGCACCTTTAGTGCAGTGAGACAGGGCTGTCTTTTCAGACTTCCCACTTTAAACTCCATTTTCTGGGACTGACCACTGTCTCCCAGAATATGTAAAGTTACCATTGACTGTACTAGTCTTTTTAAATTTGCAGACCCAGTACACCCTATCTTCCAATAAAGTACTGGAGGGGTTAATAGTTATCCCCTTTTGTCTGATCTCATGGAACATTATTTTGTTCCCCTTTCTCTAAGAGTTGACTGGTGGCAGTGGTATCTACCATTTTTATTCTTCCGCGGACTATGAAAATAGCCTCGGTACCATTAGAGGCTATAGTGGGAGCCTCGAACAAAACACGGTAATCCACGTTTAATTTAACTTGGTTCCGGTCGAGTTCTTTTGACATATCTTTTAGTCCCTGAAAGGTCTTTCTAGTGTTTTACTCTGCGCGCCAAACCAGGTTTGGTTCTTTTGTTCGCCGTCCTTTGGCGGGCTTCTGCACAGAAGCCCTCCATCGGCGCCTGAGTGTCTGAGTGGGCAGGATGTGAGGGAGGGGTTTGAGGCCCCCTGCACAGGGACTCCTTGGAGACCCAAGTCGCACTCTTGTTTGATTGGCTAGGTGGCTGTCCTGCCAGGACAGCCACCCTGATGTGTGATTGACAGCCAGGGTGTGTGAATGGAGGATTTTGGGCATAAAAAGCCAGTCTCTGGGACCGGAAGGCAGAGTCGGCACTGGAACGAGATAACCAACGAGGAGCTGAAGGAAGACGACTGCTGCAACTACTGGACACCCGGTGAAGCCCTCCTGCAGGTCCGAATTGCCTGAAACTTCGACGACAGAGGAGATCTGCAAGGAATCTTCTTCCCTTGAGCTTGGTGGGAACAACCAGCTCGTCAAACGCCAGACACCGGTCCTCACCCTGGTCGAATTTGCTGTGCATTGCTGCAGTAGATCGGATAGTCAGGGGGAAGAGAACCATTTTGGATTTTAAAGAGCGCACCTTTTATTCGACCATTTGTTCAGCTGCTGGCTTCTTCCCTGGGCAGTGCAGGACCCTCCAGCTGTCCTCCTTCTTGTCACCATGGCTGAAGCTTCAGGAACCGTGAGCCTGTAGGAACTGCCAGGAACAACTGCCTCAGCTACACCATTCTTCTTCTTTTAAGGTACTGTGCAAATCCGGTCGTTCTTTCCGTCTGATAGTGGTGAAAGTGCTTGAAATCTTTCGCCTCTCCAAAGGCTTGTCCTTCTCTTCTCCTTTAAATAACTTTTCCTCCGACCTACTTCGTTTTGAACTCTTGGCAAAAACTTAACCGTGAACTACTCTGAACTGTGTGATCCTCTGCAAAAACTCTGAACCATTAACATTGGCCCAGGCCTATTGACTTGAATCCTAGTTGTATTTGCCTTTTCTAGATTGCCCTGCCTGTAACTTGTTGGTGTTGTTAATTTGTGATAACCTTGTCTTTTCTCCCTTTTAAATTGCTAGACTGCCATTTTGCTCACACTTCATTTTGAGCTTAACTTGTCCAGAATTGATTGGGTGTTGTTGTAGTATATTAAGACTGTGATTTTTCTGCTGCTTTATAATAGTGAACTGTTTTATAACTGATGGTGTAAATAAATGTATATTCATTTACTCAGAAACCTTGAATCACTGTTTCTTTGAACCATAGTAATTGTTGCCCTTTGTGTAACTTCTTGTACTGCTCGCTTTACTCTTGAGATAAGTCTGGCTGCTCAGCAATCGCTGCCACTTTACTGTGTAGTACAGGCTTGTACCAAAGGTGAAATTGTACTTACATTTGTAGTCTTAATGGTGTATGGTGTTCCCAAAGGGTACTGCATATGATTCTGCCTAACACTGGAGTACAGTGGTGAGGATAAAGTATAGTGATTACACTTAGAGTGCTGCTATTACCTTGGTGCAAGTAACCACAAGGCTAAACACCACTAAAAGCAATTTTAATCATGTCTGATATGGAAAGCTCCAGTCAGGAGACCCTCCTTACTCACTGTTGATCATTTGAACAATCTGTGTAGAGATAAGAATCTCTCTGTTAAAGGCAAAAAGTCTGAATTAATTGAAAAGTTGTTGGAGAACCAACATCTGAGGAGTGGGTCTGGAATGCCTGCCCCTCCAGCAAATGTGGAAAGTGATGAGGAAGATAATGTTTCAACTATTATGTATGAGTTAGATGAGGCAGATGAGTCTCACAATGTATGCCCTGTTGCTCCTCTATCTGCTCAGAAACCTCAACCCTTGTCCACTGAGACCCCATCAGGTCCTACACTCAGTCCTGAATTCATTGCTCTAGAAAAGATGAGGCTTGAATTGGAATTCAAACGTATTAATGTTCAAACTGAACAAAAGCATCAAGAACTTAAGCTCAGAGAAATGGAGTTGAATCATGCACTAGAAATGAAGAAATTCTTTATTGAGAATTTGTCTCTCCCAGAGTCTTCTAGGTATTCCAGTCCTAAGAGACCCTGTATGCCTAAAGAAATTGTGGGTATACATGAGGCTAAGCTTGATATATTGGATTGGTTGGCAATGTTTGAGTATAACCATGGGATTCAAGACATTACTGGGAATCAGTTGCTTCCTTGGCTCTTCTCTAGGCTACCCACTGTTGCATCTGATGTTGTGCTGGAGTTGGGGGAGGTGGATAGGATGGATAGTGAGTGTGTGAAGGTAGCTTTAATTGCTAGATTTGGGAAGACCCCTTCCCAGTACCTTAAGGGGTTTAGGGCCCTCATAAAGCACAATGGTACCGCTTGGGCTACCTGGGTGTATGAATGTTTGAAAAACGTAGATGGTTGGGTTAAGTGTTACAGAGTTAACACATATGAAGGTATGAGAAATCTTGTTATGTTGGAGTCAATATATGATGCCTGCTCTCCTGAGCTCAGACAGCACTTGGCTGATTTTAAGGAAATAGATCAAAAGAAGTTAGCTAAGGCACAAGAAAAGTTGGAGAGAACCAGCAGTGTGGTCGAATCTTTGATGTACCAGGAATGAAGGATGGAACAGTAGTGGTAATGGACCACTACTGGGCCTGTGGATCCAGAGGATACACAAAGTTGCCCAAAGACTGGGGAGGGCTGTTTCTATAGTACTTGTCCATGTTCCAGAATTGGTGATTACGAAGAGTGACCTGCACATTGGAGAGTTTCCAAAAGCAGATGCTCACCTGAGAAAGAGAAGGTCAGTTGGAGTCCTCAATCGAACCAAGAGGGAGAACTACTTCCCAGCTAAATCAATAGAAGCTTTTAATTCTATTCCATATGAGCACAGGTTGTTCAGTCAGACTGCTGCAGTATTCACGACTATCTTCATGCCGGGGATCCAGACGATGGCGAATGCGAAGTGGCTGCAAATCACTTGTTGGGAGCTCCTGCAGACTATCAACACTACAATAAAGGGATTCAATGATATCAAGTAAGAATTGAGAGCCATACAACTCTTCAGAATAGATATGTCGTGGGCATGATTACAGCCATGGATGGAAGTGTTTGTGCCAAAATCGGAAAATCATGTTGCACATTCATACCTTCTCATGATGAGGAGAATGGGACCTTGACAGAGGCCTTCATGATGCTGACGAAACTGCATATCAAGATGAAAGATGAAACAGAAGATATTGCAGATGACAGCTGGTTTGCGTCTATCTTCTCATGGGTTCCACAATGGATGGCGAATATCTTCAAATTCCTTGGAGCCTTGTTGGTGATGATCATGTTTGGATTCTGTGTGATCAGAATAATAATCACACAGTGCAAGAAGACAGCAAAGAAAGCAAAAGGAATGAGGATCATTATCGATGTTGAGTCAGGGTTTGGACCCAAAGAGCTGATGGATGAAGAAATCAAAAAGTATATGGAAGCCAGTGTCCATGCACCTGAGGGAACAAAGTTCCTGTATCCAAGAAACCATACGAAGTATGAGGGAAGATGGAGCTACTGCAGTCCTAATGGACAATTTAGTGTCATGACCTGGAGTATTGATGGCATGTAAAATCAGCAGGGTCTCTGAAAGGAGTAATGAAGATATGGAGTCTGAAGAAACACTTCTTCAGACGAGGATGTCTAGATGTGAAGACTAATGGGAGAGTGGTCGATGAATCAACCATAGGGGGAGTGTAGAGGAGGAGCTAAGTGTCTCTACCGGAAGTCCAGCCCCAATTTTGCTTATATATTGGCAACCGAAAAATGCGACATGTGCAAAGCCAATAATGGTACCTATACCACAAAGAGTCCTTGAAACTAGGTATCATTGAGAAAACCCTATATAATGTACCCACAAAGAAATGACAGTCTTCTGAAGGAAATTCTGGAAGAAGGGTGAAGATGAGTGAAAGAGAAGACTAGTGACGTCAAATGAAGCAGAGATGATGCACCTAGAAGAGATGCCTATGAAGAGAGTGCATAGACCTTATGGAATCTGATGGCGAATGAAGATTGAATGTGCGGGAGAGCACTGAAAAAATGCAAAGCCGTTTTATAATTTTATAGATGCAGTAGCGCAAGTAGACTAAGTAATCATAAGGCAGGATATACATAGTGAACAGACTGCAGGCGGTGACGCCAACATATATATATATATATGTGTGGGTAGAATCTGGATTTCCAGGATGCACCCCATGAATGGAAGGGCTGAAAGTGTGGTGCAGTAGAATAAAACAGCTGACAGGTAAGGAAAATACGAGAAGGCATGCCTGGCCCAGTGTCAAGGGTTGGGGCAGCCAAGAAACTCGCTATCTATTCAAGGTGATACAATGAACGTGAGAAGCAAGATGGGCTCCTGTTGAGGTGTACTGGAAAAACACTAGAAGACCCATATTTTATTAATTTAATAGTATTAAGTACAATGAAGGAGCTCAAAACATGGTCTCTTGTCACATGGTCAGATGAAAATAGACTTTGGGCAAGCTCAACCGAGACTAGAACATAAGGCCATGCTCACACTCCCTTTTATTCTCAGGCACAGTGATCCTTTGCAAGGCAGAGTTCAAAGAGCTAATTGAATGGCAGGCAGTAGGAGTGATGATGGATGTTGGGCTAATTTGGTGGGGAGGTATGGTCAAGTCCAACCCTACAGCACCCGGGGTACTAGCTTGCATGCTGCTAGCCAGTTGAATATTACAGGAAGGGTACAAGCGTGCCAACCAATTGTAGAGGGACACGTAGCAAAGAGCCCTATAGTTTGAAATCCAATTAAACGTTGTGTTTTAGTATGACACGGAAGATGGCTTGCACTATAGCAGCTTAGCTGTCCACCTGACTGTTCAGACCCAATCACAACCCATCCCTATATAGAAAGTATACATAGATGTTTCCCTTCAGCCTAGCACAACTCCACATAGGTTTCCTTACTTTGCCGCGTAGTGTGACATCATTGATGATGAATTGGTATTATAAAGCTGTGTGGTTTATGTGAATCATTGAGAGATATGCTTGTGCGGCGTCCGTTGATGCCCCTTGTACTTCCTGTTTTAGACAATTGCAATTAAAACAGTTGTGTTTTGCCAACTTCCTGAGTCGGTCTGATTATTGATGTTAGAGTAAGATCTGCATCCCCGTCCATCTCAGATACTGTTACCTCGTCTTAAAGGGCCTATGGGTTCAAGCTCTTGGTCTTGCATGGCCCATTGGACATGCACAGCTGAGGTATGAACTGCAAGAGGCAGCTGAGAACACTCCTGAGCTGGCGCGGCTCCTTCAGGATAGGTAGGAGTTCTGGCGGTTCGGCACCTCTTCGCCCATTATTGACAAGCCACCTCTATTTCAAATTCTGAATCACTTGATCGTCCACCGCTATGATGTATTACTTTGTAGGTTTTACATATGAAAGAATAGAGTGTGAAAGAGTGAGCCTGCAGATTTCTGCTGTTCTTTCCTTTGGCGCCATGTTCACATGGAAGCATTTTTTTCAATCAATCCCATTTTCTCCTGTAGTATAGAGGATATGGATTTAAACTCAGATACACTGGTAATTCTAATGGTGTTTTAATAACTGCAAATTGTTTTGTGGGGCTACGGTTGCATTTGTAATCTTTTCTATATATTGGAGACATTTGAAATAAAATGTGCCCTGCCATACTCCTCCTCACAATTCTGGGTTAATCCACCTGAGCAGGGGTGAGTCCTGGGAGTGGCCTAGGGTGCCACATGCTGCCCCTGGAATCTATTGGCCACCCCAGGTGCCACCCCATGATCCTAAACTATGATTATTGTGTGTGTGTGTGTGTGTGTGTGTGTGTGTGTGTGTGTGTGTGTGTGCTCGTACCTCATGCCACCCCTTCATAAGTCAGTGCCCCACTTGGGCCAACCCAGTCAAAAGAGCCTGGACATGCCACCTGCTCCCACTGTTTGCCTGTGGAGAATCAACTTCCGAGGCACCAGTGGTCTAGGGATGAATATCGGTTTCTAAACCATCAATCAGCCCCACACCTCTAGTACACCAGAAGGAATCTGAACAGATTGGAACCACACGTCAATTATAAACCTCCTTGTCCAAATTTGGTAATGTGGACAGAACGGCAGACTTATCTCCACAAGGTTGTGGATCATTGGTTAATTGTAACACAGCGAAAATACAATTATTTACCCAATAATAAAAGAGACTGTGCAGTCAAGCTTGTATAAAAAATATCTAATTTATTGTTATTACAACAGACAGATCTAGCACACCACAAAACACAATCCATGCTGTAAAGGAACACAGAGGACAGACAGTTTCACGAAGGAAAGGAGTGCACTCTGGACTTTGACAGGAGGGTAGTCAATAAAGCAATCCATCCTAACTGTTGGTTTCAGCACCAAGGGAGCAAGTAGTCGTAAATGTCACTAGGGGCCTTCAGAGAAGAACCAGGGGGACAGAACGACAATGTGCCTGGTTCTTGGGATGATCTTGATGCTCAACTGGGCCGAATCGGTTCCAGGATGCTTTGCAGCACCTGCGACAGAGTTCAAGATGGGAGACAGCTGCAGGTATCAGGCAGCAGGCAGTTCGGCAAGTGAGGTTGAACGGACGGCTGCAGGCTGGCCTACACGGTGGCTCAGGGTCAAGAATCATAGCCTCTGTGCTGGTTGGTGGATCTGGAACGCTGGTCGAGGCATCTCAGATGACTTTAGTGACTGCAGCATGACAACAGTCAGTGGTGCAGCTGGTTGAGGTTCGAGGGCTCGACTGCCTCGAAAATGTACTTAAAAGATGGACTCTGTTTGATGCTTGGAGTGGCACTCCTCCTAGCTTCTTCACTGCGCTAGTGTCAACCTTTTAAGTGGACGGCCCAAAGCTGAGGAGAGTGTTTGCAGACAACCGCCTTGTCCTTTGTTCAGTGACTCTCTGGCACTTCCCCTCTAGGAAGCTTGCTGGCAAAACCTAGCAGGGCACGCTGTATGCTGGCTGGGTACCGGTTCTAGAGCTGCTGGACGGGTCCTCTGAGTTTTATCTCCCTCTGTTCCCTAGGAGATGTTTAGGGGAGGGCTCTTACTTCCCTCTTGGAAATCCTGGCCTTTCTTCACTGGTGGAAGCTGTAAGGCAGACTGTACCTTCAGACAGGGTCCAAACGAGTTCTTCTTCTTACTCCTTTCAAAGTTGTCGGATGATTTGCTAAGAGAGGGGCTCAGCCCTCCTTTAAAGCCAAATGGGCCCCAGTGATTTAATGCAGGTTAAGCCTACCTTAATGACGAATCGTGGGTCCCCACCAACAATCTTCTGTTATGCGTGGGGTCATAACCAGAGTGCTTTGCAACAGGAAAGGTAAAGGGATGAAAACATGCACTACTAAGTCCCACCCATCCTCCTGTCTCTTGTGCATCAAAGAGTCTCTCTGGTTAATTGAGCTCTCTGTTGCTCCTGATCAAGGTGCAGGTATCCCTTGACGTTTGTGGCGAGAACAGACTTTCTGTCTCCATCAAATTACATACTCCTACACTCTGAAAGCGGGTCACCCTGCAGGGGTTGCCTACTGTAAACAGTTGTCCCAGACATGACATTCACTGCTCTTCATACTAAGGGGTGAGAGCTGACTTCAAGTTGACACAGATGCATATCAAAAAGGTGTTGGGTTTCCTGCCCTTTCTTAGTTCTGTGACCAGGCCTCTTGCGGGCCTGCTGCAATTAACTCTCATCAGTATGTGCTGCCACCACACAGAAATGACAATAAACTTGGTGGATCCATGGAGCCATTGATATTTAATTAGTCTGGCCATGGCAGGAGGAAGGTGTTGCCATGCCGCTTCTTGAGATGCTTTGATGTACCCATGGCTGTCATATTCCAGCTGTACATGACAGGAGGACTGCGCCTGTAGGCTGTTTCCACCAGAGTACACTTGACTATGTTTTTGTTGTGCAGCAAGCATATGAAATGGTGTTCAAATTAGCCCCACACACTTTCCAGAGGTTGATCTCCCAACATTCCATTTCATTATAAAATGTCAAAAAAGCCCAGGCAAGCGCACACTCCTCCTCACAATTTGCCCTATAAACTGCATCTGAATGCTGGAAGTCATTCTTTGTCTTGGTGGCTCACAGCTAGGTTTGAAGAGTGAGCTTCAGGCTGTGGGGTTGTTTTCCATATGAAAACTCAACTTGCATGTATTCTTAGAGAAGTTTAGAATGTTGAGCTATTTCATGTTTTTCATGGCTTCAGCATACTTCAGTCCCACACCATTGACAATCCAGGTTCCTTTGAAAATTATTATAACACAGCAACATCTCTCCTCGCTCATTCTCTAAGTAACAACTACTTATGAGCTGAAAAGAGCTGGGCACTTCTAAAAACGAAAGGCGTTTGGGTGTAAACATTAATCCTGTTGCGTATAAAGTCCCTGTGAACCTTTCGGAAGTCTCTTAAGGCAATGAAATGCAGCCTATATTGCTGAAAGGTTTGCACCCATACGCAGACTTTCACAGAAGCACTGGCACCGTTATTACCAGTGCCGGTTTTTCCGTGGTCCCCATTCCCATAGACTTCTATGGGGCTCTGTGGGAATGGGGAGCAACATATTACCAGCGCCTGACTTTCTGGCCACCGGGTTTGTAATACCCTGTGTTACCGGCAAGCCAGGCACCGGTAACTGTTTACGTTCCGGCGGCTACCTGCTGGTTTAACCGGAAAGGTTACCGCCAGACCTGTAATGAGGCCCACTGTGTACCATAATTCCAGCTGGAGTTAAAGGTAATATGGTGCAACCTGTAAATTCTTCTATCATTGGACACATGACATCCACTTTAGTTAATGTACCTGTATCTAAGGCACTGCCTTTGGGGACATGTGCAGTACTATCTGGTGAGAACGTCCATGGCGAATGTTTGGATCCTAGTGATGGTTACTGGCAATGGTTGCCCTCTGCCTTTAAAGTCAATTTTTCTTCTTCGTCGATGACAGTAATGTTTTATGCTCCTGGAATACGCAGGGGTTTGCTCATTTGTTTCAAACAGATGTATTGTGGTCCGTAATGGACCTGTTTGTGGTTATTGCTCTCCAGGAAACGTGGCTCACTGAAAGCATTCATCTGGATGGCCGCCACATGATTCAGAAAGTAGCCACTAAAGGGCTACGTGGGAGACCAAATGGCGGTCTATTGATATTGGTTCGGTCCCCATGACAGATGATTGAGTTACCTGGCTCAGCGGATTGGGTTTTAGGAGTGAAAATCTTGTACGCGAAGATGTGTCTCATTTTGATTAATGTATATTATCCATCAAATTGGGTTTGCCACTAAGAAGAATGCTATCAGTGTAAAACGTTTGTTGGAAGCGTATGTGGATCATGTTCTGATTTGGATAATAGGCGACTTTAATTGTGACATTGATATTAGTGACTGTCTTCCTATGTTGAAGCCGGTATCTTCTCCCTTGAGACAAAAGGTACTTAAACCACAAGCTAATACATGGGGATCCCTGTTGAATTCACATGGGGTTACGTGCCTAAATGGCTTTTGCACTAGTGATACTAAGAGGGCATATACCTGAATTTGCAGGAAGAGTGCCTCCACTATAGATTAGATTTTTGTAAATCAATTATGTTTATCCATGGTGAAGGACATGGCTGTCCTATCCAGGGAAGAGAGCGACCACCTCCCGCTATATGTTCTCTTTACCCCTCTCGAGACAAATTTACCTCCTCATCAATACGATTTGAATGGGGATATATTTGTAAACAATGGTGGAAATCAGATTCATTGGAATCCCCATAACTTGGGTAAAGGACAAGAAGCATCAATAAACCTGTTACCCAGGTTTGTTGATACCATTTCAGCTATAGAAATCTCTTACCGGTTGCCCATTGCTGAATCCTTCTCCACATTGACTACATCTATTTGTGAGTGTATTATTGTTACTCACCACACCAAGGATCGGAAGATTGGAACCGGACCTTGAAGACAGAAGTGGTGGAATTCCCGGAGCAACCAGTCTTAACCTCAGCTACCCTGATTTCAGTGAATCATGTTTCCCTATTGAAGAGGGTCTCTTTTCTATGATGTATCTCTCTGCTGTGTTGATATGACAGACAGAGGTATCAATCAAATAAAAGAGCGCGGTAAACACACACCGCTAGACCAACAGCTGAAACGAAACCACAGAAAGGGTTGTACGCGGTACAGATGAGAATAGCAATTGAAAGTTCAATCAACAATTAATGAATACCTGAATAACAAGTTGGTTGGAGTAGCAGAGTATATACAGAGCCTAGAAGGACAATTACAAAAGACAATGAGGAACTAACAGACTTAAAGGACTGCCCTTAAACCCTAGAGAATGCACGACTAACCTGGAAGGACATGGATAAGGAGCAAAAAGGAAATCCTGCTGGAAAGGACACAACGACAAGAGAAAATAATAAACAGGGATGTTAGTGAGGTAGGATACACCCGAACGGCACGAGGGACGCGCTAGGTACGGGTTGGTGCATGTAACTGGAAAGCGTCCTGAACTGCACTTGTAAGATAATAGTACAAATCCAGCACAATGTTCAAGGTAACGTGTAGTTTTCTTCACAGCGTGGGCAGGCAGTGTTTATCCAAGAACAAATAATCACAAGAAGCAATGAGCACAGTTTGAAATGAAGGAACACTTACTGAAGGAAGTGAACCCTAAATTGCCAGGGTTGACCGCGCCGTTGCAGCCCTTGAGGAAGGAACCAAAAAGGCTACAGTGCATAGGAAAACAACTTCTGACAGGAAGCCACCAACAATCCAAGAAGCATTCCGAGTTGTAACAGCGTGTAGAACCAAAGACAACAGGGCAATCCGTAAGCAGTCAGAGTGGCAGGCAATGTCGAAGAACCAGGGAAAACACGTTGGAAGGTAGAAGCAAGTTCACAAGGTTGAAGAAGGAAAATAGCACGGGGGCTACACACGTAGGGATACGTGTAAACTACAATTAGCAGCACCGAGCCCCGAGAGGAACCGAGTTAAGAAGGGGCGGAGCGTCGGTGTACGCATTGTGCGTAATGAACGTGTCAGCTGACACGGCCGATGCCGGCGTCCATACAGTCTCCATGGAAACTGATAACGCTGCCACACCGATGTCTTTCCCCGAGCTGTGTGAGCAGGCGTAAATGCAGAGGGAGAGTGGCGAGAGTGGCGGTGCTGAAACGTAACAGCATCCACCCCCAAAGACGAGTGTTGCATTGAAGCCGCATCTAAACGGATACATTTTGATGCTGAAATCTCTGCAATGAAAAGAAAGCAACTGAGATTGGTTATTAAGACCTATATCTATCCCCCGGTAGGTAGTATTAGTCTGGATATAATAAACAAGCATATCAAAAGTGCTAAAAAACGTTATTACATATGGGTAAAGGATCATAAAGCCTTTGTAGATAAAAAGAGGTGATTAAATATCACTGCTTTGGCAACATCAAATGATAACATTAACATTTGGAAAGTATTGAGATTGTGTTCTAAAAGCGACTTTTCAATTAATGGTGTTCCTGAGTCAGCATGGGTGGAACACATCGAATCTACCTTGGGGACCACCACACCTGAGAATGGTGAGCTAGCTTTACCCCATGTTACATGGATTTGTAAAGCCTCTATTCTTGACATCATCCTGATAATTGAACATCTAAATCAGTCCTGTGCAGCTGGTCCTGATGGCCTATGTAATGGCTTACTTAAAATGTTACCTGATCTGTGGGCCCACGCCCTACATTTACTATTTTGTGACATTGGTACAACTGGCATATTACCCAGCACGTGACGTGAGAGCCATATTCTCCCCATCTACAAGAAAGGCACTAGAAATTGCCCATCGAACTATCGAATGCTCGCAATGCTGCTTGATAGTCCGGCCAAAATCTTTGCTAGAGTAATATTAGCTGAACTTTCTGAGTGGATCAATGCCAAAGGGATTCTGAGCCCTAATCAGACTGGCTTCCGCATCAAATCGTCTACATCCCATAAAATTCTGACCCTGGTGTTTGCGGTGGAATATGCTAGGTTGAGACGTGAGTCAGCTGTATTTTGTGCATTCATTGATTTTAGTGCTGCTTTTGACACAGTGTTGATGAATAGGCTATGGCAGACATTGGTGGCTTGGGATATCCCTCCTGGCCAATTGAAGATGCTAATGCTGCTTCACAGAAATACTAGTGTCAGGGTACGTCTTGATGGTGTGGGAAAACTCTCTTCGGCCATTGCGACTATTAGAGGTGTGAAACAAGGCTGCATTGTTGAAGCCACACTTTTCAATCTGTATTTAACAGATTTGAATGAGGCATTTAGTAATATCAATCATTGTCCCGTTAAAGTTGGCACCAAGTTCATAGACTGGTCAGCCTATGCAGATGATCCTATATTTCTGGATCATTACCCTAAGGGTTTACAGTCGATGATTGAGGCACTTGGGGTCTATGCATCTCTGATTGGTCTTAGAGTCAGTATAGCAAAAAGTAAGATCATGATATTCCTCACCAAAAAGAAAATGAGAACGTGCCCTGTATGGTCATTGGATGGTGCTATATTTGAGTGTTAAGAGCAACAAATATCTTGGTTTGTATATTGATAACTCTCTTAAATGGAACATCCATTGGCAGCAAACTAAAAACAAATGTAAGGTTATGGTGAATACAATAAGTACATTTATAGGTAGGAAGGTGGCTTTTCATTTGAAATGGTGCTGTTGTTATTCACCTCCAAAATCCTACCTGTAACGACGTATGCAATTGAAATATGGGGCCACGCTTACAGCTCTGAGCTAATCAGATTTGAGGCAAAGATATTGCGAAAATCTGGTGCAGCGGAGGTCCAGTTCAGGATCCAGGTCGGGGATCCTGAGAGTCCAGTTGTGGTGGCTGTAATTGTCCTGTGAGGCGGTGCAGGAACATTGAAGGTCCGTGGTCAGGGTCCAGGAAGGGGGCCCTGAGGTATTTCGGGTACAGCATTACCGGAGAAACTAATATCGGTGATCCGGTTCGGGGTCTTAGGTGTGGCGTGGATTCCCAGCATGTGGTCGTCGCTAGCCTGAAATCTGGGCGGTTGCTAAGGCAGCAGAGGGGCCCAACGAATGGGGCCCTCTGTGTTCGGAGGAGGTGCGGAGCTGTCCCGTGGTCGAGGCAGTCAGTGAGGGGGGTGCTGTTTGGGTTCGGCACAGACAGGAAGCGGAGACGGCTGGGAGGAGGATCGCCAGGTTTACCTATCCGCATTTGGCCAGGTGCGATCTGCATGAAGTCAGATGTGATGGTAGTTCGTTGCGGGCGTGGAACCACTGATGTTGCTCGTTGGGTGCTGGGAATATGTTTGATGACGTTGCTGGAACGCAACGTAGTGTTGGAGTGCAGCGTTGTACGTGGCAGCAACGTTCCTCTGAAGAGCAATGTTTCTTTGGAACGCATTGTCGGCCCTGGTCACGTGCAGCTGTGCGTAACAGAAGAAAAATGGACAGTGCATGCCGCCAGTGCGGAGTCGGAACTACATGGGGCGCATGCTGTGGTAGCAATGCCCATGGGAAGTGTCGGTGGATGTGGCCAAGAGGATTTTGATTGTTATTGCGAAGGACGCGATACTGAGAACAGAGTGTCCTGGTCAGCGGAAAAGAGCGGAGAGGCGATAGCAGTACAGGACATTGTTTACTTGTGCACCAGAGGTGTCTGGCAAGGACGTCATGACATGGACCGCAGTGTTGCAGGACGGCTGCGGGAGCTCGATCCTGACTTGAGGGGTCTCACTAAGTGGCAGCGTTAAGGGAGCCCGATGTCTAATCTGAGGTAGGTGTTGGGGGAGGCCAGTGTTGTTATTTATGCTGTTGTATTTATGTTGTGGCCTCTGGGTTAGTAAATATATGGTTAGGTTCCTGGGTCAATGTTAGTAGTTAAAGGCCTGTTATGGTTTATATAATGTTGTTGTGTATATGTATGTGGCCTGCTGTTAGGACATGTCCTTTGGGTTTTCAGTATGGACTCGTGGGTGTGGGGTCCATGGGAAATTTTAATGTTTGTTTTACACAATGTTTTCTTTGCAGGTTGGCTGAAGTGGACATGTGGGTGGGGGTATGGCGCAGGGACTTTGGCACTGTGTCACTTTCATTCACTTTGCATTTACAATTACTTGCCTTGCAGTTATTTTCTTGGCGTTACAGGGACACATTGGGGTTTGACGCAGGGACTTTGACGCCATGGATTTTAACTGTTTTGGTTTTCTAGGGTTTACATGTTGTCCTGTGGTGTTTTGTTTGTCATGTTCGTAGCAGTGTGTCCCCTGGGTATAAGTGGATGATATCTGTGTGGAGGACGTCAATGATTCTGAAGGGCAGTGACGTCCTGCTGGTGTTTTTAAGGGGCAGTTAGGTGCTGCTGGTGTTTTAGGGACAGTGAGGTGCTGTCTGGTGTTTGTAGGGGCAGTGAGGTGCTGCCTGGTTGTTTTGGGGCAGTGAGGTGCTGTCTGGTGTTTTTAGGGACAGTGAGGTGCTGTCTGGTGTTTTTAGGGACAGTGAGATGCTGTCTGGTTGTTTTTAGGGGCTGTGGGGTGCTGCCTGGTCATTTCTGGGGGCAGTGAGGTTCTGCTGGTGTTTTAGGGGCAGTGAGGCAATGCCTGGTGTTTTTAGGGGCAGTGAGGTGCTGTCTGGTCATTTGCGGGGCAGTGAGGTGCTGTCTGCTCATTTTCGGGGGCAGTGAGGTGCTGCTGGTGTTTTAGGGGCAGTGAGGTGCTGTCTGGTGTTTTTAGGGACAGCGAGGTGTTGTCTGGTGTTTTAGGGGGCAGTGAGGTTCTGTCTGGTGTTTTTAAGGGAGGTGAGGTGCTGTCTGGTGTTTTTAGGGACAGTGAGGTGCTGTCTGGTGTTTTATGGGGACAGTGTGTTGTTATGGAGTTTAGTGGTAGGATCAACGTTTTGGTTGGAGGGTTTTTTTGTGTTGGACATAGACATGGTGGCCACATGTCTGTGTGGGTATTAGAAGGTGAGTGGGTTAGTTTTGGTTGCGATGCAAGGGTTCTCCACGGTGAAGGACTTATTGTTGGTTCTTCCATTGTTGTGGTTCATTCAGCGGGTTTGTAGCTGAGTGGGTTCAGGCTCTGCGGTGAGCTTGTGGTTCGAGTTAGATTTGTGTTTTCCATTTAAGATCTTGGTTAGATGTTGGGTGTAGCGGTTTGGCTCAGTGGGAGTTGAGAATGGCTTCTCAACTGGTATGAGTTTGTATTTGTAGCTATGCTGGTAATATTGCAATTGTTTAGGTCTCTACCATGAGGTTGTGTTGTGTTAGTTAAGAGAGGGAGATATGTAATAATCTGTGCTGGGCCTGATTATGGATGTGAGTGTTATGATGGTCTGGTGATGTCACCGACATTCTAGGTGGAGTGTTGGTGTGGTGATGTCACTGGGACTCTGGGCGGAATGTTGATGGATGTTTGGAGTGCTGGGTTCTACTGGTGTCAGTTGGACCTAATGTGCTGGGCTGGATGGATATCCCAGTGCTTTCTCTACTTATGAACTAAGAGAAATAAACCTACATGTAAACTACTTACCTTCTGGTCTTGGTCTTATGAAGAAGGGGTCTTAGTTTACCACACTGTGCTTTTTAACTGACTGAAGTGGTGGACCAAGTCTTTAAAGGACTGGTCTGCCATTTTGAATTTCAAATAGATCATTAGCTTTGTATAAAGGGAGCCCTGTGAGCTGTGCTCCTAAATCCAATTTTGACAATCCCAGTAAACGCAGGTATACATGTTAAAATGATCCCGCTATCCTAGAAATGGCTCCACTCATGGAGCAAGAGTAGCCAACACTGGCCCAAGCATCCACAGTGTCTTGCAAACACACTTTGCGGGCCTGACAAGAGATTTATGTGAACTCCTGAAATCGAAGTGTGCCTGAAAGTGAGGTCACACAGAAATCCCTGGGGTCCCTGATGTTTGTAGGCTCCAGTGCAGAATAGGGATTCTTTGTTGCGTGTTTGCTACACAGTCTTGTGACCGTCATAGGTCTGCTGGAAAGGGGTTGGTTGGTGAAAAGGGCTTCTCTTTGAGGGGGCTTAAAGAGACAGTGGGCCTCATTACACGGATGGCGGTAAGGATTTACCGGTACCGGTAAAATACCGGTACCGGTAAATCCTTACCGCCTTACTGCTAGGTCCCTTTGCGGGTTGGGGGATTTAACACCTGCTTTTTGCAGGCGTTAAAATCCAACCCGCAAAGGGACCTTGGAGCTAATTACGGCACCGCAAAATTGCGGTTCTGTAATTAGCGCCTTCCCCATTCCCATAGAGCCCTAAGGGGCAGAAATGGGAATGGGGAAGGGCAATGTTTGAAGGGGGATTTACCGCCCCTCCAACCTTGGAATGGGGCGGTAAATCCCCTTTCCACCAAGGCGGTGCGGTATTTTACCGGCATGAGCCATGGCGCTAATAGCGCCATGGCTCACCGCCTACCGTGTAATGAGGCCCAGTGTCCTCATTGCATTCCCTCTGACTATCCCCCGCATTATGGAGTAGGTAAATAAGGGTGACCAGGTGATCCCCCCCATACCACCCCTGGATCCATCATCCTCTCGTTTTACTTGGTCATCCAACTAGAAGTCCCCATAATCAGGCAGTGGGCTTCGTCACACATCTCCTCCTCCTTTATACCCCATGTGGGTCTCTTACTAGGTACCTTGGGTAGTCTGGATTTGTTTGAAATCTGGCCTCTCCATGAAAAGATGAAAAGGAATAGGTATTTCCATTCGATTCGTTACTTGGGATAACGCTACCCACATACCTATTCTGGAAGCATATGTTCTTCGGATGAATGTATCCTCAAAGATGGGCATGATTAGGAGTACCAGATGGTTTGTCTTTAATACATGTAACAACAAGTGTATGCATTAACTGTGTATTCTAAAGTTTTGCATGCAGGCCTTTTTAAACATAAATACAATGTAGTAAGACAGATGTTCTTCGTTCAGTATGTAAACACATTATCTCAATACATGCTTGTGGATTAGTTTCATCGCCCGAGTGATCCCTTTACACATAGGTCAACGAAGGACGAGGTCTCAGTTCATGACCTCAACAAGTGGCCTGCAGGCAGATTACACATCAGCTATGTACAGAGGTCAAGACGGCCATGTTGTATTTTGCAATGACATCGTCCACCATTTTAACTCACAGGGTGACTTTTCCACAATGAATCCTAAAATGGCGGTTTGACCTAAAATGGCGGCTTACATAGATTAAAGGTCAGGACCTTGCAACACAGATTTCTCTCGCAAGCGACTTTCGAGCAGCTTGGCGTAGGCCAATAAAAATAATATATAAATAAATATATTTTTCACAATAGGAGGCACAATATTCTTTCTATTCCGACACCCCCCCCCCCCCGCAGTGGCTCTTTCAGTAGCCGGACAGGGACATTTGTGCTCATTGATGAGGGTGCTGAATGGGAAAGGTGTCCGGCTGCCAGGAGGACAATGAATCATTGAGCCCACCCGCCAGCCCAAATGTCCTGGCAACGAGACACCTCCCAATCGCCACCGTCATTGACAATGTGAGTGCCGAACGGGAGATGTCCCGCTGCCAAGACAAAGGCTGTGCTGAGCAGGAGCACACCACACAGCAAACAGTGTCCATGTCCCACTCCGCTCTCAGCCACTGCAGCAGCTGCAATCTGGAGCAGTGCGGAACACGGACTCCAGACAGTGCTCCTGTGTGCTCCTCCTGCTCCTGTCCTGAGCGCATTCACTTCAGAAAGAAGTCAGATCATTTCTTTCTAGAATCAGAAAGAAATGATCTGACTTCTTTCTGAAGTCGGACTAGTGAATGCACTCAGGGCTGGAGCTGGAGGGGCACACAGGAGCACTGTCTGGTGATGCTTTTTTGTGGGCATCCATGCCCATGAAAAAAGACATACCACAGTACGAAAGTGCAAGACTGGTTGCCTCCAAAGGCCAGTCTAGCCAAGTAATACCGCATAGCATATTTGGTTTAAAACCAAGTACTATTTGTGTTATTACTTGGCTAGACTGCATTTGGGGACAGTTCAGGGAAGTTGTCAGGGCCTTTCAACATTTTCAAATGAAAGGGGCATCGGGGGGGCAGAAACTTCCTTATTTCCTTATCAGCACTCTTGTAACACGGCAATATATTCATTTCTCCATTTTATTCCTTCTGGGGCTTGAAATGTGTGCTTTGCAGTGCTTGCATTACAAGCTGTGTTTTCTCTTCCCACGGCATATTCAGAAGTGTAATCAACTCATTGCCTTCTAACACGGGTTCCTCCACATCATCCACTTGCTGACAAAGAAGGGTTTAGAGCTTTTCAGTGGGCATTTAGTGTTTAAACTCCCTTCTGGCTGGCCGTCTCGTGATAATCTGCAGTTATTAACCTTATCTTTGTCTCCATTGTAATGTATACACCACATGAGTGTCTCAAACTGTTTTCACTCTAACCATCGTGTTGAAATGGGCCCCAACACATCTTCAGCCAGGACTGGGATAGCGAAATTGGATGTGAGAATCCATGATCAACCAAGTATGGTATGTGTTATTACTTGCCCAGTCTGCCATTTTTGGGCAGACAGTCTAGCCCTTTCTTACTGTGGCATGACTTTTATTATAGGCATACTGCCCTGGACAGCAGTATGATATGATATGATATTTTATTTCTATCGCGCCCATACACAAGTGTTTCAAGGCACGACAAGGCAAGGGAGGGGTATAAGGGAGGACAAAACAACAATCTGACTAGGCCTAGCGACATTGAGAACGTGCAAGTGCAGTGGAGAAGGATGGGGGAAAGTGCAAGGGGAAGGGGAGCAGTGGAAAGTGCTGAACACGTGATCAAAACAAAACAACAGGTAGTGCGGTCAGCAGGTGGCAAGTGCAAGAATAAAGTGCAGACAAAGGGTGTCTAATAAGTTCCAGTAAGGGGGCTGTAGGGATTCAGATGCAGATACAGATCCAAGTGAAAGGGTTGCCAGGTGGCAGTGCGGTTATGCAGCTGGTTGGGCAGGGATCTGGGCCCGAAGTCAGAGGGTAGCCAGGTGCCCAGTGGCAGTATTAGCGTATGCCCTTCATGCACAATGGGGGCCATAGCAGGTGCGTACTCTGTGTCCCACTTCAGGCTGTTGACAGCACTGCAGACATAATAAGGGGCAGAGCCAAATGCAGAGCAGGAGCACACAGCTCCATGTCCCTCACTTGTCTGAATGTTGCAGGGAGAAGGTACAGTCAAGTCATAATATGGGAGGCAGGAAAGATTGTGTGTCATTTTAGCATTAATTTTCCAAGGTGCATTTGAGGGGGAAAAGAAACAGGATTTTTTTCGTGGCTGGCCCCCTTCCCCCACTCTTGCAATGCTGGATACTCCCATGACTATACACGTCACAACACACTGACTTTATAAACACTAAACAAAACTGTGCACACAGCATGCCACACGGAATGCCACAACCAAAACGATCAGGATGCAAGACATCCAAACATTATATGGACAGGTAATTCTTTCTTCGCCTTACTCTAAAACATTTTAATACTAATCACATATTCATGGACAGATCCCTCAAATATATGAATTTTGTATTGACTAAAAGACAGCCATGCAATTTCTCTTGCAAGCAAAAATCTGTACCCAAGATTAAGGCCCATATCTTGCCCTGCTGCAACAACACTGGTAAGCTCGGGTAATGCATTCTTATCTGTATTCGTTGGACATGGGAAATTAATAATACAATAGGTTCCTACTTACATATACCTATCTACACATTTTTTATTTTTTATTTCAGAAATATTAAGTGGATTTAAGACTAATAAGTATAAACTGAATAGACAGAATCAATGAAAGAATCTCCAATTTTCTTTATCTCTCATCAATAGATAGTAAGGGATAGCCCCTCTCTTTCTCACCCGTCCAATTTCACAAACATAGACCTAATTACACAAACTCCTGTCCATTACTTTCTTTCAGAGACAACAGTTTGAACTTTTTTTCAAGCAATCTCACGAATTAACACGCAACCAGCTATCTCAGCTATTGATAGTCGGCCCAGATTTCCTTGAAATGCATGCAAGGTAAGGGTAATCCCTTGATGCACATTAAATATAGATTGAAAGTAAAAAAAAAAGGGTTTGCTGAGTCACAAGTGGTGGAAATGGAGATGATCAATAATGAATAACTGGCTCGTTCATTGTTTGTTTTTCTCTCTTCACCCCACCCTCCTCTCTCACCCACGTGCCAACTGTAATTATATATTGTTTCAATGTAATGTAAAAACTATGAATTTTAATTACTTCGACTATGGAAATTTCATTTTTAACTGACTCTTGAGAATGGTGTATCTAATCGATTATAATTAATAATGTATTTTGACACTTTTTTTAATACATTTTTTCATAAACTTACTTGCACACATTATGCACACCTATATTCATATATTATCCGGCCCTGATAAAGACCTGTGTGGTGAAAAAACATGTTTGGTGGAAAATGTAGATACAATCACAATAAAACTGAAGAATTACATTTCATTGAAGTCTCACAAAAATGATATCTTGACTAACTCATTATTTTGATTAAGAGTGCATTTGATAAGACTATAATACATCATTATTGCACGTTAGTGCACTTATAACTTTATCCACATTAAGAAAGTATATGACAACTGACACTACTCATGTAGGCCAGTCAAACCACATAATAACACTTATCATGTTTGCTTTACCCTTGATGCACAGTAAAGTGGTTTTACTGTTCATCAAGGGTAAAGCAAAAAGGAATGCAATGTCTCCAGCAACCCCAGCCTTATATTTAGGAGCCCCTCTTCCCCATCACACATGCTCAAACAACACTTTGATGTGCAAGTTCACACATCATTCAAACAACTCTTGCATGCATGCATACATAAAAACAAACATGGCAACATACATGTGCTCATGCATACATACATTCATTTTCTTTGAAATAAACAGAGGTCTCTTTATGGGAGGGCAAAGGATGATTGTGTTGCAGACCCCCACCTTGGAGGGGGCCCCCACACAGCTGCCTGATCCAATGAAGTGTGACAAATCTGGACAATTCGTCCCATCCTCCCAGGGTGGAGCCACGACCTTTGAGGCTGGGGAGGTGAGCCTGCTAAGCAAGACCTCAGTGGAAGTGACTCCTCTTTAGGGGAAAAGGACCCCCATTCCTACAAGGAATTCCCTACAAAGAACACTGTGGGCCTCATTACGAGTGCGGCGGTAAGGAGTTTACGGCGCCGGTAAGGATGCCGGTGCCATTAACCCCTTACCACTGCATTCTGAGGTCCCTTGGCGGGTCCCACTAAGGCCAGCTGGTTTTACCAGCCACCCTTAGCGGAAGCCGCTAAGGGACCAGGGAGCTAATAACGGGCCCGCTATTTGCAGTCCCGTTATTAGCTCCTTCCCCATTCCCATTGAGCCCTATGGGGGCTCGAATGGGAATGGGGAATGGTTTTCAGAATGGGGACTTACCGGGTCCTCCAAGGTTGGAATGACCCGGGAAGTTACCATTCCGAGAACCCATACACGGGTTTGGAGGCAGCCATGGCGCTAATAGCGCCATGGCTGCCTCCAAGCTCGTAATGAGGCCCTGTGTCTGCCTATTTAACAATAGAAAATACTGAGATTATTGTTGTGGATTGGCATACATAACATACTAACATTACTCCCAGATATTTGGCAGAAGGGAATGCTAGGATTATTATTATTATTATTATTATTATTATTATTATTATTATTATTATTATTATTATTATTATCCTTGTGAAGTCAACATCTGATGCAGATCAATGTGCCCCGTGGAAATACGGTGGCGAGAATAAAAAGACGAGCAAGCTGGATGAAGAATCATACGAAGAGGTGAGCCTCTGACGTGAGAACCTCCTGGAGGGGCAGCGCTGCGCTACACCATGAAGCCAGCGGTGGCATGGAGAGAGGGCAGACCAAGAGAGAGATGCCAGAAGGCTGGCATTGCAAAGGGTGACAATGCCAAAACTGAGACAGAGACAGGGGTGTTATAGAGACTGCTCACCTGGGGGCACGACCACAGAGCAGCCATGGTGGGTCTGTGGCCTGTTAACAGATGCCAAGACCAGACTGCAAGGGAGAAACCAAATCCCTGATCTCCATACGAGAAGTAACAACTTCCAAGCCTGGAAGGGAAAGGGAAGCAAGCACACTGAGAAGATAAAGCCGGGAGAGGGACGCATGGTTACGTCCTTGAGTTAAGCAAATCCGAAAGCTAAAGGGGCTTAACTAAAGAGAGTAAGGCTAAAATCTGGAGAAGCCAAAGGGGATATAGGAGCCAGAGAAACCTTATTGCTGGACACGGGCAGACGCCCAAGAGAGACCCTGCTGTGTTGAGCAAATCAGAGGGCGAAAAGACTTTGGGGAGCCCTAGAATAATAAGTAAAAATGTTTCAACACTTGGAAAATAGGGAACTTTGAGGGTTCCTAAATTGAGCTAGAGAAGACAAAAGGGTTACGGGAGCCTGAGTAACCCGATTGCTGGATATAGGCAGATGCCCACAAGAGACACTGCCGAGTTGCGCAAATCAGAGGGCCAGAAGACTTTGGGGAGCCCTAGAAAAATAAGTAACATTTTTCAACATTGCAAAAACAGGGAACCTGGAGGGTTCAATTACTCAATCCTAAATCAAGAACGATTTGAAACACAATGGGCCTCATTACGAGGTTGGAGGTAGTCATGGCACTATTAGCGCCATGACTACCTCCAACACCGGTACCGTGTCCGGTCCTGTTCAATGGGGATTTACCGGTCTATTCTGACCTTTGCGGGACCGGTAAATCCCCATTGAAAAAGCCATTCTCCATTCCCATTTCAGCCCCCATAGGGCTCAATGGGAAGGGGGAAGGTGCTAATAACGGTACTGCAAATTGTGGTACCGTTATTAGCTCTGAAGTCCCTTAACAGATCCCTTCCATAACACCTGGTAAAACCAGGCATTAAGGAAGGGACCCGCTAAGGGACCTCGTAGTAGGGCGGTAAGGAATTACCAGCACCGGTGCCCTTACCGGTGCCGGTAATCCCTTACCTCCTACCTCGTAATGAGGCCCAATGTCCAAGTGGGTGGAATCACACAAAGAAAATCATTGGATTTGTGTAAAGACTTCAAACTTGTTATAAGGAACCTGAAGGGAGGACTGAAAACCTTTCTTTGATAAACTATAGAAAACCCACGTTAGAGTGATGAACAGTACTTGGGAGCAACCCAAGTAGCTTTGGCCAGAAGAAGCCCAAATTGAAAGGCTACTGCTCTGGTGTTTTTTCTAAAAGCGGTACTATCAGATATGAGTAAGGTTTCGGAACTGAGTTTCTTTGGATTTTGACAATTGTCAAGCACCCTTTGCTTCGTTTTTTAGGCAGTTAAGATCCCTCGTAGCAATAGGGAGAGGTAGAGATTTTCTCTTCATTTCAAATAAACACCCTTGAAATGGTAGGCTCTAGTCCGACTCCTTCTTCTAGTTCATCACAGAAGCCAGTGCCCATTGCCCACAAAATGGAACGCGCAAACTTTAGGATATTTCATGGTTGCTGTGGCTCTAAATCTACTGCCTGACTATTGCTGACAAGCACATTCTTCTCTGATCATCTAATCCTGTTATGCTTTCTTTGTTCAATGTGGTATAGTGTGTGCAGTCACCACAGCATTTTCGCCTTTCTGTGGGGAATACCTTGATCAAGTACAATAACCAAAATCGAAAAGCATGTTGGTAAATGTGAGCGCTGCAAGGGTTCAGAAGATGGATTAAGCACTTGTTACAGAGATTTGTGTTCAATCGCCAGATCACTGTACCTAATGTCAGCAATCCCTATGTCTAAAGGCAATACATCTGTGTTTGTGTGTGCATATCTACCATGGTGACAGTAACACCTATTGTGCTACAAAATCAGTGTAGCTGTAGCAGATTGTGGTAGCTATAAAAACAAATGTAGCATTAGTATGGTGAAGGTCGAGAACTCGGTTGCTCCAGGCGGGGGTTGTAAAATCTGATGAGCATAAACTGGTAGTCACGTGAGATTATTAGGTAGCTAAATTCGAGACTGTGTAACCAAAGTGTCCAGGCTTGTATTCTGGCTTTGCCAGCAGACAATATAGTGATCTTGGATACATCATTACATATCACTGTATTGTGCTTTCTTATATAAAAAGGTTTGCCTTCTTGCATGTTGGTGGCATTGGTTAGCTCGTTGCCTTATTTCTCTTTTTATGTAGGCCTTTTGAGTCAAAGGGGTACTGGACAGAAGAGAGGGGATGGCGTGTGACAGGGCTCTGGCAGACATCTTTTTAGGCCTCCTTATTTGACGCAAAAATGTTTTGATTTTTAGTACAAGTGCAAAGGTTCTTTTGCACATTATACATAACAATCCACAAGTTTGTGTTTGGTGTATTTAAAGCTTGAAAATAAAAAATGAAAATCCAGATAAAAATATCATTTAGTATTCTGGTTCTTGTACACTTTCCTTGATGATACAGACAATGAGGCTAGAATCATTCCAATTGTACGTAACATGATCCTATTATCTTTTGGTTTGAAAAACTGTCATGTTGGATTGTGCGTTTTATGTACTTTCCAAGCCAGTCCTACAAAACTGGATTATTTTAGTTCATGAAAGTGAAACATTTACAAATAAATGCAAATTGCTTAGGATAAGAATTGCAGACAGGAGTGTTTGCCGAGTGTTTGGCAGTGGAGAAGGAGAAGCTCTGTTACCCTTACCCTGAAAGAAGAAAGTCTGTTGGAGTCTGTTTTTTGTTTCTATTATTGGAACCCATAAAGACCACTCACAGACGCAGAGCGTAGCGGAGTGTTTGCCGAGTGTTTGGCAGTGGAGAAGGAGAAGCTCTGTTACGCTTACCCTGAAAGAAGAAAGTCGTTGGAGTCTGTTTTTTGTTTCTATTATTGGAACCCATAAAGACCACTCACAGACGCGGAGCGTAGCCGAGTGTTTGCTGAGTGTTCGCCGATGTGCGAGCAAATGGACCATGAAACATCAGGAGATATGTTTTCAAGAACTCGGAGTAAGGTACGTGCTTTAGACACCCCTGACACCCCCGTTGAAAAACAGATTTTTGCCCCATCATCTGTTATATCCACATCCACTACAAAGACCGCCAAGAAAGCCTTTGAAAAACAAATTAAAAACCAAATACATATATAAAGTCACATTTAAATAAAGGTCGCGGTTTGCATATAAACCAAACGCCATCGCCAATTCTACCTGGATTTTGTGGCGCGGCGTGTGCAGGCAGAGCGGGGGGTGATTTGTGCGCCCAGTGTGAGACCCAGTGTGAGACCAGGCGTGCTGGGGCCGCTGCGGGTTGAGGCGCGGCCATGTCCATGGAAGCCGCGATGCCTGCGTTTTCATGGAAGGGACCGCCATCGCGGTGTGCTGCGAACCCGCGTGCTGCGAGCGGGGGGTGCCCTGCAGGGAGGGAGTAGCTGCTGGGCCCCCGCGCTCTGAAGTGGGCAGCTAGCGGGAGGGGGCGAGCAGCGGAGAGGGAGCGGCCGGCGAGCTCCCGTGCTCCGAGCCAGCGAGCAGCCTGCTTTCTGGTGTGGGAGGAGCCGGCACCAGAGGCGAGTTAGCTCAGCCTCCTGCAGGCGTAGTAAGCGAGCCTCGCCCGCTATTGAATGAAATTCAAACCGGCGAGTGTGGATTGGGAAGTCTTTGCAGTGAGGAAAACACTGCCTCACTGCCTTATGTTGGAAACCAAAAAAATATGCACACATCAGAAATTACAAACATTACAACTCAGTTTGTATCTCCACAAAAACCTGAAAATACACTCACAGAAGAAGCCCAAAGCAATCATAAAAATAAAGTTGAATGTATGCAAACACAAAAAGACACCATGAACAGCAAAACACTAAATAACATCAGTACAAAAAATAAAAACACTTATACAGAAAGTGTGCTATCCAAAGGACTGGAATTAGCTGGAATTCAAAACCAGATCAAACATACGAAAAAATAGGTGCCATTTTAGTTCTGAGATAGGAACATTAAGATGGCACTTTAATGGAAAACCAGTTTCAATTGATGCGACTAAAATCGTAAATAAGGGCAAAATGCAAATAGGAAACCAAAATCAAGAATTCACAACAGAAAAAATAGTATCAGATGACAGAAGTGCTATCTCAAAAGGAAATGTCACCCTAGAAATAACAGATGAGCATCTACTTTCAAATACAACAGAGCTAATAGAATTGCAAAAAGTCAATTTGATTCCAGAAAAAGTCAGTACTAAGATCCTCAATACAGAAAAAATTCCAAATGAAACAATTCAAACAGAAGACATACCAAAGCAAAGTGCGGAAGAGCCGCGGATTGAGGCACGGGCTTCCAAACGCCCGCGAAAACATTCTCCTGTTCAAAGCACTTTTGCAAATACACAGAGTGAATTTCCAGAGCCCGTGATAGAAGTAGCCGTGACAACTGGCATTACAAACAAAACCAGCTTTGAATCGGGAAATCTAAGGCTACAGTTATTCGAAGAGGGAGAGATAAACAGAAAACGTGCCCAAGAAATAAAAGCTTTACAAGAACAAATTAAAAATGTTCTACCTCACACGAATAACCACCCAAAGGAGACTATACCATTGGATGACTCCTCTTCATCATCATCGGAGTATAGCTCAAACAAGAGCACCAGAAACAAAGGAACTAATTTGCAAAGGCTCAAAAACTTTACAATCAATAGGGCCTCGAAAGAAACTTGGTGGTGGAAAGAATGACAGGAAGCCATTATTTCCTCAGTAGCAATAACCATGGCCCCGTTTCTAAAACTTTTTGAAAGTTTAAATGAAAACCAACGAGATCAGTCAACAATGGTTGCCCTAATGAACAGCAAACTGATCTATATAGAATCAGCCATGGAGGCAATCAAAGAAAAGCGAAACCGAGAGAAAGAAATGGATGGATTTATTCTAAAAACACTGATAGATTTACTGCAAGATGCCAAATCTGATAAACATAATTTCCTAGAAGGAATCAGAGAAATCATCATGACTCTAACACCTCAATTAAAAAGTGGTGAAACAAGACCTGATATTATGCAGCCCACGAAATGTGAAGACCAAAGAACCACCCTATGTGACTCCTCTGTGATTGAATCTGATACTACACAGCATATTGCACACGAAGATCAAAGAATTGCTTCCACAGTTACATCATGTACGGAAATGATTCAAAAGCCAGTACAGACTGAAAATGGAAACAGCCATGCAAGATCGCCGTCAACTTGATGAAAAATCCAGACAAAGCAGTCACAAGTGCCTACTCAATATTTTACCTAAATGCAACCAAAAAGACAGAGGAAATAAAATCAACAAACATATAAAAGAAAAGCGCCAAAAGCATATGCAAAACAAAAAATGCGAACATCAAAGAAAAGAAAAAGAACTGTGGGTCGAGAAGTTTCCATAGGAATTTAAAAGTTACAGCGGAAGATGAGATGCCAAGTACTTCCGCTGTGCTTCAACCTAAAAGTAAATCTGTAAAGACCCCGCCCAAATCGGTCTCAGATAAGATCTCGACCGTATCTGTGTCTTCTGAAGATTCGAGCATACTTGATGGCAGCCTACAAGAACTTATAGACTGCTCGGTCTATGACGATGAAAATTTGCATGCAGACGAAACCCAAGAACGGGTGATTATGGATTTCAATATATATGAAGCAAAAGAAGTATGTATTGACCTCAAGGCGCCAAATGAAGAACATTTTCTTACCCTAAGCGACAAACTAAATAAATGCACAGATAAATACTCTGAAATGAAAGGACATAATGAAATCTCCTTACCGAAAGAATCACCTTTTGAAAATTTAAAGAATGACCACCAGAAAGATATAAGAAACGAGCAAAAAACAACGAGCGAAAGCCAAGGATTCTCAAGAAAAACTGGTCAAAACAACAAATGGATGAAGCAAAGACAAAAACCCATGAAAAATATGGTTGTGATACTTGAGAAAATGATAAGAAACTCAGATGGGCTGATACTAAATAGATCAGCAGTTATGAAACTTCTACAATACATTCCTCAACTAAAAATTATAAAATCTGAGGAAATGTTATCAGTAAGTTTCCCCGATGAAGCTCGTGCTGACCTTGTAGAAATTGTGACAAACTCGGTTATACTTGCCTCTATTATGCTAGAGGTCCACAAAAATTTCAGAGCATTGGGCTTTAAGATCACAAAACTAGCTGAAAATCAAATTAACAATGAAGAAGCAGGGGCTCTTGGAATCAGTAAAAACGAGCATTACAACAGAGACCCATTTAAAGATGAGGAAATGGATTACAACAAACTAAGAAAGGAGATCGCAAAGCCTAAACAAAGAGAGGACTTTGAATATAGTCAGAGCAATTTGGTTGGCAGCAATGATCCAGCAAAACCAATCGCAGAACCAAGGAATCGAGAAACAAAGGAAGATGGAAATGAGGAACAAACTCAAAAGCATGAAAAGGAACATTTAAATAAAATAAAAATAACCATAAAAAGAACTAAAAAAATGCTTGATTCTAATAATACAACACAAACACCTAAAGAGGACCCGAAGTATTGGAATTGGCTAGCTGGTACTCTTGCCATAAAACCAAAACTGTAGCCATCCGAAAATGTTCAAGCAGATCAATGGAAAATAGGAAGTTGGAATACCACAGGATTCCGTCACCTTTTTAATGATTTCAACTCATCCTTAAATAACATTGAAATAATATGCTTACAAGAAACATGGCTCAAAACTGCACCCTGTAAGGAAGGATATACCGTGTTATGTAATCCAGCAAAAGGAGGCCTACTTGGAAGACCCTCTGTAGGTTTACTAACGCTAATTAAAAATGGGTCTGGAATAACGGTGGTAGAATCCACAAACATCAACTCGAATATACAGGCCACTGAAGTGCAATTCCAGTCGGAAACTCTAAAACCCACACAAAGCTTGCAAATATTGAATATTTATTGGAACCCTGTAACAAATGAAAGTTAACAATTCATAGATGAAATAATGGAATGCTTGGATAGCAAAAGAGAAGCACACCAAGATCTGAATATTATCATCTGTGGTGATCTCAATGTTAACTGCTTTGAAAACCAAAAAACAACACAAAATGGAATAAATCAAAAATGCAAGCAAGGGAAAATGTGGAATGATGAAATGGAAGCGAGGAGATTCCATAGATTAAATGGAAACATGAAGGGAGACATACCGCCATCAAAGACCTGGACTAATGGCAATGTGAGTAACATTCTGGATTATATGTTTGTCTCTGAACAGCTGTTAGCGAAAATCCAAAGTTTCAAAGTAACACCATCAACTCACAGCGATCATGAACCAATTATCGCTGTGATTTCTCACTGGAAAATCAGAGGAAAACCGATATGGGATACTAAAGTTGAGCTGGAACATGGATTAAACTGGGTAAGGCTGAAAAAAAGTGACTTTGACACTGTACTGATACATTTGGAAAAGTGGCAAGATAAAGAAAAAAGGTCCGTAGAATATGACACATCTCTACAGATATTCAAACAAAGTAATGGGAAATTCACAAAACCGAGAGTTCAAAAACTACATGTATATGACCAAGAGGTGATGATACAAAAGAAACAACTGAGAAAGGATCTATACGCACTAAAAACAGAAAAGAGCAAAGGAATAAAAGAACTGATTCGAAAAAGGAAACAAAAATACAAAAATTGGCAGAAATCCCATAAATCTCAGCTGTACCAACGGGATGCTGAAACCATGCAAAAAGCCATGAACAATACAAACAGCAGGACATTATGGGACTTACTAAACCAAAACCAATCAACAGCAGCGGCGCTTGTGAACCCTATATCAGAAACTGCATGGATGGAACATTTCACGAAATTGTTCAATGAGAGGGAAAAATCAAACTTCGAAAACAACACAGAGGAAAATGAAACAAGAGCCTGGAATATCCCATTCGATGAGGAAGAGATAAAGTTGTTAATTTTAAAAGCAAGCTCCTCAAGAGCTCCAGGGCCTGATGGCCTATCGAGTGTGGTACTAAAAGAAGATTCCGAGAAATGGGCAATTTTTTGTGAAAGACTGTTCAAGAGAATTGGTATGCAAGGGCAAATCCCTAATTCATAGAAGTCGGCTATTGTCGTTCCCATTTTCAAAATAGGAAATAGGATGGAACCCAAAAATTACCGCCCAATCGCCTTCTTAGATTGTGTCGGGAAGATCTTTGCCACCCTCCTGTTAAATCAACTGGAAAAATGGATTAAAGACACAAACATGTATGATAAACGGCAGTCAGGCTGCGTTTAAAAAGTAGGGTGTAATCTAAATCTTCTGATATTAGGATTGATGAAAAAAAGAGCGTATACAAACAAACAAAAATTATACACAGCCAGCATTGACTTACGTCAAGCTTTTGACAGTGTAAATAGAAATCGCCTTTGGGAAAAATTAGCTGAAAGCAATCAAAGAACTGCATGCCAAAACTTCCATAAGAGTAAAATTAGATCAAAGTGGCACTCTGTCAAAGGACATAAAAACAACAAAAGGCCTTAAACAAGGATGCCCGCTAGCAGCCACTCTTTTCTGCTTTTACATCGAAGATTTGCAATACTGCCTGGGAAATAGTAGAACTTTTCCACCAAGATTAAATGGCAGACCGGTCAATCATCTGCTATATGCAGATGATTTGATAATATTAGACCACACAAAAACTGGTCTTAAAAGAGCGATAAATCAGGTCGAAAAATATATAGAAGAAAAAGATTTAGAAATAAATGCAGACAAGACGGAAATATTGATATTCGGTGACAAACGCTGGAAAAAAAGCAAGAACGAGAAATGGATAGTGAACAAAACACTAATAAAACCATGCGATGAAATGAGATACTTAGGCATCCAATTAAGTGGAATAAAAAACGAAGAGCCCTGGAGAAGGATGCTAAAGACTAAAACAAAACAACTAACAGCACAAGTGAAAATAATTAATAAAAGATACGGAAAGGAAGGCTACCAGGGGGCGCACAGGCAATGGCTGCCTGATCGTACTGCTCCCACCGAGGCCCGGCGTCAAGAGGGGATTGAGCCCCCCCCAAGACCCCTCAGAGGCCCAACTTGGTGTTTCGGCTGGGTGACCCCCCGGGCACCCTCAGAGCGAAAGAATGGGGTCTGGCGACCCCAGGGACCCTGAGATCGACACCCGAGCGCGAAGTGCGACGCGGAGAGACGCGGCCGGGGCGACCGCAGAGCCGGGTGAAAGGCGAGGCCTTCCCGCACTTGCGCGGGCAAACTGCCGGGTCCGCCGCCCCCCCCACGTTCAGCCCCCATCTCCGGCTGGGGGGAGCGGCTTGGCCATGGACCGGGCCCGAGGAGACCCGTTGTGGAGCAGGTGACGGGCTCCCTTTGCCCTCCTCCCCCGCCTCCGGGACCGGAGACTCACACGCTGGGAGCCCCGTGCAGCGAGCAGCAAGACTACGCTCGCCACCCAGGGGATCGCCCCTGGCCCCACGCTAACCTAGCAGCACAATCGGAGTGCGGCCGGGTGAGGAGGCCCCCACCCCTACCAGGAATCCGCAAGCGGGCTCCATGGACCTCTGACGACCCGGAGCGCGGAGGACCCGAGGAAGCAGAGACACAGGAGGCCCGGGAACCGCTCCCATCGGGCGGGCAGGCTCAGGTGAGGAGGTCCTCTACACACCAGCCTCAGGTGCAGGGGGGCCCCTGCAGCACGTTGGCTCCTACCGGGGGGGCCAGATTGGGTGCTCCAGCCCCCCCCAGGACACCAACATCTCCATCGAACACGGAGGTCACCCAGGTGCGAGGCCCCCACTTGTAGCTGGTGGGGCGTGTGCCCGCCCGGAAGTGACCCCCCAGCCCTCCTTTGGAGACTAGGGTGCAGAGGGGTCCCCATAGATCGGGGGCAAGAATCGCGGCACCCCTCTCCCCCCTGCACATCAAGAAGGGCCCACGGACCAGGCCCGCAAATACAACTGTACCCACCGCCCCCCTGGGAGGAAGCCAGGGAAGGACCCGGCCTGCCGAGAGGAGTTCTGATAGGGTGTGAGGCCCCTGCCAGATGATGGTGGGGCGTGTGCCCGCCCTCCACAAAATATATTTACCCCCCTGAGGCACAGGGGCCACTTCATCCCAGTAGGAGGAATCCTTGCTTCAGCTCCCTCTCTTCACACGCGCCCCCCCTGGGCACCCCGGGAGGGTAACTACGGATTGAACCGTGGGGGTCTCCCCACCCCCCGATGGGGAATCAGAGGTCGGACCGGCTGTCCACAGGGGAACACCAGATGAGCTAGCGGGAGTCCCTGCAGGGATACTGCTTCCAAGAGACTGAAAGGGGCAATAACGGTTCGAGTCTCAAAAGAACCATGGCTCAGTCGGAAGACGCGGCCCCCTCCTCATCGGCGATGGAAAGGGGCTTTGCCTCGATTTTACAGGAAATCAGGCACATGCGTTCCGACATAGCTCAGAAATTTGAAAAAATTGGTCAAAGGGTGGACAAGGTCGAGGATAGACTGCTTCAGGTCGAGACTAACCAATCTGCATCAGTGTCCCAAGACATACAAATAGGCATAAGGCTGGAGGCCCTGGAAAAAAGGGACGAGGAGAGGGCTCGGCAGATGGACGATTTTGAAAACAGGGAGAGGAGGAACAACCTCAGAATTTTTGCGGTGCCCGAAATGTAAGGGGAAACGGAGAGAGACGTCATCAGAGCAGTGCGAGATATCATTACCCTCCTGTTCGCTGAAGAGATGACAACGGAACTCACATTCGACAGGGTGCACAGGGCGGGGGGCAGAGCGGGGGAACCCCGATCGATCTTGGTCCGGTTCCATTACTACTCGGAAAAGACGAAGGTGCTGGAGGAGGCCAGAAGGGCCCGAAAAATCACCTACAATAATGCCCAGGTCTCAATATATCCGGACCTCTCCGCCTACACGCTGTCCAAGCGGAGAATGTGCAGTCCGCTCACGCAGTTGCTTAAGGAAAAAGGCGTGCGCTACAGATGGGGTTACCCCTTCTCTTTGACTTTTGAATATATGGGCCAAAGAACAACCCTGATCACGGAAGAGGACATACGGGGTGCTTTGCAAGAAGATGTAATGGATACAAACCCCTGGAGGGGCCCATCGGGGCCGGAGAAGGGTAGGCCCAGTGGCCCCGGCCTGTCGGGAGATAGGAGAAGGCAAACCGGCGCACGGAAGTTCAGGAAAATGAACACACCATCACCAGCGAAGGACGGAGAACGGAATGACTCCGAGGATTGAGAACGGGGGCACCCCTTAAAGCTTGGACAGCTTTGTCTGATCTCAGAGGTTTCAACACTACCAACGTCCCAACAAAACTGCAAGTACATGGGATGCATAGATGGGACGTGGCCCTGGGGGGTTCGGGGGGCTCAGGATGAAGAGCTTCTAATGTGATCTGCCTGGCCGCCGGGGGCGGGCTGGTGGTTCGGCAACAAGCCAGTGATGGCGGAACTAATTGGCTGGACGCCGGGGAGGGGGTGCATACAAAAGTTGGGGTTGTTCAGTTTGGGACGAGGATTGGGGGGCAGTTGGGGAACAGTTTTAGGTCCACCCAGGGGGGTGGGGGGAGCATGAGCACGCAGAAATGGGTAGTGAAGATATGTCGACAAGGAGAGTTGTGTTGTTAGAGAATGGCTGAAAGTCTGCCGGCCCTGGGAGTGGACACTCTCAATGTCTGGGGCCTAAACACCCCCACAAAGAGGTCCCTGGTCTGTAGGGAATTCAGGAGGGCTAGCCTTGACCTTCATTTCTTACAAGAGACACACTGGGCAAGAGGGAAAGAACCCAAGATGCGGTGGGGAGGAATAGGGGAGGTTTTTTGCGCGTCCCACAAGCCCAAAAAGAGAAGGGTGGCCATCCTCATGGCGAGGAACGTTGGCTTTGAAAAAACAGAAATATTGAAAGACCCTGAAGGCCGATACCTGTTGGTACGAGGGACCTTGCAGGGTACCCCACTCACCCTGGCAGTGATATACGGTCCGAATGAGGGCCAAGCCCAGTTCTCGGAGGGAGTGGCGGAGAAACTCAAGCTCTTTGTCCGGGGAGGGTTGGTGGTGGGAGGAGATTTCAACATGGTTATGGATCCAACCCTGGACAGGAAACGCATTGGCCCTCAGTTTCCCAGGTCAACGGATGAGACCATGGCCCGGATCTTCCAGAAGGTTAACGCAGAGCTGGGCCTGGTGGACACGATCCCGACCCCTAGGACGGGAGCCCCCTCCTTCACATATTACTCATCTATCCACTCTTCCTTTTCCAGAATAGATTACATCCTAGTGGACGAGGCCCTGCACTAATATGTTACTGGCCACAGGGTGGACCCCGTCCCTTGGTCAGACCATGGTCTGGTCCGAAACACCATTGCAAAGGGCTGGTTAAGCAACCGCAGAGGTAGATGGAGATGCAATGACTCCCTGTTGAAGGATGAGGTCCGCGCTCAGGAGGTGCTAGAGGCCATAACAGAATTTTTCGAGTTCAATGACAATGGGGAGGTGGGTCCGCACACCCTATGGGATGCCTTCAAGGCAACTCTAAGGGGCCTCCTTATGAAAATGAGTGCCCAGACTAAAAGAGTGAGGGAGGCCCAGGAGAAATCCCTGAGGGAGAAAATAGCACGACTCCAGACGGGGGGCCCCCCAGCAGGTCCCTTGGATCACGATCAGCTCGCAACTCTGGACGATTGTAGGCTCCAGTTAAGAGATCTTCTTTTGTACAAAATGGAACGTAGTCTCCAACTGGTCAAGCAAAGATATTATGAAAAGGAGGATAAAGCGGACAGGATCCTGGCCTGGAAATTGAGGGAGGTACAGAGAGAGAGAATGATAAAAGCAGTGAGGAGTGAGGAGGGGACCATGGGCCATGACACTCCTCATATAGGAGAGGCCTTCCACAGATATTATGAGAAACTTTACTCATCAGAATATAATGGGCGGGACGAGGAGATAGAAGGGTTCCTAAACTCGATACAAATACCAGCTCTGACTGGGGAGATGGCTACGGGGTTGGAGGGCCCAGTGACAAAGGAGGATGTGGAACATGCAATTAGTGGAATGAAGGTGGGCACTTCCCCGGGTGGGGATGGCTTTACAGTCTATTTCTATAAAAGGTTTCGCTCCACCCTAGCCCCACACTTAGTGAAGGTCTTCAACGTGGTACTAGAGGGGGGGACCCTCCCGGACTCCATGATGGAGGCCATAATTGTTGCGTTGCCCAAAGAAGGTAAGGACCCCACTGAGTACTCCTCCTACCGCTCGATATCCCTGCTAAACATAGATGTTAAGGTTCTTGCCAAGGTAATTGGGAGACGGATGGAGAAGATTCTACCGAAACTGATCCACGGGGACCAGATGGGGTTTGTCAGGGGAAGGCAGGGTTCGGATAACATCCGTAAAACCATAGACTTGATCCACCACGCCCAGGAGTCGGACCTCGGCGCGAGTGTCCTTTCCCTGGACTCGGAAAGGCGTTCAATAGGGTCGAATGGAGATATATGGAACTCCTCCTCCAGAAAATGGGCTTTGGCGCACACATTAGGGGATGGGTGGCTGCACTATAAAGAGCGCCGAAAGCCAGGGTACAAGTGAATGGCAAGCTGTCGGACCCCTTCCCCCTTTCACGAGGCACGAGACAGGGATGCCCTCTGTCCCCCCTGATATATGTCCTTACAATGGAACCCCTGGCCATAGCAGTTAGATCACACCCGGACATCAAAGAGAATAAGAGGGGCGAAGTGGAATTTAACTCTCCCTATTCGCCGATGACATCCTGGCATACCTGGTGGACCCCGGCTCGTCCCTCCCCCCTTTCTGTCCCTAGTGGGCACATTTGGGCACTTCTCGGGGCTGAAGATTAACGCTTCCAAATCTGTTCTACTCCCAATGCAAGCAAGGGACCCGGGCCTAGACCCCTTGGGTATATTTCATGGGATAACAGTGGGAAAAGCCTCTATCCGCTATCTGGGCATTCTCCTCACTAGGGATCTATCCAAACTAGCACCAACCAATTATGATCCTGTCCTTGCAGGCATTACCGCAGACCTCAGGAAGTGGGGCTCAATGATTCTGTCTTGGTACGGTCGTATGACGGCAGTGAAGATGAACGTGCTGCCGCGTCTGCTGTATCTTTTCACCTCTCTCCCAACCAACATCCCCAATCACACTTTTAGGACTCTACAGAGTGCGGTCCGCGAGTTTATTTGGCAGGGCAGGACCCCAAGGACTGCGAGGGCGGTCCTTACCCTGCCGAGAGATGAGGGCGGGTTTGGCCTGCCCGACTTCCAACTTTATTTCCGCGCTGCCCAATTGCGTGTCCTCCTGGAGCACATGAGGGAGGGGATGGGCACTTATTGGTCTTACCTAGAGGATATGGACGCTCGCCCTCTCAAAGTCCGAGACCTCCTCTGGGCCCCACGCAGGTTTATCCCGAATAGACTTAAATCCCACCCCACTCTGGGAGTTCTCTGGGCAGTCTGGAAGGAGGGCTCCCAGACAGCGCACCTCACGTCATGGCCATCCCCGATGTCCTCTCTCTGGGGGTACCCCCTCAGATTGGGTAACAGAGGGTTCAGCAAGGCACAGACCTGGTCCGACTCGTGTCTAGAATGGGCGGGGCAGCTGTTCCGGGAGGGGGAATTCCTACCATATGAGGATTTGAGGGATGCCATCGGGCAGGGGTCTCTCGCCATATTTGAATATCTCCGCTTAAAGGGCATCCTTAGTGACCAGTCATGGGGTGAGAACCTGAAGTGGCAGCTAACCCCCTTTGAGAAATGTATCGACACAGCAACCTCTAGGAAGGGAGCTGTCTCCGGGATGTACAGAATCCTTAACACTGCAAATTTAGAGGAACAGCGGGGTTTCCGCACATTCTGGGATGACTTGGCAGGAGAGGTGATCTCGGAGGACGCCTGGTCGCGGATATTCAAAATAGCTTTCCACGGGAACTTATTTACAGCTGATATGGAACACAACTTCAAGATTTTGCAGGGGTGGCATAGAGAGCCTGTGAGACTGTCAAAAATGTTTGCAGGAGTGTCCCCTGTGTGCCCGCGGGGGTGTGGCCAGACTGGCTCGAGAGGCCACATGTGGTGGCATTGCCCAAAGGTGCAGGCGTACTGGGAGAAGGTAAAGGGTTGGATGGATGAGGTCACCGAGGAACTGCTCCCCCAGGACCCTCTGACGGTGTTGCTGGGCCTCCCGCCGGAGGCCTCGGAAGTCTACAGGTACCCCAGAATGTGGGAAACGATGCTGAGGGTGGGTAGGGTGGCACTGGCACAGAAATGGAAGAGCCCGGAAACCCCCTCGAAGGAGGACTGGTTGAAGAAGTTAAAAAACATGTTCTTAATGGACAAGCTAACGGCAATGGTGAACAATGACTCTGCCTCATTCCTTGAAAACTGGTATGGGGTACAGCAGTCCTGGGGATGGGACGTGCACTGATGCCCGGTGGAGGCCCAGGCGGGGCTCGGGGGGCCAAGACTGGGAGGTACCAAAGACATAACGGGCGCCCACGGCTCGGGGGTAGGTGGTCGATTCATAGCCATGACAGATTGTCGACGTTCACACTCAATACCAAGCACCGGACGCAAAAGAAAAGTCCAAGTCTCCCAACGTCAAGGTTCAGGTTTAATTAAGTGGTGAGGGGGGTAGGGGTGCACTGGGGTGGGGGGTAGGAAGGGAGGGAGGGGCGGGGTTTGTTGGGCCAGTTTGATGTACAGCTTTGGAACATACATATAGCCCTTTTGTTATATCTTCAAAAATGCTAATAAAAACAAAGTTTAAAAAAAAAAAGATACGGAAAGTTCTCCCTCCAACCTGTTATAACATTCTACAGAGCAGAAACTTGTATGAATATTCCGGAAGAATTCTGGAACACCCTAGAAGGGCTTTTCTGGAAAAATATCTTACCGATACCAAAAGCAACACCAATGACGGTAATTCGTCATGAACTTGGCCTGACTGCTTTATACGTACACATCTGCTACAATAAGCTGATGTTGTACAGAAAAACAATAACCAACTTGACGCCTCCCCAATTCGAAATATTCTGCAAAAACAACAAATTCGAAGAAAAGGCAGTGGAAGACTAGAAAAGAGACAATGAACGAATTCTAAAAAAACTAACTCTGGAAACTCGAACATTGGCAGAAAATCCTACAGCCGTCAAAAGAATGTTATGGGCCGAAGACTGGTCAAATACGGAAACAAAAAGAGCACTGTCAAAAACCCATACACTCTGAAAACTAATTGGGGTGTAACGTCTATTATACCGAACTACTTGAGAACATTTCCAAACTGCAAGCAAAGAGATCTACTGTTGCGTTTTAGATTGAATGTCCTTCGAAACAAAACAACAAAGGCAAGATATACCAAAGGAAGAATATGCACAATGTGTAGACTGTGCAAAAGAAGTGAAGAATCCATCAGCCACTTGGTATTATTTTGCCCCAAATTAAGAGATCTCAGAAATGTGTATCTAAACGGCAACATTGTTGATTTATGTGGTTTAGACTCGGAGAAGTGGTGGAGTCTAATATATGACTGTCGAACTCCAAGAATAAACTTTGTAACGGTCACATTTTTAGAACAAACCCTTAAAAAGCGAGATCTTTGCGATGAAGAAGATGTAATGCAAAAAAACGAATTGGTATAGCTAGGAAGATATACTGTTTTGTTGTAAAAACCTGTTTAAAATTTGTTTTTAAAGATTCTTCAAGTATCTGTAATGGATTTTAAAGGTCTCTATCAAGTTAGGTTTTATTTATTTCATTAAGGGTTTGTTGCTTGGTTTTTGATCTCCCCTCTGTATTTTCTTATGTTGTTTTCTTATTTAAGCTAGATCTCTTTGTTAAAAAAAAAAAGAAATGTTCTTTTTCTCTTTGTGAAAGGTTTTTAATGAACCAAATACACTTAAATAAAAAAATTTTTTAAAAAGCGGTAAAGTACAGAAATTGCAGATTGTGTTCAAATCCCGGCATCACCTCTTAACCAAAGGGTGTGATCCCTCACCTGTCAAAATTGCCTTCCCTAAACATTTTTAAATTGTCAGCCGTTGAGAGTGAATTCGTTTTCAAGGTATGCTCTGCAAAAAAGCCCCTTTCATGGTTTAACTGGCGATTGTGTTGCTTCATATATCTTCATCGTGACAGTTGATCTAGTATACACCATAGCCATTTGTTTCTTTGCTCATAGCATCACCACTTGAAAGCCATGTCCCTCCTCTCACCACGACTTGGGCGGTAACGCCGGCACTATTAGCGCCGGCGCTATCTGCCCTACCGCCGAACTCCCCGGCGCTAATAGTGCCAGATCACAAGTTTGGCGGTAATGTTAATCCCCATTCCCCATTGAGTCCATTCGGGAATGCCCCATTCCCCATTGGGCTCAACGGGGAAATTTCGCGCTAATACTGCCAGCGGATTTCCCGCCGGTGGTATGAGCGCGAATTTTCGGCGGATTTCCCCCCAGCTAAGAGCTGGGGCGAAATCTGCTGGAGTCCTGATTTGGCGGACCCTTAAATCCGGCGGTAATAGCGCTACCGCCAGATTTAAGGGTTACCGCCAAAGTCGTGATGAGGCCCATCCGGAAAGGTGCACCTTCCAGGTAGCTTCTTATGTGCATCCACTACTTCTGCTCTTGGGCATGTACCTTTATTGGTGCTTGCAAGTAGTCTCCAGTATTCATTCTTGAGAACTTTTACACAGTGTGAGGATGCTCATATGAGTACCCTCTCTGTTCTGGGGCATGTGCACCTTTTCAGGTGGCTGCTGATTTATGCCTGTACACCTGGCTTGTGGCTGATATTGTTGAAAAGTGTCCTGTCCTCATGCTAGAACCCATTTCCCGTCCCGGACTGCTAATGTTGCCCTTGAAATTCCACTGCTTTTTATTTTGGTTCCAGCAAGGATGAGGCGAGGGTAAGGGAAGTGGAAGGCAGTACCTATGCTTATTTTGATCGATGCGGGCAGCATATCAAGCTACGGGTTGCGATTGTGACAAGGTGGGGGTGACCCGATACGCTGGGTTCCATAACTTCCTTGGTTTGGTGGAGGGGAGCCCCACAGGTGTGTGTACCCCATATCCCATAATCACTGAAAAGGCCCTATAAAAGCACTTACCTGCTTGCTCCCTTAGCCGCGCCCCCGCGGAGGACTCGATGGCCCACCTCTCGTCTTCCCACAACGTGAATACACTGACTGACAGGAGAGACACCCTCTCCTGTCACTCAGCTTGTCACGCTGTTAGCACAATAAAGAGAGGTGTGGGGGCCAGATTTCCAATGCCCTGCTGGCCTCTCGTTATTGTGCACTACCTTTGTTGTGGAGCCAAAAGGGCACTGCATAAAAACCCTAAAAAATAAATGCATAGCGGGGGACGCGCCCCTGCTTGGAAGCAGGCACCACTGTTCCCCATGCAAATAAAGCACACGGGTGGACTATGCTGCCTACATCCCACATCGGCGAGTTGGCCATGGGTAATGTTCCGACTACTTAGCGGTAATCTTCATTACACCAAATCCTACTGTTCCTTGGCACAGCCCTGACACCCTCTCTCTGCGTGTTTCAACGTCCTGACTCCTTTGAAATGTGGATAAAAGGTGACCATTTGTAAGAGTAAGTCTAGGGGTCATTCCGAGTCGGGCGGTAAGGGTTAAAGGTCACCGTTAATGAGACCGGTGCCGTTAAACCCTTACCGCCCTACTCCGAGTCCCCTTTGCGGGTTGGTACTTAACGCCTGCTTTTTGCATGCGTTAAAAAACCAACCCGCAAAGGGACCTAGGAGCTAATTACGGCACCGTAATTTACGGTGCCGTAATTAGCGCCTTCCCCATTCCCATTGAGCCCTATGGGGCAAAAATGGGAATGGGGAAGGGCCCTTGGTGAATGGGGAATTACCGACCCCGCCAACCTTGGAATGGGGTGGTAATTCCGCCATTCACCATGGCGGAGTCGGAAAGATAAAGGTGTCAACCAAGGCGCTAATAGCGCCTTGGTTAACGCCAGGGTCGGAATGAGGCCCTAGGTGTAATGCAGAATACAGCAAGTAATCAGAGCATTATAACATATGTACTTGAAATCTTCTTCTCATCCCAGTCTCCAAAACCCCATTCAGTGGCCTATTTCATCTTAGTGCGCGTCCAAAAGGTTGTTGAGTATCAACAGGATCACAGAACGTGATGTCAGGACTATGCATGGCTGTTCTTCTTTTTTCTAAAGTAGGTAGAGCGGGTGCCCCTCTTCTGACTTTTTTTCGGAGCTAACTGCAGGATTGTGTACATTTGAAGCAGGCAAGTGAACAGAAGGATGTAATCAGCCGCAAATGCGCGAGACACCCACGTTAAAAGGCCTCAAAGTTTCCCTGTCAAACCTCCTACACCCTAGAGCTGGTTGGCAGCCAGCGGAGCACCCGACTGTGCAGGAAATGAGAGAGAAAGCAGAGAGCGCACGACAGCGAAATAAAGTATCAGAGATAATGCGTTTGAGGTAGCAAGAGAGATGATAGATCAAGATGTATACTTATAAAGTGAGAGGCAGCGAGGAAGGAAGCGAACATGCCCGAGGAAAGGCGAGGAAGGTGGCGAGGAGGGGAGAAAAGAAGAGAACCAGGGCCAGCCCTAGGATATGCAGGGCCCAAGGCGGCAAAAGGTGTGTGGGGCCCCTTTTATTGCAGAAAATGATGTCACAAAATTAGTTATTAATATCCATGGGGATAAAATAGACTGATGTTCAATATCTGAATTTTAACTGTTAATATTACGGCTGTAGCAATATCAGGAGGGAGGCTTATTTTGGACTAGATTACCGAGTGTAGCCGACCGAGTGAGCTGATTCATTTGTAACGATGGGTGCCTCAAAAGAAAGTACTGTGACGAGGAAGAGCATGACACAGAGTAATGATGATCACTGGTAAGTAATGCAAACATGCCTAATGTGACTGCACGTTCCAAGGATGTAAGGGTAGGGATTGGACCTGGGCCAGACAGGGCAAAGTGCTTTTGCTGCAGAGTAAGCATTTCCGCAGGTCTTTAAATCTCATCAATAGGGATCAAGTCCAGAGAAAAGTGTGGAGGCTCATTAACATACACACAGGACTGAACGTATCCTAAAGTGAAATACGCACATTTAATTTAACTGGCCTTTCCTAAGAGAAGAAAATTCAAAAGAGAAATTACCATTGTCTTTCACAAAATGAAAGATCAACTCCCGAAAAGAAAACAGCCAGAGGAAATGTTCCTAGAACACTGCTGGCAAAGTATAAAAGGTGTGTATCCTTTTAACCCAAAAATCTATATTGAAATATTCTATGGAAAGCAAAATTCAAATACAAGACGTATGCTTTGAAGACACTTTCATGTGGTTCTGTATGTTAGTGGGTTCAAATCCTGATGGGCGAAAACTTGATCAAACTAGCTTTTATGCATGCTGGCCTCAAAACATCTGAGGGGGGATGAAGTCGGCGGTGTGAAAAAAAGTGGGCAGACGCTGTCAACACACATGTAATCTCAATTTGTTCCCTGAAAATCAGCAGAGGGCCAGTTAGAACATCTTCAGTCCAGCAACCTGTCGTCCCACATCCATGGACTTGGTAAATCATCACAACAAATGTGCCCTCTGATTCTTTCACCTTCTTACCACGACGTTTGGCTTTCAACAATACTCTGTTTTATACATCAGACTTGAAAAGTACACAAATCATAATTAAATAAATGCAGCAATATAGGAATCCTTGTAGAAACATGTTAAACAAAAAGAGTACAAATGTTGCGTTATTTTCACCCCGTCTTGAAGACTATAAATACCAGAATGCAATTCCACAACATTTTAAAAAATGGCTTGTAGGCTGTCTTTCAAGACTTAATCATAAAAGATAATGTCAAATGGTAACATTTTGCATCGTTTGACAAAGCCATGCTTTACATGATGCGTGTGAAATGTGACAACCGCCCCATAAATGAGACTGGCAGGTGCACTGGCCATTTGAAAGGGTAGGGAGGACGGGTGGGGTTGTGAGGGAGACTGGTGGAGGTGGGAGAGGGATGAGAAAGGGACACTGAATGCTGGACAGGCCCAGATCACGACAAAGCCGCAGGGGGCCCCCGTCCCATCTGGAGAGACTACGCTAGCCCAACAGGCCAAATCAGGATAGAGATGCCAAATAACCAATTCCACTAACAATTTCCACCTCTGCATACGCCTGTCAAACTCCTGACCAAACACAACCACAAACCTACAGCACAACAAACCGCACAAACTTCACTACACTGCAGCAACAAAACAAGAACACACATAGACTAGCACAACAGCACACGACGACCTTCGGCCCAAACACCCCAGGCCCAGCCAACGGACCCACCCTCTATATTGGCCACCAATTGTGCTTTATAATATTTCACAATGTCTGGTTCCCTTTTCCCATTGTCAGGCGATACAATCTGTATGTCAATATTCCCACAGATTTTGTTGTCTAAACATGTTTCGGTTGTCTTGATAGCAAGGATTCCTGATTCAAGCCCCTTTAAAAGCATAAAAATACTCAAATTGGCAGGTTGAGTAGCACATTTGGCCGCCATTGGCAAATGAGTATTTTTTGTGCGGTTACATAAATATTGCTTTTTTCTTTATTTTCATTACAATGACTCAGAGAGACAGTCCCGCACCTTTGTTTATCCCAAATGGCATTGCTAGTTCCCAGATGCATCGTCCTCCTTTACACCTATGAGCCCCATGCCATAATGTACACATCTATGCTTTGTGCAGGGTGACATAGTGGCTGAGAGATAAGAGCACAGGTGTACAAATTGCAAACTTCCATGTTCAAGTTCACTTATTGGCATGAAAATCCACAAAATGCTGTGTTGAGATGTGCACGGGAAAGTAAAAGGCACAATTATTCTTTTTTTACTGGTTTAAAAATATTGTTTTATCTTTACTTCAATTACAAATGGTTCAGACCGAGAGACCAGCACATTTGTTTATCCCAACCAACATCGCGGGTTCCAAAATGCCTCTTCATCCATTAAAACTTTGACCCCCATGTCATAATGTCAGCAGCTATGCTTTTCAAGAGTCAGTAGAGTGGCTCATGAGGTTACAGAGTGGGGTTAGCGTAACAATTGTGTAGGTTCAAGTCCTGTAGTTGCAACACAAATACACAAAGTGTAATATTAAGTTATCTATTGGGAGGAAATAAACGATTACATTTTTGGTGTTTTTTTTACTGTCATAAAAATATTGTTTGATCTTTATTTCCATTACAAATGGCTCAGCGAGAGACACCAGCAAATGTCTTTATCCCAACCAATATTGCTAGTTCCCAGATGCAGCTTCATCCATTACAACCTTAACCCACATTTCATAATGCAAAACAGTAGGCCTCATTATAAGCATGGCGGTCCGGGAACTACGGTATCGGTAAGCATGCCGGTACCATAGTTCCCGGACTGCCATACTACGAGCTTTGCTCGCGGGCGCCTGTCAGCCCACCAGGTCTGGCCTGGCGGGCAGAGCGGCACCCGCGAGCACAGCATGCCGGAAGATCCGGCTTCCCCATTCACATTGAGCCCTTTATAATTCCTCATTGACGGGTGCCAGAAAATATGCAACTCCGGCGGCAGCCGTGCCTGTTTTACAGGCACGGCTATCGCCAGGGTTATAATGAAGCCCACTAGTTTCTGATGGTAGACCAAGTGGCACAGGTGCACGACCATGTGTTTATCAGTGGTAACTTAGCATGTTTAAGTCCCCTTAATGTAATGCAAATGCTCAAACCTTTAGGTTGACCTGTGTGATGGGAGGAAATAGGTAAACAAAAATCATCTGTAATGTTTTTTACTGCCTACATAAGAACAATGGACCAGAGAGTGAGGGATGACCTTTAGCACTTAGTTTACCATTTCAATTTTATTGATAAAAAATGTCTTCATAGACTAATTCCAATATTTATTTTATACAATTCATAACAATTACATTCATTTATAAACATTAGTTTTCAAAACAAAATTAATATCTAATATTTCAAAAAACACACAAACACACAGCATCTCGGCTCACACATGTATATTTCTACCATACATTCATTCACTTTCATCTACACACATTTCCCATACTACATGAAAATGAGACCCTCTATATTGGCCACCAATTGTGATTTCTAATATTTCACAATGTCTGGTTCCCTTTTCCCATTTTCAGGCGATACAATCTGTATGTCAATATTCCCACAGATTTTGTTGTCTAAACATGTTTCGGTTGTCTTGAGGAATCCAATATTAATGTCCATAAATCGTGCAACCTTCGTCAGGACAGCAAACAAGAATCTAAATATATCCTGTTACAAATGGTAGGGTGAGCCACACCACCTCCACATCTAATTACGTGGGGGTAGTCCAGATATAGTGAAATATCCCGATTTCGCCTCTCGGTTTTCTCCTCACAATTCGGGTTTTGCTTTCCTTGTAGCCTGTACACCTGGTAGTAGTTTAACCCAGTATGTCCAATAGCATTGTCCTCTTGTGTGTTGTTGTTCACACCAAAATGTATGTCACCTCGCACAGAAGTTGTTGGTCTATTGTATCACGGATCAATTCAATATGGTCTATTTCTCGAGCTAATCCTGCCTTATTTCTTGCATTAAGCCAATGAGCCCAGAATATTGTGCCTCACAGCCTGCGTGCTGACTCCCATCTGTATTCTCCCTCTTCTCTACATCGTGGGTGATTGCAACCTTTTTTTTACTGCCACAAAAATATTGTTCTACCTTTATTTCCATTACAAATGGCCCAGAGACAGAGAGAGGGAGAGACACTATGGATGCTGAAGTGAGAGCCACTGGCTCAGAGGTTTGTGCATGTGTTTTCCAATGGCCAGATTACAGGTTCGAGGCCCTTGTTAACATACAAATACTCCAACTGGTAATTTGAGAGATTAATTGGGAGGAAATAGACAATATTTCGTAACTGTTCTAAAAATAATGTTTTTTCTTTATTTCCATTACAAATGGCTGAGAGAGGAAGACCAGCACCTTAATTTATCCTAACTAGCACTACTTTGTCCCATATGCATTCTGGAGCAGGTGTTTACTAATTCCAAGTTTTCAGGTTTAAGTCCTCTCACTGGCATGAAAACACAAAAAAACATGTAGGTTCACTTGTGTATTGGAAGAAAATAGACAAAAAATGTTAATGTTTTTCACTGTTACAAAAATATTGCTTTAGCTTTCCATTTCCATTACAAATGGTCCAGCACCTTTGTTTATCCCTAACAGCATTTCTGTTTCCCAGATGCATGTTCATCAATTACAACATTTACCCGCCATATCATAATGTAAAAAGGTTTGCTTTTTTTTTAGTCATGGATACCCAGTGGCTCAGAGGTTTGCTCGTGTGCTTGTCAACGACAGTGTTGCAGGTTCAAAACCCCTAGTTGCCTTGAAAATACTCGAACTGGTAGGTAGAGCTGCACATTGGCAGAAAACAGGCACATTTTAATGATGCAACTTCATCCATTACAACTTGGACCGCCATGCCATAATACAGAAAGTTATAGGCTTTGCTGCACAATGCAGTGGCTCTTGAACATGCTCCAACTGGTAGGTTGATTTGTGCATTGATAGGAAATAGATAACATTTTCAATATTTTTCTACTCTTATAAAAATATTACTTTGTTCTTATTTCCATTACAATGGCTCAGAGGCAGAGACTAGCATCTTTGTTTATCCCATCCGCCATTGCTAGTTTCCAAACGCACCATCATCCATTACACCTTTGAGCGCTGTTTCACAATGCAAAAAGCTATGCTTTCATAAGGGTATCACAGACGTTCAAGCACAGGGTTTCTTTCCAATGGCAAGGATGCAGTTTCAGGTTTATTTGGGAGAATGCAAATATTTCAACTGGTAGGTTGATCTGTGGGATGGAAGTAAGTAAGTAAATATTGGGCCTCATTACGAGTTTGATTGATTGATTGATATTTTATTTCTATCGCGCTCATACACAAGTGTTTCAGAGCGTGACCAGGCAGGGAAAGGGAACAGGGCAGAACAATAGGCCCAGTGACATTGAGAACGTGCAAGTGCAGGGTAGCGGGAGAAGGGGGAGAAGTGCATGGAAGGGGGAACAAAAGGAGAGTGCGGAGCGAGAAGGAAAAAAAACAAAAATAATAATAAAATAATAAATAAAAAGGCAACAAACAATGGGAGTGCAGCCAGTAAGTGGCAAGAACTGGGTTTATAACAGCAAGCCGTGTAGGTCTGAATGTGCAGGAAGAAAAGAGGAGGGGTGTATGGGTACAGATACAGACCCCAGTGCAGGGGGTGGCCCGGAGGCAGTGCGTGAGGGTGGCAAGATGAGCAGGTACCTGGGCCCAGAGGACAGAGGGTGGCCAGGAGCATGGTGCCGAGGGAGAGTAGAATCAACAGGGGAGAGGGTAGGAGAAGGCAGAAGCAAAGAGGAAGGTTTTGAGGTGCTTCCGGAACCGGAGATGGTTCTCCTCAAGTTTTAGAGTGGCAGGGAGGCTGTTCCAGAGGGAGGCCCCAGCCGAAGACAGAGATCTACCCCCAGCTCATTGCTTTGAGAAACGACTGACCTGAGGTAGTTAGAGGTAGAGGAGCGGAGCGGAGTGCTCGAGATGGGAGGTATTTGCAGAGGGATAGCTGAAGGTATGTTGGACCCAGGCCCCAGAAAGCCTGTAAAGTTTGCCTGTAAAAAAACAAAATTACCGGCATGCCGGTGCTACCGTGTCCGTGTAGCACTGGTGCCGGAATCTACGGGAGATTCCGAGTCAGCGTGCACGCGCATTCTGGCATGCCAGAAATGGTAGCACCAGCATGCTTGTAATGGCCCCAAAAACTCCTATACCGGCATCCTCGCTGACTCCGACTCCAGCTGTGAGGAAACCGTTGTTACCGGTACCGGTATTACCAGCACCGGAAATAACGGAATTGCGCCAGAACTGGAAATGCACCGGTAGCCATTACAAAAACACAATCCATTTCAATCCTCAGTAAACAGGAGTGTGAGTCAAAACCTGAGCAGCTACCAACACTGAGGGACATGTCCGCAAGGCAACCTGCAGTCCGTTTCCGCAAGCCTAGGTTCAGTGAACCTGAACTCAACATGTTGAGCACTTGGAAGAAGTCTTTTGCACATATTTGCGGTGCCAAGGGCAAATACGAAAGAAGACTATATGGGAGGAGGTTGCCCATAAAGTTTCAGCGGTGGGGACAACACCCCATACTGTGCGAGACTGCAAGAAGAGGTGGGATGACCTACGTCTCCATGTGCGCAACCTCCTTGCCGCACAGTGCAGCCAGGGATCTGGCCACAGGAGGGGGAGCACCATCCCCTATCAAACTGCAGGTGTGGGAGGAGATGCGCAGCTCCGTCCTGCACATGAAGGTGATAGAGGGAGTTAGAGATGCGGAGGCGGGAGATGTGACATCCGATGATGCTGGTGAGTCTCCGTAAGCCCATAGTCAAATCACACACCTTGTAGTCCCAATACAAATGCCTAGGTCAATATGCCAAGCTTGTGGAACCTAATCCATGTAGCCATTCCACCCACTGACAGCCTTGTTGCACACATGAACAATGCACTTGCCTGCAACCCGAAAACAAAAACCACTGACACACCCCACATGTCTGCTTGATTGCCCACACAAGTAGTATCTTCATGCATACATACTCACATCACCCAGACAATGCCCAACTGGTGTTGTCACTGCCGTGCCAACACATGCCAAAAGGCATGTCATGAGAAGATGCAAACATCAATGACACGTGGCACACTTGTCACACCCACCATGTCCCATCACACTGAATCACCATCAACGCAGCAACAGCCATAAGCAGCAGTCACAAGTGAAACACATCCGTTACACAATCGAACTCAACATGTCACACAGCTCGTGTGGCATGCCCATAACACACAAACCGGTGAACACCAGTACCACAGTCAACAGACACTGCACACACCATGGCCGCACAACAAACATGCACCCACATTGCATCCCCCACACATGCATGTGTGCACCATGCCACGCCCTCCACCATGTCCATGACAATGCACATGAGTCGGAAAGTACTAGCATTGATGTCTGTCTGATGGATCCACACCCATCACTGATGCCCTGCCTTACTGTCCCCCACAGACACAACATCTGTCAATGACGGGGAACATGCAACCACATCCAGGGGCACCAGGGCATGGCCCGGCTGCAGGCAAACCACCACCTCGATCCAAGATACGAGCACATCCGCCACCAGACCAGACCCTGCCATCAGGAGACACCTACTGCCAAGCAGCCTCACCGGCCGGAGACACCTGCTGCCAAGCAGCCCCAACAGCCAGAGACACCTGCTGCCAAGCCCCCTGCCAGCCGGAGACACCTGCTGCCAAGCAGCCCCGCCAGCAGGAGACACCTTCTGCCAAGCAGCCCCGCCAGCAGGAGCCACTTGCTGCCAAGCAGCCCCGCCAGCAGGAGACACCTGCTGCCAAACTGCCAAGCCCACCCGCCAGCAGGAGACACCTGTTTCCCTGGCCCCCAGCCAGCAGGATGAACCTGCACCACTACCACAAGGGTCTGGAGCCAAAGCAGTGTGGAGGGCAGTGTGCACGGCCCACACAGTGACCGTAGCTATGATGATGATGCTATGTTCAGTCCCATGGACCCTCAGAGCCCACTACCCATGCTACTACCTGGACTACCTAAAAAAATGTGACATTGAGGGGTGCCTCACCAGGATGGTGAAAAGGCAGCAGGCAATGCATGCATTGGTGCAGCAGTACCTTACTGAGGCACAACTCACGCACCAGACGATGCAGGACACCACATGGAACACCGCTCGAATGCTGGGCAGAGCCACAGAAGGGGGTGTACCACCTGGCGAGGCGTGTGAGGGAGGGCAATGGTACCATGTCTTCACTGGTGGAGTCTATCAACGTGTTGGTCCAGGCAATTGCCGAACAACTCCACATCACCACCCTACTGGCCCCATCCTCGAGCACAACACCCACGAGTTCAATGCAAAGCATCCCTGTGCCTCGTTCACAGCGGCTCAATCGGCCACCAGAAGGGCACCCCCCCTCCTACCAAAAGGGGGGTGAAAATAGTTCACAGTTCTTGTGCGTGTGGGGAGGGAATAGTTGGGTAGCTGGGTGGGGTAGTTGGGGAGGGGAAGTGGAGATAGTTGGGGGGTGGGGATAGTTGGTGAGGGGGATGGGGATTGTTGGGAAGGTGTTTGTGGGATCAGTAGTACGGGATTGTAGTGGTAGGCAATGACGATCACATTTGTACATAGTTATTCATGTCACAATACACCTGGTGTTTAAAGAAATGCTGTGTCTGTAACAGTTAATCAAATGTAGTGTTGAATAAATTCTTGCTGTGTGGCACGTCCATCATTGCCATTGTTGCGCAGTGCATTTTCGCCATCTTCTTCATCCTCGTCCTCAGCGTCTGGTGGCAGCATGTCCATGTCAGGGGGACGTTGCATCTTATGCACATGTTGTGCAGCATGGCACATATCAGCACAATTTTCCCCACCTTCTCTGGCCCGTAGATGAGGGCTCCCCCAGATCTGCTGAGGCAGCGGAACCTGGCCTTCAACAGGCCAAACGTCTGCTCAGTGGTTCAGCGAGTGTGTACATGTGCAGGGTTGTAGGCCTCTTCGTGCCTGTTGTGGTGATGCCTGATGGGGGTCAAGAGCCATGCCATCAGGGGATACCCGGCTTCACCTGCATGGGAGCAAGAGAAAGGGTACTTGTGATTTTTGTGGCCATTCCGTGTTGACACAGGCTGTAAAGTGTTCATTTGAGAAGACGAGCATGCACAGGGAATTATTAATGTGCATGGCCTTGGTTATTTCCCATGTACCCCATAAGTGAACTTAGGGCAGATGCATAGGCGAGGGGGTTTTGTGCAGTTGCTGTTAAATGGGCCATTCACTGTCAACCTGCCCTCTCACAAATACTGTACGGCTCACACCAATGGATTTCGATGTCATTAATGTGTTAACAATGAAAGTGCACTGTGCCTATGTATGAAGTGGGACTTTAGACATTGACCTCATTAACATTTGTTTCACAGTGGTATTCACAGAATGCAGTCTACATCTACAGGACTTCATGTACACATCCATCTACATCGTAACACACATGACGAGGTCACATATCCATTGGTTGTATGTGTGAGGGGTAAAGGGTTACGTAACAACATCACGGCTGGGTGGGTGTTTGCACGAATGATTGAACCTTAATTGGGTGAGGCCAGCAGGTCTCACTCATGTATTGGTGGTAGTCAAGAATTGTTGTTTTTTGCTTATTTGGACTTAACATATTCTACCTGAAGGTGTCCCTTTAGGAGACATGACAAGCGTACTGACCAGTGGTGTACCTTTGGAATGTGTGTGCAGTCACAATTCATTCGAGTGCGGCCGATAGTTTTCTCTCTGGCTGACCAACATGACTTGTGAATTTACTCTACTGTTGTTTGGATTGTCATTCATTGTCACTAACATGTGGTACATTCTGGTACATGTGGTTTGTGTCTTCTAAAGGCCCAAATACATGTACTAATGTATGCACTGTGTGCATTACATGCATGGAGACACAGCTGGGAAGGCTTTGCGCTTTGGCATGCTATTACTGTGTAGCACATACAGTTACATCTGCACACTAGCAAGTTCAGTGCACTCAGAACGCTGTGTATGGTCATGTTCCGTTCTATGTGTGAGGTTTGTTGTTGTGCAGGTTGCGGATGATGAGGTTCCTTGGTCTTATTCCTCATCTGCCTTTGACGTTTGTTGGCCTATCCAGCCTCTCTGCAGTTCAATACATGCTTGGTAACGGTTACGAGATGTTGCAGACGGAGTGATGCTGGATTAATGCATGCAGTGTGTACATCCGCTCATTATACATCTCATGATGTGCTATATTTCAACACTCCTCATGGCCTTGTGGTTAGACTCACCCAGCAGCCAGGCTGGCCATGCGGTTTACTGCCTCCCCCCAATTCAACACTCCTCATGGCCTTGTGGTTAGACTCACCCAGCAGCCAGGTTGGCCATGCTGTTTACTGCCCACCCCCCCCAATTCAACACTCCTCATGGCCTTGAGGTTAGACTCACCCAGCAGCCAGGTTGGCCATGCTGTTTACTGCCCCCCGCCCCAATTCAACACTCCTCATGGCCTTGTAGTTAGATTCACCCAGCAGCCAGGTACGACGTCCAGTGTGTCATGCCATGTAACGGGCCAGCATGGAGTTGCGCAGCACCATGGAGTCATGTGTGGAGCCAGGAAATCGTGTGCAGCACTGTGTGATTATTTTTTGGGCATCACACACCATCTGCACATTGAGTGAAGGGTACAGTTTCCTGTTGTGGTACACTACCTCCACAGCATGATGGACAACCAGTTCCACATGTGTGCAGTCGACTGCTCCTATTATATTAGGCATGCCTGCGAGTACATGGAATGTTATTTTTGTGTCATTCACCTCACCCGCAGTCAGTGGTAAGCTGATGTGGTTACATATGTGGGACAGGAGTGCATATAGCACCTGGGTGAGCACATAGGAGAAACAGGGTTCGGAGATTCCATGCAGCTATCCCACTGTGTGCTGATAAGTGCCTGTGGTAAGGAAGTGTAGCACAGGCACTACCATCAGCAAGGGGGGCATGGCCGTCCGGATATTTATTTGGCTCACCAGGTCATCATGAATCAGGTCCACTATAGTGGTGATGGTGTCCCTGTCCAGCCGGTACAGGGTGTGGATCTGTGCAGGGGTGAGATTGAATGGGGTGGCCCTTATGCGAGGGATTGGTGGCTGCCTGCGGGGGGCAACCAGCTGCACATTGGGTATCTGCTGGGGCATGATGGCCCTCCTTCTCCTCATGCGCCTCTGCTGCATACTCTGCCTCAATGCCTCCTCAATGAGTAGCTGTGCATGCATGTCCTCCAGCTCCAGTACTGCTAGTGCTAATGGTAGCATTGTGGATTTGGAAGGGTTGTGGGGTAGGAGAGTGGTCCTTTTGTGCTGTGCTGCAGGACATTGGCTCCACCTGTGCTGATTGTGAGCACCTGTGGCAGGTTTCTACACACCAGACTCCTCTTAACGCCTGGTCCGCGATGCTGGTGTTCCCGGCATCATTGTACCCATTTTTACTGGTATGTACATGCCGGTGGTTGCGTGTCCGTGCACCTCTTAATGTGGACTTACTTATGCCATGCCGGTATCACTGGAACGGCTGCCGCGTGTCAACGCTGATAACGGTGACGGTATGGCCGGGCAGGGAGGGTCCCTGGCTATGCTGGTAACACCGGCATCGCGACTCAGACTACAGTGGTCTGGAAAAGGGTGCCAGTACGGAAATAATGGCAACGCTATTTCCAGCCCAGCATACTTGTAATGAGTCCCATTGTCTTGTTTTTTTACTGTTATAGAAATATTGTTTTATATTTATTTCCATTACAAATGGCCCAGAGAGAGAGGGTGAGATCATAACCTTTGTTTATCGCAACTGGCATTGCTAGTTTCCAGTTGCGTCTTCATCCATTACACCTTTGATTGCCATGTTACAAGACAAAAGGCTATACATAATGAAGCAGGACCGAGTATTTCAGAGGTTATAGCATTGGTTTACCAAAGACTAGGTTACGGGTCGAAGTTCCCACCTTGGCATGGAAATACTCAAACTGGTAGGTTGACTTGTGCATTGATAGGAAATAGGTAAAACAGTTTTACTGTTTGTTTCCATTACAAATGGCTCAGAGAGAGAGGAGAGAGACCAGCACCTTAGTTTATCTCTGTCGGCATTGCTAGTTCCCAGATGCATCTTCATCCATTACTCCTTTAACAGGCCGCCATGTCATAATTAAAAAAGCTGCTTTTATTTACCCCAAATGGCATTGCTACTTCGCAGAGAAAGCTTCATCCATTACGGCCTTGCCCGCCGTGTCATAATACAGAAAGCTGTGCTTTCTGGTGAACGATCCAGTTGCTCAGAGCTTAGAGCATGGGTTTACCCAAGGTAACGTTGTCAGTTTAACTCCCCCTTGGCATGGAAATACTCCAACTGGCATGTTGAATTGTGAACTGGGAGAAAATGTAGTATACCTTTAATGTATTTACTGTTATGAAAATACAGTTTTATCTTTATTTCATTACAAATGGCTCAGAGACAGACCGGCACTTTTTGTTTAATCCCAGCTGTCATTGCTAGTTCCCAGATGCATTGGCATCCATTACAAATTTGACCTCCATGGGATAATGCAAAAAGCTATGCCTTTAGAAGGGAGACCTATTGGCTCAGAGGTTAGAGCCTGGCTTTACCACTGGAAAGGTTGAAAGTTCAAGTCCTCTTGCTCACATGAGTATACACAAACTGGTGGATAAACCTGTACGATGGCAGAAAATAAGTAAATATTGTTACTGTTATAAAAATATAGTTTGGTGTATCTTTATTTCCTGTACTAATGGCTCAGAGATAGAGACCATCACCTGTGTTTACCCCAGTCATCATGGCTACTTCGCAGTTGCATCTTCATCCGTTACACTTTTGACCACCATGTCATCATTCAAAAAGCTGCACTTTTCGACCAAAGACCCAGCCACTAAGAGCTTAGAGCATGTGTATACCACTGGCAAGGTTGCAGGTTCAAGTTCTTTCCTGGCATGAAAATACTCAAACTGGTAGGTATTAATTGTTAATTGTTTTTACTGTCAAAAATATTGTTGTATCTTTATTTCCATTCCAAAGGGCTCAGAGAGAGACAGACCACACACAAACATGAGGCCCTCCACTACATGAATTGCAGACACAAGGATCAGACGAAATCCAACAGAATAAACAAAAAAAGCGATCCTGTGTCAAAGGTTTTACATCAATTTGATACACAAATGCAATACATCAATTCAATGGAAAACCCACCTAGAGGATCATAGTTCCTTTGTATCAACAGACATTATTTATTCAAAAACAATTTCATCAATGTGGTGCGCAGAAATCAAGGTCATGCAATCAAAGACAAGATCATCAAAAACATTTATAAAAGCACAGTATCAAAAATTGTGACAAAAACATCCGGCATGTGTAAACAGCATTAAAGAGCATAAAGCACCCGCCACCAGGGGGTGCACGGATGGCAAGCTCCTCCGCGTGAGCTCCGTCCTGAGGTCCTCCAAAGTGGCTTGAGCCCCCACTTCCGGACCCCTCTGGGGTATGAGACCGATCCGATCTGGGACACAGAGGCCCCCCCATACTTCAAGCCAAAACCCGACGAAAAACAGAGGTTGCCTCGCTGAGTTTCGGCCTGCGGGACTTGACCGAACCGAAACCCTTCAGGCCTCGGAGCTCCCACCCACCACTGTTTGTCGCTGGCCTGCCATCCTGTGCCTTCAGTCCGCATCCATACTCCAGCGGCACCGACAGGCCATACCCCTTGCCCCACTGCTGCCGTGCACCATGTGCTTTCCCCCTGGAGCATCTGGAGCGGGCCAGCACGAGCGCCCTTTGGATCCCCCATCAACCCATAAAAGGCACGAACTCCGGCGCGCCTGCCATCCTCATCACAGAACCCCGTCACAGGGTGCCTCGTCCTCCTGCCGCCGATCCCAAGGCGGACCCTGCCTCGCACCTCCAGGGTAAGGGGCCATTGACGCGGAAAGAGAGACGGAGTGAGGCCACCGGACTCGGCCTGTGCGTCCCGGGTGGCTCAACATCCAGCACCCTCCAGGCCCGGATCAGGCTACAAGGCCTTGCGCCCCACTTCCGCGTAGGGATCACCTCTCCTACGATCACGCAGGACATCCATTATAAGCTGGTAAGTGGGAGCCGGCTTGGAAATCCCTTCAGATACTCAACTCAAGTAAAGGAGGAATCCTCTCCACAAGGAAGGGACTAATCTCCCCCCCTGATGGCGCAACCTACTCCGAGAGCTGGGCCCCTGCACTGCAGGGCGTGTGCCCTTCTCGGATCTTCCATCTCGGGGACTTCCCGCCCCACGAAACTCTAAAGCTACGGTAGGGTCGACCGCTGACGTACTTAAGCATTATATGAATCCTGCCCCCCCCCAGTATTCCGAGCCCCCCAACTGGCAAGACAATACGCTGTCTGGGGACTGTAACACTGTGAACTGACCCTCCTAGTAGCAACTAACGATACCCTTGTGAGGTTCGCTCGCACAAATATTACCAAATACAACGCATGAATGCCAAGGAGAGATTAGCGGCATACCAGTTCACACCACCGCAAGATAGCCATCGAGATAGCCATCGACCCTATAGAGCTACAAATATGGCATCACCGAAGCCTGAGGCAGCCTCAACAAAAGCGGACGTCGCTGATATCCTCAACGAAATGAGGAGCATGAGAGCGGACATTGGCGGCAAAATTGATAAAATCACCCAGAGGATGGATAAAATGGAGGAAAGGCTTGAAGGAGTCGAGCACAATCAATCATCCTTGAATACTCTGGAGACACAAATGGACGTGCAAATCGCCAAACTTGAAGCCAGAGAAGAGGAATTCCGATTAAAGATTGATGACTTAGAAAACAGAGAACGGTGCAATAATATATGCATTTTTGGAATCCCAGATAAGGAAGGCGAGACTGAGTCAGACTTAAAGAGAACATTGCACGGCATAATGAAAACAGGCCACACCATCCTATGGGGCGATTTCAATACATGGATGGACAGCACCATGGACAGGCAAGCCACACCCGACCCCTCCCAACCCTCTCAGACACAGGCACATGCAGAAATCAAAACCACCCTTGCCCTTTACGCCCTTTCCGGTCCATCCCCCATGAGATGCTCACAAGAATAGACTATGTGTTCCTCTCCGAAGGTCTAATGAGAATACTCCAAGGTGCAGACATACACCCCATTTCATGGTCTGACCATGACATGGTTGTGATTTACCTGGATTGGGAAGATCTCCCCCACCGCAACACGAAGTGGAGGTGTAATGAGACACTATGGTCGGACACGGCCTTCAGAGAGGAACTGGAAAACTAAATGAAACAATTTTTCATTACCAATGATACGGATGAAGTCACAAAAGTGAACGTATGGGAAGCGGCTAAGGCCACCTGGCGTGGGATTTTGATCAGGGAAGGTGCAAGGAAGAAGAGGGAACGTACTTTAATTGAGAACAATATTAGACAGAAACTAGAGGCCGCAAAAAGCTTTGTCCAGACGTCCCCGAAGGACAGATCCACACATCTCGCAACAGTCAAGGAATTAAGGGACGAGCTAAAAACCCTGGAACTGGGCAAGGTGTCACAGACCTTACAATATCTCAAGCAAAAGTACTATGAGAAAGGAGACAAGGCTGATGCCCTCCTTGCAGCGAGGCTCCGCCCACAAAGAGCAGAAAGATGGGTGGACATGTAGAAAGGACAGATGGTACTCTCGTAGACACAGTCGAATCCACCCCGAAGGCATACAGGAGGCATTTGCCTTCTTCTATGAAGACCTATATACCTGTGACCCCCCTCCCCCAGCGGGGAGCATAGATGCCTACCTCAGAGGGGTAGAACTCCCTACACTCACACACTCTGAGGCTGGAGCCCTTGACACACCGGTCACAGGAGATGAGGTCTCAGATGCCATCAAACGCCTTAAGTCTGGGAAGGCACCAGGGGACGATGGTTTCACCCCCGGCTTCTACAAAATGTTCACCGCTTTTCTTACGCCCGTCCTAGTTACCCTGTTCAACAGTATATTTGACACGGGACAAGCACCCCCATCCTTCACCCAGGCCCTCCTAATGGTCATCCCAAAAGATGGGCCTTGTAATGGGTCGGCAGGGAGCAGATATGATGAGGAAAACACTGCATTTGATACACGAGGCACAAAAGAGGAGTGATGACCCAACCCTCCTGTCTCTTGATGCCGAAAAGGCTTTCGACAGGGTGGACTGGGAGTTCCTGGAGAAAGTTTTAACCTGGATAGGCCTTGGCCCTAAACTCTCCCGTGCTATTAAGGCTCTATACTCCACCCCCAAGACCTCTGTGGCCGTGAACGGTGGCTACTCAAGATGGTTCGCACTGGAAAGAGGAACCAGGCAGGGCTGCCCACTATCAGCCATTCTATTCATACTGTCCCTTGAACCACTTGCACAGAAACTAAGGCTCGATAAAAGGGTGGAAGGGATTAAAGTAGGCGAGCAGGAATATAAACTAGGCCTGTATGCGGATGACATCCTCCTGCACACAATCAACTCCCTGAGCTCGATACCAGCAGCCATGGAAATAATTGAGGAGTATGGTAAACTGGCAGGCCTGAAAATCAATACGGGGAAGTCAGTCCTTCTACCGATCGACAAGAGCAGGGACCTAGATGTAGAAAGATTTGCATCTCTAGGGATGAAGGTCAGTCTTACCACTCTGCAGTATCTGGGCGTCAATGTGAGCCGAGACCTGGGCGGCCTCTTTGAAGCCAATTTCCCCCCGATACTACACACGATCCAGAAAGATACCGAGGGATGGACAAGACTCACCATTTTCTGGATGGGTCGCCTCAATACCATTAAAATGATGATCCTACCAAAACTACTCTACCTATTCCAGATGCTCCCTATCCAAATACCCCAAAACCTCTTGACAACCACCAAAAAAATCCTACATACCTTCCTGTGGCAAAATAGGAAACCTAGGGTCCCCCTGGCCCTACTACACTTGCGTAAGGATGATGGTGGGGTAGGCCTCTCAGACATACAGCTTTATTACAAAGCTGCCCAACTCCGAGTATTAATCCCACACTTCAGACAACAGAAAGAACCCCAATGGATAAGTCTAGATAACTAGCATCTTCGACCTTTTATTGTGGGAGAATGGTTATGGATGCCGGGCCCCCAATTACGAAACAGCGTTAAAAACCACCCCATTCTTGGGACTATATGGGCGATTTGGAAACCAAACAAAGGAATGAAAGGAGTCACAACATGGCCCTCCCCCCTAACACACCTGTGGGCGCCAGGCGTCAGGGATGATATCCCTGATCCAGGCAGCTTCGATTCATGGTACGATGCCGGGCTTGAAAGGACAGGGCAACTGCAGAGAAATGATGCATTCATTACCATCCATGAGCTAGAAGATGCCCTAGGCATAGGCCCACTTTCAGTCTTTCTGTACCTGCGGCTGAAAGGCGTGATGACTCGAGAGGTCTGGAAGGAGGCCTTACAGAGAGACCTCATACCGTTCGAGAGAATTTTAGACCTGTACGTGGGTTTCAGGGGCCTCATTAGCACAATGTACACAGCACTAATTGGTACTAACACAACCCCCTGAACCACCCTGAAATGCAAATGGGAAAAAGACCTTGGAAGAAATCTCCCACCAAAGACATGGCTCAAGATATGTAGAAGGACCTCGAAGTCATCTATCTCCTGTCAGTACAAACTGCATGGGATCAAGTTATTGTATAGATGGCAGTATGACCCGATGAGACTAGCCAGGATGTATCAAGATATAAGCCCGCTTTGCTGGCGGGGGTGCGGCCAAAAAGCAGACTACTGGCACATGTGGTGGGATTGCGGGGCAGTTCAAGCATATTGGGACAAGGTACTCAGCTGGATCAAAGAGCTTGATGGGGAAGGGAGGGAAAAGCAACCACTATTTATTTTGTTTGGTTTGGAGGAAACGGAAGAACATATACTTAAAGTACCCAAAATGATATATGGACTCTTGCTGGCGGCCAGGGCCTGCCTCACATCCGTTTGGAAAAGAGCAAGTTTACCGACAAAGTCTGAGTTGATAAATGTCTCCCGCAATATCTATACTATGGACAGGCTGACAGCTGCCATTCATGGTGATCGCACCTCCATTGACACTGAATGGTCTGAGTTCCGAGCCAAGAACAGTAACTGCAGTTGAGTGTGCACCACGACATAGCCAGAGTACTAACCTGTTAATATGCTATTAATGCTTTTGTTGATCCAAAAAAAAATTCAAATGTGGTACCGATGTCTGCACCAGCGAATTAGCCAATGATCTCCTCCCATGCCCTGAGTTCAGTAAGGAGATCACCATCTGCCTCAAGGGTTGCGGGGTGGGAGGTGGGGGGTAAAGTTTGAATTGGAAGATATATGTTATTTTGAATTGAACGCATTGCATCTAAAATTGTGTTCTGTTGTATGTAACAGAAAATACTATACCCATGTTGAAAATCAATAAAACCAATTTTCAAAAAAGAGCATAAAGCATCACTAAGCTAAAACACAAAACATACACAAATCCAAACCACTCACGCCACAGCTAAAACACATATCTCAAAAGGATAAATCTTATGCAAAAGCAAAATGATGGCTTGTAATCCGTCTGACGCAACCATATCATGAGCATACGTACCCCTCTTTTATAATACCCTGCGGCCAATGGCTTCCCTGCTAAGGCAGTATCCCTTCTTCTACACAGCATGAAATAGTGGTTTCCAGAGAAAATAAACTTGCGTTCCGGCTGTGGGGTTTGATGAATGAAAACAGCCCAGCCTTCATTTACATTTTTCCACTGTTTTTCTAATATTACAAAAATATTGTTTTATCTTTTTTATCATGACATCGGATCGGAGAGAGAGAGACTAGCACCTTTCTTTTTTATTCCAACCGGCATTGCCAGTTCCCAGATGCATCGACATAAATTACGCCTTTGACCACCATGTCAAGATGTAAAACTGTCAGTTGTTTTGAACTGGATCCTAGTGGCTCGGAGATTAGAGCATGGGTTTACCAATGGCATAATTACAGCTTCACGTCATGTTGTTGGCATAGAAATACAACTGGAATTTTGGGTTGTGCGCTTGGAGAAAAATGTAATATTTTATACAACTGGAGTTTTGGGTTGTCCGCTTAGAGAAAAAATTCAATTTTTAAGGCTTTTCTACTTTAATAAATACATTCTTTTATCCTTATTTCCATTACAAATGGCTCAGAGAAAGAGAGACCAACACCCAATCAGCATTGCTTGTTCCCAGATGCATCTTCATCCATTACACCTTTGACTGCCATATCATAATAATGCCTTGTTTTTTTAAGCAAGGCACAGTTGCTCAGAGTTTAGAGCATGAGCTTAACAAGGGCAAAGTTCCAGGTGCAAGTGCCCTGATAGCATGAAGGGTGACACAGCAGTTCAGAGGTTAAGGAGCGTGCTTACTAATGACAGGTTTCCAGGTTCAAGTGCACTTGGCATAAAAATACACAAAATTGAATGGGGAGGTAATAGGTATTAATTATAATTGTACTGTTTTTTACTGATATTAATATATAGTTTTATCTGTATTTACATTATAACTAGCTCAGAGAGAGAGAGACCAGCACCTTTGTTTATCCCAGCCGACACTGCAAGTTCCCAGATGCATTGTCCTCCTTTACACCTACGACGGCCTTCCATAATTAAAAAACCTATGCCCTTTGAAGGGAGAACCAGTGGTTCGAGTTCAGAGCATGGGTTTACCAATTGCAGATTTAAGTCCTCTTGTTGGCATGAACATACTTAAAATGGTAGGTTGGGTTGCATGATACCGGAAATAGGTAATAAATGTGTTTTTTACAGTGGCAAAAATATTGTTTTACCTTTATTGCCATTGCAAATGGTTTAGAGAGAGGGGCCAGCAGCTTTGTTTGATCCAAACTGGCCTTGCTAGTTCCCATATGCACCATAATCCATTGTACCTTTGACCACCACGTCATAATACAAAAAACTTTACTTGCTGGAGCAAGATGCAATAGCTGCAAGGTCAGAGCATGGAGCAAGATCCAATGCCTCGAAGGTCAGAGCATGGAGCAAGATCCAATGTCTCGGAGGTCAGAGCATGGAGCAAGATCCAATGGCTCGAAGGTCAGAGTCCAATAGCTCGGAGGTCAGAGCATGGAGCACGATCCAATGGCTCGAAGGTCAGAGCATGGAGTAAGATCCAATGGCTCGAAGGTCAGAGCATGGAGCAAGATCCAATGGCTCAGGGGTCAGAGCATGGAGCAAAATCCAATGGCTCGAAGGTCAGAGCATGGAGCAAGATCCAATGGCTCGAAGGTCAGAGCATGGAGCAAGATCCAATGGCTCAGGGGTCAGAGCATGGAGCAAGATCCAATGGCTCGAAGGTCAGAGCATGGAGCAAGATCCAATGGCTCGGGGGTCGGAACATGGAGCAAGATCCAATGGCTCGAAGGTCAGAGCATGGAGCAAGATCCAACGGCTGCAAGGTCAGAGCATGGAGCAAGATCCAATGGCTTAAAGGTCAGAGCATGGAGCAAGATCCAATGGCTCGGGGGTCAGAGCATGGAGCAAGATCCAATGGCTCGAAGGTCAGAGCATGGAACAAGATCCAATGGCTCGGGGGTCAGAGCATGGGTTTACCAGGTTGCAGGTTAACGACCCTTTGTTGGCATGAACATACACACATGTGTAGGTTGACGTGCATGAGGAGATGAAATAAGTAAACATTTTAATTGTTAATTGTTTTATCTTTATTTCCGTTATTAATGGCTCAGAGAGAGAGACCAGCACCTTTGTTTATCCCAACTGGCATTGCTAGTTCCCAGATGCATCTTCATCCATTGCACCGCTGAGCGCCAGGTCATAATGCAAAAAGCTTGGGAGGAAATAGGTAAAACATTACATTTTTATGATTTTCTACTTTTTAATTGTTTTATTTGTAGTGCTTTTAGGTTACAAAGACACATAAAAGATGAAATGCCTAATACATGAGACTTAATTAACTTCAATAAATATACCATGATTAATAAAAAAGGATTTAATGACAGATGTCGGACTCATTCACATCTTAAAGTGCTTGTACATACTTGAGTCACATTTATGAATATATTTATTTTAACTTCAAAACAATCAGATAAATAGCATTTAATAAGCTAAGTAATGAAAGTGACAGAAGCAGTTCATGTCTGGATAAAATGTGTTGCTAAAAGTTCTGCGTATTAACCCAACTAATATCAACAAACGTATTAAAAAACAGACATCTCAAAAGCAGTAGATTAAGACCTTCAATAACGAGATGGACCATATTCTCCAGAGCACCCAGGTCACTGCAATAAGTACAAGAGTTCCTAGGGATACCCTATACTTCTTATAGAATTAAATTCACCAGATAGTGACACCTTCAATCTGAATCTCATGAGCAGCGTTCGCCAGTACGAGTTAGGTATAGCAGTCAGGTATCGAGTTAGGTATAGCAGTCAGGTATCGAGTTAGGCATAGCAGTCAGGTATCGAGTTTGGTATAGTAGTCAGGTATTTGGGGATTGTACATTTATTTCGCAAGTCCAAATGTAGGTGCTTACACAATTAGTATTTCAATATTCCCTCCCTGGTGTCTGAATAATCCTTATTAAAAAGCTTTCTATTTATTTATTTATTTTTTTGGATTTGTATAGCGCACATCTGCCCAGGGGCATCGTGGCGCTGGTCAGGTAGTCTCACTTAGTACATGTCATTTCAAGATGCCTAATTTACAACAGGTAGGTGGTTTGAACGGGTTACATACAATAGTTACAAGTGTAATTGATACTGTTGTCACAAAAAACCAATATGCACGTTGTTATAAACAGATGTCACATACAATTGCTAGGGAGAGAGAGTTAGTTGAAGAGGGTGGTTTTTAACAGTTTGCGGAAAGCTTGGTATGATTTTTCGTTCCTGAGTGCCGTTGGAAGGGCGTTCCAGTTTTTTGGAGCTAGGTGCTGGAAGCTGGAACCCCCAGCTTTACTTCTTTTGAAAGTGGGTACATAGGTCTGGTTAGACAAGTGTGATCTGGTGGGTCTGGAGGACGCGATGTGGGTGATCCTTTCTGATAGATAGGGTGGGGCGCCAGCAGAGAGGCATCTGTGAGTAATGGCCATAGATTTGAAGAGGATACGTTCTTTTATAGGTAACCAGTGGGCCTCTTTTCTAGCATGGGAGATGTGTTCCCTTTTCGGAATACTCAGGGCTGCTCTTAAGCCGTTGTTCTGATTGACTTGTATTTTTGTTAGGTTTTTTGTCGAAGTGCCTAGGAAGAGGGCATTGCAATAGTCCAACTTGGGGCCTACAGTGGCTCTGGCTATTGACAGGCAGTTTTTTGTTGAGAGGAAAGGTTTCACCACATGAATTACCTTGCTGGTGAGTGCAGCGGAGGACGCTATGGCATTTACCTGCCTGACATGGATAGTGTTGAGTCAAGGTAAACTCCTACGGTTTTTACAGCCGATGAGACTGTGATGGTGGAGTTATCGATTTTAAAGGTTATGTATTGTGGTGGGAGTTTGTTTATGGTTTCTTTGGTGCCAACTATGAGGATCTCTGTTTTGTCTCTGTTTAGGCATAGGCCATTGGCTGCCATCCAGGTTTGGATGGCTGTATAGATCTTGGTTAGTGCCGCTGTGTCTTGTTCATAGATGCCTGTGAGGGGGAGTAGAACTTGAGTATTGTCAGCATAGTGGGTGTAGGCTATGTCTCGACATTCTAAGTCATTGAAAAGTAGGAGGGTGAAGATATTGTAGAGTGTGGGGGCAGTGCAGGAGCCTTGTGGGGCACCACAGTGGATGGTGGTGGGGGTGGCGCAGGCGGAGTCTGAGAAGACTTTCATGAGTCGACCATCGAGGAAGGATGTGACCCATGAGATGGCTTGCAGAGAGAACTAGGCTTGGTTTTTGAGTTGCGTGCCTAAAATGTCATTGTTGACCAGGTCAAAGGCAGCAGACAGGTCCAGCAGTTGCCGGAGTGCTGGTTTACCTTTGTCAATGTTTCTACGCAGTCTTTGACTAGTTTGGCAGGGCAGGCATCGCCTTTGCAGTTAGAAGGCTTGATTTTGTTCACAATTTCTATTATATCTAGTTCGAAGACTTCTCTAAATTTGAATGGCGTGATTTTTTTTTTCTTTGACCTCAGACACTGTTTCCGCATGTGCAGTTGATAGGAAGTGCTGAGTGAGGTTTTTGTTGTGGACTAGAATTTTATTCTGGAGGAGCTCGATTTTATTAAGGAGGGCAGACTGTATGGTGTTGCACCAGGCTTGATCTTTAACGATTTCATGAGACTTGGTGGCACGTGTGGATAGTTCCTTGAATATGGCTAAGAGCCCTTTAGATTCCGAGCTGGCATTGGAGATTCTGTCGTTATAGGAAGTTGACTTAGCTGTAATGATGGCTTTTTTTATATTGGGTGGCCAGTGATTTATAAGAGGATAATGATGAGGCGCTAGGAGAGCTTTGCCAAGAGTTCAGTTCTTTGCGTTTTTTGGTGCATAGTTCTTTTAGTTCTGATGAGAACCAAGTGTTGGAGTGTTTGATATTTTTGGATTTTTTCTTTTGGAGAGGGGCGATTATGTCTATAGCTGTACTGATAGTGGATTTGTAGATGTCCGCCAGTACTGCTGGGTCTAGGGTGGCTGAGAGGTTGTTAGTAAGAGTGTCTAGATATGGTAGGATCCTTTCTTTAGTAAGGTTTCTGGCGCTGCTTGCCAAGACTGGTGAAGCAGGGCTAATTTTTTTCTCAGTGCTTGCGAGGGTGGGGATGAAGAAGTGAATGAGCAAGTGGTCCGACCAAGGGGTGGCTGTGATGGAACTGATATCGATGCTACAGTTGTGGTCCGCTAGCCAGTCCAGTGTGAGTCCTTTGCAGTGCGTAGGAGAGAGGATTTTTTGTTCGAAGCCTAGTTCTTGTAGTGCTAGAGCTCGGGCTGTGGACGGTCTGTCCTTCTTGTCATTGAATCCCAGGTTGAGATCGCCTATGAGGATAGTTTTGGTGGTTGTTTTTAGGTTTTCAGCTAGTAGGTGGGTAAGGTTTTGATGGAAGTCAGATATGGGGCCTGGACGGCGGTATACTAGGTTGATGGTGAGATCTTAGCGGTGAGGGAGTCAATATTGTCTCCCAGTTCTGATGAAGATTGTCTTATTTCTAAGTGTTCTTTGACTATGAGGGCTACTCCCCCGGCTGTAGTTACCGGTCTGTCCTGTCTGAGGATGATGTACCCTGGTGGGATAGCTAATGAGAGGGCAGGGCCAGCGGCACTGTGGAGCCAGGTTTCCGTGATGGCTAAGATGTCGAGGTTGGTTAGGAGGTCATGGATTTCTGTGGCGTGGGTGGGAAGGGAGCGGGCATTGATCAGAGCACATTGTAAGTTGGAGGGTGTCAGGGCAGTTGACTTTGCATTTTTGCTTGTGGATGTCTCCGTAGTCGTGGCTGGAGGTGACAGCTTGTGCGTACTATGTACATTAGGGTTGGTGTCATTTTTAGGGAGGTCTGTGGCCTGGTGGTTGCCAAGGTTGGCAGGTGGGGTTTTCGGTGGGTGTCTGGAGCGGAGACCTAGGGCCTCATTACGAGGAGGGCGGTAAAGGGTTAACAGCGCCGGTAAAGGTGCCGGAGCCGTTAACCCCTTACCGCCCTATTACGAGGTCCGCTCGCGGGACCCACTCAGGACACCTAGTTTTACCAGAGGGCAGTAATCAATTTAGGCGTAGGGCAGCAATCAATGCAGTAACATTCAATTTGGGTGTAAGGCAGAAATCAATGCAGTAACAATCAATTTAGACATAAGGCAGCAATCAATTTAGGCATAAGGCAGCAATCAAGTTGGGCGTAGGGCAGCAATCAATGCAGTAACATTCAATTAGGGCGTGGGGCACCAATCAAATCAGTAACAATCAATTTAGGCATAAGGTTGCAATCAATTTAGGTGTAAGGCAGCAATCAATTTAGGCGTAAGGCAGCAATCAATGCAGTAACATTCAATTCGGGCGTGGGGCAGCAATCAATGCAGTAACAATCAATTTGGGTGTAAGGCAGCAATCAATTAGGGCGTGGGGCAGCAATCAATGCAGTAACAATCAATTTGGGTTTAAGGCAGCAATCAATTAGGGCATGGGGCAGCAATCAATGCAGTAACATTAAATTTGGTCGTAATGCAGCAATCAATTTAGGCGTAGGGCAGCAATCAATGAAGTAACAATGAATAAGGGCATAGGCAGCAATTAATTAGGGCGTATGGTAGCAATCAATGCAGTAGCAATCAATTTGGGTGTAAAGCAGCAATTAATTAGGACGTAGGGCAGCAATCAATGCAGTAACATTCAATTTGGCAATACAGCATGACATGCGGCCGTCGGATCAGCAGGGAGTAAACAACACAGTTAACAATAGTGAGGTAGTGATACATGAGGGTACCTAGGATTGGCATATGTGGTGGGTCCAGTTGAGGAAATGAACCGGGCTGTGCTACGATTGAGTGAGGCACGCAGTTGATTGTTAGTCAATGGGTGGCATATAATACCGAGGCACGTGTGTGGTCTTGGATAAAGGGTTCCTGCAGAGGGCTTGGGTTGCGTGGCTTTGCGGGCTTCGGATGAATGCAATACCTGATGTATGAAGTGTTCAGGAGCGGATGGCCAGCTGAAGAACAGGGTTCCTGGCAGAAGGCCTGGTCAGGCGTGGAGAGGCTGGGACAGGAGTTAGCCTTCGATTGCGGCCTTAGAGAGGCAGGCCGGCTCTCGCATACCGGCGCGTGATTGGCTCATAAAAGGGCACCAATGGCCAATGGACACAGTCGACAGTGATGGGTGGGCCAAGATTAGAAGGGTACCCACGTGGATCCCAGAGTGGGGACTCGTAAATATATTGTAAAAAGTGAAGATCTGGATCCTGCTGCACTTTGTCTGCACAGGCTGGGTAAATGCGCGTTTAAACAGCGCTTTTCAGGATATCAAACAGCAAAATACTGGAATGCTCGGATAAGCCCACAGGCTCACCTTAATGTGGAAAGAAGCTCCATCTTCTCGTTCTGAAGTGAAGCACTGCTCCAGCAGTGGTGAAGGGAGCTCTTGCTCCTCCGATGACGACAATGGCAATACCCAGGCTGGGACAGGAGTCAACCTTCGATTGCGGCCTTAGTGCCTCCCTGGTATTCTCAACTAAGATAATAAGTGTTGCCATACTAGCCTCCAAGATGTTTTCAACTCTTTCTCTAAAGCTGTATATCAGGCAGTCATTCTTGTCTCCCCTGTAAGGGTGCAGAAGAAGGAGACTGACGCAGAGGTGGCATGGTTATTGGCACCAACCATTATTATACCAGAAATAAAGAGAAAATCTATCGTTCCCTATACCTAAGAGGTGTTTCCCTACCTCAACTAAAATACTAAGGGTTTGATCAGGTTATCCGTATAAATCAATAGTCCACCATCATGTGTCAAAAAGCCTCCTTCTGTCCCTTACACTTATAACTAAACTAAAGAGGTAGTGGTTCTTCTTGGTCCAGAAGAATGGCTCCCTTCTTCTGGACAATGGATCACAGTTCCAGTTCTTAGGTGGGAGGTTTACCTAAGGGAATGACTCCCTTAGCCAGGCATCAATCCCCATCCAAGGCACAAAACAAAGTTCGAAATTGAAATGCTGAAAAGCAGTAAAGGTCTCAGTTCAAACTCAAAAGGTAAAGTTCCAGTTCAAACATCAACATTCCTTATTGCCCATAGTTATTTCTTCACTATTGGGTTCCTGGAGAATGTGTACATTCTCCAGGTATCTTGTGTCTATGTGTTTTCACAATGTCAGGGGAATGAGTCCCTTCCCCTGGCCTTTTCTCAAACTTGCTTTGCACCTCACAACACCATAGGGAATGTCTCCCTTCCCCTGCCCCTTTCTCAGGTGTTCTTTGAAGTTCACAACACCAGGGGGAATGTCTCCCTTCCCCATGTCTTTTCTCAAGCTTACTACACAGTTCACATTACCTGGGGGAATTACACATTTCCCCTAGCATCTTTACAGCTTGGGCACGTTCTCAATAGGAGGGGGAATTACTCCCTTCCCCTGACCTCTTTCTATGATTTAGACACGTTTTCACAATGCAGACTTGGCTTCCAGTCTTGTGGGTGTGGGTACCAAACCCATAGTATTCTCTGCTGGTAGTGTGGTAGACCTGGTTCACTAACCTTCCAGGCACTGCGACTCTGAAGATGACTGATAAGTTTTCCTTCTTCTTGTGGGTGCAGGTCCCACACCTGTACTGCTTCACATATTACTTTCCCACAGTTTTTCTTCTGGGCTATTTTCTCACCCCTTCTTCTCATGGTAACTCTGCCCTTTTTATCTGGACTGGGTAGCCTCTCTTCTGTCCCCATCGGCCAGTCTGTGTTGTCCCCTACCTTCAGGGAGTGTTGTTGTGTGCTTTCCTTGGTCCCAGGACCCACCTTTGGTCCTGGTGTGCCTGCCGCCTGCTCGTACCAGCTACGGCAGCTTCGCAGCTGTGGGTTCCCTCTGGGCTTCCACCAACGTGACCACGCAATCCCTCTTCCTCCGTCAGGTAAGTCAGCTGCTTTCCAGTAGGGAGAAGGGTCTTTCTGCTTCCGACACTCGGGAGATGCTTCGCCTTCTCGCCTCGCGTCCCAGCCCACCTTGCTTCTCTCCGACACACTGCGACTTGTTTGTCACTCCTCCAGGGAGGGCTGAACTCTCTTTGATGTTTTCCCTCTTCTATTTTGAATGTGTCTTGACCAATAGGAATTGAGGAACCACTAGAAAGTTCACTAGTGGTTCCAGTAGAGCCTTTTATGCTTCTGCATTACCTCCTCAATTCAGTACCTGTCACATAGTCCTTCGCTGGGTAGACTAGACGCTTCCTCATTCCAGTATTTATACTATACTTCTCCCTTGGATCAACTATATTCTTCCTCGTCCCAGTATTTATGATTTTGGCTAACATGAAACGTGTACATGGGGTTACAAAGCAAGGGTGGGATAGGTATGGGGCATTGGAGTGGAGAATACTGCGTTCTTCCTGGATAGTCGTTCCTACTCCCACAGGGGGGAATCCCTCCCAATGAGAACCTCCCATGAGTACCACCCCCAGGGGGACTATCGTGTAGTGGCCTCACCTCCTTGGCCTCATGGAAAGGGCCCCCCTGAGAGTAGCGACGACATCCAAGTATTCATCAAATCTCTCTTATGGAGGCTTAGGTCTTCATATAGAGAGTTTTTATGGGGCACAAGCAGAGTCCTATAGAATCGAATTCACCAATGATACCATCCAGAGAGCGATATCAGCCCTAGTTCATGTCTCTGGACTCTGGAAAGCAGTTTGGTAGGGGCAAAGCCCCTTTCCACATCTTTCCCTTGATTTTTCCTAGGTCTATCTTTTCTGCTAATTGGTGGATCTCAAGCCCATAGAAGATAGATGGCACCACTTTCTCTGTATCCAAATCTAGTAGTGGCTGAACAGAGAAGTGGCTGTATCGATGATTAATTCGCTTCATTTGAGGGCTGAAGCTTTTAGCTTTTTCTTACAGTTTTGAAATGAGAACTTCCGTAGTCAGATGGAACTGCAAGGGAAATCCCAGATAGGTCATTTCTTTAGTGGTGTGCAGGACCTGGTCACTGGCACTCCACTTGTAACCAAACCTTTTAGATGTACGTTTTGTAAACCTTATGATTTTTGCTTTCGAGGCATTCCGTTTGAAATCGTTATCAATAGTATGGGTATAGTCCATCAATAGGGCATCATCTGCATAAGAAAGCCAGCACATTTTTTATGTGCCTATAGTTGGGGGAGCAAATGCCACTTTAGACAGTGTTTCACCCATATCAGAGATCAGCGCCACATCACCCTTTTTTCGAGCATTGGACGTTTGCCGGAAGCGTGGTGGCGAGGCTCTAGGCCTTGTCCTGCGGACCTCCCGTTAGAGTACATGGCGTACTGTATGATCAAGACGGCGTAGCCAAGGTGAGGTTGTTGTGAGATGTGACCTTTGTATGAGCAAGGTTTCATTCTGTTGACCCGACACGAACTGCATGGATTTGCTCTGACGTTTATAAACACGTGTGTCCATAGCTATGGGCATTACAGGCAGTAACAAATTCACTCTCACCTCGCTTGTGCCACAAACACTGCTGCCAAACTGCACTCACTGCAGTACTCCACGCGGTGCTCCATGCCCAGCTGCGGTATAAGACCGCAACCTCTTGTGCACTTCACAATCTCTTCCTATGGTAAACACTGGTCCCTCATCAAGGGTTCTTACCACCTGCCGCCAAACTGCACTCACTGCAGCACTTCTACTTTTCTAAATATATTGCTTCATCTTTATTTCCATTACAAATGTTTCACAGAGACAGAGACCAGCACCTTTGTTTATCCCAACCAGTATTGCTAGTTCTTGGATGCAGCTTCTTCCATTGCACCTTTGACCACCATGTCATAATGGAAAAAGCATTGCTTTTTAACCAGGAACCAGTGGCTCAGAAGTTAGATTGTGTGTTTACTAATGGCAAAGTTGGCTGTTCAAGCCACTTAAATGATGTAAAAACCACCAAAGTGATATGGGGAGGTAATAGGTAAAACGTGCAGTTTTTACTGTTAAAAGATATTGTTTTATCTTTTTCTAAATTACAAATGGATCAGAGAGAGCAACTAGCAAATGTGTTTATTCCAACCAACACTGCGTTTTCATCCATAACACCTTTGACCCCATGTTATAATGCAAAAAGCTATGCTTTCTGGAGCAAGACTCATTTTATATATTTAATGTAACTGGTCTTTGTAATGCACACTACACAGCAAAAAATTGTGTTTCAAGGTGCATCGAGGTTAGAGTATGAGTTTACCAATGGCAAGGTAGCAGATGCAAGCCCTCTTGTTGGCATGAAAATACTCAAACTGGTAGGATGAGTTGGGTATAGGAAGTAAAGAGGCCACATTTTTTGTACTGTTATAAACATTTTGTTTTATATTTATTTCCATTACAAATGGCTCAGAGACTTATACTGGCACCTTTGTTCATCCCAACCCGCATTGCTAGTTTCCAGATGCATATTCCTCATTACATCTTTGCCGGGGCGGCTCGTCCATTATGGATGACAGGGAATTGACCCACCTAATTTGGATGAGCCACCAAGCCAGCCCAGTAAAAACACTGAGGGCCCGATTCATAGAATTAAATACCGCTGAAAAACAGACACAAGCGTGCAAAACCCACACAAGCGCCCGTTTGTTGGTTCATGGAACACATAGCGCGCGGCTTACTGGAGACCTGTGCTGAATCCGCGCGGGTACAACACGTCACTGCGACACCATGAACGCCTTGAGCAAGATGCCGAACAAAGGCACATACCGTCCAGCGCAGCCACCTAAAAAGGGGGCGAAACGTGTGGAATGAGGAACAACAAGCATAAATGTGGCCGTTACGTGAGAGGTACCACAGTAAAATACTTGCAACTCCCACTCGCACACTAACAACTCGTATTCATGGAACTGAACAGGGCTCCCCTGCGTGCGGAAAAAGATGCGCTAATCCTGAAACAGGTCCGCCAAGGGAAAGCAGGTGTAAGCGTCACCGCGCATCAAAAACAATGCATAAGAAGAGCGCGTGAACTCAAACGCGTGTATACAGCTACAATGAATTTCTTATTCTTCGCAGCAGTGATCGCGGGACAACGCAGGAGGAGGAGGATAGCCAGGACACGCGTTTTTCTACCCAGGACCAGCCTTTTTGGGATGCCTGATGACCAGGTCTATGGCAGGTATAGGTTCCCACCCCATATCATATTAGACCTGGTCACGGAGTGAGAAGATGACCTCACATCACCCACCCTGTGCTCCCAAGCACTGAGCCCCTTGAAAAAGATGCTCAATGTAGTGCATCTTTTGGCCACTGGGTCATTTCAGCAGACAATTGCCATTGTCAGGGGCATTTCACAGAGTCACGCTGCCTACACCAGGTGTTGTCAATCATGACGGCATGCCCCTCAGTCCGCAGGCACATATACATGCCCATAGCACCCGCAGAACGGCAGGCCGTGGTCCAGGACTCTTACGGGGTGGCACACTTCCCTAAAGTGCTTGGTACCATTTATTGCACCCATGTGGCTCTACTTCGACCTAGGGCCACAGAGCACATCTATCGCAATCGCAAGCACTGGCATTCCATCAACGTGCAGGTTGTATGTGATGCCAAGGGAATCATCACCTCTGTATATGCCAACTACCCGGAGTCCATCCATGATAGTTTCATATTCAGAATGACACCCTTACAGCGGGCCCTGGAATCTGGGAGGCATGGCAACACATGGCTCATTGGTGAGTACAAATGGCCCTGCAAATGCATGCATGTCTCACACAGACAAAACCACACCACTGACAACCCATCTCACCTCTACAAGGGACAGTGCCCACCTTCTGAGCACCTACATGATGACGCCAATACGGAACCCCACCACACCACCCCAGGTAAGATACAGCGCAGACCACATTGCAACTAGGGCCATAGTGGAGCGCACATTCAGAGTGCTAAAGTCACACTTCCACTCCCTTCACCACTCAGGTGGTGAACTACTATATTAGCCACCAGTAGTGTGCAGGATCATTGTGGCAGCATGTGTCTTGCACAATGTTGCCACACGGCGTTACACACCGGTGGACATGGGGGTGCCCCACATCCCCAACCACATGCACGGCTGCTGTGCATGGGAGGGGAAAGGGCACATGGTGAGGCTGCCCGTACCCAGCTTGTGGCACAATTTTTCACCTAGAATCCAACCCAAATGCACATGTGCCTCAATGTGTGTTGACTTGCACATTCCAGCAGTCTAAATTCCACCCTTCCAAATTAGTGTAGCACTGCTAACCCAAGGGGGCCAGGGAAGGGGATACAGCATGAAGGCTAACAACAATGGAGACAGTCAAGGCAATATATGAAGAAGAAACATGAACAAAGGATGCATCTCAATGTACAAACATAGAATTATGGCAACCATGCAGTGGACAAACAACCATGAATCCCACTAGGGGTGCATACACAGGCTGGGATTGAGACTGCCACAGATAGAATGGAAGCCCAATGCCACTGTGAAAGTTACTTTCACACGCTGTGCTCCTAGAATGCCCATGGAAAGGGGAAGCAGAAGTGGCATATGTGTCTGGACCCAAGGCACAAACACCAACACGAGACAAACCTCTATGGGACCAACTGGAACCTACAGTGGATGCCCTCGGCTGCCACAAAGCAACACACTGTCACATAAATGCACAATAGACAAAAATCTAATCAAAGAAATACAAAAATGCCCATAGTGGACCGGGGGCAGGGGGGAACCCGGGAGTGAGGAGGTGCAGGGTGAACGTAAACAACTACATGTGTGTATGTAAAAAAAGAAACCTCCATGGGTTAATGGGCTGCACAGCTATGATGGAGTGGGAGACCCGTTGCTGCTGATGCCACCCTCTGGTGGTGCATCAGAATGTGCTAGTGGAAAGGTAGGAAAACCATGCATAGCCCTGGTCTGGTCCTCCATGGCAGTGGCCATGTGGGAGTGAGATGCTTGCATCTGCAACATAATGGCCCAGAGGGCTCCATGCAACACCTCATGGGATGCATGCAGTTCCTCCGTGATGGTACGAGTCATCAGTTGCATCTGCTGTTCAGACCGTCTACTGCTGGATGCCTTGAGTGCAGCCAGTGTAGTCCTGAGGGACCTGTACTCTGACCTCAGGGATTCCCTGTTGGCCCGACCCTCTGCAGCCAAAGATGCACGCAGAGCCCTCAGTTCCGCCCATCGGCTACTGTTGCTGGCCACCATGTTCAGCCTGTGTGAGCGGCATGTGGACCACAATGCCTGCTGCTGGTGCTCCACCTGTCTTGCTGGGGGTATAATGGAATTGGCCTCGCTATCCCTGAGCCAACATCTCATGCGAAGCAGCCTGTTGTTGTGCAACAGCATACATGAACTGTTCCCACACAGTATCGCCAGCTAACACACGGCCACCGCGTTGGCGGACCCCACCCCAGCCTAGCCCAATGGTACCTGGCCCTTGATGTGATGACGCCGCCTGTGGCTGCAGGACTGCATCCCTCCCTTGATCTGCTGCCCCAAGAGCAGGAGTCAATACTGTGGAGCATGACCCTGTAACCATAACCACCACAGACGTATGTCCCAACACTGACTGGCTCTGTAAGGGGTGTTCCCCCAGACGTTTGGGATGCAACAGCCCCCACAGTCGATGCACTCACCTGCGACACCACAGAGGTCTCCCTACCTGATTCACCACCATAGCCTAAGGCTTCCTAGGAGGTGGACTCAGACTGAGTCTGGGCCAGGATGGCCTGTAGCACCAGTGGAACTTCATGGGCTACCACACCACGTCCTCCCCTGGTGGTTGGTCATGACACACTATCCTGTTCCTCCTCCACCTCCTCTGCATCCAGTGCCTCATCATCTGCACATGGACAGGAAGAAAATGAAGAGCCATGTAAATACCACAGACCACACACATAGGCACAATGAGCCATGTAACACATCAACCTGCCATGTCACAAACTCCTGCACCTACGCAGTGTCAATGCAAGTGAAGGCTAGCATGGAAGCAGACATGGACCTGTGTGGAAGGGCTAAATACAAGCTGTAGTGCATGGTGCATAGCACCTGCAACACACATGAGCACTTGACTGGCATAGTTCATGCACCAACATCACAGATGCGAAAACACATATGCCACGTACCATAGCCATGCCTGATCTGCAATACTGCATTAGATGTGACTTGCTGACTACTGTCCCAGAGCCATGTACAATGGATGTGACATGACATGACATGTAAATCACAAACTCAATACACACAGGTGTCACACAGTACAACAATGCAAGGGTGGTGGAATGGAGTGAAGCCAGACAGACCCATCCCATGAGGCCAGCTCACATTGACATGATGCGAGTGAATAGGCATGGTGAAGGTGAGACCTGGGGTTGGAAGTGGGAGTGGGCAGTGCAGTACATGGGAATGGCATACCAAATAAATACAGCTACATTATCATCAATGAAAATGCGGTGTGCTGGTGGAAGTGTATGTGCAGACATCAGCTGTCAATAGCTGCTAGAGGGATGTAAGGATAAAGTTAACAGCCACCGAGTGTGGGGTGTGGCAGGGAGGCAATGTATGGGTACAACTGGTGGCTCAGAGGCCTGTGTCGGAGATCATAGTGTGGGCAGGTGACTAGTGTATTCTCTCAGTCATCCAGGACTCCAGCAGGGGAGAGGAGGCAGAGAAAGCAGAAGGACCATAAGAGCCCCCAGACCCAGAGAAGGTTCACCTCCAGTGTCATTGATGCAGGGAGGCTGTAGCAGAGGGAGGCCCCAACCGAAGATACACATAAACCACCAACTATTTGCTCGGATAAGTCACTGACCTTGAGGGAGTAGGAAAGGGATGATCAAATACCATGAGAAGGGAGTCAATCGGGAAGATGGAGTTGAAGGAACTGCAGCACCAAGAGCCATAAGGCCCTGTGGACAATGCAGAGTGATTGACAATGAACATTCGTAGCCACTGGGAGCCAGCGCCATCATCAGAGTCCTTGAGAGACACAATACCTGGCACCAAGACAAAAGGACAATCCCCACTGCCCAGGTCAGGATGAGCTGCAGAGGGAAGAGATAAGAGGCACAGCAACTGGTCATAGGGTGTTGCAATACACCACCATAAGCCTGACCAGTCCTCTGGAGACACAGAGCTACTGGCGGAATCAGAGGAAATGAGGAATCCCCCTGAGGAGGTGCAGCTTGCAGGGTGACCCATCAGAGATGTGCAGAGAAAAGGCCAGTGCGGAGTGCAAAATTGTGACAGGCTATCCGCCATCACCGGTTGGAGCTGGAAGAGGGCCAAGAGAGCCTGGACAGGGTGACATGTAAGGAGTGTGCTGGTGTGGTGATGGTGTTCATCACGGTGTGCAGCACATTGTGCATATGCAGTCTGCAGCTCAACGAGCACGTGTCAGTCCGCCATGACATGGTTCAACCATTGCAGTCATGCCAATGGAGCCAAGATCTGCCAGACAACAACACACTTCATCCAAGCAACATACACTTGACCGGGACACACAAATCACCACTTACCAGACATTTCCTCATAGATTGGCAGGTCTCCCACGCCTCTGATCTGCTCCACATCAATCATAGCACCTATGATCTCCTCCTGTGGAGTGAGTTCATTGTCCTCTTCTGGTGACCCACCTTCATGCACCAGAGTAGAGGCGTAGTTGGCACCCATCTTACCCTTGGCTCGGCGCCGCAGGTCATACCAACGCTTCATTGCATCAGCAGCTGAGCACCTCTCATGACCCAAGGCGTTAATGAGGTCAGCAACACACTGCCAGTGGGCCATACGCTGGGCAGGCGTATGTGTGCTCCCTGCCTGCACAAGCATGTCATGTTGGTGTAGCTCTACACGGTCCATGAGGACCTGGAGCTCCTCATCACTTAAGCTCCTCTTCCTCGACGTGCAGGTCGCCTGTGCCGTGTCTTGGGACTGAGCCTGTTTGCCTACTGCACGCTTTGCCTTCTTACGAGGCTGTGCAAAGCCCGAGTGGCTGGGACCACTTGGGTCAGTAGGGGCCAGAGCACTGGTGGCCTGGGATGTGGCATCACACACTGATGGTGTGACTGTAGGTGCTCTTGCAGGTGGCTGTAGCTGGGTGCCGATGCTATGACACTGCACAGCATTTCCCTCCCCCCTCAATGCACGGATGGCATCTGCCCCTGCGTCTCCATGGAGCAGGGCGGGGAGCACCACAGGCACGGATGAGTGTCCTGGAGGCTGGGTGGTGGTTGCTACAGCTTCCCCTGCAGCTACCTGACCCTGGCAGGTGCGTACAGCAGGTGACAGTGCTGCATCTGGGCCCTGGGTGCCGGTGCCATGATGCTGCACAGCATTTCCCTTCCCCCTCGATGCACGGATAGCATCTGCCCCTGCGTCTCCATGGACTGGGTTGGGGAGCACCACAGGCATGGATGAGTGACCTGGAAGCTGGATGGTGGTCGCCACAGTTGCCCCTACAGCTTCCTGACACTGTTGGGTGAGAGTCATGGCTCCCCCTGCACGGGGCCAGACACCTCCACCACCTCGGGCGCCTCCACCACCTCAGGTGCCTCTGCCACCTCATGCACCTCTGCCACCTCATGCACCTCTGCCACTCTGGCCACCTTTGCCTCCCTTCCCACTAGTTGCCCTCCCAGTCATGGCACAGATGGAATGGTGCAATGGGAGATGCAGCTATCGATTGTCCTGGGCAATCTGAGTGAGGGGACAGTGTACGTGATGTCAGACGTACCTGTGTGCCCAAGCACGGCTCAATGTAACTATTGGGGAAAAAATAAATGAACCTTGTAACGCACAGGCACCCAAAAAAATGTGTATGAAAAAACCTAACGCAGTACGCTGCGGCCATCAGCAACAGAAAAAATATGTACGTGAAGGGCACGTAAGCTACAGTGATGTTGAATAAGGGGTTGCGCGACACACCGGGGAACCCACAGATAGCAAAATGCATACGCAATGCACCGTCTGCCTCAAAAGGACACACACATGTGCGCTGAGGAAATCCCCCACTAGAAGAAGAGGCTCACACCCAGTGAAGAGATTGTATGGAAACGAAGTCCACACGTCTGGAAACGATAACTTGGAAAGCATGTGATGCTCTCCTACGTTCAAGTCCCGACCCTGAACGCCATGCCCAACGTTCAGCGTGTGTCACGTAGGTTACGCGCTTAGGGCCTTTCCTCTGATTTCACACTTACGCGCTGCTTCGGCACATGCAGAGTCACTCTGTTTTCGGCTGGCCACGCGAGTAACACGGAAGACCCACGCTCCTGCGTACCGGCCAATTAACCTGCCTCCAACTGGCCCGAGCTGCCTCCTACGAGCCATCTGCTGCTGCCAGCCCACTTGGTGTGCCTCCTGCCCACATGCCCTGCATTTTGGTGCCTGCTCTGAAGCCATTGCCAGTGATCCTGTCGTTGTGACCACCGCTGCTGATTCTGAAGACTCCTGACTGCCATACCACTGCTCTACAGACCAGCCCCAGGACCACCTTGCCCACCCGCACCTGCCTCAAGGGTTGCCATGTCTGACACAACACCATCTGAGGCAAGTGGCAACTCCCTGGCAGAGATGCAGAGGGCTGTCAACTTCTAAACCAGGGAAGTTGGCATCCTGGTGGAGCAAGTCCTGGGGCATCATGATGCCTTCTTCCACAGCCCATCGCAAGTCGGCAATGAAGGACGGAAGAAGATCTGGTTGGACATTGTGGGTGACATCAACGCAGAGGGGGTGGCACCTCGCGACTACCATCATGTCCACTAGCGCTGGGAAGATTTCAAGTCCAGGACCCTCAACAAGGCCCGCCGCCTCCTCAAGGCTAGTGATGATCGAGTGGGGCACCGGAGCTGGTTGACCACTGACGAGATGAGGGTCCTGGAGCACTTCTACCCAGCGCTCTATGCCAGGTCTTGGAGTTGGTGCTCCGTCTGGAGTCGACTGGTAAGTGTTCATGTGTTCTTGTCCACCATAGTGCATGTGCATGTTGATGTGTGGCTGGAGTGGGCACCTTGGCCTCATGTCTGGCATGCATCCTGTACAGATGTCTGTGTGCATGTTCCTGACAGTGCTGCATGTGAGTCCATTCAAGCGTGTCCCACATCAATGGTGTCTGTGTTGCAATGCCTGATGCGCACCGGCATGTAACGACGCGCACATGTTGGCATACCTGTGTCTGGACTGGGGCATGCGAGAGGTGTGACACATGGGTGCTTATGTCAACATCACGGACATGCATGGTGTACATGTGCGTGTGTCTGAGTAGTGAGTGTGTGACTGGACAACACTCTGGGATGTATGTTACTTGAGTTCTTGATTTGTGATCTCTCACGCTGCCAATTTGCCTTCGAGGGCACCGTCACGTGATATCTCCATGGCCTGCTTCATGATTGTCAGGTGAAGTGTGTAAATGGGAAGTGTATGACCCATGATGCGTGTGAGCTGGAGGCACAATTCTGACGTGCTGCCAGTGCCTTATCCAAGGATGTGAATGTCTGTTGTGCATGAGAGGCATGATTGTGCATGTGTGTGAATAGGACTTCCCTGTGTGTAGTGGACGGTGATGATGCTTGTGACCTCTGACAGTACCACTGATGTACATTAACATTGTGACAAACACACAAACACACATATGTTCAGTAGCCTAATGTTTGTGTTCTATGTTTGCCTATCCACAGCGGTGATGGAAGAAGAGGGCGGAGAAGGAGCTGTGGCGCACGGCAGCAGGGATGCCTCCACCAGGTACAGACGCAGGGCCCAGTCATCCTCCCAGGTACCGTCATTTTACGGGAGCGAGGGCACTGGTGCCACATGCACGACAACGGACACAGCTGCTGAGGGGAGGCCCAAGAGGGTGAAGTTGGTCCTGGGCTCCTCGGCAGTGCGAGGGACAGTTGAGCCCACAGAGGTAATATGATGCGTAACACAGTGGGGAGGTATCCAGGTTGGTGGAGGTGGAGGAGAAGGAGGAGGCCGCATCAGCCCAGCACATGGGGCCTGGCAAGGGTGATGATGTAGGTGTGACTGGTGCAGGCCAGGGTCAGGTACCAAAGGCAGTGCAGGTCACTGTGGAGGGGCCTGTGCCTGATCTTGTCCCTGGAACTGCAACTACACTAGTATGCACCTGCAGGCATGCCTCAGGCCGGACCCATCCACAGGTGGCAGATGCATTCGTGCAAACGGATATACCACTACCTGCTGATGAAGCAATTCGTGACAGGGTAGAACCATTGCTAGCCGGTATCATGAGGTGTACAGGCACCATTCATGATGATGTGAAGGCTTCCAATCGGGGGCTTGCACATCATCACATTGTGGTCTGTCGGCTCATTAACTGGATACTTCAGTTCCTGGTCATGAACATGGTACGTGTGATGGCGACTGCTGCGACCCCCTCCTCATCTGTGCACCATTCATCCTCCCTGCCATCTTCTGGCCCAGATACCACCAGGGCCCCCTGTGTACCTGTCCCAACCCTGGCGGCCAGTCTGGTGGAGATCACATCCCTGCCACAGTCAGGAGTTAAAGGAGGATCAGCAGAGGTGGTCACCACGGAGGACCAGCCGGCGACAGGACATGTAGAAATGGAGGAAGAGCAGGCACCAAGCAGCAGGGCACATGCACGACAGCCCCGGGTATTGTCATCATCCCAGAGGCTGTCCTTGAGGTGCAGGCACCGGGCTACGCGGCAGCAGCAGGCTCAGCATAGGAGGCAACGCGACTCAGGGCTTCCAATGGAATTGGGGCAGGTATCGGCCATCGGGCAGGAGGGAAACGTGGACCTCACAACAAGGATGTCTTCCGTGTTGGGGCGTTTTGGCCAGCAGATCGGGTCTGAGTGGCAGCAGGCACAGAGAGCACGACTCACCATTGCCAGAGCGGAGAATACCCTGCGTTGGGCAGAGAGGCAGGGAGAGTTCCTCGAGGAGACTTGCAGTGAGTTTGAGAGGAGCATGTTGGAGTCCCTGCAATCCCTTGAGGGGAGAGCCCAGGCCCCCTGGGGAAATCAACGCTGAGTTCGATGATGCCCTGGCTGAGACTTTGGGGGGAAATGATGAGTCACAGGACTAGCCCGCTGCCGCTGTACATAGTTATTTAGGTTTAAGTTTCCTTTTGTAATTCTTCTCCTTTGGAGTTTTTGGACTTTCCTCCACGTATTGTACATATTTCGATTTTATTTTTTTCTTCTTTTTCAGATATGGTTAGGGAGAATGGACCCTGGATTTTTGTAAATAGTCTTTTTAGCAGATATTTTTCATTTCACCATGGAGCAATGGCTTTCTTTGGATTTCTGTTTTCATTTCTTCACAACGTTATGGTCATGGACCGCATCTTTGCTGTCATCTTCATTTTTTGACTTACAATTGATTTTCTATTTGACGATATTTTATTTATTTGCTCATTTGGTGGTCGATTGGTACATTTGTTTTATATGAGTATGACTTAAATACTGTTTTTAATGCATATTTTTTATTTGAAATCAAAGTGGTGTTGGTTGTTGATGGTTTAGGGCAAGTTTTGCTCTTGCTTACTCTGTTCTATGCCCATGATGCTGGCCGTTGGGGGGGCGTGGCCTGGAGCTCATGGTGGACAGAGGCTGAGGCGCCGAGCTCCGGCCGAGACGCCGCATCTCAATCCTTTTTCGCCGCAAGCAGACATACCTCCGGGGCCACATCAGACCACGGCGGTGCGGAAACCGAACCTCATCAAGAGACAGTGCCTCCGATAAGAAATTGGGACGCAGAATGTCCACAATACTGCCCGTTCTACCCTACCCCCCGTCCCCGCCGACACTTAAGATGGCGGCCGTTCCATGACGCCGCATCAACCCAAGACCAGGCAGCCAGCTATTCCCGCCACAGCGCCCGCAGAAGGAGAGAGGCGTCACGACCGCGGTCGCGGCACACATGAACCCCACTGAGGCACTGAAGACCGCTGCGCTTTACCGGCCTCTGCAACCCGGACCATGCTGCAATCGTGTGCTGTCCCCGTGAGGGGGTGAGACTCCACACGCAATGCACAGGGCATCAGACAGCCAGACACAGCTTTTTCCCGCATCCGACTGCAGGAGCCCGAAACACGCTGGAAAGCGCATAGGACTTTGGGAAAGTCCAAATCCACGAGAGAGGTGAGGGGGAAACCACGAGAAGACACAGCATCGGCTCCCTGCCATTTGTGAGATCACTACGTTGCCGAGTCCCGTGGAGAGTGAAGCCAAAGTCACTGAGGTGAGGAGACCTGGGGGGCACGCTACCAGACTAAGGGGGCTATTTGAACCACCGCACTCCCTCGTGCCCCGTGGCACCCTGACCACAAGCCCACGGCGAAACACTTGAGGAAAGAGGACAATAATCCCAACCTGCTGTGCGAGACCCCAGGCCCCCAACATTGGGTACTCCCCATTAGCAACAAAATATACGCCAAAATCATTTGGAACACTCACGCTACTGCGCCACAGGCGCCGCAATTTGCGTGGAGCCCGCGCCTCTCCAGGCAACTGCAACAGTACATCCCCCAAGCATCTACCGGACCCTGAGACTCAGCATAAGGGCCATAAGCGAGAATAGAGGCACGACTCTCACTAGACAGGCCCAGCGCTAAGCGCCAAGACTTTAACATGTCCTCCAGGAGCAAACCGAAACCCCCCACAATGGACACTTACGTCACCACCAAGTCAAAAAACCCAGCCACCCCACACCCTCACACTCCAGAACCCACACAAACAAAGGGTGCTGACTCCGCCGAGAATCAATCCCAAGTACTAGAAGCCATAGCATCACTGCGCACATTTATCGATTCCAGAATAGACGAATTCAGGTCAGACATCCAACTGATGCGCCAAGATGCTAGAAACTTAACAGAAAGGGTGACAAACTCCGAAACAGCCATAAAAGAGACGACAGAAGAAACTGCCGAATTGAAGACCAAGGTCGCAGACCTCGAAAGGCAGGTCGCCATCCTCGAGGCCAGAGCCGAGGAAGCTGAGGGACGTGCTAGACAGGGCAACGTCAGGATACTGCGAGTGCCCGAAGGCGACAAAGGCCCGAACCCAACAGCATATGTAGAGGCCTTCCTACAACAAGAAATAGGCGCAGGAAAACTTACACAAGGCTTTGCAGTTGAAAGGGCACACAGGTCCCTCCAGAAGAAACCCTCCCCAGGATCCCACCCTCGCCCGATAATCGCCAAAATACTTAATTTCCAGGACCGAGAAACCATCTTGAGGCACTCCAGGGAAGAGGGCCCCACAGAACGTGGCAACGCCAAAATTTCTATCTACCCAGACTATACTCCAAAGGTGCAAAGGGAGAGAAACTCATTCGTACCTATCAAGGCCAGACTCCGGCAACTGAACCTAAAATATATGTTACTCTATCCATCGAGACTAAAGGTCATCTACAAGGTGCGTGCGATTTTCCTAGAGTCCCCAGCAGCCGCCAATATGTGGATGGAAGACAACAACCTCGCAGAAGAAGGGGACACCTATCCCAAGGGCAAATGAGGAAATCTGCTTATCCACGCACTTGACACATAAGCGCATACCGCACCACAACCCTGCAACAACCATGAGCATCTTACAACCAAGGAGGTAACCTACACCACTATTTACCAAATAGATGCGGCCCTCGCTTGGCCTCACACCAGGCACAGGACTTAGCCCCCACGAACAGACCAGGACAGGCCAGTTGCCTGCCCGACCCCGCTCGAGCATGATACCCGGATGGGACCTGACGGCGCGAGAGCTCATGAGCACCGCGAGAAAAACGCAGTCAATGGGCGCACCAGTTCCAGTTTTGTTAAATGTTACTCTAGTTTCACAGTGTTCACACTAACGCAACCAACAAGGCAGAGGTTAAGACCACCACAGATCATGAGCAAGACCAGAGCTGAGAACCGAGATCTGGGAACCACCGAGGATAATCAACAACCGCTGAGAAACATAAAAAAGGGCAGACGCACAGAGTCCAACACTCCATCCCAATGGCGACACAATTGAAAGTGATAACGTGGAATGTATGTGGTATGGGATCATACTTGAGAAGGAATCAGATCCAATCCTATCTCCGCAGAAAGAAGGTATCCATTGCACTACTCCAAGAGACCCACCTGTCGAAGGAGTCTTTGTCCAAGTTAGCGGAGTGATGGGGAGGCACCGCGAAAGGAGCACCCTACTCTAGCTATGCTCGAGGAGTTTTTACATGGGTGAACCCGAACGTGCCATTCTGCCTACTGGGCTCGGAGGCAGACCCTGAAGGTAGGTATCTAATAATATGGGGAACCATTGAACATACGGCGGTCTGTATAGTGAACTCCACAACACGGAATTTCCTCACACCTCAAAACGCTCTGTGCCAAAATGGCGCATCACAGGGAAGGGACCTTCATATGGGCTGGTGACTTCAACTGCTACAGAAACTGAAACATGGATAGATCCACACCCCCCCAACAACCGCGAAACGCCACCACTCAAGCACTCAACGATGCGCTGGATCACCTCAACTTGGTTGACATTTGGAGGGAACAACACCCCACTGAAAGAAACTACTCTTTTTACTCGGAACCTCACAAGATTCACACAAGGATCGATTATCTGTTTATTAACAGAGAGCAAACCTCAATGGTAGACGCAACAGCATACCTAGGCAGATCGATCTCTGATCATTCATCACTAATTATGGAATGGAAATTAAGGGGACCCAGACCACCGATCCCAACATGGAAAATGCCCATTGCAGCCCTTATGGATCAAGAATTCAGGGAAGCCCTTGCTAACAAACTTGAGGACTACATAGACAATAATAAAGGATCTGTATCAACCTGGAGCACGCTCTGGGAGGCGATGAAGGTAGTGATAAGAGGAGAGGTGATATCGGGGGCTGGAGGCATCCGGAAACACCTGACGGCGGCGCTAGAAGAACGAGAAGCTGAAATAACACGCCTCGAGGCATGCACTGTCGCCACCCCGGAAATGGAAGAGACCTTACAAGAAATTGGCGAAGAATGTCGCACAACCTGGGACAGGCTAGCCAAATTTGACTTCACAACAAACGCCGCCAAGACCCACAAAGAAGCCAATAAACCAGGCAGGTTACTAGCCTGGTTATGCAAACGCGAACAACCAAGACTCACTCCTACAGAGATCATAACCGAGAATGGGACAACATGCAGGACCCAACAGGATATTAACAACGCCTTTGCGGAGTTCTACTGTAAACTATACTCCCACAACAGGCAAATATCCAGAGAAGAAATTAAGAACACCCTGGAAGAGATTGGGTTGCCGAGACTATCCGAGGAACAGAGAGAAGCTTTGGAAATGGAGATCACTACAGAAGATGTTAAGGAAGCTATCAGGTCGCTGGCCACCTGTAAGACTCCTGGCAGTGACGGCTTTCCGCCCGAATTTTACAAAGCTTACGAAGATATCATCACTCCGATACTGCATGAGGTCTACACGGAGGCATACGAAGTAGGGATACTACCTAACACTATGAAAGAAACAATCATAATCCCCATGCTCAAGCCCAACAAACCACCCACGGACTGCGATTCATACCGCCCATTAGCAATGCTAAACTACGACAGTAAGATCCTAACCACTATCCTAGCCAACAGAGTTGCAAAGGTGGTGGGAACCCTCATTCACGAAGACCAAAATGGCTTTGTCCCGGGACGCAACACCACGGCCAACCTAAGAAGACTCCAACACACTATGGCCGAAACCACCACGAGAGACGAGGATCTTGCGGTACTCTCACTCAACGCCGTCAAGGCCTTCGACTCCATATTCTGGGAATGGCTGGTCGAAGTGCTGAGGGAGTTTGGATTTGGAGAGGGTTTTGTGAGATGAATCAAGGTGCTCCACAACTCCCTGAAGGCAAGATTGAAAACTGGAGGGATGATCTTGAAGCCCTGGGAGATTCAGAGAGGTACTAGGCAAGGATGCCCGCTATCACTGATGCTATACATCTTTGGGTTGGAACCAATTGCCATCTATTTTAGACAACAGTTCTTCGACGCAGGCATCAAACTGGGCAACCAACGCTCCATAATATCCCTATACACCGACGATGTACTCTTGTATATGAAAGACCCACAAATAAACGCACAAGTCATACTAGACGTTCTCGACAACTACGCACTTTACTCAGGAATCAAGTTTAGCAGATCGAAATCCTGTGCATTCCCGCTGGCACGACTCAGAGGCATGGCAAAAACTGATTTACCAGTAGTGGGGATAAAATGGAAACCCGAAGCATTCCGATACCTTGGAATAAACATCCATCACACCCCGGAGCTCACACACGACCACAACACCGAAATGGCGCTGAAAGGACTCCGCAACTCTATGAAATTCTGGTCAAAATTGCCACTCGCAATGATGGGTCGGGCGGCCATTACAAAAATGATAATTCTCCCCCGCTTCTTATACTTCTTCACAAACATTTGTTCCTATATTCGCCCCACCTTCTTCAAGACACTTGAAATATTAATCCGGGACTTCCTATGGGGCCCGTCCAGACAGAAACTACCCCTCTCAATTCTCACGCTGGGACACAAAGAAGGCGGAATACAACTCCCCGACTTTCAGATGTACTACTTAGCTGCACAGCTCAGCCACGTGACAAGGTGGCTTCAAGACGAACAGAACAACGAATCTGCGCTACTAAGGCAAATACCCTCCAATCTTTTCCCCAAGGAAGTACTCTGGAACCCACTCAAGCAGACACAGAATGACCCCATGATTGCGAAATTGGGCAGACAGATCTGGACCAGAACTCGCTCCATCCTACAATTGAGCCATCCATATTCACCCAATTCTCCCATCCTAGTGGATGCATGCAAAACCACGACGGACCTGAAGGTAGCAAGAAGTTGGGAGAGTGTCCCGGGATCTATGTATGGGGGGACATGTTTGAAGAGGACAAATTCAGAGACTTTGAATTGGTGCAGGAGGTTGAGGGACTCTCCAGCAGCCAATTTCTATGGTATCATCGACTCAAACAGATCGCCAGAAGCAAATGGGACAGCTGGCCCAAGGAACCCACCCCGGATTCGTTACTACAGGAGATGTACGAGCTAGCAGATGGATGGAAACCGGTGACCCGGCTCTACAGCCGACTGATGGAGAAACCCAACCCCAAAGGCATAGCACTCAAGGGGAGATGGGAAGTGGACCTGGGCATCACACTAACCGACAAAGAATGGGAAAGAATTGTATTGTACCCAAAAGAGGTGTCCCGCAACGCCAGATTCAGGCAGATACAATTGAATACCCTCTACAGGACGTGCATGACCCCATAGCGGGTGGCTAACTTCAACAAGAAAGTCTCACCGAATTGCCCCTGGTGCGGCAACGACACAGCCGACATGATCCACATGTTTTGGACCTGCAATAAGGCAATGAAACTCTGGTCCAGAGTTAGGCAGACTTGCACAACTGCTAGCATAACCAGATATGAGTGGGACCCAAAAGTCTGCTTATTAGGAGCTCACCCCAGAATAAGCAAATACAGACATGTAGTCAAACTGATGGACCTATCTTGCATCCTTGCGAAAAGAACCATAGCTATGGCCTGGAAGTCCCCAGGGGGCCCGAGGTATGAACGCTGGATTAAGGAACTAGAAAGATGGACCGAGGCAGAGACCAGAGCATGGCAGGAAGGGGCCAACTATGGAATATACAAAGCAAACAACACCCTCTAATCATGGAAGTTCCTCCTAAGAGATGTGCCCTTTACACATGCCCAAACCCCCCTGAAGGGAAACCCATAAACAACATAATGCCAGGAAGAGGTTTACCTAAACTTCCAAAGACGCCCGACTTGGCCCAACCTTGGCACCCGAACTCACGAACTCACCTACCTCTGCCCCTGTATAGACACTGAAGATATCACAACATCTAATGAAGACTGTTTTGTTTGTTTGTTTAATACCTTATTTCTTGTTAAATGTTACCTATATTTAAATACTAATAAAATACATAAAAAAAAAAAATTATGCTGGCCATTGATGTACATGTGTGTGCACACATGCATGCATGTGTCATGTTTCACTTCCATTGGCATTTGGCATGTTGTGGTGTGCATGACCAATAGATGGGTGTTAAGGTGCACTTGGAGTGTGCAGCGTGTGGTGGCATTTCCTTTAACATCTGCTGCATTCATGTCTATCGGTCCACAGTGTGTTGGGGGCTTGGGGTGGGGACATGTGGCTGGGCCTGCCTGCAGGTTGCCATCACAGGTGGGTAGTGGCGACATGTGGCGGGGCCTGCCTGCAGGTTGCTGTCACAGGTGGGCGGTGGGGACATGTGGCGGGGCCTGCCTGCAGGTTGACGTCACAGGTGGGTGGTGGCAGGTGGGTGGTGGCAACATGTGGCTGGGCCTGCCTACAGGTTGCCGTCACAGGTGGGTGGTGGGGACATGTGGTGTGTGCTGCCTGCAGGGTATGGTCACAGGTGATGGTGGGGGTACCATGTGGTGTGGACCGCCTGCAGGGTATGCTCACGGATGATGGGGGGCCATGTGTTGTGGGCTGCCTCTGGGCTATGGTCACAGGTGATGGGGGTGGCGGGCATTTGTTGTGGGCTGCCTGCAGGGTATGGTCACAGGTGATGGTGGGGGTCCCATATGGTGTGGACTGCCTGCGGGGTATGGGCACGGGTGATGGGGGGACTATGTGGTGTGGGCTGCCTGCGGGGTATGGTCCACTGCTGGGGTCTGGCTGTCCCATGAGTAGGGGCCTCTTTCCAGGGCAGTTTGGTGTTGATGGAGGGTCACCACTGCACTTCTGTATTTTAGATTGGGGCCATGGTCACTAAGCAGAGTTCTATATAAGTAAATGCTTGGCACTAAGGTGATAGCCTTCCACTGTTAGTTCTGTACTATAAAAGAACATAGAGTAGATATTGGGAGCATACATTTTCTCACACGATTATGTTCACAGTTGCGCTCCTGAAGAAGGGGAGGGTGTCCCCGAAATGCATTGAGCAAATCGACTCTTGAAAGCTTCACCAATTGTATAAGAATGTCAACTTGATTATTTTTGGGCGAAATTTAACCACTAGTTCAGATAACTTTCCTCGAAGTTTTGTTTCTAGCTGCATTCGCAGCCGTTAGGTGTGCAGGGGACGGGAGTGTCAAGTGATTGGACACCATTTTGTTTTGCCTATTCCAAGTGCTCCCCTGAAGATGGTAACTCCTGCAGGTAAGTTCTGTATTACAGTTCAGAAACCACGTGTACATTAAATACAAAGGGCCTCATTACACGGTAGGCGGTAAACCATGGTGCTATTAGCACCATGGTTGCCGCCGGTACCATACCGGTACCACCATGGAGAAAAGGGGAATTACCACCCTATTCCGAGGTTGGTGGGGCGGTAATTCCCCCCTTTCTCCATGGCCCTTCCCCATTCCCATTTTTGCCCCATAGGGCTCAATGGGAATGGGGAAGGGGCTAATTACGATACCACAAATTGCGGTACAGTAATTAGCACCAAGGTCCCTTTGCGGGTCCCACCTTTAACGGCTGGTCTACACCAGCCGTTAAGGTCGGGTCCCGCAAAGGGACCTCGTAGTAAGGCGGTAAGGGTTTACCGGTACCGGTGCCCTTACCGGTACCGGTAAACCCTTACCGCCTATCGTGTAATGAGGCCCAAAGTATTTAAAGAATGTTTCCTGTGTGTGTCTCTTATTTCCCCCTTACACCTGTCAATTTCTTCTCTTCAAGTAGCTCTAAGGTGTGATCCCCAATCCTAGACACGCCCTAATTGGGTCAGGGCTTCCAATTCTCTCTCTCAATGAATTGCCTTCCTCTCTGCCAGAGGGTTTCCTCCCGCCAGTCTCTTGAACTCTCTCTCTCTCTCTTATCGCTCTCCCTTCAGTATCCTCTTCGGTTCTGTCTTCCTCGGTGCCTGTTTCTACTCTTGCTTCAGAGTCTCTGCTGTTTTCCTTCCCCGAGTTCTATTCTTCCGCAGTCCCTCTCACAGCAAGCATCCCCTCTCACAGTCCCTCTCACAGCAAGTTTCCCCTCTCACAGTCCCTCGGACAGCAAGCTTCCCCTCTCTCTGTCCCTCGAACAGCAAGCTTCCCCTCTCTCACAGTCCTTCTCACGGCAAGCTTGCCCTCTCACAGTCCCTCTCACAGCAAGCTTCCCCTCTCTCACAGTCCCTCTCACAGCAGGCATCCCCTCTCACAGTCCCTCTCACAGCAAGTTTCCCCTCTCACAGTCCCTCTCACAGCAAGCTTCCCCTCTCTCACAGTCCCTCTCACGGCAAGCTTCCCCTCTCACAGTCCCTCTCACAGCAAGCTTCCCCTCTCTCTGTCCCTCGAACAGCAAGCTTCCCCTCTCACAGTCCCTCGAACATCAAGCTTCCCCTCTCTCGGTCCCTCTCACAGCAAGCTTCCCCTCTCTCTGTCCCTCTCACAGCAAGCTTCGACTCTCACAGTCCCTCTCACAGCAAGCTTCCCCTCTCACCTCTCACAGTCCCTCTCACAGCAAGCTTCCCCTCTCTTTGTCCCTCTCACAGCAAGCTTCCCCTCTCTCTGTCCCTCACACAGCAAGCTTCCACTCTCACAGTCGCTCTCAGAGCAAGCTTCCCCTCTCACAGTCCCTCCCACAGCAAGCTTCCCCTCTCTCTGTCCCTCTCACAGCAAGCTTCCCCTCTAACGGTCCCTCTCACAGCAAGCTTCCCCTCTCTCTGTCCCTCTCACAGCAAGCTTCCCCTCTCACAGTCCCTCGAACATCAAGCTTCCCCTCTCTCGGTCCCTCTCACAGCAAGCTTCCCCTCTCTCTGTCCCTCTCACAGCAAGCTTCCACTCTCACAGTCCCTCTCACAGCAAGCTTCCCCTCTCACCTCTCACAGTCGCTCTCACAGCAAGCTTCCCCTCTCTTTGTCCCTCTCACAGCAAGCTTCCCCTCTCTCTGTCCCGCTCACAGCAAGCTTCCACTCTCACAGTCGCTCTCAGAGCAAGCTTCCCCTCTCACAGTCCCTCCCACAGCAAGCTTCCCCTCTCTCTGTCCCTCTCACAGCAAGCTTCCCCTCTAACGGTCCCTCTCACAGCAAGCTTCCCCTCTCTCTGTCCCTCTCACAGCAAGCTTCCCCTCTCTCTGTCCCTCTCACAGCAAGCTTCCCCTCTCACAGTCCCTCTCACAGCAAGCTTCCCCTTTCTCTGTCCCTCTCACAGCAAGCTTCCCCTCTCACAGTCCCTCTCGCAGCAAGCTTCCCCTCTCTCTGTCCCTCTCACATCAAGCTTCCCCTCTCTCTGTCCCTCTCACAGCAAGTTTCCACTCTCACAGTCCCTCTCACAGCAAGCTTCCCCTCTCTCTGTCCCTCTCACAGCAAGTTTCCACTCTCACAGTCCCTCTCACAGCAAGCTTCCCCTCTCTTTGTCCCTCCCACAGCAAGCTTCCCCTCTCTCTGTCCCTCACACAGCAAGCGTCCACTCTCACAGTCGCTCTCAGAGCAAGCTTCCCCTCTCACAGTCCCTCCCACAGCAAGTTTCCCCTCTATCTGTCCCTCTCACAGCAAGCTTCCCCTCTAACGGTCCCTCTCACAGCAAGCTTCCCCTCTCTCTGTCCCTCTCACAGCAAGCTTTCCCTCTCTCTGTCCCTCTCACAGCAAGCTTTCCCTCTCACAGTCCCTCTTACAGCAAGCTTCCCCTCTCACAGTCCCTCTCACAGCAAGCTTCCCCTCTCACAGTCCCTCCCACAGCAAGCTTCCCCTCTCTCTGTCCCTCTCACAGCAAGCTTCCCCTCTAACGGTCCCTCTCACAGCAAGCTTCCCCTCTCTCTGTCCCTCTCACAGCAAGCTTCCCCTCTCACAGTCCCTCCCACAGCAAGCTTCCCCTCTCACAGTCCCTCCCACAGCAAGCTTCCCCTCTATCTGTCCCTCTCACAGCAAGCTTTCCCTCTCTCTGTCCCTCTCACAGCAAGCTTTCCCTCTCTCTGTCCCTCTCACAGCAAGCTTTCCCTCTCACAGTCCCTCTCACAGCAAGCTTCCCCTCTCACAGTCCCTCCCACAGCAAGCTTCCCCTCTCTCTGTCCCTCTCACAGCAAGCTTCCCCTCTAACGGTCCCTCTCACAGCAAGCTTCCCCTCTCTCTGTCCCTCTCACAGCAAGCTTTCCCTCTCACAGTCCCTCTCACAGCAAGCTTCCCCTCTCTCTGTCCCTCTCACAGCAAGCTTCCCCTCGCACAGTCCCTCTCACAGCAAGCTTCCCCTCTCTTTGTCCCTCTCACATCAAGCTTCCCCTCTCTCTGTCCCTCTCACATCAAGCTTCCCCTCTCTCTGTCCCTCTCACATCAAGCTTCCACTCTCACAGTCCCTCTCACAGCAAGCTTCCCCTCTCTCTATTCCCACGCCCTCTCTTCTACTTCCCAGACGCGAGGGGCAAGCCTCTGACTCTTCTGTAATATGATATCATTGTATATCCCTCCCCCACAGGCTCTAGTTCAGAGTTTCCCTTCACACTGAGACCTGTTTCTGTCTTCACAAAACGTTCCCCCTCCTCAAAATTCAGTACATTTCTCCTTGCAGAGTGCAGTTCCGTATCTTTCCTCCAATCACAAGTTATCTCTAAACAACTTTTTCTATACTTAACTTACATGTCCAACCCTTTTCTAATCCCACAGCTTTCTTGCCAGTTACATTTGTTCTTTCTCTTTCAAAACGTCCCCCTTCAAAGGTTAATAAACATCCATAAAACTTAAAGCTGCCTAGCCCTATGTTTCCCCACACTTCCGTTACTTTACCGCCGCACACCAGAACCTCCTTTTCTGGCACCTCCTCTGTACAGTAAGCCTTTCTGGCCGGAGACTGGCTGGCACGCCAGTCTTCCTACCAGCAGTCCTCCTGAGGGGTGACAATCCCTGCTTGGGCTGGTTGCTTTTTAATGGACGGTTTCTCCTCCCGTTGGCTGAAGTCTGCCAGCATTGGTTGCACCTGTGCTCCAAGGTCTGGTCGATTCCCTGACTGGGCCATTGGCCTAGGGTCATGTTATGTTATATTGGTATAGCGCCTACTGCCCTTTGACATGGCTTCAGAGTGCTGTAGGTTAAATGGCCCTTTGGCAGATCATAGTCTGAACGGAAATGAGGAATGGAGTAGCAGATTACACGCAGATAGATATAATTCAAGCAACTGTCCTATGATTAGCAGAGACTTGGGTTGCAACATTATAGAAGCCATGGAGTGAGGTGTGCTCAGGCATGGCGTGGATTGCAATATCAGAGACTATGTGACAGTTGGACACATTTTTCGTGGGCCTCCCCCGAATACTATGGGGCACAGCACTCGAGGTGGAAAGGGCATTAGTACAAATCAGTATATCAACCCCAAGGTCAACTGTCTATGCGCCGGCCGGTGGAACAACCCCTCCATCTAAAAGGGGGTGTCAGTAGCCTGAGACACCTGGACATATCAGGAGGGAGTCCAGTAGAAATCGAATTGGGTGCAGGGGGGCATGGGTGTGTTTGAGGATGTTGGGCCATGTGGGGTGGGGGTAGGGCATGGTGGCGTGGGTGTGTGGGGGTGTTGGGCCATGGGGGCTGGGGGGGCATGGGTGTGTGGGGTTGGTGGGCCATCGGGGGGTAGTTTATAGTATGTTAAGGGTAGAGGTCAACGTTAATTCCTGTACATAGTTGTCATTGCATTAATACACCTGGTGTGCTTATGAAAAACACGTGACTGGACATTGCTTCTTGAGTGTGTGTCAATTTATTTTCCATCAGTGCCCACTGTCCCCCATTCCCAGTGCCCAGTGTCCCCCATTCCCAGTGCACAGTGGCCCCCGTTCCCAGCGCCTTGTGTAACCCAGTCCATCAAAAATATTGTGTAATCAAAGATTGGCATACAGCACGTCCTTCATGCACATTGGCCGATATGCAGCATCTTCTCCATCATCCTCCTCATCATCTGGTGGAATTTTGTCCAATATCAGGGGGCATGGGTATGTTGCGCCAGATGCAGATGTTGTGCAGCATGGCCCATACCAATACAATCTTGCCCACCTTCTCAGGCCCGTACATGAGTGCCCCACCCGACATGCTGAGGTAGTGAAAACGTGCCTTCAACAGGCCAAAAGTCTGCTCAATCATCACACGAGTGTGTGCATGTGCACGATTGTAGTCATCTTCGTGCCTGTTGAGTGGATGCCTGACAGGGGTGTGGAGCAACCGCTTCAGGGGATAGCCAGCATCACCTGCATGGGAGCAAAAGAAATGTTGATTGTGAGTATTTTTGGTATTCCTTGTGTGCACGGGCTGTACATTGTCAAATGCAAGAGATTTTCACTGCCAGCTATTGCCATTTCATTAGAGTAAAAATCAGGTTGGTGTGTCGATCCATGGTGGGGGAGCATGGGTAATGTTCACAAGTTAGGGGCCATGACATCCGATACAGCACTCAGACAGATAAGGTCAGAAGGTCCATGATGTTATCACATGTGATGGTGTGTGGCAAAGGAAGAATCAGAATGCATGTACAGCCCTGTATGATGCATTTGCCTGATGACCGACATGAATGATAGATGTAGGTCTGCCTATCATGCTTTCGACTACTTGATGACACCATGCTCATGTCCGTCAACTACTTCATCCATGTGACAATGGCACAATAGAATTGGTGGTATGGTCCGCCAGTGTAGGGATACGTTCCTTTGATGTTGACTATTTGATGGAATCTATTTTCTACATCCATGTGACTTTGGATTTTTAAGTGTACCTTCAGCTGCACGGAATGGCGTGGTGGTATGTGGTCTTCCTGTCGGGCAGGGGCAGTGACGAAGGATTCCCTGAGAGGCTTTCCTATTTTGCACAGTCATGGCTGCATGGCCTGTGATGTGCTTTGCTGCGCTCATGTGAATTCTGCTTTGTGCACTGTTGTACCTGTGGCTCCGGTCTGATGATGTACCATGTGCATGTGCAGGGGTGGGCGCTGTGCTTGTTTCTACCATTTACATATTGCTGTGCAGTCATGGCACGTCTGCATCCATTGTCAGCCTCATGCATTCTGTTGAAATCATTTGGGTCACAGTGTTTGGCACCCAGGACGGTGTCCAAACCTCCAACGACACCCCCCATGGCCCAGACAGCAGACAGGTTGCTTATGCCTGCGGTCCCCCCCAGCAACACCCCCCCATGGCCCAGACAGCAGACAGATTGCATATGTCTGTGCCCCCCCAACATCACCCCCATGGCTAGACAGCAGACAGGTTGCAGGTGCCTGTGGTACCCCCTCCAAAAACACCGCCCATGGCCCAGACAGCAGACAGAGATCATCATGAATGAGGTCCACTATGGTGGTGATGGTGTCCCTGTCCAGGCGGTGTGGATCGGTGCAGGGGTTAAGTCAAATGGACTGGCCCTTATGCGAGGGATTGGTGACTGCTTGCGTGGTACCACTGCCTGCGCTGGTGTATGTGGTAGTCGGTCTCACCCTCCTTCACCTCCTGTGCCTCCTTTGTATTCCCTGGTTAACTGCCTGCTCAAGGAGTAGCAGCGCAGGCATGTCCTCCAGCTCCTGTATAGCAACTGCTAGTGGTATCATTTTTGACTTGGAAGGGGTGTGGTGTGTGGGTGTGCTCCTGTTCTGCTGCGCCAGACTCCATTGCCTCCACCTGTGCTGATTCTGTGCACCTGTGGCAGGTCTGGACACAGCAGATTGCTATTAATGCCTGCCCCGCGATGCCGGTGTTAGCGGCATCATGGTGTCCCTTCTTACCGGCATCTGGATGCCGGTAAGTGCATGTCCGTGCAACTCTTAATGTGCCCTACATTGCGGCATGCCGGTGTTACTGGCATGGCCAACGCGTGTCCGCGCACATTACTGTAAGGTGGTGTCCGGTCACAGCGGGTCCCTGATGAGGCCAGTAGCACCGGCATTGCGAGTCGTAATATGCCGGTCCCGTAAACAATGCCGGTATTACCGTACCAGTATCGTTTTTGCAAGACCACCAAACTCGTAATGAGGCCCTAAATGTCTTAAAATAACCCTTCCATCTAATCAAAGTTCATTACTGCACAAAGGTTGATGAGGATTAATCTAGGACACAAAGCCTGCTGGGTGGAGTAGAGTCAAAGAACCAACGTATAAAAAAGAGCTGCCATTAAAGGAGGAGAAATTAAAGTAGTCCGAGTTTGTAGGTCTGCATGTTTGAGTCACTCCGTTGTAACAGTACTCAGCCGGACCAGTTGAAACAGAAGCTATGAGGTGGATTGACGCTGTAAATGAGAGCCCAGGACCCCTTACGTTAGTCTCCTTCTAAGTCCATTGATCCGATCCCAGTTGGATCTTTAGCATTCTGTGGCTGAGGATCTGATTGTGCCTTCCTATGAATGAGGTTCTGTTCAAAATCATCATTCTTGCAGTGCGTATCAGCCATGGTTGAGCCATGTAGGATTGTAGAGCTATGAAATGTGCAGGTGTACTTGGGCATGTATACCAGGCAAACCTACATTGTGGTGCTCCATGTCCTGTCTTTTACTCGGGTTGCTAGCAAACTGTTAAAGTGGTCTGTCGTGGAGTCGTGGGGCAGTCTGCTTACCACTTCCATTGCTGAGGAGGTGGAGACTCTGACTCACAGAGTCCTACAGAGACTATTTCTGAGCATTTACAACACGGAGAGTGCGCAGAAAGTGGGCGACAAGTGGTCTGTCGTGGAGTCGTGGGACAGTCTGCTTACCACTTCCATTGCTGAGGAGGCAGAGACTCTGACTCACAGAGTCCTACAGAGACTATTTCTGAGCATTTACAGTGCGGAGCGCGCGTGGAAATTGGGTGACAAGTGGTCTGTCGTGGAGTAGTGGGACAGTCTGCTTACCACTTCCATTGCTGAGGAGGCGGAGACTCTGACTCACAGAGTCCTACAGAGACCATTTCTGAGCATTTACAGCACGGAGCGCGCGCGTAAAGTGGGTGACAAGTGGTCTGTGGTGGAGTCGTGGGACAGTTTGCTTACCACTTCCATTGATGAGGAGGCGGAGACTCTGACTCACAGAGTCCTACAGAGACTATTTCTGAGCATTTACAGCACAGAGTGCGCGCGGAAAGTGGGCGACAAGTGGTCTGTCGTGGTCTGTCGGGTGCCGGAGGACGGAGGCGCCCTTCAAACAACATCAGCAGGTCAACACGCCAACCTTCCACCCACGATACACAATCGACCACGATAAGTGGTGTGAGTGGGACTTGAACGTGTGTGTTTCTGTCAACACACACACGTCTGCAACGCATTGACCTTCCCACTTACAAACATCTGTGCACCCACTAGCACCGGTAATCTATCATGTCCCAATTCATTATCGACCAAAAACACAAGAAGCGTGTCATCCACCTTGGGGCCCGAGGAAGAGGACGGGCGTTGTCTCAGAAGTTCACATCCGAGACTTGATGGAGGCAAACCTTATACCAATCCTCCAAGTGAAAAGGGAACATTCATCCCAAATTCGCAGAGTCTACAAGCCAGCAATAAGCCTGTACGAAAACATAACCAGCCGAGCGGCACGTAAAAGCCGTTAGGCTCAACTCTTATTACAACTGTAAACACACGCCCTCCCACATGTCGTCCCCACCTACCTGGAAGCCTTGGGGACCGGGAGAGGCTGGACATGAGCTGTATGCCCGCGCAGCCACACAGCCGAGACCCCAGCGCAGAAAACACACTGCCGCGGCCCGACATCTCTGCAGCCGCCCCGCTGTCGCCTTCTGGAGGGAGGGAGGAGCATGCCTCTGCAGCCGACGCCGAGCCGGCTGGCGTGTGGACTGCGGGGGTCTCGCCGCAGGGCTTGGGTGGAAGCTCAGTGAGCGTGCGGCTGTAGCCGAAGTCTGCGCTGTGCCCGCTCCAGAAAGGGAGCGTGCAGAGCTTAGCTCCGTGGTAACAACATCCGCACAAATACAAGCCTCAGCAGACAGCTTGCCAGAACTGAACGATGATAATACACCAGATCTGTCACTTGCAGAGCTTCCTCTGACAGAGGCAACTTCAACACGCAACTCCAAAAAGCGATCCAGAGAGGACAGTGGGCAGCCTGTAAGACCCAGGAAAGTGAATAAAAAAAGAAATGGACATTGCCCGGAAAGAAACAGTGGGCGAAAAAATTTGCAACTGCAAAACAGAAAAGCCAGAGCAATTACCACCATAAGTGCCGGAGCCATGACAAAACCAACCACAATGAGGATATTAACTGACTTTTTCAAAGCTCATCTGTCGACAAAAAATCAAGATTACAGAGAACTCTCCGACGCTGAAATTCTTGCCGCGGTAAAGGAAAACTTCCCTTGCCCCAAACATCACAAAATTGACGATGGTAAAATTGCAACTCAAGATCCTCTGGCGACACCACAAACCCCTTCACTGATCGCATCATGTGCGGCCTCGCTAGAAGCACGGCCAGGGATAAATTTGCCTCACAGGCACAATAGTGAAACTGATCAAGAAATTTGCCCAATCATTCCATAACAACAGATCCCGGCAAAAATAGTGTCAGACGGCAAAGCCGACAGCAACACCGCTTGTAACAAGGAAAGCATAAAGGAGACGTGGCTTAAACCAACGGAAGCCACAACTGGTTTGGAAATAGCCACAGAGAAGCCCCGGCCAGTGACTGAAAACGCAGACTTAGGGCCTCATTACACGGACGGCGGTAAGGGTTAACGGTCACCGTTAATGGCAACGGTGACCGTTAACCCTTACCGCCGTACTACGAGGTCCCTTAGCGGGTTGGTGCTCTAACGCCTGCTTTTTGCAGGCGTTAAAAACCAACCCGCTAAGGGACCTCGGAGCTAATTACGGCACCGCAAAATTGCGGTGCCGTAATTAGCGCCTTCCCCATTCCCATAGAGCCCTATGGCGCAGAAATGGGAATGGGGAAGGGCAATGGCGGAAGGGGGATTTACCGCCCCACCGACCTTGGGATGGGGCGGTAAATCCCCTTACCGCCAAGGCGGTGCCGGTAATTTACCGGCATGGGCCAGGGTGCTAATAGCACCCTGGATCACTGCCTTCCGTGTAATGAGGCCCTTAGCCTTCCCCCACCTCGGCAGACCCTTGCAGCCACACGACAAGCAACAAAATGCAGGATCTGGCCCTGATGAAGAAACCCATAGTGGGCTGGCAACTTTAACACCACTGCTTGAAGGAGAGCCGCTTGTAGAGAAAGCCGCTACATTCACAAACTCACTCGTTCGAAGACCACGATGGGACGAAGAAAAAGAACAGGCAAGGACCTTTGACAAAAGGAGAAACTCTCTAGAGTTCCCCATACATAGTTCAGTCCATAAACCATACAGTTCTACCAACCAGTTCCAAACGCCCAGACGAAGATCCAGCAAGCATTCTCACACTCTGGGAAAGGTCCACTCTTCGCAGCCTGTTCTTCCCATTCCCGACACACCAACCAAAAAACCAGACCTGCTGAGCGTAATGTCTGCCACTACAATAGCCCTTGCCCCGTTCTGCAAACTTTACGAGGCAATCAACAACACCACAAAGGATCAACAAACAATGTTAGCAATGATCCTGACCAAAGTAACTTACCTGGAGGGCTACATTGCTACAAAGGAAGAGCACAACACCCATGACAACAGACTGGACAATTTGGCGAAGCATCTAATAGACAGAATCACAACAAAAATGGCAAAACAAGCTGCACATGACAAGTTGAGCACTACCGTAGCAACCAAAGATTCAGGATCGCAAACGGCATCATTCATTGATCTAACCATAGACAATAAAAAGAAACCTATTCCTGAACAGAACCCCACAAGTCCAGAAATTGAAATTGAATCAACAGCTAACACAGCTGTCAAACCCAACACGCCCACGGTGGTATTAGTCGTAGACAAAAAAAACACAAACTCTAAGACCGTCATTGAGGCTCCAGAGATGGCATATTTAATTTTTGGTAAAGCAAATCCAAAGATCAAGGAAACTACGACTCACATCAGCAGCACTTCGCATGATGACACTGACCAACCAAAACAGACGACCACACGCAGGCTGAAGCGCAACCCACGATCACTTTACACAGTAGCGTGGTTCCACATTCCACATGCAGCAGGGGCCGCCACCACAACTCCAAGCAGTTGGAATCTGCCTCACCCAAATCAGCAGCAGACTTCCTAAAAGATGACATTCTAATGAATGTCAGCGTCTATTCAGATGATGATGCATCGCAAGTCACAACACCTGTAGCAAGCCTTAAAGACAAGACGCACAGACCTTCGCCGGACAGCGAAATTCCATAAACACCAAAGAAAAAAAAAAGGCATGGCACATTATGAACGAGATTTTGAAACCCTAGAAGAAAGACGTAACCATTTATCCCATGAAATATTCCAAGACAAAAACAAGAGGGCTCAAGTCCACACCCCGAAACAACCTCGAGAAACGGAAGGAAAACGTCTGATTTCTCAAAATGAAAGACGAACTCCAACAAAAAGGAACACGAAACTTGACGACGCTCGAAGAAGTGTCCCAAAGGCTCAAGCAACATCCAGAGAAGGACCAGATAGGGTCATCAAGAAAGTTCACTACAGATCAAGAACAAATGCTCACGAGAAACTTAACGACAAGTGCACAGAGGCAAAATGGACATCAAAAATGGAACAACAATCCAGTAATAAGGGCAACCTCACTTTAAACAGAAGAGCAGTCATGTCGATCTTCCACCAAATCGCAAAATTAAAAGCTATAAAGACAGAAGATCTACTAATTGTCGAACCTTGGCATGACAAGTACAAAGCGGCAACACTTTTGTACATCGGATCTTCCACAATTTACAAGCAGATTTTCAAAGGTAAACATGAAATCTACAGCCTTGGCTTCAATGTAGAAGCTATAACGCATCAAGAGAATCGCATAAAAAGAGAGAACAATAGGATGCACGTAAACAATGACAAGCACACATCACGCATAAACGATCATGACAGAAACAATTGGTGCAACTCCGCACAAGAGCAGGAAAAACAGTATTCATCGAAAAAGCGCCACAAGGTCTCAGAATCCTCTGACACAAGACAGGAAATACAAAAGAGCATAGTTAAAGCCACGAAGGCGGAAAACTTGAAAAACACAAGTCACTCCCATAACCACCGAGGGGATAGAGAACAGAGCTCACAAAGAAAACCCAGTACAACAATGAGGACCATCTCACAAATAGTGCAAAACAATTCTACACCACTGGATTCAACCCATCATGCAGGCAATAAACAAGGAATCTGGGCCTGGCTACCAAAAGCTCTCACAATGCATCGAAACAAATAGCAATCCATCCACAGAGAGCACAACCCAACATCAACGCCACAAGAAGAAGACCTTCACCGCAAAGTAAAACTATGCTCATGGAACACAAGAGGGCATTCGCATTTAACTGTACCAAGAGACGTCAACCTTGGAGAATATGACATCATATGTCTCCAGGAGACCTGGTTGACAAGCCCGCCAACACTAGAAGGATACCAAATTGCACTAGCCCCAGCAGCCAAGGGCCATCTGGAACGGCCGATGTCAGGGCTATTGATCGACTGCCGCACCGGATGTGGACACTCCATTGGACCTACCCTGATCGCAAACCTGTCCATCTTGGCAGTAAGTGTCAAGTGGAAACAAAAAAACAACACCAAAGACACAGAAAACACAATAGTCATTGCCAATACATACTGCAATCCAGCCGCAATTAGTGAAGAAAGATTCATCACAATGTGCGAACATGTAATTGACGATGCAATGGCCAAGATGCTGGTGACCTCCCTAATGATATGCGGCGACTTAAATGTGATCTGCAAACCCCAGATGGGAACTCGAACAAAAAAACAGCCCTTAGCGGCTGAACAGCGCGGTAGAGCATGGCTCGACCTAACTCAATCTCGTGAACTACACAATCTCGATGCGGCCTTTCCACAATCAAATAGAATATCCACCTGGGAACGTGCAAACTCGGGGGAGACAATAGACTACATATTTGTCTCCAAAACGCTGCTAAGCACCACCATTCCTTTCAACGTGAGACACACAATTGCCAGCGACCCCAATCTCCTGGAGACCTGCTGGTTAATTCCAGGTGCAAAGAATCTTCAAACAGGCATGGACATCGAGAACAACGTCCAGGGAACATGGCTTAAACTAAGTGCTGCAGCGATCAAAGACCTAACGCACAGATACAAAGGAGACGTCCAGAAGGCTGAAACCAAAGCAGTCGACTACCAACCACTGCTAGTGACATATACACGCCCAAAAACAACTTTGAAGACCACAGGTGTCATCAAAAAACACAATTACAACAAAGATTTGGTTGTGAGAAGACGTGAGTACAGAAGAGTCACAAGGACCATAAAAAAACGCCATCCAACTGCAGACGGCAACGCTATACTCAAAATCCTGAAATCAGAGTACAAAGCCTGGGTACGAGCCCACCGAAGCAAACTATATCAGTTGGACGCAGAAAACATCACCAAAGCGCTAATAACGAACACCGCCAGAGATTTTTGGTCCTTACTGAGAGCAATAGAATCCCCAGTGGAAAACTTGATAACAAACACTATCTCTCAGCTCACCTGGGAAACACACTTCGCTGAAGTGTTCAAATCCGTCACACCTGAAAACATAGGGGAGCGTCAATACAACAATGCAAAATGGATCCATCTAGACGACAAAGAAGACATTCTGAAAGTCATCAAAAAAATAATAAATTTACCAGCTCCCGGACCTTACGGGGTCACCAACTTTGAACTTAAAGTGCACCCTAAAGAATGGGCTGCCTTGATCAGCGAAATTTTTCGACGCTGTGCAGAGTCGAGTTCAGTGCCTAAATCATGGACCACAGCAACGATAATTCCCATTTACAAAAAGGGAGACATAAAGGACCCTCTGAACTGTCGGCCGATAGCGCTGCTCGACTGTATAGGCAAAGTCTTCGGTGCCCTACTCCTAAGGAAATTTTAATCTTGGGCTGCTTCAGCTAATTGCAATGACCATCTGCAATCAGGCTTTAAAAAAAACGCTGGGACAGCAGGTAACATACTAACATTCAGCATACTGAAAAGCAAAGCCCTACAACTTGGTCAACGTCTCTTCGTCGTGTTCGCCGATTTCACACAAGCCTTCGACCGCATTGAGAGACACCGCCTTTGGACGGAATTGAGAGACTGGAACTATCCGGAAGATATATTGGCTCCCATACAAGCCTTGCATCATAACACCTCGATCAGGGTGCGTCTAAGCCGCGAAGGAGACCTATCTGACGAAATTCAGATCACACGGGGAGTAAAGCAGGGTTGCCCACTAGCTTCAGCTCTATTCTTAGCCTATATAGGCGACCTTCAAGAAAGCACGACTACCACGCGTGCCTTCCTGCCAAAAATTGGAAACACCATGATAGAACGACTTCTTTACGCTGACGACCTCACATTATTCGACCGGACTCCAGTAGGCCTGCAACGGCAACTTAACGGTCTCCAACAGTACGCAAGTATAAACTTTTTGGAAATCAATAGAGGTAAAACCAAGGCCCTGATCCTGCAGAAAAAGAAAAAGAAAACTGAAAACCTAAAATGGTTTCTGGGAGACTCAAAAATCGAAATCGTTCAGAACTTCAAGTACCTGGGGGTACAACTCGACAGCACAAAAAGTGAAATCATGCAAACAGAACTGTTCAAAAAGATCAAAAAACTAGCTGCTCAGGCCAAGACAATTGATGGTAAATCTGGGAAATTCTCACTACAACCAACAATCAATTTTTACAAAATTAAAGTGGTGCCTGCTGTAACATATGGCACTGAGGCCATGCCGACCATCCCAAAGAATATCTGGCCCAAACTGGAAGCCACATTCTGGAAATCAGTGCTCAAGCTCCCGAATTCTACCTCGGGAGTGGCAATAAAATGTGAGCTGAGCCTCCAGTCCTTGGAGTGTACGGTGAGCTGCAATACACTAATGCTCTACAGGAAGTGCAGAATGGTCGACGGCAACAAAATCTACAAAATGATCAAGCGTGAGATGGACACAGGCAAATCCGCGATGTTAATAACTTGGCAAAAAGAAAACATCTTGCTCCTGGATGACATTGCCTCTAACGAAGACAAGCTCATCCACAATCCATGCAGAATCCTGCGTAAACTGAAGGAAGCAGATTGGGCAAAGACGACCGAATCAGCCGCAAAACAAAAGCTCACTTCTCATCTCAAAAATTGAACGAGCTGCAAAATTTCATAAAGACATTTCCAAATAAATGTGCACGCGATCTGATACTAAGAGCATGCCTAAATCTTCTACCAACGAATGAAATCCTGTTCATAAGAGGTGTGTCATCAACAGCCAATTGTCGCTTCTGTCAAGACATCGTGCCTCCACCACGAGAAACAATTCGACATATCTTGATGGTTTGTCTCGCAATGCGCACAATAAGACAACGGTACATCCCCCATGCATCAAGAGATGATCCATTGATGGAAGAACAAACGTGGTGGTGTAGGCTCATAGGAGGTGACAGAACCAGTTGGCAAATAACCACAGCAAAAATACTAGAATACATTGCGACCAATCTACTAAAAGATAAGTAATGACACGATGGACATGCTGTCGCATAATTACAACAGTCAAGAAGCCCAATCGACACAAACTCAAGTCAACTAAGCATTGGGACAAGCTTTGAGATATACGAAGAGACATTTATATTGTAAAAATCCTATTTTTGATTAAAACAATAATACAAAAATAAAAAATAAATAAAAGTTCAACATAAAAGGGCCTGGTTTGAGATGGAGGATATGATATTAAAACTATCTCTTTTCCCTGGTCAAGGATCCCTTAGGAGTGACAAGTTGTGGCAAGGCTTCTACATGGAGGTAGGCCCTGGGAAAAGGCAGAATACCTCAAGTCAGGGGGCGTTCATTCAAATATCAGATGCAGAACAAATGAGTATTCAGATGAGAAACAGGCTTCTGGAAGGATTAGGTGGATCTTGAGTTGGAATAGGTGAGGCGCCTTGGGCAAGGGTTAGGTAGATTATGTAAAATGCTTGATAGGGTGCAGAGGTATCAAATCTGATTATGCCTATGGGGGGGTGAGTCAAAAGGCAGTTCTTGAGGGCTTTCCTTAAGAGGAAATGGTCCTCCAGGCACCAGATGTTTACAAGAAGTGAGTTCCAGATTCTACGTGCTTGTACTGAAAAGGAGGAACCACGAATTTGAGAGAATTGAGTCACTGGAATTTTGAGTAGGAGTGCGGAGCCACAGCTAATGTATCTGTTGGGCCTGTATTGAGAAATATTCTGTTTGAGGAATTCAGGTCCTTTGCAGTGAAAGGCTCGGTGACTGATACACATGGCAATAAAGGTAGCTCAATGTCTGATTGGAAGCCAATGGAGGATTTGACGGGCAGGGGATATGTGCATCCTGGGTCAAAGGAGAGGCTTGATGTAGGAAGTTTCAATTCTGATGGGAAAATGCCAGAGATGAATGAAGTGTTGATGGAAATTACAAGATTACCCGCGCAAATGGAGGACAGGATTTATTTTAGCAGGGCAGGGGGAAGGGATCACCTTGGAGCCGGTTGTCCAGCTGTTAGATGGGAACTTGAGGAATTTCAAAGCAGTGAGTGGAGATACGAGGGGAAAAAAGGAGGAGAAAGGTGTGAGATTCTATAAGGGAGGTAGAAGCAGGAGGGGAAGATGGAGGTGCATTAGAGAATTCGATAAGAGGGAGCTGTGCCTTGCAAAGGCTTTGCTATGGAAGAGGTCAGAAAGAGAGTCACTGGGGGATAGTCAGTATGGAGGTGTGTGAGTGAAAGAATCCAGGGCATTGAATTCAGAAATAACTTTGAAGAGTTCTCTGGTTGGGTGATGGGCTTTGAAGATTCTGTCTATGTAATAGGATTTTGTTTTGCAGACCTCAGCCCCATAGTGCTTTAGCTGACTTGCGTTTTTCAAATGATGGCAAGAGGCAGTAGAGGGATGAGATAGAGAGAGGAGGGCGCATGAGAAAAAAAATGAAGGGAGATGGTTGGGATGGTGGTATTGACATTGAGTAGAGTGGGCAGATGAGGAGGATGATATTATTGGTAGGAAAGGCTGAGAAAGGTGAGGGGCTGTGGGGAGAGATGTGTTGGATAGAGTTGAGGGGCAATTAGGAGTGAGGGGGATCTGGAAGGGAGGTTATTGGAGTATGTAAATGGAGGGGAGGTGGATGTCGGATGTGCAGTGAAGGATGAAGGTCTTTATTAAAGGAGGTTGTAAGAGAAGGAGAGGAGGGGGCTGGGTGCAGGCCAGCAGATTAATTAAGGGAGAGAAAGTGAAAGTTAGTGGTTTATGGTGTGGAAAAAGAGTAAGGAGGAGTATGTTTGAGGCCTGAGCACAGGGTGAATGTGGTTTCTAATGCGCCATTTGTATCCCCTTAGTTTGGAACTATTGGCCATATTTAGAGGCTACAGGAGTAATTGTAGAATCTTGTGAATTGGCTGTGAGTCTCTCCCGGGACTTGCCTGTGCCAGGATTGGAAATGTAGAGCATATATGAATATTTTTTTACACAGTCCAGTGTAATGTGGCACATATCTTTTGTTGTATACATCTGATATGTAAGTGAATATTATTTGCTGAAATGTTGCTCAAGATACATCTCCATAACTCCAAAGAAATATCCTTGCCCGTCTGCATGCAGCAGGCAAGCATATCAAGTCGCCCAACACACCTTGAAGGAATTCCTGGTGGAGGTCTTTTAAACACACAGACCTCCAGGGACCGAATTAGTACATTCAAATCCCAACTCAAGCTGTGTGATTTTCTCTCCCCATGTACATGGCTACCATTAGCCAAATATATATTTAATTGATGAATCTATTAAATTAAGAGGTCTACTTTGCTCCAAAATACAAGGGTTCCCCATAGATGGGAGCACGACAGATCAAATGAGTAGATTCACGTGTCACATTAACTTTATAAGTCAATGGCCGAGTGGACAGGACTCTCTCCAACCCATTGTTGCAACCGCTCTACTTCAGTAATTTAAGGGCCAATTCTAGAAAAGACCATCAGAATAATCGCAGACATAACAGCAAAGAGTATCTCACCAGCCTGCATGCGATCCACGCTCTGCTCATAGCAAACATATGGGGAACACCAAACCCTTTTCTCTATCTTCAATAGAAAGACACCTCTTACCACCAGCATGTCTTCCTTCCACAACCTCCAAAGGAAATCAGTAAAAAGCATCTCTACTTTGATACACATTGTTAGTGTATGTCTTATGAGTGATATAAGTCATTTATAAAGCTCTCTTGGGCAAGTGTTTCCCAGAAAAGGCTGGGAAGACAGGGGGAGGACAACACAAACGATCTTACTAGGCCTTCTCTCATTCAGATCTTGCAAGTCCGACACGCAAAGTGCAAGGGGGGAGAAAGAGGGGAAGTGCCAGGGGGAGGGAAGGGGGAATTCCAATCAGGGCAGAATTGCTCTGAGTAAGTGCAGCCAGGGCAGCGCAGCTCTGGGCAAGTGCAAGGAGTCAGGGGACTGTAGGGTTCCATATGCAGCCCCTAGTGCGTGGTAGGCCTGGAGACATTGCAGGGAACCTAAGTGCCTTTGAAAAACATTCAAGGGTCTGTGCAGAATATTCCTGCTAATGATTCTAACCTGCCCCCACAGCCCTAGGTGAAGCACAAAGTTGAGCGAGCAACTGGCCAAAGTTAAGCAACACCAGCTTGGTCGTTATACTTGTGGACACAGTATGCTGTAATCACGCCTGGTGAGACCACTGAGTTTGACTTTCATGGGGGGCACTGGGATCCTGAAATTGCTGCTCAGCCCTCCACAGTTTTTGATCAGGTGTCTGGGTGCTTGGTTGGCGAGACATTTGTGGGTAAGTGAAAGGGTCTTGAAGGTGATCCTTTGCTTAAATGGGAGCCAGTTCAAGTTACGTCTTACCTCAGATATATGATGGGACCTGAGAATATTCAGTGCTGCCCTAATGGCTTTATTTTGTAGAAAAGGTCCCGGTCACACGCACATCACTGGCAAAGTATCAACACCAAGCTTGTCACATAACGACACTTAGTGAAAAGGGAGACGCAGAAATACCACAGGTTAAGCAGAGGGACAAGCAGTTGAAAGGAAAAGAAAAGAAAGTCCAAAGGAAAAGGAAGTCCAACGACACCCCACACACAGTAAAGGAAAACCACACACAAAAACAGCGCTTATAGACCCCAGTAGTACCTCGTGTGGTGAAGTCACTATGGACCTGAGGTCCAACACACACAGTGCACACGCAGCTGCCACTGCAGCGCTGAAACCCGTCCTAGCCACATAACAGTATTAATACCTAACATTAATAATCATAATGCTTAACAGTGATTACAAAAACAGGGGTAAAGTGACAACAATACTAGCGATACTCAAAGTGTGCACAACTTTCACAACCCATGCGAACACTAATAATAAACACTCTGCTGCTAATGATCATTAGGTTTGTAAAATACATCTCGACAATACCATGCCAATGATGCCACCCACAGTACAACAGGCAGAGTTAGGACATGCAATGGCAACTTATTATACAATTCCCCAAAACTGCAATGCTACTGGAAAGCTATAACTAACCCCAGTATACCAAATAATAACCCTACACGAGGCACAACATATTTCTTCAGGACAAATTCATCTTTGCTTGTTCCAATAATCTTATCTCTGATAAAAAGTGATAGAAGGTCAGGGTCAAACTATTGGATGGCACCAGTAATATTGCAAGACTTTCTTAAGCATGCTGCCCCACAGATTAGACATCTCAACACCACAGCAGCTGGGCACCCATCACCCTTCATGTTGTCAACATTTTCAGTGCTGTGAATGTCCAGAGCACCCTTGGGTGGTTTGTCAATATTGCGAGTACAATAACTATCCAACCAACCAGGTACCCTTGGTACTAATGCTGTATAACCCTGGAGCCCCTTACTCATTACACAATCCCAGCCCCAGGTACTTTCTCGGAGGCCATCTTGCCAAGGCACTTTGCTTTTCTTACTACAGAACTGTCCTAGGTCTCCTTTCACCAGAATTCCCTCAGCACGACGGTGCCTGAATCTTTCGCCCAGAACTTGGCCAGTTTCAACACAGGAATGTGACACAGTGTCTCCTGCCGCACCGTATAGCATGTGGGTACTTCCTCTATCATGCATCCATACACGACTCCTCCCACTTTCCAAAAAGCATCATCCTGCTATCAGTTTGGGGAAGAATGAAGCCTTGCCTTCCACTCTGGTGTAGTCCCACTCCGCTGGTGACAGTGGTGAGCCAAGAGCTCTTGCTATGGCTCCCTACTATTCGCTGCGGGGGTTCGCTGCCCATCTCTGACACATCCTTGATGCTAGCAGGCCAATGCTCACCCGGGCCCTCTTACCAGCACTTACTCAGTGCTTCGCACCCCAAGAGTCAGACCCGGAGCAGCCACACTTGGCCGCTGAAAGCCTTTGGCATCATGGTCAGTTGTATGACAACCCCTCACCACAGTCCTGTGTTCCTGCTTGCCTCACTTGTTGCATGGGATCACAAACACTGTTCAGGGGCTTGTCAACTCTGGGTGCACTTGCTTTGCACATGTTACGCCCCACATAGAGTGCACCAATGTGGCCCTGGGTGGTGAGTTGGAATACAAAGGGGGAACTGGGCTGGTTAAATTGCTGCTCCCCCCACCACAGCACCACGTCCAAGACATCGTCAGCAGCTCAACGACTACAAAGTCAACTCATCGCCAATTTAATGTTGTAATCACTCCAGGTGAGACTACTCAAAGAAGATCCCTGAGATGATGAGTTCAGGTAAGACTTCTTTAATGCAAGTAGGTTCTTAGGTGGAAGAAAAAGGACACAAGGGAGACCCACCAGGGCCCACCACCCAGACATACTCTAACTGACACAATCATAGATAAGGACGATTCATGTCGCCTTGTCCTCCTTGACCTCTTGGTTGCATTTGACACCATCAACCACTGCATCCTCTTCTAACTCCTTGCCGACAGGATGGGATTGTCTGCCAAAGTCCTGAATTGATTTACCTCCTACCTCTCGGACAGACACCAACCCGTTCAAATGGACTTGTTGCATTATAACCAAGTCCCAGTCTTCTGCGGTATCCCCCAAAGCTCCATCCTCTCACTAATCCTTTTTAACCTTCACATGGAGCCTCTGGGCACTCTATTCAAAGATGCCAATATAGCCATCCATCAATATGCAGATGATTCTCAGCTGTACCTGAGAGTAAAAAGCCCACAAGACATAAGTCGTGTTTGCGATTACCTAACCATCATCCAATTCAGGATGCCGCCTGCCTACATCAAACTTAACCCATTCAAGACTGAATGTATCCTCATCGGTGCACCTGCTAAACAACAACTTGTCCAATAATGCTTCAATGATATGCGCCTAGAAGGGTTTGTCCACAGCTCTCAGATTCAGCAAAATCCTTACCACTGACAGCAGCCTGTCCTTCCAGAAAGCGAGAGCAAAGAAGGTCCAAACGGCCTGACTCCAAATCTCCACCCTTAGCAAAATCAGACCCTTGATCCCACCACAGGACTTCCAAACCGTAGTGAAGGCCCTTGTGGTCTCACTCATCGATGGGGGAAATGCCCTCCTGACAGGGCTCTTGGCTGCTCACTTGGCTCCCCTAAAATCAGTCCACCACGCTGCAGCACGTCTTATTATGGCTGCATGGAAATGTCACCAAACCGCTCCGCCCCCCCACCCCCGTCCAATGGGAACTACAATGGCTTCCTGTCCAGGCCAGGATATTGTTCAAAACTCTGCAAAGCAGTCACAAGTAGCACACCAGAGTACTCAGCGGCTGTGCTCCAAATATCTGATGACACACACTTCTCGAAACAACAAATCGGCCAACTGGCTTGAATCACAAACAACTCATCTGCAAAGAGAGGACACACATAAAATTGCTTCTCTTGTCACACACCCACCCTCTGGAACTCAATCCCGCCTCGACACAGAATGCCCCCATAATTCTCCAATTTCACAAATCTCTCAAAATAAGGCCAAATCCCAATGGACGCACATACCGATGCACAGCCCTAATCTCGCAGTACTGCGCTACTGTTAATAGAGCCCATCAGAAATGCCAGCTACGCACATTCTGTACAACGCTCCGCTGCTCTTGAGCTAGTTCCACGCTTTAAATAAAATATGGAACACTAAGCCCTCAACATTCCACACATTCCACAGCCAACCTCACACAGACACACAATATCCCAGTACCATAAACCTGATTCCTACAAAATACTACATAGTCCTTTTCATTACCAGACCCTGTGTCTCCTTTCTTCAAAATCACACTTTTTGGGACCTTTTAAAATCAACATGACATTTTACTATGGCCAATTTGCTCTAGAGTCTGGTATTGCTCAAATTCCTAATTGCACAAGATCCTGAAAGCAACAACAAGATGTGGTCTGCACTCAGCAAAAGCATGAACTTGTGCTCACCCAATTTCATACCTGTAAAGGCACTTGGAAACCTTAGAGAGCTGGGAAGAGGACCTATAGCAATATTATTAAACAGAAGCAGTAATATAGGACAGCCCTGTTTCATTCTTTTTTTAACAGCACACATACTTGGGGGGGGGGGGGGCAGTGCACAGGTTGAATACCAGCAATGAAATGTGTCGGAAAATGCACGGTTAAAAAGGGAAAGCCGTACCCGGCACAATCGAAAGTCATTTGAGTGTTGACACTTAGGACTGCTCTAGGTACCTTCTCACTGTTATCAATTGCGCTAAATCCTGCATGACTCTGCAGTGCAGTTTTCATACCCAACCCATCCTTTCATAAAACCGGTCTGGTTGTTGTGTATGAATTTTCGCACATCCTTATCCCATCTGAGACCAAATCGAAGTCAAAATAGTTTAGACAAAACGAATGAGAAGATTGGGAAAAAGCTCTTACATCTGTGTGTGTCGCTCCCCCTCTTTTGGAATTAGAATTATTCTTGGAAAATTCAATTTTTGAACAAACAATTCCCCCTCCAGCCCTGTCATAACTGGAATAATGTGTTATGTAAAGTCCTTGTTGAATCCAGACGCCAAATGTTCTTGGACTGGGGGCTTGTGCAAGGCAGCGCTTTGACATCCTTGCATTCCCCATGTAACCACTGATTGCCTTCCACACTGTGCCTGTCTGTTTCACAGATCTTGAAGAGAGATGCATTCTTTGAGAAGGAAAGTGATTTTTTTGTCAATTCATGATTTTAGTTCACATAATATGCAACAATGTGGATACTAAAACCTGGATTGCATGTCCAGGCTTAACCCGAGCCATGTTTCAGACTGAAAGTGAAGTTTCTTTCCTTCATTTGTTTATCTGCTAGTAATCTGCCTTATTTCTATCAAGTTTTTTCTTTCTGAAAAGTACATACTCTGATCGCGTGGAACTTGTTACTCCCACTCTTTCAAATGTACGGATCTGTAATGCATATTGGGCCTCATTAGGACCCAGGCGGAGTGGGTTTCCGCCAGCGCTAATCGCGGCGGACCCGTCCGCCGTACTACGAGTTCCCTTAGCGCCATGGAGGTTTTCTCCGCCTGGTTTTACCAGGCGGAGAAAACCATGGCGCTACGGGACCTCGTTGTTAATTACGCCACCGTATTTTACGGTGGCGTAATTAACTCCTTCCCCACTCCCATTATACCCTATGGGGCAAGAATGGGAATGGGGAAGGGCAGAATGGGGATTGGGGATTTACCGCTCCGCCGAGGTCGGAATGGGGCGGTAAATCCGCCAACCCCCATGGCGCTATCGACGGCTTTCCGCCGTGCTTCGCGGTGCATTTAGCACCGCGAAATCCGCCTGGGTCCTAATGAGGCCCATTGTATTTACAGTTTTCAGTTAAGTTTCTAAATCTCCATAGGCCTCATTCCGAGGCTGGAGGTAAGGGTTAACGGTAACCGTTAATGGCAACGGTGACCGTTAACACTTACCACCATATTCCGAGTTCCCTTTTGCGGGTTGGCATTTAACGCCTGCTTTTAGCAGGCGTTAAAAATCCAACCCGCAAAGGGACCTTGGAGTAAATTACGGCACCGTAATTTACGGTGCCGTAATTTACTCCTTCCCCATTCCCATTGAGCCCTATGGGGGCAGGAATGGGGATGGGGAACCGGTATGGTGAATGGGGACTTACCGGTCCCTCCAACCTTGGAATGGACCGGTAATTACTCCATTCACAATGCCGGATTTCCATGGAGTAAATAGCTCCATGGTTGCTTACCATGGTGCTCTTTACTCCATGGATAGCTCCAGCCTCGGAATGAGGCCCCAAAAGGCCCTCATTCCGAGTTAGGACTACACCATGGAGTAAATAGCTCCATGGTTGGCAACCATGGAGCTATTTACTCCATGGAATACCGGCATGGTGAATGGAGTAATTTCCGGTCCATTCCAAGGTTGGATGGACCGGTAATTCCCCATTCACCATAGCCCTTCCCCATCCCCATTTCTGCCCCCATAGGGCTCAATGGGAATGGGGAAGGAGGTAATTACGGCACCGTAAATTACGGTGCCGTAATTTACTCCAAGGTCACTTTGCGGGTCCCGTAATTTACTCCTGCTAAAAGCAGGAGGTAAAGAGGGACCCGCAAAGGGAACTCGGAATACGGAGGTAAGGGATTACCGCCATCGGTGCCCTTACAGGCGCCGGTAATCCCTTACCTCCAACCTCGGAATGACCCCCTGGGGGTAGGCAAGGAGGTATTTACCTCCAGTGGTATTCTAATACCACTAGCAGCAAACATACAACCATATTACAAGGTGGTATTACTCCTTGAAAAACATCAAATGTTTACCTCCACCCAAAAGTTGGTGGTAAAAATATTAGTAAGTCTCCCGAAACTATATAACTTTTTTTCTGTACAAGAGGGAAATGGAAGTAATGTAATGTCATGTGCCATATGTATAGCGCCTTTTCCCATTGGTATGGCCTCCAAGTGCTGTAGGTGAACACCTTGGAGGACCGAAGTCTAAGATATAGGAAATTCATCAGATGCGTTTAGAACGTGTGTGCATTTTAGCCAATACAAAGCTAGGTAGGCTTGTCCAAGTCCCTGTTAGCTACCCATGTCGAGCTGGCATGTGGATGGGTGCTGTCAGGTTGTCTGTAGAGTATGCGAGATAAGGAGACTCATTATGCATCCAGCTAGATCACATTTTTGTCATGGGGTATAGCTGCATTTTTATGGCAGAGGTGTTGTGCGATGTGTCTTAATGTAGTGTATGATAACACATGTGTGCGGGTGGGTGGCACTGCCTTTGGCTATCTTCCAAAAGCATGGAATGTGATACGTGCCCGTGTGCCCTGGCTGGTGTCTTGGTTTCGTAGATGTGGCATGGATTCTGTCCTGTGGTCTGCTGGAGTTTCTCTCCGTCGCTCAGTACATTTCATGGCTGGTTTGTTGCTTCCCCCGGCCTACCTGAGAGGTGGTTAAATAACCCAAAGTGGGACATGGGTTCATTAGGATGTTGGGGTTGGGGGGAGCCAGGTCTGGAGACCCCTGCGAAAGACAAGGAGATCCTTTATGCGGTGGATGCTATGGGGAAATGTGTTTGAGATTGAGGGGCTTGGATGGACAAGGATGAACCCCTATTCTTGTGAATTTGAAGGAGGGATCACGAGAAGTGCAGTGCCTCATCACAGGTTTCTTTTTGGTTGGTAACTGTTGAGTTTCTTTGGAAGGTATTCTTGGCATGTCTTGTGGAAGACACGGTAGGTGATGCACATGGCTTTGAAAATGTCCTGTCGTCTGACAGTGAGCCAGTGGAGGACATGGAGGGCAGGTGTGATGTGCTCTCTGGGGCCAAGGGCCAGGGAGAGCCTAGCTGATGTGTTTTGGACCTGTTGGAGCTTTCTGAGTTGATACGCGGTGATGCCCAGGTAGAAGGAATTAGCGAAGTCTAGGTGGGAGAGGACAATAGCCATGATTGCAGTGACTCTGTGAGGGTATGGGAGATAAGGGAAGATGCGTCTGAGAATGTGGAGGTGTCGATAGCAAGAATTAGACACAGAATTAATGTGGTGTGAAAGTTTAAGATCGCATCCCAGGTTCTTTACTGAGTTGGATGCGGCAGGAGGGGAGCTTAGGGAGGATGGATAAGGGGTGGGCTGGGGGAAGAGAGCTGTCTTTCCGCAGATCATAATTTTGTTTTCTCCAGGGTTGAGGAGGAGGTGGTTAGCTGTCATCCAGTGGTTGATTTCTGTGAGGCAAGAGGCGAAGACGGCATGGGGGATGGAGAGTCCTTTGGAACTCCATTGGTGACAGGGTGAGGGGCCGAGGTGAAGGGATGAAGGAGGGTGATTTGTGATCTGTTGGTGAGGAAGGAGGAAGTCCACCTTAGTGCTGCGTCCCTTATAGCAAGCAAGTGCAGTCTGTCAAGATGCTGTGGTTGATGGTGTCAACAGCCGCCGAGAGTTTGGGGAGGATGAATGTGGAACAGCCTTCTGAGTCTGCAGTGCTTTTGAGGTCAACCCAGATGGAGACCAGGGATGATTCAGTTCCTTGGAGTGGCCTGATGCCGTACCGGGCAGGATCGAGGAGGAGGTTGGATTCGGTGAAGAGGCAAAGCTGTGAGTAGGTTCGATCAATATGTTTGGATATGAAGTGGTTATTAGAAAAAGGCCTGTAGTTGGCTGGAAGGAAGGTATTTTTAAGGAGGGGTTTGATGTGCGATGTCTTAAAGGCTGCTGGGAACATGCCTGAGGTAAGGGAGGAGTTAATGATAGATCTTGTGATACCGCCTGCACAGGGGGAAGAAAGAATATCTTTGAGGAGGGCAGGAGGGCATGGATTTCCTGGAGATCCAAACGGAAGGCTGCTAGCAAGTAGCTTCAGGAATTTGGGTCAAGAGACAGGAGAGAATGAGGAGAAGATAGGTCGATGAGTGGGAGGGTTAGTGGGGTCGGACATGGTTGCAGGTGAGCGGGGCATGACCAATGCTAGTCTAGCACCGTCGGAGCAATTTCATTTTACAGAAATGTTGTAGAAGTGGTTTGAGAGGGCATCACAGAGTGGTTGGGAGCTGAGAGAAGGGGGAGGGAGTGCTGTGAGGGGCCTTGAATTCTGAGATGATCTTGTGGAGTTCCTTGCTGCTGTTACAAGCATTAGAGATTCTGTTCCAGTAGAAGGATTTATTGGTCTTCTGGATTTCTGCCTTGTAGACTCTGATCTGGATGGCGTAAGCAGCTCTATTTTGAGGAGATTGGTCGGTTGGCCATCTGCGTTCCAGGGTGTGGTTGAATGTTTTGAGGGTTTTGAGAGAAGGGGCAAACCATCTAGGAAAAGGGCCTCATCTTTGTGAGGAAGATCTGGAGGGGGTGAGTGGTTTGAGGGTGTTGGAGAGCCATAGGTCAAGATGGCTGATAGAGGGCAGGCCTGCCTGGACTGGCGAATTGGGAAGGGAGAAAAGCAGGAAGTCAGCATTGAGTGTGTTAAGAGAATGTGTGCGGTGTGCAGTTCCTTTGGGGGATGTCTGGTGTGGTGGAGGGCAGAGGAGGGAGATTGTGAAAGGGAATTGCAGGTGTCGAGTCAGGTGTGGGAGGGGGTGTCAGAGAAGGTGCAGGGCAGTGATTGAGGTCACTGAGGGGGGTGGTTGATGAATGGAGGTGGAAAGAATAGGAGGATGTAAGTTCTGAGATGACACCGGGTTGCTGATCCCCAGGGGAGTGTTGAGAGCTGAAAGGGGTTAATGCTGGGGGTGTTGAAGGCAGTGTTGATGTGTGATTTCAGTGGGTTAGGTTAGTTGGGGGAAGTCGTAATGGTGTAAGGGAGGGATGCAGGCAGGGATTTTGTGGGGAGATAGGGAGAGTTGTGCAGGGATGAGAGGTTCTGGGTGTTGTGGATCCTGTTTTTAAAGGGGTTCCTGGGTGCCTGTGGCATGTGTGTGAGGGTCTGCGGGGGAGCCAAGGAAGGGGTATTGGCGAGGGAAGCCTAAGCAATGCTTAGTGATGTGAAGACTAAGAAAAGATGGCGATGGGGGGCATAAGGGTGGAAGAGAGTGGGTTGAGAAAGTTAGGGGCAAGGTCTATGGGGAGGGTGTAGAGGAAGGTGTCTGGGGGGAGTACTCCCCCCAAGTGCTGGTTATGTGGAGGGTGCAGGGGAAGGAGAGGGTAGGCAGAGGGGTTGCTGTGTTTCTGGTGCTCCATAATGCCCCTCTGATCTTGAAGTTCGTTGTTATGGAAAGTCTGTTGTGCCTTCTCTGACAGCTAGATAGGTTAATGGGGGCCTGCCACACTATCGGCGCTTATCAAAAGGAAGCTAGATTAGAGAAGGAGGCAGTGTTTAAGGCGCCACTGGAATCAAGTCTGTGGCTACAGCTAGATTCAATGCAGTGGCTACACTCAGAATTAAACTAGATTTAACACAGTAGCAAACTTCAAAGTGTTGCTAGAGTTAGAAGAGCGGCATAGTTCAAGCACAGCTACAATTAAACAGTGACTATGCTCAGAATACAGCTAAGTTCAATGCAACTATATTTAACTCTGCAGCAATTCAAAGAGCAGCTAGATTCAAAATGGAGGGAAAGTTAAAGCGCTGCTGGCTTCTACCCAGTGGCTATGCTCAAAATGCTACTAGGTTCAACACAGTATAGAAGTAAAGCAGTGGCTATGCTCAAAATACTGCTAGATTTAGTGCAGAGTGGCAAAATTCAAAGCACAACTAAATTCAACACAGTGGCTATACTCAAAATTCAGCTGAATTTAACCTAATGGCAAACTTCAAAGTGCAGTTGAATTCAGCATAGTAGCTATACTCAAAATGCAGCTTAATTCAATACAGTGGTTATACTAAAACAAAGTAGTTAAATTCAGCACAATGGACAGATTCAAAGCTAAGCTAAATTGAACAAAGTGGCTATACTAAAAAATGCAGCTAGATTTAACACAGCGGCTATACTCAGAATGCAGTTAGATAGAACATGGGGTGAAATAGCACAGCTAGATTACAAATGGAGGAAAAGTTAAAGCGCTGCTGGCTTCCACGGAGTGGCTATTGCTCAAAATGCAACTAGGATCAACACAGTATCAAAAATCAAGTGCAGCTAGAATTAGAGCAGTGGCTGCACTAAGAATACAGCAGCCAGATGTGCTTATAAGGGAAAAATAGTTGTGGGAAGGGGACATTGAAAGGGGGAGAAACATTGACCCTTTTGTGCATTAAAACAATGTAATGTAGTAGAATGAACCACTACCGCATATCATTTCCACACTGAAAATGAGGGTAGAAATGGATAGAACAAATATAGTAAGTGGTATTTCTAAAGAATCTCTGGTGGTATTTTAACAACATCATTAACTTTCCCACTGTGACAGTGTAAAGTTGTAAATGGGAGGATTTTTAGGCATACCTCCCACAGTATTGGTAATTACCCCAGCAATATTTCTGTACAATAACATGCTTAGCTCGTAACAAGGCCCTTAGTAAACATCCTTTCACAAGATGTTTGTGACAGCCCTATCAACTAAGAAGTAGTCGTCCACCCTCTAGATAAGAGAACGGCCATCTTTCATCTTCCGCTGGATGCATAAATCTATCATTGAGTAGTATGAGTTATGATCATTACCACTGATCCCTGCCCAGTTTACGATAAACATTTTCTTGAAAATCAAGTTTGTGTCTTAAGTGGAACGCCAACTACGCACTCCAGCGTGAAAGGTGTAGTCTCACAAGCCGAACGTCTACAGCTGCCAATGCCAAATCCTTTTCTAACGTCTGCAGTCAGGTGGTCCAGATGACATCCAACTTTTGCAGAAATGTTCCTCTCCAGAAACAGATCTGTAACCAAATCATGGTTACCTTCAAAGCAGATATTGATTTTGGATCCTCCATGTGTTTGATTTCTGCAACACTTTTAGAAGATTGACGCCTACTGGCCTTTGAGGAACTATCAGCCGAACAAATCTGCACTCTGAATCTTTATGTACATTTATAGCCTCAACTTTGTTTTTTGTCGAACAAAATGCTCAAATCCAGAGATACTAAACTGTGTAACAGTTGTGTATATCCATGTATAACTTGTCTCGTTTGAGCTTTTCTGCAACCTCCTCACACGGATACATCACTTGTCCACACGTGAGGTCAATTTGAATGGATTTTAAGGGGTTCATCACATTCCACCTTTTCATGGGATTATTGGAGCCACTAATATGCCAAGTGGTTAACTTTAGGCTGCTGATTGCTGGAGTCAGTGCTAGAGTTTAGCAATGTAACTGCTAACGACATCTGAGCGATTGTGTATGCTCTTTGTAAACATACAACGTCATGAGAAATAATGTGCATTTTCAAAAGTTTGAGAAATTGAGACTCTTCCCTTCCCCCAACAGGATGCAGTAAAATAGAGTGTTAGTAATCGCACATTAACAGATAAAAGCATGTGCAAAGTCAGTAAGTAGCGCAGTGATGGAACACAAACTGGGATCTGGATCAACATCACAGACCTTTCTTCCTCCTATTGTAATTCAAATCACACATTCTAAACTTTATAGAAGCTAATGATGAGGGGACCTATTCAGACATACGCTGTAACGGAAATATGGTGGGGGACGTTTGACTGATGTTCGCCAAACACTATCAGTGGTTCAGGAAAATTGATTCCAGTGTCTGGTGCTAAAATGTGCATAAATAAGGCATGTGTGGTTCCAATCCAGGATAAGTCTTGTTCGGCAATGGCAGGAAGTTGCTGGAGCAGTTGTGGGAATAGGCTTCAGATGAAGGAGAGGTAGAAAATAAATAGGATTGGGTTGAGGCACAGGTAGAAAAAGGGAATATAGCTACATTGTGGAGCAATCCTTCAGAACCTTTGCTATTGGTGCGGCTAACAGCCACTAGCAGATGGTGGACATTCACACAGGGAACTAAATAATAATGCTCCTTGCATGTGTCTTTTTAAGTGGAATCTGATGTAGTCCCAACTAAAGGCATAATTCAAATATGAAAATAAGCAATCATATTTTTAGGGGCTGGTAATTAAGATATAGCTCTTCGGGATGATGGGTTACTAAATCAACATCTGGTGCTGGTACATTAGAGCTAGCCCAGTAGTTGCCCTGAAGCATCCCCTTGCAAGGATTTTATAAGGGGGCTAAAACATATCTCTAGACTACCTGTCACACATATAAAAGCTAGACATCCTGCACTTTTCATATTGTTGTTGATGGCAAATTACAGTGCCACCTAGGCATAAAATAGTGGAGGTCGCCAAATGATCTACTAATGGGAACATCGATTGAAAGAATATGCCATGGTAGATAGAGGTAAATAACCTAAACTCTATTCACTTAGAGTAAGCTGTAAACTGCAGTGACCGTGCAGTTATGGACAGTTACATAGTGAATGGGTTTTAGTCTTGTTGCATATAACAAGTGGCAGGCCTTTTGTAGGACCAAAGTCTGTTTTATGTGTACACACAGAGGGGAGCGGTTCTGTGGTTTTGATATCTTGCAATCCAATAGAATGTGCCTGCCTCCAGTCCAAAGCCAAGTGTTACTTAATCACTTGAACAGAACTAGGTGGATGCATTGAGGAAACTAATACCTGCTGGGAAATGTCATATGATCAAGAGAAAACCAAGTATCTACTCTTAGAAGTAGAGGAAGGCAGGATGAACAGCGTATGCTCTTTTACCGTCATGCAAATGAAAAAGTGGTGCTACGGAGCCACACAGGTGAGAGGTAGGCCTGGTTAGACGCACTCAGACTGCTGCCACGTGAGCGCCAATAATCATCAGCTCACATACAGTACATGGATAGGACATCACTAGGCCCAGTGTCTATGTCGGTGCACTCGCCCTTGAGGCCCCAGTCACAAAGTCAAGACTACCCGTTTCCCACTTCCCCGCCATCCCCTATCCCTGGCCACTGAAAGTCTACTTTATGAGGAAGGCCATGTTCAGGCCTAGGACACTGGTATTGAAGGAAGCACATCAACCTATCAGAACTGCCCAGCACGTTTGTGCATACCGCCCCTCTCTAAACATGGGAGCGCACAGGGGGGTGCATATTCACTGCCATGGGCCTCAGCTTCTTTGATTTTATTTTTCTTCGGCTGAGGGCCTGGCTCCCATATGCTCTGAATACACCGAAACCACAATGGCCGACCTCACTCGAAGTGCCAGGGTTGCCGCTAGCCTGTGCCCAGTTGCAGGGTCTACCCCAAGTGGAACTGTGGCAAGATAATGATAATATATATCCCCACCGCCCTCCCATATTGGACGCCCACATAAGGCACAGAGTGGGTTCCAGTGGCTGTTTATATCCCCTAAATGCATGCCGTCCGCTGTGCATTCATAGCTATGCATTTCAGCACATGTCCAGTAACCTAGATATAAGAGGGTAGCAGGGTCAGGAGTTGCACTACCAGCCAATGGGGCTCCAGTGAGAACATTGCAGTGATATGTATGCTAAGACAAGTATACAACTCTCACTTCATTGCAGACCTGGTGTGGCATGTGTATTGGGCTATCTGGAAATGCCTGCCAGAAGCCACTTTCCCATTGCTACCCCCAGGGCACCAACCCTTCTTTTCTTGCACTTGACAATGGATTGTTAGCCATCCAAAGCCAAGAGAAGTAGTTGGCTATCAAACAAGCACATAACAATGGCAGGTGTCCAGGTCTGCTGCCTGGCACCTCCCATCCCTTAACACTGCATCTCTTTTTGGATTCCCCAAGCCCACACCTCCTACTTCGCCTTAACTCCGCCCTAAAATGTAAGCGTTTATAATATCCGGCGAAGTCTGCTCTACATCTGTGGTTTCGGTCACTGGTATCCCACTGCGACCCCTTTTGTTCCAAACCTGACTCTCCCCTTGTTTTCTATTTGCCATATCCACATATTGGTCTAGTTTACCTTTAGAACCATCTGGCCATGCCAGCAGTGCCTGGACTGAGAAGTCGGTATTGTTTGCTGGGTCTCGCTATTTCCCTCCATGGCTGCACATTACTTGTGCAACAGAGTGGCAAAGACCCCAAAAATAGTGGCCAGAAACAAATGATCCGCGCTGGTCATTGGGCCAGATTTCCCCAGATCCGGCAAAAAACACCTCCCCGTATCTGGGAAATCTATTTGCACCCTTTAATGTATTCAATCAGTTGTTGTTGCTGAAGAAGGAATTCAAACTCGGCTGGTCATGACCAAAATCGAGAGACTTAGCCACTAGCCTCTTGGAATGTCTGGTGGAAAGCATTTGTGAACATGCCTGTCAGGATCGTTCTCTACACAAAATAAATATGTAAGTACAACGCCGTACGTTTAAAAGATGTGCACCTTTTATTATTTGTTTGCAACATTATAGGAAACCTCCTCCTTTCATGGGTTATTTTCCATTTGATGAGTCCCCTTGCTTCCCCTAACATACCCCACTCCACCCTCCCCAAACCCCAGCCCTCCACCCCACAGTTAATCAATTCAATTTCCAGACCTGCAAATTATCAATAGTGAATTGTGGTCTAAGTAGTAATTATTCATCAAATCAGTTGACATCTTACAGAAGCATTTCCATTTATAGCGGTGCCGGTGGGCCTTTAATGAACATGTATGTCTGTTTTTGGAACCACCGGGCGCTTGTGCTTTTTATTTTGTGTAAAGTGGTGGCGCTGTACTGCTAATGTCCTCACTATAATGGACCTGATGTCAGTCAAAAACATGGTTAAGCAATGGCGAGTGCAGCCAAAGGACGAGGCTCGCGCCTCTCTGAGACGTCTGGAAGCATCTCTTGCTTTCGTCAAAGACAGTGCTGCGGTGTAAGGCTGAATACTAAAAGGTGGTGACGCAGGACGAGCCCCGCGAGCCTGCAGTGAGAAATGGGGCACTCCATATACGGTAAATACTGCGGCGCGGCAGCAGGAGGATTCCCCACATTAGGGATTCCGAGCAGGTGCCGGGTGGTGACACGCGGATCACGTGAGTCCGACGTCACTGCGCACAGACAGCCAGCCACGGGTTAGGGACCAGAGGTAGCTATAATTAGAGCCGCTAGAGCATCCAGGGATAAAATGTCCCAGTGACGGCGGGCCAGACTGCTGTGCAACCAAAATAGCATCAGTGCTGCTAAAAGAGGCGCGAGGAATCCCTGACTGGCATTGTGATGAGAAGGCCCCCACAGGCCGCAGGCTTCTCCGAGCCCTCCTTGCTTCCTCTCCCGCCCTCCTGACATCCCGTGCCCAGCGTGCAGGCCCCTTGCAACAGTCGCACTCTCTCGAAGCCACACGCTTGCACAATTGTAGAAAAATATCGATACGAAGTTGCATATATAAACATACATTAAACACGACACAGATAACAATTTAGATGCACAGCCAATTGCATACAAGCGCACACTAATATACACAGAGATAATAGGTACTTAAAAGGATACCCATACACAACGACAGGCAATACACAGACACACACATGTAAACAAAGACAGTAGATATATGTAGAAAGCACGAGACTGCAGTGACGTGGCATACATCCCCCCCGTAGTGCGTTGTGTTCTGTTAAAGGGGGATATGCAGTAGCCTACATTGATGTGAACTTGCTGCATTGTGCAGTGAGTGCGTGTGATGTCAGTGACGACGCAGCGCGTGAGATGGAATGTAGAATGCTGTGTCATGCGGCTGTGAGCTGGTGCATAGTGGGAATGCGGAAGGTAATTAAATAACACGTGTTATAACTGTGTTAAATAACGCTTGTTAAAACAGCGTTTACAAGCTGCCGGAAGTCCAATGAAGCGCTATTTAAATCCACTAATAATTATTATTATCATGAGCTAAGTGCTTACTCTGCAAATGAAATTAAAAAATAAAGAAGACTTATTTAAACAATCGACCAGGGGTGCACCGAGGCTAACATTTCGTGTGGTGGGGCTAATCCTTCAAATGTTGGGAGGGACGCTAATTTCAGAGACTGTGGGGGAGGGGCAAACGTACCCGCGTGGGGGCATCTAACTCCTTTGCACATTCTAATGAGACTATTCTAGTGCAGCTTCAATGTTACAATCAGGCAACTCTCTCCTTTACATCTGAAGCTACACACGTAAGAGCCAGTGTGAAAATGAGCTGTCTTCTGCCCTTCCTACCTTTCCAATCATTCCCCTGACAAGCAAGCACTAATCCCCCATCACGATTTCAATTGCCTAAAAATGTATGCATAAGAAAGGAGTTGCTATCAATGAAAGACTTTACATTAGTCATTGCCAGGCTTGTGTTAGCTGTGCAGCCAAAGACACCCAGGTCAAGCCAACACAGCCCAGCTTTTTCGAGGGTGGGCTAAAGCCTGATCTGCCCAATGATCGTTGCGCCACTGATACACACACAGACCAGAGATATGCACTCAAGCGCACAGTCAAAAGTTACATGCAAACATGCACATGAATCGAACGAGACAAAAACACACACATACACCAAAACAGTAGATGAACTCGGTGCAGACTGCAGTAGGCGCTAAGCAACCATTGACTCATAGCATTCTTAAGTGTGCATGCGCCTGGTGACACTGAGGCGCGAGGTTGACACTGAGGGGCGAGGTTGAGTAAGAGGGTGGTGGTACAGGCCAGTGGTGGGAAACTGGGTGCCTTCGCAGTATGGAGATGGAGGCCAGAAAAGCTGTGGTAAAGTCAGTAACAAGTCAGGCAGTGCCTCGGGGTGTCGCCATCTCACGGGTGAGTTGTACCAAAGGGCCGAGTCACAGCATTGTGAAGGCACAGCGGTGCACTGCGACTCACCCAAAACGTTGCCCTTCGCCAGATGTACAATGCAAGGCCGGGGCCAACAGGCTATGTGCAATGAGGGGACACGGGAGACCTCAAATATTATCGAGGCTGGTTTAACATGTGTCATACTGTGCCCAATAGAGCATGCAGAGGGAGTGCACTGCAAAGGTCAGCAGCCTTCTCTCTTTTCATTATCTCTTACAAAGTAGACCTGCTTGTCCTTTAAAGAGGTAGTGGTCACACTGCATGAAAATGCAAAACAAGGGACCCCATAGCTGAATGCAGTGTTTAACCAGTCCTCCATTGACCTCTTACCCTTTCCAGGTGGTTGCCACCTGCCCTCAACAGTCGGTAACCATTTGATGATTTGCAGCCTCAAAATCAGCTGAAAAGCATAGATTCATTACCTCCAGATCCCTCTTTCTCATCCCAGTACTTACTTCTGAGGCCCTGCCTCCCCCCAAAAAAAACCTTTTTCTTTTCTCTTGGAGGTATCCTACTTACCCACAATCCTCAGTTTTCATATTGCCAAGTCGGATCATGGGACCATCCACACCCCGGACAGGTGCAGTGGGTCGTCAGTACTGTGATGAGGAAGATATGATATGATATGATATGGCATTTATAACGCACCTATACACAAGTGTTTCAAGGCGCAACGAGGCATGGGAGGGGAAACAGAGGGAGGACAGACAGCGATCCTACTAGGCCAAGTGACATTGAGATTGCGCAAGTGCAGGGGAGGAGTGAAGGGGAAAAGTGCAAGGGGAACGGGGAGGGGGCAGTGCAGAACATAGGTTAACAGTGAAATAAATAAATCCATAAATAAACGGTATGCAGTGATAAAATTGTGGCAAAAATGTCACCTATACAAAAAATCGCGGCAAAAATGCCATGGTTTGACCTGGTAAAGGTGAACCCTGTTATACCATTTAAGGAGAGCAGGGGTTGCGGGGGTGTCCCCTGCATCCTTCACATGGATTGCGGCGGCAAAACCACAGAATTATTGCTGCAATATTTTGTAACCACAGCAATTTTTGCCGCAATTTTAACACATGGAACCAAATAAACGTGCGGCCAGCTGGTGGCGAGTGCAAGGGTAAGTGCAGACATCAGTGGTCAAGTGCTAGTAAGGGCTGTAGGGATACAGAAACAGTCCCTGAGTGCAAGGGTTACCAGGGGGGCAGTGCAGGTGTGCAACTGGTAGGGAGGGGACCTGGGCCCGAGATCAGAGGGTAGCCCGGTGTCCAGTGCAGTTTCAGATTCAGCCAGGAGTTCAGCAGCAGAGAGGAGGAGAAAAAGCAGAAGCAAATAGGAAGGTCTTGAGGTGCTTCCGGAACTGGAGATGGTTCTCCTCAAGTTTCAGAGAGGCAGGGAGGCTGTTCCAGAGGGAGGCCCCAGCAGAAGAAAGAGATCTACCACCAACTTGCTGCTTGGAGAAGCGACTAACCATGAGGGAGGTTGAAGCGGATGAGCAAAGAGCTCGAGAAGGAAGATATTTAGGAAGAGAGAGTTGAAGGTATTGAGGTCCCAGGCCCCAGAAGGCCTTGTGGACAATGCAGAGGGTTTTGAACTTAATCCTTGCTGTCGCTGGGAGCAAGTGCAGAGATTTCAGTCCTGGAGAGATACGATCCCTGGGCTTGAGGCCAAGGACAAGTCTCGCAGTCCTGTTTTGGATGAGTTGCAGAGGGCGGAGAGTAGAGGCAGGCACATTTAGAAAGAGGCTGTTGCAGTAGTCCAGCCTAGAGAGAACCAGAGCTCTGGAGACAGTGCGCTTCTGGGGGAAGAAGAGGAAAGGAAGCATGCCTCTGAGGAGTTGCAGCTGGTAGTGTGACTTTTTAGAGACGTTGGAGATGTGAGGAGAGAAATAAAGTGTGGAGTCGAAGATGACCTTGAGGTTTTTAGCCTCACAGGTGGGAGCAGGAAGAGGGCCAAGCAGGCCGGCCAGAGAGTGACAGGAAAGGAGGGAGCAGGTGTGCCAATGAGGAGAATCTCGGTCTTACTGGCATTAACGCAGAGGTCATTGGCGGCACACCACTCCTGGATGGCGGAAAAACAGTCAGAGATGAGAGAAGTGAAAGTTGAGGCAGAGAGTGGCAATGCTGTGGGCAAGAAGTGCAAGGTATTGGTTGAACAGCCAGGGAGAGAGGTTAGACCCCTGGGGAACACCACAGGTAGAGATAGAGATAGAAGAGAGGATGGACCCAAGTTGGACCTGGGAGGGTCGATCAGAGAGGAAGGAGATCAGCCAAGCCAGGCCCTGACCGTGATACCCAGGTTATCACAGAGACAGTTAAGCAGGATGGCATGGTTGACCGTGTCAAAGGCAGAAGAGAGATCAAGTAAGATGAGGACACAGAAGGTGTTGGAATCAAGGTTGGAGAGCAGGTCTTCACGGATGTTCAGGAGAGCAGTTTCTGTGCTTCTGGCTGCTCTGAAGCCAGACTGATGGTCATGGAGCAAACCACCAAATTCAGTGTGAAGATTAAGCTGGGAGATGTCCAGCTTTTCCATGAGTTTGACAAGGAAAGGAGTGCTGGAGATTGGATGATAGTTAGCCGGGCAGGAGGGGTCTGCAGTGGGTTTCTTAAGAAGAGGGTGCGCAAGGGAGTGCTTCAGGGGGGAGGGGAAGACTCCAGTGGCGAAGGAGTGGTTGCAGAAGTTAGCCAAAGCAGGAGCCAGGGTGTCAATGTGGTCCTTGATGGTTTTGGAGGAAGAGGGGAGAACCTGTTTTGACAAGACATTCATAGATCAGACTTGTCTAGGAACCTCATCAGAGGAGAACAGGGGAAAGGCGGAGAAGGAGGGAGGAGAGGTGGCCGAAGAAGGGCCAGAGGAGGAGCAGGGAGTAGAGGGAGGAGGGGGAGAGGAAGAGAGAGGACAGGATGTCCTGAGTTTTAGAGATGAAATGAGAAGCCAGGGCTGTGCAGAGGCCCTGGGAGGGGACAGGAGAAGTAGAGACTACAGCATGATTGACCAGCTCCTTGCAGATTTTAAAGAGTTAGGCCGAGTGGTTAGATACCACGGAGACACAGGTTTGGATATGGGCTCTCTTCTTGGTGCGGACAGAGAGCCGGTATTGCCTTTGGAGCAGGCAGCAGGTCAGTTTGTCAGAGGATGTACCAGAAGGGTGCCATTTCCTCTATGCCACCCAGCACTTGCGTTTATGGCTGACGAGGTCTGAGTCGTACCAAGAGTTGCACTTGGCCTTGGGTTTCAAGCAGATCCTCATGACAGAGGCAAGAACATCGAGAGTATCAGATATAGCAGAGCGGAGCATGGAAAGGGCTGTGTCAGGGTGTGAGTCCGCCAAGGGGGTAAGGGGGAGGGGGAGAAAGTGGCAGCGAAAGCCTCAACTGACACATACTTAGTGGGTCGGATGACCGAGAAGGTAGGTGGCAGTGCTGGAGTTGGCTTGGCCTGATGGGTAGAGAAGGTGAGATGGGCGGAAAGGAGAACGTGATCACTCCAGGAGAGAGGAGTAGTGAGAGGGATCGAAAGGGGAAGGTCTGAAGAGATCAGAACATCCAGAGTGTGCCCTGCAGAGTGAGTCGGGCCACAGGGGAGAATAGAGAGAGAGAGAGAGAGAGAGAGAGTCGCAGAGGTCACGAAAGAGTCCAGTGGAACGACAGGAAGCATCCAGGTGGATGTTGAAGTCTCCAAGAAGGAGGAGTTGAGAGGGTGAGACCAGGAGGGAAGAGGAGAGGCCCGCCCACTCAGAGAGGAAGGAGGAGATCTGACCAGGTGGCCAATAGATGGTTGCCAAAGTAAGGGAATGGCCAGGAGAGAGAGAGAGAGAGCCTGCAGACGAGGCATTCGAAAGAGGAGTAGACCTGCGTAGGAATGACGGAGGCAAGAATCCACTCAGGGAAGATCAGGGCTACACCTCTCTGGAACGGTTGGATCTGGGCGCGGAGAGGATCTTGTAGCCATCGGGGAGGAGAGTGTCAAATCTCATGACAGAACTGGCCATGAACTATGGGCCTCATTACGACCCAGGCGCTAATGGGTTAACGGCGCCGTAAAAGGCTGCGGCGCCGTTAACCTATTAGCGCCTAATTACGAGGTCCCTTTGCGGGACCCGACCTTAGCGGCTGGTGTAGACCAGCCGTTAATGTAGGGACCCGCAAAGGGACCTTGGTGCTAAGTACGGTGCTGCAATTTGCGGCACCGCACTTAGCGCCTTCCCCATTCCCATTGAGCCCTATGGGGCAAAAATGGGAATGGGGAAGGGCCATGGCGACATGGGGAATTACCGCCCGCCAACCTCGGATGGGGTGGTAATTCCCCATTCCGCCATGGCGGACACCGGCATGGACCATGGTGCTAGTAGCACCATGGTCCTCTGCCTGGGTCGTAATGAGGCCCTATGTCTCGGTGAGACCAGGGACATCAAGGTCAGGTTCCACCAGGAGTTGGCAGATGTCAGAGGAGTGTTTGACAGCTGAGCAAGAGTTTAGAGTGGCAATATGTGCCGTCCTTGAAAGACTTCCGGGGAGGGGTACAAATCAGCGGTACACCCTTCGGAGGTGTAGAAGAAGCCAGAGGAGGAGCAGAGGTTTAAGGAGGCGAGGGCAAGGTAGCCAAGGAGGAGACAGCAGTGAGAGGCAACGAAGCTGTGGAGGGAAGAGCAGGGACAGCAGGAGAAGAGAGGAAATTGATGAGGCACGGGAAGGCTCATCAATTTCCTCTCTTCTCCTGTAATGAAGATTACCGGTACGTGGACCAAAGTGGGTAATTCCTAATTCCCACCCCTTTCTATTGTGTAGAGGAGCAGGTGTACACATCACCTCTAGTTCCCACCCCCTCACCTCCATCATACTGAAATAACAGTAGGAGAGCACTATGTGTCACAGCAGGTATTGTCCCAGTACTGCATCAAAGATACGAGAAATGTTATGCACTCAGAAAACCATATTGAATGTACCCTTGCACTGACGTGGTGGAAGGATGTCTGCATACACCATTGGACATCGAGGAGCTATGAGTGAATACAGACGAGTGACGTCATGAAAAGAAGACACAAGGATGCACTGAAACGATATGCGAATACTTAAAGAATAAAGATGTAGCTAAAGTAACAAGAGAAACATGAAATGGAATACTAAGAAAACATGTGCACCAAAGAAATACGTGAAAGGAGACGAAGTGAATGTACATATGCAGAAACTCAAGGTAAATAAGACATATATAAGCTTGCTGCAGAAGAAAATATAACTTGACTAGAGCGGCCATGAGGAAAAGATAGACGCGGACTCGTGTTGAAACCAATCAAGCTACCTAAGAAAAAGACAAGGTCTGTAGAGCTAAGAGGCGCTGGAAAAACAGCTTTGTGTGAGGAACAAAGAATATCTATTGGCCTGGGATCAAGGATGCCACATCAAGGAATAATTGGAAGGAACAAAGGGAGTCGAGAGGATAAGCTATGTGCGTAAGACATATTTCTCGTAGATTAAGCAAAGAAGAAAACATCTGCAAGTTCCAAGTGTTGGACAATCAAGGATGAAGAAACTATATGTGTGGTAGAGCAACCAAGTCTCCAGAGGCCAAGAGGAGTAATGACACCCAGCCTAATTGAATTAAAAAGCACTAAATAAAAGGTCGAAATGGACAAAATCGTGGTCTCCTAACACGTGATTCAGAATTAGAAAACAAGGCCTTTTCATTAAGCTCAAGACAAAGATAGTGGTGTACCTACACTCCCTTAAAAGTCTCAGAACAGAGAACAGACAGCAAGGTCAACTACAAAGAAGAACCCTTGGTTAAGGCCCTGACCAATGAGAGATGATGTACTAATTGGGCAAGTGGGTAGTAGTCTGATGTTGTTCTCTGCAACAGAGTTTCTTTTTGAATACATGCTGCTAATGAGCTGAAAGTCCAAGGTTGGCAGAGAATGCCAACCAATCGTAAGGGTCTATATAGCAGTGTGTTATACATTGTTGCAGAAGCCAATCTGCTGCTGTTATTCTGCTATTAATCTGTATTATATGTATTTAGAGGTAGTTCAAGGCGTGCTATCAGATAAGGGGCACCCGATAATGTTACTAACACCTAAACGATATATAGGTACATATGTTCCCCTAACCAGTCCCTCCCGTCAATAGGTTTTTAAAGTTTGCCATGTAGGATGATGTCACAGCTGACACACTTTGAGGTACAAAGCCTTTGTATAACCAAATTGTTATTGTGAGTGTGTGGACTATGAATCGTTGTTTGCCCGATTGCCCTACTTTATTTCAGCTGATAATAAAGTCGTATTTTGCTATATTCTTTGAGTCTGTCTGGTTATTTGGGTCTGAGATTGTTATTGGTAATTCCATCTGGCACTTGGAACGCACCAGGTGCTACCGCACAATTGTGACACGCAAGAGCTAGATGATAAAATTGGACCTTTATAACTTGGTTGGGACAGCATTACCTATTGTGTTTTCTTGTGGTGCTGATGGTTTGGTTGCCTCTCTTTTGCCCTTTGCCCAGGTTACCAAAGGGAAGACCCGGGATACCATTAGCGGCTTTTGCTTTACCTCATCTGGAACCCTCTTCCTATAAATGGGAGATTTCTTTCATTCCTAAACAGGGCAGGTTCTGTTGAGAGGTCGATAGTGCTGGTGCTGAGTCAGGCATAAATTGCTCTGCCTAAAATATCACTGATTCTATCCTAGCCCTACAGCATTCTCAAAGACATCTGTGTGCTAGGAAGTCTTCCCATTTTCCAATAGTCCACTGCATGCGTCCCGCACCTCCAGCTGCCCCAACAGTGCAGGGCTCTCCAACTATGTCCCATACCAATACACAGGGTACCTGGAGACATTTTCCAGCATGAGGTCGGATGTGTCAACTGGTTTTGAGTTTGTAAAATCATAGCAGTGTAAGAGGTCTGGTTTTGCAACTCAAATCCAACCTTCACAGTATATTAAATTAACTTTGCATTCTGTAATTATTATTGCAGAATGCAATGCTCACACTGCGGCTACCAAAAGGAAAGTAAAAGAGACAAACACGATAAAAAGGGCACTCATGGAAAACAGTCACACACTGTTCCAGTGAAGTCACAGAGATTACAGGTAATATGGGTTCCAATGGGGAGTTATGTTTATCACTAAAAGAATGTCAACAGGGTAACAAACGGACCCTACTCTGGCATGGAGTAGAAATCTCACAGAAGGGCAATCTAAGGCTGGCTCCACAGAGTGTGCCACACCTACAGTGCTCCTTTCCTGATAAAAAAGTCCACAGTAGCTTCCAGCCGTCTTCGAGTTGCTGTCGATGATGTCGGATCCAATCCCGAAGCCATCTCCTGTGGGGGTACCGCAGGGATCCTGTATCTCACTGACTCTTTTCAACATCTACAGCCTGCCTTTCTTGATGCTTCTGGACGACCTTGGTGTTCAGTATGCTAACTATGCCGATGACACCCAGGTTGTCCTGAATCTCTCAGGCACTTATGCACAGAATGCAGCGACCATTAATGAGATCTTTTGCCCCTTTCAGGCCTGGATGGCAGCCAATGCCCTGGCCCTGAACAATGATAAAACAGAATGTCTGATTTTTGCCTCTGGACCTAGGCTAAAATAAACGACCTGCAGACTATCAGTTTCGACATTGCTGGTTCTAACATCCCAGTGGCCAAGAGTGTAAAGACCCTTGGGGTCATGTTTAATGCTGAACTCACTATGAAATCTCATGTTGCCCTCCTTCGGAACGCCTGTGGCTATATCAATAAACTCCTCGGCCACATTCGCCCTTTTGTGTCACCCAAGAATATGTGTCTACTTGCATCAGCATTGGTGAACTCGCGCCTGGACTACTGTAATAGTCTGTTCCTGGGCACCCCGCAGGCAAATTTCACAGCACTACAGGTGATTCAAAATGGTGCAGTGCGCGTCACTAAGGATCTTTTAAGATGAGTTCACATAACCAATGCTAGGAGGGAGCTCCATTGGCTCCCGGTGAAACAGTGTGTTACAAGGCCTTTACGCAGAGTCACAAATGCCTTCATCACGTGGCCCCTTCATATCTCATGTATCGGACTTAGGTCTACCAACCGAGCCGCACTCTCAGGTCCTCTGACCAGGTGAGCATCCAACAATCCGAATTCCTAGCTCAAAGGGTTCGGTGCCCCTACGTTCAATGTCCAGGCACCATTAATTTGGAACGCTCTCCCTCCTGATATAAGATAGATAACAACTTTGACTGACTTCAAAAAAAGGATCAAGACCCATCTTTTTAACCTTGCCCTGTAATTGATTACCTGCTACTCCTTCTCTGTACCATGATTCCTGTTGTCAGTCTTGTTTTGTCTTGTGTGCACCCTGAGACCTCTGAGTGAGTGGCGCGTTAGGAACATTTAAATAAATAAAACATAAATGAAATAAATTGCGAACCTGGCTCCTCGGCCTTACAGACAAACCAAACAATTAACACAGATAGGCATCCACCCACCCTCCCCCTTCAACTCCCAACATGTTTTCCAACTTTTTCCAACTCCTCTCCCAGAGCCAATGTCTGCTCTTGTTCACTACCTACTCCCCTTTCTTATATCCCCGGGCAAGTCTGTCTCTACGAACAGCACTAACCACCCTTTTTAATGACATAATAACCTTTCAGCTTCAACAAACCATTCATTTAACTTGCCGTGCCCCAAGCACCCAGAAAAATCCTCCCCAGAGTTGTTATTTCTTCCCCACCCACTCCTTCACCTTGATGCTCTCCACAACCCTTCCGCCATCATCCTGATGTCCAAGATATAGTACTCTTGCCCCACCCCAGAGTGCTGCACTCTGTCCTCCCTGACTATTTTAGTTCTTCTTATCATATATCTAAGCAGTGTACTGCTCTCACCCCCCACTCCTTGCAGAACCTCCCCATTTCCTTATCTATCCTTTTCCTGGTCCTCTTGATGGCTCCCTCGTTCGTCGCACACCACCATACCATTCACTATAACAACGTAATCCAATATAACAAGTCCCTTGGCCAATTCTCTTGCATGATAATAATGTCCCTGTTCATCTGTATAATGAGGGCAACCGCCTGTTCTTTTACCCCGTCTGTTTCCCCAACATGTATAAATATCGCTGTCGGCACCATGCCTCCTAGCAAGCATCCATAGAAGTTGGTACCATCTGAGCCCTCCCTATCCCGACCACCTCACCAATACATCTTTATAATTCCCCGCAGCTGTGTTCTGAACCTCCACCTCCCACCCTGCTTTCATGCCCACTTTACCAGACATCCACACCGGCACCAGACGCCCCTCTTTCATTATTAACAGCCTTGACCAAATCTTAGTTCTTCTTCGACCTCTTCACTGAAACTCCTCACCCATATGTCATTGTCTATACTCTGTACGGTGCCCCTGTAATAAAGTGTACATTGGCAAGACGGACCGGAAAAGTAAAACTCTGCACTGGTGAACATAAAAGTTGCCTCAAAAACCTGACTAAAACGCTGCAATGGTTGATCATTGAGTGGAACATCAACACTCATTAGAATATTTGAAATGGACTGTAATCTATAAACTAACACCAACCATGGACATCAATAAAGACAGAACGATTCTACTGAGGAAAGAACATCAACTCATTTTTTTAACCACGAGCTCCATAACTGGTCTAAAGAAAAATTGGATTGGAACTTGTAGACACAGGAGACCCTCTTATGTTAAAAACACGGAGAAAACTAATGAAACCAAGTAAGAAACTCACGTAGCACTTTATGCCGCATGAAGTTGACCGAAGTCTTTGCCCAGGTTGCTTTGAGGTAATCCATTTACTTTGCAAAAAAAGAAACACCGACGTGATGCACATGTGATTGGTAACGTAGCAATACACAACATCAGTATCTGAATGGCAATGCGTCTACTACACCCGCGCTCCAATCGCATGGCACGCACGGCATCGAGACACGCACGCAATAGCGTACAAAAATCAGGTGACTTCGTGAAGAGTTCAGCAACGGAACTGGAAGCACTGACAGAGAACACTGGAAGACAACGCTACTCCGGTAAGAATGAGAACTGGGCGGTAGTATGCATAACTGTTAGAATTCCTTTGCCCGCCACTCCGATACGTTTCTAATAGATTACAACTCCTTATCACTTCACAGAGATCACGGAAGCTTGTAGTTGTGAACACAACGAAGCGTAAATCTCACTTCCCCTGCAGGAGCGACCCGGCTACACTTTCGTAGACCCGATCCAGCCACGGTCCATTAAGAATTTTTTCTTCTAAAACAAGCGCGATGTAAGTAAGTCGCACTCCCTGAATTTACCAGCAAAACCAAAAATTTGCACCAATGAGCAACAGAAACAGGGATCTTTTGTATTATGGGCTTATCTACCTAACTCAACCCCTGCGTATCTGTGCCTTTTTACCACACAGGCAACGACCTAGCACCGCATTTCCGCCCACGGTTAACACCAGCCAAAGAAACACTACGGGGCGGCCCATCCGGGTCTGTTTACTTCTCAACAGAACATGAGACGAAACATCCGTGTGAAACCAGATGGCACTGCACTGACTGGCCTCACGTTTCCAAACGCACTATGAGTAGTAAGCACTGCAAATCAACAGAACCATAAGTGCTCAACTAATATTAGAACGGATTACCAAATAGTTGATACATATGTACCCTTGTGTCTCCCACAGTCTAAGACAGCCAGTTCCACTTGGTTTGGTGCCTGGCCTCATACACATAGGACCTAGGACAGCAAAACCCCAGAGACTGAACTTCAGATAGCTTCTGGACCATTCCACTTATGAGTAAGTGGTGAATTATACACGTACTCTAAACGTGCTCAAAAAGGTATAGTTTAGCTATTCCATTTGTCTCATTTTTCGTCGCTAGCATATATTTTGGTAATATTGCGGGTGTCTTGTTCACTCCCCTACAGAGCGGATAACAATTTGAAATGTCGCTGTTGTCACTGGACTACTTTAGTAGTGCACGTGCCAGTTAGGGTTTGTTCACCACTTCTCTGATCAGTATTTATGACTAGGTCAGTTTAATGCTTATTCAATTCTACATGTAGAGAATGAGTAATCAGGGCATGCTTTATTTATACCCTGATCTGTTCCCTTTTCAGATATGGAGTCCCTTTCACTGTTGGGCCCCAAACGAATCATGGACTATTCACAGGACTTGTAAAGTTTGGACGACCTAATCGCATGAATTTTGCGTGAAGCCTATGCACATGAACTTTGGCTTTCCTTTACTTGCTGAGTTCGCAATAGCTAATTGTGGACGAAACTAGAGGAACTGTACACTGTTAAATAATTTTCTTCGGTTACAATTGATTTGGTAGACGGCAGACTACCCCTGATGAATTTCTGTTTACACCGTTTACACGCACAATCAGAAAGAAACATGTTGGGAATGTGATGAGAGAATGAGTATGCCCGAATTGAAATTGGGACGAATGTAGTGTAGAAATAAGTTTATTCTGGTGGCACTTGCACAACACTACCTCAGAGTGACCTTAGTTTTGGATCACTCTTGGTTTACACACAACTTATTATTTTTTATTCTGTTTGGTGTTCGCTCTGCTGGTTTACCTCATTATCTTTAAGGGTGCGTGTTAATTGTACTTGCACTTTCTCCAGAGATTTGGATATTGAATCTTTTAATATTTGTTGACATTGTGAACACATTTTTAGCTTTGTTTAGCAAAAATTAATAAATTACATATATTTTTGTAAATACGTTTGGAATCTGATTTGGAATTGTTGATTGATGCTCTAGGCATCGGGACACATACCGATAAGGTAACAGATAAGCCCTTTAGCACTATTATGTTTCTTGTTCAAGGCTTCGCCTAAACTGTTGAGGATGTGCTAGGAATAGGGCTAACAATCCTCTTACCTCCCGCAAGGTGTTTTTTGTATTGTCTATACTCTCCCATCTTTTTGTTTATCTTCCTCCCTCCCCTCTCCCCTGTTCCCTCTTTCCAAGCCCCCCCCCCCATACCCTTCTCAGTAGCAGCTCTGCCCATAATACCCTAGTCACTGGGCAATCTTGCCAGATTATCGTAATATCCCTCTTCAGCCTCTTAATCTTTTGCTAAATTTTTCTCACCTGTGTGTATTATTGTTGCCCCTCTTTCCCCCACTGAACATTGGGAGGAGCTGGCCCCACCTCAGTCCCCCCCAAACCGGACCACCTCGCCAGCACATCCTTGGAACTACACCCCTGTTGAGCTCCAAACGCTCTCATACCGGCTTGCCTGCCCGCCCATTTCATGATCGCATGACCACCAATCCACGCCTCAGGAACTCCACCTACATCATGCACCGTATCTGCAAAGAGAAACAAAGTCATCAATACCTCCAATTTACCTTTTATTTTGCTCTCTATCCCTTTCCTCTACCACCTACCACGCCAACCCCCCCCCCCAGGTCTCTAACGTAACCCATAAACCAGTCAGACTTCCATCACCCCAATTTCTTAATCTCATACTCCCCAATCCCCAGTCTCTTCTCCTCCGATGCAGCCCCTATCCTGACAGAGTTTATCCTGAAACTGGCACTGCCCCCCCTTCTACCAAACCCCTATGCAACACCCCCAACACCTAACCTGATGTAACTCCCTCCCACCACCCCCGATGCTGAGAACCCCCATTCCTGATGCCACCCTGAAAACATCCCTCCATTCTTTGCATAACCGTGCGACTCCCTTCCCAAGCCGGACCCCCCCACCCCCTTCTGCTTGCTGGTCCCTTTTAGGCCTTCGCACCAAAACGTCCAGCCCCTTTTCAGATAACCTCGCAGCCAAACCCTTCCAAAAAGGACCCCACCCCAATGCTTTTGCCCAACACTTCTTCAGCCCTCGTTCCCTTTGAGGCTGAAACTGAACCCACAACGTGAGCTGTACCTTTTTCGTGACGTCCGCTGCACGGCGCACTCCATAGACGAGCACATTCATATGGAACTCCCTTCTTTCTAATATGTTGTGTGGCCGAACCCTCAGCCAATCCCCCATCCACTGCCACCTCCTTACCTGCAGGTCACCAGAGGAACCCAGAACACATACCACCCCACCCTGGATAAACCTCCCCCAGCCTCACCTCTCGCTGTGTACCTACCCGGCACATACCAAAATAATTGAAATGAGGCACCCTCCCCAATCACACCCGTCTTCTGGAACAAACCCTCGTGCTCCCATTGTACGAAATGCCTCACCAACCCCACTATGGAGAACAAACCCCAAATGGTCACTCTTCATCCTCAAGTACATCCGCAAACACTCCCTCGGTGCAATGCCTCGTGTGCACACATCCTTAGTCAAATGATGTCATTGCCGCCCCATTTGATATGGGGGGCCATACCTGTGCCCACTATCTGCTACCCACAGACACCTGCCGCTGCAAACCCGTCCTTCTCGCCCCGCCAGGATAGCTGTCACTTCCCTCCCCCTTCCAACCCTCGTAAACCCCGTCATTCGCTGGATCCCTGCCATCACTGGCTTGTGCCCTTACTCAACCCACCCTCTCACAGTGCGCTAGCCGTTGGCTGCACAACCCCATAACTGGGTGCCGTCCCACGCACTAGTGGGCCTCAGCTCAGTGTGCCCCCTGAATTCCTCCCTTGTTAGAAGCTCAGCGTACCCCTTTAGCACACTTCCACTTAGTTGGGTGCAATCCCGTGCACCCGCTTCACTCGTCCCTAACTTTGCACACTGCCCCAAACCCCTCTTGTTATACAACCCAGATAGGTGCCTCCCGCGCACCTTCCGCATCTGTGTCCAACCGGTCCAAAGTTCTAACACGCCTCCCCTCAAGATCCTACAACCACGACTGCTTTCCCCATAGCTGGGTGCCGTCCCAAAACACCCTCTACCTGTATTGGCACCACTGTATCACTCCTCCTCCTTCCAACACCTGCCCACCCCCCTGTGCATAATTACTGGTAAAAGCCAAGTATCTCCAATGACCACGCTCTTGCATGTCCTTCCCGACCTTTCCCAGAAAGTTCTTAAATCATCGAAGTCCTACCCCCTCAATCTTCCCAAATATTCTTTTGGTCATACCCGCAAACTTATTAATTCCATCCACACTTTTTAACCCGACCTCTCAATGCAGATACAATTTCATAATGGGGGTATTTTGCACCCTATTTTTTAACGTTGGGAGTAAATTGATTTTTTGGGGAGTGAAAAAGTAAGTCCCATTCCTCAAAGGCGTAACAATATGTTTTCATTATGAAACATAAATGTTTTTTGTAATACATATTTATTTGTACCTAGTTATTCATGGGCATTAAAAGATACATGTACAGCCCTTGGCATCTGGCAGTAATAATAGTAGTTTCTTCCTGTGGCACTACATGTACTGCTGGTCCCAACATATCCATGCAGCCGGGTGGCGTGAAGTCAGGGGGACTGTTTTCCTTTTTGGGAGTTTTTGCCAATTTTTAAGGAGTAAAAGTGACAGATAAACCCCTTATCTGTAGGGCTGTTACCTCTGTTAACTCCACTTGTGACAGCTGGCACCTTCTGCATGGTCAGGAGAAATTTGCATAAATGTGCCACACACTCTGACCTGCTCCTATTCTCCCGCACCTGCCACATGCCATCTGACGCCCCCATCCATGGGCATTCTTGCTGCTATTAAATGATGTCTCCTGACTACCAAAGTACCTTTTTATTAGTATCCAGTCCCATAGATCTTGGTAACTGCTGCAATCTTTGCACGGGGTTGGTTGACCTCGCACCATAATAATGTGTCCTTTCCCCAAACACAGTATTGTCCGGGATCAGGGGTCATCTATAACCTGTCCCCTGAAAGAAGTCTCCCCTTATGGTAAAGTATATCCGGCTTAGCACCCCTTTCTACCACCTCCCCACCTCGTCAGTCTTAATCTCTCACCTCCTCCCCCTCATCCCCCCCACACTCCCTTTTGACCCTCAGCAAAGTCCCCTCTTTGAGGCCAACTTCCCTTTCCTGCAAACACATCTCTCTGCCCCATCTCCAGCAGGCTCCTGCGGGAATAAAATCACCCCCACCACCCTTCTTCACCCCCAGCCCCTCAGCGTCCTTTCTCCCCTCCAGTACCCCATTCCACCGCCGGGGTGTTTTTAATATAAATGCCAGGGCCAGACCTCCTTCATACCCCCTATCCCCAAAAACGTACCCACTCTTCCTTGTCCCCCATCCTCACTGTACATTGTCCCCACTCTTCTGGAGCCTATGCCCCCCCTCTTTCCCTGCCAGCTCCCACCTTCCTATCCTGCCCTGTGTGAGCCTGATACCATATTTCTGGAAGCCGTGCCCTGGTTGTCTACTGTCCAACCCCATCTGCCTGTTCTCCACTCCATCCCGCCCCATCCATTTCTACGTACCCCCTCGCTCTGTACCTTATGCAGTTCTGGGTAGGGGTGTTCGCCCCCATGTCCTGACGCTGCCCTAGGGGGAGCCGTCCCCCTGCCTCCAGCTGCTCCACTGGGTCAGGGCTTATCTCTCTCTCCCCCCTTTTCTGCTACTTCACCTGGGAGTGCACCACTCACCTTGGCAGCAGTCCTCAGGTGAGCCACCCCAGCAGATACCCAGTCAATACTGGGCACTAGCGACCCACCCCGCCCCACGCTCCTTGCGGCAATCCTGTACCCTTCTATTGCTTGCCACCTATAGACTGGGATGCCCAAATCCTTAGCCCTTCCTCACGTATTCCTCCTCCATTAGTAAGCTCCCCTATCCAACCATGTTCCTCTCCAGACCTCCCTCAGTCCACCCCTCCAAAAGCCCTACAGAAAAGGCTGCCTCATGTTTGGCCACCTGTCGGTCCTGTCCACATTCGGAACCCCTCCCCTCACAACCCATGGACCTGTGCTCCGAGGAAGGCCCTGTTGTCCCCCAAACTACTAGCGGCTCCCCAGGTGTAACGCCTGCACCATGTGTCATTTCCATCTAAAAGGCAGGAGGGGAGCTCCAGTAACTTGGCGAGCATGTGCCTACCTTTAAGAAAAAGGGAGTCAAAAAGAAAAATGACTTTGTAAAGCTTAGTGTATAGGCAGTATGTCTGCTATTTTTACACACAAAAAAGTGTGTTTCTTTCAGAATACAGAGGTGTCAAGTTTCTCGTGGCCATGCTTGAGAAGGCAACCGAGCCCTTTTTTGTTTTGAGTTCTGGGACTTGTAGTCTTCGTCAATTTGTGGCAGAATTGAAAGTGTATAGAAATGTTACTGGATGACCTCCACCTTCTAACTCAGGGCTCTGAATAATCATATTTACTCCGCACTATACATAACACCAAACTGGATTTTGTACTAAACAGTGACTACAATGTAACTTTATTGTGATGTTAACAGAGGAGACTTTTCTTACTTGCAATACTTGCAATCTCGACATTTTAGGGGATATTTTCCATCCCCATGTTAACTGCACCAGAGCGGACTGGCTACGTTTGCACTATTGTGCAAAGCGACCTCTCCGTGAAATGTTCCTCCTTTCCACAAAGTGGTGAAGAAGTGAGGAGTAAAACATATGTAAAATCCCCTTTCCTCCTCACTTTTCCACTATGTTAGTGGAGCAGTGTAAAGGGCGCCTATGCTTTGCAGGCTGCATTTACAATGGATTCTTATGGATGATCCGCCTGCTCTTTGACAGATGTCATTTCAGCCGGATTCCATAGGAATCCATTACATTCAGGCCATCACGAAAGTCCACGTCCGTGTTAATGCACCCACATTTATATAGAGGAGGGAGAAATGTTATGCCCTTCCTGCCCCCTAGCTGCCTCATACAAATTTAGCAAAATGAGGCGGACAGGAAAAGAAATGACAGTAACACATTAGCCGGCATTCTTTTCTGATGCGCATCCGAATTAACATAACCCCATTAGTCGTTCAATCAGGTTGCGAGAAATAAATCTACAGTCATTATCTTTTCGCTTAACATAGGTCTATAAGGAATTTTATATTTGTAGGTTGCTTTAGTATGTGATTTGTGCACTTTGCAAGTGTTCTTTATAAGACAGTCTTATTGTAGTTTTTGATCGCCAAAACCTGAATGTATTGTGTCAAGTGGTTAAATTGCAGAGCAGGTTCAAATCTTGGCTTCACTATTTAACCAAAGTGTGTGATCCTGTGTACATTATTTAATGTCACAGTCGCTTATCTGCAAACTTTGGGAGTAGGTAGAATTCATTCATAAAAAGCCTCCCTTACAATGGAGCTGATATAATGTTGTATACGAAAATACGGTATCCCATTCTGCTCCTCTGCTAATAGTCTCATAGGAAGTCTCCTAGAGACCGAGCCTGCCTCAGCCACATATATCTTGCTTTGGCAAAGGGGTAGATAATCTGACCAGCCAATCAACGCACCAGAGATTCTACTACAGTGCAATGGCTGCAGCAGAACGACCGATAAGTTCCTCCCCTGCTACTGCCAGTCCCCAGAGTAGCTTGGACAAGCCAGAGCTCTACTCTAGAGTAGAATGATAAACTATTTACTATGTAATTATGTGTAATAATGTTACTTCAGGGGTCTTCTTGGGCTTCTTACATATACTTTATTACATAGTTACATTAAGCTACATATAAGGATAACCACTGGGTCCCATCACCCAGGCTTAACCGACCTCAGGTAGAACAATCATCCAGCATTCACACATCGACATTCCACATGACATCACAGGGTCTCTCATTCACAAGCAAGCACTTCATCACATCTTGTATAGCACATCTTAAGTCATTTCATGGACTTTTGGCACTTTAGTATCTGCAAGCGCATGAGGTGGGGTAGGGCACGGATGCAGAAGTTTCAGAAACCTGGCAGCTTTATTGCAGTGTTAATGTGTGCAGATCTGGAAAGGTAAGGCTCTGTGTGGTGTGTACCTTTTAGAGATTTGGAAAGTTATATGGAGCAATGGTTAATGTGTGTGCTTCACGTTGGTAATGTGAATTGCGCGTGATTGTCTGTGGTGCCTAGCACAGGGGTGTTTACAGAGTTTGTGAAGGTTTGTATTGGTGTTGGTGTGGTGCTTAGGGAACCATGGCACCACACCATGCATGTGTCTTCAGGTGGTGTGTGTTCCATTGTGCTATCATTATCAGGGAACGTTAAGGCACTACATTGGTCCACCATGCATCCATGCTTCACTCCTTCTCTAAACACTTCTCTCTGACGTTTTGGAAAACTACCTTTGTGGGAAAATGCGAGTTTCCATGAGGAATCACGTTTTCCTTATCTTTCATTAAGTCCTTTTTTACAACATTGCACAAGCATATTTATGTACACATAACGACACCACCTCGTAAATGTAAGACGATCCGGAAGGCACAGCATTTACATTTGGGGAGATCTATACGAAGAGGGAGTGTTTAGGGAACTTACATCCATGACTGAAAAAGAGGGACTGCCCAGCGGCCACTTCCTATGGTAAAGGAACATCAGGAGGGTTGCTAAGAAGAAGTGGAAGGAATGGCCTGAAGAGCCAGAGGCAACCCCAACACTAATCTACTCCATAATTTGGCCGACGGATGGAAACCAATATCCAGGCTCTATAGCCTGTTAGCAGACAGGCCTAACCCCAAAGGCGATAAGCTGAAGCAGCGGTGGGAAGCTGACCTGGGAATGGGCATAACTGAGAAAGAATGGGAGAGGATCCTGGTGTACCCTCGGGAGGTGTCACGAAATGCCTGATTCAGGTTGATCCATGTTAGGCAGAATCACCTGCAGTACCCTTTGGGAACACTACAGGTAATTAGGACTACAAGTGTAAGCACAGTTTCACCTTTGGTACAAGCCTTTACTACACAGTAAAGTGGTAGAGATGGGTGAGCAGCCAGACTTATCTCAAGAGTTTTAAGTGAGCAGTAGAACAGGTTACACAAAGGACCAACCAATACAGTGATTCAAGTAAACACTTACTCAAGGTTTCTTGGTAAAAGAATATACATTTATTTACTCAATCAGTTATAAAAGATTACACTAGCACAAGCAGCTCAATATCACACACTAATACACCACAAAAATCCAACAGGTAAGTAACTGAACAAGTTTAGCTCAAAAATGAAGTAGGAGCAAAATGGCACTTCAGATGAAAAGGGAGGAAAAGACAAGGTTATAAGAATGCACAGCCCAAATACATTCATCGGCAGGGCAAAGGGTTTCAGTTAACTGCAACAAGCAATTCTTCTCAACAGGCCTGGGCCAAAGTCAATGGTTCAGAGTCTTTTGTATAGGATAGCACAGTTCTGGTATGCAACGGTTAAGTCTTTGCCACAGATTTTTAAAGGATTTGACTAGGCGAAAAGTTTGACAAATGTTTAGGGAAGGACAAGCGTTCGTAGTTGAGGAAATTTTCACACACTTTTTCGATGGCCGAAAAGATTTCCGGACCGCGTTTTCACAGTACCTTTTAAATGAAGAAAGGTGTAGCTGAGGCAGTTGTTCCTGGCAGTTCGAGCAGATCTCGCCGTTCCTGAGCTTCAGTCATGGGGACAAGAAGGAGGACGTCGGGAGGTTCCTGCACTGCCCATGGAAGATGCCAAAAGCTGTAGCAAGACGTCAGTTTAAGGTGTGAGTGCTTTAATGTCTCCCTGGTTTCCTTCCCTCTGGCTATCCGGTTTTCAACAGCACTCTGAATAAAATTCGACCAGAATAGGACGGTGTCCAGGTGGCTTGAGAGTTGGTTGTTCCCACCAAACTCAAGGGAAGAAGTTAACCTTGAAGGGCTTCTCCGTCGTCAGAGTTTCAGGCAATTCGGAACTGCAGCAGGGCTTCACCGGTCGTCCAGGAGTTACAGCAGTCCTCTTCCTTCCTCTCCTCTTCGGTTCTTTCATTCCAGTGGTCGACTCTGCTTTCCAAGTCCCAGAGACCTGTTTTTAAACAGTTTTCGACCCATTCATTCAGCCTGGCTGTCACTCACACAGCAGGGTGGCTGTCCTTGCCGGACAGCCAGCTGGCCAATCACACCAGAGTGCATTCAGGTCTCCTAGGAGACTAAGCACGGGGAGTTTCGGGCACCTCCCTCACATCCTGTCAACCCCAGACACTCTGGCACCAGAGGAGTGCTTCAGTACAGAAGCCTGCCAAAGGGCACAAACAAAGGGACCAAACCTGGTTTGGCGCGCAGAGACACACACAAGGGACTTTACCTAAAAGAAATGGCGAGAAAAGATGACCAGAGTCTGTTTTTACAGATAGGTCTGGGCCGCCATATTAAAAAACATGGCTAACCCTGATTTTGAGCCTCCGTTGTTAGCGGTTGCGAAAAATCACGGTGGTTTATCTAAACCACTGCCACCAGCCATTTAAAATAGGAAAAGGTAACATTTTACTGTTACATGAGTGTTTTGACTCAGGGGAAGCTAAGCAACCCCTCCAGCACTCTAAAGTAAGATTGGGTGTGCTGGGTCAGTAAATTTAAAGAGACTAGTAAAGTCAATTTAACTTTACATGCCCTGGGAGACAGTAGTCAGTCCCAGGAAAGGAATTTAAACCTTGGGAGGTCTGAAAGACACACCTGTGCCACTGCACTGAAGGTGCTGTGTGACACACAGACAAAGATGATGCCATGGAGGTTGTTTTAAAAACTCAATTACCAAAGAACACAAAAGTAAAACACACACAAAATACATGGAAGAGTGGGAAAAAAGGCTCACACTCTTCCCAGGTAAAAAATCAAATCCTAGAAATCCAGTAAAGTTGCTTGGAGTCTCAAAAGGTAAGGGAAATTAGCACATTTGGAGAATTCTCCCTAACACTCGTCCCCCCCAGACTACGGGACAGGAGGATTTAATCCACTCCTGGATAAATCTCCTTACTCCAGTCAGTTAAACATCCTGGCGAGACCATCAGCATCTTGGTGGTGACACCCTGGCCTGCGTTCAATGGTAAAATCAAACCCTTGCAGGCTGATTGACCATCTCAGTAGTTTTGGGTTTTCCCTTTTCATTTGCATCAACCATCTCAAGGGCTGGTGGTCAGTTTGAATCACAAAAGTAGATCCATACAAGTATGGTCTAAACTTCTTCAATGACCACACAAAAGCAAAGCATTCACGCTCAATGGTTGCCTACCTTGTTTCTGGTACCTTCAGCTTCCTGCTGATGAAGAAAATGGGGTGCTCCTTACCTTTCTCATCCAGTTGACTAAGGACTGTACCTATACCTGTATTTGAAGCATCTCTCTGCACAATGAAGGGTTGGTTATAGCCAGAAGCTCTTAGGTCTGTAGCTTGACAAAGGGCTTTCTTCAGGCCTTCAAATGCTTGAGTGCACTCCTCATTCCACCTGACCTTTTTAGGGAATTTGGGAAAGGAGACCACATTCAAGGGAGAAGCTTTGGCCCCATAGTTCTATATGAAGTTCCTATAGTAACCAGTGAGGCCTAGGAAGGCTTGCACTTGGGTTTGAGTAGTAGGGGTGGCCCAGTTTGGTACAGCTTGTACGTTGCTAGGCAATGGCCTTATTTCACCTCCTCCTACCTCATGTCCAAGGTAGACCACTTTACTCTGACCAACTTGACATTTACTAGCCTTTATGGTCAGATGGGCCTGCTCAAGAGCCTGCAAAACATATCCTAAGTGGTGAACATGTTCTTTCCAAGTAGGGCTGAACACTGCAATGTCATCCGAGTATGCCATGCAGAAGTCCTCCATCCCATTCAGAGCCTGATTAACCATCCTTTGGAATGTAGCAGGTGCATTCTTTAGTCCAAAAGGCATTACCTTAAACTGGTAGAGGCCTGATGCGGTGGAGAATGCAGTTTTCTCCTTAGCATGGTCTGTCAGTGCTATTTGCCAATAGCCTGAAGTGAGGTCAAATGTACTGAGGTACTTGGCTGAACCAAGTTTAGCCATCAGTTCATCTGTCCTTGGTGACTGCATTAAGTGCTCTATAGTCCACACAGAATCTCAACTCCTTGGATCCTGCCTTTGGTACTAGAACAACTGGACTAGGCCATGGACTGGTAGAGGGCTCTATTACCCCGCGATCAAGCATCTTGTTGACCTCCTCCTTTATGTGGGATCTTACATGATCTGACATCCTGTTACCTCTGTTTTTAACAGGTAAACAGTCACCACCAGTTTGAATATCATGCTGGCCCCAAGGGGTCAAGCCTGGTTATAGTGAAAACAGGGGGGCAAACTGATTTAACAGAAACCTGCACTCCTCCTGTTTTTCAGGTGTTAAGTTAGAAGAAAGATTAACTCCTTCTACTTTCTCATCTAAAGGCTGGCCTCTGAGTGGTCTTGAGACATAGGCCTTTATACGGTTGGTGTGAAAGACTCTGGGAGCCTCCTTAGGATTGCCTAAGGCCACCAGATAGTTAACCTCTCCAAGTTTGCCCACAACCTTGAAGGGTCCTATCCACTTGTCATGTAAGGCCCTCTGCCTTGTAGGTACCATGACTAAAACTTGCTGGTCTTGAGTAAACTCAACCATGTTGGCCTTCTGGTCATGCCAATGTTTGACCAGAGCCAGAGCCTGACTGCTTTTAAGTTATCATATGCTTCTGCCATCATGTGTGAAATTATCCTCTGGAGACCTATCACATATTCAGTTACTCTCACTGGCTTAGGGGAAGGAGCACTCTCCAACCCCTCCTTAATTAGGGCCAAGGGGCCTCTAACTGGATGTCCATAAAGAAGGTCAAAGGGACTAAATCCAACTCCCTCCTGAGGGACTTCTCTATATGCAAACAGAAGGTATGGCAGTAGAAGGTCCCACTTTCTTCTAAGGGGTTCCTCTAAAGCTCCTATGAAGCTCTTCGTTATACGGTTGAACCTCTCTACCAATCCATTTGTCTGAGGATGGTAGGCAGTCGAGAACTTGTAAGTTATTCCACAGTTTTTCCACATGGCCTGCATGTAGTGGGACATAAAATTGGATCCCCTGTCAGAGATAACTTCCTTAGGAAAACCTACCCTAGTAGGGCCTTGGCAACAGCCTGAGCTGTACCTGTCCTCATACGTATTGCTTCAGGATACCTAGTAGCATGGTCTACTACAACCAGGATAAACCTGTTTCCTGAAGATGTGGGAGGGTCTAAGGAGCGAACAATGTCGATTCCTACCCTCTCAAAAGGAACTCCCACCACTGGGATAGGCACCAAAGGTGCCACATTCTTGGCTCCACTCTTGCCAGAGGTTTGGCAAGTGTGACAGCTCCTACAGAACTTATCTACATCAGACCCCAATTTAGGCCAGTGGAAATATAAAGCAAGCCTTTCCTTAGTCTTCTTAAAACTTAAGTGACCAGCCAAAGGTATCTCATGGGCTAACTGTAGGAACTGGAGTATGCTTTCAAGAGGCACTACAAGTCTTCTCTAATCCCCTGGGATAGACTCAGTCGGTTCACTGTAGAAGAGGCCATCTTCCCAGTACAACCTATGCTTCCCTGGTTCTTGCCTATCCAGCTGGGAAGCTGCCTGTTGAAGACCTTCAAGAGTAGGAGATTCTCGTTGACCTCTGCTGAAGTCTGCCCTACAGGGTCCACCTTCTGCCAGTAAAGATTAAAGGCAGGATGGTCTGCAGGATCCAGATTTCCAACAGGAGCAAGGTCCTCTTCCAGCTCTGATTCCTCAGCAGCTGATTCAACCACACAAGGTTGTTCCACACACTCAGCCTCAGCTGGTGGAGGGATCACAGGTGTGATCTTGGACAGTCCTCTCAGGACTGTCCTTGTTGGTAGCACAGGAGTGCTGGCTGGTTTCTTCCTGAAGGCTTTAGGTTGCCCCTTTTTCTCCTTCTTCCTAGAAATTGCAGCCAATAAGTCCTGTGGACTGGGAGTTATAGTTTCCTCTATAATCTCCTCTGGAGAGCCCTTTAAGGTACTCTCTCTGGTCTTCCTAGTCTGCTCCTGTTTCCTTTTGCTGGGAGGCCTGGGGGTGCTTGATACAACTCCTTGAGTTTTTAAGTCATTCCCCAACAGGACTCTCCCAGGTACTTCACTCTGCACACTTACACATATCTTGACAGTCATATCATTACACGGGATGAGAGCTGGTAACTGTGGAAGCATTTGGACAGGGACTCCAGCAAGCTCAGTTAAGATTTTTGGTGCCTTAGCAACATCCCTAACCTTGAAAAATGATTCATCAACTACAGTTATCCTGGCTGCTGTGTCTCGAATGGCAGGGGTCTCCTGACCATTGACAAGAACACTGTTTTTGTAATACTCTTTAATATTGTCTGGAATAGACTTGTAAACTTCTAAATTCTGTTGTTCCCACAGACCCAGGGATACAAAAGAAACACTGGATGAGACTTTCATGGGTTCCTCAGCCAGTAGGTGAAAGTTTCCACTTGTAATTGGTACTTCGTCCACTGGGGAGAAGGCTAAGGAGACAGTGTGGATCCCTGAAGGTTTACCCTTAGATCTGGGATCCCCTTTCACATGGTCAGTTGACCCACAGGCATAACATTTACCAAATGTCTTTATGAATGGGGGTTTGTTCTGACCTCCTTCTGGTTTGTCCCCAGAAGGTACACTAGCCTGAAATGGTTTTCCCTGTGGCTTACCCTTGTTATGTTTGGTGCCCTCTTTTGGATTGGAGGTATTACAGTTCACCTTGTTGTCCTTTTTGTGCTGCTTTCCCCCATCCTTCTTCTGAGTTACCCCAGAATCCTTGTGAGTAGCCCTGTTGGCAACCCACAAGTCGGCAGCACTTGCTAACTTCTTTGGATCAATTTCCTTAGAGTCAGCCAAGTGCGGTCTCAGATCAGGAGAGCAGGCATCATAAATAGACTTCAACATAAACAAATTCCTCATACCTTCATAAGTGTTCACTCTGTAAGCCTTAACCCAACCATCTAGGTTTTTCAAACATGCAGTCACCCAGGTAGCCCAACGGGTACCATCATGCTTTTTGAGGGTTCTAAACCTCTTAAGATACTGAGAAGGGGTCTTCCCAAATCTAGATATCAAAGCTAGCTTAACAGTTTCATACTCCTTTCTGTCTATATCCCCCAGCTCCATTACCACATCGGTTGCAACAGGGGGTAGCCTAGAAAAAGCCAAGTAATCAACTGATTCCCTGTAATGTCTTGAATCCCAAGGTTATATTCAAAAGCAGCCAATCAATCCAAAATATCAAGCTTAACCTCATACATACTTACTGCATCTTCGGCATGTGAGGCCTCTTAGGATTGGAAGACGTAGAAGACTATGGGAGAGAACCAGTTTCAACAGACAACTTTTCATCTCTAGTGCATGGTTCAATTCCATCTCTCTGAGTTTAAGTTCTTGATGTTTGCATTCAGTTTGAGCTTGGATTCTTTTAAACTCTAACTTAAGTCTCATCCTTTCTAAAGAGACAAATTCAGGACTTAATGTTGGACCTGGTGGGGTCCCTGTGGTCAGAGGTTGAGGCCTATGAGCAGATAGAGGTAAAACAGGGCCTACATTTGAAGACTCTTCTTCCTCCTCTAACTCATCCATAACATTTGAGTTATTCTCAGAAACATTATCATCCTCATCAACATTTTCCACATTTGCTGCAGGTGTGGGGGATTCAGACCCACTCCTCAGACTTTGATATTCTAACAACTTTTCTATCAGTTCAACCATTTTGCCTTTGACAGTGAGATTCCTAGCTTTACACATATCTCTCAATTGATCAACAGTTAAAGTCACTAGGGTCTCCTGTCTGTAGCTTTCCATATCAGTCATGATAAAACAATTGCTTTACTCGTGTTGCATTGCCGTGAGGAGGATTACCTGAACAAAAGTAACAGTAGTACTCTAAATGTAACAAGTATACTTTATCCTCACCGCTGTACACCAATGTTAGGCAGAATCACCTGCAGAACCCTTTGAGAACACTACAGGTAATTAGGACTACAAGTGTAAGAACAATTTCACCTTTGGTACAAGCGTGTACTGCACAGTAAAGTGGTAGGGATGGCTGAGCAGCCAGGCTTATCTAAAGAGTTTTAAGTGAGCAGTAGAACAGGTTACACAAAGGACCAACCAATACAGTGATTCAAGTAAACACTTACTCAAGATTTCTTGGTAAAAGAATATACATTTATTTACTCAATCAGTTATACAACATTACACTAGCACAAGCAGCTTAAAATCACGCACTAATACACCACACAAATCCAACTGGTAAGTAACTGAACAAGTTTAGCTCAAAAATGAAGAAGGAGCACAATGGCACTTCAGATACTTAGAAAAGGGAGGAAAAGGCAAGGTTATAAGAATAGACAGCCCAAATACATTCATAGGCAGGGCAAAGGGTTTCCGTTAAATACAACCAGCAATTCTTCTCAACAGGCCTGGGCCAAAGTCAATGGTTCAGAGTCTTTGTATAGGATAGCACAGTTCTGGTATGTAACGGTTAAGTCTTTGCCAGAGATTTTTAAAGGATTTGGGCAGGCGAAAAGTTTGATGAATGTTTAGGGAAGGACAAGCCTTTGTAGTTGAGGAAAGTTTCACGCACTTTCTTGATGATTTCCGGACCGCGTTTGCACAGTACCTTTTAAATGAAGAAAGCTCTAGCTGAGGCAGTTGTTTCTGGTAGTTCGAGCTGTTCTTGAGCTTCAGTCATGGGGACAAGAAGGAGGACGTCAGAAGATTCCTTCACTGCCCAGAGAAGAGGCCAAAGGCTGTAGCAAGACGTCAGTTTAAGGTGTGAGTGCCTTAAAGTCCCCCTGGTTTCCTTCCCTCTGGCTATCCGGTTTTCAACAGCACTCTGAAGAAAATTCAACCAGAATAGGACGGTGTCCAGGCGGCTTGCGAGTTGGTTGTTCCCACCAAACTCAAGGAACGAAGTTGACCTTGAAGGGCTTCTCTGTCGTCAGCGTTTCAGGCAATTCGGACCTGCAGCAGTGCTTCTCGGTCGTACAGGAGTTGCAGCAGTCCTCTTCCTTCCTCTCCTCTTCGGTTCTTTCATCTGCTTTCCAAGTCCCAGAGACCTGCTTTTAAACAGTTTTTCCCCCATTCATTGAGCCTGGCTGTCACTCACACAGCAGGGTGGCTGTCCTTGCCGGACAGCCAGTCGGCCAATCACACCAGAGTGCATTCAGGTGTCCTAGGAGACTAAGCACAGGGTGTTTCAGGCACCCCCTCACATCTTGTCCACCCCAGACACTCTGGCACCAGAGGAGGGCTTCAGTACAGAAGCCCATCAAAGGGCACGAACAGAGGGACCACACCTGGTTTGGCACGCAGAGACAAACACAAGAAGGACTTTTCCTAAAAGAAATGGTGACAAAAGATGAACGGAGTCTGTTTTTACAGATAGGTCTGGAGCGCCATATTGAAAATCATGGCTACCCCTGTTTTTGAACTATAGTTGTTAGCGGTCGTGAAAAATCACGGTAGTTGATCTAAACCACTGACACCAGCCATTTAAAATAGAAAAAGGTAACATTTTACTGTTACATGACTGTTTTGACTCAGGGGAAGCTAAGCAACCCCTCCAGCACTCTATAGTAAGATAGGGTGTGTGGGTCTGTAAATTTAAAGAGACTAGTAAAGTCAATTTAATTTTACATGACCTGGGAGACAGCAGTCAGTCCCAGGAAAGGTATTTAAACCTTGGGGAGTCTGAAAGACACCCCTGTGCCACTGCACTGAAGGGGCTGTGTGACGAACAGAAAAAGATAATGCCATAGAGGTTGTTTTAAAAACTCCATTACCAAAGAACACAAAAGTAAAAGACACACAAAATACATGGAAGAGTGGGAAAGAAAATGCTCACACTCTTCCCAGGTAAAACATCAAATCCTAGAAATCCAGCAAAGTTGCTGGGGGTCTCAAAAGGTAAGGGAAATTAGCACATTTGGAGAATTCTCCCTAACAATCCAACTAAATGTCCTTCATAGGACCTACATGACTCCGAGCAGGATAGCCAAATTTAGCAGACACACACATCCATCGTATCCCTGGTGTGGGGCGTAAGGGGCGGGAATGCTGCATTTGTTCTAGGGGTGCAGGAAGACACAATGCTTCTGGGCTAAAATAGAACGGGCTTGTAGAAGGGCTGGGGTGGCCAGATATGAATAGACGCCGACGGAATGCCTCCTGGGATCCTACCCAAGAATAGGTAAAATTAGACATGTAATAAAATGTATGGACATGGTATGTGTACTGGCTAAAAGGTCCATCGCAATGACGTGGAAAATGGCGGGGGGCCCGCAGTACATTAGATGGCACAAGGAGTTGGAACACAGGGCTGAAGTGGAGACCTGAGTATGGGGAGATGGGGTGGCTAAAGCGGGAGGTGAAGCAAGCCCGGCATACGAGTCCTGGAAAACACTAACCTGGGACATGTTTCATCCATCAGACGATAAGCCCCCATGAACAAACCATGCACTAATTAGAGTCGCTCAGGACTTGTCCAGTGATGACTACTGAAACGAGGAAATCTGGACGAACACCGTCCTGGCTGTCAGTGATCATGATGACACCCTCTATGTCAGGGCTCCCCTGAACAAGGTATCTGGAGCTCCACGAGTAGACCTGGTAGCGAAGGCCGTTTGTTGTTATGGTTATAAAGTTATCTGTTGTTGTTAATTTGCCTTAACATATATGTGTGACAATGATGGTGAAATCAGAGGCAAAATGTTCTTATATGTCATGAATGCAAATAAAAACATTCAAAATCACAGGGTTCCATGTTGACATCATAGCCACTGACATCACAGACTCCAGCTGCATCAGGCCATCACACACACACACACACACACACACACACACACAAGGTTCCACGTTGAAATCACAGGCTCCAGATGCATCAGGTCACTAGACTCACACACATACACATGCAGGGTTCCACGTTGACATAATAGCCACTGACATCACAGATTCCAGATGCATCAGGTCACTGCACTCACAAACACTCACACAGGGTTCCACGTTGACATCATAGCCAGTGACATCACAGACTCTAGATGCATCGGGTCGCTACACTCACACACAGGGTTCCACATTGACATAATAGCCACTGACATCACATACTCCATATGCATTGGGTCACTACACTCACACACACACACAGGGTTCCAGGTTGACATCATAGCCTCTGACATCACAATCCAGATGCATCGGGTCGCTACACTCACAAACAGGGTTCCACAGTGACATCATAGACACTGACATTACATACTCCATATGCATTGGGTCACTACACTCACACACACACACAAGGTTCCAGGTTGACATCATAGCCTCTGACATCACAGACTCCAGAAGCATCAGGTCACTACACTCTCTCTCACACATAGGGCACCACGTTGACATCCTAGCCACTGACATCACATACTCCATATGCATTGGGTCACTACACTCATACACACACACAGGGTTCCAGGTTGACATCATAGCCTCTGACATCACAGACTCCAGAAGCATCAGGTCACTACACTCTCTCTCACACATAGGGCACCACGTCGACATCATAGCCACTGACATCACATACTCCATATGTATTGGGTCACTACACTCACACACACACACACACACACACACACACAGGGTTCCAGGTTGACATCATAGCCTCTGACATCACAGACTCCAGATGCATCAGGTCACTACATAGAGCCTTGATGCTTCTCGCCCCAACCATCAGCCCTTCCATTTCGGACCCTTTTAGGCTAAAGGGGTCTCTCCTTCAACCAGTCACAGAAGCCTCCTCCAGTGAGATAGATCTGGGTGACCTTTGGAGATCTATATGATGCTGCAGAGGCCAGAGGTCGAATGTAGAGGTTAAATACTGGAGGTGACAGAAAGGACCCTGAGGGATGCAATAAGGCATTCCTTATTTGGCAGAATGTGCTAGATAGCTCAATGAGTCCAGCTCTCTCTGCCATTCTACCATGAGGTGCACTTGCTCTTCATAAATACTCATAATAAGAGCATGTATACCTTCAACAGGCGACTCTTTAGCAGTGGCAAACATTGTAAGGGTGACATGGTTTGGGGGCAGCCGTAGGTCAGAATTCTTGCTCTGCGAATAGCCCCCTGTATGATTTTGGGCACCTTTCTGTGCCTGGCACAGGTGCACTTCTCATGTTCCTTGTATGGAAACCCTTGTGGGACCTTGAAGATTCAGATCAAAATAAATAATGGTGACAGGACCAGCTCAGCTTCCACCCTCCTGATGTTGATAAATTGAGCACCAAAACATTGGGTAGCCGTAACAACTCTTATTTATAGTGCTACAATATGGGCTATAAATATGTCATAGTGTTTGTGGGAAATGGTGGGTGAGGGCGGTACCCTCCAGCCTTCTTCAAGTGACTGTACAGTATCACTTTTTGGGCATTTTTATGTGCGGAATGGGATTACCAGAATAAATTATCTCAGACCCAAATAGCCAGACAGATTCAAAGAATATGGCAAAATACAACTTTACTATCAGCTCAATAAAGTAGGTAAACCTAATGAGCAACAAGCGTAGCCCACACACTCTCGACTTTTATTTACAGAAAGGCTTTATACTTTGATATACGTCAGCAATGATGTCATCCTACGTGGTAAACAGTAAAACCTATTGATGGGAAGGATTGGTTAGGGGAACATATATACCTATACTTTGTTTAGGTGTTTTATTATAGCAGTATACCAAAAGAGAATAGGCCCCTACCACAATGTATGCTCACCAATGCATAGGCCCTCATGATTGGTTGGCATTCTCTCCCAACCTTGGACATTTGGCTCGTTAGCAGCACGTAAGCAAAATGAAACCTAGGTGCAGAGAACAACATCAGACCACTGCCCACTTGCCCAATTAATTCTACCATCTCTGATCCGTCAGGCCTTCAGCCAAGGCTTCTCCTTTGTAGTTGTCCTTGCTGGCTGTTTTCTTCTCTGGGATTTTTAAGGGAGTGTAGGTACATCACTATCTTCATCTGGAGCTCATGAATAGACCTTGTTTTCTAGTCTTACATCACGTGTTAGGAGACCATGAATTTGTCCATGTCATCCTCCATATAATGCTATTGGATCCAATTATGCTTGGTGCTATTACCTTCTTTGCCCTCTAGAGAGTTGGGGCCTCATCAGGGGTTGGGCGGAGCAGCAAAAATGTGGCAGTAACGATATTACCGCTGCATTACCACTCCGCCCAATCCCGCTTTTTGGCAGAAAGTGGGAGGTTTACCTCCAGCTTATTGCTGGAGGTAAACGGCGGTATTACTGCTGTGCTAATACTGCTGGCAGTAATAGCACCATTACTGTCCCATACAAAAATGTGGAGTAGCAGCCTTACCACAACTCGGGATCTGGACCGAGTTGTGGTAACGCTATTTGTGTTGCAGGTATCCTAGTGTATTTACCACTGGGATACCGCCAAAGCCGTGATGAGGCCCTTAGTTTCTCCGTCTCACATATGCTTTTTGCATCCTTGATTGTTCAGTACTTGCAACTTGCAGATATTTTCGCCTCTGCTTAATCATAGAGTCTGAGTCAATAAGGTATTCTTTGTTCCTCGCAGAAAACTGTTTTCCAATGGTTTTCAGCTCTGCAGCGCTGGTCTGAGGTAGTTTGATCAATTTAACATGACACTGACGTCCATCTTTCCATCATTGTCTTTACTCACGCTATTGTTTCTACTGCAACAAGCTTCTATATGTATCATCTACTTTGCGTTTCTTTGTATATACATTCGCTAGTCATCTGGTTACTTATTTTCTTTGTATACATGGTTTCTTCTCACTCGTATGTATGTTACTTTGTTATTTTCTGTCACATCTTCAGTCTTCAAGTATTCTTATATCGTTTCTGTGCGTCATCATCTCTCCTCCATATGACATCACTTTGCACTTGTCAGCTTTCTTTTACAGCTCTTTGATATACAGTGGTGTCTGCAAATCTCTCACTACCACTTCTGTTTGAGGGTACAATCGGCATGGTTGTCTGAGTGCATAACATCTCTCATACACTTGATGCAGTATTTGAATGACATCTGGTGTCATGCACAATGTCTTATCCTTCTTCATCCAGCAAGTTAGAGGTGAGGGGGCGGGGTTCTACCAATGACATGCACATCTGTGTCTCTACATTCCTCCCTCTGGTCGAGACCTCGACCACCTCCTCCTCCTCAATTGTCTTACATTTTTTCCTTCATAGAATGGCTTCTTCTTAGTCACCCCCTCAGGTCACTTGCATTCCTTATGAGTTCATCCACACTCCAGGTCATATGGAAACACTCCCCAGTTGATTGACAGAACACCCAATGCCCTGAATAGTTCTTATGATCTTTAGGGTAATACAAATGGATTCCTGGGGGTGCCAGGGGACTTCCTTTCAGGTTCTCATTGGTGTTGCTTTCAGTTTGTGTGTGTTCATTAGTCACAGCATTCACATTGATCATTATCTTCATCCCAATTGCTTTCTTTGCTGCCTTCTTGCATTGTTCTATGATTATTCTTATAAGACAAAATCCCAGCAACACTAACACTAGAATTGCGCTAAATAGTTTGAAGGCATTTGACAGCCAGGTTGGAACCCATGGAAACAGGGACAAAAAATAATCTTCCTCCTCGGTTGCATCTACTTCTTCATCCATCTTCATATGCAGTTTTGACAGCACAGTTATTGCGTCAGTCAGCGTCCCATTTTCTCCATCATCGTCAGTGTTATACGTACAGCAAAAAGGCCCAATTTTAGTGCAAATGCCACCTTCCATTGCTGTAATTAAGTTTAGGACATACCTGTTCTGGCGGTCCATTAGCCTGATGGCCCTTAGTTCTCCTCTGATTGCATTAAATCATTTTATCGTTGAGTTAATCATTTGTAGGAGCACCCACCTAGTGATTTGTAACCATTTGGCATTTACTGGTGTTTGAATTCCTGGCATGAATATAGCTGTAAATATCACTGCCCTTCTACTGAACAATGTATGCTCATCTGGAATGTCATTATAGGCTTCCATTAATTTTGCTGAGAAGTAATTCTTCCTCATTTGTCGAAAAAAGATTAAGCAATATTTTCTTTCTCAGATGTGTAACCATTTTAGGAAAGTCTGTGATAAGTAGGTCAGTTTGTGGTACTACTAAGGCTGGTATAGTCATCAGAACCGATGAACAAACTCCTCGCCATTCTGGTGGCAACTTCATATATGCTTTTGATCCAGAGGCCCAGTAGTGGTCCATCAGGACTGCTGTTCCTCCCTTCATGCCTGGTATGTAAAAGACACAACCACACTTGACGTATTCTTCAACTTTAACCATGCCATTATTTCTGAAGCATAGGGACGCATTCTGCAGGGGTAATATCTGCAATGGTCCCACCTCATTGTCGATCCATGTTAACAACCTTGTGATCTTAGGCCATTGGTCCTTACATTCATTTTCTGCATTCACCACAACTTCTTCCCATTGTCCTAACAATGCCATTACTTTGCACACAACTAGTCCTTCAGTTCATCCCTCAGGTGTAAGGACTGTTCCATTGATTCATAATTAACCTCTTTCCCATCATTCTTGTACTTCTTTCCCTTTGTTATCCTTCCATTGTAACATCTGATTTTCTTCGTATCTGATTCCTGCTCCATCTATTCCAGGTTGTTCGTATTTTCTCTCGACTTTATCTCTTGTACATAATTGGCTTCTCTCTGGGATGTCGCTTTATTCACCCATACCAATGAAGCTATCTTGCCTTGGAATTGTCCTCTGGTTAGGCAAAGTGCTAGGTGCATCAGGCAGTGTGTCTTTTCAACTGGTACTTGTGTGGCTATGAATAGTATAGATGCTCCCATAGCATAGGGAATAAGGATACATACATATCAGCTTTCAACTGACATTGTCTTCCCCACTTTCTTCATGTGTTGATACCACATGTTATTCTTTAAATGGGCCAAATTGTCAAGATATGAACTTATATGTTCATTTTATCCCCCAATATCCCTTTTAAGTCAGACAATTTGCTTGGAAATGTCAGTAAAAATATCACTTGTGCTCTTGTTAGGGATAAGAATAGGTATCTCATCCTGGGCTACTTCACCTGAATTGTAAAACAATACATCACGAAATGTATAGAGCATAAGAAAATAGAGACAACACATAAGACTCAATGTAGGTGCAAGAAGTAGTGCCATGGTATTCAGATGCCACATTATCTCTTTTGGAGTAGTTGATCTTCTTGTTAACAGTGCTCTTATATATATATAATGAAAGATTCCCATTTTTTCATTCAGTTATTCACCTTCAATTACTTTTCAAAATGTGCACTTTGTTATAACAGAAACTGAATTATGATGGCAATGACCACTCTGTGAATAATAGGTCTGTTTTTAGGATTTGTGAAAAATGCAACAATGTCCAGGTCTCGTCACACTAGAACTGGATATGTTCAAAGTATATGTTAGGGAGAATTCTCAAAAATGTGCTAATTCCCTTCACCTTAGAGACCCCCAGCAAATTTGCTGGTTTTTGAGGACTTGATTTTTTTACCTGGAAAGAGTGTGAGTCTTTTTCCCACTCTTTGATGTATTTTGATGTATGTTTTACTGTTGTGTTCTTTGATTATGGAGTTTTAAGATAACTCCATAGGCATCTGTTCATGTGTGTTACACCGCACCTTCAATGCAGTGACACAGGGATGTCTTTGTATACTTCTCAAAGGTTTAAATACCTTTTCTGGGATAAACTATTGTTTCCCAGGGAATGTAAGTTTACATTGACTTTACTAGTGTTTAAATTCCTAGACCAGCACACACTATCTTCCTATAGAGTGTTGGAGGGGTTACCTAGTATCCCTTGTGTCTAGAAATGCATGTAGCAGTCAAATTCTACCATAAATTCTACCCTTTTCTATCGAAATGGCTGGTGGCAGTGGTTTTACAATGAACTACCATGATTTTTCCCGACTGCGAACACCGGTAGCTAAAAATCGCAGGAGCCATGTTTTTCAAGATGGCGCCTTAAGCCCCTTTGTTTAAACTGGTCCCGGTCTTCTTTGTTCGCCATTTCTTTTTGGAAAGGTCCTTCTAGTGTTGGTCCCTGCCTGCCAAACCAGGTTTGGTCCCTTTGTTTCCATGCCTTTGGTGGGATTCAGAACTGAAGACCGCCTCTGGCGTCTGAGAGTCTGGGTTGGGCAGGAAATGAGGGAGGTGTCCGAAACTCCCTGTGCTTAGTCTCCTAGGAGACCCAAATACACTCTGGCATGATTGTCCGGCAAGAACAGCCACCCTGCTGGGTGAGTGGCAGCGAGGCTGGAATGAATGGGAGAAAACTGTTTAAAAGGCGAGTCTCTTGGACTGGAAAGCAGAGTCAACCACTGGAACGAAAGAACCGAAGACGAGCTGGAGGAGGACGGCTGCGGCAACTCCTGGACTGTTGGTTTGCCCTGTGAAGCCCTGCTGCAGGTCCGAATCGCCAAAGCTCCTTTAGACAGAGAAGCCTCTTCAAGGATGACTTCTTCCTTTGAGTCGGTGGGACCAATCAACTCATAAACCACCTGGATACCATTCTTGGAGCTGGTTAGGATTAACCAGGGGGAAGGACACCAGCTTGTGTGCTTAATGAACAGCTACTCGAACTGAAGTGACTCCATTTTGTCAGTGTTTTCCGATGAACTCGTGCAGTGCAGGAGTCCCCCGACATCATCCCTCTTGTCCCCACGACTGAGGCTCAGGAACAGTGAGATCTGCAGGAACTGCCAGGAGCCAACGTCTTCAGCTGCATCTTTTGCTTCATACTAAGGTACTGTGGCAACCCGATTGAGAGAACGCTTCTCTCGCAGTGAAAGTTTGTGGAACTTTCCCAACTTGCAGGCCTAATCAGCTTGTGACCCAACATATGATTCTTTTTCATACAAACTACTTCTGAGAACTTCCGCAAAGACTTTTCTGTTTACTTCAAAAACTGCTCTTTCCTATCTAAAACACTAGTCCATTGACTTTGGCCTACTCCTATTGAACTGAATCGAGTCCTCTAGTGAACTATAACTATTTGCACTGCCTAAGAAAGTAATTGTGATCTATTCAGCTAACTTGTGCCTTTTTACACCCACTGAAAGTAACTGAAATGTCATTTTGCTCCCATTTCACGGGAGCCTAATTTGTTCAGAAACGTATTACTTTGCTATTGAAGTGTGTTTGTGTATAATATTAAGTAGCCTCCTTCTAGTGAATGTTTTCCAAATGATTGTGTAATAGATTAATAAGTGTTTTACCAAGAAACCTTGAGTGTAAGTGTCTAGTTGAACCACTGTGATTGTAAGACCTCTATGTATCCTCTTGTACTGCTCACATTCTCTCTTGAGATAAGCCTGGCTGCTCAGCTCGCTACCACAAAACTGTGTAGTACAGACCTATACCAAACGTTGGTTTTGCTTACACCTGCAGTCCTAATTGTATGTGGTGGTCCCAGAGGGTATTTCATGCAATTCTGCCTAAAAGTATATATACAAAAACAGCATGCAGAAATGCTTGCAACATTTCAGGCAGCATGAAGTGTGCTGTACAATCTTTGTCTTTTATTTTCAATGTGCAATCTGTTTTTAGTGTAACTGAAAAAGGTCTGGAACTGTAGCAAGTCCATTCACTTCCTATTAAACTTTAGGAAATGTCAATTTATTCCAGAATGTTTTTAATCCACTGTTTTATTGTCCTTGCCCTTGGTAGCTGATTTGGTCTACATGCACAGAACTTTTTCTCTTGCTTCAAAGTCAGCGGTTGCTGGAGAGGTCAGGATCTCTCCTTTGTAGAGCTTTACGTCATTCAGGTGCAGCCATACCCCTTGAATCTTAACATTGATAGTAGTGACCTCCTGTACTAGGTAGGGTCCCTCAAAATTGGGCTTGTTCCAAGTTAGAACAAATCGCTTCACTAGCACATGGTCACCTCAGTACAAACTAGGTTGTTTCAATAAGTCAATAAAATCCATTGTTGGGCTGTCTTCCTCAATCTTCTTCAACTCTTCCCTCCGATTTTTTACCTTTTGAGAAGCAAAAGAAACACTAGCGGTCATATTTGTTTGGTAATCATGCGTTTAATACTCTAATGTTTTCACAACACTATGGGTATCAGATTTTATTCGAGTCGGAGGAGCAAGTGGTACACTCATGCAGCATCCAGTCACCAACTCATGAGGAGTTAGGTAGTGATCTGAGCCAGGCTGGTTTCTTAGGGCAAACAAAGCAAGGGGTAGGCAATGCAGCCATCCTTTTTAAGGAAATTTTAATCTTTGCTATCCTTTCTTTAAGCAGTCCATTTACGCTCTCACAGACACCATTCACCTGTGTTTGATAGGTGGAAGAAACCCTGTGTGTTATGCCTGATAGAAGAACTATCTGTTTGAATAGCTCATTTACAAAATGCGGCCCATTATCAGACCACAGGCCTTTGCACACACCACATCTAGGAAGCACCTCACGCATGAGAAACTTGACAGTGCATGTGGCATCGGGGTGCATGCATGGACCTGCCTCAATCCATCTGGAAAAGGGACATACTACCACAAGCGTGTACCTATAACTGTTACATACTTGTAACATAGCCACATAATCTAATTGCAGAGGCTGAAATTGACAATTGGGTCAAGGGATTGCTCCTTGCACTGTTTTCAAGGTGTGCCCTGCTGTAAATGTCTGGCACACAATGCAATTTACAATAAGCTGTGCGACATGTTCTAACAAATTTGGTGTAAAACGGTCTTCTGTGATTGTTGCAGCAATACTCTCTCTGGTGACGTGTGCAGTGAGTGAAGTTGTTCAAGTGCCACCTTCAATAGTGCTAGAGGCATAACTGGCTTTCCAGTGCTGTCCTGTCTCCAAATAGCCGCAGTCTAGGATAAAGAACACCCGGGTTTCTTCCACAAATCCTGCTCTTCCTGTAAGGCTGATCCTTACAGCTCAATTAACTGTACAATAGATAACATATTAAATCCTTCCTGTATTAATATGTATCGTTCTGACCCCTGCTTAACGTCTTCCATTTCAAAATCATAAATGTTTGGAAAGTATTGTGCTCTTTTGGCCTCTATGTCTGCAGCTTTGTTACCACGAGAAATCATGTCTGCCCCTTTAGTATTGGCTGTGTATTTCACCACAGCGATAATCAATTGGAGCTGTAGTACTTTAATGTGCTTTCCCAATAAAGACGCATGTTGCACTGGAGTGCCGTCTGCGTGTAGGAACCCCCTCCTTTTCCAACATGACAACTGTGTGTGTATGGTTGTTGTCACATAGGCAGAGTGAGAATACACCATCACTTCCTCATCTTCAAATATCTAAAGCGCGGCGATGAGCACCACTAATTCTGCACCCTGCGCTGAACAGTATGAAGGCAATTGTGCATTCGTCACTACTTTGAATTCACCACTCCTGTTAAATTCACCACTGCCATCCCAGTATGCCTTTCACCAGTGGTTTTGGTCAATTTTTGAAGAGCCATCAATAAAGAGAACATTTTCTCTAACATGGGGAATGTAATCCTTCCTTCCCTATTGGCTCTGCTATAAATGTCACTGGATTCACTATTCTACATCTAACAATTTTGATTGCTGGATTCAAAATAATTACTTCATATCCAGATACTCTTTGTGTAGTCAATGTACTTTGTGGTTTTTCCAAAATGGCAAATATGGAGTGCTCAACAAATAATGTTATTGAGCATCGCATTGTAATACTGGTAGATTTTTCAATCGCAAAAGCAGCATCAGCTAAAGCTTGTTCACAAGGATAATGTCCTTTCATTACTGGTCTAAAATCTCACTATAATAGGCTAATCATTTGTGTCCATGGCCTAATGTCGTCTTTTGTGTAAGTACTGCTGTCATCACTTCTCCATTTGAATGCGAAAATAAGTAAAACTATTTATTATAGTCTGGTATTCCTAACACAGGGGCTGTGCAAATCAACTCTTGGAATCCTTCAATCATGCCATCTGTCCATGTTACCTTACCTTTGCCCACCTGTGCTTCGTTGAGTCCTTTTAAAAGTGGTTGCATATATGTACTGTAATCAAAACCCAGGCTTTACAATAATTATATAGGCCCAGGAATTGGTACATTTCCCTTACTGTCTCAGGTTTTGGAGTTTTCATGATTGCTTCTGCTCTCTCAGGTGCCACATTTCTCTGTCTTTAGAAATTAAGAGTCCTATATACAGCACCTCTTCCTGACAATATTGTGGCTTCTCTTTGTATATTTTACATCCTTTTTCTACCAATATGCCATAAATTGAACTGAGTCTTTTCTGCATCCTACTTCTGTCTCACTGCACACTAATATGTAATCTACGTACTGAACTATTGCAATTTCAAGCTGTACATTACCTATGTTCATCTGGAGGACCCTATTAAAGATTAATGGTGACTCACAGTGCCCTTGAGGCAATCTCGCTGACACAGTCCACAGCTCTGAGGTACAGAAGTGGCACAAACCAACCACCCCAATGCGGTTTTGACACCTGCATGTCTGGGCTGATGCAGGCCTCTGCAACCCCAGCAGGGAAGGATGATTAGGGAATGTTGGTTGGCTAGGTACGGGAACATAGGGTAACCGGGTAGAGGTTTAGGAAGAGGTTGTCGATGGGTAGGGGGACATAGGGTAAGTAGAGAACATGTACATTACCTAATACACAAGCACACTCATACCCATACATGCATACATCCCCCACAATGCATGAATAACCAACAATGGCACTGGCTTGTACCAGTAAAAGGCACTTAGCTCTGTTTATGCTTGCTGGCTGCTGGAGTGTACCTTTATGACTCCTCGCCTGCATGCTCTCTGGTCCGGAAAACGGAGCAGTTCAAATGCTGCAAAGAGTACTCATATTAGTTTGCACAGGTTATGGCTGCGCGTGGCTCACACGTGCTGAGCAAAGTGGCTATGGGGTTAAGTTAGTAGCCTAGGTATGTTAATGACATGCGGGGGCACACGGGGGCCTCATGGGGCTTGACATGCAGTGTCTGAGGTATAGAGGCCACAAGTGGCTGCATGCAGCTTTTTTCTCAGGGGCCGCATGTAGCTCTGATCATACAGCTTTTCTGTGGTAAGCTGCATGTGGCTTTGGTTATGGGACTATGGTTTAGGAGCCGCACATGGCTTGGTTCATGTGACTGTAGTTTGAGAGCCACACGTGGCTAATTTGCATGCGTCACGGGGGTCCGGTTGTCTGACAGCCTGTGCGTGGTCCCAATGCTGCGCTGCCTTATGAGGCTGAATCAGAAGCTCAGGTCATCCGGGGGGCAAGCATGCAGCTGCTGGAGCATGGCACTTAGCTTTATGGGAGCAGGGGCCTTCTCTGGGTGGGGTTAGGCCCCTGTGTGTGTCCCCTTGTGTTCTCACTCAATATGCTGGGTACTATTACCATCTTTGGCCTCTAGAGACTTGGTTTCTCTGTCTCACAAATGCATTTTGCATCCTTGATCATTCAATTATTGGCACTTATAGATGTTTTCGCCTCTGCTTAATCTAAGAGAAATATGCCCTTCATTCATAACATATCCTCTTTAACTCCCTTTCTACTTTGTGATTATTCCTTGACGTGTCATCCTTAGTCTCAGCCAAACAGATAGTCTTTGTTCCTTGCATAATGCTTTTTTCCAACGGTTTTCAGCTCTGCAGCACTGGTCTGTCTCAGAGGTAGTTTGATCACTTTAACACAACACCAACGTCCATCTTTCTATCATGGTGGCTTTACTCACGTTATAGCTTCTACTGCAGCAAGCTTCTATATGTTTCATCTACCTTGAGTTTCTGCATATATACATTTACTACTCCTTATTTTCTTTGTATATATGGTTTCTTCTCACTCGTATATATGTTTTTACTTAGCTTCTTCAGTCATACCTTCATTCCTTAAGTATTCTTATATCGTTTCTGTGCATCATCATCTTTCCTTCTTATGACATCACTTTGCAATTGTCAGATTTCCTCTACAGCTCTTTGTTAATCAGTGGTGTCTGCAAATATCCCATTACCACTTCAGTTCGAGGGTACCTTTGGTGTGGTTATCTGAGTGCAAAACATCTCTCATACACTGAATGCGGTATTGGAATGATACCTGGTGTCATGCACAATGTATTGTCCTTCTTCATCCAGTATGTCAGAGGTGCGAGGGCGAGTTCTACCAATGACGTACATGTCTGCGTCCCTACATGACATTTGAAAAAAAGTCCCTGAAAGTGAAAGGGTTGAAAGTGATAGTCTCTGTGGGAGGAGAACAGCAAGGAAGGATTCCTTCCTAAAAAGCGCTGTTCATGAAACCCCCTATGTCCCAGGATCCACCAGGTTGCAGGCTGCAAAAGGTGCCCAGAAGTATCAGCGCTGCCAGGCCCCCTCGCCCAAGAAGGTGAGTGAATATCTAATGTTGGGCATTGTGCAAGAACTTGGCTTTCCTTTTTAAGTAATGGCTCATTTAATGAAGACACTATATTTAAGATTATATTGCATGATATCTAGACATTTGCAATCTTTGATCGCAGTAATTTGGAGAACCGTACAGACTTCAGTCATGGAAAGCCACATTTTCTGTGCTGCTTCTATTGGTGCAGCATTTCTTTTGTGGCCTGGGTGACTATTGGTAGTAACATTTAACTTGCAGGGTAGGCTCGCTTGGTGTCATTGTGATAAGGTCAATAATATGGCCTTGTCAAGAGGGGATGTGGACTCCTCTCAGTCTGACGTGGGAGTCATGAGTGGAAGCCAGAGCCATTCCTACTGCAGGAGAAATGGCAATTGAGAGTGCCCCAGGTCCTTTCCCCTCCGTAGATCCCTACATGTATAGCAGCAGTACCACTATAGATCACCCCATACTTCCTGAAAACACTGTTGACTATTTTCTTTCTTTGCCTTTTAGATCACCACAACAGACAGCCAAGATCTGGGAAGACCACCTGCAAGACCTATGCCCACCAGAGCCAATCAACCAAGAACTCCAGTCATTCAATTAGTAGGCCAGTAAGAAGCAAGAGAGCCATTGTAAGGAATTCGACCATCCGCACAGGTAGAGTGCGCTTGCCTGGGCTTTTTGATTTTTTGATAAATGAAAATGAATGATGGGAGATCCACCTCTGAGGACCTAGTGAGGCCATTCTGCACACAGTCCATCTGCTTCCCACACAAAACGCATAGTCACATGTATTCCAGGAAGACAAAGCCTGCAGGCGCTTTCTTCCCCTGTCATATTCAGATGGAATGTAACAGCCCCGGGTACATTAAAGCATCTCAATAAAGTGGGAAGGCACACCTTCCTCTAGCATGGGCAGCCTAATTTAAATATCAAAGGCTCCATGGATCTGCATTTATTTTGTACGCTGGCTGGTGGCAGTGCATACTAACGAGATAATTGAGGCAAGCCTGCTGAGTGAGCTTGGTTGCCAAAGAGACAACAGACAGGACTGACACCCCTTTGGTATGCACTTTATCAACTTGAAGCTAGTTACCACCTCCCTACAGAGCAGACCCCTTTCAGTGAGGAGAAGTATGTGGTTTGGGGGAGACAGGAAGTCTGCTCCCAGCACAAACTTCAAGGAAACCCTGCGCTATCATCAAGAGTCACAGAGGGCTCAGTTAACCAGAGAGACACTTTTATCTACAACAGACAGGGAGATGGGTGGGACTTAGGTATATGTTGTCACCCCCTTGTCTGTCCTGTTGCAGAGCACCCTGGTCTTGACCTCATGCATAACAGAAGATTGTTGGTGGGGATCCAGGATTTGGTTCATTAAGGTGGGCTTAGCCTGCACCAATCACTGGGGCCCGTTTGGCTTTAAAAAAGGGCTGAACCCCTCACTTAGGAGATCATCTGAATACCTTGAAAGAAGTAAGAAGGAGTACTCATTTGGACCCGAGCTGAAGGTACAGTCTACCTTATGCCAGGGAAGGAAGGCCAGGCATTCCAAGAGGGAAGCAAGATCCCTGCCCTAAACATCTCCCAGGGAAAAGAGGGAGATACTGGACTCAGAGGACCCATCCAGCAGCTCCAGAACCGGTACCCAGCCAGCACACAGCATGCCCTGCTAGGTTCTGCCAGCAAGCTTCCTAGGTGGGAAGTGCTGGAGAGTATTTGAACTAAGGACAAGTCGGCCATCCGCCTTGAAAGGACATGAGCCCTGCGAAGAAGCTAGGAGGAGTGCCACACAAGCATCATCCAGCATCCATCTTTTAAGGACATTTTCGAGACAGTCGAGTCCTCGAACCGCATCCGGCTGCACCGCTGACTGTTGTCATGTCGCAGTCACCAGAGCCGTCCGAGACGCCTTGACCAGAATTCCAGAACCGCCAACCAGCACAGAGACACCAATTCTTGGCCGTGAGCCACTGTGTAGGCCAGCCTGTATCCGTCCGTCCAGTCTCGCTTGACGAACTGCCTGCCGCCTGGTACCTGCAGATGTCTCCCACCACTAATTCTGTCCCGAGGGCTGTGAAGCACCCTGGAACCGCCTCGCCACTGTCAAGCACAAACAACTTTTTCAGCACCTGGTATTGTATTTCTGCCCCCCCTGGTCCTCCTCTGAAGGCCCCTAGAGACACTTATGAACCTTTGCCCTTTGGTGCTGAAACCGAATAACCTTGAACTGTAAAACTGATTACCTTACCAACTACCCTCAGTACCCAGAGTGCATCCCTTTCCTTCATGAAACTGTCTGTCCTCTGTGTTCCTTTACAGAGTGGGTTGTATTTTATAGTGTGCTAGAACTGTCTGTTGTAGAGTAATAAAGTCGATATTTTTATACAACTTGACTGGACAGTCCCTTTTATCAATGGGCAATATTGTATTTTCGCTGTGTTGCAACTAACCAACGATCCACAACCTAGCAGACATTAGCCTCTCGTTCTGTCCACGTTACCAAAATTGGACTAGGAGGTCTTATATATCACTTGTATTCCAATCTGTTCAGATCCCTTCTGGTGTACTAGAGGTATGGGGTTGATTGACGGTTTAGAACCCGATATTCATCCCTGGACCACTGGAACCCCGGAAGTTGATTCATCGCAGCCAGCAAGCCAAATGATATCCTGTGCAGCCGCCAGGCATGCTGTTCACTGCTCAGCAGCCCCAGCGTAAGCCGGTCTCTAACGGCTACTATCGAGCCTCTTGATACAAGTTATCATACACTTGCCACAGAGGGGTTGTCTAACATGAACAAGGACTATCATATACTGGTTCCATGTGTTAAAATCGCAGCAAAAATGGCTGTTTACACAAAATATCGCGGCAAAAAGACTGTGGTTTTGCTGCCGCCATCCATGTAAAGGATGCAGGGGACACCCCTGCAACACCCAGACCCATTATACCCTTTAAGTGGAGCGGGGGACACCCCTGCAACCCCCGCTCCCCTTAACTGGTATAATGGGGTACACCTTTACCAGGTCAAACCACAGCATTTTTGCTGCGATTTTTTGTAAAGGCGACATTTTTGCTGCAATGTTGTTACTGCATACCCATAAACTCACCAAGGACTTTGCCACAATGTGGCCACCTGACACAAACCGGAATCCTCTCCAGTGCAGGCTGCCATTGTTCCAGCGCAGTGGCCCTGCACGAAGAAAGACCCTGTTTATGTATCTTTTACCCTTGTAACACCTCATGGGCTGGGAGGTCAGGGTGAGATTGGATAGAGAAAGTAGTTCAATGGGATGAGGGGGAAAGGGAGGATTATGGGGAAAGGAAACAGGAAGATGTGGGTGGTTCAGGTGAGGTCAGAGGAGAATGAGGTGGCAAACTCAGAGATCAGAAGGAAGAAGGACGGTGGCCTCGCGTGTGTAAGCATTTTGGAGCAAAGCTGATGTATTGGTTGGGGAGAGGAAGGGGTACTGTATTGTGAGTGTACATGTAAGGTGAGTGAGAGTGTTAAATAAAGAAAGTGTAGCGAGAGAGTGAAAGGTGATTGAGGGAGGGAAAGGAGTGTGAGTGAGTAAAAGGAGGGGTGGAGTAGTAGTGGAGAGGAGAGAGTAGTTGTGTAGAATAGAGGTGAGGGGGGATAGTGGTGTGGAGAGAGCAGTGACATTGCGAAGTGGAAATATGAGGGTAGTAGTGGAGTGGAGAGGGAAGAGTAGTAGTAGTAGAGGGAGGAGTATTAGCAGAGTAGAGAGGAGAAGTTGGGACTAAGAGAAAGTTACATCGGAGCATGGAGGTAGATCAGAGAGAAAGAGACATCAGAGGGTCAGAATAGCAGTGAGGGATAGGGAGTGGAACATCTGGCCTGTGAGAGGAAGAACACCCAATGGGGCTTGAGTGTCTGAAAGGCACATTCCTACAACCCAGTAGAACTAACATTGGAGATAATGTAGGTCTAGTCTAGGGGGTCCCAGGGAGAGATTAGACAGATAAGGTGATCGCATGGAAGCCCTCATTTATATAAAGTTAGAACTTAGACAGTAGAGCTCAATACACTGCAGGTGCTAACCTGGCGAGTAAGGATGTCTGGTTCGGGAGGAAGGTGATTCTTCTAGACGAGAGAGGGGGGCGGGCCTTAGAATCCCCTGGGCCACGCCTTGGCCTACTCTGTGGCCCACCTGCGGCCGTTTGCCACACAGTGCTATTCCTGCCATACCTCAGTGATGCTTGTTAGGAGGGCTCGGGCGAGGGGCCGGCGTGCAGATGCCTTTCTATAGGCCGCACAGCACGGCTTCCATGAGGCTTGTTCACTGTTTCACTTGCGTGGTTTCCGGGACCCACAGCATTTCTGTGACCTTTTCCATCCGGAAGCACTTAGGCACTTTGCCTTTCATTGTCAACCTCAGTGTTCTGATTATCGGACTGGGATGTAGGGGCATGGTTGGCATTTTGGGAGGGGGCCCTCTCCGCGGATACATTAACACATTTCGGACAAGGATCCCGCAGTCCATTCCACAATTACAGAAGTGTTGCTTTATTTTCTAGACACAATTACTACACTACACAGAAAACTCATATCAACAGGAACTACGCAGTCTCATCATTCACCCAGTGACCACTAAGGTTTAGTTCTGAGGGCGAGGGGTGTTCCGGTCTCTCGTTTGTGTTCCTGCAGTCACTCACCTGTACACTGCCAAATGTTGGCATTGCCACTTCTGGTCTGCTAGACAACCCCCCCCCCCCCACCCCCGACTACTCTCTGATTCCGTTGGAGGGAGGTTGAAGACCAAGAAGCCACGCTTCCAGGGCGCGCTTGAGCGCATCTGAAGGCCATGGCCCAGCCATGCTCTGCCTCACTTGCAATGCACTAGAAACGGCCTGCATGAAACCAACGCCGTCTCCATCAACTGTCATCTGATCCAATTACCGCTGACTCGACATGGACCACCGAGAGTGCCAGGGTAAATGTGCTTCCCTGGAACCCCACTTTGGGCGTACTATTTGTTCATGTCTTTTCTATGCCTGCCCTTCCTTCCATCTCAACTACTCCCCCTCTCCCCCTCCCCCCCCCAAAATTAACAGGCTAGTTTAGCCCTGACGAGATCCCGATACGCCACTGTTTGGACCGGGCTCAGACCACTACGGCGGTGGTGTGCGCGGTGTGAAGGAACCTTACCACTGCTCTCTTGGCTCCCCTTTCGGGGATCTTGCTTGTTTGGAGCTGGGGGCGATAATTGGATAATACCCACAAGGCACCGGCAAACACATGCACCTACACATGGATAATTCCACACGTGCAGGTAAACAAACACGCATAGGCTCTCACTGAACAGCCTGCTGGTGGGCGGCTGTGTTCACACCCACTGGTAGTTCAGCTTTGCAAGCATTTCTCAGGGCGGAGGAGGGCATCACTTCTGCAGAACCCTAGAGAAACCCACCCAGGGCCCAACCCCTCCTCACCCGGGCCCAGCCTCCGCCACACTTCTCTCCTGTAAGTGAATTTGCTTGAGATCACTAGCGGTGCACCCCAAGTGGTGTGGGTGCTATTACTCGCGGACTGCTGCCTCACCGCCCCACCCCCCGTGGATCACACGTGCCAGTCCTTATTTTTAGCCAAAGCTTCAAGGTCTCAGGAGCGTTTCCATGAAACGAGCAGCAGATCACCTCTGCCAGAGACAGAAAGATGCACAAACTCAAACAGGGTGACAGTGGCGGAGCCAGGATTCAGACACTGAGCTCCTCCAGCTGACAGCACCTTAACACTGTTTTACACTGCATACACTGCTGCAGATAAGGGCCTGTTGTACGATTCCATCCTACATGGCAACATGAACCCGTTCCATTCAGGAGACGCTAGTCCAGTCCGGGATTTAATATTGCATTCTGGGACCTGTAGTCCGAGATTTCCCCACTATAAACCCAGGACTGCAAGTCCGAGAAGGAAGCGTTTAAACCAGGACTGCACTTATGTCTCCCGAATGGAATGAAATAATGTTGCCATGAATGTACCATCAAGAGCAACAGAGCACAGTACACAGTAAGGGACTCCCTACCAATTCGAGAGTGTCAGGAAAAATGTACAGAATGATTTTACTTCATGTTTTACCCAGTAAACCTCATTGGGAGTTGGGACCGCTTACGTACCTTACTCACCCGATGCATGAACATGCCGGCACACAGTAAATTCCATGGAAATAAGTAGGAATAACAGGTGAATTTTCCGGACTCCTCGCAATGTTATGCTCATTTATGGGGTGGAGGCAGTGCTGGAAATGGACAAAATGTACTGGTGGAACTCCCCCCCACTCCTCTGCGTGCGTGGGGGAGGGCTGGATTGTCAGTGGTGTGGGCTGGAGTGAAGAGCGCAGCTAAGTGTCGAATGATGTGCGTGCACTGAATATAGGATGCTGGCTGCTTTGCATATAAACAAAGTGCATTCTGGGAACATAAGAATGGCAACCAATTTATCAAATATGCCTGTGCCAGTAATTCAAACGTGCATTCCTTCTGAGCATGCAATGCACGCACAGTATGGTGCGCATTTTCTCTGTCAGAACAGTCACCCGACAGTAAAATGTGTGCAAAGCAGAGACACATAAACCGTTTTGGACAGTTTCATTGTTTACGTTTGGGCGGTTGCGCAAAAGCCGACTTTCAGAACTGCGCTGGCCCTGCTGCACGCACTGAGATGTGTCGTTCACAGTCAGGGGTAGCAAGCTTTCTCGGCTTGGGCTTTGGGGCGCGCTCCGGCCAAACAGTTCTTGCCATGGGCGTAATTTTAGGGGGGGGACAAGGGTGATTGTCCGATGCAATTTTTGTGACACACCATTTTGTCCCATTCGTTTGGCAGGGGCCCCTTTCATTTAGATGTCATGTCCACCCCCAACATTTTCAGCAAAGTTACTCCACTGGTTCTTGACGAAGCGCAGCTCGTCTTGTTTCCGCCCAATTCCTCCACCTGGGGGAGGTACACCTGATATAATCAGCAAGAAACTGTATGGATCCACCGAGGGGCGTATTTCCCCGCAAATGGAGGAGTGGCCCAGCACATTCCCTACACTTCTATTAACAAAAAGGTGTTGTTGACTAGCATCCCAAAGCACGCCCCATTCCCAAGCACAGGGTGCACATTAGCAAGCCTAAGCAAATGAGTCTGCTGCGCCTGTTTGGGACAGGCTCAATGTTCTGAAGGGTCCTTACTCACCCCTCTGTGCTCCCTCTTTTCCATGGGCAGGACTGGTCCGAACAGCTGCAGCCATGCATTCAGTTCCCTTCCTTCCACAGCGGTCGAAATGCATTTTCATCATTTCAAAATATTCCAAACATTAAAATAAAATGACCACACGCAATAAAACCTTTCCTGAATGCAGTTCTCCTGTTTTACTGCATATTTTGTGTGTGTGTACTGTTCTAGCGGCCGTACACTTACAACGGCTTCTGGACCTGAGGAATACGGTATCAGGTAATATTATCCCCACCAATTATATCGCCATATATATTGTCGTGGGGTAAGGCCATAAGCAATATTATTCACAGGGATAATTTATGGGGTTATTGGGACCGGGGTTTGCGGGGGAGTCGCCGGCGCCATCAAAAAAATGATAGGGTGCAAGGGTGTCCCAGCAGGTTCCATGGCTTAATATTGCTGCAAAAATATGACGATATTCTTGCATGGCGATATTTTTGCAGGGATATTAACACATGGAACCAGGAATACTTCATGCAGCAACTCTATTACCACATGTGCATTATTTCAGATAAACCGGCGAACTCGTAATGAGGCCCTGAGTGGGGAGCCCGCTGGCCAACATTACTCTCTTGATAAAGCAGGTGGACGAAGTGTGAAGTATTGGAACGATGTTGCCCCTGCCCCGCCCCTTTTCTGCTCCTTCCACTCCCCACACTCAACGTTCAAAAATGTAAGGGAGCCTTGTACCATTTAGCTCCTGCTCACTTTGAATTCAGGATGGAGCAGGTGCTGGCAGCGAGGGAAGATGGCCTTACATTAGGGTTAGCCAAACCCTCTTCTTGAGTTACCAATACATTTAGCAAACGCATATTCAGAAACTGGAAACATGAAATGAAAGACAACAAAGACGCTACACAAAGCTTTGGGTTGAATAATGCTACAACTTTACGTATTGCTGAGAGGGCCAACTGATCGGTGAAAGCACCCTCGCGGTCCTCCCGTTTGAAACTAACCCCAGCAGGTGCACTTTAAGATTTGGGAAAGGAGGCCTGGGACCCTCCGCAGCAGGATTTCCCTCCCTGCCTAGCCATGCTGGTCGTTCCCTCTGCTGACGCGACATTGTTGGTCCCATCTCTTGCACCTGACCTCTAAAGGGAACGTTAAACCTCTCTGCAAATCCATTCGGTCTTGGTATCTCGGCAGATTTACTAGAGTTGGGAGCTGCCCCTATGCAAACTGCAGGGCCGCCATTGCTTCTTCTGCTACTTCCACACTGGCCTGCCCCTGCCCCTCTGGGGAGGGTGAAAGACTCCTTTGTGATCCCAACCAGAGGTGCTGGCATCCCACCGAGTCTCCCTCCCCGTGGTTTCCTGCCCGTCCCCTCACAGCACGGTCGTCTTCACTTGCCAAGTGTCTCCCAGAAACACACCCCAGATTCAAACTTCCAACACATCTCCTTCTTCCTAAAACCCTCTCCATTATCCTGCTCACCTCTGCCCCTGGTGGCTGGATAGAAAGGGCCCTGCGTGCCATCTGGCCACTGCCTCCTGCCGCATTGTGCATCGTATTCCTCCGGGTGTTGATCAAAAAAACACCACCATCATTTCCATGCCTCTTGTTCATGTGTCGTATCACCACTGTGTCATAGTCTATGCTTGGGCCTGATTATGGGCTATGTGTTGTTGTGAGTGATGTCACTGCCAGAGAATGTGGAGTGTTGGTGGATGTTTGTAGTGCTGGGTTCCACGGGAGTCAGTTGGACCTAATGAGCTGGGCTGGGTGGATGTCCCAGTGTTTTCTCTACTGTATAACTACAGAGAATAAACGTACGTGTAAACTTACCTTCTGGTTACTGGCGCTGTGTGGAAGGTGATCCAGTTTACATCACACTGCTTGATGCCCCCTCAGCTCTCTCATGAGCTAAGGTGCCGCTTCCCACAGAATGGTTGTCACGACCACCAGAACCGACCTCCAGTTCTCCATTGGGCATGTCAAAGCAGGCCGAGGAGGATTCTTCTCGCGGCCAAACCACGTTTCACACTTAGATAATTCTCCTCTCTTCTCCTCCTGGTAGCTACAAGAACATGTTAAAACATGTAATCATCACTACCTTGTGCATGAGCTCTGTCAACACATAGCTGACATGGTTTACCTCCTCCTCTGCTGAACGAGCACATGTAGACAGGGTTGCCGAGTACGCACCCTCCCCCGCCCCCCTGGGAAAAGCAATCTGGGCCAAGTATCCCTGGTTGGGTATCTCATTTAAAGAACGCTTCTGTCGACTGTGTGGTTCACATATTGAAACAGTAAGTCACATTTGAACATTTCGTCCTAATCGGAGTCAGTACTACATCAAGGCGTACATACATTTCAGACTCTATGAAAGCGTCCACTTCTGCAGCCTAGTCTTTGCAGCTGAGTCGTATGTAGTTGTCTCTGCCGCTTATCACCTTTGGCTATGGGTAAACCCCATGCTGGAGGAAAAAATGTGTCTGTTGGCTCTAACTAGCTGTAATAAGGGGACGACTTGAAGTTAATTATGCCTCTGCCGATGAAATGGATGGTTGAAAAAATATTTTTAACTGCAATGTTTAGTATTTTTACATATGTTTTTTCTTTGTTTTATCTTCTGTAAATTCGTTTTTATTTTCTTTTTTCCTTTTTTTTCTCTAGAGGTCCTTTTATTTTTAAATTGTATAGTAAATGTATTCTTTTTAACTCTGGTAGTGCAAAAAGTAAAATAACAATTAAAAAATGTCCCTTTACCTACAATGGCACCTCCCTAAAATCTGGCCAGCGGCACCGCCTGGGAAATTGCACAGTGGTCTCTCCTGCATGTAGGCCTCCATCTTGATGCATTGCTAGGGAAAAAATAACATACGAGTACGGGTAGTATAGCTCAGTGACAACACGCTCGTCTTCAAAGCAAGACGATGCAGAGCAAAGATGGTTTGAATCCTAGGTCCGCGCTTAGAGACCTCTTCGGTATTAAGCGTGTTATAAAAAAAATGATTACATTTCTAGTTATACCTCACTTGGCCGCCTCAGTGGTAGTGACCCCTGTCCCAGCTTGCCAGTGTCCATTGCGGGTGCTGTCCTCTATTTGTCGAATGCCCTCCTTGGTGCAGCTGTTTTAAAGGTGAACTTTACTGGCCAGCAGCTGTCGTATCCGCTGCAATTCTTGCGGCAACTGGGTTTCTCTTGCCACTGAATCCATCTCGATCCCTTGGAAAGTCGAAACCACTGCAGGGCCCTTGCATCTGCTCCTGTACTAACAGGAAGCCAGGTCCACGGCCGGCATATGCCATTCCCTCAACATGTGCTCACCTTCTCCTTACATCCCACTCCTCTGTCCTAAAGGAGATCATCCAAAGAGAGCAGCACATTCCCAGAACTGGCCATCATCTTAATGCCTACTCTATGAAAACACCCAGACTCGCTGTAAGTGGAAAAGGTTGCGATAATGTGACAGGCCAAAGCTTGCAAAGATCGCTAACCTGCCTCCTTGGCCTTACAGACTTACCAAACCATTATCATATATAATATTAAACCCCCATCCCCATTCCATTCCCTCCTTTCAATATTCCTTTGCCCTTCAACTCGCCACCATCTTTCCCAACTTTATCTGTCCTCTTCCGAAGCCAAAACCCTTCCCTCTTCACTCCTCGTACCCTTTCTTGCAACCCTGGGCTAGCCTGTCCACGTGAACAGCACTACCAACCCTTTTTATCACAATAATATCCAGCAACCATCTTTTAACCAGCCTAGAGTGCTTTGCACTCTATCCAAAATATAGCTTGCTGGCTGCCTGTGCCGCACCCAAATATCCCTTGTGGGGGATGTATTCCACGTACCTCCCAAGACCCCACTTTCGTCCACCATACTCCAAGGACATGGCAACTTGTGAATTCTCAGATGGATTTCCTGGACTCAACATGGGCTATGGAATGCTTTGAGGGACAGGACAAGTACCTAGCATATACATCTATGGAGAAGGGAGCAAAGAAAGAGTGGATGAAAGAGGGAGAGAGGGGGGGGACCTAGGGTGAGAGTAAAAGCGAGAGACGGGGACACAGGGACAGAGAGAGCTAGAACATATATAATGAATTGTATTATAGTTAACCTGCAAGCTTTGTCAATACCTGTATCTCCAGGAGTCATGCCGATAACGCATAATTTAGCTGACCATAGAGAGAGGGGAAACCAAAGAGAAAAGGAGGGAGGCATAGCTAAAGGACAGGATGAACAGGGGGGAAGGAGACAAGCGAGAGGGAGGGGTAAAGTAGAGAGAGGCAGGGGGAGAGGAAGGGGGAGGAGACGGAGTGAAAGGGAGGAGAGCACGGAATGGGATGATAGCGAGGGGAGGAAGAGGGAAGGAGGGAAAGAGATAAGGGATACAGAGAGGTGGGTGGCAAGGGCGATGTGGGGCCTGAAGGAAGGGAGAGACGGGGAGAAGGAGAGGATGGGCGGGGGGGCGATGGAGAGAAAGGAAGGGATGGGGGACAGAAAAAGAGAGGGGGAACAGATGGAGGGATGGATGGAGAGAGAAAGGAAAGAGAGACTAGGCAAGTGAACAAGTCAAGGACATTTGGGGAGTCCCGCTGCTTCCATTCAGGAATCCATCCTTTAAAGGTAAATCCCCTACCCCACCTAGCCATGCATCTCCTCTGTCTGGATTTACCAAGCACTCAATAGCACAGTTTGAACAGTCTTTTGCCATATGTCTTCGGTGAAATGAGCATTGGCAAAGCCAACAATAGTGGATTTGTAAATGTAGAGGGTACGTCCTAGATGACAAAATGCTTATCCTATACATTTTCAAAGCCAGGCCTATTGGCTTTGTCAACGCTTGGCATAGCACATCTGCCATTGAAGAGAAACCTCAATGCTACATAAGGTCTGAGAGATAGCCAAGCTTCTCTTCCACGCTGCACATCTATATGTGTTTTGTCACAGATGGCCTCAAGAACACACCATCTCTCCAGGATAGTTCAAGGGTTTTTATTAGAAGAATTGTGAAGGGGCTCACTAAGGACAGCCCCTCTCTTACTTGTCTGCTGTGGCCAGTTCCCTTCCTAGTCCAGGCATCTCTCAACCCCAAGATGGTCTCTAGAGACCGGTAACCCTGACTCAGTCTAATATTCTGTCTGCCTGCTAGTGATGGCCTAAGGGCAAACACCCTTTCTAACTACATCCCGCAGGGAACAATATAGGCAAATCCTAACCCAAGTCCCACAATATATTGTGTACAATAAGCGGGGCCTTCCAGACACACAGACCCCACTCTGTCCTTTCCTTTCATGCACTTGTCCTCCTCACCCTGATGCTCTTCCTTTCCTAACCCTTCCTTCTATTCTCCTTCCCTTCTTCCTCCCACTCTCCATTCTCTCTCCCTTTCTCGCTCCCCCTTCTATCCCTCTAATGTTCCCCCACTACGCCTATTATCCTCTGCTACTCTCCCCTCTCCACAACACTGCTACTCTCCCCTCCCCACACCACCAATACCCTCCCCACACTACTACCCCTCTCCCCTCCCCACACCACCAATACCCTCCCCACACTACTACCACTCTCCCCTCCCCACACCACCAATACCCTCCCGACACTACTACCCCTCTCCCCTCCCCACGCCACCAATACCCTCCCGACACTACTACCCCTCTCCACTCCCCACACCACCAATACCCTCCCCACGCTACTACCCCTCTCCCCTCTCCACTCCACTACTATGTCCAGCCACATCTTCTCTCACAGCTACTCTCCTCTCACTTCCCCAATCACCTTCTCATTCACGCCTTACTCTCCCGCTGTTAATCCCAATCACACACCTTGCATGCACACTTACACCAAAGTAACATTTTCTCCCACCAGCCAATACCTCAACGTGCACACTCCTTCAGCAATCCTCCTGCACGGTCTCTCTTCTGCACTGTCCTTCCTCATCTTGGTCTCTTGGTCCTCCTTCTCTTCCATTGACCTCACCCAAATATCCCACACCTATGGGGCTCAAATGGGAATGGGGATCTACCGGCACCCACGAAAGGGCAATTACCAGGTCCGACAGGCCCGGAATACCCCGGTAATTGCCCATTCGCGGGTGCTGAATTTCCTTGCCGTAGAGAGGTAGCCTTGCCGGTTTTGCCAGCAAGGCTACCTCCAACCTCGTAATGAGGCCCAATGTTTCTTAAGTCCCACCCCTTTCTCATACGTGGGTCAATCATTGTCGAAGTTTGTGTGCAAGTTTCCCTTCATTTTTGTGATGCCAGATTAGCAGGGGGACTGCTCTGCTGCACCATTGTAAGTAAAAGTACTATTCTGGTGGTTGTGTTGCATGTGCTGAGATTGCTGATATATTTTTGTTATGTTATGCTAAAGGATACCATGCCCTATCACCACCAGAATGGTCCCCTGGCATTCTAGCGGATCTGAAAAGCAAGAGGGTAGGGTAAGTTAGTAGGACTGAGTGGGAGCTTCAGTTTGGTTTGCACCGTTCACTGAGCGTAGCTGTGATTTTTCAGTTGGTAGTTGTCATGTGCTGTTGTTACGAGCCTATGTGTGGTTTGTTTCGTTGCTGCGGCAAACGCTCTGCATACTCACTGATTCTGGAGCCGTTTTCCTTGTGCTGACCGATGCCATGTAGGGTATTTGCTTTTCTGGTCTGTGGTCTAGATTGCTCGCAGGCGCAGCAGATCTCCAGTGTCTCTCTCCTGGGCAGGCAGCCTGTTCTTCACCCGCTATGCATGCTGGGAACTGTAGTTTGCTAAGAGAAACTGAAACAGAATGGCCAGCATTGTGAAGTACAGGTATGGGGCAAGAAAAGGTGATGCTCCTTTCATGTAAGAAGACACAAGTAGAAGGGACAAAAAGTGGGCCCTCCCAACGCCCACATGTTATTTATTTAATTGTTTTTTTTTTATAACATGCTTAATATCGGAGTGTGGGTAATAAGCCCGGATCCGGGATGCGAACCTCTGTTGCTCTGCATTGTCTTGCTTCCAAGACCGGGTGCTCTGCATTGTCTTGCTTCCAAGACCAGCACGTTCCCCCTTTGCTATCCTCCGGTTCCAGGACTGGTGCTGGTGAAAGCCCTGGTAGGCCTCCCACGCCAGGCTGAGGGGGGTCCCCCTCCACTCTTGACAGGGCAGGACTCTGACCCTCTCCGCGTTTTAGTATGTGCGCCCAGTCCCTCTCATGCATGTCCCAGAAATGAGCCAGGTCTCACTTGGAAATCCGTGAAGTTGTGTTTGGATTAGGCGCAGCTTCTTGCCATGCAGGACACATTGCAAGTGGTTGAATGGGGAGAGGTGAGTGCCAGGGGGTTTGAGTGCTGAATATACACATGCTCATTTAGCAGCCATAGACAAATAAAGGTCATACTCCAGTAACGACAGTAAAAGATAATGTTCTGATTACTTACCGGTAATCTTCATTACTCCTAGTCCTACTCTTCCTCGTCACAGTACTTACCTCATGAGGCACCCGCCTCCGACACAGGACCTTCTTCTATTTCTTCTTATTTCTATAACTCCTCCCCCACACCCACGTCACTTAGTTTCATATTACCAAGCCGTAGCATGGGACCTTCCCCGCAGGGAGGGTGAGGAGGGTCGTCAGTACTGTGACGAGGAAGAGTAGGACTAGGAGTAATGAAGATTACCGGTAAGTAATCAGAACATTACCTCCACGTCCACTCTTCCTCGTCCCAGTACTTACCTCATGAGGTATACCAAAGCAACAAACGGGGAAAAAGGTCCCAATGAGACAAGAGTCAAAACAGTGCAGAAACACACACCTTTAATAACTCCAATATTACATCCCCACAGACAAAACTCCAACCCCGAAGGAACCAACCCCCGAGTGGGAGACATTCAACCTATAGTGGTTGATGAAGGTGCTCTAATCAGCCCAAGTGGCAGCTCTACATATCTCCTGTAGAGAAACCCCCCTAGCATCGGCCCATGAGGCCGCCAAACCTCTGGTGGACCGCCCCTGAACGTGCGCAGGCACAGGCAGGCCCGAAGCCACATAGGCCATGGAGACCACAAGACGGATCCATCGGCTAATGGACACTACAGATGCCTTACGCCCAGCCCCAGCCGGGCCAAAAGTAATCAGAAGACTGTCAGAGCGGCGGAAAGGGGCAGTTCTAGCCAAGTACTCCAACACCGCCCGCCGCACATCAATGCTATGCCAAGCCACTTCTTCTGGCGTTTGCGGATTTTGAAAAAAAAGGCAGGGAGAACCAGATCCTGAAAGGTGTGAAAACGAGAAACAACTTTAGGGAGAAACTTCGGATCACACCTCAGCACCACCGAGTCTGGCAGAACCCTCAAGAAAGGGGGGTGACATAACAGAGCCCCAATCTCCCCAAGCCTACGGGCAGAAGTTATGGCAATCAGAAAAGCAGTCTTCAGCGTCAGATGTTTCATATCAATTTCGGAAATGGGCTCAAAAGGAGGCCCTTGAAGAAACTTTAAGACAAGAGGGAGATCCCAAGGAGGAAGCCCCTTATAAGTACAAGGACGGGAAGAAGAAAAACCCCTGAGCAACTTCCCCACCAACACCTCCCCATCCAAGTGCCCATCAGAGTCCCCCAAAAGGAATTTTATGGAGGCCCACTGAGAGCGAAGCGTGGAAACCGCCAGGCCCTTGTCAAACCCATCCCGGAGGAATTGAAGGATAGCGGGGAGGCCAGAACGCAGGGGTGGAATCCCAGACCGCCCACACCAGTCCCGGAAATGGCTCCAATGTCTGCCGTAAGCCTTCAGAGTGGAAGGTCTAAGAGCATTCATTATGGAATCCACCACAGGACCAGAAAACCCCTGAGATATCAGCCTAGCCCGTGCAATATCCACACTGCCCATTGTATCTGGCGGACCCCCAACCGTAGCTCCCCCAGAAGGGGACAAGGCCACTTCGGAACCAGCCAAGGCTCCTGGCACCGAAGCTCCAACAGAGAGGGGAACCAACTCCGGCGGGGCCAGTACGGAGCGAACAACAATACAGTCACCCTGGATATTCTGATGCGCTGAACCACCCGAGGCAGAAGAGGAATAGGTGGAAAAGCATAAAGGAGACCCTGAGGCCACTGCACAGAGAGGGCGTCCACCCCCCACGCACCCTCTGTCTGAGAACGAGAGCAGAAGAGGGGAACTTTTGCTGAGGCTGGAGACGCAAACAGGTCCAGAATAGGGGTCCCGAACCTGACACAGATCTCTGCAAAAACCTGGGTCGAGAGGACCAGTTCCACCGAGGAGGGAAACCGGCGGCTGAGTAGATCCGCCCGAACATTGTCCACCCCCCTGATATGTGAAGCCACCAGGGACACCAGATGTGATTCCCCCCAAGCACCTATCTGAGCTGCCAGGGCATTCAAGGAGCGGCCGGAACCCCCTTGGCGGTTGACGTAAGCCAAAGCTGTCGTATTGTCCGTCCGGACCAAAACTGCCCGGCCCATCAGCAACCTCCTGAAGTACACCAGAGCCCGGAGAATGGCACACAACTCTCGCCAATTGGATGTCCGATGGCTCTCTTCCGGATCCCACAACCCCTGAGCAGAGAGAACTCCCAACGTAGCTCCCCAGCCCCTTCCACTGGCGTCGGTAGTAAGTGTGGTCACCGGAGGAATGATCAGGGACACCCCAGCCCGTAGTTTCGGAACCCTCAACCACCACTGCAGGGAGACCCGCAGCGCCAGAGACACCGGAATCAAAGCCTCGAAAGCTTGAGATGAAGGGAGCCAGTGGGAGAGAAGGTAGGACACCAGGGGGCGTAGATGAAGACGGGCCCAGGGAACTAGAAACACGCAAGAAGCCATGTGCCCCTGCAATTTCAGCAATAGGCGGGCCGGGACATACTGCCTCCCGAGAACCCTGCCCAGAACAGTCAGCAAGCGACGGACCCTCTCCAGGGACAGGAACACCTTCCCCATCCTGGTGCAAACCTGTGCACCAATGAAAACTAGATCCTGAGAAGCCTCCAGTTGGGATTTCTGCCAGTTGACCAGGAAACCCCAGTCCTGTAATGCCTGGCAGACCAATCGGAGATGAGAAATGACAGTCTGCCGGCAGGACGCTTTGACCAACCAATCGTCCAGGTAGGGAAATATCTGAATGCCCCGCAGATGTAAGTGCGCCACCAGGGGAGCCACCAGCTTGGTGAAAACTCTGGGGGCAGATCGCAGTCCGAACGGGAGCACCCTGAACTGAAAATGTCGGGATCCCACTGCAAAGCGGAAGAACTGCATGTGCCAGGGACGGAGAGCTACATGGTAATAAGCGTCCTGGAGATCCAGAGATGTCATCCAATCCCCCTTTATTAACATCGGAAGAATGTTCTGTAAAGTCTCCATCTTGAAGTGTTCCTTTTGGACGAAGCAGTTCAGGGCTTTGAGGTCCAGAATTAGACGGTACTTCCCCGAAGGTTTGGGGACCAGGAACACCCATGAGTAGAACCCCTGACCCTGCACAGGGAGAGGAACGGGCATGATGGCCGCCTTCAACATTAATTCGGAGAGCGCGGCGTCCATGGCCAACCTCTTCAGCCGAGACCTGGGAACCACAGTCCGAACCATGCAATGCTGGATAGGAGGAGACAGGAAATGCACTCGATACCCCCATTGTACTGTGTCCAGAACCCATGAGTCGGAACACCACCTTTCCCATACTGGAAAAAACTGCCGGAGCCGCCCGCCCACCGGCAATTCCAAACCGTCAGGACTTAGGTGCCGGGCCAGGACATGAAGAGCGTGGAGGACCCCGACCCCCCCTAGCCCTCCGAAAAGAATGTGATGAGGAGCCAGGAAAAGACCTGCTGGTCACTGGACCAGCCCCAGAGGAAGATTTCTTGGCCGTTGAAGGAGGCTTGCGTCGAAGCTTGTCAGCATGTTTGTCCGCCCTAAAAACTTTGTGCACCTTATCCTCAAGGCAATCACCAAAAAGCCTGGACCCAGTGAAAGGAAGTTTCAGGGCAGCCGCCTTCTGAGACCCATCAGTCTTCCAGTCCCTTAGGTGCAAATGCCTCCGGGCAGATATACCAGCCCCCATGGCCATGGCTGAACCACGCACCCCATCAAAAGCCAGATCAGCCAAAAACTCAACCTGTCTCTGCATGTCTGTAAGCAAAGGGGCACAATCAGAGCCTTCATTTACAGCCTTTTTCAACTCCCTGAAACCATTCAACACTGTTTCAGCTGTGTAGGAACCATAGATATTTGCTCGAAGGGCCAGATGCGCCCCAGCATGAACCTTCTTAAGGCCGGAATTAACTCGGCGGTCCACTGGATCCCGGACGGCCGCCTCCTCGGCCGACATAGAGGAGCGACCCACCAGGCTGGCGAGGATAACGTCGACCTCAACTGGATCAGACAGCAAAGTCTCGCCCTTCAAAGGGTAAAGTTTGGACATGAAGCGGGGCATTGCAATCTTCTCCGGGTCATGCCATTCCCGGAGGATTTTTTCCCGGATATCGGAAACCAAAGGCAACCCCTTACTAGGTGTATGCCTATACTGGCGAATAGAAGGGTCGGCCGCCTCCACCGGCACCAGGGGCTCTGAAAATCCCATGCAATCTCCAACTTGAGCCAGCACCTCCTCCACTCCCTCTCTGTCCAGATACTTCCCTTCAGCATCAGCCAAAGAGGAACAAGAAGAGGCCGAAGACTCAGCGCCAGAAGAAGAGGAGGATGAGGAAGACAGACGCCTGCGCTTGTGTCCATGAGCGTGTGTGCGACTCCCTCTACGATGCTTAAGCAGCTTCTTCAAATCCTTTCTGGTCAGGGAAAAACGCTTAGCCTTCTTCTTTCTCTTTCTGTGTAAATCAGGAGAAGAGGAAGACGAAGAAGAAGAAGACAGGACCAGATGCCTGCTCTTTGCAGAATGTTTTCCCATGTTGAGTAAGCCCAAAAACAGTGACCAAGGAAGCCTGCTTCACCAAAGACCCCTGCACACTGAACCAAGGCTCCACATACAAACAATTGCTAACGTGCCTCTCCCACATTCAAATAGAGGCCAGAAAGAACAATAACCAATAGGAACAACATCAATTAATTCCTATGGCAACATGCCTGCAGCATCAGAGGAGGAGCCCACCCTCCTCCGGAGCACGTGGCTCAAACAAGAAAAAGGAGCCGCCAATCCGTGCACAGCCGCCCATGCAGCATGGCCATGCAACAGGAAAAACATGCCCCCCTTCTCCTTACCTGAACCCGGGTCCGTTCTCCCAGAACCCGGGCCACGAAGCCCTGCGCTGGCCAAAGCCCAGCAGAAACCAGGCAAGGCAGCCTGACTCAACCGGGTCCCAAGCCCCGCAGGGAACCCAGGAGTCTTGCCACACCTGAAGGAGCCGAAGGCCCCGCCACACAGCCCCACCAGGGGGCCAGCATTCGGAGCTCCCCAGCGCCCCGCGCCGGGAAGAAAAAACAAGCCCAACCTGCCGGAGGCAGGAAAAATTAAACTAAGTGACGTGGGTGTGGGGGAGGAGTTATAGAAATAAGAAGAAATAGAAGAAGGTCCTGTGTCGGAGGCGGGTGCCTCATGAGGTAAGTACTGGGACGAGGAAGAGTGGACGTGGAGGTAATGCAATACAATGTGCAAGCAAAATCTATGTACTGAGAAGTGTAATTAATAATAACAAAAACATTTAATGGAAGACAAAAGTGGGGCAAAAAACGTCGATATATACATGGAAACAAAAGAGGCTCTTAAAAGCAACCTTCGACAGACTCTCTCCCAAACTTAGATAATCGATCTATCTTCTACAAAATGTCCGCCACTATTTACACACCCTTATTTGCATGACTGAGCAGCTTATTGACAATAGGGCCCCTTTTAGATACTAATTCAGAGAGCAAAAAGCTCATTCAGCAAGACCTACAAACAAGCACTCTCATTCCTGTGCCCCGAGCAGTTCCGTGAAATCAGAGGGGCGCGCAACTGACACGATATGTCAGTGACGGGGTCTGTGGTGCAACGAGCCCTGCGTCACTTGCTGATCACAAGTCCCAGCCCTCAATTCATTCTTTGGAGGGCAGTCAAATGACTACTAAGGGGATGGGTAAACATAAAGTAGTATTTAGGACCAGATTCTGAAAAAAGATTGAAATGAAAGCAGCGCAGAGAATGTGCTTGTTTCCTTTGTGCTGTGTTCAGAAATGCTCAGGTCACCTTATTTTCAAAGGTCCCCTGCACATTTCAGGAGGGGCAGGAGAGTGGCAGGGATGGAATTTTATTTATTTATTTTATGTATTCATTTGATATAGCACCCATAACCGGAGGGATCACGGCGATTGCACAAAGTAGGTGGTTGCAGACGATAAACAGGACAGTAAGCACAATACATCAGAGGTTATATTGCATGAATGACCTATAGGGAACTCTGGAGATTTGCCGGTAGGCCTCGGCACCATGGGCCTCTTTTGTGTGTTAACAGATGCCTCTGTGTTTAGGCGCACTCTACAAATGGCAAAAATAAATAAATAAACTTATTTTTCATTTCCAGGTGAATGTATAGGAAAAGGGTTGGGTTTTCTGAAAATGTGTAGTATGGGGCCAATTTGAAAATGATTTCCAGGAACTCTTTGGTTCCCAGGCCACCCCTGGATAGTGGCACAAGGATTCAATACCACGCTCCCAACACTAATGTACGACAGGCTCCCAGCATGCACTTGGTCGCTGGAAGCGCATTTCAAGGGCCCATCTCTGAAATGCTTGAAAAAAAGAATTTCCACCCCCTGTTTGGGGGATGAAATGCAAGCGTGACAGTTGTGGTGTAAACAGCGGATATCACATTTAAAGAAAAAATCATGACAGGGTAACACATGGTGCTCTCATGATTTGCGCCTCCCCTGGTCGTGTGCCCAACAGACGCAGGGGGGTGATCCTTATTTCTGTGCCTTTAAGAGCACATTCCGTTTGTGAATTTGGAATGCGCAGAAATGCCCCCAGATATGCGTAAATGCACAAAGGGGTGAAAAAGGACATCCGAATGAGCGCTCGTTCAGATGCCCTTTTAGAATCGGCCTGCTCCTTTTTTGGGCGCACGTTTTGAGACTCTGGCCCGTAATGTTTAACGCTTCATTCAGTGGCGAGTAATGGCCATTTTATCTGCAGTGCAGGGTGGGGCCTCAAAGGGCGCCTGCGCTATGTACATAAACTATCATATCATATACAGAATATTAGTTCCTTGGGGCCCCTACGGTCACAGAGGAATTCATGTCTTCCCCAGAGTGCCCCCAGTGCTTTGGAACGCTTCTGCTCCAGGGACACTGAGGCGCTAACAAGCCTGTCTCTATTGCGGCTCCTGAGAAGGCTCTCCTGCTCTCTGCTTTATTGATGGATATGATGACGTTTCATTTGTGTACAGTGGTCGGCTGCCCCCTTAAGTGCGGTGTTGTGACACTTAAATACATTTCAGCGCAGGGGTATACTTTCATGGGTGTAATTTTAGGGGGCGGACAAGGGTGTTTGTCCCCCCAACCTTTGCGGCACACCATTTTGTCCCACTCATTTTGCAGGGACCACTTTCATTTAGATGCCATGTTTCCCCAACATTTGCAGCAAAGTTACGCCACTGTATACAATCCAAATGGTCAATACTATTCTTTAAATGTAACACGAACTCCTTTCACAGCTCTCGTAAAGTTCCGTTCTTTGCTGGTAACCAGCGACGTTGCTAGGTCTGGAAAAGATCCGGGGCTACGTTAATGTCGGGAATCGGGGCTGGCTAGCCTTTTGATTGTTGCCCCACAGCTTCTATCCAGAGCTACAACCAAAAGACTGGGCTATAACCCCCTCATCCGCCCCCCAGCCCCCTAGCGACGCCTGTGCCATTAACAATGGCACAGGTTGTGAGAAGATGCTCAGGCTGTCATTCAAAAACTAGTGGCGACCCCGTTCATTCTTCCAGGCAAGCAAACCCCCATTAAATATAGAAACAGATAAGATGTAAACGCTGTGCTTTCCTACCGAATAGCAAAGCCATTCCCTATCATAGCCAAAGGGGGCGCTGCCCACATCTTGGTGTCTGGTCTCTTTACCGTAGACCACGTTTGTCCAACTAAAGGCCTCGAGAGCTGATTCCATGCTGGGTTTTCAGGATACCCCTCATTAATATTCATGAGATGGATTTGCATGCAATGATTCTAAATGTATGCACATTTTTTCTCATGAATATTAATGAGGGATGTCCTGAAAACCAGTCGGGATTCTGGCACTCGAGGCCCAGATTTGCCCTGCCGTCTACAGTTGGGAAGATAGAAGTGCTGCTCATTGCACTGAGCGATGGTGGCGTTCTTTGCTTCCGGTTTCAGTGATTGATTTTTGTCTGTTTTTGGCAGCTGGGTTTTCCAAGACTGTTCGTGCTCCCAGGGCTATTGGGATGAAAGTCAAAAGCGTTGGCTGGATCTCCACGGTGTGGATAGAAATAAGGCCACTATGAGTCACAGCGCTTCTGCTGCAGGCAGCCGCCACTGCCTGTAATCCCAAGGCAAGCAGTACATGCAGTTGCGGTGCGGAACTAGAAAAAACGTGGGCAGAAAGCAGTTGGGGTGGAAAGGGCTTGGGTCCCTGGCATCCAAGATGGAGAGGGAGCCACATATTGTCTCTCACTTTTTGCTGTTCATTTTCTGTGGGGATCCAATGGAGGGAGAAAAAAACAGAGTCATCCGGCATCCCAGACGGACATTCAGCCTCATCACGAGTTTGGCAGTAGCCCTTTAATGTGGTGATAATGCTATTACTGCCGCATTTAAGGGTCTGCCAAATCACGGGGTTTGGCTGCATTTACCCCCAGCTTCTAGCTGGGGGTAAATGCACCAGGAAAATTAACATTTTCGGGCGCAATTAGTGCTGCGCTATTAGCACGCTCTAATTGCGCTGAAAATGGACCAATGGAGCCAATGGGGAATGGGAAATTACTGTTACCGCCAAACCCGTGATCTGGTGGTAATAGCGCCGGAGGGTTTGGCAGTAATGCTCCTTGCCCGGGCAACTCGTGATGAGGCCTCTTTATCCCTCCAGGAATCAGGAAAACCTAAAAATGGGTGAATTCAAAGTGGGGATGCACATTCAACACACATGCACACCCCATCCATTTACACCTCAGTCTAGCCACCCATTCCACAGTGCCTCACAGTAGCCATCACTGGAAGTTCACCTTCATGTTAGTGCCACATAAAGCATTGTGGGTAAGGAAATTAATCAAAATGTTATTCTTATAGGGCAGTGCTATTTCATACGTGGCTTCTTCAACCCAAGACAGTCAGTTCTCAAGACTGCAGGCAACTGCTTGCCAGTTTCACCCTCAGTAGTTATCATCAGTGCATTGTCTGAGAGCCTTCTCGATGGAGTATTGGGACATGTGCAGCAAACACCAGCCAGGTGATGGTGAGTCAAATACACCATGTCAGCCCTGTCACATATGCGTCAACACCACCCAGTAGCCATCACTGGAGGTTCACCAAAAGAGAAGCACGGTGTGAGGGGAGGGCACCACAGCGCTTCCTCCTTACCCCTGAAGGGGTGCACAAGGATGGTCCAAAGCATCCAAGGAGTGGCACTGACATACTATTCTAGCAGCTGATGGGTAGAGATGTCATCATAGTTCATGCCTGTGCCGTTCTTCAAGGGCATCCAAAGAGAATGCAGTCGCAACGAACATGACAGTTGGGCAGCAAAAGGAAGCCACCAGAATCGGGTGGAAAGGAGGAAAAACAGAGTGACCGCTTCTGTTGATCACCAGGATGCACTCTGCACAAAATAGAAGGAAAGAAAGATGTCAGAAATATAACGAATACTAGAGTTCAAATCCAGGGCCCTGACTGAAACAGTCTGGAAGTTTAGAGATCACTGTGATCATAGAAAGAAGGAGGCTCTCCTTTTATCACAGGATTGTTTCAATCTCTGGCGGACCCACAAGCAGTATTGTGTCCATTATTGTTACTTACTTCATCTAGAGTACTGTGCCCAGTTCTAGATGCCTCCTCTACAGCATTGTGTCAAATTCTGGATGCCTCATCTACAATATTGTGCCCAGTTTTAAAAGCCTCATCTACTGTAGTTGGCCCAGTTTGCATCTACAGTATTGCTTTAGGTTCTGGATCTATAGTATTGTGCCCAGTTCTGGATGCCTCGTCTACAGTATTGCTTTAGGTTCTGGTAGCCTCATCTACAGTATTGTGCCCAGTTTTGAAAGCCTCATCTACAGCAGTGGGCCCAGTTCTGGATGTCTCGCCTACAGTATTGTGCCCAGTTCTGCATGCCTCGTCTACAGGATTGTGTCAGGTTCTGGGAGCCTTACCTCGAGTACTGTATGCAATTTTGAAGGACTTCCTTGCCATATTGTATCGTGTTCTTGAGGCCTTGCCTGCCCTTTGGGCATACCTCTGTACTCTTTTACCTTCTTTACAATATCCATAGCTTTACAATTCAAACTCCTTATAGCCTACCCTCCTCTTCACCCACCACCTCCTTACTGCTTACCTTGACCCTACATATTTCTGCTCCCTGTTTTCATATCTATTCAAGGGCAAGACTCCACTTACCTGCTTCTGTCTCCCACTACTCCCAAACTTGCATCCTCCTTGATCATTCTGTCCGGTCACCTCCACTCCTTCCCTCCCTCATTGCCACCATAACTGGAAAACGTTCTTCCTTGAAATGAAATAACCCGCCAACATTCATGCATTAAAGTCTGCCCTCGGGGTCTATCTCCTCCTTGAAGGAGCCTCCACATTATCATGGGCAATACCCCCAGCCCCCATGAGCCACAGTCCACTGCCATCCATGTATGTTGACACCTCCCCGTGGATACCCCTCCCAGTGGCCCTGTCGGCACCTACTGCCCCAGTCCATGTCCTACCTGGGCCCTAACAGCTTGTAGTTCACAGTCCATTGCACACATTCTATTGTAAGGCACCCGCTCAATGGAATTCCCCCAGCTACTATTTGCAAGCACGCACCTTTTTCTTCTCTAAACATCATGAGTCTCATCACGAGTTGGGCAGTAGCCCTTAAATGCAGCGGTAACGCTATTACCGCCGCAATTTAAGGGTTGGCCCAATCCCGAGTATGGCCACATTCACCTCCAGCTCTGAGCTGGATGTAGAGGCACCGGCGGTATGGGCTATTTCGGTGTTATTACCGCCACCGGCATTTGCACTGGCAGTAATAGCGCCACCCATCCCCATTGGATCCAATGGACCCAAGGGGGAATGGGGATTTACCGCCATATCACTATTCGTGGTCTGGTGCAGATTGCACCGGACCGAGTAGTGGTAAGGCTATTTGCCTTGGCAGTATCTCAGCGCAATTACGACCAGGATACCACCAACCTCGTGATGTGGCCCATCCATCAATAAATACAAAAATACAATGTTCTGCCCAGTTCAGAGGGCCTTAGCTGCAGTATGGTGGCCTCGTGCATTAATGTGTCGAGCTGTGGACATCACATCTCCCAATGGATAAAGACAACTACAAACAGCCCAGACGCTGCTAGACAAAATAATGTGTGGTTTGAAAAACAGGCGGGAGACAACAACGGGAACATCTGTATATACATATATACAGCGCCTAGATGCTCATGGGTTGTGTGTGCGCTACTATAAATTCAAAAAATAAATAAATACAAAATAAATATTAGGAGGCTTAGAGAGAGGGGGATATGACACTGCCATTCAATTTCCCAATGGTAATTAACATAGTACACAAAGGGGTAACAACGTGCTGAAGGCGGGGAAAGGTTTCAAGTAACAGAGAGACTAGGGAAAGAACGGAACAATTTAGCAGCAAAAGCAGAGGCTTGCATGAAGACTCAAGGAATTCACGAAGGCCTAGGAAAGGCGGCGAAAAGCCCCAGGGCTCGGATTGCAAGGGTGAAGCCTGCAGGCTGTGTGGGGCTCTGTTTATAGACGAGCCTCTGGACTAGAACGACTGTATAGAGGTCCAGATATGCAGGGCAATGGACTGACTGGGGCTGAACACTCACCTGCTGCCTTGCTCCTTTGCGCTAATGACACGAGGCATCAATGCAGCCTTTGAAGTAAGCTGAGTGAGGGGCTCTTAACCCACTCCCTCACTGTTTCCACGGCTGCCTCGTCTACTCGGGTGCACTACACACTGCTAAAAACATCTCAGAGGAGGCACTTGAACGCCGCCCTCATTTAGAGCACACTGCTCGGAGTTGCGAGAAACACTTCACTCTCACCTCTCCGCAGAATCCACATATTGACTGGTTGAAAAGCTGCGCTAATTCTGTTGCCAAGAGGTGAGGCATATTGTGCTGGTGGCCTTCTCCTACACTTCTCAGTACCGTTTGCTTCATGTTGTGCCACAAAAAACGAGCAGCCTCTTACTTCCCCTAGCTGCAAGGCCTGCACTTCTGTTCCAATTTGAGGGCCTTCAAATGGCAGCCATTTTTAATTGTCACAAACAATTGTCATTTTTTGATGTGATTGGGTTGCTGGGAGCGCACTTTAAATGCTGCTGGGGGATTTAGAGAATAGCAACTGGGTTCACAAGGTGGCCTTACTTATGGACCCCAATGGGGGGGGGGAAAGGATTTGCTCACTGGAGGGAGTTTCTCTTCCTAGACCAATCGAAAGGTTTTCTGATCATCATCGTTGACATACATTTTAGTTACCCTGCTGAGAACCGTAGTGCAGGCATAGCAAGGGGGAACTGTGGGTTTACAGGTCAGGTAAAGCTCGGGAAAGGTCCCGAAGATTGCAGAGAAATCGTGTAGATCTATCTCACCCACAAAGACCATGCAGTTGGGAGTTTGGATGATTTAAGACTCATGGGGAACATTTATGACCCCAATCCTCCAACCTACGAAAACCCACCCTCTCTAAACCAACTGATCCATCCTCAAACGTTCCCCTTCTCCTTTACCTTACCAGATCCACCAATCAGACACAGTCATTTGGTCATGCCACTAACCAAGGTGTGTCCAGACCAAGATGGAGGCATACAAAATTAGCTCTGTGGTCCCATGCAGAGTTAGCACCACACAGCCCGTAATGGATTTCACTTCAGGAGTCGGAGGCGTGGAAGGAGAGGTGCCTGATATCCCCTCTTGCCAAACTGGATGGGAGTCAATCCTGGGCGATTGAGTAAAATCGCACTCAAAACTCTATGCATTGGAGGGGGAGCCCTGTGGGAAGTGTCATGAGGACGATGACATTTCACACATCAGGGTAGACCTTGAGGTGCTATAGCAAGCCAGAGGGACTTCCGGTGTGTACTTCGCACAGAGGCAAGGCCTCCACATAACAAAGCTAGGTGCCCCCAGACATGGTGTACGGCTCCTGCAGCGACCCTTCAATGGGACTGTGCTTCTCCAGGGGGGACTACAGAGAGAGCAGGGGCACAGTGGGCCTGGCAGCAAATCAGCATGTGGTCTGCCCCACAGGAGATCTGGGCCCCCTGCGGGGCTATTAGGGGCTTATTGCCCGTGCTAATCTGATCACAAAGAGGAGAGTTACCACTACAGGTGTGGTACGGGGAAGAGTACAAGGCTTGGTGACCATATATCGGACTCGCTGATGGTCCTGTTTCCTGCCCTGAGCACTGGGGGGGTCTCTTGACAGGAGAGAAGATTGAAGGGACCCCCCAACCCGGGCAGACTGTCCTACATGCATTAGGTGCATCGGCTTAGTGTTTTCGTCAGCATGGTCTCCTGATATGTCATCTTTCTCGCTCAGGCCTATCAGAGGAAATCTAATCTTTGCAGCGCTGCTACATGGAGAATGGTGTGAAACCTCTGTTCAGCCTCTTGTATGGTTCTCTCCCTAAAAGGTTGGGGAATCCAATGATCCTGGCCTCCTTTCCACCTATGTCGCCCTGCTCCTGCATCCCGATTCATTGGTGATGACATACTGTCCAGTGGACTTTGACTCCAGCGGAAGCACCTTGGAAGTAACGCCAATAATCAGAGTCCTATATTACTTGGACCCAGCACTGCCTTCTTCTAACCCAAAACTGCTTCCACACCATGCCACCCTAGGAGGGTTCAATGATGGGGAAGAAGTCATGCCCCAAAAGGAGTACCTTACATTATTTCTAGAGCACTGAGAGAAGGGAAATATGGGCCAGAGGAAGGATACAGATTTTCTGCTGGGGGAGATGGTGAGTCAGATATGGTCCAATGCCTAATCAAATAGAACCTCATTACCTGCATGTGCTCCCTCACAGAGGACACTGGGTGCAGGGTCTCAGATGAGCTGCAAGCATTACACAGCCTGTCAGCTCAGCCATTGGAGGGATCAAGTGAGGGCTGAAAGCAATGGGTGCAAGGGTTGCTGAGATTGAGAAAGCCATCAAGGATCTGAAACAAGACTTTGGTAAAACAAAGTCTTCTTTGGGTGACAGCAGACAGGCCTGAGATGCGGCGATGGACAGAATTGAAGACTTGAAAAACTGTCACCAGGGTAGAATGTGCGGCTCAAAGATCCAATTCAGTGAACCAAAGGGGACCACAGACGATCCTGTACTCACCTGTTTTTCCACCTGAACCCTGAATCATGTCCATCAGAGATTGCTATCAACAGGATTCATAAGGTTGGACCCTAAGTCAAGAGGACGGCTCAGCCCCTATAGATATTGTTAATAAAATACCTCTACTTCTTCACAAAACAACATATCCTTTACACACCTAGACAGCCTAATAGGATCTCCTTTCAGGGTCAGACCCTATCCATCTTCCAAGACATTGCCCCACTTACCTTGCAGAAAATAATGTTTTGACGGATCACAGAACAGCTGAGGGCTTATCAGTTCAAGTGCAGGTGGACTGTGTGATTTGAACTGGTGAAATCCTGGAATATCCAAAATACACCTTGGGACGCAGATGGTGGTGGTTGCCTCCATTCCTGGAATGGATCTGGTGGAGAACGGCCAAGATCTTCCTTGTGTCTGCGGGGTTAAGGGGCCTACTTCTACTTAAACAGGCGTGGACTGTCAAATTTGTTGGAGCAGGTTGGAAAACAAATTTAACATGAAATGCGAGTTTTCAATAATTCTATTTTGAGATCAGAATCGTAGTTTGGAGGTTATTGAATTCCTCGTGTGCTGATGGCAATTTCTTAGGAGGGTTGTATTTTTGTAGGTTGCATTTGTTTGGCCAGAACTGCCAGCCCTTTACAATCCTTGCCAAAGAGACTTCCTCCTCAGGACACTGTTACTTGATTTGATGTACAGCCTTTGGGATGGATCCAACCTCCAGAATCCTGAGATAGGCTCATGCTGGTGGAATCAAACACATTTGGATTGGGTTCTTATTAAGTTCATAGCTGGGGGACGCAGAGAGCCTGCGGGACAGAAATCAAATCCATGCAGTCTTATAGGGCACACATATCCATGCTTTGAATCTGTATTGGCTTCACATTCATCATCGACTAGCTCGAAAATCCAAGGTAGCAAAATGTATGAAGCCTGGGTTCCCCCCGCAAAAAAGATTCATCTTTTGTGGCTGCGGAGGAAGCAAAAGATACATGTATTTAGGAAACACACCTTGAAAAAGACTTTTACCGACACAATGGGCCTCATTACGACCCAGGCGGTAAGTTACCGCCTGGGCCGTGACTTTACCACCATGGCGTAAACTATGTTTACGCCATGGTGGTTGGCGGACTTACTGCCCCATTCCGACCTTGGCGGGGCGGTAAGTCCCCAATCCCCATTTACCCTTCCCCATTCCCATTTTTGCCCCATAGGGCATAATGGGAGTGGGGAAGGCGTTAATTACGCCACCGTAAATTACGGTGGCGTAATTAACTCCATGGTCCCTTAGCGCCATGGATTTTAACACCTGCTAAAAGCAGGTGTTAAGTCCGCCATGGCGCTAAGGGACCTCGTACTCAGGCGGTAAGGGTCGGCGCTGTTTACGCCGCCCTAAAACCCTTACCGCCTGAGTCGTAATGAGGCCCAATATTTTGCTTCCTTCATTGATAAGAGGGGGCGGGGGTGTACTCTTGGGCATGGACTTCCCATTCGTCTTTTTTATCAAGTGGCTTGAAGGTACTTGATGTTGAAGAGCACAAATGGGGAACATATATCACTATTGCCATGATATAGTCTTGCATTAAAGGTCTTAGCAAATACTTCGGAGACTTCCTGTCCAAAATGTGGGCCGATTGGGCAGGGGCTAGGGGAGATCATCCTGAAAGGTGATTGCAACGTATTTGATGCACTCAGCGTGGTTAGATGGAGTTGGATTGGTAGATTACTGTGCAATACATTTCCTCACAGGAGAATTTGTTGCAATGTTTGCAACACATTTCACTGCATATATATTAGGAGGGTGGGTTTAGGGGAATAATTAAGGTGAACGGTTTAGGGGGATTTTGAGGGGGTCTCCCCCTGCACATATGTATATGTTAATGTTAATTAATATAATATATGCTGCAAAATGAACCTGACAAAAAAATAATTTGACGAAATCTCCTATGAGGAAATATATTCAACCAAATCCCCCTAAACCAGATGGGGCTAAAGACAGGCATCAAAGAAGTTGCTTCAAGCTCTTAGGGAAATGCAACTTGGGAATGTTTGGTGGCAGCTGCATCTCACTGCAAAGGATTTCGTTTTAATTCACACATTCACAGCCTATCCGCAGGAATCGAGTAAGGCAGGCTGGTAGGGGTAGCATCTGCCCGCTACACATGGAGCTTCCACAAGTAAAATATCACTCCCCGACCAGGAAGCAGAGTTCAGGTATTTGAATATTGCCAGGAAAGAACCCAGATCTGGGACTTGGAAAGTTTCCCCTGTGACATTGCATGGCCCAAACCAGAATGAATCTTGGCTAACAAGGTCTCGGATACCGATGGGGGATTTTATGGGATCCTTTGAAATCCACCTTGAGAGGGCTGGTGATGGAGAAGGATTCTAGGCTCAATATCTGAGGTTGAAGGCACAGGAGTGATACCATGAGGAAATACAATCATTATTTCATTATCATGGCAGCACAGGGCAGTGGGATCTATTTCTGGTGCCTACTAGTTGAATGTTCGCCGATCAATAAAGGCAGAATTTCTGCTCCAAATAACCGGACAGAACAGCAACTTGATGTGATGGGGAAGCAGCCGCCAGGCCTTTAACCCTAATGCTAGAATGGCAGCATGGCGCAGCTTGAAGCTTAAGGATGGGGCTGGGAAGTCTCTTTGGAGTAAAAGAAAAATGTCTCTTCAGTGTGCTTCACAATATCTTGTATTTCATATGTCAGGGGGACCAGGCAATTGTAATATTCTTAGACAAGATACAGCTTCCCTCAGTCCCTATGTCAGCAAAAGAGCAATTAGACGCATCAATTACAAAGAAAGAGGTGCTCAAAGCGATCAACTCCCTCGAAATTAATAAAGATCCTGACCAGGTGGCTTCAATACTCTGTCCTACAAGAAGCTTCAGCAGCTACTTCTAGCCCCCTAGTGAGCCTATTGAACTCCATAATGCACATGCGTGAAGTTAGATCCACCAGGGGGATGGCAACATTCTAAATCCTACCCAAGGCGTGTAAATGTCCAGCCTCCTGTGCATCCTAGAGGCCCATTGCACTCTTGAATATGGATGCTAAATGATATGCCAAAATCCTGGCAATTAGGTTGGAGCCCTTTCTACCTTTTCTAATCATTGAAGACCCGCTCGTTTGTTGCGGGCAGGAAGGCATCAGGCAACATCCACAGAACTACTGACGTAGTTAATACCGTTCACATAAACAAGATCCCACCACCCTTGTATCCCTAGATACCAAGAAAGTGTTTGGTGGTGTTGAGTAGAGCTTTGTTCAGAATACCTTGCTGTGCTTGGGAATGGGTAAAGAGATTATGCATGACCTTGTGACAATCTATGCATCACCTGAAGCTTGTGTTAGAATGAATGGCTACTTAACATCGCCTTCCACACTGAACAAAGATACTCGCCAGGAATGTGCACTCTCCCCAATCCTTTTTTTGCTCTGATTGTGGAGCTTTTAGTTTGTCGTAGTGGGGAAAACTAAGAAAACAAGAGTATAGAGTGTACAAGGGGAACACACAAGGCCGCCAGGCTTGCTGACAAGATCTTGCATTTCCCCAGCACATCTTGTTGAGTCCATCCCATGCTTAGAAAGAGTTATCTTGGATTTTAGAGTGGCTTCTGGTTTCAACATCATACGGAACAGAAAAGAGTTCTTGAATGCCAACCTTGAAGCACATCAACTCACAGCCCTAGATATAATTTCCACTTTTCAAAGAGCACCTTCTTCAGTAAGCTATCCTCGGAATAACATAGCATCAAGGTATTCATCATCATATGGATCTGGCTACCCGGAGCTGATCTCCAAACTATTGGTGGTCCACAGACCATGGACAGGGCTGTTAATCTCATGAATGGGCTGGATCTCACCAATTAAAATCAATGTTTCATCCAGACTTTTGCTTCGATTTCAGCCGCTATCAATGCCTTTCCTGGATAAAAGATAGAAACAAGTACAACATGAATTCATGACATTTCCCTAGGGAGATCTTACCCTAGAATCTGTGAAAATAAGTCGGTTTTGTCATTCCTCTGCGAGAATCTTAACCGTTCCGGGTGAAAGGCCAAGAGAAAAGACCTGCCAACCTTTCACTTAGCAGACAGCTCAAGAAGCAGGTAAGGAATAATACTATTAACTTTAACTCTATTTCTAGACTAATATGTCTGACCCTACAGAGTTTTCTTGCATAGCTAAATTGACTAATTTGATGACAGAGAATTTCGCTGCAAAGCTAACTGAACTCATTCTCTGTCAGTGGATTGCATTTCATAGTGAGATTTATTAACTTGCTGCCAGGGAGTGTCATTGCATAGCCGGATGTACTTCACGTATTGCCAGAGAATGTAATTGCATAGCTAGCTGACCTCATTTGCTGCAAAACAATTCATTGCATAACTAGATGTATTCATTGGCAGCCAGAGAGTGTCATTTCACAGCTAGATGTGTTAATTTGTCACCAGAGAATGTAATTGCTTAGCTAAATGTATTACCTTGCTACCAGAGAATCTCATTTCATGGATAGATGTATCCACCTGCTGCTAGAGAATCTCATGGTATGACTTGCCTAATTTATCTGCTGCCCGAAAACGTCACTGTGTAATTAGATCTCTTTTACTTGTTGCCTGAGAATATCATTGCTTAGCTAAATTAATGAATTGTCTGACAGAGAAAAGCATTGCATATCCAAATGTATTAGTCTGCCAAGAAATGTCATTGCACAGCTAGATTCATTGCACTTGTTTTCCAGAAACTATCATTGTACAGCTAGTTTTACACTTTTGCTGCAAGAGAATTACACTGCATGGCTAGATTTGTTAATTTGCCACCAACGAAGTTTATGGAATATCTAAATGTATTTATTTGCCACCAAGGAATATCATTGAATTGCTAGATGTATTCAGTTGCCACCTGAGAACTTCATTGTTCAGCTAGATGTTTTCACTTGCTGACAGAAAATGTCATTGCCTAGCTAGATTGACTTATTCTTTCATGCCCTGCTACAAGAACGGACATGGCCTTTAACGGCCCCCAGCCCAAGCAACGCCAGGCCTGAGCATGAGAGGGGCTGAGCTCGGACTCTGGGCCGTTCAAGGCCATGTCCACCCTCTTGGCAGGGCATGAAAGCCATTCGCACCCAGGGGGTGCGTTCGGGGTGCGAATGGCTTTCCGCACTGCTTGCACAGCTGATGTCCAAATGACAAAAAAAAAAAATGATGGCCGCTGCCAAATGGAAAATGGACTAAGTCCTTTTCTATGTCTATAGCAGCCAAACGGGAGGAGCGCTGGGACCAGGGCGCAAGGCTCAGGTCCCGCAGGTAACTGGAGAGGGCAGGAGACAACAGGGAGAGGCTCTCTATTGCCTCCCAGCAATGGAAGAATGAAAAAAAGGGGGGAACGGCCTCGGGTGGCTGGGACAGTGGGCAGGGATTTAGTATTCTCAATGGCTGTTCCACCCGCCTGATTTGCTGAGCGCCCTTCCCCAGGTGCAAATATCATATAACTGCATATGTTATGCAACTAATTTGCTGACAGAGAATTTCTTTGCCTATCTAGACCAATTTATTCTGCTGCCAAAACATTTCACTCCATAGCTAGATGTATTTCATTTGTGGCCAGAGAATGTCAATGCATAACTGTTCTAATTTGCTGCCATAGAATTTCACAGCATCGCTAACTGAACTTATTTTGCTAATGTTACTTTTATGCCACCAGGGAATTTCAATACCTAGCTAGATGTATTCATTTCCCGCAGGAACATTTCAATACCTAGCTAGATGTATTCATTTCCCGCAGGAACATTTCAATACCTAGCTAGATGTATTCATTTCCCGCAGGAACATTTCAATACCTAGCTAGATGTATTCATTTCCCGCAGGAACATTTCAATACCTAGCTAGATGTATTCATTTCCCGCAGGAACATTTCAGTGCATAACTAGATGTATTCACTGACTGCCAGGGAATATCATTGCATTGCTAGATTTATTGAGTTGCCGACCAGTAACCTCATTGCATAGCAAGATCTATACACCTACTGCCAGATAATTTGATTGTGTGGCTAGATGTATTCAGTTGCAACCAAAGAATTTCATGGCATAGCAACATTTATTCAATTGCTGCCACAGAATTTAATTATGTTGCTAGATGTTAGTAGCCACTGGAGAAGTTAATAGCATAGTTTGATTTATTCAATTTGCACCACAGAGGTTCATTGCATAGAGAGATTTAATAATTTGCCATCAGAGAGTGTTATTACACATCTAGATTTATTCACTTGCTGCCAGATAAATTCCATACAAAGCTAGCTTTATTTCACTTGGTGCAGAGAATAACTGCATTGCTGAATTTGCTACCAGATAATTTCCTTGCATATCTAGGTTAATTTATTTGACTGGCAAGGAGTTTTGTTTAATAGCTAGATTACTAACTGAATTGATTTCACTCCCCAAGAATGTCTTTGCATTGCTAGATTTACTTCACTTGCTGCCATAGAATATCATTTAACAGCTAGTTAAACTCATTTGCTGACATAGAATTTCACTGCATGTCTAGATTCCCTCATTTTCTAACAAAGAATTCATTGCATAGCTATATTTGTACACTTGCTGCCAGATAACATATACATATAGCTAGGTTATGTGTTTGCTGTCCGAGTAATTTGTTGCATAAATAAATGTATTGCATGTGTTGCCAGAGAATTTCTTTGCACAGCTGGATATTTAATCTGCGGCTAGACAATTTCAATGCCTATGTAACTGATTTTAATTTTCTGCCAGAGAACTGCATTGCATAGCTAGTACAACTCATTTCATACCAGTGCATTTTCCCATGCAACCAGATTAATTTCTTTCTAATGAATTAGAGAAACGGTGAGCACCACCCTATGTTAATTAATGTATACTATTGATTCACTGATCAATTACTTGATGTTTCTCAAATGTATTTTGTCGCAGACCAGATCCACCTTGCACATGGGTGAGCAAACAACATAAACCAACGACACCTGGGAACCTCGCACGGTACTGGATGCGCCCCTATAGAATACAATTTATATCAAATGCATCAATGTGACAATATTGGTGACATAATTCATCACTCTTCTTCCTGGTAATATTAAAAGGTTATTTTATTGATGCCATCATATTCAATCTTTAGTTAAGAATGAGTCTGACAGTGCTTGGCCAATGCATTTCGGACTCATGGTCCATCCATAGGGCATCAGGCAGGGCATCAAGCTGTCAGTCAATTGTGTTTGTAGAGAATTAAGGAAGAAGTAGAAACTGTTTGGTTAATGTCAGCATTCACTGTAAACCGTGATGTTGCTCAACTGTTCCAATGAAGTGTTCAGCAATCACAACTGACTGACAGCTTGATGCCCTGAGGATGGACCATGAAACCAAAATGCATTGGCCAAGCACAGGCAGCCTCATTCTTAAATAAAGATGGAATATGATGGCATCAGTAAAATATCCTTTAATATTACCAAGACGAAGAATGCAGAGACAAGCATTACCTCCTCCCTCATACTACTAGACTGGTTTGTCTCACTGCGTGAGAGAGGTTATGCCCAGACGTGGGTCTCTTGCTCGCTGCGCCATAGGGAACCAAGTTTGACCTCACTGATGAGGCCCAACAAGGCCGAAATATGTCTGAGGTTGCTGCGTTTCCGGGCGGAGGGGACCTGGCACAGCAATTCAGCTGGGCTTCTCCCGTTGGTGGCAGTACCTGACTGATTTGCACATGAATTGACCCCTTTTGCAAAGGCACAGATGGGCTAAAAAGGCAGTGTTGAAGGTTGCCCAGAGCAGTGCCAGTGGTTCAGATTTATTCAAAACCTTCCAACTATCACTTTTCTGGTCACAATCAAACATGCAGCATTAATCAGCAGACTGGAAATGAATGGACTACCCAAAATACTGCTCCCTGCAAATCCCCCACTATCCACTACCCTAAAAATCAATATTAAATGCACCCTTACTTTGAGACCCCTAACAAAATCCAAGAAAAAGGGACTGAAGGAGCTGTTTCACCAAATGCATTGAAACGGCCGCGACGAGGTGGGTGGGTACCCACAGCTCGCACTAGAATGGATGAAATATTTCCTAACGGCTGGCTCCCCTCTTTCACCTACAACTCATAAAAAATAAGTCAATTCCCACAAGGATCAAGCCTGTCACCCTTTCTTTTTAACATCTCCTTGGCACCACTTATGTGGCAAAAAAAACACTGTCTCCACTGTACAATTGTGCGGATGACACAGAAGTCATTTTTAAAATGACCAACAAGAATGAGTCTGAGAATGCCTTCATCAACTTCCTGTCACAGATTGTTACGCATCGTGCCCATCAGCTTCCATGCCGCCCGCACTACATACCTGATGGATCCAGTCGTTTGTTTCCCCTTTCATGAGGTTGGCGCATTGCCGTCTGAGAACCCTGGGATATGTGCAGGCAAAGGGAGGCAGTGGCGGCATAATCCGTGAGGGAGTCCGGGGTCCGGGGTCGGGCCGTGCCGTGCTTTCGTCTCGACGTGGCCTTCAATGCTATGCTCACGTGACTTCCAGAAAGATGTGTTCAGTCTTCTAGGACACCGCTGATGCCCGAGAAACACTGCACCTAGTATAAAAGGCTGGCATGGCCTCATGGGTTAGGTCTGTTTCTTTGCCTCTTCATGATTTTTGTGGGGCTCTACCTTGCCTTTTGCCTTGCAGGCTTGTTGGATTCTTCTGTATTCTGCAAACCTGCCTACTTCACCTACTTGTAACCAAAAAAGTTCCTTACCTCTTCTCCTGACATTCAGTTCTTGCTAAACCTGCTCTTGTTCTTGTGTCTTCTCTCTTTAATCCTTTCCTGCTTATGAGGCCTCTGACAGATTACAACATCAACAGCGCTTCCCGGCCCAGTGAGACCCGTGTGGCACCATTGCCTTTGCAACATATAAAATCCGGGAAGCAGCATAGCCCGTGGTGCGGGGGAACCAGTAACAATGTATAAATAGGAGACAGAACTAGAGAGACAGGTAATAATCAAGCAACAAGTTAAAACATAATTAAATTCAATGGTCCACACACATCACTAAACTTAACAAAATAAACATAGGATTACGTAGTAGGCAGACAAATGCTAGCTAGAACAATTACAGGAAATTAAACAAACTTATTACACTTCAAAATACTTGTTCATGTATCAGAATCCATTTGGATTAATATGCCATTATTTCACAACTCTGTTTTTAGTCCAGAGGGATGTCTCAATATGTTTCTGTTCATAAACGCAAGTCACGAACATTCATCAGGAGAAAACGATTTCAGCAAAAAAACCTAGTTCTTAGAGAGTCACAGACTTGATCTGAGTCAATTTCATAGCACCTGTAGAATTAAAATACATAAAAACACAGTGTAAGCTGATGGGTAGCTAGTTGGCTGTGTAAAGCTAAACAAAATAGATGAACTAGAGGACCGAAAGACAAATAAATTACCTTAGTGTGTGCTTGTGGGGACTCGCAACTTCAATAGAGATCAGTTGGACGTAGAAGGGAGGATCAGTCCTACAAAATAATAAATATGGGGAAAATCCACTCAGTCAGCTTTAACTAAAAAAGCAACATCGAAGCTCACAACACAAGAACTGAACGCAAAAGAAAACTCAGTGGAAAATGTACACTCTAGTATGTCATGAAAAAACACACACACACACCTGTCGAGGCCATATGGAGACATGTCCTCAGGGTTGAGAGGTTCGGATGGGGTATCAACAGTACTCGGCGGGTGAGGTGCTATGCAGGGAAGGAATCCTCTTTTCAGGAAAACATCAAGGTTCCTAGGAACAAGCAAGCTAAACTGGAGGGTCAGTGGCTACATACCGCGACTATGCCAATAATGTAGACAGTTGAAAGGGACAAACCCCGAAGGAATGAGCCAACTAGCATCAAAGTGTGAACCACAGGGCAATCGTACTCCGGTAGTGTAAGTAAATATTTTGGTATACCCACAAATGGTGAGCACAATCGAGAACAGGCAGCCAATGACAGTGCAGGGAAATCCGAGACAAAAAAGTAGTCAGACCCAAATTCCATTGCTCCCGAAGTCACCATCGTGAGCTAACAAGCAGTCACCGCCATGCAGGTGGCCCGAAAAAACAAATAGACTCGACTGCAATACAAATGACTCCAAAGAGCCTAAGTGTCAAGCGCACCAATAATTATTATAATGCGAGCAACATCTAGTGTAAAATAATGCATCCAGAACATACCTCTGTATCAACCTATAAAGGCACAGAAAAGGGCGATAAGGCCGCCTGAACTGCGGGCGGCAATGTCCTTGCGTTCCTGATTACAAGGATGTAAAGTAGCAGCGATCAGGTTCGGTAGCTACAGAAGAGAAATAAATAGACTGTGTCAGTCAGTAGATACCGGTCTGGCACATAACTAAATCCACACAAAGAGATAGAGCAAACCTGAATGCTGCAGATCGATCTCGGGAAGGAATGCTGTGTCGAGCGAGGGTGCGCGGCGTCTGCAAGTGGAGAGCCCTACAAGAGACCGCAACGGGCACGTTGGCATGGAAACACCTGAGTCCATTTACCCTGTTTAGTCATCCGTAGTTGAAGTGAGGAGGTAGGCAACAACTGGTGGCCATGTTGGAATGGTCAAGCGCTCGCGTTAGGGAGGGAGGAATTACCAAGAAGATAGACAACGAACCCTAATAATACCTCCAGGGTATCAAAAATGAGGGTGGAAAGCCACAAGACCAGGTGTTGGTCAAGATAGAAGTACGAGGGTGACAACAACTTGTGTCGCGTGCTAGATAAAATACGATGCCCAAAAAAGGTTGTAAATTGTGTACATGGTGAGAGTACTCCGAGTAGGTACTGTAGGTAAGTGCATCACTTAGTAGAAACCCACAATAGGAAGAAAATTGAACCAACCCACTCAAGTTAAAAAGTAGTCCCCGAAAGGACCCGCACCCCACAAGGGTAGGTCACTAGTCCTATACAAACGGACATGACAGTCCAGAGTGTCGCACAGAGAGAGAAAAAAATCTCACAGACAAGTCCAAGAAAGCACTCGTCTAAAGACACAGGGTGGACCCTGGGAACGAGGAAGGAGGGTCATAGAGTATAAGGCCCCCAGGGGTGTAATGGCTGGATTTTATGCCATTCAACAGACTCATTCAAGCCTGTGACGTCGCTACCCAGCATATAAATCAATTTTTGTTCACATTTAAACAGCTTTTTTTCAAGTATCGAGGAGTTAGCCCCTTTCAGAGCAACAAGCACAGTCCATGTAAAGTCCTCGTAACCATGTTCAACAGTACAGAAATGTTTAACCAAAGGAGCATTCTCAGTTTTGTTTTTCAAACAGCTACGATGTTCCATTATGCAAATTTTTACTTTCCGGATGGTCTTCCCCACATAAAGTAAACCACATTTGCAAGTAATCAAATAGACCACGAACTCAGTATTACAATTGGATAAACTTTTCTGGATCCAGGGTTTGGATCCCCCTATATCAATTTCTGTACTCCTGGTGGTAAGTTTGCAGACTCCGCAAGAGCCACACGGGTAGTGATCCGTGGCTTCGGGCAGACCCCACAAGATGGTAAGTTTGGGGCTGGGGGCAGTGACCACTTTCAATCTGCTGTTACTCACTCGGTTCCCTACTGTCGTGCTTTTTTATAAGCAAAGATAGGTAAAGGGAGGGGAGTGGAAGATGTGTTAAAGATTTTCCAATGTTTTCTGATAATGCTCGTGATTTTCAGGCTCTGGTCCGTGAAAGTGTTTATACATACTATCCGTGCTTCTTTTTCTTTAGCTGGTTTGGGTTCCAAAGTGCATCTCTATTATTATTAAAAGCCCGTTTGGCGGCTTTCTTCACTAACTGTTTTGGATCACCTCTTTGTCTCAATTTCCTAGTGAGCTCACCAGTCTCTTTTTCATATGTATCTTTGTCGGAGCTATTACGTTTTAAACGGAGAAATTGGCCAAAGGGCAAGTTATCGCATAAATGCTTCACATGGTGGCTGGAATAATCAAGTAATGAGTTTTTGTCAGTCGGTTTATGATAGGGTTTGACTTTGAGAACACCATTATGGGAGTAGATAGTAAGATCCAGAAAATTAGTCGATGTTTCACTCGCTGTCATAGTAAATTGAAGATGAGGGTTAAGGCTGTTAAGCCATGTGAAAAAATTGTCAGCCGACGTCGGTGTACCTTCCCAGACTACTAGAATGTGATCTATATAGCGGTTCCACTTTATGATGTTGTTTGTGAACGGGTTGGTGGTGCTATATATGTGGGTTTTTTCAAAGGTTTCTATGTATAGGTTGGCCACACTCGGAGCCATTGTGGCACACATGGCGGTCCCCTCAACCTGTTGGAAAAAGTTCCCATTGAATTCAACGTAGTTGCATTTGAGGGCCACCTCTATACACCACAAAATGAAGGAAGTTGGTAGGATCTTGATCTTGGCGTGTAAGTAATTAATATCTCTTCAATTGTGTCCAGCGAGGCCTGCTGTGGTATATTAGTATATAAGGAAATGATGTCAAATCCTAAAAGTAACGAGTTGGTAGGGTCGAATTCAAGGTTCTCAAAGGTGTTAATAACGTCCCTGGAGTCTTTAAGATACGACTGCATTTTCTGTACATAAATTTGCAAATAATGATCTGCAAACGTGGATAATGGTTCCAGAATAGAATTGATTCCAGCTACAATAGGTCATCCAGGAGGGTTAACAAGAGTCTTGTGCACTTTGGGCAGAGTATAGAAAGTAGGGATACTGGGGTTTCTATTGTTCAAGAAATTTGCTTCCTGTTTCGAGATCCACTCTCTATCTTTGGCTTTGGAGATTTTCTCTGAGATAAGCCGTTGTAGTTCTTTAGTCGGATCTTCTGGTAGTGGTCGATAGTAATGGATATTACTGAGTTGTTTCGAAAACGCATTAATGTAGTCAGTACGGTTCATGATAACGATTCCTCAACCTTTATCAGCTTTCTTAATGATGATAGTGGGGTTAGTGGAAAGTGAATTCAGTGCAAGTTGTTCCTTTTTAGTAAGGTTTTGGAAAGGTCGATGTTGGTTGGCTTCGATAACAGCGATATCAGCAATTACTTTTTTCTCAAAGATAAGAGATTCGGGAGAATGGCTGTGCGCGGGCGGACAAAAGGTAGAGGGGTTCCGTAGGCCAGTGCAGTTGGTAGATACATAGTCCAATGCTTCGGTCTCGAGTGCAAAGAATTCCCTCAAGTGAATCTTACGCATTAGCTTGCTTGTTCCTAGGAACCTTGATGTTTTCCTGAAAGGAGGATTCCTTTCCTGCATAGCAACTCACCCGCCGAGTACTGTTGATACTCCATCCAAACCTCTCGACCCTGAGGACCTGTCTCCATATGGCCTCGACAGGTGTGTGTGTGTTTGTTCATGACATACTAGAGTGTACATTTTCCACTGAGTTTTCTTTTGCGTTCAGTTCTTGTGTTGTGAGCTTAGATGTTGCTTTTTTAGTTAAAGCTGACTGAGTGGCTTTTCATATATTTATTATTTTGTAGGACTGATCCTCCCTCCTACGTCCAACTGATCTCTATTGAAGTTGCGAGCCCCCATGAGCACACCCCAAGGTAATTTATTTGTCTTTCAGTCCTCTAGTTCATCTATTTTTTTAGCTTTACACAGCCAACTAGCTACCCATCAGCTTACACTGTGTTTTTATGTATTTTAATTCTACAGGTGCTATGAAATTGACTCAGATCAAGTCTGTGACTCTCTAAGAACTAGGTTTTTTTGTTGAAATCGTTTTCTCCTGATGAATGTTCGTGACTTGCGAGACATCCCTCTGGACTAAAAATAGAGTTGTGAAATAATGGCATATTAATCCAAATGGATTCTGACACATGAACAAGTATTTTGAAGTGTATTAAGTTTGTGTAATTTCCTGTAATTGTTCTAGCTAGCATTTGTCTGCCTACTACGTATTCCTATGTTTCTTTTGTTAAGTTTAGTGATTTGTGTGGACCATTGAATTTAATTATGTTTTAACTTGTTGCTTGAATATTATTAAAATGTGTTTGATAATTATTTTATATGTGTTAGGTCCATTTCTTAGGTGTGAATTAATGTGACCAGTGCCTGTCTCTCTAGTTCTGTCTCCTATGTATAAATTGTTACTGATCCAACCGGATCTAGACTGAACAGACTCTGCCAACTGTTTTGTTGGACAGTTGTCGACCGGGTTTCCTCCTAGATATTATGGTGGGGGAACCAGTCCCTGACCCTGCCTAGGTTAACATCTGCTTCAGACGAAATGACCCGCAATCCAGTGCCTCCAAGAAGAAGGGGAAAGGACCTTCGCAGCCAGGACCTGGTAAGTAACGTCCTAGTGATCAAGCCCATGACAGATTAAGATGCCAAAACACCAAATGGGACACAGAGGCATTACAAGAACTCTGAGATGAGCTGCAGACTCTGCGTTTGGAGGTTGCCTCATTAAAACAAGAAATGAACAGCCTTTGTGCAGCATGACGTTGCTTCCACAGCCTCCGAAAACACTGTTACTCATTCTTCTTCCACGATAAAATTTGATGGGGATCCAAGATAACTAACAGAATGCGTAAACCACTGCAAAATACAGTTCCTCTTCAGGCCAGCCCATTTTTCATATGACAAAGCGAGGTTCGGATACATCCTGAGTAACTTGGTGGGAAATTCCCTAGCCTGGGGTGCACCTTACGTGTCCATAAACAGCCCAATAGTGAATAACTTTCAGGACTTTGAGAAGTTGTTTCTTGAAACCTTCCAATCCCCCAATCAAATCTTGAAAGCCGAGAATCAGCTGATGGAAATCAAACAAGGTCCCCAGGACCTCCTCAAGTATATCAGACGTTTCCACCAGTTAGCCACAGATGTGCAATGGCCTGTTGTGATGCAACAAACCTTGTTCAAACGTGGTCTATGGGACGAATTAAAAGATGAGCTTGTGCATTTTGGAGAACCTCAGGATCTCCATGGTCTGATCAAACTCGTCCTCTGCATCGACCACTGTCTCACTGAAAGAAGGGGTGAAAGAAGACGAGTACAGCAACACATCCCTCCCATGTTACTGGTCCTGCCTCAGCCTTTGATGGTCTCTGCTGAACCCCAAGCAGAACCTATGCAGTTAGGGGCAGTGTGGGGTCCCTTGTCTGAGGAGGAGAAGAAAAGAAGGAGAACGAATCGACTGTGTCTGTACTGCAGAGTTTCCGGCCCTTTTCTGGGTTCCTGTCCAGTCCTTCCCACCAGGGCAGCGGAAAACAAGTTGGCTTGCTGTCTGAAGGGAAGGCAACAGCAAGCCTGTAAGGATCCTCATCCCTTCCCGATGGTAACCAGGGGTTACTTCCTATGTCTTGTCTCTGAATCCTGGAAATTCGACTATATAACACTGAAACACACCGGACCATTACCACCACAGCATTGCAAGAAACAGCAGCATCCAGTAACTACATCGACCAGGCATTCACAACCCAACATGGCTTACCATTGGTATGGAAAGAATGTCCAGCAGCAGTACCCCAAATAATTGTATCATTGATCTCCTCAGGCCCTGTTACCCACCATTCAGTACCTGTTGGTATTCAGATTAACCAACATCAGGAGCAACTAGCTTTTGATGTCCTCGGTTCACCCAACACATTAATCAACCTACACATACAAAGGAAGATCCTTGGATTGGCTGGCAGATGCCAATTGCAACCTCTCACTGACTGACATCTCTCCCTGTGCTTGGACTGACCATCACCTTATTACCTTCTCTCTACCTAGATCCCTACCATCTACCTCACGACCCACAGTTACCTCAAATAATCTCCAGAAATAACCGCAACATCACTATAGAGAACCTCAAACCTCTTCTCGCGCCTATCAGTAAAGCTAACCTACCTACGCAAAATATCAACCCAGCAGCCATAGTAGACGTATATAACAATACCTTAGAACTAGCCCTCAACCAGATAGCTCCTCTCAAACAACGAAAAGCCAAACCTATTGCCCACTCCAATAAATGGTTCTCAGCAGAACTAAAAGCTCTCCGCATTATTAAAAGAACTGCAGAAACTAGCTGGAGAAAAGCCCCTTCTCTCTCCACTAAAGACAAATTTGCTTCAGCTGCCTCCACCTACAAATCCGCCATCTTACATGCTAAAAAAGAGATCTATAATTTGAGAATACAAAATGCCAAATCTGGCACTAAAGAACTGTTCTCTATACTAAGAGAACTTGAATCACCATTACCTCCTACAGAGGACTGCATCAAAGACAAGGCCTGGTGTAATAATATCCAGCTCGCCCTCGCTAACAAAATTGCCCTCCTACAAACTAAGATAGAAGCAAAAAAAGCTAGCCTTGCCTCCAAGCAGAACCCTAACAGCAAAATAAACCACACCACCCCTGGTTTCCCCTCCTTCCACTTCTCACCAGTCACAGAAGAGGAAGTAATCAAGATAATCGCCAGTCTCAAACCATCCAAAAGCAAAGGTGACATTTGTCCCGCATCTGTCATCAAAGACGGCGCTAATGAGTTAGCCCCTCTCATCATCTCTCTGATCAACTCCTCCTTCAAAAACTCAGTGGTCCCCAACAACCTTAAAGAAGCGTGGGTCCAACCCCTGCTCAAAAAACCTAACCTAGATCCCAAGATCCCCATAAACTACAGGCCCATCACCACAGTCCCATTTCTTCTCAAAATTTTGGACAGAGTAGCCTATCTCCAAATACAACAACATTTGGAAGACAACAAGCTCCTAGGCCTGCGACAATCCGGCTTTAGACCAAGGCACGGGACTGAAACTGCCCTCTTGGATCTAAAAATCCAAATGGATGACGCCAAAGACAAGGGAAAACTGGCCATCTTGCTCTTGTTGGATCTCTCTGCTGCCTTTGATCCGGTTGACCACCAGATCCTCACTCAACACCTCTCTTCGGCTGCTGCATTCTCTTAGAATGCCACTAAGTGGATCCAGTCATTTCTGTCTGACAGGTCGACTAGAGTCTTCGCCCCCACTGCGGCTGCGGACCCTATCCCAATCACATGTGGAGTGCCCCAAGGCTCCTGCATTTCTCCCACACTTTACAACATCTTCACAAAGCTCCTATTTGACCGTCTTGACGATCTGGGTGTCAGCTATACTAATTATGCAGACAACACCCAGGTCCTCATCATGCTCACTGGCAGCTATGAAGAAGATGTTGCAAAGCTTAATGATATCTACTTAGAAATCCAAGCCTGGATGGCTACACACAGTCTTTGCCTTAATGACGATAAGACAGAATTGCTTATCGTAGGCTACCAGGCTCGCCTCAACAAACTGGACCAAAGGTACCAATCCTTTACCATTGATGGCAACATCATAAAAGTATCCGAAGAGGTCAAAACACTAGGTGTTTACCTCGACTCCACCTTGTCACTAAAGAAACAAATAAACTCTACCATCTCAGCTACCTCATACACCAATAAATTGATCAATGCCTGTAGGCCTTTTCTCTCCACCTCTAGTTGCCTCACCCTATCTAGAGCGCTGATACTGTCTAAATTAGACTATTGCAACACACTCTACTTAGGCACTACCACAAAAAACTTGAACAGGCTCCAGATCCTGCAAAATAATGCACTAAGATGTGTGCCCTCAACCTCCCGCGCAAGGCGCACATATCCACGGTTAGCAAAGAAGTCCACTGGATCGCGGTCCGCAACAGAATTAAGCTAAGAACCCTGGTCACCACCCACAAGTGTCTGTCACGTACTGCCCCACGTTACCTTTCTGACAGATTCTCTAGACACTGCGCCATTAGACCCACCAGAACTCCTTACCTGCACCAACTAAAGATCCCCAACTATAACCTAAAAACAGCAGGAGGCTCCAGTTTCCCAGTGCTCGCAGCACAATGTTGGGATACCCTCCCTCCTACAATTAGATCGGAAACCGCGTTCTGGCCATTCAGAGCCATGGTAAAATCATGGCTACTAGCCTAAACATCTAGACTCTCACCGACACGCTCTCTACCTGCAGTAATATTTACTCCATTTACAACCTACTCAGGACCAACCTGTAACCCGGTCCTCACTCGCCACTGTAACCATTTTTGTGCCTATTCTCTGTAAATACTATTGTCGGTTTATTCTACTCTTGTATGTAAACATTCAGAGCCTGGACTAATGTATGCTCTGTCTGTTGTATTTTGATGTTCGTGTAACGATTTGTAACTATGCTGTGCACATGATTATGCGCCCAGCTACCTGAGGGTTCGGACGCGCTTTACAAATAAACAAACTAAACTAAACTAAACTAACTGTCATATCCTCTGGTACTTGTTCTTCCCTGGCTAACCTACCACAGCCCATACATCAATTGGGCCACACAAATGATAATATTCAGATCTGATATGTGTACCACTCAATGCTGTACTCAAAGTATCAGAGATAAGTGCTTGTATTCCGCCTAACTTGCTTCCATCAGTACCTTGCCCACTGTTTGCGTCATCCACAGAGTCCCTACGTAGTATGCAGAATTTGGGGGGGTCGTTGCTGAGCCTGGAGACATTCTGCTCCCACCACATCGACCTTTTGACTGCTCCATTAGCCTTTTACCTGACAAGATCGTACACCATGGAAGAATGTACTCCTTGTCACCGCCTGAATTTCAAGAACTCCAGCGTTATTTGAAAGAATGTCTCCTGAAAGGGTACATCGTGCCTTCCCAGTCTCCTCTGTGCGCGCCTCTGTTCTTTGTGCCTAAGAAAGAGGGTCCCTAAAGGCCTTGTGTGGACTACTGGGAGTTGAACAGCATCACTGTGAAGGATCAGTACCCCTTGCCCCTTATCCGAGACATCCTGGAATCTCTGAAGGATGCCCACTGCTTTATAAAATTGGATCTGTGTTGTGCTTACCATCTGGTCCGGATCAATAGGGGGGGACAGTGGAAGACAGCGTTTAAACACCCCGGGGCCATTTTGAGTACAGAGAAATGCCCTTCGGGCTTTGTAATGCATCATAGGTCTTCCAGTGATTCATGGACAGCATTTTCTCAGACCTTATCGGAATCACCATTTGGGAATACCTGTATTACATTCTAGTATTGTGTTCCACCCTCGGGCAACACTTGAAACATGTGGCCCCGGTTTTTTACAGCATTAGGAGTCCAATCATTTATATGCCAAACCCACCAAATGCATGTTCCACCAGCAGAAGATTGACTTCCTAAGACATACCATTAGCAAAAACGGCATTCAGATGGATAGCAACAAGGCCCAAGCCATCAAGGACTGGCAGACTATACTGCAGCATGAACACTTTGTGGGTACCGTTCACTCATTTTGGGACCTCATCCGTTCCGCCACTGCAGCAGATCCCACAGTACCCAGACTTCTGAACCAACAAAATGAACTTAGTAAGGATGGTTTAGTATTCTACTGTAAATGGTTGAACGTACCCACTTCCGAACTACAGAAACAGATCCTTTTTGGGTGCCACGATGCTCCACAGGCTTGACATAGAGGTCTGAAGACCACTTTGGAACTGGTTTCCTGAACCTTCTGGTGGCCTGGATTCCACAAACAGATATCATCATACCTGGGCTCTTGTCCAGTATGTGCCCAGTCTAAGACACCATGCCAGAGAGCGATCGGCCTGCTGCAGCCCACTGAAAAACCACCCAGACCTTGGCATACCATTGCTGTTGATTTCATTGTGGAACTTAGAACATCTGATAACAACACCTGCATAATGGTAGTGGTTGACAGCTTTTCCAAGATGGCCCACTTTATACTCTTGACGGGCTTGCCCACTGCTTCGCAGATAGCCAATGACTTCCTCCACAAGATCTATCACCTGCATGGTTTGCCTACCAAGATCATATCAGATCGTGGTTCACAGTTTATCAGCCGTTTCTGGTCACAGCTCTGCAAGCACCTGCATATACAAAGAGGACTCAGTTCTGGCTATCATCCCCAGACTAATGGCCAGACAGAGAGGGTCGCCCGGCATCTGAATCGCTGCCAGACAGCAGAATATCATCAGCGGCATGCGGCATGTAAATGCCACAGGTGTGCTTTACAAACTCCATGGAGAAAAACATAAGGTAAGCGCTCAGAAAACAGACACAGCAACTGGAATGAACAGGTCGAGCTGTAAAACGGCCTACCTGGCACTTCCACCTGCAGCCCAGTCCAAAAACAGACACCCCAGGTCGCAAATGCCTGCTGCCCAGCCCTCAAGTTCCCAGATGCCTCAGGGTTATGTGTGCTATATAAGTGTCTACATAAATAAATAAAATAAATAAACTGGCCTTATGACATGTGCGAGCGATGGAGCGAGTAACTCATCTAGACCTGCTTTATCCTAATGCCTGGCATTTATAATGGATAAAACAGAACAGCAACAACCAGAAAGCAAAGAAGAAAGCAAGACTGGGTGAAGCAATGCCAGCCTGACAGCAGACAACGTGTGATGTTTGCTTCTGTGGGTAATGCCCACACCTACACCCCCTGCTACACGACCAGTGTGATGCTCTCCTTGGATGCTCGTGTTTCCTGCTGCAAAGCCTCCCACTCGTGGCCGGAGCAGCATTTCAGACACTCAAGCAATACCTCCGTTGCCATGCTACCACTACACAGGACAATTGTTTGTCTTGCTTGGATTTAGCAGTGTTTGCTTGCAACAACGCTTGGCATTCCTCTATCTAGAATTCACCCTTCTTGGTTACCTATGGTGAAAACCCTCGTCTGCCCCCCATTGAACCCATCGCAGACAGCCTGATACCCTCAGCGGATGCCCTGGTGCGATAGGTTTAACGGATCCACCTACTCACAGATTACATTCTGCAAGTCACCAAGACCCATGCCAAACAGCAAGCGAATAAACACTGTCGGGGACCAGGTGTGGTTGTCCTCTAGAAATGTTCCCCTGCGTAACCTACCCATCAAATTGGCTCCAAAGTACTTGGGCCTCTTGCGGTTCTGGAGAAGATTTCGTCTGTGGCCTAGAAGCTTCGGTTACCCCCTGCTTGGTGTGTCCACCCTGTGCTTCACGTCTCTCTGTTGAAGCCTTGTATGCATGATCCTTATGGGCATCTGCTGCCCACCCTGCTCCAGTGCACATCAAGGGCTCTCCTGAGTACAGGCTGCATTCAAGTTGTGATTCCTGTTTTTGCAGGGGGCATCTCTACAATCTGACTGACTGGGATGGTTATGCCCCTGCAGATCGTACCTGGGAACCAGCCTCTCAAGTCCATGCCCTGCGCCTGGTTCGGCTGTTTTATCTTCGGTATCCCTGGAAGCCTGCTGTTCTGTTACCCCCCCCCCCCACGACTCCCGCGGGAGGAGGCAGAGTGTTACGCATTGTGCCCATCGGCTTCCGCGCTGCCCGCACCATGGACATGATGGATCCTGGCGATTGTATCCCAGGTGGTGCCTGCACACGCATTGCCGTCTGCATACCCTGGGATGTGTGCCGGCACAGGGAGGCACTGGCGTCATGTTCCGTGAGGGAGTCGCAGTTCAGTGGATGCTTCCATGGTTGGGGTGCGCCGTCCTTTCAGCACGATGCAACATTCAATTCTATGCTCACATGGCTCCATTCCAGAAGGCCGCTTTCGTTCTTCTAGATGAACGCACAAAAGGCTGGCGAATCCTTTCCTCAGTGGGTCTCAACGCTCTCATGAGATAGGTCTGTTTCTTTGCCTCTCCATGGTTCTTGTGGGGCTCTACCTTGCCTTTTGCCGTACAGCCTTGTTCTGCAAACCTGCATGCTTCAGCTATTTCTATTTGTCACCCACTAGTTCCTTACCTCTTCCCTTCAGTTATTGCTCCATCTGCTCTTATTCGTGTTTCTTCTCTCTCCAATCCTTTCCTGCTTATGAGACCTCTGACGGATTAAATAAACAGCGCTTCCTGACCCAGTGGGACCCTTGTGGCTCCATTGCCTTTGTACCATGTAAAATCAGGGAAGCAGCATAGCTCGTGGTGTGGGGGAACCCGACCCTGCCCAGATTAACATCCGCTTGGGACGGAAGGGGGCAGTGTCTCCTGCCTGCATAGGCACCAATTCATCCTGGATGACCCGCAATCCAATGCCTCCAAGAAGAAGGGGAAAGGACCTTTGCAGCCATGACCTGGTGAGCAAGTCATAGCAATCAAGCCCTTGACACGGATGAGCATATGGATGACAACTGCCAACGTAAACCTCAACTCAGACAAAACAGACATCATTTTTGTATCACCTAGCACAGCATATCGCTAACTATTAGGAGGGGCACAGGCATAAAGAGAGGGGGGTATAGCGGGCAAATCATGTATCATAAAACCCATCAACCCCTTTTAGTCAGTGACTGGCATCCACAAAACCTAGCATGTAATGTTATCTTTACAAGCCCTTACTCATTTGTAACTCAGTTGAATACATCATGTTATAGTTATGTATGCAAAGAAATACCCTTACTGCCTACATTTCCATATACCTCAGTGAACACTTTTTCAAATACTGTATCCTGTATTTACATCCACCACCAAACAATATATACAGTGCCGGTTCAGGGATATATTTGCAGGTAAAATATCGCATTGGTGCGTGCGGAATCCCATCCGTCGATTCTTGAAATCGACAGTGCAGGACATTCTGCCGAGTTGCGTGGATTACCAGCATGCCCCACGTGTCTCTGCGAGCGGCCAAGTGCTTTTCGCGAGAGATTATGCAGGGCGGATTTGTGGGCGGACATGGAAAATGGGGAACAGCATGCCAAAAACTGGGTGTTACGAGGGACGGCATGCAGGCAGTCCATAGCACGCCCACAAGTGCGCATGACAAAGCGTATTCATGGACGTGACCGTGCAACCTCTCAACTGCGAAATGCTCACACAAAGCCCTCGATCTCTCTGCCACCCGAAAGTCAGGCGTACAGACTTGCACGAAGGATTCGCAACTTTGGAGATGAGTTTGCATGTACGATTTAGGGCTGCATGCACACAGACAGGGTCCCGATCATACTTAGGGGTGCGTGTACACAGCATAGTGGGGTGCAGGAACGGTTAACAGGGGTTCGCACACAGATTTTCCCAAGTGATAACCGAGTTACGACAAATCTTATGCATGCTGTCGGGGTGCTGGTGACAGTTGCGGGGGGCCCTGTGCAGGGTCCCCAAGCTGAAGGCCTGCTTGTGGTGGACCCCACACACTGTTTACAGGGTGCATGTATGTGCCTATGGGAAGCATGAAACTGTAGCTTTTTCTGGCTGTTTTGGCTTTGCAAAGAGCGCACCGGCCGTGACTTGCGAATACGTGAGGGAGTCCATGAATATGCAGAGCGTGCAGTGTAACTTCTGCGAGCCGACTCGTGCTGGGTCGTTCTCAGCACAAAAGTATTGCGAGATAAATGCAGACTTTTCCATGAATCAGACCCACAGTGCTTATTTGTTGGCACTTATTCCTGAGCTCCGGCACTTATTCTCTCAGACTCAGTTTGATTATGTGGTGCTTTGGCAACTTTATTATTTTAACTGCCAGTCGCATAATAAACACCTATAGAAACTGAGCAAAATGTAAATGATGGTTGTGTTTAAAGACACACTTAAACACTTGTCTCGTGCCAAGACACGATGAGTATGTCACTTTATGTGAACGTTGATTGGTATTTGTAAAACACACATCTGCCTCAGAGAGTACATCCGCAACAGGCTGTTGGGAGTTGCAACTTTATCCCTCTATATGTCGACAGCATGGGGAGCAGCCATGGGTGGTGGCAACAGGTGGCGGGGACCTGCCCATGCTGATGGGTAATAGGTGCGATAGAAAATATTTGCACGTCGGCACTTTTTTAAAACAATGTTAGCACTGATACACACACACACCTCATGAACATAACTGTAAAGGTAAATACAAATGAATGAAGGCTCTCCCTAAAAATCTCCATATATATATATGTCAAACTAGAAATTACATCGTGCCTCCTATTGCTATGAATATATGTATATTGGCCTACGCCAAGCTGCTAACAAGCTGCTTATAAACTACATGTGAATAAACTCGCATTGCAAGGTCCTGACCTTAGAAACCATGTAAACTGTCATTTTGGGTCAAGCCACCATTTTAGGTTTTCTTGCTCTATAAAGTCACCATGTGAGCTAAAATGGTAGCCTATGTTATTCAGAACAGAACTCGATTATCATGACCTCTGTACAGCTAATGTATAACCTGCCTGCAGGCCACTTGTTAGGGTCATGAGCTGAGACCTTAGGCCTCATTACACGGACAGCGGTAAGGTTTAACGGTCACCGTTAATGGCAACGGTGACCGTTAACCCTTACCGCCGTACTACGAGGTCCCTTTGCGGGTTGGAGGAATTAACGCCTGCTTCTTGCAGGCGTTAAAATCCAACCCGCTAAGGGACCTCGGAGCTAATTACGGCACCGCAAAATTGCGGTGCCGTAATTAGCGCCTTCCCCATTTCCATGGAGCCCTATGGGGCAGAAATGGGAATGGGGAAGGGCAATGGCGGAAAGGGAATTTACCGCCCCTCCAACCTTGGAATGGGGGGGTAGATCCCCTTTCCGCCAAGGCGGTGCCGGTATTTTACCGGCATGAGCCATGGCGCTAATAGCGCCATGGCTCACCGCCTACCGTGTAATGAGGCCCCTTGTCCTTCTGCTGACCTGTGTGCAATGGATTACCTGTATCACCGAAACTGATCTATAATTGAATGAGAACACCTGCTTAACTACATTGTATAAACTAAGTCCCGCATTTTAATGTTAGGCCTAGAGCATACATTATTACCATTTCTTCTTGTTAATGTATAAACCTAAAATGAACTAGATTTGACCTGGCAAGGGACCCTAGAGCAGTAACTTTTTTATGGAATGGTTAACCTGCAGAAAGGCTGGACAACAGGCTGGAGAAATGTATAAAAGCCTGACTGTTTCAATTAATATTATCACTCTCTGAGCACACCGAACCACGCCGGAGTTCGCTGTGTTGTACTGAGGGTCGATAGCTATCTGAATTTTGTTCTGTTATTTTGTAACTGGATTCAGTATAAAATAAAGTACTTTGTATGTTCCTTTGTAACCTGTGTTTGGTGTGTTTCCTTTTTGGTTACCCTGCCTCATATTATTTCCTTGTTTTCACATATAGATCAAGCTCATCACTCCCCTTAAAAAATATCCATATGTACGGATGAAGCCTATTACTCCCCCTAAACATCTCCATATGCATGGTTTAAGCCATTCACTTCCCCCCCCGCCAACCCCTACAAATCTTGATATGTTTAGACATTTTTGCGGGAGTCTTCCATCTTTTGTGCGTGCATTTTCTCTGATTATAGTGTGCATGTAGGAAGCACGTGGGTGGGTATTCAGTTGACATGCCACAGGTGGGCGGAGATGGAAAGGGAGCAATTCAAGACAAGTAAAACGACTGGCCGGCTAGTTATCCAGTCCACCTTGAAGCTTATTGGAATTATGTACCTTGTCCAATTTCAAAACTCAATAAAAAGGAACTTGGGAGGGGGGGAAAGCTTAAATAGGCAATATGCACAGCACGGTCATCAGCAGCCGGCCCCAGCACATCTGTGGAACGGGGCTGGGGGGGCACCAGGTAACCCATTCCTTGCCACTTCTTTAATAGTGAGCACATCTGGTCCTGGGCAGGCACTGATAGGAGCCTTCAGTTGTGTTTACAACGTTTCTGTTAGGCGCCAGCTGCGAAAGCAGTCGCGCCTCTTAGACCTCACAGGTGAACAAGTACTCACTGCTGAGACTCACCGTCCCCACTTAGTGGACAATACAACTCCGTGATTCGGCTATGAGAAGGCAATTCAGTTTGTGACGTGAGATACGTGAATTGACAATGCTAGCGATATTACTGTTCATCAGATTGCACGTCGCTTGCGCACGCACTTGTGCAATGCTTTGTTTTGTTCCTCGAGCCGCGTTTCTAAAATGGCGTCCAGCTCGGAGCGCTGGCCCCCTCGCTGACGCTCCTCGTCAGCTGGCATGCAGTGGCCCCTCTCTCGCGCGCGCGGGGGTGTTCTATGGAGCTGCCGCGTTCCTCAGTAGCACCTGGCGGACCGCTGACTCACGCGCAGTTTGTTGCCATGAGTCACGGCCCCGCACTAAAAGTTGAGCTGGGGCAGCTGCCAAAACAGAGCCGGCATGGGCTTGCCAACGTGACTGTGTTATTGTGCAGAGAGGTGGGCGGAAGACTCCCTGGGAGGGGGGGCTGGGGGCAATCCATTATTCACCACTGAAATGTGTTCAGTTTTAGACGAAATTAATGTTTTAGCCCCAAGAGATGTTCACATCACCCCTCACATAAGCCACGGTCGCCATGGCCCGAATAGGCCCATGCAGAACCCCCAAAAGTCTGTCTAGTCCTTTAGGCTCACTCAGATGCCTACACGCCTCAATTCAGATATCCACAAAGCTTCCAACAGACCTTCATTAGACCCCAGCAAACAGTCATGAAGGATTAAACTGATCCTCAAACACCCACCAAGAAACCCACACACTCTTCACAACAGACCATGGCTCCAACACTACCACCTAGAACAGACAGATTTTCACAGGCCACACAGTTCCTCATAGAGCCCCACTCTGGCCCTCCCATTACCTGTAACAGACCCTCAACTGTCCCACTTAATACACTACTCACAAAAGCACAATACCACAGAACACACACTCTCAAGGGAGCCACAAGCCTACCAAAACACTCCTCAAAAAGACCCCAACATGTCTCCAGCAGATCTTCACACAGCCCCCTTGACCAGAGTCAAGTTCTGTTATTCGGCAGAACTGAGCCCCCTGCTGTTCTTGTAAAGTGTGTTTAAGGGCAACTTTCCTCCAGTTCAGTGTCATGTAAATCTGTTTACATGGCACTGAGCTGGAGGCAATACGCCCTTTATTTGACATGCCATGGGGGCGCCCTTGTGCGGCCGCACCCTCTAAGCGTACCTTGAACCTTGAGCCGGCGCTGCTGTTTAGCGTGCTGGAGGGACAGGTTGTTGTGCTGTCGTGCAGGGTGCTGAAGTTACAGGTGTGGTTGCACCGTGCTGGAGTGACGGGTGTCTGTGCAGAGTGCTGGAGTGCCGGGTGTCTGTACAAGGGGCTGGAGGCTGTGCTCCCGGGCAGGGGGCTGAAGCTATTGGGTCTTTGCACAGTGCTGGATACCGGGTGCTGAAATGACATGTGTCTGTGCAGCGTGATGGAGGGACAGATGTCTGTGCAGCGTGATGGAGGGAAAGATGTCTGATGTCTGTGCAGCGTGTTGGAGGGACAGATGTCTGTGCAGCGTGATGGAGGAAACGATGTCTGATGTCTGTGCAGCGTGATGGAGGGACAGATGTCTGTGCAGCGTGATGGAGGGACGGGTGTCTGTGCAGCGTGATGGAGGGACAGATGTCTGTGCAGCGTGATGGAGGGACGGGTGTCTGTGCAGAGTGATGGAGGGACAGTTGGCTGTGCTCCCGTGCAGGGTGATGAAGTTACACTGGTGGTTGCAGGGTGCTGAATGACGTGTGTCTGTGCAGAGTGCGGAGTGGGTGGGGGGAGAGGGGTTAACAGGTGTCTGTGTAGCAATACCAGCCCCAGGTCTTCCAGCGCCCGGTGCGAGAAGTGCGCCCCCCCCCGCCCTGCCCACCACAAACGCAGAACAGCAGGACGCTCAGTTTTGTTGTTCGGCAGAACTGAGCCCCTGCTGTTCTTGTAAAGTGTGTTTAAGGGCAACTTTCCTCCAGTTCAGTGTCATGTAAATCTGTTTACATGACACTGAGCTGGAGGCAATCCGCCCTTTATTTGACATGCCATGGGGGCGCCCTCGTGCGGCCGCACCCTCTGTGCAGGGTGCTGAAGTTACAGGGGTGGTCACACAGTGCTGGAGTGCCGGGTGCCTGTGCACAGTGCTGCAGTGCCGGGTGCCTGTGTAAGGACGTGGAGGGATAGGTGGTCGTTGCACATTGGTGTGGTGACGGGCGTCTGTGCAGAATGCTGCCGTGGCGGGTGTCTGTGCAAGGTGCTGGAGGGATTGGTTGCCTGTGGGTCGTTGCACATTGGTGGAGTGACGGGTGTCCGTACCCGGTGTTGGATGAGGACAAGTGGCTAGTGGTCCTGGGCAGACTGCTGAAGTTACCGGGATGGTTGCAGGGTGATGAAATTACGGGTTTCTGTGCAGGCTGTTGGAGGGACAGGTGTCTGTGCAGGGTGCTGGAGGGACATGAGTCTGTCCAGAGTGCTGGAGGGACAGGTGTCTGTGCAGGGTGCTGGAGAGACTGGTAGCTGTGCTGCCATGCAGGACGCTGGAGTTACAGGGGTGGTTGCACCGTTTTTGAGAGGCGGGTGACTGCGCAGGGTGCTGGGGGGACAGGTGGCTGTGCTATCGTGCAAAGTACTGAAGGTAAGGCGTCTTTGCACATTGGTGGAATGACGAGTGTCTGTGCAGAGTGCCAGAGAGACTGGTGGCTGCTCAGGGTGCTGGAGGGACCGGTGGCTGTGCTATCGTGCAGAATGCTGAACTTGCAGGGATGGTTGCAGGGTGATGAAATTACGGGTGTATGTGCAAAGTGCTGGAGGGAACAGGTGGCTATGAAGGGTGTTGAAGGGACAGGTGGCTGGCTGTGCTCCTGTGCAGGATGCTGAAATTAAGGGGTCGTTGGACAGTGCTGGAGTAAGAGGCGTCTGTGCAGAGTTGGAGGGACAGGTGGCTGTGCTACTGTGCAGTGTCCTGAAATAAAGGGGTTGTTGCACAGTGCTGGAGTGAGGGGTGTCTGTACAAGGTGTTGGAGGGACAGGTGGCAGCCCTCCTGTGCAGGGTGCTGAAGAAACAAGGATGGTTGCAGGGTGCTTGGATGGCGGATGTATGAGGAAACTGTGGGGGAAAGGTGTTTGTGCTCCCGTGCAAGGTACTGAAGGTAAGGCGCCTTTGCACAGTGCTGGAGTGACTGGTGTCTGTGCCGGGTGTTGGAGGGACAGTTGTCTGTGCAGGGTGTTGGAGGGACAGGTGGCTGTGCTCCCGTGCAAGGTGCTGAAGTAACAAGGATGGTTGTGCGGTGCTGACATTACGGGTGTCTGTGCAGAGTGCTGTGGGGACAGGTGCCTGTGCAGGGTGCTGGAGAGACAGGTGGTTGTCCTGACGTGCAGGGTGCCGAAGTTAAAGAGGTGGTTGCACAGTGCTGGAGTGGCGGTTGTCCATGCAGAGGGTTGGATGAGGACAGGTGGCTGCTCTCCCGTGCAGGGTGCTGAGTGCTGGTGCTGGAGGGACGGGTGTTAGAGGGACAGGTGGTTGTGCTGGAATCGTCCAAGGTGACTGAAAAAAATGACTGAATGCGTGATTTGGCCGAATTTCAGCCGTTCGAAAATTCCAAACGGCTGAAAAGTTCGACCAGATCACCCATTCAGTGCTGGGGGCTGCCGGGGTGTCCCCCGCACCCTTGCTCATTATATTGTGACGGGGGATGCGGGGTTATCCCCTGAACCCTTATTCACTATATTGTGAGCAGGGGTTGCGGGGTGTCCCCCGCAGCCATCCCAGAAAAAAGAAAAGGACCCTGCGGTGCCAGTTCCCGATCACTGAAGTGATCACAGGGACACTGCGAGTCAGCGCAAGGTAAGTAGGAGGGTGGTGGTAGGGGTGTGGGTGAGGACGGGTGCCACTTTGGAAATGTTCAGGGGAGAAAAGACAGAAGGTTATTTTGGAAAAAGAATCTTCAGTCTTTTCTCCCTGGAACATTTGGATCTTGGGCTTTCAACTGGATCTGCTGTGCTCCTGCTCCCGTCTAGAGTGTTGACGTTAAGGGGTCGTTGTACAGTGCTGGAGGGACGCGTGGCTGTGCAGGGTGTTGGATGGGGACAGGCAGGGCTTTAAGTGGGCTTTAAGTGGGCCGGGGCTGAGCCCCGGCAGGCTCCGAAATCTCGGTTTGAGGCGGGGCCCTGCCGGGGCCCACTAATCTGCCCTGGCAGCCCGGCCGCTACACGAAAACGCCTTTTTTTCTAAATCCTGAATCTCTCGTGTGCCAGAGCTTCAGGCCTCCAAAGAAAATGCCATAATGGTGGTGCCGACACCTGCGAGGCATCCCTTCAAGCAAGAGATGCCTGTGGGCCGGCACCACCATTATGGAGAAAATGTGAGGCCGCTGGAAGCAGAGGCCTTGTTTTCTGATTCCTGAAATCAGGGTTTCAGTCATCAGGAAAACGGCCTCAGCTTCCAGCAGCCCCACCCTTTCAGCCTTAATGGTGAGGCTGAGAAGGGGCAGTGCCACAATTAAGGCTGAATAGGCGAGGCGCTGCCCCTTGCCAATCAAGCCTATAGATACTAAATTCGGAGATCAGCACCCTCTCCCCCATGTCCATGGTACTAAAGTAAGCTAAGCCATGTCCGTGGGACTGAAGTAAGCGAAGCCATATCCATGGGACTGAAGTAAGTGAAGCCATGTCCATGGGACTGAAGTAAGCGAAGCCATGTCCGTGGGACTGAAGTAAGCGAAGCCTGTCCAGGGTTCTGAAGTAAGCGAAGCCTGTCCAGGGTTCTGAAGTAAGCAAAGCCTCTCCAGGGTTCTGAAGTAAGTGAAGCCATGTCCATGGCACAGAAGTAAGTGAAGCCTGTCCAAGGTTCTGAAGTAAGTGAAGCCATGTCCTTGGGACTGAAGTAAGCAAAGCCTGTCCATGGCACAGAAGTAAGTGAAGCCTGTCCAAGGTTCTGAAGTAACTGAAGCCTGCCCAAGGTTCTGAAGTAAGTGAAGCCTGTCCAAGGTTCTGAAGTAAGTGAAGCCATGTCCGTGGGACTGAAGTAAGCAAAGCCAGTCCATGGCACAGAAGTAAGTGAAGCCTGTCCAAGGTTCTGAAGTAAGTGAAGCCATGTCCATGGCACAGAAGTGAAGCCATGTCCATGGCACAGAAGTAAGTGAAGCCTGTCCAAGGTTCTGAAGTAAGTGAAGCCTGTCCAAGGTTCTGAAGTAAGTGAAGCCATGTCCGTGGGACTGAAGTAAGCAAAGCCAGTCCATGGCACAGAAGTAAGTGAAGCCTGTCCAAGGTTCTGAAGTAAGTGAAGCCATGTCCATGGCACAGAAGTGAAGCCATGTCCATGGCACAGAAGTAAGTGAAGCCTGTCCAAGGTTCTGAAGTAAGTGAAGCCTGTCCAAGGTTCTGAAGTAAGTGAAGCCTGTCCAAGGTTCTGAAGTAAGTGAAGCTTGTCCAAGGTTCTGAAGTAAGTGAAGCCTGTCCAAGGTTCTGAAGTAAGTGAAGCCTGTCCAAGGTTTTGAAGTAAGTGAAGCCATGTCCATGTTAATGAAGGAAGCGACTCCTGTCCAAGGTAATTAAGTAAGCGAAGCCCATTCATGGTATTGAAGTGAAAGAATCCTGTCCAAGAGGAAGCAATTTATCCAGGCCTCTGTGAAGATTTGGGCCTCGGAGTTACCACGTTGCTTTGAAATGTTCATCAAAAAGCGCCCAATTTAAATTAAACTATTAGCGCTTTTAAGTCAGCTCAAAGTTCAAGGCGTGTCCTAGTCGTGTTAGTTGTTAGGCGTGGGTCTAAATGCAAGACTTCAGGAACCGAGCACTAATACCCTTCACCAGGCTCAGTCTTTTATGTGACATCACGGCGGAATTCTATCGGAAGTCACGTGGCTTCGTGCAGTGGAGTTAAAGGAGGGCAGACGCAGGGTGGTGCATCTTGACAGTGTATTTACCGTGGCGCCCAATTTCGAGTCCCCCAACACGTAAAAAGGAGCTGAAGCCCGTCAAAGTGAATGAAACCAGGGCTAACACTTTGTTGGCGCTGCAGGGAATTCATTTTCTAGATTTTTGAGGGTGGAGTGGGGGCACAGAACGGAATGCCCGTTTCCTGCCTGCATTCCCTTTTCGCCTCATTGTTGTAGGCCAGCGCCGGCGTAAAACCAATGGATTTCTATGGTATCTGCCTGCTTTTAGCACCTGCTAGAAACACGCAATCACCCAATGGCTTGCTGCAAGTAAAAGGCTGGGAGCTGTTAGACATTTTTCAAAACTAAGCGAACAAATTGTGTTTTGGTGGTTTTGCCTCTTTTGCGAATGTTGCTCTGATTACTTACCGATAATCTTCATTACTCCTAGTCCTACTCTTCCTCGTCACAATACTTACTTCATGAGGCACCCGCCTCCGACACAGGACCTTCTTCTATTTCTTTAAATCCCTATAACTCCTCCCCCACATCCATGTCACTCAGTTTCATATTACCAAGCCGGAGCATGGGACCTTCCCCGCAGGGAGGGTGAGGAGGGTCGTCAGTACTGTGACGAGGAAGAGTAGGACTAGGAGTAATGAAGATTACCGGTAAGTAATCAGAGCATTACCTCCACGTCCACTCTTCCTCGTCCCAGTACTTACTTCATGAGGTATACCAAAGCATCAACGGGGAAAAGGTCCCAATGAGACAGAGCCAAAAACAGTGCAGCAAAACACACCCACAATAACTCTTAAATCACATCCCCACAGACAAAAACTCCAACCACGAAGGAACCAACCCCCGAGTGGGAGAAACTCAACCCATAGCGGTTGATGAAAATGCCTAGACCAGCCAAGGGGGCAGCCATACAAATCTCTTGCAGAGAAAAACCCTCCTTACATCGGGCCAGGAAGCCGCGAAACCCCTGGTAGACCGCCCCTGATTGTGCGCAGGCACAGGCAGGCCAGAAGCCACATAGGCCCTAGAGATCACAACCCGGAACCACTGGAAAATGGAAACCACAGATGCGTTATGCCCAGCCCCAGCCAGACCACAAGCAATCAGAAGACTATCAGATTGGTGGAAAAGGCAAACCAAGCCAAATACTCCAACGCGTCCCGCCGGACATCAATGTTAAGCCGAGCCGCCACCTCAGGCGTTCTTGGATCATGAAAGAAGTCAGGGAGAACCAGACCCTGAGAGGTGTGAAACCCGAGAGACAACTGAAGGGAGAAACTTCGGACCACACCCCGGCACCACCGAGTCTGGCAGCACCCTCAGGAAAGGAGCGTGACATAAGAGAGCCCCAATCTCCCCAAGCCTACGGGCAGAAGTGAGGGCAATAAGAAAAGCAGATTTCAGTGTAAGATGTTTGATATCAATCTCGGAAATGGGCTCAAAAGAGGCCCATGAAGGAACCGTAATACAAGAGGGAGATCCCAAAAGGAAAGCCCTTTATCAGCACAAGGAAGGGAAGAAGAAAAACCCTGGATCAACTTCCCCACCAACACCTCCCCATCCAAGTGACCGTCAGAGTCCCCCAAAAGGAATTTCATGGAGGCCCGCTGAGAGCGAAGCCTGGAAAAACTGCCAGGCCCCTGTCAAAACCCCTCCTGGAGGAACCGAAGGATAGCAGAGGCCAGAACGCAGGGGAGGGATCCCAGACTGCCCATACCAGTCTCGGAAATGGCCCCAATGTCTGCCTAACACCTTCAGAGTGGAGGGTCTAAGAGCATCCATTTGGACTCAACTACAGGATCTGAGAACCCCTGAGATATCAACCTAGACTGAGCAATAGCCACACCGCCCATTGCATCCGGTGGAATTCTAACCGCAGATCCCCTTGAAGGGGACACGGCCACCTCGGAACCAGCCAAGGTTCCTAGGAACGAAGCTCCAACAGAGAGGGGAGCCAACTCCGGCGGCACCAGAACAGAGCTAACAACAACACAGTCACCCTGGACACTCAGATGCGCCAAACCACCCGGGGCAGAAGGGGAATAGGCGGAAAGGCGTAAAGGAAAACCCCAAGGCCACTGTACAGAGAGGGCGTCCATCCCCCAATCCCCTCAACCTGAAACCGAGAGCAGAAGAGGGGAACTTCTGCTGAGGCCGGGGATGCAAACAGGTCTAGAACCAAGGACCCTAATCTGACACAGGTCACCGCAAAGACCTGGGCCAACAGGAGTGAAAACCGGCGTCTGAGAAGATCCGCTTGAACATTGTCCACCCTTCTGATACGTGAGGCCAGCAGATACACCAGATGAGATTCCTCCCAGGTGCCTATCAGCGCTGCCAGAGCATTCAAGGAACAGCCGGAACCCCTTTTGCAGTTCACATATGCCAAGGCCGTCGTATTGTCCGATCGGACCAAAAACCGCCGACCGTCCAGCAACTCCTCGAAGTACACCAGATCTTGCACAATGGCACAACTCTTGCCAATTGGATGATCACCGGCTCTCCCCAGATCTCACAACCCTTGAGCTGAGAGGACCCCCAATGTATACCCTTTCTGCTGGTGTTGGTAGTAGGAGAGGTCACAGGAGGAAGGACCATGCACACCTCAGCCTGTAGACCTGAAACCCCCCGCCAACATAGCAGGGACACTCGCAGCGCTGGGGACACTGAAAACAAAACTACGAAAGCCGAGATGTCGGGAGCCAGTGGGAGAGAGCATAAGACACCAGGAGACGTAACCAAAGACAGGCTCAAGGAACTGGAAAACATGCAAGACGCCACGTGCCCCGTAACTTCAGCAACAGGTGAGTCGAGACATACTGCCTTCTGAGAACCCAGAACAGCCAGCAAGCGCCCCCCCTGCACAACATCCAGAGTACGCTCTCCCCAGACGTCCGGACAAGCAGTGCAGGGTGTTGAGACCCATAAGCAGGTGACACATCCTAGAAAGCATAGGGACCAGGAACACCCGCAAGTAGAAAACCTGACCCTGAACAGGGAGAGGAACGGGCAAGACGGTAACCCACAACAACCGTTCGGAGAGAACGGATCCCATGGCCAACTACTTGGACCGTGAGCTGGGTACCAAAGTCCTAACCATGCAAACCTGGACAGGAGGAGACAGGAACGGCAATTGATACCCCCTCCAGAAGGAGCCCATTACCCAGGAGGCCGAACCCCACTGGTCCCATACACCTCCGAGAAGATAGAGACGAGGAGCCAGGGAAAACCGCCAGTCACTGCACTTGCACCAGAGGGAAATCACAGGACATTGAAACAGGCCTGCGCCACAATATAACAGCATGCTTGTCAGCCCACAAAAAGATTTGACCTATCAAAAGGAAGATACTGGACAGCCCAGAAGTCCAGCAGACTATGGCCCCCTCAGCCGACAGAGGAGCCACCAGGCTGGCGTCAAAAGGGAAGAGTACTGTCACAAAGCGGGGCAAAGCACTCCATCCCGGATAGCCGACATCAAAGGCAACCCCCTACCTGAGGTATGCCTATACTGGAAAACCCACTGAAGTGACATCCCCCTCCACCGGCACCAGGGGCTCTGAGAACCCCTCTAAGCACAGACATGTGCCACCATGTGCCCTATCACTTCCCACAAGTCTGAGAGGAGGCGTGAAAGCAACACGTCAGCACCGGAGGACCTAGGGCCTAAAAGAAGAGACACTGGGAACCCCCTGCATGGCCGTTACTTCCATGCTCATTTTCCATAATCCCATGCCGGACAAGGGAAAAGCAAATCAACTCCTTTGACTTTCCCCTTGCGCAGTTTAGAGGAAGAGGACAGGACAAGGAGTCTGCGTCCATAGCTAGCACAGACCCAAACACACCACTAACACACCACATGACTGAGATGTGGCTTGAGCCCTGTATCCAGTAGCTGGTAGCCCCATGCTCTAAATCATTCCAATGCATCGGTCTAGGAAGGATGAAGGACCGAGTCAGCACCGCTGAAACTCGAACCCGAAGTGTAGACTATGCCAGGCCGGTACCCTTCCGGCCGCTTGCAGATGTGTCCAAAATCTGCGCCGTATTCACAGGCAGCACGCAAGGAATGCAGCCAACAACCGGTGCATACTGGGCTGTGTGTGTCTGAGGAGCTGGTGGTATGTGACATGTCTGTGACAGAACAGAGCCCCGCACTTTCAAATACTCTGTCACAGTCACCCCACGACAAGAAGCAGAGAGGCCTCACAACAAAAAAGGAAGGCTAGCCCATACTACCAAGTGCTTGCCATCATTTCCAATAAAGATGTGTACACAGAGCACGAGGTAACGGCCTTTCAAAGGAGTCAAGATGGCCATACCAGCAAGAGAGGGGAAAACATCAAGCACAGTCCTCCCCTCTCCTTACCTTCCCCCAGAGAATGCAGCTGACATCCGGTGCATCCTGGGCCGTGCGTCTCTGAGGAGCGGGTGGTATGTGGCATGCCTGCGACAGAACAGAGCCCCCGCACTTTCAAATACTCTGTCACAGTCACCCCACGACAAGAAGCAGAGTGGCCTCACAACAAAAGGGAAGGCTTAGCCCATACTGCCAAGTGCTTGCCATCATTTCCAATAAAGATGTGCACACAAAGCACGAGGAAAACGGCATGTTGAAGGAGTCAAAATGGCCATACCAGCAAGAGAGGGGAAAACATTAAGCACAGTCCTCCCCTCTCCTTACCTTCCCCCAGATAATGCAGCTAACATCCGGTGCATCCTGTGCTGTGTGTGTCTGAGGAGTGGGTGGTATGTGACATGCCTGCGACAGAACAGAGCCCCCGCACTCCCAAAGACTCTCTGCCACTGTCACCCCACGACAAGAAGCAGAGAGGCCTCACAACAAAAGGGAAGGCTAGCCCATACTGCCAAGTCGAATCAAGATGGCCAAAACAGGAGGAGAGGGGAAAAACATCAAGCCCAGTCCTCCCCTCTCCTTACCTTCCCCCGGGCCGTGCAGGACCCGGGACACAATGCTCACGCTGCGGTCCGGAGCCCAGCAAAGAACCGAGCGAGGCAATCCAGCTCAACTGTGACCCCAAGCCCCGCAGGGGGCCCAGGAGCAGTGCCGCACCTGAGGGAGCCGAGGGCCCCGCCACACAGCCCCCCCCAGGGGGCCAGCAATCGGTGCTCCTGGTGCCCCGCACCGGGAAGAAAAAGTCCAACCTGCGGGAGGCAGGAAAAATTTAAACTGAGTGACATGGATGTGGGGGAGGAGTTATAGGGATTTAAAGAAATAGAAGAAGGTCCTGTGTCGGAGGCGGGTGCCTCATGAAGTAAGTACTGGGACGAGGAAGAGTGGACGTGGAGGTAATGCCGGTCCCCCTTCATTCAATGAACGCTTAACAAAACGAGCCTCACAGGTCTAGTAGTGATGGTTTTCGGAGGGATGGCTTTTGAGCGCTATGCCAGAACTAATTGTATGAGAGCGCATGCGTGAAGATCTCTGCAGGTAGATTGCTCCACACATTTTGGGTGAACACCGAGATGCGCCTGTTCCCCCCTGGCTTTTACATTTGGTTTGAAGAGTGTGCAGCACATTGTCGTGTGCGCATATTCTGACTAGGCTGGTGGGGTGTGAATATTTTCTAGGGTTTTGGGGCAGGTTTTTGCACAGGAGTTTGTTGAGGGTGCATATTCTAACAAGGCTTGTGGAGTGTGATTTTTCGGGCGGTTTCAGGACAGGAGGTTGTTGAGGGTGTGTATTTTCACTAGGCTGGCAGGGCTTGATTTTTCTCTAGGTTTTTGGGGCAGGTTTTTGAGGGTGTATATTCTGACTAGGCTGGTGGGATGTGATTTTTCTCTAAGTCTTTGGGGCAGGTTTTTGCACAGGAGTTTGTTGAGGGTGTATATTCTCACAAGGCTGGTGGGGCTTGATTTTTCGCTAGGTTTTTGGGGCACGTTTTTGCACTGAAGGTTGTTGAGGGTGCATATTCTGACCAGACTTGTGGGGTTTGATATTTCTCTAGGTTTGCGGGGCAGGTTTTTGTAACATAGGTTATCATGGGTGCATATTCTGGCTAGGCTTGTGAGGTGTGTTTTTTCTTTAGGTTTTTGGGGCAGGTTTCGGCACAAGAGGTTGTTGAGGGTTCATATTATGGCTAGGCTGGTGGGGTGTGATTTTCTCTGTTTATGGGGCAGGTATTTGCACAGGAGGCTGTTGAGGGTTCATATTCTCACTCAGCTGGTGGGGCTTGATTATTCTCTAGGTTTTTGGGGCAGGTGTTTGTGGGTGGTGGGGTGTGATTTTTCTGTAGGTTTGTGGGGTACGTTTTTGTAGCAAAGGTTATCCTTGGTGCATATTCTGATGAGGCTGGTGGTGTGTAATTTATTTCTAGGTTTGTGGGGCAGGTTTTTGTTCCGGAGGTTATAATGGGTGCATATTCTGACTAGCCTGGTGGAGTGTGATTTTTCTCTAGGTTTTCGGGGCAGGGTTTTGCACAGGAGGTTGTCATGGGTGCATATTCGAGTAGGCTGGTGGGTGTGATTTCTCTCTAGGTTCTTGGGGCAGGTTTTTGCACAGAAGGTTGTTGAGGGTGCATATTCTTACTAGACTGGTGGGGTGTGAGTTTTCTCTAGGTTTTTGGGGCAGGGTTTTGCACAGGAGATTGTCATGGGTGCCTATTCTGACTAGGCTGGTGGGGTGTGATGTTTCGGGCAGTTTATAGCACTGGAGGCTGTTGGGGGTGCATATTCTCACTAGGCTGGTGGGGCTTGATTTTTCTCTAGGTTTTTAGGGCAGGTTTTTGAGGGTGCATATTCTGACTAGGCTGGTGGGGTGTGATTTTTCTCTAGGTTTGTGGGGCAGGGTTTGTACAGGCGGTTGTCATGGGTGCATATTCTGGCTAGCCTGGTGGGGTGTGATTTTTCTGTAGTCTTTTCGGTCAAGTTCTTGCACAGCAGGTTGTTTTGGGTGCATATTCTGACTAGGCTGGTGGGGTGTGATTTTATTTTCTAGGTTTTTGGGGCAGGTTTTTGTACAGGAGGTTGTTGTGGGTGCATGGTGTGACTGGGCTGGTGGGGTGTGATTTGTCTCTAGGTGTTAGGGCAGTGGATTTCAAGGCCTCTATAGGTGAAGCATAGCACATTTTCATTGGGGTTCCATATGGAAGCCAGTGTGGCGCTATGGGTGCGGGGGGAAGCATCACAAAGACATTTTTCAGGGTGAAGATCAAGCCCTCAGTTGTGTTCTCCACTTTTTGTAGTCGGCCATTCTAGTACTTTCAGATGCCTGCAGAGATGATGTTGTGATAGTCGAGCCCTGAGTTACGTCCACAGTCATGGGGTCGTTACTTGGAGGAAGGAAAGACTAGTTGTGTCATGTCCCCGCTGCAGCGCTGGTCTTGGTGGCACTGCAGGCGGCAAACGTATAGGGTGTCTATGGCCCTTTCCAAGAGGGCCCACAGAACTGGAGATGACGTTCTAGTCTCCAACTCTCCACGAAGCAGCATTACGACTCCGCCCCCTCCAATGCCGGAAGAAGGATATCTGTTGCCGGCGACCGAAGAACCTTGCGTTGCTACTCTCCCTAGAGACGCTCCGTAAGTGGACCGACCGTTAGCTTACACCTCCCTGCTGATCCTTAGCCCTGTTCTTAATGATCTTTCTTGCCTTCTAGTTGCTTCTCACTCAGAGTCTCCCTTGAACCTCAAGTGGCTGCATTTACTCTTCCGGCAGTTCCACGCTCCCTGATAAACAGAATCTCTGCCCTCAAGATCACCTCCTCTACTAACCCAAACATCCATTCCAGCCCCTCGTCACAGTAGGCTTGGCAAACACTAGATTCTATATACCAATCCCACATTCACAATAATCACTGCTGATTCCCTCTCATAAACATTGTAGCCCGGACTCATTCTCTTACGGCATCCGGAGTGAAACGCCTCTCCCGCTTTCTCTCTACGCTCCAGCCGGGTGAGGGTCTACCCTGTCTCCCTATTCTCTAGTCTATCTCTGGGGTCACGCTGATCTCCCCTTCTCTTCATCCTCACAGCTTCCAGGTGGAGGACCGTCACTCGTGGCAGCTGGAAGCCCAGGCTCACACCTGAGCTCCATAAGGGTACGAGTTGCTTCTTTTGGACCTTCCCTTCCGGAATACTTAGCTCTAACCCTGTCTCTGCTCATTTCCCTTAGGGCCATCCTCTACAGCCACGAGCCATATTCCCTATGCCAGCTACACGGTTCATTGGGCGCAGGGGGGCCTACGGCATTCAGGGGAATTTCTCGTTTACTTCGGTTACTGAAGCTGATTCAGGTTAGTGATCTCAATACTCAAGTATTCCTCTGTCTGTACAACATAATCCATGACAAGTGGTTTTTCAGGAGTTGTAGGTGATAGTGGGTGGAAGAGTCCATCAGTGCGGACACTTGGGAACGCAGACTGAGGCTGGCATCGTGGAGTGCTGGGTTTCTCATTTCTTGCATTTATACCCACGGTTGCCAGCACCTGCTCAGTTCCCCACGATTTGCTCATGTAAGTAGGCGATGGGCATCACACCAGTCTGCTATGATGGTCAGTTTTTCTTTTCTCGATTTTTGAAGGTCGCCTAACCAAAACACTGAATTTTTTCCTCCATTTTAGGCAGTCTACAAAAATGGAAATAATGACATCCCCCCAACAACCTCCCTCACCCACACTCCCACCCTGACTTCCCGTTTTGAGTCCAAATCGGGGGTGGGGGGTTCACCAACCAAATTCTCCTCCCTTAGCCACCGCCACCTCCTTCCCCTCCCAAAGCCGCCTCAAAAATGCACACAAAACCACACACGCATACACGTACAGCCCACACATACGCAAACACACACACAAACTTACCCAATCTCCCTTGTGGCTTCTTCCGGGTCCTGGCATGCCTATCAGCCCTTGTGAACACTTGTGTGCATCACAGGGGCTGCCAGTTCGAGTTAGAAAGACCCTCTGTCCGGGAGCGTTCTTCTAAATAGTTTTTATATTTTTTTAAATTTTCTTTTAAATAAAATGGTCTATTGACCTAATACCATGATGGTCAATATAGGGAGATGTTGCATATTTCTCTTTCCTGGTCTCTGAACACAGATTACTGGTATGCCAGTTTGTTGCTATGATGATTGGTGGTACAACCTTCTGGTCAAAAATACTATCCCAGGCTCACATTTGGATCGTTGGGCACAGGCTCAGTTTACTGTGGAAATGCAGGGCTATATCGCAGCAGATTGTATTGCTTCAATATTTGATTGGATGTGAGGCTGGCGTGCCCTTCTACTTCATGGGATGATATTTTAACTATTTCGGTGTTGGCTTCTCCTCTTCGGTAGGGTGGTGAGCACAGGAATCTAAGCTAACTGAGGCAGTGGCCCTCTTAGCAAATGGAGTCATCAGACTCAATAGCACCCGGGCGGAGGGCACATTCAATCATGTTCTGCGGATCGCGGGCTGAAATCTCTGATCTCGACCTGTGTTCCACAGAACCTGCAGGCTGCCTCCTACGCCGTGGGCCGCGATCTTCCCCCAGCCTTGTTTTTTTTTCTTCTTCATTTCCCAACCCCCTCCTCCCCGTCCCACTTACCTTATTGTTGCAGCCACCACCGCAGCAGCTTCCGTCCTCCCTTTACCTGCTGCAATGGTGATAGACTAGGAGTTCCGTTCGGAGCCCCGCATTCTACAACCATGGTGGCAATTTTGCAATTTTGGATTAGTATTTTTGTTCATTGAATGGGATGCGTGCTGGGTTCTGTTCAATGAATGAAAATACTTTTTTAGCCCCCCATGTTGCCGCTTTGGTAACCCGGGGTGCTAATGGGATTACCACTTTGTTCTAAGGGCTAGAACAGGGGCTAACAGCCCAGAGCCCTCGTTGACGACTCTCACTTTACTCGGACCGCTAACTTGGGTGCCAGGCCAATACTCCCTATTCCAGCCCTTGGAACAGGGTGTTAACGCCACATTAGAAGGATTGATGGGGGGGGGGGCGATTCCAACAAAGAATGAGCCAATCTATAACCGCAAAGTTACATGAGTTGCTCTACATGGAGCTGAGGCACGGGGATCATAGAAACATCGGAGGTAACATTTGGGCACTAGTAGAGGTTCTGAAAGGCACACCTGCCTGCTGTGTACAACCAGAGCTGGCGTGCGACCCACAGGGGATAGGATCCAGTTATGAACCCATTCTTAGGTGGCTCAGTCGTTGGAATAACCACAAAGCCTCCTTATTTTGGGATTCTATCAGGGATGCTAAGAGCCTGGAGGGAGGGCCCTTCAAAAAAATGGTTGAGGTTTATAAGCAGGGACGTCATTTGGGGGTCGCCAGGGATTGCAACTGCAACCCCTGAGGTTTCCTTTGCTACCCCTGTGGTCTTCCTTGCTACACCTAAAAAAGTTTTTAAAAAGTGGCCAGTGCAATGTGGCTCTTTGTTCTTGGAATGACTGGAATTTTTGTTGAGGCCTCTTAAAAAATACAGGGGGTTCCACAAGTGTAACACTTTGAGCAGTGATCCTAAATAAGAAAGAATAGGAATAACAAATAATTTCTCTTTCTGGAATTCTATACATTAATTTCTAGGCTCATTAAAGGGCCGAAAGGTCATGTTCTATCACTTCCCATAATGTCACTTTGGGGTGGGGTCAAATGACATCACTTCCTCTGATGTCATCAGAGGTCAAGGGTTATGCGATGTCACTTCTGCTACCCTTGGCATTTTGTTGAAATGACGTCCCTGTATATAAGCATTGGTCTGGTGAAGTTAGGTGTGGAGAATTTCTGGACAAAATCAGAGCCCATTAAGAAGGGGGATCGCTGTGTTTTGTAGGAGAAATGCTGGTTTGACAGGAGGTTTGGTTACTCACAGCCTTGCAAGAACTACCTAGACTAGAGTGCATTCAAATGGATGGACACCTATCAATTGAGGCTCCAATCCAAAACAGGAGTATGTAGAGCGGGGGTCTAGAAGAATCCCATTGTCTCTGTTTTTTGTGGGTCAGGTGAAACCGTGCTCATCATTCATTTTCTGTTTCTAGGGCACCCTGGTTAGTCCCCGTTATAAGAGATGCTGAGGTGAAACTGATCTGCAAAGCACTGTTCTTTTCGGCTCTAGCCAGGGAGCCGTTTATGCCAACTCTCAATATTTTAGCTTGGTGGCAGAGTGCACGCAGGAGGTCAATGCCCAGAATTTAAAGATAGTGTCCCATATGTTGTTTTTTGTGTCAACCACCCCCAAAAGAGCTGGTTGAGGAAATGGAAGCTAATGAGCCTCATTTCTAAATGAGAGGATGCGGCTGGGCCGGTTTCCTCACTTGATCCCAGGTGTGATTGGAAGGTGGGCCACATGGAGATGGGCCAGTAGGCCACCAGAGACCTTCTACTGAACTCTGCACCTATTTCCAAATGCCTAACAATTTAAAGGCCAAGCTGTAGGGACTAGAGTCATGCTCTAGCCATGGACTTCTGCACGTCCATATTGGGGTCAACATAGACCTAGAATTACAGTGCAAATTACTGCACTCACCCAACTGGCACTATCGTTGCTGGACTTGCTCATTAGTCATTGGTGGTCCACATGTTAATCATGTTCCTGTGTGACCATCCTCCCCAAAATTTTTAGATCAGCATGGACTAAAGGGGAACCCTCCCCAGACTGCGTGGAAGATCACAATAAGCAATAAATTTGTCCCTAAATGCTTCAATATTAGTTTGCCAGTATCTCACCAGTAAATATGATGGGATACTGGCAAAAAGTAATACCGTTACCGGTGCCTGATCTGCTGGATTACCAGCAGATTACAGGTGCCGGCAATGGTATGTTAATCCCCATTTCATGGAGTCCATAGAACTCCAATGGGGGATTGCCGGTATTACCAGCACCTGTAACACCGGTGCCACTAATACCGGCTGGTTTTTGCCGGTTGGGGGTCTGGTTTACCTCCATATTTTGGCTGGAGGTAAATCAGGCCACTGCACCAGCAAACCTGTAGTTTGCCGGTCCTGAAACATGCTGGTAACTGGAATTGCTGGCACGTTCATTCCAGACTGGCAAACTAATAATGAAGCCCACTGGGCCCACTGGGCCTCATCATTGGGTTGCTGGTAGAACCTTCTGGGAGGAGGCAGGTTACCGGTAACCCTGTAACACTGTTTCCAACGCCTGGCTTCCATGTGCCACCGTTATAGTATGGCAGGTGGCGGAAACGGCAAATCCCTATTCCCGTGGAGTTCCATAGGACTCCACGTGAATGGGGTCACTGAAGCACCAGTACTGTTGCTAACGGCATCAGTGCTTCAGTGAAAACACTGCTGGTATAGACCTGAACTCCCGGCAGCTCAGGCCTGCTGGGAGTTCCGTGCCCCCACTGGTAAATTCTTAGTTTGGTGGTCCGGAAAGTGTGCCGGTGCGTTGCTTATTTCCGGACTGCCAACTCGTAATGAGGCACAATGTCCTGATGAATTCTGTTAAACAGGCCTAAATGAATCATGTTAAAAAGATCAGCCAAGTGTAGGAATAAGGGAACACCTTTTTAAAGTAGTAGTTGAAATATCACACACCAACTATTTGAATTAAGCCCTTAATGTTCAGATGTGTCAGTGGGATTTACTGCTTCAAAGCTCTTTTCTGTCAGTTGCACTCTTTGGGTGTATCAGCACTCCCTTCACATAATCCTCACAGGTTTATAGCCCAGTTATAATTTACAAATACATGATTAGTCTTCACTTCATCAGTCCTGCACACGGTCTGATCAAAAGTGAGGTCTATTGACAGCAGTCTGGCTGCACATGGTCCAAATCCCTGGGTGCAGAAGAAGTTCATAAAACAAAGCTAGCTGCTGCTTCCTCAGGTTATGGGCTTCAACCCAGGGACAAATAATGAAAAGACAGATACAGGCTGTAAATTGAATAATTTAGGGGAAGCAAGAAATCATTGAGTTTGCGGAAAGTTTAATGTACTCTCCAGCAGCTCATGCGATGATGGCACTCCAATCAGTGCTGATCATTTTTATTCTCTCTGCCCATCAACCTCACCTTTCCAGAATAAAAATGAAAATGTACCAAAATGCGCCTCGAAACACATTCCGTACAGGCGCATTATAAATACCCAATAAATAAAAAATAAAACACACTGAAATATATTACTTCTTGAAAAAAAAAATGGTTACTGTTATTCTAGGACCACAAGCTCTCGTTGTGTGCAAAGATCTCCATACAGCGGGCCATGCCACGCCAGTGTTTTCGCCTTGCGATAAGGTGAGGTGTGACCATGGAAAAAATGCACATCTAGGTGTTCCCTTTATACCGCAGAACAGCGTGCGGTGGGGCCAAAAAACAACAGCGCATTGCTCTACAGCAGTAAAGAAATTGGATCATGGCGGCCCAAAGATTCAATGACTTTTGTATTTTGATAGCACGCTAATACCTTAGTAAGGTGTGTAGGTATTCGATCCCTTTAACTTCCAGTCAGAATCAAATTCAAGGCCTTGACTTTGGTGCACAGATCCTTTGACAGAATAGGAGCAGCTCTTCCACATAAGACATGGGTTCAATATTGTCCCCAAAAAGATCTACCTTCTGCTTCGACTCTTACTTTTACTGTCCCTATACTTCACTACATCTGGTTGGGCAGCTAAGTGTAGGCGGTCTATCTATGAAAGTCCACGTGCAAATGGTTCTGTTAACATTTTGAAAGTGGTATGTGGTCATGCAGGGAGCATGTACCAATCCAGGTCGCGGCGGATGATTCAGCTCAGGGGGAGCATCCAGAACTCAACGTTTTAGTGTGCATGGGACAGAATCCTGACTTAGCCTGGGAAGCGATCAACAGAGGAATTTCAGGGTAGGTGTGTGGTTGCCAGCCCACTTGGTCGGAAGTGGAAAGGCAAAAGGAAATATCGAAACTGAGTACCCCAAAAGGAAATACACCGAACACGGGTTTACAAAGATACACAGATCTTTATTCTATAACTGAACAGTTTTCAAAGGAACAAAGTAATCTGGCTCTCAGTACATCACAGCGAATACCAGCCCTTTCGGTGTGAGAAGTGAGTGGGACTGCACATCAGAACATTCACTCTTTTATACAATTTGTAACATGATGTCCAGCCCATCTGCAGGTTAATCATTCCTTGGGCTAGGGGTTTGTGCCGAGTTCACTTCTAACTTATCTATATGCATATGGATTATTCCTAGTTTATACACAAATAAGTCACAATGGCAACAGTGTATCTTTGGATCTAACATTAAGCCTTACTACATGTTTTATACAATGTAGTTCAACAAGTGTCCACGTTCAGTATTTAAACAACACTGTATTTAATATATGCCCGCGGATCCGTTTCGTTGGCACAGATAATCCTTGATCTACAGGTCAACGAAGGACAAGGTTTCATTACATGACGCTAACATTTGGCCTACGGGCAGTTTAGACATTAACTTGCATGTAGAGGTCAGGACGGCCAAGTTGCAAACAGAAAAACACTGTCCACCATTTTAGAACACAATGGGCCTCATTACGACCCAGGCGGTAAGTTACCGCCTGGGTCGTACCCTTACCACCATGGTGTAAACTATGTTTACACCATGGTGGATGGCGGATTTACCGCCCCATTCCAAGGTGAGTGGGGCGGTAAATCCCCATTTCCCATTTTACCCTTCCCCATTCCCATTTTTGCCCCATAGGGCATAATGGGAGTGGGGAAGGCGCTAATTACGCTACCGTAAATTACGGTGGCGTAATTAGCACCATGGTCCCTTAGCGCCATGGATTTTAACGCCTGCAAAAAGCAGGCGTTAATATCACCATGGCGCTAAGGGACCTTGTAATCAGGCGTTAAGGGTCGGCACCGTTTACGGCGCCGTTAACCCCTTAACGCCTGATTCGTAATGAGGCCCAAAGCGACTTTGGAGTGAGAATCAAAATGGCAGATGAACCTAAAATGGCGGCTGAGTCGATCTAAGATCGGAACTTTGCAAAGCGGATTTCTTTGCTGAGCGACTGGGCTTAAACCAATAGATACAATAAAGGAGGCACGATATGATATCCCGTTTAACAAACCCTCCTTTTGGCCTAAGCCAAGCGCTAAACTACTTCTAGTCACTTTACGAGTAACTCCACGTCTCAATGTCCATAGATCCTGAATCACTGTCAGAGATATAATTTACCATAAAACCAGATACTAAGATTTCTTTCAGCACATATTCATTGGAGATCTTCTCTGGGGCGTATACTTTGTGTCCTAATGTACCTATCGCTTGTGCGCAACATCCCCATAGCATCGACACATACCATGAAGACATTGTATGCAACAACAAAGAAACAACCGAATACCCAAAATAATCAGCAAGACCAACAATAGTTTCCATCCCCAAGATCGCAAGAAGTTCCAGAACCAAGCGCTAAGATCCCAGTTTCCCTCGGGAACATGCACTTCTGAACTAAGGACATGCAGATTCTGTATTGCCTTGAAGATAGTTGGGGAGGAATCTGGCACGAAAACACAGCAAGCGAACCCCACTAAATTACATAACCCACCACGTTCAGCCAGGATGACATCTAATGCCATCCGGTTCTGAAGTGCTACTAACCTTATTGCTTTTTGTTCTAGAGTCATATTATAGAGTATGTCAGTGGTCCGGTTGATGGTCCTCTCCAGTACTCTCGCTAGTCTCCTGATATCTTCTGAGTTCATTATTTGTCCCCAAAATGGGACAAAGGATTTAGCTACATCACCTAGAACGTGTGCTGAAGTGTCACCATTCTCGTATCGTCGTGGACGAGCCTTTGAAATTTCTACAGTACTAGCAATGAATACCCCAGGTAACAGAATCCCCAAAATAACAAGTTCCCTGCCAATCCCTGGCTAACCATGGAAATGCTACATTACTGCAAACAAAGTAGAAAGGTTCGCCTACATGCAAAGGTCTGTCCTCACCAGTCAAATTCACAACGTTGGCGCAACCTTTAAAATCACCCATTGACTGAGTACCATTCCTTTGTATGCAGAAAGAAACTGAATCGGGGCTATGATTAACAGTATAGGAAGGAGGCGTGGCATCCTTATTGCCTATAGGAGCCATCTTGAAAGAGATCAAAGATTGAAAAGGACAGGACAGTCTATCAGAAGGCCTAATATAAGCAACATTAAGCTTACTCTATTTGCAAAGAGCGAGTATCCAGGGGCATCAGAACACATTTTTCAAACTCGTTCAAATTAGTCCCATCGAAGTTCCCCGAGATGCTATCATTCCATCAGCCAAAGAATAGTGCACTAAGAGAAGCATAGCATGCAGTTGTCAAAGGTAAAGGATGAATATACCAACCTAGACCCTTATCCCCGTGTTGCGGTAAATGTGAACAGATCCAACAATCAGACTTCTTAAAAATGGCATGTGTAGCATTCATAATGAGTGATAGTGTGTTGGTGTGATAACTCTGTCTATGCTGAGAGTCTCTAGGAGATAGAGTGTGCAGTTGCACAAAAGGAGTAGAAACAGTAGGTAAATGTTCAGTAGGTAACAAATTCTCAAACGGATGTACTTCTTCTAATACCAGAAACCTAAGACAATGACTATTGTAAAACCAATTAACATGATCACAAGACAGCAATACGTTTTCGGGGCCCACACATTGGATTGTCCATTTTTGCAGCTGGTCACACATTCTCTTATCTGTTCCGTGCAAGCGGGAGCAGTTGCAGGCATTGTATTCTTCAAACGAGTGCACCAATGTTATTTGCTGGCGACCTCCAGGCCAAGCGTTTTCTTAGTCCTTCCACAAACCCTAGCCAACAGAATCCCCTTATGTACAAATGATCGGGCCAAAAAGACAAGCTCTTCGATGATTTTCCTTGATGGCACAGCCGAACCATGCAGTAAGTCTACTTCCTCGGACGCAGATCGTACCTTGTGATCCCTGGTACTGAATGATCTGTGAACAACGTGTCGTCACTTCCCACTGGAAGTGGCGAATGATCAGAAGCAAGATCAGAAACAAGATTCAGAACAACTTCCGGAAACAAAACCGTTGGAGAGTGTGGAGATGAAATGGCTGTTTCCCCAGGCCTTATGGGCTCAGGGAGAGTCTCTGATGCACTCTCAATGCTGGTTGCTGCTTCGTGATCGTTGGTTACAGCATTGTGAGGGGTTCTGTATCTTCTGTATCGTGTGGCACTGGGTGTGGAATCCCCTTGGTGTGCGATACGTGTATCCAGTGCTTCCGGCCTGCTACCCGCACCGCAGTCTGCGTGACCAGCAAAACTTGGAAGGGGCCCCGCCAACGAGCTGGAAGGCAAGAAGATTGCTCAAACGATTTCGTGAGGATCCAATCTCCCGGTCGTATGCTGTGACCGGGGCCCTCGTACCGTACAGGTAAAGCCTCTCGCACCTGGTGATGAATCAAATACAGGTTTTTAGTTAACTGGCCACAATAGTCAGAGAGAAGTACATTTTCAACGTCCCATAAAGAACGAGACTTCGGAACATTCCAAATATTAGCTGGCCTACTCATGACCACCTCAAAGGGAGAGAGCCCAGTCTTAGTTTGAGGGGTCGTTCTCATAAATAACAACACAGTCGGTAAGGCATACGGCCATTTTAGTTTGGTGCCGGCACACGTCTAAGCGAGCCTGTTCTTGATGATGCCGTTGTGTCTTTCTACTAGTCCAGCACTCTGAGCGTGTCTAGCCGAATTGAACCGTTTATCGATCTGTAATCCCGCGCATATCTGCAGAATTACAGCAGCAATAAAGTGTGGAACATTGTCCGACCAGATGACTCTCGGCAACCCAAATCATGGAAAATATTCCTTTAACATAGTCTTTGCCGTGGTCATAGCTGTGCCATCTTTGACGGGAAAAGTTTCAACCCATTTGCTAAAAGCACAGATGATGACTAATACATACTTGAAATTGTTGCAACGCTCCATCTCAATAAAATCAAAATGAATAACCTCGAAGGGGTCAGAATTGGGACCAAAACTACCCCTAGGAGTTGATGTGCCCTTTCCCACATTATGCTGCAAACAAATCATGCACCCCTGAACGAAGCGTTCAGCTACTTTAGGGATTTTATCATTTACCCACACTTTTTGCAACATTTTAGTGATTTTACGAGCACATATATGGGTGGGACCATGAGCCATAAAAAACATCATCATAATATATGCGTCAGGCAGTAACCATTTCCCTTCAACTTTCTCCACCCAACACCCATCATCATCCAGTTTCCCCAAGCCCTCAGCCCATTTCTTACATTCTTCTAATGTGGCATCGGCTTGGATATCCCTTACAAAGTCAATACCCTCATCCAAAGTACAGGCATTTGTGGCTTCCCTTGAAGTGTACATTTCTGAAGAGAGATCAGTGGCAGTCTGTTTGGCTATCTGGTCAGCAGAAGCATTCCCTTTTCCTACATTGTCTACAATCTTCTGATGCGCTGCACATTTTATGATAGCTAGCTGAGTAGAGAGTGCAAGAGCTGAGAGTAACCGTACTATCAAGGAGCCATGTTGAATTTTTGTACCATGTGAAGTCAGGAAACCTCTTTCTGACCAAAGTCTACCGAAGTTGTGGACCACCCCAAAGGCATACTGACTGTCAGTATATATATTTACTGTAAGCCCTTTGGAAAGTTCACAAACTCGGGACAATGCTATAATCTCTGTGGCCTGCACAGAGTTATGCGTCATTCTCTTGGTTTCCACAACTGTGCTCAATGTGGTGATTGCATAAGAAGCTGTAGATGTACCATCCGGGAGTTTGAAGCAGGAGCCATCACAATACAGCTCCCCTTGTGGATTGTTCAAAGGAGTATCTTTCAGATCGATTCTACCTTTTGTCTCTTGTTCGGTAGTGTAGAGGCAGTCATATGACTCTTCGTCACTGCAAGCAGTACCTTGAGGGAAAGGTAAAAGTTCAGCCGGATTAAGAACACAACACCTCTTAATTTGTATGTGCGGTGCAAACAAGATCAATTCATATCTCGTTAATCGTGCGGACGTGAGGTGTTGCGTTTGTGTTCTGCTCAATAGAACATCTACAGAGTGAGGTACCATCAGGGTTAAATCATGGCCTAGGACCATTCCCTCGCTCTGTTTTATGGAAGCAGCAGCAGCAGCGACAGCGACAGCTCGCAAACATCTTGGCAAAGCGCATGCTACAGGATCAAGGGCGGAAGAAAAGTGGTCGCACGGCCTATTCTTACCTCCATGTTCCTGCGTTAATATAGCCAAAGCACATCCATCACATTCATGCACATACAACACAAAGGCCTTTCCATAGTTTGGTGTGCCCAAAACTGGTGCCGAGCACAATGCAGTCTTCAGCAGATCAAATGCTTGCTGGTGTTCCAAGTTCCATGGCAATGGCGAAGAAATGCCCTTCTTCGTCAAGGCCAACATTGGTTTAATCACTAGTGAGAAATTGGGGATCCACTGTCTACAGTAAGAAACCTTTCCTATCAAGGCTCTAACTTCCTTCTGTGTATTTGGGACAGACATGCTAGAAATGAGTTTTATCCGTTCAGGCGTCAACCTTCTTCCCTCCTATGACAGGAGATAGCCTAAATAGGCGACCTCCTGACAACAATATTGACATTTTTTAAGCAAAGCTTTGTGTCCATGTTTAGCCAAGTGAACAAGCAACAACACAGTGCCCTCCTTACAAGCGTTCTCTGAGTCAGGAGCTAAAACAAGTCGTTGACATATTGAAGCAGTGTACAAGTAGAGGGCAACTCAGGGGTATTGAGCTGCTCTTTCAGAGCCCTACTATAGATGCTAGGACTTTCCGTGTAACCTTGCGGTGCACGGGTGAAGGTAAACGAACGTCCCACTAAGGTGAACGCGAACAGGTATCTACTGTCTTTGTGTATAGGAATACTAAAGAAAGCGTTCTTTAGATCCACAACACTAAAGTGAGTAGCTGAAGCCGGGATCATGGTTAATATTGTCATCACATCAGGCACAATTGGAAATTGTGGAGTGACAATCTTATTGATGGCACGTAAATCAATTATGAAACGAAAAGGAATTGCATTGTCGCCTTTTTTGTACACGGGCAAAATCAGACTATTGCACAAGCTACCTGCAATTTCCTCAATCAACCCTCGATGCACAAAATCGGAGACTATGCATTTCAAAGCTTGCTCACCATCAACTGAGATCTTATAGTGGGGAATACATGGCAGCTTCACTCCATGTTTTAAGACAATCTTAACAGGTTCAATTTTCAAAACACCGACGTCATTATCATCAATAGCCCACAAACACTCCGGAACACCTCTAAATTCCGTCGGCAAAGGTCTAGTCAAGAATTGAGAGACAGAAAGTTGCTGTGGTGAAATCGTCAAACGGAATCCGTCAGGAGAACAATGAATTACTGCATTTAATTCCTTCAACAGATTCAACCCCAACAAATTCTCTCCACAATTCATAGTCAAAAGGAATGGACAATGGTCCGTAAAGGGACCCAAAGAAATAGGTACCCGCGAAGAAACCTGACAGACAACTGGTGTGCCAGAAAACCCTACAGAAGCATTAGTCTGCCCTGACAGTGGAATGTTTGGAACCCGTGAATGCTCAATGGAACACTTATGTGTCCCTGTATCTATCAAGAATAGATTTTTCCTATTTCCCAGTAACATTTCAACGTAGGGACCTTTCTGATTAACGGGAATAGGCGTTGGTTCCAAACCCTGCTTCGGTCAATCCTAATGGAACAGAATATTGTCGAAAGGAAATTCTTCAGAGAGGTAAGCAGCAGAAGGATGATAAAAAATGTTTCTATTATCCACACTTGGTGCCTGATTGTCCTGCGAAAAAGGTTGCTGTGAATCCCGTGAATACTGACCTCTACCAGGACCCCCTACACCTGGGCGGCCTCTGGATCGTCTACCCATATTCCCAAATGCGTTATTCGACCTCTGTTGGAGGATCGGGCATCGTGCACGCCAATGACCCTCTTGTCTGCAATAAGCACACTGGTTTATGTTTACAGGACCCAATGGCGTGTTTCCCTGTGGAACATACTGACCTCTAAATTTCATACTCCCCCCTCTAGGGCCTCTAACAATTTGCTGTAATAGTACTTTTGTTTTTAAGTCACCTCTTCTCTTTTCAACTCTTTCCTTTTTGTTATTGACACGATTCTCGTAGTACTGAGCCATGTGCAATACTTCTGACTGAGACTCGGAGGACATAATTTGCGACTGGATGTCAGGCAGCAATCCACACACAAATTTGTCCACAAATAATCTTTTCCCAGACTCTGCGCCTAAGTCTTGTTCACTGAAATCTGAAAATACCTGTTCAAACTGATTAAAGAACTCGGTAGCACCCTCAGACTTCCCTTGGACACAGGCAGTAAGCTTGTCCCAAATAATTCTCGTTTCAGGAATTATAGTTTTCAATTTCGTAACTGTTCTGTCAGGCAAAGTTAGTATCACCTGAGGCGGTCTCTCGCCAGCTGGCCTTTCTCCATCGAGTCTAACCATGTTAGTCCATGTATCTCCTAGCCCTGGTACATCATCTACAGTTCTAATCTGTTTCCACAAATCTACAGGCAGGAGTACAGGAAATAAAAAAAATCAATATCACTTAGAGTGAATAGCAAGACAGACTCTATTTCTTTGTAGAACCATGTTGGATTCTTCCTAATGTCGGGAATAGATTGTTTAATGGTGTTCACTTCCTGTCTCAAGAAGGGGACGTGAACGAACTGCGACACATAATGTGCAGGAATATCATAGGCATGTGCACCTGTTCTGGCATCAGCTGGAACCTCGACTTTTGGGACAAATGTCGGAGGGACCTCTCTGATAGGTAACTGAGAAGTAGGCAACTCCGAACGCTTACTAAGCAACAGAGCTAAATCGAATGCTAAAGTAGCCGAAGAAGTGTCAAACGAAAAAGCTCTCTTATAAATACTCAATAACTCTGCGGGACAACAAATCTTTCTTTTTACACACTCATCCTGTAGGTACTCTACCATTACCTGTATCACTTTCCTCTGCATTTCTGGCGTATTCTGACTATACGTGTCATATACTTCAACGGGAGTTATCGATATATCTGAAATCCACCTAATCGCATCTTTCGTGTAAATCCGTGTTTCCTCATTTATTGATTTACGACAAGGAAGGAGCCGTTTCTGTACGAACATAACGTCCAAACTATCACCATCTTCATCTTCATTCCGTGAACTTTCCAGCTCCCTTCTATACTCAAAAACCCTCTCAACATGCTCTTGTACTTTCTCCGCAGTATCTCTAGAGAATGCTAAAGTATTGAAATCCCTCAACCCTTGTGGGAGATCTATATTATTTAGCCTGTTCACATTACACATAAATGAATTCCTAATCCTTCAATAAAAAACGTTTTTCTCAGGAAAATTGTCTATGTTAGAAAGTGTGGCAAAAACATCAGCTTGTTCACCCCTCTCCATGCAATGCTTAGCCCACGCAGGTAACTCAGGCTTTTTCTCTGAAGATACATTATTACGAGTTACAACCCTCGATCCCGCTCCCCGATCCACTACAAGCAGTATAAAACCACTTGGAAGAGGGAGAGTAGGCAAATTTTGAACATCCGGATACAGAGGTACTATCACTGGCGCTGCAGGTAAGCCCACCGGACCCATAACAGCAGGCAAAGGTGGAGGAGCGACAACAAGAGGAAGAACAACGACTGGAGGAAGAGGAATAGCAGGAGGAATAATAGGAGGAGCAGGAGGAACTATGGGAGGAGGAATAACAGCAGGAAGAGGCAAAGCAGCAGGAAGAGGAACATACAGAGGTGGCGCAGTGGCACCAGGCCTTCGTTCATTTAACAGTTTATCGATAAGCTCATCATAAACATGAAAGTCTTTAGAAGGATACATTTTCTGGATACCAAGTGAAAACGCACTATCCATATTCCTAGCTGCCTCAGACTGTTTATTTTGGTCATATAACAACGCTTTTCCGGCGTTCGCCATAAGACGGCACGCATGCTTTTCTCTACTTCTTTCTTCCAATTTTTTAATACATCAAATGCTGCAGGTATAGCCTTTTTCTTCAATAATATAGATTCTAAGTATTCAATATGAGGGATTTCAAAACTACCATTGATTGGCCACTGAAGTTCAGAAGCATGTCTAGTTTGTCTGTGCCAAATATCATTAAACACTATACTTCCAATGCCGTGCTTACAGTACATAGTACACGCCGGTGACCCCTCCATTGGCGCCGGACGGCCAAATTCCAAAGATTGTCTGTCCTTGCAGAATAATGCCCTAAAGCAGGCAGACAATTTCCCAGGCATATCAGAATACTGGTGTTATCTTGTCAATAATTGTACTCGCGAGTGCAATACGCCAAAACAAATGATCAGGATACTTAGGAATCGGGTCACGACTCACCTGATCAAATCCTAACGAGGTCCGATCGGATTACAAAATTCGAACTGAGATTTCCTCATGTTTGGTGATTTTGGCAAATCTGCCCGCCTCGATATATGGACCCTCGTCAAGATGCCGACTCGGACCACATGCTCACCATCCAGGGATCGGGCCGTGCAGCGCTGCTGAGGTGTCGCGTTTCATCCAAGAAAGGGGCCCCCTTTTACACCGTCCGATCCCGGTCTGATAGCCGCGTCAACCTTCAACGAGCTGGCATCAATCTTGAGGGTCCCTATTCGGGCGCCATCTGTAAAAGCAAAAGGAAATATCGAGGCTGAGTACCCAAAAGGAAATACACTGAACACGGGTTTACAAAGATACACAGATCTTTATTCTATAACTGAACAGTTTTCAAAGGAACACAGTATCAGATAGCTATCTGGCCCTCAGTACATCACAGCGAATACCAGCCCTTTCGGTGTGAGAAGTGAGTGGGACTGCACATCTGAACTTTCACTCTTTTTTACAATTTGTAACATGATGTCCAGCCCATCTACAGGTTAATCATTCCTCGGGCTAGGGGCTCATGTCGAGTTCACTTCTAACTTATTGATCTATATGCACATGGATTATTCCTAGTTTATACACAAATAAGTCACAATGGCAACAATTTATCTTTGGATCTAACATTAAGCATTAGTACATGTTTTATACAATGTAGTTCAACAAGTGTCCACATTCAGTATTTAAACAACGTTGTATTTAATATATGCTCGCGGATCCGTTTCATTGGCACAGATAATCCTTGATCTACAGGTCAACGAAGGACAAGGTCTCATTACATGACCCTAACATTTGGCCTACAGGCAGTTTAGACATTAACTTGCATGTAGAGGTCAGGACGGCCAAGTTGCAAACAGAAAAGCACTGTCCACCATTTTAGAACACAGGGTGACTTTGGAGTGAGAATCAAAATGGCGGATGAACCTAAAATGGCAGCTAAGCCGATCTAAAATCGGAACTTTGCAATGCGGATTTCTTCGCAGAGCGACTGGGCTTATGCCAATAGATACAATAAAGGAGGCACGATATGATATTCCGTTTAACAGGAAGGAGCCCTCACTGGAGGCCTGGCGGGGTAAGCACTAACAAGCTCTTGGTGACAAATAGAGGAACGGCACGGGCTGTGAAGACTCATTCTTCTTCTCCATGTGTTGGATGTGCACTGGCCCACATGTGCTGCAGTGACCTGGGGTTGGCCGCCATCTCTATGTATCTGCTCTCAAATTTGAAGGAGTAGATTCAACGGTGCCCAGGGAGAGCAAACATACAAATTGAAGGAGTGACGCAGTGATGTAAGGGTCACGTAACTGGGCCCCACCTAGAGTGCCACATGTCAAGGAGCAGAGGGCTGCGCAGGGAAATATGTGCGCGAAAACACAAGATATAGGTTTGTGCCTGATAGGTAGATAAATAGGGACAGATCAGCACGGCTACCATGAAGAAAAAGCATATGTGTAGCAACAGTAACACTTATATATTATTTTGAGATAGGTAGAGGTAGTGTTAGGAGTATAATACGGTTATGTGTTAGGTGCATTAATGAACCGTGTTTTAGCAGGCCCAGGGCAGATTTCACAGAAACCGGTATTATTAATTGTTTGAAAGGCCACAGCACACAGCAAAATAATTGAATTTCTGCTGACACGAAAAAACACTAGATAAGCTCACACACGAAGAAGTCTATAGTATTTAATTAATTGTTGCAAAGAGAAAAGTTTGTCATGGGAGCAGAGTTCCAGTCAGACCCCAGGTGCAGCCGTACATGATACATTTCAAGGGCACCGTGCTGGGTACTGGGGGCCTTGGCATCGAATACAATAGTAAAGGAGGATTAAATAGGAGAAATAGAAATTCACCAACGGTGTCCTGCATGAAGTGTTTTCTAACTAGAGTTAGCACGATGCATGGAAGGAGTTGGGGAGATGACAGGTGCAGGGGGCGAAAGAAGAAGGGAACCAATCAGGGTGCTGGGGTGTGGTGTTGCATGGGCTGTAACAGCCTACCTATCCTTGGTGCTGATCCCTCATGATTTCTTTGTGTGGAGTCAGTGGGTTCAAAATACAAGGTCCAATCAATATTCGGCAACTTATCCATTTGTATAATGGACCATGCCAGCCAATGACAGTGAAGGGTTTAACCAGCTGTCAGCATAATAGTGTAACTGAGGGGTGGTGTGAGAAAGCTCATGACATCATGACGGGGTGTTGTGTGTTTTCTTTCAAGAAATCTTTTGACCAATTAGAATAACTAATGTATAGGGTGCCTTAGGGGCTCAGTGACGCTGGCCAGTAATTTATTTTGACCTGCCCCAAAATGTAATTAATGTTTTGCTGCATAAATAGTGTTTCAGCAGTGGGCAGGGATGAGAACCCTTCACCCAGTTTGGTCACAGGACTGTCTGAACGGATTCTCCCAGCGGTTGGAGCTCCAAGCTGTGTTGTTCTTGCACGGTGTGTACTCTTCTCTGGATTACTGTGTGTCCCCTTTGGATTACTTATGAAAAGAAGCCTCGCTTTACACAATCCTGCTGGCTGGCCTACCGTGGCTCCCATGCACCTTCTCCTAGGCATGCAGAGCTGAGGGGATGGTGGTGATGACGTACCAGATGAAGGGGATGCTCCTGCTCAGAAGGTATCCGCCATCTGAGGTAATGCCCTAAGGGATGACTGGCGTGAGTTGACACGGGGGGGGGGACACTATTGACAGAGGCTCTTGTAGACTGCTCTGCATCTACCGTCTGGGTCTTAAGCTGGGCTCACAATGATGATGGCGGATGCCTCCTTCCAGCGGCCTGTGCTTGAATGCAAATTGAGAGATCACTGAGTTCACTGGTCTGTCCCTCCTGGAGACGATCGCACCCCGTGTGCCTTTGCTGGTGCTATAAATCTGCTTTTGTTGAAGTGACCTGTCTCGTTGTGGCTCTAGTTTGGGCTGATAGAGGGAGGATCCTTTCCTACCCCTGCCCAAAGCCAAATAGTGAACACGTTGCCTGCAAAACCAAAAGAGCAATTCTCCTCGAATTTCAAATGTTGTGCTCTCAAACTCCACTCTCACGGGACTCTGCACTCACTGGGCCCGAGTTGACCCGCCATAGCCAAAGGACTAGCTCCACCGAGCTGATGTCCTGGCTCCGGCAACAAAGGGCGACAACTAGTAGCTCTTGCAGGAACTCGGTTCATAGAAAGTGGACCGTTCCCAATCCACGTCTGCAGTGAATGACTGAGTGCATGCAGTTGAAAACAGCGCCTACTCTGTGTAATTACAGTGAATGACACCACCCGGGAACAAGCTGAAGTAACCGGAAATGGAAACACCCCAATGGGTGGTTTGAAACAAGCTAGCAGATTCCAAGAGCAGATCACGCCATGAAAGTTTTAAGATCACAGGGATTCCTGGGGAGATCCCAGACCAGGATCTCGAACATGTGCAGGATTGGAATTGACTCTGGATCCTGAGAACCCAGTGATTCTCCTCCAGAGAACATATAAATTCGCTCCAAGTGTAAAGGGCCGGAGGGGACTGGCTCTTTTTGCAATTTCGTGCAATAAAGACCCCTAAATCTCAATGTCCTCTTTTGCACCACATAATGGAACAGTTAAACGTTGAAAACACTGGCAGAATTGCTGCTGTATGATTGCGGCCCATCTTCAGAAGGAATGGGTCCCATTTTGTTGGGGTTTCTCATTTATGCTCCCGTTCACTCACAGAGAGAAGTCAGGCTCCATCTCTGACAGAGAAGGGGGGCATTCTCTTTTGTGTCCCCTGCTAAACAATGATATGATATGATAGGTCATTTATAATGCGCTTAAGACCCAGAGGTTTCTAAGCGCAGACCTGGCTTCCAAGGCGAGCACGTTGCCCCTGTGCTATCCTCTCTGGACAAATCCCAAATCGTTCTCTTATTTTAGATTTTAAAAGAAAGAATTTTCCAGGGAGGTTTCCAGGCACTCACAGTTCGGGGTATGTCCGAAATATATCATTGACAAAATAAGCTGCAGCTGAGGATTTAGCATGGACTCTGGCTGAGGGGAATTGGAATGGACGCAGAACCGTGGGAGAATGTTTAGCTATCGGCTATTTATGAGATGAGACCCTTTAATGAGTTGCCAATGGACTTATTTAAACATCCCTCTCGTGGTTTTAGGGTTGGGTTTCTAAGATTGAGATTTAATCTGTGTTTAACTAATAAAGTATTCGGGGCGAGATCCAGAGTGCCACTTTGTAAGGCAAAAGTGGAACATTTAAAACACTTAATAATTGATTGCACCCCATTAGCTGCACTGAGATATCAAATATTGTGTAGACACCTATATCATTAAATGTATGTTACACCCGACTATTTTTCGCATCGCATTATACAGTCTCAAAAATGGACACTATACATTGCTACTTTGAACTTTTCAAACATCGTTTTTAATTTTGACTGTATGAAACAGAACATGTATGTATTGTTGAATTTTTTAAAAACTTTTATGTTAAGCCAAATTGCAATAAATAAAATAAAAACGACATTAGGCCTCATTACGAGTTTGGAGGTGGCTATACCCTTAATAAGGGCATGGCTACCCCCAAACTCGGGTCCGGCTCCAGGTCCCGCAAAAGGGGACTTACCGGGCCATTCCGACCTTGGAGGGCCCGGTAATTCCCTTTCGCGGGACCCGGAGCTGGTACGTAATTGTGTAGAAAACAGTGTTGTGGTGTCTAGGAGCAGTCACTGTGTGCATTGTTTGGTGACCACCATTGTTTCCTCTTTCTTATCTAACTAGCGGTTATAATCCCTCTTTACTTGCTTCATACTTGCCTTCTGTATTTAAGCACGCCTCAGTCCATGCTAAACACAAATATAATTGGATCCTTCTTTACCCTCTAAAGTTCGACCTATTTTACTACTTCCTTTTCTCTCCAAACCTCTAGAACGTGCAGTCTACACTTACGCTTCTGCTCACTTAAATTATTTCTCACTCCTGCCGCTTTATCAATCTCGGTTCCACCCATTCCATTCTACTCAAACATCACACCCGTTTGACCTTACCTCACTTCTTTCTGCTCGCTACGCTAAACACTCTTCTCTTTTTAAGTGTTAACCACCCGTTCCAACACTTGGAACAGGTGGTTAACGCTATTAGCACCCATCCGCACCCATCCTATGTGCTGGGATGGGGCTAATTTACAGTATTTTCTTTCTGTGAACTGGTCACCTCACAGCGTCCCATACACAGAAAGAAAATACTATACAAACATTTGCATGGCAGCCACATGGGGCGGAGTGGAAGGGGGATCAGCAGCAGCTGTAGCGACTGCATGCACCGCCACCGCAATGAGATCATTTGGGACGGGGATTGCTAAAAATGAGTGCAGAGGGTGGGGAGAAGTTGGCGGGTGAGCGAACCGGCCATCAGGTGGCTTGGAACGGGGGCTAGATCGCCAGTATCAGCCTGCGTTCCTAGCCTCCTGATTGGTTGGCTCCCTCCCCTGCAGGGTGCTAATTGTTCCTCTGAATCTGTTATTAGCATTTGACACGGATCTGCATGAATTTTCCATCACAGAAAAGTATGCAACGGAAAAGTTTGCATGAAAAATGTACAAACCACAAAAAGTTTGTACATTTCCCATGCGAACATAAATCAAAAACCCCTACGAACTCACACCCCCACCCACACCCACAACACACCCAGAACACATCCCCAACATTCCCCCACCCTACTTACCTTTGAAGACGCGCTGAGCCCCTGCGGCGCCAGTTCCCTTTCACTTCTGTGATCAGGAACCGGCGCCGCAGGGTCCTTTTCTTATTTCTTCTTTTTTTTTTTTCGGGCAGCTGCAGGGCTTTCTCCCGCAACCCCCGCTCACTATACTGTAAAGTATAGTGAGCGGGCTATTCCGGGTAACAACCCTGCAGCCCCCGTTCTTTTTTCTTTTTCTCGGGTGTGCTGTGGGGGTGTCCCCCGCAACACCCCGCTCACTATACTGTAAAGTATAGTGAGCGGGCTATTCCGGGTAACAACCCTGCAGCCCCCGTTCTTTTTTCTTTTTCTCGGGTGTGCTGTGGGGGTGTCCCCCGCAACACCCCGCTCACTATACTGTACAGGATAGTGTGTGGGGTGTTGCAGGGGACACCCCCCCAGCCCCAAGTCCGACCCCACCGAAACACCTAAACACATACCACGAAAAGTTCAAACCTTTGGTAGTTACAACTTTTCGTGCTGTGTGTTTTAGGTCTTTTGGTGGGGTCGGAATTTTATAATTGGTAATTTCATACAATACCTTTGACACAGTCAATCACTCTATTCTTGTCTCTGCTGTCTCAGTTTTGAGGGGTCTGTTCTCAATTGGTTCTGCTCTTATCTCGTTGAAGGTACCTACTTAGTTTCCTGGGCTAGTCAATCTTCCTCAAATCTTCCTCTTTAATATTTTGTTTCCACACGGTTCGATTCTGCGTCTTCTTATCCCCCTTCATACAATTCCTCTTGCCCCTTTTATTCTTTCTTTGGTATTTCTCATCAATTCTATAGTGACAATTCTCAAAGCTTTTTCTCTTTTTCTTCCTTCACTGAAGACTTACACTTCATCCTTTCAGCTTTCTTGCTATTTCTTCTTGGATGTCTGAAAAGTATCTACATCTCAATCATTCTAAAAAAGAGGTTTCTTTTCCCCTGCTACTACTATTCCCCCTCCTCCACCTCCATCTTCCATCTCCTTTCTCCCATCATTTCTTGCATTAATCCATCTGCTTGCAACGTTGGTGTTGTCTTTGACTCTACGCTTTCCTTTTCTTCACGCATCTCTACTGTTACTCATTCCTGTCATTCTCACCTATTTGATACTCAGAAAGCTCATTCTTTCTTTCCATGCCATCAAATTCCTTATCTCTTCACTTGTTTTCAGGCGACTTTACTATTGTTCGAGTCTTCTTCTTTGTCTTCCTGCCTTACAGGTTGCCCCTCTTTGTTCAATCTATAGCTCTTCTATGTGTCTTCTTTTTTGTGGGTCTCCTCATGACACCATTTGACCAGCTCTGCCTTCACATTGTTGGCTTACCTTTGACTCTTGTCTCATTTTTCACTTCTTATGCATTGTGTTTAAATGCCGCAATAGGATTGCCCCTCCTCATCTTTCTTCTTTCAATTCATTTCACTCTCCCAACCATTTTCTTAGAGCCCAAACACAAATCCTTTAGGCTGTTCTTCGACCCCACTGTGCTCAATCCCGATTCCAGTCTTTTTCTTGACTTGCCTCCAAATACTGGAGCAAATTTCCCCTGTCCCTCTGATCTCTCTCCCCCCTTTCACCCTTCCGATCTCGTATGAAAGATGGTCTTCTATCTAGTTGATTTGATCACGTAATTTATCTTTGGTGTTAATTGTGTTTATTTATTTATTTTTGTTGCTTTTATAGCGCTCCAAGCCCTAAGGCATCCGCGCACTTGCTTACATGGAAAATGTTACAATTGTTATAAAGATTACAAACATACAAACATGTACTGTCTTATTCATGTAAAGCACTATAACAATTCAATAAAATACAAAAATCTTGAGGGTTCCATCGATAATGCAGGAGGGGCCCCAGGGCATTTGGGAAGAATGATTGTTACTGTTTGAGTACCTTCACTGATTTCTCATTGGAGCTTGAGGTGTGCTGTGAGTACGTTCCACAGAGTCTACCAAGGTGAGTCAGGTCTGCAGGGTTTTAGGCGCAAGGTGTGGTTCAGTCTCACCTCCCTGTTTCAGGGTCCTGAGCCAACTACCCAAGCCTGTCTTCCGTCCTTGCTGAAACAAGGCTCACTTGCGCCTTTCTATCTCTCTCTGTGAGGGGGTGTAGTTCTCTCCCTGGGCCTGGCTCTCTCACGGTCTGCTTCTCCCCCTGGCCCAGTCTCTCTCTGTCTCAGTTCGCTCACTCTGGCCTCCCCAAGGATCCGAGAACTAACCCTCAGCAGCCTGACCGCTCTATTCCAGTTTACTACCCCTCCTTGGGATAGGTGCTCTTTCTGACGATATGGGGATATGGTGCCCTTGTCCCCATAGTCTCTACAGACACCCGGCCCATCTAAGTGAGTCTTCTATGTACTATGGTCTTCCCGCTGCCTCTGGTATCAACTCTCTCCACCCCAAACCTGCACTCCTGCTTCCTTTGCCCAAGGCTGGGGAAAAAGAGCTTCTTGTATATTGCCTGGGCAGATGGTTCACTACAGGGGGCTCTCTGTACAGTCTTTAGATCTGGAGAGAGACTTGGTTTTAATTCAGAAGTGAGGTGGTGGGGTTTCAAAGTGCTGGTGTGGCCATTTTGAATTCAGGCTATGTGCTCTTGGTGTTTGTTTGCTGAGCTGCCGGTTTCTCTCGTTCCGTGGTTTACGGTCTTCTTTGCGGGTGAAGAGGTGTAAGTCAGGGGAATTTAGAATTTCCCTTTTCCTGAGGATTTTTGAATTGGAGTATATATTGTGGTATGAGGGCCGTATCAGTATTCTCATTGGATTACCCAGTTGCCAAATAAGAACGCACCATGCAGTTGCCAGAACTGGCTCATTGCTAGGGCTGGTTTTCATAAAACCAGTCTTCTGCCAAGGGATTCATTCATGAGCATTTGCCCAACTGGTTAGCTTGTGAAGGAAAATTCCTCCAATTTCCAATAAGGCTAAAATCCAATTTATAATTAATTTGATATAAACAAACTCTCTTCTTAGGGATGGAGATGAGAATGCATCCTCTCCAGGACACTGGTATCTTACATGACTTGCATACGCAGGCAAAGAGCGGCACAAAACCATTGCAAGTGACGAACTGCCTCCAATATAGGTAGTGCTAATAATGTAGTCTCTGCCAGACCACATTGAGGGGTAACCTCATCATTCACCATCGGAGCACCACCGAAATCATCACAAACAAACCTCCCTTGCTTCTAAGGTCTGGGGCGCCCCATCTCCTCCCTTATCCCAATGCACATGGCTGCCATTGCCCTGAACCTTCCACCAGGGTTGCGCTTAATAGCCCTATGAATATTAGACCAATTTTGGACTGGTTCTTGCTTTTCGAACCATTTTACTGTATTTTTACTCTCATGTCTAGGACCTTCGTCTTTCCCCTTAGTATTAGCCAAAATAAGTAGCAAGGGTCTATATGATGCGTTATCCCCCTTGTGTGATGGATTTTTTATTTTTTTATTAAGTAGGTATGGCTATGCTAAGCCTTTTGCACTGTGTACAATAATGCCAAGTTACAGTTTTTAACTTTAAATATCAAAAAATAGAAACAAACACAAACCTCACATTTCTAAAAGAAATTTCAAATACAAAAATACAGGTATTCCATTATATTAAAAGAAAGTAATTAAAATTACAAAGTTTTAAAAATATTACAAAGTTATTACCAAATGCATGTATGTAAACACTTGTGAGCCTCCTGGCATAGTCATAGTCATAGTCTAAGTGGAGCTACACTTTGATGGAGCTATTTTCCATGTGTAATATGCCGCCCTTATTATAACTGAGTACAGAGTAGCCCAGAACTGATCAGAACATACGTTTTCCAAGTGGTGGCCGTCACTCCCTTAGGTGATGTTTTGGCCACACCACTCTGATGGTATTGCACAATCTACAGGTGTTACTAAAGGAGGCCATATTCTCCTTCATTTTAGAAGGTTGTTTTATTTCTGAATACATAGGCCATGCTCCCCATTACCAGCCACTACCATTAGTAGAGCAGCAATAATTCCCATGTATAGAAAGGTTCCCATGTGTGCCAGATTCATGTCATCCCATGTATTCACTGCACATCAGTGATCTCAAGTGTATTGCTGGAGGGATACGAATACGTCCGCTTTCTGGGCCCACATACAAAGTTCAAGGTCAGGGGTGGGTTGGTCGCTTTCCAAGCGAGGAATAAATGAGGAACTTATGATATGATATGATATGATATGATATGATATGATATGATATGATATGATATGGTATGTCATTTATAACGCACCTGTACACAAGTGTTTCTAGGTGTGAAAAGACAAAGGAGGGAAGACAGAGCGAGGACAGAACAAACAATCTTACTAGGCCTTGTGTCATTCAGATCGTGCAAGTGCAATACCGAAAGGTGCTGGGGGAGTAGGGAGGGGAAGTGCCAGGGAGAGGGAAAGGGGAAGTGAAATCAGAGCAGCATGGCTCTGAGTAAGTGCAGCCAGCACAGAGTGGGTCTGGGTATGTGCAAGGAGGCAGGGGACTGTAGGGTTACAGTTGCAGCCCTTAAGTGCACGGTAGGCCCAGAGGCAGTGTGGGGTGACTGGTCGTGGAAGAGCCTGGTACCTAGTGAGACTCTGAGGGTAGCCAGGCCACCAGTCATCGCGGCAGACAGGTAGGGCAGCAAGGGAGAGAGAGGAAGCAGAGGCGAAAAGGAAGACCTTGAGCTGCTTCCGGAACTTCAGATGTTACGGCTCACGTTTGAGAGGGCCAGGGAGGCCAGTCGAGAGGGAGGCACCTGCAGAGGAGAGAGATCTACCCCCACTATGCCTGTACAATTGTCTGACCTTCAGAGAGTTACGGATGGCTGATCGAAGGTCTCGAGAAGGAAGATGTTTTGGAAGAGAGAGTTGGATGTAGTGCGGGCCATGGCCCCAGAAAGCCTTGTGGACAACGCATAGGGTCTTGAACTTGATCCTTGCCAGTGGAGAGATTTCTGGGCTGGAGCGATACAGTCCCTGGGCTTGAGGCCAAGGACAAGTCACGCAATCCTGTTCTCGATTAGTTGCAGAGGGCAGAGAGTAAAGGAAAGCAGATTGAGAAAGAGGCTGTTGCAATAGTCCAGCCTAGAGAGAACCAGGGTTCTAGAGACAGTGAGCTTCTGGGGGGAAGTGAGAAAAGGAGGTGCAAAATGAAAACATCTCAGTGGTTACAAAGTCGGTGCTACCAAGGTTCTGCTATATAAAAGTAATTTGGCTTAGCCAGTATGATATCTGCCAAAATGACCATTCAAGGTGCGGAGACCAACATTACTCAGAGCAGTTACTATGACCTCCCCATTATGATCATTGAGGTTCTGCTCAAAAGAAGGCAATGGAATACCGCAAATGGGGTTCAAAGTCAAGGCACCCACATTGCAGAATTGGGAGGAATTCCTGGCATTAAAGTCACACCCAAAATACACTAGGCCTTATTGTGGACACGTCTCCATGGCATCAGACCTGCATCACTCATGTTTAACCGATACTCAAATGTGCACATGGTCTAGATAGGATGCATATAAACATTGACCACTAATATATAGGTCAAACTATCACAAACTCTGGTCTCCCGTTTTGAACTTTGTCCACTCTCATGCCCAAGAATCGCATACACCGTGACCTATGTTGACCCTGGTTAATATGTGGCTATGCCAGGGGATGGCTATTCCATGATAGTCTTATCGCATACCCATATTTTCTGATGTGTTGTGCTTGTTTAACTTTCTGATGCCAAGCACCAATTGGGCAAACGCATATGTCACGATCGATTTAGCTACTGCGGTTTCTGCCGCGTGAGGTGTTTCAGTTAAAAGGTTCCAGAGTTAACACATGTAAAGTAATGTCACGTAAAATAACTTCTACCGACGCTGAGGCGTTTTACGTGTGGGTTTCTATGCCTTGGCCTGTTGTGGGAAGACGAGAGTGATTGCTGAAGGGATACTGGTCAGTCCATTATATACTAGCGTTTGGCCAGAGCTACTGAAGCGTCCGAGAGCTAAATCTGAAAGGAGAATGTCCAGAGTTCTGAAAAAGCCGGAATCTGTCCATGGTCCTGGAGCAATAGCAGCCTGTTCCGAGGGCTGACATAAAAAGGCGTGTTCCGGAGCGCTGCGAAGACCCTGTGAAACCAGCCCCACTGTGACAAGACCACACAGACCAAGAAGAATCCAAACCCACGACTACACACTCAACCCGAGAAGATGGAGTAATGGGGCTCAAGCCTCGGTATCCAAAAATCACAGCTGATGGATAAAAATCTTTCAGCAAGAAGAAGAACAAGCGCGCGCCCTGCCGCAAACAAAGTCCAGGGCGCAAAAGTCACAGGAGCCAGGCTCGTGTGGGCAGCTTGCCTGACGTGCTGAAGCGACACACGTCTTTCTATTGCATTTAAGGAGAGAGCTGGAGAGAGCGGACGCTGTCCAGGGTTCTGAAGCGAGAGGCCTCTCCCCAGAGTACGGGAGCAGCCGTTGCAATGCCTAGTGAGCTCCAGAGAAAGCAGTACAGCCACGATGCCTTCATGAGTTGGTCCACGGTGCTGAATGGCCAGGCGCCAACCAGTGGCCGAAAAAAGTGCACGTCTGGCCGGGCGTCGACATGATAGATGTCACGTCAGAGCGCTGAAGGGACAGCAGTCTTTCCCGAGCGTGCGTGGGGCTCTTCAGTGAGATGAATCTTATAGGGTGGCGGACGCTTAGTCTTTTGTCTCTGTCCATGGTGCTGATTTTTCTGTCTGATGCGGCCAGCGCCGTTCGGTAAAGCACAACGTGTGACCCACGGCCTGGACGGAGGACCAGGGCAACTCCAAGTCTCTCCTCGACAAGCACCTTGCAACCTGCCCTCAGCCCCAAACCTCCCATCTCCTCCAGCTGATGGCCCCAGGCTCCCTGTGGTATTCAGAAGCCGCGTTTCTTTGCCTGGGCCTGTCAATTTATGGACCTAAAACTCTGCTCAGACCACTCCAGAATTAGGATTTTGAGGTTTTTGTGATTTTCTACTTTACTAATCGAAGCCCAGTGAGAGAGACAAGCTAAGATGGATCTTGGTATCTTTCCGATCTGGTCTGGTTCACACCATAGGACCCCATTCTTCTGTTGGACAGACTTTGCGATCCAAGTGGATGCGAACGTCTGTTAATGATGGCTTTTGTTGTTTTATCAAGGTTTCCATTTCTGTTATCGCCCACTTTGCCCGTGGAATCTAGGGTTTGCTGTTGTCGTTGCTGGTTGTGATATTAAATTTAACATCAGACTAGTGCAGTGGTCTTCAAACTGTAGGGCTGACCCCTTACAGGGATCCGAAGGATGTCGAGGGGGCGACACAAATTCCATCAAAAAAGGAGTATGGTGACAGATTTCAATAGAATATATAAGCAGATATGGCATCTATGGGGGCCGGCAACAATATTTTTACTTGAGGGGGGCTCGAACAACAATAATTTTACTCAAGGGGGGGCTCAACATAAAAATGTTTTAATACCGCTGGTCTGGTGAGTACGATTTGTACCTGAATTGTATTCAATTCCGGCTTTGCTTCGACCCTGCTCCTGTTGTCGGAGCCCCATTTTGTTTTCCACCATTTTGCCTAAGAGGCTGCCCAATTGTCATTTTCAACACATATCTCAGTGGTAATCCTCAGCCGGTTGAAGACCTGATATCACACTTTTAGTGTCACCTTCTTGTGTTTATTATTTTTAGAAAGACAAAGAAAAAAACGTTAAAAACCAAAAGAAGTGGCCACGGTCAACGCTTTGCTTCACCTTCATCAGTAAACCATCTCCCTTTGCCTATTTACATCGTGCAAACATTCAATATCATTTTTTTTAAACGACGGGCTTTAAAAAAAACATCTCTTGTTGCCAAAGACAACAAGTCAACCTCTTGACATTTTATAATAATGAACCTGTTTTTCCCTCTGTGCCTCCCCCTCCAGTTTTTTAGCTCATGTTCCAGTTCCAAGAACAACCTGTATTTCTAAAAATAACTCCCTCCCCCCACCCCACGAAATCGTGGGAAGGAAGACTTAAGAACAGAGCCACTCATACAATCCCTCACTGCGCCAGCCAGCCCACTAGCTCCATGATTACTGCGCATTGTGTCATGCCCAAAGAATCGCCCACCAACAACAAAAACCTTCCAGAGCTGCCAACGGGAGACGGTACACTCCTGCGAGCAGCCGATGCAAAGAGTGCGAAAGAACGCAAAGGTGGGTGAACTAGGCCAAGAATAAATGTTTTTGTTTACAGTCCACCCACCAGAATGTGAACCGATATTTCCATCTTGAACGCAACACAATGGCAGCCTTGAACATCGAGTGACTCGCACATGCTGAGCAGAACAGTGTGGGATTTCACAACACGGTGACGTCTTACTGCAGCTAGAAAGCCTTGACAACACATGGTATTTCTGTCCCTGGTTTTTTTAAAAGGTTGCTGATGAACAGCACTTGCACCACATGTGATGTGTTTGTCACTTCATTGTGTACTGCTGCTCCTCGTGCCGTTCTCTGTGTATGAGGACGCTTGCACCAGTGCTGCCTTGACTGTACATGTTCTGTGTATGAGGGAAACGTGCACCGCTGCCGGGGAGACCCAGACTGCCTTAATATTAACAGGGACCACACAGGCCTTGAAGGAGGCATTGAAAAAGCCAGTGATGATCGGGGCCACAGTTGCAGCGCATTGCTTAATGATGTGAGCAGGGCAGTAGTCTCCCTTACAGTTGGACAATTTTAGGGACTGGGTGGTACCCAGGACTGTAGTTTGGGTGACTTGGGAGAAAGAGAAGCGATGGGGCAGCACGATACGTGTGCTAGGGATTATTGGGATTGGTGACCCCAGGGTGATCTGGGGGTGGGTTTGGCGGTGAGTAGTGCTTTCATGGCTGCGATTCTGCTCCACCGAAGCTGAATTTTAGCAGCAATGGCAATTTGAATAGCAGAGCACCACACTTTGTCCGATTTCGTGTGTGTGTATTAGGGGTACCAGGGTTTTCCAATTCTCTCAAGATGGTGAATAATTCTTTACAATTAGAACTTGCATTACAGATTCTGGTATCATAGGAGGAAGCTTTACTAGATATTATTGCAGATGTGTAGGCCTTGGAGATGTTGGAGAGGTTGAGAGCATTGTCAGAGTAGGGTGCTTCTTATGGAGATGTTCGAGGGCTCTTTTCTTTCTGCAGAGAGTGACAAACTCACCTGAAAACCAGATACTGGTAGGCTTAAATGGTTTCAGAGTTTTAAGTTTAAGTGGGGCACGCTGGTTTAGCATCAGGAGGAGGCTGCAGTGGTAGTGATCAGGATTGGCTCCACAGGATTGGGCAATAAACATTGTACTGTGGCCAATCCACGGCTTGCAGGCATCTCAGGAGCACCGAGACCATCGAGGTGGTACTGGCCATCTTTTGATGGAACTGATGCTCCAAATCATATATGTAAAGCCCAACGGGGCTTACTTCTTTATCAGCAAATCTTGTCGGGAAAGCGCCAACATCGATCCAGAGGCACAGTGATGGTGGAGGAGTGCCTAGAGTGCACTGCACATGGGCAATCACCGCCCTGGAGAGGGGCCAGACTGGGATCAAAGGCGTTGAGAGGTGGCCTTTAAAGGGGGCCGGTTTCACCTGCTGGCTCCCCAGATTGGGCAATAAACAATCCTGGGTAGGATTGCACTACTGCTGCCCATGCTGTGCCCATACTGTGTGGGAGGACAGGTTTCACACCATCTGCTTGTTCTTTTCCTGGTGTGTACCTGAACAATGCACCAATCCTGCCTGTGCTGTTCCGGTTGTGTGTGGGAGGGAAGCTTACACTGCTTTTCCAGCTGCCGCTGTTTCTAGATTTATTCCACGCCGAAACGAGGTCCTTTTGTGACCATGCTGGGTGTTAAGGGAGTGGGGCAGTACTGTGAAAAAACTCCACTTGCCAACAAAGTTTCCTCCATTCAATATTTTGCCCTCATACTACCCTCACTTTGGAGTTGAGTGGTAAGACTGCAAGTAGTGTTTCCATTGCTTGAGCTGTTACCAAATCATGTGATACAAACTTGATTACATACAAATTATTATTTATGTGGTTCGATTTATTTATCTATCTAATTATGTTTCCCATTCTTTTTAATATTTCAAAAGCTCTTTTTTAAGTAAAACTAAATTTAAGAGGATTATCCCACTTTTTACCTGCATTTATTCCTCAGGGGCCACTGTTGCTCTCTCTTTCCAGTTTAAGTAAGTAAAAGGAGAATGGTGGCCAATAGTCCACTTACTATCCCCTTTCCCAGACCACGCTGCTATGAGGAATTCTTCCTACTACCCCTCATCCGATCCTTCATCCACCTATTAAAGTCTACCAAGCGCGAACCAGAGCACTGATCACGCGCCATCTTCTTTTTACTTTGCGGTAGAGATGGATTCAACACGTGCACAGTGTTAAAATCTGCTTCTTGTCAAGCAGGAGGACCAACATGTCACTGGGCTCTTAAAACAGGTAGCCTGGAGCCCAGGGCGACTTTAACGGCAAGAGAGCTAGGAAAATCCATGCCGATCAGAGTGACGAGGGGGAAGTGCAGAGGCGCCGAGACACAGTCGGGTCACAGTTGTCACCAAATCCACATGACAATAGCGCCACATATGGGGCCCATTTCAAAATCATAGTTTAGAAAAGGGCAACAGGCAAATGTATCATTTCCTGTAGGCATATTGCTTCCTTTTGGATAAAAAGATGATTTCATTCGGAGCTGACCAATGGAATCATGCGTGGGTGGATAACTGGCCTATGCCAGAGAGGAGCATGGCACGAGGGAGAGACAGTCAGCAACAAAGCTGGGGGAGATGATGGTCAGACATCCGGGGTAAAAGGTCAGAGCTGAGCCTGAGAAAAGCACAGCTCTGAGAGCTCTGACAATGAACAGGTGTGAGGACCCAGAGCCCGAGGGACGATGCAGCGGGAGAACACTCAGAGCCAACAGTCCGAGAGCTGGTGGAACTCTCAAGAGCCAAGAGGGGCTGAAGCCGTAGTGTGAGGGCGAATCAATCCTGAGAGCTCCTAGAAAGAAACGATACTGACTCCAGAGTATGAGGAAGGAGGAAACGCTGAGAGCATCTAGAGCCAAAAGCTGCTGGAACACTGAGAAAACCTAAGAGATGAGGAGACCCTGGACCAGAGGGATGGGGAAATCCTGAGGCAATCTAAGCGGTGAAGAGACCCTAAATGAAAGAGGCCAAGAGACCAGGGATCAGACGGGTGTTGAAACCTTCAGGAAATCTAAAAGGTGAAGAGACACTGAACCAAATAGATGAGGAGACCTGTGAGAACATTATAGGCAGCAGCCTGAAATAGAGGTCTGAGGAAACCATGGGGGGACCCAATGGGTGGTCAGGCCCTGAAGCAGAGATTAGAGGAAAGCTTGAGAAAAACAAACAACGCAATGAAACCCTGAATCAGAGGGATGAGGAAACCATGAGAGAACCCAATGCATGGTCAGGCCCTGAAGCACAGATTAGAGGAAAGCATGAGAAAAACAAACAACGCAATGAAACCCTGAATCAGAAGAATGAGGAAACCATGAGGGAACCCAATGGGTGGTCAGGCCCTGAAGCAGAGATTACAGGAAAGCTTATGAAAAACAAACAACGCGATGAAACCCTGAATCAGAGGAATGAGGAAACCATGAGAGAACCCAATGCGTGGTCAGGCCCTGAAGCAGAGATTAGAGGAAAGCTGGAGAAAAACAAACAATGTGATGAAACCCCGTCAAGACCATGGAACGGAGGGGTGAGCAAACCTTGATATAACCGAAGAGGTGGAAATATCCTGAACCTGACGGGTCAGGAACCCCCGAAAGAACCAGTGATGTAGCAAGACCTTGAACAAGAAAGACATCTCTAACACTACCTGAGACGTGATGAGATGATGCCCAACTAGACGGTTGAGGTAACCCTAAAAGAAAAAGAGAAGGAATGAGTGGCTAAAGAGGAGACCATCCTGACATTGAAAGCTTGAAGTTAAGAGGAGTGGGTACACTTGTGATACCGAAGCTTGAGCGATTTGCATCAGGCGAAATCATTTGAATACTGAAAGGTGGCAAAAAGCAGAGATATTTCAAAGAGAAACAAGTACCAAATTCTGTGAGATATAGAACCCAACATATATATCTAAAAGACGGAGGTACCCAGATGCTGAAAAGTCAGATTCAAGTTCTTCAACTGGAAGCAAAGGCTCACAGGCTACAAACTATCCACCATAATAAAAGTGCATAAAATGAGGACACCCCGGAGTCTCTGTGCTAGCCTCGCTGGGACTAGGAGAAAATACGTACATCAGATGATAGAAAAAAGATGAAGAAAAGCAGATGGAGTAAAACTGCGGCTTTGAGACTAAAAGTACATTTGAAGGAAACAGGGAACTAACAACGCATTGGTTGGGAAATACTGTGATCTTGATGAATAGACTTCAAATCTTGGAGACATTAATACAAGTGAAGATCATGATAACCAATGAAACCCATTATTTAAATAACATAATCTTTATTGGAATATAACTAGTCTACTTGAGGATGATCAATAACACTATCTCACAAGAGTCAGTGCTGTGGGCTGGATCCAGCCCTTCACTATCTGATAACGCACCACCACACTAGTGTAACAGAACAGTATAATGTTATCAGTTGTAACACTGGCTGCCAAAGATAACCCAAAGATACATGAAATTAGGCTTACCTCAGTATTGATAATACACTAAGCACTTCTTTGCAGAGTCGCTAGAGATAATTACATCAAACAATCAAGTAAACACCAGAAGTAGATCCTTCTCCACATCCTGGGCAGAATTTCTTTTCCAAAGATTATTTCCTGGTAATCCTTTCTGGTGCATACTCCACCTCAGACGGATGAAGTATTGATACTGTTTCAATATGGCAGCTGGGTGAAGTAGTTTAGTGGTTTAGGTTCACATTATTTGATTCGTAGTCTCCTAGCAGGACTTGGTCTAGCAAGCGATAAGTGAAATCTTGCTCATCGGCTCAGCCATCTACGCCATTTGGATGTTTCATGTTTTTGTAATTACTTTTTTCAGGATGTTGGAGCAACATTCGGGCGCCTGTTGAAACAATCATTTCGCTGAAAAATCTTCACCATTTCATATAATTGAAAAAAGAAAGTTGGATATCGATTTTTAAATTCGGCGTGTTACATTTCAATAGCAGCCTACCCTCCAATATTTCCCCCGATATTTAGGTGTCATTCCCCTTATTTCTCGTGTAGTAGATTATGTATTAATGGTGACTTCTTCCTTAGCCCTCAAGACACTGCTTAGTGCATATGACATGGTGAGCAGCAGAGTAAGCCAAATGCATGCACCGGGCACCAACCTTTCTCCAACATGCGGAAGGGTTTTTAGTTCAATGTCAAATAAGGGTGGTCTTGAGTTGCACCTCGAGAGAAAGGGAATTTGGATCTAGGATTGTTATTAAAATGAGACCCAATGATGCCTTCCAATAAATAAAAGAATTGCAGTCCAGAAAATCTTCCCATATGCCCGCTTTCTCTACTGCTTGCCATAGAACAAGCTGCCAGTCCCAGTCAAATAACTTCTTGCCATCAATGGAGGTTATCACCAATGGGGCCCTTTGGCCTACAGCAAAGTCACATCATCTGGGCAACTCGATCCTCTGTGTGTTCCTCCGTGATAACGCCTTGCCCATCTGAGCGAACAACCTTACGTATACCTCTAACATCCCCATCATCTAGAATGTCTATCTGCGGTAATGGTGGCTTCAGCCCAGGGTAGACGAATTGAATGTCTACAAAATACGCATCCCCTGTGGCTTTACTCAACTGAAGGTTGGCAATGGTGGCATTTTCTTCCTCATTTGGTATTTCTGCATCTTGATCGTCTCCTCAAACAGCTTTGATAGCTTCAAGCCATCCGGGTAGTTTTCTACAGAGGTTGTGCTGGCATAAATGGCAACATTCCCCATAGTCTCGGCAGGATAGCTCAAGGGCAACGTGCTCGCCTTGGAAGCAAGACGACACGGAGCACCATAGATTCGATCCCTGGGTCTGTGCTTAGAAACCTCTGGGTATTAAGCGTGTTATAAATAACATATCATTCCATTCCGAAAATGCTAGTCCATTCCTGATTTTAACAGGTGCATTCTGCGACTTGTAGTCATGAGTTTTTAATCGGGAAATCAAGGACTAAAAGTCTCAAAATGCTACCTTAAAACTAGGACTGGACTAACGTCACCTGGATGGAATAATGTTGACATGGTTGGTTTGTGCTCCTGCCTTCTTGGAAAAGGGTCTTATACATGTTCAGGAAAGTCACCACAGTAACCATCTTATGGTGTACCAAAAAATAGATTTACTCAAATGTACACTCTTGGTTTTTGGTCTGCCATGGCAATACTTTTCAATAACCTTTCCCATTCTCAAAGAACACCTTTTCAGTAATGTCATTGACTTTCCTGTATTTGATTGCTCTACATTTCTGTCTTGTTGCCTTCAGCTGAGATGCTGAATGTTGGATTTTATTAACACAAATGTCTCACTTTTCACCCGATTACTTGCCTGCCATGTCGTGACTGCACGGCTTCTATTGATGGTCTCATTGAGTCCGATGTCCCTTTTCAAGTCGCTTTTGAGATGTATTGAGCCTGTCTGAGAGAACTCCTCTTTATCCCCCAGCACTGCCATTTAGGCATCTCTGACAATATCCCTAGCCTGGTTCTGGAAACCCCAAGGTGGTGACACAGGGGGTCGGACCACACCAAGACAGCAGATGTTGGGCTCGGCAGTGGTATGGTTGGTATACCCCGGCCACCTTACCTTGACTCATGTCACATGGCAGGAGACAGTCACAGTGCCTCATCACAGGCCGGTCCTGGAGGTTTAGACCGCCCTCAATCCATCAGTCTACCAGTTTAGGTTAGTACTTGGAAGCCCCACACATGACCTAACCCCTGGGGAGACCCCACATAGTAGTGATAGGCCACCACCCCCCCCCCCCCCGGCCCGCAATTGAAAGGAACATCATCTCTCTTTATACAAACCTCCAGCTCCCCTGTAGGGAATAGTACCTTTTGCCTTTTAGAGAAAACATTTCCATCCACTCGACACTGGTATCATGCATTGCCACATTGTTAAACCGTCTTACAGAACAGCAGGGGGCTCATCTTAAAACGTTAAATGGACATTTGATGAACCAGGGAGCCCAGCGGATATAAGATTTCAAGTCCACTGCTTTCTGATTGGTTATCGCATGAGAGGAAAAACAAAGTTACAGAAGCATTGTCTGCTGGCAGAGAGTTTCCCTATCCAGGATACAACGTTGCAATTTCCACAAAAGAACAGATTCATCATTAAACCAGGGAGTGCAAAAAGCTTACCCAGTGTTTTCCAGTGTTGAATAGACTCACTGGGAAAGAAGCACAGGTGGCAGTCACATAGGAATTACTGATTTCCAAGCCAGTGGACAAGCCAGGTAGAGTACTTGGGGCCTCATTACGACTCAGGCGGTAAGGGGTTTACGGCAGCGTAAACAGCGCCGACCCTTACCGCCTGATTCCGAGGTCCCTTAGCGCCATGGCGGATTTAACACCTGCTTTTAGCAGGTGTTAAAATCCATGGCGCTAAGGGACCATGTTGTTAATTACGCCACCGTAATTTACGGTGGCGTAATTAACGCCTTCCCCACTCCCATTATGCCCTATGGGGCAAAAATGGGAATGGGGAAGGGTAAATGGGGATTGGGGACTTACCGCCCCGCCGACCTCGGAATGGGGCGGTAAGTCCGCCAACCACCATGGCATAAACGTAGTTTACGCCATGGTGGTAAAGGTACTACCCAGGCGGTAACTTACCGCCTGGGTCGTAATGAGGCCCTTGGTCCCAACCTCCGAGCCCGTGCAATGACCAGTCACAGGTTCAGAAACTTACTGAAAGAACCGCCAATGGTGGAGAAGGGAACACGGTATAAAAGCACCCATCCCCAGTTGCCCCGCGTGGGTAGCAGGAGGCTCACGTTTGGAGAAGGCTTGCAACTGGAGATTAGAGGAAGGAGCAGAGCCTGAAGAGATGTGAAAGGGTGGAGAGGTGGTGAGAGCTAGGAGGGTGAAGGTTGAGGTGGCAAGATGAAAGGCTGAGAGTGGACAAAATGAGGTGATGGGAAGTAGAAAGTTTAAGGAGGTGGTGGTCATAGCAGAGAAAGAGGATGGGCTGGTAGAGGTGGAGAGAGTTCAGGGGTTGACAGAGTAGGTTCTGACCTCAAAAGTAGTCGACAGTCCCTGTAGGAGGTGATAACATTGGGACCGAGGTGTGGCGAGGTGGTGGTAGGATACAAGGTGCAGGAGGTGGTGGTGAAAACCCGGCTCAGGAGAAGGGGATCATATCAGAGACTGGAAGTGACACTGAAGAGTTAACATCAAGGAAAGCGAGTAATATGGAACATGTGGTTGGCGGAGCGCCATGACTTGGAGGTCAGAGTGAAGGCCGGCAGTGGAAGTGGTACAGAGACCAGGGACATGACATCAGAGGGTGAAAGAGGTACAGTGCAGAAGATATCCTGGGGAGTGGAAGGAAAGATACGATAAGAAGGAATGGCAGGAGCGATAGAGGAAGCCTAGAAACTAGAGCAGGGATGATCTGGTAGACGTGGAAAGCCATGAGCAGGACTAGACGGTAGGAAAAGGAGCGATTTTGGGACAGGACGACTACAGTCAGATCAGAAAGATGAACCGAGGGGAATCCAGGGAACACAAAGGCACATATAAGGACTGCTCTCTAGCTCCCCCTGCTGGCTACATCCAGTGACATGCTTGCTCATGGAATTCGGTCCTAGAATTAAATGGTGGGAACCTGGAAAGCGCTTCTATTTCAGACTGTGGAAAAGGTTTCTGGCCACCTTTAATCTTGCAACACCAAACGAGGGGCTGAAGGAATTACATTTGAACTGTATGTTCTGGGACATTTCTTTCCAGAGGACACAAAAAACTACGTGACTACATTTCCTCGGAGAGACATTTGGAGACAAAAAACATTCCAATTATGTTTCTTTTTGTGATGATCCCATTTTGCACTTTCGATACAATCCCAAATAAAGGTACAGAATGAAAGTGCATGGTCTTGGCACCCTTCTTGATATGATCCGATCTGATAACGCGCCTGTACACACGTGTTTCTATTTCTTGATCGCAGGTGTCCTGCTTGACACGTCCCATACAGCAATCCATGTGCAGGAGTCTGTGTTTATGGCAACCCTCGTATTCCCCGCTCTTAGAACCTGTTTCCTTTTTCAGCTCCCTTGGGCTTAGCATCGTCCTGTCAAGTGTTCATCCCTATCTTGCCTGATTCCAGGGGTACTACTGCATGCCTTGGGGAGGCTTTTATGAGGTGTTCATCACAATTATCTGGTTAGTAATAGATGTTGTAGAGAGGACACTATCCAATCGTGTGCTTGCAACGGGTAAGAACCGGCATCTGCATGTGTGCACTGTCAGAGATAGTGCATATTTGACTCATTGATCAGTACTTTAAATGCTCTTCCGGGCTGGAGCATCAGTCCATCGTTGATCTGCAGAATTCATTCATCACAGGATTCAGCGGGTGACTGACATCTCGTCCACGATATAGTGTGGGGCTGCACCAAGCCAACACTAATAGGTTCATGCCAGCGGGACAGTCATGCATGGTCAGACCATACAAGCTGCATGGTGTCATTTTATTACTGCAGTGCACGATGGTCTCGACAGGTTCTCCATCATATCCTCTACTAACTCTTCAGACTGTTGAGCTGCAGTGATGACCGCCCCCTTGATGGCTGATGGACGTCTAGGCGCTGTTGGAAGTTTTGCCCAAGCCTTACTAGAGGCGTGTTGACCTCACTGTCTGCCACATGGGGTGGTCAACGCAATGATCCCTAATTACTAGTAATATGGCTGTGTGTTTTAATTCCATAACCAGTTGATACCTCATGTCCACATAGTGAGTTTCTTCTTATATTCGCTGCCCACGCCTGTGCCCTCTGCCACCTGATCCCCATCACCTTCCAGGGCATAATTCCAGCCCACATTCTTTACTCACACTATTTTTATTTTTATATTGTTGTTCTTTTTTTAAAAAACACTTTTCCTTTCCGTTTCCCTTTGCTCATTCTTCGTAGCTTGATTTTCTTGTCACACCTTGTATCCGCTACCCCTGACTTTATACTGAGTGCCCGAAGTCAAGCCAACATTACAGTCCACCACCCAGCTACCATCCTGTTTTCTAAAAACCCTTGGTCTACCTATTCCATCTTACTATCAGTTGGGACCCTTTCCCCTCCGCACCCAAAACCTACAATACCGACTACAGATGTGCACAACTTGTTTCGCTGGAGGGTCGAATGTACCACATAAGTCCCATACGGTGGGCCGAAATAGCCATGGCAATGAGCGAATGGTAGGGGTATCGGTGCACGAATTTGAGTAAAAAAGATAGTGGTCTAAAGTTTTTTTTTTACTGTAATGCGTAATAAATAGCCCTTTGACAGCATTACCCCTACCATTTGCTCATTGCAGCGAAGGATCTCTGTCTCAATGCCAGTAAGACGGACATCCTCCTCATCGGGGCACCTGTGCCCTCTTTACTCCTACCCTCTGGCCACCCCCTTTGGCCCCTCTACCCCACCATCTTGTGAGGCCAAAAACCTTGGGGTCATCTTCAACTGTGCTCTCACCTTCACCCCTCACATCATGGACCTTACCAAGAAGTTCCACTTCCAGCTCCACCTCCTCCGAGGCATTCTTCCTTTTCTCACCTAGCCTCGGAAGCTCAATGTCCCCAAAGTACTGGTCATCTCCAGGGTGAGCTATTGCAACAGCTTCTTTCTCAATCTCCATTTTTCCTCCCTTCGTCCCCTCCAGCTAATACAGAACAGGGCTGCAAGACTTATCCGGGGCCTCAAGCCCAGGGACTGTATCTCGCCAGCCCTAAAATCTCTCCACTGGCTCCCGGTGGCTGCAAGGATCAAATTCAAAACCCTCTGCACCATCCACAAGGTGTTCTGGGGCCTACGACCATGCTATCTCCACCTTTCCCTCCCCAAATACTCTCCTGCTAGAGCCCTACGCTCGTCTAACTCCAACTCCGTGACTGTCAAATGCTTCTCCAAGCAGAGAGTGGGGGGCAGGTCTCTCTTCTCGGCTGGTGCCTCCCTCTGGAACAGCCTCTTTGCCCATCTCAGACTTGAGCCGAACATCCTTAAGTTCTGGAAACTACTCAAAACTTTGCTTTCCTCTCCCTCTTTCATTCCCTGCGAATCACCCCACTGCCACTGTGACCAGTCGATTGTTCCCCATGAATCTCTCCCAGGTACTCTCAGGCCCTCCTTTCCAGTCAAAAACAGCAACCACCCTCCCCCACTGCACTGCCCTTGTGGGCCCCTGCTTGGCGGCTCTACATCCATCCCCTATGAGTCGCCTGCACCAGCACTTAGCCTGAGGTTCTCCTACTTGGTTCCCCTTAGCACTTCCCTCCCGGCCCCTCCTCCAGCAAGTGTCCACTCCTCTGCTCCTCCTTTCATCCCCATCTCCTGCACTTCTCCTCAATGCACTTGCACGCCCGAAACCCACAAGCCCTAGTAGGACCACGACTGTATATTTGCTGCTTTTGCCATTGTTAATATTTCCCCTGCTCCCTTCCCATGTAGCCTTGTGGCGCTTTGAAACACAATTCTGTTGTGTAAAGCCCCTTACAAATGCTCAAAATAAATAACAACTATTACCACTTTGATTAACTTGTATTATGGGATTGAAATGATGTTTTTTTTTTAAGTAGGAGTAAAATTGCACGTATCATGATGCAAAGGCAAAAACGTGACCACAGAGGCTTCACACATTTGGCATGGCAGACTGAGTGACTGACTTGAGTCCATGCAACACTTCATCGTTGAACTCATGTGACTTGGACGGCCATAAAAGATAACCATTTTGTTCACCACTGGCCTAGTGGTGCAAGTACCCTTCCACGCAGCCCCTCGGCATGCAAATTGATGTTCAGCATGTCTTGTTTGCTGCTTGCTCTCTTCCCTGTGCTCTTGTGATTGGTTGTCACTGGCTTATGTTCCTTTCATTAGTCTGTGGCATCCTGTACAGAAGATAATCTGTGCATATGAGTGCTGTGCATGTTCTCCAATCTCCCTGGAAACATGATTTTTATTGTGGCTTCCTGGGGTTTGAATTTGTCAACCAATTTGCAGTGTTCTGCCTCGGTGTTTTTGCAGGCATTGGATGTAACAAGGTATGCAGTGTCCTCTGCTTAGATTCTTGTAAAGAGTTGACCTAAGGGAAGCGGCTGTTTTTTGAGGGCTCAAAATGAGACCCCACCCTTGCCCCTGCCTGCCGCCTGAGGCAGTGATGGTGTTCCCACATTCATTCGGACATCTTGACTCAGTACTGTGGCTAGAGCCCATGTGTCCATCCTTTAGGGAATATACAATGCATAACAACAAGATGGAAAATGTGTCTCAAGCGGTTCAATACATGTTATATCTGTTGCTTACCAGCATGCAGGCACTGCTATACCCTTTACAAACCTCAATGGGGTGGTTCAAATAAATAGGGGTGAGCCCCCATAGTTGAGGCTAGGGTATGTAATTCATTGTAGAGAAAAACATCAGAAGGCTTAGTGAGGCACAAAAAACACAAAATGCCTTTACTAAAAGCTATTGGCCCTCATTAGGACCCTGGCGGTAAGGGGTTTGCGCCAGCGTTAGCTGCGCCGACCCCTTACCGCCAACTACGAGTTCCCATAGCGCCATGGTCATTTTTCCGCCCGCTTTTTGCGGGCGTAAAAATCCATGGCGCTATGGGACCTTGGTGTTAATTACGCCACCGTAATTTACGGTGGCGTAATTAACTCCTTCCCCACTCCCATTGAGCCCTATGGGGCCGAAATGGGAATGGGGAAGGGTAAATGGGTCAATGGGGACTTACCGCCCCGCCGACCTCGGAATGGGGCGGTAAGTCCGCCATCCGCCATGGCGTAAAGGGACTTTGCGCCATGGCGGCAAAGTCCGCCGACGGCGGAAAAAATCCGCCAGGGTCCTAATGAGGGCCATTGACAGTTGTTTTTACAGCCCATGCAGGGCCAGCAAATGTCTAGCCTCCCAATATCTGGACTCCCTTAAACATTACTTCTAACTTTCTTTAAGTATAGAACTGCTCTTTGCATCAAGGGCCTCTGCGCAAAAGCAAGGACCTTCCCTCTGCCATCTTGCAGCTATTGCTTTCTGCCAAGTACACACATCCCTCACCCTGCTCCCTCATCACCCCCGCCGGAGCAGGAGCTCCCAGCCTGCCTGTGCTGCAGGAGCAGTACCAACAGTATCCAGATTAGGGAAGCAGAGGTAAGCTACACATCCTCAGTAGCTAAGCAGCCCCTCGAAGTAACCACTCCCTAGTGGCTTACTGCCAGCCCTCTCAATACCACCCAGATTTGCCTTCATCAGATGTGCCCTACCATACCCTGCAATCCGGGCAACCCACGCTGTAATCTTGCCTTACCTCAAACGATTCCACGAGATGCGACATACCCCTAAAATGGCCGCCGCCATGACGCTTCGCTCTGCCTGACGTTGTCCGGCAGGCACCAGGCCTCCAGGGCCCCACTGATTGGCCCAGCCTACCAGGCCAATCACCGGCAGGCGGAAGCCGGCTGGCGGAGTAAGGCCCAGGAAGAAGTCCAGCTGACTGAGCTGACCGATTGCAGCCGACGCTCGCTGCCCTGCCTCCGCCCACGTCCTCACGTCTCACCCCAGAGGCACGTCTTCTACTGCCCTCTACTGCCTGACATCACACACGCGATCACACCTATGATGCAGTAGCAATTGCCTCACCACCAATACCACTCTACCGCCGATCTCAGGTACCACAAGCTACATGCTACGCTCCAGTGAACTTTTGCACCACAGTACTTCTATGCCGTGCTACACGAACACTAACTCATCACTGCCTGTTCCCATAGCTGCTGTGCACCTTTGCTAACCTCCCCACCTAATTAATGGTACTGCATATATACCGGCAAAATGTGCCTGTCTGCTGTAACCTTCTCATCCTCACTGATTACTGCATTACCATGCCATTTAGCTTTGCTTGACACCTATGTATTACCCATACACTATGCCTACTGCTTCAGCCTGTGGCCCTGCCAACCACCTGATCATGTTGTTCGCCTACTGTCTAGTCAACTGCCTACTGCCTTAGTCAACTGCCTATGCATTTTACCCTAATTGCCTGAATGTGTTGACCGCCCACTGCCCTAGGCAACTGCCCATGCATTTTGCACTAACTACCTGACCGTGTTGTTCACCTACTGCCTTGTCAACTGCCTATGCATCTTGCCCTAATTGCCTGATTATGTTGACCGCCTCCTGCCTTGCCCTAACTACCTGACTGTATTGTTCGTCTACTACCTAGTCAACTCCCTATGCATCTTGCCCTAATTGCCTGATTGTGTTGACCGCCTAACGCCTTAGTCAACTGCCTATGCATTTTGCCCTAACTACCTGACTGTGTTATTCACCTACTGCCTAGTCAACTGCCTATGCATCTTGCCCTAATTGCTTGATTGTGTTGACCACCTACTGCCTTGGTCAACTGCCTACTGCCTTAGTGAACTGCCTATGCATTTTGCCCTAACTACCTGACTGTGTTGTTCGCCTACTACCTAGTCAACTGCCTATGCATCTTGCCCTAATTGCCTGATTGTGTTGACCGCCTTCTTCCTTAGTCAACGGCCTACTGGCTAGTCAACTGCCTATGCATCTTGTCCTAATTGCCTGATTAGGTTGACCACCTACTGCCTTAGTCAACTGCCTAGTGCCTTAGTCAACTGGCTATGCATTTTGCCCTAACTACCTGACTTTGTTGTTTGCCTACTACCTAGTCAACTGCCTATGCATCGTGCCCTAATTGCCTGATTGTGTTGACCGCCGAGTGCCTTTGTCAATGGCCTACTGCCTTAGTCAACTGCCTATGCATTTTGCCCTAACTACCTGACCGTGTTGTTCACCTACTGCCTAGTCAACTGCCTATGCATCTTGGCCTAATTGCCTGATTGTGTTGACCGCCTACTGCCTTAGTCAACTGCCTACTGCCTTAGTCAAATGCCTATGCGTTTTGCCCTAAATACCTGACCGTGTTGTTCGCCTATTACCTAGTCAACTGCCTATGCATCTCGGCCTAATTGCCTGATTGTGTTGACCGCCTACTGCCTTAATCAACTGCCTACTGCTTTAGTCAACTGCCTATGCGTTTTGCCCTAAATACCTGACCGTGTTGTTCGCCTACTACCTAGTCAACTGCCTATGCATCTTGCCCTAATTGCCTGATTGTGTTGACCACCTACTGCCTTAGTCAACTGCCTACTGCCTTAGTGAACTGCCTATGCATTTTGCCCTAACTACCTGACTGTGTTGTTCGCCTACTACCTAGTCAACTGCCTATGCATCTTGCCCTAATTGCCTGATCGTGCTGACCGCCTTCTGCCTTAGTCAACGGCCTACTGCCTTAGTCAGCTACCTATGCATTTTGCCCTAACTACCTGACTTTGTTGTTTGCCTACTACCTAGTCAACTGCCTATGCATCTTGCCCTAATTGCTTGATTGTGTTGACCGTCTACTGCCTTAGTCAACTGCCTATGCATCTTGCCCTAATTGCTTGATTGTGTTGACCGTCTACTGCCTTAGTCAACTACCTATGCATTTTGCCCTAACTACCTGACTTTGTTGTTTGCCTACTACCTAGTCAACTGCCTATGCATCTTGCCCTAATTGCTTGATTGTGTTGACCGTCTACTGCCTTAGTCAACTGCCTATGCATCTTGCCCTAATTGCTTGATTGTGTTGACCGTCTACTGCCTTAGTCAACTGCCTATGCATTTTGCCCTAACTACCTGACCGTGTTATTCGCCAACTGCCTATGCATCTTGCCCTAATTGCCTGATTGTGTTGACCACCTACTGCCTGAGTCAACTGCCTACTGCCTTAGTCAACTGCCTGTGCATTTTGCCCTAACTACCTGACTGTTTTATTCGCCTACTGCCTAATCAACTGCCTATGCATCGTGCCTTAATTGCCTGATTGTGTTGACCGCTGACTGCCTTTGTCAATGGTCTACTGCCTTAGTCAACTGTCTATGCATTTTGCCCTAACTACCTGACCGTGTTGTTCGCCTACTACCTAGTCAACTGCCTATGCATCTTGCCCTAATTGCCTGATTGTGTTGACCACCTACTGCCTGAGTCAACTGCCTACTGCCTTAGTCAACTGCCTGTGCATTTTGCCCTAACTACCTGACTGTTTTATTCGCCTACTGCCTAATCAACTGCCTATGCATCGTGCCTTAATTGCCTGATTGTGTTGACCGCCTTCTGCCTTAGTCAACGGCCTACTGCCTTAGTCAACTACCTATGCATTTTGCCCTAACTGCCTGACTTTGTTGTTTGCCTACTACCTAGTCAACGCCTATGCATCTTGCCCTAATTGCTTGATTGTGTTGACCGTCTACTGCCTTAGTCAACTGCCTATGCATTTTGCCCTAACTACCTGACCGTGTTATTCGCCTACTGCCTAGTCAACTGCCTATGCATCTTGCCCTAATTGCCTGATTGTGTTGACCACCTACTGCCTTAGTCAACTGCCTACTGCCTTAGTCAACTGCCTGTGCATTTTGCCCTAACTACCTGACTGTGTTATTCGCCTACTACCTAATCAACTGCCTATGCATCGTGCCCTAATTGCCTGATTGTGTTGACCGTCTACTGCCCTAGTCAACTGCCTATGCATCTTGCCCTAATTGCCTGATTGTGTTGACCACCTACTGCCTTTGTCAATGGCCTACTGCCTTAGTCAACTGTCTATTCACTTTGCCCTAACTACCTGACCGTTTTGTTCACCTACTGCCTAGTCAACTGCCTATGCATCTTGGCCTAATTGCCTGATTGTGTTGACCGCCTACTGCCTTAGTCAACTGCCTACTGCCTTAGTCAAATGCCTATGTGTTTTGTCCTAAATACCTGACCGTGTTGTTCGCCTACTACCTAGTCAACTGCCTATGCATCTTGCCCTAATTGCCTGATTGTGTTGACCACCTACTGCCTTAGTCAACTGCCTATGCATTTTGCCCTAACTACCTGACCGTGTTATTCACCTACTACCTAGTCAACTGCCTATGCATCTTGCCCTAATTGCCTGATTGTGTTGACCACCTACTTCCTTGGTCAACTGCCTACTGCCTTAGTGAACTGGCTATGCATTTTGCCCTAACTACCTGACTGTGTTCTTCGCCTACTACCTAGTCAACTGCCTATGCATCTTGCCCTAATTGCCTGATTGTGTTGACCGCCTTCTGCCTTATTCAACGGCCTACTGCCTAAGTCAACTACCTATGCATTTTGCCCTAACTACCTGACTGTGTTGTTTGCCTACTGCCTACTCAACTGCCTATGCATCTTGCCCTAATTGCCTGATTATGTTGACCACCTACTGCCTTAGTCAACTGCCTAGTGCCTTAGTCAACTGGCTATGCATTTTGCCCTAACTACCTGACTTTGTTGTTTGCCTACTACCTAGTCCACTGCCTATGCATCTTGCCCTAATTGCTTGATTGTGTTGACCGTCTACTGCCTTAGTCACCTGCCTATGCATTTTGCCCTAACTACCTGACCGTGTTATTTGCCTACTGCCTAGTCAACTGCCTATGCATCTTGCCCTAATTGCCTGATTGTGTTGACCACCTACTGCCTTAGTCAACTGCCTACTGCCTTAGTCAACTGCCTGTGCATTTTGCCCTAACTACCTGACAGTGTTATTCGCCTACTGCCTAATCAACTGCCTATGCATCGTGCCCTAATTGCGTGATTGTGTTGACCGCCGACTGCCTTTGTCAATGGCCTACTGCCTTAGTCAACTGCCTATGCATTTTGCCCTAACTACCTGACCGTGTTGTTCACCTACTGCCTAGTCAACTGCCTATGCATCTTGGCCTAATTGCCTGATTGTGTTGCGCGCCTACTGCCTTAGTCAACTGCCTACTGCCTTAGTCAAATGCCTATGCGTTTTGCCCTAAATACCTGACCGTGTTGTTCGCCTACTACCTAGTCAACTGCCTATGCATCTTTCCCTAATTGCCTGATTGTGCTGATCGCCTACTGCCTTAGTCAACTGCCTATTGCCTTAGTCAACTGACGATGCATTTTGCCCTAACTGCCTGACTTTGTTGTTTGCCTACTACCTAGTCAACGCCTATGCATCTTGCCCTAATTGCTTGATTGTGTTGACCGTCTACTGCCTTAGTCAACTGCCTATGCATTTTGCCCTAACTACCTGACCGTGTTATTTGCCTACTGCCTAGTCAACTGCCTATGCATCTTGCCCTAATTGCCTGATTGTGTTGACCACCTACTGCCTTAGTCAACTGCCTACTGCCTTAGTCAACTGCCTGTGCATTTTGCCCTAACTACCTGACAGTGTTATTCGCCTACTGCCTAATCAACTGCCTATGCATCGTGCCCTAATTGCGTGATTGTGTTGACCGCCGACTGCCTTTGTCAATGGCCTACTGCCTTAGTCAACTGCCTATGCATTTTGCCCTAACTACCTGACCGTGTTGTTCACCTACTGCCTAGTCAACTGCCTATGCATCTTGGCCTAATTGCCTGATTGTGTTGAGCGCCTACTGCCTTAGTCAACTGCCTACTGCCTTAGTCAAATGCCTATGCGTTTTGCCCTAAATACCTGACCGTGTTGTTCGCCTACTACCTAGTCAACTGCCTATGCATCTTGCCCTAATTGCCTGATTGTGCTGATCGCCTACTGCCTTAGTCAACTGCCTATTGCCTTAGTCAACTGACGATGCATTTTGCCCTAACTGCCTGACTTTGTTGTTTGCCTACTACCTAGTCAACGCCTATGCATCTTGCCCTAATTGCTTGATTGTGTTGACCGTCTACTGCCTTAGTCAACTGCCTATGCATTTTGCCCTAACTACCTGACCGTGTTATTCGCCTACTGCCTAGTCAACTGCCTATGCATCTTGCCCTAATTGCCTGATTGTGTTGACCACCTACTGCCTTAGTCAACTGCCTACTGCCTTAGTCAACTGCCTGTGCATTTTGCCCTAACTACCTGACTGTGTTATTCGCCTACTGCCTAATCAACTGCCTATGCATCGTGCCCTAATTGCCTGATTGTGTTGACCACCATCTGCCTTTGTCAATGGCCTACTGCCTTAGTCAACTGTCTATGCATTTTGCCCTAACTACCTGACCGTTTTGTCCACCTACTGCCTAGTCAACTGCCTATGCATCTTGGCCTAATTGCCTGATTGTGTTGACCGCCTACTGCCTTAGTCAACTGCCTATACGTTTTGCCCTAAATACCTGACCGTGTTGTTCGCCTACTACCTAGTCAACTGCCTATGCATCTTGGCCTAATTGCCTGATTGTGTTGACCGCCTACTGCCTTAGTCAAATGCCTATGCGTTTTGCCCTAAATACCTGACCGTGTTGTTCGGCTACTACCTAGTCAACTGCCTATGCATCTTGGCCTAATTGCCTGATTGTGATGACCGCCTACTGCCTTAATCAACTGCCTACTGCTTTAGTCAAATGCCTATGCGTTTTGCCCTAAATACCTGACAGTGTTGTTCGCCTACTACCTAGTCAACTGCCTATGCATCTTGCCCTAATTGCCTGATTGTGTTGACCACCTACTGCCTTAGTCAACTGCCTATGCATTTTGCCCTAACTACCTGACCGTGTTATTCACCTACTGCCTAGTCAACTGCCTATGCATCTTGCCCTAATTGCCTGATTGTGTTGACCACCTACTGCCTTAGTCAACTGCCTACTGCCTTAGTGAACTGGCTATTCATTTTGCCCTAACTACCTGACTGTGTTGTTCGCCTACTACCTAGTCAACTGCCTATGCATCTTGCCCTAATTGCCTGATTGTGTTGACCGCCTTCTGCCTTATTCAACGGCCTACTGCCTTAGTCAACTACCTATACATTTTACCCTAACTACCTGACTGTGTTGTTTGCCTACTGCCTACTCAACTGCCTATGCATCTTGCCCTAATTGCCTGATTATGTTGACCACCTACTGCCTTAGTCAACTGCCTAGTGCCTTAGTCAACTGGCTATGCATTTTGCCCTAACTACCTGACTTTGTTGTTTGCCTACTACCTAGTCAACTGCCTATGCATCTTGCCCTAATTGCTTGATTGTGTTGACCGTCTACTGCCTTAGTCACCTGCCTATGCATTTTGCCCTAACTACCTGACCGTGTTATTTGCCTACTGCCTAGTCAACTTCCTATGCATCTTGCCCTAATTGCCTGATTGTGTTGACCACCTACTGCCTTAGTCAACTGCCTACTGCCTTAGTCAACTGCCTGTGCATTTTGCCCTAACTACCTGACAGTGTTATTCGCCTACTGCCTAATCAACTGCCTATGCATCGTGCCCTAATTGCCTGATTGTGTTGACTGCCGACTACCTTTGTCAATGGCCTACTGCCTTAGTCAACTGCCTATGCATTTTGCCCTAACTACCTGACCGTGTTGTTCACCTACTGCCTAGTCAACTGCCTATGCATCTTGGCCTAATTGCCTGATTGTGTTGAGCGCCTACTGCCTTAGTCAACTGCCTACTGCCTTAGTCAAATGCCTATGCGTTTTGCCCTAAATACCTGACCGTGTTGTTCGCCTACTACCTGGTCAACTGCCTATGATTCTTGCCCTAATTGCCTGATTGTGCTGATCGCCTACTTCCTTAGTCAACTGCCTATTGCCTTAGTCAACTGCCGATGCATTTTACCTTAACAGCCTGACTGTGTTGACCGCCTACTGCCTTAGTCAACTGCCTTTGTATTTTTCCCTAATTGCCTGATTGCGCTTATTGCCCATTGCCTCAGCTGGCTGCCTCTGGACACTACCCTATTTAATAGTTCAACCAACTGCTGCCTTCATCCTCTTTGCATCGTCTCTATAGGCAGCCTTCCTCTTACCCATGTTACATTTTGCCATCCTCTAGCCATCTCACCTATAGATCATGTATCTTCCTACTATCCACGCCATTCTACTGAGGACCATATTAAACTTAATTAGCACACTTAACCCCACCATGGCACACACTCTGCCCTTAGCAGCTCCTGAGTCCCTCTACAACAAATCTCTGAGTCAGATGACCCTGGACACTAAACCTTGCACTCTTGCCCAGAGAAACCTCAAACTGCGCACCAGAATTCCGAAAATGTATGAATCCCTGGCTAAACCATCACGCCCCCCTACAAACAACACAACTAGGACTCTAAATAGTCCTCAACCTAATAACACAATCTCTAAACGCAATGCCAATACCCGGCACCCCTCCAGCTCAACAGCCGGCTCACCCGAGACACCAATATCCACCCCAAGGACCACCCGAACACCCAGCCAACACCACTGGAATCTAACCTGACTAGCATAAAAGGTGCACTAATAAATGCTCGCTCGATGGTGGCCCATGCCACAGAAATATCAGACCTACTCCAGTCAGAAAAAATGTAATTCCTCGCCATCACTGAATCCTGGCTTCATTCAGCAGCAGGCCCAGCGATCATGCTAGCCATAGCCGAGGATTACACCCTCCTTAGAATAGATCTCACAAAATCCCGAGGCGGAGGCCTTGCTATAATTGCCAAGACAAGTTTAGCCTTGAGACTCACCTCGACACCAATGGTAGTGGACTCATGCGAATTCCTCACAGCCAAACTGACCATTTCCGACACACAGTCCCTATCTATTTTCCTCATATACAAACCTCCTGGCCCGTTAGGTTCCTTCGAAGACATCACCAATATCCTATCTGACAACCTTAAAAATTCCTCACAATGCCTTCTCCTAGGAGACCTCAATTTAGGATACAATGACCCTTCAGACCACAACGCCACGCATATCAACGACTCCCTCAAGGAACTAGGGTTCACCCAAAAAGTGACAGGCTCAACCCACACTAAAGGTAGGACCCGCGATTGGATTGCAGAGCTCAACTGCTGGGTATCCATTACTTCCATAACACCACAGCCCTGGTCCGACCATCACTTGATCGCCTTCGCCCTAGAGGCCACACTTCCCCCTACTGCCATCAGCATAACCCTTGCCATTCCCACTAGAAATAAAAGAAACATCACAGCTGAAAACCTCATTCCCCTGATTCTTCCTACTCTGAATTCGCTTCCCGACCACTCAGATCTTTTCACCTTGGTAGAGGAGCACAACAAAATGATGCTACCCTCCCTAGACGCCATAGCACCACTGAAACTTAGAAAGAGTAAACCCAAAAATCACGTGAATACCTGGTTCACTCCCAATTTGAAAGCAATCAGACTAGACAAACATAAAAGTGAACAAATCTGGAGACTAGACCCCTCCGACACTAATAAAAATAGCCTTAGTAAAATATCCACACTTTATAAAAAAAGAGATCATCCTCGCCAAGCAAACATCATACAATCTGCTCATTACCCAAGCCAACTCAAGCACTAAAGAGCTGTTCACCATACTCAAAGAGATAGAAACGCTGATCCACGCCCCAGACACATGTCTCAAGGGCAAAAACTGGTGCACTATTATTCAGACTGCCCTATCTAACAAGATAACGACCCTCCAAGCTAAGATTAACAACAAAAAAGAAATACTCCTCCAGACCCCTAAGCCTAATAAAACCCCTAGGCCGCAGCTGACATCCAACACACCACACAATATACACTTACCCTGCTTCAACTTCAATAAAGTATCCATCCTAGAAGTTGAAAAAGCTATCCTTACCCTCAAACCCTCCAATTGCCATGGAGACCCTTGCCCAGCCCAAATTATTAAAGATGCTGCACGCGACCTCTACCCATTCATCTCAAAACTCATAAATGCCTCCTTCTCCACCGGCACCATTCCTAATAACTTGAAACAGTCCTGGGTCCTCCCTTTACTCAAAAAACAAACTCTTGACCCATCCATTCCCACTAACTATCGCCCAATTACCACAGTCCCGTTCCTGCTTAAAATTCTAGGCAAAGTGGCTTATACCCAAATCCAACCATATCTGGAATGTAATCACTTCTTAGGTGTACGGCAATCAGGTTTCAGACCACAACATGGAACTGAAACTGCGCTCATCAATCTTAAGGCACAAATAGACGCACTGAGAGACGTCGGTAAGGCAGCACTACTGCTGCTGCTCAATCTCTCAGCAGCGTTCGACTTAGTGGACCACAAGATCCTTTCCAATCACCTGCACTCCGCCACACACTTCTCACAAGAAGCAATAGGCTGGATCAAATCCTTTCTCGACAATAGAACAATGCACGTCTTCTCACCATTAGCAGCCGCTGACCCTATATCCATCACCTGCGGTGTACCCCAGGGTTCCTGTGTGTCACCCATCCTGTACAATATTTTCACAAAGCCCCTTTCTGATGATTTAGATGGCCTGGGTATCACCTACACTAACTATGACGATGATACACAGATCCTCATTCCGTTGACGGGCGATTACAACAAGGATTTGGCCTTTGTGAATAGAGTGTACCTCATCATCCAGGCATGGATGGCTTCTCACGGTCTATGCCTGAATGATGACAAGACAGAACATCTCATCCTCGGCACCCCTGCGCACCTCATTAAACTAGGCCATAACTACTCCAATTTCAAAATAGACAATGATAATATTAAAGTAGCGAAGGAGGTCAAAACTCTTGGTTTCTACTTGGACTCCACACTTACCTTCAAAAAACAAGTAAACTCCATGGCCTCATCCACTGCTTACACCTGTGAGCTAATCAGAGCAGCCAAGCCCTTACTTTCCTCTAACAACTGAATCACCCTAGCAAGAGCCCTTGGCCCTCATTCCGAGTAGGGCGGTAAGGGATACCAGGCACCGGAATGGAGACCGGTGCCGGTAATCCCTTACCGCCCTACTACGAGGTCCCTTAGTGGGTCCCTTCCTTAACGCCTGGTCTCTCCAGGTGTTAAGGACGGGACGCGTTAAGGGACCTGGGTGCAAATAACGGGCTTAGCATACGCCGGCCCGTTATTTGCGCCCTCCCCATTCCCATTGAGCCATGTGGAGGCTCAAATGGGAATGGGTATTGGTTTGGTAAACGGGGATTTACTGGTCCTTCCAAGGTTGGAATGGACCGGTAATTCCCCATTGAACCAAACCGGAGTCAGTACCGGTATGGGAGGCAGCCATGGCGCAAATAGCGCCATGACTACCACCATACTCGGAATGAGGGCCCTTGTCTTGTCCAAACTGGACTATTGTAATGCGCTATACATGGGGAGCAACAGATACATTACCAATAAGATCCAGATTTTCCAAAATAATGCTCTGAGAGCTGCCTTAAGCTTCCCTAAGAAAGCCCATATTTCCAACCTTGGAAGATCCAATAACTGGCTCTCCACAAAAGACAAATTCCTCCTCGAAACTGCCTCCCTGACACATAAATGTTTCCACTATGCTGCCCCACAATACCTCATAGCCAGATTTACGAGACAACCTTCCAACCGCCCTACGAGATCTGCCAACGCAAACCTCCTAATGGTGCCCAGATTCAAACGCACGAAGACTGGTGGAAGTAGCTTCCCGGTCAAAGCTGCCCAATACTGGAACTCCCTCTATCCGCCTCTGAGGGAAGACTTACCCTACCCATGCTTCAGGTCCAATCTCATCCACAGGTCCAAGGAAAACTACCACTGACAGGCACTCTAATCTTGCCCTGTCTATCTATTCTGTATATAATGTATATAACGTCTACTGTCTACGGTGTTTACCGTAGTGTAACTTGTATATATCATGCCTGTATTTTATATTCATATTCACCATGTTTGTATTTTGTACATATGACCTATAACTTTCTGTACTACATGTATGATCTTGCACAGCAATGTAACCTAAGCTGAATAATCCTCTTGATGCCTATTGCGCCCTGATACCCTCTGGTCTGGCGCGCATTACAAATATTAAAACAAACAAACAAACAAACAATCCCTCATTTCCCTCTCCCGGTGCTGTTTTAGGAGGGCCACCCAGAATTCAACTCCACATAATCTCTTTTGGTTGACATTGCTTAACAAATAGACTAACTGCTCCTTTGTCCAAGTGATTTTATTTGTCTAGGTATCTAATCCCAAACAAACAAGTTTGCTAATGAAGCTATTTTCGCGACTGAAGACTTTAATGAGTTCATGATTACTTTTCTCCCAATAATAAACCTGAAGTTATGGCCCTTAAGTAACGTGCATGCAATGGATGGGATTGCAGAGTCATTCTGAGTCCAAATAACTGAACCAACTCAGGAAGATGGCAACGATACTGTTTTATTAACAATTATCTAAAATAGGGAGTTCACAACGATCATCAATGGACGTTCACTCAGCTCTCAATGATTTCTTCACAAAACATAGACTTTATACAAAAAATATGTCAGGGGCGGCTTCATACTACGTGGCAAATAATGAAAAACCTACGAGGGATTGTAATTGGTTCAAGAGGAACATCTGAGTATACTTTCTATGGGAGTTAGGATTGTAATCGGCTGCCCACTGTCAGGTGGACAATATATGCCTACCTCTAAAACATGTCATCATAAAAATCATTAAGTACATGGTTCTCAATTGGTCTTCAAACTATAAAGACCTTCATTATACGGCCCTCTATAATTGGTTGGCATGCTTGTGCCATGTCTGGAACATTTGGTTCACTTAGCAGCGCGTAAAACCAGACCCAGGTGCAAGGAGGTGGACCTGACATTACCTCCCCACCCAATTAACCCAGAATCTCTCATCACCCAAGCCTTCTGCCATGGAGATTATCTTTGAACTTGGCCTTGCAAAGTATCCTTGTCTCTCGGAATATATGGGAGTGGAGGCACTTGCTATCGTTGTTCTAGGACTCCAAGTTCAACTCTATTTTCATACTTGGCTCAATTGACAGGAGACAATGATTTGGTCCATTTTGCAGGTTTTTAAATGTCTTAAATGAATCAAACTTGGCACTCTTGGTGCTCTTTCTTTGCACCTTAACAAGAGATGATTCATCTTTCGCACGTTCTCTCCTTCCAAGAATAGATAACTGACCTTGGCTAATTCAATTTTGATACCAGGCCAGACAGCCTTGCCATGCAACTCCACGATTTCAGCATATTCTTGCTGCGACACAATTCTTGCCTTTTCTCTTCATGGGTCCTGACTTACTCAAATTCATGACACTGATGTCCAGCTTCTATTCAATGGTGGCTTCGCCTGCATTCTATTCACTATGTATAGCCAGCTTCTATAATAACTTAATCTACCTTTTGTTTCAGCATCTGTACAATTACTGAACAGTTGATTCTTTGCAGCACTTTGTATGCATGCAATCTTCTTCTCGCATGTGAAAGTTTACTCAATTCTTAACTTCATCATTAGTTTCTATAAGATCCATGCATTCTCTTTAGCCAACATCGCGGGATGTTGCACATGTCTCTTATGACGTCACTAGCTCCTCTCTTCACTCTTTTTCATATTCCTTCAGGGAGTAGCTCCCTCAGATTGTCATCTCTTTGGGGATACATTCGATAGGGCTGTCTCAATGGGTATCTTCTTTCGAATATACGCTGCAGTATTGGCACAACTGCTGGTGTCAAGCATGGCACGATCTCAGACTTCCAACATATCGGAGGTAGGGGGTGGGACTACCTGCAGATGTATGCAGCTGCTCCTACACAACCCACTCCTGTAAAACAAGATACAGAAAATACAAAATATATAATGAGAGGAAGCACTCTGGTTCTGAAGACAGGGGGTCACAGGCAGTAATTTCAGAGGCAAAGTCAAGTTTACTGACGATGTCTTTTAAAAAGGTAAAGTGTGGGGTCTCGCAAGTTATTAGAGCCCATTAAGGAATGCTATTTTAAACACATTTTAGCCTTGTTGATGGGGTTGGACAGTGTCAAGCCAGGCTCCTGGGTGATTTATAACAGGGTAAGTCTGTGTCTAGATGTTTTGGGTCAATTGTTCCCAATGGATTGCATATGTTGAGACAGTCCATTCAGCTCGAGAGGGTCCTACAAAGCAGTGCCTTCCTGTAACAGTGATTCACTTGAATCTCATGATGAACAGACATGCAATAGTCAGGTTTGTGTCTCGAATCAGTCAACTCCACTCGAAAAGGTCCAATGATGTGATGAAGGTGTTCAGGGGAAGTTTGACCAAAAATAGCTGGAGTGCAGGCAGAAGATGATTGAGTCGATAGCTTAAACATTCAATTAAAAAAGGTGGTGAGTGTAAAAGGCCACTCAAAGTCCATGATTGACTTCTGATTGCTGAGGCACTTGTCTGGCGTCTCCAGTGGTAAAATGGATCCTTGTTCTGACTTCCCAGCCAGGAACGTTTACAAAGAGCAGTTGCAGAGACTGTCTAATTCATTGAGAAGTTTCTTGAGAACTTGCAACCGGCCTTGTCCAGTCAACAGATCAACCCACATTTTCCAATGGGATGGTTGGGGTATGGGGCTTTCCCTTTACTTGGTAGTATTTATATTCATCTCTATGGTAGAGGACCTTGAGGGCAGACTGTACCCCCAATAATGTTCCAAGTGAAAATCTTCTTACAGAATCCAAAGATGATTCAACAGAGGGGATGGGCTCTTAAATAGGTAATCTGCCACAATCAACTGGTCCCATTCTAGCCTTCTGTAAGGGGTGTAATCATGGATGCTGTGTTTTGCGTCTTCTGTCCGGTGATGTCAAATTCAGAATGCTATATCTACAGGAAGTTGGGTGGTGGCACGGAAAGTCCAAGATCCCTGCGGGAGTCTAAGATGGTAGGGCCCTTCTGTGCCCTCTCTCCTATCTGCACTGAATTAAAGCATCTCTGGTAATTACTACCCTGGTGTGAGCTCTCCATTGTCCTAGCAGGGTTCACCTTTGAAGCAGTAGTTCCCAGCTGACCCCCATGAGATTCCTTAGAGAAAGTGGCCAGCCTTCCCACAGAGGCACAAAAGGGGTGTGTGGGGGATTCCTGGGATGGGCCAAAACGTCTGTTTTGGGTGAAACCCATTCCTAGATGTTGCTACAAATAAGGTCCTGTCAGTGGCATGAGTCACTAGCAACCAAACAGACAATAAACTGACACCAATAGGTTTCGGCCAGTATAATTTTAGACTCCCAAAGGCAACCATTTCAAAACTAGACATGGCTTATGTTTAGAATGGAATCTGCCACCAGGCGCTGGTAGCACATAATTATAGAGTTGTGCACCAGGATTGCCTATGTTTAAAGGCAGACCCAGGATGCTGGAACTTTGGGCTCCACCATGCTGTTGGTAGGAAGGCATGTGTCACTTTGTAACTACCATGTTGCCAAGCAACAAGCCTGCTGCTGATAGGTGTTAGTTGATAGGCTCAGCAGAGTTACCTTTTTGTGCTAAACCTTTCAGCATGGAGCAGTATGAAAGTGGAGTCTGATTAGCGGATCTCACTTTCAGAACAGATGTACCTGCATCACTTTAAATATAAAATGTAAAAAAGCTCTGGCTTTTGTGCACGCACAGATGGCATTCTGTCACAGTATGCTGGGTTGTTATTCTACTACCTGGTAATGGTAATGTTTATTTATAAAGCACCTATACACAAGGCAAGTGTTTCAAAGCGCCCAAGGAGGGTGGGAACATGGGGGAACGACAAAAGTCTAATCAGAGCCCTTGAAATTCTGATGCGATAATAGTCTTCACAGGAAGAGTAAGTGCATATAATACAATTACAGTTGAGACACAGCAAAAAGGCCTGCCGGCGACTCTGCGGTTTTACCAAGTGCCATTGAGGGGTGAAGACAGGGGAGAGCAGACAGACGATATTCCGGCACAGTGCATTTGGATCGTGCAAGTGCACAGATGGATACAGGGGGAGGGGCGGGGGATCCAAGTACACCCATGGATTGGAACCTGGGGTAAGTGCAGAGAGAGCCACTCTCTTGGGTAATTGCTCAAGTGCAGTGAAGGTGGGGCGAGTGCAGGGCCCTGAGGCAAGTGCAAGAGAGGACTGGGGGGGTGCCCTGGACCTATGAGACTCTGAGGTACACCAGACGGCCAGTCAGAAAGCTATGAAGAGGAGGAGGGAGGATGTGAAAGAGCAGGGAGGGAGGTTGGCAAGGTAGGGGGAGAGAGAAGGACGAGGTGTTGAGGAGTTTCCAGAACTTAAGAAGGTCAGGCTCAGGGTGGAGGGTGGCAGGGAGGCTATTCCAGAGGGAGGCACCTGCTGAGGATAAGGATCTCCCTCCAAATCTCTTCTTGGAGAACCGACTCACTCACAGAAGGTTGGAGGTAGATGAGCGGAGGGCTCGGGAGGAACAGTATTTAAGTAGGCAACATTGCAGGTAGGTAGGTCCCAGGCCCCAGAAAGCCTTGTGGACAATGCAGAGGGTCTTGAACTTGATTCTTGCAGCCACAGGGAACCATTGAATGGATTTCAGTGCCTGAGAGATGCAGTCGATGGAATCACAAAGAATCAATCATGAAAATAGGACATGTCAGAACTCACTGCCTCTTTATACACACATAGTGTGACATTGTACTGAGGGGCTTCCTTGACATCTTATGAGACATGGAAAGCACAGGTTACATGCTCCTCAGCAGCCACTATTACTCAGAGCACTGAAGCATAACTCTCTGTGTCATCATGCAGGCCTTTAACTATGGCTAAAGCTCCAAGTGCAATGGTCACAGGGTCCATCATCTAAGCAAAAAGCAACTTCTGTATGTTTTTTCTTGATTGGAGGCATCTACATTTGAAGGTGAAACACACCATGGAGAATTACATGGATCACCACAGAATCCTGCATTGTCCAGCAAATGTAGAGACAACATGGAGACCCAGTCAGCTTTCTTCTTTGCTCAAGGCGACTTCCATCTTTGTAATTGGCTAAGATATGGTCAATAGCTTTTCCACATCCTGCCACTCTCGAGGATCCTGGCACCGCCTGAGGGCCCACCAGCAATAGACACAGGTACACAGCTCCCCTCTCCCTGTCAGACCATTGAGAAGTTTTCTGGACCTACTGGGTGCTATTGTTGGCATTCTGGCTGGCTCCCAAAGGGTCAAGTGACTACCTCCCTTTTCAGCTTCCTGGACCGACATTCAACGGCCAAAATCAGAAAAGGGTGACTCCATTGGTTGACTTCCTGATTATGCCCATTAGTAATAGATGGGACTAGAGCCAGATCCCAGGCCCTCTGTTTTTCTACTCTTCAGCACCAGCAAGTCACACTCCGATGGGTCGGCCTTGGTTGCGTTCTTCTCCTATTCTCCATCTAACACATGCTGGAATGTCCTCTTAAAGATTCTCTGTCTAACTGAGGATGAAATGGACTCCCCTGCATGGTGACACCACAGCTCTTCTCTTCTCCTCTTCTCGCCCTCTGCTGATCAGCCTCTCCTCCCCATGACAATGCGCTGGTCACTCACCCTACTTCAACCTCCTCTATCACCCCTGTCTCTCTCAAGGAGCTCCCTAATTCCCCTTACCTGCTCCCCCACTGAACTCACTCTCGTTCTCTGCACTGCTCTATCTCACTGTTATAAGACATCCTTTCCTTCTAACCAATTTAAATGCCGCCACCACATATTAACACGATGGCTATCACTGAAACCTGCCTTACCCCACATGATAATGCCACTCTTGCAGACAAGCACACTGCCCTGGCTACCCCTTTACAGTCCCCTCACCCATGTAAGAAAGGCAGCAATGTTGGCCTCATGATCAGCAAAGACACCCCATCTGCCCCCCCTCACCCATCCGACTTTCTCCCCTCTTCGTTGGCACCTATTGAGGTTCAACCTTTCCCACCTACACAGTCTATCGTCCTCATCTATCAGCCCACTGTCGCCCACACACCCTCTTCTTACATGATCTTGCCCCTCCCCCTTGATTCCCTTCCCACTGATATCCCAGGGGTACTCATGGGGGAACTTCAACCTTCCAACCATGACCAAGAACTACAAGCTCTATCTGCACACCACTCTCCCTCGGCCATCCTCCGTTTCCCATCCATAAGATGCTGACACTTAACCATGGCAACTCTCCCTCCACTCCCATCTACATTTCAAGGTGCCTGCCTGCTCCTATCTCTCACCTCTCTTCCATCTTCTACTTTACTCTGGCATATTCCTGCCCATTTTATGGTGGTCGCCATAAGGCCCATTTTGTAGAACCCACCGCTGACCCAATCCAACTCTTTATAGATGTCTTTCCTGGCACACTATTCCAAGATGCTCAAACCTGTAATTTGTAACCTCATCACTTATACTTGGAGGCCAATGGGTCTTTGACCCCCCCCCCCAAACCCTGATTTCTACATAGGCACTCCCAGAGACAGCACATACCCAGTTCTCCCCCACTGTGACGCAACACTGCCACCCGGGATCTACCCACATACTACCAAATCTCTGCCACATTTGACAAAGTTGCAGGGAACTGCCCTTGCTTGGGTGGCCTCCTACCAGGCAGATTTCTCCTTTTCCATTGGAAGGACTGCTGACTTCTGCCAGCCCAGATCACTTTCTAGAGTGTGTCTTGGTGTTTATCTCTGTCAGACGTCAGGATGGCAATGGGGTCGTAGCCTTGGATACAAATACTAAAATGGCCAGTGAGGACAGGGAAGGCCAATGCCTGAGTGAGGCATGTGTTGGCTTTCAGTCCAGGGTTGCTTCAGTATTGGCTATAAGGTGACACATCTTCCTCATCCCTATGCATGCCACAGACACAGCATAATAATCAGGCATTTTATTTTAGCTTGCATGAGGAATATGCTCGTTTTATACAGAAAAGAGCAGTACGGTGCCCTTAATTGCTGCACTTTCCTTCCGACAAAGTACAAGAGTTATACATGAGGTTCAAATTCAATACCTTTTGGACTAGAGAGCAGATGAAACATTGGGATTTACTGGGGACAGGGAGCTCTGACAATATGGCCCTCATTCCGAGTATGGTGGTAGTCATGGCGCTATTTGCGCCATGACCCCCTCCCATACCGGTACCGACTCCAGTTTGGTTCAATGGGGACTTACTGGTCCATTCCGACCTTGGAGGGACCGGTAAATCCCATTCACCAAACCATTCCCCATTCCCATTTGAGCCCCCGTAGGGCTCAATGGGAATGGGGAGGGCACAAATAACGGACGGGCGTATGCCAAGCCCATTATTTGCGCCCAGGTCGCTTAACGGGTCCCGTCCTTAACACCTGGTCAGACCAGGCATTAAGGAAGGGACCCGCTAAGGGACCTCAGTAGGGCGGTAAGGGATTACCGGCACCAGTCTCCTTACCGGTGCCCGGTATCCCTTACCGCCCTACTTGAAATGAGGGCCCATGTGTCAGTTGGTTTCCGATATAGATCAAATTGAAACTCTTAAACATCTTATCATCACATGTCCTTATTTTGAACTGGATAGGATAAATATGTTTGGCACAGAGAACGTTGGTGACACCAATGACTCAAGAACTTTCCTGTGGATGAGATGTATCTGGGGGGAAAACAACTCATTAATCATTGCCCTCACGCATTTCCTGTAATTAATAAGGCACTGATGCCAAACGTAATTTAGTAAGACCGATGATGCTTAACTATGTGGTCTAGTGACACTAATAACCGTGTATTGTATGATGTTAATTCTTGTGTTGTGATCACAATTATATGTTCTCTTTTTTGTCAGATATGCGATGATTTTCACATTTTATTATGGAAAATTGTGTTCAATGTCTTTGCTTTAAGATTTATTTGAATAGATGCTGTCTTTTAGGGAAATGTATGTAGATGTTTCACATTTTTTTAACTAAATTCAAATTTTTAAAACATTTCTTGTAAAGTGTTTGTATAAACCAAATGCAAATAAAAAAAATGTAAAAAATTATTCAGGCCCATCTGCCACTTACTAGCCTTGATGTCAACCCACAGCCCCTTGTAAGTCCAACAATACCTGACTAAACACATAATCCTGTAAACTGGATTGGTGTGCAGAGGTGTAGTCAAGACAGGCAACAGACAACCAATGCAGCGAGTGGCCTCTTCATTAGCCTTTGGGAGGTAGAGGCTCTGTTCTTTCATCCAATTACATTATGTTAAGCAATATAGCACAACATGTGTTGACAATGCCGGATCTGCTGCTGCATCTATTGTTTGGTCAATTTGTCAATAGACAATGGTGTAGCTGAATATGTTCACCAATCAAAATGTTCCTATCCTGTTCATGTGCGTGTCAGGTTGAGGATTGGCTAGCTATGTATCCCCATGACAGAATTCAACCCTCTGTAGTCGAAACAAGTGCCAGGTCTGCTGACCCTTATTCTGTCACCGGTAACTGTGTGCTCGATCTAGGAGAGGCTGTTATTTTTTTACCAGGCCTTTGTCTAGCATCCTGTAACCGCTACCTCGATGCATTCACTGACTTTTTCAGACAATCTATGCATCTTTAACTCAAAGGTCCAATTGTCCGTATCTCAATGCAGTCACTGTCAATCTTGGTTTCAGTGAGTAATCGGAGCAGGCCCATCTGAGCAGTACGCGGCATTCCTACCGTTTTGGTGAAGCAGGATAGGAAACGGCAAACCATAACTGCTCTTGCAAGCCACATTGACCCGTCAATATCTGTGCACCTGGGAGATGGCACGAGCCAGTAAACATCGAATACCCTCATTTCATTAGTTGGCCTTGTTCCCTAGCACGTTTCTCATTGCCAAAGCAGTTGACAAGATTCCATTGTTGAAAGTCTTGCAAGATCCTATCGGAAGATCTTGTAAAGATCTGGTCCTGTTTGACTCAGTAATCCAAATTTCCTGACATTTTTGAAAGCCTGTGAGGGAGTAATTCTGGTAATACCATCTCTTAAGATAGCCAGTAGGTTGGTTGGTTTTCTCAAGTGACTTGTATAGAGCCACCACCTCCCTCAGTCTCTGCACATAGCTAACCACATCATTTTTGGGAAACCTAAAGGTCCTTTCAAGGCCATCCTAAACCAGGGGCTGAGGACCCCTAAAAGGATTACCAAAAGGGCTGATTCTCACTGAATTAGTTGGCCACTCCCAATAGGAAGACATAAGACATGGCTGATACACATATTTTCCAGAGCACCGACCATGCATTTTCAGATACATTGAAGCATTAACTAATCAGTTCTGCTCTGGATGATATGAGGCATCGAACTTGCACCTCACAACAAACTCATCTTATATGGTTTTCATGTACGTGGACATTAGATTGGTTTCTCAATCGGAAACAACTTCCTTTGGAAATCTAACTCCGAAGGAGATATCTGTCCTCAAACTACTACTCTGGCAGACATGCTCCTTGAGGGCCCAGCTCAAGGGAACTGTGTGATATTGTCTACCACTGCCGGGATACAGGCACCTCCATTGAACCGAACCACCGGCAGACCGAACCACAGTATTGACAAGCACTGTTTGAATCAGATACACCTAACCAGTTGTGACCATCTGCCCTGGGCCACCTGCCCTCATCAAATCACCACCCAAGATACACCTAATTCCTAGCCTTGAAAAAGACCCGTATTTGGTCGAAACACGTGTCGCCACCTATGGTGAACAACAATAAAAAACCACAATGGTATCAATATGAAACGTGTGGACTATACCTACTACGAATTACAGTGAACTAATCAAACGTATAGGATATGTACAAGCGCCATACAAGTAGAAATCCCACACCAAACTGCCTAATCTAGGTTTTGGGTACCAAGAGCATGGGTCCTATGGTTTCTACTAACCAGCTGCATGTACAACTAAACCTGAAAGATCATAAAGAGTAAGGCATAGTGACCACTAGTTCCTAGTGCTCTTACCTCTTTCTGAACTGCCAAGATACGGCTCTACCCTGCGGTTGTGGGTCAACGTAGTGGTCCAACCAGATACTAATTCTCTTGCAAGGCACATTAATCACTGGTAGAGGGACAAGGGAAGCTTTAGCGGGGCCTCTGGATTTATCACTGGCCTTTCACATCAGGCTTGTCCTGTAGGAAGAAAGCCTCTCCACTATCTTCTACACACTGACCTACCAAGCTAAAGGAATTGCATGTGTCTACTGAGGTAGGAATGCCTGCTAGGATGGGTATGCACCACCCTGTGACCACTGCCTTAGGGTCTTTAGGCTCACTATATAGCGACCCATATTTCCAATAGGCTGACCGGTTTCATGGTTTCCTTTGTCTCTGGGTTAAAGCAGCCCTTTCTCAAATCCTGTGCAGTGCAACATTTCTATTGCAGCTCACATTGCTGAGCCTTGCATGGCCCTACACCTAAAAGCAGCTCTTGAAGTTTGAGCAGGATCCTTAAGTAAGATGCACCTCAGTTAACACAGACTATTTTCTCACAATAGCCCCTGTGGTCTACCGTTCCCCGCGTTTGCCTTGATATGATCCTGCACGCAGACCGTGCCTTCTTATGAGCTCAGCAAGTGGGAGCTTGTCCTGATGTATATTGTAACATTCCCAGTGTCTGTAACTAGTGTCACTGTTGACTTATATACGTTTTTGCATATCTCACACCCTCAATACTGACGTAATAGACCCTGCGGCCCACCTTTCCCCGTCTTTGCCTTGTTATGACCCCGCTTGCAGACCGTGCCTTCTTATGAGCTCAGCAAATGGGAGTTCGTCCTGATATATATTGTCACATTTCCAGTGTCTGTAACTAGCGTCACTGTTGACTTACATACGTTTTTGCATATCTCACACCCTCAATACTGTCGTAATAGACCCTGCGGCCTACCTTTCCCCTTCCTGTGATCCCACTTGATGGCCGTGCCTTAATATGGACCCAGCAAGTGGGTGTTTGTCTCGCTGAATAGCTTAAGATTGATTTTTAATATCATTCCTCATGCAACCTTGCTTTGACTGTAACTAGACTAGCGCCTATAGGCCTCAGGGCTTTGTGCGCTCCTATAAATGTAAAATAAATAAATAAAGAATCCTAAGTAAAAGCAGCAGGAAGCCATGTGAGCCTGCGGGGACAACACCTGGTTCACTCCCTGCTCTGTCACTAGGGTCTTGATTGCTTGAAGTGTACTGCTCCACATGCGTCTTGGCACTTGGTGAAAGCATCGTAGTAGCTTTAAGGTTCTTCCCCTGCAGACAACCAACTCTTAGATTGAAGTATCCATTAAGTCCCACATTGTTTATCCTATATTTTCCCAGCATTGTTATCGTTGCCTTGGGGCACTCATTTTGAGTGTGACTTTCCGAAATACACTAACTACTATGAAGAATAAAGGCCAATCAACGCAGTTTAAACTTTAGAAAATAAAACAAATTGCCAATTTTGCCCATATTGCCGTATGACAAGGCACGTACAACACTTAGCTTTTCATTTTAAAAATATAGCAAATATTCTTATGTAATGTCTCACAAAGACAATGCATTTGGCAATTCACCAGATATATTAAACCCTAAGTATTCCACATTGATTAAGAATCCTTTTACTACCTATGTTATGAAGAAAGAGGAAACACTATCAAAGGATTTGGAGGATGGATCTCAACAAGCAGGCATCGGAGTAGCTCTTTAAAGACCACATTCTGGGTTACTCGTCTAAGTCCATCATTGAAAAATAATGATTGCCAATGGGATCAGACACACAGCTAATGGGAACCTCGATGGGCTCAAAATATGGATCTACATATGCCATCATTTTCCAGAAGTGGATTGGGAAGGCCGTGTGACCTTTCGGCTGCTTGGAAACCAGGAAGGGGAAGGTGGCTCAGCTATATTGGCAATGTGCTTTATTATTTGGCCACCTGATTCATCAAGTGGAGACATATTTTAGAGACCCTCAATGCTGTCCATCCTACTCTGCAATGTTCATTTGAAATAGGACCAAAAGTCATTTTTTTAGACACCAGGATTTACTTAATATTGATACCAAACCTATAGACCAGAACCTCTAGATGCTATATCTATACATATTCCTAAAATGAAATCATGCTTTTCTCATTTGCACGCTGTGCATGTAAAACACATCATCATGGAAGGCAATGCCATATAGACATTGTTCACTCAATTAGCCGGCAATGATTTACAACATGTTATCAATGCAAGATTAAAGATCAAGCAATAAGTTTAACTACTCTGAAAAATTAATAAACATAACTACAGAGAAATCTTGTACTCTATCCAAAATACACTGTGCTGACCAATCAGGTGGCTGGAAATGTGGGTACAATCCCACAGTAACTGCCTGCATTCACTTATGCACCCCAGCGCCTCTCACGGATGTGCACCATATTTTTCCTGCCTCCCACCTTAGGCCCTCCATACTTCCCCACTGCCTTCCTTCAAGACTCCACTGCTTTACCCGCAAAGACACTCCCCACCCTGCCCCACCCAGTCCTCATCTCCTGCGGTACTGAGTCAACTCCGCTGGCCTCCACCCACCATGGAAGTAGAAAAGGGACTAGTTCCCTTTTCTATTGTCCAGGGTGATTGCCTTCTTTGTTTTTTTTTTTTTTCATGGGCTATTAGCACCACTATTAATCCCCTAGAGAATGTCTCCAGGGTGCCAATAGTGATACATCCAGCTATAGAGGGAGGACAGGGCTGGTAATGGCTCTGCGAGGACCTGGCACCGGCGGGTAGGCTGTTACCAGTCCTGTCTACCCCCCTTAGTGCGTTTCCTTGCTATATTATTGGCCTTTACTCCAAACCTTTCCGGAGATGTCATCAATACCCAACGGACATACATGCTTCTGTCTTAATAAGATTAAGTTTCAGTAATTATTTGGCCAAAGCTGATTTATTTAATGACTTGAGATGAAATGCAATACCTTGGAAACCTAACACAGGACTGTCCCTATGTATTATGTGACCACATTGCAATAATATTTTCTTAAATGCCTTTGTGGTCACCTATGCATATTATGTGCCATAAATTAAAAGAATGGATTATTTTACATAAATCCGACATTCAAAATAATCATAAAAACTAAGCCAGGTGAATCCTTTCTTCAGTCACAACCACCAGGTCAATCAGTAAGGTTTCATGGGCATCGAACAGATCCCCCCACATTCACGCAGGAGAGACAGACTACTTACATTAAAAAGATGTGAACCCTTATGGATAAATCAACTAAAGACAGTGAGCCCAATGGCATGAATGAAAATATGGACTTTTCTAGCATTGGTCATTAATGATTTCTGAACCATGCTGTGATTGGCTGCAGGATCATGTGATATGTAGTAAGTAAGTAGCTATAGATATTTCCATCAAGTATTTTTTTCATTTTAAGGGGCCTGTATGATATGATTTGGTTATATAGGTTAACTTGCTATTATCATATAAGTTGTAATGTGAACAACTTTTTCATGGTAATATTATCTTTCTTACAATATAGTTCCTAATAGTGTATGATTAATACTTTTCATTTCAAATCAATGAAATTATATTTCATCATTTACGGACCCAATGAATGTGTTACATTGCTTACACGTGTTTGTATCCTACTTTAAATTAATCATTAGTTTTACTATTTATTTCAATTATACACGCAAATCAACATTATTTGCAGAAAGGGACTTATCTTCTTTGTATATGATCATTGCAATGTACTCTTGTTTCGTAAATAAACGTGAAACCTTCCCGGATCTGAGCTTAGAGTGCATTTCCTCTGCTTTCCCTCGAAACATCTAGTATGGCGTGGCATTAGTAGTGACAGAAATCCAGCCCCAGCCTCTTTTTTACGGCACCGCCACCCTGGTAATGAGCTCACAGACTCTGTGTTTTGAATGGCTCCTCATATCTTTCTAGGCACTGTGTGGAATCGTTCTTGTACTGTGTTGGCCTTGTCAGGATGTTCCATTGCTCCATGTATTATTCTGGAGTCTTTTGCATCACAGCCCCTCCTGCCTTGGGTCCTCTGCATGGGGTTTCAAACTATTTAGTGGATGTTGGACCCTCCAAGTGATAAACCTCCCCTCATTAAGGCTTGGCACCGCTACTTATTCTTCCAGGCTTTCAGCTACTTCTGACCCTTTGCCACCACTCTAAGAGTTTGCGTAAGATCAAGGTGTCCTCTCTACTCTCCCCGTCACCCCTTTCGTCCCTTGCGTCTCTTTTCCTTATTCCTCCTCTCCTCCCTTCTCACTGTTCTTTCTTATCTCTTGATTCACCGCAAGCCTCTCTATGTTTCTGCTCTCATCCCCACTCTATGGGCTCCTCCCTTTTCCAACACTAAGCTCATCCCTTTAGCTTTCTGTCTACTCTGCTGCCTTTCTCTCTCCCATTTGTCCTATTCCTTGGACACTTTTTCTGTCCTCCTTCCTCCTGAGTCCCCTCCTCAACCTTCTTTTTGGTCTCCTTTTCCTTCTTAGACTCTGAATCTCTTTGCCACTCCCTTTGATCTTCTGCCACTCCACTTCTTCTTGGTTTCTCTTCTTTTACCCTACTCTACTCCTTACCGTTCCCTCCTTAACTCAGCCTTTCTCTCACTCTCTCTTTCTCTCTGCTCCGCTCTTCACATTGCCCCCTCAGTTTTACTTTCGGCCATCCCTAATAGTCTCTTACCGCTAGTCTTGCTCCTCCTCGCTTCTTTCACGACCAGCATGCCCCTTTCTTCAACCTCGGCTCCCTTCCCATCTGATTCCACTGCCTTCTCCCTCACTTCCTGTTTCCTGTACTCTCCCTTCCTCTAGGCTCCTCTCTACTTCCTCCTCCCTGGGGCCAGGCTTGTTTATTACATTTCGACAAGTGTGTGTAAGGCTAACTATAGGGCGTGCAAGCTATTGGGTTTACCAGTGTTGGCGTGGACTTCCAGAATGGCAGGTGTGAGCACTCAGCAGACAGCACAGCCTCTCCATTAGCAGATGTATTAAAACATATGGTTGCTCTCTTTGATTCCGTTTCCAAATGGAGAAAGTCACCGCCAGAGCCGGCCTTAGGGCAGTGCAGGCTGGGAGACCGCCCGGGGCGCCATGCCCCCCAGGGCACCATTAGCCCCCTCCACGCCAACTCGGGAGAGTCTTTCAAGGGCTCCCTCGAGCTGGTGTAGTGGGAGAAGGCTCCGCAGGTGCGCTTTTGTTATTAAATGCGGCCATGGCGGGTGCATTTAATAACAATAGGGTGCTGATGCTTAGCATGGAGCGATGCGGTTTGCATTGGAATAGAGCGCTCATGAAAGGCGCCGGAGTGAGGAGGTATCAAATAAATGTGGCGCATCCTGCCCCCACTTCCCCACCCCCTGTTGACCAGGGGTGGATGGGGCACCAATTCACCCAGGGCTCTGCTGCCTCTAAGGCCGGCCCTGGTCACGGGCCATGTCCATGACCTGGAGTCGCCCCCTCTCTACCATGCTGTGTTGCTTCCAGCCTCTCTCGGTTGCCCGGATGTGACAGTGGGCATGATCCTGATCCACGGACCGCCGGGTGAGCCACGCTCGTAAGTTGTTGCATTTCAGAGAACCCGGCTGGACAATCCGCAGACACCCTAAGTGGCGGGTCTGCTGGACTTTACTTGCTATTTTGCTATGTTATGACATATATGTACTGCCTACGAGGCTAGGGATGGACTGGGGAGCCTGAGGGTTCCCGCATACCCCCCCTTGGGGTTCTGCTCATGGAGTGTATGCGGCTCACTGGCCTCAAGCATGCGGCTCGAGAAAACCCTATACTGCACGGTAACAGTGCAGAGTGAGGTATCCTTGTAGAATCGTACGTCTGTATCCGAATCTGGGCCACTGTGCACAACCTTATAGATCTACTGGGCTGTCTGTTGAGGTAGACGTGATGTTTTATGGTTCTGCAGCATCATTGGTGCAAGATGTGTTTTTGAAGTAAGGGTTACAAGTAGTCCACACTGACATATACATGCTTTCTGTGTTGGTTTTTAGCACATCCTCATGGAATAGTTGTGAAGGATCCCCGTTTAGGTAGGTTGCCATGTGAATAGTGATTGTTTTTACTTGGTAAGGTTTTCTATGCATTTATGCATATTTTAATAAATTCGGGATATTTAAGAGGATTGTGTGCATTGCATTGCTAAAGGCTTTCTCTAGAAAGGCTGATGTTTCTTTTTTGTAACAGCGCTTGACAAGGGCAAGGGGACAAAACATATGACGCTACTTTGACCCACTCAAATGCTAATGCATACTATAGAACATTATTTATAGAATTGATCTATTGATATTGAAGATTAAAATGTGCGGATTTCCCAGGTGTGTGATAAAGTGCAGACATGGGGTTTGGAATATCTACGAACCTTTTCAGTCTAGAGGCCCTTGGCCTCTGCTACACTGAAAAAAGTTCTCCATGCAATATTCAGCCAAGATAAGAGACAGGATTCCCCCCCAAAAGTTGAACAGTTGTATTGAATTACAGTCCTACACCATAGTTTACACTAGATGTTTCTTCCCCAGCCTCCAGGGTATGGCTCGTTTACATTCTGGTGAAGCAGAACTCGGGGTTCTATCGCTCTGCCGCATCTAACACGCATCCAGCAGCTGGAGACAGACACACACACACACAGACACTCTCCCCTGTGGAAAGAGACTAGGCTCCCTCAGTGCTATGTTCCATGTCCTTCACCTAGCATTTTGCACACTTGTACGTTCATTATCATCAACTTGTTATCCCTTCCACCTGCGTACTCTCGATATGCCACACTGAGCCATTTTCCATATGTCCAGCATTCCATACATCATGCCCATTTTTAGGGGCTTCGAAAACTTGACGTCTCATTTTCTAGGTTGGTCTTCACTTCACCTTTACTTTTTTCTACTCCCTGTATTTTTTTCTGTCTTTGTATGATAGGATATGCGTCCTATCATAATGTCATAATGTCGTTTGGACTTTTCGCATGCTGCTCTTAAGTGATTTAACACTGTATCCGTATAGGTGCGCTCCTCTGCGCTCCGTCTTTCACCCATGTGGGGGTTGAGAGAGGAGTGGCCTTCTTGCCCATGCCCAATGCCATACTGGGATAGGAGTGTTCATGCATTCAGCGCAGATTTTATGTGCCACAACGACTTAATGCTGCAGTCTGCACCTAAATATTGTTCAATGTGGCTTGCCTGACACCGCTCATGTTATGTTATGTTAAGTGTTATTTATAGAGCTCACGGTCGCCAATGAAGGCATCACGGTGCTGTTAAGCAATGTGAAAGCAGAGAAGGAGACAAGGCAAGAAAAAATACTCTATTCAGTTTCTCAACTACACTGTTGCTTTCGAGGTGATATACTGCTGTGAAATTCCACTTAATCCCCTACCTGACACACTCTTATTCCATGTTGTCCAACCTAAACCGAGAGCCATTATCACATCTCCAAGGGATTCCATCTAGGAGCTCCACCACTTCATTGCCTGTCACTTTCTCCACCCATTTAAGCTACTGACGCTTCTGCTAGTTATCAATCGGTACTAATGCAAATATTTGTCCATGCCCCATAACAGCATATGGTTCCAACACAGCAATGCCCAAAGGCTTCCATGTCCCTTTGGGAATCTCTTAAGGTGGCAAGGGTTGATTTTTCCCCTTCAGTGATTAGTCTGTGCTAGTGCATGCCAACATCCTCTCTCCGACGCTCCACCCTGGCATCAACACACAGCCTCCAAAATCACTCAAACTTTGTGTTTGGTTACTGTAATCTTGCGGTGCCCCTTCTTTGCTAACTGAATGCTCTTAGTCCTTAGGTACTCTGGCGGGACCAACGTATGATGTCTAAGAGTTCACCCTCAAAGGCTAATTCAATTTGACCACTCAATTTCTTTTCTTTCAGGACATCTGTCCTTCAGCCATTCCATAGCCTTGGTGAGGTCATTTCCCCTGCTGAAATCCATTCAGTCTGTATAAAGACTTCATCATCCATTCAAAAACATTGGCAATCACAGATTCTTCTCCTATTTCCGTGCCCTAATTAATGGACAGTCTGAATAAGACATCTACCACACTATTCCATGTACCTAGTATACATACACACCAATGGAGGCTCAGCTTCCTTATCTTGGTGTAGCTTTCCCCCTGCCTTTTACACTCCAGACATCTACCAATAGTTGGTAAGAATAATAATCTTTTCACCCCACACACACTTCCTGTAGGATTCAGTGCACCGGGCACAAGCCAGACAACTCTTTTTCTACCACAGAGCAACATGCTTCTGTCTCTGTAACAGTCCTTGATGCAAAACATACAATTCTTTTCACTCCACCCCTCTCTTGCGAACGGATGGTACCAGCCCATTCCCTCTAATTATCACTGGATGATTCATGTTAGTTCCTTCAATGATGGGGGGCTTGCATATCTTATCCTTAATCTCCTCCATCACCAGCTCACATTCTTCACTCGAGGTAAAATAATTGTTTTTTACATGATCATTCTCAAGGGTTGAGGAATTTCTGCAAGCATTCTTATGAATTTCCTGTAGAATTCAGCCAGCCTAAGAAACAATCTTAACTCATCCCTATTGCTGGTGCCCGGATACTCTTTGAAGTTCTCTTTTGGCCTGTAACCACTTCCACTCACAATTTGCCCTTAATATTCAACCACCAAAACCCCCAACCTACACTTCAATTCTTCTATTGTTAACCCCCTTTCCAATATTCTTTCCAATACAGCTTGGAAACTGCTATCATGCTCTCTTAATCTTCCTATAGACTTAAATACCATCTTGGTATACCAGTGTTTCTTTGATTCACTTTAATAGATGAGCCATTCTTTGAAAAATCAACATCACCAACCCATAAGGCACTCTCCAGAGGCAAAATATACCAACAATCTTAATGGTGTGATGCACCTGCTTTCCTCCAACAGTGGCATTTGGTGGTATATGCTTCTGACAAGTCCAAAGCAGAAAACTTGCCGGCTCCTTCAATGGTAGTGAGCATTTCAGATCTAAATTTCTTTTGAAACATTTCCAACACAATATTCTTATTGAGGTCTCTAAATTCTATGCTCTCTTGTCTTATCATTCTTTTTTGCAAACACAATGTTTCTGGGCCACTTGTTAGATTCCGCTAACTCAATTATTCCATCTCCCACCAATCTCTATAGCTCCTTCTCAATTGGTGGTCTCGATCTTGCTTTGTCACAAACATGGTGTGTACTTTCATTGAGGACAATAAGGTGTGCAGAGCCCCTCATCCTGCCCACCATCAGGTTACATGCCTCTAGGATTTTTTTCTTCTCAACATCTCAATTTTCACTTAGTCCCAGCACTTGTTCTTACCTGTTGGGATCCAACATGATGCACACGCTAGTTCGACCTCTCAAACCACTGATGTGGGCACTTTCTTTTTCTATTTAAATCTTGATGTTAGTGATTCTAGCAATTATATCCTTAATGTCAGCCAATGTAACAAAGTATGCTAGGATTGTGATCTTTGATCTTTCAAACACTCTTCTTCCCATGGAGCATCTGTAATGATTGTATATGGCAAGTATTTAATGCTATCCATTTTGTTCACCCAACTTGTACACAGCAGCGTGTCCTTGCTCAAGTCCCCTGATCGCTTTAAAATCATGCCTACTTTCTGCTCTGTATAACTGGTTTCAACTTCTTGCACACAAAACCTTTTTTGAGATGTGCCCTTTTGTGCCGCAATTGGCATATGTTTTATTGGTGGCTGGACATGTAGCATTTGCAAAATGTCTGACTCTACCCCTTCCAGAAACACCAATTTCTGAAGTTCCACAGCTGTAAGGGGTGACCTCTTAAATGATATCTTCACCCAGTAACCATCTTCCTTGCATCCATTTATTTCCTCACCACTCAGATAAGGATCTCTTCTTCCTTGCCCTCTTTTGTTACCTTGTTCTCTTATTGCTTTGTCAGACATTTGTGTAAGCCAAATCTTTTTTGCTATCTCAGTGGTTTCCTCCAGGAGAGGATTTCCACACATCATAGATTCCAAAAGAAGTTAAATGTTTGTATTGTTGATCAGGTGTTTCTGCCCGTATGCACATTTGCCCTGTTCAATGTCTAATTGTCTTATGTTTGACATCCTTCACATAGAAAATAGTCCACCTTGTGTCCAAAAAGCATTCTATTATGCTGTAAGAACATAGCAAACCAAATGTCAACACGTGTTTCAACCTATGCAGTCCTCCTCAAGGCTCAATCAGTGGCAATTAAAAAGTGCTCAAGTAAATTATTCAAACAATATTCCCAAATCCAAGTATAACACACATTAAAACATGCACAATGCATCCATGTGAAAACAAATAAATCCCAATTATTAGATAAGAGAGTAAGAAACAGAAAAAAAGGAGAAAACAGCAATCATATTAAAATAATATGGTAAATAAACCATAAAATCCATGTCAATGAGGCAATGAAGAAATATTTGGTGTGGAAAGGAGGGGAAGGAAAAAGGAGAAAACATTAATTGATAATGATACACCCATTCCTTATTCACAAATATAGTTCTGAGATTGGGTTTGTTATTGGCTATCATACCTATGATGGATTCAATGTTAAAGTTCCCGGTTCTCATAAGTTCCAAAGCAAATTAGGTTATTTTTGCAAAAGGACTACAAAACCAACCTATGATTATATAATAATATATAAATACTTTAAATGATTTTCTTAGAAAAATATCTACCGGTGCCCGCTCACCGAGGCTCGCTCATCCACTACCATATGCGCATGTGGGCACAAACACCTAATCAAGATGAATTCCGCTTGTGGCCGTGGGCATAGCCACAATGTTTGTGTGAATGCTGCTGCCCCAATTACAAGAATCCGTTCTAACCTAGCGCAGATAGGACAGTATCGATATACTTGCACACACACACACATTTGTATTGGATTACCACCATAGCCATCAATAGATGCTTGTTCCCACCGCCTTTACTCTCAACCATCCCAGGCAAATGTCCCCTTCACGTTCTAAAGCATGGTGAGTGTCAGGATGCTATCAGGTTAGTCTTGGGAGGATAGCTCAGGGGCAACACGATCGCCTTGGAAGCAAAGCGACGCGGAGCAACACAAGTTCGACCATCCGGTCCGCGCTCAGAAATCTCTGGGTATTAAGCATGTTATAAATGACCAATCAAATCAAATCAAAATATCTAACACGGCCAAACGCTACATTCCAGGGATAAATAACCCTATGGTTACAACACCCGGATGGTCCATGGTATGATTAACACCACCCTCAAAGGCCCGCCTCTTCCCTCCAAACAACAGGGATTTTGTATTCCAATGCATGCCAAAAAAACAACTAAGTGCAGATACATAGTGCAAATAGGTTTGGGTCTTTTATCACCACCCTTGAATAGGACCTTGTTGGCCACTCAGCCGTCAACTACAAAAGCCATCTCCCATGGGTCAGTCAACTTGGAATCGGCCGAGTCAGATGAGCCAGGCTGCCCTGAAAGATGTGTCCCGGGAAATAACATGAAACTGAACAGAAGCTGGGAATGATCCACTCGTCTCCCTTACAAACATTGTGTGGCATTCGTCAAGCACATACTAACCCATGTTTCCCATGCTGTGTGAGGTTGTTTTGGGGCCTCTCTTAAAACCAATTCAACACGCTTCTGTGGTTCTTCCAACCTATTCAGTACGGTATCCTTCATCATGCTTAAATGGGGATGGTTGGGCTCTTTCACTGGAGAGTCCCCACTTTATACCTTTAACTGACCTCTAGGAAGTCACATGCAAATTCAAGTTGTGGCATTAAATTAGCAGTGTTGGTTCCCATGGCATAGATAGTGGTTAGTTCTTTAACAATGGGTGTCATTGCAGCCCCCTGGGGCATTTATTACAGGTGCAGAGGTGGGGCAATGGTCTAGCTCATTATTTTGGGCTTTGAGGCCATGCAGCCATTGTCCTTCTCGTGAGTTCTCGGATACAGTATTGCTAGGCATTCCCAGCCCTCTCCCTCTCTAGCAATTCTAATTCTGGCAACGTTGAATTCGAGTTCATTGAGGCTTCCTTGCTGGACCTGGGCTTACGGGGAGCAATGAAGGGCTGTGGGAAGTCAAGCAGGCCACTTTCCTGATGGTGGTTGGCGGGCTTGATATGAGCGCTCCCCACACTTAGCAGACTGCTCATTTGCATAGCAAACCTCTTCTGCAGTGTGGCCTATCCTTGGACTGCCCGCTGACATTTGCTTCTTGGGATTGGCCAGGCTTACAAAGAATGCCTTGCACACCTGCTTGCGGTCGTTACACTTGAAGGTCAGGAGACCAACTCGTCCAATACAAGAAGACCTTCCCTATCTTTCACTAAGCAAGTATTTATCACAAGCCATTTGGGAATCTCGATGTTGTGTTTCCCCAACTGTTCTACTTTGATTGGTGGTTTGGCGCCTGAATCCCATTGCAAGTACACTAAAATGAGATGTTCCCTGGTCACCAGTAAGGACTGCCTATGTTATTCAAAGAGAAACAGAAGTGCTATCAGTACCAGTTTGGATGATCAGGTATTAATATGGGTTGTTCAAACAGGTAAGTCTCCTGAATTCTCTGTGCGAACCGGGGGTCCAGCTGCCAAGACCAGACTCTCAGAAGAGCAAAGAGCACTTCAGTATACAATGTATGCGGACACCAAGTGGCAGATGAGTGTTTGTCTGTGTTGGCAATGTACAGTATATTTTCAGTTGCTACCCATCAGAGGAGGAGCATTTGGGCCAGTTTGGGTGCAAACACATAAAAATACCACAACAGCGCGGAGAGCCACGTGGACATCAAGTGGGAGAAAAGTGTTTGTCTGTATTGTCGAGGTGCTGTATGTTTTCAGTTGCTACCCAGCAGAGGAGGAGGCTTTGGACCAGTTTGTTTGCAAACAAATAAAATTGCCAAAACAGTGCAGAGAGAAGTGGGAGATAAGTAGTTGTCTGTAGTCATCTGGGGGCTGCTGGGATGAGAGGGGTCGGTCGCTGAATCTCCTCTGTGTAAGCTGGACCCAGTCCTTATTGGTGAGCCTTAGTAGTCTCCTATTGCACTGCGAAGGACTTACGGTTAGAAGCTCATGCCACAGCCCTAACAATATCCTTAACATTATCATTACCAAGTTGTGACTTCTTTTTGTATTAAAGCACACGATCTTTCTTCCAATTCAGTGATTGTCACATCTTTTATAGTCCCCACAGCTTCACAGCTTCACCCAAAACATGCCGGGAAAGTCAGTAAGCAGATCCAAAGTCTACAACCTGCGTAAGGATAAGCCATGTAAAAAAGCAAATACGAGATCGCGCTCGACTAGCACGGGGAAGTCAGACCTAGGACGAATAGTTTCACCGTCAGTGCCAACAGCAGTAATAGTGGAGAAACCCATCCATGGGCAGATTATTCCTATGAAACTGTGCAAACCAGAAATACGGTGCAAAAAGCAATCGGTGAGGATCTCTTGACGGCCCTAATTGAAGAGGAACTCTCCGGCAGCGGTAATCGCTCCACAATTGGGATCGACAATAACTCTTGAATAGCACTCTGCTATTCACTGCATGGGGTCACACAAATCCCTCGGGATCTGCATGGATCTGTTCCTTTAAATAAAGGGACCTCTTCAGCAATACGACCTCCCACTCCTCTTCACATATCGCCCTCCCATACTGATAAGTAGCCCCAGATGTCCACAACACCAAATGTATTTCCTGCAACCGTAATGGACCAGTCATACAAGGAGACGGCGGCCAATGGTCACATAGCTCTGAAACTATGAGCACCAGGAGTACATCAGTCGATCTTAACACTGCTGCCTTACATTTTGCTGTGAAAATTCTCTTAAAGCTTTGTGGACGCATACGAGGATCTGAAACAACAGGGCCAAACCGTGCAGCGTTGGATGATTCGTTTGGAGCAGAATCAGGCCACTCTCCCTGTTGCAATCCCTAAACCAACGGTGACCTCCACGAAAGTGAGGGTGAAATCTTACAGAGCAGGATTGACATTTCTACGATGGGCCACAATAATGAATCTTCCCCACTTACATATTAAACTCAATAAGATCAGCGTAGAGCAAAGCGGGCAGCCCTTGTAACGGAACATCTAGCCTGTATATTACAAATATCTGGAGGAGATGCATGAGCTACTCCCTTGAAGTCTACCATGGTAATGAATACGCAGAAATCCAAAAAATAGAAGAGCAGGGAGAGGCGCAGGAAGAAAAGATAGCAGAAAAGTGTGGGCACCCTGACCAGCTTATTGATTGATTTATTGGTTGATTTATTTATTTATATAGCGCTTTAAAGCAAGGCGCTGAATAGCGCTTTATGCCAAGGCACTGATAGTTAAGGAGGTGCCGTCAAGTCCGGCAGTCAGACCTAACATATTACCATCTGCACATTTCCCTCCTGTTCCTATGGTTGAGCTCGAGCAGAGCAATCCTAAAGTTCAAGAAGGTCCCTGTAATGGGATAACCACCATCAACTTGCCCAGTAAGGGTGGATAAGGTACTGCTTTGCCCCCATCAGAAGTGTCAACTGTTCTGGATCCGTTAATTCTAACTATCGGGCCAGTAAAAGCATCAAGGGATCTGAAATATCTAAATCGGCATGCAGCGTTGAATCTACTGGCGAAGGTGCCATCTTTGAGGATACTCAATACCACTGATTTTGATTTTATAGAACAGTTGAAAGTAAAAGGAGGGAAACTAACACGCCTGCATTGCTGTCTGGCAGACACAGATTCCTTGGTACGTTTGCATAAACAGACATTTAGCTCCCTCGGCTATGAACTTGACACTAAGGCCCCTTAAGAGTTTCCACCTAGTTGTTGTGATAGGTGTGTGTATGAAAGAACGGAACAGGTTGCCAGTGGAAACCAAAGCCGAAATCGAGCAAACTCTTACATCTTCTGCGACTTTTTAAGGTTGGGACTGGCTTAAGAGTTTCCTTCCCCAACAGTGCATGGCTTCTAAATAAGGCCTAAAGTAACTTAATTGGAATTCTAATGGTCATGCCACTCGCTCTCTGAAGTTGGATCTCTACCATTGTTGTTGGAGCTTATTATGTTCCAGGAGACATGGTCCATAGACAGGGTGTACATTGAAGGCTTTGTGATGCATCAGGTTTTGGATACAAAGGGTGCTTTGGGAAGGCCATATGGCAGTCTCATGATTGGGGCTAGGCAAACCTTGGGCTCTGAGTTGTTAACTATTGCCTCTAACGATGACAATGTTATGGCGGTTAAAATCAAGCTGTGTTCTGGGGATGAAAGTAAATATATGCTTTTGATAAATGTTTATGAGCCCCGCAGGGGAGAATTGTACTGAGGGTATTCTTGCATATATAGACAAAGTCTTTGTAGACTAGAGGGTGCAGTTACCATGATATAATGCTGGTGGGTGAGGAACTCAACGCGTACTGTCAAGATAAAGACTGATACTCTCCTTTTAAGAACATCCGTCCAGAGTCCATACTCTGACAGGAGAAGGTTAATGGACGTGGCTATCAACGGGTCACCTTCCTTAAAGAATGCGAACTAGTACTGCTGAACGGTCGAGCCAGAGGTGATATACTAGGTAGGGAGACATGGAAAAGGGGCCGAACTTGTGACACCCTTGATTACCTATTCGGCAGCTGACATTTTAGAATGTGTGCACAAACTTGAGGTACTGTCAAATGTCCAAATGACCACTATCCTTTGAGGTTAACATTGCAGCTCCCTGTAAAGATTTGTTCAGACTCCAAGGTTAAAGATATACTAGCTAGCCATTCCGGTAACAGAATACAGTGGTCTGGAGCAAGTATTGAGAGGGCCACGTCTGCCTTAAATAATCTAGGGAGGGCCTGCTTGGAAGCGAATACTGCCTGCAGTGTGGACGAAATGGAGAATTGGATAAGTGCTCTTACCTCCGACGTGGCGTCTGTAAGTCCTAGGCGGTCTTTGTTTGTTGGTAGTGGCATTAGTAAGCCATTTGATATTGAAATTCATAACGCAAAATGAGTGACGCATGGAGAGGTTCATGACATGAGAAAGAATGCACTTTCAGGTCCCGAACTCCAATACAAATTAAATAAGATCAAGAATAGATATCTTATATGGCTAAAGAGCTGGAAATTATCAGTACAAAACATACAATGGCAGCGGATGATAGGTGCCCTTTGTGGGAGAAACACGAGGTCAATATGACAGCTCTTATCCACCGCCTAAGGTCCAAGGGAACAAAACATCCTTATTACCATAGGTGAGCCGGTATGGAGGCACTTGGATGGGAGAAAGATGAAGTCCGCATTGGTGTCTTTGGTCTTATAGACCATTGGGAATTCAGAACAATGGCCACTTGACACTTCCATTAAGACCATAATCGTTGCCTTAAAGTACTCCATGGCTCCCGGGCCCAAATGGGCTTGATACCGCAGTCCTTAAAAAGGACCCACAAGGATGGGCCCCTCTTCTAGAGGCTCTGTTTGATAGGGTCTGTTCTGAGCACACTATACCGGGCACATCACGGCAGTCTGTACTTATCCCTGTCTATAAGAAGGGAGACAGGAGTATGCTGGAAAATTCCAGACTGCTGTCCATGTTGGACGTGACCGATAAGTTGTTGTTTGGTTTGGTCTTGAAGGAGATCCATGCTTCGGTAGCGTCAATAACATTCTTTACGACCTGCAGATGGGTTTCCGGTCCAGTTCCTCTACGATTCATAATATTTGTATGTTGGATCTACTTATCCTTGAGTCCTCACAAAAGGAAGCCCCAGCCCTATACATAATGTTTTTTTCAACTTTAGGTCAGCTTTTGACCTTGTAAGCAGGTCTAGGCTTTGGGACAAAATGAAGACCTCGGGTTGTCCTGGGTGGCTCCTTTCTACAATCCAGAGCCTGCACGAAGATAAGGGTGCCATAGTTTGTTTAGACAATGATGGTAGGGTGACCTCTCCAGTGCAGCTCAGCAAGGGAGTCAGGCAAGGTTGTGTGGTAGCTCCCCTGCTGATTAATTTGTACATCACAGATCTTCTCAAACAGATGCCGGCCAGTTCCAATTGTTCTATCAGGATTGGAAAGGACGAGAGTCTCCAGCATATTATATGCTGATGACCTCGTCCTCTTCGATCATGCTCCTTCTGGTTGTAGAACTATGCTGGATGAGTTGGCCAACTATGCAAAAGAATTGCCTTGTAAACAACATCAGGAAAACGAAGACATTGTTGATTTCCAGAAAGAGGGTAAGCTAAGCAAAGCTGATCTATAAACTGGGGAACGTGGACTACGTAGATCATTACCCTTATATTGGGTTGGAAATGAGCGCAGAGTGATTGTCCATATATTTTTTCCAATAAGAAGGGAAAAGCTGCTCTATTGACCCACCTTTTTTGCAGGTTCGCACACCAGACCACAGGATACTCCCTCAAGGGTATATTAATCCTGTACCAGCATTGCTTCTGTCCTCCAATTTCATATGGTCTTGAAGCAATGCGAATGAAGGATTTGAGTTGGCTAAATTGTGTGGAGGGAGCCTTCTGGAGGAAGATACTGAAACTTAGACCACAGTATCTATGGAACTGTTACATCTAGAACTTGGTTTGATTTCATTAGGAGGGCATGTGGAAAGAAAGAAGGGAGAACTATATTTAAAGGCCAAGATGTTACATGTGTGCCCCATCATGGAGATTTTGGTTACCAACTGTGGGAAGGACTGCTTTGCAAGTGGTGACAACTTTGATGACCTTGTGATGACCACATTTGAAATGATAAATTGGTACCCAAATCGGAAAACTAGGAGCGGTTATCAAGTTTTTTAAAGTTTTAAATGTTTTGTTTAAAGCCAAATTTTGACCTATGGGATTGGAACAAAATTGAGGATTAGATTTCCACCCTAAAAAGTCTTAATCATGTGTCTAGAGTGGGGCACACGTTCAAAATATCACAACCGTATACTACTTGGAGTCCCAATCCTGCATTGCGTAGGCTCATGTTGTGCCTACGAACTAATCAACTTCCATTGTTGTCTGTTCTGAGTTCGCAAATGAAATTATCGTTGGAAGAAAGAAATGGATGCATCTGTAAACGTCATGGCTCTTTGCAAACATCGAAACATCTGTTCATCTGCCCATGAGATTTTTGTTAATGACTACGACTCTATAAAAATGGACGACTTTTGGATTTATTATTTGAATTCCACCTCAGTTTCTGTAAACCTTGCCATCTTTAGGGTCTGGAAGCAAATAGCAAAGTGAATGGACATTGGAACAAACATATTTGAAAATTGATGGCAATGGTGTACAAAATATTGCTAGTTGATTACATCCTACAATTTAATGTCCTTGTAGATGAATATGGAGTATTTGCACATGGTCCATTTTGAACAAATGTAATTGATTGGGTACTGATATCCCTGACTGCACCTGATTTACCCATTTGCATATTTGCACATGATATCAGAGTACCATTAGTATAGTGTGGAGAGTGTACAGTTTGGTTTACAGACATATTTAACACGTTTATGTATTTATTTGCACATTGCATATGTGCACTTACGCAGATTTTTCAATCTAGTTGTCTATTGTGTATATGATGTAGGAGTTTTAGTATTGATAATGTGTAGATTGTTAATTATCTTAGGATGTTTTTCTTTTCTTTTATCAAGGAGTGCAATTATGTGGAGTAGCATTATCCCATATTATGGTACAAGTCCTTAAATTGGTAATGAGGATATTTTTATGATCTTATGATTTGATATGATGTTTTGAAATTTGCGTATATATAAGTATTGCTGTTTATGTCTTATGTGTTAATGATTTGTAAAAAGTCATTTGACTAATCACAATCAATAAATAATAATAATAAAAGTATACACTGTATAAAGTTTATGGTCAGTATAGGATGACGAAATATGTCAAAAGTTTGAGAGAAGTTATGTTAAAAATCAAGATTTATTTCTAAAGTAGGTATATTATACTTTTAAATCACACAGTACTGAATTCACTACATAATCATGCAAGTTTCAACCCCAGAGTATTACGCGTAAACCATTCATAACACATGCTACAGAAAAAGCTGAAGATAAAGGTGTTCAATTTGATGGAGACATGCTACCCGCCTGTTTGTTATGTTTAATGTCATTTTGGATACACTTCCAGGATAGAGCAGAGGCACTAAGTGCAGAATCCGAGCTGCCCACTTTCCCAGCTCCACGGACTAAAATCCCCATCAGCTCTGCCTGAATGTATTATTGAGGAAGGCAAATAGGCTTGAATCCCTGAGGATTCTGCTTGATATTTATATAGGTATTATGCAGGGGTCCCAAATGGCCTCAATAATCCACAGACTGGGAAGATATACTTGAATAGCCTTCTCTTGAGGCTCTGGTGGACATGGGCTAGTAGCTACCCTGGTTTATTCTTTACCTTCCTTTGGGCTCCCTCCACCATAGCTCAGGCATCCCTAATACCCACGACAACTTTCCGAGCAGAGATCTAGTGCACGCTAATCCCTGCTATGTAGATCTAAACTAATGTAAGGGAGGGCCTAATGGCCACAGACTTCTCCATCTCTCTTCCTCCAGGGACTTTCTAAAGGGATTCATGCTCTAAATTGTTCTTGCGATTGCTCTAAATTGTTCTTGCGATTGCAAACCAAAATGATTTCTCAGCTTTTCATTCTTTTTTCTTCTCTCTCTTGCCCTCTCTCACCTCACCTCTCACTCCGGTCTAGCCTTGGTCTAACCTTCTCATATTTCTCCTTAACGCCTCCTTCTCTTTCACACACTCTCTCTTGCTTACATCCACCTAACACACTCTGATAACTTCTCCCTTCTCTCACACTCCCTACCCAATATGTTATACTGATAAAGGGATTGCTATCTGCACCATGACTATGCAATCACTTCCAGCACTGGTGTGTTCTTCTAAAATGTTTGTCAAGCCACTCAGGATCGGGTCCTGGCTGCAGTAGCCTGGCCGCGATCCAGTTCTCACCTCAATTCTATTCCACTGAAAGTTTAAAAAAACATTTGTGTAGATTTTGCCCCTATTTTTACATCACCTCTGAATCACTCTCTCACTCATAGATTCATTCATTTAGTTCTTAGACATGCCTTAGTAACGCCTTTTTTGAAGAAGCCCCCGCTTGATCCTGCCCTCCAAGCACATTTTCATCATATCTCTCTTCTCAGGGTGCTCATGAAAGTCCTAGAAGCTCTAGTCACCCCTCAGTTATGGAATTTTCTAGAGGACGCTTTCATTTTGGACTCTTTTCAATCTAGCTTTTACCCTTCTGTGGACACTGAATCTGTGGTAGTGTCGGTTTTTGATGACCTTGCCATGATTTTGGCTCAGTGTGGGGTTTATGATCCAGCTGGCTTTGGCTACCCTTGTGTCTTTGTCTTGGTGAGGTTGGAGTCTCTGGCATAGTACTTCATTGGTCACACTCTTGCTTGTTTGAGCTCTCTCAGATGCTTTCACTCCCCCTTTTTAGATCTACTCTATCTGTTCTCCCCTGTGGGGCCCCTGAGAGGTCTGCTATTCCTCCTTTACTTTTCCATGTGTACGTTCGCCCATTGGCCAGTCTCATTCATTACCATAGGTGTCGCTTTTAATCTTATGCAGACGACACCCAGTTGATTCTGCAAGTGGATCAGAACGTGAGTGGAGCTGCCACTCATTTGAAGTGTTGTCTGGCGCATATCCAGAATGGATGAGTAATAGCTAGCTGAAACTGAATGGAGACAAGGGAGAAATTCTGGTGTTTGGGCCACCGACAGCACAGTCACTTTGGTCCCCTGAGATTTAGTTGCCCTCTCTCGGCAATCTCCTGACCCCGGTTGACTTCGTAAATAATTACTGCCTCCCTCTTGCCCAAGCCTCAAATCAATGCTAGATGTAGTGCTGGCCACTTCAAACAAAACATTCCTATGCCCCCCCTTTTTTGCCTTGTGGTGACTGGAAACACTTGTGACTAGGTGCCATGCAAATGTCAAATGAATAAATGAAAAATATAAATAAACCAGAATGCTTTGCAACTGAAAAGGTAAAGGGGTGAAGACATGTAATACTAAGTCCCACCCATCTTCCTGTCTGTTGTGGATCAAAAGTTCTCTCTGGTTAATTGAGCTTGCTGTGTTGCCTGATTTAAGTGGGTCTCCTTTGAAGCTGCGGTGTGACCAGACTTTCGGGCTTCTGCAAACCACATTCTCATACCTTCTGAATGGGGTCCCCCTGCGTGGATGACTACTGTAAACAGCAGTCCCAGACATGATAGTTCACTGCCCTTGATACTGAGAGGCAGGAGCTGGTTTCAGGTTGACACAGTGCATATCAAAGGTTGTTGGTGTTTCTTGTCTCCTTTGTTAGCCTCTGCAGCCAGGCCCCACGTGGGCCTGTTTGAACTCTGATTCGTATGTGAAGCTGCCACCAGCATTAGAGGTAAACAAATGAACAAGGAAGATCCATGGAGCCTTTGTTAGATAATTAGGCTGGGCATGGTAGGAGGAAGTTTTTGTGCCCTCCTCCTTCTGAGATTACAGGGTGTAATCCTGGCTCTCATATCCCAACTAAATATGAAGTGGGACGCCACTGTACGCTGTGTCCACCCAGAATACATAGATCTAGGTGTATGTAATGCGGTGAGCATAGGAAAATGTGTACTGATAAGCCCCACACCTTTTCTGGAGGTTGATCTACCATCCTTCAATTTCATTTAAAATTTCAAAAAAGCCCAGGTGAGCGCCCACCCACCATGTGGATGGTCGAATCCCTCACAACACCAGGCAAGTCCAGGTTTGAGGCTCCACACACTGGCCCCTAGGTTTCTAAACAGCTCTCCAACCTTGGATCCCAGTTTAAAATCCCAAAATCCCAGTCTCACTGTCCTCATCGAAGCCCTGAAATTGGCTTGTTCCTACTCTGATGTCTCTCCTTCATTCTTTCTGTTAAATTACTCCAGCCATGACTCCTTGACTCTTCGTCACATGTGCATTTCTCCTCTCACCTTCCTAACCCCCTTCCCTTCCCTCCTTAAGCATGTGCTTCCCTCTCTGTTCACTTCTCTCCTTTCTGGCCTTCCTCTCCAGCGCCTCCCTCCACCACCTTCTCTGTTGGTCTTATTACTGCATGTACACAGTCACCCTTATAAGATTCTAAAATGCCGACCAGGTTGACCTTGTTATGTTATGTTATGATGTATTCATACAAATCACATATGCCAGAAGGCATCTTGGCGCTAAACAGTTGAGGTGAGGAAGCGATTAAGCAGAGTAAAACCTAAAAAAGGAAGGTCTTCACAGACCGCCAAAAGGCCAGATGATTAATAGTAGCAAGGAGACCCCAGAGCAGCTGATTCAACGCCCTTGCGGCCAGCACGGAAAAGGCATGGCTACCCATCCGTGACCGTTGGACAAGAGGTACTAATAGCAAGAGGGCATTATGAGAACGGAGGGGGCGAGAAGGAACATAGTGGATGAATTTTTCCTGAAGGTAATCGGCTCCAGACTTATAGAAAGCTCGATATACCAGGCACATTGATTTAAACATAATCCGTTTCTCAATCGGAAGCCAGTGCAGCTGTCTCAACAGAGGTGACATATGTGCCAGTGGAGGGGGGCACAAGATTGCTCTGGCTGCCGCATTTTGGAGCAACTGGATGCGAGTTACCAAATAACGTGGTTGGCCATAGTACAGTGAATTGCAGTAATCAGCTGTACTAAGAACAAGTGCAGCTACCACCGGGGCATGGAGATTACAGGGAATGAAAGGAAGAGCCTTCCTCAGGGTGCGTAACTTGAAATGGCCAGATTTGCAAACTTCACCAACCTGCTCTGCCATAGAGACGGAAGCTGAGAACTTCACCCCCAAGTTTCTCACTGAGAGGGATGGAAGAGGGAACAAGAGAGTCCGGCCAAAATTCTGGAGTCCAAAAGGAGAGAGGATTAGTCGTCTCTACCACAAGGACCTCAGTCTTGCTACCATTGAGTTTTAGTGAGTCATCAGCCATCCAGGCGCCCAGATCCTCTAAACAGTTTCTGAGCCAGGAGGCAGTTTCGGGGCATGAGCGATCAAGGGGAAACAGAATCTGCGTTTTGTCCGCGTAAGATTAGAAGCGGAAACCATGCGACAGAATAAGAAGCATAAGTGGGCGAATGTAAATGTAAAACAGAATAGGCGATAGGGCAGAGCCATGTGGGACTCTGCAGAACAATGGGGTGGATTGTGAGCAGAAAGGAGGCAGACAGACAGATTGGTTACTTGATAACTGGATTTGTTTAAATGTTTTAGACCTTTGGAAAATATTTGGGTCATTTCTGAAATCAGGTAGGGACTTCCCCTAGCTTTATGAATAACTCATCACTGAACTGTTCATCAAATCTTTAACTGCAGAAATATTCCTAAATGCCTGGGGGCAGACAGTGGCCCATCCCTCTCTAACGAAAAGGCATCTGAATCCAGAATATTTCAACAAGTTGTGACCCATCTCCCAGCTTCCCTTTCTGGCAAAGCAGTTGGAAAGGATGGTCACAAAATATGTTGAGGATCAGGGCCCTTGAAACGGCTGACTTATGTTTTCCGCCTGGCGGAAGCAATTAATTCATAACAGCTGCCCTGCTAGATTGAATATGGCTGGAAATTGACAGCAGAGAGGCACTGGCCAGTGCCTCTCTGCTGTCAAGGCTGTCTGCTGTTGTCGGATCATTTCTACTTAGGATAAAGATTGACTAGCAATGGTGACACACATGACCCCTGTGTAGCACCACAAGCTCTTGGTCTGGCATTCGAAAAGAACAGACCCGTGCTAACCTCCTGGGAACAAGAAAGCCTTGAATATCTGATGGCCCATCTTATCCAAGGCAGCGGGCAAGTCTAACATTGTGGGAAACTGGGAGAGTGTCTTCTAGCAATTAAGGACATGATGAGCATTACAGCCCTGATAAAGCTGAACTCCTGCCAATCAGTGCCGCAGAGGACCCTTCAGACTGCGTCTTTTGACCAGAGTCTTTTGGGATCTGTTCCAAGCCATTCCAGACAGTAAGGAATCTTGATCTGGTCATGCAATCAGATCTTACTCTGAATCCTCACATCTCAGGGGGTATATAAAGCTGGCTGTTTCCAACTACGAGAACTTAAAACCCTTCTCCCATTGCTCTTGTTTTCCACATAAGGTCATAGCCGTGGATGTGCTCCCCTCGTCCGGGTTGTACTTTGGCAGTAATATGTACAGAGGCCTGCCAGCGAAACAGGTGATTCCATTAAAAAGAGTACAGAATGCAGCACCCAGCTTCAACATTACAATTAAGAAATACAATCAGATAACATGGGACTGGCCTCTCTGCACTGGCCTCTCTGAGTACTGTTCATGGCCATGCACCTTGTTCACATGTCCCTTTACAGTAACAGCACATTTTCACAAAAGTTTGAGCACTATCATCCAGGCCGAGACCCAAGATCTCGAACCCACTGACTATATGTACAGGCCTACATTCCTACACAATAGTGCCATGATGCTTGGCGATATGTGCAAAACCATGCAAATCACATTACTTCTCTGCTCCTCGCTTAAAAGCCTCCACATCTATGCCTCTCATTGCCACATCCTCTAGGCCTCTTAGACACCACCTCTTCTACTCCTCTCATCACCTCCTCCACCTCCTCCTCCTCCTCATGTGATCTTCATTTCACCCCCTCTTCCTCAGATTTGACTCCCTGGGCATTTTTCATAAAACAAGGTCCGCCTCCCCCGGGCGAGCTTCCTTTGAGGGAATGCACATGTGCGATTGCAATGCGCAGGCGCTTAACTGATTAGCCGAATTAGGTCTTTTCATTCTACTAATGTTGACCTCATGCGCAGCCTGTATGAAGCCTTTCTGCAATCTAGGCTTCTGGAGGAAGCAGGGTCGGACTGGGGCATAAAATGGTCTTGGGCACCAATGAAAAAGTGGGCCACAGTTACAAATGGCAATTATTTCCTTTTGTGACAGATTGTTTAAAAGACTCCCAAAGGGGAGTCTTTTGATAAAATGTGATGTTAATTGTGCATTTTAAATATATTTATTCAGCAACACTGGTCAAAACAACTAGCCACATAGTGAAGGAACTCCTCAAACTTGCCCACATTGGCTAAAAGAGTTCCCCAATTTGACCAAATAAAAATGGCCCACACCAGCATTTGCGTTTTTGGTTCGGGCATTGGTCCATTTGGCTGCCAAAGAGAGAGAGAGAGCTGTTTTTGCTGCACCCATTAATCAGTGAGCCAAATAAAATGGCCTCTTTCTCTCCGATTCAGCGTGCTCGTGGCAGTGTCACCACATCTGAACGAACTTGGGCCAGTCCTGACTGCGGTCAATTTGACCAAACTCGTGCTCCTCGAGGGCAAGTCAACCTCCCACATCCCTCCATTTGGACCAAGCCGGTGGCTGCATGACTCACGCCAGCCATTGAGTCACGGGCCTTGTCCTACTCAACAGTGGGACCAAGTGCCACATGATGGGATCATGCAACCCTCTTCAGCGTGTCCTTGCAAGCAAGACGACACGGAGCAACACAGGTTCGATTCCCCGGGTCCGTGTTTAGAAACCTCTGGATATTAAGCGTGTTACAAATAACCAATTACAATTACAATGCCCCCCCAAGAGCAACTCTACATGGAAAATCTAAGACACTTTCCTTCTTTCCAAAGTCTTTTTAGAAGCTCCTGTACATGGATTCTGCACACATACAGATATTTAACACTACTTATTAAGTTCTCTTTGTCCCTGAAGCATTCACTCCATAATGAAGAGGTACTCATGGTGCAGCTTCACGGCCTTCTCACCCAGGGACCATTCTACAAACCACAGATATCAATATTTTCGAACACAGGTTATATTACACAGCCTACATGGGCATGCATCTCACACTGCTCGCCAGACTCTTGCACGTCTTTCCATCCCACGCTGCCAACTATTTGGGCTGTGCCAGGTCAGGACAAGGTATGGAAACCCCAAAGGCCGAGATGGGCAGCAGGCCCTTCAGATTGTGAATCTCTGCCTTCATCTGGCCCCGCCGTGCCATGGAGACCCTCTTCGTGGACCGGTCCATAGTGAGCAGTGCTCCCCGCTCTTCAGGCTTCAGTGGGTAGACCCTTGTAGGCCAGTCCTTGCCACTGTGGGCCAGTTACATCTCAGATTATCTATCCAGTTCTCTCAGAGGCCCCTCCCAAATTCTTTCGTCACTTGTGTCCACTTTCTCTCTTATTGGCTCACTCTCTCTTTCCCAACTTCCCCTCCCCTTCCTTATTCCTCTTCTCATCTCCTTCCTCACACTCTCCCATCTTTCTAATGCTTCACTCATTCCTGATGTGTTTCCATTTATTTCCCCTTCTTCCTTACTTTCCCCCGTGTCTTCTCCATCTTCTTCTATGCTCTCCATCTGCGTGTTCTATTTTTCTCCGAATACCTCTTTATTTTCGTCTCTCATCTTCGGTTTTATTTGTTGTCTATTTTGTTCACATGATTTTCTTTCTTCGCTCCTCACAGCCTCATTATAAGCTTGCCGGTCTGGACATGATCCACATGCTTGCCTTGTCTGCCTTGATGTTACTTTTTCCAGACGTCAATCCTTCTGTCTTTCTCCACCTATCTCTCTATGGTGCAACCCCCACCCTATCTCTGTAGCTCCCAGGTCTTGTCATTGCTTGCTCTTTCCTGCTCTCCCGCCTCCCCCATTCTTCCCTTCCATATTCCTAGGGCTGGGTTACTTCCTCCTTTCACTTCCTGTCTCCTTTTTCTCAATTCACCCTTCTCCCTTTAGTTCAGTTTCCTTTCCTTGCTTTTGCGTTAATGTGACTCGTTCCTTTCACCTTCTCCCAATTTAATGATAATGATTTCTTATTTATATAGCGCCTTAACCCAAAGCGCTTTACAGAGAACATATTTACATACATTTATCATCCCAACCGAAGTTGGTACTCATTTATCGACCTCGAAGGATGAAAGGCTAAGTTGGCCTTGCCGGGATTTGAACCTGCAACCTGCTGATCACACATAGATCTAAGCAGCGAGCACTCAACCCGCTGAGCTATCTTAACCACGCACACTGCACACCTTATGCAACAAGCTCGTGGGTATCATGTGTATACACCACCTGCATATGTAGGGCCAAGAAAGAAATAAGGTCACATGGAAAACAAATGGTAAATACAAGGAAAATACCAGCTGTGTCCGTCCAGGTGGACAACCCTCCAATTGCCAAAATGGCTCATGCACCAGCAGCTCTGAAATCCGGAGGCGCCTTCCATGGACTATTCAGAAGCAGTGTTAAGAGAAATCCACTGCACCCACGCCCCAGCCTGCGCACCGCCCGCTACCAAGTGATACAAAGTTGCTGTGACACTTCCAGCCGCCAAAGAGTCAATAACCCCTCCGCCCCCCCCCCCCCCAGCTACGCCCCGCCCCATCTCCAGCTCTGTCTTGCCTAATATGGAGATATGTGCGCAAACGCAATGAAACCTGCCTGCGCGCGCGGAGAAGCGGCTGCCGCTGACAGCCCAGGAGCCCGCCTTCCAAGATTAGATTTAATTGCACTCAAGACGGTGACAAAGAAGCAACAATCAACTTTTCAAAATAAGTGGCAGCCTTCCCCCGCACTCCCTCAAAAACCTCAAGGAGGGGAAAAAACAACAAAAGAAGCGTTGAAGTTCCGATCAAAGTGACGCGCGAGCTTCTGCAAAGGCGTGTGAAGGGGCAGGTGGGCTTGTGACCAGAATTCTAATCGACCTGCTATGTAAAAGTGCGTGGGGGTGTGTGGAGGGGGGTAGACTGGAGCTAGCTTGAGAGGCAACCAAAAATGGGAATATTCCGCGGTTGACACTGCAGCCTCCAAATGCCTTTTTCTTCCCCCAACCCACACTATTGTGTTTCTTCTCAAAGACGTCTAATGTGGCATTAAAGAAGCGGAGCAAATAGTGTCCCCCCACCACACCCCAGAATCCAACCTCCACCCGCCCCCAAACAAAATGGAATAGATAAGACTGGAAAATAAACTTACATCCAACGTAATCTGAATTATTTGTCCCAAAAGGTCCTCCCATTTCACCCCTGCGGGCAGTGGGCAGGCGAGGGGACTATGGGGCTTAGGGGTGGACGGGTCTAGATGTCTTAAACTGGAGGGGGGGTTCGGGTTCTGTGCAGCCCTCGAGATGACGAACACCTTCCACTGACTTTTGCCGCAGGAGGTTTTTATCCATGCCCGAGAGAGGGGCTGTCTGGCATTATTCGATGGCAACAGGCAAGCGGTGCTTGTGCCCGGGTGCCTTTCGCTCTCCTAATTGGACGGTGTGTGTGTTTCTATCTCTCCCTCCCCCTCCAGTCCCCCCTTTTTCTCTTCAGCGTCATCAATGACGTGTCCCCTCTATTCAGAAAGAGGAGCGGTGGCCACTGTCATGCCTTTCCATTGATGCAAACATCTCTCCCCCACACCCCCCTCCCATCCTGCCAACTCCCCCTGGCAGCTCCCGTGCCCACACACTTCTCAGGCTATATAAGGGGGCAGCAAAGCCGAGATGCTTCAACCAGATACAACAGGGAGGCATCGGCGAAGCTGGACAGAGCAGACCACCAAGTGCGAGACTGCCGAGCCTAAGGAAGGGACCCCCGGGGGAAGCGAGAGATCCGCAGGAATTCAGCACTGGAGACCGGGCTCCACCGAAGCCTGAAGAGCGGGGAGCTCTGGTCACCATGTACCGGTCCACGAAAGGGGCCTCCAAGGCACGGCGGGACCAGATCAACGCGGAGATCCGCAACCTGAAGGACCTTCTGCCCATCTCGGACGGGGATAAAGTCCGCCTCTCCTACCTGCACATCATGTCCCTGGCGTGCATGTACACCCGGAAGTCCATCTTCTTTGCCAGAGGTAAATTGACTCTCCTTGGCAGCACAGCGCGCGTCCCGTGGATGGGGTTGGCTGTGGAGTAGAGTGCCGAAACTGTAGCGTATAGCCCAGATAACCAGTTGTTCTTTGAGAATGTCTAAAATCTGGTCCCGGGTAGACTTGGCGTACAAAGGGGTGATGTTGAGAGAGGCAGGTCACTCTGCCTCTGCTCACCGGCCTCTTGCTCAGCTGGCACACAGGGCAAGGGAGCGCGGTGGATCCTCTCTCTGGCCACGGTGCTGAAAGTGCCCCTCACAGAACGCTTCACTGCAGCCCACTTGTTGTGCACGCTGCCGGGGATGTAGACTTCCCTTGAGTGAGCTCCACGGCCGGTGATGACAGTGCCTCTTGGCAGGGTCCATGTCCCACCGGGCACCTGTCGCTCTCTTTAATGTTGCTGGTGCAGTGTCTAGGGCGCAGAATGCGGCTCCACAGCAGCGCTGCTGTCCAGGGTCCTGAAGTCGCACCTTTCGCAGTTCAGAGGCTCTTGCCGTCGAACGCGCTTCAGTAGCAATGACCCTGTCTATGGTGCTGAATGGCAGGATTTGCACTGCTGTGAATGCTCAGCCGTGCCCGTGCTGCTGTCCAGGGTGCTGACTATAATACCCACGGCATGATAAGCAGGCTGAGTGATAGTTGAGCACCCAAGACAGTAGCAATACAGCTAAACGACGCATCGTTTTTGGTTGGCTGCTTGGCCAGGAAGCGGAAATATATAAGCACAGGGGTTAATCAGTTGCGGGGCTGAATGTTTAGAGCGATTGCTCGGCTGGCGCAGAATGAATGCACATCTGATTTGCTGTAATGCGCATTTTGGGACTGTTCTGGGTGTAGGGTGCGCCTCGGAGGAGTTATTCTGCGCCCTCCGTCGGATCCGATGTTGACAGCCTTCATTGGCGTGGAGGCGCCCGGCTCCCTCCTCGTCAGGGCTTTGCTGCTGCAGCGTTGAGTCAGCGCAGGCACTGTTGCTAGGGATGTTTGAACGCAGTCAACAAGTCCTTCACTTCTCACAAGCATCCCCCCTTTTCCTCCCCTTCTCTTCTCCGCAGGTTCGCCTCTGCAAGAGCTGGAAGACCTGCTCTCTCCCCAAGACATGAGCGAGTTCGTGCAGACTCTGCCAGGGTTCCTCCTCGCCTTTACCAGCGAGGGCAAGCTCATCTACGTGTCCGAGAACGTGGCCGAGCACCTCGGGCATTCTATGGTAAGAGACAGTGGCCCATCTTTCGGACTGTGGAATAATTAGGCAGACCACAAGAATGACAGCAAACGATTGAAGAGAGCAGCCTAGATTTAGATCACAGGTTTCCATTCGACCAACTTGTGTGATCCTGGGCAAATTACTCTTACCTCCAAAATTGCGAGTATTTACAGTTCGAATAAACGTCAGTATAAAACTCTATACAGAAAGGTTTGCATTGCCATTTATATAATTGATAGTTATCTTGAATATAGTCCCTAGAAGACACTATGAACACAGAAACAGGGCTTTAAAAAAAAGAATAACATATATTTTACAAACATCAAATTTATTAGAGTGGCACATTTTCAATTGAGAACTTTCAGGCTCGCTGATGTCAATGTTTTCAGGTGACCTACCTGAATGCTGTCGATGGTTACAGTCTTAATATAGTGCATTATAAACATAACTTTAGAACTCCCCAGAACACAGAAAGAAATACACCACTAGTGTGTTACCCTGAACAGCACACATCGCAAACTGAATCGCATTAAAGTGCTTCGAAATTTAGGAGATCAGCGACAGGGTGAAACCAAGACAAAATCTTTTGCCCAGGAACATACGTTGTCATGGAGAAACTAAAACTAGGGCGCAGCTCAACTTGTTGCAAAGTTTGGAACATTAGTCCACAGAGTGCATCGTCTCCTTAGCAAAATTCGAAAGGGCATTTCTTAAAATTTCGAAAGCAATTGCGACGCGGTGAATGGCTAAAGTTCGAGTATTTGGTGAATGGAGGAGTGAGATGGGAAAGGGGTGCAGCTACAACTTGGTTATCAGAATGGATGGGCGGGTGACATAAATAGGCATTATTCGATGTCTTATCGTGTTTTCCTCATCACCTTGTCTACTGCGTTTTGCCTCCAGGTGGATCTCGTGGCACAAGGAGACTGCATCTACGATGTCATTGACCCAGCCGACCACTTTGTCATGAGGAGCCAGCTGGCTGCACCGTCCCCTACCGACACAGGTGAGCGTCAGAAATCTTTCCAAAAGTCAATTGGCAAACTGCACTTGTCCCCCCCTCCCTCCACAGCCCTAAATATTATGCGTCCCTGTGCACCCGTATTCACTGCACATTTCACTCCCTGCTTCCAGGAGATCGCATGTTCCGTTGCCACTTCAACACATCAAAGACGGTCCGGCGGCAGAGCGCGGGCAACAAGCTGGTGCTCATCAAAGGGCGATTCCACCAGCCGCCGGCAGGGTCCTACTGGTCCTCGAACCCAGTGTTCACTGCTTTCTGCATCCCCCTGGACCCCAAGCCCAGGGTCACCCACAACACCTTCTTCATGGCCTTCTTCGAGAGCAAGCACGCCAAGGACATGTCCATCCTGGATGTCTCAGACAGGTGAGTCCACGCAAGACACCGGCTCAGCTGGGCGAGGGTCGCTGGGAAATTGGGTTTGTGCCCGGGCAGATTAAACATGGTGCTAGTTCTGCCCTTGTCTTGACTCAGCACAGATTGGCACCACTTTCATAAACCCTGTAGTATATTGAGGTATTCTGGATGCATGAAGTGATCCTAATTTTAGTTAAAAGACAACTACCCTATTTAATCTAACGTAGAAACGCTATCAACCTACTGGATAGAAGAGTGACTTAACAGCTCAGTGGGTTGAGCATCCACGGTAAAGAGTCATGCATAACCTTCAGCTCACAAGTTTGCGTCCCGGCGTGCTGTATTCAGCCGTTTGCCATTTTATGGTTAATAAAATAGGCTTATTTAATTTGAGTAACACTACTTTGTTATTGAAAAGACAATTCAAATTGAGGGTCAAAAACCCAGCTGTTACCAAGGGTACATTTCAACGTATGCCCAATTGATTTCTTCACAGATCCATTAACAAGAAGCCTCCCTTTTGTCCCTGTCTTGTCTTCTCTTTAGTGTGATGCTACATCTGGGTTTTGAGAAGAGAGAACTGGTCTGCAAGTCCTGGTACAATTTGATGCACCCAGAAGACCTGAGTCACGCGTCAGCCCAACATTGCCGCTTAGGTGAGTGCTCCTTCGCTGCGACCACCCTATTTCTCATCAGACAAACTTTCCTGGCTCATCTAAAGGGTCATGTGCAGGCACCCCCCTCCTAACATCACCTCCCTTCCATTCCTCCCTTCAATAGTGGGTGACAAAAATGACCCCAGGGCGGAAGTCGTGATTCGTCTCCAGAGAAAGGATCAAGGTTGGGTCTGGATCTACTGCCTCATCCAACAAGAGAGCGCCGAGATCCCTTTCACCTGCTACAACTACATAATCAGGTAAGGAAAATGCTGAACGTTTGCCCATGAACAAACCGCCCAAAAGCGATTAAGAATGGGGGTGTTCTTGAACTGTGAAAAGCAAGGTAATAGGGCGGTGGAGGGTATCTGATAGGTTGAATGGGATTAACCCCCAGCTAGTTATCTTGTACACTCAATTGTCCAATAAGGATTCCATTGTTTGCTTTAAGATACACAGCCATGTGTGACAGCCACGGGCCAAAGTAAATAATAACACTGTCTCCTCTCCTGTCTCCCTCTTTTTAGTGAGCCAGAAGCATGGTGCCTGAGACAACAGCTAACATCAGAAGAGACACAGCTCACATATGTGTTCATCGCAACTGCGCCGTTTCAGGAGAGTCTCCTGTCTCCTGGACATCTCTCCAGCCCAGATCAAGTCTTCACTCCCATTTCCAGTGCATCGACCAGCGGCGTCTCCATGCAGTCCTTTGACTTCAGTGGAGTCTGTAGCGTGGAGGGCCCCCAGGAGTATCCAAGTGGCGCAAGCCTAGGCCAGGAAGACATTACTCTCGGCCAAATGGCGATGGATCAGGGTGATATCTCCTCAATGGAGGAGGCCACTGGTTCCTCAGCCAGGCCGCCAACGAAAGACCAAGACTTTTGCTATACAGAATGCCTTTTCTTACCCTCAACCACCTACGAGCAAACTTTCAGGAGGGAGGCCCCAAGTACTTCCTCCAAGGACTTTGTCTGCACCCCTCCCTATACGCCGCATCAAGGGTGCGCTTTTATGTTCAGTTCGCAGGAGTCATACCCGAAAACCACTGCAACAACCACCACCACCCCCACCCCTACCACTACCACAACTACCACTCCAGAACTGTACTACTCTACAGAAGAAAGCAGCGCTCTCTATGAGAAGCTCCCTCCCACCCCCAGCCCGGGTGATGGGGACTGCATTGTCATGACGGTACCTGAAGTTAGAGGTCCCCTGTACATAGACGTTCCCATGGTTCCAGATGGCATTTTGACCCCTGAAGCCTCCCCCATCAAACAGACCCTCTTCAGATATTCTGAAAAGGAAAAGACAGAAATTGATCTCCTGGCCAAGCAGATCAGCACGTTGGCCGAAGACTTCAATTCTTTTGCTACCAAGGACTTACCTTTCCCCGAGCCGACGTATGCAAGGCATACCAACGTCAGCCGAAGTTCTTCTCTTCCTTCCAGCCTGCCCAGCAGCTGCAATGACTTTCTGCCTCTCAGGCACTGGAGGAGCATCGACTTCTCCTTTCTGGCCTGCCCAGAGGAAGACTTCTTGGAAGAGAACACTATTGAGAACATATTTCGAGACCTGTCCCCACCTCTATTTGAGAGGAGTGGTTCAGGTGCCCGGTGCCCCCACCAGTTGTGTGGCAATGTCAGTAGTCCATTCTGCTTGGACGTCGAAGCTAGAAGTGAGGCTGAGATGCTCTTGTCTCCATCTCAACCTATGGACCTGTCTCCAGAAGAGCAGTCCTTCCTGGAAGAGTTGGCCTCGTACGAAACAGCCTTTGAGACACGTGCCTCAAGGTCCCCGTGTGATGGGTTTAACGATGAGTTGTATCAACTCCCGAATCAACCGCAAGACAACTTTCATGAAGGTAAGTTTGGGTCAGATGCTGGGGTCCTTTGGCATTCTTGGCATGAGGGAGCGGGATCCAGCCTTTTGCAGCAATGCAAGAGTTAGAACTTAGTTGGGTGATCATTCTTTTAGTGGGTGTTACGGGATTGGGATTGCTAAAAACGAATTTCCAGAGCCAGTGAAAAAAGCAAAAGGGATTTGCATGAGTAGAAGAGTAGACACACCAGAAGGAATGTGGGAATTGCAGGGTAGATTGTCTGATTTGGGTAGGAAGCATTATGCAATTTGGAAATTTCAGAATAGACCTGGAAATGGAATCATAATGTATGGGGCTGGCGTTCCAGATTTGGAAGATGCATGGGTGGCTTCGGGGTCCAGAGCCTAAATCTGGAAGGGGTAAATGCATGCATGGTTTGGAGGCTGCATGGGCGCATGTGACCATTTCAGCACTGATTCAGAGGCTCTGGAACCTCGAATAAGCCATGTACAATATAGGACTGATTCTCCTTGCCTCGCGTCTAATCTGTCTTTCTTTTTCTCTCCTCTGTTGCAGATGAAAGCGGAGGTGATCCTTCATTCTGAAATAAGTCTGTGACTTACTTCATTAAGTATGGCATATTGTCATATTTTGTGGAGCTTCTTCTACCAAACCACAAGGAGAGCGATGACTTTTTGGTCTTCAATTTCTCCTTGGCTAGTGCATTTACATTTGGGTTTTGGGGAAGGGGATCTATCTCTATTTTTTTATATAAATACGGATGCTGTACATGATACAATATCTTCCTTTGTACAAAGAGCGAGGGGAAATTGAAAGTATTCAGATATAGAATGACAGGTTCCGGGCTATCTAGCCGGGACATTGAAGGCAGACTTGCATAACGTAATTGTATTCACTTGTAGTGAATATCTTTGTAAGTAAGTTGATGAGTAATAACTGAATATCTTTTTTTCCTGACCAATTGTTGTGCGTCCTGGTGGCTGTTGCTAAGCATTCTCCAAAGTTTGGATCAAGTGAAAATAACATAGCAACGGGATGCATGACTATTGTTTCTTTCCAGTTCACACTTCGACCAGCAAATTCTCTGAGCATTTCTAGTGAGGATGTTTGGAATCTCTTTCGCATATACACCAATTGCTAAATTTGTAACTGCGGGATTACAGAACCTGTTCATATTGACCGTAGCAGGCATTGGGCAATTGAAACAGTACATAGACTGTTTACCAGGTATAGCATTAGAATACAATACAAATTAATATTTAATTTAACAAAATGGCATATCGCATAAGCAGGACTGCAAACTACAGCTGCCAATTTATAACGAAACATATCAACGGCTCCAAATTGGATTAATCTATAAACAAATCACTGTTCGGGCAGCTTGGTGCAAATTCATGTTTTGGGGATAAATTGATAACTAAAGCTTGAGTGTGCAAATTGCCAAACTGCAAAACTGTTTTTTGTAGCTGCAAAATTAATCTTCTTGGCACTTTTTGCCTAGATCTCGCAAAAGCGGGAATGTGTCGAAGTGTGATCTGAGGGGAAACAAGGATTACCTTTTTTCTTCCTTGTGCTTGGGGGTTCTGTATAAGAATATAAAAAAATACTGAATCTAAAATGACACCTGATAGGTAATTTCAGGTGTCTTTGTGCTAACGTAGAGTTCCCTACGAATAAGTAAAAGGATTGAATCCTGAACAAACTGTACATGTAATGTTACAAATAATTCACACATTCCAGCAATGTGATGGATGTAAAATATTGTATATTTATCAATAAGATACTATTTTTACATGTATAAATAATGCAGATACTGTTTAAGTGTATGCTTATGAGATGGACATTGTGGAAATATTCTGGTGTGTGTATCTCAATATTAGTGTATTTGTAATACAAATATATTTATATTAAAAATTACCTTTTTTAAGAACACTGTTTCTTGTGTTACTCAAAGACTTGCACACATTTACAGCTGTGACCTAACATAATGACAAACAATGTACAAGTGACTGGACATACTTTAATCTTGTGATGCCAGAGACCCATCTAAACGTCAATTTTTAGTACCACAATACTTTTCCAAGTGATGCACGACTCCCCAATTGCGACCACTTCATCGATTTCCTTTGAAGAACCTAAGCACTCCACTTCACTCTTTCCTTAACAACCCTTACCTCAACATGCTCTCCCCAACGACACCGGATTTCTAGGACATACCACTCAACCATCCTCTCTGTAGCTCTGTCACAAAGGCGCTCCACTTCAACCACTCACTCTTCAATCATATAAGGCTCTCCTTATACACCTCTATATGGATGTCACTCAATCTGCAGTGATGAGTTCTCAGGCACACTTCATGACCACCACTCCCTCAAATGATGCGTAAATACACTGGCGCGGCTGCCATCTGCTACTATATCACTTCATTGTTACCAAGACCTCACACACGTTTCTACCCTTGTATAGATCACCTCTAAGTACTATAATCATCTTCCTTCATGAGCCAAAGGGCAACCAAATGACCCAGAGACTTATTGCATGAGCCAATGTTTCACTCGACGAGCCAGAGCTACGCCCCTGAGACAGCGCTTCCGCGTACGATCCAGCGCATCAAACCTGGCCACACCTTCACCATACGAGGCACAGCTACTTTCCCCCAAGTGTGACACTCTCATGAGACAATGATTGACAGAACGAGCCTCATATGCAAACCCTTGCGTCAGAACTATTTTTGGTGACCCGTCAGACCATCATCCTCTGAGTTTTGTACATAGTGTCATAGGGCCTCATTACGACCCTGGCGGAACGGGTTAAACGGCACCATAAAAGGCTGCGGCGCCGTTCAACCCGTTCCGCCACATTACGAGGTCCCCTCGCGGGACACGTTAAGCATGCCTGGGAAAACCAAGCGTGCATACCGGGTCCCGCGAGGGGAAGAGGGAGCAAACAACGGGCCATCTCGTAATGGCCCGTTGTTTACTCCCTCTCCCATTCAGCCCTATGGGGGCTGAAATGGTAATGGGGATGAACCGTGTCCTCGAGTGAGGAATTACCAGGCCATCCGAACTCGGAATGGTCCGCTCAGTCCTCATTCCGAGGACACAGATACGGATGCGGTTTTGCCGGCAGCCATGCCGCAAATTGCAGCATGGCTACCGGCATAACTTGTAATGAGGGCCATAGAGTCCACACATGAGCCAGAGAATGAGAACATACTTCGCTCAAAAGGGCCAGAGTTTCAACCCATTAGCCAAAGATTGGCATGTCACATAGCGTTACCCCGTGAGGTAGGGGACCCATTATGAAAGCAATTGTTTCAATCCATGAGCCAAAGCTTTACCACATGAGGTAGATGCTCTAGAACGGGCATCTCTCCATCAGATAAGCTTCTGCCACAAGGCAGACGCCTCAACCTAAAAAGCTGAGATTCACCCACAATAACATGTTGTACCCCATATACCAGCGCCTCAACTCCTGCGGCATAGCCCACATCATTAAATGCCACAACCTAAAATAGTGTTACAACCCATGAGCAAGAGCGAACGCGCTATATACATTCAATAGAAATTAAATGAAAAAACGAAAAATAAGACACAAATTCCTATTCTGAACCATCGTTTTACTGATGAGCCGCAGTGGCAGGATACGAGCCAGCAGGAGTTCTAACATGGAAGATCTAACAGATCTTTGCATGACAAACGACCCCCCCACCTCCAATTATCCAAATCTTCATTTAATTCACATGTGTTTCATCCCACGAACCCAGGTTTTAAGCACATGAGGCAGATCAGAGCCCAAGGGACACCACCTGACTCTATGAGCCGGAGCTTCATACCTAGGCAGCAAGACTTCACTTCAGTGCTTCCAACTGGGAGATGATGTGTTCCAAGTTCCCTGACCACGTCCTAGTGGGATAGAACATTCCCAAGAAGGCAGAGCTTAAGCCCATCAGCCAGGTAGGTGCAGCCTTTGTGGGCCAGGACATCGAGTCACGAGAGACAGCGTCCCACCTGAGTCAAACGTCACACCATCAGGTAGTGCTTCACCCCGTGAGCCAGAAACCATCCAGCCACCACGAAGCAGAGATTGACCCCATGAGACAAGCCTTCGCCTAATGAGATGTGGCTCCACCGCCATGAGCCAGCACTTAATTTCGTAAGCCACGTCTTTGTTCACTCCATGAGCCAAGGTTTGGTTTTATGAGGCAGACCTTCTCCAAATGAGCTTCATTTGACAAGCTAGAACTTGACTCTATGAACTGGAGGTCCACCCTCATGTGCCCCAGCTTTGCACCATGTGCCACAGTTGCACGCTCAGTCATATGTCCATGACACAGGGAGAGGATGTGTGCATCATATGGACTCATGAGAGCATACTTGTGTGATGACAGTCTACCCAATCAGATGGATAGCTATACGTGTAGTGGATGCACCTTGTATGGGATGTAGCGATGCATGGATCCAGCCGGGCCGACTCAACCTTCTTCGTTATGAGGTCGCAAATTGAGTACACAAATACTGGCAATTGAAGCACCTGTTACCAAAGGGATTGACGCTGCATAGCAAGCCACTTACATGGTAGATAGACCCAACTGGTGACAGTGAAAAAAGCGGAGGATGTAGACTGTGGGGGGTCCTCCAAGCACCAGTAAGGCGCAACCGCAATCCTGGTCATGGACTCCCCTCTGGGCTCGGGTCAGTGCCCATAAGGGTGATATGATATGATAGGTTATTTATAACGCACTTAATACCCAGAAGTTTCTAAGCACGGACCCGGGGATCAAACCTGTGTTGCTCCATGTCGTCTTGCTTCCAAGGCGAGCGTGTTGCCCCTGGGCTATCCTCCCGAGACAAGGGTGTAGTTATGAGCCTGGCCAGGGATGACATCACCAGGTAAAATGCTGAAATCCTATATTGAGCACACTACTCAAGCGTAAAGGGACCACTCCCCCTGACTTTTCCCCAGACCATGCTTAGTAAGTATCCCGTTTCCCGGTTCTGCCCTGTTTCCATCTTGTTTCCTGTACTTGCAGGCCTCTCTTACCAAACATGGAGACCTTTGCAGAGTCTGGAGGAGAGAAATGAAGAACTCCAAATGGAAGAACAGTCTTTGAACGATTAAATACTATCAAGGCAAGGCTTGACATTGCTCCCAGACACATTCTACAGCAGACAGGAACCAGATGTGTTGAGCCCAAAAGCATCTTTACATATAGTTTTGATATGGTTGGATCCCCAACATACAGAACACAGGAAGGACAATAGAATCACTTTGGGGAACTGGAAGGGATCCACTACCACCACCTACTGGAATGGTATGGTTACCACTCTTTTCTGTAAAAACACCAGTGAATCCATCACCCCTGTTTCCAGTGCAGGCATTCTGATGAGCCTTGCAGAGCGCTTGCACTCAGCTGAGCCGAGCAGAACACATGCATGCCTCATGCATGTAGGATGCAGGTAAATGGCACCCTAAAAGCTTCATGATCAAACGAGGCTATTGGGCCTCATTACGACCCAGGCGCTAATGGGTTAACGGCGCCATAAAAGGCTGTGGCGCCGTTAACCTATTAGCGCCTAATTACGAGGTCCGTTTGCGGGACCCGACCTTAACGGGTGGTTTTACCAGCCGTTAAAGTAGGGACCCGCAAAGGGACCTTGGTGCTAAGTACGGTGCCGCAATTTGCGCAACCGTACTTAGCGCCTTCCCCATTCCCATTGAGCCCTATGGGGCAAAAATGGGAATCGGGAAGGGCCATGGTGGCATGGGGAATTACCGCCCCGCCAACCTTGTAATGGGATGGTAATTCCCCATTCCACCATGGCGGACACCGGCATGGACCATGGTGCTAATAGCACCATGGTCCTCCGCCTGGGTCGTAATGAGACCCAATATCTTCCATCAAATGGGAGCCAGCACAACACAAGGCACCTCCTCCCCACTAGATGGGCATATCTACACCTCCTGCACATCTCCCGTCTCCTTCAATACGGGAGTTGGGATACCAAAACACAGTGGAGTCACTACGGGTTCAGCAGTAATCTGGTATAAATTCTACCCCAGTGGGATTAACGTTACTGCCAGGGTGTCCGGAGGAAATACTGCCACATAACAAATCCACAGAAGTGCACACACACTGTTGGCAGTAACAGTAATTTAGCCTGGCAGAATTACTGCCGGAAATGGGGTTCTGTCAGTAATCGGTGGAATTACTGTTAACGCTATCAAGAGGAATTACCAAACAGTAATTCTGCCAAATGTCAGTGCAAATACCGTCAAGCAGAAATAGCCTCCCCTTCAAAAGGAGGGCAAAAAAAATGTGGAATGACCAAAAGGTCAGGGTGCACAGTCTCTTTGCCCAAAACCACAGGGAGACTGCTGCCACAGGAGCAGGCACCGCGGCACCCCTGGTCCTGACTCCTTGGGAGGAGACTGTAAGCACCATCCTCCACCTGGCCAGACTGGAGGGAGTAGGAGCAGCTGCCCACTGAGCTTGTAGCCAACCTGATCCTGGTAAGTGCAATGTGAAACATCATACTCACAACATAACAGCACAATGCTCCACTGCTCGTCACCCGGCTGACTATGGAGCTGACAATAAAATGCACAATGGTTCACATCAATGAGCAGGCCACAATCCAGCTTACACCTAAGAACACTTGACGTGCAGTGAGAGAACAGTGCAAAAAGTACTGTATGTGTAACGTATACATAACCATATATACCCCGAATGGACCAACAGCCGAATGGACCAACAACGCACCAGTCCATGGCCATACAGTATCACCCTCACACACAGAGGCATGAGCAAACATGCAATGCAAGGGGTCGGAAAGATACATGTGGTGCATATGCCACCCATCAAAACACAAAAAAGTCTCATGAAGGGCTGTAGGGATGCTGCACACATCAGTGACGGCCTACTAAACGAAACGCTGAAACCAGCCTCACTGCTATGATCACCCCCTAAAGCCACTACACAATCCCAAATTGGAGGAAATCATTCCGCATAACGCTGGTACAAGAAGATGCAGAAGCAATTATGAGATCATTCAAAAGCCACAACCTAAGAGAACTGTGTAATCTCTTGAATAACAACGCAAGAAAACAGCATGATCTAACAGCAAACGTCACCCAACAACAATGGATGCAGCACTTCTCTGCTATATACAATGACCGGAGCACAGACATTAGCACCAATCAGCCAACCTTGAGTAAGAAGTGGTGCATACAATACGAAACGCAAGATCTGACTGAGATGATTTGCGCCTCCCACGTGCCGGGACTTGACGGCTTGTCAAACACAATTATTGAGAAAGATGCACATCTATGGGCCAACTTCATGGAACAAGTTCTCTCTGCAATCAACAAAGTTAATCAGATCCCTCAATCTTGGCAAACCGCAACAATAGTCCCAATCTACAAGCAGGGCCCTCAGGACGAGCCCCAAAATGTCAGACTGGTAGCTCTCCTTGATCCACTGGCGAAGTTATTTGCATCAATCTTACTCAAAAAGCTGAAACAATGCACCACACAAAATGACTGATTTGCTATCTGACAAAGGGGCTTTACATCTAATGTCGGAACAAACATAAACGTAATGCTACTGAATCTAATAAAACACGAAACAATAAAAAACAAAACAATGGTTCATGCGGCATATATTGACCTCCACATGGCTTTTGACTCCATATCAAGACAGAACCTGTGGAAAAAATGAACAACATGGAAATGTCCCACTGAAATATTGGAACCAAACAAATTGCTGTACTCAAATACCTCCCTAACAATTAGACTAGCAAAAAATGGCATTACTACCGCATCCACTAAGACAACGAACGGGTTAAAACAAGGATGCCCATTGGCAGCTACTCTCTATAATCTTTACACCGCAGATAGTGAAGATCACCTGAAAAATACTGCTCTAAATTCTCCCAAAATAAACTCGATCCCTGTTCCAGTTATGATATATGCTAATGACATCATTTTACTAGACAAAACAACGTCTGGACTACAGAAAAGCCTACAACTTCTGGGAGAATATATGAATGCAATTGAACTACATATCAATTCCACCAAAACAAAAGTGATGTGCCTGGTGAAACAGCCCATTAAGAAGAACACACCTTTGAACTTGACCATTGATGGGAGCCAACTAGATGAAGTCACAACATTCAAATACTTGGGCATCACAATAAACCAATCAAAAGTGGGAAAAAAAATGGATTACCAACCTAGAAGGCAAAATTCAAGCACTTGCCAGACAAGTATGTTTACTCCATCGACAATTCGGTAAATTCACCTTCAAGCCAATACTCTTGTATTACAGAGAGAAAGTAATCCCAACAATAACTTATGGAAGCAAAGCAATGCCACACGTTCAAACTACCAACTGGACAAGACTGGAAGCTATGTTCTGGCGCAAGATCCTGAGACTACCACCTTCTTATCCAATGGCCAGAATACGCCACGAAATAGCCACGCAGTCAATAAATTCAATAGTCAAATGGAAACAACTGGACATTCTGGCCAAATTGTTGACTGATGAAAAAATACCAGCAATAGAAATACTGAGAGACCACCCTACCACCATGAACAACTCTGTTTTACAAGCATGGAAGGAAGATCTATTCCGGCTACTTACAACTGAGGATATATCAGTCGAAATGCTCACACAAAGACCTCAACATGCCAAGAAAAAATGGATGGAGAATGACTGGATAAAGATATGTATCATCAAAACAACACACTCAAGGAACATACAATGCCGCACTGATATACGTGCCATCAATGAGATACCAAAATATCTGATAACTTTCCCAGACACATCTGTACATGCAACGTACATGAAGATGAGACTAAACACTTTGGCTATTAGAGAGTATCTAGCTACGTCTCAGCTAATAGTGGCCTCAAAGCACCATTGCCGCTTCTGCAAAAACCACGAGACACCGGAAACAACATACCAACTAATGATATGTCCCGAACTCACAGAAAAGAGATTGACTTTTGGCACATACTTTAACATCTCATCGCAGCATATGCATGCTGAAACACGATGGACACTGATTATGAATGTACAAGAAAACAAACGTATCTTCACAGTCGTCCAATTCCTGCAGAATGCTCTAGAACTAGACAACAGACCTGCGGAACCATCTAACGAGCCGCAAACGCAATCTCCTAAACCCGAAAAATGAAATGTTTATAATAAACTACGCCATTTAAAAAACAAAACAATCCCTTCAAGGCCACACCGCCTACTGCATTCAGACAGTAAATATGCATTCACCAGTTCCGTAATACAAAGCTATCACGTCCCTGGCGTCAAATGTGAAACACCCACACCCTTCCCCATAAGAACTGTATTGGGTGGGTGGGCTAAGAACAACACTGTAATGCAAAGCACAAACAACCCTGTTTGCAAATTGCATCCGAAGGCATTTCACTTACCTCATCACAGGTAGCCATGGCAGCCAAGAGGACCAGGAAAGCAGCTGCCGAGCAGAAACCTCTGGCACCACTACTTCAACCCCAGTGCCACCCTCCAGCCACACCCCCACAGACGCTGGCAAGAGTGCTGGCAGAGGGAAAAAAGGCAGAAAGTCTGCTTCACCTGCCACAGTGTCTGATGCCCTGACAGCAACAGCAGCTGAGCCTGCCAGCACTGGTGACAACAGTGCCATCCACACCCCTGGCAGCTGTGATGCCATGGCCGCCAGCACCATCAGCACAACTGCAGCCCTATGGCTCTCCACAATAACAAAGGTGGCGACCACTGGCACAGCAGCATCTGCCTCTGAGGATGAGGCCACCCGTGTACCAATGTTCAGCTCTGTGACAAGGGTGGTCCAGGGCCCTGCAGCAAGCCTTTGCCACACCACTGCCATCATAAGAGGTATGGCGCATCAGCTGTGCACCCCGTCCCCTCCCTTCTCACCGCCACAACTGGCCCGCCTCTGCAGTGGCACCACTATCAGGAGAGTGATTCCCCTCCTGGTGATGACCCTGCTGTTGGTGGGCCATGTGCATCTCGGGGGACATGCACCATTTATCGCCAGTCCATACAACAACATTGAACGTGATATGGGAGAGACTGAGCCAAATTGAACAGAGGCAGTAACGTGCGGAGGATATCACACAGGAGCACCTGGGGCACAATCATGCAGGATGCCATTCAAGGGGCCTCAAGAAGGGTGATAGCTGCTGTGGAAAGGCAGAGCAGGAGGATTGCTGATGCCACAGCGGCAGTGACATTATTGGGCCAAAAGGTGCAGGAGTTGGCAGAGTCCATTTCCTCGGCAATGAGACCTTGCTGAGGGCTATGACTCTGACATTCCAGCACATTTCGTGGGGTTGGCGTAGCCAGCTCCATCTCAGCCACGCTCGCTGAGGGATCCCTGCCGAGCACCCATTGAGGCACTCCTGGAGGAGACAGCCCCCTTCCCCACTGCGACACAGGGACGTGGAAGAACCAAAGGAAATAGGAGGGACCATGCCACAGGCATTGTTTTGGGGATGTGGGTGGTGGGTGGTCAAGGGACAGTTGGGGATGGTGGTGGGTGAGCGAGGGACAGTTCTGAATCAGTTGATAATGGATGTTTCGTCCCTCCCTTGCATCCTCCCGTTCACCTCCAGGTGGCCTCTGATTACCTGCTACATCAGAGTCAAAGTCAGATTCTGGGTGACCAATATCCTCCTGAGGCGGCATAGGAACATTCCTCTGAATGCACGTGTTTTGCAGCATCGCAGAGACCATGACCATCTTCCCCACTTTCTTAGGACTGTACATGAGTGCCCCATTAGTCTGGTGGAGGCACCAGAAACTTCCCTGGAGAATTCCAAATATGCACTCAATGCACACCCTGGTCTGTGCACGTGCCTCCTTATGCACCATCTTCGTATGGATGGATGTCATTAGCCATGGAAGCAGTGGGTAGCCTGAGTCACCTGCAATGAGTAATGTCATGATTACTTACGGTAGTTTTCTTTGTATACACAGGCCTCATTGTGCATTTCAGCATGTGTAACAATGACATTGGGTACATCATCGGGAATACAGGGAGCCTCTCTATGCATTAGCGGTGTGTAGCCAATACAATGGCTGATGGCGAAGGAGTGCTGTAGATCCAGCTGCATGGTGAATGCCTTTGACTCCTTTGTTGCCTCCTTCTGACAGGTGCAACGTCAAACTTACTGTATGTCATTTTACTGGTCTACTGCTACTTTGGATTTGGCATTGTTTTGAGTGATTGATATGTTATTTAGACTGCACCTATACAGAAGTGTTTCAAGGTGCAACTAGGCAAGGGAGGGGGAACAAGGTAGGACAAGACAAACAATCTTGCCTGGCCTAGTATCATTTTTATCGTACAAGTGCGCAGACAAGAAGTGCGGGGAAGAGGGTACGGGGAGAAGTGCACCCAGAGCAGCAGGGCCTGGAGTTAAGTACAAGGAAGGCTGGGACTCCAAGGGGAATCACACCCCACTAGAGCAGGGTAGGCCAGAAGGCAGTGCAGGAAGGCCAGCAGGCAAGCGTAGGGGGATTGGTCCAGGGTGGGAGGGGGCTGGTGTCCTGTAAAACTCAGATGAACACCAAACAGTGATTCAGAAGACCGGTGCAGGAGGAAGGTAAGGTTAGCAGGGGAGAGGAAGAGAGAAAGATGACAAAATGAAGGTCTTGAGGAGCTTCTGGAACCCACAGAGATCCCGCTCAAGGTAGAGAGAGGCAGGGAGGCCGTTCCCGAGAGATGCACCTGCAGAGTAGAGAGATCTACCTCCAATCTCTGCTTGGAGAAGCGACTCATCCACAGAGAATTAGAAGTAGACGAGCGGAGGGCTCTAGTAGAAAGGTACTTAGGAATTGAGAGTTGAAGATAGCGAGGGCCCAGCCCCAGAAAGCCTTGTGGACAATGCAGAGTGTCTTGAACCTTATCCTTGCAGCCAGCGGAGGGATATGATGGCCAAAAAGATGTGTTCCCTGGGCTTGAGGCCAAGTATAAGTCTTGCGTTCCTGTTCCGGATGAGTTGTAGAGGGCGAAGGGTATAGTTAAGCAGATTGAGAAAGAGGCTGTTGCAGTAGTCCAGCCTAGAGAGAACCAGGGCTCTGGAGACAGTGAGATTCTGGCGGTAGGTGAGAAAAAGGAGAATACCTCTACGGAGGTGTAGTTGAAAATGGGCCTTTCTGGCAAGGTCGGTGATGTATGGAGAGAGTGTGCTGGACAAAGTTGGACTTTCTTGTCAATTGTATGTCTTTCCGTTTGTTGCTGTGATGTGGTAATTGTCAAGGATCGGGGGGGGGGGTGTTGAGGGGTACATAAGTGCATCCACTGTGCCCTACTGGCAGGGCCACCCATGTCACTGGGCCTCATTACGAGTTTGGAGGCAGCCATGGCGCTATTAGCGCCATGGCTGCCTCCAAACCCGGTTCCGGGTCCGGTCTGGTTGAATGGGGATTTACTGGGTCATTCAGACCTTGGAGGACCCGATAAGTCCCCATTCAGCCAACCATTCCCCATTCCCATTGAGCCCCCATAGGTCTCAATGGGAATGGGGAAGGCGCTAATTACGGGCCTGCAAATAGCGGGCCTGTTATTAGCACACTGGTCTCTTAGCAAGACCCGCAAAGGACGTGTGGTCAGACCACACGTCATTTGCGGTTCCCGCTAAGGGAACTCGGAATTGGGCGTTAAGGGTTTACCGGCACCGGTCTCCTTACCAGTGCCCGTTAACCCTTACCGCCCAACTCAGAATGAGGCCCACTGTCTCTATTGGAGGGTGTGATGTGGCCAAATGGTAGTTCACTCTGGAGTGTAGAGGTTTGTGACGAACACTGGCTTGCAGTGTTGCACGTGAATGCATCATGTTCTTGCATTTGTTTTTACACATGTTATATGTGTATGCCAGTACTCATGTGCACTCCCCCCCCTTTACCCTAACGCAGTCTTTGCCCCACATTGTGCATTGCAATTTCAAAGTTGCTACGTACTCAATATCCACATATGATGGCCCCTGTGGGAGTCCATGAATGCTGGCAGGGTGCTGTTCCTCAGGACCATGGTATCATGGATTGAACCCGTGAAATGTGTGCAGCAGTGGCTCACTGTCAGATAAGCCTTGCATGTTATGTTTACATTCTAGGAGTGGTACTGCTTTTTGTTGTGGTACATTTGCACCTGTGCCTGGGGTGCTACCCATGCCACATGCACGCAGTCCAGTGAGGCAATCATGTTGGAGAAGTGTGCTGTGGCATATAAACTTGACTTGGTGGCATGCACCTGCTGTGAAGTTGTGGGCATCGCAATGTGATTAGGTGCATATTGCATAAGTGCATCAAGCACATGTGCCAATGCAATAGAAAAAGTTGGCTGTGACATGCCATGTAGGATCCCAGCCGTGTGTTGAAATGTGCCTATAGATAGGAAGTGCAAGACTGCCAACAGCTTCAGCAGGGGTGGGATTGCTGTCCTGATTCAGCTCCCACTCTGGAGGTCTAGCTGTATTAGTCCAAGCAGGTCAGCTATTCTGTCCCTATTCAGCTGGTAGAGTGTTGTTATCTGCTCATCCGTCATTGTTCAGTGTAAGGGTCTGACCTGGGGTATGGGTGGTCGCCTCATGGCACGTCTCCTCTGCCTTTGCAGAGTCGGTCTCCTTGGCAGTTGTCGCAATGCATGCCTCTCCAGCCCAATATGGAACATCAAGTTGTGGAGCCCATATTCCATGTCCACTAGAGGATGCATGTTGCTTCGAAGTGGGGTTACTGGAACGTGTGGGTCTTAAATGCTCTTTGGGATACAATTGGATGCATCTGTGGCTTATTTTCCACACCTGCATTAATTTACCTCTGCCTCTGAGTTGGATGTAATTTAAATGCAATTCCAGATCAATTACTGCCTGTTATTGGTGGTAGTTCTGCAGTATTTCACCTTGAAATTAGGTGGAATTACGATTGCTTTTTTGGCAGTAATTCCCCTGGCAGAAATATAACTGGCAGAATTACCACTGGATTTCTTGCCAGTAATTCTGCCAGCACTTATTCCAGCGGCGGAATCACCACAATTTTCCGTTCTTGTAATTTGGCAGTGCAGTAAATGTGGCGGAAACAGAATTACTGCCACTTTTTTACCACACCACCTAATTCGTAATGAGCTCCAGTATCCTTCCCATAGCAGTTATGGTTGTATGCTCTTTGGTTGGGAACAGTGCCTCCCCAATCATACTGATCCTGGGCAGCTATATCAGATCTCCTCCTTCACACACACAGCAGACAGGGGAAGGATGGCAGCACAAATATATAGGGGAGCGACGGCTTGTCTAAGCGAGAAAGGCAAGATCAAAAGGAGCATTCTTGGTCACGGCTCAGATCCACTGGAGCTGATGCTTGCACATGTGAGACAGGCATGGTATCAAGAGATGACACAGATTGTTGGAACACAGTTTAAAAACCTTTTTCTCAATGGTCAGGATGGTGTAACGCCTAACGTGCCCTAACTTTAAGGTGAGAATGTTCCCTAAGCGAAAGAAAACTAAGAGAAGTCTAAGTCTGTCAGTTGTGAGAAACCAGAAGGTATCTCACCCGCTAGTCTCCGGTGATTGGTCATCCAGGTGGCCAGGACACAGCCATTGCTTTTGGATCCAGTTCCTGGGGGTGGACCAGTGCGGGAGGAATACCTGGATGATGGGTCTTTGGGGAGTGGGACACCAGATGGTGAGATGTGGTATCCCCTTCCGGGTAACACGTTTTCCCCCTCCTACCAGGTAGGATACTTAGGAGCTCAGCTCCCCACCCCCTTTCCCAACAGAAGCATTTTCTCACAAACAGCTCACTGTGAGAGAAGACGGACTAACACCCGAGCCGTATACCTGACATGTCCCAACGCAAGGGTCAGGCAATTACTGATCATTACACACACCTGACTTTCATCACACCTGCCCACAGTTCCGAGATGGCAGTTTAATACAAGGAGAAAGATGGCAAGACCAGAGAGGGTTGCAAGGAGTGAAATGCCCTTGACCTCATCAGAGAAAAAATGCTACTTTCACGAGCCCTGGAGAATAAGAAACATAAGACCGGAAATTAAAGCTGAAGAAAGGTGCATTGTGTGTCGAAGTTACCCGGGGCACTCCCGCATCAATAGCTGCAGTGGGGAGGAGTGATTGCCACTGTGGTAATGTCCTGGGCTCCTAAACAAAGCAGCGCCAGTAAAGTCAGCACAGCCACGGAGACTGATAGCAGACCGGTCTGTGTTAGAACAAAGGATGCAAGCAGCAACATTGTATGAAGAAATCGGCAAACCACAGAATGTGATGCTGTGAAAACAAAAACAAAATATCGAGGCTGAGTACCCCAAAAGGAAATACACCAAACACGGGTTACAAAGGAACATACAAAGTACTTTGTTTTATACTGAACAGTTTTCCAAGAAAAGAAAGAGATAGCTATCGGCCCTCAGTACAACACAACGAACTCCAGCGTGGTTCAGTGTGTTCAGTGAGAGACGCTGTACATTAGAATTCATTGCTCTTTTATACTATTTGCGAACACGATGTCCAACCCTACTTCGGGTTAATATTCCTCTAATACATTACTGATCTAGGGTCCATGCCAAGTTCGCATATCCACATGTAACTAGTTTGCCTTTAATACATACGTCAACAAGCCTACACAGCAACTGTGTGTGTTAGGATTTCCCATACAGGTCTTCTCAAACATCAATACAATGTAGTTGTAGTTTGGAGGCATGTCTGGTATGTCTGTGCCAAATGTCATTAAATACTATACTTCCAATGCCATGCTTACAGTACATGGTACATACCGGCGCCCCCTCCTGTGGTGCCAGATGGCTAAATTCCAAAGATTGCCTATCGCTGCGGAGTAATGCCCTAAAGCAGGTAGACAATTTTCCAAGCATATCTCAAATTCTTGATGTTACCTGGTCAATAATTGTGTCTGCAGATACAATGCGCCAAATTCAAAATGTCAGGATTAAATTAAGAATCGGGTCGCGACTCACCTGACCAAACCTAAGGATCGGATTTCAAAGAATCTTACCTAACTAATCTTACCTCGTGTATGGTGATTTCGACAAATCAGCCCGCCTCGATAAGTGGACCCTCATCAAGATGCTGCCTCGGACCACATGCTTATTGTCCAAGAATCGGGTCGTGCAGCGCTGCTGAGGTGTCGCGTCTCATTCAGTGGGGCCCCTATGTCACACCGTCTGATCCCGGTCCGATAGCGTGCGTCAACCTTCAACAATCCGGCATCAATCTCGAGGGTCCCTATTTGGGCGCCAACTGTGAAAACAAAATCAAAATATCGAGGCTGAGTACCCCAAAAGGAAATACATCGAACACGGGCTACAAAGGAACATACAAAGTACTTTATTTTATACTGAACAGTTTTCCAAGAAAAGAAACAGATAGCTATCGGCCCTCAGTACAACACAACGAACTCCAGCGTGGTTCAGTGTGTTCAGTGAGAGACGCTGTACATTGGAATTCATTGCTCTTTTATACTATTTGCAAACACGATGTCCAACCCTACTTCGGGTTAATATTCCTCTAATACATCACTGATCTAGGGTTCATGCCAAGTTTGCATATCCACATGTAACTAGTTTGCCTTTAATACATACGTCAACAAGCCTAGACCGCAACTGTGTGTTTTGGGATTTCCCATACAGCTCTTCTCAAACATTAATACAATGTAGTTAAAGAAGTGTTCTTAGTTCAGTATTTGAATACATTTTTCTAAACATATGCTCGCGGATTAGTTTAATTGCACGAGTAATCCTTTACACACAGGTCAACGAAGGACAAGGTCTCAGTTCACAACCTCAACAAATGGCCTGCAGGCAAGTTATATATTAATTACACACAGAGGTCAAGACGGCCATGTTGTATTTCGGAATGACATCGTCCACCATTTTAACTCACAGGGTGACTTTACAAAGCGAACCTAAAATGGAAGATTGACCTAAAATGGTGGCTTACATTGATTTTAAGGTCAGGACCTTGCGACACGGATTTCTTCGCAAGTGACTTACAAGCAGCTTGGCGTATGCCAATATACATATATTCATTGCAAATAGGGGGCACGGTATAATTTCTCATTTGACAAACCAACTTTTTGGCCTATGCCAAGTGCTAAACTACTTCAGATTTCCTTGCAAATAAATCCATGCCTAATCGTCCATGCACCCGGAATCGCTGTCGGAAATATCTATTGCCATCAGGTAATTCGCTAAAATTTCTTTTAACACATATTCCTTGGAAGTTTTATCTGGGGCATACACTTTATGTCCTATCGTACCTATCGCTTGTGCTCAACATCCCCCTAGCATCGAACATATACTAGGTAGACACTGAATACAACAATAAAGGAACAACAGAATTCCAAAAATGATCAGTAAGACCGAAAGTACCTTCCAACCCCAAGATCGCAAGAAGTCCCAGAACCAAGCGCTAAGATCCCAGTTTCCCTCAGGAACATGCACTTCTGAACTAAGGACGTGCAGATTCTGTATTGCCTTGAAGATAGTTGGGGAGGAATCTGGCACAAAAACACAGCAAGCGGACCCCACTAATCTACACACTCCACCACGTTCAGCCAGAATGACATCTAATGCCATCCGGTTCTGAAGCGCTACTAGTCTTATCGCTTTTTGTTCTAATGTCATATTATAGAGTATGTCTGTGGTCCGGTTGATGGTTCTCTCCAGTACTCTCGCTAGTCTTCTGATATCTTTGGAATTCGCTATCTGCCCCCAAAATGGCACAACTGATTTTGCTATATCTCCCAAGATTTGTGCTGGATTGTCAACGTTCTCGTCCCGCCGTGGACGAGCCTTTGAAACTTGTATTGTACTAGCTATAAACACCCCAGGTAACAGGATCCCTAAATAACAGGTTCCCTGCCAATCCCTGGGCAACCATGGAAATGATACATTACCGCAAACAAAGTAGACAGGTTCACCTACATACAAAGGTCTGTCTTCCTCAGTCAAATTTGCAACGTTGGCACAACCTTTAAAATCTCCCATCGACTGAGTACCATTCCTCTGTATGCAAAAAGAAACTGAATCGGGGCTATGGTTAACAGTGTAAGAAGGAGACATGGCATCCTTATTGCCTATCAGAGCCATCTTACAGGAAATCAAGGATTGGAAAGGACGGGACAGTCTATCAGAAGGCCTAATAGGAGCAACATTAGGCTTACTCCTATTTGCGAAACGCGAGCATCCCAGGGGAGTCAAAACACGTTTCTCAAAGCTATTCAAATTAGTGCCATCAAAGAACAGTGCTCTAAGAGAAGCATAACAAGCAGTTGTCAAAGGTAAAGGATGAATATACCAACCTAGACCCTTATCCCCATGTTGCGGTAAATGTGAGCAGACCCAACAGTTAGACTTATTAAAAATGCCATGCGTAGCATTCATGATAAGTAGCAGAGTATTATTGTGGTACCCTTGTCTATGCTGAGAGTCCCTAGGGGACAGAGTATGTAAATGCACAAAGGGAGTAGGAACAGTAGGTACATTTTCAGTTGGTAACAAGGACTCTAAAGGATGAGTTTCCTCGAGGTACCACAAACCTAACACAGTGACTATTATGAACCCAAATATCATTATAAAAACACAGCAATACGTTTTCAGGGCCCAGGTGCATTGTCCATTGTCCCGGTTGGTCACACAATCATTTACAAGTCCCACACGAGCGGTAGCAGTGGCAGGCATTGTAGTCTTCAAACGGAAACCCCCAATGTTCGTTGCTGGCGACCTCCCCGCCGCGCGACTTCTTAGTCCTACCACAACCTTAGCCAACAGAATCCCCTTTCTCAATTTTGGGCAAAAACAAGCCCTCGATGATCCTTTCCGTCTCCGAATGCACAGCCGAACCGTGCCATAAGTCTATCAGATGCACAGCAAAACCGTGCCGTAAGTCTATTTTCTTGGACGCAGATTGTACCTTGCTTTTCCCGGTACTGATTTATCCGGAAACAATGTGTCGTCACTTCCCATTGGAAGCAACGTATCAGAGACAAGTGAAGATGCCGAATTTGAAACAGCAGTTTCCGGATGCAAAACTTTTGGAAAGTGTGGAGACAAAATGGCTGCTTCCCCAAGCCTCACGGGCTCAGAAAGATTCTCCGACACACTCTCGGTGCTATTTACTGCTTTGGGATCATTGGTTGCAGCGTTAGCGAGGGGTTCTGTTTCTTCTGTATCATGTGGCACAGGGTGAGGAAGTTTCTTGACGTGCGACGCATGGATCCAGTTCTTTCTTCCAGAAACCCGCACTGCTTTTTGGGTGACCAACAGGACTTGGAACGGGCCCCACCACCGAGGCGCAAGGCAGGAAGAGCACTCAAATGCCTTGATGAGCACCCAGCTTCAAGGCCGTATGCTGTGGCCCGGGCCCTCGTATCGCACAGGTAAAGCCTCCCGCACCTGGTGATAAATCAAATACAGGTTTTTAGTCAACTGGCTGCAATAATCTGAAAGTAATACATTTTCAACATTTCTTAACGATCTGCATTTAGGAAGGTTCCAAATATTGGCAGGTCTCCCCATTACCACCTCAAATGGAGAGAGCCCAGTCTTAGTTTGAGGGGTTGTACGCATGGATAATAACACGATCGGTAAGGCGTCCAGCCATTTTAATTCAGTGCCTGTACACGTCTTAGCGAGCTTGTGCTTGATGATACCATTGTATCTTTCCACTAGTCCGGGGCTCTGAGCGTGTCTGGCCGAATGGAACCGTTTGTCGATCTGTAATGCCGCACATATCTGCAGAATTACAGCAGCGACAAAATGTGGACCATTGTCCAGCCAGATGACTCTTGGTAGCCCGAACCGTGGGAAGTACTCCTTTAACATGGTTTTTGCAGTATTCATGGCTGTAGCATCTTTGACAGGGAAAGCCTCAACCCATTTACTAAAAGCACAGATGACCACTAGTACGTACTTCTTATTGTTGCATCGTTCCATTTCAATAAAATCAAAGTGGATAACTTCAAAGGGGGCAGAGGGTGGCCCAAAACTTCCCCTTGGAGTTGCTGTCCCCTTTCCCACATTGTGTTGTAGGCAAATCATGCAACCATGGACATAACGCTGGGCCATTTTTGAAATTTTGTCATTTACCCAAACTTTCTCTAACATTTTCGTTACTTTCTGGGCACATACATGCGTAGGACCATGGGCCATGAAGACCATCATCATCACATACGCATCAGGGAGTGGCCATTTCCCTTCAACTATGTCCACCCAACACCCGTCATCATCAAGTTTCCCCAAGCCTTCAGCCCACCTCGTGGATTCTTCTAATGTGGCATCAGCTTGGATATCCCGTACAGACCCAACACCCTCATCCATTGCATAAGCATTTACAGTCTCCCTTGAAACATACATATCCGTAAGGGGATCGGTAGCAGTTTGTCTAGCTATCTGATCAGCGAAAGCATTCCCTTTTCCTATGTCATCTGTAATCTTTGGATGTGCTGTGCATTTCATGACGACTAACTGAGTGGGGAGCGCAAGCGCTGAGAGCAGTTGCACTATTAGGGAGCCATGTTGAATCTTGGTACCATGTGAAGTCAAGAACCTTCTCTCTGACCAAAGTCTCCCAAAGTTGTGAACCACCCCAAAGGTATACTGACTATCAGTATATATGTTTACTGCAAGCCCTTCGGAAAGTTCACAAGCTCAGGTCAGTGCTATAATTTCTGCGGCCTGCGCAGAGTTATGTGTGATTCTCTTGGTTTCCACGACCGTGCTTAATGTGGTGATTGCATAAGCAGCTGTGGATGTACCATCCGGAAGTTTGAAGCAAGAGCCATCACAAAACAGCTTATCCAAAGGAGTGTCTTTCAAATCAATTCTCCCCTTTGTCACTTGTTCGGTAGTATACAGACAGTCATGTGACTCTTTATCGCCGTAAGTAGTATCTTGCAGGAAAGATAGGAGTTCAGCCGGATTAAGAACACAAAACCTCTTAATTTGGATTTGAGGAGCAAACAAGATCAATTCATATCTTGTCTACCGTGCGGAAGTGAGGTGTTGCGTTTGGGTTCAGTTCAGTAGAACATCTACAGAGTGAGGCACCATCAGGGTTAGATCATGGCCTAGGACCATTCCCTCACTCTGTTTTACAGACACAGCAGCAGCAGCGACAGCTCGCAAACATCTTGGCAAAGCGCATGGTACAGGATCAAGGGCAGAGAAAAGTAACCGCACGGCCTATTCTACCCTCCATGTTCCTGCATTAATACAGCCAAAGCACATCCATCAGATTCATGCACAAACAACACAAAGGCCTTTTCATAGTTTGGTGTGTCCAAAACTGGTGCAGAGCATAATGCAGTCTTGAGCAAGTCAAACGATTGCTGGTGTACCGCATTCCACAGCAATGGCGAAGAAATGCCCTTCTTTGTCAAAGCCAACATCGGTTTGATCACTAGTGAAAAATTTGGGATCCACAACCTACAGTAAGAAGCCATACCTATCAAGGCTCTAACTTCCTTCTGTGTATTTGGGACAGACATGCCAGAAATGTGTTTTATACATTCAGGTGTCAATCTTCTTCCCTCCTTTGACAGGAGATAGCCTAAATAGGCGACCTCCTGGCAACAATATTGAAACTTTTTAAGCGAAGCTTTGTGACCATGCTTAGCTAGATGAATAAGCAATAACACAGTGCCCTCCTTACAGGCGCTCTCAGAATCAGCAGCTAAAAGCAAGTCATCAACATATTGAAGCAATGTACAAGTAGAGGGCAATTCAAGGGTATCAAGCTGTTCTTTCAAAGCCCTACTATAGATGCTAGGACTCTCTGTGTACCCTTGAGGTGCTCGAGTAAATGTGAACAAGCGTCCCCCTAAGGTGAACGCGAACAAGTATCTAATATCCTTGTGTATAGGAATACTAAAGAAAGCATTCTTTAGATCCACAACACTAAAGTAAATAGCTGTAGCTGGAATCATGGTTAATATTGTCGTCACATCAAGCACAATTGAAATTGCGGAGCGACGACTTTATTAATGGCACGTAAATCAATTATGAAACGGAATGGATTTGCATTATCGCCTTTATTGTACATGGGTAATATCAGACTATTGCACAAACGTCCTGAAATTTCTTCAACCACGCCGCGATGCACAAAATCGGAAACAATCCATTTCAAAGCTTGCTCGCCCTCAACTGAAATCTTATACTGGGGAATGCATGGCAGCGCAATCCCATGTTTCAAAACTATGTTAACAGGCTCAATCTGTAAAACACCGACATCGTTGTAGTCAAAGGGACAAAAGGTCTCTGGTACATTAATGAATTCTGGCGGCAAAGGTCTAGTCAAGAATTGTGAGGCAGAAAATTGCTGTGGTGAAATCGTGAAGCGCACTCCATCAGAAGAACAATAAATCACTGCATATAATTCTTTTAACAGGTTCGACCCCAGCAAATTCTCTCCACAATTCGAAGTCAACAGAAATGGACAGTGGTCCGTAAAGGGACCCAAAGAAATAGGTGAAGAAACTGGACAAACAACTGGCATGCCAGAAAACCCTACAGAAACATTGGTTTGCCCTGACAGTGGAATGTCTGGAACCCGTGAATAATCAATGGAACACTTCTGTGTTCCAGTATCTATCAAAAACTGATGTTTCCTATTTCCCACCACCATTTCAACGTAGGGACCTTTCTGATTGACGGGAATAGGTGTAGGTTCCAAACCCTGCTTCGGGCAATCCTAACGAAACAGAATATCATCAAAAGGAAGCTCTTCAGATAGATATGCAGCAGAAGGATGACCAAATATGTTCCTAGTGTCCACACTCGAAGTCTGATTATCCTGCGAAAAAGGTTGCTTAGGATCCTGTGCAAACTGACCTCTACCAGGGCCCCCTACACCCGGGCGACCTCTGGATTGCCTACCCATATTCCCAAATGTGTTGTTCGACCTCTGTCGAAGGACGGGGCATTGTGCACGCCAATGACCCTCTTGTCGACAATAGGCACACTGGTTAATGTTCACAGGACCCAAGGGCACATTCCCTTGCGGAACATACTGACCTCTAATCTGCGAACTACCTCCTCTGGGGCCTCTAACAATTTGCTGTAATAGTACTTTAGTCTTTAAATCCCCTTTTCATTTTTCAACTCTATCTTTTTCATTATGGACACGATTCTCATAGTACTGAGCCATATGCAGTACTTCTGATTGGGACTTCGCCTGCCAAGTGCTCGCAGAAGACATAATTTGTGACTGGATGTCAGGCAGCAATCCACGCACTAATTTGTCCACAAATAACCTCTTCCCAGACTCTGTGCCTAAGTCTTGTCGGCTGAAATCCGAGAATACCTGTTCGAACCGATTAAAGAACTCGGTAGCACCCTCAGACTTCCCTTGGACACAGGCCGTAAGTTTGTCCCAAAAAAATCTTTTTCTCAGGAATTATGGTTTTCAATTTTGCAATGATTCTATCAGGCAAAGTCAGTATCAACTGGGGCAGTCTTTCACCAGCTGGCCTTTTTCCATCGAATCTAGTTACATTTGCTCATGTATCTCCCAACCCTGGCACGTCGTCTATAGTACTAACTTGTTTCCACAAATCTACGGGCAGGAGTACAGGAAATAACAAATCAATATCGCCTAAGGTGAACACTGAGGACTGCAAGACGGACTCTATTTCTTTATAGAATCCTGTTGGATTTTTCCTAATATCAGAAATAGATTGCCTAATAGTATTCACTTCCTGTCTTGAGAACAGGACATGGACAAACTGTGATACGTAATGTGCAGGAATGTCCACAGCGACTATACCTTGTGCAGCATCGGCCGCAATCTCAACCTTCGGGACAAATGTCGGAGGAACCTCTCTCATAGGAAACTGAGAAGTAGGTGACTCCGAACGCTTACTAAGCAACAGAGCTAAGTCGAGCGCTAAAGCAGTCGAAGAAGTGTCAAGTGAAAAAGATCTCTTAGAAATACTCAATAACTCTGTGGGACAGCTAATCTTTCTTTTTACGCAATCATCCTGTAAGTACTCTATCATTACCTGTATCACTTTCCTATGCATTTCTGGCCTATACTGACTATAGGTGTCATATACCTCAACTGGAGTTATCGACATATCTGAAATCCATCTAAGCGCGTCCTTCTTACAAATTCGTGCTTCCTCAGATATCGATTTTCGACAAGGAAGGAACCATTTCTGTACATACATACTCCCCCCTCGTCATCCTCATTCTGTAACCTTTCCCACTCCTTTCTATACTCAAATCACCTCTCGACATGCTTGTTTACTTTCTCCACAGTGGCTCCTGAAAAACGCTAAAGTATTTAGATCCCTTAACCCTTGTGGGAGATCTGCATTATTTAATTTGCCCACCATCACACATAAATGAATTCCTAAACCTTCAATAAAAACATTTTCTCAGGAAAATTATCCATATTATAAAGTGTGGCAAAAACAGTAGCTTGATCATCCCTCTCCATACAATGCTTAGGCCATGCAATCAACTCACGTTTCTTCTCTGGTGGTACAGTATTGCGAGTGACAACCTTTGACCCCGCACCTTGATCGACTACAAGCGTCACAAGACCACTTGGAAGAGGGGGAGCAGGTAAATTCACTGGAGGTACTGTTACAGGTGCGATAAGAAGAGGTGGAGGAGCTGGAGGAAGAGGAACATTGGGAGGAGCAGGAACAATGGGAACAACAGCAGGTAGAGCAGGAAGAGCAGGAGGAAGAGGCAAAGCAGCAGGAAGAGGAACATACGGAGGTGGCGCAGAGGCACCAGGCCTTCGTTCATTTAACAATTTGTCTATGAATTTGTCGGAAACATGAAGGTCTTTAGAAGGATAGATTTTCTGAATTCCAAGTGAGAAAGCCCTATCCATATTCCTAGTCGATTCAGAATGTTTATCTTGGTCACACAATAATGCTTTTTCGGCGTTCGTCTTATGACGGCGCGCATGTTTTTCTCTACTCTTAAGTTGCTGCAACGCTTCTTTTTTCCAATTCTGCAAAACATCAAATGCTGCAGGTCTAGCCTTTTTCTTTAATAGAATTGACTCTAAATACTCAATACGAGGGATTTCAAAACTACCATTGATTGGCCACTGAAGTTCGGAGGCATGTCTGGTTTGTCTGTGCCAAATATCATTAAATACTATACTTTTTATGCCATACTTACAGTACACGCCGGCGACCCCTCCTGTGTGCGGGACGGCTAAATTCCAAAGATTGTCTATTGCTGCAGAACAACGCCCTGAAGCAGGTAGACAATTTCCCAGGCATATCAAATTATTGGTGTTACCTGGTCAATAATTGTGTCTGCAGATACAATAAGCCAAAATCAAATTATCAGGATTATATTAAGAGTCGGGTCACGACTCACCTGATCAAGCCTAAGGAGGTCCGATCGAATTTCAAAGAATCGTACCTAACTAATCTTACCTTGTGTGTGGTGATTTCGGCAAATCTGACTGCCTCGATAAGTGGACCCTCGTCAAGATGCCGTTCTCGGACCACAAGCTAATCGTCGAGGGATCGGGTCGTGCAGCACTGCTGAGGTGTCGCGTCTCGTTCAGTGGGGCCCCTTTTTGACACCATCCGATCCCAGTCCGATAGCGAGGGTCAACCTTCGATAATCCGGCATCAATCTTGAGGGTCCCTATTCAGGCGCCAACTGTGAAAACGAAATCAAAATATTGAGGCTGAGTACCCCAAAAGGAAATACACCAAACACGGGTTACAAAGGAACATACAAAGTACTTTATTTTATACTGAACAGTTTTCCAAGAAAAGAAACAGATAGCTATCGGCCCTCAGTACAACACAACAAACTCCAGCGTGGTTCAGTGTGTTCAGTGAGAGACGCTGTACATAAGAATTCATTGCACTTTTATACTATTTGCGAACACGATGTCCAACCCTACTTCGGGTTAATATTCCTCTAATACATCACTGATCTAGGGTTCATGCCGAGTTCGCATATCCACATGTAACTAGTTTGCCTTTAATACATACGTCAACAAGCCTACACGGCCACTGTGTATTTTGGGATTTCCCATACAGGTCTTCTCAAACATTAATACAATGTAGTTAAACAAGTGTTCTTAGTTCAGTATTTGAATACATTGTTCTTAACATATATGCGCGGATTAGTTTCATTGCACGAGTAATCCTTTACACACAGGTCAACGAAGGACAAGGTCTCAGTTCACGACCTCAACAAGTGGCCTGCAGGCAAGTTATATATTAATCACACACAGGGATCAAGATGGCCATGTTGTATTTCGGAATGACATCGTCCACCATTTTAACTCACAGGGTGACTTTACAAAGCGAACCTAAAATGGCGGATTGACCTAAAATGGCGGCTTACATTGATTTTAAGGTCAGGACCTTGCGACACGGATTTCTTCGCAAGTGACTTACAAGCAGCTTGGCGTGGGCCAATATACATATATTCATTGCAAATAGGGGGCACAGTATAATTTCTCATTTGGAAATGCGTATGTGATGAAGGACATGAATATAATTGAGCATCCATGGAGTGACTGAACTTTGGAAGCTAAGATAGATACCATATACAGAGTGGTCCGGTACCACGTGGGTGCACATTCGAAGGACTCTGTTAGGTATACAACTGAGGGGTGTCAATTGTGAAATCTCAAAGTGGTCCTGCAACAGGTCAAGCTGAATCCTGTGCACATTCAAAAGTCTTCAATTGCTAATACAAGCTGCAATTGGTCTGAACCCCGCTGAGGGAGACTAGTAGTGTAAGAGGAAGGATCTGTGCCCGGCTGAAGGGTATCTGTAGTGAACCGTGAGTAACCCAAGAAAGGATATTCTCTGAACATTGGAGAAGGGGATCTGAGCCAGTAAGAGGGGGATCCAAAGTAACAATTGCGGTATAAAAGGGATCTGAGCCTGGCTGAGGGGGATCCAGGGTAAATAGTGAATCATCTAACTTGAGTGCTTGAAAGAAAAAATGAACTTTTTGTTTCTTTTGGTACATCAGGCCCTCTGCAGTAAGAGAATTTGATAACTTAAGAGACTTTGGCACAAAGGCCTTGATGCAGGTAATGGAACTGTGTCCTCGTGCCGAAGAAGCCCCAGAGTGTGCTATGCTCAAGTGAACCACTTAGTCCCATGCTGAAAATGTGGGGAAGGGAGGCCAACAGTCTGAACATCCCAACTTATCATTTTATGAACACTTCTTTCTTTTTCATGAACATTACCCCAGACTATTTGTATTTAGATGTAAGGATTTGCAATAGTTTTTTTTTTTAGTATAGGCCCTTTTATTTTGACAAGACTCCACTAGGACTGCATTATTATTATTTGATGGTCAAGCTTCCTTGCATCTGTAGATTTAGGATTAGATAGGCATTCAACACACCCTTGTTGAAGTTCAATAAGCACCCTTGAACTGTGGTTACATATGTCTGTCTTACTATTGATGCCATGCCTTCGTTACACAGTCCAAGACAAAATACTGTGTGTCAAAACCTATGCTTGTCCTCACATCTTCAGAATAATAGGGTGAATGTGATATGGCCAAGTCAATAGTGTTCAAAGTAAAGTTAATGTGACAATGGAGCCTTTATGCAGCTCCCTTTCTCAAGTTTAAGGCACTCAGGATTATAAGGTTCCACAAGTCTTTTAGGTTTCACTTGGCAAAAAGTTAACTTGGCACACGGTTCACTTGACAAAAAGTTTGCTTGGCAAAAGAAGTTCACTGTACCATTTCCTGGTTAAGTTATTTGGGCTTCTCTGGTTCTGCTTTCCATGAACCCAGAAGTCCTCCATTTCACACTTCTTCAACGGGTCTCTTCGGCTTCCCTCACCCACGCTTAGACCCTCGTGGGTACCCATGTTCAACTAACTTAATTATATGTCCTTTTCTTTTAACACAAAACAATGAACTCACAAAAGTTCTGCTTAGCATCCCAATTCACTTGGCTTCTTTCGGGACTCTCGTCCCCATTCTGAATGGAGTCCTTTTAGCTTTTCCATTTTATTAGATCATGCAGCTCCTTGCTTGTAGTTGGGCTCCCCTGATAGTGGTGCAGTTGTCAGGCTGCAGCATCCACCCATTACAGGTCGCGCAATCAGGTGCATTGTCCTTAATAGATTTCTCTTTCATTTTCCTTATACTGGGGTCTCTGTGGCAGACCACGATCAATCTGCCACCTGGTGGCCACCCCGGTGCTTTTCCAACACACTTTGCTTATTCTGGGGTCTCTGTGGCCAGCCTGGATCAATCTGCCACCTGGTGGCCACCCCAGTGCTTTTCCAACACACTTTGTTTAATGTCAATACCTTTGTATCAGTCTCTCCCCTTTTAGGATCGCTTTTTTCGCTTAAAATTCTTTCGTGCACAGCTCCCCTTTGGTTACAGAGCTTTCCTTCTTTAAACAGAGACTTTTAAATGCATATATTGCTTGATTCGTGACCACTCTGTTACTTTGTGTTTAGTCTTTCTCAATGTATACCGGGTTTCCCATGCACAAAAACTCACAGGTCTTGTTTCTTGGCTTTTCCTTAATGTTGTCTTTCTGTCTAAGTATATGTTTTCTGAAAGACACAGGGTACCCCACGCTCTGGGTTAGGGTATTACAATAACAATTGATCACGGAAAAACATCCAGAGGATACAATTTGAAAGTAGGTATCAACGGATTTTATTAGACCTGATACAATTTAAATATATGAGCTAAATCATGATTTAATCCGCACTTATGGCGACAATTTACATAGCAGGAAAAAATGTTTAAGAACACATCTTTATAAAAAAATTCATACTATTCAATCATTCAAACATTCATCCACAAGCATCCGTCAACCATCAATCCACTCATACAAAACACCAATGGGTGTACAGTATAAAATCTATAAAACAATCATGACATATAATTCATCAATTGGATTATTTATAGAAAGAATGTGAAGTCAATATGCTTGGCCACAATGGATAGTAAAGGTGGCCAAAAAATGAGATGGGTCCTAAGAGTCTTCAACCACGACCTCATCACAAGTTTTTCTTTACCGGTTTCGACGTAATACTTTATTATAGTGACGTCTTCTTCAGGAGATACATTCTAAAAGAGAAGCGGGAAACATAAATTTATGAATCCCCTAAACTTTGATGACAACATGATACGATATATTAAAACCAAATAAACAATAAAAATATCATTAAAAAACAATATGTTTTTCCGTGATTAAAAGTCTTTCTGTCTAAGGTCAGGGTCTCACTATTTGCCCCTTCAACCCTTCTGGGCTCCCCTTATTACCTAGGGAAACAAGCAAGGCATGAGGGGCCCACACGCCTTTGGGTTCCCTTATGAGGACAATTCTAGATCCTTGGAAACACGGCTCCCTCACAACGCTATTTCCTGCTGCTTCTCCTTGCAGACCCTCAGTGTCTCGCCATCCCGCTCCCTTTCTGCTGGTCTTCTGCTGCTCAGGTTCAGCTGTGCCTCCAACACACCCTCTTACTGGTTCAACTTGCTTTCTGCGGTTGCTCCTTTTATATTCCCTAGGAGTGAAAACAGGCTGCAGGTGAGAGTGTCCAACTTCAAGTGCCTGGCTCTGTCTGACCTTATTAGTGGTAGATATCCATTGAATATCAAATGCCTAACCTCGTTTATACCCATTAGTGGGACATGTCCATTGAGTACTGTAAGGAACTCACGGTGGCAACAGTAAAGAGAGACACAAGTGATCACAGTTCAAGGGTGTTTATTAAACTGAAAAAATGGGTGAGAAAAACGCCTAATCTAAACATAAATCTAAGATGGAAGCAAGCTCTGAACATCAAATAATAAGGCAGTCATAGTGGTGTCTTGTCAAATAAAAAGGGATAATGTTCATCAGATAAAAAAAAGAAGTGTTCACAAATGATAAGTCAGGATGGTGCAACTGGGGTCTCCCTTCCCCACATTTTTAGCACGGGACAAGGTGGGACTCTCGAGTACAGCACCTTCTTGGGCTTCTTCAGCCTGAGCTTATAGTTAGTTTACAAAATATCAGGGCCTACTGTGGCCAAGTCTCTGTTACACCCAGTCTCTTGCCTCAGAGGACCTGATGTACTATTAACAACAAACAAAAAGTTAATTTCAGTAATCTTCCCATCAGGTATTTCCTTTCACCTGTGGATTCCCCTCTACCGGGCTCTAATCCTTTTTGTAACCTTGGCTTCCCTCACTCGGGTTCACTGCAGCCTTCCATTCAGTCTTATTGGTTTTCCAAACAACCGTTCCTTGTGGACATCCTTCTGCCGGGTTCACACTTGTTCGCACAATGTTTACGGGGTGTTACGTTTTGCTCCCATTCGCGGCATCCCTCAGCAGGGTTTACACTTGCCAGTTCAACACAGTTCACTTATTTGTGATGCCTTGCAAGATTCACTTCCCTTAGCTTTCCTACCCCCAGTCATGCTTTCCACATTTATCGTTCATACAGCATTTTCTTCAGCCGGGCACACACGCCTGTTTCACACTGTCACAACTTTGGTAATGGGTTAAGGACTTTTAATTGTACAAGGGATTTTGGCTCGACCTTCATATGACCACCTTAACTCTGTATGTTGGCCTTTCCTACAGCCTTTTGTTATTATATTATTCACAAGAAAAGGGGACCTACTAGGGTCTTTCGATTGGAAGCCTTGTGGTGCCGGACCACTCTGAGGGGGGTCCCTCCGTCGATTTTAAATGTTCAGTAGTACACAAGTTCTTTGTTCATAACAAGTTGCCATTTGCAACCTTCGCTCAACACAGTCTGGTTATGTATCGGTTCTCCCTCCGACTCACCGGCTGTGCTGACCTCCTTGTCATTTCTTGTCTCTGGAGTCATGGATGGTACCACGGTAGCAAGTACATCTCCCTGCCTCGGTTATCAGTGCGGGAGGGTCCTGTGCCCCATTGACATCTGTTACAACACACGTCAGCTGTAGTTCTGTGTCAGAAAGGAGTGTAGAGCTTCTAAGTCTCCTATGGGGTAGGATGGTAAAAGGGTATTATAAGGAAGTGGGTACCGCGTCTCACCCATCAGAGTCCCACTTCCACTCCTCGAAGACCCCCCATCCAGTTGATCCTCCACCACTGGTCCACATCCCGGAACTGGATCCAATAGCGATGGCCGTGTCCTGGCCACCTGGATGATAAATCTCTGGGGACTAGTGGGTGAGACACCTTCAGGTTTCTCACAGTATCCTGATGTGCCTCTGCAGTCATCTTCTTCATCTCAGTACTATAGTGGTGTTTCACATTGGGAGTGTGTATTACTCTTGGCTCCCTCTTCCTCGCCTCAGTACTTGGCTCAAATGAATGGGGCGGGTTTGAGGTTTAAGATGGTAAATGTGTAATACATCTAATCCCCTCCTTCTGGCCTTAATACTATAAGGATAGTAAATGGGTGGTGTTTCTAGTCCTTTTCTTCTTATATCATTGTTAGGTAAGGATAACGGGGAAGAAAAGGGTTGGGTTTCATAATGACTTATAAAAGTGGAGGCAGGGGAGGATAAGGCAGTACCGTAGTTAGGAAAAGGATTTTTGTTGTTGTGTTTGAATTTTTTTATTAATATAATTTCAGCTAATATGACTTTGTATATACAAATTTCACACAAGAATTAAATACACATAAATCATTTTACAGCATAGGTCCGCACACAATACATTTACGTCATTGATTAAGAAACCCATATAAGATCTCAAAACACTTCTGATAAAATTTCTGGTAAAATGCGATCAAATGCTAAATACAGCACATTTACATAATTGTTTAAGACAACACATCTAAAATCTCCAAACACTTCTGTTAACATTTGATCAAATGAAAAATATAATTCATCTCATTAACTTCCATTAACATATTCTATAGTCGTGGCATATCCTCTCACTGCAATATATTATTATAGGATTTAATGCACTGTATCCTTGGGCTACTCAGACTTACAGTCCCTCATGATGTGCTCAAACAATTCTATTACCATTTCACCAGATAGTCTACATAATCAATGTTTCCGTGCTATTCCGTATTTAGCATCTTCAAATTCCAACACTCTAGTAACATTAAATTTAGAAAGAAAATATTACTAATAGTGCTGTTCGGATATGCACCTTTCCACAGAGGCACCTGATTACATGCCATCCAATAATGGATGAACAAACCACTATTTACAATCGATGCCAAGCATACCATATCTACCTCTTTACTGTAATCACTTAGAAGTCGCCTCACCCATTTCTTTTGTGTTGATAGAGTGACTCTGTCTGTGCTTACTCCAAATTGAACCATCTACCTCCTGTATTAAGAGCTTCCCCAGGATCCCAAACCTTTCTTAGTTGTCTTTATTTCTAACAGCAGAGAAGTACTCAACCATTATAGTGTTATTATCGAGACTGAACAATTTTGAATAACACATAACAGCTTTGTTTTCCAATACTGCAGTCACACTTCTGATATCGAATTAGAAGTGCATGTATTCAACAGGTAGTGACTTAGGCATTTTAACCAACAGTCTCAGTATTTTACCTTCAAGTATCTTCATATGGCTCTTACATGTTTCACCCCACACCATGCAACATGCATGGTACCATTTTTGCTGAGTATAGCTGCAAGATGGTCTTGATCGAACAACCACCCTGCCTACTAATACATTTGCTTAGCACACATGCAATCCTCATACAACAGGCCTGTGTCACTTTCCAATGTGAGGCCCAATTTAGCTTGTCATCAACCACAACACCCAGATATTTATAGTTGATAACCGTGTCCACAGGTTTGATATCTATCTGCCAGACTTTGTGAACTTTACATTTTCTATTACCCCTAAATGCCATTATTTTGGTTTTACCGATATTAATGCTAGGCCATTTGTCTTAGAGAATGTAGTCAGCGCATCTAGCATGCGTTGTAGTCCACATGGTGTGTGGTCCAATAATAACAGGTCATCTGTTTGACACCCCTGGAGGTAGGCAGCAGACAGGATAAACTACCTTCACCATTCAATCGAACTCTGACACTTGTATCACAATGCAGCTTCATGATAATGGTTAACAGGCCATGAAGAATGTTTCATGCAACCAATTTGGTCCATAGTCGATTCTCCATGACCGTGTCAAAAGGCTGCACTGAAGTCTATATAAGCTCCATATACTGGGAGATGCCTTCTAGACCACGCACATTCCACAGCCAATGCCAATATTGTCAAGTTATCGACAGTGCTTGATTGGGCTCTGAAATTTGATTAGATGGTAAAATGTTAGACTCATCTATCCATTGATTTAGCTCATTCAGCAATACTCAAGCAAATATTTTTCTGGGATGTCCAGCATTACAAGCATTCACTAGTTGCTCGGATCTTTCCAGCAGCCTTTCCTGTAAACAGTTAAGATATTACTATACCTCCATGTGATAGGAACTTCACCATATTTCCCAATATGTTCAAATAAAAGGAACAATGCCTGAGCCCAATAACCAGAAGACATCCTTACTAGACCATTACATGTTCCACCTGGTCCAGTCGCCCGAGAAGTATCTAGCTTCTCAATGATCTTCAGGAGGTCCGCCACTGAGGAGTTGCATATCCGTGTTGCCTTAATGTTAGGACCAACAGAATCTATTGCATGTGCAGATCCCAGTGTATTACCTACATGGGTATTCCAGACCTCCTAAGAAACACTTTTGATTGGGAGATCCTTTCTCACTGTCCCCCTAATGACTTGCCAAATACCTGTGTCGTTATTGTTTTTGGCATGGGTTGCTAGTTGCATCCAAATCCCTGTTCGCAGCTTATACAATGACCTCTCAGCCATCTCCGATGGGCTATTTTTCAACATTTTAATTTGCTTAGCTATACCAGAGTCAGTGCATACCCCCACTTCAGCAGGATGTGCTTCTGCAATGTCATACCAGAGTTTCCTTTTGGCTACTTGTATTTTAGGATCATAGCCATGCCCTGTGTTGTTACCTTTACTCCACCTGTCACACAGGCTCTTACTCTTTCGTTTTTGTTTTGTCACATCCTTAATGTTAGAGACCAACAACGAGATATCAGTCAACGGGTCCAGCCCTATATATTCCTGACTCATAGACCATTTCTCTGCATATTGGATTAATTCCATTTCAGCTACCAGCCTTGTCTGTCTAAGGTGGTATTGTGCCACTGCACTCGGTTTTCACCATAGTTTAGATATATGTCACCATGTGTGTCATGTTGTTCTCTTCCCACCTTGCTGATTAGCCTCACACCGAGGGGCATATGATCACTCTTTTCTCTTGTAACTATGGCCATATCTTCCACAAGACCCAATGCTTTCTAATTACCAAATACATAATCTATTGTATTCGCATTCTTTCCACTAATCCGAGTGTATGCTTTATAAGCATCTCCTGCACTTTGTCCAATAGGCATAATTACGTTATGCGCATATAACATCTCTGCCCATGCTTTGCCCTGTGGGTTAAAGGCAGTGTTATCATATTTAGCGGACTCCCATAGATCCCGAAAACCTCCCAAGTGAATTCCCATCTTGGCGTTGAAATCCCCAACAACCCAGATTGGAAGGCCTTGATGAAGCCTTTAAAGTAATGCTTTTACAGCCGCAACATTGCTCTTATTGGCCACTGCATTAGGTAGATCATAGATATGAATGATCGCCACCTCACTAAGTACTCAGGAAATCACAGATAATCATGACCATTTGTACCACAGTGGTAGGTCCACTAGATTCGACTATTCTCCATGGGTGCCGAACAGTGACCAATAGTCCCCCCTTTAGGTTTCCCAATGGGGCCATTTACAGCCACAATCTGTGACGTACTTCTTCTATCATCTATCTCACGTTTCAGTCATCCAGGTTTCTTGGAGCGTAACCATGCTAAACCAGTGTATATTTCTCAGCAGACCACCAGCACCGGAAAGATGTGTGAACCCCCGAATGTTCCATGAGCACAACAAACTATCATCGTCATCGTGACGTTTGCACAAAGTGAGCTTTAAAGACTGTTGGAAGCCACTGCCAGTACCCGTCAGACTTCTCAACACCGTTAAGACTTACATTATCATTCCATTCTCTGCAGTCGCTTTGTGCTCTCGGTCTGTCATCCTGTGTTTTCTTCTGTTTAGAGTTCGGTCTCAGAGTATATATATATATATTCGGCCAATGCTAGCCTCGAGGTACTTCTCTCCAGGCCGCATATTGTGTTTCACAGTGTTCATGTTTGTGATCTCACATTTGTACCCATATCTAAATATGTCATTTTTATATTTCGGAAGGTATTCCAATATTGCTTCAGACGTACACCAAATTTTAGATGTTGTCATGTTATCATCAACCAGTTGATCTACAATTCGAATATCTTCAGTGGTTATACCTCTTAGCGGAACAACACTATGTAACACTCCAAACACAGCTGCTCTGTTTAAGGGAGGATGCCGCTCAGTCAGGCTGTCAATTGGAACACTTTGAACCTTTCATCTCGAACATCCACAGCTGTACACCCAATATGTTTTTTTCTCGTGATGTCAACAGGCCTTTTGTCATGAGTTGGCCAGATGTTGTTCACACAGATACCGCACTTCCCTTTAGGAGACTCCCACTTACTTGCCTGCGCTCATTGCCCGACCCAACCATGTACTTTCAGATGCCATTGGGAGGATAGCTCAGCAGAAACTTGCTTGCCTTGGAAACAAGATGACAGGAAGCAACACAGGTTCGATCTGGGTCCGCACTTAAAAACCTCTGGCTATTAAGCGCATTATAAATACGCAACTAAGAAACATATTCCTGCAACAGCGCCTCGAATCCCCCGGCTGTGCGAGCACTTTAAAAATGCAAATCATCTTGATCACATCCTGTTGGTCTGCACACTGATGACTTGTAGTTGCTTTTCATGGGATGTGTTTCTTGCAGCTTATAAGAAGGAAATCGCTGCACGCAACGTGAGTCACAGTCACTTCAGGACACATTACATGTAAAGACACATATCTGTGTGACAGTGAAGATACAGTGGGTTCAAGCGCGACAAGACAGGAAATGCAGTTGATATTTATAACGCATGGGTTCGAAAATAAAACCCGTATCAAATGAAAACAAGGCAGGTGGGAAGTGGATGAGAGTGTGGGGCTTTTGCTTGCTAAATAGAAGACATACTGGGTACACATTGCAGGTAGCGAGTAAGAGCCACAATGGACTACTAGGCCAGACGCATGGTTATATGATATGATAGGTTATTTATAACGCACTCTAAGCGCGGACCCGGGATCGAACCTGTGTCACTCCGTGTCGTCTTGCTTCCAAGGCGAGTGTGTTGCCCCTGACCTATCCTCCCGAGAAGGGTGCTGCACAGGCAGTGTCATTAAAGACAAAGTCAACGAGCACAGGGATCACTCATTAGTTGAACTGGTGATAAACGTCAATAGAGTGGCAACCCCAGGCAGGGGATGTAGAGAGGAATGTAGAGGGAAAATATGGTGTATAATGGTCTCCCTAGCACAGCAGCAGAAATCAGCAGCTGGACCTCCCTTTGCACCAGGAAATGGGAAAAACTCAATGTTGGCAGAGACGAGATATCCCCAGTGGTGCGCAACTTAAAGTCTTGTGCACCGGCCCGATGGCCTGGCCAGTGTAGTGAGAATGGAGAATACCAAGATCTGGACCGAGGTCCTGCCAACGCTTTTTGCCCAGGTATGCAAGGAAGGCACCATGCCTGCTTCCTGGGGAAGGGCAATATTAATACCCATCCTTAGTATTGAGAGACCAAAAAATGGTTAGAACTAAACAAAAATGATCCCCCTTCCAAACAGGTTTCAGGGCTGGTTGCTCAACCTCAGACAACATACTTACCCTAGGCTATTAACTGCTGGAGCCAGAAGACACGGAAACCCCCCCTTTATATGTAGTCTATGTGGACTTAAAGTTTGCTTTTGACACAGTAAATAGCGACTCTTGTCCAAGTTGGAGGGCTGAGACATTCCCAAGCCCCTATCGGACAGGATACAACAATTCCACGAGAGAACAGTGAGCAGGTGAGGCTGAGCAGCATGGGAGCTTGCATGGCCCATATTGTTACCAACAAGGGATTATATGAGGACTGTGTATTGACTCCCATGCTGTTTAACCTCTATTTGGCAGATTTGCCATTAAGACTAGCTGACACGCACTGTTTCCCTCGAAGACTTGTATGAGAAACCTGAAGTTGTCTCACCCGCTAGTCCCCAGGGACCTGTCATCCAGGCGGCCAGGACCAAGCCATTGCTTTTGGATTCAGTTCCTGGGGGTGGACCAGTGTGGGAGGATCACCTCGGTGAGGGTCTTTGGGGAGTGGGACACTGGATGGCGAGACGCAGTATCTCCCTCCCTGTAACAACTTCTCCCCATCCTACCAGGTAGGATATTTAGGAACTCAAAGTCCCCCCCCCCTTCCCGACACGAACACTTTGTCACAGACAGCTCACTATGAGAGAAAACGGACTAACACCAGAGCCGTATTCCTGACATGTCCCAATACAATGGTCAGGCAGGGTCAGGCAATTACTGACCACTACACACACCTGACTTCCATTACACTTCCCCCACACTGAGAAAAGGCAGAGCATGAGAGCAAGCTCTGAGCGAAGGCAAAGCAGAAGAGGAAGTAGCAGTTCCAAGATGGCAGTTTAATGCAAGGCGAAAGACGGAAAAACCGAAGAGGATCGCAAGGAGGGAAATGCCCTTGACCTTTTCAAGGAGAGGCTGTTACTTTCATGAACCTTCGAGAATAGGAAATGTAAGACCAGGAATCAAGGCTGAAGAATCTGGCATTGTGTGTCAGAGGTACCGGGGGCTCTCCTGCATCGATAGTCCATGCGGGGAGAATCGCTTGCTGCCGTGGTACTGTCCTTGGCTCCTACAACAAAATAGCACCAGTGAAGTTAGCAGAGCCAGTGAGTTGGGGAGACTGATACCAAACCAGTCTGTGTGGAAGCCAAGGTTCCAAGCAGCAACATTGAATATTTGGTAACCGACGTGAGCAAAATTGAACAGATGACTGATTGAACTTTGAAGCCAAGATACGATACCTTAGACAGAATGGTCCACAAAGGAATTGTGAAATCGAAGTGGTCCTGCAACGGGTCAAGCAAAACCCAGTGCACATTCGAAAATCTTCGATGTTAATAGAGTAAAGAAAGTTGATGACAAAATAGAATAAGTTGGTCCAAGCCTGGCGGAGGGAGATCAACTGAGAGCGTTTGTTTAAAGCAAATTTGTGCTAAAAGTTAAATTAGAAATTGAAATTGGTCCGAGCCCGGTGGAGGGAGACTGATTGAATAATGTGTTGAACTGAGCATCTGAGCCTGGCTGAGGGGGATCCAGGGTGAACTGTGAATCAACCGAGAAATTGGATGTATTAATATCCTGCGAACATGGTGTCAAGAGGATCTGAACCTGGCTGAGGAGGATCCGAGGTGAATAGTGCCTGAGAAATTGATTACTTGTGAAAACCTAAGGGGAAAGGAACTTATTGTTTGTTTGTTGCATCAGACCCTCTGACAGAAGAGACTTTGAAAGGCAAAGAGACTTGGGCATGGAAGGCCCTGATGCTAATGATTGAACTGTATCCTCGTGCTAGAAAAGTCAGAGATTGTGCTAAGCTCGAGCGTACCGCCTTGTCCCGGGCTGAAAATGTGGGGAAGGGAGGCCAATTTTCTGGCATATCATTTTGTGAACACTTCTTACTTTTTTGTAACAGTGTTTCCCACACTATTTGTATTTAGAAGTAAGGATTGGGAATAGGTTTATTAGTATAGGCCCTTTTGACAAAACACCATTAGGACTGCGTTATTATTATTTGATGGTCGTAGCTTGCTCCCATCTATAGATTTAGGATCAGATAGGCATTTTTCGAACCCTTTTTTAAGTTCAATAAACACCTTTGAACTGTGGTCACTTGTGTCTATCTTACTGTTGATACCATGCCTTCCTTACAATTGGCACACAGGTGATCCACTGGCTAACATATGCCGGTGATGTGGTCCTGATGGACCACACTTTAGTTGGGATCAGGAGGGTCTTTCCCGAATTGATTGCATACACCCAGGAAAACAAACTGAACATCAACATGGATCAGACCCAGGCTATGGTGTTAACTGGATCCCCTGTAGTAACCAGGAGAACAACCACTATCTTGGTCGGATATAAATAGGGTGCCGGTTTATAAATATCTTGGCACACAGATGAGGTACGACAATGCATATGGAGACCTGATTGATTCAAAAACACGCGATGCAGTGGCTCGTAATGCAATACTGAGGGTCTATGCGGGGCAAACTGTGGGATACAGTATTGGTATACAAAGTATAATGCCAGGAGCAATATATGGACTTGAAGCTACCCTCATAACAAACACAACCTGGTTAAACAGATTAGAGGGGAGGATATGGAGAGCACTTCTTGGCCTCCCTCAGTGCGTGCCAAACACAACTTGGTTAAACAGATTAGAGGGGAGGATATGGAGAGCACTTCTTGGCCTCCCTCAGTGTGTGCCATTAGAGGCACTGAGGGTAGAGCTAGGTTAAATATCTTGCTTATATGTGCGTGGTTACTGTGCTGTGTGCAGATTTATTTGTGGTGGGTGTGTTGAAGGATTAGACTATTGGGTGCATGGCTGAAGGCCATAGGCTGGAGCCCATGCACTCAAGAGCCTAGGGCTTCAGCTCACCCACCGCAGCAATGCATGTCTGACTTTGCATCCGGTAGAGGGGGGTGCTTGCATAGTGTGGTGTGTGCAAATTGATTGGAGTAGGGCCAATGTTGCAAACAGTATGTGGGTAGGTTTCCAGTGAGACAATACTTTGTGAATGGAAGTGAGTACGTCCGTAGTATGTGAATGAAAGAGCACAAGGGTGCAGGAGACAGTGCTTTATTTGTACATTATGGTAATTGCTGCACTTTTCTCCTGCATAGCTCCTTGCGGTGAGCAGGTTGGATAGTAGTGCTGGTGGCAGTGCTGTGTATGTGGATTGTCATAGTTGGTGACATGGTGACACATATGGTGGTATTACATTGTGGTGGGTGTGTGCAAGGGTTAGACTATTGGGTGCATGGCCAAAGGCTGTAAGCCATGCACTCAAGAGCCTAGGCCTTCAGCTTTCCCACTACAGCAATGCATGTCTGACTCTGCATTCATAGGCCATGCACTCAAGAGGTCTTGAGCACAACCACGGCAGTAATGCATTTTTGACTCTGCATCCATTAGAGGGTGGTGACTTGTACAGAAAGGGTGTAGAGCATAGTTCAGATGCAATTGAGCAGCAGAAGGGAGCTGCCATGCGTGTATGTTTGGTTTACAGGTGAGGTGACTGTTAGAACGTGGTAAAGTTTTTGATGTGTGGTTGGAGAAGTTGCAGTAAAAGTTACGGTGTGTGGCCACTAGGTGCATGCAGTGTTTGCATATTGCTATTATGGTAGAGGGTATGGTTGAATGGCAGATTATATGTGCATGGATAGTATGCTGTGTGCAGATTGTTTGTTGTATGGGCAATGTTGTGAGGATTTTGTGGTTAGGTTGGAAGTGACACAAAGTGGAAGTGGGTAAGACAATAGTATGTGAATGAAAGGGCGTAAGGGTGCCGGAGACGGCGTAATGTGTGTACATTATGGTAACTGTTGCATTTAACGTTGTGCATATGCATTGCGGTGTGGAGGTTGGGTAGGAGTGCTGGTGCCAGTGGATGCATTACGGTGCGGGAAATGTGTGCAAGGAGTACACCCACTGCAGCATTGCAGGTTTGACAGTGCATTAGGCACAGGGTGGTGATATTTGGTGAGTGGCTGTGGAGCATATTGTGCACGTGCTAGAGCAGCACAAGTGAATTGCAAATCGTGTATTGTGGGTGCCATGTTTGTGGTGATAGTTGGAACATGCTACAGTACTTGGTGTACGGCAGGAGATGTTGCAGGGAGAAGATGGGTAGTGTGGACGCAGGGTGCAGTGTTTATGTAATGTGAGTATGAAAGAAGGTATGGGTGAAGTGCATCTTATATGTGCTTGGTTACAATGCTGTGTGCAGATTTATTGAAGTAGGCTGAATGTTGTGAAGCAGTTGTGCATAGGTTGCCAGTGACACACTAATTTGTGAATGGCAGTGGGTAGGGTTGGTGCAGGTTGTGGTATGTTTGTGGATTCTGCTAATTGTGAGACTTTTTGATGAATGGGTGTTTTATGGTGTGGGGAGTTGGGTAGAAGTGGGGCTACGTATGCTACGTTTGTGCATAATGTTAGGTGCCCACATGGTTGCATGCATGGATCCATAGCGTTGTGGTGGGTGTGGAATGGGCTGCACTGTTGTGTGCATGGCGAAAGATATACTGGGTGCACCCCATGATCTTTGTGGATGCTGCAATTGTGCATTTTTTAGCAGAAGTTTCTGGTGGAGGTGCTTTGGAATGAAAATATGGAGTGATGTACAGAAATGATAGTGTGCAATGCTGAGGTTTTGTATGTGCTTGCTGCATGCGCGTTTGAAAATGTGACAACACCCAATGCGAGAGTGCTGCAAAAATGCCTGTGCAAATGGAAGAAGTATTGTGTGTGCGTTACTGGTCCGTGGCCCTCCTTGCAGATTGGAAAGCGCACATGGCACATTCTGCCATTATGACCATGGTGCACGTGAGAATTGAATTGTGGCTAACAGTTAGAGTGTGGTTGACAGGATGGCGTGGTAACAATTAGTCCAAATACTGTGTCATGAGGTTGGCCGAGATTGAGAGACGCACATTGCTTATTGTCGGTGATACCTTTGTGCGCCATCTGCACAGATGTTATATGTAAAGAGGAGTTGCTGGTAATCTCGGCTTGGAAGGAGTGGATGCTTTCTGGGGCTGTGAGGGTGACTGCAGTTTCGGTAGGATGGTTCGCCTTTGCAGATATGTGGCCTCCATCACGAACATTGACTTTGTTGTCGTGCACTATGGAAGTGTACATGTGGGTTACATGTCATGCAGACATTTAATAAGTCACCTCAAGAGGTTGCTGAACGCAGTGATGTGGATTTTTGCTACTGCCAATGTCATTTTCTCATGCATGACAGCAATTGGGGTATGGGCCCATGACGGTGTAATTTGTCCCCAGCCAGGTTGTAAGGTGTGTTATAAACAGAAGCATGTGTGAATTTATGCAGATTGCTGGCATGTTCTCCACCCATGAGATCATGAGGTTGCAACATATGCAGTGGGTCTGTAGAAATTGCATTTATTTGAGCACCATTGGCAATGCCGTTTTCTTTTACACTGTGCAAGAAGCATTGACTAGGATGTGGTCAAAATGTGAGGGGAGCCAAACAGAAACGCATATAAAGAGAAAAGAAAAAGTTGCTTGCACGCAAGTAAAAAAAATAAAAAACATTCAAAAACCTTTATATATCTACGATGGAAGCCCCAATGCCCTACCCAGGTTGATATTGCTTACACCACCACCTCCCCACCCTCACTATCATGAAAAGGTATGTGCGGTAGTTTCAGGATTACAAGTGGCCCATCATGGGTGGCCATGTGGCTGTATGCGGATGGCAAAATCGTGCATACTTTTAGTAAACTTTGTAGTGGACGTGCTTTGGAATGGCACAATACTTGTATTATAAATGTGTAACAGTACATTTGAAGTGTTGTACAGGAGTGACAGTGTTGGATGATGGCGGCATCAATGCGATTGGTGGATGCGTGTGTGCCTACTTACGTGAAAGCCAAAGAGGTAGTGCTTTGGAGGGGTGCGGCCCTCACGGTACTTGGGGAAAGCCACGTGCCACATTCTGTGCTTCTTACCATGTAGGCCAATGAGAATAGGACTATGGCCTTTGGCCAATCAGGTGCTCTGGGTGTGCGTCACAGGAAAGGGTGGCATTCACTTTTTCCATGACTTTGTGTACTGCGGCTGGCAAACATGGCAAGGCGCACAGTTTTCATTGTGGTTGATGCCTTTGTGGAAGGTCTGTGCATGTATGCCCTCCAAGAGGACTTATCTGGAAATTTCGGTTTGGAGGGAGTCGATGCTTTGTGGTGTAGTGTCGAAGCGTGCTGTTTCGGTGGACTGCTTTTAGAATGTCGACGCCTGGCCTCTTCGGCAACTGTACATGTTGTGATCGTGCACTTTGGCACCTTCTTTTTGGGTTACATGCCTTGTTCCCGTGTGTACAGTCAACTGAAGATTCTGATAAAAGCAGTGCAGCGCATTTTTCCTACTGCCAAGGTGCTTTTCTCATGGATACCCCCGAGAATAGTGTGGAAGTATTCTAATGATTCCTGTTGCCAGCCAGAGGTCGGAAGGAGTCTCATCAATAGAAGCATGTGTGACATCTTGAGTGCTGCTGGGATGTTCTCATGTGAGAATGAGAACATTGGTTCGCGATACATACACCTTTTCAAGGCAAATGGCATGTCTTTGTCGACCAGTTGCAATGAAATGTTGTTTCGCAATCTACACACTGCACTGAAGACCCTACTGTAAGAATGTGAGCCGACGTTGAAAACACGCATTTACGTATGAAAACTGCAAAACAAGTGTTTCTAGGGAAGCAACTTTAAAAAAAAAAAAACACACACAGGCTCTTCTAAGAGCCACCACACCTAACGACGTCCGCTCCCCTGGTTGAAAGTTATTCCCCCACTCCTGCACGTGCCGAGCACAAAAAGTCAGCGAATTTCAAGATAGTTGCAGGATGGCACGTGTTACATAGGCCCCTTTTGCTGAAGACGGCCATAGAAATGGGCCTGCTGAGGCTACAGGATTGGGCAATAAAGTTTGAGGGTGTGGTGTGTACAGACAGACTGTGCTACACGGTGTATTTGTCAACAGAAATGCAGAAGGTGCAGTTATGGCTGTGTGTTTCACGAGGCACAGCATGCAGGTTTTAGGGGATTCCGATATACATTGACTGAAAGTGAATGGAAAACACTGTGCAGTGGCTGCACATTTTGCAATCTATTATGTGCATGTGTAGTGCTATGGAGTAGCTACAATGTAGTGACTAATTTTGGTTTCTCTGTGTGACACTTTGGTGACACGCAATCATGCCGATATTATTGTTGTTCATTGTGCAGGGAAAGGTGCACAGCATGTTACACAACTTTCAGTGCCGTTTGCGATGAAGGAGGCAATTGCTCAGGTCATGCCTCTGTTCCCGATCTCTTGCATAAGTTTCTATCGCATTTTGCAGCCACCGATGTGGCAGCGTCATTTTCTATTTGGTCCATGAATGCAGACAGCGCGGTACATTGCAAAGAAGTGTATTTGTGCCTTTGTTCGACATGTGCAATGGCATCCTTCGCTCAAAGGAATATGGAGTTTCACAGCACAAATACTTTTCCCCAGCTATAACGTTCATCTTACTATGCCTGTCATCCCTATTTCTGCATACATCATCTAAATTGGCTTGGTGCCCTTCTTGAAAGTAGTGACATTTTTTGTAGTAAGTGTTGCACAGTGACAATCTTGAAAACGCTTTACAACACGTAAAGAAACCTCTTTGTACAGCGACCCCCTTTCTAACCGATTGAAGTACAGTATTTAGCACAGTACTACGCCTCCTGCCCTGCATGCATGCATTTGCTATTCCGTTGTTGATCTGTGTTCGCACACACACCACATTAGGAACGTCAGGAAAGGTCTGGTACAGAAGGGGCAGCACCAGCATGGATACTATAAGGGACGTGCCAGGACACCAAATTATTGGGTGGCCGTCACCTAAATAGGTGCCAGTCATTATAATGCTCCTGTAAGGACCGTTCCCACGCACTTCCAAGTACCTTCCCTCTGTACAGTAGTGTGTTGCAATACATGCACAATACAATGCCCTTTGCCAGGTAAGGGTCTGTAGCGTGGCATCTGGTTTGCAAAGGTTGTTTTACAGCTCTGCTGCCCTATAGGAGTGCCCCTCTTGTTGCCCGCAGCAGATGTGGCAAATGCTGTACATGAAAGTACCCAACATAATTATTGAAAGGGCGGTAGTCTGCCCACTGGTCCCTCGTGCTTTCATTTCAGTTGTCCTCACATGCAGTACAAACACTTCACGCTACGGCATTGGTGTTAGGGGTAGCATTCACTGATATAAATACATTGTGGAATACGAGAATGTTTACAACAACGCGAAACACAGCTTCATTGTGTACAGCAGGAAGCCATTTATTTTGTGCGACCCATGCATCTACAGCGTTTTTCTAACCACCACTAAGATTGTTTGCGCTTTGCATATTCTGCTGTTTCCTTAATTGTCTTTACATGCACTAGTATGTGAGTGATGAAGGTGCACCAGCTTTGCTATTTTGCAGACTTGCTACAAACTGTTCCACCTGCAGTTACATGTTTTCTTCAACTGTGTGACCGGCAGGCGAACTCTTGATACTGTCCGTCACACTGCTGACGGCAGACACAATGTATCTGTTTCACTGGTCATTGAAAGGCAAGCAACAGATAAATGAAAGTAATGCGACATTTAACATGCGCACGTTACAATGCAGATTGCTGTTCCTTGTTTACCAGTGGCTGTTATACAGTTAGGAGTGCTTTAGCCACAGATTGGTAGGTTTGCAGAGCCACCCACGAAGTCGGCAGCAGTACTTTAAATGCAGTAGTCTACTGCATGAATCCGTAGGGCTGGCTACAGGGGCGATGTTACCAGCATACAGTGGATGACCTATGCATGGGTCTAGGTGTGGAACGGAAACACCTGTGCTTCCCCAACTACTTAAAAGTGCATTAGAAGATGCGGACATGCAGTCACTAATGGAGTCCTATGGATACTGCAGTGTGATTGCACATACGCCAACCATGTGCAGTCTCCCTAGGAAACGTCCATATTGCTCATCTGTATTCATCTCGGCCAGTAGTGTGCGGCACAGATTTATCATGCACTGTTAACACAAAAAGAGAGCCTACTGACACACTAAACAACATTTACTATATACATCTGAAATTGCTACGATACACCAACACTATTCGGAAAACTAACGGGTACCACAAATGGATGCATACACCAGACAATTTGCCCTTTCCACACGTTCATCATGAGGGCAGCCAAGGAATCAGTAACAAACCGTAGTTAACGGGACGTTATGGCTATGTTGCTGTACCAAATACCTATCTTTACAGAAAACGCTATGCTAAAGCAACATTCTGCATATACAGTGACATACTAAAAACCTATGAAATTCCCTTACAAAAACATTGTTAAAGGGACGTTATGGTTAAGTTGCACTAGCAAAAACTTATGAAATTGAATGGAAAAACGTTGTTACAGGGGCGTTATGGTTACAGGTAAAACTGAAAAAATTCGACAGTTATGGTAAGCTTAGCAACCATAACTCATGCCACCAGTGTGCACTGCAAGGACTAACACCCATGACATCAAAGATGCCATCACAAATCTCATTCATGAAATATCGAAAGGAGATAAAAGGTGTCTTGCAAATCCTGGAATTCGAGGAGATTTTAAGGGTCAAGAGAAGAATTTGGGATAAGGAGAAGCTGGTGGACAAGGCTTGGAAGGGATATCTGTAATAATTAATTATTAATAATATTAATTTGCATTTATATAGCTTTTATATAGCGCTAGGAACCCTCAGGCATCTGAGCACTGCTTTTTATTACCCACAGTGTTTGGTGCTTATCTATCAACCCCGGAAGAATGAAAGGCTGAGTTTGGCCCTGCCGGGGTTCGAACCTGCATCAGCAGGCTCTGCACGGATGTGAACGCGCTACTCACTGTGCTATCTGTCACAGCCTAAACAACAAAACTCTCTAAAGGAGCTTAAAGGTGACTTGGAAATCATGGAATTGGTGGAAATTTCATGAGTTAATAAAAGAATCTGGGACAGGGAGAAGTTGGTATACAAGGCTTGGAGCGGATATCTGTCACAGCCTAAACAACACAAATCCCTAAAGGAGATAAAAGGTGATTTCCAAATCCTGGAACCTGTGGAGATTTTAGGGGACAAGAGAAGAATCTGGGGCAAGCAGAAAGCTGGCGGGCAATTATTGGAGCGGATAACTGTCCCAGCCTAAACCACAAAAATCTCTAAAGGAGATAAAAGGTGATTTCCAAATCCTGGAACCTGTTGAGATTTTAGGGGACAAGAGAAGAATCTGGGGCAAGCAGAAAGCTGGCGGGCAATTATTGGAGCGGATAACTGTCCCAGCCTAAACCACAAAAATCTCTAAAGGAGATAAAAGGTGATTTCTAAATCCTGGAACTTGTGGAGATTTTAGGGGACAAAAGAAGAATCTGAGGCAAGGAGAAGCTGGCTGGCAATGTTTGGAGGGGATATTGGTTACAGCCTAAACCACAAAAATCTCAGACGGGGCTAAAAGTTGACTTTCAAATCTTGGAATTGGTGGAGATTTTAGATCTTCAAAATCCTTAGATAAAAAAACATGCCAAGAAAAACCACAGACAGCCAAAGGCTGAAATAGAGAAACTTAAAGCAGGATATCTGTGTAGTGGTTTCCTCCTAACAGCCTTGCAACAGAACTCGGTCAAGACCACAGGTAAGAAGGCTCTTTGCACTGGCCACACGGAAGAGGCCCACTGGCTTGCAACACGGAAAGATGACTTTTGTGCATGCTAATCTGTGTAAGGTGGAAAAACTGCAGCTTAGTGCTTTGTTCCCGGTACAGAATGCACATAGACTATCCTCTATGTTGTCACCTAAGAAATGCATGGATATGTGACGGTCAAACTGCGATATTACACCGACTTGAAGGTTTTGCCCTGGCTGTTACAGGAATGGTGGCCTCCATTCTTGTGGGTGCTTTAACAATGAAGTCCTGTATAAGGAACACAAAATGCAGTTGTGTCTGAAGTGAAACCTAGAACCCGAGGGATCTATACAGTCTGTACAAAAGTGTTCTCTTGAAGTAATGAGTTTGTTGGCTCTGTATTCATTGATCCCAGAAGGCTGTGCAGCATGCCCATGTTCCTTTTACCTCTCCTTCTGTGGGTTTTATCTCTTATCTAGGACCAGAGTTAGAGACAAAATGAGAAGTTTTGTAGTATTTGTAACACTAACCAAATCAGATGGTGTATGGTCTTGGTATAGTTTTCACTTTGTGGTTTTTCATTTACATACTTTTCATGGGTTTAGCTTAGTCCTTTTGTAAATGTCCCTGTATATGATGGATTTGGCATTTTGATGTATGAATTTTTCTTGAGATCGATTGTTTTTATTGGTCACAAAAGGTTATTGGACTAAAATGAGCAATGTAATTCCTTAGCATCCAAAAAGAAAATCTGGATGAGAACACAATGGGCAGGAGGTTTGAGGGTCTCTGGTGTAGAGAGGTCCTAGAGAGAGTGCCATCTGGCCCATACTCGATTGGCAGCTACTGCTAAGGATGGGTAGAGCAAGAATCAGCACTAACCAACTTCCTCTGGATAAGGTTGCCATTTCCCTCATGGAAAGACCAGTGCAAGTGAACTGGGTAATCCCAGCTCTTCAAGGCGGGTAGCAATACTCTGGAGATGAATGGGGATGCAGATTTGATTCATACATCAATAATCAATAATCGAAATGACTAAGGTAATTTGGCAAAGGAAGTTTTATTTTCAATTGTCTAAAATAGGGAGTAAAACGAACATCAGCACACTCCCTCGATCCTCTCACTCAAATCATCTAATAAAAAACTGCGTTCTTCTAGAGATAAAGTGTCATCAATGACATTTAACTTGAGTACTACCAACGTCATCCTACGCAGCAAACTACAAAAACCTATGCGCCGTAATGATAGGCTCTCAGTGAGTATATAATTATGCATTCTATATGAGCATGCATCAGTGAATGAAAGTAATTGGATACTTATCAGGTGGGGCAACTAAGCCCTCTGCTCAAAATTGCCACTATGAACGTCACTAAATGTACAACGTCCCATTGGCTACAAAACTACAGGACCCTTAATTACGCAATCCCCCAAGATTGGTTGGTACCCTAATCTCCTTTAGTACTTTTCCACATACGTCTAGCAGCAGGCAGGCTGAACATCCAGGTGCTGGTGAACTCATTTTCAAACCAGCTTCCCACCAATTAGAATACTAATCCATCATCACCTCAATGGTCCAATGTCAATTAGGGCTTTTAAGCTCGTCCTTGAGAGTGTTCTTAACTCTGAGAAATTCAGGGAGTGAAAGTACTGTCTGCCCTCGTGCGTAGGTGTGACAACCTCGTTTGTCCAACTTCCTTCTACCACATGACTGGAGACCATGAAATTGAGCCTTTTGTGTATTTAATATACCAATTCTTAATAGACATCTTTCATTTTTATCCATGCCTTCAGAACAGGAACTTTGTTTTTTCACACGATTTGTATCCAATCACAGTTTGCTCCAGTTTGATAAGACCTTGGCGTCTTGGCTCATCCACCTCTATCTGCTGAGATTCATTCTGTTAATTCAATGTGCTTTTTAATTGCGACACACTTTAAAGGAGGCCTTCTCGTTACTGTTCAGCACTGCTATAATGCGTAGTGGAAACATCCATCCTTTACTAAATTGTCACATATATGTATATATTGGTGCTTGCCGTAATATACTCATTATAAAGCATAAGGCTAGCTTCACGATTATTTTGCTACTTGCGTGTCTTGCATCTGTACACATGTTAAACTAACTCGATATCTTCATCGTTTCTGTGGCATAAGTTTCTTCACCTTGATCCCAAGATGTCACTTATCCTCGATACTTTCTAGATGCCTTATAGAATATCTGCATTCTCTGGTCGCTGCATCTCTTCTGTACATGTCAGCTCGACTCTGTGTGACGTCACCATTCACCTCTGCCGTTTATCTGCTCTGCTTCTTCAGGAATATCATTTAAACGACTGTCATACTTTCTTGTGTGCAGGTATGGCTTCCTCAATGGGAACCTTGTCTCACAGATTCTGTTCGGTATTGGTAATCTCATTGGTACTGCACAGAGTGCATACTCTGCCCTTTGTCGGTTTAACTGCTCAGTGTATGTCTCGTATTTCGGTTTCCATTCTATGCGCAACATAGGCGATATAGGTGAAGTGGTTGAGGTTGGGGGACTTAGCTCTTCCTCTACACTCCCCCCTCTGGGCGATTCGTCGACCACTATAGCATCCTTTACATTCAGGCATCCTCTCCTGAAAAATAGCTTCTTTGGGACCCATATCTTGATGACTCCCTTCAGGCATCCTGCTGTTTTAACATGCTCGTCTTTGGTCCATGTCATGTGTTGACATTTGGGCTGCAATAGACCCATCTTCCCACATACACATACTTCTTGTGATTCTTCGGGTATAGGAACTTCGTCCCTTCAGGTGCATCGATACTGGCCTTCACATAGTCTCTGATTTCTTTATCTGTCAATTCGTTGGCCTTCCTTCCCTGCTCAACATCGATCATGAGCTTAATTCCTATTGATTTCTTGGCTGTCTTCCTGCATTGCGAGATTATCAGCTTGCTCACACAGAATCCAAGCATATCATCACTATCAGAGCTCCAAGGAACTTGAAGATGTCTACCATCCACTGTGGGATCCAAGAAAAGATCGATCCAAACCAGCTGTCATCAGCAATGACTTCAACTTCGTCTATCATCTGACCGTGAAGTGTAGTCAGCATGTCTATGGCTTCTGACAAGGTTCCATTCTCGTCATCGGGAGAAGGTATGAATGTGCAACATGATTCTCCAATTTTTGCACAAACACCTCCATCCATAGCTGTGATCATATCCAAGACATATCTATTCTGGAGAGTCATCAGTCTTATGGCTCTCATTTCTTCTCTGATTTCATTGAATCCTTTGATAGTTGTATTCATTGTCTATAGCAATTCACATTTGGTTATTTGTAACCATTTGGTATTTGCTCCAACCTGGATTCTCGGCATAAAAATCAACGTGAACACTGATGAGGTCTGGCTGAACAGCCTGTGCTCGTATGGAATGGCATCAAAGGCTTCTATTGATTTCGCTGAGAAGTAGTTCTTCTTAATAGTTCCACAGATCTCTTCTTCCTCAGGTGAACATCTGCTTTCGGGAAGGTGTCAATATTCAGATCACTCTTTGGAATCACCAATGCTGGAACATGGACATTCACCAATGAGCATATTCCTCCCCAATCTTCAGGCAACCTTACATAGGCTCTAGCTCGGCACGCCCAATAGTGATCCATTATCACTGCTGTCCCAATGTTATTCTTGGTGCATCAAAAATGTGTTCACACTTTTGATTTTATCACATGTTTCTTGTGCCATTATTTCTGAAGCACAACTCTGCACTTTCCAGTGGAACTATCTGCAAGGGTCCTCCTCTATCTTCGAACCAGGTCAATAACTTGTCAATACTCTTCCAAAGTGGTTTGCATAGTACTTGTACATTCCACACAGTTAATTCAGGGTGATCATACACCATCCATGCTCTGCAGATAACTGCTCTTTCTTCCCAGCTGTCTGGAGACAACACTGATCTGTAGATCTGCATCTGGCCTCTATAATTCCAGTGTCAAATGCTTTCTTCAGTTTTAATTGGACTATCAAGTTTTTTGTTCACTTCCCATCTGATTCCAGCTCCTCGTTCTCCAGGTTTTTCATATCTGATCACATGATTTTTAGTGTGTTCTCTGTCTCTTGTCTTTGAGTCTTGCACATAATCATCTTCATCTGGATCTGTCCATTCAATTGCCCATTTCATATAGGCATCTCGTCCAATAAGTGGCCTCTGGTTTGGCAAAGTGCTATGTGTGATAGACAATGTGCTGTCTGGACATCTATTTCGATGGCTATGAAGATCTTAGACTTCCCCATACTGTATGGCAGGAGTGCACATGCAAAGCATCCTTCCTTTGAGGTCCTCCTTTCCACTTCCTTCATATGCGGGTACCAACTGCCTGATTCATGGAATTATTTGTGTGAAAAACGCAGATTTGCGTGCCTTTCTGCCCAAAAATCCCTGTTTGAAGTATGGGGATTTTCGGGCAGAAAGGCGCGCAAATCTGCGTTTTTCACACAAATAATTCCATGAATCAGGCAGCAAATGTTATTTCCCAAGTGTGCTGTGCAGCCCAGGTAATCATTCAGCTCAAAATCATCTTCTTGGTAATCCTCTTAGGTCTCATTCTTCTCTCGTGACCTTCTATGATAATTTCATGAAGAACTTCAGCATAGCTCTTTCTGACTGCACCAATCATAGGAACGTTCATCAATGGTCTGGGCGTATTCTTCGGCACCATTTGATTAGGAGAAAGTTCAGAAAGCTTAATTCTATCAACATACTGTTTAGGCATGAAAATGTCTCGTAAAACCTCCCCATGTGACATTCTTCTAGGGTTTGACCTAATATCATGTATCACATGGCCAGGTGCATCTGCATGAATTGCTCTTGTGGGCTTATTTTCTAACACTTCTTTTCTTTGTTTCTTCTGTAAAGCCTGTTTCTGAAGTTCAAGAATTATTTCTAAAACCTTTTTTGCACGTGAACGACTATCACTATCATTTATCTCAGACTCAGGCACTGTATCATCTTTCTTTGGAACAGGAATTATTGCATAGGGTCTTCACAGCCTAATAGTTGCCACGGTCATAACCTCCTTCTGCTCAGGAAAATTCACTGGAGTTTTAGCTCCATGCACATCAATATAATATGACAACCTCAATGTCAGAGAAAGCAATACAATTATGAATAGAATACAAAAGTAGATTATGCATAAGTAAGAAAACAGGCAGCATCTATTTTGCGAATAACGTGGATGCCTATCTCGATCAGGCATAACCACATTGCTGTAAGCTACTCTCATTTTTGTATGCCTAAGGAAGAAAAAACTCTAATCATTTTTATTATTTCAACTTTGGTCTTTTTCTTGAAAACTGTCGCCTTGACTCAACGCTTCATCCTGGCTGATCAAGGACGAAAACCCTTAATGTTCTTTCTGCATCAGTCCTTTCATCAGACGAAATGTAGATGTCTCTTAAGCATGAAGAAAATGATTTCACCAATGTTTCCTTTTGCTTCAATTATTTTTACACGAGTTCAATGACATAAACAAGTTCCCAATCTATGCCTCGAATTTGCTTCATTCCAGATGACATGCCGGATTTTCTTCAGCATGAAAAAAGAGCCTCTGTTTATCAGCAATCTCTCAATCTGTCTCAATCTGTCCCTCGAAGAAAAGTTTCACACCACAGTCTTGTGGGTTCGCTCGGAGTATATGCACACTTGGAAAATTATTCCCTCCAAGATTTCCTCCAAATCTGCAGAGTTTCTAGGATCCCTTAGAAATGTGAACTCATCCGTGTGTCTGCCAACAAGATATGGGTACTCAATGAGACAGAAGAAAACTCTTTTGATAAGTCTGAATTCAGCATCAGTTGATATGGGCATTTGTACTCTTCTCACTGTACTCAGGTAGCTGCAAGAATTGTTCAGTGATGACTATAAGCAATATTCTTTTAACCTCTTCATTTTTAGGATTTTGTATAAAAGCTGGTATGCGAGTAGTTCTCCCCACCAAGGAAGGGAAAGAGCACAACACCAACTCGAAATAAGTAAGCACGTTCCTAGAAAGGTCATCACTGGGTAACACCATAGGTAAATCCAAACAGGAGCTCAGTGTGGAATAAATCGGGATACTGTATTCTCTTCCAATTGTCAAAACCACGATCAAAATCTGGCATAATCTTCTCATCAAGGCTTTAAACAGGCCTCAATCCATAGGCAATAAGTTACTGTGGCTTTATGAATGCGGATCTTCCCTAGACTCTGCAACTGATATGCACAGAGTGTTCACATTTGTTTCCCTTAACCCTTTTATGAATGGCTTAAAAGGAGTGTCCCGAACCAAGCCACAGTTCATCAAATTTCTTTAGTCTTTCCATTTTTCAGCTTCTGCGTCCATCTTCCTCGTCATAGACCTTGTCTGCATGTGCTGTGGTTCTTCCCCCGAAGCCTGTACCTGCTTCTGATGGGTGCGAGGGGCAGTGGGCTCTCACTAGCATACATTTTGACGCTACTTATAAAAGTCCATGTACGTCTGCCTTGAACTCTGATTGCTGATGGTGTGATATCTCCCAAATGGAATGAGATTTTGCACTGGGATTCCTCCCACTTCTTCCTTGCACGATTGCTGCTTAGGACCGCATCACGGAGAATAATTGGGAAAAACATAATTGCGAAGATTTACTTGTTGCAGCATCTCCTTCTGTGTTCTGCACTGCCCCACACCCTCTTCAACGTAGCTGACCTAGAATGACAGAAAAATAAAAAAGATACTTGAAGTTATAAAATTCAAATAATCACCTAATTGTATCTTTTTATTAGCTCCAACATCACATGAGTATCACGTTTAACTCTAAATGAGGGCACTTTATGACTATATTGACTATATTCATTTGCCTTCCTGTCACCATCTCATAAAGAGCAAGAGGGTGACCAAAAACCTGGTTGATTTCTCAGAGCATACAACACTAGTGATAAGCATTGCAACCACCCTTAATAAGGCTACAGGCATCACTGGTTCATCAATACTAATCAGTTGTCAGAATCCTTCAGAAGGGTCTAAAAACACTCCCTTTTCATCCACAAATTCGTTTCATCTTTAGGCACTTTCCCCTTGGACCTCCACTAACTGTGATTTTTGACAAGCTATTAAGCCCTCAAATACAGTCCTTATAATAACCACTTCTTTATACATATCATGTATTTCCACACTCATTGTTATTTTATCTATATATATAATTTTCACGTGAGATAAAATCTGCTCCTTTAGTGTGAGCTGTGCATTTTGACGACTGCTATGCCCACTGGGAGTTGTAGTGCCTTAATGAGCAGCGTCGGATTGGCCCCTCGGCCTTTCGGGCCGTGGCCGGACCGAAATCGTCCCTGGGGAGTGAGGGGCCGGTTTCTGGCCATGCCTGGGACGGTTTGGAAGAAAAAAAAATTGACACTTTTTTTTTCAAATTTCTTTTTTTTTTCAAAAAGCTTTTTATCCTTCTTAGGTCGATAAATGAGTACCAACACAGGTTGGGTGATATTGTATGCATATTTATTCTATAAAAAAGGGCTTAAGCCTGTGCTATACCATAACATATCATTTTGGCATTGGACGTCTGCTTCGATTCACAGTAATTTAGTGTACTTAGGAACAATGCTATTTAATGCCACTTCCTGTTTTGTTAAGGTGTGAAAGGTTGTGTTTCATCACTTCCTGGGATGTCACTTTGGGGTGGGGTCAAATGACATCACTTCCAGTGATGTCATCAGAGGTCAAGGGTCGTGAGGCAAGGGGTAGGCCACTTTTTCTTGAGGCGGGGTGGGCCACTTTTTTTTGGGTGACCGGGCCTATTTCTTGTCCCAGTCCGACCCTGTTAATGACCCTATCCAATAGAGCTGCATGTTGCACTAGAGTGCCATCCACTCAGAGGTAGCCCTTCCTTTTTCAGCTTAACAGCCTTGCGTGCACTGTCTACGTCACATAGAGGGAATCACTGTACACGGTTACATCCCAGTCTACGTATTTCTCGAGCGCGACTATCAACGTCAATAATTCTACAACCTGTGCTGAATAACGAGATAGTAATCACATACTTACAAACACCCGAGGATCCCCATCAACCGTGTGCCCTGCCATATTGGCACCTGTATATCTCTGCCCATTGTTTGATCGATCGTAAGAGAACCATTATAAAAACAATCTCTCCCCCTGCTAAAGCGTTTGCCTTTATTCCAAGGATTTCATCATACAACTCTTCATAATTTGCGCAATCATGTACAAGCTCTCCCTCTATCATTGGCTCAGTTATTAACATGGCAAAATTCACTGCCTTACATTGAACTATTTCGATCGCTGGATTTCAACATAACTACCTTATAGGCAGAAGCCTTTTAGTTTCTAAAAAAATAGTAAATAATGCATATTCAATACATAAGATCATAAAGCATTGCATCACTACACTTCCAGCCTTCTCTAAGGCGGACGCAGCTGTAGTTTTAAAATTGCCTGCACCGAAAATGACCTTCACTCATTTAGGAGAACCCTTTTTCCTTCACATGAAATCAAGTGGCCCATGTACAACACCTTTTATTCGGCATGAGATATTGTCGTACTCAAGGAAGTATTGCTCCTGGTTTCAATTGAACCCTTTACTTCTCCAACCCTCTGCAATAGACCTAGGTCATGGGGGCATGTGGTCAACAATGAGACTGGCACTTTTTCGCCATATCTTCTATCAAAATATTCAGGATACTGTCATGCTATGACCATCTACTGAGAAGCTTTTCTCTTATTTAATCTTACCCCATGAGTAATATTAATCTTAAAAAATCACATTGTTATTAGATGATCTCTAAATATCTCTGTATCTGTGACGTCAGCTAATCTATAATCCTCTCCAATGGTGATTGCTGCATACCATCTGCCTTCATCATCACTTCCATTGAAAAATGTCACCTTTCCTTACATTTTATAGCTGTTTTGCAATTTTGAGGGAAAAACTCGTCCCTTCTCTTCACGCCTCGCTATTCGTGATCTGAACAAGAATTCATCAGGTATTCTCATCGTCCTGTCTACTATATCTCGCAGCTATATCAACAAGATGCGCACTCCGTAATCAAACCTCTAGTTCTACAGGTGTTGCTCTCATGGTCACGTGTCTTGTATACGCCATGACAAGTTCACACATGTTTAAATCATGCATTCCCAATATTTCACACTACATCTTCGTTGGCAACCAAACCTGTCATATTTAGTTCTGTTATTAACCCTCAACCCAACATTTTGACAAATACTTGCCTTGATTCTAACAATGGCACTGATATGTCACACTCTCTTATGACACTTGATAACTCTTCAGACAAAAGAAATCTGCTTGTAAGTTATATAAAACCTTGAGTATTTATGGCTCCCGTCAAACATTGAAGCTTTCCCTCTTGTATAGATGAGCGCATTGCACCTGAGTTTTACTAAAAACAAAAAACGTTTACCTCCTATACTGATGACGTCAACCCTTGGTTCCCTATGAGGACGTGGCTTTGTGACTAATATCGAACACATCAGGTCTCCTAATGAGCTATCCTAATGTGGGTGCAGCCTCATCTTGTTTCCCATAAAGAAATTCCCTTTATCACAGTGACAACATATCTCCCATCCTAGGAGCCAGCGACAATCCTGAATTCCTGTTTTGTTGATGTTGCATAAATACCTACTGCAACTGCCTTTGTGGCAAATTGACCGCTGCTTGCTGTGTCTGCAAGCCCTGCCGTGTTCTCGGCGCTTACATATGCTACATCATTTGATTCTGAGCAAATTCATCTCCACCTTGCTGGGAACACGCAGGCGGGTTTGACATCCCCTCTCTTAAGAGCTGTCCGTTTTACATGAACGCTTAGCTTCTGTATATGCGACCAAAAAGTGCCCTGTCATCCCACACGTCCACCATATAGGCAGAGGTCTTCTACCCTCTCCATCTTGCATATTCTGATTGTTATTCTACATATTCTGGAACCCATCTTGGCTCTATTGTTTTCGAAGCCTCTCTAACCATCCTATCAATTCCCTTTGTTATCTTGCTATCCTCTCTCACAACAAGCATTTTTCTTCGTGGAGCAAACCCATTATTACTCTTATCATTTTTGTTTTACTCGTCTGGGGCCTTACTCTATATTACAGTCTGGCTCATCCTTCCTCTGGCAAGGGAAACTATGATGCACTAAACTCACTTGTATTTCCCATCATGTATTTATCTATTGCAGTAATTATATTCCTGCACCGTCTTTTATCTTTCAATGACCTCAAGTTGCTTTTATGTGATGGCACTTTCCCCCCTCTTTATCATGGAGTTGCTTTTTGAAATCGGTCTGACTATTTGAATGGCTACGGATACGTTTAAATCTGCCCATTTTACTTCCTCATCCATAGAAAGGTATTCCCCAGGACCACATGCGTCATCTTTTTCCTGCCCTTGCTCCCTTTCTTTATCCTTTTTGTCCTGTCCGTCTCAATCGGCTCCTTGCCTTACATCCTCAATGCTCTTAGCATTGGGTTTAAGCAAAATCTGACCACCCATTCATTCGTTCTGTATAAGCGCAAACTCATCAGTCTTATCTCTTTCCTCCCTTCCATCTCTTTATTTCTCTTCCTACGTCTAAAGACGTGCTTGCTAGATTGCTTCCTTCCCTCTCACATCTCCCCTAGTCCCTCAGGACCTTAGAGATAACATCTCTCTTAGTATAATTCTCTGAACCTTCGTCGCTGCTTTAAGCTCCCTCAATGGGTATAACCCATCATCTTTCTTACTCTCACTGTCAAGTTCAAGTGGGGCAGGTGGAGCTGAGGTCTCTTCACCCCCTCTTTGCATACATTAAGTATCCAATTGAAAGGACGCTACTCATCTGTCTTGGATTAACATGTTTTTGCAAAGGTTCTAAGCTCGAAAATCGCTTGCCTAGCTTCTTCCCAATGCATGCAACATGCAAATATGTCGTCATGTGCTGCAAAACTACCTTCGATAGTGACCCTCTTTATGGCCACAACATAAACTTTTTATCTACAATTCCTTTAACCCATTCTGTACTGCACTGATTAAGCTTGGGTACATGCCCTGGTAACTGTTTACAGAAGTGCACAAGTGGAGTAATCTCCTCCATTTTTAACTTCATCACTGTATAACTCTTGATGCTTTATTTACTTTTATGAAAGGTTTAAAACATTGCTTCAATGCTTAATACAACATGAACATGCACCAATAGCTGCAGCTCCAATCCCTTCGATCACAATTCTTACTTTAATCTTGCTAAAAAACAACCATCAAGTTCAATTTAAACACAATCAATTCTTCTCTACTTTCGCGCTTCTCTTTTATCACAATTTTTCTTTTACTTATGACGTCATCACAAACACATAAATACATGAAACACACAGACACACTTGACCGGTCATATATATTTTCTCTACAGCCCTCTCTAGGGTCTGTCTTGCCCTCTAAGATTCCTCCGATTGGAACGTAAACCTATCTCTTCTGGACCGTCTTTACCCGGTCCCGTATCCTATATGATCCAATACGGGACTCTAGATTAACGTTTCTGCTAACACTCTTTAAAGTTTAAGAATAGGGCGTATCCTCTTATCGTGGCCTCACTCACAATTCCTCTTTACTTGCTCGGCAACACCCGAGTCAATATCTGTTCAATATCTCTATTTGCTTCTATTCTTACGTCACATTTATCCTGCCTCCCTCTGTTACTCTTATTTTCCCTTAATACTTTCTTTCACTCACTGCGCATGCATCGATTTGCCATATTCTTTAGTTTTTTCTCACCATTCGCATTTTCTTTCTTCTTCCAACCCTCTGGATCCTACGCCTCTTTTACCGCCTCTTCAAACTGCCGTCCGATCCGCTGCTCGTAGACGTGGGAGGGGATTTTAGGAGAAAGCAAGGGACCCGTCAGACCTACCCTGCAGGGTTTTGGTAATTATGCTGTGCAGCCGAATGGCAAAGGTTGTGCGATATTGTTTGCAAAGTTTACTTATGGCGATCGATTTTTTACCAAACCATCCTCTCCACTACCAAGTGAACTGGGTAATCCTAGCCCATGAGAGCGAGTACCCTGGAGATGAATGGGGATGCAGATTTGATTCACACATCAATAATCAAAACAACTCAGGTAATTTGGGAAGACTGTTCTATTTTCAATTGTCTAAAACAGGGAGTACAACGAACATCAGCGCACTCGCTCGATATTCTCACTCAAACCATCTTATAAAAAACGGTGTTCTTATACAGATAAAGTGTCATCAATGATGTTTCATTTGCGTACTACCAACGTCATCCTACGTGGCAACTACAAAAACCTATGTGCCGTAATGATAGGCTCTCAGTGAGTAACTAAGTATGCATTCTACATTAGCATGCATCAGTGAATGAAAGTAATTGGGTACTTAACATGAGGTTGGGGAACTAAGCCCTCCCCTCAAAAATGGCCACTATGAACGTCACTAAATGTACAACGTCCCATTGGCTACAAAACTATAGGACCCTTAATTACGTGGTCCCCTAAGATTGATTGGTACTCTTACCTTCTTTAGTACTCTTCCACCTACGTCTAGCAGCAGGCAGGCTGAACATCCAGGTGCTGGTGAACTCATTTTCATACCAGCTTCCCACCAATTAGCATACTAATCCATCATCACCTCAATGGTCCAGTGTCAATTAGGGCTTTGAAGCTCATCCTTGAGAGTGTTCTTAACTCTGAGAAATTCAGGGAGTGAAGGAACAGTCTGCCCTCGTGCGTAGGTGTGACCAGCTCGTTCATCCAACTTCTTTCTACCACGTGACTGGACACCATGAAATCGAACATATCGTGCATTTAAAATACTAATTCTTAATAGACCTCTGACATCTTTTGTCTTCCTCCAGGCCTTCAGAACAGGAGCTCTGTTCTTTCACTCGATTTGTATCCAATGTCAGTTTGCTCCAGTTTGATAAGACCTTGGCTTCTTGGCTCATCCAACTCTATCTGCCGAGATTAATTCCGTTAATTCAATGTGCCTTTTGACCGCGACACACTTTAAATGAGGCCTTCTCGTTACTGTTGAGCACCGCTATAATGCATAGTGTAAACATCCATCCTTTACTTAATCGTCTACATATATGTATATATTGGTGCTTGCCGTAATCTACTCATTATAAAGCATAAGGCTAGCTTCACGATTATTTTGCTACTTGCGTTTCTTGTATCTGTACACGTGTTAAACTAACTCGAAATCGTCATTGTTTCTGTGGCATAAGTTTCTTCACCTTGATCCCAAGATGTCACCTATCCTCGATACTTTCTAGATGCCTTATAGAATATCTGCATTCTATGGTCTCTGCATCTCTTCTATACTTGTCAGCTCGACTCTGTGTGACGTCACCATTCATCTCTGCCGTTTATCTGCTCTGCTTCTTCAGGAATCTCTTTTAAACGCCCGTCATACTTTCTCGTGTGCAGGTATGGCTTCCTCAATGGGAACCTTGTCTCCCAGATTCTCTTCGGTATTGTTAGTCTCACTGGTACTGCACAGAGTCCATACTCTGCCCAGTCGGTTTAACTGCTCTGTGTATGTCTCGTATTTTGGTTTCCATGCTATGGGCAACATAGGCGATATAGGTGAAGTGGTTGAGGTGGGGGTACTTAGCTCCTCCTCTAAACAAGACAGATAGATAACCACATGCAAGGAAGGCAGGAAAATATCTGTGACATTGTAACTCTCACCTGGTATCCACGGGGATGTCACTCAGCCTGTTCTGACCTCTTACGACCTCAAACCCTTCCCTGGAGGATATTCGACTGGAGATTGGGCCTGAAACACAGGATTGGTAGAGTTTAAATCCCTATTGTCTCTGTGTGCTTGAACCCTTTCTTCCCCAGGGTCCAACCCTTCCCTTTGAATCACAGCTCACCTTGTTTTCTTGGATAGTGTGCTCTCCATCCTGCCTTCAGCGCAGGGGTGCGTTGATTGATGCGGGCTCATTGCTGCCTAGTTACTTCACTGGCAAGAGTCCGACAGGTAAGTATAATGAGTATTTTGAACAGTTCTCTACCTTCGTTCCTTTCCTTCCTTAGATGATGGTGGTGTCCGGGGATGGCGGCGTGCTGCTGAGCCGAGTAGCGCTGAAGGTGATGAGAAGTTCCGGAGAAAGAGTTCCCCCAGAGCGGCTGGGATTCAGGTAAGCGTTTGAAGCTCGTACAGTATTTAAAAATAAGCGAAGATTTGCAGAATGCTTACTAATGCCTTTTTTCTGTTCTGTTCTTTTCCCTTTTCCTTAGGAAGCGGCGTGCCGGGATGGGAATGACACTGCCGAAGATGCCTGCAGGACAGAAGGAGCGATGACTGATGGGCAGAAGCACCGCAAGGTAAGGCTGTTCCTAACGGTGTTCTTGTTCTTGCAGGAGCTGAGCGCAGAAGAAAGATGCTGGCCTACTACAGAGCGATCTGAACACGGTGAGTGTCACGCTGCAGGTGCAGAAAACGCAAAGCATGTTTCTCAGCCTGGGTGTGGCTTAAATAGTCTCTGGGTATCCCAGGTGCCTCTGGGCTGAACCACACACAATAGACTAGACCGCACATGCAGTTTTGGGAACCAAAATATATGGGGGCATCCATCTTGTCCCCATCAATGCACTACAAGTCCAATCCCCAATGTTATCCTATGGGAGTGAGTGAGTATGGTGCCACAAGCGCCAAGTCTGACTCCAAGTGGGTCTTTGGAGGAATGGAGAAGCCCTTGAGGGCCATCTAGGTGATTGTGGCCTGGCTCCAGCCTGACATCTTGGAGGGCTGGGGACATGAGGGGCGGGAATCATGACAGCACTCCCCCCCCCAAGGCCCCTCTCAAGGTGGCTCTTCTGTCTGGTCCTGGTTTGGTTGGATGGTTTTGATGAAATCGTCTAAGCAAGCGAGGTGCATGGATGTACTCACAAGGCTCCCATGTCCTGTCTTGTGGACCATACCCCTTCCAGTCTAGTAAGTAGTATAATTTGGATCTGACGTACTTTGAATCTAGGATGTCCTTGACTTCAAATTCTGGCTCCCCGGTGACTACTACTGGCTGCGGTGGCATTGCTACCCGGGTCCCAGGTTGGACAGATTTAAGGAGAGACACGTGGAACACAGGATGAATTTGCATGTTTGACGGCAAAGTTAGTCTGACCGCCACAGGATTTATCACGGTGGTGACGGTGAATGGACCGATGCATCTTGGACGGAAAGTTCGGGCTCCTTTAATGGACACATGTTTAGACGCAAGCCAGACTTTGTCTCCCACTTGGTAGTTGGGGGGCTTTGCTCGGTGTTGATCAGCAAACTTCTTTTGGTGATTCTTAGCTTGAAGTAGGTGTTCAGCTGCCCTTTTAAAGGTTTGAGAAATGGTCGTGTGCAAGGTTTTGACTGCTGGCATTTCCAGGGTTGTAGGAACGTCCAACTAAGAAGTACGTGGGTGCCTGCCATACATGGTATAAAAGAGTGTCTGCCCAGTGCTGGTGGGTAGGGAATTATTATAAGCATATTCATCTATCCATAATAGGTTGAACCAGCTTCCTTCAGCTTGGTGTAACATGCAACGCAGATACTGCTCGAGCGTCTGATTTGTCCTCTCAATTTGACCATCTGTTTGGGGATGGTGGCTGGTGGATAGCTGGATGTCAATCTGGGCCATAGAGCAGCATTTTCTCCAGAAGTTGGATACAAATTGAGTACCTCGGTCTGAGACCAAAACTGAAGGAAACCCATGGAGCCGTACGATGCCTTCAAGAAATACCTTTGCCAGAGTGGAAGCATTTGGGAGCCCCTTAAGAGGAATGAAATGTGCCATTTTCGAAAATAGGTCCACGACCACAAGAATAGTGTTAAACCCTTAACTGGGTGGTAAATCAGTAATAAAATCGAGGGACAACGTGTGCAAGGGTGCTAGTGGGATTTCCAATGGTTGTAATAGCCCAGCCGGTTTCTGATTGGATGACTTGTTGTGAGCACACACTCCACAAGATAGGATGAATTGGATAATGTCTTTACGCCTTGTGGGCCACCAATAATTTTGTTTTACCTTGGCTATGGTTTTAGCGATTCCGGGGTGGCCCTCGATCAAGGAATCATGATAACCGGACATGACTTGTTCTCGTAGTTCTTGGTTTGGTAAGAATAAACGATTCCTGAAGTAGGGCAACTGATCTTTTATCATGTAATGTTCTCCTTGTGCACTCCACCCTTGTAATTGCTCCGGACTCATCAGGTTTTGGATTTCTTCATGTAATTCTTTCTGAGTTATGGTTGCTGTGATTCCTAGGAGCTTGCCACTCGGGATGATTGCTATTGGGTCAGGGGTCTGATGCCCTTGCTCTCCACCCCCATACGGGAAAGGGCATCGGCCTTCCCGTTTTCCACCCCTGGTCGAAATGTAATCACGTAGTCATATTCTCATATTCAGCAAAAAAAAGTGCCCTACGTAGTTGTCGTGAGGATTGGGCCTCTGCCGGTTTTAGGTACTGGAGGTTCTGGTGGTCAGTTATTACGGTGATTGTGTGTCCGGTGCCCAAGAGATAGTGCCGCCATGCCTTAAAGGCTGACTTAATGGCCAGGAGTTCTTTGTCTGTGATAGTGTAATTTAGTTCAGGGGGTGTGAATTTACGCGACCAGAAGGCAACAGGGTGTAACTGGCACGTTTCGGGGTCCTTTTGTGAGAGGACGGCTCCCATAGCTATGCTTGGGGCGTCTGTTTCCTGGACGCTGGTGCCTTGATGAGGTCGAAAACGATAGATTCTTGGTGTCCATCCTGGCACGGAAGGGTTAAAGCTGCAGTGCATTGGGATACTGGACCAGAAGCTATTTCCGTGCAGTTGACTGTGGTAACAGTGTCGGCGGTTGATTTAGGGCGTAACAGAAGCCCCATATTTGCCGCAAGATCCTGGTCGATGCAATTCCCAACGGCTCCACTGTCTTTGTACGCTCTTACTGAGTGCATCCGAGATGGTTGTTGGTGATTGATCAAGACCACAGATAGTGCAAAATGGGAGGTCTGTAGTTCACTTTCTTCGTCGACAAGTGGACCCCTACACTTGCCGGGCTGGGGAGTTTTCCGATTCCTTGATGGTATCTTCCTTGTCTGTGGCCCCTACCGTCCTCCTCGGTGGCTTCACAGGGCACTCTTTAAGGAAATTACCTGACCTTCCGCAGTACAGACATAACTGCTGCTGTCTCCTTTTATCCCTTTCTGCTTTAGTCAAGAGGGATCTGACCCCCCTGATTTGCATTGGTTCTCCTGAACCTTCCGTTGTTGGAGCAGTATTGTCCTTTGAACTCACATACATAGGGTGAGGGTCCGGTCTGGTTCGATCTGCTCTTCGGTCCTGCAACCTATGATCCAGTTGAACAACAAGGTCAATGAATTCTGAGCAGTCTTTCGGGGGGTTCACTACTTGTGCAAGAACATCCTTGAGCTCCCCCCGCAACTCCCGATGAAATAACGTGGTTCTCTTCTCCACTGGCCATTCTGCTTCAACTATGTGTCTATTGAATATGGCTATGTATGTTAATAGGTCTTGATTCCCTTGGCGTAGGGACAGAAGTTCGTTGTCTAATGCCTGCCCATGAGTACGACGGGCGAACAGCTTTTCCATCTCCTGCTGAAAGCCCCTGAAGTCATGCAGCAAAGGATCGTCTTGGGCCACAAATGGTACAGACCAGTACGCAGCGCTACCACTCAGGTAGGATAGCACAAAAGCGACCCGTGATTGGTCATTCGGAAAGGCCCCTGGCCTACAAAGGAAGTGCAGGCGGCACTGGTTCATGAACGTTGCAAACCTCTTGGGATCCCCGTAAACCATTCGGGCAGGGCCAAGGGAACTGCCCCGGGAAGGGTTATCTGAACGTGATTTGCTGATGGCGCTGGCATCGAGGGCACGCTTACCAGCAATGGTGCATGCCCTGCTTGTGACTGGAGAAGTTGCCTGCTTAAATCATCAGTGCATTCTTTGGCTACTATCAGCTCTCTCCTCAAGGTGTTGGTCTCCTACCTGGCTGCATGTACTTCGGAACGTAGCTGCCCCAACATGTGGGCTAACTGGTCGGTTTCTGATGTTTCCATGACCCCCAGATGGATTTTGATGTGAGGCTTTGCATTCTGTACCGCTCACCTGGTATCCACGGGGACGTCACTCAGCCTGTTCTGACCTCTTACGACCTCGAACCCTTCCATGGAGGCTATTTGACTGGAGACTGGGCCTGAAACACAGGGTTGGTAGAGTTTAACTCCCTATTGTCTCTCTAGTGTGCTCTCCGTCCTGCCTTCAGCGCATGGGCGCATTGATTGATGCAGGCTCGTTGCTGCCTAGTTACTTCACTGGCAAGAGTCCGACTGGTAAGTATAATGAGTCTTTTGAACAGTTCTCTAACTTCGTTCCTTTCCTTCCTTAGATGATGGCCGGTGTCCGGGGATGGCGGCGTACTGCTGAGCCGAGTAGCGCTCAAGGTGAGTGAGAGCGTGATGCGCGATGCACCCCTTTCGTATTTGCATTGAACTGAGTTCTTTTCCTGTTTCTTTTAGGTGCCGCAACGTTTTCAGCGTGGATGCCGGTTATGAAGAAGAAATGCGGTAGGTAAGCGCGTTATGCGGCGCCTCTAGATGTTCCCACGCTAACCTGGAGTGTCTTTTCCCTCTTGCAGATGGATGAGAAGTTCCGGAGACACAGAGTTCCCCCAGAGTGGCTTGTATTCAGGTAAACTTTTGAAGCTTTTACAGTATTTAAAAATAAGCAAAGATTTGCAGAATGCTTACTAATGCCTTTTTTCTGTTCTTTTCCCTTTTCCTTAGGAAGCGGCGTGCTGGTATGGGAATGACACCGCCGAAGATGGCCGCATAACAGAAGGAGCGATGACTGATGGGCAGAAGCGCCGCAAGGTAAGGCTGTTCCTAACAGTGTTCTTGTTCTTGCAGGAGCTGAGCGCAGAAGAAAGATGCAGGCCTACTGGAGACCGATCCGAACACGGTGAGTGTCACGCTGCAGGTGCATAAAACGCAAAGCAAGTTTCTCAGCCTGGGTGTGGCTTAAATAGTCTCTGGGTATCCCAGGTGCCTCTGGGCTGAACCACACCCAAAAGACTAGACCGCACATGCAGTTCTGGGAACCGAAATATGTGGGGGCATCCATCTTGTCCCCATCAATGCACTACAAGTCCAATCCCCAATGTTATCCTATGGGAGTGAGTGAGTCTGGTGCCACAAGCGCCAAGTCTGACTCCAAGTGGGTCTTTGGAGGTATGGAGAGGCCCTTGAGGGCCAGGTAGGTGATTGTGGCCTGGCTCCAGCCTGACATCTTGGAGGGCTGGGGACATGAGGGGCAGGAATCATGACAGAAATTTTCCAAAATAATGTAGCCCACCGCCCCCGCATGCATTTGGGTCCCTGTCAGAACCCGTGGAAGCTGAACCCGTAGTGTAGTAGTCGAGTTCTTCCTACCAATGTACTCCTCTGGATACCCGAGGTGAAACCCAGAGGAGTCAATTAGTCGAAAGATGGAACACCAGACGAAGGACCAGGCTCTGTAAGGGAACAATGGCACGTTAGTCGGAAGGTCAGAATATTCAATCTTTGCAAGAACTAGCAAGGCATTAATCTTTGGACTAAACTGTCAAGGCACTAACCTAATAAGTTAGATGAGTTTTTCTAGTCTGGTCTAGGAGGCTTCAATTGCCATCAGAGATTTTCACAATGGTAACTCTAAAGAGTAAACAAGATGCAAGATAAAGCTAAAAGCAGCTCACAGAAATCAAGTTAGAAGAATACTGTAGAGGACAGTGATTTATCAGGACAGGCTCCTGCTTGATTTGGATAGCCCCATGGAGCAACCAGTTTATTATCTAACCCGACGGCATGAGGACGCTAGACGGAAACTAAAATCTTAAGTCCCAGGACTATCCTGTCGGCACGAGGACGCCTAACGACCTGAGCGCCAAGGAATGTGCAGTCTCCAGTTTGCGGCGCCTTGTAGAAAAACACTGGTGTGGTGTGGAGATGTTTCAATGCAGCCAATCCAAAGTGAGCGTAAGAAATGAAGCGTAGTTAACAGGTCCAGGTATCGGAGCAGATGTTCCAGTTGTTGATGTGAGCAGGTAAGTAACAATCCAGATTCAAAAATGATGACTGAAGGCAGTGGGATTCCAGGGACGTTCCGAGTCTGTAAAGGTGCAGGCAGAAAGGTTTACAATTCAGCAGGCAAGGGGATTCCCAGAAGCGTTCCGGGTCTGTCAACGTGCGGGCAGAGAGGTTTCAGTTCAGCAGGCAAAAGGCAAATCCTAATAACGGTCCGGGTCGGAATTGGAATACTGGAAAGCAAAACAAGGCACAAGATACAAGAATACAATACAGAGTTCAAAAGAGTGCGAAGCCGTAATTTTTGCAAAATCAGAAGCAGTGACTTGCGCAACACGGAAGTATTTTATGGTTTGACATGGAAATATACTCCTCCCCTCAAACGTCACACGCTGGAATGAGAGTGAATCGGATGCCAAAGTCGCCATGGCAACCGATACATCGAAGTAAGAGGGGACGGTGAAAGCGAGATGGTGCCACAAGTGGCTTCGTTAATGCAGCCTTCCTCCTGCATGCAGATCGTCCCGTAATTTGCCAACTGTTTTTGTTTTCAGGCCATTGGTTAACACGTGACGGCATCCTGACAGTCCCCTCAGTTGAGACAGTGTATCACTAATCCAGCGACAAATGAGATGGGCAGACACAGTATTCGTCCTTTGAAAGATCATCTAAAGAGTGGAACAGGGAAAATCAAATTACCAAGCTATATAGCGCTGTAGATGAAGCGGGTCAAGTCGAGACTTTGCTGTCTGCGGAGTCCACGTGCACCATCCCGGTCTGCCTTTGGATTATTTGGATTGTTTCCAGATATGTGTCATCTGCGTGCCTCCTGGTTGTGAGGGTGTGTGCCTGCACATTGTGATCTGCAGCCTAATTGCTTTGTGTGCCGCTCTACCCACCCGCTCCTCCAATGTCTCAACAAGCATTCTTGTTGCCATGAAAAACGCTTGAGACCCCACCCACCTTTGGTCTCACCCTGTCCATGCAACCCTACAGGATACATCATCTCCGGCCATCAAGTCGGGTCAAGTTGAGACTTCGCTGTCTGCAGAGTCCGTAAAGGGGTGCGCTTCTGCTTCCATGCAGGACTTACTGTCAGTCCGAGATGTTACTCCATCAGCTGCACTGCAGGTACTACCTGAGTTGCCTGACTCCATGTTACCGGCATGTCCTGTTCATCCATCTATGGGCCAAATTGGCGTGACAACTGTGACTGTTGTTCTACATATCATTTCAGCAATTTTGTTGGGTACCTCAAATCTAGCGCTCACAATGCAACCTTTTAGCACAGATTTCAGGCATCCCACTTCTACACGTGACCTTGTTAACTTGACTTACCCTCTCTGTGCTCCTAAGGCTACATTACTTCATCTTGGACTATAGAATGCTAGGTCATTATGGGTTTATAGTCATTAAATCGAAAGAAATAATGTCGAAAGTCAAAATATAGAAAAAATAATGTAAAAAAAAGTCGAATTTCTTTTTTATTACATTTTTTTTCGGAATGGGGGGTTCCCTCCCTACCCCACTTTTTTGTATTTTTTTATTTTACCCCCTTTTTACTTACTAAACAAAAATACATATAAATAAAAAAATAAAACATTCAACTTTTTTTTCTGACATTTTCTTTTCGACATTTTTGACATTCGACATTATTGTTTCTACTGCCACCCCACTTCTAGTTCTTGGTGGCTTTAATCTCCATCTCTCAACCACACACTCTGCTCTCCCTTTCCTTTCTATTCATGGCTCTCATTACCTAGCTCCCCTTTCTACTCCTCCTTCCCAAACCTCAGGCTCTTGTCTAGATCTTATATTTACTTCCTCTCTTACTACATCCCCTGTGTCCTCCCTTCCCGTCTACCTGTCAGACCATCATCTTCTCTTGCTCTCTATTACTTCTTATATTTCCTCTCGCACTTTGCCTCTCTCAACTCCTCCCTTACTTACGTCGCGATTTGTGCAAATTCAATACTACACTCTTCATCTCTCCTAGCACCTCTGAATTGGTGACTCATGCATTGTTTTCCACTCTGGCAGCTGATGAGGCTGCTTCTGCCCTTTCCTCCTCACTTTCAACATCCCTTGACTCACTGTACCCTCCTTCATCTTTTTACCCCACATGAAAACCCCCTCAACCTTGGCCCCCCCCCCCCCCCCGTCTTCGCATGATTTGACATGTACTCAGGTATTAAGACAGATGCTGGTTAAAACTGAAAACAGCAGGGAACTACAGTTCTTATGCATCTTACCATGCCCTCTATGATAATTGTCTTCACTCTGCTAAACAATCTTACTTCTCTGATCTCCTACACTCACAGTCATCTCATCCTAGTCGACGTTTTTAAATTCTGTCCCGTCTCCTACTCCCTCAACTAATTCCACCCTTACTGCCACAGATCTTGCGCACTATTTCACTTCCAAGGTCTCCTCATTTAGATCTTTAATTGAATCGTCCAGTACACTGGTTACTCCTCTGACCCCTCCTATCTCTCTGGTAACTCCCAAGGAAATCTTTGCTGGTTTTGTTCCCATCACTAATTAAGATACCTTCCGTCTCCTTGCTTGTGCTCACCCTACCTCCTCCCCACTGGATCCCATACCATCTGCCCTTATTCCTAAAATCTATCCTCTACTTGTTCCCTATTTCACAATTCTGTTTAACTCCAGCCTATCCCCTTCTGTTTTTCCAGCGTTTAGAAAGATGGACTCTCAGGGGAGCAAGGGAGGACAAGAGCCTTGCAAGGAGGGCATTGCCCCCATCCAGGTGGGATAGGATCAGTGCTTGAATGGTAGTTCTAAAGCCACCCGGAGAGAGGAAGGGCTTGACTTTACACAGGAGGGAGAGCTGATACCAAGCTGTCTGAGTTTTCTTAACTATGTGTGCTTTGAAGGAAAGGTGTTTGTCGATGTGGAACCCGATGGACATGGCGTAGGAGGTGAGCTTGGGTGTGAAGCCATTTTTCTTACTGGTAGCCAGTGTAGACTTCTCAGGGCTGGTGTTATGTGGTCTCTTCTATTTAGTCTCAGGAGTAGTCATGCTGCAGTATTTTGGATGTGTTGTAGTTTTTCTGTGAGGCGTTCTGGCAGTCTATGGTAGAGGCTAGTTTCAACACTATCAAGGAGATGATTGTGAGGGTTCTGCAGTAGGGGAGTATCCCTGTTACTAGTCACAGGCAGTAGAAGCATTTGTTTGCTATTGCGTTGACTTGAGGCTCTAGAAAGAGTCATTCACAAGTTTTTTATCAATGATGTCTCCGGTTGCATTCCCATGCATGGTGGCCAGCTTAGGTATATCTGTGTTTTATTGTCTTCTGGCAGGGAGATCATTATTTTTGTTTTGGTCAGATTTGCTTTGGATTGTTATTTGTCATCCAGGTGTATATGTCCGTGAGACATTTGTTGAGTATGTTTTTTGGGTCTCGGGCAGAGGTTATCTTGAATGTGAGTTTGTATCTTCTGCATAGTTGTAGGTGGTGTTGAGATGCACTTCCAGCTCCCATGCCCTCCCAAACAATTCAGGCTTTGGAAAATATACTAGTGCATGCAAAAGTGAACGTGTATGGCTGCATGGGGGTGAAACCTGCAAGGTGTGAATTGTAGATATAGATGTTTTGAAATAGCTATGGATGTGTAGATAGGCATTGTAGCACAGCATTCAAAATAAGGTGTATAGCAATGACAATGTAGACACTACTCCCATGCACGGTAAATACCAAAGAACTGCCATAATTGAAGTGAGGCCTAGCAGTATGCAATCCCCATTGGAAATATGGCAGTGCAGCACAATCAGGAGTTAGGGCCTCATCACAAGTTGGGCAGAGTGGTAAAATGAAGCAGTAATGCTATTAGCATGGCATCTACTGCTCTGCCAATTTCCAGTTGGGTGGAAAATGGGTGTTTTATCTCTAGCTTTTTGCTGGAGGTAAAAATAACCATTTCCCACCTGTTTTCGGTGCTATTAGTGCAGTGCTTATACCGCAAAGTAAGCCCCATTGGGTACAGTGGACCCAATGGGAATGGGGATTTGTCTCCCCACCACAACTCGGGATCCGGCGCAAATTGCACCAGACCGAGTTGTGGTAATGCTAATAGCGTTGGGCGCTATCCCGGCTCAATTAGCGTGGGATACCACCCAACCCCTAATGAGGCCCTTGGAGTCATCTCCCTTTCCCAAGCTCCAGCATTAAAATTGAGCATAGAGGCCTTCAGGGCAAAGAAACTAAATGTTTAATTGTATTGAGCTAAGGGCCTGCGAAACCAGACAGGAATGTGAATGGACAAGCACAGGCAGGGCTGAAGGACAAACCGATAGGAGCCAGGATAGAGGTCTCAAGCTGCCAAAATGACTGGCCTATATTTAAGACAATAACTCCCCCGAGGAGAATAGCCATCCCATTTGAACTGCCAGATGCTTGTAAAAAAGAATCCCTAAATCCATAGAAATCTGATTAATCAGTGTGGTCCTCAAGAGGCCCATGAAAGGAGGGGCAGCTGGGGGCCGGGGGGGGGAGAAAAGAGTAAGAAATCCTATGATTTGTGATACGAAGAGCAGAAGGAGATGTCAACACATTTAGGTCAGCGCCGGGGAGGCATGGTGGGGTGTATGCATGTCTGGTATCAAGAGAGGTGTACCATTATTCTAAGGGGCCAATTTGATCTTGGAGCTATCCATTGAGCTCATGTTAATGATCAGGTGCACACCACATGGCCAAGCCAATTGAGAGGGTAATAACCAGGTACCTCGCCAATCAGGTAGCGGATAACCAAGATGATGGAGCAGGGAGACCACATGTTAGAGGGTACAGGTAGATTAGGATGTGGCTAATTGGCCAAGGGACTACAGAGGACTGGTAGTTTGTACATAGGTGATAGCCAATAAGGGTGGGGGATTAACACTTATATTTGTTACGTCACAAGTGACGCTTTCCTCCCTTAAAAACCTGTGACCTGTGACTGCTATGAACTAACCAAGAGCTCTGTGGCAGTTTGGTTCCACAGGACCTTCTGTCACCCTTTTTCCTTTTTGTATACAAAATAAACTTTGTTTTCCATGCAAAGAGGTGCACCAAGCTTTTTTCCTTAGAGGAGTGTTTTTCTACTGTCTGGAGGTCTGCCTTACAAATGTGGTGACCCTGACATGATGCCAGACCCTCCACGGTGATGTGATAGAGGATTCCTGGCTGCACTTCCGTAGGGGCCATACCCACCTGCTGTGATCAACCCCTGTGTACAAACTGAAGAGGTTTACAGGAGCCGTGTTGCCTGAATTTCTGTCTGCTCTTTGGAGCGGGCGCTGCTCCTGGATTGTGCAGGCTGTTGATTGGACCCTGTGATGCAGGAACGTGGGAGAGCAGATACATGTAAGAGAACCCTTTGCAGGAGAAAATAATACGGGTGTGAGAGTGTTTGGGATATGAGTGTGTTGAGGGTGAAGTGAATGTGTTGTCAAAGGACATGTGGCATTGTATATTTGGGATTTTTATTATGTAATGTGAAAGGAGAAAGGAGTAACGGGATCCTCTCCGATTGGGGAGAGAAGACAGAGCTGTACGATTAAAAAGGAAAAGAGAAGTAAGCGTAGAGGCCACATATATTTAAAGGGCCTGGTCCTGTCTGCCCAATATAAAGAGGGCGTGAGAACAATATAAAGAGGGCGTGAGAACAAGTAGTAGTTTTATGTGTTTTATTGGTGTTCTTATTGTAGTGGTGTGGACCAAGGTGAGGGTCCAGTTTTGTTGTATATATAGAGGTGAAGTGAGATTAAGGTGTGTATGTTTAGAGTTATGACATGTGGTGTGAGGTAGGAGTGAGGTGTGTGTGAACATTGATGAAGGGGAGAGTGGGGGAATTGGAAGTGGGAAAGGGGTGGAGAAGGTGGGTGTTAAGGAACCGCTGGATCTGAGCCTGGTTTGACAAAGTACATCATACTAGGGGAAGTTAAAATGGAGCCGTCGACCCCATTGGAGTATATTTGTACGGCCCCCTGTTGTATAGGTAGAAAATAATGAAATATCATCAGGAGTGGGTGGCTCAGACGAATGGCGAATGTATAAACTGTGGCCAGAACAGGGTACTAACAACAAACGACAAGGAGGTTTTGGATCGCATTTATATGTTTTTAGCAGCAAAGTATAAGTGGAAAAAATGAAAAAACAGAGGTGTTAGTAGTATGGAAGATGGTGGAGGATTTCAAAGATACCGCTCTGACTTTGCAAAGACATCGAGCGGGCCACCTGCAATGTGTGTCCTGGCACAACCATATCCATTGCTCCAAACGTCCAGGGGTACCCCATCCCCAGTGACCACGTCCCAAGCAGCACAGCCTCCCCCAGTAGGGTGCAACCCCACACGTGCAGCATCCAGGTACACAAATCCCACCTGTGTCCCACTACCGCTCCTCCTCCACATCCCACGTTGGGCCAGTACAAAAATATCCCGAACTCCATAGCATCTGCAGCCGCTTGAGCTCAAGTGCATAGAGAACCAGACCGGATGCTACAGCAAGAGTTAGAGCAGGCGTTAAAGAAGACAGAAGAAGAGTTAGTGAGACTAAAGTTAGACAGGGGAGATGGGGCAAAGAGAACCTATTGGAACAGATGATTTGAGAGCTGGGGACATTTTGTTCAGAATTAACAGTACAGCAATCAGGGATGTGCATGAGGAAAAATATGGTAATGGGGAGTATTCTGAAGGACATCATAGGGGAAGGCTGCAGTCCAAAATTTGGATGGATTATGGGTTGGTTCGGCCTGATGCCGAAATGGGCACAGCTGCAGAAGATACAAAGGATGAGCAAGTGGAGGAGGAGACCCCACCTGCGATATCGCTCCAGGTGGAGAGTTTGGGGGTGGGGCAGGTTGAGAGTGCGACATGGGCGCATGGCAGTTGAGAAGGGCAAGGGAGGAAGAAGAAGGTGGTAAGACAGGTGGGGGCACAGTTTCCATTGTTACACAAGGGTCCTGGGCGGGCTAAATATGTACCCCAGCCACACATGGACAGAAATAATTTAATAAAAGTGTTACCATTGCTCACCACGGGTGCAGATAAATGGATATATGCATTCGAGAAACAGGCAGCAGGTATTACCCTGGCTGTGGGTGACATGAAACGCTTGTATGCCGCAGTGTTAGGAGATCAGGCAGACAACATTTGGGTCAAGGCAGGGTACCCCGGGGTACAGATAGGGGATAACCGACATGACAGGGCCCATTTTAATAATTGCAAGGCCCGAGTGTGGGCGGCGCTATGGCGCACATGCCCAGACACACCTGATCTCCAGTCAATAATGGTGCGAACTATGCGGGACCATAAGGACCTGGCCCAGTACATATTGTAGATACAGGAGATGTGGAGGGCAGAAACGGGGGACCCATGTGACAAGTCCACAGCATATTTCTACTTTATGGTTAAGAAAGGCCTCACGAGGGAATGCAGAAGGAGATAGATCAGGTGTTGGGTATTGAAGCAAAGTGAGGGGCAGAGATACAGTGTATAATTGTACACCATTGTAAATGGTTGAGAGAGAGCGCAAAGAAAACGGCAGAGATAGTACAGAATGCACAAGAAAAACTAGTGCAGAAGAAGCTAGCAAAGTTGAGGGTTGAGGGAGCAGTAGTAGCTGCGTCATAAGGAGGGGAGACAGAGCAGAGGGCAATATTGGGAGAGGTACGAGAAGCCCTGCATGGGGAGGAGGACATGATTGGAATGGTGGATATCAAGGGCTGTATCAGCGAGGACCCTCAGGAGGGTACCCCAAGGTTAGGGAAGGATTTGCAGGATCCCAAGGAGGCAGAGGAGGATTTGGAGGGATGGGCCCAAGGGGGGTGGAGGGTATTGGGCAATGTTGGACATTTTGGAGGATGGACCACTTCTCACAGAAGTGTAGGAGCAGCCAAGCGGCTGAGTATAACACACAAATGCCCCCATATATGTAAGGTACACCCACCCCTTGCTTACAGCCTTATGCCATGGTACCCCCAAATGCTTTGTACGTCACACTACCACCTATGATCCTTTCAATACCTCCATTACAGTTCCTGCAGCTTCCTGCCCCAGTGCCCAACATCACACAAGCTTATGCAATACATCCAGCGCAGCCACAGGCCTCTGAAGTAACCAACAGCAACGTGGTACCCCATGGCATTGTAACAAAGTATCAGGAGGCCAGTGTGGTAGGAGGGAATCCCTTCACCTTCCCAGGGACAAACATTTATCCAGACTAGGACAGCCCACAGAGATCTTTAGCGTGCCCAGTCTTGTCAGTCACTGCCAACCCAGAACAGGAACCATTGGTGGGCATGGAGATAGGAAACAAACCATTTATTTTCATGGTAGACACAGGAGCAACAAAGTCATGTATCAAGTAGGGGCATTTCCCTGTGTTGGGTGAGGTAATGGACATGCAAGGGTTCTCTGGGGCAATAAAATATGTTCCATTCACAAAATAATTACCCATTAAGGTAAGTAATAGGGAGCTATGAGCCCCATTGTTGTTTTCAACTGTGTCCCCTTGAAATGTATTGGGAAGAGATGTGTTAAGCAAACTGAAGATGATGATTTCATTCACGGAGGAAGGGGTATTGTGTTCCACCCTAGGTATAGTTTATGTGAGGGCAATGCTTATTGTGCACGCATTAAGGAATGTGAAGGCATCATGAAGCAAGACACAGACAAAAATGAAAAAGTTTATGAAATCAAATGTCAAGATGGTTAAAGCCTAACTTGCCATATACAAAAGGTGGGATTTCCCTACCTGAACAAAACTAAGGATAGTCTGAGTCAGATAGTTGAACTTTAAAGTCCGTCTCTGTCCAAAACCTATCCTTACCACCCTCACAACTAAAGCTAAATAATTTGTAGGGATGTCAATGATAAAAGAAATAGTGATTAACACAACTTTCTGAGCTTTTTCAAGCTCCTAGTTTAATTTCAGCTCCTCTTCCGCAAGTTCAGGAAAATACCACAAAAGTCTTGTGGTTACCTTTCCCAAGTTCAAACAGTTTCACAAATCCTTGGAGTTCTCCTCCCCAAGGTCAATGCAACACAGTTCCCAAGAGAAGGGTCTTGAGGGCTCCATCCTCAAGACAATATTGCAGATTATCAATCCTCTGGGTTTTCTTCCCCAAGACTCCAGCGTATCAATTTATACTTGGTTTCAGTCTTTCAAAGTTCACCATTTCAAGTCAACTTGACACTCCTTACTGGGTTGGATTAACAGTTCATTTAAAGTGCTCCTTCTTGCTTTGTTTCACAATGTCTTCGGCTTTTCTAATTGAGGGTTCCCTGGCCTAGCCGCAGTTGGCAGACCGCACGGTCCACCAATCACAGGTCACGAAACCAGGAACCCTAGGCTTTTCAGCCCACAAAGGCTCTTCTGTATGTGTCCCTAGGTACAGATTTACCTTCACTAATCTTCTCCTTGTTGGCCTCTTGGCTTTATGGGCAGGTTCACACTCTCTTGGCTTTGCCACAATGTGTCACACATCCTCTGCCAGTCTTTGGCCTTGCCTACTGTATTCATTCATAAAGTTCACTTTGTGGTGGTCTTATTTATTCCCCACCTTTCAGTCATGCTCTCTCACACTTGCACTCGTATTTCGTGTGTTTGTTTTTAATGGGCACTTTTCCTTTAACTTGCTCATAGCCTTGCCAGCAAAGGTTTCATTCAGCTCGGTATAAAATATTGTAATCAGCCTTTCAGCTTTTGTAAAGAGTGTTTTCTGTTGTTCCCTTCAATTCGATTAAATAACACTTTCATTAACAAGGGATACAAAGACTCGGTTTCCTAGTTCTGGAAATTCTCACACTCAACTTGTCTTTCAATTTCTGTTTGAATTATACGCTTGCACAATGATCTGCTACTTAGTTTTATCTTGCGTGTCATTTCATCCAATGGGAATCGCTTTAACCATACTGCAGCGTTACTTTTCAGCATGTGTGTGCATAGCGGTCTGCGATTTCAGGGCTCAGAGAAACTCAGAGTAACTCACTGGCCTCTTTGAAGTGGCTGGGTTGCACGTCAAACCTCCATGTGAACTGCTGCGGCTTCAGATGGCCCCTTTGAGCCTCCAAATGTGTCATAATTGTCTAGTACTTTTCGTCACACTTTCACACTTATGATATGATATGGCATTTATAATGCAGCTGTACACAAGTGTTTCACTGCTTTCCAATGCGCAACCTCCGGCACATGGATTATGAGCTTCTAGCCACTCACCTGGTAGGATTCAAGCATCTAAGAATCCTCATTCCTGGCGTGCTCTGCTACAAACGGCTTACTCGGACTGCCACAGCCTTCACTGCTACCATGCTTCCTCTGCTTCAGATTGCTCACACCGGCTGCTGCATGACATGCCAGGTTTTCCATCTCTTCTTTCCAGCCCGTTCGCATTCCCAGCCTTCTCTCAACTCTCACACAGGTCTCTCTCCCTGGTGTGCAGCTCCACCTCCCATACTCCCTAGGACTATTAAGGGCCCACCTTCAATTACCTGACCTTTAGGCAACCTATTTGTGGGACATGTCTGGCTTCCCCAATGCTACTCTTTCACTGTCTTCTTCTTCATCTTACTACCAGAGTGGTGAATGGTGTTCACTACTCCTAGTCGCTTCTTCCTCGTCCCAGTACTGTACTAGATCAAATGTGGGGAAATGAGGGAAGATGTCTTAGAGTAGTGCATAAAGGCTGGGGGAGGGTTAGGTTGGTTTTCAGTAGGAAAAGGGGATACCATGTCTCGCCTGTGGGTACCCCACTCCCAATCACCAAGGACCCTCCACCCAGGTGATCCTCCCTCGCTGCTCCACCCCGAGCGCCAGAATCCAAAAGCAATGGCCTTTCCCCAGCCACCTGAGAAGAGGATCCAGGGAGAAGTAGGAGTGAGGATATCCTCCGGTTTCTCAGAAGAATGAGGGGGCAACTAGAGGAGTACCCGTGTGTCCAGATTTGTGCATGTATGGGGCTACAGTATTGCTCAACGCAGTGCCAGGTGTGGCTAAACAGTCATGGAGAGTAACATCAGAATTCTTGTTCAGCCCAGCCCCAAGAACATGTAGTAGGGACGATTAGCACACTTGATTTTGAAGGGATGGTTGTATCAAGAGACTAAGAACATGTTGCTAGGGACAGATGCAGAGGGAGGAGAATGGTGCACGGTTCTTTGCCTTGATCAAGCCCATCCATTAAAAGGGGTGTCAGAGGATCAGTTGTGTGAAGACATGGACAATGAAGGAGAGATCATATTGGCAGTATGTGTCCCCTGTGAAATAATGATCCAGTACCGAAATGATCCATGATGTTAGCAGGGAATAGTTCGCTCAAGGAGATTTAGCGCAAGTGCCCTACAGCTTGTGGACAAGCAATCCCCATGATGTAGGACTACTAAAGAGTGTGACACCTGTACACATTACCCTCAAACCTGGACCAGTATTGCCCAGAGTAAGAGTACCCATTAATGAAAGAGGCGGATGAGGGGATACATAACACCATCACCGTACTGTTACATCAGGGCATTATAGTACCATCAAACTCCCTCTACAACTCTGCTACATACCCCATCAAGAAGTCAAAGGGATCAAGTTGGAGAATGAGTCTGGATTTACTCCCCTAAACAGCATAGTCCAGAATGAGTTTCCTATTGTACCAACCCCAGCAATGATACTTTGTAATATACCCGCCACAGCGAGCCACTTTATGGTCATTGACATAAAGAACACCTTCTCTATTCCCATGCACCCTGATTCTCAGTACCTCACCACGTTTACCAACTGTGGGATGTGATTCCAGCACACTGGGCTCCCACAGGAGTACTGCGAGTCCCCCAGTATCTTCAACAGAGTACTCCATGCAGATTTAGGCAACATACATGTGCCCAGTACCATCATCCAATATGTTGACGATTTATTGGTGTGTAGAGCCAATGAGCAGCAGTGCATAGAGGACTCCATCCCGCTGTTGAAACTGCTCACAGACAAGAAGTACAAAGTAGTTAGAGAGAAGATGCAGTATTGTCAACAGGAAATGCTAAATGTAGGTCAACTGATTTCTGTTGATGGCAAGAGAGTAATGCCTGAGCGTGCAACTACAGTGTGCAGCACCCCCCAGACAGTCACAGTAAAAGACACGCAGAAGCTCCTAGGGTTGTGCAATTATTGCAGGACATGAACACATACACAAGGCCATTATTATAAGGACCTAAGGAGGCCCAAAAGACAGAAAGCACCATCACATGGACAGGAGAGATGTTCAGAAGCTCAAGGACATCATTAGTACAACTCCTGGTTTAGCAACCCCTGACAAGGCACAAGAATTCTATTCGTTTACACATTCGGATGGATAGATAAGGACGGCAGTGCTGATTGAAAAGGTACCACGCATCACAAGCACTTGGCTTATTACAGTGGCATGCTGAACTCAATAATGCAGGGTCAGTTCCGATGTGAACAGGCTCTGGCAGCAGCAGCCTTCACCATTCAGAAATCAGCTACTATTACCATCGGGTGTTCAGTGACCTATGCAGTACATGCAGTATTTGCAATACTGGAAAAGTCTAAATTCACACTGACAACACAAAGGGCCTTGGCATACACAGTAATAATATCAAGCCCATAAGGAAGTATAGGTGGGCAGCGCTGTTTTGTTTGATTTCCTGTGATAATTTACACATTTCCTTGTAAAGTTGATGGCAGACCTCAGAGACCCAGTATACACTATACTGGTATGAAATGAAAAACAGAAGAGTGTGTCGGATGAAAGATTTCCATCAGACCTGGGGTCATCAATCGTGTAATGAAGACTACTAGCAAATTTTACTCCTTCATGCAATTTTAAAGAGCAAAGACAAAAGTTCCATATGAAAAAGAGTTGTTGTTTATAGTTTTTCTTGTGGTTTTTTTATTCGTAAAGTTCATTTTAGTGAAGAAGCAGAATCCCAACAAAGCCAATGCATTTCGGACCTGTTAATTGGTCCTTCATCAGGGTGAATTCTACAATAGCAAAGGAAACAATATGAAAACTTATTTAGATCAGGTTACCAAGTCTGTTAATTAAAGAAAATTGGATCTTGTGAACAAGTGTACCCCATACTTAAGCACAATAATATCGAGCCCACCCATTCACATTGTCAGGTGTAAGACGGTGAACCCAGTAACATTCATCACTGAACCAATCACTGAGGATGATGATGTACATGAATGTCACTTATGCGGGCCCACAGAATGACATACCTAAGTCAAGGGAGTGTGCTCTAGAGGATGGGGAAGTATTCTTTGTTGATGGTTCAGCAACTATTGTACAGGAGACCAGCAAGAGGCACACGGGTGCAACAGTGGCCTGCCTAGTAGATGGAGAGTACAAGGTATTAGTGCAGAAGATGCATTATTCAGCCAAGGCTGCAGAGCTCATTGCCCCGATTGCGGTGCTGGAGGCACCCCAAGGGTGTTGGGTTACAATATACTCTGATTCAGCATATGCCACCGTGCATTTTGGATTATCGTGGTGGAAGAGGAGGGTTTTTTTAAGTGCTGAGGGGTCCGCTGTGCAGCATGCAGCACTATTAGACAGGTTGATTTTTGCTCTCTCACAGCCTACACTTCACTGTCATCAAGTGCGCCACACATACCCAATTTCTCTTGGAAACAAGGCAGCAGATCAAGCAGCCAAAAGTGCTGCCACTCTACCAGTGCCAGATATTGTGGGCAGTGTCCAGTGGGCAGGCACACATTGAGGGCTGATACACAGCACTACCCATTGCCCAGATTATCGAACTACAGGGCCGGGCACCCCAGGAAGAGAAACTGTTACGGCAAAAGAGCGGGTGTATGCAATCTTCCACCAATCTGATCTGGACACAGGTCATCACAGGTAAGGTTGTGATGCCCCAAGAGTTAGTAATGGTCACCTTTGAACAATCGCACCACCCCTTGCACATGTCAAAGCAGCACATCACTGCAGACATACAAAAGGATTGGATTGTGGCCAACATCCAAGAATTGCTAAATGTTTTCATTGCCAATTGCACCACTTGCCATATTTACAACATAGGGCAAACATTGAGGACACTGTGAGGCACATTACCATGCCCCAGTTACCATTTCGAGAATTACATATCGACTTTGCTGAGATGGGAATGTTGTGCAATACATAACGGTATCTTACCATTATTGTCTGCCCCTCCCAGTGGGTTGAGGCTGGGCCATGTGCACGCTAAATTAGCGGCCACATTTTTCGCTCGAGACTTGTTCCCCCATTGGGGAGTGTAGATGTACTTAAATCAGATAATGGTACACACTTATTCAATGTCCTGTATAAAGAAGTAACTGCTCTGTTAAGCTCTGTTAAGCATTCAACACAAGATGCGCTCCATCGATCATCCTCAAACCAAAAGCACTGAGAGAATTAATGCCCTTTTGAAAGGCAAGTTGTCAAAATTGTGCGTTACTCTCAAAAGGAGCTGGGTCCACTTTTTGCCCCTGCCCCTATTCAGTTTGAGGACGTAGCCCTGCAAGGACCATCAGCTCTCACCTCTCAAAATAGTGACAGGGAGAAGAATGCACATGCCACTTTCACCTACATGCAGTGCATCTGATGCTCTGAGGGTGTAGCTATTTTGGGAGAAGCGTTTACAGGATATTTGCAACAGTTAACAAAATGTATACAAATATAAGAGGAGGCTGTTTCTTTTGTGGATTGGCTTAATACATGTAATCCTTTCTTAAAATTTACACGTCAAATTAGTGAACAGGAAATTAATTTCTTGGACATTAAGATCTTTCACTTCAATGGCCTGTTAAAAGTAAAACCTTATAGGAAGGCAACAGATAAGAATGCACTATTGCATTATAACAGTCACCATGCCAGTCACATCAAAAACACCTCCCGTTTGGCCAATTTCTGAGGCTTAAGAGGAATAGCAGTCGTAAGGAGGATTACAGTGAGAGTGCAGCTATGCTTTCGGACAAATTATTGAGTAAGGGGTATCCAGCCAGACTAGAATCATCCAAAAGAGCTTTCAATAATAATCGGGAGTCTTTGTTGGAAAAGAAGGAGAGAGAAAACAAAAAAACTGGTATTGTGTTTGTAAATACTTTTTCTAATCTGTCCTACAAGATAAAGGGTATCATCAAGAAAGCTTGGAAAAAGGTGTACAAAAATGGAGCCACTCCACCTCCTCTTCTAGCATTCAGAAAGAGCGAGAATATAAGAAACATGCTCATTAGGAATGACATTACAGTTAAACAGACATCAGCACCCAGACAGACCACTCTGTGGGGCTTACCCATTGTTAAAGGTCATTTTCCGTGCGGTAATTGTTTGATGTCTGGATATACGGAAGAGATCAAACAAATCAAGTTGAACCAATCGTGCACTTGGGTTTTGAACGAAATGACTAATTGCAATTCTGAAAATGTCGTGTACCTGATAACTTGCCCCTGCGAGTAGAAATATACTGGTAAAACGAATAGGAAATGTAGAACACGAATGACAGAACATAGTGATTGCTGTTCTTATGGTGAAACATTTTTTTAGAAATGAAACACACACATGAAGACTTCAGATGGGTCATCCTCAAAAAAATTCATGGATCTACTAAACAGGAAATAGATCGTAGACTTTTGAATTTCGAACAGAAAATGATTTTTAAGTGCCAGAGTCATATTAGAGGACTGAACGAGGAGGTGGAATGGCACCATGTCAATTTATGAATTGTTATGGGGTTTCTATGATTTTATTCTACCGTTTTTGAATTACTTACTCACTGCAATGACAGGTTTATTTATTTTTTTAATTGCATTTTCGCAAATGAACTTGTAAATGAAATTGCATTTCTGTAAGTGAACTTGTAAATGGTTTTTAGGCATATGACAGCTATGTAAAGCCTGCTTTAGGAGTTTTTTGTGTAACACTTTGTTCTATATGCATGTCTTTTCAAAGTTCAAATTCTTGATTCTTTGTCTATGTTCTTGTATAACGTTTGATTTTACTACGTTAGAATTGTGCAAGCGTTTTGACATGTAACTTAGTAAATTAATTGAGGGAGGAGTCCATTCAATGCTGACCATGACACATGTGACATTTATCATTTGTTTTTCACCACTTTGGAATCCATTTTCTGATTGGTTTGACCATGGTGCACCCTTCATTTGTTTAGATGTGACACTTAGATTAGGGTTTGTTTTTACGCTATCCACCGTTGTGGTGGGTGAGTCTTTTCTTGAGTTTTATTATTGTTTCCGGGCTTCAGAAGTCCATTGTTTGTTTCTGTGCCGGTTTAAATCTGCAGCGTGGCTGCAAAACGTTGTTGCCCATACATGCCGCGGTCAAAAGAGAACGTTTGGAGTTCTGTTTGATCAGGTATCTAATGCTCGGTACCTTTGTCCACAGCGGTTAGGGCAATTAAATACGCGTTGATACGCCGACAATGCTGATCGTTTGTTTTAAACATGTTTTTGATACGCGGTCTCGTTTCCAATATGCCGTACTTTGAGCCATAGCGTTTTAATGCAATGGCTACTGCCCTGTTGAAACTCATTTATATGCGCGTTTTCATTCCAGTTATAGAGTGCAATGTTGTGTTATGTTTTAAACATGTATAGACACAGTGTTTCACTTAATTTACTGACGTATCAAGTTGCTGGTTTTCCAGCCGTTTTGTTGATAACACGCATTGACACGCAGATGTATATGCTGTTGCAGAGTTGAGTGTACTTCATAGACTACTTACACGTGGTACTGCGTTGCCAGCTCCAAAGCTTTTCCCAAGTGAATGTCTGCATAATATGGGTGCTGCAGGTATTGTAGTTTTTACACCGTGTGGTGGACGCACATATTGGATGTAGATATATTTAGGGTGATTAAGTTGGGGGCTATAGGGTAAAATATGATTGTTTCCTTGTGTCACAGTGTATCTACTTGGCACACTAGGTGGTGTGTGTGTGATTGTCTGACATCTAAGTCACAAGGTGATAGCTATTTGGTGTACTAAGTATTTTTGGTGTAGTCTTCAGACACTTAGGCAAATGTGTGGGTTATAAGGTGCAGACTCCTTGTTTGACATGACTTGTTGGTATTGAGTATATTGTTTTATTTATGTCTCCTGTTTATTATTTTTGTCACCTATACAGACCTTGGAATTGGAAGGGTTACTTTGAGAACCCATTTATTAAAATAGACTTGATTGAAGAAGTCTGAAGCTATTTACATCGACAGTAGCACTACTAAAACCACAATTAGAGGTATAGTAGTTGTAACTTGTTTAGGGCAGGCCTATTTAGTACCTGATCCTAGTCTTCTAGCCACCGCATTGGTGTAGTCTAGAAGTGTTGTGTGTTACACTGAGAATGTAGCCCACTGTCTTATATGGAGGTGTTGGTTTTGTTCTGTGCAGGTGGCTTCATTTGGGATCGCCGCGCTCTCTACCTGGGATTACATGGTGGTGAAGAATTTATGTGAAAACATGTTTTCCCCTGAAGAAAGTTCAAGCATTGAGAAGCTATAAAGAACTGAAACATGTCGGGATATGGTTGTTTGTGAATTTACACTTTGTTTAAATACATAGTGCATTGTAATTGTTATGTGTTTGTGGAAATTTACATTTTGTTAATTGTGATGTAAATTATCCCATTAGGTTGCAGTTATACCCACCATGTGGGTCTAAATCTTGGGTCATATTGTATGTGTTTTAAACAAGTTTTTAGTAGTGTTTTACCGATTTTGGAGAATTAAAATGGTCAAATGTATAAGAATGCTTTGTGTACCAAGTCCATTTTTTCAGGACCAATGGTTATAGATCATAATTAACATCCTTTGCTAGACAGATGAGACTTATTAGATTAATTGTTATGCACCCTTTCTCCTTTTTGTATAAATAAATACAAATATTCTCTCAACAGATAGTGCCAAGAAGAGCAGGAGTAGCAGACAGCACAGTGCCAGAAGCTGCCAGTTTGCCACCGATACAGCTACTGCCCGGAGACACCAATTACATCCGTTACTTTGGCCGCAGATGGAGTAAGCACGCTTTAACAGTCCCTACAATGTGGGCTATGCTTGTGCTCCGAGACCCCCGACCGGCCTATAGAGTCGGAGTTTGCTCAGAAGCACTTAAAGACAAGATAGCAGCACCTGTGAGATGGATGGGGGTGCAGATATATACTTCAACACCAATCAATAAGGACAACTCAACGGTTTGGCAAAGGGAGTCCGTTTAATGACAAGTCCGAAAAACGGGGAGTTATGAATATCAGCAATGGGGCGATCTTCCTTCTCGCTTCAACTCCAATGAACTTCATAAAAATCCTAACATTTATACTGAAAACTCGTCATCATTGACATGTAACACTCAAAAGTTGACATGCAATTCTATTGGTTCGGAAAAGGTAACTTTACTATAGGTACTATATCTGTATATGGTAACGGAGTGAGAGGACTGGGAAAACACTTCAAAAAAGACTATTGCAGACGTCACTAACAGTATGACGTCCCATTGGTTCCACTAACTATAGGCCCCTATATTACTTGGTCCACTGTGTTTGGGTTGGCACCAACCCCATGCATACTTTTCCACTTTGCTTAGCAGCACGCAGAATGGTCGGCCAGGTGCAGGGTGCCCCTCAACTCACCCGGCCTTCCTCCAATCAATCATCACTTTAGTGGCTATGCGTCAATTATTTCGCTGTGGTTGGCCTCGAGACTGCATCTTCTGTTTTCTCCTGGCTCACAGTCATGTGTGGGTGTGGGGGTCTTTCTCCTGTTCGTTCGGCTGGTCACATGATTCAGACACCGTGGATTTGCCTTTTCTTTAACACTTTGTCTATTTAATTTTATGTTCACCCACCATCTGCCTTCGCCTTCTTATTTTTCCCCTTCAAAGCAGTATATTCTGGTCCTTGCTTCAGTTAATTGTAGCTACTGCTCGTTCATGTTGATGGATACGACCTTGGTTTCCTAGGCACGAGTTGCCTCTGCTGAGTTTCGTTTCTGCTGCTCAGCTCCTGATTTTGTTGAATGTGAAACCTTTCTTGAATGGCCTTAGTAATTTTGTTGATTCTGCTTTTGTGCAAAGTGGAAGTATGCTACATATAAAGTGCTTTTTTTGAGGTAGATATGTATATGGCGCTTGCTGCACTATCCCTCTACTAAGCATAGCAAGCTGCGCTATTCTCTTAGCTTTCTTGCGGTTCCAAGCATATGTACAGGGGTAAACTGGTCAAATATCTTTGCCATGCTTGCAGCTTAAGCTTCTTATATTCGACATAGTCTTCACACTCTAAGTTCACGATATCCTTGCTCATGGCGTTTCGTCTCTTTGCGTCATTCTCTGGTCGTCATTTCTTCTACATGTGAGTCAGTCCGGGTTCTCGTGACATCACCATTCGTCTTCCATTAGGACCCTTTTGGTTTCTTCAGGGACTGTACTTAGGCGATCTTCGGTTCGTCTCATTTGTTGATACGGCTTTTTCAATGGGTAACTTACTGTCCATGGTTTCCTCGGTACAGGTACTTCAATAGGTGCTGCTCTTCTAATAGGTACTGGACAGAGCCCTACCGCAGATCTCTGCTGGTTTATTTGCTCATCATACATCACATATCTTGGTGTGAACGTTCTTGATACTTCAAAATGGATGGCTGGAGTGCAGGCCGTATTTGGAACCTCCTCTGCACCCCCCCTGGGCGATTCATCAACCATTTTCATCTCCTTCTTTGGATCCATCTTCTTTGGCACCTCTGTATTCACTTTCACTTCATCGCCAGGGTCCGTCCTTTCTTCATCTTCTAAGTCTATACATGATGGTCTGAAGAAATGGCTCTTTGCAGTCCATATTATTATGACTCCTTTTAGACTTCCTGCTGTTTTCACGTGTTCGTCTTTATTCCATGTCATCAGTTGACTCTGTCCATTTGGGCTGCAATAACCCCATCTTCCCACATAATTTCTATGCTTCTTGGAATGTAGGAACCTTGTTCCTTCTGGTGCATGAATGCTGGCTTTCACAAAATCTCATATTTCTTCGTCGGTCAAGTCTTTGGGCTTCCATCCTGGCTCGACATCAATCCTGATCTTCATCCCTATGGCTTTTTTTGCAGTTTTCTGGCATTGGGAGATTACTATCTTGATAACACAGAATCCTAGCGTATCATCACTAGCAGGGCTCCCAGGAACTTGAATGTGTCTGCCATCCATTGTGGAACCCATGAGAATAGTGATCCAAACCAACTGTCATCATCAAATTTGTCCGTATCATCAATCATTTGGTTCTGTAGTTTTGTCAGCATACCAATTGCTTCTGTTAGAGTTCCATTTTCCTCATCGTGAGAAGGTATAAATGTGCAACATGATTCTCCGATTTTTGCACAAACTCCTCCGTCCATGGCTGTGATCATGTCAAGCACATATCTATTCTGGAGAGTCATCAGTCGGATTGCTCTTAACTCCTCCTTAATCGTGTTGAATCCTTTTCTGGTTGTGTTGATGGTCTGCAGTAGCTCCCATCTGGTTATCTGCAACCATTTAGTATTTGATCCAACTTGAAATCTTGGCATGAAATGTGTTGTGAACACTGATGAGGTGAGGCTGAACAGCCTGTGTTCATATGGGATTGCATGAAAAGCTTCTTCAGATTTGGCAGAAAAGTAATTCTCCCTTTTCATTCGAGTCAGTAGTTCCACAGATCTCTTCTTTCTCAGGTGAGCATCTGCTTTCAGGAAACTGTCAATATTTAAGTCATTCTTTGGGATCACCAATGCCGGAACGTGGACATTCACTATTGTGCATATACCCCCCCAGTTTCTGGGCAGTCTGATGTATGGTTTGGATCCACATGCCCAATAATGATCCATAATTACTGCAGTTACATGCATCATTCCTAGAGCATCAAAGATTTGTCCACAGTTCCGATTCTCTCCCATCTTCCTTGTGCCATTATTCCTGAAACACAATTTTGAGCTCTCCAGTGGTACTATCTGCAAGGGTCCTCCTCTGTCCTTGACCCATATCAGCAGTTTTGCAAGCCTTGGCCATAATGGCTTGCATATAATTTGCATATCCTTTGTGAATTTTCAATTGCTTCCTTGCATGCTCCGAGGACCATCCATGCCCTGCAGATCACTACCCCTTTCTCCCATCCATCTGGTGAAAGCAATGTTCCCCAAATCTGCATTTGGCCTCTGTTCTTCCAACTTTGAGCATCTTCTTGAGTTTTGCCTTGGACATTTAGCTTCTTGCTCACTTCCCATCTGATTTCTGCTCCTTTCACTCCCGGTTTCTCATACCTGATCACATGGTTCCTAGTATGAGCTCTTTATGTCTTGAATATAATCATCTTCATCCGGATCAGTTTTTTCAGTTGCCCATTTCAGTGAGGCATCACTACCCATGAACTGGCCTCTGGTTTTGCACATTGCTACATGCAAAAGACAGCATGCTGTCTGGACATCAATTTCGACAGCTACGAAGATCTTGGACTTCCCCATGCTGTATGGTAGGAGTGCACAAACAAAGCATTCCCCCTCTGAACTTCGTCTTCCAACTTCCTTCATGTGTTGGTAACAAATGTTGTTTCCCAAATGTGCTGTGCTGTCCAAGTAATCATTTAGTTTGTTGTTGTCTCCGTGCATGCTTCTCTTGATTCTTAAAGTTTTCATGTAGTACGCTATAATTACATCCATGAATGTATCTATATGGCTCTTTCTTACTAGAGGAGTCACAGGTATCCTGGTACATGGTGCAGGCCTCCTCATCTGTGCCATTTGAGTAGACAAAAGTCTGGCAGTTCTTTCTTTGTCCTGACAGATCTTTTTCACTCTGGGTAGAAATGTCTGCATCCACGCTGGCTTGGGTCCAGTATATGGCTGTATTGCAGAACTTGTACTTGTCCCTTTTACTGGAACATATATGCTCGGCAATTTTGTCTCGGTGGGTTTATTCTTCAGCTCCTTTTGTTTCTTCCGGAGTTCAGTTTTGTTCATTTGTCTTTGTACTTCACTTATGGTGGAACTTCTCACAGTGGGCAGTCTCTTCTTCTCTACTGTTTTGGATTGTGGCTCTGGTGTCACTGACACTAGGACTGGTGTATGTGCATTCAATGTTTGTGGTTGTCAGTAACCTTTTTCCATTCATACTCGGGGAACCCTGTCTCCGGCTTTTCGATATGCTTGTTACCACAAGTGTGTGTACCGTTGCTAATCACATCCATCTTGAGTTCACTCACTCTATTATCAGATCTTCTAGGGACTGGAATTACTATAAAGGGTCTGGGTGCTTTTGTAGGTGACATTTGTATATCATTAGATGGATGTACTGGGATTGGAACGCTTCGTACACCAATAAAAAATGCAGTTTTGATCATTAATGACAGTAAATGATGGTGAATATAATACATCAATACATTATGCCCCTGTATGTTAGGTGGCAGCATTTACATCCAGGGAACTGTGACCATCTCTCCTCCTGCGGAAGGACAGAAGTACTTTTCTAGACTCCCATCTCGATCACCTCTAAAATGTGTTAACTTTTAATGCAAATTCTAAATAATATTGTCTCTGGAAACTCTTTGTTCTACTTGTAAGCTGTAGAACTTAAACAATTGTCTCTCCTTGTCAGACCACTGGATTTGTCTATTAGTTCTGGGTACACTTTTCTTTTTTGGGGTATAGGGAGTGTCAAAATCAAGCAATAATTCAAAAAGTCTTTTTACCGTGCATGGTCAAATTATGTCAGCTCCCAGTCTATGCCTCTGATCTGCTTCATTCCCGAAGACATGCTATGTCCTTGTCAGTACAAAAATAAAATAAAATAAAATAAAATAAAATAAAATAAATGAGATCTTTGACACTGCTCTCTCGATCTGTCCCTCGGCGGAAAGTTTAAAATCTTCTCAAGTAGTTCTGCTGATGGTTAGAAAGTTCGATTTGCATCACAATACCATGCAGGAGCATGCCCATCTGTGCAGAATTTGCTGGATCTCTGATGTATATGAGGACGTCAACATCGAGTGGTCTCCCCACAAGCTCTGGAAAATACTTGATTAGGCGGAAGAACACATTGCTTGCCAACCTGCTGTCTTCTGGTGACAGGGACATTTGTCCTGTCGTTGCTGGAATTTGGGACTCACTTCACTGTGAACAGTGTCTGCAATTTCCATTTGCGTGGAGAGCCACTTGTATAACTATGCTATTGAGGATGATGCTCAGACGTTCTGTATTTGCTGGATCGCAAAGAAATGCTAAAACATCTGTCATTCTCCCGACAAGTTCTGGACACTCTTCGATCAAGCAAAAGAACAATATGTTGATAAGCTCATTCGCTTCCTTCTCCGCTTGGGACATTTGGCTTTTCCTTGCTGTACTCAGGAAGTAGGAGGAACTGCTCGCAATCACAGTAAGCAATCTCTTTATAGTTTTTTCGTTTTCAGGATCTTGAAGAAAGTCAGCGACACTGGTGAGCCTCCCTACCAATGACGGGTACAATCTTAGCACTAGATTGAAGTAAGCCACCACATCTTTGGTGATGTCTACTGTGGGACACCATAAGTGATTCAAAACAAGGGGGGGCGTGGCTTGGAAGCCATGTGAGAGGACGCGCTCCTGGAAGAGCTCCTGAAGATCCTGCATTTATCCTGTGTAAAAGTGCATTGAGACTAACTTTCGCGAGTCAGGAACGAAGGAACCCATCCATGAATGTATGCTGCATAAATATTGAGGAGCTGAATCCTTCGTAAGCCCGGCAACAACAGAAAATTGCGATCGAAGATCCGGGAGTCACGGCCCGGACGGAGGGAAAATGGCGGCCATGCCGGACAACGGAGGAGATACATGCGGGGCGAAGAAGAGGCATTCTCGTAGTGATCGGTGGCAAAGTAAGCTGTGAAGTGTGAGAATGGCCTCTGGAAGAGAACCGGCGAGTCTCGGTGGGCACCGATTACTTATCAAGGGCTTTGGACAGTGACGGTCAGCGGTCGGCACTAGGACCCACCCGAGCTGACCAGTGAAACGGACCATCCACCTTAGGTGCCGGAGTATCGCGTGCTGGTCACGCGGCAGCCTTGGGACGGAGGGCCCACACTGTGTAGGAACTCGCTGGTAGGGACCCAGTCGAGTGGCGGAAGGAGTGGCTGCGGAGGTACACTTGGTGCGGGTGAAGCGACTCGCTCCATTGCGAGCGGAAGGTGGGCTCCTCTCTCCCGGGGTGGGGGTGAGGCGGGAGTGTACGGGCCCGCGACATACAGTGGTGGTGGAATGGCGAATAAATCCGTCAGACAGAAAGTGAAACAACCCACATTGGATGAGTTTACCAAGACACCACCAGGCCCAGAAAGTGCTCGGAGCAAGGAGAAGCCATCTGCAGGCGGCATGGCCGCCGCTAGCCCAAATCAGGACGTGTTAGTTGCGCTCGCAGAATTGAAAGCGGATTTGAAAACCGCTTGGGAAGCCAAGCTCGAAATGGTGGTGGCGGACCTGAAAACAGTGCTTGACCTCAAAGTGGGAGAAGTTCGGGAGGAGGTGAACCTACTTCGACAAGATGTGAGGACTCTGTCGGAGCGCACGGAGAGCCTGGAAAAGGAGGGGAGCGCCAACACGGCAGATTGCGCCTCACACAAGGCCGACCTGCATGTCTTGGAACAGAAAGTGCGCAACCTGGAGAACAGGGCCGAAGAAGCAGAAGGGCGTGCCCGGAGGAATAATATCCGTGTAGTGGGCATCCCGGAAGGATTGGAGGGTCATAACCCCACGGACTTCATTGAGAATATGTTGCTCCAAGAGATCACTGGGGGTGCGCTGTCGCAGGGTTTTGCGGTGGAGCGAGCGCATAGAGCATTGGCCAGGAGGCCTCCGCCGGGCGGTCCGCCCAGGCCAATGATAGCCAAAATCCTTAACTACCGAGACAGAGAGAGGATTTTGGAGCATTTTCGCAAAGGAGGAACCATCAAGAGGGGGGAGGCCACCATAACGGCCTACCCAGACTACACCATGATGGTGCAGAGGAGTCGGATGAACTTTGCAGCGGTCAAAAGGAGACTTAGAGAGGCGGGGAAGAAGTATATGCTCCTCTACCCGGCCAAATTGAAGGTGATCCACAACAACAGATCCTTGTTTTTCGAGTCGCCTGAGGAAGCCATGGGTTGGTTGGACATGCAAGGCAGCCCCCAGGAGCCGGAGGTCCAGACTGATGAAGGTGGCAATAAGAGTTAAGTGCGCTACGACGATAAAGAGTGCAGCCAGAGACTATGGGACTTGAATATAGTTACTGTTATGGCCGGGGGAGGTCGGGCCGGGAACTGAATGATCAATGCACTGTTTGCACCGTACCTGTGGTTATACGAAGGAGCCTTTCGGGGCTAGCCCATTCACCCCCATTTAGTGTTTTTTAGTTAAGTGGCCGTTAGGGCGACTTTACCCTACTGGGCTCTGTGTGTAACAGCCAGAACTAGATGTGGGGGGGCCTGAGTTCCCGAGGTGGAGCTGGGCAACAGTTGGGGAGGGTGTTGGGGGGACGGGTGGGGGGAATGGGGGGTGTGGGGAAAGTTGGGGTGTACATAGCGTTGGGGAGTTTAAGTTTGACCGCGAGCCCTGGGAGTACATTTTGGATGAGATATCCGGACGGCACGGATGAGCGGGGTGGGTTGGGGGGGAGTGGGCAGGATACCAGTGAATTATGGGGGAGCTAAAATTGCTAACATGGAACGTTAGGGGTCTCAATAGCTATCTAAAACGGAATAAAGTCATGCTATACTTGAGAAGGCAAAAGATAGACATCGCATTGTTGCAAGAAACGCATTTGACCCGAGATAAACTGGAGCTGGTGAAGAAAAAGTGGGGTGGAACGGTGGTGGGATCCACGTACTCGGCTTATGCCAGAGGTGTACTGATCTGGGTGGCGCCACATGTCCCGTTTCAACTGAGGCAGGAAATCTTGGATACTGAGGGGCGCCTGGCTATGGTAAGAGGGACAATCGAGAATAAAGAGATGTGTGTAGTGAACACGTATGCCCCGAACCAGGGCACGGCAGAGTACTATCGGACCATGAGTGCCAGCCTGAGCCGGTGTGTTGGGAGTGCGGTGTTCTGGGGAGGGGATTTTAACTGTGTATTGGATCCGGGGATGGACAGATCCGACGATAAAGTGACTAGGCCCACCCCGGCAGCCCGGGCGCTGCGGACGCTGCTGCGAGACTTCGAGCTCGAGGATGTGTGGAGGACTAAGCACCCCAATGTGAGACAGTACTCACACTACTCGGCCCCGCAGCAGTTGCACACCAGGCTTGATTATATCTTTGCCACATCGGATGTCTTGATAGAGGTGTCCAGGGCGGAATATAAAGCGAGGGTCCTATCGGACCACTCGCCATTGGTGGTGGGTTGGCAATATGGCCGCCCCAGAGCGCGGATCCCGACGTGGCGTCTGCGCGCAGAGGCGCTTAAAGACCAGGTTTTCAGGGAAGATATGCGGGAGGAAATAGCCAGTTATTTCGATATCAATACTGGCAGCGTTGATTCGGCGGGAACTCTGTGGGAGGCTTTTAAGGTTGTGATGCGAGGGGTGGCGATTGCCAAATCGAAAGGCTTGCAGAATGGGGTCCTGGTTGATTTACAGAGGGCAGAAAGCGAGTTGGAACGGGCGTTGAAGAGCGAGCCCATAGACAACGAGCTGGTGCTTAAACTGCAACAGCAGTGTACGGAACATTGGGGGAGGCTCTGTAACCTAAACTATAAAAAATATATTGAGAGACAACACGCGGGAGGAGACAAAACGGGCCGTCTCCTGGCATGGCTATATAAGAAAGAAACCCCGAGACCCCCGATTAGGACGATCACTAGAGAGGATGGGAAGCAGATAGATACCCAAGAGGGCATAAACGAACAATTTGTGAATTACTATAGGGAACTGTACGGGGATCCGGGGGGCGGTGACCGGGAGGATATGCTGGAGACCCTGCAAGATATTGGGCTGCCCAGGATAAGCACGGAAGAAAGAGAGGAATTAGATGCCCCGATAACATTGGAAGAGTTGGAGGCGGTTGTCCGGCAACTACCCACTAGCAAGACCCCAGGGACGGACGGCCTGCCCAGCGAATTTTACAAAACCTTTGGAGCGGAAGTGCTCCCCCCGATGCTTGATATGCTCAATGAGGCGTTCGAGACGGGGAGGTTGCCGGAATCGCTCAGAGAGGCGGTCATTGTACCGCTCCCTAAGCCCAATAAACCCGGGCATAGTTGTGGGTCGTACAGGCCAGTATCTATGCTGAATCAGGACAGCAAGATACTAACGGCTGTCCTGGCAAACAGACTGCGGAGGGTGATAGGCAAACTGGTACACCCGGACCAAACAGGGTATGTCCCGGGGAGGAATATTACCCAAAACCACAGACGCCTCCACCGGGTGATAGAGATGGGATCCATTAGCGACGAGGAAATGGCGATAGTGTCGTTGGATGCTGTAAAGGCCTTCGATTCGGTTAATTGGGGGTGGCTGCTGACGGCCTTGAGAGAATACGGACTGGGTCCAGGATACGTTAGATGGGCGGAGCTGCTGTATAGTGCTCCACTGGCCAGGGTCCGGACGGGGGCAATCATATCCGAGAGATGGCAACTCAGCAGAGGCACTAGACAGGGGTGTCCTTGGTCCCCGATGCTGTATATCCTGGCCCTGGAACCCCTGGCACTGTACCTGCGGCAGCAGTACGACATCGTGGGTATTGAGATTGGGAGGGAAAAGCATCTGATATCCCTGTATGCGGACGACTTGTTATTGTACCTGAGTCACCCGGAGGAGAATTTACAGTATATCCTGGACGTGATGGGGAGATATGCGAGGTTGTCAGGCATAGCGGTCAACCCCCAGAAGTCGAACATTTTCCCATTGGGCTGCTATAGGGGTGTCCCCATAGAGAGGCTGCCGGTGCTACAGGTGCCCTGGGCAGTTAACACGTTTCGTTACCTGGGAATAGATGTCTACCACACGGGAGAGAAAGAACATAAGTGTAACACTGAGATGGCTGTTGAGAAGATACGCGCATGCATGAGTTTCTGGCAGAAGTTGCCCCTGGCGATGATGGGGCGTGGAGCAATGATTAAAATGGTGGTTCTGCCTAGGCTGCTACACTACTTTAGTAACATCCCATACATGATCCCTAAGGGTTTTTTTGCTAAAATAAATGGGGTTTGCAGAGAGTTCCTGTGGCATGGCACTCGAAACAGAGTGGCACTCTGGAAGTTGCAGAACTCTCATGAAAAAGGGGGAGTTAGACTCCCAAACTTTGAGGCTTACTACATAGCGAGCCAACTACAGTTTGTATCCAAATGGCTTTCCGACGAAGAGACCCTAGAACTTAGATTATTCGGGCATGATTGTGCCCCATTTTTCCTGAAGGAAGTCATTTGGTTGCCCGAGACTGTTACGAGAAAGTACCCGGCGATGGTGAGGCTGGGATGGAAGGTGTGGAGACGAGCATGCAAACTGATGGGAGACCCACTTCCGTGTTCTCCGCAGATTCCACTGGTTGCCCTGGCGGGGGTAGACGGACAGCTAAGGGGGATTATTAGGACCTATTGGGAATCGGTGGGGTTGGTGACATTGGGTGATGTGTGGCAGGAGGGTGCCATCAGAGCGTTTGAGGAACTTAGCGGGGAGGTTGGATTACATGGTGGCCAATATGTAACATACCACAGATTGGGGAGGAAAATTCGGGAACTATGGCCTGAATTTACCTTGGCAGACGAATCGGAGGTTACGCTGGAAGGTATATACGACACGACGGAAGGGGGACATGAGATCTCTAGGCTGTATGAGATGGTGATGTTGAAGGTTGGGAAGGAATTGACAGGCCTACGATCGGAATGGGAGTGCGAGGTGGGGACCCAGATGGGAGATGGGATGTGGGAACGGGCTCTAAGATATCACAGGAAAGTATCTCGAAATGCCAGACTGCAGCAGGTACAGCTATATGTCACGCACAGAGCGTATATGACCCCACTGCGGATATCCAAATTCCGGAATGCGGGCAGACAGGCGTGCCCTAAATGCGACGAAGAAAATGCGGACATGACGCATATGTTCTGGGCATGCCCAGTGATCGAGGGGTTCTGGAGGGAGGTGGCACGCAAGCTAGGAGAGAAAGGGGTCACGCTTGCCATAGACACCGCCTGGGCATGCCTGCTGGGTGGGTTTTCCAGACCTAGGAAGCAGAAACATGTGTGTAAACTGAAAGACTTGGCGTATGTGCTGGCCAAACGGAGAATAGCCATGGGCTGGAAAAAATGTAGCAAGCCACGGGTTGAGGTGTGGTGGAATGACCTACAGAAATGGGCGGAGGCCGAGACAGCAGTGTGGCAGGAGGCGAGTTGTATGTCTTGGGAGGAGGAACTGGCCTCTTTGATGGCATGGAGGACTTTGATATCTTGCATATTTGGGACAGGGATGGCTTCGGGAGGGTCGGATGACAACGAGGCCCGCTCATGTGCGGCAGATACGGAATGTGACATGGAAACTGGCTCGCGAGGGGGGAGGGATCAGGGAGGTAGTGCGCACTAATGATTAAATGCTTTATTGTAATATTGTTAATTGCACTACGGTTTGGTTTGTAGTGTTGTTTGTGTTGAAAAATCAATAAACTTTTTAAAAAAAAAAAAAAAAAAAAAGTGATTCAAAACAAGGTTATTGTGCGGAAAGAGTCAGGATACTGGTTTTTCTTCCAACTTATGTGGCCTTGATCAAAATTTCACATGTTCTCCTTTCCTTATTATGGCTTCAGTGTGCCTTAGTCCAAGGTTCAAATTCAGCAGGCTATGTTGTGCTTTCTAAATGTAATTTTCTTCTTCACCCTGCAACTAGGATGCACAGAGTTTCCATTTTTATGTCCTTATCCTCCTTTTGCTTGGAGGAATGTCCAAAGTAAAACCACAACTTTGGCACAAAAGCTCATTGTCTTTGCGTTGCTGCTGCTCATGTGTCCTTCTTCCTCATCGTGGATCTTGTCTGCACGTGCAGTGGTTCTTCCGTGTCATCTGTAGTCTCTCCGCGCTGAGGTGCAGGCAGGGGGCCTTCTCTGATGTATTGCTTGATGTCGCTCAAAAAGATCCAAGCTCTTCTTCCTTGTAGTTTTACTGCAGATGGAGTGCAGTGTTCCACTGTAAAGGGACTGTTAAACCTTGGCTCGTCCCACCTTTTCCTCAAATGGTTTTTCGAACACAGTGTCTCCAGGGAAAATGGATGGAACACAAAGTCCTTGAGTTGTGTTTTCAATAATATCTCCCTCTGTGTTCCGTGCTGCCCTGCACCCTTTTCGTCGTCTCTGCAGCAGGCCAGAAATTACAGTAAGACAAGATGTCATGCAATTCAAGTAATTTTGCATTTCTGACCCTAAGATTTTTCCTGTTGACTGGGCATCACATCTACTCTGTCTCGGGGTGTCAGTGGAGTGCGCATTCTTCTTCCTGTGGCTATTTCGTTGCGGCATAAGATGATGGTCGTAACCGGGTTGATTCGGGAGTGCATACAATGCCAAAGGAAGGCAGTGCAATCATCCCTTTTTTAGAGTAAGCTTCAACTTGGCTATCCTTTCCTTTAATAATCTGTTGGCTTCTCGCATATCCCGTTACCTTACGGATGATACGCCAACGAGAACTTGTGTTTTATATCAAGCAACCAGCTAATCTGCTCGAACACTTCATTTGCAAAGTGGGTCCCGTTATCTCAGGACTTCGCATACCCCCACCTGGGAAATACCTCTCTCACCAGAAATTTGGCCGCACCGGTAGAGTCTGGGTGTGTACAGGGACCTGCTTCTATCCATCTAGAGAATGGACACACCACAACAATTAAATACCTGTACCGTTATATACTTCAATCATATCAACATAATCGACATGCAAGTGTTGGAAAGGTCCATCAGGTCTTGGGATGACTCCTCTAATTACCTTCAATGTGTGCCCAGCTGTGAACTGTTGGCAAATTACACAGTTCACCAGAAAATGTGCAACATGCTCCACTAAGTTCAGTATGAACCGGCCTTCCGCGAGCACTGCCGCTAGAATCTCTTTCATCATATGTGTCAGATAGTGTAAATGCTCCAGCGCTAATTTTAACAGGGCTATAGGCATTACTGGTTCACCAGTGCTGTCTTGTCACCACAAGCTGTCATAGGGGTTTAAAGAACACCCTCGCCACTTCCATACATTTTTCTCCTCCTGTGGAGCTTCCCCTTGGAGTTCCATTAACTGTGCTTGTCCCAGATTATTATAACGTTCAGGTGTATTCCGTGCAACCATCATTTTCTCATTTGTGTGAGTGTCTTCCACTTCCATGATCGTCTCACTCTCGGCTGCCATACGCTTGGCTTCCGTGTCTGCTGCCTGATTTCCTCGTGAGATCAAATCGGTCTCCTTTGTGTGGGCGGTGCATTTCACGACCGCTATGCCCACTGGGTGCTGTAGTGCCTTAATCAGCCTGTCCAATAAGGCTGCGTGCTGTACTGGCGTGCCGTCCACTCTGAGGTAGCCCCTCCTTTTCCAGCACGCTAAGCCTGTGTGCACTGTTGACATCACATAGGCGGAGTCACTCTACACCATTACTTCCTGGTCTGCGTGATTCTCAATAGCGAGTACCAACGCCAATAATTCTGCAGATTATGCTGAATAATGAGATGGTATTCGTGCACTGAGAAGCACCCAAAACTCTCCATTTGCTGTGTGCTTCATTATTGCTATGCCTGTATATCTTTGTCCATCGTTTAGATCAATTCTCGAAGAACCATCAATTAAGACAATTTCTCCTTCTGCCAATGCATTTTCTTTCACCCTGGGAATTTCATCATAGAATTCTTCATAATTCGCACAGTCATGTATTGGCTCTCCTTCAGTGACTGGCTCGGCTATGAACATAGCTGGGTTAACTATTTTGCATCGGACTATTTTAATCGAAGGATTCAATATGATCACTTCATATGCAGAAGCTCTCTGAGATGTTAGTGTGCCTCTCGGTTTCTCTAGAATAGCAAATAGCGAGTGCTCGACATACAATGTCATTGAGCATCCCATTACCAAGGTTGTAGCCTTTTCGATGGTGAACGCTGCAGCAGCTAAACTTTGTTCACACGGGAAATGGCCTCTCATCACTGGGTTCAAATTTACACTATGGTATGCTAGGGGCTTGTACCCCAATGTGGTTCTCAGCGTGAGTACTGCCGTCATGACGCTGCCATTCGTGTTTGAAAACAGGTAAAATTCCTCTGCATAATTGGGAATCCCTAAAACTGGTGCCGTGCAAATGGCTCTTTTGAGCTCTGCAAATCCTTCCTCCATGGTTTCAGACCATTCAATCTTTTCTTTCGTCACTTGTGCTTTCTTTAAGGCTTGAAGCAAAGGCTTGGTGTAGGAGCTGTAGTCGAAGACCCATGCCCTAACATAATTGCAAAAGCCTAAGAAGCTCTGCATCTGCTTTACCGTGTGTGGCTTGGCTGTGTTTAGTATGGCTTCAGCTCTTTCTGGGGTAACTCCTTTCCCTTCATGGCAGATGAGCTGACCTATGTAGAGTATTTCTCGTTGACAATACTGTAACTTCTCTTTGTCAACCTTATATCCTTTCTCAGCCAATACAGTCAATACCTGAACAGAATCGTGTCTGCATTGCTCCTCTGTCGTGCTACAAATTAATATGTCATACACATATTGCAAGACAACACTCTCTAATGCAGTATTGCTTAGGTCCAGCTGCAGGACTCTGTTAAAGATGGACAGAGACTCACAGTACCCCTGGGGTAGTCTTGTGCTTTTCAGACGCATCTGCCTGAATGTGAATGACGTCATATTTTGTGATTTACGGTGCAGCGGGACTGAGAAAAATGCATTTTCAAGTCAATCACCGTGAAATATGTTGCCTCAACAAGTATATTACATAGAATTGTAGCCGGGTTCAGGACTAAAGGGTACTCGGCCTCACCAATATCATTTATTGGCCTTAGATCTTGAATTAGCGTCCACGACCCACCTTTTGATTTTTTAATAGGGTACACCGCTGTATTACATGACGACTCTGATGTCCCTAAGATGCCTTGCTCCATCATAGTCGAAATTGTTTTAAAAATCCCTTCTTCTGCCTCCCTGGACATGGGATATTGTCGTGCTTTTGGTAAAATTGCTCCTGGCTTCAGTTTAATCTTCACTTCTCCGACTCCTTTCAATAGGCCTATGTCATAGGGTCCTGTGGTCCACACTGAGACAGGCACCTGGGCCATATCATTCCTGAAATATTCGAGCGGGTCTGTGCTGACATCATTCTCTGAGGCACTTCTCTTTTGATCATTTTCACACAGAAGTTGAGGCTCACCTCCACTGTTGTTTCTCCTTTGACTGCTTGTTCATCAACAGATCGTCATCAGTGATGTCAGTCAATCTATACCCCTCTTCAATGGTGATTACTGTGCACGATTGTCAGCCTTCATCATCATGACCATCGATCAAAACCACTTTTCCTCACATTGCGACTGTATGTATTATTAAAGGAAATATTTGTCCACTTTCCTTGTGCATAGGTATTCTTGGCCTGAACAAAAATTCGTCTGGGGTCCTCATGGTTTTCTCGGCAAGGCCTAGCAGCCCTGCCATTAGCACGCGCATTCCATATGCAAATATTTCTGGCTCTAATAGAATGGCTATCATGGCTGGGTGTCCTGCGTATGCTTTAATCATTTCACATACTTTTGAATAGTGCATTCCTGTAGTTGAGCATACTTTGCCCTCCTCCGTGAACGAGATTCTCATGTTTAGTTTTGTCATTAGATCTCGACCCAAAATGTTTACTGGGGTTTGCTGTGAATATAATAGAGGCACATTCATCTCACATTCTCCTACAGAGACTGGAAGTGCGTTCGTAAAGGGAACACAACTTGTAGCTCCTGTGAAACTCTGAATAGTTATAGCATCGCCGGACAAGGAAAACTTGCCTTCACGTATACACAAACGTGTTGCACCCGTGTCAACTAAGAAGGAATACTCTTTATCCCCTATAATGACAACCACCCTTGGGTCCGGTGATGGTCTGATGTCACTGATAGGATAGAACACATCAGGGTTCCAAGTGAGCTGTCCTAGTCCATACATAGTGTTTTTTCCCACCTTGGGCGAATGGACTTACCCCATCGCCGGTGATACTCCTCATACCAGGGTTCACGGTCTGCCCTGTGTTCACTGTCTGTGACAGTTGCATCTGTGACTGTTGGGATTGTCCTTGTGGAAAACTCAAAGAATTCTGAGCTTGTAAGCCTTGTTGTACTCCTGGCGCATGTTGTTGCATCGTGTGATTTTGTCAAACTCCCTGCTGTGAGAATGCAGGTGGATTCACCGTACCTGCTCCTATCCCTTGGCCATTCTGCATCATGCCTTGATTTCTGCATGAGCATGCTAAATGCCCCGTCATCCCACACAACCAACATACTGGTGCTGGTCTGATCATTTGCCCATTAGACATATCTTGATTTCCATTTTGCATATTTTGAAACCCCCCTTGATTATTCTGGAAACCTCCCTGATTGCTCCACCATCCTCTCCCTCGAAATCCTCTTGCGCTGAGGTAAAACCGAGTATTGCCCTGATTATTCTGCTGTGGTTTATTGACTTGTGGCATGCTCGACTCAGCTGTGGTAGTTATCATGGCTCCTTCAAGAGCATATTTTGACAATTTCTTCTGCACTAATTTTGCCTCTTCACCCTTTCGTGCAGCTTCCTTTTTGCAATTCTTTTCTTGCAGCAGTCTGCAAGACCGTGCGATGGTCAACTGTATTTCTGACCATGGCTTGGCCTCGATTCACACCAATTGCTTGAGCTGGTTCTGTACTGGTTCTGGCAGCCCTTGGCACAATATATGGTAGGACACGGGTATAGATTTCCCCCAAGATTCCAGAGTCTCGAGTACCCGGGCGTCTTGAAAATTATGTATGTAAATTAACGGGTCTTCCGACTCCTTCATTTTACGTGTCATGATAGCTCCCATATCGGAAGTATCTGGGAATAACACTCTTAGTGCTTCCAATACAGCGGCTCTGCAATTGTTAAATGGAGCTCCATCATGCACAGTATTAACTGTGGTCATACCAGGGTAACCCGCCTGTGTCCACACATCGTCTGCTCTATCACCAAGTATGGCAATTAAAAGACCTTTGATATGCCCTATAGCTAACGTGTTCCTTCCTGTCATTTTTTCTAGCTCGTGTATCTATTTCACGGCTCCCAATGTTAACATTGGAAGCTTGGTTTTCAGGTTTTCCCGATCCATGTGTGGCCATGGAATATACTGTGGTCTTGCTCCACCTTTCTCAAGCAACAGAAATTGTGATGCGTAGTCCTCTCCCTCCTCTCTCATTGTTCTTCTGTCTATTGCAGGCGTAATATTCCTGCATCGCCGTCTACCAGGCAATGACCTTAGTCGGCTGATGTGAGGTGGTGGCGACACCCCCCTCTGACCGTGAGACACTTCTTCGTGCCGATCTGACTGTGTGGCAAATTCTGATGCCCTCGGTGTATATCCCCTAGAGTCTGGCCATCTTATCCCTTTCCCTCCCGAGACTTTCTTTTCGCGTCTTCTCTCCTTCTCTGTTTCTTCACGCTCCTCTCTTTTGGTGTCAAACATCGTCTGCCCCCAGCTTGTGCAACTTCTTGCATCCTCTTTGCTCCTGCTTATTTCTAATTTAGCTAGGGAAAGTTCTCTATTCCCACTGCATTGGGAGACATGCTCAGTGTCATAAAGCTGAGTGGTTTCCAGGTGCACATTTTCCCCCTCCCCTTGGGGTACTTGTTCTAGCCCCATTTCATCATATATCCTATCAATCGTTTCTCGATGCTTCTGGTGTGAAAGTCATCCTCGATATTTGTTATAGATGTGCCTGGTACTCAATTGTACTCAGGAAAAATGTCTTCTATGTCTTCCCAGTCTACTACTGGTTCAGGTTTTTTAATCTCTCTTCCCAGATATTCAAGATCGCATGCTCTCTGTCTTCGCTTACGTTCTATATCGCCATCGAACTCTCTGCGCTTCCTCACTTCCTCTCTGACCCTATCTTCCTCCTCTTTCTTTTTGTCCCTACATTCAGTTGCCCTTTAGATCTCCTCATCCCTTCTTCTCTTTATTCTTTTCTCTCGTATTCTTTGTTCTTCCTTTAACCTTCGCTGCTCCTGTTTGTCTTGTTCAGTGGTTGCTTTCTGTTTGCGATCGCGTTGCCTTTGTTGCTCTTTGCGATATAACTGTTCTCGTCTTTGTCTATCTTTTTTCTTTATTTTTTCATCTGCCAATCCTTTTTCTTTTTCCCTCCCTTTCCTCTGTACATCGTCTAATGTCTCCTTTTGTTTCGCGTCATCAATGCCCTTGCCATCGAGTTTCAATAAGATCTGCCCTCCTATCCATTCATTCTGTGCGAGTGCTATGTCATCAGTTCCATCCTTGCTTTCTTTCCATCTTTTCTCTTCTCTCTCCTTGTCAAGAGATGTACTTGCCTGTGTCTGGTCTCTTCTCTCGTCATCATGTCTCGCCTTGTCCATCGGGACTTTGGAGGTGATATCTATACCTCTATCTTTATCCGGATTTTCGTCACAACTTTGCGTGACTCATAAACTGGGTTGCTATACCCTGTGGCTGCTTTCAATTCTCTCAGCTGGTATCACCCTTCGTCCTTACAATTCTCGGTCTTTGGTTCAGATGGGGAGGGTGGTGCTGTGGGTGTCTCACCCCCTCTGTGCATACATTAAGTATCCAGTCTGATGGTGGTTCCTCTTCCTTCTCTTGTTGATACATTTTTCACAATTCTAGGCTAGCTAGGCATTTGTCTAACTTTTTCCCCATGTACGTGGCATGCAAGTATGTCGTCATATGTTGCAAAACTGCTTTAGATAACGACCCGCCCTGTGGCCACGGCATAAACATTTTGTGGGCGGTTTCTTTAACCCATTCTGCACTGTACTTTTTCAGCTTAGGTTCATGTTTCGGCAACTGTTTGCACATGTGTGCTAATGGAGTTATGTCTTCCATGTTTAAATCTGTTCCCTTTTCCCTGTGTATATATAACTGTTCAATGCTTTACGTGACTTAAACAATTCCAACAATATGAGCGAGCACCAATCACCGCAAACTCCAATCCCGATTTTTTCCACAAAATTTTAAACCTTCTATTTTACTCAATAAACATCAATTTTTATACTACAATATCTAAGTTATTCAATTGCGTAAAACCTATGTCAGTTCCTCTAAAGATTTTGACTTTTGATGTCACAACAATCAACACATAAAACGGACGTTAACAGACTAGACAAACTCCAGCTGCTCACATATACCTCTGCCTCTAAATTTACCCCGACATGGAGTTTAAACTTATCCCTTTCACAGCGCCATTAATCGTTGTGGTGGCCTATTCGTTCCCCTTTATTTGGGACTCTGGATACAAGTTTCTTCTAGCCGCATGTATTAAAAGCGTAGGAATTAGGCAGATCTTCTCACTTCTTGGGTGTCTTGCCCAGTAACATCTCTCTTCTCGTCTTCTCGGGCGTCCTCCCCGGTATCCTCTTTCTGTTTACTTGATTATTCTTGAGTCATTATTTACTTCCCTATATATATATATGCATTCTTCTCTACTTCTGACTATATTTTGTTTTTTTCCGCCTCCCTCTGTTACTTTTTCTTTCACTTGTACTAAGGCATGCACTTTTGCCAAAGCATTAGTCTTTTTCACTCACCGTTCGCATATTTCCTCTCTGGATCCTCGGGATCACCGCCTTCGTCACCGTCTTTTCTGGCTTTTCTGCCGCTCAGCTGCCCATAGGAGTGGGAAGGGGTTATGAGGGGAACAGGGGTCCCTTCAGACCTCGTTCTGCAGATTTTATTTTTACTCTACCACTGTCTACGGGGAGTTTCACATTCTAGTCAGCCTAATGCAAAGGACTTGTGATATTAACGAGGACCTAGAATTACTTTATGTCAATGGGTGTCTTAGTTTAATCGATAATCGAAAACCATCAATCTCTGCTACCAAGTATGCTCTGAGACCCCCGACCGGCCCATAGAGTCAGAGTTTCCTCAGAAGCACTTTAAGACAAGATAGCAGCACCCATGAGATGGATGGGGGTGCAGATATATACTTCAACACCAATCAATAAGGACAACTCAACGGATTGGCAAAGGGAGTCAGTTTAATGACAAGTACAAGAAATGTGGAGTTATGAATATCAGCAATGGTGTGATCTTCCTTCTCACTTCAACTCCAATGAACTTCATAAAAATCCTAACATTTATACCGAAAACTCATCCTCATTGACGTGTAACACTCAAAAGTTGACATGCAATTCTTTTGGTTCGGAAAAGGTATCTTTACTATAGGTACTATATCTGTAAATGGTAATGGAGTGAGGGGATTGGGAAAACACTGTCAGGTGGGCATCTAAGCCCTTCCTTCAAAAAAGACTACTGCAGACGTCACTAAAAGTACGATGTCCCGTTGGTTCCACTAATTATAGGACCCCAGATTACTTGGTCCACTGTGATTGGGTTGGCACCAATCCCATGCATACTTTTCCACTTTGTGTATCAGCACGCAGAATGGTCGGCCAGGTGCAGGGTGCCCCTCAACTCACCCGGCCTTCCTCCAATCAATTATCACTTTAGTGGCTATGCGTCAATTATTTCGCTGTGGTTGGCCTCGAGACTGCATCATCTGTTTAGAGTGAGTGTGGGGGTCTTGCTCCTGTTCATTCGGCTGGTCACGTGATTCAGACACTGTGGATTTGCCTTTTCTTCAACACTTTGTGTATTTAATTTTATGTTCGCCCACCATCTGCCTTCGCCTTCTTATCTTTCCCCTTCAAGCAGTGTATTATAGTCCTTGCTTCATTTAATTGTAGCTACTGCTCGTTCATGTTGATGGATACAACCTTGGTTTCCTAGGCACAAGTTGCCTCTGCTGAGTTTCGTTTCTGCTGCTCGGCTCCCGATTTCGTTGAATGTGAAACCTTTCTCGAATGGCGCTAGTAATTTTGTTGATTCTGCTTTTGTGCAAAGTGGAAGTATGCTACATATAAAGTGCTTTATTTGAGGTAGATATGTATATGGCGCTTGCCGCACTATCCCTCTACTAAGCATAGCAAGCCGCGCTATTCTCTTAGCTTTCTTGCAGTTCAAAGCATATATACAGTTGTAAACTGGTCAAAATATCTTTGCCATGCTTGCAGCTTAAGCTTCTTATATTTGACATCGTCTCCACACTCAAGTTCACGATATCCTTGCTCATGGTATTTCGTCTCTTTGCGCCATTCTCTGGTCGTCATTTCTTCTACATGTGAGTCAGTCCGGGTTCTCGTGACGTCACCATTCATCTTCCATTAGGAGCTTTTTGGTTTCTTCAGGGACTGCACTTAGGCGATCTTCGGTTCGTCTCATTTGTTGATATGGCTTTCTCAATGGGTACCTTACTGTCCATGGTTTCCTCGGTACAGGTACTACAATAGGTGCTGTTCTTCTAATAGGTACTGGACAGAGCCCTACCGCGGCTCTCTTCTGGTTTATTTGCTCATCATACGTCACATATCTTGGTGTGAACGCTCTTGGTACTTCAAAATGGACGGTTGAGTGCAGGCCGTATTTGGGACCTCCTCTACACGCTACATCATTTTCAGTGAAAGTAAAGGAGTTGCAGTATTGGGTAGATTTTTCTGATGTTCGGAAGGTGCCCCATGCAGCTCCACCTTTGCCAGATTTACAGCAATTTGCACAGTAAAAGATTTCAGTAATTGATTAAAGCGGCCAGCTCTCACCTTTTTGTATATTCTGAGTGTAGTGAATGATGCCTTTTTCATTCAGAACGATCTTTATCCAGTGGTATACAGAACTTGCTTTCATCTTAGGTAACATGAAAAGAAAATTAACTGTTGCATGGTTGTCTTTTTTCTCGCCCCCTGCAGACTTCTCATCACAAGCATCTCCTCATAATGTCTATATTGTACTTATGTTTAGGTTTCATTGTAGGATTATGCATATATTCGTTAAGTAGGTGTATATGTTGGAGATTTATAAGTTTATATAAAGGGGGTGGATTATATGGTGTACACATGAGACTGAGTATGGTGTCCTCCAGAATGATAATTTTCCAAATAATTTCAAAATGAACTGATTACTATGAAGAGAACCCAAATTATTGCAAATGTTACATGGTTTTAAAACCATGTGTTAAGAGAGGGGTTAACGAGGAAAAAGAATATGAACAATATAAAGGGGTATTATTTGACACAATGACGGATGTGCATCTTCCATAATTTAGCAACCTATGGTATAGTAACATGCGTTCAGTGAGGAAGCAGAGGTCATATGGGAGCTGCTATGTCTGCTCTCATCTCGCATGTGTCAGGGGCACCCAAAATGGTACTACGCCAAGAAATGCCACCCCTAGAAGCCCAGTGTTTTGTCCATTTGGCACTGTGTCAGGTTCAAAGCATGTTCCAGGGGCACAGAGTGTGAGTCGTATTGATGGACAAGGACGAAGAAAAATGTGCCAAATATGAAAAAGACCCTCGGTCCAAGGCATGTCCATTGCTGAAGATGGATGGAGTGTTGTTTGTATCCAAAAGATGGGAGGACGCAGTAGTAAGCTGTGTGTTAGGGGGGTTGGCGGGTTTCGAAGAAGAGATCATATGGAACATAAACAAGAACTGTCTCAGCATATGGGCCATGTATGTCTCAAAAAAATTAAGATGGATCGAAACAAAAGACATTTTAGCAAAGGTACAAGCAACAAATTAATATGAGTTCTGTTTTCGAGGACATGGGACTGTTCTGGTGGGAACCAACAGCAAATGCAACAAGACATTATTCATTCCTGATCTTGGCAAAGGCACAGCAGTTCTCATGGAAATCTTTCAGATGTGCAGCCAGCGGGCATACATGCATCTCCCACCATCATGGCGAGGAATCATGCTTGGTAACTATCTGCATCCAGCCATTACAGTGGTTCCTGATGACGACCTGGCAAAAACACACATTCCTGCCGCAGAGCCACACCCACCCCAACCCCAAGCAAAGAAAAAGAATCGTTCACACAGAAGGAGATTAGAAAAGCGATCCAACTACTTATCTGAAGACTTCTCCAAACTATTGAAAGCAATCCCAAATAAATATTGCCTGCATACCAAAACCAAAGTGTTCTTTACCTCTCTTCTACTGCCAGATATCCAGGCCGCAGCCAATGCCAAATGGCTCCAAATCGTGCAATGGGAAATGATCCAGCTGGCGAACAATACAGAACAAGGGCTGAATTTGATCAAACGTGAGATGCGTGCTATGCGGCTGATGACCCTCCAACATAGGTACATCTTGGACCTACTGACGGCCATGGAGGGGGGCGTGTATGAAAGAATTGGACTGTCGTGTTGTTTGTACATTCCACCCAAAAGATGCATAAATCAGATCCGTGTCACACAGAATAGGAGCCCTACACAAGCCAAAGACCGGCATGGAAAATAAAAACCAAAATGTATATTGAATATTGGTTTGATACACTGTTCTCATGGGCACCAGCGTGGCTAGAAGTAGCAGGGAAATGCTGGTCCGTATAATGGGGGTCTTGCTGGTAATGGTCTGCACATGCCAAATGATACTCCGCTGCTGCAAAAAGACTCTACCGAACAGTGCCATGATGATCTCGATAAGGGCAGTTGGAGCTCCTCCTATCCCCCCCAAAAAGAGAATACAAATAAATGTTGCATGGTAGCAAATGACTGACCTCTATATCCCCCTGGGACTATAACTTCACCCCCGCCAGGTCTCCAGCTGCCAAATGCATGGCCTAGATTTAAGACACTTGCACCACCGAGGAGAATGGCCATCCCATCAGAACTGCCAGAAGCCTGTAAAACAGACTCCCTAAATCCATCAAAATTCAGTTTATCAGTGTGCTCCTCGAGAGGCCCAGAAGGCGCTCCTGGGAGGGGCAGCTGATAATGGGGGAGCAAAGAGTAAGACATCCCATGATTTGTGATATGAGGAGCTGGAGGTGATGCCAACAAATTTAGTTCAGTGACGGGGAGGCGTGGTGGGGCGCCCGCATGTCTGGCATCAAGAGAAGCGTACCATTATTCTAAGGGGACAATTTGACCTTGGAGTTATCCACTGAGCTCATATTAATGACCAGGTGCACACCGCGTGACCAAGCCAATAGGCAGGGTAACATACCAGGTACCTTGCCAATCAGGGAGCCATAGAACCGAGATGACAGAGTAGGGGACCACATGTTAGAGGGTGCAGGTAGATTAGGATTTGTCCAATTGGCCGAGGGTCTATAGAGGACTGGAATTATGTATATAGGTGGTAGCCAATGAGGGTGAGGGATTAACACGGTGCATTGGTTACATCACGAGTGACACTTTCCTCCCTTAAAAACGTGTCACTGCTGTGAATTAAGTGAGAGCTCCATGACAGTTTGGTTCTATAGGACCTTCTGTCATATTTTTCCTTTTTGTATCCAAAATAATCTTTGGTATCCCTGCAAAGAGGTGAACCATGCTTTTTTCCTTACAGGAGTGTTTTTTACTGTCTATCTGGAAGTCTACCATACAGTGGTAAATCCATGGTTTTTAATGAGTTTCATCGAGGGGAGGGCATGTAGATGTTGAAGAGGAGATGGAAAGGCTTTATCATTGTGATAAGCTGCAAGTGATGTTTTTAGTGTTAGATGTACATGGCGACAACTGTGTTCTTTCTATTCCGTTGGTGAGGAAAGATTTCAGCTATTGTATTGCAGAGTTTTTATGCTGCATTGCCCCAATCTCTATATTAGTATTGTGTGTCTGATTGTGTCAAAGGCAGCTGATATGTCTAGTAGTATGAGGGCCGATTGGGTGCTGTTGTCTGCATTTATTTTTAGATCATCCCATATGGAGATAAGTGCTGATTCAGTTACTCTGATGGGTCTGAAGCCGACCTTTGAGTAGTTGAGTATTCTGTTGCTTTCTACATGGTCGAGTAGTACTTTGTAGATGTGGTGCTCAATGATTTTTTTTCTGGATAAGGAAGATTTGATATAGCTCTGTAGTTGGTAGGATCTTCTGCATTTCCTGTATCATTCTTTAGGAGGGGCTTGGTGTATACTGATTTGCAGGTTTTAGGTACTATTCCTATACTTAGGAAGTATGAGGCTGGCGTTCTGTGGTTGAGGAGTTTTTTGAAGATGTCCGGTGGGCATGGGTCAATGGGGATCTGGCGAGGTTAGCGTCTTTTATTGGTCTGTTAAAAGTGTCTTCACTTATAGGCGAGTTCCTCAGGGGGCTAGCCTGTACCCATACTGTTCAATCTTTATATCAGGCCTTTATGCTTCCTTCTAGAAAATCTGTGAGGGTTTTTTACAAATTACGCAGACAACACTCAGTTATAGAAACTTCTGGGGATTGCACGACTGACTCTGCAGCTCTGTCAAACATATAGCAACCAATCAAAGCCTCTAGGCCATTTTACTGACTCTGCCTTAATGGAAATAAGACAGAACTACTGATTCTTGGATCAAAGGCTGCCCAGGCGAAACTAAGCACTGATTATATGAGCTTCCAAATAAGAACTAATAGTATTCCTGTTCAGAGCAAGGTAGCAACCTTGGGTATCCAGCTGGAAGCCTCTCTGAATACTGACGCGTACATCAATCAGCTGACTAAAAACTGCAACTGCTCCCTCCAGCTTCGCAAAAACATTGGTCCATACATCACCAAAGACAACAGAGCAATCATTACCCTAGCCACTATCTCATCGAGGCTAGATTACTGACCATCATTACTGGTTAGAGCCTCAACCATCAACCTAAGAAAGTCTCAAGTAATGCAAAACAATGCCGTACACATTGTTGATAAACTAACTAGACGGGAACACATCTCGAACCACAAACAAAATGTACACTGGCTACCAATTCAGGAACATATCAACTTCAAAGTAGGAATCTTGGTCCACAATTGTGTGTATGGACCCACCCTTGCTTATCTTAAATCAACCAGAGCACTATGGTCTTCTAGCAAAAAGCAGATTACATGCCGCAAGTATAAATGTGCAAATGGTTTGGGAAGATCCTTTCTGGCAAAACTTTGGAATTCGCTTCCCACTACAATGACAGTGGAACAGGAACTGAGAATTTTCAGGAAATCCTTAAAACCCCTGCTTTTTAAGTAATACCTCTCCTCACTATGTAAAGTGATGACTTTGTCCTGTATATGGATGTTTGTTCCACTGTGTACATGTTGTTGCACCCGGCAAATTCAAAATAAATACATACAAATAAATAGGTTCTAAACGATTGAGTGTTGTGGTGGTTGGTGGCACACTGGTTTCTGGTGGTGCTGGGTGAGTGTTTTTGGTAGGGCGGCTTGCTTGAATGTTCTGTTGTACATTTGTTCTTAGTAGGGTTGTGATGTTGTCACATAGGGATTGTGATGATACAATGCATAGGTCGAAACCTTGCAAAACATCTGGGAAAGGGAGAGTAAAACCTCACCAAGCCCCCATGTGAAAGAGTCCAAAATATGCTGCAGGCGAGACAGGACTGCACAAAATGTTTCTAAATGGTGTACCCATTTCATAAGAGGCTGTGGGGTGGATGGCAATTTGTTTTGTGCTGGAATTGTAAAAAGAAAAAGAATCACAGGGCACCTGGAGGGAAATTGCCTAGCAGAGATTAGGGGCATCACAGGTGCCCTGCTCCCATTGGCCCTGCAGGAATGGTATTGGGTAACAAGTATGCAGAAGGACATTACCTAGCATCGGGCACTAGTGCTGGAAAAGCATATGCCGAATGCTGCAAGACTCGGCCCAGCACAGAAATGGATAGTTAAAGAAGGGCCAATGTTATGGCAATGGTGGGTGAGGTCATGGGATGCGGCAGGTATAGGTAGGATTGTAGCCCCAATGAACAATCAAATTACACCTGGGGGGCCAATAATAGAATATCCAAAGAACAGAGGTACACACATGTTGAAACCACAGCATTAAGCATGCTGTTAATTGACCTAAAGGTGAGGTGTAGTGAAGTGCATGCAGTGTGATGTGCAATATATGTATGGTTTATTTTGTTTAGAATTTGGGAGGTGTTAGCAGAGGGGTGAATTTCTTAGTGGATTGGTTAGTGGTGGTGCTCCATTGTACCTCCTCTGCTTTGGCCACCTGTGGTACACATTAATGCCAGTGCTGCATATTGTGGTGTGCTGGGGGCAAGGGGTCTCCCTCCTATACTCTGTGCAGGGCTGTGGGTTGTCTGCAGTGCTTATTAGTGGTGCAGTCTCCAACAGCCCCCCATGTTCAGATTAAAGGATGTCTACACCGCATTGGCCGTGGTATATCCTGGTGTGCAGCCGCCATCACCTCCCTGGGCCCCTTGACAGGGGGGACCTTTTCCTTGAGCTACCTGGGCCCTGTGGTTTATCTGTTCGGTCACCACTCTTTCCCCTTCAACTCTTATGCCCTGTGTCTGTGGTTCAACATAAGACGCTCCCATCTCTCACGTTAGCTTCCAGTCAGGCCCTGCAAGGGAACACGGTCTCCCACCCACTCTGAAGCCTCTCACCCTCCCTGCACTTGTCGTGGAACAGACTAGTCCTATGTCTTGTGATGTGTGTGTTCGGTCTGAGGGGTGTGGGTGTTGGTCATTCGTTTTCATCTGGTTCTGAGTTGAAGAGCCAAGTGTTTAGGAGTTTTCTGAATTTTAGATGGTCCTTCATGCTTTGTATTTCTCTCTGGAGGGAGTTTCACATTTTTGCAGCTAGGCAAGAGAATGCTGATCCACCACATTGTTCCTTGTGTACGGTTTAGATTCCAGGCAGATGTTGCTGGATCTGAGTGTTCTGAGCGGTTGGTAAATGGTGATTTTCTTTTGTAGGAATTTTGCTCCTTGGCTGTGGATTGCTCTGTGTGCTATGCACATTGTTTTGAATGTGGAACCTTTCTGGAACCATCATTGAGGCAGGCTAATATATTCATTTTATTTTTCCAGGAGAAGATGGGAAAGATTCAAAGAAAAATCTCTCTATGAGCCCCCGATACTTTGATAAGAACCTTGATCTACTGGAACAGGATTCCCTGGAAGGTTTCATGACTTTAGAGCGCTCAGTGCCTTTTGATTTCCAATTAGTGTCAGAGGATGAAGTGGTGGCAATGATTGCACAGTTAAAACCTACTAAGGATTTGTTCTTTCCACTGACAGCTTGCACAGCTAAGGGTCTGGCATTGGAGATTGGTCCTTTTATGACAAATGTTATTAATAAAGCACTATAGCAAGGTTTTGTGCCTCTAGATCTCAAATTACACAACTTCTGAAAAAGCTGAATTTAGATATATCAGTTTTGCAGAATTATTGTCCTATTTCTGGTATTCTGTGGCCAGGCAAACTATTGGAGAAGGTTGTTGCTAACCAATTGTAGACCTTCATGGAAAAGTAGCTTTGCTGGACCCCCTGCAGTCGGGCATCAGATCTAGATTTTGAACTGAGATAGCACTACTGGCAGTGCAGGATGGTGGAGGCCGCAGAAAATGGAAATCTTTCACTACTGGTAATGTTGGATGCCTCCGCGACTTTCGACGCTGTCGACCATTCTATATTGCTCAGCCGCCTGAAGGAAATTGCCAATGTTTCTGATCATGCCTTGAAATGGTTTGCCTCTTTCCGGTCTAATCGTTAAACAGGTAAAATTGGGGGGCTTTCTTTCAAATAACACTTACATTGGATGTGGGGTATCTCAGGGCTCTTCCCTTTCGCCTTTACTTTTTAATCTCTTCTTGCGGCCGTTGATGAATATTCTGAGGAGGCATCAGATCAATTTTCATTCATACGCCAATGATACCCAATGGAGGATGTAGAACGGACATTTCTTAGGATTAACCATTGTTTAGAGGAGGTTAGCCAATGGATGTCAGCAAACCAGCTTCAATTAAATCCAGCCAAGATGGAGGTTGCCCTGTTTGGACCACAGCAGCTTCTCGGTGCATTAAATATCTCCCAGGATTGCCATTGTTTTGGGGCTAATCTTGAATTTGACCCCACAAAACATCTTGGTTGTATTTGGCAAAATAACCTTGGAAGTGAAAACCAAGTTAGTGCTAAGGTTCAGGCAGTTTTTTACTCCTTGCGCATGCTACAAGTCTTGCCATATGTGCCAAGCAGTGACTAGGCCATGGTGGCGGTGTCACTGGTAAACTCACATCTGGAGTTAGATTAATTTGTGGCCAGAAAAAATATGATCATGTCTCTGGTGCACGCTGTTCTCTTCCCTGGTTGGCAGTCTAAGTTTCACAGAGCTCTGAAAACCTTCCTTTTTAAATAATGTTGACCTCTAGATGCCACATCTCTGCTTATCCCTCCTATCATTTGTCCTCTTTTCCAATTTTGTATGTATCTTGTGCTCAATTGTCGATACCATCTGCCCCTCTATACAATTTGTTTCGACCTTGTGCCGTTTATAAATGATTAAAATCAAATCAAATGTGATTTGTTTTTTGACTGCCAGCCAATGTTGCATCTTTAGCGCAGGAGTGATGTGCTCCCTTCGTGAGAGTTTGAGGAGAAATATGGCCACTGCATTCTGTATACGTTGCAGTTTCCTGAGTCGATAATCTATCATTCCGAGGTATAGGCTGTTGGAGTAGTCTATACTAAACATGATGAGGGAGGCGATGGATAGTTTTCTGTGCATAAAGGAGAGGAATGGTAGGATCTTTCTAATTGTGTATAGGTCAAAGAAACATTTCTTGATTATTTAGTTTACTTGCGGTTCTAGAGTTAGCTCTTTGTCCATTAGGATTCCAAGGTTCTTGACTATTTTTGATGGTGTGGGTGCTGTTCCTAGTTCTGTGGGCCGGGGGATGTATTGGTTGTTTTCCTGGTTTTTTTGATATAATCATGATTTCTGTCTTGCCCAGGTTGAGTTTGAAGCTGTTTGTGTTCATCCGTTTGTAGAGTTCTTTCAGGCACTCTACTAGCGTTGTGTTCTCCTCTTGAACATCTTCGATTATGTAGATGATTTGGGTGTCATCTGCATAGTTGTAGCAGGTAAGGCAATGCCGTTTGATGAGGTTAATTAGTGGAGTCAAGTAGATGTTGAAGAGGAGTGTGAATAGGGAGGATCCTTCCGGTACTCCACAGGTGGTGTCTCGCGGTGCAGCTTTGAATGGTTTTATCCATACTGTTTCTGTTCTTTCAGATAGGTAGAGGTACTGGGCATTGCAAAGAGGCTTAGAGGCATAATGCAATGTGTGAAATATTTGACATGAAGGGGTCTAGGAAGTCAACAAAAGAGTGCAATAGTAATAGGGGAGGAAAAGTGGGGAAAATGACCTCAGGCTGGGGTAGGGTACTGTGGCGAATTCTTAAATGTCGTCACTTCTCTCCAAGGAGGAGCCCTTTCCCATGTTGCCAGGGAGGCGAGGCCACTACTCGATAGTCCCCCTGGGGCTGGTACTCAGTGGGAGACTCTCATGGGGAGAGACAGAAACGCGTTATACTCTACTCCAGTCCCACTCACCTAACCCTCTTTTACCTTGACATCCCATGCACATGTGTTATGTACATAGTAATAACAGTACTGGGACGATGAAGAACATAGTCAACCCAAGGGAAATCTATAGTAAAGGTACTGAGACTAAGACGACTCAGGACTCTAAGCAAAATAATTAGACGAGGAGGAAGTGAACAGCACTCCTCAAAACACTATTGGGCAGTCTAGTGTTTATAAAATTCCTATTGGCCAAGGCCAGTACAAAATAGAAGAGGGAAAACTAGCCAGAGAGAGAAGCCTTCCCTGGAGGAACCGTCAGTGTGGGGAACACACAAGCTGTCATTGAACAGAAGGGGCTGTAGAACCGGGGCATTCCCGGTACTACAGAGGTGCTCCCTATTGTTCCAACGTGCAAGAACCACCGGGCCAAATGAAACCTACTGGGAAAGAGCCTAAAGGGACAGTTGGTAAGGGCAGAATGGAACATTGGGATACACTGACCCAGCCAATCAGGGAGAGAAAGGAACCCCTTGGGAACAAGCTAATTTCCGAACACCTAAGAAAAAACCAAGAAAGACAGGTCTGAACCCTGCACCCAATAACAAAGATCACCATGAGTCCTCTCCATAGTCTCAGTACTTGGCAGGATAGTGAACCAGTTTGCCAGAGAGAAGTAAGAAAGGAAATTGGGTCTAGGACACGCAACCACCTCAGAAGAGTAACTTCCGTCACAATGTATGGCAGGATAGCAAACCAGGTCTGGAGAGTTGTGAGAATAAAACCATACGGGTTGGGGTCCCACATCTACAAAACTGAGAAAAGCCAGAGGAAGGAAGGCATACCCGCTGGTGTTGTGAACTGCCAAGTAAACCTGAAAGAAGGCCATGGGAAGGGAGACATTCCCCCTTTTATTGTAAGCTGTATTAAAATGCCTGAAAGAAGGCCTGGGGAAAGGAGACATTCCCACTAGTGTTGTGAACTGCAAAGTGAAACTGAAAGAAGGCCAGGGGAAGGGAGGCATTCCCCCTGGTGTTGTGAACTGCAAAGTAAACCTGAGAGAAGGCCAGGGGAGGGAGACATTGCCACTGGTGTTGTGAACTGCAAAGTAAACCTGAGAGAAGGCCAGGGGGAGGGAGACATTCCCACTGGTGTTGTGAACTGCAAAGTAAAGCTGAAAGAAGACCAGGGGAAGCGAGACATTACCCCGTTGCTGTTGCGAACTGCAAGGCGGGCATGAGAAAAGGCCAGGGGAAGAGAGATATTCCCCATGGTGTTGTGAACCACAAAGTGAGCCTGAGAAAAGGCCACAGGAAGGGAGACATTCCAGCTGGTTTAGTGAACTGCAAAGTGAGCCTGAGAGAAGGCCAGGGGAAGTGAGACATTCCTCCTGGCATTGTGAACTGTAAAGTAAGCCTGTAAAAAGGGCCAGGGGAAGGGAGTCAGTCCCCTGGCATTGTGAAAACACGTAGAGCAAGATATATGGAGAAGGAAAGCAGTCTCCAGGAACCCAATAGTGAAGAAACAACTATGGGCAATAAGGAATGTTGATGTTTGAATTGGAACTTTACCCCTGGAGTTTGAACTGAGAACTCGCTGCTTTACAAACGGGGTAATAATGTTGTGCCTTGTAGAGGGATTGAGTCATTCGCTCAGGTAAAGATCCCACTTAAGAACTGGAACTGTGATCCGTTGTCCAGAAGAAGGGAACCATTCTTCTGAACCAAGAAGATCCACTACCTCTTTAGTTCATTTCCAAATATAAGGGACAGAAATTGGTTTTGACACAGGACAGTGGACTCTTGATATATGTGGACACCCTGACCAATTCCTAAGTATTTTAGTTGAGGTAGGGAAACCCCTCTTAGAGTAAGAGGGAGCTATGTGTTCTTTATTTTCTGGTATAATGAAAGTGTATGCCAACAACCATGCCACCTGTGTGTGTCAGTGTCCTCCTTCTGCACCCTTACAGTACCAACCAACACATGGAGTTTGGGAATTGAAGGACAAGCCTTTGTTAGGGGGAGACAAGGGACCCGAAAGGATGTGGGGAAGGGCGGTGAAGAGATGTTCCTGGTGTGGAAAGTTGCAATCCAACTGGAGGCCACGTAAAGTGGATTATAATTAGGATTTATTGAAGACAATATCAATGGTACAATGCCCACGAACAGCCTCTACATCCTTCCTTCTCACAGCTCCAACCAATCTCCACCATGGAACTCTCAAATCCTTCCAGAGCCCCCTTTTATTCCGTTGTCCAGTAAGCAGAGACAGCCCACATGCAGATGTAAAACTGCGTCATAGAAAAGAAACACAATACAACATAACCTCCCTCATTTAACACGTTCGCCCCTTGTTGTACCCGGCAGCCCCCCAATTTAAGCCCTTGGTAGCTAACATTGCTGTGTTCCAAACCTTGCCACCATCAGTGATCACTGCATACTTGAACACCTGCACCACTTTTTGTGGACCCCAATACTGGCACACCATTTTGGGAAATAAGCCCCCTTATCACACAATTCTGGTGCCCCCTCCCAAAACTCATTCTCATTTACCTTTTTTTGAAGATCATACCTTGCCTTCACCATTCCAGTTTTGTTTTTTACTACTTCTCATTAGTTGCTCTTTATTCCATTTCACAAAACACCCAGGCCAAGGAGGGCACACCGCTGTGTAAGGCTTCCTTCTAAGCACTTCAAAAGGAACCAACCCTATGATCATATGAGGGGCCTATACGAGCACAACCTCTTTTCCACTGCTTCATCCCGGCTTTCCGCAGCCCCTATCACAACACGGACAGCCTGCATCAGGGTTCGAATCAACCTTTCTGCTGCCCTATTCTTTTCAGCATGGTACAGGCAGATGTTATGATGTGCAACCCACTTGCCCCCAGAAAGGTCTCGACAATGCGTGATGTCAACTGAACCCAATTATCTATCAGTATCCTGCTGGGAAACCACTTTCTTTGATTGAAAAACCTCATCCAGAAAACTTAACACTGCCCTGGAATCAGCTTCAAGCACCACATTTACCTCCACCCATTTGGAGTACAAGTCCAACAACACAGGGATGTACTATTTTCTCCCCATCACTCCATCAAGTGGTCCAAGTATGTCAAGCACAACATATTGCTCGGGCAAGATCGGTAACTCCAAAGGCCTCAAAGGAAGAACCCGATTCCTCAATAATCTATCCAGCTCCCTACACACTGCACATCCCCCCTCTCCATTTCCTCTACATCAACATCAATTCTAGGCCACCAACAGTCTCCTCGGAGCCTTTCATTTTTTTTTTTGCTTCCCAGAGGCCCTTTGTGGCTTGCCTCCAGTATCTTCTCACACCCCCCCCAAAGGTGCACCACTTTTCCCCCTTACACAAATATCCATTGTCTATTCTTGGCTCCTCCTTGACTTTGTGAAACTGCCTCAAAGAGTTTCCTTCCACAGGTCCATGCCATTCACAAGTTAAAACCTCCTTTAAAACTGCATCATCCTCCATCTCCTTCTCCCAGTCCTACTTTTCAATCCCACTGCCACCCACCTAAACCACTTGCTCCTCCTCTTCATCACTTTTTTGTCTCTCCTCCTCCTCCTGTTCTTCCCTTGCAGCACGGGATAGAATATCCACCACCATATTCTCCTTTCCTGCTATATGCTACAAAGTGAAATAATGCCCCTGCAGTGAGGCGACCCACTGTATTATCCTGCGGAAGACTATTCCAGCCCTCTGGCCAAGTACACCACACTAGAGGTTTGTGATTGGTGCGAATCCCAAATCTACTCCCCCTGCAGAAACACTATGAACTGGTTAACTGCCGAAACCTCACCACGGGCCTCGTGTTTTTATAACATAGTACCAGAGTTCCGCAGCCCTCAGGGTGCATGACACAAAGCTATCACTCTCTCCAGCCCTTTCTGTTTCTGCAAGAGTATAGCACGTAGCCCAGACTTACTGACATCCGTTGTCACCCTAGACTCGCACTGTGTGCTGAAGTGATCAAGTACCAGCCTGTTTGCTATTGCCCTTTTAACATCTTCAAACTGTCAGTCACACTCCTTCGACCATACCATTTCTCTGTATTTTTTCCACAGCTGGCAAATAGGTTTACACCTGTCCATAAAATGATCAACAAACGCGGCAGAGTTTTCTACAAGTCCTAAGAATGATAATACCTCCTGAAATTGAAATTGTTAACCAAAAGGAAACCTTACATTACATCATGTTAGAATGTCCAGCGTTGAAGAGAGTCAGAGAATTGCATTTGTACAAACATTATATACACTTGCCTAACGGCCACCAGCCACCTGATCTACCTACCTCCTGGACCGATCACCACCTTTGCTGATGATATTACCGCCATCATCGCAGACAAAACCAAAATTAATTCCCAAATCATCTTACTCAGTGATTTCAACCTTGGCTTCCAAGACCCCAATGACACCACAGCCTTGGACATTGCTAACACCCTGTCCGATTTAGGCTTCTCTCACCACATTCAGGAACCCACACACATTAAGGGGAGAACCCTTGACTGGCTTGCCGACTTAAACTGCAACATCAACGTACAATCTAACTCACCCTGCACGTGGTCAGACCACCACTTGATCACATTCAACATTAAAGCCAATGCTCATCACTCCAAGCAAGATCTTGCACCTGTTATTCACACTAGAAATAAAAGGGATATTACATTAGACAGGCTTTTACCTCTCATCCTACCAATTCTAATTAATGTATCTACTGCCTGCTCCAAGCCTTCAACACTAGTCGATACCTACAACCAGGCTATGCTCCCATTGCTCCTCTCAAGCTAAGGAAACCCAAACCACGTACTCATCTCAACTCGTGGTTCACACCACAACTGAGATCACTGTGAAAAGAGAAGCGATCCACTGAAGCTTGCTGGAAAAGTCGCCCTACTGATTCCAATTAGGCCAGTCTCGCATTAGCATCCCTCAACTAAAAGGAAGCCATCTTCCAAGCTAAAAAAAGACACATATAACAAACGCATCACACAAGCTGAGTCTAACACTAAAGAGCTCTTCAAGATTCTCAAGGAACTCGAGACCCCTGTCACTCCCCCGGGTGTCTGCATTAAAGACAGTACCTGGTGTGCTAACATTCAAAAGGTGCTCCTAGGTAAAATCACTACACTTCAAACTAAAATCAACGCTAAACAAAGCTGCCTCCAACGCGACTTCCTGCCCAAACTGCCCACCCATAACACCACGTCCCCGCCTCACTCACCAACTCCTTTCGCCTTCTCCCCTTTAACGATCACTGAGGTTGAAAACATCATTAACAAACTTAAACCCTCTAACTGCCAAGGAGAATCCTGTCCAGCCCCCATTATCAAGGAGGCTTCTTATGAACTAGCCCCATTTATCACTGCCTTCATTAACTTATCATTCCAAACATGCACTGTTCCGAACAATCTCAAGAACGCCTGGGTCATCCCACTCCTCAAAAAATCCACCCTCGAGCCAAGCATTCTGACCAACTACAGACCTATCACAAGGGTACCATTTTTGCTTAAAATACTTGACCGGGCCGCCTACTTACAAATCCAGGACTACTTAGAAACCAACAAACTCCTCGGACGTAGGCAATCTGGCTTCCTCCCCAAATACGGTACTGAAACCGCCCTCATTGATTTAAAAACACAAATCGAAGACTTGAAAGATCAAGGGAAACTAGCACTATTACTACTATTAGATTTATCTCCGGCCTTCGATCTGGTGAATCACCAAATCCTCTGCCGGCATCTAAAATCAGCCGCCCACTTTTCAGACTCAACCACCCTTTGGATCAAGTCCTTCCTTAACAACAGATACATGAGGGTCTTCTCTCCCACAGCATCCGCTGAACCATCACCTGTTCTATGTGGCGTCCCCCAAGGTTTTTGTGCATCACCTACACTACATAATGTGTTTACCAAACCATTATTTGATATTCTTGACTATCTGGGTGTCACCTATACCAACTATGCGGATGACACCGAGATACTCATTCCCCATCACACGAGACTATCTGGCTGACTCTAACGCTCTGAAAATGGTTCACCTGGTTATTCAGGCGTAGATGGCTCAACACGAGCTGTGCCTCAATGACGATAAAGCCGAGCTCCTCATCTTGGGTTCCCATTACCGACTTAAGAAACTCGGCCATGCTTTTAAAATCTTCACCATCGATGGCAATGGTTTATAGTCATAAAGTCGAATGAAATAATATCGAAAGTCATAATGTCTAAAACAAAAAGTCAAAAAAAAAATGTCGATTTTTTTTTGTGGTTGTTTTTTGTTTGAAATGGTGGGGTTCCCCCCCCCAACTCCTCTTTTTTTAGTATTTTTTTGTTTAACCCTTTTCTTTTACCCCCGGAACCCAAAAAAAACATGTAAATTAAAAAATAAAAAATTCGACATTATTGTTTAGACATTTTTGCAATTCGATATTTTTTCGACATTATGACTGCACACCACGGCAATATCATCAAGGTCTCAAATGACACTAAAACACTCGGCATCTACCTTGACTCCATTCTATCACTCGTAAGGCAAACCAATGCGGTTAGCTTCGTTTCTGCCTACATATGATAACTTATCACTGCCTGCCGCCCCTTCCTCACTACAGCAAAATGCATCACCTTAGCGAGAACCCTCATGTCCAAGATCGACTATTGTAATGCACTCTACTTAGGGACAAGTCAACATAATCCAAGCAAACTCCAGGTCATGCAGAATAAAGCCACCAGGGCGGCTCTCAACTTCCCCAGGGGCCTGCATATCTCAGACACCAGATGCCATTTACGCTGGCTTTCAGTATGCCAAAGAATTTCGTTGAAAGCAATGCCTAAACAACCAGACGCCAAACTACAGAAAACGGGTGGGTCCAGCTACCCCACACTAGCTTCCAAACTATGGAACACCATGCCCAACCAGCTGAGATCTGAACCCTCATTCCACTCCTTTAAATTCAAGACCAAATCGTGGCTAGCAGCTCCTGCCAACCCTCTGACTGTTTAGTCTGCTCCGTTTGCCACCACACCTACGACAACCTGCCCCTGCATATACTCTGTACATTCCTGTACAATCCTTTATGCATATCCCTCACGCTCTTCAGTTACCACACTGTATATTTTGTAATTATCAATATCATGTAGTATTATACTTGTGCACTGCAAATATAAAATGTAAAACGTATCACATGCCGCATCTACCTCATTGTATCTTTTGTAATTATTATTAGCATTATGTATTATATCCTTGTACCTTAACTGTATCACATGCCTGTAACCTAAAACAAAGCACCCAGATGCCTCTGGGGCCGGCGCGCTCTACAAATAAAGGAATACAAAGGCAAATACTTCACCGCACTGGATGAAGATGACAGATGGAATCTGTTTTTCTCAACAAATCGAATGTCAGCTTGTACTGCAGTTGAACGCCTTCTTCAAGCTGCATTTGAACAATGAGAATGTGCAATGTACTTGTATGATAGTAGGCCTCTCAGGTAACTAGGACTATCACGTGAAGGAAGACTCTAGCCTTTGAAACTTAAAAGACTTTCTAAATGTGGCGCCATCAACAGTAGTGAAAGTCTTGAATGCTATGAGACTGAACGTTGCCTTTACTTGTATCTTAATCTGTTTCATTTCACTTCTCGGCTGGAAATTTTGTTCTTTTTTCCTGGAGATTCTTAAAAAAATTGTCAAACTCAAAAATTGCAACTTTGTATGAAGCAATATTGTAAAGTTGAGTATTCAGCTAAACCAATATAAATACATTAATTTAAAACATGTTTTAAAAGATAATACCTCCTGTCTGTTTTTTTTGGCTTAGCAAGGTTCATGATGGTGGCACCCAAATCCCTTTCTGCTCTAGGCTATTTCCAGCTCACACCATAAGGAGCGGTTTTATCTCTTTCCCCTTAATCTTCTCCAGCTGTCCAAACCTGTTACATACTACACATGTTCGGGGAGCATCAATCAGCATTTCCTGTTCTCTGCGGTGAGCCTCCAGTCAGCTCTCGTTCCTCCAGGGAGGATCAGACCTTGGTTCCTAAGGAACTCTCCAGCTTCTTCAAGCTTTATGTACTCTGCTGGCTCGCAGAGGTTCCCCCTCTCTCTGGTAGGTAGGCTGGTACACAACCCCTTATCAAGAAACAGTTTCCCTGCTCCTTGCTCCTCGAGGGAGGGCTTGACAACCCTTCCTTGTTTCCCTCCTCTATTTCAACTTCTGTTGGACCAATAGGAAGTCAGTAACCACTAGACTGTTCAATGTGGTTCTGATAGATAATCTTCATGCTTCCGCACCGCTCCCTCGTCACAGTACTGGTCTTGCGGTTCCCTTGCGAGTCAACGTCACAGTACAGGGAATGGATTTTCATTTAGGAAATTCCTATTCTTTCTCATAACCATACTTTCTAAGGGAATGGTAGGGTGACAATAACTCATGACCCCATTAGGGATGGAGTTTTTGTTAGGGTTGTAGGCAGGGGGTTTAGGGTCAGATGATTGGCAGGGGTACCGTGTTCTCTTCAGATACTTGTCCCTAATCTCATAGGAGGGATCCCTCCCCAGGAAATCATCCCGCTGAGTACCACCCCCGGGGGACTATCAGCGGCATCACCTCAATAAGGAGGGGCACTCCCTAGGGAAGAAGGGACGGCATACAAAGATTCGTCACACTACCTAAAACCACCTGTGGTTCAGCACATCCATCCTTGTGGCTAAGAGGCTGCAATGAGCCTCCCTGATTTGGATCCTGCAGCCTTGAAAACTGTGTGCTGGTGGGATGCTTACAGCAGGGTGGACTGCCACTTTCCTACATATGCTTTGGTCCCACTACAATAAATGTCCCCTTTTGGAGGAAGGGATCTGATATGTTAAAAGGTTCGAAATGCAAAACAATTCAGGACCTTAAGAATGATAATGTGCAAACCAAGTTAATTAAAATTCTATTTCTTCTCTTTAATTACCAGAATAAGATTCCCGAAAACAGTTGGCAGAGTTTCTAGCTGGTGTGTGGTCGTTGAAGATGTTTTGTCTTTAATGGGAATCATGTTGATTCCTAATGGAAAAACGTTGTAGGAATCTTTTTGGGGGTCAAAATAAAACATTCAAAACAGAATACATTTGATGTGACATTGAAGGTGAAAGAGTGGGACAGGATTCCAACCATATCCCATCTACAAGTCTGATATCAAAAAAGAACACAAAGCAAGACTGGAGTTCAGCCTCGTGGTTAAGCTTCTCTGTCGGTTTGCTACCACTGCAGAGAGGAGCCCCACCCCTGGAGTTCAGCCTCGTGGTTAAGCTTCTGTCGGTTTGCTACCACTGCAGAGAGGTGCCCCACCCCTGGAGTTCAGCCTCGGGGTTAAGCTTCTCTGTCTGTTTGCTACCACTGCAGAGAGGAGCCCCACCCCTGAAGTTCAGCCTCGGGGTTAAGCTTCTCTGTCGGTTTGCTACCACTGCAGAGAGGAGCCCCACCTCTGGAGTTCAGCCTCGTGGTTAAGCTTCTCTGTCGGCTTGCTACCACTGCAGAGAGGAGCCCCACCCCTGGAGTTCAGCCTCGTGGTTAAGCTTCTCTGTCTGTTTGCTACCACTGCAGAGAGGAGCCCCACCCCTGAAGTTCAGCCTCGGGGTTAAGCTTCTCTGTCGGTTTGCTACCACTGCAGAGAGGAGCCCCACCTCTGGAGTTCAGCCTCGTGGTTAAGCTTCTCTGTCGGCTTGCTACCACTGCAGAGAGGAGCCCCACCCCTGGAGTTCAGCCTCGTGGTTAAGCTTCTTTCGGTTTGCTACCACTGCAGAGAGGAGCCCCACCCCTGGAGTTCAGCCTCGTGGTTAAGCTTCTGTCGGTTTGCTACCACTGCAGAGAGGTGCCCCACCCCTGGAGTTCAGCCTCGTGGTTAAGCTTCTCTGTCGGTTTGCTACCACTGCAGAGAGATGCCCCACCCCTGTTGTTCAGCCTCGTGGTTAAGCTTCTCTGTCGGCTTGCTACCACTGAAGAGAGGAGCCCCACCCCTGGAGTTCAGCCTCGTGGTTAAGCTTCTCTGTCGGCTTGCTACCACTGCAGAGAGGAGCCCCACCCCTGGAGTTCAGCCTCGTGGTTAAGCTTCTCTGTCGGCTTGCTACCACTGCAGAGAGGAGCCCCACCCCTGGAGTTCAGCCTCGTGGTTAAGCTTCTCTGTCGGTTTGCTACCACTGCAGAGAGCAGCCCCACCCCTGGAGTTCAGCCTCGTGGTTAAGCTTCTCTGTCGGTTTGCTACCACTGCAGAGAGGTGCCCCACCCCTGGAGTTCAGCCTCGTGGTTAAGCTTCTCTGTCGGCTTGCTACCACTGCAGAGAGGAGCCCCACCCCTGGAGTTCAGCCTCGTGGTTAAGCTTCTCTGTCGGCTTGCTACCACTGCAGAGAGGAGCCCCACCCCTGGAGTTCAGCCTCGTGGTTAAGCTTCTCTGTCGGCTTGCTACCACTGCAGAGTGGAGCCCCACCCCTGGAGTTCAGCCTCGTGGTTAAGCTTCTCTGTCGGTTTGCTACCAGTGCAGAGAGGAGCCCCACCCCTGGAGTTTGTGGGTTAGACAATTTAGGCACCTCTGTGTTTGAAGAGAAAATGCAGCTTGGAAAAAGAGGGAAGAAAAACATCCTCCAAGTCATGTGTCCCTTTGCAGAGTAAAAGGAAAGTTGACAGGATCCTGCTAATCTGGTGCTAAAAATATCACTGTGATTGTGCCCCGGTGGCTCAGGTATAAAGCATTCTCAATCAGGTGTGGGTGTCGCGTTAGCTTCATGTTTCCCAGGCTTCGATTCCGTCAGGCCAGAGGCAGACACACCTGTAACAGATGATGAAACTTGCTGCAGGGATAAATAAACTGCATGGCCCTTATTGCTCCTCTTGGTTCCAAATAAAAGCCTCCATCAGCTAAACATGCGCCCAGATTGCCTTTGGGCCAGGTGCGCTATTCAAATAAACAAAATACAAATAAACACAATAGCCAAACCCAACAACGAAAGCAAGGATCTCTTCAAGGCAGTGAAACAGACAAGCCTGTGGCAGAGCCTGCTTTAAGTCCCTGTCAGGCGAGGGAGGTGGGCTTAAGTCCCTCCCCCTATTCAAGGTGCCTGGGTGCGTGCAGGACCCCTCCCAAAACCGACTTACCTGCAAGCGTGGGTGGCGGGCCTGCACCAGGCCCCACCGCAAGCAGGATAATCTCTGGGCGTCGCAGCGAGGAGCTGAGGCGGAGACGCCAGGGAGAGGGTGCCGCAAACGCAGTAACACCGCCCAAACAACACGGCAATGATGGAAGCAGAGCCAAGGAGTGCCACGTCAACTACAACCCCAGTGCGGCTCCAGCAGACTGTCTGCTGGAACCCACGCAAACAGCGAGTCTTCACTATGCCACCAGGATTTTTGTATTAATTATATAAAGGCCAGGAAGGTCGTACCGATCACCTACTATACCACCTGGGATATTTGGGGCAAGAATAGGCCTACAGAAAGGCCTTTAAAAATCTAACGTCCCTGGACCCCATCAGGGTCCATGTTAGAAAGGAGCCGGGCTTGCAAGCCCTCTTAAAACCCCCATGGCCTTCCCCCATCACAAACTCTTGAGACAGGTAAGTCTATTGGATAGGGTACGTTTCCAATCATTGGAGGGGTGGGGTATGTAAGAAGGTGTCTGTGAGTGTGTAAATGTGGGTTAATTGGGTGAGGACAGGAGGTCAAGGAGGACATTTGAGACACCAGAGGTGGCAAGAGTGAAAAGAGAGCAGAGGCTGTTATAAGGAGGGGGCCTGTGGAGTTTTGTGTGTGAGAGTAGAGAGTCTAAGGAGTAGAGGTAGAGTGGGAGTAGCAGAGTGCTAGTAGTGGCAAAGGCAGTAGTAGTAGTAGGGTGTAGAGCTAGTAGGTCACAGGAGTAACGAGTGAGAGGAACAGGTAGAGTGGTAGTTGGTACTAGATGGCAATAGTGTGCATTAATGAGTAGAAAGATGAGTATATTGAGTAGTAGAAAATAAAGCAAGTGAAGGGATAGTGATATAAAGGAGTAAGAGCAGTAGTAGAGGACGAGTAGCAAGGGTAAGAGGAGAGAGAGAGAGAGTGTGTCTACAACAAGCACAGCAGCAGCAGGAAAGGAAGTAGAATGGGAGGAAAGGAACATCAGAGGTAGTAGGAGGTAGCAACAGTAAAAAGTGATAGAGTTGAGAAGTGAGAGGAGAAGTCGGATCAAAGGGGGAGGTGGAAAGGTGGAGTGAGAGATCAGAGGAACAATAGTACGGTGGGAGGAGAACATCTTATGAGCCCAGTGTAGTGAAGGGTCGGGTAAGAGCGTGTGTGAAAGAAAGGAGAGTGATACTGGGTGGAAGAAAGCATTATCCCCAACCCCCTTAGAATACTAAGCAGGATAGATTAGAGAAAGTCCAGAAAACCCCCAGGGAGTTAGTTAGCCAATGCTTTTAGGGGAAACACAAATAGGATAAGTCAGAACAAGAGACAGATAGGTGTCCCTGTTGGCGAGCTACTAACACCCTGTTAAGGACTCCTGGGCTAGGGAGAGGGTAAATGGGCGGGAAATAGCTAGTGAGGGATGCCCCTAACGCCAATTTCCCCAAGAACCCTTGGCCCAAGCTATTTGTACAGTTCCAATAAAGACCCTTGGACTTACTACCAGAGTCAGCGTGGTTATTTGTGGTGGGCCACCCATCACAACTCCCAAACCACCCTGCCTCAATGACTCCACCGTCAGCTACTTCATTAACAGGATCTGCCAAAATGCATACGCTAAAGCGAAAGACAGTGCCCCAGCTCACAGTGCCCCAGCCCACAGTGCCCCAGCTCACAGTGCCCCAGCCCACAGTGCCCCAGCTCACATATACAAAACAATGACTTCAACTGCCTTCAAAACACTCTCTGTGGAAAACCTGGCAAAAACCGTACTATTCCTCAAAGCAACACCGGACTCAGATGACATTTTAGCATCCTCCAACTTCAAAGATAATCCCACTGGAGCCACAACTCCCCATCCTGGAAATCATCAACATAGGTCTAGCTCGGGGCACCTTGACCACCACTCTCAAAACCAGACAAATTCTCCCTTTGCTCATAAAACTTCACTGAACCCCAATTAACTCAGGAACTAACAAAATTACTACACATTTACATTTTCTAGGCAGGACCCTTGAACTGGTCATAGCCAATCAACTTTTATTTCACTGATTCCAACAGCATCTTACAGATAAATGAAAGAGCCTTAAGACCCGGATGTAACATGGAGACAGCCACCATCAAAGTTGTACATGACATACTCTGCATCCTCGTCAATTAACACACCTGCCTCAAAGCAGTCATTTATCAACCTGCAGCATTCAGAACACTAGACCCTCAGGTGTTACCCAACATATTGCATAATCACAAGGGGATCAGAGAGAAAATCCTCTGCTAGTTTATTTCCTACCTAGAAGACCACAGTCAGGTTGTCCAAATGGATACCACCAGTTCACCTACCTCCACCCATCACCTGTGGAGTTCCACGGGGATACATCCTCTCGCCCATGACTTGCAACCACGACATGGGGCCCCTGGGAACCCTGCTCACCAGACACAACGTTTACATGCAGCAATAAGCAGACAATACCGCACATGAAAATAGACAGCCGCCAACTCAAGGCCTGCAGCACCCTGATCTAGTACTGAATATAGAGCATGAACCTGAAACTGAACCCCACAAAGACAGAAATCCTGCTCCTACCCAACAGCACTAAACAGCCACACATCCAGACTGGCTGTCCAACAATGCACCTGCAGGGCTTCACCGTGTACCCGGCACACCGCACCAACTCTCTGGGATTCCACGATGTATGGTAGTTTGGTTGTAACAAGTTTGATAATGTAATGTAATGTAATTTTGGTTGACTTCATTTTGGTAGTTTGACCTATATATAGTGATGGGTTGGGGAGAGGGCAGAAAATGAAGTGGTATGGGAAGCATGCCCCCATTAAAAGAAAAACAATTAAACTACCAAAATGACCACAAAAAGCCTTGGGCCTAATTCACAGACGCATTTTATGAGGGCCTGTGTGTCAACGAAACCCAGTAGAACTGATTGCAAGGTTGGCGGGGCGGTAATTCTCCCTTCCACCACTGCCCCATAGGGCATAATGGGAATGGGGAAGGTGCTAATTACGGCACCGCAATTTTGCGGTGCCGTAATTAGCACCAAGGTCCCTTAGCGGGTTGGGTTTTAACGCCTGCAAAAAGCAGGCGTTAAAGCACCAACCCACTAAGGGACCTCGTAGTAAGGCGGTAATGGTTAACGGTCCCCGTTACCATTAACGGTGACCGTTAACCATTACCGCCTTCCGTGTAATGAGGCCCATAGTTAGCAAAACCCAGACAGCATGGGACAAACTAGTCCTCCTGCTGAAAGCCAGGCACTTCCTAGAAGTCCACCATCCAGGCCTTGGTCTTACCAAACCTGGATGAGGGAAACACCTCACTCGCCAGTGTACCCCCCCAACCCCTGGCACCCATGAAAAGTGTCCTTCATGCCGCTGCCCACCTAAAATGTCTCAGGAAACACAACCACATAAGGCCAACACATCAAATTTCAGTGGCTACTCCTAAAGGAATAGGACAAAAAGTCAGAGGGCAAAAAGTCGCAGATCCCTCCTACCAGCATGCATCGCCTTCAAAGCCAGTGGCATCATAAATAAAGCTGTAATGATGCACACCCGATTCTAGCTGGCAAAGTGAACATCTCTGATGGTCGATGCATCAACAGAAGTCAATACCTGGCCAGGCTATAGCAGAGAGAATACAACAAAAAAAACAATGGAGCCAGCATTCTCATCCCTTGTCACCCACCCAGACTGTTCAACGGAATTCCAGTCACCATCAGACTCTCCCGAACAGCCATGCAATTCAGAAAAGAAACCAAGACCCTCCTCTTCACTGAGCAACTTCTTTACACCCTGTCTGATAGAGCCATACCCACCCAGCACGGTAGCCCTCCTGACTACCACCCTGTACACCCTCCAAAATGTTCCTCTGCCAATCCCCTCTTTTCAAGACTGTTACATGTTCCCCAGGAACTGTACATGTGGACTATTCCTTGCTACCCTAAACAATATTCTGCAAGGACTGGTCCTCCCAAAGACCATGTGATGTACACCTGTAACTCTTACCATTGTACAGCATTCATCAATAAATAAAACAGGATGTGACTCTTCCACACACATTTTCACTACTGCCCCTTCCTCCCATTACTTGGGTGCCATCCCTTCCTGTTGTCTGGGTTTCGATGGCTTCCACCATTTGCCCTGGACCCAGCCCATCTCCCAACGCGCTAATCACACCCTAACCTCTGCCTTGACCTGGTCCTATCTCGTCCTATTATATCAGTCCCTTCTGACCTTCCATTGCCCTGGTCCAATTCCTTTCTTCCATTACCCTGGGCAACGGCATGTCATTTTTCTGGTGCAGTTCCTCCATTTCCATTTTACTCTGGTGTACTTTAATGGCGCACATGTTAAAGAATCTCCCAAAAAAACACCCAAAAGATAAGAAAGGCAAAGGGAGTAGGGAAAGGAAAGTGTCGGCACGGCTGTTCTCCTCGACTTAATAAAAAACAAAATACAAAGGATCAAATTTAAAGATGCACCAGGAAATGTGCACAGAGAAATACAGCACTAAGGAGGGGAAACAGAACGCCTTGGCCCAGCCATCCCCCATTGCTCTGGGCTTATCTCTTCCTTCTCTTCCTCTCATAACCAGGTCCCATCTCTTCCTCTGGGGTTGTGTTGCTGCCACCTCTCACACGTTTGTGATCCCATCCAGTTGCTGAGGTAGCTCGTGGTGCCAGGGGTTGGTAGCTCTTGAGGGTGTAAAGGAGGTCCCAGACATGACCTGCACCCCTGCCCCTCGTTTCGAGGTACCAGGAAGGTACTCGCCAAGATATGTGACGTATGAAGAGCAAATGAACCAACAGAGAGTTGCACTGGGACGCTGCCCAGTGTACATTAGAAGATCCGTACCTGTTGAAGAGCCCATAACCAGACAACCCTGGGCGGCACGGTACCCTATCAGACAGCCATACCAGCCAATGATATGAAATGAGGAGTACCTACATACAGTCCACGAAGAAACCCCAAGAGCCTTAATGGAGGGCCAACGTAAATGACAATGGCCCGAACCAGCACGCAAGTAAGCAAGTCAGCTATTGAAAATGACACGTTAGAACAAGCTGTTATGCAAATCAATGTAACGAACACAGGAAGGAGACGATGTTAAAAATAAGGAAACGTGCTACTAGACATGATGAGAAAAACCGGCCTGTCAAACGTGTGTAAATAACCTTGGAACGCAAGAAGCTAAGAAAACGATACTGCTTGCAATGCTTATTATAATATTAGAAGCGGCATGCGCAAACTATATAACTACCTCACAAAGCACACTATACGAGTGCGACTCCATTTTGTAAAGCAGAAATGGGCCCAGGCTGCCAGAGGCCTGGCAGGCCAAGTTTCACAACTCAGCCAGAACAGAGAGGAAGAGTTGAATCGAAACTCAGAGAGCGGCTCATGTCGGGGTAATCTAGGTCACCCAGAGAATGGGAGGAGAGCATCAACTCGCAAGAATCAAACTTCGTAGCATACCAGCTTGTCCGTGAATGTCAAGATAAGAGAGGCCCAGGCAGTTGGCTGGGCCAAAGCAGAATTAAATACAATAAACGCTGGAAACTGAACCAGATCCATGGTGAACAGACACGTGGCCAGCCAGGCACGAAGAGGTACCATCGCCCGATGTCATCCAGAACCCGAGGATGCCATAACTTTTCCTGATAAGAGGCTAGAGATCCAAGACCATACCCAGCCATCTAATTGACACATAGCCCTAAAATACTGATTGATGGAAGGGAGGCAGGGTGAAACTTGGGACACTAGGCACCTGGGTGTCCATTCTACATGCTGCAAATTAAAATGGGGATTTATGTCTAGGGGTGTAACCTGCCCAATCACAATGGACCAAGTTATCTGGAGTCCTACAGATAGTAGAACCAATGAGATGTCGTACTTGAGATGACGTCAATCACGTGTGATGTAGTGGGATGGGCGTAGACACCCACCCGATAAGAGTTATCCAATCCACATGCCCTATTAATATATACAGATATAGCACCTATACTTAAGTTACCTTTCCTAACCAATTATATTGCAAGTTGAGTTTTTATAGAGTTAGACGTCAATGATGACGAACATTGCCTATAAGAGTTGCTGTTCGAGGAAGTCAGAGCAAGACAGGTGATCACAATGATGCTGATTCCCAATTGTTTCCCTGTTTGATGTATTCGTCATTAAACGGACTTCCCTTTGCCAAACTATTGAGTCCTCGTTTTTGAGTCATGTCGGAGTAAGTGAATCCTGCACCCCCATGCCTCACATGGTGCAGCTATGTTTTCTTATAAGTTCTAGAGGGTGAGTGCTGACCCATGGGCCCGTCAGTGAATTCCTCTCTCCAGAACACTTGGTAGCGTGAGGATGGTTTCGGCCATCGATTATAGATTATCGATTGATATAGTTATAAGACACCTTTAGACCGAAGGCACGAAGTAACTCTAGGCCTTCGGTAAGATCACAAGTCCTTTCGCCATTCCGGCTGAGTAGACTGAGAAGCTCCCCGTGGACAATGATAGATTACAATTTCAAAAATCTGCTGTGGGTCTGAAGGAACCCGCCTTTCCAAGCATAACCCTTCTCATTCCCACGGGCAGTGTATCAGACGAAAACCGTAAAAGCAGGAAGAGGAAAGGGAGGTGATCCCGAAGTTCCAGAGAGGAAACAATGCGATCGGTGAGTGAAGCAATAAAACTCGTTACTTTGGCAAATCTCGTGTAGGCATTAGAGCCAGTAAGGGAAAGGTAACGGTGGGCAGTGGAGAAAAAATAAAATAGTTAGAAGTAGAAAAGACTGTGTGTATATATATATATATATATAACAAGTTTTATTGCTTCACTCACCGATATATATATATATATATATATATATATATATATATAGGGGGTTAATGGCTCAAGCATAAGAAATAAGAGTGGATTCCGGGGGGCACCCAAGATAAAACGTAAGGATACAGGGGGGCACCTGAGACAAAACGTAAGGATTCGCCTTGTTCCTGCGCTTTAAAGAGTGGTCAGAAGGAACGTGAACCCATAGCCCATAGTGGGGGGACAGTTTAGGCTATGGTGAGGATTAAAGATGGCATCAAAGGGGTTCGTTCACATCCCATGACGGGGTATTGATTAGAAGGCAGGTATACGTATGACCAGCTGGTGTCCATCTTGTCTGTGAAATGTCCGTCAGATGTGTCCTGTTTATGTCAAATGCGAAATAATTGTATTGTTAATTGTTTGAAATGCATTTTGGCTTTAAGCGATTCTGTAACTAAGAGGGAATCGCCATTGAATTGATGAATTTTGAATAAATTATTGGTATAAAATTTTGGCGGGAAAAGATTGGATTGGAGCTTGCGTATTTGGTGCTCGCTCATACTATTGAGAGGTCAAAGAATTGTATAAAAACTGGTGGTGACAAAATTAAGAATGGAGTAAGTTACCCCGCTTGTGCCTTTGTGCAAGCAGCTGCCCAAGCACGCACCAAAGCTGAAAAAATACAGCCAGGAGTGGGTTAAGGGTACCGCCAATAAAATGTTTATGTCGTGGCACCAGAACGGGTCACACTCTAAGGCTCTCTAAGGCTGTTTTACAGCATATGACTACCTTCCTACATGCCACATATACAGGGAAGAAGCTAGAGAATTGTGGAAAATGTTTGAAGAAACGAAGGTGGAAGAACCACCCGCAGACTGGATATTAAATGTATGTACGGAGGGGGGTGAGACGCCTACCGTGCCACCTGCCCCACCTGAGCCAGTGATCGAAGGGAGTAAGTCAGCAGGTATTTACCCACTAAGGGAACTTAAGGCAGCCAGAGGGTACAGCAACCCGGCATATGAGTCACCTACATACAGTAGTGACGAAATTAAAGAAAAAGAGCAGGAAAGTAATCTTGCCTCCGCAGTCCCGAGGGACAAGGAGAGACGCAGTGATGAAGGAAAGGAACAGGCACAGAGTAGTGCATCTCTCGAGAAAGAGAGAGAGGGAAAGAAGCGGAAAGGAGGTGATGAGGTAGCATTCGCAAAAGATGAATGGATGGGAGGACAGACACTATTGAAATTAGATCGGAAAAGGAAGTGATGATGTGAGGCCGAGGGAACGGGCTGATGAGGCGCAGAGAAAGGAAAAAGAGAAAGAAAAGGAAATGAGAGACGAGAGGGTAAGAAAGAAGGATAGGTTAAGGCGAGAACAACTATATCGCGAAGAGCAAGGAATACCACTCAGTCGCACACAGTGCGCAGCCTATGAAAAGTACAGGCAGAACATGCTAAAGTTAGAGGAAGAAAGGAGAGTGCACGAAAGGAAAGTAAAGAAGCGAGAAGACGAGGAAAGTAGAAGGGCAAGGGAATGTAGAAATTAACTGATGAGGGAAGTAGATAAGGCTAGAGAAGAAGCAAAGAAGCGAAAAGAAATAGATGAGGAAGCAGAACGTAAGCGCAGACAGAAGGCACGAGATCTAGAATATTTGCAACGGGAAGTTAAAAAACCCGATCCTGTTGTAGAATGGGAAGACGTAGAAGAATTCTTTCCTGCAAGCGATGCGGTACCCGGTACAAGCAGAACAAATATTGAGGATGACTTCGACACCAGAAGCATCAGGGAAACGATTGATAAAATCTGTGACGAGATGGGGTTGGAACTAATTTACCAAGGGGGAAGGGAAAATGAGCGCTTAGAAAGCACTCAGCTATATGACACTGAGGATGTCACCCGAAGTAGTGGGAGCAGGGGACTGTCCCTAGACAGGCTGGAGATTGGGCAGAATGAAGAAGATGCAAGAAGTTATGTAAACTGGGAGTATTAAGGATCGGACTCTGGTGGGGAAACGGAGGATGGGGCATATGAAGAAGGGAGACGGTGCGAAAAACGGCTCCCTGTGGACCGAGAGGTACGATGGTCAGATGCTAGCGGGTCCACAAGTAGGGCACTGAAGTCCGCTGGACAGTCCAGCCGACAAAGAAACACCCCACGGTCAGAGGGGGGCGTCAGCACCTGCCTATGCTGACAGGTTAAGGGCATTGCCAGGTACACGGCAATGCCACCCCGGCGATAGACCAGAGAGCTATGGAGAAAGAGAAGGAGGACTGTGCATTCCAATTCCCGTTACTAGAAAAGGGGGAGCAAGACCACAGTATATTCCATGGCAACACATGGACCGAGAGAACCTTAAAGAATAAGCTTCCAATTCTGACATCGGGAGCCGGAAAGTGAATACATGAGTTAGAGAAAATGACGGGGGTGTCACCTTAGCTATAGGGGACATTAAGGGCCTCCTAATTGCCATACTTGGTGAAAGAGCGGATGATGTATGGAAGCGGGAAGGCTACCCTAGAGTAACCTTAACCGATACCTTCCATGATGGAGCGCCATTTAATAATTGTAGAGCAGCAGTGTGGAAAGCACTGCATATGCTATATCCAGACACTTCTGATTTGGGAACTATAAAGACTCAAAAAATGAAAGAGTCAGAAGATCCGTTGATTTATATCCAGAATTTTCAAGATGCGTGGGTCCTCGAAACGCAGGAGTCTTGGACGAAATCTAACCCTGTTTTCTACCACATATTGTGCCAAGGGTTACCAGAGCCAGTGACAAAACAGCTTAAGAAATTGGTAGGAATAGAAGCTAAATCATGGGCCGAAATACAGTTGACAATTGCACACTATTGTAGATTGTTGCAAGAAAAGATTCGGAAAAAGGAGGCAACTCATAAGGGAGAGGAGGCGAAGCTGGTGCAAAGGAAACTCTCAAAGTAGGCTCTCGAGGGAGCCATGCTGACAAGCCCAGCTGAGCCAAGTACACAGCAGGTGAATAACCCATCGCAGAATAATCAAAGTAACATGGGATTTTACCCGAGGGGAAGGGGTTTTGGTGGAAGAGGATGGCAGAGTAATCAGGGAGGGTTCCGAGGTAACCAAGGAGGTTTTCAGAATGTTCAAGGGGGCTTGCAAAACGCACAGATGGGCAGTCCAGCTAATCCAGATGGACAGATAGCCGACCAACGCCAGTGTGTTGGCTGTGTGGAGTGACAGGTCACGTGGCATGCATGTGCAGAAGCCAAGGCATGTGGCAAAATAGCCAAGGAATGGGGGCAGGCACGATTAATCAACCTACCATCCCGCAACAGGACAGTGCACAAAATGATACCGTGCAGCAGCAGGCGGCAGGCTTGCAGCAAGGTGCACAGCAAGTGGTTCAACCACTGAACATGGGGAATTTGCCACTGGGACAACCCCAGCAGGTACCGCGACAAATGGCTCAGGGCACTAATCCCAGAGGGGTAATTAACCCTGGAAATGGGGAAACCCACAAGTGTACAGTGGACCGAACCTGTATATGAAATAGGACAGCTCACGGGGAACTATGATGTGCTCTATCCTATCGGTGACACCAGACCCTAATAGGGAACCTAGGGTGAATGTCCTTCTTAGTTGACACGGGTACAACTCACTCGTGCATACAAGAGGGCACATTTTCCTTGTCCGGCGAGGCTATAGACACCCAGAGTTTCACTGGAGCTCATAGTAGAGTTCCCTTTACAGATGCACTCCCAGTCTCAGTGGGAGAGCGCAAAATGAATGTACCTCTGTTATATTCACGTCAGACCCCAGTAAATATTCTGAGTCGGGACCTGATGACTAAATTGAATATGACCATCTTGTTTACCGAGAATGGTATAGTGTGCTCCACCCGAGGAATGCATTATTCAAACATCTGCGAAATGATCAGAGCAAACTCAGGACGCATACCCATGAGAGCTGTACCGTTGGAACCGGAAGTCTTTGCATATGGCATGCGGGTGCTCATGGGGGGATTGCCAGGCCTCGCAGACAAACCTATAAGAACCCCTGATGAGTTTCTATTCAGACCAAGAATACCCATGCACGAAGAGGAGGGACAAGTATTTCCCTTAATGATCCAATCTGCCGCAGTGCGAGGGAAAGTGGTATTGGTTGAAGGATATGACGATTAAGGCAGACAATGGTGTGCTATTATCGCCATCGAAGAAGGGTATCGAGTGACTGATGTCACCGATGACGATCTGTTTGAAGAACACCCTGACCTAGAAGAGACAAGGGTGGAAGTGAGTCTCATATTTTGGGTCAAAATGATCAAACGAGAGGTGCCACAGAGAATGATGTTGGCACTAATACGTCCAGAATACTTTGAGGACGACATGGCCCAAGTGCCTGCCGCAGTATGGACTACAGGGCCCTATGATGTAGGTCTCCTGAAAGGGGCAGGTGAAGTGAAAATCAAGCTGAAACCGGGAGCAATTTTACCGCATGCTCGACAATATCCCATGCCCAGAGAGGCTGATGAAGGGATCGCGAAGACAATTTCCGCCATGATGGAGCAGGGCATCCTAGTGACGTCAGAATCACCTTGCAACACAGTGATTTACCCTGTCAAGAAATCGAAGGGTGGGTCTTGGCGTTTAATCCAAGATTTAAGAGCATTAAATGATATTGTTGAAGCCAAGTTCCCTTTAGTCCCGAACCCCTCTACAATTCTATGCAATATACCCACTGAGGCAAAATATTTCACGGTGATCGATTTGAAAAATGCGTTTTTCTCGATTCCGTTGCACCATGACTCACAAGACCTGACGTCATTCACTTTCAGACAAATGCGCCTGAAAAGCACAAAGTTGCCACGGGGGTATTGCGAGTCCCTGTCTATTGTCAATAGAGTCCTGCAAATGGACATAAGCAATATTCCGGTGGGCAGTGTTGTGTTGCAGTATGTGGATGACATTCTGATCTGTAGCACTACTGAAGAGCAACACAGGTGCGATTCAGTCCAGCTATTAACTATACTGGCTGAGAAGGGATACAAAATTGAGAAGGATAAATTGCAATGCTGTCAACAGGAGGTGGTGTACATAGGGCAACTGATCTCACATGAGGGGAAAAAGGTAACCCAGAGAGGGCTGAAGCTATCATGAACACGGCCAAGCCGTGCACGATAAAACAAATGCAAAACTTCTTAGGCCTGTGAAATTATGTCAGGGCATGGGTCTTTGACTACAGCTCGTATACCAAGCCCTTGCTTCCGGCCCTAAAAAAGGCCCAGGCGACAAGGGAAGATATCGAATGGACTGAGGCAATGGAAAAAGGGTTTGTAGAACTTAAAGGGGCAATTTGTAAAGCCCCAGTTCTCGGGATTCCTAATTATGCAGACGAATTCTACCTGTTTTCACACTCTGATGTTAATTTTATGACGGCAGTGCTCGCACAGCGAACCTCTCTGGGGTACAAGCCCCTATCATATTACAGCGGGAGTCTGGACCCGGTCATGAAGGGCCACTTCCCATGCGAACAAAACCTAGCTACTGCTGCATTCGCTATCGAAAAGGCGTCATCCACTGTGATGGGGTGCTCCATGACATTGTGTGTTGAGCACTCACTATTCGCCATACTAGAGAAGCCAAAGGGCACACTGACATCTCAGAGCATCCGCCTATGAGGTGATCATCTCTAATCCATCAAAATAGTGCGATTTAAAACCGTAAATCCTGCCACATTCATAGCTGAGCCAGTCAAAGAGGGAGAACCTATATACGACTTTGCGAACTATGAGGAATTCTATGATGAGATCCCCAGGGTAAAGGAAAATGCCCTGGCGAGTGGAGAGATCGTCTTCATTGATGGGTCTTCGAGAATAGACCAAGAAGACGGACAAAGATATACAGGCTGGCCGTGGTAAGACACCTAGCGAATGGGGAGTTTTTTGAGTACTCGTTAGTGCTCGAATACCATCTCACTATTTGGCACAGGCTGCAGAACTATTGGCATGGATACTCGCCATTGAGAATCATGCAGACCAGGAAGTAATGTGTACAGTGACTCCGCCTATGTGACGTCCATAGTGCACACAGGACTAGCACGCTGGAAAAGGAGGGGCCACCTCCGAGCAGACGGCATGCCAGTGCAGCACACAGCCTTATTGGACAGGCTAATAAAAGCACTACGTGGCAATAGCGGTTGTGAAATGCACCGCTCATACCAAGGGGACAGATTTCGTGTCTCGTGGAAATCATGAAGAGGACACGGAAGCCAAGCGCATGGCATCCAAAACTGAAACAATCATGGACGTGGAGGTGGCACGTACCCATGAAAGCGAGCCACACCAGAAGCCTATAACAATATGAGGCAGACTCAGCTAATGGAGCTCCAGGGGGAGGCACCTCAGTAGGAGAAAAAATTATGGAAGCATCGAGGGTATTCTTTAAACCCTTCTGATGGATTATGGAGGCAAGACATCACTGGTAAACCAGTAATGCCTGTCGCCCTCCTAAAGGTAGCATTAGAACAACTACACTACCCCATCCATATGACAAAAGAAAATCTTGCTACAACGCTCGCAGAAGACTGGTTCACACCGAATTAGCAGAGCATGTTGCATTCTTCATGGTGAACTGCATTATCTGCCAGCAATTCACCGCTCGGCACACATTAAGAGTAGTGAGAGGAATCATTCCCAGACCAAATGGACCATTCCAGCACTTGCATATCGACTACGTCGACATGATTCAAGTGTGCAACGGGTACAGGTATTTAATTGTGGTGGTGTGTCCATTCTCTAGATGGATAGAAGCAGGCCCCTGTACACACCCGACGCTACCTGTGCTGCCAAGTTCCTGGTAAGGGAAGTGTTCCCTAGATGGGGGGTGTGCGAGGTAATGAGATCAGATAATGGGGCCCACTTTGTAAATTCAGTCTTCGAACAGATTAGTTTGTTGCTTGGTATAAAGTACAAGTTCTCGTCGGCGTATCATCCTGAGGGGAATGGGATATGTGAACGGATCAACTGCTTGCTTAAGGAGAGGATAGCCAAGTTGAAGCTCACATTAAAGAAGGGATGGCTGCACTGTCTACCATTGGCAGTGTATGCACTTCGGAACCAACCAGGCTCCGACAATCATCTCACACCGCAAGAGATAGTTACAGGCCTAAGGATGAGGACCCCTCTTAACCCCAGAGATAGAGCTAGTTGTGAGGCCCAGCCGACTAGAGAGGTTCTGGTAACAGAGATGCAAAAGTACCTTAACTGTATGACATCCACTGCCTCTATCATTACATGCCAGCGACGGCGAAAAGGGGACGGCGCAGCACGAAACACAGCAGGTAATGCTGAAGCAGACACCGAGCAAGGTGTATATGCGTCCCTCGTCTTCCCTGGGGACAGCGTGATTGTGAAGAACTTTACCAGGAAAAGGTGGGACCAGCCAAGATTTAATGGCCCTTTCATTGTAGAGTACAGCACCCCCTTCGCCGTCAAGCTCCAGGGCAGAAGGGCATGGATCTTCATAAATGACATTAAACCCTATATAGGAGAGAGCCCTCCTGCTGCATCCAACTGCAAAGAAACCACAGACAACGGGGAAGAACCCCAGCACGTGCAGACAAGATCCATGGCGAGGAAGAAGGATGCATGAGCAGCAAAACAACGGCAAAAGAATCCAGTAAATTGGGGCTTTTCAAAACAAGACATTTCCTCAATCCGAGTGAAGGGTGATAAAAGGACAATAATATGGACATTCTGTGCAGTCAAGGTTGCAGAGTAAAAAAGAGATTCGCACATCCAGAGCTGCAGTGTCACTACTCATATGAACATTTAAAGCCACACAAATCATGGAAAAGGCCCGAAAGCTCTGCTAAGCAGAAAATAAGACATTCCTGAGAACCAAAAAACGATATCCTAAAGCAACCAGTACCAAGACTTTGTTCATAGAACTTATGGTATCCCCCAGTAGAAACATCACAGAGGATGTGCTTTCCTGTTTCCAGCTAGTATTAGAGACATATCCATCACTTGTAGGGAGAGTTACTAGTATCACAGACTTTATTCAAGATCTGGAAAACAAGAAAACAATCCGGCAACTGCTGACTGTCATCACGGAAGCCTTCATTGTACTGCCCGAGTACGGTGATAAGGGTACAGATGCTTCCACCACAAGTGATCATTGACAAACTGACATATACTCTGTTTTTCCGCATCATAGAGGAATGCCCAGGACTCGTCGGGAGAACCATAGATACCTTATCCTTTATCAGAGACCCAAGAAACAACGAATTCCTGAACCAAGTGTGGTACAAACTGAACTACATGGTCGCAATCCACGCAGCAGGAAAGTGTAAAGACTGTCACGTCACAAAAAAGGCCTATGATCTAGAGACCAGAAAATCAGAACGAATGTCGTTGTCACCAGAAGACAGCAGATATGCATACCATGTCTCCTTTCACCTCATTGAGAACTTTCCAGAACTAGTGGGTAGACCAAACAATGTGGACGTACCCGCCTACCTCAAAGACTCAGTAAAGAACGTGCAATTAAACAAGCTCCTGAGAGCCATCATAGCGCAACTGAGAAGTAATCATGGTTATACACTGCTGAGGAGAGCCTTAGAAGGAGGAGATCCACAATAAGACTTTCCGCCGAGTATTACGACATCTTGTCCCCAGGTGATTTTTATTTTTCTTCCATTTTGTATCCTTTTTGTCATCTTTCCGCCGTGGAGCAGATCAAGGAGAAAGACACTGTTCTTCAACTTTCCGCCGAGAGACCGAGTGAAAGTAGCGGACACAAGAACTTCACCATCTTAATTCCTTTTTCTTCACTTTTCTAATTTTTTTTGTATTTTTATTTTTGTTTTTATTTTTACAACATTTTATTTTTGTGTGATTTTTAGTACTTCCATCTTTTTTTCTTTCATATTGAGCAAGTTCCAGCATGTCATCAGGACTAAAGCAAATTCGAGGCGTGCATTGGGACCTCGCCTATTATCGATATGCATAGATGAATGTGATGTACCAAAGTTGCTAGTCTAACCTTTTTCCATAGTCTAGCACAGGAACTGTACTGAGTACCCAGAGACTACCGTCATCTCCAGCAAGAGGAGTGACACTAGAAAAGCACTCGACACTTTAGTAATAACTTTAGAAGCTATGAGATCAGAGCAAGAAAAGAATAAATAATTGACTATGGACTTGGTCACCAAGGGGGCCTAACAGTAACAGTAACTTAGTTTTACCCCCAACAGAAAGGCGCCCCCACTTCCCTGGAAGAAAATGCTGCCAGATGTCCTACAAATCTATCATGTGTATATGCTTGGTAATTATCATTGTCTTTCTGTCATTGACTATCAGAACTGCTTTCTTCATTGGTGCACGAAGCGTCCCAATTTCAGTGCACCCACCAGATAAAGTACATATGAGTCCCACGAAAGCACCTGGGCCATATATCGTTATCCCAGTTCTAAGAAAACCTGATGGTAAAGCTAACAAACCAAATTTGAATGTAATTAGCAGTGACACATACGCATATGAGGCGACGAATGAAGAGAAAAGCTGGAGACAGTTTAGTCATTACACAGTGCCAGAAAACTGCGAAGAAAGCCATAGGGATGAAAATAATGGTCAATGTTGAACCAGGATGGAATCCCAGAGCCCTGACTGATGAAGAAATAAGAGACTTTGTGAAGGCCAGCAAATTTGCGCCAGAAGGAACAAAGTTCACATACCCTAAGAAACGAAGAAGGTATGAAGGAAAATGGATCTACTTCAGCCCAAATGGACAATGCCAGCTAATGACCTGGAACAAGGATGAACATGTGAAAACAGCAGGGAGTTTGAAAGGCGTGATAAAAATATGGACTCCAAAGACGCACATGTTCACACCAGCATGTGCCAACCCTGAAGACGATTAACAAAAGACTGAAGAATCAAAAGAAATAGAGACGAAAAATGAAGCAGAAGTGGTCGATGAACCGGCCAGAGGGGGGAGTGTACAGGAGGTCCCAGACATGACCTGCACCCATGCCCCTCCTTTCGAGGTGCCAGGAAGGTACTTGCCAAGTTATGTGACGTATGAAGAGCAAATGAACCAACAGAGAGTTGCACTGGGACTCTGCCCAGTGTACATTAGAAGATCTGTACCTGTTGAAGAGCCCATAACCAGACAACCCTGAGCGGCACGGTACCCTATCAGATAGCCATACCAGCCGATGATACGAAAAGAGGAGTACCTACATCCAGTCCACGAAGAAACCCCAAGAGCCTTAATGGAGGGCCAATGGAAATGACAATGGCCCGAACCAGCACGCGAGTAAGCAAGTCAGCTATTTAAAATGACACGTTAGAACAAGCTGTTATGCAAATCAATGTAACGAACACAGGAAGGAGTCGATGCTAAAAATAAGGAAACATGCTACTAGACATGATGAGAACAACCGGCCTGTCAAACGTGTGTAAATAAGCTTGGAACGCAAGAAGCTAAGAAAACGATACTGCTTGCAATGCTTAGGAGAATATTAGAAGCGGCATGCGCCAACTATATAACTACCTCAAAAAGCACGTTATACGAGTGCGACTCCATTTTGTAAAGCAGAAATGGGCCCAGGCTGCCAGAGGCCAGGCAGGCCAAGTTTCACAACTCAGCCAGAACAGAGAGGAAGAGCGGAATTGAAACTCAACAGAGAGCGGCTCATGCCGGGGAAATCGAAGTCACCCAGAGAATGGGAGGAGAGCGTCAACCTGCAAGAATCAAACTTCGTAGCATACCAGCTCGTCTGTGAAGGTCAAGATAAGAGAGGCCCAGGCATGTGGCTGGGCCAAAGCAGAATTAAATGCAATAAAAACTGGAAACTGAAGTAGATCCATGGTGAACAGACATGTGACCAGCCAGGCACGAAGAGGTACCACCGCCTGATGTCATCCAGAACCCAACGATGCCATAACTTTTCCTGATAAGAGGCTACAGATCCGAGGCCATACCCAGCCAACTAATTGACACATAGCCCTAAAATACTGATTGATGGAAGGGAGGCAGGGGGAAACTTGGGGCACTAGGCACCTGGGTGTCCAGTCTGCATGCTGCTAATTAAAATGGGGATTTATGTCTAGGGGTGTAACCTGCCCAATCACAATGGACCAAGTTATCTGGAGTCCTATAGATAGTAGAACCAATGAGACGTCATACTTGAGATGACGTCAATCACGTGTGATGTAGTGGGATGGGCGTAGACGCCCACCCAATAAGTTATCCAATCTGCATGCCCTATTATCATATGCAGATATAGCACCTATACTTAAATTACCTTTCCTAACCAATTATATTGCATGTCCAGTTTTTGAGTTAGACGTCAATGATGACGAATATTGCCTATAAGAGTTGCTGTTCAACTGAAGTTCGAGGAAGTCGGAGCGGGAAAGGTGATCGCAATGATGCTGATTCCCATTTGTTTCCCTGTTTGATGTATTCGTCATTAAACGGACATCCCTTTGCCAAACTACGGAGTCCTCGTTTTTTGAGTCGTGTCTGAGTAAGTGAATCCTGCACCCCCATCCCTCACATGGTGCAGCTATCTTGTCTTACAAGTTCTAGAGGGTGAGCGATGACCTATGGGCCCGTCAGTGAATTCCTCTCCTCCAGAACAAGGGGCACAGGGCTTCTGAATGATTCATGCTCAGCCATGGCAGGGGAATGTTTTCACAGGAGAGGACTAAACATATCCGCAAATTGGTGCAAGAAACGGAGCCTGGCAAGGGAGCTCACAATAATCACGCAGGCCTCCATGGGTTCTCCCCCTAGAGACCATTTATTAAATATTGTGTTGAAATGGTGTATTTTACACAACAATTATGGGAAAAACTGCGGTAAAAAGCCCCATACCATTTACAATTGGTTCTCCAGGGTAACACATGAAACAAATTCAATAAATGCCACCTCATCAACAGTACAGAGGGGACATTTCATGTTCCAGAGGCCAGAATCTTTCTATGCCAGTATTGGTCACTGTAAATCACTAACATGAAGCTCTTGGCACAATCCATTTACGCCAGTAGCGCTCCCTGTAAATCACTTGCATGAGGTTGAGCAAATAGCCCATGCAGGTAATGGTCACTGTAAATCACATTCATGAAGCTGAGCCCAAATATATTAGCGTTACTCTGCACCCTCCTCCCCGTCACAACACAAACACATGTACTCATGGCTTTCACACACTCGGACAAACGCATGTGAGCACACTCTGATACCAACATACACATACATGGACGCACCCTACACTCACTTAAAACTCTTGCATGTGCGCATGTGCACACACACTGCATTGCATTCAAATATGCACACACACATATAAAAACTACAAAAAGTCTTTTTGGTACTTATTTTCTTCTGTCTGACTGTAGTGCTGAGATGCACTGGACATCGCAAGGAAACACATTCAGGGAGTATCATACCCTGCAAATGAGGCTCTCCGGGCTCGCGACTTGCCAGTTGCTCGGCAATCTTAGGACCAACAAGCTCACCACAAGCTCATGCATTTTTTTTTAAACTAATTTTATGAGGCAGCGCCACACAGCTTGTCTAGAGGAGGCATAACAGACACTGAGGAGGTGCCTGCAGGGACGGGAGAGGGGGGGCGAAAGGACCAGTGCCCCCTAACCTCACACCTGGCCCCTGCCACTGATTTCATCCCGTTTTACTTTACCCTGTATGGGATGAATTCCTCCACTCATCAGTCCTGGTCTCAATCCTTTCCTCTTGTGGTCCTGCCCCCATCCACTCCTCCGAACCCTCTTCTCCCACTGTTAATGTCCCAACTCTTCCTCTCAGTTGCCCTGGACACAGCCCATTTTCCTTTTGCCCTGGACTCATCCTTTTCTCTCTGTGTTCTGGGCCAATCCTTTCCTCCCATCGTTTTGGACTCATGCCGCCCTCATATGGCCCTGGAGCCTTGACTCATCCTTTTCCTCTCATTCCTCTGGACCAATACTCTTTTCCCATTCAACTGGGCCAATCCGTTTCCCCCATTGCTTAGACACTGGTGCCGCTCATGGGCTCTGGACTCTTTCCTTCCTCCCCTGGCCCCGACTCCGTTCTTCCTCTCATTGGTCTTGATCACATGACCACGTGGCTCGCTGTTATATATGGTCGGGCTAAATCTACAGGTGAAGAGAGGCAGTTACCATGGAAATGGAGCAGGCAGCTTTTTGCGGCTTTTTAATATTATTTCGCTTTTGTTTTCTTGGTTGCAGATGAATATTGTGCTGCCAGTTGTGGGTCATGTCGACGTTTGGCTACAAACTGATGGTGTGATAACGAGCAATTGCAACGAGACTCTGCTGGGGTGCTCGCCTCCACTGGCTCATACTAAAATAAAAAAGACGACCTTTAACCCCACCGACGTCTGGTCTAAGGAGGACTCAGTCGTCCCATTCACTAGGGGTGCTGCGTATCGCAGAAGAGGCCGAGAGTAAGGGATGGAAGGCGGGAGACAACAGAAAGTAATGTCTGTTCTATGTGAATGATTGAGGGGTAGAAAAGTAACCGAAAAAAAGTAATCGGGAAACAGAATCGCCAGTATCTCCGGTTCCTTTCAGCCATCTTTCCTTTCTGGTCTCATGCTGCCCTCTACTGGAAAAAATACATATCTACTATGCCAGCTATACTTTGTGTGCTTTCATATAGTGAGTGGAAAGGTTTGGCGAGAAGCTTTCCTTAGAAGTTGTAACAAGGTCATTCAATTAAAATGCACACAATTAAAAATCGCCCAAAAAGAGAACACATTTTAATTACATTAATTAATTTGCACATGGATCCCAGATAAGATTGGGGAATCAAAAGAGAAAAAAAGGACAATATAAAACATCAACACAAGCCGCCTGAACATCAATCAGGTGGCTATTGAAAATAACAAAGCCACCCAAAGAGGGAACGAGCGACAATGCAAAAAAGGAGCAGGGCATTGCTAGCAGACTCCGGAAATACAATTAACCATATACAAGATTCATCCATCCGGAACAAGCTATCTCAATAATATGACAACCCTGAGGCATTACTAAACTAAGCACTTTGTGCAAATTCCTGGGAACACAGGACAGTGTGCATCGTTACTTGTATATAATTACCTCTTTGTAACGGTAAGAAATTTCCTGTACCGTGATCATGGTCACAATTGAGTCTTCCTAGATCTAACGCTCCAAGCACATCTTAAATATTTACAAATTGCGAATACTGCAAAGGTATCCCCCCCTTCCCGCCCTGAGCCTTTGGTGGGAGTTTCAACCAGGGAGGAATGCCTGTTTATATCCGAGCAGTAGCCATTTGCATCACACCAGGTGTCTTAAGGAAAATGTTCGTCAGATTGTTTCTCTTGTTCCTAGATCCAACATAGAGGTCCAGACTAACAAAGAAAGTGGCAGAGAGAGAACAGCTCATCAGCGCCCCACGCTACCTGCGTTCCGTCACCGAAACCTGGAACCTGCAAAGAGAGAAAGAAGTCCTGCAGTGTACCACACTAACTACGTCCCTGTGCCAGGAACTTGGAACCAGCAAAAGGGGAGGGAGAGAGGCAGCAAGGAGCTTTTAGAACCTGCGTGGGTGAAACGCACCGTGTGCCGCACACCAGCATTGGTGACAGTGACCACAAGGCCACAGTTAACTCCATAGACCACCATGGATTGAAACCGGGGCAATAGACCTCACTCAGACTGTACGAAACCTTGAGTGCGCCAGGGCCAATAATAATAATGCCCCCTAACATGAATTTGGACAATGCATGTCCATCAACCTTCCACAGTGGCTCTGTGCAGGGAAAGGGGTGGGGCTTAAGCAGGTATTTCAAAACTTTTCTGTATGGAACACCTCCTGGGGAGGACAGGGCTAGATACCCAACCAGAAAATAACAGGGCGGTTAAAAGAGATCCAAGGAAGTAGGAAGTTGTGGGTTGTTTGGGTGAAGCCAGAGGAGGAGGCAGACCAAGAGAGTAGCAGGAGAAAGGAGAAGAGGTCTAGTGTGGAGGCAACTTTTGGATCAGGTGAGGTATTGGTTAGGGCATGGAAGTGATATGGCATCGCGAGTGTGCACAAAATAGTGGTGGCGCATGTGTTTAGGAGCGGGAGGGTAGAGCGTGAACGGAAAGCATTTGTGTGAGTGAAAGGAGGGCATATGAGTAGAAGGTGGGGAGGAGGGAGTAGTAAAGTGAAGGAGGGAGTAGTGTGGAGGAGGCAGTAGTAGTGTGGTGGAGGGAGCAGTAGGGAGTGAATAGTTTGTTAAGGAGAGAGTAGTAGTGTGGTGGAGGGAGCAGTAGGGAGTGAATAGTTTGTGGAGGAGAGAGTAGTAGTGTGGTGGAGGGAGCAGTAGGGAGTGAATAGTTTGTGGAGGAGAGAGTAGTAGTGTGGTGGAGGGAGCAGTAGGGGAGAATAGTTTGTGGAGGAGAGAGTAGTAGTGTGGTGGAGGGAACAGTAGGGAGTGAATAGTTTGTGGAGGAGAGAGTAGTAGTGTGGTGGAGGGAGCAGTAGGGGAGAATAGTTTGTGGAGGAGAGAGTAGTAGTGTGGTGGAGGGAACAGTAGGGAGTGAATAGTTTGTGGAGGAGAGAGTAGTAGTGTGGTGGAGGGAGCAGTAGGGAGTGAATAGTTTGTGGAGGAGAGAGTAGTAGTGTGGTGGAGGGAGCAGTAGGGGAGAATAGTTTGTGGAGGAGAGAGTAGTAGTGTGGTGGAGGGAACAGTAGGGAGTGAATAGTTTGTGGAGGAGAGAGTAGTAGTGTGGTGGAGGGAGCAGTAGGGGAGAATAGTTTGTGGAGGAGAGAGTAGTAGTGTGGTGGAGGGAGCAGTAGGGGGAGAATAGTTTATGGAGGAGAGAGTAGTAGTGTGGTGGAGGGAGCAGTAGGGGGAGCATTGTTTGTGGAGGAGAGAGTAGTAGTGTGGTAGAGGGAGTATTAACATGAAAGAGGAAGGTGAGATTTATAAAGAGTGAGATACATCAGACAGAAAGAGGAAAAAGACGTAGAGAAGGGAAGGCGGCGGGTGGAATTGGAGCGAGTAATGGGAGAGGAACATCAGGCAGGGAGAGGGATTCATGGGCATGATAGAAAAGAGACTAGTCGGGTACTGAGTGTCTGAAAGGCGCATACAATACCCCTTCAGACTTACTGGCCACTGGATAGTTTAGTGACAGTTTGGTAAGTCCTTGAGTGAGATTAGACAGAGAAGGCAACGTGTCTTTAGGTCTTCACCTCTTGCGGAAATCAGAACCTTGACAGTAGGGGGTCAGTAATCAGTGTCGACTAAACTGGGGAGAAGGGACGCCTGGCCGAGGAAAGGGGTGCTTTTCTAGGCGAGGGAGAGGGACAGCAATAGAGCCCATTGAAATCATTGTAAAAACACTTGATCTGTCTGAGAGACTTGGAGTATTTCTTGGGCCATCTATGACACAGTCTATTCATGTATCATGTCACTCACAGCAAATACAGTGGTGTTGAGTCTAGGCAGAAGCTGAGCAATAATTGCTGCCATTCTGTAAAAATTCACAGAGGAATTAAATCTACTACCAAGTGGGGTTATGCCTTTGTCCACAAAGACAACATCCAATACAATGAGACAGAGAAATAAATGCCATTCAAAAGAGGCCTGTGCACTGCACATGTGCAATATTTAATTGTAGAGAATACCTGCAAACCTGGTGTACACTTAAAACACCATTGAGTCTTTCTTCTCGTTAAAGCATTTTATTCAAATACACAGGGAAAACATTTAGTAGTGTGAGAAACCAAAGATTGTCTCACCCACTGGTCCTCGTAATCCAGATGGCCAGGACACAGCCAATGTTTTTGGATCCAGTTCCTGGGGTTGGACCAGTGTGGAAAGATCACCTGGGTGAGGGGTCTTCAGGCAGTGGGAGTGAGGCAGCCAATGGTGAGATGCAGTAATTCCCATTTTGTGTACATCTAACCATCCTATTTTTTAGGACTCAGTGATGTCCCAAACCCCACCCCTTTCTGCACAAACACTGGGCCGAGGAAGAAGGCGACTGAGTGTAACAACACTAACTTTTATACATCGCACTGGACATGTCCCGTTAATCGGGTCAGGCAAAGTCAGGCACTTGACTTTAAGTGCATACACCTGATACCAATTTTCTCTTCTCACACAGATAAAAGGCAGAACCTAGAGACACAGTCTGAGCAAGGTGAAACACGAGTACGAGCAGCACTTCCAAGGGCGAAGGCGAACCTACTGGAGCAGAGCGACAGACCAAGGGACAAGAGCAGCGAGTCGAGAACCACAGGAGTTCCCTATAGGAGGTTGTTTGCCCCAAAAGGCAGCAACAGACACGTGGAGAAGGTCAGATCCCAAAGCAGAAGGTCTCATTGTGTTTCAAGGACACCAGTGACCCTGCCGGGTGAACAGCAGAGTTGGGGAGGTGAGGCCAAGCCTGTGGTACTAACCTTGACTCGTGAATTGGAGACTATAAAAAGAAGAAAGAAACGCACACAGCTGGTGAGTTGGCAAGCGACCTGAGAGACCAGAGTGCGTTAAAGAAAGATTAAAGTGGCCACATTATATTGCAAGTGAAGGCTGCACAAGTGTAGATGAGACGTGAAGAAAGACAGACCTATGAATGAACTTTGAAGAAAAGACCGCTGTGGAATCAGCGATACTGAGTAACAGATTGGTCTGGCGAAAGGAAGTAGCCCACTCAAACGTCTCTATGAAAGGTGCATTGTTTGTAGCGATAAAGGTAATGAATTGTAAAAGCAAAGTTATCAAAATTAACCCGAGGGAAGGGGAGAGTAAAATGCTGAACATTGAACTCTGAGTCAGAACTCTGAGTCAAAGTGGTCCTGCGGAGGTCTGTAAAGGAAGCCACATACATTCGAAAGTCTTCGGCATCCAAAAATGGTCTCAGCCCAACTGAGGGAGACCCGTAAGTATTGTTGAACTTTTGTTGTGAAAGGTCTGAGCCCGACAGAGGGGGACCAATGTGAATTTTTGTTTTGAAGAGGTCTGAGCCTGACAGGATGGGACCCGGCTGTGAACTCTTTGTTGTAATGTTGTTTGAAAGGCTGGAAAGAAAGACTTAACATGGAAGGCCAGGCGGGCCTCGATCCACATCTTGAACTATTTTGTGTTGAAAACTCGAGCCAGAGTGCGTCATCCTGCCTACGGGGAACACCTTACTCTGTGCTGTTATGGGGAGGAGAGCTGATTCAGTCACATTTATTCTTTATACTTGGAACACTGGTTTTCCTTTACATATATATCTCCTTTAAACACTTTTTGTACAAGAGATAGGGCAGGCATTAGGTTTTGTTAGCATATGCCATTTTGTTTTGAGAGACTTCACTCGGACTGTTTGTTTATCATTTGATGGTCGAGACTACTCCATCTTAGTTATAATGCAGAATATAGTTTTTCCAAACCCAGAAACATTAATAAAGGTTTTTCAAATTGTCCCTTATGTGTCAGTGTCATACTTGTGATACCATGCCTCCCCTACAGTAGTCGCATTCGATAATCAAAAGCAATGACAAGACATAAAAACCCCCATGAAAAAATACACAACTTAGAGCTTCATATTCAAGGGTTTCGTTGGGAAGGGAAAATGATCTTCCCGCACCCCCAGGCGCTTTGGAATAAGGCAAAGGCTGTCACTGGTAATATAAGAGACCAGGGGGAAAGGGAGGTGCCCTTTCAGGCTTCCACACAATTACATTATTGCATATTTTGGTAGGTGTCGTGCACATGTGAGAATAGCAGCCATTTTAGATATTAGCAGCCATACTGTGGCACAGGGCTTAAACGTAACATGCCAGTTCACACCCCAGACCTTGGCCGTGAACATGAGCAAAGGAATATATTGTATCCCAGACAATGATGAGAAAGGCCAGAGCTGCACTGATCCATAACCCCTTGTCCTAAAATGTTGCCGATCATCAGGCCCTGGGAAGAATGTGCCCTGCAAGACCATGGGAGGAGGGTTGAGTGTCTATGAACAGTGAAATATCATGAGAAGGAGGGTACGGGCCTCCAACCCCCACCAGTCCTAATCCTAAATTATAGCACCCTAATGCCCTGGCTTTAGGACCCCCGAATTCCAATGTACCAGATAAGCCCAGACCACTGACCATAAACCTGTTCGACCCCCGATCGATCAAAAAGATCAGAAAGCAGAGCCTTCCTACCTTCACTTCTAGGTCACGTGATTTGTGCAGCGAGGTGCATGGGGGGATGAAATGATAGCCCAGAACGAGGGTGGAAGACCTTGGTGAGATGCCAGCCCGTCTGGGACGGAGTGTAATATGTGAGTTAGTATCACCTCAACTTTCCCACTGGGGCCCTGTCTGCTTGTACCAAGAGCACTGTTTCATAGATAGAGATGTGATGTTTAGGTTTGCAATATGCTTGCCGCTCGGTCGCCTCCTGACAGATGACGACTACAGCATCACCCACGTGAAGGAAGATGGACTGATGGGGCTGGGACCAATGGCCTGGCATTCCCTTTGGAGCAGGTAACCTATGTGTGGGGTCGCATTTTTATTATTATATTTTGATAATTTAAAAAGATTTTATGAAGGAAAAACAGCAGTGTAGGGAGCCTTTCCGAGTGAGGTAAGATGATGGCGCCATTTGTTTTGTGGTAAGTAATAAGGAGGCAAAATGAGTAGGAGCTCCATATAATTAGAGGGCAGAGTGGAAATAATGGTTGTTGTTTTAGCTTGTTATTTTAGCACTGCACAGATTCTGTGCTCCAGCTGCAGCACCACTGATCTGTCTGTGGAGTCCCAAATCTCTGGGCCAGCATTACCACTTCTTACGCTCCACCTCTTCTCTGTCTTTATCCACTACCCCAAGCAATGGCTGATGAAAGGAACAACATGGAGGCCAGGCAGATGAGAAACAACAATACTATATTATGCGCAGCAGTAGTAGCTAAGTGCTGGAGCCATTAAGCTGATTCTGGCCCATAGCGCCATTTTCTTTATTGCTATATCTTATGTCATAAAACATTGGTGTAGTAAAACAGTGCTTTAACCTACTATAGCAGAGTTTACCATAGTGGGGCATGTCAGTGACATGAAACATGCCTGGTAGAACAAGTTGCATGGAGTGGAATCGACTCACTGGGTCATTCAAGTCCATAAATGAGCACCTGCAGCCCAGTCTACACTGCCAAGTTGGGGTCTGTAGTTATTCTCAGCCCCTCTGGGAAGTAGAGTTTCGTGATTTCAGGTCTAGTCAGGATTGCTTTATTATCTTCCTCCATTGCCAATGCTTTGGCCTCATTGAATGGCCTGCGCCTCTCCACCACCATCTGGGGAAAGCAGGATGCAGAAAGATCTGTGGCCCATTCCATGTCACTTTCCCTCAATGCATTTTTGATAGATTGCTTGGTGAACACCAGGATGATTGCCTGCACCTTTGACCCACTCTAACTCCCATGTGCAAGATGCCAGGGCGAAAGGATTCTTCAGGAGCATGAGGGCTAGAGGGGCATAGATATATTCCCACCTGCATCTTCGTCCACCATAACTATCCTCAGTTTACTTTGCCAGATTTTCATCGCCAGGTTCAGGAGGCGCTTCACCTTTTCCTTCTTCTCCTTATATGCCCTAAAGCTCCCAGCAATGTCCGCCTCTAGACCACCTGACTGCCTTTCCACATCCACCATCCCCCCCTCTGGGTTGGTTTCCTTTCCAGGTAAGTCAGCCAAAGATATCTTCATGTCACTTACCCGTGGCAATGTTTGTAAGCCGTGTCACGGGGGACCTCCTCTGTCACTTCAGGCTCAGGAGTAGAGAGCAGCAGCTCAGACTTCTTGAGGTCAGGGCTGTCAGGCCCTTTAGCTTTTATTGTTAATGGAGCATATAGTTTATAGACTCCATCTCACCACACACCCTGGACCAACTCACCAGTCCCTATAAACGTGTGTGGTAACCGAGTAGCAAAACAGATGCGGTCTGACAAAGTGATACCACAAAAGGATACTACTCTCAATGTTTTACTGTAATTGTATCGAAGATTTGGGTTGGACAAACGCTTAAAAGATAGTAGGCATTCCACCAGCGGTAGAACAAAGTGAGGGAGAGTGGGGCAACCAATAGGGTGAAAGGGGATCGGTGCTCCTTCGCACCGTAACGAGTGAGGGCCTATCTAACCTGACCAGCCCAAGTCCTCTTCCACACACACCCTCTTTACAAACAAACTCCAAATGGTGGCATCAGAAAAGGTCCTTCCACCCAGAGCTACAACAGAAAGATTCAACAGCTCTTAAAGCTATATTCAAATCTAGCTTAAAGTGTTTCCCTATCTATGGCAGGCTAGGAGAAGTCCACAGGTTTACTGGTCTTCGTTCTCATCAATGGCTGCTGGTGCAACTGCTATGTTGTGCTTGGCATGGTGGACACCAGTGTCAAGTGTCCAATTACAGTCAGCTTCTCTTAGCTGGATACTGAGATATAGTGTCTGTCTCACTCTGGGATACTGGGATTGAAAGCTCGTCCCATTCTTTACCCCCTTCTTTGTTAGGTACTGGGATATAGTACCTGTTTCACTGTTTACCTTCTTCATTATCAGATAGTGGCACTGAGTGCTTGTCTCATTCTTCACCCATTTCTTTGTTAGGTACTGGGACATGTTGCCAGTCTCACTCTTTAACTGCTTAATTTCCCTGGGGTTTCCAGTGAAGAGCCAGCCTCTCCTTGCTCTCCAGATTCTCAAACAGGGATCAGGATTTCATCTTCAGTGAGCCTGGTTGGGGTCGAGGATCCCAGCCTCTCCCAGATTGCTGGTTCCCAACCATAGTTTGCTTGATGGACTGGTTCTCGTAGTTTCTCTCCCTGGGTATGGGCCACTGGTGCAGCACCTCTCCTGTCTCCTGTGACAAATCCGGGGATAGCCTCACCTCTCCCCAAGGCAGTGCCACCTCCTCTGGGACTAGGGAGTTGAGCCCCATACGTTTAACCCCTAGGGGACAGGGTGAGAAAGATCCCTATAGAGGTGAATCCCCCTTAGGGGATAAAGACCCAGCAAGGGATACAAGTCATCATCCTTCCCCTAGCTCCCTCCCCTACCCACAGGTACTAACACCTTTGTAGGGTATCTAGGGGCTAGGTTTTACAAAAAACAGATACACCCTTCACTAATGGCTGACTTGGCTTCTGACCTTAGCTATGCCCAATCTCCTGTGACAAATGCAGAGAGGTGATTGAACCAGCCCATGGAGGAGTGTCCCAGAGAGAAGCAACCATGGAGGAGCCACAGCAAGCCCCAGAGAATTTAACTGCACCAAACAGGCGAAAGGAGGTGTGTCCGGTGAGGGAGAGAAAAGGCTAGTGCCGACGCGTTGGACTGCAGCCCACACCAAGCAAGTTCAACGAGGCACAACTGCAGCAGCCGACCAAAGCTGTCCCGAGAAGTTGCGAGAATGAGTGGGAAGGCCCAGCTGAAAGATTGCATAAGCGACTCCATAAAGACCTAGTTTCAAGGACGAATGAGAAGAGTTCAGACAACCTATTTTGAGCCCAGCTGAAAAGTCAAGTACGCAGTTCGACGATGACAGGATAGCCGACCTGACTTAATGTGCCTCCCGTGGAGCATCGCTGAAGGATATTAGGTACGCAGAGGCTCCATTAGCAAAGGAGGTGGAATAGAGAGAAAGTAGAAGCAGAGCCCAGGGGAGTGAGAGTAAGAAATGCCACAGAGTGGGGAGAACATGAGAACACCCCAGAGTGGGGAGTCAGAGCAAGCAGAGCCCCAAAGTGGGGGGAGCCTGAGAACACCCTAGTGTGGGGAGGAGTGTAAAGAAGAGCCCCAGAGTAAGGAGAGACTGAGAAACCCCTAGAATGAGAATTGGATTCTAAGATAACCCCCGAGTGGGGAGGATGAAAGAATCCCAGATGAGAGAAAGACTGAAAGAATCCCAGAGGGGAAAGGGACAGCAAGGGCCCTGTACTAGGACACCTGGATAACCTTCCAGAACACTAAGCACTGTCTTTTTCTAGAATTTCTATTATGCGCAAAAGCCTTTATTAGAAGGGATGGGGCTGGGGCAGAAGCCAGCAGCCATATCTGAGAAAGTCGGTCTTTGTTGTTTTAGGTTTTCTTTCGAGATAGGGAAAGTAAGCAGACTAGACCAGGATTTCGGACAGAGGACTTGTTATTATTTTACAGTCATCCTGACGAGCACCCTTTTTTCTTTTCTTTTATAGAATAGGTACTGAGGTGGTAGACGTAGGAAAAGATCATTTTGAAATTAACAACAATAAAACCTTTAAACTATGCCTCATTGTCTGAGTCCTAATTCTGATATTCCACAATCTCTAGTTCCCAAAGTTAAGTGGTCCCATCAGTCTCTTTGAGGCCTGCTCACCGGTGGAATGCCTCTTCTGGCTCTCTAGTTCCGCACCCTGGGTTCTTCTGTAGTCCAACTGCCAAATGGCTGCTCTTCGGCATCAATGGCATCATACTCAGTATTGGGGTCTTTGGTCATACCAGCACCCATTCTATGGCCTGTTGCCATGTTGCTACTGTGCTTTGTCTTAACGTTCTTGCCAAGGTCCCCGTCCAGGTTCATTCTGTCTGCTTTGGCTTTTTATACCTGTTCAGGTGGGCTGAATCCCTTCCTGGTTGGTGGTTCCGCTTTATGATCCCTTCCCAATTTGTCTATTCCCATTATGATCCCTTTTGGTTCTTTTGGTGAGTAGGGACTATATTATCGCTTTGCGGCATGGCCATCTTGAAAGCATACAGGAACTATCCTGTGGTACCACAACTTGCAGAGACGAGGGGTACTGTGGCCATTGAGCTGGAGGTATGAGTGCTGTCAGACCAATGAGGGGTCCCATAAAAGTCTGTGTCCTTCCGTGAGAGACACGGATCGCACCCAGCCGTTCTAGAACATATAGTACCCTGACTCAATGCATTTCCCTGGCCGCACAGGGAAGCCGCATTGGGTTTGCCGAGATGGCTACTAGACTGGACTGCAGGAGGACAGAGTAGAGGATGTTAAAAGGATGTTGTTGTTGTCCCCTATAGAAAATATCCTACTGAAGGATTCCTTCCAAAGGTTGTGATGATGGGTTTATAGTCATAATGTAGAAAAAAAATTGTCGACTTACAAAAATGTCGACATTTTTTTTTAGAAAACAATGTCAAAAACCTATACATATAATGAAAAGAGTCAATTTTTCGAAAAAAAATGTCGAAAAAAAATGTCAATTAGCACCATCAATAAATACATAAACAAGAAGAGTATCATTTACAAGAAGAGTATCATTTACTAGAAGAGTATCATTTACTAGGGGGGTCCCCCCCAACCCTCCTCACCCAACACCCCCCGGCTACCCCCCTACCACCCTCTCACCCCTCCTACTCAACACATTGTAATTATATATATATTTATTTTTTTCTCGAAAAATTCGAAAAAATGTTGGAAAAATTCGACATTATTGGTTTTCGACATTTCTAAAAAAAAATTTCGACATTTTGACTTTCGACATTATTGCATTCTACATTATGACTGACCACCGTGATGATGAATAGGGTATGGAAGTGCAACAGTGGGTTTCTTGTGGTGAATTAAGGTCTGTCTGTGACCCATTCAATGCGGGGTATGTGGGAGAATGGCTCTAGGAAGTGCCTCACATGCCACCTTCCCCAGGGCACTTCCGGTAATGGACGGACATCCCCAGACCCCTGGAGCTTGGCTCTCCCACCATATAGGACGTGTAGGTTGTCAGGCTTGCTACACTTGGTATTGGATTGGGATGCTGACCCATTCATGAATTCCAAACCCAGAGCAGTTGTACAGTCCAGTTTCTTCCAAACCAACACTCTAAGGAAATTCCCCCATTCATACCAACTGCAAAGGGTGCTGGCGTGGTTGGCTCCCCTAGCTAATGCCCCATTGCTGCCCCATCTCTGACATGACCAGCCAATCACACTGTTGGAGAGAATTGCAATATCTTCCTATTAAAGATCGCTTCTCCTTCCACCAGTTGCACCTGGTTCTCAAATATCTCCAGGCTACAGCCTCCAAAACTGTAAGACCAGAGTCAAATCTTTCGGTTCCATGTCATATTAACGAATCAACCAATAACGGAAACTTTTATAACAAATTTAAAATAATTAAAACATGTTGATTATTCTTTTCAATTGAGGAGGTCCCCCCCATTTCCCCAGCTTTATTACCCCACCCCGACACCATCCCCACCCATTTAAATCCCTTACCCCACCCCCAATGTTTTTTTGTTATCTTTTTTTCATTATAAAAGTTATTCGCTGTTAATTCATTAATATCCCTATATAGCAATCTTTTCACCTCAGTAAAGATCTTCAATCTAGTGACTAACTTCTGATTAAAGTCCCAGGTTCCCAACACGCTGGCAGGGGAGAGAGAAGATAGTCTACTGCTGGCCCACATGGTGCACCCATGTGCCCATTCACCCAGCAGGCTCCCTACTTAGAAACATTACATAACTAAAGAACTGTTTGCACAGCTGATCCAGGCAGGGTCGCTCCATTTCTGCGCTTCAACTACATGTTGTAGACTGAATTCATTGTGGACATTGTTGTTCCACGTCCCAGCCTTTCCATTCAACTGCAGAGTGTGAGGAAGGAATAGTATCAAAGTAAGAGAGACACAAGTGACCAGCGCTTAAGGGCGTTTATTGAACTTTACCAAAGGTGTGATAAACGCTTATCCAAACCGGAGGAATCTAAAGATGGGAGCAAGCTACGACCATCAAATAATAATAACGCAGTCCTAGTGGAGTCGCGTCAAAATAAAAGGGTCTATACTAAAAAACCTATTGCCAATCCATACTACTAATTTACAAATAGTGTGGGGAAATGTTCATGAAAAAGAAAGAAGTGTTCCCAAAATGATAAGTCAGGATGTTAAGGCCGTTGGCCTCCCTTCCCCACATTTTCAGCACGGGACAAGGTGGTTCACTCGAGTATAACACACTCTTGGGCTTCTTCAGCACGAGGACACAGTTCTATTACAAGCATCAGAGCCTTCTATGCCCGAGTCTCTTAAGTGATCAAAAGTCTCTTGATCCAGAGGGCCTGATGTATCAAACAAACAAAAAGTTCCTTTCCAAGTACACAATTAGGGTGATTCACGCTTCACCCTGGATCCTGCTTAGCCGGGCTCAGATCACCCTTTGTACCACAATCTCACAATTAGTCTCCCTCAGCTGGGCTCGGACCAATTACAGTTCTTATTTGCTATCAAACACTTTTGAATGTGCACAGGGTTTGGCTTGACCCGTTGCAGCACCACTTTGATTTCACAGTTTACAATTTTACACTCATCAGAAAGCGGGGGTTCCCTTCCCCTACCTTTCTCTCAGAATTCCTCTGTCGCTTTCACACTTGTCTTTGTAATCACATTTCACAATTTTACACTCTCAGTTGGATACCTAACAGAGACCTTCAAATGAACACTCATATTGTGCCGGACCACTCAGTCTAGGGCATCTACTTTGGTTTCACAATTTCCTTCACTTCTTGAATGTTCAATTGTATTCTCGTCACTCATCACATACCCCTTAAACTCTGTCCTTTGCAGATTTCTTCATACAATGTTGAAGCTTGCAACCTTTGGTCTAATACAGACTGGTCTGCTATCATTCTCCCCGACTCACCAGTTGTGCTGACTTTACTGGAGTGGCTTTGTTGTCGGAACCAAGGACAGTACCAAGGCGGCAATTGCTCTGCCCCGTCTCAGCCGTCAATGCGGAAAAGCCTCGGGTACCTTCGACATACAATGCACCTTTCTGCAGCTTCAAACCCCGGTCTTATGTTTCTTATCCTCGAGGGCTTGTGAAAGTAACTGTTTCCTTCCTCTGAAAAGGCCAAGGGCAATTCCCTACTCGCATCCCTTTCTGGTCTCGCCGTCTTTCGCTTTGTATTAAACTGCCATCTCAGAACTGCTGCTTCCTCAGGTTTTTTGCCTCGCTCAGAGTGTGCTTTCATGCTCTGCCTTTTATCCATGTGGGAAGTGTGATGGAAGTCAGGTGTGTGTGTTTATCAGTAATTGCCTGACTCTGCCTGACCCTTGTGTTTGAACATGTCAGGTATACGGCTCAGGTGTTAGTCCGTTCTCTCTCACAGTGAGCTATCTGTGAAAAAGTTTGTGTGTCGGCAAAGGGGGTGGGGGGTATGACTTCCTAGGTATCCTACCTAAAGCAAATTCGAGGCGTGCATTGGGACCTCGCCTATTATCGATATGCATAGATGAATGTGATGTACCAAAGTTGCTAGTCTAACCTTTATCCATAGTCTAGCACAGGAACTGTACTGAGTACCCAGAGACTACCGTCATCTCCAGCAAGAGGAGTGACACTAGAAAAGCACTCGACACTTTAGTAATAACTTTAGAAGCTATGAGATCAGAGCAAGAAAAGAATAAATAATTGACTATGGACTTGGTCATCAAGGGGGCCTAACAGTAACAGTAACTTAGTTTTACCCCCAACAGAAAGGCGCCCCCACTTCCCTGGAAGAAAATGCTGCCAGATGTCCTACAAATCTATCATGTGTATATGCTTGGTAATTATCATTGTCTTTCTGTCATTGACTATCAGAACTGCTTTCTTCATTGGTGCACGAAGCGTCCCAATTTCAGTGCACCCACCAGATAAAGTACAAATGAGTCCCACGAAAGCACCTGGGCCATATATAGTTATCCCAGTTCTAAGAAAACCTGATGGTAAAGCTAATGAACCAAATTTGAATGTAATTAGCAGTGACACATACGCATATGAGGCGACGAATGAAGAGAAAAGCTGGAGACAGTTTAGTCATTACACAGTGCCAGAAAACTGCAAAGAAAGCCATAGGGATGAAAATAATGGTCAATGTTGAACCAGGATGGAAGCCCAGAGCCCTGACTGATGAAGAAATAAGAGACTTTGTGAAGGCCAGCAAATTTGCGCCAGAAGGAACAAAGTTCACATACCCTAAGAAACGAAGAAGGTATGAAGGAAAATGGATCTACTTCAGCCCAAATGGACAATGCCAGCTAATGACCTGGAACAAGGATGAACATGTGAAAACAGCAGGGAGTTTGAAAGGCGTGATAAAAATATGGACTCCAAAGACGCACATGTTCACACCAGCATGTGCCAACCCTGAAGACGATGAACAAAAGACTGAAGAATCAAAAGAAATAGAGACGAAAAATGAAGCAGAAGTGGTCGATGAACCGACCAGAGGGGGGAGTGTACAGGAGGTCCCAGACATGACCTGCACCCATGCCCCTCCTTTCGAGGTGCCAGGAAGGTACTCGCCAAGGTATGTGACGTATGAAGAGCAAATGAACCAACAGAGAGTTGCACTGGGACTCTGCTCAGTGTACATTAGAAGATCCGTACCTGTTGAAGAGCCCATAACCAGACAACCCTGGGCGGCACGGTACCCTATCAGATAGCCATACCAGCCAATGATACGAAATAAGGAGTACCTACATACAGTCCACGAAGAAACCCCAAGAGCCTTAATGGAGGGCCAATGGAAATGACAATGGCCCGAACCAGCACGCGAGTAAGCAAGTCAGCTATTGAAAATGACACGTTAGAACAAGCTGTTATGCAAATCAATGTAACTAACACAGGAAGAAGTCGATGCTAAAAATAAGGAAACGTGCTACTAGACATGATGAGAACAACCGGCCTGTCAAACGTGTGTAAATAAGCTTGGAACGCAAGAAGCTAAGAAAACGATACTGCTTGCAATGCTTAGGAGAATATTAGAAGCGGCATGCGCCAACTATATAACTACCTCAAAAAGCACGTTATACAAGTGCGACTCCATTTTGTAAAGCAGAAATGGGCCCAGGCTGCCAGAGGCCTGGCAGGCCAAGTTTCACAACTCAGCCAGAACAGAGAGGAAGAGCGGAATTGAAACTCAACAGAGAGCGGCTCATGCCGAGGAAATCGAAGTCACCCAGAGAATGGGAGGAGAGCGTCAACTCGCAAGAATCAAACTTCGTAGCATACCAGCTCGTCCGTGAAGGTCAAGATAAGAGAGGCCCAGGCATGTGGCTGGGCCAAAGCAGAATTAAATGCAATAAAAACTGGAAACTGAAGTAGATCCATGGTGAACAGACATGTGACCAGCCAGGCACGAAGAGGTACCACCGCCTGATGTCATCCAGAACCCAAGGATGCCATAACTTTTCCTGATAAGAGGCTACAGATCCGAGGCCATACCCAGCCAACTAATTGACACATAGCCCTAACATACTGATTGATGGAAGGGAGGCAGGGTGAAACTTGGGGCACTAGGCACCTGGGTGTCCAGTCTGCATGCTGCTAATTAAAATGGGGATTTATGTCTAGGGGTGTAACCTGCCCAATCACAATGGACCAAGTTATCTGGAGTCCTATAGATCGTAGAACCAATGAGACGTCGTACTTGAGATGACGTCAATCACGTGTGATGTAGTGGGATGGGCGTAGACGCCCACCCGATAAGTTATCCAATCCGCATGCCCTATTATCATATACAGATATAGCACCTATACTTAAATTACCTTTCCTAACCAATTATATTGCATGTCGAGTTTTTGAGTTAGACGTCAATGATGACGAATATTGCCTATAAGAGTTGCTGTTCAATTGAAGTTCGAGGAAGTCAGAGCGGGAAAGGTGATCACAATGATGCTGATTCCCATTTGTTTCCCTGTTTGATGTATTCGTCATTAAACGGACATCCCTTTGCCAAACTACTGAGTCCTCGTTTTTTGAGTCGTGTCTGAGTAAGTGAATCCTGCACCCCCATCCCTCACATGGTGCAGCTATCTTGTCTTACAAGTTCTTGAGGGTGAGCGATGACCTATGGGCCCGTCAGTGAATTCCTCTCCTCCAGAACAAGGGGCACAGGGCTTCTGAATGATTCATGGTCAGCCATGGCAGGGGAATGTTTTCACAGGAGAGGACTAAACATATCTGCAAATTGGTGCAAGAAACGGAGCCTGGCAAGGGAGCTCACAATAATCACGCAGGCCTCCATGGGTTCTCCCCCTAGAGACCATTTATTAAAATTGTGTTGAAATGGTGTATTTTACACAACAATTATGGGAAAAACTGCGGTAAAAAGCCCCATACCATTTACAATTGGTTCTCCAGGGTAACACATGAAACAAATTCAATAAATGCCACCTCATCAACAGTACAGAGGGGACATTTCATGTTCCAGAGGCCAGAATATTTCTATGCCAGTATTGGTCACTGTAAATCACTAACATGAAGCTCTGGGCACAATCCATTTACGCCAGTAGTGCTCCCTGTAAATCACTTGCATGAGGTTGAGCAAATAGCCCATGCAGGTAATGGTCACTGTAAATCACATTCATGAAGCTGAGCCCAAATATATTAGCATTACTCTGCACCCTCCTCCCCGTCACAACACAAACACATGTACTCATGGCTTTCACACACTCGGACAAACGCATGTGAGCACACTCTGATACCAACATACACATACATGGACGCACCCTACACTCACTTAAAACTCTTGCATGTGCGCATGTGCACACACACTGCATTGCATTCAAATATGCACACACACATATAAAAACTACAAAAAGTCTTTTTGGTACTTATTTTCTTCTGTCTGACTGTAGTGCTGAGAAGCACTGGACATCACAAGGAAACACATTCAGGGAGTACCATACCCTGCAAATGAGGCTCTCCGGGCTCGCGACTTGCCAGTTGCTCGGCAATCTTAGGACCAACAAGCTCACGCATTTTTTTTTAAACTAATTTTATGAGGCAGCGCCACACAGCTAGTCTAGACGAGGCATAACAGACACTGAGGAGGTGCCTGCAGGAACGGGAGGGGGGGAGCGAAAGGACCACTGCCCCCTAACCTCACACCTGGCCCCTGCCACTGATTTCATCCCGTTTTACTTTACCCTGTATGGGATGAATTCCTCCACTCATCAGTCCTGGTCTCAATCCTTTCCTCTTGTGGTCCTGCCCCCATCCACTCCTCCGAACCCTCTTCTCCCACTGTTAATGTCCCAACTCTTCCTCTCAGTTGCCCTGGACACAGCCCATTTTCCTTTTGCCCTGGACTCATCCTTTTCTCTCTGTGTTCTGGGCCAATCCTTTCCTCCCATCGTTTTGGACTCATGCCGCCCTCATATGGCCCTGGAGCCTTGACTCATCCTTTTCCTCTCATTCCTCTGGACCAATACTCTTTTCCCATTCAACTGGGCCAATCCGTTTCCCCCATTGCTTAGACACTGGTGCCGCTCATGGGCTCTGGACTCTTTCCTTCCTCCCCTGGCCCCGACTCCGTTCTTCCTCTCATTGGTCTTGATCACATGACCACGTGGCTCGCTGTTATATATGGTCGGGCTAAATCTACAGGTGAAGAGAGGCAGTTACCATGGAAATGGAGCAGGCAGCTTTTTGCGGCTTTTTAATATTATTTCGCTTTTGTTTTCTTGGTTGCAGATGAATATTGTGCTGCCAGTTGTGGTTCATGTCGACGTTTGGCTACAAACTGATGGTGTGATAACGAGCAATTGCAACGAGACTCTGCTGGGGTGCTCGCCTCCACTGGCTCATACTAAAATAAAAAAGACGACCTTTAACCCCACCGACGTCTGGCCTAAGGAGGACTCAGTCGTCCCATTCACTAGGGGTGCTGCGTCTCGCAGAAGAGGCCGAAAGTAAGCCGAGAGTAAGGGATGGAAGGCGGGAGACAACAGAAAGTAATGTCTGTTCTATGTGAATGATTGAGGGGTAGAAAAGTAACCGAAAAAAAGTAATCGGGAAACAGAATCGCCAGTATCTCCGGTTCCCTTCAGCCATCTTTCCTTTCTAGTCTCATGCTGCCCTCTAATGGAGAAAATACATATCTACTATGCCAGCTATACTTTGTGTGCTTTCATATAGTGAGTGGAAAGGTTTGGCGAGAAGCTTTCCTTCGAAGTTGTAACAAGGTCAGTATCAGAGGCATAGCCGGTATTGCTGTTGTTGTAAGCTTTATTTCGACCATAAGATAATAAAAGCCACAGTAAAACAATACATTTCATTCAATTAAAATGCACACAATTAAAAATCGCCCAAAAAGAGAACACATTTTAATTACATTAATTCATTTGCACATGAATCCCAGATAAGATTGGGGAATCAAAAGAGAAAAAAAGGACAATATAAAACATCAACACAAGCCGTCTGAACATCAATCAGGTGGCTATTGAAAATAACAAAGCCACCCAAAGAGGGAACGAGCGACAATGCAAAAAAGGAGCAGGGCATTGCTAGCAGACTCCGGAAATACAATTAACCATATACAAAATTCATCCATCCGGAACAAGCTATCTCAATAATATGACAACCCTGAGGCATTACTGAACTAAGCACTTTGTGCAAATTCCTGGGAACACAGGACAGTGTGCATCGTTACTTGTATATAATTACCTCTTGGTAACGGTAAGCAATTTCCTGTACCGTGATCATGGTCACAATTGAGTCTTCCTAGATCTAACGCTCCAAGCACATCTTAAATATTTACAAATTGCGAATACTGCAAAGGTATCCCCCCCTTCCCGCCCTGAGCCTTTGGTGGGAGTTTCAACCAGGGAGGAATGCCTGTTTATATCCGAGCAGTAGCCATTTGCATCACACCAGGTGTCTTAAGGAAAATGTTCGTCAGATTGTTTCTCTTGTTCCTAGATCCAACATAGAGGTCCAGATTAACAAAGAAAGTGGCAGAGAGAGAACAGCTCATCAGCGCCCCACGCTACCTGCGTTCCGGCACCGAAACCTGGAACCTGCAAAGAGAGAAAGAAGTCCTGCAGTGTACCACACTAACTACGTCCCTGTGCCAGGAACTTGGAACCAGCAAAAGGGGAGGGAGAGAGGCAGCAAGGAGCTTTTAGAACCTGCGTGGGTGAAACGCACCGTGTGCCGCACACCAGCATTGGTGGCAGTGACCACAAGGCCACAGTTAACCCCATAGACCACCATGGATTGAAACCGGGGCAATAGACCTCACTCAGACTGTACGAAACCTTGAGTGCGCCAGGGCCAATAATAATAATGCCCCCTAACATGAATTTGGACAATGCATGTCCATCAACCTTCCACAGAGGCTCTGTGCAGGGAAAGCGGTGGGGCTTAAGCAGGTATTTCAAAACTTTTCTGTATGGAACACCTCCTGGGGAGGACAGGGCTAGATACCCAACCAGAAAATAACGGGGCGGTTAAAAGAGATCCAAGGAAGTAGGAAGTTGTGGGTTGTTTGGGTGAAGCCAGAGGAGGAGGCAGACCAAGAGAGTAGCAGGAGAAAGGAGAAGAGGTCTAGTGTGGAGGCAACTTTTGGATCAGGTGAGGTATTGGTTAGGGCATGCAAGTGATATGGCATCGCGAGTGTGCACAAAATAGTGGTGGCGCATGTGTTTAGGAGCGGGAGGGTAGAGCGTGAACGGAAAGCATTTGTGTGAGTGAAAGGAGGGCATATGAGTAGAAGGTGGGGAGGAGGGAGTAGTAAAGTGAAGGAGGGAGTAGTGTGGAGGAGGCAGTAGTAGTGTGGTGGAGGGAGCAGTAGGGAGTGAATAGTTTGTGGAGGAGAGAGTAGTAGTAGTATGGAGGGAGCAGTAGGGGGAGAATAATTTGTTAAGGAGAGAGTAGTAGTGTGGTGGAGGGAGCAGTAGGGAGTGAATAGTTTGTGGAGGAGAGAGTAGTAGTGTGGTGGGGGGAACATTAGGGAGTGAATAGTTTGTGGAGGAGAGAGTAGTAGTGTGGTGGAGGGAGCAGTAGGGGAGAATAGTTTATGGAGGAGAGAGCAGTAGTGTGGTGGAGGGAGCAGTAGGGGGAGAATTGTTTGTGGAGGAGAGAGTAGTAGTGTGGTAGAGGGAGTATTAACATGAAAGAGGAAGGTGAGATTTATAAAGAGTGAGATACATCAGACAGAAAGAGGAAAAAGACGTAGAGAAGGGAAGGCGGTGGCTGGAATTGGAGCGAGTAATGGGAGAGGAACATCAGGCAGGGAGAGGGATTCATGGGCGTGATAGAAAAGAGACTGAGTCGGGTACAGTGTCTGAAAGGCGCATACAATACCCCTTTAGACTTACTGGCCACTGGATAGTTTAGTGACAGTTTGGTAAGTCCTTCAGTGAGTTTAGACAGAGAAGGCAACGTGTCTTTAGGTCTTCACCTCTTGCGGAAATCAGAACCTTGACAGTAGGGGGTCAGTAATCAGTGTCGACTAAACTGGGGAGAAGGGACGCCTGGCCGAGGAAAGGGGTGCTTTTCTAGGCGAGGGAGAGGGACAGCAATAGAGCCCATTGAAATCATTGTAAAACACTTGATCTGTCTGAGAGACTTGGCGTATTTCTTGGGCCATCTATGACACAGTCTATTCATGTATCATGTCACTCACAGCAGATACAGTGGTGTTGAGTCTAGGCAGAAGCTGAGCAATAATTGCTGCCATTCTGTAAAAATTCACAGAGGAATTAAATCTACTACCAAGTGGGGTTATGCCTTTGTCCACAAAGACGACATCCAATACAATGAGACAGACAAATCAATGCCATTCAAAAGAGGCCTGTGGCACTGCACATGTGCAATATTTAATTGTAGAGAATACCTGCAAACCTGGTGTACACTTAAAACACCATTGAGTCTTTCTTCTCGTTAAAGCATTTTATTCAAATACACAGGGAAAACATTTAGTAGTGTGAGAAACCAAAGATTATCTCACCCACTGGTCCTCGTAATCCAGATGGCCAGGACACAGCCAACGTTTTTGGATCCAGTTCCTGGGGTTGGACCAGTGTGGGAAGATCACCTGGGTGAGGGGTCTTCAGGCAGTGGGAGTGAGGCAGCCGATGGTGAGATGCAGTAATTCCCATTTTGTGTACATCTAACCATCCTATTTTTTAGGACTCAGTGATGTCCCAAATCCCACCGCTTTCCTGCACAAACACTGGGCCGAGGAAGAGGGCGACTGAGTGTAACAACACTAACTTTTATACATCGCACTGGACATGTCCCGTTAATCGGGTCAGACACTGCACTGCAGTCAGGCACTTGACTTTAAGTGCATACACCTGATACCAATTTTCTCTTCTCACACAGATAAAAGGCAGAACCTAGAGACACAGTCTGAGCAAGGTGAAACACGAGTACGAGCAGCACTTCCAAGGGCGAAGGCAAACCTACTGGAGCAGAGCGACAGACCAAGGGACAAGAGCAGCGAGTCGAGAACCACAGGAGTTCCCTATAGGAGGTTGTTTGCCCCAAAAGGCAGCAACAGACACGTGGAGAAGGTCAGATCCCAAAGCAGAAGGTCTCATTGTGTTTCAAGGACACCAGTGACCCTGCCGGGTGAACAGCAGAGTTGGGGAGGTGAGGCCAAGCCTTTGGTACTAACCTTGACTCGTGAATTGGAGACTATAAAAAGAAGAAAGAAAAGCACACAGCTGGTGAGTTGGCAAGCAACCTGAGAGACCAGAGTGCGTTAAAGAAAGATTAAAGTGGCAACATTATATTGCAAGTGAAGGCTGCACAAGTGTAGATGAGACGAGAAGAAAGACAGACCTATGAATGAACTTTGAAGAAAAGACCGCTGTGGAATCAGCGATACTGAGTAACAGATTGGTCTGGCGAAAGGAAGTAGCCCACTCAAACGTCTCTATGAAAGGTGCATTGTTTGTAGCGATAAAGGTAATGAATTGTAAAAGCAAAGTTATCAAAATTAACCTGAGGGAAGGGGAGAGTAATATGCTGAACATTGAACTCTGAGTCAGAACTCTGAGTCAAAGTGGTCCTGCGGAGGTCTGTAAAGGAAGCCACATACATTTGAAAGTCTTCGGCAACCAAAAATGGTCTCAGCCCAACTGAGGGAGACCCGTAAGTATTGTTGAACTTTTGTTGTGAAAGGTCTGAGCCCGACAGAGGGGGACCAATGTGAATTTTTGTTTTGAAGAGGTCTGAGCCTGACAGGATGGGACCCGGCTGTGAATTTTTTGTTGAAATGTTGTTTGAAAGGCTGGAAAGAAAGACTTAACATGGAAGGCCAGGCGGGCCTCTATCCACATCTTGAACTATTTTGTGTTGAAAACTCGAGCCAGAGTGCGTCATCCTGCCTACGGGGAACACCTTACTCTGTGCTGTTATGGGGAGGAGAGCTGATTCAGTCACATTTATTCTTTATACTTGGAACACTGGTTTTCCTTTACATATATATCTCCTTTAAACACTTTTTGTACAAGAGATAGGGCAGGCATTAGGTTTTGTTAGCATATGCCATTTTGTTTTGAGAGACTTCACTCGGACAGTTTGTTTATCATTTGATGGTCGAGACTACTCCATCTTAGTTATAATGCAGAATATAGTTTTTCCAAACCCAGAAACATTAATAAAGGTTTTTCAAATTGTCCCTTTTGTGTCAGTGTCATACTTGTGATACCATGCCTCCCCTACAGTAGTCGCATTCGATAATCAAAAGCAATGACAAGACATAAAAACCCCCATGAAAAAATACACAACTTAGAGCTTCATATTCAAGGGTTTCGTTGGGAAGGGAAAATGATCTTCCCGCACCCCCAGGCGCTTTGGAATAAGGCAAAGGCTGTCACTGGTAATGTAAGAGACCAGGGGGAAAGGGAGGTGCCCTTTCAGGCTTCCACACAATTACATTATTGCATATTTTGGTAGGTGTAGTGCACATGTGAGAATAGCAGCCATTTTAGATATTAGCAGCCATACTGTGGCACAGGGCTTAAACGTAACATGCCAGTTCACACCCCAGACCTTGGCCGTGAACATGAGCAAAGGAATATATTGTATCCCAGACAATGATGAGAAAGGCCAGAGCTGCACTGATCCATAATCCCTTGTCCTAAAATGTTGCCGATCATCAGGCCCTGGGAAGAATGTGCCCTGCAAGACCATGGGAGGAGGGTTGAGTGTCTATGAACAGTGAAATATCATGAGAAGGAGGGTACGGGCCTCCAACCCCCACCAGTCCTAATCCTAAATTATAGCACCCTAATGCCCTGGCTTTAGGACCCCCGAATTCCAATGTACCAGATGGAACAAGTTACTTACCTGTAACTGTTGTTCTCCAGCATGGGTCTGGCATGGATTCACATGCTCATGAATATTCCCCGTCGTCAGGCTGGGAATCCTCGGTAAAGAAAAAACCAGTATCAGGTAGTAATAACCAATCACTGATCTCTGCATCATACTGACCACAGCCAATGACTGCCCTCTACCTAAGCCCCGCCTCTGGCAGCCATCTTCAGACTTGGAAGCACGTGAAGTGGCAGTATGACCAAGTGAAGAGCCGCAGAGGAGTAGGCGGGAGGGTTCGCATGTGAATCCATGCCAGACCCATGCTGGAGAACAACAGTTACAGGTAAGTAACTTGTTCCTTCTCCAGCATGGGGTCTGGCATGGATTCACATGCTCATGAATAAAGAATACATAGCAGTACACACATGCACAACCACGGGAGGTGGCAAAGGCTCAACATTAAGCATTACATCAAACTCAACATTAAGCATCTTACCTCCTCACCAGGCTCACCTCAGGCGAACAGGTTGCGCAGCACTGCTTGGCCGACCCTGGACTCCTCCCTGGAATCCCGGTCGACGCAGTAGAATTTCGTGAAGGTGTGCGTCGACCTCCACGTAGCAGCCCTGCATATGTCCAGCAGGGGCACACCAGATAGGAACGCCGTGGTAGCTGCTATCGCTCTGGTGGAATGGGCTCTCGGACGGCCAGGCAGCGGTCGGTTTGCCAACCGGTGAAGGTACATGATACGGCCGGAGAGCCATCTGGAAATGGAAGCCTTCGAGAGAGCCTTCCCCTGATTGACAGGTCCAAAGTTCACAAAGAGTTGTGACGTCTTCCGAAAACACTTCGTGCAGTCCACGTAGAACTTCAGCACTCTAACCACATCTAGCGAGTGCAAAGTCCTCTCAGCCGGCGACGAAGGCGACGGGAAGAACACAGGCAACACCAAGGGTTCGTTGAGATGGAAGTTCGACGGTACCTTGGGCATGAAGGAGGGGTGTGTCCTGAGCACTACCCTCGTGTCGTGAAAAGTCAAGTACGGGGCCTTGCAGGAAAGGGCCTGGATCTCTCCCACTCGTCGTGCGGAGGTGATGGCCACAAGAAACGCTGTTTTCCATGACAGAAATTTCAACGGAGCCGAGTGCAGAGGCTCGAACGGAGGTCCCATGAGCTTGGTCAGCACCACGTTGAGCTCCCACGCCGGGGCCGGAGCCTTCACCGGCGGGAACAATCTGAACAGTCCCTTCATGAACTCTTTCACCAGACGATGAGACCACAAGGACGTCCGCCCCGTGGTTCTGGTGTATCGGGAGATCGCAGCAAGATGAATCTTGATGGACGCGTGTGCCAGTCCAGCCTTGGCCAGCGTCAGCAGGTACGGCAGTACTTGGGGAGCCGTAATCCATAGAGGGTTAATCTTCTGTGCGTGGCACCAGACAGAGAACCTCTTCCATTTGTGTCCGTAGCATTTCAGAGTCGAGGACGCCCTGGCCTTTGCAAGAACCTCTCTGCAGTCGGCCGGTATGTCGTATCCTCCAAACTCTAGCGCTGCAGGAGCCAGGCCTGCAAGTTCAGCGACTTCGGGTCGTGGTGGAGGATGGCGCCTCCTTCCCTGGAGAGTAGGTCTGCGTCCCCCGGTAGCTTGATTGACGGGGACGCTGACAAGTCCAGAAGGTCCGGGAACCATATCTGCCTCGGCCACGCAGGTGCGACGAGGATCATCCTGCACCGTGACCTCTTGAGCTGGTTGACGAGCCGGATTAGCAGTGGCAAAGGAGGGAACGCGTAGAGGAACAGGCCCTCCCAGGGGAACGAGAAAGCATCGCCCATGCTCCTCGCCTGGGGAAACCTGCTGGGGAACCTCCGGCACTTGGAGTTCGTCGCCGTCGCGAACAGGTCGATCTGGGGTGTGCCCCACCGTCGGAAGAGGCGATCCACTAGATCCTGCCGTAGCTCCCACTCGTGGCACGAGCGCAGCTCCCTGCTGAGTGAGTCGGCGATGGTGTTTTTTTATCCCTGCCAGATGAAATGGCACCAGAAATATCTTTTGGGCGACGGCCCAATGCCACAGGTCCTGCGCCTCCTTGGACAGTGCTGAGGACCTGGTTCCGCCCCGTTTCCTGATGTAAAACATGGTGGTGGTGTTGTCGGTGAAGATCCTCACCACCTTGCCCTTGAGGGATGGAAGGAAGGACCTGAGGGCCCAGAACACTGCACGGAGCTCCAGGACGTTGATATGTAGTGATTTCTCTGTCGGGAGCCAAAGGCCTCTTGCGTGCAGATTTTCGGTGTGCGCTCCCCACCCTTCCAGGGAGGCATCCGTGGTCACTGTCTCCTGGTGGGCTGGGGTCTGGAAGTCCATGCCCGCCGTCAGATGCGCGCAGGTGCCCCACCACCGGATCGCTCGTCGGAAACTCTCGTCGAGTGTGATCCTTTCCTCGAAGCTGCCCGTCGTTTGGATCCAGCGCGCGTCCAGGAACTCCTGCAACGGGCGCATCCGGAGCCTGCACATGGGAATGAGGTAGATGCAGGAAGACATCATTCCGAGGAGGGACTTGATGGACCTCACCTTGGCCGCGTCGGCCACCAACATCCGCTGCACCTTGCCCAGGATGGTCCTGGTCCTCTCCTCCGACGGGGAGGCCAGAAGGGACACTGTGTTGAGCCTCGCTCCCAGAAACAGAGCGTCTTGCGCGGGTACCAGGTGGGATTTGGCGTAGTTCACGGAGAATCCCAGGTCCGTGAGAAGTTGGACGGTCCTTGCCGTGTGAACCACGACGAGCTCCCTCGTCTTGGCTCGGATGAGCCAGTCGTCCAGGTAGGGGTAGACGTGGACCCCTTCGCGGCGCAGCTGCGCCGCCACCGGTGTGAGGCACTTGGTGAATACCCTGGGTGCCGACCGTAGCCCGAAGGGGAGGGCTTTGAACTGGTAATGGCGCCCTTGGACCACAAACCTGAGGAATTTTCGGTGCCCCTTTAGGATGGGAATATGGAAGTAGGCATCCTCCAAATCCAACGACGACAGAAAGTCTCCTTCCTCCAGCTGACCCAGGACGTGCTGGAGGGTGACCATCCGGAACTTCTGCGCCTTGATGAACTTGTTCAGACGTCGCAGGTCCAGGATGGGGCGCCATCCCCCCGTCTTCTTCTTCACGAGGAAGTATCTCGAGTAAACTCCGGAGCCCCGAAGCCTCTTTGGGACGAGTTCGATGGCGCCCTTCCTGAGCATCGCCTTTACCTCCAGGAGAAGTTGAGGGACGTGAAGTTCTTTCCTGGCCACGGGGGGGACGCGCGGACACCTTCTTTGAAACTCGAGCGTGTGGCCCCGGGCCAAGGCGTCCAGCACCCAACGGTCGGTGGAGATGGACTCCCACACGCTGACGAAGCTCGCCAGCCGGCCTCCCACCGGGGTGCTTCAGTGGGGGCCCGACCCCACGGCCGGTTCAATCCTGCTTGGACGAGGCTTTGCCGCCTTGACCTCCTTGGCGACGACGGCGGGGTCCGCCAGACTTGCCTCGTCCTCTGTAGGCCTCCTGAGACGACGAGCGGGCCGCTTGACGGTAGGTGAGAAACCGCCGCCGGGACCTTTGGAGGCGCCCTTGCCTCCGCTGCTCCGAAAGGGCGTCCGTCGTTGTTGCAGAACTCCAAGTGCCCGGGCCGTCTCAGTGTCCGCTTTAATGGCCTGAAGGGAATCGTCCACTGTTTTCCCAAACAGGTTGTTCCCATCGAAGGGCATGTCCATGACTCTGGACTGAACGTCTTGACGGAAGTCCGTAGCCTTGAGCCATCCATGCCGCCTAAGGCAAACGCCGTTGCCCAACTGCCGGAAACCAGTGTCCGCGATGTCCGTCGCAACGGTAATGGCGTGGTCCGAAGCCACCTCACCTTCCTGCAGGATCTCCAGGGCCTCTGCCCTCTTGTCGTCCGGCAGGAAGTCCAGCAGGGGAGCCAGTTTCCACCAGAGCTCCCTGTCGTAGCGGGCCACGATAGCCAAGGCGTTGGCCGCTTTAATCGTCGTCGCTGCAGACGAGATGACTCTGCGTCCCATAGCGTCCAATTTCTTTCCCTCGCCGTCCGGTGGGGAAGTCGATGTGGAGGCCGCACCCCCCCCCCGCTTTCTTCCTGGCCGCCGCGGAGACGACGGAGTCCGGGGTAGGCTGCGCCCGGAGGCACAGGGGGGCCGTGTCCGGGACCCGGTACTTCTTCTCGTACCGGTTTCTTCTAGCTGGCGTCGTGGAAGGGTTCTTGAGGAGGGAGAGGCCCTCATCCCAAATGTCGTCCAATAGAGGCACTGAGAGGACCGTCTTCCTCTTGGCCTCGCGCCGCTGATAAAGGAAACCTTCCTTTTTCTTCTCCTCAGGGCAGAGTTGGAAAAGTTCGGATGCCCTGGCGATCATGGAGTGGAACGATCCAATCTCGTCGGGCGGAGAAGCCCTGATGGGAGGTGACGACGGTAAGTCCTCGTCGTATACCTCGTCGTCCGTACCCGTCGCTGCCGTGTCAGTCCCCGTATCATCCCCTCGAGTCGTGGACGGGGAGGAGGGCTGGACGGGGCGCGACGGCTGAAAAGGAGGTGGAGGGTGAATCCTTCTTTTCTTGGGAGGAGGAACGCCAGAAGGTCCCGGTTCTGGGTCCCCCGACGGGAGTGCTTCCTCCGTTGGCAACGGAAGTCTCGTCCTTATCTCAGAGCACATGGACTGAATAGCCAACAAAATGGCCGCCGAGTTGTCTTGCGGCGATGGCAGAGGGGAATCCGACGGGCGATCAGGGGCCCCGTCGGCGCCCTCGACGATGTTGTCGTCACCTGCGTCGGGATCCATCCCGACGGGTCGGTCTTCTTCCACGCCGAGGCCGTGGCTTAAGACCTCGATCAGCTCTTCCTCCGAGGTTGAAGCCGAGTCTACGACGACATCCTGCCCCCCCCTTTCTTCTCCGCCGGAGGTTTCACGGGGGTCCTATCGATGGGCATAAAGGAGGACTCCCTCCGAGGTGGCAGGGAGACTCTGGGCCCCGAGGTCGCCACCACTGGCGCAGCCTCCACGGTCTGAGCCAGGGCCGCCGCGACAGTCTCGATACAGGCCTTGGCTGGATGGATTAAGGCCTTCACCATCCTAGGTGCGCTCACCGCCTTATCCTTGAGGGGGGACACTGCCCCGCTCCCCCTCCGATGGGGCCTTCGAGCTCGACCGGGGCCTCTCCAGGAGCTTCGCCGGGTGCTCGGCCTTCCTCTTACCCGACCCAGAGCGTTGGCTCGTGGTTGATGGTACCGGGGAGGGTGCGCCCTGCCTGGCGCCCGTGGAGCCCGACCGTTCGGCGCTCCCGGTGCCAGCAGACTTGCTGTGCTTGGCCTTGTGTTGGACCCCCGTCGCCGGGGCGTCCTCAAAGGTCTTAGAAGACCGCTCGGATTTCTTCTTCTTCTTCTCGCCGGACGGGCTCTTCCCTTCCAGCCAGTTGACGAGACGTTGATGGCGGTCCTTCATGGTCCGCTCCGACATGTTGCCGCAAAACGCACAGTCCTTCTCCACGTGCGTCTTGTCCTCATGTAAGCAGTAAAGACAAAAGGAGTGTTCGTCCTCCTTAAAGACGTTCTGCAGCTGGCATCCAGGGCAGACCCTGAACAGCTTTCCGGGCGTCGAGCTTCCCTTTTCCTGGGCCATGTCCGGGACAGGCCTGAGAAACTTCTGGAGTCCTCCAAAAGCTCGACGAAATCTTCACCCTTGAGGGGCGCAGACGAATCCGACACGGGTCCCTGTGGATCGGTTGGAGAGTCGATGGAGCTTGAGGCTCTTTTGACCGAAAAAAACAAAGTTTTTGAGAAAAAACGTGAAAAAATAGCACTAACGCTCGAGAGCAATAGCACGAGGATCCCAACACATGAACGTGCGGTAAAAATCTGAAGATGGCTGCCAGAGGCGGAGCTTAGGTAGAGGGCAGTCATTGGCTGTGGTCAGTATGACGCAGAGATCAGTGATTGGTTTTTACTACGAAAGACAGATCAGAAACGAAACTGATACTGGTTTTTTCTTTACCGAGGATTCCCAGCCTGACGACGGGGAATATTCATGAGCATGTGAATCCATGCCAGACCCCATGCTGGAGAAAAGCCCAGACCACTGACCATAAACCTGTTCGACCCCCGATCGATCAAAAAGATCAGAAAGCAGAGCCTTCCTGCCTTCACTTCTAGGTCACGTGATTTGTGCAGCGAGGTGCATGGGGGGATGAAATGATGGGCCAGAACGAGGGTGGAAGACCTTGGTGAGATGCCGGCCCGTCTGGGACGGAGTGTAATATGTGAGTTAGTATCACCTCAACGTTCCCACTGGGGCCCTGTCTGCTTGTACCAAGAGCACTGTTTCATAGATAGAGATGTGATGTTTAGGTTTGCAATATGCTTGCCGCTCGGTCGCCTCCTGACAGATGACGAGTACAGCATCACCCACGTGAAGGAAGATGGACTGATGGGACTGGGACCAATGGCCTGGCATCCCCTATGGAGCAGGTAACCTATGTGTAGGGTCGCATTTTTATTATTATATTTTGATAATTTAAAAAGATTTTATGAAGGAAAAACAGGAGAGTAGGGAGCCTTTCCGAGTGAGGTAAGATGATGGCGCCATTTGTTTTGTGGTAAGTAATAAGGAGGCAAAATGAGTAGGAGCTCCATATAATTAGAGGGCAGAGTGGAAATAATGGGTGTTGTTTTAGCTTGTTATTTTAGCACTGCACAGATTCTGTGCTCCAGCTGCAGCACCACTGATCTGTCTGTGGAGTCCCAAATCTCTGGGCCAGCATTACCACTTCTTACGCTCCACCTCTTCTCTGTGTTTATCCACAACCCCAAGCAATGGCTGATGAAAGGAACAACATGGAGGCCAGGCAGATGAGAAACAACAATACTATATTATGCGCAGCAGTAGTAGCTAAGTGCTGGAGCCATTAAGCTGATTCTGGCCCATAGCGCCATTTTCTTTATTGCTATATCTTATGTCATAAAACATTGGTGTAGTAAAACAGTGCTTTAACCTACTATAGCAGAGTTTACCATAGTGGGGCATGTCAGTGACATGAAACATGCCTGGTAGAACAAGTTGCATGGAGTGGAATCGACTCACTGGGTCATTCAAGTCCATAAATGAGCACCTGCAGCCCAGTCTACACTGCCAAGTTGGGGTCTGTAGTTATTCTCAGCCCCTCTGGGAAGTAGAGTTTCGTGATTTCAGGTCTAGTCAGGATTGCTTTATTATCTTCCTCCATTGCCAATGCTTTGGCCTCATTGAATGGCCTGCGCCTCTCCACCACCATCTGGGGAAAGCAGGATGCAGAAAGATCTGTGGCCCATTCCATGTCACTTTCCCTCAATGCATTTTTGATAGATTGCTTGGTGAACACCAGGATGATTGCCTGCACCTTTGACCCACTCTAACTCCCATGTGCAAGATGCCAGGGCGAAAGGATTCTTCAGGAGCATGAGGGCTAGAGGGGCATAGATATATTCCCACCTGCATCTTCGTCCACCATAACTATCCTCAGTTTACTTTGCCAGATTTTCATCGCCAGGTTCAGGAGGCGCTTCACCTTTTCCTTCTTCTCCTTATATGCCCTAAAGCTCCCAGCAATGTCCGCCTCTAGACCACCTGACTGCCTTTCCACAACCACCATCCCCCCCTCTGGGTTGGTTTCCTTTCCAGGTAAGTCAGCCAAAGATATCTTCATGTCACTTACCCGTGGCAATGTTTGTAAGCCGTGTCACGGGGGACCTCCTCTGTCACTTCAGGCTCAGGAGTAGAGAGCAGCAGCTCAGACTTCTTGAGGTCAGGGCTGTCAGGCCCTTTAGCTTTTATTGTTAATGGAGCATATCGTTTATAGACTCCATCTCACCACACACCCTGGACCAACTCACCAGTCCCTATAAACGTGTGTGGTAACCGAGTAGCAAAACAGATGCGGTCTGACAAAGTGATACCACAAAAGGATACTACTCTCAATGTTTTACTGTAATTGTATCGAAGATTTGGGTTGGACAAACGCTTAAAAGATAGTAGGCATTCCACCAGCGGTAGAACAAAGTGAGGGAGAGTGGGGCAACCAATAGGGTGAAAGGGGATCGGTGCTCCTTCGCACCGTAACGAGTGAGGGCCTATCTAACCTGACCAGCCCAAGTCCTCTTCCACACACACCCTCTTTACAAACAAACTCCAAATGGTGGCATCAGAAAAGGTCCTTCCACCCAGAGCTACAACAGAAAGATTCAACAGCTCTTAAAGCTATATTCAAATCTAGCTTAAAGTGTTTCCCTATCTATGGCAGGCTAGGAGAAGTCCACAGGTTTACTGGTCTTCGTTCTCATCAATGGCTGCTGGTGCAATTGCTATGTTGTGCTTGGCATGGTGGACACCAGTGTCAAGTGTCCAATTACAGTCAGCTTCTTTTAGCTGGATACTGAGATATAGTGTCTGTCTCACTCTGGGATACTGGGATTGAAAGCTCGTCCCATTCTTTACCCCCTTCTTTGTTAGGTACTGGGATATAGTACCTGTTTCACTGTTTACCTTCTTCATTATCAGATAGTGGCACTGAGTGCTTGTCTCATTCTTCACCCATTTCTTTGTTAGGTACTGGGACATGTTGCCAGTCTCACTCTTTAACTGCTTAATTTCCCTGGGGGTTTCCAGTGAAGAGCCAGCCTCTCCTTGCTCTCCAGATTCTCAAACAGGGATCAGGATTTCATCTTCAGTGAGCCTGGTTGGGGTCGAGGATCCCAGCCTCTCCCAGATTGCTGGTTCGCAACCATAGTTTGCTTGATGGACTGGTTCTCGTAGTTTCTCTCCCTGGGTATGGGCCACTGGTGCAGCACCTCTCCTGTCTCCTGTGACAAATCCGGGGATAGCCTCACCTCTCCCCAAGGCAGTGCCACCTCCTCTGGGACTAGGGAGTTGAGCCCCATACGCTTAACCCCTAGGGGACAGGGTGAGAAAGATCCCTATAGAGGTGAATCCCCCTTAGGGGATAAAGACCCAGCAAGGGATACAAGTCATCATCCTTCCCCTAGCTCCCTCCCCTACCCACAGGTACTAACACCTTTGTAGGGTATCTAGGGGCTAGGTTTTACAAAAAACAGATACACCCTTCACTAATGGCTGACTTGGCTTCTGACCTTAGCTATGCCCAATCTCCTGTGACAAATGCAGAGAGGTGATTGAACCAGCCCATGGAGGAGTGTCCCAGAGAGAAGCAACCATGGAGGAGCCACAGCAAGCCCCAGAGAATTTAACTGCACCAAACAGGCGAAAGGAGGTGTGTCCGGTGAGGGAGAGAAAAGGCTAGTGCCGACGCGTTGGACTGCAGCCCACACCAAGCAAGTTCAACGAGGCACAACTGCAGCAGCCGACCAAAGCTGTCCCGAGAAGTTGCGAGAATGAGTGGGAAGGCCCAGCTGAAAGATTGCATAAGCGACTCCACAAAGACCTAGTTTCAAGGACGAATGAGAAGAGTTCAGACAACCTATTTTGAGCCCAGCTGAAAAGTCAAGTACGCAGTTCGACGATGACAGGATAGCCGACCTGACTTAATGTGCCTCCCGTGGAGCACCGCTGAAGGATATTAGGTACGCGGAGGCTCCAGTAGAAAAGGAGGTGGAATAGAGAGAAAGGAGAAGCAGAGCCCAGGGGAGTGAGAGTAAGAAATGCCACAGAGTGGGGAGAACATGAGAACACCCCAGAGTGGGGAGTCAGAGCAAGCAGAGCCCCAAAAGTGGGGGGAGCCTGAGAACACCCTAGTGTGGGGAGGAGTGTAAAGAAGAGCCCCAGATTAAGGAGAGACTGAGAAACCCCTAGAATGAGAATTGGATTCTAAGATAACCCCCGAGTGGGGAGGATGAAAGAATCCCAGATGAGAGAAAGACTGAAAGAATCCCAGAGGGGAAAGGGACAGCAAGGGCCCTGTACTAGGACACCTGGATAACCTTCCAGAACACAAAGCACTGTCTTTTTCTAGAATTTCTATTATGCGCAAAAGCCTTTATTAGAAGGGATGGGGCTGGGGCAGAAGCCAGCAGCCATATCTGAGAAAGTCTGTCTTTGTTGTTTTAGGTTTTCTTTCGAGATAGGGAAAGTAAGCAGACTAGACCAGGATTTCGGACAGAGGACTTGTTATTATTTTACAGTCATCCTGACGAGCACCCTTTTTTCTTTTCTTTTATAGAATAGGTACTGAGGTGGTAGACGTAGGAAAAGATCATTTTGAAATTAACAACAATAAAACCTTTAAACTATGCCTCATTGTCTGAGTCCTAATTCTGATATTCCACAATCTCTAGTTCCCAAAGTTAAGTGGTCCCATCAGTCTCTTTGAGGCCTGCTCACCGGTGGAATGCCTCTTCTGGCTCTCTAGTTCCGCACCCTGGGTTCTTCTGTAGTCCAACTGCCAAATGGCTGCTCTTCGGCATCAATGGCATCATACTCAGTATTGGGGTCTTTGGTCATACCAGCACCCATTCTATGGCCTGTTGCCATGTCGCTACTGTGCTTTGTCTTAACGTTCTTGCCAAGGTCCCCGTCCAGGTTCATTCTGTCTGCTTTGGCTTTTTATACCTGTTCAGGTGGGCTGAATCCCTTCCTGGTTGGTGGTTCCGCTTTATGATCCCTTCCCAATTTGTCTATTCCCCTTATGATCCCTTTTGGTTCTTTTGGTGAGTAGGGACTATATTATCGCTTTGCGGCATGGCCATCTTGAAAGCATACAGGAACTATCCTGTGGTACCACAACTTGCAGAGACGAGGGGTACTGTGGCCATTGAGCTGGAGGTATGAGTGCTGTCAGACCAATGAGGGGTCCCATAAAAGTCTGTGTCCTTCCGTGAGAGACACGGATCGCACCCAGCCGTTCTAGAACATATAGTACCCTGACTCAATGCATTTCCCTGGCCGCACAGGGAAGCCGCATTGGGTTTGCCGAGATGGCTACTAGACTGGACTGCAGGAGGACAGAGTAGAGGATGTTAAAAGGATGTTGTTGTTGTCCCCTATAGAAAATATCCTACTGAAGGATTCCTTCCAAAGGTTGTGATGATGGGTTTATAGTCATAATGTAGAAAAAAAATTGTCGACTTACAAAAATGTCGACATTTTTTTTTAGAAAACAATGTCGAAAACCTATACATATAATGAAAAGAGTCAATTTTTCGAAAAAAAATGTCGAAAAAAAATGTCAATTAGCACCATCAATAAATACATAAACAAGAAGAGTATCATTTACAAGAAGAGTATCATTTACTAGAAGAGTATCATTTACTAGGGGGGTCCCCCCCAACCCTCCTCACCCAACACCCCCCGGCTACCCCCCTACCACCCTCTCACCCCTCCTACTCAACACATTGTAATTATATATATATTTATTTTTTTCTCGAAAAATTCGAAAAAATGTTGGGAAAATTCGCCATTATTGGTTTTCGACATTATTGTTTTCTAAAAAAAAATTTCGACATTTTGACTTTCGACATTATTGCATTCTACATTATGACTGACCACCGTGATGATGAATAGGGTATGGAAGTGCAACAGTGGGTTTCTTGTGGTGAATTAAGGTCTGTCTGTGACCCATTCAATGCGGGGTATGTGGGAGAATGGCTCTAGGAAGTGCCTCACATGCCACCTTCCCCAGGGCACTTCCGGTAATGGACGGACATCCCTAGACCCCTGGAGCTCGGCTCTCCCACCATATAGGACGTTTAGGTTGTCAGGCTTGCTACACTTGGTATTGGATTGGGATGCTGACCCATTCATGAATTCCAAACCCAGAGCAGTTGTACAGTCCAGTTTCTTCCAAACCAACACTCTAAGGAAATTCTCCCATTCATACCAACTGCAAAGGGTGCTGGCGTGGTTGGCTCCCCTAGCTAATGCCCCATTGCTGCCCCATCTCTGACATGACCAGCCAATCACACTGTTGGAGAGAATTGCAATATCTTCCTATTAAAGATCGCTTCTCCTTCCACCAGTTGCATCTGGTTCTCAAATATCTCCAGGCTACAGCCTCCAAAACTGTAAGACCAGAGTCAAATCTTTCGGTTCCATGTCATATTAACGAATCAACCAATAACGGAAACTTTTATAACAAATTTAAAATAATTAAAACATGTTGATTATTCTTTTCAATTGAGGAGGTCCCCCCCCATTTCCCCAGCTTTATTACCCCACCCCGACACCATCCCCACCCATTTAAATCCCTTACCCCACCCCCAATGTTTTTTTGTTATCTTTTTTTCATTATAAAAGTTATTCGCTGTTAATTCATTAATATCCCTATATAGCAATCTTTTCACCTCAGTAAAGATCTTCAATCTAGTGACTAACTTCTGATTAAAGTCCCAGGTTCCCAACACGCTGGCAGGGGAGAGAGAAGATAGTCTACTGCTGGCCCACATGGTGCACCCATGTGCCCATTAACCCAGCAGGCTCCCTACTTAGAAACATTACATAACTAAAGAACTGTTTGCACAGCTGATCCAGGCAGGGTCGCTCCATTTCTGCGCTTCAACTACATGTTGTAGACTGAATTCATTGTGGACATTGTTGTTCCACGTCCCAGCCTTTCCATTCAACTGCAGAGTGTGAGGAAGGCATAGTATCAAAGTAAGAGAGACACAAGTGACCAGCGCTTAAGGGCGTTTATTGAACTTTACCAAAGGTGTGATAAACGCTTATCCAAACCGGAGGAATCTAAAGATGGGAGCAAGCTACGACCATCAAATAATAATAACGCAGTCCTAGTGGAGTCGCGTCAAAATAAAAGGGTCTATACTAAAAAACCTATTGCCAATCCATACTACTAATTTACAAATAGTGTGGGGAAATGTTCATGAAAAAGAAAGAAGTGTTCCCAAAATGATAAGTCAGGATGTTAAGGCCGTTGGCCTCCCTTCCCCACATTTTCAGCACGGGACAAGGTGGTTCACTCGAGTATAACACACTCTTGGGCTTCTTCAGCACGAGGACACAGTTCTATTACAAGCATCAGAGCCTTCTATGCCAGAGTCTCTTAAGTGATCAAAAGTCTCTTGATCCAGAGGGCCTGATGTATCAAACAAACAAAAAGTTTCTTTCCAAGTACACAATTAGGGTGATTCACGCTTCACCCTGGATCCTGCTCAGCCGGGCTCAGATCACCCTTTGTACCACAATCTCACAATTAGTCTCCCTCAGCTGGGCTCGGACCAATTACAGTTCTTATTTGCTATCAAACACTTTTGAATGTGCACAGGGTTTGGCTTGACCCGTTGCAGCACCACTTTGATTTCACAGTTTACAATTTTACACTCATCAGAAAGCGGGGGTTCCCTTCCCCTACCTTTCTCTCAGAATTCCTCTGTCGCTTTCACACTTGTCTTTTTAATCACATTTCACAATTTTACACTCTCAGTTGGATACCTAACAGAGACCTTCAAATGAACACTCATATTGTGCCGGACCACTCAGTCTAGGGCATCTACTTTGGTTTCACAATTTCCTTCACTTCTTGAATGTTCAATTGTATTCTCGTCACTCATCACATACCCCTTAAACTCTGTCCTTTGCAGATTTCTTCATACAATGTTGAAGCTTGCAACCTTTGGTCTAATACAGACTGGTCTGCTATCATTCTCCCCGACTCACCAGTTGTGCTGACTTTACTGGAGTGGCTTTGTTGTCGGAACCAAGGACAGTACCAAGGCGGCAATTGCTCTGCCCCGTCTCAGCCGTCAATGCGGAAAAGCCTCGGGTACCTTCGACATACAATGCACCTTTCTGCAGCTTCAAACCCCGGTCTTATGTTTCTTATCCTCGAGGGCTTGTGAAAGTAACTGTTTCCTTCCTCTGAAAAGGCCAAGGGCAATTCCCTACTCGCATCCCTTTCTGGTCTCGCCGTCTTTCGCTTTGTATTAAACTGCCATCTCAGAACTGCTGCTTCCTCAGGTTTTTTGCCTCGCTCAGAGTGTGCTTTCATGCTCTGCCTTTTATCCATGTGGGAAGTGTGATGGAAGTCAGGTGTGTGTGTTTATCAGTAATTGCCTGACTCTGCCTGACCCTTGTGTTTGAACATGTCAGGTATACGGCTCAGGTGTTAGTCCGTTCTCTCTCACAGTGAGCTATCTGTGAAAAAGTTTGTGTGTCGGCAAAGGGGGTGGGGGGTATGACTTCCTAGGTATCCTACCTAGTAGGATGGGGAAAAGGAGTTATTGGGAAGGGCATATCGCGTCTCACCCTCTGGTGTCACACTTCCACTCCGCGAGGACACCCCATCCAGGTGATCCTCCCGCAATGGTCCATCCCCAGGAACTGGATCCAAAAGTGAAGGCTGTGTCCTGGCCACCTGGGTGACAGATCCCAGGGACTAGCGGGTAAGACACCTTCAGGTTTCTCACAAGAGGTGGCAACTGAGTCTAAAGCGAAGGCGAGATTTAACAGAAATGCAAGGAAGGATGTAGCCCTACTTTGGCTCATGGTAAGTCAGGCAGCAGTAACATCAGGTGTGGAGAACCGGACATAGAAGCTCACAAAACGTGCATTTATACAAGTTTTATTTTTTCATTGTAAGAACAGAATTTCTTTAATAACATTGACAACTGACGTGTATAAAGTCTCTTCTTGGTGATCCTTGTAAGTGATTTCAATCCGGCACACACCCAAGTCAAATCCCAGCATGTAGTGCACAACTGAAACCCTTATTTATTTTTGTCTATAAGTTCAATATTCTGAACAATATACCACTCCTATTACACCCTTCTCCTGAGACCCCCCACCCCCTGGTTACACTGAACCAGGAATCAGGCTGGTTTGCAAAGGTAAATATTTATGTATTTAAAATGTAATCACTATATATTTTAATATGTAAACAACAATCACCAATGGGGTGACAGCACTGAATAATAGCTTTAATACACTGGGAATAAGTAAGGAGCAAAACAAATGCAGCACAGAAAATACTACTTTTGTGTTGGTTCAGATCAGATAGCACTATGGTTAGAGGTTCCCCCTGCAGCACCCCTCAACCCCCAAAAGGCAATGTAAAGAGATAGGAGGAGAGAGCAAGTATTCAGGAATAGCACACATCAAACAGAATATCAGTCCCACCTTCCCCCATAAAACACAAGAGAAAAACGGAATTGACTTTTCAGCTGTGAGCATGGCTTTTGAAATTGTCTTTAGGATTGACTGGGCAAAAACACCTAATATGGTCCAAAATACTTAAATTTTTGTAAATTCCTATGGGAGCCGCTTTGAACAGTTTCACACAATCACAAGCAACGATTTAGTCCCAAGAAAACAGATGACATCTTAAAGTCCAAGTCAGAAACAACCTACAGCTATTTCAAACGTGTACAAATTTCTCAGATTTGTAATTTGCGGCAAACTTTTCCTTGCACGATATTTGTGATAACTGGAGAATCGCACTGTTTTGGGTGCTATGGATGTTAGGTACAAGTAGGAGTTGAACTTTCATTTCTATCACAAAAACTGAGGGAGTTATAGAGGTTTTTAGTGAAGGTCGTTTTTGTAAACTAAGCGCAAGAATGGAAAACAGAAATGCCCTTTTGAAAATGACAAATGGGTTTGCTTACACTAGAGGATGACTATGAAAAGGCAAATACCACAGAGGGATCTTACAGTTACGTGATCAGTGTGAGCTGCCTACTGAGGAAACTCGACTTCTTCATATGAGAATAGAGTCAGCGCAAAGATATTTCTAACAAAACTGGTTCTGAATGAAAGATATGATGGGTTTGAAATAGGGATAAGACAATGCAAATATGCTATGGGCCACAGTTCTTCCTAAAACGGGATACGTTTTTAAAGGGACCAAACCTCATCACTGCCTTGCAATTTGAGTCAATGGATCAAGTGCTGATGATGTCACATTTTATGGTTTGCTTTACAGTCCCCAGAGACCTCCCCTTAGCCACTGGTCTCAAAATCGTATTTGATACTAAATGTACATTTCTAGCAACAAAGCAGATGTCATTTGTAGGCCCATTTTGGGGTTTCACTTGCAAAGTGCTGCTTCTCTCTCTGCACTCTGTTTGATGGTCATAGAGTCCACTGGCACATTTTCTGCAGGGGGTGCTCTATTCCACAGCACATGCACCATGGGTGGCAGGTTGTGCATCCCTCTTTTTGTGTGCCGAAACACACAGTTTTTGTAGGTTTTTGGCGTGCACAAGGCTTTTGCCGCCATTGTTGACTTTTTTTTCACCATAACTGGCAGGGTGATCATGCATAACATGATGGAGTGGGTCAATACATCCCACATCCTTTGAGAAACACCCTCTACTAAAATGCAATATCAGGCCTTGCTTCCTCTCCCAATTTATCTGGGATGGTTTGGTACTGCCACTACATCTCCAAGGATGCAGCCTCACACCTTTATAGCTCAGTATCCTTTAGCACGTTCACTACATTTCCCAGAATGCACCTTACATTTAAAAATAAAAATCTCCCAGTGTCTTTTAGACGCTTTGGTTCTTTCACTTCATTGCCAAAATACTCTCTTCGTCTCACAATGTTGTGAAAATGGACAAGAGATAGAGGACAGCCCAGTGGTCGAAGTGCACAAAAGGAAGTAGTGTAACTATGTTCCCTGCTGGCCTGCCCCGATCACCACAAACCCCAATTGCCATGCCCCCTCCCACACGCAATTCAAATCCCCAAACAAGCACATCTACTGTTTAGGGGAATTTTCAGTGAAGTGCAAGTTTCAACTTCTTCCTACACTTTTATTTTAAAATAAAACCATTGACCATGTAAAACCTTTTTTTTAAAGTAGAGGAGTGCAACTCCCTCCCACGTCGGCCACTGGAAAAGCCAGAGAGATGGGCTGGTGGTAGATATCAGAGAGGCAAAATGCGGGGGAAGATGTGCAGCGGAGCACTGCGTGGCAAAGCATCGGCAGCACATGGCGGAAAGAACGAATTACGCCACAGACCCAGATGTAACCGCCTTCCCATAAATTGGGGGGGGGTTCAATAAAGCACATGTGCAGATTTAAGTTTGCCTGGCATTTCTAAACTAATTTTAAATTACACATTGTTTTTTCTTAGTAGGTAAGGGTTTCGTATATTTTTATAGAGGTTAATAGGGGTAGGGTTCTTCAGCTTGGAAACTCAAAGACGTGTACTCTTATGTGTTGTGTTTCAGAACAAACAAACAAAAAGTAACACAATCTGATGTACTGGCACCCTACTATTGCCCTCTTTCATCCTGGAGCAAAGCTGGAGCCCACCTTGCCACAAAGCCACTACAGAAGTGGAAACCAGAGCCTATGAAGTTTGTCTTCTGGTGTAAATACGGTGTTTACATTGGTTTACAACTACTTTTAAGGAGTTGGGACACTTGCTTTACCCTACCAGCCCATATCACCGCCTTGTTTGTTTGTTTTAATATTTATAATGCGCGCCAGACCCGAGGGTATCAGGGAGAAAAAGGCATAAAGATGGTTGTTCAGCTTCGGTTACATTGCTGCAGGTATCCTCCATCCATCCCTCCATCTCGCAGTAGCACCTCTGGGCAGTACAAGCACATCAGGACCAGTGGGATTCAAGAAACACTGGTAAATCACAGGCAAGGGTGATTTACTTTGATATAAGTAAAAGTGGGCCCCCTCTCTGCCTTGCCAGCCTGAGCCGGTCTCTACCCGAGCATATTCATACCGGCTACCATTCTGGAGGCGCCACCAAGATCGCCCATTAGTGTTGTACCCACCTACTTAGCTAAAAATACCTGGCTTCACCTTACACCCCTTTCTACCCACCACCAATCCTTTTACCCTGAAGGATGTAAAGTGTTTATCACCCAACAACGTTTGCATTTTTAGATCCACAAATTCTTATGTGCAATTTCTCGTCCGGCTTGCAGAAGCTATCTATTGCACTGTATAAACTATGTAATCATTGTATTTGATTCCATGCCAAATTACCAGCCACACCGATTTAGGCCGTTAACCATCCTCATTTAAAGGCTTCAGGCTATCAGTTGACCTGAGGGTGAGGGAGTGCTTTATTGATGGGCAAGTCCCTTGGAGCACACTCACCAACCATGTGCTTGAGTTGACAGTGCCCCAAGAAACCTCATTGGCCAGGTTACGAGCATTGGCAAAGCCCCAGGCCTAGCAGGGAAATGCATTTGATTATTTTATTCCCCCAAAGGAGTCAATCCTGAAACACTGCCCCTCACCATCACTTGGGGTGGGGTGGACCCAATTGTGACCCATCCCATTAGGATCATGAGTCACCTAGCCAAAGCCCTGTGAACATCACTGCAGCATACACAGTGTGAGAAACCTGAAGGTGTCTCCCTAGGTAGTCCCCGGGGATATGTCATCCAGGTGGCCAGGACACGGCCATCGCTATTGGATCCAGTTCCTGGGCTGGACCAGTGAGGGAGGATCACCTGGATGGGGTGCCCTTGGGGAGTGGGACACCGACGGGCGAGATGAGGTATCCCCCCCTCCTTTCAACACCTTTTTCCCATCCTACCACGTAGGATAATCCAACACACTGCCCCACCCCGCTGCTTTTCAGACACAGACACTTTCATACAACACGGAAGACAACTAACACCCGTGCCGTTTACCTGACATGTCCCAATACAAGGGTCAGGCAAAGGCAGGTAATCAACCAGAATCACACACACCTAACGGCCCTTTCCCTTCCCCACAGAATAAAATGTGGAGCACCAGAACACAAGACGAGCAAGGCAGACTGCACAACGTGAAAGCTAACTCAGCACAGCAGTTCAACAAGAGGGCGCAAGACAGCGAATGCCCAGAGGATGACAAGGAGAGAAATAACCTTGCCCTTCCCGATCAAGGCCTGTAAAACCTACGCAAATGGGAACATAAGGCCGCAAAAAATAGCTGGTGTGTGCTGCGGCAGAGGTCAATGGTATGCAAGACCCTCCTCTGCTGATAACCAAGCTGGAGAAGGACGCTGGTCTCGATGGTACCAACCTTTACTCCAAGGATAAAGAAAGGCAAGCAGTTTATCACGGTCAGTAAGTTGAGGGGAGAATTGATAAGCAACTGAACTGTGTTGAACGAAAAGGAGCCAACAGCTTTGAAAGACTTCAAAGATACGATTGAGAAAAGAGGGGGAAAACCAGCATCAGAGAAGTCTGGCACAACATGGATGCTCAGGCAGGAAACTCTGGGCGATTACCCGATGGTAGAAACTACCTGAACCAGAAGCCCTTGGGGAGTGGCGAAAAAAGGTCAAAGTGGTCATACAGGAATCTTGTAAAATCCTCCGTTTAAAAAGATATTAAGACTTGTGAAGCAAGAAATATTGCAAGACAATGGGAAGGAAAGAGCCCCTTGTCATTTAGGATCCGAGCCTGGCCGAGGGAGATCCAGGGGTGAAAAGTCATCACCCAAAGTTGATTGAGAAAGGAACTGTTCCATTGATTGGCAGAATAATATAAATGAGGGGTCGGCACCGGGAAGAGGGGGACCCAGGGGTAAAGCCATCACCCAATGTGAACTGTGTAACAGAACTTTTTGTTTGTGTTAGGTTGTTGGGTACATCAGGCCTCGAAAGGCAAGAGACTTCCTAATGCAAAGAAACGTTACCATCGAAGAACCCGATAGCTGGAGTGGAACTGTCGGCTCTTGCTGAGAAATCTCGAGCGTGTGCTGTGCCAGCTGGAATGAAAGTGTCAGCTCGTGCCGGGAATGCTCGAGCGCTTGCTGTGCTCCAAAGTCTCACCTTGTCCCATGCTAAAAATGTGGGCAAGGGAGACCTCAAGGCAATCACATCCTGACTTATTATTTGAACACTATTTTCTTTATTTTTGATACCCTATCCCACACTCTTTCTGTAATTCGTTGTAAGGAATTGGCAATAGGTTTTTCTTAGTACAGGCCCTTTTATTTTTGACACAACGCCACTAGGGCTGCCTTATCTTTCATTTGATGGTTGACGCTTGCTCACCTCTTAGATTTAGGTTTAGCTTAAAGGATAGTTCCGGGACTTTTTTTTATTGTCCCTACGGTTCGGCCATGTGTTTTTAAGCATAACTCGGTAGATCGTAGAAAACTTTCCTATGGACCTTACCCGACTTTTCGTCCATTAACGCACTCGAAATCAGCCGCCATTTTCTGATAATCCTATCATTTCCCCCCATCGCCCTGGCTCACCTGCTTTTGCGGCACTAAATCAAATCTCCCGCCCCTGAAACAGACTTTATCAAAACATTCATATTCCCTGCCTCTATCCGTGACGTGACTGAGCTGCGTAGGCAAACGCGCCCAGGCGTCTTCTACGCGACTCCACACAGAACCCGGAAATCAACACAGATGAGCTCACACAACACAGCGCGCCACAATTGGGAATATGAAACTGTACTTTTAAATTAAACCGCAAGATTGTAAATTTGGTAAAGTACATTTGACATCAAATGTTTTGAGAATATTCAGCGATTTTCATTTTTATTTGCTCACGTTCCAAAAAGTTCGTTTTGAGGCACGCGATGTTCCTTTGCTGTACACAGGGTCTTATATCATCTCACAATACAGCGCCACAATTCGGAATATGAAACTGTGGTTTAAAAGCAAACGGCAAGATTGTACATTTGGCAAAGTACATTTATTTGACATCAAATGTTTTGAGAATATTCAGCGATTTGCATTTTTCTTTGCTCTCGATCCAAAATAGTTCGTCTTGAGGCAAGCGATGTTCGTGTGCAGTACACAGGGTGTTGGTTTACGATAAAATAAGCTCTTCGGTCGCACTGATAATCGCATGGCTGTTCCAACAACGAGGCACTAGGCCACCACAACGGTCTGTATGTTGCATCTAGCCGTTAGTACCGCGTAAGGGCATACTTGTACTTGGCGATCGTCCCATAAAATGGTCAGGGTGGTAACGTTGTTCATGCGGAGAAGCAACTGGTGGTTGAAAAAGCCATCCGCCGGTGTCTGGTACTCGTGACACATACAATAATGAAGGATGTACCTGTTTTAAAAACATAAAAAATGAAATTAGTCTCACCATCAGATCTTTATTAAAATTATTCATTTTATATATTAGGTGGGGAAATTATTTCACAGCTAGGACAGTGCAACTGGGTATTATACGTCAAGGGGGGGCTGTAGGATACTGAGACAGTCCCCCAGTGCAGGGGTTGACAGGGAGGCAGTGCAGTTGGAGAGTGGAAGGGCCCAGGACCGAGGTCGCAGACAGTGGACCAGTTGTAGCAGGGGAGAGGGAGAGAGAAAGCAGAAGCAAAGAGGAAGGTTTTGAGGTGCTTCCGTAAAAGGAGATGGTTCTCCTCAAGATAGTGCGCGGTACAAAACAATATGCCACATAGAACGAACAAGTACAACTTAACCCGTCTTTAAAGCTACTGTATAGTAATTAAATTGCGGTATAAACTCATCTAAAGAGTTACTTACATTATATTTGCATTTTCCATTGTGTCTGTGCGTAGGGCAGCCCCGAAATACCACTCCTTCTATGCCGACGTTATTTCTTCTAATGAACAAACATTAAATGGCTTTCGTTTCTGAAATTATATTCATTATCGTTTCTTACGTTATTGCCCCACACCCCCAAAAAGAAGTCTTTCGGGATGGTCCCGGCCTGTCAAGGTCAAATAACAATAGAACCTTATACTGAGTCGTGGGCCATTCCGGCACCCGAGCAAAAAATCAAAGCAGCTGACCTTCACTTTGAACGAGCACACATTCCTAGTTAGCTACATTCAGTGTAAGGCCATCTCACAGGACTTGAAATTTACACTCCATCTTTGCATTTTGTCTGCGTGCATTTGCAGCCCCAGAGAACTATAAATACGGAGACATTCTATATTTTTTGAAAAATGATTTATATTACTGTTTGGTTTAATTTAATGCGCAAATGAACAAGGTTGGATAGACACATTGCATGTACATTGAGCAATCACTTTTATTTACACAATACATAGTTACACATATTCAATGGGCCTGCAACATGAGGAGACTCCAGAGCAAAGTCACAGGTGACACCCGGGTGGTTCGCACAACTGCACGGTGAAGGGAGGGGCAACGGTGGAGAGACAGATTGCATGTACACTGAGCAATCACTTTTATTTACACATTACATAGATACACATATTCAATGGGCCTGCGACATGAGGAGACTCGAGAGAACAGACAATCAAATTACAATCATTTAAACCGTGATGTGTATTTCTCAATGAGCTCTTCTTTAGGTGGACATGGAACAAAGGCAATGTTGGGTGGCAATGCAGTTGTCCCCTGCACAGGTTCGTTCACAACTCCATGTATGTGCCTATCTAGGACATCAACAATAAGTCTCTCAATAAAGTCATATTGCATATCCTCAAACACTGGTTTGATAACCCATTGTTTACTTCTTTTAGTGAAGGCCTTATTGTAGCGAAGCGTCCCTAAAGTTCCGGTCGTCCTACTTTGTTGACGGCCAACATTATGGTTATGTGCCAAGACCGCTAGAAGAGTCCGATTTATCATGCCCTCCATGCCAAAATGCAATCGTTTTGGCCTGTACTTTAGGCACATATTGTGGAACACCTCCAAATCTCCTGTGTGGCAGAATTCCGTGAGTCCCCTCAAATCTCTTGTTATAGTTTTATCAAATACAATCTTTTCAATGGCTTTGTGAGTGGGTGATGAAGGAATCAACCACTTCTTCTTCCGTGCCTCCTCTGTGGACAAATGGCCATGTTCACAATTGTGGAAATGTTGGTTTGTGTTCCAGCGGTGAACGTTGCTACAGTGTAGCATTACTGACCGCCATTTTTCCAGTAGAATTTCCAACGACCCTCCACATGTTTTTGAGCTCCACCAAAGATGGTTGCTGATTGACTTGGACCACTGTGAAATACCTTGCATATCTTTTTTTTTACCTGCAGCCGACATTTTTTTATTGATTGTTTTTGCAAGATGCCAAACGTCAAATTGGTGATTTATATTTTTGTACTCTTCTCTCATTGTCTTGGCAATTGAAACGTGTCTGTCCGTGGCTATCAGGTCAATCACCATTCCCCGCGATTGTAGTTCTTGCAATGATGCTACAAAGCCAACTTTCTCCATGGCCACTGAGGATGTACTTTGTGACACCTGCACGACCACCGAACTCACAATTTTCTTACGTTCCATGTCCTGAAAGTGGTAGGTGCAGTACTTGGCTGAAAATCCTGGGCTGTCGCACTGTCCATCACCGGCTAGCCTGAACCGTTTGCCCGCGAATGTACTATCAATAGACATTTTTTCCATTCTCCAAGCTTCGCTAATGGCTGGAAATAGATAATCGGTTTGGTATTTGTAGAACTGAGTTTTCGCAATGAAATGGATTCCCACAAACTGAAAGAAAGACTAACTTTTTAAAACTTGAACCACTAAAAAGTGCAGCCGCTGCACAAAGTAGATTGCCTGCTGGCAGTTGCCCCAGCATGGGTTGTGCAGACCATGAGAAAGGATGATATTTTGTACAGGTGGCATGTATTTTAAGGTTAGTGCCTCGAATTGCACGAGTCACATTAATCAATGGCTCCCCACATACTTCCCCACCAACCGAATGCCCACATTTCATCCGAATAATAATATCAATCAAACAACTATCGAATACAATGAATTTGGCCTCTTTCCTTATACTGTCACTCTGCATCCCAGCTGGTTCGGCCTGTAACGTTGAGGACATGTCACTCACATGAAAGGTAGAATCTCTGATATCGTCTTCCGCTATGTTCAGTGATATTGATGGTGTTTCATTGTCGTCCACTTCATTCTCTTCCATTGCAACATCTGTTCCTTCTCCGGCGATGGGTGAATAAAACAATTTCTTCAACTTTCTCGCGGTCTTAGTTTTTGCGGGTGTGGATTCTGTGAATTGATCTCCGACTGCATCCGAACTACCAGGAGGACATTCACTATCAATGGCTGGATGTGGTATAGCTCCGTTGTCAATCACTTCATATTCTTCCCATTGGCACGATGCATCTCCAGTCTCAAGTCCCTGCCAAAAGGTTTGACAAGCAACATCTCTCGTTCGCTTCACTGTCTGTGTAGATCTAGTTCGTACACCCACTCGCAACTAGAGGACAGATTGGAAAAGGGATGTTCAGTTTAAACACTACTTACAGTATTGAACTATTAACAGTGAAAAACAACATAATATAGTGACCAGGACACTAACCTTCTTTTGCTTTCTTTTCTTTGAAACTTTCTTGCCTCGAACTTCAACATCAGGACGCTGTTGCTCCGACTCGTGTGTGCATGTCTCCACTTCCTCTTGCGCTGCAACGACTATATTTTCATGATAAGCACATCCATCACGCACTGACGCTCCATCGACTCCCTGAAACATAGAACTTTCATTAGTATGTATAATAATATCGAAAACACAAAATGTACTTGGGGACCAATACCCACGTACATCTCAATAGCAAAACACGAATGAACGCTTTGTGTAGAACATTCAAACGACAATTATTCACGCATTGTTGATCTAGTTAGATGGAACTGTCAAGATCCATACCTCAGGCTCCTCATAGACTTCCATTGATATTATTGAAGATGATGCTTCAGTAACTCCCTGAAACACAGTAATTGCATTAGTATGGTTTTCTATTTTGTTAAAAAGAACATAAACTTTGTGCAGGCGTCAACGGCTCATCTAAATAGACCTGCACAAATGATCAGTTGTCTAAAATAAATAATGGATATGTAAATATGATTCGATTTGCTCAATCGTTGGAAGTGTCACCACCCAGAGATCTGCATCAACTACTAGGGGTGATGTTCTTGTAGAAGAAGCTCCGTCATCTCCCTGAAACATAGTACTTGCGTTAATAAAGAAGGAAGTATAGCGGATGTAATCACGTCATATGATTTCGCTTGATCGAACTGTCAGTATCCATACCTCGAAATGCATAAGAACATCAAGGGAGGATGTAACTGCGGTGCACACTTCTGCAAGCTGTTGCGCCGACCCGTAACTGCATGCTCCCCCTTCTTCTTGGACTAATGCTCCATCGACTCCCTGAAACATAGGACTTTCATTAGTAATGAACACAATATTGAAAAAAGAAGACACATAGGAGGGCGACGACAGAAGGACATATCAATGGCTAAAAACGAAAGAAACATTGTGTGTAACAATCACGCTACAAGAATGCAAGATCCGATGATCTCCATCGATGGAACTGTCTGGAAACGTACCTCGAGCATCTGAGTGACATCAACGGTTGTCGTCAATACGTTGGACTCCTCAGCATCTCCCTGAAAGACAGTACTTGCATTATTTTGGATAACAATAATTATAACTGAAAACAAAGACTAGAGGACGAGTACAAGGGTGTACCATTAGGTAAAATAATCACACGATAAATTAAAACTATTGATTTACATGCCCAAAACAAGTCAGTGGCAGAATAGCTAAGTAAGATTACCCGATAGGCGCTTGAAGTGGCTGATGACTGCAATAACGACACGGATGGAGAATATTCCGCCTTCATATTGAGTGGATACATAAATGGGGAAATTATTGTTAGCTAATGCTACACACTACCGCAAGGCCGAGAGATAAATACGTAAACTTGACTCACCAGTGGAGGGATGTGGACGAATAGAGTGGGAATAGCGGTTGAGAGCAATTTTCGCCTCGCTCGCGGTGTGTTCTTCTTTATTAGCAATGATGTGGAGTACATGTCTGAGCTAAAGTGCCTGCTGCAGATGCGGTATCGATCACCCCTCTTGTCCGCAAAGACTTCTAGGACTCTACTTTCAAGCTCAGACGGTGGATATCCGCAATATCGGACCCATTCTCTTATCTGATCTATTGTCTTAGGGAAAACATGCATTATAGTACCTTCAGATTTATTATGGGTCTTCGAAGGGCAACCGCCAATGGAACAGGCAGGCATTGTGGAAAGTTCTGAAAAGTAAAGATCAACAATTCTCTATGAATACCAATGTGTTAAAAAATTAAATGACACATAAAAGGTTCAATGCAAGGTTCGTTTTGGTTCTTGGAACTATACACGTTATTCACATGCGGATAATTATTTGAATAACTTTAAAAAAATAGAAAGATAATTTGACTAAACTCAGAACATGTGACTAGTTCCTTGCATGTACTGTCTTGAACGAAAAGAAATTGGACGCAAAATGATTATGGTACATGGCCTTACCTTGACGAACAAACAGTTAGATGCAGGGATCAGAGTAGTTTCTTGTCGTAGAACAGGGAGCAGTTCACAGGTTGCAAACTGACGAGTTTCCTCGAAGTGGTCACGGAAGTTCACAGAGACGAAGAGCAGATAACCAGCACCTTCACGGGTTGACTAGCAAAGCGCAAAGAAGTTCTCATTAGAAATATGAAGTGGGTTATAAAGAATTCGAAACAGGGGTGTGTTTGTGAATGAATGACGTGTATATGTCGTGGCATTATGCGGTTTGCAGGGGGCCGTCCAGCGTGAAGGGGGATGCTTGGCAGGAGACACGGGGTCTGGAGGTAGACATGGGAACAACCACCCATGCTCTATAGACCACTTTGAAGTGTACATGGTCTTTGGCACCTCTTGGCCTTTATCGCTCCCTGACAGCTCCACTTGGCAGCACAAGTACCCCGGTGCGAACTGCCTTTGATAGGGCGGGGGGGGGTGGATTGGGGCGGTGGTCGTGCAGACAAGACACAGGAAGACTCGTGAATGGAGACACACTTATGTGGATTGCAGGGGGCCGTCCAGCGTGAGGGGGGATGCTTAGCAGGAGACACGGGGTCTGGAGGTAGACATGGGAACAACAACCCATGCTCTATAGACCACTTTGAAGTGTACATGGTCTTTGGCACCTCTTGGCCTTTATCGCTCCCTGACAGCTCCACTTGGCAGCACAAGTACCCCGGTGCGAACTGCCTTTGATAGGGCGGGGGGGGGGTGGATTAGGGCGGTGGTCGTGCAGACAAGACTCGTTTGCCGCAGGGCCTCACCAAGGAGAGGCCATCTAACTGCATGTAAGAGGCAGGCTGCAGGATCTAGTACATTGAAGGCAGGGGGGTGAGTTTATAAATACCTCACCCTCCCAGGAGAATATATGGGTGCAGTTCACCCTGGAGACCCTGGATGCCTAGGCAGTTAGTCAGCAGCAGGCTGGCCTGTGGTGGCAAGGCGGCACGGGCAGAGGGGGTCATCTCTGTACCCGGTGCCCAAAAGGATGATTTATTATGATCAACCATATTGATTATTTACCTATAACCATGTTTTGTATCAATAAAATCCAACGGCCTTCCTTTTATTGCCAACGCTTGAACAAAGTGGTGTGGTAAGTATTTTTGGGGGAGGAGGCAAGGCCGGGAGGCTTGATGCCAACCCGCAAAATAACATATATATGTCTGCTGCATATGGGTTCAACGGTTATGTGGATTGAAGGTGGGCGGCCAGCGTGAGGGAGGATGCTGGCCGGAGACATGTGGTGTGACAAGACAAGGCACAGGAAGACTATTCAATGGAGACACACTAGATTCATTTAAAAAATCAAAACAACCATTGTTAAAATATATGTTGGGTTTTATTTTAGATCTTAATTTCAATTGAACATAAATAATAAACATTACACATTGTAAAGTTCCGGTTGCAGCACATCCAGGGAAAATCCGCGGTATTGTCCACTGTCGCTGGGGAAATGTTGTCTAATGGCAAGTACCGCACAGGCAGGTATTACTCTCCGAACGCGGTGTCCGAGCCTCCCGTGAAGCCACCAAGTGAAGCAACGATAGGCCACCAGCCTGTACCACCTGTGAAAACGAAAGATACAAACTGTATTAAAATGACAAAACTTTCTTATCACTGTCGATTCAGGTAAAAAATGTCATTCTGCTTTGAAAAAAATTCTATCTAGAAAATGCACAATATGGAACCAATTTACATGCATTCGAATGATATGTAGATGTCATTTTATATGTGGGAGACGACCATGACATAGTAGTGGCATCACTGACATCAAAACCAGAGTATACTTACTCGTTACTCGGATTACGCGGACGAACAGTGCCGCGAAGTTCGTGCATAAGCACCATCATCATCCTCAACACGGTCCGAAAGAGGCAGGCTTCCCTGAACTCTGGCAGCTCGGTGATGCATTGCGGACTTGGCTCGCCTTCCGAAATGTAGGCCAAGCACCCGGAATTTTCACGGCAGCAGCAGTTCTCCTCCTCAGTTGGCATTTGCTCGCACCGATTGCACGTGCACCAGGTGGAGACGCCATCCATGCGACATGGTCCAGGCTCTTCATCCGTTGACTGGTCCTCCCAACTGCCGTCCGAATCCCCATCGTTTTCGCGTGCTTGCCTTTCCAGTAGTTCTTACTCGGTGTACTCGGGCTCGTACATATACGGCATTATTGTAGCCATTGTGTGGTAAAGAAAGTAAAATAATTCACAGAGATGGTACAGGTGTTCACAAGGCCTAGAAGCGGCGAAGGTAGCTGACCAGAGCACAGAAACGAGTCACAGAATACTCAAAGTAACACAGAGAGAGTAATGGAATCGAAAATCTGCTGCTGTGTGTTGTGAAACGGTGTGTTTATACTTATTGAGGAAAGAGGCGTCCTGCCATTTCCATGGCGACACTTCATTAGCTGAGGCGCAGCGATTGTTGACACGAAACGTGCTTTGGCGTTGGGAAATGGGCGGTACGCGTCTGCTGATGTCAGGGGCGGGGGATTTGATTTAGTGCCGCAAAAGCAGGTGAGCCAGGGCGATGGGGGGAAATGATAGGATTATCAGAAAATGGCAGCTGATTTCGAGTGCGTTAATGGACGAAAAGTTGGGTAAGGTCCATAGGAAAGTTTTCTACGATCTACCGAGTTATGCTTAAAAACACATGGCCGAACCGTAGGGACAATAAAAAAAAAGTCCCGGAACTATCCTTTAAGCATTTTTCCACCCTGCATTCTTTGTTCAATAAACACCCAGGAAATGTGATCACTTGTATCTCTCTTTACTGTTGCCACCATGAGCTCCTTACAACAGCCACTACAAAAACGGCTCCACCGACCACTTACGCCAGCACATCCCTAGAGGATAGGAACGCCAAATTGATTGCTTCCTAATTATCCAACACATTTAAAGGTGAGTTATAAGAAACCATCTCGACACTATCAGAGCATGCCCCTGCTTCCACCTCGGGCCCTTTTGCAGGGATAAGCCTAACCCAGGCAGTGACGACTAGTACCGGATATGGAGGCTACAGGTGATTGAGAGTTTGTAAGGTCCTGTGCTATGTGTCATCCAGTCACTGACCAGGACACATACAGACCCTTGAGCAGCTGACACAATAGCGGCCATGTTTTGAGCTACTGAGCCAGGTGTGGAGTTGATAGTGAAGTAGTACGCCACTCGGCTGCAACCCAACGAGAGGCTGCCAGAGTACTTAGCCAGAAACAAGCCAATGTTGCAGCAGTCATTCCAATGGAAATGGAATGAGCACCAAAGTTTGAGCCTGGTAATACTACAGCAAGTTGTGCATGGAGCAAGATTGATGCTACTGATTCTCATGCAGCTGCGACTCAGAGAATGGACCAAGCATCCATCTTTTCTTGGTCTGAGAGGTGCGTATGCTGAGGGAGAGATGGGGGACAGCTTCCAATCATCCCAGAAAGCTTGTGACCCCAAGAACAGCCCCAGAGTTTAACCTGCAACATCAGGAAGAAGAGTTGCAGCAAGCCATACAGCTTCAGAAGGATCCCACGGCTGTACCCAGTTCACAAGACACTCTGCGCCAGACACATGATAGAGAACATCAGCAATTCCGGCAGGCCCAAGAGCCAAGAGTACCCAAAGAGTACACTCAGTGTACTAGACCGCACGAGTCATGGCATTTCTGCCAAAGGTGTGACAAGGAGGGACACACCTTTTGCATGTGCACTAATCCACCAAATTACGACAAAGTGGCAGAGCAGTTCTAAGTGCAGAAGACTCAATTTTACGTAATGGTGGGAAATGCTAGTGAGGTCCAGGAAGCCGAGCACCTGAAACCTTACCTGTACCACGAGTGGGCAATGGAAAGGATGTCAGAATATTTGGATAAAATCTTGCGTCCAAGATTCAGTAAATTCAAGGCTTACCTAAAGGACACCACAAATGTGATAAATAATCTAGAAGCAATAAAATAGCAATCAGGTTTCCTAATAGCCACTTTAGACGTCAGGGCCCTTTGTACATCGACAAGACATGACTTAGCAATTAAGACATTGGATAATGTATTTAAGGATGAATCACCCTCACATTATCATCAAGTGGGAATGTTAAAGCAGATGTTACAAGCAACATTAGATTACAACATATTCATCTTCAATAATATGTTTTTCCAACAAATAAAGGGGGTTGTATACACGCCGGCCCTAGCAAACCTATTAATGGGCTTATTTGAAGATTCAAAGGTATATACATTTGTGGCATTTTCTGATCAAGTGGAAACATGGACACATTATATTGACAATGTCCTGTTCATAGGGAAGGGAACGGCACAAGAGTTTGATGAGTTCACACAAAGAATCAACACAAATGATTTTGGAATCCAATTCACAGGAAAAAGCAGTGACACTGATATGAACTTTTTGGACCTATCAATACATGTAGTTGGGGATCATTTGGAAACGTAAACATATAGAAAAGAAACCAAGGTCAACTCCACACTCTATGCGACCAGCTATCATTTTGAACCAACGATAAGAAACATCCCAACAGGAGAATTTATTAGAGCACAGCAAAATTGTCAGAACCCTCAAGTCTTTGACAAAGAGTGTGAATTACTAACAAAGCAATTCCGACAAAGAGGACCCTCAATGAAGAACATTATCAATGCACAGGAGAACGCAAGACAACGATCACAAGAACAAACTCTGATTCCGAGGGACAAGCAGAAGACAAAGGACTATTATAAGGTTGGATTTGTGACTAAATATTGCAGCAATCACCATGAGATAAACAACATGTCACGTAAAAAAGGGCATCTACTCAGGTTGGATTCACATGTGCGTGAGCATGTAGAAGTCAGGCCACAAATCATTTACAGAAGAGATAGAATTCTGAAGAATTGTCTTAGCCCATCACTGTTACCGGATGAACAGGCTGCACCATCTGAAACATGGTTACAACCCAGCAAGAAAGGGTTTAGAAAATGTGGAACCTGCACAATGTGCAGATATGCATATGAGAGCACCAATACCTTTATGGAGGACAATGGAACAGAAATAACATTTTTGGTTGATATGAAGTGTAGAACAAAATTTGTTGTGTATGGTATAATGTATGTGTAAAATAATCTATATAGGCAGCACGATTAGAGAGTTAAGGATAAGGGAACATATGGCAACTATAGGCAGTCAGGACCCTACATTTCTTTTAGCGCATTACTGGCAAAACGAACACCAACTAGACAATAAGAGGGACATTGGATACATAGGTTTACAGAAGATTAAGCTTAGTAAGAGAGGAGGGAGCAGAGCTGAGGTTCAAGCAGCCTGAGGCAAGGTTAACATGCAGATTTAAGGAAACAGAGATCGGTCTGAATAAAGATAATGAGAAGCCTAATTTCATACAATGGATAGCCTAAAAATAATAGCCTAATATGTGAGCGGCACAACAATGTGAACATTAAGTTTTAAGGGCACTCTCACAAATGATTTGGTAAGATACAGGCATGGGATGCTGTTTGCAGAATGCTAACAAACACCAAGTCATCAGGGTGTAGATATAAATGATGTGCTAAGAGAACAAGGCAAAAAGGCTTAGCCAACCATAGTAATGTGTTCTCTAGAATAGTTAAACGCAATGAGCATTATCACAATAGTTTAACAACAGAAACGTTCATAAAATAAAACATTCCAAGACAAAATGTATGTTAACTCTTAATATAATAAATGCTGGGTAATAATTCCAGAAATAGCTCTACAATATCTGCTTTGACACATGAACGTTAAATGCATATAAAATGGAAATGAAAATCTATTCCGAGTGAACACCACGTGTAATCGTAAATCTCAAATCCTAAAACTAGCGAGCACTGCGCTGTTTGGGTGCAGTTCACGTAAATAGGTAAATATTAAAAACTGTTTAAATAGTTTTTCCATTAAATATAGAATGTCAAATAATTGAAAAAGGAACCACCTAAAAGTATCAAATATACTTGAATCAAACTATTACGTTGGACATGTATCATAATTGCCCATTGGGGACCAGAAACGTGATCCCGAAAGATGGCGGGCATCCTCAGGTAACCCTGGTAATGACCGTAAACATTAGTGAGATACCGCCCGGCTGCTCAGATCAAACACGAGAGCCGACGCAAAAGGACTAACGGGATCTCTGATGAAAATGAACGAGCAGGTAAGCGATCAGCTTGCTATGTATGAGAACAGTCCTGGGGCCCCATTTGAACAAGTTTCAAAACTGTTTTTTTTAGTTAGTAACTAAAATAGAACGAAACAGGAGAAAGAAATGTACTTTGCTCTCCATGGGAAGCGCAAGCAAGTTTATTAAGGCAAGACTTGTTCTTAACAAAGACAGTTGAACATACATGATTGTGCATAACCTGACAGATGGATTTTGGTCACTAACTTGGGACGAACTACGTGAGTTTCATGTATTTTACTGTCTATGTGAAGAACGAGCAAGCATAATGACGAAAGGGCAGTATTAGCAAGATGAATCTATATCTTATTACAGAGGGGATTTTCCCACTAACACGAGGCAAATTACATCTGAAGTGACCACAAGGATGGTAAGATATCATTCTTATGGTTCATTTTACAAACATATACAAATTATTTGAATTGTGTAACATATTTGGGAACTGAAATAACCAAATGGCTAAAAGCATGACTATATATAAGTATGATAGATGTATGCAAAATGTCTGGTACATATCATATACATAAATAAGGTATATGTATTTTCTCATGTTCTCTCTGTCTCCCTTATTTATTTATATATTTTGTATTTCTTATTTTTTGCTGTTTTTCAAAACCCTCAAATTCCTCCCCACCACCAGCCCTTGATTTCTGTCACACTTACATGTTCAATGGTGACTAATTGAATTAGATGCAAAATAATTCCCAGATTTTAAAAAGGCACTTGAGACGAAATACGTATTATCATAAGGGCAAACCCACAAGGGTGGAATGAAATTTTGTTTGAACCATTTATAAATAAATAGAAGCTACTTTCAAATCAAACTTGGCACCTGTCTTTGAAGACTACATACCTAAACATTTTACCTGTACTGTGGTCTAATCAAGTGATGACTGAGGACATCAAGTCGTTATCACAAGAAGTGCGCAGACGGAATTGACGAAATCAGCAAATAAGTCTGCGTGGTAACACCATCCATCAGGAACAGCTTGTCAGACCATCAGAGCCCACCTAAGACCTCCTGCATTCCCATTACCACTGAGAGCAGCAGTCAAAGATCATGGGTAATACCAGATGAGTCATAGGACCACCACCCATTGTGAGAGTCAATATTCCTGGGAAACAGGCTCAACTACTCCTCGATGGCAGCACTCAGATGATCGCAGTCTATGAGCTGACCTTCTCCGCATGGGAGATGATCCCTGCAACTACCTCGGATACATCTGGGTCAGACTACACTTGTCTCAGGAAGTAGCAGGAGTCAATACTTCTATTGACTCTCTGGCTCTAGTCTATAGCAGTTGAAGTGAAGATCCTGAAGCGACTGTGGTGATCGGAACCAATTCATATATGTTCAATGCATTTAAAGCAACCCAATATGTCAGTAAGATGTGCATGCACCCCCCTGTTTCAGCAGGGGTATTTGCGATCCACTCCTAGGCACCAACTGATGAACCGGTTGGAGATATCCGCACAAGCAGATTAGAGCAGAACACTATTCCTGCACAAACTACTCTTATGGTAACAGGCAGGGTGTAATTGAATAGAGACCACCAGCTGAGATGCCTGGTGATAGAGGAACCAGCAGGAGGCCCCCCGAACTGGATTCTTGATACAATAAATGCAGGGTAATAATTCCAGAAATAACTCTACAATATCTGCTTTGACACATGAACATTAAATGCATATAAAATGGAAATGAAAATATATTCAGAGTAAACACCACGTGTAATCCTAAATCTCAAATCCTAAAACTAGCGAGCACTGCGCTGTTTGGGTGTAGTTAACGTAAATAGGTAAATATTAAACACTGTTTAAATAGTTTTTCCATTAAATATAGAATGGCAAATAATTGAAAAAGGAACCACCTAAAGGTATCAAATATACTTGGGGGACTTTAGTGATGGCTAATGGTAAAGGCCTGAAGACCATCAAGCTTTACACCATCAACATTCCTATCATCAACATAACCAACCAGACCATCCACTTGCCAGGATGAACCAACAGAGCACTGTTTCACCTAAACATCTCTAAAGCACCAGTTAGTGTCTCCACCAGCTAGTCCCGGCTCAATACAAAGGTTGTCTACTTTGGCAACCGTCCTTTTTCAGAGAAACACTTCAGGGAAAGGTCATGGCGGCTGGCACTAGGAGACATTGGCTATGCCCAGCACCATCTGGATGAACGTCTGCAGAGAGGGACCATTGTAATTGTAATTGGTTATTTATAACGTGCTTAATACCCAGAGGTTTCTACCCAGAGGTTTCGAAGCGCGTACCCGGGGATCGAATCTGTGTTGCTCTGCATCGTCTTGCTTCCAAGACAAGCGCTTTGCCCCTGAGCTATGCTCACGAGACCTCCATTCAGTAGTTCAGGAGCCCATACACTTCTCTCATCATCCAAAAGAAGAACAGGGTTGTCAGGATGTGTACTAACTACCAGAGATTGACCATCCGTACGATACCTTACCAATGCACCATGTATACCAGGCAGTGGATTGCTTGACGCAGAGTAAGTAGTGTCTGTCCAGAACCTATAGGAGCAACTATTATCAGATTTGATTTCCATGTGCCTGGTGGCCTGGGATAAGACAGCCTTGATCCCTCCACTGGGCTTTGCAATTTGTCAGTATGTGCCAGCCAATTTCCAGAGAACCAGTGATGTTCCAGTGCCGAATGAAGAAGATGGTGGGTGAAATGAACCATATGGAGGTATTTTTTTTAAAAAAAAAAATGTTATTATTGATTTTGAATTGGTTAGTGTGATTTGCAACCGTACCGCCATACTACGAGTTCTGATTGCAGGTGCCCTTGCAGCCACCAGGTCTGACTTGGTGGCCGTACCGGCACCCGCAAGCAGAACATGATGGTACCGTTATTAACAGTACCGGTGCTACCACCCTCCCCTTTCCCCTTGAGCTCTATGGGGCTCAATGGGAATGAGGAAGAATTTTTTCCGGCACTCAGAAAAGGGCAATTACCGGGTCCGGCAAGGTCGTAATGACCCAGTAATTGCCCTTTTCTGGGCACTGGAAAAAAATTAATACCGGCGGCAGCCGTGCCTGTACTACAGGCACAGCTACCACCAGCCTCATAATGAGGCCCTTTGTCTCTTACCCGCAGCATACATCAACCCATATCCAGTGTGCAGAGATTGTTTATTGAGCATCTTCCCACTTCTGCCAGATATTCTTTGCTTTCCCTAGGCACCCTCTGGCTGTGTAGATGCACTATTCCATCAACATACAAATGTTCACATCTGTCACCCATTGCGCGAAGAGTGGAGCCACATTGGACCCCCATAATTTACATTTGATTAGTGCTGTGGCTGTAAAAAAGAAACAGTTTCTCATAGCGTGTTATTTCCCCCTCTTCCTTGATACTCAGTCGCATCATCCTGGGGTCTCTAGGGAGAACCGCATGGAGGTCTTAATGAAGAAGATGGTGGGCGACATAAACCTCATGGCAGTCTTGGTATATCTGAACATCATTGCGTTCAGAAGGACATTGTAAGAACACTAGACATTTACGAGGACCTGCTTCTGAATTAGGTAGTGTCTGTCTAATAAAATCTTATATCAGCCAAAGGGCAGAGATACCCACATACAATTATGAAACGACACAGACAAAGTTACTTCTGCAAAACCAAATTTAGTGAGACACTGCAAGCTGGCTGGTATAGAGACCAGCAAAGTAGAGACGGAACACAAATCTAGCGGTCGCGGCTCCTAGCATCCACTGTTCCTAGGAGCTGGTGGTGTTCCCACGGTCTATGAATGGACAGGACAAGAAAGACCCTGCAGGGCTCTGTTGGGGGTCTGCAGATTATACACAGTGTTTCAATACATAAAACAAACTAAACAATTAGATATATATTTCTGGGGTATTTTTTGGCAATCTTCCACACAAGGGCCATAAACGTTCAATCCTTTTTTTTGAAAAGTGTCAAGGGACCTCATTCTGACCCTGCCGGTCTGAAAAAAAGGGTGCTGGTATGCTTACCGGCAATGTTTTCGGACTGGCATATTACAGGTCTGCCTACCAAAACCACTGTGGCCGACAGGTCTGACCCCGCCGGGCGCAGCGGCCACAGTAGGCAGACTTGTCACGGGAGCACTAGCACTGTTGCTAACGGTGGCAGTGCTCCCGTGTCCCCACTCCCATAGAGTCCCATTGGACTCTATGGGAATGGGGATTTACAAATGTACCGGCGTCTGACTTCTCGGGCGCCGGACTTGGAATAGCTTGGTGGCGCCGGGAAGTCAGACGCCGGTAAATCATTACGGGTCTGACGGCAACCCACCAGTAGCACTGGCAGGGTTACCGCCAGACCCGTAATGAGCCCAATGTCTCAGGCATGCTTCATTTTATTCCTCCTGGACCACTCAAAGACACACCATTAAAAGGGGCCAAGGTTTGTGTTTGAAAGCACTATCACTACAAAGACGTAGTATTATCTACGAACTCAAGCTCTCTAAGATCAATGAGTCTGGGATTCACTGCACTCCAGAATGTTTCCCAGTCTTTATGTCAACTGGTTTCAATGGCCTTAACCATTTCTGGCCATCTTCATCAGGACCGTCTTCTATTTTTATAGTTGATAACAATATCACTTAGAAAGTACAAGTACCCCCATCACCAATTCTTTATGGATACAGTACTTGTTGGTCGTCGTTTTCTTTAGCAAGGACCGGGCTTTGTGCATAGCCTGCACTGTGGGCAAATGCTGCCACAACCCACGTCTACGAACGGTGGAGCAAACGGACCAGGCAAGTACTCTGCGATCAGTATAGATTCACAGTGGACCAGAAAAGCTGCATCCATACCCAAAAGGGAGCATCTATTATGCCAAGCATAGATGCTATTGCAGCGGTGGAAGCTATATTTGCCTTATGTTCCTCGCTGACTGAAGAACAGCGAAATACAAAGAACATTCTGGCAAGAATTGTGGATATCATTTTAACACAAAGTGAGGTTGCGTGCATCCCACACTGCATTACCACCGGAGAACAAAACATGGAGCACAAAGACGAGGAGCATTACAGGACACCTGTGTCATTTCTTCTTTCCAGCCAGGATAGACCAGATGGCTCAGGATCTGAAGTAGCGTTTCTAGCAGGTGAGCGACCTGTGGCACGTGAGGACAATAGAGCATTGGTACCAAATCAATCTAAGCCACAGAAGACTAAACAAAAGGCAGACTGCAAGAAGAGGCGCTGTAGTAGGTGTAAACCTATCAATACTGAGGGGAAGACTAACGTGGCCACACGGAGGGAAAATGACCAAGCCCTAGCGATGTCCAATTATGTGATTTCATTTGCATAGAAGGCGATGACTTATGCCGTAAAACATAGAAATGAGTCTATCCAGACAAACCAGCCTAAAATGACACCACAACCTGCTCATACCCTAGATATCTGGTTGCAAGGCCAGGGCGGGGGTCTCTGGCACACAACAGAAAATAACAAGCGTGATATTGCCAAAAACGATCATTCTGGAGCTGGATCCTTGGCACCGCCACCTGCCAATTTGCTAGCCAACTGCAGTAACACTCCACTGGAAGGCTTGCATGCAGGAAATCAACTCTCGGATGCAGGCTTCATATCTAACATTCGACCTAAGGGCTGGTATCAGAACGCCCATGGTCAAACCCGCACAGCATCTGCTAATTGTCAACTAGCAAACCCACTGCCTGCAAACACCATCTGCATTAAGGAAAAATACACCTCGTGCGACAGCCCTTTCATAAATTGCACACACCTTTTACGACTGTTTCATCAAATGCCGCAGCTCCAAAGGATTACTATGCGAGATCTGCTCAGTGTGGAGCTGCCTGACCTGGGCAGCAGCAGCAATTGCGTCAATGCTACATGTGTCCCACCTGTGATAGGGGACCGCATGTGTGCCTCAGTAAAATCATCCAAGTACTCGGGGCTTTGAAATTCAACACAAGCTGAAGACCCACCAAACGCAAATTGCTCCTAAAATCTTGCACACTCAGACGGGGGCCAAACATTAATTTATCATGGCACACCCGTCAGCCTTATGCACCAGCGCCGCCATTCACTTCTATGACGCACATAATGAATTGAAACTGTGATGCCTCTCAATAGGCTCAGCTGATTTACTCTTTCTACAGGAGACTTGGATAACAAGAAAACTGGATATTGATGGATACACACAAAACATTCGTGAAGCAACGAGGGGAAAAGGGGGCGACCCAGCGGTGGCTTTTGTATGGGAGCAAGAAGTCACCCAAGTATGACTAAGTATCCTCATGGTTCCATCGATAGGAATTTTCTTTGCTCGGTAATCCCTGGTTTTCCAAGACTAAATCACAAGACTTTGGGAATTGTATTTTATGACCCTCCGGATGGGTCCTGCAACCAAACATTGATGGATGTCCTAAAAAGAACCTTAGGACCATGGCAGGAAAAAGTGGCTGCTGGTGCAGCAATCATAGCCGGAGACTTTAATGCCCACTGAAGATTCCCTTCTAGAAGAGTGATACTGTGTCCCTGTTGACGAAAAAAGGAAAAAACTGCAGTAAACATCCGAAAAGGCAGCTGCATAAGGGAAATATTTGGACAAACTTGGATTATCATCTGCTCCCATTGGTACCTACGGACTGCACAGCGTTGTTGAATCTCAAGACTTGGCTTAGCGGCGATAGCACTTCATGCTCGGACACTAGTTTGCTTCTCATCATGTCCGAGCACAAATGCAGACATATAACATGTCCTTTAATGCTATGAGTGACCACGCAGCTCTCCTAGTCATGTTTTCTCCATCCCAAAAGGTGCCTGGGGGGAGGGAGTGGTGGGGGTGGGGAGTCTGCTGGCGTTGGCTACCAGTAACATCCAGGGAAACCGCATCAGGTGGTTAACTGCAGATATAACTAGAGCAAATACCCTACTGACCCAGATTGTAGCTCAAGAGATAAATACAGCCATACACAGTGTTTCTAAGATGAATACAGTAGTTAGGAACATCACAGACTCATTAAGGGAAACCGCATCAGGTGGTAACTGCAGATATAACTAGAGCAAATACCCTACTGACCCAGATTGTAGCTCAAGAGATACATACAGCCATACACAGTGTTTCTAAGATGAATACAGTAGTTGGGAACATCACAGACTCTTTAAACAGGGGCAGGCGTACATATAAAATAGAGGGAACACATCCAGCTTTATTTGACATCGAAATACATAAGGCCAAGAAACTGTATCGCAAGTCCATTAACATTATAAAGGCTTCCTAGAGCTTAAGCGTGGAAGGGAAAAAGAATAAGCTAAACAAACACAGAGCCAACTATGATCAGTGGCTAAGTCCCAGAAACTGAACAAGAAAGCGGCTAATTGGAAGTTGGTCTATAGGCTAATAAAAGCCCATGATGCCAACTAATGTTGGCACCTACATCCTTGGGCAAACTCCTAGAGAAATTAGCCCAATATCTGAGACGTGTTGGTGTGACTACCTTGGCAGTTTGTACTGGAATAGCACAAGTGAGGCAAAATATGGTGTAGAAACGGTGAAGGAATGGAGTGCTAGAAACATCGCATTTGATGAAGATGATATAGATCAGATCATTATGTGACTTAAACCATCCAGAGCCCCTGGTCCAGGCAATGTGCCCAATATAGTAACTAAGCAAAATCAACGTGGCTAAAATAGTGGACAATAGTTTCAGGCAGACTATTGATAGTGTGTATATTACTGATAGTTGGTGTTGCTCCATCATGATACCGGTACACAATAGAGGCTCGCTAACTGAGCCCAGCAACTTCAGACTCCTGGCAATGCTGGATTTCAGCAGCAAAATCTTTGTGAAAATATTGTTAAAACAGCTGAACAGGTGGAGGAAAAGAAGTTGCTCAGTCCCTTGCAAACGGGCTGCAGAACGGGGTGCAGCACTATGCACAGCATATGGGCACTACAATTGCTGGTGGCAGAAGCAAGACGTAGGGATAACAGCAACGGAAAACAGACTATTCCGGTGCATCTGACTGCGTTATCCGAGACCGCTTGTGGGAACAACTCGCAAAGTGGGCCATTGACACAGGATTTGCTTTACTTTATTCAGGCCTTTTACACTAACACAAGTGCTTCACTTAGAGTCTTGCAGAATGGAGCGCTAACCAAGTACACCAACACTAATGTCGGACTAACACAGGGCTGCGTCCTTGCCCCCGCCCTTTACAATTTGTATGTGTCTGATCTGAGCACAGAGCTCGAGAAGTATCCCAACATTCCCTCTAAACTGGCTGGAAGGAGCGTAGGGTGGTTGTATTACGCGGATGACACGGTCTTCATTGATCAAACCATAGTGTGTCGATCACGTGTCTAAATGGATATGCGAGAGAGAGAACGGGTTGACTAAAATAAGACCAAGGGTCTGACCTTAGGTGAAAGCAAACATCAAAGGCTCCCATTGACTTGGTATATTGGTGGGGAAAGAGGTATGTATATCTAGGAAGACCTATTCACACATATCCGGTAACATCATACTATAAAGGCACGACATGTGCAAAAGTAATTGGGAGCTGGCAGGTGACAAAGTACTTCATTACCCAGAAATGTGGGGGATCAGTTAAAGCCTTGTTGGAGGTTTACATTAAGAGCATCGCTCCTTACTATACTGTATGCCTTAGAAACTCTTTGCAGGGGAAACTGCTTAATTCAGTGCTGGGATTACCAAACTCCTTCCCAGTGGAGACATGCGCCTGGAAATGGGGCTGATTTCCCTCCATATACTCTGGAAGATTGCTCGTTATATGTTAAACTTCAGCACAGGGAAGAACATTGTGGTACCTTAATGTCCATCATGTCTGAACATGTGAATGGCTTGGAAAAAAGCAAGAGAGTAATGGAAAGAAATTCAGCATACAGTGAACTTGAATTAACTGCCTGACCACATCCAGATGATTTGGGTCTTGACACTCCAACAGAAAATGAACTTGGTATTTTTGGGAAATTACTTATAACAAAATTACTTGAATGGGATTGAGTCCATAACACAAACGCTCCCAAGGAAAAAGCGATACCTAGGGCCTCATTACGACCCAGGCGGTAAGTTACCGCCTGGGCCGTGACTTTACCACCATGGCGTAAACTACGTTTACGCCATGGTGGTTGGCGGATTTACCGCCCCATTCCAACCTTGGCGGGGCGGTAAATCCCCATTTTCCCATTTACCCTTCCCCATTCCCATTTTGCCCCATAGGGCATAATGGGAGTGGGGAAGGCGTTAATTACGCCACCGTAAATTACGGTGGCGTAATTAACATCAAGGTCCCTTAGCGCCATGGATTTTAACACCAGGTGTTAAAACCTCCATGGCGCTAAGGGACCTCGGAATCAGGCGGTAAGGGTCGGCGCTGTTTACGCCGCCGTAAAACCCTTACCGCCTGAGTCGTAATGAGGCCCCTAGAGTCTTCCAAACAGGGCCTTGCGCCAGGTGTCCCAAGACATACCTGACAAAGTTCTGCTGTCTCAGGTTGCGACGCTTCATTACTTATTTACGCTTAAACATACTGCCAGTAGTTGAATATACAGGGGTATGGTGAGCCATTGAGCCCGAGAAGCGTTTCTGCAGACTGTACAATCTTGGGCTAGAAACGTCTAGACACAATCTCACGGGATGCTCACAATTAAGAGTGCACTACTTGAAGAGCTACAGTGACTTCTGCAGATCTGTAAACAGTCTGGAATATGATCAGTTCTGCTCTACAATCTATCACTGCAGCGGCCTATCACATCTGGGTATTAGCTCAAAAACAAATAACATCAATAGTTGAATTATAAGCGAGAAAAAGAAAATAATTACATATTAGCCCAAATTGTCCTGGAATTGGTCCGAGTTGGGTCGACGGGTCCATCTTTCTTTTCCAAATGGCTTCATTTAGAAACTTCAAATATGTTTAACAACATCTGTTGAAAGAATGTAGCTGAATGTTTTGTGCAAATTTGTAAGTTACATATGTATTTTTATTTGTGGTTATTGTATTTTTAATTGTGCTAAATGCACAAATAAAAATAGAAAATAAATATCTCCATCACCTGCAGAACTCTGGGCCCCATCAAACTAATCTACATTGATTTTCTATGCATTGAGATGGATCATTTAGGAGTTGTGACGATGTACGGGTTCTTGTCACTTCTCCCCAAAGGGGAGCCCTTCCCTATGAGGCTATGGAGGTGAGGCTTTTAAGGAACTCATGGTGGCAACAGTAAAGACAGACACAAGTGATCACAGTGCAGGGGTGTTTGTTAAACTGTAAATGGAAGGTGGAAAAAATGCATAATCTAAACCTAAATCTAAGATGGGAGCGTCAACCACTAAATGAAAAATAAGGCTGTCCTCGTGGCGTCTTGTCAAAGTAAAAAGGCCTATACTAAAAAAAAACTATTGCCAAATCCTTACGAGCAATTATAGAAAGAGTGTGGGATAGGGTTTTCAATAAAGAAAGAAATGTTCACAAATAATAAGTCGGATGTGATTGGCAGGGGTCTCCCTTCCCCACGGGACAAGGTGGGTCTCCTGAGCACAGCACGCACTCAAGCTTTCCCAGCACAAGCCGACAGTTGCGCTCCAGATATCAGGTTCTTCAATGGCTAAAGTTTCTTTTCAATAAAAAAAATCTCTTGCCTTCGAGGGCCTGTTAGTTTTAACCAACAAATACAAATGTTCTGTTCCTCGTATGGCTTTGGGTGATGGATTCACAGATGGATCCCCCTCTTCCAGGCGCTGACCCCTCACAGTCGTACTCGACAACTCAATTAAACAGTTCTTTCATACAGTAGTTAGGGTGATGACTTTCCACCTCCTCATCTCCCTCCTTTGGGTTTGGACCCCTTTTCAATTTCCAGCCTCCCTCCCTCCGGGTTCACTCCTGTAAACACAATATTCATGGGCCTTCAGCTTTTGTCCCCTCTGGTTAGCCTCACTCGCCGGATTCACTCTTGCCAACCTTTAACAGTTCTTTTAGGCTCTTTTCAATTTCCAGCCTCCCTCCTTTGGGTTAACCCCTCTCAACTCACGCCGACTTTCACCTTCTCTTGAACTGCCGTGCTGAGGTAGCTCTCACGTTGTGCAGTCTGCCTCGCTCGTAGTGTGCTGTTGTGTTCCATCTTTTATCCCTGTGGAAAGGTCCATCAAGAGTGTGTGTGATTCTGATCAATTGCCTGACTTTGATTGACCCTTTTATTGGGACATGTCAGGTAAACGGCTCCGGTGTTAGTCTGTTGTCTTTTGTGTTGTGTGAAAGTGTACGTGTCGGAAAAAGGGGGGCAGTGTTTTGGAATATCCTACATGGTAGGACGGGGAAAAGGTGTTTAAAGAAGGGGGATACCGTGTCTCAACTGTCGGTGTCCCACTCCCCAAGGACCCCTCATCCAGGGGATCCTCCTGCACTGGTCCACCCCCGTGTCCTGGCCACCAGGATGACAGATCTCTGGGGACTAGGCAGGGAGACACCTTCAGGATATCTCACAGGCTGCTACCCAATAGTCCCTCTAGGGGTGGTAAAACTCTGGAGGACCTCATATGGAGAGACTCCCCTCATGGGGATAAGAACTCCCATCCTTTGAAATACCTCTCTAAATCCTTTTTCCCCAGAAGCTATGGCCCTGTTGACTCCGTAGCCCTCCCAACCTGAAACGACTGCTGTGTGTTGATGTGAAGTCTCTACTTTTGCATCTGCAAGAACAGATAGGACTGAGATGAAGAGGAACCAAAGAAACATACAGAAAAACAGTAGAAACGCTTACCCGAGAACTGTGAAGAGGTGGCCTCTATGAGGCACGAAGATAACCTCAAAGGCTTTGGCAACAAACATTGATGCTACGCTTGGGCTGGCCCAGCAGTATAAAGTAAAGGCAGAGGAAGGACTAAGTGTTTTTAAGAGCAGCGAGGGAAGTTGGTGTCCATCCTGCAGGGCAGGAAAATTCAAACCTGTGCTGTCTGAAGTATCGCAAGACAGTCGGTCTCTGAAAAAGAGTCCGAAAGGAATTACGCGAGCTTGAGGGACCTAGACTCTGCGCAGAAGCAAGAAGAATCCAGCAGTGGCGTGGCCTCCCAAGGTGGACCATGTGGTCCATGAAACACAGGAAGACCAACGCAGCAACAGCTCAGTGGAGCCACACAGACCAGACAGGAGGACAGCAGGAAGACGTGCGAAGCACATGCAGAACCAACAGAGACCTGAGACCCTGGGAAGAACCGGTAGCACTCTCCAGTAAAGATACAGGTAACAGGAGTTGCAGGAAAGCAGGGTGGGGTCCAGGGAGCCTAAAGAGTCAAGTATTGCTCGAGAGTGATCTCCCTCATCACAGTAGTGATACCAAGAGAACCAAGAGTCATGTATTCCTCAGGAGTAATCTCCCTCATCACAGTGGGATACCCAACATTTGTGAAAGATACCAAAAGGACCAAGAACTGTCAGCGAGTAATCTCCCCAATAGTCAAGCTAGAAGAAGTCCTGATAAAGTATCAGCAATAAGAAGAAGAGTCTATAAAGCCCTAACACCATAGTTCACAAATCCTTCAGAGGAATATAAGGAACTCATGGTGGCAACAGTAAAGACAGGCACAAGTGATCACAGTTCAAGGGTGTTTATTAAACTGTATAAATGGGTGAGAAAAACTCCTAAAAACTCCTAAACCTAAATCTAAGATGGGAGCAAGCTGCAACCATCAAATAATAATACGGCAGTCCTAGTGGCATATTGTCAAATAAAAAGGGCCTATACTAAAAAAAAGTTATTGCCAATCCTTACCACTAAGTTACAAAAAAATAGTGTGGGATAATGTTCACCAGAAAAGAAAGAAGTGTTCAGAAAGTGATAAGTCAGGATGGTATAACTGGGTTCTCCCTTCCCCACCTTTCTAGCACAGGACAAGGCAGGACTATCGAGTACAGCACACTCCTGGGCTTCTCCAGCACAAGCTTACAGATTGTTTCCAAAAAATCAGGGCCTTCTTTGGCCAAGTCCCTTTTACACCAAGTCTCTTGCCTCAGAGGGCCTGATGTGCTATAAACAAAACAAAAGTTCCTTTCAGTAATCTTCCCATCAGGTGATTTAGTTTCACCCGTGGATCCCCCTCAACCAGGCTCAGATCCTTGTTGCAACCTTGGCCTCCCCAGTTGGGTTCACATTTGCCAGTTTAACACAGTTCACTTAGATGTAACACCTTGCAGGATTCACTTCCCTTAGCTTTTTCCAGCCCCCAGTCAGGCTTCAAACATTTACCGTTTGCACAGCGTTTCCCTCTTTACCCGGGCGCACACGCCTGTTTCACAATGTTAAAACTTTGGTAATGGGTTAAGGACTTTCGATTGTACAAGAGATTTTGGCTCGACCCGTGTATGACCACCTTAACTCTCTATGCCAGCCTTTCCTATGGCCTCTTGGTACTATAATGTTTACAAGAAAAGGGTACTAGCCAGAGTCTTTGAATGGGCGCCCACATGGCGCCAGACCACTCTGCAGCTTGTCTTTCCCTGGGCTTTGAAAGTTCTGTAGCACGCAAGTTCTTTGTTCATATCATGTTGCCGTTTGCAACATTTGCTCAACACCGTCCGGATTACTATCCGTTCTCCCTCCGACTCACCAGCTGTGCTGAACTCCATGTTGTTTCTTGTCTCTGGAGTCATGGATAGTACCACGGTAGCAAGCGCATCTCACTGCCTCGGTTATCAGTGCGGGAATGTCTTGTGCACTGCTGACAACTGTTATACCACACGTCAGTTGTAGTTCCTGACTTAGGATTCCTTTCACAAAGGCTTTGCAGGTCTGGGTCGAAAATGGCAAGGACACTTCCCTCCTTGTTGTCTTTTCCGGTCTCGCCGCCTTTCTTCTCCATTTGAACTGGCATCCTGGAATGGATTCTTCCTTGTGCCTTTGTATTTGCTCAAAGTGTGTTCTCATGCTCCGCCTTTTATCCCTGTGGAGAAAGGAAAGGGCCATCAGGTGTGTGTAGTTCTTGTCAATTGCCCGAATCTGCCCGACCCTTTTGTTGGGACATGTCAGGTAAACGCTCTGTTGTTAGTCCGTTGTCTTTCACGGTGTGAGAAAGTGTTTGTATCGGAAAGGGGGGGTAGCGCTTCTAGTATCCTACGGGGAAGGATGGGGAAAAAGTTATAATAAGGAAGGGGGTACCGTGTCTCACCCATCAGTGTCCCACTTCCACTACCCGAAGACCCCCCCCATCCAGGTGATTACCCTCGCTTCACTGGATCCAATAGCGATGGCCGTGTCCTGGCCACCTGGATGACAGAGCTCCAGGGACTAGCGGGTGAGACACCTTCAGGTTTCTCACAGGAAGTAAAGGGACTTCTGAAGACTTGTGCAAAGGACTAGCCAGGGATAGTCTCAAAAACTCTTTCAGATAGACAAGAAGAAGGGAGTTAATTCACCTGGTCAAAGCGTATTTGGTAAACATAAAAAGTCCTGATAAAGTGCCAGCAATAAGAAGATGAATTGATAAGGTTTTAATTCTGTTGTTTGCAAACCCTTGGGAGGAAGTGAAGAGACGTCTAAAAACTTGTACAAAGAACTATCAAGGCACAATCTCCAAACCTCTTTCAGACAGACCAGGAGAAGGGAGTGATTCTCCTGGTCGAAATATATTTGGTAAATCAGATCCTATTGCAAGAGCCTGCTCTTTAGTCAGCCTAAGACTGGATTGTTTCACCAGGATAAAGGAGCCCTTCTCCTGGTGTCTTGAATAAGAAGTTAATTGAATCCCTTTTCGTTTATTTCTTAGTGGTAGGGATAGAGTATTTGGTTTGAACAGAGGACGGTATTTTGGTTTTGGCTTGCATCCTGAAGACCACTCGAGTATTCTAGGTCGAGGTAGGGAAAACCCCTCTATAAATAGGGAGAGAAGATGTTTTTGTCATCCTTCTTACTCCATCTAATCACATAGTCCAATAGTCCAGAATATCCTGGTACCTAATGACCACTTCACCTGGTAGACACAGGTCTACCCAGCCCAGAATCAGAATGCTGCAAAAGTAGCTCATCATATGTGGAAGAAATGTTGTGCACACTAAGGTCGTCCTGGCAGGATCCTTTTGGACCAAGGACCAGATATCAAATCATGCCTTATATGAGAAGGGATGTAGCTGGCGAGCAACAAGGCCATCTATGCAACTCCAAATAATCACAGGGGAATGTCCAGGAGAGATGTAATTGCACCCACTTGGCGATGCTCGCACCTGTGAAAAACCAGAGGGCGTTTCATAACCTAGTCCCTGGGGTTTCCTTACTCAGGTGGCCACGGAAAGGCCATCGCTTTTGGATCCCGACCCTGGGGGTGGACAATCGAGGAAGGATCACCTGGGTAGGGGCTCATCAGGGGGTGAGGGAGAAGCACCCGATGGTGAGACATGGTATACCCCTGTTCCCACAGCCCATCTAACCCCTGTCCCTACCTATGTTATGGGAAACTACATTTAAAATTATACAAGTCACGAGATTGCGATGACCTGCTATACAGCCTCCCGGCCACCACCTTGAATAATAACGTCGCGAACTAGTAAACTGGTTTTTCTGTGGTGTGTTTTTCTAGTTGCAATATATATTATGCCTACACACCTAGACTGAAGACCTAAGGCCCTGAGCACCCTATGCGCCTGTGGATCACCGGTCCTCCTGATACCTGGCATTTGCTCTCGATTCCTGAACAACCTTTGTAAAAAGGTAGGAAATATCCACCTTTCCTCTGTCCTTTTGTAAATTTAAATGGACTATAACATAAAGGGGCTATACCTCACTGCTAAGTTAATAATGACTCAGTCCCCCAATCTCCTAAAGATTCTATCCTATAAGCACATCAACCCTCCATATTCTAAACAAACTCTGACTAACAGAAGAAAGGCAGATCTAATGACTCCCTGATTTAATAATTTTAAATCACAGGAACTTGAGGAAGAATACTGACTTCCCGAAAGGAAATATGCCCAAATAATGTGGACGATTTTCTACCCATCAAGGGAGCAACTACACAAGGACTGTCAGGTAATTAATCAACCCTGATTGCTGATCAACACCATAAATCGTGTTACTAGAATATTAGTAAGAATATTGATTTTGGTCCACCTTTTTTTGGTTTTGTCAACAGCTACATTTCTAAACAAAAGATTCTTCACCAAAAGAAGATTCCAGACCAATTTGCTTGATTATTCTATTTGCGATCATGACTACTCCTGAAGAAAGTCCCACCACTTGTTATAGTGGACTGAAACATGTTGAGTTGACAATCTAGAAGGGAAATCAGATTGTGTAAAAATATTTAGAGATCCAAGAGGATCTAAGCGTCTGAAAATGTATTTTATATATGTATTATTTTATATATGTACTGTGGCTCTCTTATTTATGAGAGTATTTATCATGAAACCACTAATAAAGTTTACATAATTTCTAATGACATTTAGTTCTTGATAAAGTGAGTAAGTGTTGACATTCCATTTTCCTACCTTTCTTTATATTGTGAAAGTTTCCTGTATCCCAAAATCAAGGTAGGAGTCCACCCATGAGTGGATTTTTGGGATCTCCTCTTAGTTTTTTTCTCGAGACATGGTATACCCCTGTTCCCACATCCCATAAAACCCCTGTCCCTACCTATGTTATGGGAAACTACAGCTCCCATAATTACTCCCCACTTCACACTGACAACACTACTGAGCCGAGGAAGATGAGGAATGTGGCCAGGATGATTACCTCTAATGACTTGCAATGGCTCTGTCCCTTTAATGAGATCAGGCAAAGTCAGGCACGTAATCCTAACTACACACACCTGCCACTTGTTAACACTCCTTTGTCACGGTTTATTACACGGTCACACCCAACTCCAGGAGTTCCTTTCCCCCAATGAATGTGGCGCACAATAAAGCGCTATGTTTTTTTTTGGTTCACTTTGTTAAGGCCTCCAACCCGTCTCGCACACAACCCCAACCAATTGGGGTGCCAAATTGGACTAGGAACCAGGCCGGTATGTATTAAGAATATATGTATTAATTAATTAAAATCAAATTTTGACAAGCAGAGTCACACCCACCACCAACGGGGTGGCAACACAAAAACAAAACTGACTTCCGTAAAGCACCAACACAGATATAATACTGAAATATATAGTCTCAATTATTTCTTTTTAAATCACCCACCAATACAGAAAACAACAATTCAATGCATACAGTGATTACTGATTTAAAACACAATGTTAGGATACCTTTCCTCCCAGCAACCCTCACCCTCCAAACATCAATTATGTTTGACTCCTTTGAATGGAAGGCAGTGACAGGGGGTTGGGAACACAATGAAAAATCAGATTTTTACTGTTAAGCACAGCTGCAATTGGAGAAAGAAAAGCACATGGGAACATTTGTTTTGCCACACCTAAAAAGAACAGGTAGGGCTTTGGGGATTTTGGTCAGGGCAAAATTGCTTCCCCTTCTGATTTAAAATGAAGAGGATCAATGGGCAATTTTGTTTTGCGCCCTGCACACTAATGTGGAAATAGGGATTTGGGATTAACTCTTTGGGCAAATCTTTATGTCTATACCGGCTCACAACACACTGGGAACAGTTTGTTAGTTTCGAATGCCAACAAACACCACCCATGATTTCTATAGGGGAATTGATTTACTATGATTAAATATGCTAGGGATCTACACAGATGAACACAATATTTTTCTATGGGGAACTAACTAAAACAATGCTTGAAAAATATAGGGCCTACACAATCTATGGCTTTGGGGTAGTCTTAATTACAGGAGAGCCCAGGAACTAGGCAGCAGGGAGTATCAGGGCACCACTGGGACAGCAAAGGGAGTCAGTCAAGGATATCCTCTCTTTACTCCAAAGGGTCCCAGTCAGCTTCTATGTCTCCTGGCTCCTGTCTGCCTTGCAAGCTTAGGCCTCTCTGCTGGGATGTTGTTCGGCAGAATTTAGCAGCAGGTCGCCTTTTGGAATTATTGGAAGACGTCCAGCTCTGATGCAAACTAGCCTTCTTATAGGGCAAATGACATCACCAATTTGTCACGATTCTAGCAAAAGGGATTGGTTGATTATCACTGCTCACCTCCCACCTGTTTGCTGCTAGGACAAGGGGATGTGGGAGTGATTTGGGATCACTGTGGGAGGAGAAAGCTCCATCATCCCACTTTGACAGGTGGGCTTGGCATGCTTAGAGCTCACAAAATATCTCAACATGGCAAGTACCCTAAATTTTCAAATCTTTACATGTATGTATATATTGTTTAGAACTACATTTTAATGCAAGTTAGACAAGACTAGGCTGAAATCCGCACGCCCTTCCTATTCAGAGATACCGTTTTTCTTCATTTACTCAGGAGCCATATCAGTGAAAAATATGCCACTTTACAGTCTTCATAATAATTATTACCGGCACGATCATACCAACTTTAAATTCTCTCAGAATCAAGGAAAGGCCCACATCACATTTTCCTTAATAACTTTAGTTAATGTTTATCCCACCAAAATCGTTTCAGCATGATTACAGGGCGGTGACCATCACCTTTAATAAAAGTCTGGAATGACCATTGTGACATGTACGCTGTCCATGTTATGCAATAAAAATTATTTCTCCCATTTAGTCAAACTGCAGTTTCACAATCTCCTTTCTTACTCCTGGTCCCAACTTTTTTAAAGTTGAATTTCTCTTCTTAGGCATCTGATTATCAGGGCCTGGTCTGTAATTAGGTTCCGCCTCCCTCTTCAAGGCATGTCCTGATAACAGCTCCTAATGGGCACTATATGGGATTTGTGACCTCAAGGTCAATCCTGCTGCAAGAACAGAGAATGGCCTATCTGGTCTTCACCGCGTTTCTGATCTAAGAAGTATGTCCTTTCTTGCATTTTTAAGGAATGGTTCCGATGGATGATGACAACCAGGCCGGTCTTCAGGACAGCAGAGGGAGGTCATGGAGCTTAGTTTCAAATTGGGAGAAATCACCAGCAGCACATGGCCTTTTAAACTCACACACAATTGCTTTTAAATGACATCTTATCAGGCACACAATTTCAGCACAGATATAGTATCACTTTTAAATTATCCTTTGTATCATGCGGTTATCGGAGAACAACAAATTCACACGTTTAAAGTCTGGTGAGAATTTCTCTTAGCATATTGTCAATTTGGAAGGAAAAAACGAAAAGGACATTCTTTTATTTAATTTACATGCAATGCTCCATTTCATTTTAGCTGCTTGGGGCCCAATCTGGTATTCTATTGAAGATACTGTGCACACTGCTGTCTCACACATCTTTTTCCTTCCCGAAATGCATTGCGCACATCTTTGCACTTTGAGTCAGTCCCATTTTCATTCCTTTGATTTTTGGGCCCATTTTGGTTCCATGGGCCTCAGGTCTGGCATCATTTCTGTGCTGGCCTTATATTTCGGTGAGCATGCACATATGACTCTGGCCTCTTTATTTCTGGCATCCAGGGGCTATATTTCACCTCACACCATGTCAGGATAAAAGGTGGCGCACACATGCACACTCTGAGCAAGGCTGGGTATGAAAAGGAGCAACTCTTCTGAGGCTGATGCGAACCAGGCTATCGAAGTTCGAAGGCCAAAGGGCTGATTGTTACTTGCAGAGAAGGAGAGAGAGCCAGGGGAGAATTACATACTTTTGGAAAGCCATAAGCGTTTCAAGACTGTAAAAGATTGAGAAGAAAGGATATACCTTCAGAGTACTTCAAGGCAGCCCGCTCCCCTCCCGGGTGAACAACAAAGTCGGGGAGGAGCAAAGGAGGTATTGGCCTTGACTGCTACATGAAAGGCACTGAAGAAAGAAACCCAATTAACACGACCAGTGTGTTATCGAAGGCAACAAAGGCCCAGTTTGTGTGGAAAGGCAAATTAAACTAACAAGAGTTGAAGGTTGCGCGTGTGCCGATAAATGCGTAATGGAAAAAGACAATTGCTGAACTGTGATGAGTATAAAAAGTAACAGAGTGGTCCTGTGAGGCAGAATAGCACATTCAAAATGTTGTGTAAAGTGTTTGAAGTTGTGATAAAGCCGGAAACGAAGGCGAGAAAGAAACTGCAATCCTGAATGAAAGGTGACTGAGTGGAAAACTGAAGTATATGAACTTTAAATACGCCAAGAGGGAAAAGTATGAACTTTAATTAAGCATGCCAAGAGGGCAAAGTAAAGAAATTATAATTCCCAGGAACTACAAGTACTGAGAAGCATTGGTGTTGAGAGTTGATGAAGATTGTTAAATTGTTTAAAGAGAGGTCGAAGTGGTCATGCAGAAAGACAGGCTCGAGCCCGGCAGAGGGAAGCTGGTGTTGAACTGCGGTAAAGTAAAAGTCAAGTGTGAAAAGAAAGAAAGGCGCAAGCCTGGAGGAGGGAAGCCTGCGTTGAATTATGTGGTAAAGTACAAGGTAAGATTTGAACTGTCAAAAACTTGAAGCCGAAGCCTGAACTGTTGAAGTGTATCAGTAAGCCAAATTGATAGAATTGTGCTATCTACCTATCCTTTTAAGAAACTCTTGGGACCCCGTGCTTCTGAACCTGGAGAAGAGAGTTGTTACCCAAGCCATTCTGACATTTCTTTTTAAACACCTTTTCATTTTTATATCCTCTTTACACATTTGTCATTTGAGAAGAAGGGCAAGGTTAGTTTTTTTTTAGTATAGGACTTTTTATGTTGACTATACTGACTTGGACATGTTTGTTTAATGGTCGAGACTGCTCCCATTCTAGAGTTCGGGCCAGTTACGAATTCTCCCAACCTTATCAAATACAAAATAAACGTTATTGAAACTTGCATCTATTGTGTCCGTGTCTACTATTGATACCATGCCTTCCTTACACACCCTATGACCAGAGAAGAACCAATGGCATAAGCATATGACACTCTCACCCATTCCTACAAATGTACAAGGAATAATGCCACTGGATTCATGACGTATTACCCAATGTTTGGAAGGGATGCCAGACTGCCTTTAGATCATAGGTTAGGGTATCCACTGATGGAACAAGCAGTGGGAACTGTGCCAACTATGTGAAGCACCTCCAATACCAGCTATAGCAAGCTCGCCAGCTAGCCAAGGTAACTGCAGACAAAACGGCACAGAGCAACAATTGCAGCTAGGATGTCAAAGTGATGTTCCACACGCTCTAGCATTGTAATTGTGTGCTGATCCATAGACTGGAGAGAAATGGTTGAAACGTTTGGCAACAAATCGAGCATCAGTTGGGAGATCTCCCCCCTCTATAAACTGTGTGAGAAAGGCCGACCGAGTAATATCAAGACCCTACACCACAATCAGCTGCTTCTTGTTGGGTATGAGGTTGAGTTGCCTAAAGCAGACCAAGGAATCTCCATTCACCTGGACTATGACGATACAGTAGCTCTGTGCCGAAGGCCATCGAAACCCAGTAACGTCTAAATCTGCAGAAAGCGGTCAGTTGACATTAGAAAAGTGCACTGCCATGGCCTGTTGCAGATGTAGGCCCACACAACCATTTGTCTAGACACTGATACCAGGTACCTCTCCAGAACCTTGCCTTATCATGACTCTGATCTTCCCTTTTCAATTCCCACAGCCTCTGTTGCACTTGACACTGTAGAAGATATCTTACATGCTGAACTCTGCATTTAAAGATAGTGACCCTTAACTGCCATTCGGCCGCTATTAGGATCAGGGGGAACTCTTAGAGGAAACCCCTTCTGCATGCATTCCACTATTCCATACGGAAATGCAGGCAAATCATGGATTTGCCAGGGGTCCAGTATAAGGTTTCTCTTGTCTATTCTACCCAGTCATCTTTCCTGCCATCACTTGAGCAGGTTGCCAGGAGTAGGGATACTGTTGTACCTGTCTGAGATCCAGTGTAACGTGACGCAACCGGTGGCCGCAAAATCTAAATTATGGTTCGGTGCCTTCATCAATCAAGAAAAGTTCAAAAGGGGTTTTGGGTGTTAACCCCTACCCATTAACAGAGGATACAATGAAGCATGTTTGTATATTTAGGATTGCACGTATATGTAAAAAAAAAAAAAAAAAAAAAAGGAATCACTACTTTGTTGGTGCAGCCAAGGCTCCCCAACTGTACATGATGGACTAGTCCCCATGACTGTGTAGGGAAACGCGTTCGAAAAAACAAATGAGGGCTATATGCCACAACAAAATGGAGCGCAGTCGATAGTTGCTGCCTGATCCTCTGGACAGGAGAGCCATTCTGCCTGGCATTGCCCCGCCCTCCATGCCAGTCTACTTCGTAAATGTGTACCTGGCAGTATTTTCATTTCTCATAGTGCTCTCTGTGCCTCTGGGATGGCCGTTCTTTTGTTCACCTCCACAGCCACTGGCACTGAGGTTGTCCCACCTCTCTGTCTACTCTCTGGGCAGCTTCTTGATCTCAGCAGCCCAGGACTTGCAGCGCCCCTCGCCGGCAACACACCTACTGCTAAAGACACTCAGGTCGATCCCAGTATATACAATCCTCAGCTCAAAAGACTCCCGGCTACACCGGCATCTCACTGTCCATGCATCTCATGGTACACCGAGCGCAAGGGTTTCTAGAAGTAGCAAAACTAATAGTCCGACAGGACAAATGAAAATGGTGCACTGCATTCCAAGAGCAGTAGCTCAGTAACAAAATGTCACCCGGGGGTGCTGTTGCGCGCGACGGAAAGATGGCCACCTGAGGGAGAGCTCTGGCTCTAACATTAATCCTGTTGCCCTGAAATCCTTTCAGCGTCGTCCGAAACGCTAGTAAAAGCTAGACTCTGCTAGCGGAAAACCTTAGGAACAGGCATCCGAAAAACCGAGTGGATTGGTGATCGGGAACCCTTTACAACTGCCTCCAAAAGATCCGGCGGTCAGGAGGAGCTGGCGTAACCGGCCGCCAGCTCCACAGAATCTTCACTGTGTGCCAGAGGCGTGCCTGCTGTAGCAGGCCGCTGTGGGGGGCGGGGCACAGCGGTGGCCTCCGAGTTGCTCTACCCATGATACGGGGGGAAACGTGATCGCTGCCAGCTGGGAGCATAGAGAAACCGCCGGAGGGGAGCGACGCCACCCGCAGCAAACAATCCGAGAGATCGAAGGAGTGTGAGGCGGCCCCACGGCTGGGATACGTGCGGTGCCACGGCTGCTGAAGTGGGACGGCCCATCAGTTTCCTGCTCTGACGGGCCGTGTGGGGCACGGAGGGGGATACGTACAGGCACACGGGGAGCCGTGTTGCGCCCCCCCGCGGCAAGTGGAGCAGGGTGGGGGGGGGCGCTTCCCTACTTACCGCAGCAACGTTGGGGGCCACACCACAACCCTAGGGGAGCGAACGCGGTGCAAGCAGGGACGCATCCAAAAAACCTCAGTTGCAATGAACATTCTCAATTAAGACAAGAGACAGAGGATAGCGTCCCAGCGAGCAACGCACGGAGCACGGCAGAGACCGTTGAGGGATGCTTCTCCCCCCTCGCATCCCCCGCCCCATCTCATTGATATCCGGTGGGGCATGCCGAGCAAACACCAGTACTGGTGTGCCACAAATATCCTGTTGTGCTCGGGGGACAGACCTGGAGGGGCTTGCTGAGCTAAAACCACACCACGCCCGGAGTGGTGCCGGGGAACGCCCTGCTGTGGGCCGTGAGGGAGCTGGCGCCATAGCTGACTTCTGGGACCTAGTCGGAGAAGACCCTGATACCGCAGCAGGCACGCAAAAATACAGAAGGACCCCAGAAATAAAAGGCTTGCAGAAGGCCATCTGCACTCACGCCACCCGCCCTATTGAGATCCTTGGACACTCTCAAATAGTATCAACACGAGGGAGGTCACAGTCCACTCTAAGGCTGAACATAACGCCACATGGGACGCACAGAGAGGAAAGGCACAGGAGGGGAAAGACCAGCCCAATGGATTCCTTTGCCAGCTCCCAGCCACAAAGGGGGGCCGACGAGACGCCACAAGACAATGACAAATAAAGGGAAGACCCTTTGGAACGACTGGCGACACTGGTCAAAATGGATTCATGGCAGTAAATTTAAAACTCGATGACATAGCCACAACAACCGGGTCCTTGAAGGCCAGAGTGGAAAAAGAGTACACGAATAACAGAAGCTGAGAACAGGATAAGCTCGAGTGAGGACACCATATTACAACACGGCCGGGACATAGCCCACCTCCAGACAGAGCTACGCAAAATACAAATGCGAGGATTTGGAATCACGATCTCGGAGGAATAACATTCGGATTGTTGGAATTGCGGAATATTTTGACAGAAACGACATGGAAAGGCAAGTGGAAAACCTGTTGAGGAATATCCTAGGAACAGATTCTTTCTCCGAACATTTCCTGGTGGAAAGGGCCCACCGCACGCTGGCACCGGTGCCGAAACCCGGGGCACCTCCACGCACCATAATAGCATGCCATCTCAATTACAGAGATTGAGACTTAATACTCAGACTGTCCAGAGAGAAAGGAACTCTACACTTTGAGCACAGCAGGATCCATATATATCCGGATTTCTCCGCCGGAATACAGGCGCAGAGGCGATCCTATGAACCAGTAAAGAAACAACTCAGAATACGTAATATACCTTATGCCCTCATCTTCCCAGCGAAAATGAGAACCCAACATGGAGGGCGAGCTCATTTTTTCGAGAATCCCGCGGAAGCCATGCAATACATAGAAGCCTCCATTCCAATACCTCCCAGAGACCGGATAATCGACCAGAACGCCAAACCACCACCCGGAGAGGAAATGCCAGATGCGGTCGTTTGACCAGGATAAACCGTCTGCTCCAAACACTGATCGGCAGGGGGAAATTTGTCTCTCCTCTTTTCCTGAAGGGGAAGCTAGCTCCTCGCCGTCCAGAGCGAGGAAACTACACAACATGGACGGACTGAATAGAGACTTAGAAGTATCGAGCCGAGAGCCTCCGTTGGGACGAGCCAGGCGCAAGCAACGAGCTACCCTCAGGAAGGTTCCACCAGGTTAAGGGGATGAACATTACAGGGCAGCATCGTCAAGTTGGGGGAGATGATGTGGGTGGGGGGCCGAAGCATCGCAGGATGTTCAGCTCCGTTGAACAATGGGGGGTGGAGGGGATTGGGGGTTTGGGACTCAGTTGGAGGAGTCCTACAAGTTACAAGTCGTGGAGACATTGCAACGCATGGGACTCTCCTGAGTAACTGCAAATTTAGAGACACAACAAGGGTATACAGACATGGTTAATCCTGTTATGAAGGCCCAAGGGCTTAACTTCTTACATGGAATGTACGGGGACTGAACAATCAAGCCAAGTTGAACAAGGTAGGAGCCTATATCACTCGGCACCACCCTCAGATAGTCATGATACAAGAAACTCATGCACTCCAGAGGGTCAACACTGAATTCCTGAAAGGGTGGGGTACGCATAGATAGTATACCGAATACTCTTCGCAAGCTAGAGGAGTGCTGGTCCTAATCCACCTCTCTGTTGGGTTCCAATTGGGGAAAAATAAAGTTGATCCATTGGGCAGATACGTAGTAGTGTGGGGCAACATCGCTGGGGAGGGATTGATCTTAATAAATGCATATGGTCCGAATGTGGACGACCCAGACTTCTATGCAAACGTAATGCAAGAGGTTGGCTTTTCTGAAAACGAACGCATATTGTGGGGGGGAGACTTTAATACCATATTGGACACTACCCTAGATCACTCCACCTCCACATACCGGAATCCCACAAAAAGCAGCTATTATGCTACAGCAAATAATGTCACAATCTACACTAGGGGATGCCTGGAGAGCATTACACCCCCATCGAAGACAGTATTCCTTCTACTCCTCTGTACATGACACCGAATCCCGCATAGATTACTGGCTGGTCTCCAGTCCCTTGTGAACCATGTTATTAGCAGTGAAATACTCCCCCGCACCTTGTTAGACCACTCCCCCATCCTGTTAGATATGACACTAGGGAACCTGAAACCCCCGGTCAGGAGATGGAGAATGCCCACCGGTATCCTTAAAGACCCTGCAGTGGTAGAGGAGCTACACACAGAGGTAGAACTCTTCTTTGAAACAAATAGAAACTCTGTAGACAGGGCTGCAACATTGTGGGAGACTTTTAAGGCATGGGTAAGCGGGATATTGATTTCCAAAACCACGGGGCTGCTGAAGGCAGTCAGGGGGGAATTGGCTGAAGTAGAGAAACAGTTGGGGGTGTTGGAACAGCAATATACGGCCATGCACGAGGATAGCACCCTGGCGGATATAAATGGTAATCTACAAGAATTTAATAAACTAGCTGATAGGGAGCTTCTGTATATGGACACTCCAGTCAGAGCATGCCGATATGGTGAAGGAAACAGGGCGGGTCGCACCCTAGCCAACCTATTAAAGGCCGAAATGCACCACGCTACAATTTCCAGTATAAAAGCAGGGGACGGTACGGTAACTACTAGCGAGGAGGGCATAAATAGAGAATTCACCAGATTTTACACAGAATTATATGCCAATCACGACCTGAAAACGCCCAATGAAATTCAAGAATACCTAGATGGCATCACGCTCCCGATACTGTCATCAGAAAATAGACTGCTGTTAGACCAGCCCCTAACGGCTGATGAAATAAAGGAAGCGATTAAATCGCTAGCCAATGGGAAGGCTCCCGGCTCGGATGGACTGGGAGCTGAGCTGTATAAAGTGCTCCTTGAAGAGCTGGCCCCAATACTTTTGTCTGTGTGGGAAGAGGCCATGGAGGCGGGGACACTCCCGACAACCATGAGAGAGGGCATAATAACAGTACTCCTTAAACCGAGGCGCCCTCCGAGTGAGATGGCCTCATACTGACCCCTCTCTCTTATAAATTGGGACGCCGAGATATTCGCAAAAATCCTGGCCACTAGACTCCTACCCACCATGCCCGTGCTGGTACACCCGGACCAGTGCAGATTTATCCCCACCAGATCAACGGCACTGAATCTGCGTAGATTGCTTGGTGTCATGGCCCAGATGAAACCAGAAGCCCAGGCAGTTGCGGTGTCCCTGGACACTGAAAAAGCGTTTGATTCAGTGTCGTGGACATACATGTTCATGGTGCTTGAGAAATTCGGAATAGGCCCATATTTCCTTAAATGTGTCAAGATACTATAAACTAACCCGGGAGCCAGGGTATTGCCCAATCGTACCATGTCAGAATGGTTTGGGCTGGACAGGGGCACTAGGCAGGGTTGTCCGTTTTCTCCCATACTGTTCGCCCTTACTATGGAACCGGTTGCAGCAGCAATCAGGGAACACCAGGAACAGAGGGGCTTTTGGATGGCGGGCCTGACCCAGTCAATATCACTATATGCAGATGATACCCTGCTGTACATCCGGAAACCGACATACACCTGGGACCGGTGATGGAGACCGTGCACAAATTTGCAGAATGCTCGGGTTACAAAACCAACCGCTCCAAATCCGAAATGTTTCCCCTGACTCCTGCCACCAACTGTCCAAGCAACACACATGGCCTACAATGGTCCCCTGATAAGATAAGATATCTGGGTGTAATTGTGTCGGGAGACAAAATATCCCTATTTTCCAACAACCATGATGCCTTGCTGACCACGACCTCTACTAAACTCCACTTCTGGGCCAAGCTCCCTATTTCACTCATAGGCCAGGTGGCTATATTGAAGATGGTCATTCTCCCCAAATTGCTATATATTTTCACTAATATCCCGATATGGCATGGTAGGCGATTTTTTGATACTCTTAGGTCCCTGGCGGTTGAGTTTGTTTGGTGCAGAGGGACGCCCAGAATGAAGTGGGAGAAGATGGTGGAACCTTATAATAAGGGAGCTATAGCGGCCCCCGATTTCGAATGATACTATTTGGTAGCAGGTAGCACAGGCCCAATTCGCTAAATATTGGTATGATGAACAGGACACTTCATCCCACATCTGCCTAGAAACACATGTCGCACGCCCAACCGACTTAAGGTCAGTCATTTTTAAGGAGAAACACAGAGATGAGTGCCCATTTGACCCAGTCAGTACAACCGTGCATGCATGGTCCAGAATTTACCGTAGGCTAGAATTGGAAACACCCTATTATGCGGAGGCCCCGTTCTGGAACTTCCCCGGTATACTACCCACATATGATCCAGATGTGCAGAAGACTTGGGATCCAGACGGGAAGTTTAAAATCAAAAGACATATTCCCTAATGGCAGATTTATAACGCTAGAGGAGTTCAAGACAGGGATGGGAAGGGGCCAATTAATGGTCCTACAATACCATAGAATGAAAATGGCTTTCAAGGCTAGATGGCCAATGTTCCCCGACGAACCCCCACCACATCCATGCCTGGTAGCTTTGTCAACCCGGGCAGGAACCAGTGTCTCGGGGCTATACATAGCTATACAGGCCAACACTCCATCGGTAAACACGATGAAAACCTCCTGGGAAACAGACCTCGGTGCTGTCATAACCGAAAAATCCTGGGAAAGGTATTGCAATCTGACCAAAAAGGTGTCCATGAATGCAGGCCTCCGATTGATCCAATTTAAGGCGTTAAACAAGTTGCATTATACACCCCTGAAGATTGCGAAATTCACAAATAACAGTTCATGTAGCTGTCAGAAATGTGGGGCAGATCGGGCAGACTCACTGCACATGTACTGGAGCTGCCCACACAGTGTATTTTGGGGGGGAGGTGGCAAGAATCCTAGAGGAAGTGACTCAGATACCGGCGGACCTCACGCCACAAAAATACTTATTCGGGGATATAGGTAAACAGTCAGAAAAAACTAGAAGGCTCTTTAATGTTGCATGCGCGGTGGGCAAAAAATGCATTCTGCAAAAATGGGAGAGCGCACAGGCTCCACAGGTGAGCCACTTTGTTAAGCAACTGATGTACGTAAACGAATGTCTAGAACACTATGTAATGTCACTCCCGAATTCATGTAAACCCAAGGATATCTGGGCTCCGTTCAGAGTATATCTGTGCGGAGTAGGCTCGGACAGTAGTAGCCCGATGCGGCCTAGTGATATAGCTACCCTGTAATATTGTACCTTATACAGTATACCTGAACTAAACGTTTCTGATTGAGCATGAATATTGATTGTCATGTTATTGCAATGTTGTATACCACAATCAATAAATAAAGTTTTTTTTTTTTAAAAAAGTCACCCAACAGCGTTCACTTTTTCATGATTAATGGCAGCAAAGAGCCATGGGCCACCGCAGCACAAAGCATTTTGCCAGCCCTGACTTCCTCAAGAAAAAGGTTTCAACCACAAACAATACATTTAACATATACCCTACAATAAACATCTTCAGCAGTTTCTCCATTTTCAATGGATATTTCCTATGGCATAATGGAACATTATTTCCCCCGCCACGACAGATCTGCTGAAATGCACCTATTACTCCACTATGTCCCATTGCAATGGGCCTTCATGGAATTGTTTGAACAACATATGAAAAGTCAAAATCATATTGCATTATTTTATATATGCATTCTGTTAGTTACATTCAGATTTCTTTTAAATATGTAAAACTATTTTAGCAAATCAAATCATTTATTTTGATTTTCAAAAAATGATAAATTCGATGAACAGATGAATCAAAATATGTTTACAATGTGTAAAAAGTCTTTTTTGTGACTAAATGCAAAATAAAAAAAAAATATACATATATATTTTTTTTTTTACAATCTCGTCTGGCTCAATATCCGTACCGTACCTTAAAGTCCCTCCAGGGAGCCACCTGTTGCACGCATGGTTATCACTCAATAGCAGCATCAACACTCAATTCTAAAGTTAGTACGAAACACATTTGAAAGGTTCCACTTGTAATTCTCTTGTCTGAGATCCCTCCTTCTGGATGACTCCCTATAGATGACTTGGGGGCAACATGGATTTCACAACAAGTTCATCTTGTAGTTCAACAAATACACTGAGCTGCTCGTTTTGGGTGTCAACGGAAAGGGTATTTTATATTCCAAGGCACAGTCCTTCTCGCCTCCTGATGTCGCAACCTCTTCTCGGTCACTGCCTTTCAATGATCGAGGAGCATGAGGTGTCGCAAAAAGCTGAAGCCATTCAAATGACCACTGCATTCTTTATCAAAATGTTTTACAATCGGATAATTGAAATCTTTCCTTTCCACTGCTCCTGTGTTGCAATATTCTTGCTTTCAAAGTACATTTAGTAATTTAAGTATGTATATGGCAGGCCTTCTTCCACATGGAATATGATAATTTACCTTGCATTCTATTTGTCTGCGGGTCAATGAACTCCCTCATATCAATAGCATGACCTTACATATCAATACCACAGGCTTTACTGTGTGCATCTCCTGATTCCCACACTAGTGTCATTCAACCTGTCTGTCAACCAATTAGTTATTTTATTATTTCTGACAGCATTGGGTTTGAATTTAATTGTTACTAGTAGATCTTTAAATGATTATCCTTTATTTCATGTGGTAGATACTTTGATATTCTATACATTTATTTAATACTGGTCTTCAAATGTGTGTTGGCAATACACAAAAATGTCTATTCAAAATTTGGTTCATTATTTTAGACTTGGGAGCTCTACATGGTAACACATTGTATTACTTCATTTTAGAATTGTTTTATTTCTAAGGATATTTCTTTAAGAAACTCGTGCCATGTCACACTGTTGGTTCTCGCATAAGTATTCTCAGAAATCTTTTGCGGATACGGTCCCATGCAACATCTCTTTGCTGTAGGTTTGCTTCCCTTAACAAAATAATCTTCCTTACAAAAGTTGACTTTTATCTTGTTAAACTTAGCCTAGGGGATACTCCCATTTAGGTTGTTTGGCATGGCAGTGGCAGGCATGTAGTACAGACTGTGTACTTGTGCGCTTTCAGTATAGGGTGCTATGTAATGGGTAATCTTCAACAAATAATCTCACATCAGGAAAGTTATAGACATTTGGCATGTTCCATTGAGTTTATTCAAATACTCTAGTAGACATGGCTCCCATCGCAGACTATAAATAGGCAATGTAACTCACCCATAAGACAATACTATTAGTGTGGGAAACATTGTCAGCTGTCCAAAGACACGCTTCCACCCACCAGCCTGTCATAAGAGTTTCATATGTAGCAGCAAATGTACTTCATTTTTATAGCGAATAGATGACTGGCAGCAAGAATGCAGAAAAAGCACCACGGAAAAGCAGCAAGCAAAGCCCATGTGGCTGAGAGACCAGAAAGGGGATAAGTAGATGGAAAAACTGAAATAGCTGCCAAAGGGGAGGAGCAACAATGAACTAATGACATGGTGTGGATAGAGATTAAAAGGGAGTTGCGAAAATGGAAAGTGAGATGAGAAACAGAAAGATATGTTAAATTTTATAGGTATTTGTATTGCGCACCGTCACCAACGGAATTGGTCCCCAGGCGCTCTGGCGGATCTGTAAACGATAAGGTGGGATGGGTTAGTAAGGTGAAGAGGGAGTAGGATAGTGAGAGGAGTGGTGTTCTGTTGGCAGCTTCAACTCGGTATACACCGGGTGCTGAGCTTTGGTGCAGGTATTGGATCGGTGTCAGCCCACGTGTGCTGTTGCTCCGGCTTATGTGTTGTTGCAGTGTTGTGAAGTGCGTGCGGCTTGTGGTGCGAGAGATGGTTGTGTGAGTTTTTGGGTGAGATAGGTATGCAGAGTTTGAGGTTATATTGGTTAGTTGGTTACCTGACCTTTAGCATGCTAACATTCACAGTTTGTCTAAGTGTGGCACTTGTTGGCCTTCACAATTCTGTCTAGATGCGGCGCCGGCTGGTGTTCTAAGTGTGGCACATGTTAACATTCAAGTTTCATCTAGGCGCGGGCATGCTTTCCTTCAATCAAAGTCCTATCTAGATGGGGCGCAGGCTAATGTTCAGACTTCTTTCTAAGTGTGGACATGCCAATATTCACAATTCCATCTACATGCGACGCAGGCTAATGTTCACAATTCCACCTATGTGCGACGCAGGCTAATGTTCAGGATTCTATCTAAGTGTGGACATGCCAATATTTACAATTCTATCTAAGTGTGGACATGCTCATATTTACAATTCCATCCAAGTGTGGACATGATCATATTTACAATTCCATCTAGATGCGACGCAGGCTAATGTTCACAATTCTATCTAGGTGTGGGCATGCTAGAATTTACAATTCTAAGTGTGGAGATGCTAATATTTACAATTCTATCTAAGTGTTGACATGCTAATATTTACAATTCCATCCAAGTGTGGACATGCTAATATTTCAATTATATCCAAATGTGGACATGCTAATATTTACAATTCTAAGTGTGGACGTGCTAATATTTACAATTCTATCTAAGTGTTGACATGCTAATATTTACAATTCCATCTAAGTGTGGACATGCTAATATTTCAATTATATCCAAGTGTGGACATGCTAATATTTACAATTCTATCTAAGTGTGGACATGCTAAGATTTACAATTCCATCTACGTGAGGACATGCTCATATTTACAATTCCATCTACGTGAGGACATGCTAATATTTACAATTCTATCTACGTGTGGACATGCTAATATTTACAATTCTATCTAAGTGTGGACATGCTAATATTTACAATTCCATCTAAGTGTGGACATGCTCATATTTACAATTCCATCTACGTGAGGACATGCTCATATTTACAATTCCATCTACGTGAGGACATGCTAATATTTACAATTCTATCTACGTGTGGACATGCTAAGATTTACAATTCTATCTAAGTGTGGACATGCTAAGATTTACAATTCCATCCAAGTGTGGACATGCTAAAATTTACAATTCCACCTGGATGCGGCGCCGGCTGGTGTTCACAGTTCTAAGTGTGGCACATGTTAACATTCAAGTTTCAGCTAGGCGCGGGCATGCTTTCCTTCAATCAAAGTCCCATCTAGATGCGGCGCAGGCTAATGTTCAGACTTCTCTCGAAGTGTGGACATGCCAATATTCACAATTCCATCTACATGCGACGCAGGCTAATGTTCACAATTCCACCTATGTGCGATGCAGGCTAATGTTCAGGATTCCATCTAAGTGTGGACATGCTAATATTTACAATTCTAAGTGTGGACATGCTCATATTTACAATTCCATCTACGTGAGGACATGCTAATATTTACAATTCTATCTACGTGTGGACATGCTAATATTTACAATTCTAAGTGTGGACATGCTAAGATTTACAATTCTATCTACGTGTGGACATGCTAAGATTTACAATTCCACCTGGATGCGGCGCCGGCTGGTGTTCACAGTTCTAAGTGTGGCACATGTTAACATTCAAGTTTCATTTAGGCGTGGGCATGCTTTCCTTCAATCAAAGTCCTATCTAGATGCGGCGCAGGCTAATGTTCAGACTTCTCTCGAAGTGTGGACATGCCAATATTCACAATTACATCTACATGCGACGCAGGCTAATGTTCACAATTCCACCTATGTGCGACGCAGGCTAATGTTCAGGATTCTATCTAAGTGTGGACATGCTAATATTTACAATTCTATCTAAGTGTTGACATGCTAATATTTACAATTCCATCTAAGTGTTGACATGCTAATATTTACAAATCCATCTAAGTGTGGGCATGCTAATATTTCAATTATATCTAAGTGTGGACATGCTAAGATATACAATTCCATCTAGATGCGACGCAGGCTAATGTTCACAATTCTATCTAAGTGTGGACATCCTAATGTTCACAATTCTATCTAAGTGTGGACATGCTAATATTTACAATTCTATCTAAGTGTGGACATGCTAAGATTTACAATTCCATCTAAGTGTGGACATGCTAATATTTCAATTATATCTAAGTGTGGACATGCTAAGATTTACCATTCCATCTAGATGCGACGCAGGCTAATGTTCACAATTCTATCTAAGTGTTGGCATGCTAATATTTACAATTCCATCTAAGTGTGGACATGCTAATGTTCACAATTCTATCTAAGTGTGGACATGCTAATATTTACGATTCCATCTAAGTGTGGACATGCTAATATTTCAATTATATCTAAGTGTGGACATGCTAACATGTACAATTCTATCTAAGTGTGAACATGCTAAGATTTACAATTCCATCTAAGTGTGGACATGCTAATATTTCAATTATATCTAAGTGTGGACATGCTAGGATTTACAGTTCCATCTAGATGCGACGCAGGCTAATGTTCACAATTCTATCTAAGTGTTGACATGCTAATATTTACAATTCCATCTAAATGTGGACATGCTAATATTTCAATTATATCTAAGTGTGGACATGCTAAGATTTACAATTCCATCTAAGTGTGGACATGCTAATATTATGGCACTCTATGTTATTGGGAGGTACGATAGTGTGGCAGTGGTTTTCTGGAGCGGAGTAATTGCTCTGCTCCCCATCCATGCCACACTCACAGTTTTTGTTGGTGTCTGTTAGCTGCTGGCTTCCTTGGAGTAACCTGCGGACACCTGTTGACACATCTTGGAGCCGCCAATGTTGGAGCCGCCCTTGGCCTTGGGGCCCTTAGCCACAGGTGCTGCCGGGCAGAAGGCTGCCCTGAGATGTCCTTGATATATGGAATGTGGACCAATCGGGATGCAGTGGGCGGGTTGGGGGTGGGCAGAGTGACAACCAGGAAGCGGGCGGGCACAGGGGGACACAACACACGCCGAGTGCGCAATGGAGCTTGTAAGCGCCATTTTTTTTAAAAAATTGGGCTTTTGGGAGGTAGGGGTCAGGAGACTCCTTACCTTGGTCTGGGGGTCACTGGATATGGTGGGAAGCAGCTGGTGCCGAGCCTCGCTGCGGCCTCTGTTTTCCTTTTTTTTTTAAATTCTCCAATCGGGACTCGGGAGGCGGGTAGAGGGACAACCAGGAAGCGGGCGGGCACTGGGGGACACAACACGCGCCGAGTGCACAATGGTGCGTGTAAGCGCCATTTTTTTAAAAAAAATGGGGTTTTTGGGAGGTAGGGGTCAGGAGACTCCTTACCTTGGTCTGGGGGTCGCTGGAATTGCATTTTTTTAATGAACTGCATATTGGGATTTGTGGTTGTAACGCTACAAAAGCAAGCGTAGTGGCATTGAGAAAGCGAAAGAAAGACAGTGACAAATTGCAAACGAAGAGTTGTTGTTTGAACACTCTGGAACCCTGATGCAGTGGACCTAACAAAGCTAAGAGAGCCAGAGACACATTGCATATTACGAGCTATGGTTCTAACACCGCAAAACACTAGCCCAGTAGCGCAGACAGAGCTAAGGGAACGGGAGGCGAATTGCAGATTAGAAGTTGTGGTTCTAACACTCTGAAATCCTAATGCAATGGTGCCGACAAAGCCAGGCAGACGAAAGACGAACTGCATACTGGGAAATGTGGTACTTAAAGTCAAGCATTGTGGCGCTGATAACAGCAAAATAAGTGGAGACACAAAGAATATTGTGACTGATGATTCCAGCACTCTATTTCTCATTGCATCAGGCAACTAGAGGTAAAAAATGATAGCGTGATAACCGTGAGTGGAAACTCCCAGTATCAGACCACTTGGACTCGAAGAAACAGAAGAGAAGCACTACCAAATTACTAGTTAGGAGCTGTGGCCAGGTATACCCAGAGCATATACATAGTCTGGAGAGCCCACAGGAAGTCACAGGGCCTCATTACATGGAAGGCGGTAAGGGTTAACGGTCACCGGTAATGGTACCGGTGACCGTTAACCCATACCGCCTTACTACGAGGTCCCTTTGTGGGTAGGTACTTTAACGCCTGCTGTTTAGCAAGCGTTAAAAACCAACCCGCAAAGGGACCAGGGTGCTAATTACGGTACCACAATTTGCGGCACCGTAATTAGCGCCTTCCCCATTCCCATAGAGCCCTATGGGGCAAAAATGGGAATGGGGAAGGGCAATGGGGGAAGGGGGAATTACCGCCCCGCCAACCTTGGAGTAGGGCAGTAATTCCCCTTTCCACCAAGGCGGTGACGGTATTTTACCGACATGGACCAAGGTGCTAATAGCACCTTGGTCCTCCTCCTACCGTGTAATGAGGCCCACAGACTGGCAATAGTGACTCCAACTCATGCAGTGAAGCAAGGAAACTGGAGGCAATGGAGTACTGACACCGCTCTAGATCAGAAAAGCTCTGCGAGCTAATGATGGGAAAGACTTGATTGGTCAGAGAAGATATAAAGAAGATTCTTACAGCCTAGAAAGCAAAGGGAGGTGGATTTCAGGAGAATAATCAAGTGTTTTGTGCTTGTAGACATCAAGAGTGATGTCATCATTGTTAAAACATGGCATTTCCTAGAAGGCGGTGCCAGAGCTCGATCTCGCAGTCATTTTGCCACTATGGTATTTTCACGGTGTTGTCCAGATTGCAGCGCCAGGGATCGCTTTACAGGGTCCTTTAGGCTATAACGTTTAAGAGGCGTTATTATCTAGAAGAAACAAAGTAAACAATTCTCTGTCCATGCCCAGATCATGAGCCATCCCAAGCCATAGGATTCCATACGCCCCTGCTCTTTGGTTGATGGTGTTCGCTGGATCTGTCCTTTAGCATAACATGTACATGTCAACAAGGTTTAGGGAAACTACATCAGATAGAAAAAAAAACACAGAATTAAAGAAATCAGTAAGAATAGAAAAAAAGACAAGTACATGGTATACACAGAACAAAAATAAGCAGGCACTGGCCTTTTAAAGCTATGGCTACTTACACTCAGCGGACAGAGCTATCTGCATTATAGCAGCCACACACATCTAAGACCGTCCCTCAACCGAGGAAATTGGACACAGGGAATGTGTTTGCTTTTGCTTGATAGGATGTCTGAGTGCAAGTATTTCTTTTGAAGAGGCCAGATTGGTGGACAGACTATTGAGCTTCCTGCATCCTTAAAACACTCATAAACCAATTCCCAATCAGCAGAGAGTAAAGAATAGTCCAGGCTGAGATTTATTTTGCAAAGATTTATTTTCAATTCCAAGACCCCGTCCCCGTCTTGTTGCAACTTCCTGGCCTACTGAAGCCTCCCACTCCACTCAGACATGCAATGCGTGGTTGTGCCTTTGGGCAGAAGGTGGCGAGCAGATCCTCTTGGTGGCATGGGCTAACCATGAAGAATGTGATGGGTGCTCTCATGCCAGCCTGGCGTACAGCATTTGTGTCAGAGTTGCATTGTCTCATACCAGGCGAAATGAAAAGGGATACGATCCTCCAACCGTACGCAACAAACCTATACACTTCAGTGAGATTCCAGAGCTTGCGATACAGGGTGGCTCGACAGAGGTGAACGATGATGTAAAATGGTGTATGGCGGCTCTTTCGTGGGCCTCTAAAGTGGTTGGCCTTGGAAGTGGTGAGAAGTCAGTGGTGGAGGACTGAATACTTCTACAACTATGTGGGGCTGCGCCATCACCATGGCGTGGAGCACAACCCACCAATAGCAGGAGAGCAGGAGGGCAGCCAACAGCGCATTCTGACCTATCCAGCTGAAGCTGTGTGGTCGACCTTTCCAATTGGTTGCAATTTTAGGTCTTATACGGCGGGTATTCGTCTTGAGCTTACAACTCAGCAGGTATAGTCATATTCAAAAAGATGGTGATGCGCAACACGTGGACTGGGGTTACATTAAAGATAACAAGAAGAGACATCATGAGAGGAGGAGAGTCCCTTCCGTCCATTTTAGTGGTAATGAGACTATCCAATGGAGGCACACTTATTTCTTTCTGCCGGGCGAGAGCTCTGCTGCCTCTGCCTCAGCCGCTGCTGCCGCCTGGGCCTGCAACTCCACTTCTCTCGCTGCAAGGAAGGCCTGGTACTCCTCTGCGGAGAGGCTGCAGAAAAGAAAGAGACATGCTGTCATTCATCAATTTACTCGCACTATAGAATATTGCATTGAGACCATTCACAGACACAGAAGACTCTGCAGCTCTCTTACACCTTTACTGCATTGAGGCCGAGCTCAGGGGATCCAGTGATCTCCTGCAAGTGAAACAAGCCTCATCTATATTACATGTACTTTTTCCTGAGGGAAGCCAATATTCCATCAATATCAGGACATCAAAAGTAGGTGACGTATATGGCATACACTTGCAAAATCACCCATGGGATGTACATATTCACCATCTGCGGCCACCATTCTGGGCCTGCCCCTGCCCACTTCCAAACGTGGACTGTTGACACACCATCCAGGATTCAAGACGCTGTGCTCTTCACTCCACTGCCACACCGCGTCTTTCTTCATATTAGAACTGATCCACTGTGGAGATGTGTGTGCCAAATTGGTGCATACACCTCCGCGGTGGATCCCCCTAAACCACTTTCCACCTCCAGCTATTCCCTTCATCAGTTCCCCGCCCCCGCCCCCTGCTTCTATCACTCTGCATCAGTGGTTGGGGTCATTTTCAGAAGTTCACAGATGCTCCACTTAATAAAACAAACGTTCAGGGAGTGCCAGCCCACGGAAAGGCCTGCCCTCGATGTCCCTCCCGCCCATCAGGTGAAGATGACTGGCATGTGTCGGGGAGAGTGTGTGGCAAACAGACCAAGTGACTTTGGCAAATCTGAAGCAGCACCTGAATACCATCCAAAACTGTCCCTTAAGGCTTAGCCAGTTTCAAGGTTTGGGTGGATCTAGGTTCCATTCAGCCTAACTGGGCATGGCAGCTGGAGAAAGCGGAGGACAGTCGGAGGGTCTAGACGCCTGCCTCTCAACAGGACTGGCCAACAAGGATGAAGGGCCTACACTTCAGCATCCTGGTGCACACCCTCCTTTCAACCGCTACGTGTCATTCAAAACTTCCCTAACCCTACGGAAATTGGGCTAGTTCCAGCTGCCATGCAATTCCATGATTTATCCCACGTTTAATGGCATATCCCTCTTTCAGCCGAACCTAGCAGTTTTCCAATCCACCCCCCACCTCTCAAATATCCCCCCTGCAGACTGTTCTCCAGATCATCAGCCATCATCACCCTCCACCCCCTGGCCCTCCATTTGACAGCCATACCTAGTGGCCAATCAGCGTGTCGCATGCATGCATGCTACAAGTAACCAACGTAAGATAGCACAGTATACATTAAGACCCAGGCCAATCAAATTGGAGTTCTTGGCAGAGGCTCCCACAGAACGCCAAGATCACATATAGCTCGCAACAGATCCACACGTTCCTGCAAGGACATTTTTCCCAGATTTTCTCTTTGGAAACCATGCACTGTGTCTGCTAGTGGGGATTTCATTGTGGAATGAAGATGACCAGTCACATCTGCGTTCAAGCTACAGAGTTCCTTCTTCAGGTGTAGGCTAAAGATGTAGAACCCCCTATAGAGAGGATATCGCCCTTCTTGATTAAACTCATGTGTAGTAAACGCGCCTACTGAAACAGTGCTCTGCACAGTGAAACCGTGCTAATGGCTTGCATGAATTAATAATCTCTCTACGCAGAGTCTACAAGGGATCCGTTAAAGCAGGACGCGATTCTGCAGTGGCTGGAGGGCCAGCGGACTCGCTGCATCTATGCAGACCCCAATGCCCATGGAGACTGCTTGGCTCAGCTGATCCGAGACAAGTGCCCAGAGGAGAAGCACTCTAAATTGCAGGAGACGAAGTCATGGAGTGAGGTTAAGGCGTGGAAAGCATGAGGGAGGGCACTCCATTCCACACACCACTTGATCCTCAACTTCGAGATAATGTTTATCAGCAGCAGACCACTGTGTGCTTAAATGAGATTATGCTCTGATAGGAAACACTCCCAGATACTCCCAGATTCTAAACCCAGCACCCGACCAGTTATGGAGGATCTGATGCGCCGGAAGAGCTGTACTGCAAGTCACCACCTAATGACGTTCTAGCAGGATTAAGTCTACTAAGGGCGCTAGCTTGACCTGCAGAGGTCATTCTCAACCTGACCGCCGAGAATACATCTCAAGCAAACGCGCCCTGACAGTGCGGTTAACCGATATGAAGTTTGCGGCTGAAGTACAAAGGACAAACCTCGCAAAGGGGGTAGGTAGTTTAAAACCCAACCGCTTAGCAGGACGCAGGAGGGGATGGGGGTGGCATACAAAGTGCGGCCTTCCGTTTCTTACTCATTCATTTCGGGTATTTACTGAGCGCAGACCTAGCTTTAAGAAGCAGCAGGACGCTGTACAAGAATGGGTTAAAATGAATACAGATAAGGGGGTACAAGTTACAGCAGGGCTGCCTTAAATACAAGCAAGTGGAGCAGTCCTGGGTGGGGTCCATCCTTTCGACAGAAGAATGAGTAGTAAAGTGTTCCCCTTTGCTAACTCGTGGGTGTATCCCTCGGAATAGGATGGCCGTGGTCTTACTTTTGCCTCACCCTGACCTCTAACCCGAGACCAGTGATCAAAGTGAGTGGGAGCAGTGTTCCACGTTTATTTTTTTCTGTTTACCATTCCGCTACTTTTTACGACCATGTTCACCAGTCTATGCAGAGGATTTGTCCATTCATGTCCCTATGCAAGTGCAAAGTTGTAATAGGAGCCTTAGTTACTAGTCACTTAGACTATTGCAATGCCCCGGCTGCAACACCTTGTCACAGGTTGCACTATGCTTCCAGCCGCCCCCCTCCCCTGCCGAGACCACAGTTCCACTACTTTTATTGGTACCCTTCTACCACTGCCCTAGATATAATTGCACAGTGATTTCTGGCACCCAAATAGAATTTATGGAAAGCAACGTGAATGCAGGTGGCCTTTTCTGGCCATAGGTTTGCGTTCATGGCATCACGGTTGGCATATCCAGGCAGCTGGGAATGAGGCACCCACACAGCTTCTGCTGGGATAGAACAGAAAGATATTGGCCCGGAAGTTAGCATGTTTGCTAATAAGCTTCATGGAATGGGAGTCACACAGCCAGTCTGAAGTTTTCCTCTCTGTTTTAAGGGGTTACTGAAAGGCTGGTCTTTGAGGAGAAATGGGGCAACCAGGGACTGTTGTTTGAGGAAAAGGCCTGTTCTTTGCAAGAAGGATCTTAATTTTATCAATGCAGCGGAATGGGGCAGAGACACAGAACAGGGTTCGACATGGCAGTGGCCAGGCCCAGTGAACGGACAGCACGGTAGACCCCATCAAGTGCCTGGAAAAAAATAAAAAATTAAAATACGCGAAGAGCAGTAAAAATGCACAAAACGCATAGCCTTTGCCATGGCCAGGACCACTTCACAGAAACCATCAGCACCCTGCAAGGGGTATGCAAATATAAATGCTTGCTTCTACAAACTGCCTTCCATCTGTAAATATTCCAAAATTGGTGGAAATGAGTGAAAGGGGAACAAATGAAAATTTGTCAAACTTTACCAAGCTGTGCTTCAAAGGAAAGCTAAAGCATTTTTCTGCTATAAAATGTTCCATTAGAGCAAAAACTGGATCAATGCGCAATACACATTTTGAGGAAAAAAAAGCACATTCACCAGCAAACTTGCAGATCTGGGGACATTTAAGGAAAAAAGCATATTCACCAGCAAGCTTGCAGATCTGAGGAAATTCACCAGCAAGCTTGCAGATCTGAGGACATTTAAGGAAAAAAGCACATACACCAGCAAACTTGCAGATCTGGGGACAATTAAGGAAAAAAGCACATTCACCAGCAAGCTTGCAGATCTGAGGACATTTAAGGAAAAAAGCACATACACCAGCAAACTTGCAGATCTGAAGACATTCACTAGCAAGCTTGCAGATCTGAGGACATTTATGGAAAAAAGCACATACACCAGCAAACTTGCAGATCTGAAGACATTCACTAGCAAGCTTGCAGATCTGAGGACATTTAAGGAAAAAAGCACATACACCAGCAAACTTGCAGATCTGAAGACATTCACTAGCAAGCTTGCAGATCTGGGGACATTTAAGGAAAAAAGGACATTCACCAGCAAGCCCGCAGATCTGGGTACATTTAAGGAAAAAAGGGGCATTCTCCAGCAAGCTTGCAATTCTGGGGACATTTAAGGAAAAAAGCACATTCACCAGCAAGCTTGCAGATCTGAGGCAATTCACCAGCAAGCTTGCAGATGTAGGGACATTTAAGGAAAAACGCACATTCACCAGCAAGCTTGCAGATCTGAGGACATTCACCAGCAAGTTTGCAGATGTGGGGACATTTAAGGAAAAAACACATTCACCAGCAAGCTTGCAGATCTGAGGACATTCACCAGCAAACTTGCAGATCTGAGGACATTTAAGGAAAAAAGCACATTCACCAGCAAGCTTGCAGATCTGGGGACATTTAAGGAAAAAAGCTCTGAGGACATTCACCAGCAAGCTTGCATATCTGGGGACATTTAAGGAAAAAAGCACATTCACCAGCAAGCTTGCAGATCTGAGGACATTCACCAGCATGCTTGCAGATCTGGGGAGAAGTTCCGCTTAGTTTTAAAAATTGGCTGCATAAGTGCACATTCACCGGGGAACCTATTCCACTGCAGCGCTCTTCTTCAGTACATAGATTTTTGCTAAGACTGCAAATGGCCAAATGCATGCCTATATGTTTTTTCGAAGGTCCTGTGACTACAGTGGGGTCCCTGGCATATTGTATGTCCCATTTTAATATTTAAACAAGATATTAAAATGCTGCCATAGTCTCCATCTCAGCCCTGCTCCTGAATAGGATAGGTCGCTCCTTAGAAATCACTCTGTCCATTTTGCAGTTTTGTTAATTTCTTCTGTCAGTTTATTCGGACACCTACATTTCTTACTCCTGCCTATGAGCTCTTGCACACAGCGCTTTGAGCAGCCCTTCTAAATATCATTAAGTTGTCCCAATTTCAAAAGGGCAAAGAGACTGAAAGGCGATCTAGGTTTCTCTGCTGCACATGTTGCTTAAGGGTTTTTTAACTATGTGCCAACCAAAGCAGAAGGCCATAAGCTGGCAATGGCTCGTCGGATGTGCCCGATGGGTTCCACACTACGTGCAGCACCTGTACTTCCAACGTGTGAGCAATCTTCTTTTGAGTTATTCATAGCCCACCACCTCCAGGAATCCTGCATTTTAGAGATTCCAAAGAGCAGTTCCCATTCCATCCTTTCTCTCTTTTCTGTATTCCCCATGCAAACTCCAGCCTTGGTTGGCAATTCACCAACCCAGCAGTGATCAGAATTTGAGGAGTGGCTAAGCAGCTTGTCAAGACCGAGCTGCCTTTAATCCATGTGGAGCAATGGTTGCAGAAAGTATGCTTGCACGACCATGCAAGTGTCCTCAGAGGATGGTGGGGGTAAGCTCTACTTTTGTATAATTAACCCTAAAGCTTTAAGTAGAATGATCCCAAGTAACTCAGAGTTTTCTCACGACATGTGGTAAGATTATCGATTGGGTGATCGCTTGCTCTTTAGAGGAAGACTATGGTGGGACCATCAAAGATGACAAGAGGCGAGTGGGCTTGGCATCTCTATTATATGATCAACCAGCACTCTCTTGAGAAAGTCAATTCAAGGTCTTCCCGCCAGGAACAGATCTGGATGCATTGAGGAGAACAGTATAAGAGGAAAGAGTTCACTGTGCATACGGAAGTCAAACATCATCTGTAGTAGCACAATTCCCCTGGAAAGGAGGCAAAGTGAATAATCCTGGCTATTAATGCAAGATGCAGAATGGATCTGTGCTCAGCAATTCAGCTTCTGAGCTAGTGATGTGAAAGCCAGTTCCTTCGACCCAATTCTCAAAGTTGGATAACTCAGAGACAACAACATAATTGTTTCCTTTTTATCGGAGACCAGATCAAGAGAGGCTACCCTGCTTTACAGCTGACTGTTTAGGAATCGGAGCACTGTAAGCTCCCATCTGGCACATAGGGACACGTAGAGAACTCAGAAGAACATCAGGCACTGACTACGAGCCTGTTGGGAAGCCCTTTACTCCTCCATGTACAAAAGAACATAACGAAATATCCTATTCCATCCAAGTAACAATGCAATGTTACTCAGTTTACTTGTGTGGGGGCAAGAGGTCCTCAAAGCAATGATGGATGCACTGATGGTCTCCTATCTTTCACAAGCCCTGCCTTAAAACCTCATTCCCTGATGAGCAGGTGGCATCTCTCCATGCCTGCCTTTTGCACAGTAAATATCTCCACTCTGAAGACCAGCCTCTCTCAATCTACCTACAGGGATGCTGTGTACCCTTTTTCTAATATCCTATAAACGGGTGCCCACTTTCTTCACTATTGCTAATTTGTTTATCACCCAAGGAAAAAAGGCAGAATTTCTGAAACATCTCCACAGTACTTTTTGTGAGGGCAGGATTCCATTCCTCCCCTTGCAGGATTTCTATGAGTGTGTTGTCTTTAAAGGGCTTTCTATTTACTTTTTGCGTGCAATTCATGTTGCGTCTGCTGAACCTTGCTTATAAGTGGCTCCCAAGAGCGAGTGACCTGCCTGATAATACAGTGTCAGAAGCAGCAGCTTCGTTCTCCCATACGTCTGCCATTAGCTTCCTCCAAATGTTATCATGGCTTTATGGTCTCTTAGAGATACTCAGGTGGCAGAGCAGGTAAGTGGTTTACTGGATGTTGACCCTTGGAACTACCCATCTGGCAATATGGCGTGGAACATATGTTTAATAGCATCTATGGATGGTGCTGACCTTACAGACTGCGCTCCTTCATACATATGCCACAACAGTGTTGTATTAATTAATAGGGTTTAAGAGTTGAGAGAGTGAGTAAATAAATATGAGAGACACCTTGTGAGTGTATAAAGTAAGGTTCCTGTATTTTAAAACAAGCAATGGACAGAAGTATTATTTGCATACATTATTGTCTCAAAAAGAAAAGAAAGGATCCATCCTTTGACAAACAATTAGTCATACAGGGAGAGACTTTTGTCACACTTGGTTATTTGCACATATACTAAATATACATTTAGAAAAGAAACTTGGTCACGCCAAACAATTAGTCATACATGGAGAGACTTTTGTCACACTTGGTTATTTGCACATATACTAAATATACATTTAGAAAAGAAACTTGGTCACGCCAACACGTGTTTCAACCTATCTAGGCCGTCTTCAGGGCGTAAAGCTACTGATAATTGGTGCAATAAACATATTCAGTGGACAATCCAAGTTTGCACAGAATGTCTGGGAAGGGAACAGACACAGCGGGGAGGGGCAGGGAAAAATTGCAGGAGAAAAAAATGTGTTTGTGTAAAAGGAAACAAGAGAAAATAGAAGATGAATATTAGTGGAAAGGTAAACTAAATCATATAATTTTACATTTCAATCATTAACTGTGATTTTAAAAATTGATATAGCTCCGATTATCCCACTGGAAATCCAGTAGGCATACTTAGATACAAAGTTAGTTAACAGTTTCCAAAGTTTTTATATCTGCTATCCAAATATTGATAAGAAAGCAAAGGAAATAGCCTGTATCCACCAGAAACTACGCAAACAAGTTGCCGTGACTATAAGGTCCTAGGGTTCACGCTTAATGCGCCCGTGCCTCAAAAGATTGAATAATGGTATATTGCCTTATGTGTAAATCCTCCTAGCGCCCTTGAAACATATGCTCTCCTCTGATGAAAATGTATAAGGCTCATGGGCCATGATAAGTAGGTATTTACTAGTGATCCGTTTCCTAAAGGAACAAGAAAAAGTGAGCCTCAATGATAAGAAGCCTGTGGAGCTATATTCCACTCTAGTACTGGAGATACAGTGTTAAAACATTTTTTAACCCGATAACCCATCACCTCTTGTGTTTAAATTAACTTTGGGTGTTACCTCAAAGGTCAAAGTTGCAGTTGCAAGTAATTACAGTTCACCAGCACTGGTATCTATTAAATATTCATGCCGTATTCTGAAAAAGGTAAAGGGTATGTATATGTAAAAATATACGTATTTAGTTCTCTTTACCAATTTAATACAATTACTAATGTTAATAGCAGGCGTATCGTCGTTGGGAGGTTACCGGCTCGGCTGTAATACTGCAACTGTTGTCTGGCGCCTTCGGGCAGTGACTGCAGAATCGGCGCGAGCTCGCCGTTGCTATGGTGCCGTGGTGTGTGATTCCGGTTACGTGATGCGTCACGTGACCCAGATACAAATTAAAGCCGCATTCATATTGTTAGAATTGTATACAAAAAATGTTTGCTTTGGGCCAAATTAGGGCAATATGCGAATAGATGATTAGTCAAACATTAAACATACAGTATCTCTGATACCATAGTTGAGACAGTGTTCGTCCTCTACCAATGTGGAGGACCCTGCTGGTCATGTGATTGATCACATGTCCACAGTTGCTAGGCAGCTATATCTAAACAGGAAGAGTTCACTGGTGTTCGTATTATATTGTACGGGCATGTTTACAGGAGTTTCTGCCGGATACAGGCAAGACGAATCTATTAATAATTAATTTGGAAGTTGGCCTAATAATGTCACTCGGCCCATATTAGGTATATACTTATGTATGGGCTAATTGGGTGCAGTGAATAAAACAAATGAAGCTGGCTTTCTTGTTAGACATATATTTTTTGTCATCGCAAGTACATTTTTGTTTACCATATAAAGTATTTGATGTACAAGCCATGAAATGATCTGACAGGCATGTTTGACTACATATCTTGCATGAATATTCCAGGCATATTTTTACTGCATATTTACTTGATATTTGGGACATTGATTAGTGCAGTGTTCCTAAATTAGAAATACTTCAGTATCCATACATTTTACAGAAAGACATTTAGCTCATGTTCCTTATTGAGACCGAGTGACAGACAACAAAGTTTGCAAATCATTTTTGATTCCTGTTGGCGTAGCCTCAACTATCTGTCCCCACCTCTTGGATGTGGTTGGATCTGCTGAAGTCCGACATATCTGATGTCTTTTGCATCGTCCATTTGATGATGTTCTTGCCAATGATCAACCAAAGGTAGTCTAATGTCTTGACTATTCAAACTGTTTAGGTGTTCTCGTATACGGAAACGCACTTCTCTTATAGTACTGCCAATATATATTTTTTGACAAACACATCGTATTCCGTATACAACAAACTTGGATCTACAGTTGATAAAGTCCTTAATCTTAATTTCCAAGCCTCCATGGCATTTGAATATTTTCGTTGGTGATAGTGTATATTTACAAAAATTACACATTCCACATTTATAGAATCCTGCTGGTTGAGTCCTTGAGGTTAACCAATGCTCCTGGCAATTGGCTCTGATTTGAGGAAGGAAGGGCATAGTACATTTCTGAAAGTGGTAGCTTTAGTAAAGATAAGATTTGGACACTCCGGAATATAGTTTGTGAGGTCTGTATCCAACAGTAATATATGCCAGTGCTTCTTCAACATTTGGCAAATTAGTTTACTGTCTCGTGAATATTTAGTGATGAAGCTTACAAAATGAGGGTACACAGTTTCCTCTCCTTTAGGTTTTGTTACTAATAATGTTTGTCTGGTCACTTTTTGAATCGAATCTGTTGTTTGCCTAATCAGGCGTTTAGAGTACCCTCTTGCCTGAAATCTTTCACCAATGGACTTACATTCTTCTTGGAAACTAGCAAGTTGACTACAATTCCGTCTTGATCTGAGAAATTCTCCTCTTGGTATATTTTGTACAACGCTGCGCTTATGACTACTAGTCACATGCAGAATAGAATTGACTGCAGTGTCCTTCCTATGTGTGCAGGTGTGTATTTCCTCTGCATCTATTTTAATTTTAAGGTCCAGAAATACAATCTCATGTTCATCTATTTGGCCTGTGAAATTAATCCCAAAAGTGTTGTGGTTGAGATAATTTAAAAAATCCTCAAATTCATCTCTTGTGCCTTCCCATATGGCCAGAACATCATCGATGTATCTTTCCCAGATGATAATATGATGTTGGAAAGGGTTATTGTTGAAAATATATTTGTTCTCAAAATATGCCATGAATAGATTGGCCAGGGATGGGGCGTATTTTGCACCCATCGCTTTACCTTTGGTTTGTGAAAAGTAGTCACCATTGAAAAAAATGTTTAACACTATACCTCCAGTACTAGAGTGGAATATACCTCCACAGGCTTCTTATCATTGAGGCTCACTTTTTCTTGTTCCTTTAGGAAACTGATCACTAGTAAATACCTACTTATCATGGCCCATGAGCCTTATACATTTTCATCAGAGGAGAGCATATGTTTCAAGGACGCTAGGAGGATTTACACATAAGGTAATATACCATTATTCAATCTTTTGAGACACGGGCGCATTAAGCGTGAACCCTAGGACCTTATAGTCACGGCAACTTGTTCACCTAGTTCTTAGTGGATACAGGCTAACTATTGCCTTTGCTTTCTTATCAATATTTGGATAGCAGATATAAAAACGTTGGAAACTGTTAAATAACTTTGTATCTAAGTACGCCTAATGGATTTCCAGTGGGATAATCAGAGCTATATCAATTTTTAAAATCACGGTTAATGATTGAAATGTAAAATTGTATGATTTAGTTTACCTTTCCACTAATATTCATCTTCTATTTTCTCTTGTTTCCCTTTACCCAAATACATGTTTTTCTCCTGCAAGTTTTCCTTGCCCCTCCCCGCTGTGTCTGTTCCCTTCCCAGACTTTCTGTGCAAACTAGGATTGTCCACTGAATATGTTTATTGAACCAATTATCAGTAGCTTTACGCCCTGAAGACATCTAGATAGGTTGAAACATGTGTTGGCGTGACCAAGTTTCTTTTCTAAATGTATATTTAGTATATGTGCAAATAACCAAGTGTGACAAAAGTCTCTCCATGTATGACTAATTGTTTGGCGTGACCAAGTTTCTTTTCTAAATGTATATTTAGTATACGTGCAAATAACCAAGTGTGACAAAAGTCTCTCCCTCTATGACTAATTGTTTGTCAAAGGATGGATCTTTTCTTTTCTTTTTGAGACAATAATGTATGCAAATAATACTTCTGTCCATTGCTGGTTTTAAAATACAGGAACCTTACTTTATACACTCACAAGGTGTCTCTCAAATTTATTTACTCACTCTCTCAACTCTTAAACCCTATTAATTAATACAACACTGTTGTGGCATATGCATGAAGGGGCGCAGTCTGTAAGGTTAGCACCATCCATAGATACAGTCTTTTCAGGTGACAGTGGAAAATCACCAGCCTAACCACACGGCTGCAGCCGCCATTATATTGCTAATATTCACCTAAGTTCTTGCTACCCTAGTGGTGCGCACCCACAAACCTCTTCGGGCCACGTTTTCCACAAAACCCAGTGATATGTTTAATAGCACCCTACCACAGGAACCTGAGATCCAGTGGATAGACCCACCCTTCTAATAGGTTGAAGACAGAGGCAGTAACAGTATTTACCATAATGGAGGCTTGCGGCCCACCAGATGGGTCGTTGCCTCATCATTTTGGTCTGTGGGTTGTATTCTGGGTCTGAGATGAGAATGTTGCCTGCAGACCCAAAGGCTGTCTGGGATCCCTCACTTGGGCCTGTATTTAGGGGTATATTGTTCCCTTTCTCGTGGCCCTCTTGTCCGCTGCATGGTCGGGGATACCCCATTGGGGGCTGCAATACGTTTTCCTGCGTGAGGTTCTGACAGACCACTCAAAAGGTGAAAGGGGCCACAATGGCTGCCCCCTGAATGTTTCCCCCTCGGACACTGAGGGAGAAATAATCTGGTGACCCCTCACTCGCTTGTGAACAAATGTCTGGTTATCCCTAGAAGAGAACACACAAACCCAGACCCAACCAGCCGATAATGTGAGCAAAAAGTAGAATGTGGCTTTGGGTATTGTACCGGGTGAACCCAGATATCACTAAATGTTTTTTGGCCATTCTCTAGGATATTTTTTGCTGAACGGATTTACACCAAACCCCAAAAGGATAGCATGTCAGACCAGAAGGCCAGACGTGACGTACTTGCGAACGATTAGCTTGAATCTGTACGGTAGCTTACACCGTGAGACCAAAGAAGGGTCCCTACAGAATGAAAGGGAAAATTTAATGTTTTGGGGCACCCTCTGACTTTGCAACCCCCCCACCAACAACGACATAGAAATTTTTCAGAACAATTCAAAGTCAGGTCTACATTTTCTTGGGAATGTTAAATAAAGATTTGAGATTTGTTGAACAGCGTTAAAGTTGTAAGCCACCCCTGAAAGTCCAGCTTTGCCAGAATTACAGAGTCACTATGGTGAACGCTGTGATGGATACATAGATCATACAAACCCCCGGTATCAATGGCCCAGAAGCCAGCGAGACGGTTACTTTTTCCAAACTCCCTTAAATACTTACTCTTTCACCACTTTGATGCCCAAAGACCGAGCACTGCCCACAATGGACTTGACCATGGCTTCAGGGGTGATGTCGCGCAAAACCAGGTTCTCATCCTTCAGTTTCACCAGGGCAATCTCATACACTTGCTTCAGTGTCACCATCCCGGCCACTTCATGACCTGGAAACGCAAAATGAAAAGGTCACAGATAAAGAGCGCACAAGGAACTGGGGGCTCAGTGTTTCTGCCAGCATTGGAGGACCTTTTTCCTAAAATATTATAATTATAATGATAACTGATTATTTATAACGCGCTTATTACCCAGAGCCTTCTAAGCGCGGACGGGGGGATCGAACCTGTGTTGCTCTGCGTCATCTTGCTTCCAAGACGAGCGCATTGCCCCTGAACTATCCTCCTGAGACATTGCTGGTCCAAGTAATTACCAGCACAAGGACATACTCTTTGTAAATCAATATAATACGACCGTTTTGTATGGACTGCGTCTAGCAAGGAGGTGCTAGTTCAACATTGCACACAAAAGGTCATATCTAGCAGTAGACGGCACGCCTTTAGGCAGTCCCAGTAAAGACAACATCAGCAGAATGGCCAGAGCATAGAGAATACATGAGTGCACTTTATTTTATTTTATCAGCTTGTTTGGTAAACAGTTCGCTAACTCTACACTGTGTCCTCCCCCTACCTATTAGACTAACATGGCACTTTCTAGATAGCAGGATTCATATTTCTGATGCAAATACTTTCTCTAGTTTGGGGGTCCCTCCGCTGTGCCTTTTTAGAAGACAAATGCACCAGTAACTGAAGAAGGGGTGGTGTCAGTGGCAGACTAAACAGATGATTCCTAGAGAACAAATGCTCCACACAGCCATTCACAGCAGGATTTAGGACATTGAGGACTTCCAAATGCAGGTCAATAGTCAGCGGAGTGTGTTAAGTTAAAGGATATTTATACTGCGCACTATCACCACTGGCGTGGTCCCCTGGCACTCTGACGGACCTGAAAAGCAAGACTGTAGAATAAGTTAGTAGGAGTCAGTGGGGAAAAGCGCAAGAGCTGTGATGTGCTGCTGGCAGCTTCAGTTCTGTTTACACCATTTGCCGAGCATAGAAGTGATTTTTTGGTCGGTAGTTGTCTGTGCTGTTGTGCGAGGCTATGTGTGGTTTGTTCGTTGTGGTGTAGTGAAGTGCATGTGGTTTGTTGTGCAATGTAGGTATGGTTGTATAATGTTTAGAATTTGAGAGGTGTAAGCTAAGGGGTGACATTTTTAGTGGGGTGGTTAGTTGTGGCTCTCCATCGTACCTCCTCTGCTTTAGCCACCTGTGGTACGCGTCCCTGACAGTGTCGCGGACTGTGGTGTGCTGAGAGGGGTGGGGGTGTCTCCTTCCTATATTCTGGGCAGAGTTGTGGGTTGTCTGCAGGGCTATTTAGTGGTGATGCCTCCCCCATCCACTCCCCCATCGACTCCCCCCCCCCAATCCACTCCCTCCTGAATAATTGATTTCTACACTGCTTTGGCCTCTGGCATAACCGGGTGTGCATCCGCCATCACCTTCTTGGGCCCCTTGTGGGGAATGAGGGGGCAACCTCTTTCCTGTGCCCTTGAGCTACGTGGTCCCTGAGGCTTATCTGTTCGGGCACCACTCTTTCCCATTCAACTCTTATGTTATCTGTCTGTGGTTCAACCTAGGACGTTCCCATCTCGCCGCTCGTTAGCCACCGTTGAGGCCGTCCATGGGAACCCGGGTCTCCCTCCCACTCTGAAGTTTCTCCACCTCCCTGCACTTTTTCATGGTACGCTTCAGTCTTCCATCTCGCGATATGTGTGTTCCTTCTGAGGGGTGTAAGTGTTGCTCATTCGTTTTTGTCCGGGTCTGATTTGAAGAGCCAGGTTTTTAGGAGTTTTCTGAACTTTGGATGGTCCTTCAGGTTTCGTATTTCTCTCGGGAGGGAGTTCCAGATTTTTGCGGCTAGGCACGAGAGTGCTGATTCACCAAGTTCTTTCCTTGTGTACGGTTTAGGTTCCAGGCAGATGTCTTTTCTGGATCTGAGCATTCTGGTCGGCTGGTAAATGGCGATTTTCTTTTGTAGGAATTCTGCTCCTTGGCCGTGGATTGCTCTGTGCATTATGCACATTGTTTTGAATGTGATTCATTTTTTAACTGGCAGCCAATATAGCATCTTTAGCACAGGAGTGATATGGTCTCTTCGTGTGAGTGAGGAGGAGTCTGGCCGCTGCATTCTGTATACGTTGTAGTTTCTTCAGTAGATAATTCAGCATTTCGAGGTATATTCTGTTGGCATTGTCTATCCTGGATATGATGAGGGAAATGATGACTAGTGTTTTGTGCATAAAGGAGAGGAATGGTAGGATCCTTTTGATCGTGTGTAGGAGGAAGAAGCATTTTTGATTATTAAGTTTACTTGCGGTACTAGTGTTGGCTCGTTGTCCATTGGAATACCAAGGTTTTTGACTTTTTTATAATGGTGTGGGTGCTGCTCCTAGTTCTGTCGACCATGGAATGTATTGGTTGCTTTCCTGGTCTTTGGATATGATCATGATTTCTGTCTTGCCCGGGCTGAGTTTGAGGCTTTTTGTGTTCATCCAATTGTAGAGTTGTTTCAGTCTACTACCGTTGTGTTCTCCTCTTGTGCATCTTCCATTTTGTAGATTATTTGGGTATCATCTGCGTAGTTGTAGCAGGTGAGGCTGTGCCTTTGATGAGGTTAAATAGTGGGGTCAAGTACATGTTGAAGAGGATTGGAGATGGGGAGGATCCTTGCAGTACTCCACACGTAGTGTCCCACAGCTGTGATTTAATGGTTTTATCCATACTGTTTCTGTTCTTTCAGATAGAAGCAATTTAATTCAGAGCAGCGATGTTTTGGTGATTCCTATTTCTTCCAGTCTCTTGATTAGGATGTTGTGGCTGACTGTGTAGTACACTGCAGAGGGGTCAAGTAGTATCAGTGCAAAGTCTGCGTTGGTCTTTAGGTCATCCCAGATAGAGAAGTGCTGTCTATGTCCATCTCATAGGTCTGAAGCCGAATTGTGCCTGGTCCAATAGTTGGTGTATTTCTATGTGTTCCAGTGTTTGTTCATAAACATAGGTTTTGAATGGAGTGTGTCTTCCCACGTATTCCTAATCTTAGCTATATCCTTACCTTCAGCTTTTTTCTCTCTCCACCAGAGGACGGTCCACTCGAGGCGTCAATGTCCCCCAGCAGTATCCGTCAAGTACCGACGTCATCCGCTGTATAAATGCTTAGAAGCGCCCGTTGGCTTCAGTTCTGTTTTTCCGTTAGCTTTGCTTTGGAATCGCTTTAGTTATACAATGTCGCCGTCTTCATCGAACCCTTCCACACCGAAAAGTGGTTTTAAGAAATGTCAGAAGTGTGGGAGAAAGATGTCGCTGACTGACCCTCATCGAAATTGCCTCTGGTGCCTCGGTTCCGACCATCGAATTGATGACTGTGGTTCCTGTCAGTCAATGACCCATAAGGCCTTAAAAGAAATAAGAGGTAAACTGGCGGTGTGGGAGGAATCCTCAAAGTTTTCTTCGAGGGGGAAAAAAGACTCGGCAAAACGTGATAAAAAATCTAGGTCGAGGAGTAGGTCGAGGAGTAGATCCAGAAAGTCCTTTCCTTCTTCGTCTAAAAAAAGCAAAGAAAAGACTCGACAAAACGTGATAAAAAATATAGGTCGAGGAGTAGATCCAGAAAGTCCTTTCCTTTCCTTCTACGTCTAAAAAAGCAAAGAAAAGACGACACCGGTCTCCCTCTTCATCTTCGTCAACTTCATCGGAGGAAGTTATATCATGTCCAACAAAGCATGACTCCCCTAAAAAGTGTGAAGCTTTTAGAGCATCCATGATGAACATTTTTGAGAATGCGTCCCAGACCTCCTCAAAAATGTCTGATGAAGATCATGCCCCTACGCACAAAAAAAGTGACAGGGGAAGGTCTAAGACGAGGAAATCCGACAAAAAATTGTCGAGGGTGTCTTCCAGGGAATCTTCCCAAACACCTCAAAAGAAAAGCCTTTCGGTGCATAAACCAGCGGTAGAACTTAAGAAAAGGACGTTAGATTTGGATACGTCATCGAAGTCCTCGGCTAAAACATGTCCGAAGCCTCCATCGAAGACTGTCGAGCACAAGGGGTCGACGACTCAACCGAAGGTTACGTTGAGTACACAATCGACGATATCGAAGACTCCTTCGACGGCGTGGATGGTTTCGAAAAGTCATCGAAGACTACCTTGACAAAATCGAGGGTAGTAGCTACAACATCAACGCCATTGACGCTTCTGTCGACGTCGACACCCGTTACAATGGTGAAATCAACACCAATGTTAAAACACATACCTGAAAAGGTGTTTCACCCAGAAAGTAGACATGATTTTTTCCAAACCATGTCATCCATATAGGACGGAATGTCGTCAGGAGATGGGGAAGAAGAAGAAGAAGAAGAAGAAGAGGTTTCATCTGCAGGGGTTAAAATTGGTAGAAGACAAGTCCCTGAGGAATTAATTAATCCTCAATCTAAGATTCAAGGTCTCTATGAATATTTGCAATCAGCAAGTAGACTGGATACTTCTCCAGAATACGAATTTGAAAAGCCTGATCCAGCAGAACACGCTGATTTAGGTTATAGAAAATTAATGAATAGAGTTACAGAATTTATGGGATGGGGTAGAAACTCACCTGTCTATCAGGATGACATGACTGATATCCTGTCAGGAGGACCTCAGCCAGACCCCATACTTCCTTTTCATATTGCTTTACAAAGGAGGGTTAATACTGCTCGGGAAAAACTGGAAACTATTCCAGCAGTAAATAAAAAATATGTTGCAAAGTACAGACCCTGTAATTCTGACCCAGAATACTTAAGTAAACACCCATCTACAGAAAGTCTGGTAGTTCAAGCAGCTACATCAACTAGGAATGCTGCATACCCTACAATTCCCCCTGATAGGGATGATAAAAAGATTGATGCATGGTCTAAAAATATTTTTACATCAGGGAGCATGGCTCTAAAATCCACAAATTTATCTTGCACTCTGGAGAGATTTACATATACCCTGTGGGACTGCATGTCAGCAGCAGCTCAACACATCCCAGAAGGTGAGGAACGCGATGGGTTCCTATCCATAGTAAAGGATGGAAAGGAGGCTTCGGGGGAATGCCTTCAAGCAGGTTTGGACACAGCTGACAGTATCAGTAATTCCATGGGATCTAGCGCAGTGCTACGCAGATTTGCATGGCTAAGAAAGTCAGGTTTTGCATCGGATGTACAATCCAGACTTCTTAATATGCCATTTGACGGCTCGATGTTGTTTGGCAGCAAAGCGGATGAAAGTTTAGAAAAGCTGCAGACCTCCAAGGCAGCGGCAAAATCACTCAGTACCGCTATAAGACAACCTCAACAACGCCCCTTCACAGGCCCATCTTCCTGGAGGGGTCATCCCTTTTGTTTTTGAGAGAGGAACGGGACAGGCCAGTCAAAGAGGACAAAAGAGATTTCCTCAGGGGCGAGGAAGAGGTGCTAGATCTTCCCCAGCAGCGGCATCTGTCCCTTCAGCCGCTGCTGCAGCTGCTACAAAACCACTCTGAGGTTTTGATCCACAATACCCCAGTACGAGGCAGAATCTCATAGCATCTGCAGGAATGGCGGGGCATTACCTCAGATGCTTGGGCTCTGGAAACAGTATCCCAAGGTTACTGCCTTCCTTTTCAAAAGAAACCTCAGAATCACCCACCGGGATACAACTCTGCCAAAAATCCAAACCCGCTCCTGTTGCAGGACGTTTTAACCCTGCTACAGAAAAGTGCAATAGAACATGTACCTGTAGCGGAGAGGAACAAGTGTTGGTATTCCCCATATTTCCTCATACCAAAGAAAAACGGAGGATTGAGACCCATCTTGGACTTAAGAGACCTGAACAAGTTCCTCAGGAAGGACAAGTTCAAGATGGTTACTCTTTCTCAGATCCTTCAGGCTCTCCAAATTCAAGACTGGTTGGTATCATTTGACCTTCAGGATGCTTACTTTCAAGTGCCAATACATCTCATACACAGAAAGTACCGGAGGTTTGCGATTGGCAATTCTCACTATCAGTTTCGAGTTCTGCCATTCGGGTTGACCTCCGCCCCGATAGTTTTCACCAAGTTGATGGCAGTAGTGGCAGTGAGTCTCAGAAGTGGGGGGATTCACGTATACCCCTATTTGGACGATTGGCTGATCAGGGCACGTTCCCCAGAACAAGCCCAGGATCATCTATCCAAGACTTGCCACTTCATTCACAAACTAGGGTTTTCTCTGAATTTAAAAAAGTCAAATATGATACCATCACAGAAGCTTCAGTTTATCGGAGCAGTCTTGGATATTTGTTCGAGCAAAGCCTCTCCCGAAGACAGAGCTCACCACATTCTACAGATGGTAATAAAATTCCAGAATGCCCAGTGTCTACCGGCCTTAGATTGTCTCAGGTTGCTCTGCCTCATGGCATCCTGCATTTTTCTGGTGCCAGAATCCAGGTTGAGGATGAGATCCCTTCAGTGGGCCCTCAGGACTCAATGGCCCAAATTTCCAGGGGAAATGACAGATCTTTTACAAGTTCCAACCAGGGTAGTACAGGATCAACAATGGTGGGTTTGCAAGGAACATATCCTCAGGGGAGAATCTTTTTGGCAACCATGGCCGGAGATAACAGTAGTAACGGACGCCTCACTCGCGGGGTGGGGAGCTCACACCAATGAGTTGACAATCAGCGGTCGTTAGTCTCCATCAGAGTCCAGACTACACATCAACCTATTAGAGCTGAGGGCAATCAGACTAGCACTGAAAGCCTTCCTGCCCTCTGTACGGGGAAAGAATGTCCTGATAATGACGGACAACACAGTGGCCATGTACTACCCCAACAAGAGAGGAGGAGTAGGGTCACTACCACTGTGCAGAGAAGCAATGCAGGTCTGGTTCTGGGCAATACAAGAAGGGATCTCTCTGTCTGCCATTCACCTAGCAGGAGAGCAAAACATAGCGGCAGACGCTCTGAGCAGGTAGAGCACAGTCTCCCATGAGTGGGAACTAGCTCAGGACGTCCTTTAAGAGATCTTCGCCCTTTGGGGAACTGTTACGCTCACCTGATTCTCACGGGGGCGTCGATCTGGACTGGCCCGCTGTTGCTTCCACCAGAGTAACACGTAGAGCCGAGATGACAGACTGGACAGACCCACTTAGCTTCGTTTGTTGGACTCGTACGAATATCTTTCTGCAATGGAGAAGGGGAATTAACCTCCCGTAATCTGAGCGTTAACCCGCCTTCCCACTCCCCTTGTCTGCCCACAGAACACTCCTGAAGTCCCCTCTTAACCTCACCTGATGATTTGGAAAGGTGAGCTCTCCATCCTGCGTCGAGCGCAGGGGCGCGTAGACGACCAGTTACTTCACTGGCGTGGAGGAATTGGCGAGTTCCAGTATTGACTCTAAAGTTCAATCGTTCGTAAGAGTTCAAAAGTCTGATCTTCACTCTGCCAGATTCCTTGCAGGTTGCAGATTTAAACCACTAGAAGAGTTCCAAGTGGCAATTGGTAAGATGCAGAATTAACTGCGCCGACCCGAAATGAGGCGAGTACCCCTCTGTGGTAAATCAGGTAAGTCTTTGGGGTTAGGTTGTATTGTCCTTGTTTTTTCCCCTTAGGGGCCGGGGTGCGGCGGTGATGCTGAATTGACTGCGCCGACCCGAGATGAGGTGAGTACCCCCCTGTGGTAATCAGGTAAGTCTTTGGGGGTAGGTTGTATTGTCCTTGCTCACCTATTTGTTCTTGTCTCCCCCAGGTGTTGCAGAATGGCCTGGAGATGCTGGGTTCGCGATGCAGTAAAGGAAGGCAGCCCCGGATGGTGAGTTCAGCGCCGCGCTGCGAGGTGCGTGGCAACGCACCTGTGAAGGCTTCTCTCTTCCAGATCGACGATGTGCTGGATCAAGGATTCAGGTAAGGGTTTTGTTCTGACCTCTTCTCCTTCTCCTTTTCTTGTTCCAGGTGTTCCAGGGCTGAAGCGGGCGTGGCTGAAGACTGGAGCTGCTGAAGACACGGTGAGCGTTACGCTGCAGCATGCAGAATAACGCGAAGCACGTGTGGCTGTTCGGGTGTGGCTTAAATAGCCTTGGAAGAAGTCCCAGGTAAGTATTCTTCCACAGCCCCACCCGAGAGGAAAGGAGTCCCTGAGGTAAAATAGTCCCTCTAAGCCTCATTTGGCTTGTGGCTTCGTGCAGCATGGTCTGCATCAGGTAGGTATGCAGCATGGTCTGCATCAGGTAAGTTTTCTGTAATGAGCCTGGCGCACATGGCGCCAGGACCGACTTTATTCTTATGAGCCTGGCGCCATAGGCGCCAGGACTGTAGCCAAATAGCCCCTAACTGGGGTTTTTGGGCATGCTTCAAGTGGCATGATGCCTGCTTCCGGGGTTGCTGGGCCTGGTCTGGCTTTCCGGGGGCAGGCATCGTGACAGCAACCCCGCAAGTGGATCTTTTCACGACCATTGTCAACAGGAAGTGTGAACTGTACTGCTCAAGGGAATTTCCCCTGAGAGGAGCTCTAGGAGACGCATTCGTAGTGAGTGGAGTGGGAGTTTTCTCTTCTGTATGCGTTCCCTCCAGGCCCTGTGATCCCTCAGGTAATCAGGAGGTTGAGAAAGTTCAGGAAAACGATGATCCTAATTGCCCCGGATTGTGCGAGGAGAACGCGGACCTTCTCAACATGTCCATCTGCCCTCCAATACGACTTCCAAAAAGAGAATATATTCTCTCGCAAGAGGGAGGTCACGTTCTCCATCCAGAGGTCAACATACTCAACCTTCACGCATGGCTTCTGAGAGGTTGGAATACAAGGATTGGGACCTCCCGGATGACGTCATGGAGAAGGCCAGCAACTAAATCTCTGTACCGGTGTCGTTGGAACAAGTTTAGTAACTGGTGCAGGGATAAGAATGTGGACCCTTTTCAATGTAATATTCCTACAGTATTATCTTTTCAGTTACATTTGGCTAATCTGGGGCTCCAGGTTAGTATGATAAAAGGATACTTAGCAGCGCTATCTATCTTCAAGCGCTCGTCAGAGGAAGAATCTTACTTTAAGATACTTTTAATAACCCAATTTTTAAAAGGTCTAAATATTGTGTTTCCACCAATACCTTTTCAAGTTCCTGTGTGGGATTTAAATTTGGTACTAAAGTTCCTTACATGTGCTACTTTTGAACCTTTACATTCTTGTCCATTAAGGCTTCTTACTCTGAAAACAATACTTCTAATTGCATTGACATCAGCCCGCAGGTTAAGTGAGTTGCAGGCACTTTGTAGTGGTCCTCCTCACACCATCTTTTATAAAGATAAAGTTGTCCTTAGGGTCAAACCTTCTTTCTTGCCAAAGATCGTCTTAGACTTTCACCTGTCACAAAAAATAATACTACCTGCTTTCTACCCTCCTCCTCACACAAGTAAGGAAGAGGAACAACTACATAGATTAGATCCTAGAAGGGCTCTTAGCTTTTATATTTCAAGATTGACAAAAATACATCAGTGTGACCAACTGTTTGTAGGATACACTGGCCGTAAATTAGGACTAGCTGTAACCAAACAAACATTATCAAGATGGATAGTCTTAGCCATAACTGAGTGTTATAGGCTGGCTGGGAAAGATCCCCCTGATGGGTAGAGAGCTCATTCAACTAGGGGCATGGCAACTTCAACAGCACTTCAAAGGGGTGTCCCTGTACAAAATATTTTTGCAGCAGCCACATGGTCATCCATGTATACTTTCATAAAACATTATGCTCTGGACTCAACTGCCTCTCAAGGAGGTCTATTTGCTAAATCAGTACTCCATTCAGTACATGACTAAAGAATGTCTGTACTCCCACCTCCAATACAAAACTGCTTTGGGAGTCTATCTAAGATGAGGAATACTTGGCAGGACACAATCCATTCGAAGAACAAGTTACTTACCAACTGTAACGTTCTTTCGATTGGATGTTCCTCCCATGTATTCCTCATTGACCCTCCAAGCCTACCCTGTAGTAAGGTTTATGTGCTTTACACTCTAAATTCTTTTAAGGCTTGGGTCAAAAGAGGCACGCCTTTAACTACAATCCATGGGCTCTGATACATGAAAAAACAGAACTGAAGCCAACGGGCGCGCCCGAGACATTTATACAGCGGATGACATTGGTACTCGACAGATGCCGCCGAGAGACATCGGCGCCGCCGCCTCGAGTGGAGCGCCCTCTGGTGGAGAGAGAAAAAATTTCCAAAGCAGCAAAGCTGAAGGTAAGGATATATCTAAGATGAGGAATACGTGGGAGGAACATCCAATCGAAAGAAAGTTACAGTTGGTAAGTAACTTGTTCTTCTAGCAGTTTTGCAGGACACAGAATGTTTGATAATGGTCTGTAGTTAGAGAGGTATTCCACACTGCCCGTAGTATCCTTGAAGAGTGATTTGATGTACGCCGATCTGAAAGAACTCAGTACTCGGCACGCTGAGAGCGATTGGTTGAAGAGGTTTCTACGGCATTCCAATGCCTTGTGTAAGGATTGATTCATAGATGTCTGGTGGGCAGGGGTCCATTGGTGATCCTGCTTTATAGCCAGGTTTCACCACTTGATGAATCTCTCTACTGATATTTGTGTGAAGCTTTGCTATTCTGTGGTTCCAGGGTTGGTGGGGCATGGTGCACAGTCTGGTCAATTGGTCTGCTTTGTATGATCAGATGTATGTCAGTGATTTTATTTTTGAAGTGGTCTGCAAGGTCGTTGCATAGTTTTGTGAAGGTACCAGTCTGTTGTTGCATCCAGGTGGGTTTCTCTTTTTGACTGTTGTTGGTGTAAGGGAGGCATAGCATCACTAGTACGACACTGACACACGAGTTACAAGTTTCAAAACCTTTATTAGATTCTTGGGGTTTGGAGAAACTCCTACTTTGACCTATAGCTATGACAGGAATAGTCTCTACCATCAAATAATAAAGGAAACTGTCCTAGTCAGTCTTTGTCAAATCAAAATGGCCTATGCTAACAAAACCTAATGCCTGCCCTATTTCATACAAAATGTGTGTAAAGGGGAATATGTATGCAAGGGAAAATTAGACTTCTAACAAAGTATCAAAGTACACTTGGCTCAGGTTCTCAAAACAAAGGCAGATCAAAACATGGATCGAGGCCCGCCTGGCCTTCCATGTTAAAGTCACTTATTCCAGCGTTCCAAAAGTTCTTTCACAGTTCAACAAAAGGTTCACGTAGGTCTCTCTCCGTCAGGCTCGTGCCTCTAAAAGCTTTAACAGTTCACATAGGTCTCCGTCAGCCTGGCTCGGACCTTGCAATCACAGCACTTGCAGGGGTTCCCTTCCCCAAGCTTAATGCACATTTCTTAGGGGTTCCCTTCCCCTAACTTATCACACTTCCGGTCTCCCTCAATCGGGCTCAGACATTTTACTGATGTCGAAGACTTTTGAATATGCAAGGCTTTTACCAAAAGTTCAAAGAAATCTTTCTCTTCAAGCATTCACCTTTTTACTTCCCTTTTTGCCAGGGTTAATCTTGACCATTATGCATTTCAAAGTTCGTTCACTTTGGGCTCAATAACAAAACATTTCACATTTCGCTGAGACTTTCGAGTGGGCTACTTCCTTTCGCCAGACTCTGTAACACTGGCTTCACAGTTATCAGCCACTTAAAAGTTAATCACTGGTTAGCTTTCTTTCACGTCTCAACAGCAGGTGCACAACCTTCACCTGTGAGTTACACTGCTGCAGCTTCAATCTGTACTTAACACAAACCGGCCTTTCATGTCTTTCACTAACTTACTGGTTGTGCACGTTCCTTTCTTGTCTCTGCAGCTTTGATTCACAAGTCAAGGTTAATACTACAGGCTTTGCCTCGGCTCCCCAACTCTGTCGTTCACCCGGGAGGATCACTGGCATCCTTGAAACACAATGCAGGTTTCTTCTCGTCTGCGATTTGGTTTTCTTTGCATCTCCTTCCCGATTTCCTGGAAGCAATAACCTTCTGTAGGGATCTTCCAGGTTTCCCTACCCTTTGCTCTAATCTCTCGATCATTCGTCCTTCTCCAGCGGGTTCGCCTTTGCCCCAGACGTTGTGCTCCTTCTCGTGTTCCACCTTGCTTAGAGTGTGTTTCTATGTTACTCCTTTTATCCGTGTGAGGAGAGGTAATGGGTAGCAGAGGTATGCTATTAAAGTCAAGGGCCTGACTTTGCCTGACCCGATTAGCAGGACATGTCCAATGAGATGTAAGTTTTAGCCACTTTACTCTCAGTCGCCCTCTTCCTCGGCCCAGTGTTTGTGTAGCAAGGAGGCGAAGGGTTGCTGGGACATTGGAGGATCCTATAAAATAGGATGGGGCATGGGAACGGGAAACGGGGAATACAGTGTTTTACCATCGGTTTCGTCACCGCCACTCCCAGAAGACCCCTCACCCAGGTGATCCTCCCGCACTGGTCCACTCCCAGAGTCTGGATCCAAAGGCGATGGCCATGCCCTGGCCACCTGAGAGACAGATCCCCGGGGACTAGAAAGTAAGACGCACTTTGGTTTCTCAGTGGCTGTTGTGATTCGGTTGTCGTAGAATTTATTTTTGTCTTTGAAAATTTCCTTTTAGTATGCTCGGATTTGTCTTCGATAGTTTATTATTTTTGCCTGAGTAGATTTTCCTCCATTCTAGTTCAAGTTTCTTTTTTTTTTTCTTTTTCATTGTACTGAGGTGGGGTGTGCACCATTTTGCCACTGCTTTCTTTTGTGAAAGATGAAGGGTTTTTCCGGGAAGATGCAGTCTATTGTTTCGGCGATCCATTTCTGGATTAGGTCTACTCTTTCGTCTAGGTCGATCCCGTCCAGATTTGCGGATGACGGATTCGAGGATTCCAGTTGTTCTTTTAAGTTACTACTTTTGATGATATTCCAGTTTCTTTTCCAGATCGCGGGGAGCTTTTGGGGCTGTTTTGGGGCTTTAGCTGGTAGCTAGATCATGAATGGTATGATAAGGTGCTCGCTCCATAGTATTGGTAGCACTGTAGAGATTAGATTTTTATGGCGAAGATTGTGTCACTCATTTTACCACCAGGCATAGTGTCATTGTCTCGTGTCGCTTGATTAGTGATTTTTGAGAGTTTGCGTTCTCTTCTTCAAACCATATGTTGAAGTCCCAGAGGATTATCAGGTGGTTGTGTTTGATGGCTACATTTGTGATGGCTTCTGTGAAGGTGTCTACAAAGGTTGCATCATAGGTCGGTGGTCTATAGGTGAGTATGAATGTGAGGTGTGTTGTTGAGTTAGCACTCAGGTGAAGGACTAGGGATACGCAGTTTCTGATGTTCAGTGGGTCGTCTGTTTTCATTTTCAGGTGTTCTTTGTAGGATATTGCAAGTCCTCCTCCTCTTTTTCATTTTCTGTTTTACCTGTGTGCATTTGAAGTTGTTGGGTAGACAGATGTGTAGTGTGACTTTGTAGTTGTCGTCTAACCAGGTTTCTGTGACGAATAAGAGGACTATTCCACTATTGTAGAGTAGATCATATATCTCTGTAGCATGTTTGGACATTGATCTTGCGTTGATTAAATTGCAGGGTATTTTCATAACAGTGCTTTGTTTTGGTTCAGGTTTCTTTATATAGTGGTCTTGTTGGCGAGTTTCCTTGTTGGTCTCAGGATGTGCGGTGTGCTCAATAGGGTCTGTTTCGTCATTCAGTAGATCTGCTAGGTTTTGTGTTGGGCTTCTGACTTCTTCCGGTTCCTCTTCTGTATCTCGTTGCAGTTGCTGTAGATGGCGCAGAGTTTTGTTGATATATGGAGTGAGGGCATAGCTTTTCTGATTGTTCCTTCTTGGTGTTTCTGGTCTTTTCCAGTGCGGTCCTGGTATCTTGCTGGAGTGTTTAGCATCGTTGGTGGTTGTGAATTGTTCTGGTTGGAGGTCCGTCGCGAAGTATTGTTTTAGGTATAAAGAACTTTCCTTCTCCTGGAGTTTGTTCTATTTTCTTTCATGCTTATGGGTGCGTGTTCCGTTGCGTCTGTGTTTCTTGGCAAGGTATTTGTATTTGTTTATTTGTATAGCGCGCCAAACCCTCAGGTATCCGGGCGCATTATTGCAGTTACATTTGTGAATGATAAATATACGTGTTAAGATAATTGTATCATAGGCGGTTACATTTTGTGCAAGATACAGACAGGTTACAAGATAATTGTATAATAAACAGTTACATAATATTTGCATCATTGGTATTTTACATAAGCAGTAAGTAATATATGGCAATATGTACAAGTGGGAAGGGACACGACAAGTGGATCCATTGTGGTCAGTTGGTTTCCACGGTGGTGAACCATTTTTTCGTGCTTGTCCTGAATTGGGGGAGAGCAGGTACAGTTCTTAAGGCAGCAGGTATGGAGATCCAGGGTTTGGAAGCGAATACCCGGAAACTGGGGCCTCCAGATTTCTGGTGGGTATACCTAGGGACTTTGAGGCAGTGTAGTTGGGCAGATCTGGTAGGTCTGTACGATTGGCTTTTGGTGAATCTGCAGGCCAAGTAGTTAGGTGTTGAGTTTGTTAGGCACTTATGAGTAAGGGTGAGTGTTTTCATAGAGATTCTGTTGTTGGACAACCAACTGGCGTTGCGCCTGGGTTCTGAGATGTGGTGGGAGCGCAGTACGTTATAGGCTGCTCTATAGCGTTGTTTTGGAGGACTTGGAGTTTGTTTAGATTTCTTTTGCTAGTTCCGAGGTATAGAGCTTTGCAATAATCCAATTTGGATAGGATCAATGCTCTAGCTATGGTGGAGCAGCTTGTGGAGGAGAGAAATGGTCTGGAGGCGTTTAATAATTTACAGGTGTATGCTATGGCAGAGGCTACTGAGTTCACTTGTTTTGTCAGCGTTAAGGAAGAGTCAAGGTAGACGCCTAAGGTCTTGATGACTTTGGAGATCGGAATGTTAATGCTGTTGATGCAGAAGGAGTTGAAGGAGGTGTCTAGATTATTTAATTTGGCTTATGAGCCAGTTAGTTCTGTCTTCTCATCATTGAGGCAGAGGCCATGTGTGGCCATCCATGCCTGAATGATGAGGTAGATTTTGTTTAGTAGTTTAGAGTCGGTGTCGTGATTGCCAGAAATCGGGATGAGGACCTGGGTGTCATCTGCATAAATAGTGTAGGTGACACCCAGGTGGTTCAGATCATCGAATACTGGCTTGGTGAATATGTTATTTAGTGTTGGTGACATGCAGGAGCATTGTGGCACTCTGCATGTCACCGGCGCAGGGCCAGCAGAAGATAGGGGTGAGAACACTGCAAAGGACTTTGTGATTGACAAGATCAAATGCAGCTGATAGAAATAGGAGAAGGAGAAGAGTTATGTTGCCTTTGTCTATTTGCTCGTCAATTTGTGTTTTTAAGTCTATACCTGCTGTTTCCGTGCAGTGTCTGGGTCGGAATCCAGATTGCCTCAGGCCTAGGAGATTATTTCCAAATGGGTCTTAATTTGGAGATAGGCTGCCCTATCAAGAATTTTCAATAGGAACAGCAATGTGGTGATGGGCCTATAATTTTTGGTGACATTTGGATCAAGGTTTTTTTTTTTTTTTTTAGGAGCGGGAGTACCCAGGCATCTTTAAGATTGGCAGGGACTGTTTTCGAATCAAAGGAGGAGTTGATGAAGGCTGTGATGGCCGGTGCAAGATCTTTTGCTGCTTCTTTGATGACGGCTGCAGGGCATATATATCGCATTGGCAGCGGGAGGGCTTTAGGCTAGTGATGTTTTCCACTTCAGTGATGGTTAGGGGGGAGAATTTGAAAAGGTTACAAGGTGCCTCAGTAGGGCGATGGGTTTTAAGGGGTCTTACGTCTGTGTTAATGTTATGTTTTTTCATTTTGATTTTGGTTTGTAGCTGCAAGGTTTTATCAAGTAGGGCTAATTGAATCTTGGTGCAGCAAGCCTTGTCTTTGGCACAGGACCCAGGGAGTGGGATGGGCAATTCTAGCTCTCGTAGGTCCTTGAAAAGTTCTTTCAAGCCTGATTTAGCATTGGAAATTCTATTATAGATTTCGCTTTTATTCGTTTGGAGGATGGCTATCGTGTATGGCTTAGCCGTTCTTAGGAAGGTCAAGGTTGAAGGTTGGTTTTTCCAGGCCGATTCAGCCTTCCTTTTGTTGTCGCACAGAGTTTTAAGGTTGGCGGTGAACCAATTATTGAGATGTGTTTGAGGCTTGGCTTTCCGTAATTTCAACGGGGCAATAGAATCTATGGCTTGGAGGAGCGTATGGTTGCACAGCTCCACAAAGGTGGATGGGTCAATATTGGTTTTAGAATGGTTTATAAGAGGTTGTAGTAAGGGGAGTAGATCTTCAGTCGTGATGTCTTTGTTGTTTCTAGTTAAGGCAGGAGGAGCCAGGAAGCTGGTTGAAGAGGGGCGTGAGCAAGGCTGCATGGTGAAGGTGATCACATGGTCATCAGTCCATGCACATGGTACATTGGCGATGATGTTAGTTTTGCAATTGAGGTCAACTATCCAGTTGAGAATTCTGACTTTGACATGGTTAGGCTTGTGAATGCGGTGGAAAAAGCCTAATTCCGTTATTGAGTTGTCTAAGGACAAGGCTGGACTGTCTTTAGGGTCAAGGAAGCCCAGGTTAAAAACATCCAGGAGTAGGATTTGTGAGCCTGTCTGTGGCAAGGAGTTGCTGTAAATCTTCCTCGAATGTGGAGATAGGACCGGGTGGTCTGTAGAGAAGATGTATCTCGACGGTGTGTGAGGCCGATATGGGGAGTTACACAGAGAGGAGTTAAGCAGAAGGGAACGGAATATGGAGGAGGGCTCAGATGCCAAGGTCAGTTTTGCTGATGATGGCGACACCACCGCCTTTGGAGGTTTTTCTGTCGTATCTCGTGATGGTGTATTTGTCTGGTATGGCAAGGGCTAGGGATGGACCTGCTGCAGCATGCAGCCAAGTCACAGTAATGGCAAGGAAGCCTAGTTGGTTGGCGGTGATAAGGTCTGCTGTCAGGATTCGGCGTCCCGCATCACGAGGGCTTGGGGAACGCCGCTCAGATAGCAAACTCATGTCTCATATTTGTAACGCTCATGAGTTTGTCTCTTTAAAGAGGTTACAGTCAGGTGCCTGGAAATCGGCATGGCAACGCGGACGTCCTGTACACAGGTCTCTGTCCCGCCTCCTGTGCAGAACAACGCATAGCGTTGTCACGTGACTCCGCTCTCATAAGCACCGCCCATTCTCTCTGCCGGTGCTTCTGATTTTGCATCGGTGGCATTTTGGAAATCCTCGTATTGCTATTGTCATATCCTGTACTCTGTTGCCCTCGTCTTGAACCTTGCACTCTTCCTATCCCTCCCTGCATCTAGTGTTGCCTCGAGACTTTGACCCGGACTGCCTTCATACCTGCCTTTGTCTACGTCCTGCAACTTCTTTGTCCGCTCCACGAATTGACCTCGGACTCCATACTGACCTGCTTTGCCTACGTTCTTGGACCTACGCCGCCTGTTTCCTGAATTGACCTCAGACTGCCTCTGGATATGCTTGTCTGCTTCTCTGGTACTTTGTTACCGGCTCCGCTTTTGACCCAGATTGTTTTTGGTTATTGCTTTGAACTGCTCAGGTGAACTTTTGGATTTTGGACTTTGCACATTTATAAGTACGCAGACATGAGATTGCCATTTGTGTACTAGCTCCATTAAGGCATCCTCGTGTCGTCGGGGTAGGTGGTGAAATTTCCTTCTGCTTCTGGTGGACCACGAACAGACCTCCATTGATTCTTAAACTCCTGGACTCCTATCCTTATATACAGATAGGATTCTTGTATGGTAAGCATAGTTGTTTTTGTATCCTTGCAACAGAGTTCTGTTGGGAACCTTGCTTACCTTCTTGGGTTTTCTTGTTTCAGAGAAGACCTCTGGGCCTGCATCTTGTATCACGTATCGCTTTCGGATCTGTATGATTCTGTGACTTACAGGTCAGTTGGTAGTGCACGTCTGACCATTATCTTTACTCTGCTACGGACTGGGTTGTACTAACCCATTGCTTTCCTTGCAGTCATCAGTGCCTGCTCCTGTGTATCCTGCGTCTCCTCCTGCAGTGCCTGTGTCTCGTCCTGCATCCTATATTTCCGCTAATTGACCGTTCTGGTTGTTTTCTTTTTCAACCAGTCGGGTACATTGGCAGGAAGAATTCATCCACTACACTACGTGGACAACTAGCGTCTGACATCTGCCACATCTAAAGCATGGAATATTAGTGATCTGGCGTTAATGAGAGCACCTTTGATGGACATGTTAAAAGTTGGTGAGGTTGCTGCTTCCGGCAGCACTTCTCGTGGTGCACAGGATGTTCATGCTGGTATAATTCATGTCAGTCTTCCTAGTATTGCTAGAGGAATTGGTGGTTGTAGGCTTAAATGGGGTTTTAGTATTCGGTGTAGGGGTGTGGGCTTGGATGAATCTGAATCTTCAATTCAGATTTCTATTTGCTGATTTGTCTGGTTTCAGTGTTTTATTGGTAGAGGTTTTGGGCTTGCTCAACGGTTTGGTCGTAGACAGGTAATGTGGTTTCAGTCTCGATCCTAGTCTGAGATTTCTGATGACTGTAGTGCAAGGTTGATTGGGTGTGGGTCTGGAGGCATAGCGTTGTAACCATAAGGCTGGTGAGATAGTTTCAATGCAATTTATGGGTGTGGATACATGGAAGGGTTGAGGAATAAAAGGAGGCAAAAACTGTGTGGGTGCTATATAGTCGTAGCGCGGGAGGGCAGTAAACAAAGTGATACGCTATTCTTAATAAGGTAGGCATAGTCTGATGTCGTAGTGCTAGTGATGTCTTCCATCTTGCAAGGACTTCAGGTTATGGCTTGTAGAAGCAAGGAGGGTTAGTATGCTTGAGTTGAGATAAGGCGACAGTAATTGCTTCAGCAAAGGGGGGGCTAACATTGTGCTTGGGCATGGCTAGTTGTCTGGTAGGGGGCGACTTGACGCAGATCACAACAGCTCTAGGTACTAGTTAGTGCTGTGATTGGTCATAGGCTGACAACTGGGTGAAGGCTGAAGTGTGAATGTGGGCTAGAACACACCACCAGTAAAAACAGCTATCAGGACTAGGTGCAAATCGGTTATCGCTGTGAGACACAAAATCATGTGGGCCAACTCACGGTGATGGATGGTAATACAGTTGGGCACAGCTGGTGAGGTTGGATTTAAGGATAGGCAAGAAGGGACACGATCACACGTGCGCCGCAAGGACCACAGTGAGGTAAAGGTATTGCAATTGGATACAGCAATCACAGCAATGGCACGGCAATTACCATAAAGTACAGATAATGCAATTTAAACACAGCAGACATAATATGGTACAGGTAACGCAATTAGGCACGATGATCACCATGAGGTACAGTGAGGCACAGGTAAAGAAATTAGGCGCATCAATCACAGTGGGATGGCAGGGTATAGGCAGAGGCAAGATGCGATTATCAATAGGGCACAATAACAACTGCATCACTGGGCACCACAACGAGGTGTGGGTAATGCAATTGGGCACAGCTAACAATGGGTACATGTAATGCAATTAGACGCAATAATCACCATGAGGTGCAGATAGTACGCCCCAGTGGGGTCCGGGTGCTAGGCAGTTGGGCACAGTTGGGTATAGCTGTCAGAGTGTTGTAGCTGGAAGTTGGCATGGGTAAAATGTGCCTAGTCTCAGGGACATAATGGCACATACGCCGTATAGGGCTACGACATGTGGTTCTGAATGAGCGGCGATATGTTTGCAGGTGTAGCTTGTTACTGCACTAGGATTGTATGCCGCGAAGGACGCGATTTGGATAGGGGAGGACGGTGTGTGTTAATTGGAGTGGTTGGCAAAAAGCGTGTGGCTATAGTACGCAGGGAGCGGGAGCTGTCAGGAGTAGTAACGAAGGGCGAATGCTAGCACAGGGGTGATGCATACTCACGCAAGGGCAAAGGAGTCGATAGGGCAGTAGGGAGGCAACTAATAAGGTACAGCGCGCAGTATTAAATTGGGACACTTTGATTGCAATGTGATGAAAACAATTTTACTGCAAGGTAGTGGTAGTAAAGGTTGACACAAGCATGTGGAAAGTCCATCCGGTACAACTGGTAATGTACCAGAAATGTTTGTGGCAGTTCTCCAGTCATCCCGGCTCCGACAGGCTCGGCACAGGGCCTTTATCTGATGGCCTTCGTTGGAGGTCCGGCTTCCGCCTACCGGCAGTTATGGTTGGTTAAGAAGCTGGCGAGTCACGATTGGTTGCCAGGCAACGTAGTAAACACTCATGCAAAGGTGATTGCAGTACGACGAAATGCGGCGGCCATCTTGTGCAAGAAACAAAGGGACAAGCCTACAAGGCCGGGGGTACATACGCTGACTCAAGGTGCTCCAACATGGGTTTCAGGCAGCTTTCAGGCACTACGGTGCCGATCCATTGAAAGTGGATGCACAGAGCAGATATGAAGCACGGATCACTGCGTTATGCTCAGCTGTGCTAACGATGATCTGAGCTGACGGTCACGGTTGCTATAGTGTAGTTCATTCGATTTATTCTTTCTCCTAGTTTTCTCTTGCATCGTCCCGTTCTGTGCCATGGAATATTGAGGCCCTTTGTAATCTGTTAGTTTAGTGAGTTTACGTTATTGTGGTTGCTGAACCTGGGGTTGTAGGTCCTTCTGATTTGGTTAACTGATATTTCCTGTGTGTTTCCGGTTTGGTTTTTGGTGGAAGGATTTAGGACACTGATGACCTCCAAATGCAGCACAACAGTCAGCTGAGTGTGTCCCCAATTCCAACCAGATTACCATACTATCGATGTATGAACTATGGTCTAAAATAGATCTTTATTCATTTGAATGTGTCTTCATGAGAAATGGAGTGAACCATATCACGAGAAAGCCATTGCACACTTGTATGGAACGTATGGTGTGCGCCAGATTCTGTTTCTGATAGCACGAGTGCTGCTGGGTTCTGTTCAACTAATTTGCAAGCCATTTTTAGTGGTATTTTGTGGCTACTAGTATGACTGTATGTTGGGCTTCAAGAACCAGATTCTTTACTTAGCATTTTTTGGGAGAATGGCAATTTCACAGAATATATTTTGGCCGATTTAACCACTTTTTTTCACCACAAAAACCGGGGAGACACCCCCTGCACCCACACCTTCAATCCGTTACCTCCCCTTCCTATATACCTTAGCCAACCTTACCATCTATATTTGTGTGGTAACAAAAAAGCTGCAGAAAATGTAAGAAAAAAATCTGCGAAATTGCCATTGGGCAAAAGGAGATAATACCCATTAATGGCGGTGGTTCTCCTTGGCACAAAGATGTGAACACAGCCTCGAGGCAGCACTTCAATCGTTTCCCCCCTTGGCACACAGTAGGCGCACCTACTCACCTGTCCGTGCTGCTCCTTTCTCAATGCCGGCGGCCATTTTCAGGAAGTAAGAGACAGGTGGCTGATTGATCATCATGTCATAGGTCCGGTCGCCCTGTAATGAGAGGCAACACAGTAAAGAAGGAATTCTTCGTCATCAAAGCATCGCGCCAACACATGCATAGCTCACTAGCAGAGAACTCGCGCAAACCCAAGTCGCAAGCTCATAACATCGCACAGACAAAACCAGAGATTCACTTTTCTACGGTCAAAACATGGCTGAGCAACAACATCTCTACAGCAACAATCGCAATATTAAGCCAGCAAGATGGCTCCGTGAGTTAAGCACTCGCTGCAAGCATCTTTGTTCAGCCCGCCAGACACAGGTTTGAATCCTGGCTTCGCTGACTCAGCACCTCATCCTTCCGAGGTCGATAAATTGAGTACCATTAAATTCGGCAATAATAACTGAGAATATAGCGCTTAGAAATTGGAGGAATGCGGCATGAATAGCTATATAAATATGAATACCATGTTTATCAGTATTGTTAAGAGCATCTTGAATATGACGGCTGTATTAAACCAGTGCAATCTTGATCCCCTCCCTGTGTGCTCCACCTTCCACATTTATAAGGTAAAAATGCCACTCCCATGTTACAGTCGCCTCTCATGGTCCTTGATCCCCTGCCTCTGCTTCCCCTGGACTCTCAAAAATGAGGGCAGGTGGGGAGGAGCAGGGCGGTATACAAGCCCCGCCTATAGCTAATGGACATCATCAGCTCATTTTCTTTCCAGAGAGTGCACATGCTCCCTCTTGTGTGTGTATATCAGTATAGGGGTTCAAAAAGAAGTATGCTCACTTGAATACAATCAATAGTTTAGCAGCATGTACAGCTGGTCGGCTGGCATCAAACACCAGCCCAAATTAAGCACCAGCAGGCGCTATGGCCAGGATCCAAACACAGGTCGCCTGGTTGGGAGAGAAGCGATTTACTCACTAGCCCCCCATAAAGCCTTGCCAAAATGCATTATACGTCTCATAATCGGCGTTTCCTCTTCAAGAAAAATTTCAATCCAGATTATTGGGTTTAAACGGTTTGCATCTTTTAGATTTTGAGGGTAATTACGGGTTAGTCGGTAACCCGCCTGTGATACTGGTGGCTTACCGGCAACCCTGCCTTACCATTACTGGAACACGATATTCCGGTGTTACTGGGATATTACGGGTGCCAGCAGTGGTGGCAAATTCCCTATAGGACTCCATGGAATGGGTGTCCCGCAATCACAAATGCCGCGCTCAGCCTACGCCCACTGCCTGGCCACACCACGATTCAAGCGTTAGAATGCTGGTGGCCGTAGCTTCACTGGGGTGGCTGTCAAACAGTGGAACAACCTACCAGCACCATAGAGAGATCCGAAAGCTCCTACTGGGCTTTCGGCAAGCATCTCAAAACATGGCGCTTTCATCAGGAACTAGCCAAAGAATCTATATGTCCACCCCACTCACTTTCACGACATCTTCACCATTGTAGACACGGTTATTAATGCTTTGTACTGTGCCGCATAATTGCCTAGATTCTACCCTATTCACCTTAGTAACCTGCTACTTGCAACTTCACACCTCATAATTACTAAGTAATGTATTGTATGGACTCAACGATTAGAATAACCTGACCTGTCATGACCACCTAGTATTGTATCGTACTGCTTTAACGACCAGAACTCTCATGTGACTTTGTAACTATTGCGACTAGAACACTCAGGTAACTTTTTAACCATTGCAACTCGATCCACAACTTTGTAACTATTGCGACACGCTCTGCGTGTTGTCTGTCTAGAAAAGCGCCCAGAAGCCTTCGGGCTTGGAGCGCTATAGAAATGACTAAAGAAAGCACGTGTCTAGAGTGGCAGACAACGGAGAAGGTGCAAGCATCGTTCATGTACAATTCAGTTAAACACCTGCATCTCACGCAACGAGTATTCAAGGAGGCAGTCAGACGGGACCCAGAGCATAGAATCTGCTGATAAACAGAATAAGCACGGGCGTTTATGAGGGGTCCCAAACTATTAAGCGCTTTAGGAAATGGATTGGGATTCCAGCAAGTCGCTTGGGAGTGCTCCCAAGAAAGACCCAATGCCACATGTCACCTTCCGAGTAAAACGCCTCATTGTCAGCTTCATGGACTGTGCGCATCAGCGATTGGAAGGCTACTCTTCCCTCCCAGGAGGCCGGCTCGTTTCTGGCCCACGGCTTTAAAGATCCGGCAATGCCTTCTCCCAGTTGTATCATCTGCCGGCACTTCTATAAAATGGCACTGATCTTCCCATCCTCTGCCTGTACTTCCTGTTCTCATCCCCGCTTCCTTTCTCTCTTCTCCTGAAGCCCCTTCAAACATAGGGGTCGATAACAGCCCAGTTTCATTCTTTGAAAAAGCCGAGCTTCACTACAGAAAGTTATGCTCAGTTAAATATCCCCAATAATAATTACACAATGTATTCAATGGCCCATGGGAAAGCAATCTGTGCTCTGAATGCAGGTCTTAACAAAGCGGAATTAACATGCTACGGGTAACTGTCCCGGGTGGCATAGAGTTCTACAGGGCTGCGGCAAAAGGTGCGCGCGACCCTTAATTTGCATATGTATTGGCATCACCTAATGTAGCGTCACAGGAGTGACATGAGTCTTTGATCCTCGAGGGGGTTATGGGAGTTTGCATCACAATAAGTGGCTGTGAGTGAGCCAAGTGACACACACTTTGTGATGTGCAAAATATGAAAAGGACACCATTATTAGGAGAATGAAGCAATATCATTAGAGTTTTTTTTTTAATAGTGTAGCATGCAGAGAACCACATCTTGGGACTTCTAATTTGAGCAGGTAAGGAACAGTGAGATAAAATGATTTGCCCAGGGTCACACACTTTAGTTACTTGGTGATGCCAGATGTGAGACAAGTCTGAAACTTAGGCACTAGAACACATATCTTCGCAGGTGTAGTTGTTTGAAATAAGTATTAAGTATTCACTTTTAAAAATACTCTATTGTATACAGATCACTTAAAAGTAGGCTCATCGGGGCATCCCATAATAAAATAACAGGATATACATAAATCCTTATTAAAAATGTATTAAGCAAATGCACTGAGAAGGCTTAAGCATTCATTAAAGGCATGGTCTAGTAAAAAATGTTATTGTACCTGCGGGTCAGCCATGTTTTTTTAAGCCTAAGTGGCTCGATTTTAGAAAACTTTCCTATGGACCTTACCTGAGTTTTCGTCCATTAAACGCACGCGAAAACAAGCACCAGGGAGCCGCCATTTTCTGATAATCCTATCTTTTCCCCGATCGCCCTGGCTGACCTGCTTTTGCGGCACTAAATCAATTCCCCCGCCCCTGAGCCGACATTATCAAAACATTCATAATCCCTGCCTCTCTCCGTGACGTTACTGTGCTGCGTAGGCAAACGCGCCCAGTCGTCTTCTGCGCGACTCCACACAGAACCCGGAAACCAACACAGATCAACTCACAACACAGCGCGCCACAATTCGGAATATGAAACTGTACTTTAAAATGAAACAGCAACACGGTACATTTGGTAAAGTACATTTATTTGACATTAAATGTTTAGAGAATATTCAGCAATTGCCATATGAACTCCGAAAGCCATTTATTTTCTTTTATCTGTATCCGCAATAACTGTTCCGTTTCATCTTGAGTCACGCGCTGTTCCTTTATGGTACACAGGGTGTTCATTTTCGTAAAAAGAATCACTTTGGAAGCACGGTGAACCGCAAGGCTGTTCCATCAACTAGGCACTAGTCCAGCCTAAAGGTTGATATGTTGCTTCTAGCCACTAGTACAGCGTAAGGGCATGTGGGCCCTTGGCGATCGTCCCATAATATGGTGATCGTGCTCCAGTTGTTGAAACGAAGCTGCAGGTGTCTGCTGAAGAATCCATCCGCCGGTGTCTCAAACAGATGGCAGTGGCAGAATGGGATCAAATACCTGTTATGAAAACAAAAAAATTATAATGAATTAGTCTCGCTAGCCGAACTTCATTAATATTACTCATTTTATTTATTACGGCCGATCAGAAACTATTTGCTTGCAAGGATAGTTCAATGGAGTATGTTCGTCTCTAAAATCAATGCGAAAAGTAACGAGATAAATCGAGGCCAACACACAATGATAAACGACAGTCTACATGCGTGAGGAATGATACGATATATGATATGGCATTTGTAACGCGCCTATACTCAAGTGTTTCTAGGCGTGACGAGGCAGGTGTGGAACAAGGGCAGACAGACAACGATCCTACTAGGCCAGGTGTCTTTCTGATCGCGCATGGGGAGGGCTGTACATGGTTAGTTGAATACAAATTAAATAATAGGGCCAGCTGGTGGCAAGTGCAAGGTAAATGCCGGGAGAAGGGGCTGAAGGATACAGAGACAGTCCCGTAGTGCAGGTAGGCAGTGCAGGGAAAAGTGGCTGGGCCAAGGAACGAGATCAGTGAGACCAGTGGACCTGCATGCCCATGTGCCCACTACGAACACGTTTTACTTGCTTTTCCTAGCTCTTCATTCATTCATTTATTCATGCATCCATTCATTAAATCTTCATTCCGGTATAAAAGCGTGTAAAGATTTACTTACATTATATTTGAAATTTCCATTGTGTCTCTTCGTAATGCAGTCTGTAAAACGGACCGTGCTCTGGACAATGATTTTTCGTATACTGAACTAAAATGAAACTCGGTCTAGTTTCTGAATTTTCTGCCTTATCGTCTCTTACGTTATTGCGCACTTCCTTCAAATGTAGTTCTTTCGGCATGGTCCCTGTCTCAAGGTCAAAAAACAATAGACCCTTATACTTCCAGTGCGACTTGTGGGCCTCATCTGGGCACTGTCCTTCGCATTCTTTATTTGCAACATCACGTAGTATAGGCATCTGTGAAAACTTGAAGTTTAGAATCCGTCTATGTAGTGCGCCTCAATGTGCAAATGCGAACTGGCTTCTCTCCCAAATGCCACGGCCCGCTTGGCTGGCGCGTTCTAAGTGCCCCAATTTTGTCCCCGTTGTCTGCGAGCTTTGCAGCCCAAATTGAGACATTAAATTTTTGGCGGAAGGTCAGGGAAAGTATAAAGTACCACAGGAGTTGAGTTAAAAGTGAGATTTATTGTTTGTTTTATTATTTGCAATACGCAAGCCTACCCTCCGTTAACAGTGCGCAGCATTTACATTTACATGAGATGAGACATGAGAAAAATATATACATACACATATGTGAGGTGAATAGAGAGAATTCAAAGATGACACCCAGCTTGTTCGCCACCCATGATGGTGAAGGTAGGGGTTAGGTTTACAGGTACACTGTACAATAACATTTATTTACAAAAAGACAATCGTATTGCAATTATTTAAACCAGGATTTGTACTTCACAATCAGCTGTGCTTCGGGTGGGCATGGCACAGTCGCAATGTTCGGTGGCAATGGATCACTGCTCTGCACAGAAACGTCCAAAATTCCATATCTGTGCTTCTCGAACACAGAAACAATAAGGCCTTTCACAAAGTCGAACTGCATTTCATCATAGACTGGTTTGATCACCCATTGCTTACTTCGTTTTGAAAACACCTTAGTGTAGCGAGGCATCCTTACTTTACCCCTAGTCCTAGATTGTTCACGTCCGACCTTGCTGTTATGGGCCAAGACCGCTAGTAGAGTGCGATGTTTCAGGCCCCGAAAGCTAAAATGCAAGCGCTTTGGCCTGTACTTTAGGCACATATTGTGGAACACCTGCAAATCTCCTGTGTGACAGAATTCGGTCAGTCCTCTCAAATCTCTTGATAGAGTTTTGTCGAAAACAATCTTCTCAATGGCTTTGTGTGTCGGTGAAGATGGAATCAACCACTTCTTCTTCCGTGCCTCCTCTGGGGACAAAGGGCCATGTTCACATTGGTGGAAATGTTCATTTGCTGTCCAGCGGTGAACGTTGGTACAGTGGTGCATCAGTGACCGCCATTTTTCAAGTAGTATTTCCACTGACCCCTCACAAGTTTTTGAGCTCCACCAAAGATGGTTGGTGATAGAATGTGACCACTGCAAAATACTTTCAAAACCTTTTTTTTTCCCTACAGCCGAGATTTTCTTATTGATTGATTTAGCAAGATGCCATACGTCAAATTGATGATTTATAAGCGGGAACTGCTCTCTCATTGTCTTGGCAATTGAAACGTGTCTATCCGTGGCTATGAGGTCGATGTGCATTCCCCTTGATTGAAGATATTCCACTGATTTTATAAATCCTAGTTTCTCCATGGCCACTGACGATGTACATTGTGTTACCTGCACGACCACCGAACTCACAATTTTCTTACTATCCATGTCCTGAAAGTGGTAGGTGCAGTACTTGGTCGAAAATCCAGGGCTGTCGCACTGTCCATCGCCGGCTAGCCTGAATCGTTTGCCTTCGATTGTACTTGCTAGAGACAATTGTTCAATTTTCCAAGCATCACTAATGGCCAGAAACAGATAATCACGTTGGTATATGTAGTACAGTGCTTTAGAAATTAAATGGAGTCCCACAAACTGAAAGAAAGCCTCTAACTTTCTAAAACTGTAGCCACTAAAAAGTGATGCAGCTGCACACAGTAGATTGCCTGCTGGCAGTTTCCCCAGCATCGGTTGTGCAGACCATGAGAGCCTATGATTTAATCTACAGGCGGCATTTATTTTGACGTTAATGCCTTTTATTTGACGAGTCACATTAATCAATGGCTTCCCACATACTTTCCCTCTAATGGAATGCACACATTTCAGCATACTTATAATTTCCATCAAACAACTGTCGAATACAATGTATTTGCTCTCTTTCATTAGACTGTCATCCTGCGTCAACGTTGTTTCGGCCTGTGACGTTGTGGAGATTTCAACACATTGGAAAGTAATATCGCTGATATAAAGTTCTGATCCGTCTATGGATGCTGCGGCTGGTTCATTCTCTGTCATTTCGACATCTATTACTTCAACATTGATGGGAGAACACAACAATGTCGACAGGTTTTTTGGTGGCAAATTTTTGGCGGGTGTAGATTGTGTGAATTGATCTGCAACTACTTCAGAGCTATCTTCAATACATTCAATAACATCTTCTTGTGGTGGTGCGGTCGCACTGTAGCTATGGTCCAATGCAACTTTGCTGTAGTCTCCAAACACAGTTAATTCATGTTCTGGCCATTGGACATGAGCATCTCGAGCCTGAACACGCCTCGCCTCAATTAATAGTTCCTCCATAGTGTACACGGTCTGGCAAGCCACATCTCTCATTCGCTTCACTGTCTGTGTGTGTATAGTTCTGACACCCACGGGTAACTGGAGGAGAGATTGGAAAAGGGATGTTCAGTTTAAACACAAGATGGAGTGTAGTAGAATTGATTGGAAAAAAACATAAAATAGTCCCCAGCACAAACATTTTTTTAAAGTTATGAACTGTTTGTAGCTAACCTTTTTTTGTTTTTTTTTCTTTGCAACTTTGACTCGACCTTCAACATCTGCACGCTGTAGCTCCGATTCGTTTCCGCACGTCCTCCCTTCCTCTTGCGCTGCAACGACTATATTTTCTGTATCCGCATAGACAGCACGGAATGAGGCTCCATCGTCTCCCTGAAACATAGTACTTTCATTACTATGTATCAAAATATTGTTAGCATAAAACACACGTGAGGACGAACACACAGGTACATCTCAATAGCCAACCACGATTTAAACATTGTGTGCAACAATCAAACGACAAGTATTCGACCAGTGATGATCTATTTCGATGGAACTGTCAGTATCCATCCCTCTGGCTCTGCATGGACTGTCATGAATGGTTGTATTGGAGAGGAGGCATCCGCATCTCCCTGAAACACAATGCTTGCATTAGTATGCTTTTCAATATTGGAAACACAACACACACTTGGGGTCGACGGCACAGGTACATATAAAGAGATAACCACAAATGATGCATTGTCCAAAAGAATCAAGGAAAATCCAAATATGATCACATTTCATCGACTTATTTCAATGATTCCTTTACATCTGCATCATCTAAATGAGATGTTGTGATTGTGGTGGAAGCTTCGTCGTCTCCCTGAAACACAGCACTTGCGTTAATAGGGAAGAAAGTATAGCAAATGGAATCACGTTATATGATCACGCATGATGTAGCTGTCATTATCCATACCTCGTGCTGCTGAAGAAGATCTATGGATGTTGCAAATGTAGTGCGCACTTCCGAAAGCTGTTGCGCCGATTTGTATACGCATGGTCCCGCTTCCACTTCCCCTGGAATTACTTGCATGTCAGGCTCTGCATCAAGTGCAGGGGTTGACGCTCCATCAACTGCCTGAAACATAGTACTTGCATTAGTGAGGATTACAATAGTGAAAACATAACACACACCTGGGGTCGACAGCACAGGTACATATCAACGGCTAACCACGAATGAAACATTGTGTAGAACAATCAAACGACAAGAATTCCAGCTCTGATGACGCTCGATGGAGCTGTCAGTATCCATACCTCCAGCTGTTGAACATCTAGAAATGTTGTAGATGTGGCGGACGCTTCAGCATCTCCCTGAAAGACAGTACTTGCATTAGTATGGATAACACTAATTATAACTGAAAACAAACACCAGTGGACGATAACTAAGGTGTATATCAATTGGAAAGCACTAACCAAACATTCGGTAAAATGATTACACGATAAAATAAAAATATTACTTGACATGCATAAAACAGGTCTGTAGCGGATTAGCCTAGTAAGATTACCTGATACGTGCTAGAAGTGGTTGATAACTGCGACCACGTCAAGGATGTAGAATGTTCTTGCTTCAGATTCAAGGGATAGTCAAGAAGTTGTAAAGGTAAATTAATGATTGATAATGAAATGCCAATATTAAAAATAGCCATGTAAGGCGACAGAATACTTGTAAAATGTTCAATACAGCACAGTTCCCTGTTCCCATATATATACATTGCGTTTGTGGGTTATGGAATCGAAAAAGAATATATTGGTAAATGTCATTATTCAAAAAACTATACACTCATATCAATATCGAAATTATTACAAGGGGTAGAACACCTACAATATCAATTAATCAGTTTGGATACCTACACACTACCGCAAGGCCTAAAGCTAAATCCGGACACTTGACTCACCGGTGACGGAATGTGGACAAATAGAGTGGGAATAGCGTTTTCGAGCAATTTCCGTGTCGTTCGCCGTTTATTCTTCTTTGTTACCCAAGATGTTGTGTACATGTCCAAGGAAAAGTGCCGGCTGCAGATGCGGTATCGATCACCCCTCTTGTCCTGTAAGACTGGTTGGACTCTACTTTCCAGCTCATCCAGTGGATATCCGCAATGTCTGACCCATTCTCTTATTCGATCAACAGTTTTCGGGAATACATGCATTGTAGTGCCTTCAGATTTAGCATGGGTCTTCGAAGGGCAACCGCTAATCGAACAGGCAGGCATTGTTGATAAATCTGAAAAGTAAATATCGACATTATTATACAATCTTCAAGAATAAAGATTTGATACAAAAGTAAATGAATCATACAATGATCCATGCAAGGTTTGTTTTGGTCGCAGGAACTATACCAGTTCATTATGTGCAGCTTAGTATTTGCATAAGTTGCAGAAATGTATAAATGATGTGACTAAAAACTGAACATGTGACTCATCCCTTGGATGTTCTGTATTGCACGAGAAGGAAACATGCTTACATTATAGACTGGACCCCCGAAGGGTGCAATTCGATGACAATAGACACAGATGAAAATAAATAGATCTATTGATAGCATAGCAATGGAAACTCAAGTCAATAGCAATGAGACCAATGAACCTAGCACTATTGTGTACTCAACTCGCAAATAGATGGAAATTTAAAAATCTGCGAAATATGACTAGGATACATGGCCTTACCTTGACCAACAAACAGTTGGATTCAGCAAGCAGAGCAGTATGTTGCAGGAGAATAGGTGGGTGGCCACAGGTAGCACACTGATGGGTTTGCTCTAAGCGGTCACAGAAGTTCACGGATAGCACGACGACGAGCAGATTAGCGTAGATCTCAGTGGTTGCCAGGTAACACATTCAGGAGTTGACTTGCAAAGCACAAAGACATATCAAGTGGTTTATAAAGTATTAGAAACAGGGGTGCGTTTGTGAATGAATGACGTATGTATGTCGTGGTCTTAGGGGGGCGGCCTGCTTCAAGGGGAGGCCTGGCTGGAGACACGGGGTCTGAGGAGGCCATGTGACCGATGGCCCCTTGGCGTGGGACACCTTTTGAAGTGTACATGTAGTTTGGCACCTTGGCCTTTCGCGCCCCTGACAGCCCCCCATGCCAGCGCGCATCCACTGGCGCGAACCGCCTTTATATCAGTATATCGTTGCTTATCAATAACAAATGCCACATACCGGAGATTCTTGTGAGCACAGACCCACACTTCAACCGGTGTATTATAGTGGTCAAGACCCTAAGGCCTGTATAATCCAATGGTAATTGTTAGTATAGACATATGTGTGACTTTTATAGAGACATAACCCACTGAAAGACTTTGAACAAGTGTTATTTAGTGCATGCATTATCGAGAATATGTTATGTTAGCTTAGATAGATAGTGACCACCCTGCTTCACAGCGACCAGACCTTCACCCATTCGGAGCACAGATGTCTGGCATCCATCCTTGAATGGAGACACACTTGATTCATTTAAAAAATCGAAACAACCGTTGTTAAAATATATGTGGTGTTTTATTTTGTATCTTATTTTCATGACACAAAAATACAAGACTTTAAAGATTATACGGGTCAGGTTGCGCGAGAAAATCCTCTGTACTGACCGCTGTCACTCGGGAACGTTTCTCTAATGGCACGAACGGCACAGGCGGGTATCACTCTTCGAACGCGGTGTCCAAGCCTCCCGTGGAGCCACCATGTAAAGGAACGATAGGCCACCAGCCTGTACCACCTGTGAAAAGGAATGAAACAAACTGTTTTTAAATGACCAAGATAAGTTTAATAAACGTTTGTTGTCAATGACAATTCTTGTAACCAATGGCATTCTCCACGGACAAATGCTATCTAGACAATGCACACTATTGAACGACTTACATGCGTTACAATGATATGTAGATGTAATTTTGGATATAGTAGAAGAACATGAAATAGGAGTGGCATGACAAGCAGAGTATACTTACTCGTTACTCGGATTACGAGGACGAACAGTTGCGCGAAGTTCGTGCATAAGCACCATCATTATTCTCAACACGGCCCATGTGAGGCAGGCTGCCCTGAAGTCTGGCAGCTCGGTGATGCATTGCGGTCGTGGCTCGCCTTCCGAAATGTAGGCCAGGCATCCCGAGTTTTCTCGGCAGCAGCGGTTCTCGTCCTCAGTTGGCATTAGCTCGCACCGATTGCATGTGCACCAGGTGGCGACGCCGTCCATTCGACTAGGCCCAGGCTCTTCATCTGTTGATTCGTCCTGCCAACTGCCGTCCGAATCCCCATCGTTTTCGCGTGCTTCCCTTTCCAGTAGTTCCTCCTCGGTATACTCGGGCTCGTACATGTAGGGCATTATTGTAGCCATTGTGTGTTAAACAAAATTAAAATTAATTATAGCGGTGGTACTGGTATCTGTTCACACAGGCTACAAGCGGCGAAGGTAGCTGACCAGAGCACTGAAACGAGTCACAGAATACTCAAAGTAACACAGAGAGAGGAATGGAATCGAAAATCTGCTGCTGTGTGTTGTGAAACGGTCTGTTTATACTTATTGAGGAAAGAGGCATCCTGCCATTTCCATGGCGACACGTCATTAGCTGAAGCGCAGCGAATGTTGACACAAGACGTGCTTTGGCGTTGGGAAATGGGCGGTACGAGTCTGCTGATGACAGGCTCAGGGGCGGGGGAATTGATTTAGTGCCGCAAAAGCAGGTCAGCCAGGGCGATCGGGGAAAAGATAGGATTATCAGAAAATGGCGGCTCCCTGGTGCTTGTTTTCGCATGCGTTTAATGGACGAAAACTCGGGTAAGGTCCATAGGAAAGTTTTCTAAAATCGAGCCACTTAGGCTTAAAAAAACATGGCTGACCCGTAGGGACAATAAAACATTTTACTAGACCATGCCTTTAAGGGTGCGAGCTTGCAGCGAAAGAGGCAGACTTGTCTCACTGATAGATGCCAGAATGTGACCTCCATCACCTGCCTCTTGTTGGGTCAAAATTCCTCCTAGCCCCCCATTTCCTCTCATACCACCACCTCTCTCAGTGAGAGGCTTTTGATTGCAGCACTGTCAAGTGGGTGTACCTTTTTTGCCTCTTTTTCAGCGAATTATTTTGGGATAAATAAGAAACCCACAATAGCTGGGTTTGTTTTTCAGGGCTAATGCACAATACTTTCACAACCCATGCCTCTCATCCCGTCCATCCCACTACCAGGATGTGGGATGTGAGCTGCAGGCCCACAACATGATGACTGTGTGACCAGTAGCAGTGGGCAGGGTGACAGTCGAGGGGTCAGCAGTAGCCACGTCAGAGGTTGGCAGTGCCAGTGGAGGCAGGGTTGGCATCAGTGAGACAAAACATTTGAGTCTAGACTGGCCTTGTCAAGTGGGGATGGGACCCCTCTCAGCCAGGTGTGGGAGGCCTACCTGGAAGAAATCTAGAGTCAGTCCTATCCCTGAGGTGGACGGTGGCAGCTGAGATGTCCCCCCATTCCTACCCCCACCGCCCTTAAGTATGTTGTGCTGTACACCATCTTCGCATCAATCTGATACCTGCCAGTGTCTCTCCGTTTCTAGAGTGCACTCGTCTTGCACCTCAGACCAGCAACAAAACCCAAGTGAGAAGATCAGAATCAGTGCCCCACGTCTCAAGCAGAAAAACGGAGGACCAGCAAACGACCGGAAACCGCCTCCGCAGGAGTACAGAACCTGCTGCCGCGGCATGCCAAGAGAAGGGAGGGGAAACGCCGTCTGAAGCCACCCGCAGGCACAGCCCAGAAACATCCAGCCCAGGGGCACCGGAAGTCTCCGGCTCCCCCGAGCAACAAGACCAGGCCCCACCACACCACGAGAGACTTAAAGGGAAGAACTATCCAACCTTCCGTGGACGAACTGTAATGGAGATACCGAAGAGCACACCCAGTATCAGAAACCTTAGCACTTACCATACTAAAACGGCATGGTAAATGGGTGGGGCTTAGCCAGACCACTTATACCTTTCCGAGGCAAAATTATGCACCGGTGGGGAGGACAGGGACAGAATGGCCAGGGAAAGTAAACCAATACCCTCGGGTGCCGGAGAAGTACAAGGAAGGAACAGGAAGTGTGGGTTATTCAGTGAGGTCAGCGCAGGGATGGAGGATGACCAAGAGACCAGCAGTAGGAAGGAAGGAAGGAGCCTTTTGTGCACACATTTTGTGCAGCAGATGAGGTATTGGCGAGAGAGAGAGGAAGCGGACCTGTAGTATGAGTTTGTGTAGCAAATGAGTAGACAAGCTAGAGTAAGGAGTGAAAGTGACGTCACTGGTGTAGAGTGAAAGAAGAGTGTTTGAGTGGTAGGGTGGATGAGGCAGTGGTAGGATGGAGGAGGGGAGTAGTTTATAGAGGAGTGTAATGGTGTGGAGTACAGAGTAGCAGTAGGAAGGAGTAGTAGTCATGGGAGGAGCAGTGACATGAAAGGGTGGAGGCAAGATCAAGCAGTGAAAGAGTAATGGAACATTGGGAAGTGGGAGGAGTGGGAAGAAACTAATCAGAGTAGAAAGAGCGGTGAAAGCGGAAGAGACAGGACAGTGCAAATAAAACCAGCGAGCACTAACCATAGGACAGAATGGGAACAGCTAGGAATCCCTGCGTGAGCCTTAGATAGAAAAGACCAGGAGGCCTTTAGATCCTGACCATCAGGACAGGACAGAATCTAGACAGCAGGAGTCAGCATTCAGTATCTACTAACCCAGGGGCTGGGACGCCTGGGCTAGGGTGCAGGGTCAAAATAAGACTAGACAGAGGAACAGCCCTAGGGCCCACTAAGAAAACAAAAACTCTTGAACCATCTCTGCAATTTAGACTGATTATTGAGTCATCTGTGACAATACTATATAAAACGTGCATATGCCTTTATTTTAATACATTGGACTGTTTATCCCATGCCTTCCTTCGTTTGGCCTACGGACCAAACGCCTGTTGGGGGCATGGCCAACCCCAAGAGGAGTTACCTCTTCCCTTGCACACGTGGTCCATAATCAAAGGTCTTTGTCCAGAATCAATTACCGGTCTGAAAAAGGGCACCATGGTGCGCACTTTTAACTCGTTCACGGGCAGACCTTGCTCATCAGGTGTATGAGGCCAACACCAGCCTATTAATGCCATCACGACACGCTTTTGTCAGTAGACATCAAAACATGATCACAGACATCCTTGCATGTACCAGACACACACCCAATGTGATCTGACACAACTTAATTACTACTACCTTTCATCTGGGATCTCATCTCCCCCTTAGGTGCCACAACCATTTCAAACTGTTAGCTTAGTTTTTTTTTTTTTACTTTTCCTCTTTTTTTGCCCTCTGTATCTGTCTGTAGCTCGGATTCATCCATGTAAGCCTTCAATTTCTTCTCGTCCCTTTTCAGATCTGTTAGACTAGAGAGTCTAATGTTCTAGTACTAAACACTGCATCTACACTGCCAAGTCATTTTACTATGTGACTAAGGAGGGCCAAACCCAGCAGCCTCTCTTATGCAGTTCATTATCCTACCACACATTGAAGTGCCAGGAAAAGTGACCACTTGGCCTGGCCTGGACACACCGCTCTACACTGCTACTGAGGGTAACTGGACCCATCAGCTGCTTTACAGGACTACAATTAGACCGACTACCAGTCATTTTACTACCACGAGATCCACTACAACCTAACTTACAACATCCGCCTGATTTTATTTTTAAAACCAAAATGTCCATTGACCCGGGCAGCAATTCCACAGACAGTCGTTAGTCTTCGGGGATAGCAGGAAAAATGTGTTATGTTTCAGTCATTTTGAAGACATATTCCACCCCATTCCGACCACCCCTCGCCTTATCTGAAGTCGTTTTTATTTTTAAGACTAGTACAAAGTTATCTTTTTAAAAAGAATTTGTTGCGCTATCTGCGGTGCCCAACCTTTCTCTGTGAACCTTTAGTTTGTTAAACTTGCTGCATGAACACAACAGAAAAAATGTGCTGTGACCACTCCTTAAACTCTCTGTTTTATGTGTCAGGCTAGTGCATTGTCTTCTTCTGTTAACTATTTTACATGGGCTGTTTGTGGTCTTATGGCCTTGTCCCCTAAAGGCAAGGGGGAGCTTGCTTGCCTTTTTAAAAGCTCATTCCATCCCTTTTTGTCCAACGCTTGTGTTCTCGTCGGTCGTTTTATGTGTAAGACTAGTGTGCGTGCCTTTCCTCCCTTACCCCATATTAATAATTTTTTGCTCCTTTGCACTTAACTTTAAAATGTAAACTTGCCAGTCTATGTAACCCACAGCAAGTCAAAAACATTTCTGGAAAGTCTCAGGCATCTCCGATCTTTTCCTGAAATATTTCGAGAGCGGGAACAGTCTTTCATGCTTAAAAAGTCTGTAGAATGCCAAACAATCAACAAAATAATGGAAATAAACATTGCATTGCTTTCCTAACCATCGCCATGTTTAGGAAAATAGTGTGTTATTTTCTTCCACCCATACAGGATGAATTCACTTTAAAACATATACTTATTTCGCCCGCCCATCTTGCCTTCCTGCCCTCAAACTCCCAACAGCTACAGTATATGAGTGTCTTTATAGTGTAAGCAAAAATTGCTATTCTGTACTGAAACATTGCGGTTTGCCCAAATAGTCTAAAATTATCTCTGCACAGACACTACCATTTCAGTACTGCTGCTTGGTCACTTATCAACTATTCCCCAACAACCATTAATATGAGTTGCCATATATGGAATACATAACAATATCGCAATGTCACATTGCAACATTTACACCATGGAGGACATTTTCAAAAACTCGATCCTTAATGACCTTGGATAAGTTTGAACTATTTGTCTGAAAAAGACAAAGTCTGGCCCGGTCCTCACCCTGACCCCCCTCCTGACCCATTAAACTGACTCATTTGCAGCAAATACATTCAATAATTGAAACGTTACTATGCACTGAACAAAAGCAAATAACAAACACGTTGGGCACAAAGCAGGGAAGATGAGCACTCTGCTGGCTTCCCTAAGTGCACACACAATCTGACGGGGAGGAGGGTGAACCAGGGCCCAAAAAAGGTTTTATATCTCCCCTGGTGCAATGCAGCACAGAGGCTTTCCAGAAATGAAAGGACAACATTGTTTGTCCAATGAAAGCAATAATCCAGCAGGGATAAAAAGGGGTCAAATGATATTTGGAGGAGAGTGTCAACTTGTATTTACTACCAAAGGAACCACAGCCTGCTTATTTACAACTACAATTGGGGTACAATATAGCATAACAAAACCCTGGAAAATTTGTGAAAAAACATTTGTCAAGATACAGGTAAGGAGAAAGAATTTAAAGCAACAAAACCCATGAAATTTAGCGGGTCTTAGAAGTGACAACCGTATCTCGGAGGCCCATTGCTCAGCCCACGAGTACATATATGGGATCACAGATGACATCGGCAATGACGAAAGAAAAATCACACAAGGGATTGGGTTTAGGAGGAGAAGAGGGCTGATAATCATCCACTAAAAGGAATAAAATATTCAAAACGTAGGCAAGCGGGATATTGAAAGTTACATTAGGAAGGCACTCCATCTGTGTTCCCGTGCCCCTGTCTAGACAAGTGACTTATGTGCTTGCATTAGTCTTAGAATGCCCAGATGGGAGTCCTTCATCGCATGGGCTCAAGTCGCGGGTACCCGCGTGTCAACGCTGTCCCCCGACACCCTCCCAGAGTGTAAAATGAGAAACATTAACTGTCTTTTTTAAGTTCATGAAGTTATACCAGACCTCTGGACTCGAACCTTGGTCACTAAGTTTTCAGACAGGGCACTTTACCACTGCACCATATAACCTGATGAAAAAGTGCACACAACTAAAGGTGAAGTGTCACATTGCGGGACTTCATGTTCCAGGGAAAACATTGGTATTGGTTCTTGGAGTTTAACACATGCACACTTTATAACATTTCCAAGGTCTCCTCTCTTGGATTGTTATGCAAAGCCTATTGAACTTTGCATATTTCAACTTCATATGCTAATTTCTGATCACGTCACATCCCATTGCGTTTGTTAAGGAGCGCCACACATTTATGACTTGACCGCGGCCCCATATATTATACACAGTAAACGTTAAGCCCGGGAAAATAAATCACAAGTTATTCGTTGTCATCTACTACAGCTCTAGTTTGAATTTTGTACATTTGAATCCCAGCAGGTCCAACTCAGCATTTCATCTTTCCGAGGTGGATACATTGAACACCATGAACTGGGTAATAACAACAGCTATTGTTACAGTGCTTAGAAGTGGGAGGAACCTGTCATGAAGCACTATATACCAAACCCTATATATTACACAGGTTTTCAAACTACTAGCTAGCCTACAGCCCAATGCTCTTTAATAAAAGGTCGGACGCCTTGCTGTGCCTCTGCAAATAGTGCCATGGGCTACAACCACTGCCAACTAGGCATGGCCGCAAGAGGGCTTTGACCCCGCCTGAAGTTCCTGCATGGGATTTAAACCGAAATCCAAAAGTTTTCCATCGCCCCGAACCACCTAAAAGTATCTGCATTTCCACCATGTTAGCTTCTTAGATACAGCAGAAGACTGGATAAATGAGGCATGGTGGTATGATATTTACAAAGATGACATGTTCTGACACCAGAGGGTGCTAGAGCATTGCAAATAAGTTTGAGTGTTGGCGATTTTGGAAAGTACGCGCCTTTTTTGAAAAACTGGGGCTATGCAGAGCACAGAGAGAAGCGTGCAATTTAGTAGAACTCCCTTCAAAACGTGCGAGCAATAACTATTTCATGGGATCCGTGGTAATGCATTTGATTTGTGATTCTTAGAGGGAGGTAATGTGCAAATGCGTGCAATCTCATGAAACAGAGAGGAAATCTATTCACACGACGAGTTGTGCAGGTTGTAAAGATTGAGCTACAGGCAAATTCACTGGTGCACAATAGGAAGCACCAGAAGATATAACGACACTAGTTTAAAACACGGATAACAAGCTGCGACAGGCTTTGTTTAGACTGAGGAACTATAACATTAACATTGGAAATTCCAATATTTGCAGACCATTTTTTTTATAGGTGAAAACATTAACACCTTGTTAACAAAAGCCTATTTTTTTGTAAGCGTGTGTTTGTGCATTCAGAATTGTTTTTTCCCCAGTTGCTTTTTGTATTTTTTATTTTCATTCTAACAAGAACATTCCAACAACAAATCCACAAAAAATTGCGATTACATCTTCAAGTGTACCCCCACCCCGCAACCTCTGTAGAGGAGCAGGAGGATGCTTTTTCCCTAACTCCTGCTCCCTCACCGCCGTCATACTGGAACAGCAGGAGAAGGGGCCTGTTGTTATGCCTATACCTCATCGAGTGCATGAGCTACGATATACACTCAGACAACCGTATCGAATGTATCCTCGCACTGAATGTGTGGAAGGGTGCCATATAGAAGGATTTCAGCACACATGAAGCGAAATGAAAATCCTTAAGAGTGGCGATGTAACTGAAGCTATAGGGGAAACATGTACGAAACGATAAAGTAATCATGAATGTAAAAGAAGACAAAGTAACTTTCTGACCAATAAGTGTAAATACGCAGTAACGCAAGGTAGAAGCTTGGATGATATGATAGGTTATTGATAATGCGCTTAATACCCAGACGTTTCTAAGTGCGGACCCGGGGATCGAACCTGTGTTGCATCGTGTCGTTTTGCTTCCAAGGCAAGCACGTTGCCGCTGAGCTATCCTCCCGGGACAATATAATGTGGCAAGGACGGCCATTGTTGGAAAATGGGTGCCGGCTCATGTAAATATTCAATCCAACTACCTCAGAAGCCGATCAGGGTTGCAGAGTCAGGAGACGCTGGAAGAACAGCTTTGTGTGCAAGACAGAGGAGTCAATGTTGGCTTGGGATCAAGTACGCTATTTTTAAGGAATAGCTGCAAAGTACGAAGGGTGGCATCCGGATAAGCCATCGGTGAGACATATTTCTCTTAGATTAAAAAGGATGAAAAACATCTGCAAGAGCTAAGTATTGGACAATTAAAAGTGTGTAAAGTCTATACACTGTAGAGTGAGCAAGTCTCTGGAGGCCAAGAGGAGCAATGACACCCAGTATAATTAAATCAAATAGCAGTAAATAAGAGGATGAATATGACAAATTCGTGTTCTCTTCACATGTGACTCAGAAGTCGAAAACAATATTCAATAAGCCTTGGATGAAGATAGTGATGTGCATTCACTCTCTTGAATGTCCTAGAATAGAGAACAGGCTATAAGGTCAACTACAGATGGGAAACTTTGGGTCATGGCGGGACTGATGAGAGATAATGGACTAATTGGGAAAGTAGGGAGTAATCTGACATGATCCAAGCACCTGGGTTTCGGTTTCCGCACGTGCTGCTAGCCGAGCCGAAAGTCTAAGGTTGGATAGGAATGCCAACCCATCAGTGGGTCTATGGGGCAACCTGCTATACAATGTTGCATAGACCAATCTGTCATTTTGTTCACCATAATCAGTATTATACATATTTAAAGGTAGCTTGAGGGTTGTTTTACGGATAAGAGACAGCAATGAAGTATTAACCCATATATATTCTATAAGTAGATATTTTTCCCTACCCAAGCCCTTGCGCTAATAGATTTTATGGTTTGCCATGTAGGATGACATCACAGATGACGCATGTTGGTGTATAAGACCCCTGTGTAATCAAGTTTGTGGGTCAGTGTGCAAGCATCCGTCTGATGTTTGCCAAATGATCCTACTATATTAAACTGAGAATAACATAGTACTTTGCCATATTCCTTGAGTCTGTCCGGTTATTTGGTCTGGCATTTCCATCTTGCACATGACACACTCCAAGGTGCTACAGCACACCCCCACCCCGCCATCGCCCCTACCTAAAGTAAACACTAATCCAAATCTCAATACAGTGAGAAGAATATTTCCCAAATGTCTTTAAACAGTTTCAACTTCTTCTGAGCCCTATAGCGAACCCTCTCCATCAAAGATATCCTGTGCCGCTCCTGTATCCATGCTTCCCCCAAAGCACAGGTTGTAGACTTCGAACCCTGGAGAATGAACTTCCTGGCCACTTGGGATGCTTGGAACACCCATCTCAATTGGGGCCTGGAAAGATCCCCTAACCGAGAATCTTCCCCCAAGATCAAGGTCTCAACATCAAAATCCAAAGACATCCTTAAAACCGGGTTAAAAATTCCAAATAAATCACTCCAAAAGAACATTACTATAGTGTATTCAGAATTGTGACGCACCATGTGTGTGTGTGTTGATTGATGAGTGTGCTTGTGTTACTAAATATGAGCATGCAGAACCTGTGGCTGTTTGCACAAGTTAGTGTGTGTGTGAGAGAATGTGAATGTGAGTGTGTGTATATGTGCAAATACACGCATGCACACATGCATGATCTATAGTTTTAATTACAATACTTCTCGACATTGGTAATATCAGCCAACAGGCTGTTAAACAGGATATCATATTGTGCCTCCTTTATTGAATATATTGGCCTAAGCCCAGTCGCTCTGTGAAGAAAACCGTGTTGCAAAGTTCCGATTCCAGATCGACTTCGCCGCCATTTTGATTTCTATTCCAATGTAACTGTGTTCTAAAATGGTGGACAGTGTTTCCCGCTTGTAACTGAGCCGTCCTGAACTTTGTACATTAGTTAATGTATAAACTGTCCATTGACCGAATGTTTGGGTTGAGTAAAGAGACCTTGTCCCATGCCTGACTTGTAGACAGAGGATTGTCTGCACCAATAAGTCTGATCCACAGACATACATCGACCACAATGCTGAACAAATACTGAACGTGGACACTAGCTGAACTGCATTGTAAAGGACATGTGTTGAGGCTTATTGTTAAATCCGAGAATACACTGTTGCCATTGTGACTTGTTTGTATGTGAATTCAGGATGATCCATGTGCATATTGTCGGACAAGCCAGAAGTGAACTCCCACAAACTCTAGACCATGGATTATTAACTTGCAGAGGGCTGGACATTACTATTGCAAATGTATAAAATGCACGACTGTTTAGACGTCCAGTACCTCTCACTTCTCACACCGAAAGGGCTGGTATTCGCTTTGATATACTGAGGGCCAGATAGCTATCTGTATTTCATTTTGTTTCTTTGTAACTGTACAGTTTTAGAATAGAGATTTGTGAATCTTTATAAGCCCGTGTTTGGTGTATTTCCTTTTGGGGTACTCAGTCTCGATATTTCCTTTTGCTTTTACAGATGGTGCCCGAATGGGGACCCTCAAGATTGATGCCATCTCGTTTAAGGTTGACGTGGCTATCGGACCGGGATCGGACGGTGAAAAAGGGGGCCCCTTTCTTGGATGAGACGCGATACCTCAGCAGTACTGCGCGACCCGATCCCTGGACGGTGAGCACGCGGTCCGAGACGGCATCTTGACGAGGGTCCATATATCAAGGCGGGCAGATTTGCCGAAGTCACCAACCACGTGGGACCTTTGATAGTTCTTTGAAATCCGATCGGACCTCCTTAGAATTTGATCAGGTGAGTCGTGACCCGATTCTTAAGTATCCTGATAATTTGTTTTGGTGTATTGCACTCGCGGGTACAATTACTGACCAGGTAACACCAGCATTCTGATATGCCGGGGAAATTGTCTGCCTGCTTCAGGGCGTTATTCTGCAATGACAGACAATCTTTGAAATTTGGCCGACCTGCGCCAATGGACGCGTCACCGGCATGTACTATGTACTGTAAGCATGGCATTGGTAGTATAGTGTTTAATGATATTTGGCACAGACAAACTAGAAATGCTTCCGAACGTCAGTGGCCAATCAATGGTAGTTTTGAAATTCCTTGCATAGAGTACTTACAATCTATATTATTAAAGAAAAAGGCTAGACCTGCAGCACTTGATGTATTACAGAATTGGAAGAAGCTTTGCAGCTATTTAAGAGTAGGGAAAAACATGCGCACCTTCATATGACGAATGCCGAAAAAGCGTTGTTATATGATCAAAATAAACAGTCTCAGTCAGTTAGGAATATGGATAGGGCTTTTTCACTTGGTATCCAGATGTATCCTTCTAAAGACTTTCATGTATCTGATGAGCTGATTGACAAACTTCTAAATGAACGAAGGCCTGGTGCCACTGCGCCACCTTCGTATGTTCCTCTTCCTGCTGTTTTGCCTCTTCCTACTGTTATTCCTCCTCCCGTAGCTCCTCTGCACCTCCCATTGCTCCTCTTGTTGTTCCTCTTACTCCGGCTGTTGTTCCTTCTCTTGTTGTTGCTCCTCCACCTGCTCCTCCTCCTTTGCCTGCTGTTATGAGTTTGATGGGTTTGCCTGCTGCACCAGTGACACCAGCCTTTTCGCCGAATGTACAAGGTTTGCCTACTCTTCCAAGTGGTTCCGTACAGCTTGTAGTCGATCAGGGAGCTGGATCGAGTGTTGTAACTCGTAATACTGTGTCTCCAGAGAGAAAGCATGAATTGACTGCATGGGCTAGACATTGCATGGAGAGGGGTGAACAAGCTGATGTTTATGCCACACTCTCTAATTTAGACAATTTCCCTGAGAAAAACGTTTTTATTGAAGGGTTGGGAATTCATTTACATATAATGTGGAACAGATTAAATGATATAGATCTCCCACAGGGGTTGAGGGATCTGAATATTTTAGCATATTCAAGAGATACTGCAGAGAAAGTACATGAGCACGCCGAGAGGGTTTTTGAGTATAGAAGGGAGTTGGAAAGGTTGCGGAATGAAGATATTGATGGTGATAGTTTGGATGCTATGTTAGTACAGAAAGGGTTATTTCCTTGTCATAAGTCGATAAATGAGGAAACACGAATTTGTACATAAGATGCGATTAGGTGGATTTCAGACATGTCGATAACTCCCGTAGAAGTATATGACACATATAGTCAGTATACGCCAGAAATGCAGAAGAAAGTGATACAGGTAATCGTAGAATACCTGCAGGATGAATGTATAAAAAGAAAGATTTATTGTCCCGCAGAATTATTGAATGTTTATAAGAGAGCTTTCCTGAGACCAGGGCTGAATTTCTAAGGTTCAGACTTAATCTGTGGGACACGCGTGAGGTATTGGCCCGGCGTAAAGTCATAACTGCAGCACAGAACTACTGTAGATATTGCTTAGATACTTCACAGAAGGAAACCCGTCAGCATCTATTAATTGACTGCCCGGCTTTAAGCGAGGTGCGGAATAGATGCTTCCTTAATAGTCTCACTTTTCGCATTCATACCTCAAGTGAGAGTAGATGGCAAATAATATTTTCATCTTCAAGAGAACGTGTCCAAATTGCAGTGGTACAATTCTTTAGAGTGATTCTCCCGAAAGTTGAAGCCACAGGGGGTCAAATTGACATAATGCTTCCTTAGACTCACAAGTCATAAAGTCCGCTGTGAAATAGGTTTTTGGTCCCATTTTAGGAGGTTTGAGTGAATTTTATGTTAAGAGGATTGGTTGGACCCTAATATTCCTTTGGCCTTATGGAGCGGGAATAGTTTAAATTGTTAGGGGGAATAAGTTTTTACCGGGTTTTTTTATATTTGTTATGCAATTTGGATTCATTTGTTATTTGTATATTTGTTGTTTTAGGAAAACTTTTGTGTTGTATGAATTGTGTAATTGTTGTATAAATGGTGATAAAATATTTGAAAAGTTGTTATGCAACTAAAACAAATAAAAAAAAAAAAAATAAGAGCTTTTTCATTTGACACTTCTTCAGCTGCTTTAGCGCTCGATTTAGCTTTGTTGCTCAGTAAGCGTTCGGAGTTGCCTACTTCTCAGTTGCCTATGAGAGAGGTTCCTCCGACAGTTGTCTCAAAAGTTGAGATCCCTGCTAATGTTGCAGCAGGTACACCTGCACAGGATATTCCTGCACATTATGTGTCGCAGTTTGTTCACGTCCCGTTCTTGAGACAGGAAGTGAACACCACTAAACAATCTATTCCCGATATTAGGAAGAATCCAACAGGGTTCTACAAAGAGATAGAGTCTGTCTTGCAATCATCAGTATTCACCTTGAGTGATATTGATTTGTTATTTCCCGTACTCCTACTTGTTGATTTTGGAAACAGATTAGAACTGTAGATGATGTACCAGGGTTAGGAGATACATGGGATAATATGGTTAGACTAGATAGAGAAAGGCCAGCTGGCGAGAGACCACCACAGGTAATATTGACTTTGCCCGATAGAATAGTTACGAGGTTAAAAGCTATAATTCCTGAACGAAGGATAATTTGGGACAAACTTACTGCCTGTGCCCAAGGGAAATCTGAGGGTGCTACCGAATTCTTTAATCGGTTCGAACAAGTATTTTCAGATTTCAGTGGACAAGATTTGAGCACAGAGTCTGGAAAATGACTATTTGTGGACATTTTTGTGCGTGGATTGCTGCCTGACATCCAGTCGCAAATTATGTCTTCAGAGAGCGCTTGGCAAGCTAAGTCTCAGTCAGAAGTATTGCATATGGCTCAGTACTATGAGAATCATGTCAACAATGAAAAAGAAAGAATTGAAAAAACAAAAGTCCTATTACATCAAATTGTTAGAGGCCCTAGAGGGGATAATTCGCAATTTAGGGGTCATTATGCTCCACAGGGAAATGAGCCATTGGGTCCTGTAAACATAAACCAGTGTGCTTATTGCAGACAAGAGGGTCATTGGCGTGCACAATGCCCGATCCTCCAGCAGAGGTCGAATAACGCATTTGGAAACATGGGTAGACGATCCAGAGGCCGACCTGGGGCAGGGGGTCCTGGTAGAAGTCAGTTTTCGCAGGACTCGCAACAACCTTTTTCGCAGGATAATCAGGCACCAAGTGTGGATTACAAAAATTTTGATCATCCTTCTGCTGCTTACCTCTCTGAAGAACTTCCTTTTGACGACATTCTGTTTCGTTAGGATTGCCCGAAGCATGGTTTGGAACCGACTCCTTTTCCCGTTAATCAGAAAGGTCCCTACGTCGAGATGATAGTGGGAAATAGGAAACATCGATTCTTGATAGATACAGGGGCACAGAAGTGTTCCATTGACCATTCACGGGTTCCAAACATTCCACTGTCAGGGCAAACCAATGTTTCTGTAGGGTTTTCTGGCACACCAGTAGTTTGTCCGGTTTCTTCGCCGGTACCAATTACCTTGGGTCCATTTACGGACCACTGTCCATTGACTACGAACTGTGGAGAGAATTTGTTGGGGTTGAATCTGTTGTAAGAATTAAATACGGTAATTCATTGTTCTTCTGATGGAGTGCGTTTGACGATTTCGCCACAGCAACTTTCTGTCTCTCAGTTCTTGACCAGACCTTTGCCGCCGGAATTCAGTGATGTTCCGGAGTGTTTGTGGGCAATTGCTGATAATGATGTCGGTGTATTACAAATTGAACCTGTTAAAATTGTTTTGAAACATGGAGTAAAGTTGCCACGTATTCCCCAGTATAAGATTTCGGTTGATGGTGAGCAAGCTTTGAAATGCATAGTCTACGATTTTGTGCATCGTGGGGTAATTGAGGAAATTGCAGGTAGTTTGTGCAATAGTCCATTTTACCCGTGTAAGAAAAAAGGCGATAATGCAATTCCTTTTCACTTCATTATTACCTACGATTCTGGCTTCTGCTACTTATTTTAGTGTTGTGGTCCTTAAGAACGCTTTCTTTAGTATTCCTATACACAAAGATAGTAGATATCTGTTCGCGTTCACCTTCGAGGGACGCTCGTTTACCTTCACCCATGTGCCGCAAGGTTACACGGAGAGTCCTAGCATCTACAGTAGGGCTTTGAAAGAGCAGCTCGACACACTTGAGTTGCCCACCACTTGTACACTGCTTCAGTATGTAGACGATCTACTTTTAGCTGCTGACTCAGACAGCGCCGGTAAGGAGGGCACAGTGTTGTTGCTTATTCATCTAGCGCAACATGGACACAAAGCTTCACTCAAAATGTTTCAGTATTGTCGACAGGAGGTCGCCTATTTAGGCTATCTCCTGTCAGAGGAGGGAAAAAGGTTGACGCCTGAGCTGATAAAAATAATTTCTAGCATGTCTGGCCCAAATACACAGAAGGAAGTCAGAGCCTTGATAGGAATGGCTTCTTACTGTAGGCAGTGGATCCCTAATTTCTCATTAACGATTAAACCAATGTTGGCTTTGACGAAGAAGGGCATTTCTTCGCCATTGCCGTGGAACTTGGAACACCAGCAATCGTTTGATCTGCTCAAGACTGCACTGTGCTCGGCACCAGTTTTGGGCACACCAAATTATGAAAAGGCATTTGTGTTGTATGTGCATGAACGTGATGGATGTGCTTTGGCTGTATTAACGCAGGAACATGGAGGGAAGAATAGGCCGTGCGGCTACTTTTCTTCCGCCCTTGATCCTGTTGCATGCGCTGTGCCAAGATGTTTGAGAGCTGTCGCTGCTGCTGTGTCCGTGAAACAGAGTGAGGGGATGGTCCTAGGCCATGCTTTAACCCTGATGGTACCTCACTCTGTAGATGTTCTATTCAACAGAACACAAACGCAATACCTCACCTGCGCACGATTAATGAGATACAAATTGATCTTGTTTGCACTGCACATCAAAATTCAGAGGTGTTGTGTTCTTAATCCGGCTGAACTTTTACCTTTCCCGCAAGGTACTGCTTGCAGTGCCGAAGAGTCACATGACTGCCTTTACACCACAGAGCAAGAGACAAAAGGCAGAATCGATCTAAAAGATACTCCTTTGAACAATCCACAAGGGGAGCCGTTTTGTGATGGCTCCTGTTTCAAACTTCCGGATGGTACATCCACGGCTGCTTATGCAATCACCACCTTGAGCACGGTTGTGGAGACCAAAAGAATCACGCATAACTCTGCACAGGCCGCAGAGATTATAGCATTAACCCGAGCTTGTGAACTTTCCAAAGGGCTTACAGTAAATATATATACTGACAGTCAGTATGCTTTTGGGGTGGTTCACAACTTCGGCAGACTTTGGGCAGAACGAGGTTTCTTGACCTCACATGGCACTAAAATCCAGTACGGCTCCTTGATAGTATGGTTACTCTCAGCGCTTGCACTCCCTACTCAGTTAGCAATTATGAAATGCGCAGCGCATCAGAAGATTATAGATAATGTGGGAAAAGGGAACGCTTTTTCTGACCAGATAGACAGACTGACACTGATCTCTCTTCAGAAATGTATACTTCAAGGGAAGCCACAAATGCCTGTACTTTGGATGAGGGTATCGAATCTGTGAAAGACATTTAAGCTGATGCCACTTTAGAGGAATCTAAGAAATGGGCTGAGGGTTTGGCAAAATTGGATGATGACGGGTGTTGGGTGGACAAAGTAGAAGGCAAATGGTTACTGCCAGATGCATACATTACGATGATGGTCGCTATGGCTCATGGTCCCACCCATATCTGTGCGCGAAAAGTTACCAAAATGTTGCAAAATGTGTGGGTGAATGATAAAAATCTCCAAGGAGCCGACCTGCTTTGTCCAAAGCTGCATGATTTGCTTACAGCATAATGTGGGAGAGGGCACATCGACTCCTAGGGGTAGCTTTGGTCCACCTTCTGTCCCCTTCGAGGTGATACATTTTGACTTTATTGAAATGGAGTGTTGCAACAACTACAAGTATGTACTAGTGGTTGTCTGCGCCTTTAGTAAATGGGATGAAGCCTTTCCTGTCAAAGATGCCACAGCTATGACAACGGTGAAGACCATGCTGAAGGAATATTTTCCTAGGTTTGGTTTGCCAAGAGTCATCTGGTCGGACAATGGTCCACATTTTAATGGTGCTGTAATTCTGCAGCTATGCACGGGATTACAGATCGATAAATGGTTCCATTCGGCTAGACACGCTCAGAGTGCTGGTTTAGTAGAAAGACACAATGGCATCATCAAGAACAAGCTCGCTAAGATGTGTGCTGGCACCAAACTAAAATGGCTGGACGCCTTACCGATCATGTTATTGTCTATGAGAACGACCCCTCAAACTAAGACTGGGCTCTCTCCATTTGAGGTGGTCATGGGTAGGCCAGCTAACATTTGGAACCTGCCTAAGCCCCGCTCGCTACGTGATATTGAACATGTACTTCTTTCTGATTACTGTGGACAGTTGCCTAAAAATCTGTATTTGATTTAACAACAGGTGCGAGAAGCTCTACCTGTTAGGTACTAGGGCCCAGGCCACAACATACGGCCGGGGAGCTGGGTCTTGATTAAAGCATTTGAGAGATCTTCTTGCCTCGCACCTCGTTGGTGGGGCCCACACCAAGTTCTCCTGGTCACACAGACCGCTGTGCGAGTGGAGGGCCGAAGCACCGGATACACTCGTCCCACATCAAGAGGATTCCCTTCCCTTTGCCACACGATACAGAAGACACAGAAACCCTTACCAGTACCGTAATCAACGATCACAAAGCATCAAACAGCATCGAGAGTGTGTCGGAGACTCTCCCTGAGTCCGTGGGGCCTAGAGAAACAGCCGCTTCATCTCCACACTCTCCAACAGATCCTTTTGCACCATCGTCAAATTCTGTGTTAAATCCTGCTTTGAATTCACTGCTTCCATCAGGAAGTAACAACACATTGTTTGCAGATCACTCAGTACCAGGGATCACAAGGTACGATCTGCGTCCGAGGAGTTAGACTTACTGCACGGTTCGGCTGTGACATCAAGGAAAATCATCAAAGGGTTTGTCTTTTTGGCCCGATCTTTTGTACGTAAGGGGAGTCTGTTGGCTAGGGTTCGGGAATGGACTAAGAAAACGCACGATCTGGAGATCGCCAGCAAATTTTCTTTGGTGAATTCGTTTGAAGAAACAATGCCTGCAACCACTCCCACTCGTACGGAACAGATAAGAGACTGTGTGACCGATCGTAAAAATGAACAATCGACTGCGTGGGCCCTGAAAACGTATTGTTGTCTTGCGATTATGTGAACTGGTTTCACAATAGTCATTGCCTTAGGATTTTGTTATTTGGAAGAAGTACATCCGCTTGAAATTCTGTTACCCACTGAAAATGTACCCACTGTTTCTACACCTTTCGTGCATCTGCACACTCTATCTCCTAGAGATTCTCAGCACAGAGTTACCATAACAATACTCTATTACTCATTATGAATGCCACACATGCCATTTTTAATAAGTAATTGTTGGGTCTGCTCGCATTTACCGCAACATGGGGATAGAAGCTACTTTCGGTCTTGCTGATTATTTTAGGTATTCTGTTGTTGTATACAATGTCTTCCTGGTATATGTTCGATGATAGGAGGATGTTGTGCACAAGCTATGGGTACATTAGGGCACAAGGTATACACCCCAGAGAAAATGTCTAATGAATTTGTGCTGAAAGAAATCTCAGTATCTGACCTCATGGCGATCGATATCTCCGATAGTGATTCAGGATGTATGGACATTGAGACGTGGAGTTACTCATAAAGTGACTAGAAGTAGTTTAGCGCTTGGTTTAGGCCAAAAGGAGGATTTGTTAAATGGGATATCATATCGCGCCTCCTTTATTGTATCTATTGGCCTAAGCCCAGTCGCTCTGCGAAGAAAACCGCGTTGCAAAGTTCCGATTCTAGATCGACTTTGCCGCCATTTTAGGTCCATCCGCTATTTTGATTTCTATTCCAATGTAATTCTGTGTTCTAAAATGGTGGACAGTGTTTCCCGCTTGTAACTGAGCCGTCCTGAACTTTGTACATTAGTTAATGTATAAACTGTCCGTGGCCGAATGTTTGGGTTGAGTAAAGAGACCTTGTCCCATGCCTGACTTGTAGACAGAGGATTGTCTGAACCAATAAGTCTGATCCACGGACCTACATCGACCACAATGCTGAACAAATACTGAACGTGGACACTAGCTGAACTGCATTGTAAAGGCCATGTGTTAAGGCTTATTGTTAAATCCGAGAATACACTGTTGCCATTGTGACTTGTTTGTATGTGAATTAAGGAGGATCCATGTGCATATTGTCGGACAAGCCAGAAGTGAACTCGGCACGAACTCTAGACCATGGATTGTTAACTTGCAGAGGGGCTGGACATTACTATTGCAAATGTATAAAATGCACAACTGTTTAGACGTCCAGTACCTCTCACTTCTCACACCGAAAGGGCTGGTATTCGCTGTGATGTACTGAGGGCCAGATAGCTATCTGTATATGATTTTGTTTCTCTGTACCTGTACAGTTTTAGAATAAAGATCTGTGAATCTTTATAAGCCCGTGTTTGGTGTATTTCCTTTTGGGGTACTCAGCCTCGATATTTCCTTTTGCTTTTGCAAGGCAATGCACAATTTATGAGACCAGACCTTATTTCTCTCTGAGTGGCCTGAGGGGAATGTTCCCCCCTCCCCTCGTTGCTGATAGGCCTATAGGGATTATGGGAGCTGTAAGGAAAACCTTTGGAGAGCCACAGGTAGCAGAACCCCATGCTAGATTGAAACCCCACTGCTCATCCGCCAGGTCTTAGGCACGCACATGGTGACACACACATACACATGTACATGATCACGGCATGTGTACTGTGGTTTAAGAACAAGAAAAGGAACCACAATACCCAAAAACCATAGGCCAAAACTGCCATATGGAGAAAATAGGAAAGTCTTCTGCTTTTGTCTGAATTTCAGAAAGTGTTCATTAAGGAGGCGACTAGCTGGCACTCAGGCCTGGACTGAAAAGGCCTGACCGTCGGCCCATCCTGCTAAACTACATATAGGCACAAGCAGCAGTCTAGCCGATGCTGAGAGGATATTTGGCGAACTTAATCTCTAAAAAACACACTGGTGAGATTGTAAAAAACTCAAACTGCGTTGCAAAGATCCAGCCCGATGGACACAAATGGGTTAACCAATTGGATTCTCTGAGGAAAGGCAAAAATAATTCCCAAATCTCCTCAACAAGCATAATTGAAAAAACAAGATCTGGAGACAGTAGAGATATGGCACTGGAGAGACAACTTTGGATGCAATGAAACGCCTAAATCCTGCACTTTCTCAGACAGAGCTGTACAAGTACCACAGTCTTTAGGATAGGTTAGAACTTCGCCCTGCCCTAAATATATAAACACTATTTTCACTGTCCTTCTGTAAAGAGCAATAAACTCTTTACAAACTTATTTTCATCTATCGGATTTGAAAAGATTTAGAAGATACTTTAGAGTATACAAATACCATACAAATGCCAATTGCAACGGAAAAGCCAAAACCCGTTTCAAGCCTCTTGCAGGCATTAGTTAGTAGTGTTGTTCGTACTTGTAAGTGTAAGTAACTTAAAAAAAAACATTTGTAACTTATTTATTTTTTATTATTAAAAGTTTTATTTGGTTTAAATTAGAAGTTCAACACTGATTACAGCAAACTTTCTGAATATCTCTATCCTATCCACTAGTAGTGCAGGACAATACAGGTACAGGCGTTTTACATTTTCCATCTCTTTTACAGTATTACAGAACCTACAGGCTCAGATCGCGAAATACCTCGTCTGGCACCAATATTCTCAAAGGTTTCTACGGTGTTAAGTCGACATTTTAAATAAATGTGTCTGTTGACTTTGGATAGAAAATGTACAATATATTTCTGCAAAACTTCAGGTACATGCAAGCAATTACTGAATTCTTTTAGACAGGGTCTGGCTGCTACCACATCAGGCCCTTTAGCGATCCAATCATGTTTAAATGGCTTTTTTTTAAAAAGTTCATCTCTATAAAGTCCTAAAAAAACAAGTTTCGTTTAACTTTCTACATTTATTAAGAGTAATATGTGCTCTTTGTCCAATTCCTATTCTCAGAAGTTTGTTAATCTCAGCCATAGGTGAGTGTGTTATCTTGATAACGAGTGCCTCGCTTAATTCTCAGTGGTGTCGCTAGGGGAGGGCTGGGGGGGCCGGGGCCCTCCCTGTGAAACCCTGTGCCCCCCTCGTACCCTCCTACCTAAGACGAGCAGTGACCATGTTCTCCCCCTACTTTTGTCTGTGCCCCCCTACTTTTGTCTTTGGCCCCCCCTGTGCCCCTCCTAAATTTGATTCCTGGCGACGGCACTGTTAATTCTCAATGTTGTTGTTAGTGGATTTAGTCCGATTTCTGTTCTAATTGCAGCAAGTGTTACATTGCTAGGAAGTGCCAACGCTTCGTGCCAAAATGTACCTTCCATTTGTGTAAGCGTGTTATCAATACGTGTCCTCAGTACTTCTAACCCATAGATAACCTTTGGCACAGGCATCTGTAAACAGAGAGTGCTCAATGGGACACGCGTGAAGACCCCTAGCCTCTTATCTATCCCTCTCAAGTGGGCACCCAGGACCTTTGCTCTTTTAACCCTTTTATTCAATAGTTTGCTGTCAGACTTTACACCAGAGATCTATCTAGGCCAAGCTAGTCATACTTGCTGACAACTTCAACTGGTTGATCAAACAGGTACCAAGAAAAAAAAGCATGTGTTATTAAATACGCATTCCAAACATACATCAATATTTTCAAATAAAATCAAACATCAACACATTCAAAGTTTAAGAGGGCTACATGTATAGTAGGAAGAGGAAAAGCTTGGACAAGCCAGCCAATCAGACACTCCTTTCAAAATGAAATGTTACATCATCCAAAGGGACTTTACAGAGAAGACATCCTTTTAAAAATGTGCTACAACCTACATTCATGCAGTTCAGACATTTCACAAAGGACAGTTGTTTGTACAAGATTTGCTGTCTGCACAAGTGTACTTCCCGATGGTGGCATTGACACCACACTTGGTAACGCCCGTGTCTCAACCCAATGTGTGCCACACAGAGCTATGTAGGCATTAAACATCTCTCTCTATTAGTTTGGATGTCAATACAGTACGGACCTAAATCTGGACCGTCTTTGTTGGCCAGTGCCCCCATGGCATGTCCAAATGCCATGGCTCCTCTGAGGAGAACCACAATAGTTCTTAAGGTCACTAGACCATCCATATGCATACCTTTGGTTGCACATTTATGAGCTGCTGCTATACTGTATTGCACCCCTCTCACGACCGCCTACAGAACATGAGTCTTACCTTTGATCTTGCTGCCAAAGTTGAATTGATGAGGATTAGAAGTCCTGTTTCATCTGGTAAGTGATGGAAACTGAAGTGACGGACTGGAATTGTGCTCGGGTCGGGACATATTTGGAACAACCTGGCACGCCCTGGTCATTACAGCCAGTGCAACCTCGACACCATGCCACTGTACATAGGCTTCAGGCGACCAACACTCGAGAGTGGAGAAACTCCCATCAGCAGCAGCAACGGAAGTCCCAAGAAGTGTGTACTCTTAACCCAGCATTCACCATTTCTACAACGTCCACCACAAGCTAGCGGGCTGCTAAACAACAGATCTGATCACCAACCAACCAACACAATGGTATTTACCTCCCATGTTGTCAACTGGATCCAGATGAGGTATGTGGCTGTCGGAACACTGGACAATATAGTGGCAATGGAAAGTCAAAGGGATTTGTACTGTTGTACTGGTGAACATTAAATACCACCTGAAACAAACAGCCTCCAATAGAAATAAGCAGTTTAGAGATGAAAGTGGACATTCCAGCACAGCAATTCAGTAGATGCTAAAAAAAACCTTTCCAAATCTGAATTTGAAGACCATAATTCTTTCTACAGATTTTTTTAAAATATAGTATGCTCCAAGCTGCAAGTTAAAAAATTGTTTTCCCCCGATAGAGTACGTAACGAATGAGGAAGGCCAACTCCCTCACAAGGTCATAAAATTAAGCCAAGGGAAGGTTCTTTGTATTTGCCGGGTCATAGTAGTTTTTTCTTACTGCCCTCTAAAATATCCCCCACCCCAGTGCCAACCAAAGGACAAGTTGAATTATGCCTCTTAAATTCTCAAAATCTCTGCGGTGGATCTCAAGCAAGCACCCATACATTCATGCGCCCCTTGGAACCTCTACAAGCCTACTGGAGTCACAGGCGTGATGATGTGAGATGCAGGCGGGAGAGGAACCGAACGCCACTAAGTTGTGCGTGCAAGGAAGCATGGGGGATATAGGGAGGACAAACCCCCCCACAATGTTAAGCAGGGGGATATAATAGCATATTCCCCCCCACCCCCCAGAATCTCGTGTTGTGCACAGACGGTGCACTGCCACTGTCTGCTGCTGCACATAATTCCGGGCTCAGCCAGGAATGGCTGCCAGTGCCGGGCACAGGGCCGTCACAACGGCGGGCGGGAGGGGGCAAGCTGCCCCAGGCCTCACACTTGGGGTGGATCTCACAGCGCATTCAACGACTGACCGTCATTCCTTACCTATAGAGGCCCAGGGAACGCTGTCTCATGGAGCTCTGGCAATGCTGAGCGAGCTTAGCTGCTATTGGACAGTGGCCCATCTTTTGGCTTGACGGCTTTAGATCCCTGATAACTAGGGCGGTAGTAAGTCAAAGACTCAGAGAGCTCGTATACTGTGACTGAGGGGACACACAACACTCACAAAACCACGCACACACACACGCGCGCGGTGCAGGAGTTAGATGGCACAGATTTTACTAATCGATTACAGAACATCATTTTCAGAAGGAGCAGAGACTCGGATTAAGCTAAAGAACCAGAAAAAAAACATACTTGCTGCTGGCCTCCCACACCACGCTTAAGGTGTATTTCTCCTCTTATAAAGCACACTTGAAATGGGTAAAATATAAACTTTCCATCTTCAAATGCACTATAACATCAAAAAATTATACGTTCTGCACAAACGAGCATTGATAAAGCCAACAGATTTGGCTTTTGTGTAGCCATGGGATAGGCATTTGGCATGTACTACCTGAATGGTGATACTTGACCATGATATGACAACAGCTGAAAAATGGTGTGAACACCTGGGCAAATGATACCAGTGCTTGGCAAACGCCTATGATACCTATACATAATCCAAAAGTATTGTCTTTGAGAATGCTTGTTTTTCATAGGACTTCAGTGCACGAAAGAGATGCAAAGACACACACACTACTTATAAATCAAGTGGCTGGAGGCACACTTAGTTAAGACACGTTCTATTACACCAGTAGCGCAATTACAGCTGCAATCATTATTTGTATTTTTATTATTATTGTTATTATTATTATTAGGGTATTTATTGAGCACAGACCGTGCTTCGGCAAGCAACAAAGCGCTTTATAAGTCTTAGGAGAAAGTACACAGTGAGGAAAGCAGAGATTCAACGGAGCGAAGAATGGGGGTCAGGGGGTTAGGCAGTTTTGAAGCAATGGATATGCAAGCAAACAGGGGAGGAAAGAGGAGGGAGCAGATCCCCCAGTCTCAGGATAGGTGGGGAGTTGAGCCAATAACTCTCAGAAGACTGTGCAGTAAAGGGCCTTACAGTGTTATTTCTAAGCAAAGTTTGGTGTTAGTGTTTGATGGAGATTGCTCAAAGAGTTCTCATGATGATATGCTTTGGTTGGGATAATGGAGGTAGTGGGTTGGTATGGTGGTAGGGATTATTAGCATGGGGTAGTCAATGGGTGAGTCAATAACCAAACAACACCCACAAGCTGTGTGCCTCTCCTGATATCATATATCTCTCCTATATGTAATCCAGTGTAATAGTTTTGGCTCATAGGTAGTGCCTAATAACCAAAAATAATAATGGGTGCCTCCTACCACTCTGAAACAGAGGGAAGAATACACATATTGCATTAAGAACACTGATATTGAAATTAGCTATAGCCTTCCACCTTTGCAGCAAATCTGAAAATGTAAAATGTGCCTACTTCAAACCTCCCAGGCATCTCACTCTGTGATCCACTCTCAGAACAATCAAACATGTACTGGCCTAAGAATAAATATAGTGACAGCCCAATACCTCTGAAATACTTATAGGGCTGCTGCATAGTCTGTCAGTGGTTAATCAGAGCCTGATGTCAGACTGGCAGAGTCTATCCCAACCCTGCTGACCTCTCAGAGGCACAGACCCTTTGAGAAATGCCCTAATGTGTCCAGCGGTGGGGGAGCAAGCTTGCCCCCACACTGGTCTTCACAGTGCAGAAAACTTTCCATGGCCATGTTAATCCCTATGGCAATTCCCACCCAGTTCCTGCCCACCCCACCCAAAACACCTCCTCATTGGAACTCTTTGAGCTAACTTCAATCAAGCCTTACCATCAAACTTTGCCCTCAAGTGTCAGCGAGTGGTTTCCCAAACAAGTCTTCTGAGAGTTAATGACTAATTGAAGGTGTAAACATGCTACTGCTGTAATAAAAATGTATTGACCAGGTCTGCCTTCAGCCACTTGATTTTAAAACACCACGTATTAAAATCAACAGTTTTGGCTTGTTCATAAGTATTACTCATTTGCCATGAACTGCTGTTAGATGCTCAGGTACTCGAACCATTTTGCACCTGCTACCATCGACGGGTTAATACCAATACAGCAGTGCCTTTCCAATGCCTACACAACAGTTAGAATTGCTAATGCTTGTTTTGCTTTGCCCTTGATTTACAGGCCCATGCATCAAGGGTAAATCAAATATACTACTTGGCTAAACTGAACCACATTGAATAGAGGCCTGTCTAGTCAGTAATAACATTTATGGTGCATAGTCAGCCTGGACATACTTTCTTTTACTGGCTGGGAGTCCTTATATGGTAATTATAGCATATATTGGTGCAGCCTGAATGGACATGCCAGCACAAATATATTTTTTATATTAGCATATGTTGTGTGCATAAACGGCATGACATGTATTGGAAGATGTTCCTGTGCATGGATCGTGACTTGCAACTATTGGGTTTTTTCATGCACTTCCGTACAAAACCAATTGCAAACTGTATGGATTTCTACCCATTTTTGCAAAGAGAGTGCTGTAAAATGCATCATTTTAACCCAATGTTTCAAACATTTTCTTGGGAGTGAGACACCCCTCAAACTCCTCTTGTTTGGTTTGGTCTCCCTCACTGTGCTTTGTCGATCCTGCATAATTGATGCAGACATTTAAGCCTCTTTCTTCAGTTCAGAAATTCACCAGCCCCATTTCACATCATCTATTTGTCACGGTTTATGATGTGTGTTTTAATGTGCACACGGGGGTAGGATGCTCCTTAATGCTGGTATGATGCACCACACACCATCATACCATCCTATATATCTTTATGCATATGATACAAAAGTTAGTCTGGCATAAACCTTTATTCAGTACAGAAATCTAACTTTTCTGTAGTTGATTTGCAGTTGTAATAATTACCCATATTTGGGTTCCTCCACATAAATTCAAGGGGAGATTTCTTGTGTCTCCTGTTTGTGGCGGTGCCGCCGCTGGCCCAGTGCAAAAAATGATAAGGATGCCTCATCCAATTTCTTGCCCGGGCCTCACCACACCTTGTGACAGCCCCCTTGTGACGGCCAGGCAACTTCACTTCCATGCAAAGACGAAAGTTTTGCTTGTGGCGTGCCACGGCCTGAGCCACGTGCCTGCACATGACTCCAGGCACTGGCCGGGCAAGAAACAAACTGCACGTGCCCCTTTGCAGTGCACTGCTGCGCAGCCTCCGGAGTCCAGTCACAGTGCTGCTGACTACTGTCGTCGAAGCAAGCACGGAGCATGAGCAAGCAGGCTGACCGAGGCAGCGATGCTGCGTGCTGAGTCTCAGGCTGGGCAGGGACAGTCACATCCTATTTGCTTTTGCAGCAGCGACCAGCGGAATTCAAGTTGTTTCAGTCTCACTTGCTGCTTTGCTGGGCTGTCTGCCAGCCCACCTGTGCCTGATCAATCCGATCGTACGTTTGAGAATCGATTACTCTGTCTGAGACCACAAGTTTGCTGCTAACCTTAAGGTAGTGTGTCTGTGTGTCAGTGTGTCAGTGTGTGTGTAGACCACCAATTTAGCAACAAACTTTTTGCGCCATCATCACACCTTGAATGAAATGGTTCAGTTATTTTCTGAACTTGCCTGTTTTCACCTCAGTGGGGTTCCGACGCGTGTCAGGAATATTGTCGTTGCATCTTAACTTAATTACCTCCTTAATTTATTTACAGGATTATTGATAGCTGGTTGCTGTCTGCTGGTGGCATGGTTTGATGTTTGATAGCCTAGATATAATGAAGATATTTGTTTAAGGGGCACAGGGTGAGTATGCATGCTGGTTGCAACTGGGACCATGAAAGCATTGAATAGGCATCCAGACACACATGCACCGATCACCAACCTGCACATCTTTACACTCATCCTCCCATCATCTAACAGTGCATTGTTAGATTTAAAGCCAATGTGCCTAGCCTCATGCCTGCTTGGAAGGGTGCGGTGGGATGCCAGATGGTGTTGTGTAAGAATCAAGTCTTTGCTGATGACATTTTGTTTTGTACAGCGAGACAGACATTTCTATGTGGGGTCTCTTGCTGCATTTAGAAATCGTTTCCTCTTCATGTAGAGTGTTCAAATCCATGTTACTTCCAACATGCTCAGCTGCATTTAAAAACAAATGCTGACAAAGCCAAGGGCAAGGAGAGAAGAATATATGCAAAGGACCCAAGGGTACTATTGAGGGTGGACTGGTCATACATGACCAGGCTGGAGGCAGAGGCTTTGATTCGCTGCAATAGCTGGCAGTGTAAGATGATAGATACAAGGTATGTCTGGACATAGAACTTTAATGCTGTGAGATTGCAGAGGTCTTCTTGAGAGCTCTATGATAAGGGCTCTACGATAAGGGCTGTCAATCTGTGTAATGTGCCCTGAGAACCCTAGGCATAGACTTGCACAGCAGTAGCATCACTAGAAGGAGAGCAATTCCCGGGGAGTCTCAGGTTTGGGCGGGGTAGCATGTAAGATGATCCTGAGAAATTGATGTGCCAGGTCTGGTGAGGTAGTTCCTTGTATTGGCCGATAATGTTTTAGGTGAGGGGGGTAGGGACTGGTCCCAGGTATGGACTCTTAGTGTGTGAATTGACTGCGGGGTGGGGTCCTCGCAGATGTTGGCCAGAATGATTCCCAGGTGAGCTTGAACTGTTGTCAGAAATGGATGGCCTCATGGAGAAAGGAGCATGGAGGTTGCCATGGGTGTCTTTCAGGAACGGGTAGGTAGTATGCGAAAAGAGACAGGAGAGAAGGGCCCTTAGGCATGAGATGGCAAGTATTGTGCAAGGTGGACAAAAGGTGCACTATGGATACTCAGAAATGGGTAGGTGGGGAGCAAGGTGCTATGAATGGACCGGAAATATGCCATTCAGTCAAAGCTAGGCTGCGTAAGTTGTAGGCTGAACCGATATGGGAAGAGTTAGGCCTGGCGGTTCTAGGCTGGTCAATATGGGTAGAGGTAGCCCTGTAGCAGAGAGTCTGGTGTGGGCAGAGGTCCTTCAGCAGATATTCTAATGTGTGAATCAGGGCAGGCCTGCATTAAAGATTTGGATTTGGGCAGATGTAGGCCTGCAGCAGGGATTCTGATGTTGACAGAGGTAAACCCTGCAGTAGGTATTCTGGTGTGGACAGAGGAATGCCTGCAGCAGGGAATCTGGTGTGGACAGAGGTAGGCCTGCAGCAGGGAATCTGGTGTGGGTAGAAGTAACCCTGCAGCGGGGATTCTGGGGTGGACAGAGTTTTCCCTGCAGCAGGGTTCTGGTGTGTGAAGGGGTATGCCTGTAGCAGAGATTCGGGTGTGGGCAGAGGTCAGTGGTTGTACATTGGATAGGTGGACTAGTGTTTAATTTACATCCACCTTTAAAAATATAGAAACTGCTTTTAATTTCTTCCACATTTGACTATCTGTCTACTGGCCTTCTCTGTCCCAGTTATCTTCTATCCTGCCTCTTGTTCTCACGCTCCTCTGCTTTTGGGTGGGGTGACAGGTCTGGTCAGCTGCCTGAAAGAAGAACAGTCGTTCTCGTACCATGACCCACCCTGGCCCCATGCCACACAGGGATCGGGTCACGGTAACACGGTCAACCTGCAGCTACCCTGAAACGCAATAGGGGAACTGCAGCACAGTGCGGGCATTAGGGGAGGTGTGGTATTTGGATGACTACTGAAAAACTTAGCACTGGCCACTGGCTTAAGAGGGGCTCTGTGTTTCTTTTCAACACCTGTGGATTTGCCAAGGCAAAGAGGTCAGCCGGTAATCTCACGGCAGCCCACTCGTTTGCACCCCTTACATTCTTTGGTGTGCATGTGCACCACCTATCAAAAGGCTGCCGCCAGCACCTAACTGATGTGCATACATAAAGGGGGCCTAGAAAATGTCCAGGCTTCGTAGGCTCAGAAAAGCCCACGTCTCTTGTTCTAACCATTAATGGTCAACAATGGGAATCGCCAATGGTGGAAATTTGGGAGAGAATTGGAGGTTACCCACCTTTCTAGCTGGAGGGATGCTGAAAAGAATACATTTTAGGACTTGAAACTCTTTTTAAGTATCTTAAAAGGAGAAAGTGAACAGAGGGATGTGTGTTCTGCAACCTGGCAGAACTACCACCCTTAATTCGAATCTTACCGCGCTACGCAGGACAATTTTTCACTATAGCATGTAAGCTTTCCCAGGCCATACTTTCTCGACAGTAGTAAGGAATTGCTCAGTGGAATAATCCCTGACGGTGGCACTAAACCATTCCTTGCCCGAATGAAAGATTCTAGAAGTGTCCTGGCAACGCTACCCACATCCAGCCCAGACTAACCCAATCCTTGCTGGCATTCCTCTGCTTTTGGGGTTCAGCATGTGTAGGTTTGTCACCTCTGCTGAAAGAATATGTGTTTGCTTGAAAGCAATAGTTCATTAATCACACGTTCATATTTCTTGTAATGACATGAAGCAGCTTCGGGTGCTCTCATTGTAGCCTCTTTCACAAGCACAGTTTTCACCCGAGTGCTTTGGTGTGGGGAAGTCGCCTCTGGGGTCTACACAGGTAGGTTCTCATGCTGTGTAACATTCACTCTCTGTGGATTACCCTGCATTCCTGTTGAGGCTCTCCCTTTGTCTTCCTATATTACCTCTCACAGTTTTGGGTGTTCATGCAGACTGACTAAACAAGGTAGGACACAGCTTCTCCCCCCCCCCTCACCCAATGTGCTCTGGCTCTCTCTGCCAAATTCTCTGCCACCATTGGGATTCGCTTGCAAATATTAAAGCAGATAGTGGGGTGACTATGCATTTTAAGCGGTCGTTACTCTGCTACGACACACGAAAGTATAGTATAGTGTATGTTTCTTGACCTTGATTCGAGCTTCAGCTTCATTCCTGTATGTGGTCATTGCTCTCCTCGATCGGTGACTGCAATATACTTTATCCCATTTGCAATTCGCATGTGCACTGATTAAAAACACACCGCTGTTGCAAACGTGATTAACCTTTGGCACTCGAAACACCTGTGTGTTTCTGCTGTGGGTATGATCATGTTAAAACTCTAATTTGTCTGTCTTTTGTATCGCTTGCATCTGAAATTGCACAGATGAGCTGGGTATCTGTCTTGAGCCACCTCGCCATTATTCACATTACACATTAGACATTAGACTCAATCATGTTTGCGTGTGCAATATACACAAAGATATCATGGATCTAGTTGACATACAAACAATAGCAACAGAATGTATCATGCGTACAGAGCACGCACAAATAATGTGTTTTTTTAACAAATGTGCGTGATCATCAGTCACTACAAATAAATTGACAGATCATTTTACTCTGTGGTTTGTATCTGTAGCAAAGTCCCCAAGGTGTCCCCTGTCCCCCACAGATTTTATGCGTCTCCTACGCCCCTGCAAGTAAGGGCGGTGGAAATACAAAACATAGAATAAGATGAATGCAATCACTGATGCTCATCTTTTTCATGTGCACAGCACTACTGCCAGTCCTCACAGAAATACTGCCTGCCCTTCCTTCACAACCAGACAGATTTAGGCGTTAGGCATCTGCGTTTAAAGTAATCCCACTGACTGCCGATTTAAGAAATCTTATCCCTTTAACAGTATACACGGCTCAGCAGGAACTACATGTGTACGCCAAGATCGCCTTTCTTGGTCTGTGGAGTGGGCGCTTCAAATACTAGACTGTAGGCAAATGATCAGCATACTGCCGTTCAAAGGCAATTGTAGATTATCTGACAAATTCCTTACACCTTCTCCCACTCCCCTACCTGCTGCCATAGGAGTTGGAGTGTTTTTCAGAGCAGAGTATTCTACTGCCTCGTTTTAAACCGGTTTGCGTTTCAGTTACCTTTTATTGGCAAGAAGGAACAAGTTACTTACCTGTAACTGTTGTTCTCCAGCATGGGTCTGGCATGGATTCACATGCTCATGAATATTCCCCGTCGTCAGGCTGGGAATCCTCGGTAAAGAAAAAACCAGTATCAGTTTCGTTTCTGATCTGTCTTTCGTAGTAATAACCAATCACTGGTCTCTGCGTCATACTGACCACAGCCAATGACTGCCCTCTACCTAAGCACCGCCTCTGGCAGCCATCTTCAGATTTGGAAGCACGTGAAGTGGCAGTATGACCAAGTGAAGAGCCGCAGAGGGGTAGGCGGGAGGGTTCGCATGTGAATCCATGCCAGACCCATGCTGGAGAACAACAGTTACAGGTAAGTAACTTGTTCCTTCTCCAGCATGGGGTCTGGCATGGATTCACATGCTCATGAATAAAGAATACATAGCAGTACACACATGCACAACCACGGGAGGTGGCAAAGGCTCAACATTAAGCATCACATCAACTCAACATTAAGCATCTTACCTCCTCACCAGGCTCACCTCAGGCGAACAGGTTGCGCAGCACTGCTTGGCCGACCCTGGACTCCTCCCTGGAATCCCGGTCGACGCAGTAGAATTTCGTGAAGGTGTGCGTCGACCTCCACGTAGCAGCCCTGCATATGTCCAGCAGGGGCACACCAGATAGGAACGCCGTGGTAGCTGCGATCGCTCTGGTGGAATGGGCTCTCGGACGGCCAGGCAGCGGTCGGTTTGCCAACCGGTGACAGTACATGATACAGCCGGAGAGCCATCTGGAAATGGAAGCCTTCGAGAGAGCCTTCCCCTGATTGACAGGTCCAAAGTTCACAAAGAGTTGTGACGTCTTCCGAAAACACTTCGTGCGGTCTACGTAGAACTTCAGCGCTCTAGCCACATCCAGCGAGTGCAAAGTCCTCTCAGCCGGCGACGAAGGCGACGGGAAGAACACAGGCAACACCAAGGGTTCGTTGAGATGGAAGTCCGACGGCACCTTGGGCATGAAGGAGGGGTGCGTCCTGAGCACTACCCTCGTGTCGTGGAAAGTCAAGTACGGGGCCTTGCAGGAAAGGGCCTGGATCTCTCCCACTCGTCGTGCGGAGGTGATGGCCACAAGAAAAGCTGTTTTCCACGATAGAAACTTCAACGGGGCCGAGTGCAGAGGCTCGAACGGAGGTCCCATGAGCTTGGTCAGCACCACGTTGAGCTCCCACGCCGGGGCCGGAGCCTTCACCGGCGGGAACGATCTGAACAGTCCCTTCATGAACTCCTTCACCAGACGATGAGACCACAAGGACGTCCGCCCCGTGGTTCTGGTGTATCGGGAGATTGCAGCAAGATGAATCTTGATGGACGCGTGTGCCAGACCAGCTTTGGCCAGCGTCAGCAGGTACGGCAGTACTTGGGGAGCCGTAATCCGTAGAGGGTTAATCTTCTGTGCGTGGCACCAGACAGAGAACCTCTTCCATTTGTGTCCGTAGCATTTAAGAGTCGAGGACGCCCTGGCCTTTGCAAGAACCTCTCTGCAATCGGCCGGTATGTCGTATCCTCCAAACTCTAGCGCTGCAGGAGCCAGGCCTGCAAGTTCAGCGACTTCGGGTCGTGGTGGAGGATGGCGCCTCCTTCCCTGGAGAGTAGATCCGCGTCCGCCGGCAGCTTGATCGGCGGGGACGCTGACAAGTCCAGAAGGTCCGGGAACCATATCTGCCTCGGCCACGCAGGTGCGACGAGGATCATCCTGCACCGTGACCTCTTGAGCTGGTTGACGAGCCGGATAAGCAGAGGCAAGGGAGGGAACGCGTAGAGGAACAGGCCCTCCCAGGGGAACGAGAAAGCATCGCCCATGCTCCTCGTCTGGGGAAACCTGCTGGCGAACCTCCGGCACTTGGTGTTCGTCGCCGTCGCGAACAGGTCGATCTGGGGTGTGCCCCACCGTCGGAAGAGGCGATCCACCAGATCCTGCCGTAGTTCCCACTCGTGGCACGAGCGCAGCTCCCTGCTGAGTGAGTCGGCGATGGTGTTTTTTATCCCTGCCAGATGAAACGGCACCAGAAAAATCCCTTGGGCGACGGCCCAATGCCACAGGTCCTGCGCCTCCTTGGACAGCGCTGGGGACCTGGTTCCGCCCTGTTTCCTGATGTAAAACATGGTGGTGGTGTTGTCGGTGAAGATCCTCACCACCTTGCCCTTGAGGGACGGAAGGAAGGACCTGAGGGCCCAAAACACTGCACGGAGCTCCAGGACGTTGATATGCAGGGACTTCTCCGTCGGGAGCCAGAGTCCCCTTGCGTGCAGATTTTCGGTGTGCGCTCCCCACCCTTCCAGGGAGGCATCCGTGGTCACAGTCTCCTGGTGGGCTGGGGTCTGGAAGTCCATGCCCGCCGTCAGATGCGCGCGGGTGCCCCACCACCGTATCGCTCGTCGGAAACTCTCGTCGAGCTTGATCCTTTCCTCGAAGCTGCCCGTCGTCTGGATCCAGCGCGCATCCAGGAATTCTTGCAACGGGCGCATCCGGAGCCTGCACATGGGAATGAGGTAGATGCAGGAAGACATCATCCCGAGGAGGGACTTGATGGACCTCACCTTGGCCGCGTCGGCCACCAACATCCGTTGCACCTTGCCCAAGATGGTCCTGGTCCTCTCCTCTGACGGGGAGGCCAGAAGGGACACTGTGTCGAGCCTCGCTCCCAGAAACAGTGCGACTTGCGCGGGCACCAGGTGGGATTTGGCGTAGTTCACGGAGAATCCCAGGTCCGTGAGGAGTTGGACGGTCCTTGCCGTGTGGACCACGGCGAGCTCCCTCGTCTTGGCGCGGATGAGCCAGTCGTCCAGGTAGGGGTAGACGTGAATCCCCTCGCGGCGCAGCTGCGCCGCCACCGGTGCGAGGCACTTGGTGAATACCCTGGGTGCCGACCGTAGTCCGAAGGGAAGGGCTTTGAACTGGTAATGAAGCCCTTGGACCACGAATCTGAGGAATTTTCGGTGCCCCTTTAGGATGGGAATGTGGAAGTAGGCATCCTCCAAATCCAACGACGATAGGAAGTCTCCTTCCTCCAGCTGACCCAGGACGTGCTGGAGGGTGACCATCCGGAACTTCTGCGCCTTGATGAACTTGTTCAGACGTCGCAGGTCTAGGATGGGGCGCCATCCTCCCGTCTTCTTCTTCACGAGGAAGTATCGCGAGTAGACTCCGGAGCCCCGAAGCCTCTTTGGGACGAGTTCGATGGCGCCCTTTCTGAGCATCGCCTTTACCTCCAGGAGAAGTTGAGGGACGTGAAGTTCTTTCCTGGCCACGGGGGGGACGCGCGGGCACCTTCTTTGAAACTCGAGCGCGTGGCCCCGGGCCAGGGCGTCCAGCACCCAACGGTCGGTGGAGATGGACTCCCACACGCTGACGAAGCCCGCCAGCCGGCCTCCCACCAGGGTGCTTCGGTGGGGGCCCGACCCCACGGCCGGTTCAATCCTGCTTGGACGCGGCCTTGCCGCCTTGACCTCCTTGGCGACGACGGCGGGGTCCGCTAGACTTGCCTCGTCCTCTGTAGGCCTCTTGCGACGACGAGCGGGCCGCTTGACGGTAGGAAGCGAAACCGCCGCCGGAACCTTTGGAGGCGCCCTTGCCTCCGCCGCTCCGAAAGGGCGTTCGTCGTTGCTGCAGGACTCCAAGGGCCCTGGCCGTCTCAGTATCCGCCTTGATGGCCTGAAGGGAATCGTCCACTGTCTTCCCAAACAGGTTGTTCCCGTCGAAGGGCATGTCCAGGACTCTGGTCTGGACGTCCTGCCGAAAGTCCGTAGCTTTGAGCCATCCACGACGTCGAAGGCAAACGCCGTTGCCCAGCTGGCGGAACCCAGTGTCGGCCATGTCCGTCGCCACGGTGATGGCGTGGTCCGACGCCACCTCACCTTCCTGCAGGATCTCAAGGGCCTCCGCCCTCTTGTCGTCCGGCAGAAAATCCAGCAGGGGAGCTATCTTGTACCAGAGCTCCCTGTCGTAGCGGGCCACGATAGCCAAGGCGTTGGCCGCTTTAATCGTCGTCGCTGCCGACGAGATGACTCTACGTCCCATAGCATCCAATTTCTTTCCCTCGCCGTCCGGCGGGGAAGTCGATGTGGAGGCCGCACCCCCCCCGCTTTCTTCCTGGCTGCCGCAGAGACGACGGAGTCCGGGGTAGGCTGCGCCCGGAGGCATAGGGGGGCCGTGCGAGGCACTGCGAGGACCGTCTTCCTCTTGGCCTCGCGCCGCTGGTAAAGGAAGCCTTCCTTTTTCTTCTCCTCAGGGCAGAGTTGGAAAAGCTCGGAAGCCCTGGAGATCATGGAGTGGAAAGATCCGATCTCGTCGGGCGGAGAAGCCCTGGTGGGAGGCGACGACGGAAAATCCTCGTCGTATGCCTCGTCGTCCGTACCCGTCGCTGCCGTGTCAGTCCCCGTATCATCCCCTCGGGTGGACGGGGAGGAGGGCTGGACGGGGCGCGGCGGTTGAAAAGGAGGTGGTGGATGGATCCTTCTTTTCTTGGTAGGGGGAACACCAGAAGGTCCCGGTTCTGGATCCCCCGACGGGAGAGGTTCCTCCGTCGGTAACGGTAGCCTCGTCCTTATCTCGGAGCATAAGGACTGTATGGCCAACAAAATGGCCGCTGAGTTGTCTTGCGGCGCTGGCAGAGGGGAATCCGACGGGCGAGCAGGGGCCCCGTCGGTATCCTCGACGATGTCGTCGTCGTCACCTGCGTCGGGGTCCATTCCGACGGGCTGGCCTTCTTCCACGCCTAGGCCGTAGCTTAAGACCTCGATCAGCTCCTCTTCTGAGGTTGAGGCCGAATCTACGACGACGCCCTGCCCCCCCTTCTTCTTCCCCACGGAGGGTTTCACGGGGGTCCTATCGATGGGCACAAAGGAAGACTCCCTCCGAGGAGGCAGGGAGATTCTGGGCCCTGAGGTCGCCACCACTGGTGTAGCCACCACAGGCTGAGCCAGGGCCGCCGCGACCGTTTCGATAGAGGGCTTGGTCGGATGGATCAAGGCCTTCACCACCTTAGGTGCGCTCACCGCCTTATCCTTGAGGGAGGGGGCACTGCCACGCTCCTCCTCTGCCTTAGAGCTCGACCGGGGCCTCTCCAGGAGCTTCGCCGGGTGCTCGGCCTTCCTCTTACCCGACCCAGAGCGTTGGCTCGTGGTTGATGGTGCCGGGGAGGGTGCGCCCTGCCTGGCGCCCGTAGAGCCCGACCGTTCGGCGCTCCCGGTGCCAGCGGACTCGCGGTGCTTGGCCTTATGTTGGGCCCCCGTCGCCGGGGCGCCCTCAAAGGTCTTAGAAGACCGCTCGGATTTCTTCTTCTTCTCGCCAGACGGGCTCTTACCCTCCAGCCAGTTGGCGAGACGTTGATGGCGGTCCTTCATGGTCCGTTCCGACATGTTGCCGCAAAACGCACAGTCCTTCTCCACGTGCGTCTTGACCTCATGAAGGCAGTAAAGGCAGAAAGAGTGTTCGTCCTCCTTGAAGACGTTCTGCAGCTGGCATCCAGGGCAGACCCTGAACAGCTTTCCGGGCGTCGAGCTTCCCTTCTCCTGGGCCATCTCCGAGACCGGGCCTGAGAAGCTTCTGGAGTCCTCCGAAGCGTAGCTCGACGAAATCTTCACCCTTGAGGGGCACAGATGAATCCGACACGGGTCCCCGTTGATCGGATGTAGGATCGGTGGAGCTTGAGGCTCTTTTGACCGAAAGAATCGAAGTTTTTTTGTGAAAAAGCGCGAAAAAAAGCACTAACGCTCGAGAGCAATAGCACGAGGATCCCAACACATGAACGTGCGGTAAAAATCTGAAGATGGCTGCCAGAGGCGGTGCTTAGGTAGAGGGCAGTCATTGGCTGTGGTCAGTATGACGCAGAGACCAGTGATTGGTTATTACTACGAAAGACAGATCAGAAACGAAACTGATACTGGTTTTTTCTTTACCGAGGATTCCCAGCCTGACGACGGGGAATATTCATGAGCATGTGAATCCATGCCAGACCCCATGCTGGAGAAGATTGTCTATTTGGAAGTATATTCCCTGGTGGGCAAGTAGAAAAACAGGGAGATGTGGGTTGTGATGAGTTACTTGTGGTCACAAATTGCACTGGGAGGACTGCCTAAACTGAAAGACTTCTCCGATCAAAATGGCATGTCAAGTCATCGGGTCAAATGCCCCGTGATGCCATTCTGCGAATTACTGATTTAGAATCTTGAAAAATCCTACCTCTTTACTCACAACACGCTGGCAGGTATGCTGCTACCACTTACCAGTTTCCCAGAGCAGGTCATCCATACTGTGCGACGGGCCTCGAACGGCCACTCATTAACGAGCAAAGCCAGCCCACTGAAAACACTGAGTGCGCCCACAGCTGCGGACTTGCTTCTGGGCAGGCATTTGTGTAGGGAAATGGGGTTTCCCTTTCACCAGCACAGTTCCCCAGTGTGCATGCTCAATGGGCTATACAAGGCCGGGGGCGTTTTGCTTCCCCAGCCTTGCATAGGCAATTGAAGATGCAGGCTGGGGCACTGCAGGGCCAAATGTGGATTGGGGGTGCTCATGTGTCTCTGTGCACATTTAAAGGGCTTGGGGCAGTGAGATGGTGGTGCCCCAGCTCTGCTGCACATTAACAGGAACCAGGAAGTTCTCCCTGCTTCCTGCTTATAAGGTGCGCAGGAGCCATGGGGTCATCAAGGTGTCACAGCTTTAAATGTTCCGTTACAACAAGCTGTACCTCTGCAACCCATCATGGACAAATGATCAAAAGTGGAACTGTGATTATGGCCTGCGATTCCCACGCGTATGTGTTAACTAGCAGTTGTACCCGTGCTTCGCACAGCAATGCCTAAAAAAAGAAAATAAGACAAAGGTATATTTATATTGCATACTTGTTACATTGTCTACACCATGGAACCTACTCACATGCCAAATTTCAGGTTTGTAGCAGGTTGAGAAGTGTGCTGAACATTTCGAACAGATACACACACATATCCACACATGTCCATCATATATATATATATATATATATACTACACGGCCCGCAGCAGCGGGCGTGTAGTTATGGTTAAGTGGCTAAACCCCTATGAAGAGCACTTTTTGGGCGGTTTATAACTCCGCTCTCCCTGAATGAATCCTCACCAAACTTTGCAAAATAAAGAATATGGCCCGCTCCGATTTCTTTTTGCAGAGTTTGGTGAGGTTTTGTCCAGGGGGGCAAGGGGTGCAAAGTTATAGCGGGAGGTCCGACAATTTTTTTTTTCTCCATAGACTGAATGGCGAAAAAAACTTTGCTCACGCCCACACTCCAAACCGCTAGACGGATTTTCACCAAATATGCGGCAGGAGCGGCAGCTTGGTCCCAAAAATGTGCTTTTGTAAATTTGGTGGAAATCCTTCCAATACTTTTTTTTTAAATGACCAAAAAGTAGGTAAAAAAAAATGTGTGCTATCTGGGTTTGGTCCGCTGACCCATTTCCCTGTTTGCTCCGCGGACAGGGCTCTGATTGGTTCAGAAGGCAACGTAGTGTCCGTGGACATCGGACACGCCCAATGTTTGGATGGTGAAAAGCATGAAGTACGTCAGATTTTTGGAAACGACCTCCATCTGGGACAAAACGGACAGCGGCCGGTGTCCACGGACATCGCAGTAAAAGAAATAAAAAAACACAACATTGCACTTGCCAAACGTATCAAATAATCTCTGGGGAGGTGAGGGGTTTTGAGGATGGGATGGGATGTGGCTTCAAGAAGCTAAAAAACTGGTGTGTTTCGCCATAAAAGTCTGCGAAGAGTTTGGATGTTCGTGAATAGTCCTGTGAAGTTCGCGGACACCTCTGCATTACAGAGTTGGTGAAAGGCAGTTCTTGAATGACTTAACTTTGGCACCACTTAATGAAACTGCATATTCTTGCCCTGATTTCGAATGAGTTTGCAAAGTTTGGTGGGATTCTGTCAAGAGGGGGCAACATTAGAGGGGAGATCCGAAAATATTGTAAAGGCTTATAAATGTGGTGCAATTTGACGAATCTACACAAAAGTTTGCAGAAAGATTTTAGAACTAGATACAAATGTTTTTGTAAAGTCTGAATGGATTATGTCAAGTGGGGGCTAAGTTATATGACTATTGTATACATTTAACACTTTTGAAAAAATAAAACATGGGTGGATTTCCAGGAAACTTGTGTAGGCGCATTGGCAAAGACCTTAAAGCCTGGTTTTGTGTCATAATGTAGGTACAACGTTTTTTCTTTGAATTTCATAGGTTTTTATTAGTGCAACTTAACCATAACGTCCCTTTAACAAAGTTTTTTTTATTGAATTTCATAGGTTTTTACCAGTGCATGCTATTTTCCTACAACTTACTAATATCATACTTACCCAATATAGCAATATGTGTGTCCAATTTCCAAAGTTTCACCTTACAACTCTGCCATTTCACACCCTCTGGAATAATTTTTTAACACTTCTATACACTTCTTGCAACTATTTCAACTAGTTTTGGATCCATAGACGTCTACGAACATCTGACTTCATAGCGGACCTTCCGGACAGTGCTACATGACCATACGATGATGCACGGCATGATGACGTGTCTGAGAACCCGTCCACACTTCACGATAAGATCTCTGCTTGGCGGACAGTTTGGAACTGCATTTTCTACTGATCTAGGAACTTCCAACTTCAAAATGTCCCTTGCACTGCTCCTACACCTATTCATACTCATTATCCATTAACAAGCTAGTACACAGTAGATACTTTTAGCAAAACTGCTATTTATCTTAAAATGGCATCAGCTAATGCCATCCCTCCTCCCCAAGAGCCACCACTGCTACCACTGTTTCTCATGCTCAATCAAAGAGCATGAGAAACAGTGCCCCCTAACTTAGAAATAACACACACGCAACATTTTCCCTTGTCCACCTACCCCTCCATATTAGTGTTTGGTTGCTCTTCCCTCATTTCCCTCCCCACGTTTCGTTCTCAGCTCTCCTGCCAAAAGGAATACATCCAAAAATAACAAACGACATATTCCTTTAGGAACCACCTTTCACAGTTAAAAAATAGAACTAAAAAAAAAAAAAAGAAATGTATAGACTCCATCTACTTTATATTTCTCAGTAAATTACAGACTAAATAAGTTTTTCAACATTTTCATTTGCCTTTTGTGCTATGCTAATGGAGATATTGTGGCATTCATCCTCTGTTCCAGGGACTAGAACGGTGGATAACGACCCAGCAGCCCAAGTTATCAGCCCAAGCGAAGCGAGGGTGGATAACGAGGTCTCTGGACCATTATCCCCCCATTCCAGCCCCTGAAATGGGGGATGAAGGCCATTAGCACCCTAGGTTTCTAAAGCGGGAACCCGGGGTGCTAGAAAATAGGATTTTCTAGCACCCCGGGCGTCCAGGTGTAGGAAGGAAAATCCTTTTCCAGGATGGCCACCATGGAAAGGGAAGGTGAGGGTTCCATACAGGGCCCCTCTTCGCTTTCCATAGCAGCCTGCAGAAGGCAAAAAGAGAACCCTATGACCATATTACCACGAGCTCATTTTTCTTCCCTTTCAAATCTATCCTGATTTCGAATAACTTTACCACAAAGCCAGACCCAGGTGGACATTGCCACTTTAATCCTATGTCTTGTCCCTTGTGGTCATGGCCAGTAGCAAGATTGTCTGGATCATGACCTTATTCCATGACCCGGACCATCTGGCCACTGCCCATGGGCACAGGCTACGCCTCAGTCACTGAAGGTATACCGCTATTTTTTGTAGCTACATTATGACACTTGTCAAATAATAAAACATTGGCACATTTGCAAAACCATTTGCTGGAAATCCACCCATGTTTTATTTTTTCAAAAGTGTCAAATGTATGCTCATATAATCGTCATATAACCTAGCCCCCACTTGACAAAATCCATTCAGACTTTACGAAAACATCTAAATCTAGATCTATAATCTTTTTGCAAACCTTTGTGTAGATTTGTCAAATGGCACCACATTTATAAGCCTTTACATTATTTTGGGACCCCCCCTCTAATTGTGCCCCCTCTCACAAAATCCTACCTAACTTCGGAAAAACATTCCTATCTAAATGTATGATCAGTTTCCCAAATTAAGTGAGGATTCGTCAAATGGCACCTCATTTATAAGCCTTTACATTATTTTGGGACCCCCCTCTAAATTTGCGCCCTCATGACAAAATCCCACCAAACTTTGCATACTCACTCAAAATCAGCCCAGGAATATACATGCAAAATTTCATGCAGTTCCATTACGTGGCGCCAAAGTTATAAGCCATCCAAGAACTGCATTTCACCAACCCTGTAATGCTGAGGTGTTCGCGAACTTTTCAGGACTGTTCGCGAACTACTGGATGGATTTACACCAAATTAACAAAAGCACGCTTTCGGGACCAAGCCACCGCTCCTGCCGCAAATTTGGTGAAAATCCGTCCAGCGGTTTGGGCTGTAGGCGGGACCAAAGTTTTTTCCCATTATGTCTAACGTTTCCCCCCCCCTGGACCAAACCTCACCAAACTTTGTAAGAGAATTCAGAGTGGGCCATATACTTTTTTTGCAAAGTTTGGTGAGGATTCGTCCAGGGGGAGCAAAGTTATAAGCCGCCCAAAAAGTGCTCCTCCTATGGAAACAGCAACTTAACCATAACTACACAGCCACTACCGTGGCCGTGTAATATATATTACAAAGGGATAGGTTTTTTTCCTGGTATTCTGTGCAAAACCTATATGGTGAGCGATGTTATGTGTGTGGTGGAGCAGTGGGAGTTCTTGGTATTTTGTATTGGCATTTTGGACAAAGCCAATAGGAGTATGTTCTTACATGGGGATACTGGCATATATTGACAGAGCAAGGACGGTTTTAGAATAGGATTAGTACTGACATTGTGCAAAGCAAACAGGAGTATGTGCTTATGTGGGAATGCTGGCATATATTGATACAGCAAGTATAGACATGAACGGGCATGTTAGGGGCCACTCACTCCTGCACACATTAACGACACGGAACACTGTTGGCTCGTGTCCTCTCGCTTTATTCTCCATACATCAAGTGCCTTCCCTTCCTCTGTCCCCTCCCCTTCGCGGTCTACATTTGCTCGATGAGACAAGTGGGTCTCTGTGTGATCCGTTGCGGGTGGCCGGGTACACGGGTCTCTCCGTACGGCGCTCTTACTGATGGATCTTCAGTCTCTTCTGTCCTGCGCTCCTCTTCTTCTCCTGTTGTCTGGGGGCCCGCATCAGGCTCCTCTTGGTATAGTTTGCAGAAGAATTAAACATTGTGAGTTATCTCTCCTTCTCCCATCACAGTGACCATCGGCCCCTTTACTTCAGTGACCAGGAGTGGCTCCGGCGCATACCTAGCATCAGTCTTTCTTTGCGGCCTTTGTTTGACGAGTACAACTTCCCCGATTGGGAGTTGATGTTCTTTAGCCCTCCTTTTCCGGTCCGTCCACTCCTTGGCTTTCCTTTTCTTCTCAGCCTCTCGTTCTCTGATCTCTGCGTCTTCTGCTCGGTTGTAGTCGTCCAGCTGTGGTAGCCGAGTCCTTAGCTTATACTTTATCATCAGCTCTGTGGGTGTCCGCCCAGTTGTCTTGTGCGGGGTGTTTCAATAGCTCCTCAACATCTGGGAGATGGCCTGTGGCAACGGCACCTGGTCCACGGCTGCTTTCTGGTGAGTCCTTTTGATGGTGGCCATAAGCCTTTCCACAATGCTGTTGGCTTGCGGCCATAGTGGTGTGATCCTTTGGTGGCGGAACCCTAGGTGTGTCACAAACTTCTGGAAGGCCTGGCCCTGGAAGGGTTGACGGTTGTCAGTTTTTATAGAGTTGGGGATCCCCCATTCACTGAATAGTTCATCAATCACTCCCACCACATCGTGGAATGCTGTGGACTGTACGTGCTTTAAGAGGGGAAAGCATGAGTACTCATTGATGGTCACTAGAAGATGACCCCCTTCTTCTAGAGGGCCGTAGAAGTCCATCACTAGCCTTTGCAGGGTCCCTCTGGTAAGGGTACCATTTGGAGCAGGCATGGGGGTTGTTTGCCGCTGTCATTTGGCAAGGTGTGCAATGCATTAGCGTGTCCTCTACAATGGTGTCCATATAATTACGGGAACCACACTTGGTTTCGTAGTATCTTCTTTGTGTTAGTGACCCCCCTGTGGCCCTCATGGGTGATGATCAATAGCGCCTGCCTCAAGCTCTTGGGGGCCACTATGCGGTTGCCTCGCAGTAGTGTCCCTCGGTCTGACGTGGCGAGTTTGTTCTAGTTTTTTCGCCATCCTATGGAGATCCATTTTGTCCACCTCCCAGTTCACAAAGTGTTCTGTATTCAGGTGTCTCCACCTGTTGTTGTTCGTCAAGTCTATTGCGGACTGGATGGCGGGGTCTGCTCTGCTCTTGTCTGCAAAGAGGTCATTTGTGATGGCGGGGGGTAAGGCGTTAACCGATAGATATGCTATATATGCTTCCGCCTCTCTCTCCATGGTTTCTTCTGCTGCTCCTTCAGGATGTTGTGATAGATAGTCTGCTGGGTTGGCTTCGCCCCTGGTTTCTGGACGATGCTATAATCGTACTCTTGTAGCCTAATACCCACCGTTCTATGCATGAGGCATTTTGGTTTTGGGGTTCCCAAAAAAGGAGAGGAGCACCTTATGGTCTGTAATGAGGACAAACGTCCAGCCGATGATGAAGTGATGGAATTTCTTGCATGCCCAGACCGCTGCTAGACTTTCCCGTTCAGCCTGCGAATATGCCTGTTCGATGGTGGACAGTGCCATGCTGGCATAGGCTACTATCTCTGTGCTGCCCTTGTTGTTTGGGTCTATTTGGGCAAGTATGGCTCTGAGGCACAACGGGCTGGCATCAATGGTGATCTCGGTGTCCCATTTTGGGTTAAAGAATGCCAGACGCAGGTTGTTGGCTAGTTATTCCTTGATGGTACAGAATGCTTTCTGGTAGTGCTCATCCCACTCAAATAGGGAGTCCCTTTTGAGGAGTTTCCAGAGGGGGTTTGTGAGTGGGGAGTAATGGGGGTGGGAACGGGCACAGTATCCCGCCATTCCCAGGAAAGAGCACAGCTCTGCGACATCGTTCGGGGCCTCCAGGTTGTCGATGGCACTTATCTTGTCAGGGTGGGCCATGATCCTGTGTGGCCAAAGAAGCATAGGCTCCGTTTGTTAATGGTGCACTTTCGTCCATTGAGGGTGAGGCCGGCCTTGTGGAGGATGTTGCACACTGACTTTAGCGTGGCATCATGCTGCTCTTGAGTAATTCCAAATACAAGGATATTTTGTCGCTATAGTTTAAGGCATTTGTGACAGGTGAGATTAGCCATCAGATTGTTTCTTGAAATATCTCAGTTGCGGACGATATCCCAAAATTGAGCCGCTTGTAGCAGAACAGTCCTTCATGCGTTGTGGACGTGGTGACTGGTCTCGAGGCAGGGTCAATGACCAGCTGGTGGTTACCCTGGATTAGGTCTAACTTCGAGAATTGGGTGGCTTGCTTGAGTCTCACCAGTATATCTTCAATATTGGGTCCCAGGTGCCTCTCCCTCTGGATTACTGTGTTGGGGATTCGCATGTCCACACAAAGCCGTAGGCACCCATCAGTTTTGGGCACTATGACCGGGGGGCGAGGGGGGGAAACCCACGGGGTAGCACTGTCTACTCTCTCAATAAGGTCATTCTCGAGGAGGAGTTGCAGTTCGTGTGTTACTTGGGCTTGTACCGCAGGGTCAATGTGGAGTTTTATAACTGTCTTTCAGTTTTCCCTCTCCCTCGAATAGATCCAGGAACATTGCTTTGAGGCCGTCTATGTCCAGTTCATGTTGGGATAGTGCCCTGAGAACTTGGGTGTTTGGAGGCAGGCCCTGTAAGGTTTCTGACTGGTCATATTGAATGTCAATCAGCGCCAGGGCCCTGGCGGTCCGGTAGCTGAGGAGACGTTTCCCCGTTGTAGGGCTGTGTATGACATGGATGGTGGTGGATATCCGTCATCCTCTGTGTATCAGGTCACAGCTGAATTGGCCCTTGGATTGGAGAGGGATGGTCACTCGCCACTGGAAAATGCAATCTTGCGAAGGTCGCAAGGGACATGCACTTGAAATGGCGTTGTAGGCTCCTTCATTCACCAGGATAACGGTGGCTCCTGTATCTATAATGAATTGATTGTGCAATCCCTATCTGTACTGCAACCTTTGGCGCAGCACTGTCATCCGAGGTGTCGTATATCAATCGGACATATTCTTTGCTGTATCGGTCATATTCGGAATAGGATTCTCCTGCCGAGAGTTCTTCTGCCTCCATCGGAGGGTTTTCATAAGGGTCATGCATGATGTACTCTTGCCCCGTCTTTGTTCCCCTGCCTGGTGTAGTTGCACGGTGGGGAAGTGTTCAGGCATGTCAAAATGCCTTCCAGGCGGGTCAATTTTCAGGATTTCCACTGCTCTTATGAACCCTTGCTGAGTGGGGTATGTTGCTGTGTTCCTGCTTTGGGTAAATCTCCCACTATCTCTCTCTTGGTACGGTCGAGGGACAGATGCTCTTGGTGGGTAATATCTCTTGAGGAGTGTCGACAACGGTGGTGGCCTATATGCGGGCAGCATTTGTGTATTCTCTTCGCACATGGCTTGAAAGTGATGCTCTTCTCCACACCTTATGCACATCTGTCCAATAGCTGGCCATCTGTAGCACTGTCTCTCTGTTGGGGGGCGTCGGTTGGTGTTCCATGCTTCTTGGCGAGTCGGTGTGCCGAGGTATCTGGTCTGCCCTTGCGGGCTGATTGCTAGGGCAGCGACCGTGTCCACCCTCGTCGGGTTTACCATGGCAGCTGCTTGCACGTCTACTCTCTCATATACCCTTGCGAGGTCTGCTATTTCTTGTAGTGGGAGAGGTTACTTCAGCAGATGTTTTCAGAACTGTGAGGATATATATCCTTCAATTACTCTTAGTCTGATGGCTTTGTCGTCGTTGAAGTTAGCGAAGTCGCAGTATGTTATTTTCCTTTGGAGTCTGAGAATTAATTTGCCAATTGTCTCGTGTGGTAGTTGAGTACACTGGTTGAGTGTATAGCTTTCGTAATCCCTGTTGGGGAGGATAACTAACTTTCCATTGATTGCAGCAGTGAAGAGCTTGTATATTGTTTTCTCTTGGGGTGAGATGGTTTTTAGGATCCCTTTGTTCTACTTTCCCATGAGGTTTGTGAACATGTCCATCTTGTTGGGTGCTGCTTGATTTCCTACGGCTCTCATGAAGTCCTCGAATTCCTCCATCCATTCCTCCCATCTCTGGCCTTGGTCTTGCTGTGGTTGCAGTGTAAATGGGTTGGGGAGCTGTAGAAATGTGGCTGGGGGTGTGGAGCTTGCCCCCGCCGCGGCTGGTGCACCTGCATCTATCGCCAGTGGTGCTCCCTCTGACATGGTGCTGGGGAGGTGTGTTTTCTTTGTGTGTGGGGTGGGCGTAGTTGGGGTGTGTTCCCTTCTCCCATGTGTCTTCCTGCCTATCTGGCTCCTTTCATCTGTATACTTCTTTTTTGGGGCCATTGTGTGGTTGCTGGTGCACGGCATCCTCTTTTCTCTGTTTTTTACAAGGGAAGGCTGCGTGTGGTTGCTGATACGCGGCCTCACTGCTGTAGCGTGGCGGTGTGTGTGTGCTAGTGCCTTTACACAATCATCGCTACTTCCCAACTTCGGTGTGAAAGAGCACAAGGCCACGTATTACGAGTATTACGTAGCTCCATTTGACACTGGGAACCTTGCAGGTGCTTTGGCACGTGTCTGGTATTTACTGCTTCCCTCCAATATCTCTTGGCCACCCCAGGCGGTCCTCCTTTACGCGATGTCCACATGTGCTGCTGCACCATTGTTCACCTCCACCGGCATGTTCTTCTTTACTCCAGTTGATGCTGCGGTCTCCATCACAATGCCCTCTCCGGACCAGCCTGCGTCCGGAATGCTGGATCTCCTCGTGGGGCCTGCATGTCTGCTTTTGCACGCCGGCTGGTGCAACGCCTCTCGCCTAGTCTCCCTCGTGGCGTGGCCTGGTCCCCTCATTTGGCCGCCACCCTCCTCGCCGTCTGCAGCCACCTCCTTAGCGGGCCACTTATCTCCTTGTTAGGGCCCACTCACGCCTGCACACATTAACCACACGGGACACCGTTGGCTCGTGTCTTCAGTCTTTATTCTTCATACATCAAGTGCCTTCCCTTCCCCTGTGCCCTCCCCCCTCCCTCCCTCTTCCTGCTGCAATTCCCCCCTCTTAAAGGGGCTGTATTCCTTTTCCTCCGCAACAGGGCATAGCCAGCAGTAAAACATGTTTTTCACTGACATAATACTGGCATATATTGTGGGCAAACATCATGAAAACGTGTTCGACAATGCTCTGGAAAATGCTCATTGACATCGTTGGCTACTTGGCGTCTACTGGATTTTTCTCAAACGGTAGCCTGCAAAACTGGCTTTTTGCTCAGTTTTTCACATAAATCAAACTGTAAAAGGCAACATTTTAAACGATTATTTTTAAAAGGTTCTCTGGGGTCAGGGATGTCATTTAGGGGTCGCGAGAAATGCGACCTCTGAGGTCTCCCTTGCGACCTCTGTGATTTTTTTTTTTTAACTTTTTTTTTATATAATTCAAGCTCCTGGGCTGTGGCCACCACCATGTGGCTCTTTAATCCTTGTGGTGTGGGTGGCTTTCTTGTTCAGGCCCCTTAAAAAAAAATATAAAAATAAGAACAAGTTACTTACCAACTGGTAACGTTCTTTCGACTCGATGTTCCTTCAACGTATTCCACATCTTTGACATTACATGTCAAAGATGTCAAAGATGTGGAATACGTTGGAGGACAATACATTCGAATGTGTCTTTCTGGAATTCTATACAATAATTGCCAGGCTCAGTCACTGATTTAGTCTGTTCTTAAACGCCTCAACTCAGCCTTTCATCCTTCTGAGGTTGATAAATGAATGCCAACACAGGTTGGGTGATAGTGGGTGTATATTTTTTCTATATGAAGCGCTTAAATGTAATGCTATATAATAACACATCATTATCATTTGGTCATGGACGTCTGCTTGCATTCACAGTAATTTGGTAATATGGGCCTATACACACTGATCTTAACGATATATTTGGCGATCCATTCTTGTATGAAACGTACATCACATTATAGTGATATCGTAACCATATTTTTCGTAGCGTACAATGCTATGTGATGCCACTTCCTGTTTTGTCAACGGGTGAAAGGTCGTGTTCCATCGCTTCCCACGATATCACTTCGGAATGGGGGCAAATGACATCACTTCCTGTGATGGGGTCAAGGGTCATGTAATGTCACTTCCGCTACCCCTGGCATTTTGGTGAAATGACGTCCATGTCTGAGTTGTGGGGAAGGACCGTCCAAACCTCCCTTGCTATGCTCAATCACTCACCCACACTCACAGTAAATGTAAACCCCCTCCCACTAAAAATAATCACTAGCCACCACTGGTGTTTTCTTCTCATCTCTAGCATCTGTACAGGCCCCACCAGCTCCCGGCTCATCCCGTGACTTTCACTTTACTGCTGAGCGACAGATTAGCAAACGTCTTTCTTCTATCTTTAATTAGACTATCCTACCTTGCGGCTAAGTCTTCGTGGTCGGGATGCGTACAGCACCATTGTTCAACTCAAGAATGAATATGCAAGCAAAGTTCACTATTTTTCGTTTTACCGATTTTTTTAAATTCAAAATGAAACATTTTCAATAGCATTTTGTTTTAAAAGGTGCATTGTCATTTCACAAAAGCTTGTATTTTTACCTCAGAAGGTTGAGTCGAGCATGCCTGGATTTAAACATGTGGTCAGCATTACACGCATATCTATGAAACACCTTAGCAAAATGACTTTCCCAACAAGCTTAAATGGTTTACAGCTATACAGAGCCTGGTAATGGGATAAAACCACGAATCGCTATTTTGGAAGTGAACACATTGACTTGTAACTTTGAGTGTGTCCTCGTAGACAGGACCCCTGCTGGCCACTTGTACTTGTTATGAATATCCCCCTATGTACGTGTAATTGCGGGAGGCAGACCGCCACCACTGAAGCAAATGATTGCGCACTCTGCCTTGTTAAATATGTATGATTTGGCCTCCAAGCACTGAAGCTTATGGGTCAGAATTTTAAAAATAGCAGGAACTGGCACCAGCTAAGAGAATTTTTGATAAAAGGCCAAAACGTTTAGATGTCACTGTGCTGGCAGCAGAAACCTGTCAAGGCTTCGGCTGCTAAACGTAATTATGCGTGAACTGTATGTGTGAATTGGTGACGCAGATTGCAACGCGTCAACGACGAGCTGAGCTCTCCCGGATGCAGTGCGGCGGGTCGATGCGGCTAGCTAATCGGCATAGTAAGCAGGGCCGGCCTTAAGGGCAGCAGCGCCCTGGGTGAATTGGCACCCCCCTCCACTCCCATGTGCCCCTGGTTAACAGGGGGCGGGGCAAAAGGGGGCGGGGCCAAGATGGGCCACTTTTTTTTTTTTAACCTCCTTGCTCCGGCGAGGAGGTAAGGATATGAATAGGGCGCGTCAGCACCCTTTTGTCATTAAATGAGCCTGCTGCGGCAGGCACATTTAATAACAATGAGGCACCTGCCACGCCTTCTGCCACTAGGCCAGCTTGGGGGAGCCCTTGAAAGACTCCCCCGAGCTGGCTTGGTGAGGGGCTAATGGCGCCTTTTGTCATTAAAGGCACACACGGCGGAGGAGCGCATTTAATGTCAATGACAATAGGGTGCTGACAACAGCACCCAATTGCATTAAATGCGCCCGCGGCCTGCAAAAGCCTGCATGTCGCACCTTCTGCCACTACACCAGCTCGGGGGAGCCATTGAAAGACTCCCCCGAGCTGGCGTGGCGGGGGCTAATGGCGCCCTGGACAGTAGCCCGGCTCGTCCCCCCGTAAGGCCAGCTCCGATAGTAAGGTTTCCACTTCATGGAGATGAATATCATGTGTCGCAAAAGTCAGCCCCCATACAAATAACAGGCCCACCTTCAAGGAGGGTTTTCTGGTGGCAGATAATTAAACCATAACCTCCACTCTCAACGGTACTTGCACAATCATGCAGACTCTTCAGTCTCAACTTTACACCCCATTTTTGCTCTCCCATAGTCCCCCACTTTTGCCTGTAATCTGCACTATGTTCCCTGGTGCCCTGTCTCGATTATTATGACTTTTTTTTGTTAAGTTTTTCACAGTGCCATCATCACAATTGTTACATAGTCTCTACATAGAGTCGACCAGCCCTCAACAATCAATGGCTTAAGCGGCCAACGTGAGGAGCCTGCACTAATGGATAGTGTATAAATCTGGCAGTGGTGTTGAGAAGCTTGCACTGGTGAGCAGCGTGGTGAGATGTGCTGGTGGACAGTTCACAATGGTGGGCCATGGTAAAACCTCTAAACTCTACTAAAACAAAGGTGCTCTTCCCAGCCAAAAGCTCTCTCTTCCTCTTCCTATCAAGTTCCCACCTGACACTCTTCCCCCTATTCTTCTTCAGCTAGAAACCTCTGCGTCATCTATGACCCTTCTCACACCTTGTCTACTTTATCTCCAAAACTGGAACAGCAGCTCACCTCAACCTTCTAAAAATTAGGAAAATTAGGCACCTGCTTCCTTTCAATACCGCCAAGAATCTCTTAAGCACACTTGTCTTCCATAAGCTGGACTACTGTGCCAGCATCCTCTGGGGTCTCCCCAACTATGGTTTCTGTCTGCTCGACAAAATCATTAACTTCGCTACCAGGACACTCTTTGAACTCCCTCAATGTACACCTACTTCCTCGTACCGTCACCAGGCTAGATGGCTGACGATGCACAACAGGGCCAGATTTAAATGTTTTCTCCTGGTTAACAAATCTATCCACGGCAAGGCACCACTGTATCTTCTTCTATCCAATTCTACAAGACTTATTGTAATCTTGAAACACTTGTGTATAGGCGCGTTATAAATGCCATATCATATCTCTGCTCTGCCTCCTAGACTACCCTTGTGCCTTCTCAGCCTGCCTATGCTTCCTCTGGCTTCCGTGCCTTCACTTTTCGTGTTCCATTTGTATGCAATTCTCCTCCCCGTACATCTGAGAAATAGTCCACATGGATTAATTCAAAACCAAACTAAAAGCCTACCTTCAAGCCTTGAGTTATCCTGTTAACCTTCCTCTCATCTGCCTGCTAGCTAAAATGTTTCCCTCGCCTCTAACCCCCCTCTGTCCCTCACTTCCTCTACCTCCACTCTAGAATTTCACCCATCATGGGCACATCCTGAGCAGAGCTGGCCTTACAGCCTACCTGCACTTAAAAACATCAAAAGCTCATTGTCCTTAATCTATACATGTCTACTTATGTATTGTCCCCGATGACTGTTTCACTTACTCCACAACCTCGTAAGAATGTCCCTCAAACTCACCCCATTGTAAGAAGCTCACTGCTTCCCATCAAATCGGATATATCTATTGTACATTCTTTTGTGATCAAAAGAGCATTGATCCCCCTGTATATAGATAGATAGATAGATAGATAGATAGATAGATAGATAGATAGATAGATAGATAGATAGATAGATAGATAGATAGAGGGCAGCTTCAAAAGGGAAGCAGGTTCATAACACACTTGCGTATTGTAGAGGTGTCAACTTTTAAATTCACTGGGGCATGGGTGGTTGTAATAATGACCCTTTTGGCGCAACCTTTGATCCAAGACATCATAGAGTGTGGCATCATACGCATTTACCTGTGGGCGACACACTTTCTAGGCCTTTTCTTTTGTTTTACGACTGCTTTCCACAAAAACTTAAAGTATTAGATTGAATGTTTTACATAAATCATAACCAATGCCATTGCTCTGGGCAACCTTCCCCATATTATTTTATTAGTCGGTTATACTGAGCACATCAGCACCGTAGTCCTAAAGCACTGAAACCTTTTCCAGGCGGAGTAAATTTCGACCCCACGCAGTGGAGCAACCGGACCGTAGTCTGTGGGATGAAAAGGGAAGAGGACAAGGAGGAGTGGGAGGGGGAAAGATGGTGAATGCAGACAAGCCAAGAAGATGTAAATTCAAGGAAGCAGGGAGCAGCAGCAACCAGTAAACTGGATGGTCTTTGCAATCACAGAAGGTGAAGCGCCATTTGCAAACCAGTTTTGTTCCACTCACGAATGGTGTCACAGAGGGCCTCAATAATTCCACAAGTTGGTTAAAAAAAGTTTAAGAATCTAGTGTCAATTTTTAGCACTGGTTCAAAATGGGATTGAAGTAGGGCCAGACTAGTGGGATTCCCTAACACAGTGGTCTGCAACCGTTGACTACAATTCCCATGATATCTGGCTATTGACTATGCTGGTTAAGGATGATGGGAATTGTAGTCCAAAACATCTGGAGATGCAAAGGTTGTAGATCCCCCCCTTGTCTAATCCTCTGCCTCCCCTGGACTCGCTTCTCCCTAGTCCGGGCTTCCATATCCCACAGACGGTTGTAAGTCAGGACTGTAGCAAGGTAACCCCTACTGTTTGTAGCTCTTATGGTCTGGGAATTCCACTCTCACACATTTGGTACCAATCTCCATGACACACAATACATCACCCGCACTCTATTCCACAGTCTCCAACAAGTCCTCAGGACTCAGCTCCAACTTCTGTCCTCTGCCTTGTCTTTCAGTCTGCCTCCTCTCCTCCTGACCAGACCCGATCACCCATCATTGATCCCTGCAAGTCTTTTATACCAGGACCTTCCTTTCTTACCACTTTGTCTCCCTTCCTTTTAGCCCCGGTCTGCACCTGCCCTCTTGGGGCAATCCCTTGCTTCCTTTTCTACAGGGTTTGGTCAGCGGATCCCCTGTTAAAAACTCGTTTTAGCTTGCCTCTTTTCCCCACTGTGGCATTTGTGAGGTTGTCATGACCTTCGCCCATTGCATTGCTCTCTCACTGTCCCGTGAAGTCAGTGTTCCAGTCGGTAATTCAGAGTTCATCACAAGAGTGAGACTCGCATTCGTAGTTGGTGACTTGGTTAACGGAGTTCCCGGATGAGGATGAACTGCATTCTGGAGCCAGCAGTTCTGTAAGAAACAAGAGAGAACTTCTGCCAAGTACGAGGCTACAAGCCTTAGTGCAACAGACAGTTGTAGCAAGGTTACAGATATGCATGGCACAGCTTTAGAGACTGGGGCCTTCACGAATCCTTCACCTCACCTTTGGGGTAGGAACAGCTCTGGCAAACGCCCTGATAGGCTACCTCACCCAGATTGGGAGGGTCCCCTGACCACCACGGACAGGGTCAAATCCCTGACCATGTCGCAATGGGAATAGTCTAGTCAGAGCTGCAAGGTCACATGTCCACTCTGTATGGTAACAGAAGCAACCTCAGATATGCGTCAGCCTTGTTGGGTGGCGTTTGCGCAACATTGTTACCCTGCATTGCTCTCAGTGCAGTCCACTTGAGACTATTCTCATCATGTCCCTGCGCTACCAAAGGTGATTGCATCTTTGATGTTCTGATGGAGCGTCTGTGTTCTGAAATACGAGTCTCGCTTTGTTGACTGGTCATATCAATGTAGTGTTTCGTACGAGGACAAGTAATCAGTAACTGCAACACATCAATGGTAGTGTACATGAAGTGTTTTTGTGTCTAAACTTATGTCAACAACTGGCACATAGCTATCAGATGCAAGCACATGACCAAGGGCTGAGTTACCTTACCCAAGGACCTTGCACTGGTTTCAGGGGCTTCAGCCCCAGTATTCTCAACCCCACTAGGTTTAACATGCACTACCTTCATGCCCTTGCTTCATTTTAGCAACTAGGTTATCCGGAGGTGATTCGGTATAAAGTGTGTGTGCCACAGTAAACCTTGTGTCAATAGCGGGCTTCTCATCCTTCCATCTATCTCTACCTGTGGTGTTCCCGAGGGGTCTAACCTCTCTCCCTGGCTGTTCAGCCAATACCTGGCACTTCTTGCCCACCGCATTGCCGCTCTCTGCCCCAACTTTCAGTGCTATGCGGACGACACTTAGCTCATTTTTAGGCTCCCTTCCGCCACCTCTTCTCCTTCTTTGACTGTCTGTCCGCTATCCAGGAGTGGTGTGCCGTCAATGATCTCTGCCTTAATGCCAATAAGACTGAGATTCTCCTCATCGGCACACCTGCTCCCTCCTTTCCTTTCGCTCTCTGGCTGGCCTCTCTTGGCTCTCTTCCTTCTCCCACCTGTGAGGCTAAAAACCTTGGGGTCATCTTCGACTCCACACTCTCCTTCTCTCCTCGCATCTCTGACGTCTCTAAGAAGTCACACTACCCGCTGAACCGCCACAGAGGTATTGTTCCTTTCCTCTCCTTCCCCCAGAAGCTCCTTCTCGAGGTCTGCTCGTCCGCCTCCAACTACCTCAGGGTCAGTCGCTTCCCCAAGCAACAGTTGGTGGTAGATCTCTTTCCTCGGCTGGGGCCTCCCTCTGGAACAGCCTCCCTGCCTCCCTGGAACTTGAGGAGAACCATCTCTAGTTCTGGAAGCACCTCAAGACCTTCCTCTTTTGCTTCTGCTTCTGCTTCTGCTTTGTCTCCTCCTCTCCCCCTCTGAACTCCTGACTGAAACTGCACTGGTCACCTGGCTACCCTCTGATCTCGGGCCCAGGTCTCCTCCCCCGCCAGCTGCACACCTGTACTGCCTCCCGGGTATCTCCTGCACTTGGGGGCTGTTCCTGTATCCCTACAGTCCCCACCGGCTCTTGCCATTTGATGTATGCACTTACCCCTGCACTTGCCACAAGCTGGCCACACAGTTTACCTATTGGTCTATTTATTTTATTTATTACTGTTGATCCTATGTACTGCACTGCCCCTCCACTTTTTCCCCCGCACTTCAGTTTCCCTCCTCCCCTGCACTTGCGTGATCTCAATGTCACCTGACCTAGTAGGATCGTTGTCTCTGTCTTTCCTCTGTTCCCCCCCTCCCTTGCCTCGTCGCGCCTTGAAACACTTGTGTATAGGCGCGGTATAAACGCCATATCATACATGCGACCCGAATTAAAAGCCCTGCAGGCTGACGTTTGTTCCCCCTTCTCAAGATATGTGCACGGTAGGATTTCCCCCATAGTCTCTGTAAAAACACCACTGGTACATGAATATCACCACCAGCCACAACGGCACACACATTTGTGGAATTTGCTTCATCCTCACATTATTGTTAAGGGTCATTTTTACATTTGTGTGTGAAGAGTTATATTTTGCACAGCAAGGCTTGGTGCTATTGAAGACCACTTTGCAACCAGGGTTTTTCCCCCCTTCGCAGGATTCTCAAACTTAGGTGGCCTCTGTACCTAATACGTACTCACTGTTTCTGAAATGTGGTAAACCACGGTTTCCCTCCCCCCCCCGCCCTCGCAGGATTCTCAAACTTAGGTGGCCTCTGTACCTAATACGCACTCATTGTTCTGAAATGTGGTAAACTTTGGCTTGCCGCTCACTTCCTGCCTGCGTGCTCTCGTTTCGTCTGTCTCCCCCCCCACTCCCTCCTACTCCATTGTGCTCTCTATCTCGCCTATCTTCTCTAACTGCTTCTCTATTGACTATCCTGCTCTCCTCACTAAATCTGGTAGGAAGAAGTTTAAAAAGGACATCCTGGTCTCCAACCCAGGCCTCCCTATCGCTGACACCTACACTAGTGCCTGCTCCAAGCAAACTCTTACTGATATCCTCTTTTTCGTGCCTTCGCCTGACCTACGGACCCTCCATATGGTCTCTGTGCTCTCTCCTTTCTCCTCTTCTCCCATTAATGGTGGCACCCGTTGGGATGTCCTCTTGGCCTCCTTCCACTCCTCTAAGGCCATCATTAATGTCTACACTAATGGGACCGTCTTGGTCCAAGGTCCTCAGGCCAACCTTCACCTCTTTGATAGACGCTTCCCACGCCTCATCAACTTCCTTTCCTCTCCTGCTGTCCCCCCTCCTCTGTCCTTGGCTACCTTGCCTCTACCCTCCCTCCCTGCCCCCTCTCGTGCTCCTCCTTCACCTCCCTCTTCTACACCTCCGCAGGGCGTACCTCTGATCTGTACCCCTCCCCGGAAGTCCTTCAAGGATGGCAACCTTCTCCACATTGCCACTCTTAACTGTCGCTCTGCCATCAAGCATTCTTCTGATATCGTGTCACCTGCTTGAGGAACTGGACCTTGACAACCTCGGTCTCACTGAGACATGGTTCACGGCCAGCTCTGTCACCAGCTTTGACACACTCCTACCTGACGGTTACAAGATCCTCTCCGTGCCCAGACCCAACCGTGCAGGGGGGGTGTAGCCCTTATCTTCCCTGAGTGGATTCCTGCCACTGTCACTCCTACGCAGACCTACTCCTCTTTCGAATGCCTTGTCTGCCGTCTCTCTCTCTCTCTCTCCTAGCCATTCCCTTACCGTGGCTACTATCTATCGGCCACCTGGTCAAATCTCCTCCTTCCTCTCCGAGTGGGCTGACCTCGCCTCCTCACTCCTGTCCTCAACCACTCAACTCCTCTTTCTTGGTGACTTCAACATCCACTTGGATGCCTCCTGTCCCCCCACGGGACTCTTTCGTGATCTCTGCGACTCTCTCTCACTCTATTCTCCCTTCTGGACCTACTTATTCTACAGGGCACACTCTTGATGCTCTGATCTCTTCCGCCCTTCCCCTCTCCGCCCCTCTCTCCACTCCTCTCTCCTGGAGTGATCACTTTCTCCTATCCTCCCACCTCACCCTCCCTACCCACAGGCAAAGCCACCCTCAACACTGCCACCCACCTTCTCGGTCATCCGACCCATGAAGCGCGTGTCAGTTGAGGCTTTCGCTGCCACCTTCTCGCCCCCAGCTCCCCTTTCGGCTGACTCCCACCCTGAGACAGCCCTCTCCATGCTCCACTCTGCTATATCTGATACTCTTGATATCCTTGCCTCTGTCATGAGAATCCGCCTGAAGCCCAAAGGCAAATGTAACTCGTGGTATGACTCGGATCTCGTCACCCTTAAACGCAAGTGCAGGGTGGCAGAGAGGAAATGGCATGCCTCATTTTCAGCCTCTGACAAACTGGCCTGCCGCCTGCTCCAAAGGCAATACCGTCTCTCCGTTCTCACCAAGAAGAGAGCCCTTATCCAAGCCTGCATCTCTGCGGCATCTAACAACTCGGCCGAACTCTTTAAAATCTGCAAGGAGCTTGCCAACCCTGCTGCTGTCTCTACCTCTCCTGTCCCCTCCTAGGCCCTCTGCACAGCACTGGCCTCTCACTTCATCTCTAAAACTCAGGACATCCTGTCCTCACTCTCCTCCTTTCACCTCCCTCCCTCTCTTCCTGGCTCTTCCTCTGGCCCTTCTGCAGCCACCCCTCCTCCCTCCTTCCCTGCCTTTCCGCTTTTTTCTGCTGATGAGGTTTCCAGACAAGTCCGATCTATGAAAGTCTCGTCTAAACAGGTTCACCCCTGTTCCTCCAAAACTATCAAGGACCACATTGATTCCCTGGCTCCGGCCCTGGCTGATTTTTGCAACCACTCCTTCGCCTCTGGAGTCTTCCCTTCCGCCTTAAGCACTCCATTGTGCACCCTCTTCTTAAGAAACCCTCTTCTGACCCCTCCTGCCCGGCTAACTATCGCCCAATTTCTATCACTCCCTTCCTGGGCAAGCTCCTGGAGAAACTGGCCATCTCCCAGCTTAACCTCCATGCTGAATCTGTTGGAAGTTTTCATGACCATCAATCTGGCTTCAGAGCTGCCAGAAGCACGGAAACTGCTCTCCTGAACATCCGTGAGGACCTGCTCTCGAATCTCGACTCCAACACTCCGTGTGTTCTCATCCTGCTCGATCTCTCTTCTGCCTTTGACACTGTCAACCATGCCATCCTGCTCAACCGTCTCCGTGATAAACTGGGTATCACTGGTCAGGCTCTGGCGTGGCTGACCTCTTTCCTCTCCAATCGACCCTCCCAGCTCCAACTGGGGTCCTTCCTCTCTGACATCTTTTTCTCCACCTGTGGTGTCCCCCAGGGATCAAATCTCTCCCCCTGGCTGTTCAACCAGTATCTGGCACTCCTTGCCCACCGCATCGCTGCTCTCTGCCCCAACGTTCAGTGCTATGCCGACGATACCCAGCTCATTTTCAGGCTACCCTCGGCCTCCTCCTCTCCTTCCCTCATCTCCGACTGTCTGTCTGCTATCCAGGAATGGTGTGCCGCCAATGACCTCTGCCTTAATGCCAGTAAGACTGAGATTCTACTCATCGGCACACCCACCCCCTCCTTCCCTGCAGCTCTCTGGCCGGCCTCTCTTGGCCCTCTTCCCGCTCCTACCTGCAAGGCAAAAAACCTCGGGGTTATCTTCGACTCCACACTCTCCTTCTCTCCTCATATATCTGACGTCTCTAAGCAGTCACACTACCGGCTGCACCTCCTCAGAGGTATTCTTCCCTTCCTCTCATTCCCCCAGAAGCTCACTGTCTCCCGAGCCCTGGTTCTCTCTAAGCTGGACTACTGTAACAGCCTCCATCTTAATCTGCCTGCCTCCACTCTCCGCCCTCTGCAACTCATATCCAGAACAGAACTGCGAGACTTGTCCTTGGCCTCAAGCCCAAGGACCGTATCTCTCCAGGACTGAAATCTCTACACTGGCTCCCAGTGGCTGCGAGGATACAGTTCAAAACCCTCTGCATTGTCCACAAGGCCTTCTGGGGCCTGGGGCCTAACTACCTTCAACTCTCTCTTCCTAAATATCTTCCTTCCCGAGCCCTTCGCTCATCCGTCTCCAACTCCCTCAGGGTCAGCCGCTTCTCGAAGCAACGAGCTGGGGGTAGATCTCTCTCTGCGACATGGGCCTCCTTCTGGAACAGCCTTCCTGCCTCCCTGAAACTTGAGGAGAACCATCTCCGGTTCCGGAAGCACCTCAAAACCTTCCTCTTTGTTTCTGCTTTCTCTCTCCCTCTCCCCTGCTAATTCTTCACTGAAACTGCACTGAATCTGCAACTGGGCCACTCTCACCGACGCCGGTCCTGGGCCCAGCCACTCTCCACTTGCACTGCCTCCCTGGCAACCCCTGCACTGCGGGACTGTCTCTGTATCCCTACAGCCCCCCCTTCCCAGCACTTGTCTGCACTTACCTTGCACTTGCCACCAGCTGGCCCTCTTATTTATTTTATTTTATTCTACTTACCTTGTACTGCACCTACCCCCTCCCCTTCCCCTTGCACTTTCTCCCTTCCCCCTACCCCTGCACTTGCGCGATCTGAATGACACCTGGCCTAGTAGGATTGTTGTCTGTCTTCCCCTTGTTCCCCCCTCCCTGCCTCGTCGCGCCTTGAAACACTTGTGTATAGGCGCGTTACAAATGCCATATCATATACCAATACATTTTCCACATTCCACCATGTTAACAAGTTTTTATGGCCCCACCTCCTTTCCTGTATACCCGCAACCCACCCAACCTCAGTGGTCCAAGTGGGCGTGAGCGCTTGGAAGCAGTGCCCCTGTACTTTATTAAAATTAAGTTTTACTATTTCTATGCTTTAATTTTCAAGAGAAACTGTTCAGGAATGGTTTTGTTTTAAAATAAAAGTGTAAGAAGAAGTTGAAACGTGCACTTGCAGTGCACTGCACTGAACGTTCCCTTAAACAGCAGGTGCATATGTTTGGGGGTTTGTATTGTGCATGGGAGGGGGGCATGGTGATGGGGTTTGTAGGGAGCGGGGGCAGGTCAGCAGGGAACATAGTTCCACTACTTCTTTTCTTACACTTTGAGAACTGCCCAACCCCCCTTGATGCACATGAAGGTAACTGGAAAAAGCAGGGCTCAGCTGCAGTTAGAAAGCGGTCTCTTCAGGGCAGGTGGGAGCGTAAAGGGCCGGTCAGCAGCAGGGTCTCACAGGCAGCATCTCAGGCAGGCACCTCCGGAAGCAGGAAACCGAGGCTAAGCACTTCCTTTACCTTTTTCTGCTGAGAATCCCTCGTCAGCTTGGTGGGCAGTCGACTTTACCGGAGTGCTGCGGATGACATAGTGACAGATAGTGTGGAGGACGACAGGCAAAATCCAGACTTTTCTCCTAATCTGGACAGTATAAGCGTGGGTGGTGGAAGACTGAGAAGAGAGAGTGCCCCTGCAGTCTCCAGAGCAGGTAGGTTAATAGACCTTTCTCAAATCAGGGCTCTTATTCTTTGAACTTATTCTTTGAACAGTTTCAGGGATCTACGGGTTAGATCCGTGAAACTGCATGAATCGTGTATAATCGCGACACTCGGTGCGCGATTATACACGATTCATGCAGTTTCAGGGATCTAACCCATTAATGAAAGCGGATATTCTCTGCAAAAGCTAAAATAATAGGGGCAGTTCAAAGAATAAGAGCCCCAATTTGAGAAAGGTCTATTAAGGGACCGAAACACGTGTCATCACAAAGGGCACCTCAACGCATTAAATATTATTTTCTTAAAACAAGGAACAGCCTCATTCTCGGCCTTTTTTTCCTTTTCTTGAATACTTTTTAAGTGGTTTTTTTTCTTGGCTTTACCATTGACCGTCTGAGATGCGACCTTACAGAAAAACCTTAGAAAGCAAACATTTGTCTATTTTATATTATTTGAAGTGAAACTAAAATGTCGCCATGTTAGACCCGACCGACCTAGCCAAGAATTCTTAAACTTCCAATTCTAAAAAATACCCTCACTGACAAGATTACTAATGCCAACCCTTGCTCCCTTGCAGATACCTACTGCAACTGCCTTACAACGGCAATAGATACTTTAGCACCTTGTATCACTAAAACTAGACGATCGTACAAAAAAACTTCCTTCTGGTTTGATGAGGAACTAGTAGCACTTAGGCGAATCAAGCGCTCGTGTGAACATTGCTATATCAAATCTCACACCCCTAAAACAACTGACGCTTTCAACACTGCAAATAAAATGTATAATTATAAAGCAGCCATCACTGCACATAAAGCAAATGCGCTCAATACCAGGATCAATAATGCATCCTCAGACTCAAAAGAATTATTCTCTATCCTCAAAGAGTTGAAAAACCCCACCCCGATCATCAACCCTGTTCAACCTTGCAAAGAATGGTGCACTACATATATACTAAATCTGCAGAGATATCTCAATTTATGCCCAGATAGGAGACTTAGACGTTTTATATTACTCCTAAGGCTAGAACAACTGCCTACCTTAATGATAACAGGTAGAAGAGATATGATCCCCCTAGAATTACGGCTCTGCCGGTTATGTAAAGGAGTGAATCGCCTTGAAACGGCCAGACATGTACTGACCGAGTGTTGCAAAATGTCACATACCATAAACCTTGGTCTGGGGCCGTTTGTGCATAACCAAGGTTATATCTATGAGGAACTATTCTGGCACCACTGCATTAACTCACAGCATAAGGCTCTTAATGGCATTGTACAGTATCTGGCTGATTGTGGAAATAAGACTTAGGATAACCATATAGACGGATATAAGGAAGAGCCGATGTATAGCCAAAGAGGAAAACCACGAAGGACCGCTGGCCAATACTGGCATTTATTTGTATAGGATCCGTAATATTGCGGTATTTAGACTGATACTCCATTTGAAAATTTTCAGTGGAGATTATAGGGCAGTATGTGGCAAGCCAGGATTCCAGAATTATTGTAAATGTAAACGCAAATTTAAAATTGAAGTTGTTTTATATGGTTTTAGGAAATGTATATTTAGAGAATATAATGTATTGCTTTTCTTGGCATCTTTTATGCAATGTGTTGTTAATTATTGATAATCTTTTTACTACAATTTTGTTCTTACCTAAGATATATTCTATGTGTAAAGTTTCGCTGTAAACTAAGTCACAATAAATTATTATTACTACCATTCAAGATGCGCTTGCTGCTAAAATCCAACTATTACAAAATAAAATCATCACTAAAAGGAAAATAATAGCAGAAAAACCTACTCTAGTGGAAGCAAATTCCTGTCCCTCAGTATATAATACCCCAACCTTCCATTTATCTCCAGTCTCCCAAGAACTAGTGCTCAATACCATAGACAAACTAAAGGAATCTAATTGCAAAGGATACAATTTCCCAGCACATTTAAACTATGCGCTCCCACCCTCACCAATTTGGTTAATGCATCATTCAGCTCCAATGTCGTACCGGCCAGCATCAAAAGAAGCTTGGGTCACACCATTACTAAAAAAGCTGTTGCTGGACCCACTCATTCCGACCAATTATAGGCACATAACCACAGTCCCATTCCTTCTTAAAATTATTGATAAAATAGCATGTAACCAAATACAAACCCATCTCGAACAGAACAAACTCCTAGGAGCCAGACAATCTGGGTTCAGACCGAACCATAGCACCGAAACCGCTCTCACTGACCTCAAAATCCAATTAGACACCATCAGAGATTCAGGAAAAATGGTCATACTGCTGCTGCTGGACCTATCAGCAGTGTTTGACCCTGTAGACCATGACAACCTTTGCGACACATTAGCCAAAGACTTCAGTTTCTCCACGGATGCCACCCTCTGGATCAAATCTTTTTAAGCTGAACGAACTTCCAGAGTTGCCATTGGGAAAGATGCAGTTGACCCCATAGCGGTGCCCATTGGAGTACCCCAAGGTTCATGCCTCTCCCCGACCCTGTATAATGCCTATACCAAACTCCTATTCTCAGCATTAGACTATATGGGCGTCATCTACATAAACTTTGCAGATGACAGTCAGATCCTTATCCCTATCCCTATCTCCGGGGATTACGCCCAAGCTGCCCGGACCATAAATAAAATCTACGCTATCAGTGAAAGTTGGATGCCAATGAACAGCCTCTGTCTCAATGATGAGAATACTGAGGTTCTCATCGTAGGATCCCAATCTAGAACAAGCTCTCTCCATCCTGATTACTCACATATCAATATTGATGGCGCCTTGATACCAGTTCTCAAGCAAGTCAAAACTCTTGGTGTTGATCTAGATGACAATCTCACCATGCGTAGACATATCTCAGCCCCTTCATCCTTCACGGCATACATAGCCAAACTCATTGCGCTAAGCCATCGATTTCTTACACCCGTCAATTGTATAACACTAGCCAGAGCGTTGATATTAACCAAGCTCGACTACTGTAACGTCCTCCTTCTAGGAACTTCTAATGCCAATATAAGCAAACTGCAGTTGCTGCAGAACAAAGCTCTTGGGGCGGCTCTAGGAATAAAGAAATCAGACCATATCTCTAACATTAGGCGAGAAAATCATTGGCTGCCTTTCAAAGCCAGAATAATTTTCCAAACCTTATGTATTGTCTACAAATGTCTCATGAACAAAGCCCCTAGCTACCTTAACAATGCTATGAAGAAGAAAATGACCAGCAGAGTACTCAGATCGAATAATAAGGCACTATTAGAAATTCCACGCCATAAAAGCACCAAAGCAGGAGGGAGTCGTTTTAGAGTCCTGGCCCCCACCCTGTGGAACTCCCTACCACTCAGAATCAAAAATGAAGAAACTATTGCAAGCTTCAAAAAAATCACTGAAGACATGGTTGTTCAACAAATACCGATTGACCAGGCCTTCCCACCTCCACCTTCATAATAGATTCACCTCACTGACTTAATGAGTATCCATGAACTATGCAGGACCTCAGTGGAACTACATTGTGTTTTTTCTTCTTCTACACTGTTTTTCTACACTGTTTCTACACTTTTTAAGAACCACTTGCCCTACTGTTATTCTAACTATTACTGTAACATTTTGCAAGAAATTTGATAAGGTGTCTGGAACCTCGCTGTGATACCCAAAGGTCTAGGCGTGTAAAAAATGAAATAAATAAATAAAAAGGTAGCCCTCTGGCTCCAAAGCAAATTGAAGGAGTCGTTGATGGCTACTGTGCATTGGGATGTGAAAATGCGTGTCTTCCGAGACTTTAGCGATTACCCAATCCTGAGGTGGAACCATCGGGATAACATGTTGCAGTGATTCCATGTTGAACAGTTATGTAATAGACCGTCCAGAACTAGGGGAAACCCTCCAATGCCATCTTCACAAGGAATAGGATGGAACAATATCCCTGAACGGGAGGATAGCTCAGGGGTAACGCGGTCGCCTTGGATGCAAGACAACACAAAGCAACACATGTTCGATCCACGGGTCCCCGTGCTTAGAAACCTCTGGGTATTAAGCGCATTATAAATAACCAATCATAACGAACCCACTCACCCCTAAACTACCATTGCTGTATGTATGATGGGCACCCCTATAGATGTTGCTATACTCGATACTATATTTCAGTAACTATGCCTAGCTATATTTGTAGATCTATATGTATTGCCACTTCGGAAACATTGCATCTACATTTTTGCCTGGGCCCTTGTAACTGGTAAAAGGGCCCTGACGCCTACGGATTTGCGTGCGGTCTACAAATGAAAACAAAAAAGAAACAAACATTTTGGTTTAAAGTAATCGTGACGTATTTCTTCATTAGGAGTTGCTGTGTGTGCAGTGTGTTGGCAGTGCAGCAGGAGACTATGGCAGTCAAGTACAAGCACCAGAGTCTTTCCACAGTGTTTGTTGGCCCGGCGGTGGAGCTCCCCAAGTCCTTGTAAAAATCACCCACAGCCCGGAGCACGCACAGTGTGTGCAGTGTTTTGGCAGTGCGGCAGGGGGGGGGGGGGTCACAGCCAAACACATTTTGTCGAAACTGAGACTGAAGGATTAACATAATCAAGACGTGGTGAGTGGACTTCTCTTTGTATTACCAACATTCTCATCATATCAACTGGCTGTACGACCTCAATGGTTGTTTCGATCGTTGGCTTCCGGGACAGCCTGCAGTTGGACAACCCTGTGTAATATACGATTCCCACTTGTAAGCACCTGCACCTTATCAAAATGCACTTTAACTTAATGCAGTTTACGTATATGCACCTTACTGTATGGTATCTCATTGTATTCTGTTTGTGTGTGAGGCTGATTGTTTGGTTAATATTTTTAGGGATTTTAGAATTGAAATCTTAAATGAATTTTGCATTTTTTAATTTTGTTTTTGCGGTCAAAAGTTATTTTATTAGCTAAATAACCAATACATAAATTATAAATAAATTAGGAGTTGCTGAGCACCGTCCTGAAAATCTCAACAATTGAAAGAACAACATGGAGTGAGTCACACAAGCAGCAGTCTGGAAGCAGTGTCTGCAGGATATTGCATCTGGCACCTGCATGCCTGCCACCTCTTGCCGGGCGTACCGGAAGTGATCCAGAGGTGCTCCAACTGGCGCCGACTACAGCTGTTGCTCTAAAAACAGTCCTTGCCTTAGGTGGAGGAGAGAGCGGAACAGAAGAGACTACTGGTCATTGTATGGCTGGGGCACCTCCGAGTCAAGCACTATAGGAACGCCAACTCCTGGATGGCATCTGTGGGTGTCGCTCGGGATGCAAAGGGCCTCTCTCTCCCTCTGTAGGACAGACAGTATGTGCTAGCAATCGTTACACTTCCTCTTCAGGAGGGAATGTAGGACCTAGAAATGGTAATTCAGTCAGGGATGTGTTCTGAGCTCCTGCGGCACTGCAGTTTCTTAGTCATAGCTGGCATCTGGCTGCAATATTTGAGGCTATAGCCCGAGGTCACTGCTCATTACACTGTGGAACATGTCAGAGGAAAACGTGCCTGCCACTCGATGTGTTCCAATTAGGTCAGAAAATATCATTGCCTATGTGGAAGGCCATATATTAACACTGAACATCTTACCCCGAGCATTTTCAATGTTCCAGACAACATCTGCTGCAGCTGTATTCTCAGGTGAAAGGTTAGATTGTTCAATTAGATCTCCAAAGTGAGGATGCACATTCGCATTGCTAAGAACCTCTGATCAAAATGATGGAGCATCGTTGAATTAGGAACCAAGTAAAAGTCGGTTCCTTAGTACCCCGCCACACCTTTTAAAGCATCCTCTCCAGATCTTCCGGGAAACGAATCCTTGAATTGACGAAAAGTGTGGAACTCCGGGTTCCAGCTCTAATGCTTCAGGATTATCTTTCCATCACTGTTCCTTATACATTTCTTCCAAAAATCCAGAGGTATTATCTTCTCCTTCCTCTGGACACTTCAGGCCCAGATCCTCTTTGAGGAGGGGCATGGAATATTCCCATCACCCCCCACCCACTCTAGTTCCAGAGATATAGACCTGAATGTGGGTCCCGGGACTGATGAAGTTTGCTCTTTCATGGCTTCTGCACCCAAATCAGCTGAAAACGATGGGGGTTCAGAGGAGTGCTCCTTGCCATCCTCTCCTTGCTTGTTAAGATGTTTCAATTCACTTTCAAGGCCAGGAGACCTGGAAACCCTATGAGAGATATGCCTTATCCCCTTCATTACTGCAGCGTAGCACTCAATGGAGAGCTCTTATGCTGCCTTTTACAGGAGGAACCAATCCGCTGTGACTTCTGCAGACACTGCCTATTTGGAGAAAACAAAACATCCGGCCAGCCCCCTTAATAAATACATATATATGGGATACATTACTCACTGTAATCGGATTTCTGATGCTTGCATCTGCTTAGATTCACATGCTGTGCATAGGTCGACATCTAAAAGGAAGCTGCAGGGTATTACAGTTTGATTTTCGAAACTCGAAAATGGGCGTCGACATAGGGCGTGCCACGAATACTATCCCTAGTGTGATGTCAACTGTACCCATGATCCCTCGCGCGTGTAGGACCCTCAGATTGCATTTTTTCTGACATGAGGTAGCATGAGGAGTAGCGCGAGTACAGATTATTCAAGCAGATAGATAAGACTACACGCATCCATGCACCTTTTCTCATAGGGGAGGAAGGGCGGGCGCATGTGAATCTAAGCAGATACAAGCATCAGAAATACGATTACAGTGAGTAATGTATCCCTTCTGAGGCTTGTGGAATCTGCTTAGATCACATGCTGTGCATAGATTAGTGAGCAGTGTTAGAAGAAGGAGGTGGGATGTGAGAAGGGTCATGAGCGAACAGATATCTTAGAACCGCTTGTCCCACTTGAGTATCTGTATTGGAATGAGTGTCAATGCAGTAGTGCTGAGTACAAGTGTGAATAGAGCTCCATGTAGCTGCTTTGCAAATGGTGTCCAGGGGTACATTTGCAATGAAAGCCAGAGTGGCCCCAGTGCCTCTAGTAGAGTGGGCTCTTGGCGTAAAAGGCAGAGTTTTCTCAGAAAGGGAGTAGCACAGCTGGATACAGTTTACTATCCATTTTGAGATGGCACCTTTAGAGACGCGATCTCCCTCTCTGCCTGTAGCTACGGAGACAAACAGTTGGTCTGTTTTTCTTAGCGGTCTGGTCTTGTCTACATAGTAGAGGACCGCTCTTCGCACATCTCGCATATGTAGTTTCACCTCAGCAGAGCTTTTGGGTTCTTGGAAGAAGGCCGGTAGCTCAATGGACTGGTTAACTGGAATTTAGAAATGAATTTAGTGAGAACCTAGGGTGTGTTCGTAAAACCAGTTTATCCTTATGAACAGTAAAGAAAGGATCCTGCACTGACAGAGCCTGAATTACACTGACCCTTCTTATGGATGTAATGGCTACTAAGAAGGCAGTTTTATAGGTCGGATGTTTGAGACTAGCCTTATGCATGGGTTCAAAGGGTGGCCGCATGAGTTTAGCAAGCACCACGTTAAGGTCCCAAACTGGTGGTGGGTTTGAAATTGGAGGGTGGAGTCTCTTTACCCCTTCCATGAAGGCTTTAACCACTAGTACTTTCCACCACGACACCTTGTTATGGGAGGTGGTGTAGGCTGACAGCGCCGCCAGGTGTACCTTGAGTGAATTAAATACCAAACCTGCGTCCAGCAGGTGGAGCATATAGGTGACAATATGGGAAGGAGTGCAATCAACCGGGTTGATATGTTTATTCTGGCACCAGATAACGAATCTTTTCCATTTATCAAAGTAACAGTGTCTTGTGTTTGGTTTCCTGGATTCCGTTAGGATATCCATGCACCTCTGAGGTAGATTGAGATGGCCAAACTCTGACTTAAGGAGCCAGGCAGCCAAGTTCATTGAACTGGGTTGAGGGTGCACTGTTTGTCCTTGGTGCTGGGATAGTAGGTTGTGCCAGCACGGGAGCTTGATTGGTTCGCACACTGCTAGGTCTTCGCAAGTGCGGGAACCATGGTTGTCTCGCCCACATGGGAGCAACTAGGATGAGCGTTGTCGATTCCCTGTGCATCTTGTTGACCAACTTCCTCATCAGAGGAGTGGGTGGAAAAGCGTAGGAAAACATCCCTGACCAGTTCATCCACAGGGCGTTCCCCTCAGAGCCTGGCTGGGAGAACCTGGATGCGAAGTCTGGGCATTGTCTGTTTTCGCTTGTGGCGAATAGGTCTATAGTGGGGAACCCCACTGTGAGAAGAGGTCTTCTATGACTTCTCTGTGCAGACACCATTCATGTTCTTCTGGAAGGGGATCCCTGCCTAAAGCGTCCGCCAGTGAATTGAGATCCCCTGGAACATGTTGGGATGACAGGTAAATGTTCCGTCTGAGTGCCCATATCCAAATTTTCTGGGCAAGCCTGGACAGATTTGGCAAACAAGTCCCTCCCTGTTGGTTTATGTAAAACATTTCTGTAGTGCTGTCTGTTAGGATCTGCACTGACAGGTTTATCAGGTGGGGTTCGAACGCTTGAAGCGCTCTGAAGACTGCCAGAAGCTCTAGCAGATTGATGTGATTCTTGGCCACTGTGTGAGACCAGAGACCCTGAGCTGTGTGGTGAAGGAGGTGTGCTCCCCACCCCGATAGGGATGCGTCTGTAGCGACTACAGCTTGCATCTCCGGATCGAAAAAGGGTTTCCCCTTTGACAGGTTCTCTCTCGTCCACCAGTGAAGACTTTGTACAAGCGTTGTCGAAACGACCACTAGATCGTCCCACTGACCACTTGCCTGCAACCATTGTTTCGCCAACTATTCCTGCATGGGTCGCATGCGCGCGTGGGGAACCAGGTAAATACATGACACCATCATGCCTAGCAAACCCATTGCTTTGCGCACCCTTATCTGACGACCGGGCTGATATTGAGGAATTTGCAGCCGTATATTCCGAATTCTTTCCTTTGATGGAAAGGCCAACCCCTCTTGAGTGTTTAGGACAGCTCCTAGGAACTGTTTGGAGGTGCTCGGCACCAGGCTTGATTTTTTCTCGTTGATCGAGAAACCCAATTCGAAGAGGAGGTCGATAGTTCTTTGGATGTTGGATCTTCAAATTACTGGGGTTTCCCCCGTGATGAGCCAGTCGTCCAGGTAAGGGTACACTGGGATTGCCTCCCTGCGTAGGTGTGCTGCCGCCACCGTCAGTACCTTGGTGAATACCCTTGGAGCCGAGGCTATACCGAAGGGCAGCACCTTGAACTGGTAGTGCTAACTGTCCACCTTGAAGCGCAAGAATCTTCTGTGCACCGGGAACATGGAAATATGAAAATAGGCATCTTTCATGTCCAATGTTGCCAAGTAATCCCCGCTTTTTAGGAGGGGGATTACCTCTTGGAGAGTAGTCATGCGAAATCTTTGGGGCTTGACATACTTGTTTGCAGGGCGTTAGTCTAATACTGGACGCATTGTCAAATCTTTTTTTGGCACAAGGAAGTAAGTTGAATAAATACCCTTGTTTACCTGGTTGCTCGGGACGAGTTCTATCGTGTCCTTTGCGAGAACATTGACGATTCCCTCCAGGAGGATGTTCTGGTGGTCCAGGGAGTGAATTTTTTGACGTGGAGGGTGGTTGCGGGGGCGCTCCACGCTCCAGAAGTTCGATGCAGTCCTGCGGACACTGTGGACAGCACCCATCTGTCTGATGTGATCCCTTCCCATGCTTGGGTGAAGATGGAAATGCGCCCCCCTACTGGGGATGCGTGGGAAGGGACCCTGAGCGGAGCATCACTGTTTTCCGGCAGGCATCCCGCCTGTGGCTGGGCTGCCTCTACCACGGGCCCTTTTATTACCTCTGCCGTAACTATGGATAGTCTGTTGGTTGCCACCCCCACAATGTACCCTGCCCATGTGCGTAATTGGAGCCCCTCTGAGAATTTTGGCTGCGTGAGCGAAGAAAATTACTATTCCCTCTTTGGTTCGTGGGCTTGTTAGTCAATTGTCCCAGGGATTTAAGGTATCATACTCGTCTTTGGCAGTTTTGAGTGCCTCCTCAACTGCTTTTCCAAATAAGACATTCAGTTCCACCGTCATGTCGATAAGGGTAGCTTGGGTCTCGGGCTTAAACCCAGATTGTCTAAGCCAAGCATGCCTCTTAATGACGGTGCTCTCTGCTATGAGCCGGCCTGCATTATCTGCGGTATCAAAGGTCATCTTTAGAATGCATCCGGACACCGCTCTACACTCTGACGCGACCTGGGATAACTGTCCCTTTAGTGGTTCCGGTGCGGAGTCAATGAGAGCAGCTACCTGCTCCCACTGGTGGCAATTATAAATTGCCAGCAGAGTGGTGGTGTTGGCGATTCTTGCTTGGTAAGCAGAAGTTGAGGCCACCTTCCTTCCTAACCCATAAATTCTTTTGCTCTCCTTGTCTGGGGGAGTTTCAGATGCCGATAGAGGTGTCCCCGCCCTTTTCCTGGTGTTAGTGGCTACTAGTGAGTCGGGCTTGAGTTGACCCTTTATGTAAAGTGGGTCTGATTGGGCAGCTCTGAACATTTTCTCAATTCTGGGGTTAACAGCCCTGGTGAGTTTAGGGGTGAGGAGTGAAGGGTCAATTCTGTGTTGTATGGACTTCAGAATTGGAATTGCTTGAGCAATGGGTTTCTTGCCCCCCATGATATCCTCTGCAAAGTCCCTCTCTTCTTGTGCCCCTTGAGTATCTATGTGGAAGTGCTCTGCAGCTCTAGCCAAGACCTCATTTAGAAGGGGCTGGTTATCTACTGGGGAGTCAGTAACCGGTGGTTCTTTGCGAACAGGAGAGTCTATATTGTAGACTTCTGCCTCGTCTTCCTCCTCCTCACCTTGACCCTCGTCATCTCCATAATAATCGACTCCTGTTTGGTCGTCCAACACTTCTATGTCTGGATCCTCATCATACTGTTGGTAAGGTTGGATGTAGAAAGGGTCTGAAATCAGGCCCTGAGTTGGAGTGTGAAACCGAGGTCTCTTATTAGGAGTCTGAGGGTCCTTGGATCCTGAAGGAGTAGCGTTGTCAGGAATACTCTGATAACTGAGAAAATGTTCTGTGTTTTTCTCGTAGAAATTAGCAAAGGAAGACATTCTCCGCGTGACCCTGTCTATGTCCTGAGAGCTCCATTCCCTGGTGCTGGGGATTACAACCTCCTGCCGAGGCTCCTCTCCTATTTCCATAACCTCTAGAGTGGGAGGGACAACTTTAGGTTTAGTGACAGGGACAGGGGTCTTAGATGTATCTTTATCTGAAGACCTGTGAATGTCCTTGTGTGTCTGGGGTGCCGAAGTAGAGTGTGATTACTTTTTCTGCTGTTTGTCCCCTTCCACTTGAGTAGAAGAGAGTTTTCCTGATGTTTTCACCTCCTCTGCACTTTTCAACGCCTAGCTTCGAGATTCGGGGGTGTGTACGGTACCTTCGGAATCTTTCGAGTGTGCACGTCGACCTTCGGAGGCAGAAACCGAACGGGCTGCTGGGGCTGATTCTAAGCGTGCAGCTTGGGGGTGGAGGTCGGACTCATCATCTGACGATCGTACCTCCGTGACTTTGGGGAGTGAGGCACTTTTTGCAACTGTGGACGGCTGCCTTGTGTCATGAGGCGATCTCGACCTGGAACGCCCAGAGGACATCGATTCCGTGGACCACTCTCCAAGTGCCTCCTTTTGCCGAGAACTCGACACGCGTGTCGAGTCCCGGTTGGGATTAGTGTGTTTATGTGTGGTAGTTGTGGTAGTGCTCGTGTCGCCGGGTGTGGTCCCCATAACTGCCCTGGTGGACAATCTTCTGGGGTCAAAGACTAGCTCTTGGGTGTCTTTCGACACACCTGTGCCCTCGCCGTCCGAAGGGGCGGCGTCGCTGCCGTCACTGAAGGCACCCACCGCTTCGCTGGCCTCGAGCTGACTGGGTGGTGGGCCCAACGTTTAGTGGAGCGGTCCTTTAGTGTCTTAGCCTTAAAAAGGCTACACGCTCTGCAGTTAGCCTCGGGGTGGTCCCTAGGCAAACAGAGGTTACAGGTGGCGTGTTTGTCAACCCAAGGGTACTTGCGGTTGCACTTGGGGCAAAATTTAAATGGAGTACTCTCCATATGTCACCCAAAGGCAGCGGGCTAATGTATGTAGGAAATAATGAGTGTGAGTATGTTTCCATCCCCCACTCTCCCTACTTGCAGGGCCGAGGCCAGAGGCCTTCCGAGGCCCAAAGTCTGTTGTGCAGCTCTCGACGGTTGTTTGTTCTTCGGACTAGCGTCGATCTTCGGATCTCGACGTGGAAGTGAAAGAACGGGGAAATATATATATCATTTTTAGCAAAATGGCTGAAAGCCAGGGAAATCCACGCAACGCAATGCTTCCGACAAGTATGGCGGAAAAAAACAATCTGAGGGTCCTACACGCGTGAGGGATCATGGGTACAGTGGACATCACACTAGGGATAGTATTACTGGCACGCCCTATGTCAACGCCCATTTTCGAGTTTCGAAAAACAAACTGTAATACTCTGCAGCTTCCACTAGATGTCAGCCTATGCACAGCATGTGATCCAAGCAGATTCCACAAGCCTCAGAAATATATATATATATATATATATCAAAGATGTCGGCCTATGCACAGCATGTGATCTAAGCAGATTCCACAAGCCTCAGAAATATATATATATCAATAAATTAGGCAACTTGGTACAGCATATATGTATGTTGATCTCTGTGGCACCACATAGAGGTATGCCAATCACATGTTTTGTGTGTATGTGAAACAGGCACAGCCTCACGGGCATATTGCCTTCGCCTCTTGTGGTAACGTGGTCTGAGGGCAGGCTATACTCTTCATGAGGGATGCGAGATATCAACAGTCTGAAATTCTCGAAGATCTTCATAACAGTTCCCATTATTATTAAGCCGAGAAATAAGGGAACGGGCAGCCAACAGCAGGGACTCGCAATGATTCTGCAACTCCAAGCAGCCTTGCCAGACCTTCTCTTTGAAGTCCCTTCATTCTGGTTTCCAGGATGGGCAGCTCACGTTTCTCATGAGATAACCCTGCGCCATTCAGAGCATGAGTTTCAGTTTTAATGGGGCCTGCCTGAAAGGACCCGGCCGATGATCACATGGCACAGGTGTACACAGGTGTGTCCCAGGGCGCAGAATCACTGAGTCTTAGGCAGACCCTGGCATGACACTGCTGGATTAGTGACTGATTGCAGAGCGGACAGAAAACAGAAGAAGCGAGAGAAGCAAGTACAAAAAGTATGCAGCCAGTGTATCGTGCCATTCCCTCCTGCTGCATTGACAGGCAAGTTACTGGTCGATAAGGCAGTGGCATCCAGGTTAGTGCAATAGAGAGTGTTAATTGGATCCATATGCATTTCACACTTTGTGACAATAGTGGCCCCCTTCCTGTGTGATCTGCATCCCTGGCCACACTGTCAAAATTCCTCTTCCCTGACGCGTGCGTGCGTGCGCGTGCATATTTGAAAGCGATCAATCGCCCGCTTCTCTGCATTGCTGCACTGAAGGAAAGGGTGGTTGGTCATGTCCCAGTCACGGCCTTGTGTTTACATGCCCAGACAGCCCGCCTTCCCACTGTGTACTACTTACTTCAAAGAAAACCCTTTGAGAGCGTGACAGTGAGTGATGAGATACACGTTATAAAGGGATAGTGAGTGATAATGTAAGTGATAGTGGCAGTGAGAGTGATGGAGTGAGTGAGTTACAGTGAGCGAGGATGAGCTAGAAAGAAATATAGATACAATGGATGACAGTGTCACACTTTCATGGCAGATATGTTGCCCTTCATCTAGATCAGTGCCTCCCCCCCTCATTGCTTCAACATCCTTCTTTCTTGCCCCACCGCCTCTCTTTCAATACCCACTGAGCTCTCCTGATAGCCGAGAGGGCCGGCAGTTTGCTGGGCAAGCAGTAGGCCACTGGCACAAGCGGGTCCACCGGCACAGGTTTTTGAGGCCCCAAATACTGAAAACTGTGGTTTGACAGGTACTGTCTGGGAAAATAATGAAAAAACAGAGCATTGGGGAGACCTTGCTTATGATCTTCGACGGGGGGAGAGAAAAGCAGAGTTCTTTTTCAAAATATGGGATCATCTGAAAGTAACGATTGGTACTAGGAAAGAGTCGGGAGGTAATGGGACTGATGCTCTTCTGTACCTGCTGAGGATACCCCTAGCTGTTGGTGGGAACACCCATGATGAGAACACCTAGGGGTGAGGCCCAACAGTGCCGTGTGATCCCTTGCAAATAATGTTGCTATTTCAAAACATATAATCCAATTAGTGAATTTCGTCACTGTTCATAGACAATACTCTGCAACAAACGATATTTTATAAAAAGATGAATTCTTTATTTGGGAGACGACAAGGAAAGTGTCCAATGCATTTCAGGCTTACAAAAGTCCTTCACCAGGGACCATATCTCTGAAAACAATCACATTTGACAGGTCGCGCCACCAGGAACCCTAGGCTTTCTAGCCCACACAGGTTCTTCTGTATATGCCCCTATGTGAAGGTTCACACTCACTGGATTCTCCTCATCTGCCTCTTGGCTTTACATGAAAGTTCGAACTCACAAGGTATCACATATCCTTTACCAGTCTTTGGTCTTGCCACACTGTAATTATATATATATATATATATATATATATATATATATATATATATATATATATATATATATATATATATATATATATATATATATAGTTTACTTCGCAGTGGTTCTGTTCCTTCCCCACCTTGCTGTAATAATCTCTCACAATCTTCCATACTTGCGTTCTTGTTTCGTACTTTGCTTTCAATGAGGCACTATCTGAATTTCCCATTCATTTGTTATCAGATCATAGCTTTGCCAAAACGTTCTCATTCATTCAGTAATCAAAATATGTAATTGTTTACTTTGCAGCTTGCCTATTACATTATACTTAATTGGCTCCCATCCCGTGGCTACGGATTTATTTCATCATGCACATTCATTCAGCATTCGGCTTGCACAGCTACCAGGAGCGCCACACCTCAAGTGACTTTCCCTCTTCACTCACTAGCCCCTGGCGTTCCTTCCGGGCAGCTGTCCTTTTACTTGTTGACTCTGCCTGCTGGTTTTCCTTCAATCGCGAACCCCGCTCGCATTTTGGTTTCTCGCCCATTCTCTCCGGCAGCTCCACTTCCTCTCTGCAGATTGTCACTGTGCTTCCTTTTCCTTGCCTGCAGCTCCGGCTGAATATCTCCGACCATGGAGAGTCCCACACCTGTGGTCTTCTAGCGCCCATCTGGCCCTGTGTTCCACAGTTCTCTGGGGTCTTCTGCCAGCATCCCGATGCTCTTGCAGGACCCACCACGGCTGCCTTCTCGTCCACAGGATCTCCTGTTGGTTCCTTTGTTGTTGGTCTCCTTTCTTATACACCTGCAACCAGTTGACAGGTTGCAGGCGCGAGTTTCCAACTGTAATCGCCTTGTTGCAATTAGAGGAGAACTTGGGGCATGCCTGACCTTTGAAAACTCTGCAGGCCTCTTTATTATCTCTGTACTAGAGTGGTGAAATGACTTACTAGTGTTCACTACTCCTAATCGCCTCTTCCTCGTCCCAGTACTATAGTAGGTTGAATGAGGGGAAATGAGGAACGATGTCTTGTGATCAGCCATAAAGGATGGGGAAGGGTTAGGTTAATTTTCATAAGGGAAAGGGGGTTACCATGTCCCACTATTAACCTCCCTCCTTTTCATCCTCTTTCTGTGGCTTCTAAATTGACAATACTGTCTGATGTTATCTGGGCTAGGGGTAAAGAAGTTGCAATAACCCATAAATGCAACTGGGATTACGGGTTCATCATGGAATGGGAAGGGGAATTGCTGCATCTCCCCCAGGGACGCCCTCTCGCCAATCCCCAAGGACCCTCCACCCAGGTGATACTCCCTCACTTCTCTGCCCCTAGGGTCAGGATCCAAAGGCGATGGCCTTTCCCAGGCCACCTGAAAAGAAGACCCATGGGCAGAAGATGCAGGGATGCCCTCAGGTTTCTCGCAGTACATAAAGCAAGTTTATTGTACAATTATCCAGGGAACAGTTAGATGGTGTTGCAGGACCAAACTAACCAAAGTCTCAAAAAACCAGTTGACATCTTATATACATTTTTGCAACAGTTAAAACACTTCCAGATACTTTATTACAATCCACCACCACCATGTGATTGGACAAAACCCTCTTCAAAGAAATCTCATCTTTTGCCAATTCCTACGTTTTCATCGATAGCCCTTAGATTATCTACTATCTTCAGCTCATGTGTAGACCACACCTCGCCTTAGAATTCATCCATGGTGGGTCATGACATCATTGTTCAGTTAAACATTTGTATGCAGACATAATTCATTACTAGAAATAACTGGCCTAAGCTCTTTTAACCTTAATGTTTAATTGCACATAGTTTGCGTAACTATTTCAAGCGATACGAGAAAGGCTGGGTAAATAATTTCTCTTTGAGTCAGTGATGCTCCCTCATCCCCCAGGTCACTGATTTATTGGGAAAATGATAATCAAAATAATCGCCATTTTTACCACACACCTGAAAATACAATTGAAACTCCTTGTTTTCCCCATTACTTAGCCTTGGCCATTGACTCACCCCATGTTTTACTGCTAGCCACAACAAATATTGATACCCCTTCTGTCACACTCTCATTCATCAGGAGATTACCTCTGCCGTCTGCAACATTTATCACAACATACAATTCGTGGCCATTTTCTGCAGCTGAGCTGACCGCGAAGGTTCTGAAGTTACTTACTCACCCATCCCCTGGCCTCTGAAACCTCAGAATCAGTTTCTCAAAAGTCAAAGTTCACCTTGCAAACAACCTCAACTACTGTGTTTGATTCATTTGTAAAAATAAAAGCCCACTATTTTGGGATTCATGAATTCCCCATGTGTGAATCGTGTTTATGGTTTTTGTTACATTTGGTTGTTTTAACATTTTATCTTTCTGCACGTACAAGCTAATACATATCAATTCTACACAAACAGTAACTCTAAAAATAACATATCCCATCCATAATTACCTACAATCGATATATATGAAAGTGTAACATCCCGCTCAGTTCGCCACCACCCCAGTCATCAATATGGTTCAAGCAACATAAACCATCGTGATCATGGGGACCCTTCCTGACCACCCCATCACCTCCATTACTGCATGCATTGTTTGCTCCATTTCTGCATTCCTCCAGTGGCCAAATGGATTTGCTCCACAGGAGTACAAGTATGAGAAAACTGACAATGCCCACTCAGCCCTCGCACTTCTACAAAGCAAGAGCCAAGGCAATCAAAAAAGAAAAAAAGGCACAGTTAAGAGACATACCGCCTTTGCCTTTACTGGGAACGTGCGCAGAGGGAAGACTAGTGATCCAGTAGTGACCCAAAAAACACATTAATACGGTCCAAAATAAAGGGAATGCCGAATCAAGGTTCTATAAAGATATATATACTTTAATCAAAAACACCAGTTGGTGGTGGAACTAAGCGGCAAGTACTCAGAGGACAGCACAAAGATGGAAACATTATAGAACATCATCGAGGCATGGATGGAATCAAATTGGATGTGCCTCTACAGCAACAAAACTGAGATGATGTTCGGATCCCAGCAGGCACAACCCAAACTTGGACCCGAATATAAATCATTCATCATCAAAGATACATCCATTCATGTTGCAGGCAAAGTGAAAACCCTAGTACTTGTCATGGAAGGATAGCACAGGGGCAACACGCTCACCTTGGAAGCAAGACGACACGGAGCACCACAGGTCGGTCCCCGCTTAGAAACCTTTGGGTATTAAGCGTGTTATAAATAACCAAATCATGGAAGACTCCCTGGGCGCAGGTACTCAAGTCGAGAACCTTAACAAGAACTGCCTTTATCATCTTCATCTTCTTAGGGCTATTTGACTGTACCTAATCGAAGAGAACGCCGCAATTATTGCAAGGGCTACCATTCTCTCTCGACTCGATTACGGAAATGTACTACTTCTAGACACTGCATAGCAAAATGTCAGGTCATTGAAAACAATTCGGTAAGAAGAATAAGAAAGAAAGAAAACTAAAAGTGATCATATCACAGCCGATAGAAATGAGGACAGGATACATTTTAAATCCATGACCCTAGTCCACAGGTGCCTCCATGGGAAAATGCCGAAATATCTGAAGGAAAGGATCATCCTACACGTCCCGAGGCGCTCTCTCAGATCAGAGGCAGTAGGCCAGATTTCTGTCCTACCCCAAAGACAAACCAACGGGTTGGGGAGAGCCTTCCCAGTGCTATCCGCACAAAAATTGAACAAACTGCCACTATCGCTCAGACTTCAGCCAAACTATGTAATTTTCAGAAGAAATCTGAAAACGTTTCTTTTTTAAGTAAGTATTGAGTCCAATTGGTTCTGCTCGTAGGTAGGGCCCTTGTCCCGTCTTTGTATGTTATCTTGATTGTGTACATGTCTGCGCCCCAATGCCTGCAGGCTTTCGGCACAATATAAATCTATAAATATAATAAATAAAACAAATAAATCTGCAATAGAACTATCTACAAAAAAATGTACAATACTCACCCCTGTGGAAAGACAGAGGAGATACAACAGATGGAAGAATGTGGCACTCAGAGTATTAATACAGGGGTGATATGCAACCACAAAAAAGGAGATGTCTTTGGGTGAAAAAAGGTGCAAAAGTGCCCTAATCAGTCTCAAGGGCCCAAATGGACCAAGGGGGCAGTTAGTGGTCGGCAGTATCTCGTTTCAGATATTTGGACGGTTTGACAGGGTGGAACCCGGCTTCGAGCAATGATGCAAGTGGACAAAGCTCTGTGCGACTCAATGGCAGCTTTCAGTGATGCAGGTCAGAGCACTCACCAGAATCTCTCTGATGTCTGCGCGAGTCGGGTTGAAACTGCCAAGAGGGGTCAACGATCGAACCCCAGCATGGCCGGCTCAGCCCTTTATCCCCCCCAACGTTGATAAATGGATGACCATCACATTGGGTTAGAATAATTCTCATGATTACAGCCCTTCTACATGGGGGGGGGGGGAATCGATCATGAAGCAACACCTGATATTATGTATGTTCGTCTCGAGTCCCAGCAAGTCACAGACCCCTCCTCCCCCGCATCACTTCCATTATAGACCCCTCCTCTCCGAATCACTTCCACTGTAGAACTCTCCTTCCCCGCATCACTTCCACTGTGCACCCCGCCTCCCCCGCATCACTTCCACTGTAGACCCCCCATCCCCCGCATCACTTCCACTCTAGACCCCTCCTCCCCTGCATCACTTCCACTGTGGACCCCTCCTCCCTGCATCACTTCCACTGTGGACCCCTCCTTCCCGCATCACTTCCACTGTAGACCCCTCCTCCCCTGCATCACTTCCACTGTAGACCCCTGCTCCCCAAATCACTTCCACTATAGACCCCTCCTCTCCGAATCACTTCCACTGTAGAACGCTCCTTCCCCGCATCACTTCCACTGTGCACCCCGCCTCCCCCTCATCACTTCCACTGTGCACCCCGCCTCCCCTGCATCACTTCCACTGTAGACCCCCCATCCCCCGCATCACTTCCACTCTAGACCCCTCCTCCCCTGCATCACTTGCACTGTGGACCCCTCCTCTCCAATCACTTCCACTGTGGACCCCTCCTCCCTGCATCACTTCCACTGTGGACCCCTCCTCCCTGCATCACTTCCACTGTGGACCCCTCCTTCCCGCATCACTTCCACTGTAGACCCCTCCTCCCCTGCATCACTTCCACTGTAGACCCCTCATCCCCTGCATCACTTGCACTGTGGACCCCTCCTCTCCAATCACTTCCACTGTGGACCCCTCCTCCCTGCATCACTTCCACTGTAGACCCCTCCTCCCCCGCATCACTTCCACTGTAGACCCCTCCTCCCCGCATCACTTCCACTGTAGGCCCCTCCTCCCCTGCATCACTTCCACTGTAGACCCCTCATCCCCTGCATCACTTGCACTGTGGACCCCTCATCCCCAATCACTTCCACTGTGGACCCCTCCTCCCTGCATCACTTCCACTGTAGTCCCCTCCTCCCCTGAATCACTTCCACTGTAGACCTCTCCTCCCTGCATCACTTCCACTGTAGACCCCTCCTCCCCCGCATCACTTCCACTGTAGACCCCTCCTCCCCGCATCACTTGCACTGTGGACCCCTCATCCCCAATCACTTCCACTGTGGACCCCTCCTCCCTGCATCACTTCCACTGTAGTCCCCTCCTCCCCTGAATCACTTCCACTGTAGACCTCTCCTCCCCCGCATCACTTCCACTGTGGACCCCTCCTCCCCAGCATCACTTCCACTGTAGACCCCTCCTACTCCGCATCACTTCCACTGTAGACCCCTCCTACTCCGCATCACTTCCACTGTAGGCCCCTCCTCCCCCGCATCACTTCCACTGTAGGCCCCTCCTACTCCGCATCACTTCCTCTGTAGGCCCCTCCTCCCCGCATCACTTCCACTGTCTAGTCTTCAGGGGAAAGCTCTACTGCGCTCACCTTCACATGGATCTTGACAGACAGCGGGACCCCGTCCTTGATGTTTTTAGTTTTCTCGTTGAAGTCTTTGCAGAACTGGGCAATGGGGATGCCTTTCTGTGGAGAGTAAAAGAAAGAAAAAACAGTGAGGAAAAAGGGGACATAACGTGCAGAGTTAATGTCAATGATTTGGAAACGCACAATCAGGTAGGACTTGGATAACATGCATCAAAGCGCCATGGCAGACGGGCAAGGACTATGAGCCTTGCAGCAAGACTCACAACCACTCACAGGATGGGCTGCCCCAATACAGGGTGGCAGGCCAGGTAACAAATACCTAGTCCAGTTGATGGGATCTAAACGGTGGGGGAGGTGGTGTGGCGGGTCCCCAATGCTGGAGTGAAACTGCCCAGAATGAAGCTTTTTGTGAAACCGGTTTCCTCTTATTGCCCACGTGACCAGCACAGCAAGTGTTTTCCTCCTTCTGTCAATTCTTTGTGGTTGCTTAGAAGCAAAGCTCTGCATAAGCATGGATTCCATACAACTGTTCATGCATTGTTATGATTGCTTTTGCCATATTAAGCTCTTGCCTCTTGTACATAGCCTACAGCACTTGCACCTCTGTTGCATTACCACCCGCTCCTTCCCTTCGCACTTAAGTTGATCTGATTTGTACCAAACCAGTGAGCAACCAGTTCATTGATGCCCTCCATGTTTTGTCTCCCCTCACCCGCTTCTTTTTGGAGCGCCATGAAGTATCTAGCATTACATTTGGCACCTTAGAAATCAACTATAAATAAATAAATAAATGCCCAAACGGCGAGGTCTTGGGAGCGAAGAGAGGTCTTGCACCTCTGGACATGCACAGGAAAAGCTCTGCCCTCTTCTCAGCTGGACGTGTATTCCCTGCCCACTCTTTCCAATGTTATGCTTTAAGAGAACTTATTCGCTTCAAGCCGATGATGGGGAGCAACCAGAGCCCCATTTCAAAGATAATGTATTTCCAAATACAAAGGGCCAAGTGTTGATGACAGCTCAGAGAGCCCAGTAGGAATAGGTCTTCTGGATAAGCACTCATATTACTAACGCCTGAATTCAGGGGTCAGGTGGCGATGCTGATCTGATCATGAATCAGGTAGCGCCTTCAAACCACTTTAACCATCGCCAAATGTCCCCTCTTCCCTTTCCACCATTCCCAAACTGATCGGTGATCAGGAGTCTCCTTGGGTCATATGGCATCTGCGGCCATTTCTGTTTACTGGGACATGCGAGGAGGGAGAATGGACAGAGCGACAGAAGGCCGAGGTGTTGGAGTTTAAAGGTAGATGTGGCAGGAGGTGTGGGAGAAATAGATAAAAGGAAAGGGAAACAATGAGAACTGTAAAAAAATAAAAGAGTGAGGAGAAGGAAGCGAGAAAGTCAATTAGAGGAAGAAACACATTTAAGGAACTGAATAAGGAAAGGCAGGATGACCAGAGAAAAGAACAAAATAAGGGGACCAGATAGATAATGCTGAAGGGATGTGGCAGGATGTGCAGTAGCAGCTGGAGCGTATATAGTGCTGGACGGGATTACCACAATAACGGATTTCAGGCCCAAATAACCGGACAGACATACGGCAAAGTATTATCAGTTCAATAAAGTAGGGAAATCTGGCAAGCATAACGAGTCGTAGCTCACACACGCTTGAATATAGTTTGGTTACACAAAGGCTTTATAACTCAATATACGTCAGAAGTCATCCTATGTATAAATAGTAAAATCTTATTGAGCGGAGGGATTGGTTAAGGTAACATATATACCTATAGCTTATATGGGTTTTAGTAACATCATTGGTTGCCCCTCATCGAGTAGGCACGCCTGGAACAACCTCTAACTACGTATAATATAGATAATAGCAGAATAACAGCAGCGGATTTCTTCTGCAACAATGTATACTCCATCATTGCATAGGACATCCTAATTGGTTGGTACCCTCATCCAACCTCGGACACTCGGCTCGTTAGCAGCATGCAAGCAAAACAAAACCCAGGTCCAGGGAACAACCTCAGACAACTGCCCATTTGGCCCACTTGCCTACCATCTCTCATCAGTTAGGCCCTAAAACAAGGCCTCTTCTTTGTAGTTGACCGTGCTGACTGTTCTCGTCTCCGGAACTTAAGGGAGTGAAGGTAAATTGCTATCTTCATCTGGAGCCTTATGAATAGGCTGTGTTTCAGGTCTTGCACCATGTGTGAGGAGACCATGGGTTGTACATTTTGTCCTCCTATTCAGGGCTATTTAATTCAATTACACTGCAATGCCATTACTCTTCTTGACCTCTGGAGACTTGGTTGATCCGTCTTGCATACGCTTTCTGCATCTTTAAGTGTCCGATGTTTGGCACTCGCAAATGTTTACTCCTTTGCCTACTCTAAGAGAAATATGTCTTATGTACATGGCTCATCCTCTTCAACTCATTTTGTGCCTTGCAATTATTTCTTGCTGCAGCATCCTTAATCCTAGGCCAAACAAACATTATTTGTTCTTGCATGAATCTGTATTCCAGTGTCCATCAGCTCTGCAGGCTTGGTCTCTATCCCCTGGGTTTTTAACCTACTTTTATACGAAACCGTCCATCTTCTCATCATGGCTGCTTTACTCGTGTTATATTTTCTACTATTGCAAGCTTCTATATATCTCATTTACCTTGTATCTACTGCATCTTATCTCACTTATCTTCTCAGTATTTTTGATTTCTTCGGTTTTGCATGTATATTTACTTTATTTACATCTTCATTCTTTAAGTATTCGTATATCATTTCAGTGCGTCCTTGTGTCTTCTCTTGATAACGTCACTTTAAACCAGTCAGACTTTACTTATAATTCTTCTGTGTTCAGTGATGTCTGCAGGTTTTCCTTCCACTACTTCAGTTCGAGGATACATTCGGTATAGTTTGCTGAGCACATAACGTCTTTCATATCTTTGATGCAGTATTGGGATGATACCCGGTGTCATGCACAGTGCTTTCTTGCTGTTCTTCCAATATGACAGAGGTGAGGGGGTGAGGTCCATAAGTGACATGTACATTTGCTTCTCTACAAGGTGAACAAGAAACAGAGGGCTGTAGTGGATCAGAATGAGGGGAGATGCCAAGGAAGGTAAACGGGCCAGCAAAGGATTACACTTGGGAAGTGAAGCAGATGGAGGGTGGAAACCACACGATTAAGACAATTAACAGGTCAGATGTAAAAACACACTGAACGGGAAAAAGAGGAGTGAGAGAAATGGCAGCCGAAAAGTAGTGCAAGAACCTGACCCCAAGTAACAGACAGGAAGTGAAACGCATCGTCAAGACCAACAGGTCAAGAACAGGGAGCAACTCATACATGCCAACATTTTACAGCACCTGTGAAGGAGATTTTCTCACAGAAAGCAGGATAATTTATTTAGTTTTAAAAAATTAAGAAATCACATTTTTGTTTAAAAAAAAACCGTTGTCTCCCACCTAAATCGGGAGGGTTGGCATGTATAGCAATGTGCGAGGAAGAGGAACGGGGTAGACTGTGTGTACAGGTAGACCTGCCTACATTTCAGAAACAAAAACCCAGAGAATTAAGTAATTCACGGCCATGCACACCCAATTAAAGACCCCATCCACCTGGCACACCCATCCACACACGCAACACCCTGCCCACAAGTAGGGAAAAAACTAAAAACATTATGTTGCTGATTGGGCCTAGTCAGAAATGGGTGGGATGTGTGCTGAATTTCGGGTCTCCACCCACACCCCTGCATGTGAGTTGTCAGTTTGTAGCCAATCATATGGACTCATGGGCGGATTTCGTGACACTGACGGAAATCCCAGAGACACTGTGTTCTTGGCCAGAGAATGGCCTGGAAACCAAGAATCTCCGGGCTACACCCAGAAACTAGGCAGGTCTGTTTACAGGGCAGAAGCTAAATTGGGCCCAGTGCTGTACTTATGGAGGCGAGTATGCTGCCAGACTCTGTGGGATACCCATCAACTTGTGGAGGCATGGATTTATATCCATGCCTTTAACAGATAAAATCCTGTTGTGAACCATTCAGGGATTCATTTGGAATTCTCCTGAATTCCGAACCAACAGCAGCCTGGCCCAATTACGGATCCCTTCTATGCAAACACAGCTAGAGCCTGGATGCCGCTGCACCCAGAAAACACTGCACAGGATTGTCAAATGTGTGCATCATTCGGTCACTCTCCCTCACCTCCACAAAGGACCTCTTATTCTGTCCCTCTTTCCCTCGCCTCTCCAAAGGATCTCTTGGAGGGTGGACAAGTGCTCCTCCATCACAGAGGGCAAGGTTGAGGTACGCTGCTCCACCGCGATCAACAGGGAAGCACAGCGCTGCTGGTTGGCTTCAGAGAGGCGGGCAAGGTCACTGCTAATGGGATCTCATTAGCCAGTGCCGGGCCGAGTGTCACTTTATTACTGCATATATAATTAGGGTGGCCCCTTATCTCACAAATCTCATGCTCGACACGCCACTCCTGCAGCAACTACGACGACGACCCCGTTTTTAAACCCAATATCTAGCCAACACTCCACTTGTTTCCCCCCTGTGCTTTTACACACTGCAGCCCATAGCTCATACCTAGACCACAAAATACTGCTATTTTAGATATGGGATAAAATATCCCCTATGTACATTTTAAGGATATTGCAAGTCACAGAGGAGTTTCATGACCAAAAGGAGAACGCGACTGAAGGCCGATCAGGCAAAAACAATAGTTCTTTCTGTGCTACTATGTGCACTATTAGTCTAGACATATCCATAGAGCAGTGTGGGTGAAAGCAGGGGCACACAGTATTTCTACTCACCATTTTTATTTTTCGGAAGCATTTGCCTGTTTAAGGCAGTAAAAGTGGCCGATACACCCCTTATCTGGAGGGCTGCTTGTAATACATGGCCACACACTGCCATTCCCTTTACTACCTCATCTCTTGCATAATATAATGTAAGATATATACCCTTTGCTGATCCATATAGTCAATATAGAATGGCTTTGGATTGAAGAATAAAACATGCAGCTCTTAATGTGTTGCAGAAAAATAGTGCAAGCTGTTCAAGAAAAGAAAATGTATCGAAGACAGTTTTGTGCTTTAAAATAAGTAATAGCATGCAGATTCTTGTTCACATATGTTAAACTCCAGTAGTGCACAAATTAAACATTCTACCACAAATAATTCCTCGTCAATTAATGAATATTAAGACACAGAAACCTATTCTGCAAGCAAGGAATTTAAAAAGCTTTTCAGTTTTAATTTAGTGCTCCAATGACAGCTGGAATTCACTCTGCTGGCTCAAGCAGAAGGCATTGTGAAGTCACAACTGCAGAGTAATAAATGATTACAGAGCAGGAGTGATGTCATTTTCGTATTATAGGTCAGTTGTGATGTCACAACTAGCCTGTTATAAGAACATTATTTCTAGGCTTTTATACAGATATTGCAGGCTGGCATGCATTATTACTAAATAATGCTCACACATAATGCATCTCGACAAATACACCGTCACCATTCGGTTATCCATGCAGTTCTTCTGCTGCACCTCACACCTGCTCTGCCCCACAACATGCCGCTAGCGGGGCGCTCTGGCCACAGCTAACAAAGCACGTCCAACATTATGAACGGCAGCAAATTCCGGTACATTAGTATTACCCACCACGTGACACCAAATGCCCTAATCTGCAGCGTCCCCGTTTGTTCTTCCGATCATCCACCCCGCTGATTTACCCAGTTTACCCTACAGGCTTGGCTCTCCAAAGGGCCCTTCTGAAGTGCACACCAGAAGTCACAGGCTTCTTTCTGAAGGACTAATAATTGTGCACTGCCAGGGCCCTTTTCAGTAATTTCCCCAGCCCCACTGCAAGATTTCAGGGTTCAGACTCGTAATGTGGCGGGAACCAAGACAAAGGCACCCACTAGGACCTTTACCATCCAAAAAGACCTGGCCAGCAGTCTGAAACCACGTGCCACACGTTCAACAAAACCCGACTCCATGCAAGTAGTCCCTTCTCCCTTTTAATGTCGGCCTTTGCTGCGGCTGTGAAGTCCCAAAACAGAGCATTCCTGGGGCCGGCGAGGGTCAAGGCAGCCAACGTTAAGTCGTGTAGGGGTTTAGGTGGGATCTATATCCATGACGTTACTGGGCAGCGTAGGCAAATGCGCCCAGTCATCACCTACGTGTTAACGTTAGTTGACGCAGAACCCGGAATATCAACACACATCTCACATCACAGCACGTCCCAATTTTGAATATAAAACTATACTTTTAAAGGAAATAGCAAAACTGTACAATTTGTAAAGTACTTTTATTGAATGTTAGCATCTGCCACTTAGAATTGATAACATTAGCCTGCGCCGTTTCTAGATAGGATTGTGAATGTTAGCATCTGCCACACTTGAACGGAACTATGTTGGTCAGCATGTTAAATGTATTTAACCCACTAACCAATATAAGCTCAAACTCTCTGCATACTTATATCACTGAAAAACGGACACAACCATCTCTCGCACAACAAGCTGCACACACTTCACCACACCGCAACACATAAGCTGCACCAACAGCACACGTGGACCGACACAGATCCAATACCCGCACCAAAGCTCAGCACCCGGTGTCCACCGAGTTGAAGCTTTTAACAGTATACCACCCCTCTCACTATCCTACTCCCTCTTCACCTTACTAACCCTTCCCACCTTCTCGTTTACAGATCCGCCAGAGCGCCTGGGTACCAATTCTGTTGGTGACAGTGCGCTATATAAGTACCTTTAACATAACATCTGTGGGGATAGTGAGCAGAGGAGGTAGAATTTGAGGGAGGGGTGGCGCACAGGAAGACTTGCCTCGTGCCCGGAAGGAAAGATGGCGGCCTCCCGTTTCGGAGGATGCTCAGAACACGGGCAATACCATGAAGTACAGCCCGCATTCCAAGCTTGGCTGGGAGGTCCCTGAACTCCCCCTGCCGGGTGTTAGTTGTAGTTACGGACTGCATTCAAATTGCCTGAGTGGAGGCCAATAATGACATCCATGTCCTTCTACAAAATGCTTAAAAGAATCATCCCAGCATGCTCTATTTAGGGAGGCTTGTGGCATAAGCAAAATCGACCATATCTACTGAATGCACTAAGCTAGCAAAGGGACGAGACGGCACTGTGCAACAGTAGGAGCTAGAGGCATACATTGGGTGTTAAGAGTCCTTGCAACCTATCATTTCCTACCAGCATATCATTTAGAGTCGTAGGGAATAAGTTAACATTTACAGTTAGCATGGGGCGGCGGCAGTGCATCGGCGTCAGGTGGTCTACAAGGATGGGTGGGGAGGCAGGGTCGGCCTTCAGGGCAACAGCGCCTTGGCAGAATTGGCGTCCCCACTTTCCCCTGCGCGCCCCTGGTGAACAGGAGGTGTGGCTTTTTTTTTTTTTTTAAAAACCTCCTCGCTCCGTTAATGTTATTAACAGGGTGCATCAGCGCCCTATTTTTCTTAAATGCGCTCCGCTGCCGCGGGTGCATTGACTAACAATGAGGCGCCTGCCATGCCTTCTGCCACTATGCCAGCTCGGGGAAGCCCTTGAAATACTGCCCTGAACTGGTGTGGTGGGGGGCTAATGGCGCCTTTTGTTGTTGAAGGCGCCCGCGGCAGAGGGGCGCATTTGGTGACAATGGGGAGCTGAGCTATTGTCATCAAATGCGCCCGCCTGCCGCGCCTTCTCCTGCTACGCCAGCTCGGGGGAACCCTTGAAAGACTCCACCGAGCTGGCGTGGCGGGGGATAACAGCGCCCTGGGGGGCATGGCGCCCCGGGCAGTCGCCCGGCTCACCTCCCCCTGAGGCCGGGCCTTGGGGGAGGGGCAGTCAACCTTCCAGTCTCCCAGGTTAGTCTGGAACACCCACAATGATGCCTATATGTTTGGACTCGTTCCCTCGGTGGGATTATCTCCAAACAAGATTGCCTACTATCCCCAGAAGTGACAACTACCATGCCAGTGGCGCCTGCACTCTTTTAGTCGCAACTATAACCCACCTTACATACAAAGCATTGCCACTGCGCTATGGCTATCTGGATCCGATTGCATTTTCAAGGGGATAATCGCAGGGTGGCAGATGTGCATAGGAAAGGCTCAACATCATCATCATCATCATCATCATCATCATCATCATCATCTTCCGAGCATCACCATGGGAGTGGAAGGCAGTTCTGGCCGGAGCTTGAGAGACGCCGCGTGCAAAGGGATGAAAGGGTCAGCGCGCGGAGAGATGAAGGGCAGGTAAATGAAGAATGGAATAAAACGGTAGGGCAGGGTCAGCCTGAACGTGTGCCAGAGCATAAAGATGTAATTATGTGACGTGCAAAGGAATGACAGCTCCTTAGCAACCATAGCCGGAGAACCTCACCGTCCCGCAGAGATGCCGATCGCTTTCTGTTCCCGGCTGTGTCTCAATTATGCGTAGCTAGTGTTTAAGTTGCAGGAGATAAAAACGCCATGCAGGCGCCTGAATTGTTGGTAATGCAGTGATATCGGCCACGTGAGGCACAGGCTTGGAAAGGTAGCTGAACAGGTTGTGTGACTGTAGAGGAGATCCTGACGTAACTTGCCCGTCACTGCACCCAGTGACATCTCTGCCCCTCTCTTTTTTCCGAGGATGTGAATCGCATGTGTTTTTACCAGGGGTCAAAGTGTAAAAGTAGTGGAACTATGTCCCCTGCCACACCCCCTTCTACTCCCACGCCAGCTGCCCCCGCCCCCCACTCCCCAGCTACCCCATATTCAACCCACCTACAATGCAAAAACTATATCTACATGTTCTCCACTGCACACCCCGCTGCTTTGTTTAAAACAGTACTATTAAGACAGACAAAAACACAACTAAAGAAAATGGAACATTTAAATAACAGTGAGTGGTCAGGAATGCGAGACGGACACAAAAGTATCGTTTTCCCAAGAGATGCCATTGTTTTAAATAGGGGGAAGATAAACACCTATCTTTCCAAAACCTAACAAGGAGGTCCCTGTCTAGCAAAGTAAAACTACAGAAAAATGACCTACTGTCCAAAACATCTCTGACCCTCACACTAATACACACAATAGAATTATACAAGGAATGTTTGGCTGTCCTCAGATCATCAAAATCGCATACCAATTCAAGCTCAAAGGTTTTAGAAAATACTCCTTGTGACCAGGGTAAAACTTCCTGCCCTAAATCAATTCGGGAATCTCCTGGGCAAAGTTCTGATGAGGTAAAGTTCTGTTCTGTGTAACTGTCATGCCTGCGCCAGCAAATATCCCACCCAGGACCACCCCACACCACAACACCTGCATTATGCCCTCCTCCCAACAGCAGCGGGATGCTCCGGCGGTGCTTCATCGTATCGGAAAGGCTGCAAGGAGATGGCGGTACCCGAGGACATGGCGGCTGTGGCCGTATTGGAGGTCACCATGGTCCTCGATGCCCAACCCAATCAGGTCGCAGACTGCGCCTACTGCTTTTTCCCGGTGACGTGATCACACGCAGGGCCGCTCACGTGACCAATCAGGAAGTTATCCAGTATAAGAGAACACCGGCCACACACAACCACGCTCCTCAGCCGTTTCCTTTACGGTAAGTGGCGCTTTTGGATCTTTTGACCCTGTTTGCCGGTTTTTGGACCCTGTTACATTTTCTGGACCCGATTCTGCTTATTCCCTCGGATTTGGCGATTCAGATTTTTGTCTTCAAGGCCTATGGATTGCTTCTGGCCATTAAATCACTGACTTCTTTTGGACTATTGTTTGGCAAAGGTTCTTGAGGACATTGAACTTTGCGTTCAAGGAGCTTTCCACCTCTCCCCTGTGACCAGGACTCCTGATTTAAACCTGCAATCAGGGCTCCTGACTTCGACTTCTTCAGGTGCAGGTGACATACATCCAGAGCATACTGCAGGACTTGGGGTACTGCAAATCTCTGTTACACCCCGCTATCATCTTGCTACTGTTGGGTTTCCTTCCCCTCCGTGGTCCATTTTAGGGAGGGACACAGAGATTCGCCTCACCTACATCATCTTCACGGGCATTCTGTTGGTAGGTGTCATTTCATTCCTTTTGTTAACGTTTATTCCTCACATTACTTTTTTTTGGAATTCATGTGTGATCGACTGTTCCCTTGCAGCTACCTGGGTACCCGTGTTCCTGCTTTCGTCACCTGTGGCCGCAATAACTGACCAGGGAGTAGTTCTGGTCCCTCCCTGACCGGTGCTTGGGGAATGAGGTATACATAGTCATTGCGGAGTCTATCCTTGACAGTAACACAAAGTATGTTCCATTCACTGCGTTTTTCCAGTTAGCAAAATAAATGTCCCTTTCACAGATGCTTAGTCACAAAGCAAAATGATGGTTGTTCTCCACAGTCTCCTGCTTGGTAAAGTAAATGTCTCACACTCCAGACATAAGTTCATAAACAAAGACAATTGTTCTCTTCAAAATGCCAAGTAATTATTAGCGCATCATACTTATTGTTCAAAGGAAACAATTTTGTCAGTATAGCACAGCAACTACTTTCGGTAATGTAATAGTTCACCAAAAGGTGATTAAGTTAACAAGTTCTTTTCAACACACCTTTTTAGCACAAACACAGTTCTTCAAATCATTGTCTTCTTTCCTGGTATACTCACCTGCCAGGACCACCAATATGAAAACTCCTACAACTATAACTGTGTTTAGTGACAATGCTTGTTCCAGGATTCTCCACAACAGTATCCTGTGTGAGGGGGTGTGAACCATGATAGAATCTCTTTATAGTCTCTTGACTCTTGACAATGTGGGTTACAGATCTCCCCAAGTTGATATCCCGTAAAAGGGGAGTTGTGCCCTTGTTGCTTCTGTGGCTTCTTGGCTTCTGGCAATACAGGTTACAGGTGTGCCCAATTGGTGTCCCACATAAGAAGAGTTGCATACTGGCTGCCTTTGCCTTGCTTCGCTTGTTTGGTATTCACAATTATTCGTTTCAGCCAATTCTCTTAATCGGAGCACCCAGGGGTCACCTGGAGTTTCAAGGCAAACTCACTGGCCTACTCTTGCATCTCCTTTTTACTCGCTGGCACTGCAGCAGATTTTTCAGTGTCTGCCCACTTAGCTGCCAGCTCTGGTATGACTGTCGCGATAAGCAGTCCTTCGGTGGCGCTCTGACAGTTCCGCGGAGTCTCCGCTTCTGCTTCCTTACCGGGGCGGTTCAGGGTGTTTTGGGAGCTCATCTACCACACAGCATAGCTTTTCCCAATGCTGCTTCCAGCGGTGCTCTCTGTACACTGCCACATGCCTTCTCCCGCATCGGCCTCAGCTGCTGTTTCTTCTGCTTCCACAGTGAGTCCTGCAATCAGACCTGCTACTGCCTCTACTACTTCATCAGTATCTCCTTCTCCCAACTGTAGCTCATTCCTGAGTTTAAATGTCCCGCTCATGTGCTTCACACTACAACAACTAGACTGCTTATTATGATTAATGGTACCTTTAAACTTCATCAACTGAGTTCATCTTCCTCCTCCCAGTACGACAGGCATTATGGGCTCTTAAGTCCATAGTGGTTTTTTGAACAGCAACATTAGTTTGTTTACAGTAAGCTATCAATGCTTTAGGAAGAACAGGGGAATCAGGAGGTAAAGAGGTTACCAACTCCCCCTGATATGAGTCCCCTACCAGGTGATCCTCCCACATAATACCACCCCCAAGGTCGGTATCAAATAGCGGCTGCCTTTCCCTGGCCACATGAGAGGAGACCCATACTGGGTTCTTAGTGATGATCTCAGAGACACTGTGTCTGCTGCAATCCAATATTAATTGCAAAAGGCACTTATCAGTGCCGAGAACAGAGCTTTGTGACTGCCAGACAATGAGCGTTATTTCCCAGGCAGTCTATACAAAGGAGCAACAGAAACTCAGCACCTTCAAGACAGCTCGGCATGGTATGCTACTGAAACGTTAACTGCATTACACAGGTTCAAATCCCCAGTAGGGAAGAAGTTAATACATAAATTAAGATGTCCATCACTGCCATCCTGGAATGGTGCTCCAGGTGTAACAAAGTAAGGGAATGATCATTGATTTCCCCAAAAAGTAAGGGAACCTGGCACCCTTTAGTTCCCACCCACTTTGACCTCTGGTTTTTACTTGTATGAATTTTTCTTTTTTAGCACACGAGTTAGTGCTATGAAAGTCTGATGTATTGAAAAGAGCGCTAACTGTACAGAAACATCCCTGTATATTGGTTAGTTCTATAAGAGCGGACGGAAAAGGAGAAGTAGTAATCTACCCTGCTGCCTAAATCATGAAACCAGGGCTCACACCCTGGCTTCCCACGAACCATAATGATCCTCCGCTATTCACTGTGACCTCCATGTATGGAATTACCATATCAGCCTTTTATGCAAAGCCCAATGCCAGCCGAATTGTCCCTTTGCCCACTCATGGTAATATATTTGCTGAAGCACGACTCCCCGAATCCAGGCCTGTACCAGTCACGGCGTCAACAAGAGTAGCTCGCCGATCAGTGTGCTTGCAGAAGTCTGCACACGTAGCAGAGGAAGACGAGAGCAGTCTCCTCTTTCTTTCAATGAAAAGTGTGGCACGTCAGCAGCGGCACAACTAGACCATCACTTGGGAGGGGCAACACACAAATGCTATGGGAGAAGCTACCTTCGGAGACTTTGTGTGGGCTGGGCACATTAACTTGTATGGTGCCCCTTTCCTGTTGTCCCAAATACAGGGATCCTTTTACTTAAAAAAATGTAAAATTGCTCAGAGGGGACCGCTTACGCTTCCCCTTACATACAAACAGGTCCCCTACATGCAATTTCAGTCATATACACTCTGAAGTGCTAAACAAAAGTGTACAAGGCATAATCGCCCGTACGCCTTATTTTTTCACTTTGTAGTGTAAATTGTGTAATTTGCAAATTGAGAAAATGCTGCCTTCCACTTATGCATGGCAGGCGGTATTTTACAACAGATTCCTTTGGACCCCGCCTGCTTTTCGCTGGTGTAAAAAGTAGGGAGAGTCTAGAAGACTCCAAAGCATTTTCACTAGTAAGAAAAAGCATGCTGGCATAAATGCTTGTAAACGAAATTGTGTAATATCCTCACCTGGTATAGAGATTTGTCACAAACTTCCATCTTGCTGCAAAACATAAAAAGAACGTTTGATATCCACATAAAGAGAAACGCTTGTTTTTTTTTGCTTGACAAGTTAGTGGAAATCATGGGTATAAACTAATCTTTATTAGTACCCCGGCGAGAGACAATCAGAATGCAACAAGCATTCTGATTGGCTCTCGCCAGGTCCCTACCCGGCCGGGAATCCCTCCGTCGGGATTCGACGGTCTTTGTCCCCGGCGGGGAGCGTGGCAGCCCCTCAGCCAATGAGGAGGCTCAAAGCGGGGCCATCCCCGCTCCGAACCTCCCCACGGCTGAGAGGCTGCCTTCGCCCCCCGCCGGGGACTCGGGTAAGTCTTTTATTTTATTTTTCTTTATTTTTCCCTCCCCTTCCTCCCACCCGCCCCCCCCAACTTACCTTCTTGATCCTGCGTCCCCGGCGGGGGATGAGGAAAGCCTCCAGCCGTGTGGAGACTCGGAGCGAGGCCATCCCCGCTCTGCGCCTCCACACGCTGGGGGCTTCCCTCGTCCCCCCCCGGGGACGCAGGTACTTTTTTTTTTCCCTCCCCTGTCCCATTCCTGCCCTCCCAACCCCACTTACCTTTTTTTTATCCTTTTTCGGGAGCGGACGCGCTGGGAACACTTGTGTTCCCAGCGCGTCCGCTCCCGATGGCCTCCATGGAAAGGGAAAACGGACTCTGTTTTCCCTTTCCATGGCAGCGACTATTTTTTTGGTCGTTTTTTTTTTCTGTCCCAAAACGCCGCAGCGTTGAAACGCTGCAGCATTTCGGGACAGAAAAAAATTGCTTTTAGTACCCCGGTCATGCAAATTTTGCAGGCCGGGATACTAATAGCAATAGAACCCTCGCGGCGGGGGCATTACCGACTCTGGTAATGCCTCGGGGCCTTCGGTAAGGCCCTCGCCGCTCGGGTTCTATTGCTTAAAAAGGGAACGTTATTCTTTAATTGCTGGGAAGCAGACACAGATTTGGGGGCAAAAATGGTGGTATTTGGGAAACACCACTATTTGTACTGTTACCAACCAACTTTGTTTCGATCACCATTTCTTTGATTGATAACCCTGCACATTGTTTAGTGTGAGGGCAAGGATAGGTTTGGGACACAGACAAACTTTTAAGTTGAACTCTTTGACTCAGACTTTCCTTAGTTTCAGGTAGGAAATCCCATTTTAGCATAGGGCAAGTTAGGCCTTCAACCATCCTGACATTTGATTTAATAAACCATGTGAGTTTGAACTTTGAATCTGTTGTCTGTGTCTTGCTTCATGATGCCTTCACAACCCCTAAAAATGTGTTATATTGTGTACATTTACATGATGCAAAATATTTACATTCAAAATGGTAACCGCCACCAGCCAATGCAATGCTTAAGCTTGTGTGTAGATTTAAAGCAGTTTATGTTCAGGCTGGGCTTAAATGCCAGGCTCTTGTATTATGTCATAGTAGAATGCAGGAGATGTACATGGGGAGTTCCTTGCTGAAGCACAAAATCATATTGGTGTGGACTCACCTTATTCCAGGATATCACACAATGTTGGTGGGGGGGGGGCACACCAGTAGGGATTTCCTTTCCCTTCATTCTCCTCTGTAGCTTCACTGCCACAAGAGCATATAAAGTATTGGATAATTTCATGTGTTCCGATCTGCCATTATGATATTTTGCAATTTCTTCTGAAAAATGCATTTTAAAATGCACCATTTTAACAAAGTATTTACAAATAATTCCTGGGTGAAGAAGTCGCTGAGGAGGGCCTTCTTGCTCATATCTGGGAGGGGATTTCTACTCTTGGTTCGAAAATCAAGTGTTGACCCCTCTAACCTGATGTCGAAGGATATGGATGAGTGGAGATTTGACAATATTAAGTAGTGAGGTGAAGACAACCTTCATCGACAATCGCCTGCTTTTATATGCGGCCAAGACACTGCTCCATTTTTCATGGCAAGAGGTTTGCACCTGCTGTATGCAAAAGAAGGCGTCACCGGATGACCATGTGGGGGGCTAACAAGGATAACTACGTTTTGCACAAACTACAGCTATCCCAAGCATGTGGTGGTCCTGAGCATGGCATTCAGATACACACCCCAAGGCGGTACCCCCCACATACTATTGAGGGGTGTGGAGGTTTCCCGAGCTTAACCCGTTGAAGAGTCTTGGTGTGGAAGGTGGAGGGTTTTATACATATGCGGACGACACCCAGGTTCCCCTTAGAAGTGTCAACTCTCCCTTTTGAATGCTACGTGTCCAAAGTAATGATTAAAGTTCAATCCATCAAAAAATTAAAAGTACATTTTTATCTAAACTGCGTGTCAGAGACTCTAATATGCAGCCTGATGTTTTAGGTTTATGTCGCACACCTACTATAGATTTGCGACTGAACTGTGGAAGATACGCTATAGTTCCCATTTGCGAGTGTTACGCAGCTTGAGGAGAGTCTTTACAGGACAGTACTGTATTGCAATTCCCAGCGCGTCTATATCTTCTCACTTTGAATACAGCAACGCAGTCCACTTGGATCTCCCTCAATGCTTCATAATGAGCTTGCAACATGTTCGAAATTAAAAACCCTGCCTCATCTTTCCACTGACGAGAACAGACCAGATCTGTCTCTGGCAACTTGCGCTGACAAAGTACATTGACTTTCAGACCTTCGTTATGCCTTACACATGGTTCATAAAGTCTCGATGGAAATGATCTGGTTTTCTTTGAATTGTGAAATCTCCTCTACACGTAGCACCTTCTTCCTTTCCATGGTGGCATGTCACAGATCAGGAGCGGACGCGCTGGGGACCGAAGTGTTCCCAGCGCGTCCGCTCCCAAAAAGGAACCAAAAGTTGAGGGGCATTGGGGAGGGAAAGAAAATCTGTGGATGGGGTGGCGAGGGAGCACTTAGCTCGTTCCCCGGTGGGGGAAGATGGCGGACTCCAGCCCTGAGGAGGCTCAGGGTGGCAGGATTACCATCTGATAATCCCCCCATTCCGAGCCTCCTCATTGGCTGGGAGGCTGTCACCCCCCCCCCCCCACTCCCCTGCCAGGTACTAACAGTTTATATATTTTGCATCACATAAAAACAATGAGGTGGATGTTTCTTAAATGTGTGCCAATCAGTAGTTCGCATGTGAGTTGGCGCCTGGGGTTGCGTGTGCACTGCACCATCCTGTCCCCTCTGATCTGTGGAGAGGAGTGCAGAAGTGGCTGTATTTCCTCCCAGCCGGTGGTGTTGGATTTTTATCTCTTTGACCTCTTAAATCGCTTCTATCCTGGATGAAGCGATAGCGGAAGCTCCTCCCAAACCAATAACCACAACGGTAGCAAAAAAAGAAGCCTGGAGGCATTCAGGTACATGCAAGAGAGGAGAACGCTGCAGCTTCCAGGGCCCAGCAACCTTTGGCTCTCTAGATGTTTTGGGCTAGCACGCCCATCAGCGCTAGCCAGTGTAGTTATTCTTGAGGAATCCTGGGAGTTCTAGTCCAAAGCCTCTGGAGAGCCACAGGTTTTAGGCCTTTGTTACATATGAGCATGGAAAGACGCCCGTGGCATTGCCACTTATGCACATTCAAAAGGAGCTGGGCCGGGGGTGGGTGAGGAGGAAACAGGGGCAGCGTCAACACACGGGTGTGCTTCATAGATATTTTCTACCACCACCTATGGTAGTACCAATTACCAATACAAATCCAAACGAGTGGAGCACAGCGGCCTCAATTAGCTCCACTTCAAGGCAGGGAAAACGTGTCAATTTTGAGGTGCGTCACGCCTTTGTCTTGTGAAATTTCCGGGCACTGTGCTATACTGGAAACTGTGGAGGGAGGTGGTTTGCCACCAAGCTCCTCGTGTCAGCAGCTGCACCTGGCGACCAGTCCTCGCTCTCCATATGGCATGCCTGCCATCTCAGTTGCTCAGAAACGTGTGGGCCCCGGTGTCCCTCTCGAGTAAGCAGAAAGCTGCGCTGTGGTAAACTACCCGATTGCTTGGCTTGTTGACCGGCTCGTAGGGCCTGGCAATGGGGTCTTCGTGGAGGGGAGTCTGGCAGCGTTGGAGGATAGAGAGGAGCTGTGCAACGTCGCAGGAATGTGTGCTCAATACCATCAAAGCTTTGTGAGCAGCTAGTGATGTAAAAGGTCTGGACATTTGGACTCCTAGAAGAACGTTTTTTTCTGGGGTCCCCCCCCCCCCAAAAAAAAGTTGGAAAAAGTGTGAAATATAGAATACTTATTTTGGAAGCACCTTGGGGGTGCAGGAATTGTAATTATCTGATACTACAGTCTCCCATGAAAGTCTCATCACACAGCTATTCAGAAACACTTGGGGGGAGAGGGGGGGGGGTGTTAGGTTAGCAATACGATTGTATTCATCCTTCTAAAAGAAGATATATATCAGGGAATTAAATTTAAGAGCACCGAACACTCCTGGGGAACTATTTGTCATCGCCAGGGCTGCTTCTCGGCTATTTGCGGGTGCATTTAAAACAGGGGTACGCATTTAAAGTTGCGAGCTACTTGCCAGCCACACTCACCACCTCAATACTACACATACTCAAAAACACCATTTCTCACCTGCCAAGAGTCAATCATCAGTAGCCATTGGGGAATGCACATGGTGCGGTCTGCTTAAACATCCGATAACGGGAACACAGCTCTTAATGGAACGAATGCTCCTTTGCCTGCACATATGAGAACCTGCTGTGCAAGCCACTGTTTTATTTGTATTATTCTGGAAAAGCAGGTGTGCACTTAAGAAGATTAGAGAAACATGCTAGACGGTCATGCCGTGACGAATGTAAATGTCAGATGTAAAAATAGTGCGTTTCCATTTATAGACACATCTGGAAGGAAGGGAGGAAGGGAGGAAGGAAGGGAGGGGACAGAGGGGGAGAGGGGGAGAGGGACAGAGGGACAGAGGGACAGAGGGAAAGCCTCTCCGGTGCAAAACAAGAGCAGCAGGGTTCCTGGTGCGCAATGAAGCTCTGTGACCTAGGAATTATGTTCACAGAGAAAATAACTTGGAAATAAAGTCAAATATGACTGAACATATCTCGCAATTTTCAAGCCAAGTAGCACCTAGAGAAAGGAAAAGCATTGTGTAAAAAAAAAAAAAAATTCAAATAAGTTTTCCTGCAAAAACACCAACGGCCTGTGATCCCTGGGCCACGGACAAAATATGCCTATTTCTTGGAGATGGTTTACGACCTATGAAACAAACTGGGGACTATAAACACCCGAGGTCTACGGAACCAGCATGATGCATCCCCTTCGTGGGCCGGCTTTTTTTTTTTTTCCAATATACCCCAAACTCCACCACACTTTCCTTTTGGTGGCGGCGGCACAGCTGCTCCCTGCCATCCTGAGCGCTACGGTTGGCTGCCATGGAAAGGGAAGAGGGGCTCTGTATGGATCCTTGCCTTCCCTTTTCATGGTGGCCATCTTGGGAAAAGATTTTCCTTCATTCGTCGGGTCGCACGTGGCGTCCTGTTGAACGTACGAAAATGATTTTTTTTAGCATCCGGATTGCCACTTTGGCATCTAGGGGTACTAATGGCCTTAACACCCTATCCGGCCCGCCGGATCCAGTGTTGACGCCACAATAGCACCCTTGGTGTATGCGTTAGCCAATCAGGTTGCTCAAAACCTGGGCTGAATTGAACGACCCAAGACCGGCTCTGAGCAACCCAAGCAGTGGAAGCACCCGCCACCAATCTTCCCTCCCGGTCATGTGTCCTTGTTTGCAGGGCCACTACGAATTTAAAAACCATGTTTAAATTTTCATCTCTGTCTGCTGCTGAGCGGACTAATCGTGTGATGAGCCTGAACTGTGTTTATTATATATGAGTCTGGGCGCCGAACGTAACGTTGCGGAGGTGGGTAGATCACAGGAGCACTCCTGAAGCATATGGTGTGGTTAGTCTATGACGGGAAGCTTGAGCTATTAAGGCACATGCTGTGCCTTTTCTACATGAAGACAGAACATGCTCCTGAGAGGCTTGATGTGCCTGTTATATTAGAAGGACATTTCCATTGTGGTAGTCCATGCCATGGCTGTTTTACATAAGGGGAGCTTGCACTCGCTGCTTACACTGCTCTCTATTGTATATGCAGGTAATGTACTGCCAAGGCCCATGCAGTGCCTGCTCTACACTGTGAGGGGAGCAGGCACGCCATGACAGGTCCGTACTTTGCCTGTTCTACGCGGGGTGTAATTGCACTGTTAAGACCCATGCTGAGCTTTTTCTACATGATGGGAGTTTGCACTTCTGAAGCCCGTGCTGTGGCCGTTCTACATATGGGGAGCGTGCCCGGCTGAGGCCAATCCCATACCTGCTGTGTGTGAGGGAAGCTTGCACTGGTAAGCCCCATGTTGCACCTATTATATGCAAAGGAAGCTTGTGCTGCTGAGCACCAGGCAGTACCTATTCAGTATGATGAAGCTTGCAATGTGGGGACTCATGCTGACATGGCCTGTATTGAGGGAAGGTTGCCATGCACCAGGGCAGCCCACTGTCCCCTTTTCTTCACTGCTGCTGTCCTTGGTGGATTGTTGTGTGTGAGGGTTGCTTGGATTGCTGGAGTCCATGGCGACATGTTTGTGAGGGAAAGGTTGACTTGTGCTGTCCATGTTGATGTTCTCCACGTGAAGGAGCAGTTGCAATGCTAGGCCCTTGGTGTACCTCTTCTGCTTGATGCCATCGTGTTCTACTGGGGCCTATGGCGACCTACTCTGTGAGGGAAGCTCATGTTGACCTGTTCTGGGTCAGTGCGAGAAGCTGTGCTGCAGGATTTAAACTTGCAGAGCTGCTGCTCACAATGTACCTCTTCTATGGGTGTGAGCGAAGCATGCACTGCCCCACTTCAAGCTGACCTGTTCCCTGTGTGGCAAACATTCACAAGCGCCACTGCTACTGACTAGGTTCTGTTTGTGTGAGGACCTGGATTGCTGATGCCCGCGCTCTACCTGTCCTAGATCTGCGTGAAAGCACGTGCGCAAGCTTGAACTGCTCCGACTGCAACTTCAGCTATCTGTGAGGGTACTTTGCTCTGCTGACCACACTGCACCAGTTCTATGTGCAAGACAAGCAAAGCCTTCCCTGCTGCTGCTGCTGCTGCTGCTGCTGCTGCTGCTGCTGCTGCTGCTGCTGCTGCTGCTGCTGCTGCTGCTGCTGCTGCTGCTGCTGCGCCTTCTCCATGTGTCTTGAATGGAGATTGCGTTTCTTTCACTTTTCCTCTACGTGTCCTATGTTCACGGTAGAAGTAACTGTAAAGCTTCCGCCTCTCTAGCCAATTCTTTTGGGAAATGATGCCGTATAATGAAACATTATGATCAATTTGTCATGGCCATGACTCCCCTTAACATCTCCTGCATGAGGTGAGGCCACTCATGTGATTCATGGTCATTAACACCCCATCTGTTTACAAGTTCACCAGTGTGGCCACTGATTCTACTAGGATAAACATGGCTAGCATGTTGTCAAATAGCCACAAGATGCCAAGCCGAAAGACCTTCAACCTCCTTATGTCCTCCTGCAGATAGGCCAGGATATATAGCGCTGGTGGCCACCAAAGAAATATGGTGAGCCCGGGCACCTATTTTTCTTTTTTTTTCAATACAAATTAAGCGCCGATATGAAGTATTCTTTTAGCAACACTTCACAGTAGTTATTTCTGATTGGGTTAATAGATGTCAGCTCGTTTTTGAGTCGGCTGGGACTCCTATGGATTGCAACTTGGCACATTTAGAATCTGTAAAAAAGTTCTGGCAGGCTGATTGCTGTCATACTCGAGAATTAACCATGAAATACAGTCTGCTCAAGCAGCTGAGTCGAGTGGAAAGATGTTTGAAGGTATTACCCAATTATCTCAATTCGGAAACTCCTAATGGAGGAAATATTTCATGAGATTTCGCCTGTGCCTCTAGCCCACGTATGAAATCCTGGGTGCTCGCTCTAATATGCCCGATAGTGAAAGTTCACAATGCACCTCATTAGAATGTCCTGAACACCACATTGTATCTTGCTGTAGTTTGAATAATGGTAGAGGTAGATATTAAGGGAAATCCGGATGCTGCATTTGCTCCTGCATTGTCGCTGGGACCCAGATATCCTTTATAATTGCTACTATACGTATGGTTTCTATTTGCAGGGAATTCATTTTAAAAAGGGGATTTTTTAATTCACATGTTTAGTTTATGATAATATTTTGATATTGAAGAGGGACTTTCTTTGTATAGTGACATGGAAGTCATTTTTGGGTTGCCAGGGGTCACAGCTGCGACCCCTGGTGATTCCCCTGTAGCCCCTACCACTGCCTCTGCAATCCTTGCTTAAGGAGTGCAGAGGCAGGGCACCTGCATGCAAGTGCAGAAACTGGGAAGCGCTCTGGAGAAGAGATTTGTTTACTGGCCATCTATGATAGCGTATCATAGATGCTCAGTAAACATGCCATGCCACAGTAAGAAATGGCTAGACTGATTGCATGAAAATGCATTCTAGCCATGTAATAACACGTACCATGCTTGTTTTTTAAAAAAAAGCCAGCATGATGAGTGTTATTATGTGGCTGGACAGGTTTTGTGTTGCAATCAGTCTAGCCATTTCTTACTGTCGCATGACTTTTTATTGGCCATCTATGATGGTCGCTCTTGCACATTTGTGGCAAATATTTCCACCCCATTTGGTTTAAAAAATGTAACAATTTCACCAACCGGTAATGTCAGTGTGAAGACAAAGTGGGTTTTTAGAACCCACTTTATTTTTGGAAATCACGCTGTGCAGGTTGGCTCTCATTCACAAAGGCAAGACTGAACATTAGTATTTCTCTGTATAAATCAGAGTGGAAGCTCCGGATGAAGATCTACTTACTTAGAGTCAACTTGTCTGTTTTATTTGTATGAGGCCTATCATTTTGTGCAAAACTACTCCATGTTTTCGAATTACTTTGGCCTAGAGTTTCCCATATTCAAGTAAAAAAGTTAGTATTATATCATATTTTAATGATTAACACTTCATATCCGACTCGGATACCTCCTGCTTTTAAGTGCTGTAAAAAAGGTGTTATTAGTACGAAGCGTAATAGTACTTAGTGTATCAACCTTAGACGGTTGAAGGACTGATTCAGCCCTGCTGAAATATGAACATGGAAAGTGCAGTTTGGCACTTTTCAGAGATGCGCTTTTAACCCCGCTGAGCTATCCAATTGTGACAAACTGCTGTTTAATCAATTGGGCAGTTTAAAAAATGCATCAAGATATCTACCCAACACCCTTTCCTGTCCCCCTTCAGTCCTTTTAAAAAGAAAATAAAGAAAATAAAGCACTAATACCAGGTTTACTAGTGAGCCCTGACATCATTACAGTACTTAGAAGCAGAAGGAATATAGGTGTTATGCTAATAAGACACGTAACTACCAGAGCCAATGCATTAACAAATGCTGTGGTATTCACATTTAAGAAGAAAAAGCTGGTAAAATAGCTCAGCATGTTAAGTGCTCTGCTATTTATGCGTGTTCTGCAGGTCCCAGGTGTGAATCATACTCAACCGTATGTCCACTCACAATATAGCTCAGGGATGTATGGTCAACAGCATTTATGGTTCGTGCCATATAGGAGTACATGTGGGGTCAGCATCTTGGCACTCCTGAAGATGAACCATGTACAGATCGAAACACGTTGAGGTGTCATGGGTTCCCTTTGTTTGTTATGAAATTTTGGATACAAATTTGATTGATAGATATTGCCTCTATAAACTTGAAATTATGATGAAAGTCTTTCTGTGACATGAAATAAAGGGTATTTTTTTTACTTATTACAGTGTTTAGGATTTTGTGTCAGTTGGCTATTCCTCTGACTTTATCCCATACTAGGTACGGCATTAACTCACATTAGGTGGCATTACTGGACAGTTGAGGGTGCATTTGGCATATGAAATTAGCAACTGGACATAAAAAGCTGTAATTTCTATATTTTGACCGTACCTAGGCTTCATTTACTTTCATGCCTTCTTTCTCTCCCTGCCCAGTCTAATCCTGCATTATCGCAAAAAGAAAACATGGTGGCCTTCCTCGGTGATGGGAGGGGTTGATGTACAATTCACAGTGATCGAAGTGTATTAAAAGAAGAAGTGGAACTATGTTCCCGACTAGCCTGCCACCGCTTCCCATTAACCCCATTGGCACGCATCCTTCCACGCACAATACAACCCCCCACAGACATGTGCTTGCTGTTGAAGTGCACGTTTCAACTTCTTCCTACACTTTCATTTTAAAACAAAATCTTTCCAGAACGGTTTCTTTAAAAGTATAGGAACAGTAAAACTTAATTTTAAAAAAGTAGCAGACCACCGCTCCTGCCCACTTTGACCACTGGCAATCCATTATGCTGTGTGCAGCCCAATACCGATAGTACATCCGGATAAAGTAACTAAGTATATGGGAAAGCAACAATGGCAAAAAAAAAATAAAATAAAGGTAAGCAACAATGACAAACCTCCCTATTAAACATGTAGCATTGTAAGAAAGCCGGGTGAAAGAAAATAGTGGGGAGAGTGGTCAAAGAACAGGCTGTGCATTTATTGTGAATTAGTCTGCATACAAACCTTCTCCAAAGATACATTAAAAAAAAATATGTATTCACTATAGTTCCTAGTTATAGTTTCGACAGTCAAAGTTTCGAATGCCAATAGTTCCGACACAAAAGTGCCGGAAAAAAAAGTGGGGAAAAATAAAGTTGCAAAACCCCACCCAAGCCCCTGTTTAAAAAAAATAATAATAAAACACTTCTTTTACAATACACAATTAACAAAAAAACTTTAATATAAAAAAATGAACTCTAAACTTTTTTTTCAGCACTTTTGTGTCGAAACCTTTGGCGTTCCAAACTATTGTTTCGAAACTTTGATTGGACACCATTTGGGATGTCAATTCAATAAAATGCTAAGGGCAGTGAAAGTGACATGACACACCCAATGACACCATAGGAAGTCATGCCATATGACCATTGGCCCTGATGATATCACATGAAATGACATTTGGGTAATTACATTTTCCCTAGGGTACTGCCTGACGTACCATGGAAGGGGTCATGTTGTGATAGAGGTAGACCAAGGAGAACCAACATAGGCCAGGGGCACTGCCATGCACATTTGCTGACAACTTGTGCCAATTATTGCTGCACATGTCGGGTCTAGTAATTGTAAGGGTGCATAAGAAGAAGACAGACACAAAGGTGGCATGGGGTTTGGTAAAGACTTGTATTCTTCGTGAAAAGAAAGAGAAAAGCCCATCTGTCCCTATTTCTATGAGGGGGTTTGCCCACTGCCCTATGTCAAAATCCCTAGTTCTGTCACTCACACTTATAACTAAAGTAGATCAGATAAAAATGTTCGTTCTCCAGGAGAATGGCTCCCATCCCCTGGTTTTGTGATCACAGTTTACTTCAGGAACTGCAATAGTTCTCACCAGCGGGAATGACTCCCTTCCCATGGTTCGAATCCTCTTAACATAGCACAGTTCAAACAATGTTCACTGGGGGGTGGGGGGGAATGAGGTTGCCAGACATTTCGTCGAAAAAAATTGGTCGACCAGACAAATGGTCGAACCAATTTGGTCGAAAACCAAATGGTCGAAATTTTTATTTTTTTTATTTTAACCCCTTTTTTTTTTTTGGGGGGGTCCCCCCCCCAACCCCCTTTTTTTCTCTAAAAAACCCTTTTTTAACTAAACGAAAACCCGAAAAATAAATATATAAATAAAAAAAAAATTCGACCATTTGGTTTTCGACCAAATTGCGTCGACCAAATTGCAGTCGACCAGTTTTTTTTCGACGAGTTGACTGGACACCGGGGAATGACTCCCTTCCCTTCATTGAAAAGTTCTTTTAACACTTTGTAGTTAAAGGCCAAGGGGGGCATGACCCCCTTCCCCTGACTGGAAGCTTGTTCTTCTGCCACTTGATATCAGGAGGTTGACTCCCTCCTCCTGATGCTTCACATTATAATGTGCAAGTCCCACTACACCCAGGGGGAATGACGCCCTTGCCCTGGACACTCCAGTACCTTCTTTGTTCAATACCACATAAAGTTCCAACTGTGGCTGGGTGCCAGACCCAGGTTCTTCTCTTTGATTCGGCAGCCCTAGTTCACTCACTAACCTGCCAAGTACTGCCACGAGGAAGATGACTCGTGTCCCTCTCTGACTTGGGTCCTCGACCTGGGCTTCTTGGACTCGGCTTACTTGGTTCACTACCCAGCCAACTACTGCCGTGAGGTAGATGACTTGTATTATTCTAATGGTTAGGGTTATTGACCCTGGTTTCTCTTCTTCGTCTTGGGTATGGGTGCCTGACCCTTCTCTGGTGGTCAGTGGAATTCCCCCATTCACTTACACGAAGAAGAGGAGCTTTTGGGTAGGTCTGATACACAACAGACATTCTGGGTGTCCCAACAATTGGGCCAAGGGAGAGTCTTTAATGCCTGTTTCCCTTCTAACCCCAAGTCCCCTGCAGTTCTCCCGTACCTCTTTTTTCCCTCACTGGGATGTCCCTACGTTGCTGGGGCTTTCAGGGACAAGGGTCTGCCTCTCTGCTGCTTCGGGCTTCTCTCAGCGTCTGCCATGACAGTGTGGCTTCCCTCTGCATGGCTCGGCTTCTCATTAAAACAGCTTGCACTGTGAACTTTTGGTTTTGCATTTTAATTGGCTACTCATGTAAGCCCCTCAACTCATTTGTTAATACTCCCATTAGTGGGGCAAATGCTTAAAGCATAACGTATTTTGTTATTTATGTTAAGGTTGTATAAAAATATCTAATGTATTATTACAACAGACAGTTTAGCACACTACAAAATACAACCCACCCTGTAAGGGAACACAGAGGACAGACAGTTTCACGAAGGAAAGGTATGCACTCTGGATACTGATGGGAGGGACGTCGTTGAAGCAATCAGTCTCAACTATTCAAGGTTATTTAGTTTGAGCACCAAGAGAGCAAGGGGTCGTAAATGTCACTAGGGGCCTTCGGAGAAGGACCAGGGGGACGGAACTATAATGTACATGCTGCTTGAGATGATCTTGATGCTCGACAGCGTCTAGTCAGTTCAAGGACACTTTGCAGCTCCGGCAACAAAGTTCAAAACGGGAGACAGCTGCGGGTATCAGGCGGCAGGCAGTTCGGTAAGCGAGGCTGGATGGACGGCTGCAGGCTGGCCTACACAGCGGCTCGGGGTCAAGAATCGCTGTCTATGTGCTGTTTGGCGGATCTGGAAGGCTGGTTGAGGCGTCTCGGACAGCTTTAGTGACTGTACCATGACCACAGTCAGTGGTGCAGCCGGTCGCGGTTCGAGGGCTCGACTGCCTCAAAAAATGTTCTTAAAAGATGGACGCTGATTGATGCTTGTTGAGTCACTCCTCTCAGATTCTTCGCTGGGCATGTGTCGTCCTTTGAAGCAGATGGCCCAAAGCTGAGGAGAGTATTTGCAGGCAATGGCCTTGTCCTTTGGTCAGAGACTCTCTGGCACTTCTCACCTAGGAAGCTTGCTGGCAGAACCTAGCAGGGCATGCTGTGTGCTTGCTGGGTACTGGTTCTGGAGCTGCTGGATGGGTCCTCTGAGGTCAGTATCTGCCTCTGTTCCCCGGGAGATGTTTTGGGGAGGGATCTTGCTTCCCTCTTGGAAATCCTGGCCTTCCTTCACTGGCGGAAGGTGCAAGGCAGGCTGTACATTCAGCCAGGGTCCAATGAGTCCTTGTTACTCCTTTTGAAGTCGTTGGACGATCTGCCAAAAGGGGGGCTCAACGCTCTTTTAAAGCCAAATGGGCCGCAGTGATTGGTGCAGGCTAAGCCTTCCTTAATGAACCAATCATGGGTCCCCACAAACAATCTTCTGTTATGCCCGAGGTCATAAACAGAGTGCTTTCCAACAGGAAATGTAAAGGCATGAAAACATGCACTACTAAGTCCCACCCATCTTCCTGTCTGATGCGGATCAAAGGATCTCTCTGGTTAATTGAGCTGACTGTGGTCCCTGATCAATGTGCAGGTCTCCCTTGAAGTTTGTGGTCAGAACAGTCTGTCTTCATCAAATCACATACTTCTTCCCTCTCAAAGGGGGACCACCTCTGGGGTTGCCTACTGTAAACAGTTGTCCCAAATATGCCATTCACTGCCCTTCATACAGAGGGGTGGGATCTAGCTTCAAGTTGACACATTGCATATCAAAGAGGTGATGGTTTCCTGTCCCCTTTTGTTCTGCGATCAGGCCTCTCGCAGGCCCGTTTCAATGAACTCTAATCAGTATGCGCTGCCATCAGCAGAACTTTGACAATAGACAGGGTGAATCCATGGAGCCTTTGATATTAGGCTGACCATTGCAGGAGGAAGGTGTTGCCTCCCCCCTTCCTGAGATGCTTTGATGTACCCGTGGCCGTCACATTCCAGCTGAACATGACAGGGGCAATGCGCCTGTAGGATGTGTCCACCCAGAGTACCCGTGACTATGGGTTTGTTGTGCGGTGAACATAGGAAAATGTGCGTGGCTTAGCCCAACACATTTTCCGAGGTTGATCTTCCAATTTCTCAAAAAATATTTCAAAAACCCCAGACGAGTGCACACCCACCGTGCAGATGGTCGAATTTCTCACAGGGAGAAAGGAGAACCAGGAGCTAAGCAGTACTGTTCCCTGGGGCCCAAAGCCATGGCTGGGTCCTCCAGGGGACAGATGGGTGGAAATGCCTTCTGAGATGCCCTGTTGCTAAACCCTTCACCTGGCTGTGTCCACGCGCCCCCCTGCAGCACCTAAGCCGTGAGAGCAGGGACGGTGTCAGGGCCTTTCAATCTTTTCAACCATTTCAGATGAAAGGGGCTTTGTGCCTCAGCGGGTTCCCAGCAACTGCACCCATGTTTCCAGTCAGCAGTCTTATAACATGGCAATATGTTCCTTTCTATATTTCTTTCGTCCTGGGGCCTTACATGTCCTTGTTGCCTTTTTACACCAGTTCCTCTACATCAGCCATTTGCTGACAAAGAAGGATGTATATCTTTTTCATAGGCATTTAGTGTTTCAGGTCCCTGCTAGCTTGCGATCTCATGATAATCGGCGGCTTTTCATCCCCGTTTGGATTTCTTTGTCACCATTATAATGTATGCACAGTCAGGGGGGGATCCCAACCATCAAATTGAAATAAGGACCCACACATCTTCAGCCAGGGCTACTGTAAATACTGGAGGGGGTATCTGCACTCCTGCTCTCTATATGGCAGAGTAGAGGCACAGAGCACCCCAGCCAAGATTCTCTATTGGGTAAACTTGGATGAGCAATCAAGGCTTAAGCTCTCAGGGGGTGATGCAGGCTGGTTCTTAAGTGCAGTGTAGTCCCCAAGCCCCCACAAAGGAATGTCCACACACTGTTAGTGAAAACACAGTTCTTTATATAAATAAGGTTTTGATTATGTACACATACAATAACACGCTTTGTGCTCAGGCAATTTTAAAATGATACATATATACAGTCTGTATGTGGTACCACAATTACTTCTTAAATTCCATTAAAATGCACCAAATGCTGACAGTTTGAAATGGCATACAGCTCAATTAATAAAGTGAACCAACAATATACCTAGGAGGAAAACAAGTTGGTTAGACAATTGGCAGAATACTGGGCCCCTACCACTAGGCACAGTTCTATATGAAGATCCTCCCACCTGGGCAACCTGTAGAATAAGGTATATTGACAAGCTCAGTCCATATATTGTCTATTAGTCTTATTCCCTTCTACAATTGTTCTACCACCCCAATGTACCTTGAATAGCAGACTTTGACGTCGGCTCATGGATGGATCCTTCTCGAGTGGATTCCCTTTAAAGCAGGAGCCACGGATCATCGAAATTCCACGAGGAAAAGGGTGAACAAAGGCATTGAGGCAGCAGCTTCAGTCCTGGTGGTGCTTGTTGACGATCAGTCGTGGAGGTCCTCCGAAGATGAGGTGTGCGGTGCACCTCGACGACGATAGTTTGTTGTCGCCAAGAGTTACTAAAGAACTTTGGCCCAGCAAGGGCGTCGGGTCGTCGGCATCTTTGTGGTCTTCAGGTGGCGAGAAACCCACCAGCAGATTCTCCTTGGTCGTCGACAACCTTTACTGCCTGCGGCAGGACGAAAATGGTCGACAGTGATGAGCAAGAGAGTCCTTGGATCAAATTTCTTAGGCAAGGGTGCACTGCGGCACCGGCCGGCGGCACCAGTCATTGACGGGGATGGACTTCAATGTCCGGGGGCTTCATTTCAGATTCTGCGGCAGTCCCCTTCTCCGGTTGGCAGCCTTGCGAGGTTCTGACTTCCAGAGAGCTTTGGCAAATATCAGCTGGTGCACGATGGTCCCTCGTAGCTCAGAAAGAGGTCTCGTAGCCAGGACCTCTCTTGGATCAGTTTCTTGAAGTCACGACAGCTTTCAGTTGGCAAAGGAATGTGGCAGCAAATCTTCTCGTCCAGCTGGGCTACAAGGACAAGCATCAGTTTCGACTTCATCTTCTGAAAAATGTACATCAGTGAGAGGTCTCCAGATATACTGTTTGATCTCTCATTCACTCTGCTGGGTCACACTAAGGCAACCAATCACCCAGAAGGGCATTCATGCAGGCAGGCAGCCTATCAGGCCCACAGTGCATTCAGGCCATTTATCTCCATCCAGACACTCCCAACACGGAATGTGGATTCGGACAAGCACCCAGCCGTTCAGCACTCCACACTGCATTCATACCAGTTTCAGGCAAGGCTTTCTCAGTTATTGTGTCACTCACACAGATACCAGACACCCATAACATGAAATGCATATTCGTCACACACTCCATTCACCCAGCTCCCACCCCACGGGCGTACTCACAACATACAGTCATTGGAAAGGCTCCAGCCAATCTGGCCTGGACTTCCCCACAATACCATATACGGAACTTCCATCAAACAGCCAGTCAGGGGGAAGGGACAGAGTAACGGTTTCCCAGGACTTTGCGAAAAACAAGGTAACAGGCGATAGAAAGCAAGAGGCCACGGGGGCCATCTTGTCTCTTATCAGGGATCAACTGATCCCAATGGCAGGGCCTGGGTATCCCAAAATGGAGGATACTCAGGGCACCTGTCAATTCAGCACTGAGCTGCCACCAGCCCGTACCCTGCTCTGTGGGCCACACAGAGGTGCCCAAAAACATACACTAGGGGTACAGGGTTTTACTCCCACCCATGGGTGCCATAATGGTATCCCAAGGGTCTGTTCACCAGGACCAAAAAGAGGAAGAGCTCCAATGCATTTCCAGCATCATACCTACGTGAGAGGAAATCGTACAAATACTGCACCAAAAAAAGTCACCTATACTGAATATGGCACCTTTGGGCCGTACCAAAATCCCAACCGCCATTACTCTAATGATGGTCGGGAGTTGTGGTGTGGGGGGTCCCCCACTTCCATTAGATGGTAGCTGGGACAATAAAGACAAAATAGTTCAAAATAATAATAAAAGGACCATGTGGTGCAAGTTCCGACCCACTTTAGCGGAAGAGAACTGACGCTGCTGGGATACAGGAGAGACGGCGGAACACACAGAAGTATGCCACTAAAAGGGTAAGTGGGTAGGGGGATGGCAGGCACAGTGATATATGTGGTCACTGTGCTGCACCATAATGCAAGTCGGCTTTTTGAAATTCGACATTATGGGCGGCGCAGTGATCACATAGATCTGGTGAGAGCAGATAAAATCAGATACCAGCCTGAGCCACGAGAGTGAGCAGGCACAGAGATCAAGTTGGCACGGGAGTGCTGGCACAGTAGAGAGTGGTGCCCGGGGTACCGACGTAACATATTCCATGGCCTGAGAGTGGAAATCTAGAGAGACAGTAATTGGAGCGCCGTGCTTTGCCCTTGGTGGAGCAACAATAAGCACGTAATGGGGCACAAAGTAGGAAACTGAGTGAGGGTCGCGTTGTATCCCCGCTCGAGTCCTACACACCCATTTAATAGAAGTTGAGCGCCGACGGAGTGTGCTGATGCTCTGTTTCTGCTATCCAGTCATTTTATCGCAAAGATTACAGAGTGGTAAATAACAGAGCAGACAATAACACTGAAAAACTCTGCAAACATTAATTACATAAAGGGTCTTGGTGCCAAGGGCTTAAAATGGGTTGGGATGGGGTTGGGGTGGCGTTCTAAGGGTAAACAAAAGATTCAGTGTTTTGCCCACGATGAAATGTACCACTCGGTAAATGTGGTCAGTAAAATCACATATAACCCTGTTTTTGTGCCTGAGCTTTCTTGAAGACATTTAAGAACAACAAAAGGAAATGGCTTGCCTTTAGTGCCTTCTGCCCATATAAAGGTGTGCTCCTCTTATGCAACAGTATGACTTTTGGCTAATTACCATAGAGTAATTTCTATGGTAATTAGGTAAGCGCACCTCAAGGAGTGCTGATCCGCCACTGTTTCATCATGCAGAAAGTGGGGCACAATGAAAAAACATCAAGCACATCACAAATGTTTTTAAAATGTCTCCTGCATAAGAAAAACAAGCATTGGCAAGCCAACTGTTTGTGATTGTGTGCAGGCATGGGAAAGGCACTTGCCAAGCACTGCCGTAGTGGTATAAACTGGTCAACGATGGTAGCAGGTACAAGGACCTAAGCATCTAATAGCAGTGCCTGGCAAATGCCTAATACTTATACAAAATCCAAAAATGTTGGCTTTGCCAATGGCTGTTTTTAACAGGACTTCAGTGAAGGACACCCATAGTGCTTATAAATCGTGTGGCGGAAGGCAGACCTGGTTTAGCCATTTTTATTACACTAGTAGATTGTTTACTACTCCGATTAAGTCATTAACTCTCAGAAGACTGCTTGAGAAAACACTGGCAGGCACTTTGAGTGCAAAGAATGATGGTAAGGCTTGAGTAAAGCCTCGAGGAGGTGTTTTGGGTGGGCAGGGGCAGGAACTGGGTGGGAATGGCCTTAGGGATTAGCAGGCCCTTGTGCAGTCAGTGGGTGGGCAAATAACCAAACACCACCTACAGACTCTGTGTCCCTCCTCATATGCCATTTCTCCCTATGCTACACTCTCATGCAATCGTTTCGGCTTATTGGTGGCTCTGTCACCATATAGCCAAAACTTAAAAAGAAGGGTGCTGGGGCCCAACCGCACGGAAAAAATAGGTCATGTTCAATAATGGAGGTAATAAACTGTTTTCAATTAGATTTTAATTATACTTTAATAGGCCTCTGTATAGGGCCATTAGAGAACACTTTTGATGTATTTTTAATGGAAAGTGTATCTTTTATTGAAAGAAGAGAGCTGGGAGTGTTAGCTCTCAATCAGCTGTTAAGCGTCACCCAGCCTCAACCAATTGCTCTCTGGTATCCCCTATTGGCCCGCCCCAGAAGTGCGCCTCATTAACGTGCCACTTATATCGTCTAAGCTGGCTTTGCATGAGGTCTTCCCGTTTTCAAAATACAGGGAGAAGATTATGAAAGGCCATACGCTGTGCGCGCGGCAAGCAGCTATACTTGGCGCTGATTTCAAAGCAAAAGCAGTCACTTTTTTGCTATGATCATGAAGTGCGCTGCTTTGAAGCACATTATGTCTGCAAGAGAACTGCAATTATCAAAGAGGCGCTAAGTGCCGGTTTGATCATTAATAAACTTAGCAGCTCTTTGATATGCTAAGTAAGGTCAGTTGACCTGGCTGGCAGCACGGTGTCACGTGGAGCGCTTATAGATCCCAATAATGTGCCATTTTAGCAAACCTTTGGCCAATCAGAGGTGTATTTATTTTCCAAAGTGACGGGCATGCGTATTGGGTGTCCCTGCCGTTACCTGGCGACTCCGCTTCAGCAGTTTGGAAGCTGCCATCCGGACACATTTCCAGTGAGGTGCCACACGACAGGACCCACAGAGGCAGCTAGTCCTGTGTTTTTAGACAAAGCCACAATGCATAGCAGGGACAGCCAACAGCTGCGCCCCCACCATAGACTCAGGCTTCAACCACCACACTGGTCATATTGGACCCCAAAACATCAGCCCGCTCTCCCGCCGCCTCCCCCAAGGACCCACCTGTGGTTTCCATGAAATAAAGAGGTAGGACCAGTTGTCAAAGGTGAAAGTCACACATGGCGCAGCAAGCTTTATTGAACATCAAGCCAGAAGTTAGCTTACAGGTGATCTGTTTCTCCACCACACCTCAGGATTCTGCCCCAACCGCCCCCAGTCAGCGTCCGGAGGACCCTGCCGGGTGGACCAGTCCCTTCCCAACCCTTCCCTCTCTACCAAGGCATTTTTTTCTTTTCTTCTCCCCTTAGATTTTCTTTCATCACATTCTATCCTTCTATTCATTGGTTTTCTTTCTTTACATTCTATCCTTCTATTCATTGGTTTTCTTTCTTTACATTCTATCCTTCTATTCATTGGTTTTCTTTCTTTACATTCTATCCTTCTATTCATTGGTTTTCTTTCTTTACATTCTATCCTTCTATTCATTGGTTTTCTTTCTTTACATTCTATCCTTCTATTCATTGGTTTTCTTTCTTTACATCCTATCCTATTTTGATCACTTTCTTCACATTCTATCCTCTTTGTAATTGTTCCCTTTCTTCTCATTGTACCCTTCTTTTCATTAATTATTTCTCATCCTTCCCTTCTATCCATTAGTTTCCCGTTAGCATTATTTTAATTCCCCCAACTCAGGTCTCCTTGTCCAGTTATAAGCCATCCCCAGTATCACCACCCCGAGTATCTTCACTCGCCCTGTGCTTTCTTCCTCCGTTTATTGTCCAGTCCTTTCCCCACCCTACTCTGCCATTTTTCAATTCATCGCGTTCCCCAAATTCGTAGCATTTCCTCCCAAATACTTCTATGCCCCCCCCATTTGAGTGCCCACTGCTTTGCCTGCTCCCCCCCACTCCTTCCATCGCTAATCGATTCCACCCTCAGGACCCTCATTCCCCCAAACTTCCAATACCCCAAACCCCAAGTCTATTTGGCCACCCAGCATGTTCCAATCCTGAACTCCTTGCTCGAACCAATTGCTTTCCATCCCCCCACTCTTTCCCATTGCTCCAGTCTTTCCCATTCCCCAAAACTTCCCAACATTTCCGATTCCCCACATTCTCCCCATTGCCTTCCCCATCTCTTTCCATTCCCCCATTTCTTTCCTGCCCCATTCCTTCCTTTCCCCAATTCTTATCCATTTCCCTATCCCTTTCATTTCCCTAAGCCTTTCTGTTCCCTAATTCTTCTCATTCCCCCACTACTTCCCGTTCCCCCACTACTTTCCATTAGTTTTCATATCCCATTAGTTTACTTCCCCATTTTGCTTTCATTTCCCCTTCTGATGAGCTTCCCACCCCCCCACGTTGTTGGAGTTGGAAGGTCTTCCAAGCCCCTACCGCTCCCCCGTTCCCTGGGCCTCCCCTGACTCTAGTACTCCTAAGCGCCGTTCTTTCTAAGCTAGTGGCTGCGCATTCCCCTTGTGGTATCTGCCAGCACTTTCTACTGGGATCGACCTGTGACTCCGCCATGACTCTCTTCTGGTTACTGGTGGCAGAGAGTTCCCCCCAGTCACCTGGTCGTGGCTCGCCCTGGGACAAGGGACTTACAACTAACTTTCACCTAGCACGCAGGCTCTCATACACCACAAACATTGATGTCATCAGAGAGGCCACCCGGACTGTATCCGGTGGCATGGCAAACAATAGAGGGGGCCTTAGACCCCGGCCTTCACCCTTGCGTGAAGTCATCTCTCATACAGTCTACAGCAAGTGGGCTCCTTAACCGAGGGCCCCCTGCCTGCCAGCAGTGGTGTCACAAGTATCTTCAAAACTACCTAATCGGCTCCATGCATTGAGGGTCCCCATGTCAGAGGACGGCAGCACGTTAATGTTAGGAAAGTTAAAACACAGTCCCCACCCCTCCTTTGCAGTTCACCTATTCTGTCTCACCAAATGCTCTTCCCCGTGCCCCATTCATTTGCACCCCAACACAGCCAAGGCAACTCTCACCCCCATGATCATTAAGGCCACCCCTACATCTGACAAGTTGGTCCTATCCCCCCAAAGTAGCCTGGCATTTTCAAAGTGATTAGGGGATGCCTGATTCAACCCATGCCCAAGCTTTTAAAAATGCTCCCATTTTTGGGTTCAAATTTCTCCTGGACGTCTCAATACCTTTGTGACAGAGAGCCCCCCGCCATGCTTGTCTGGGAATTATCTTGGACCATAGTAGCTCTGCACCCCAAAACCCATTGCCCACCTGTGTCAGAGTTCACTGCATTGTGATCAATAGTTACTTTCTTCCCAATGACACCAGATGGACTCCACTCCACCCCCCCAGATGGGGCGCGTGGTGTTGTGTGCACGTTTCTAGTGCCCTCCACAATTGACCCCATAGCAACCCTCCTTATGATATCCACTGAATCTGTGTCCATGAGAAACCCAGATTGCAATCCCGCCTCTCGTTCCTTGCTCCCTCCGCTGCTCTGGCAACAAACCAGTGCCAGACGACCCATACCGAAGTACAATCTCTGTAGATATGAACATAAATTATCCCTGATACGGGCTGTTGGTTGCCCCAAAGCTAACCTTACCCCTTGCCCTCTACCCAACCTTACCCCCCATCAACATCGCTCTCACCCCCAGACAGTTATACCCTTGTTACTGCCCGCCCCCATCACATGCAAGTCCCCCCGCACTCTACTTCAGGTCTGATGTATATATTTTTTTTTATTTACTTGGATTTAAATCAAAAGAACATGATTTTTACAAGATTTCGTACTGACGGCACTCCCTCCTGTTAATTCGCCGTTTCTTTAGCTGCCGACCCATTGAGTCCAGACCTAAAGACCCATTTGTGGTAGAGCGTTCCCCCTAATTTCGTTTGCACATACATGTACATTTTGAATCTGTCGGAGTCCCATCTCCCTATGCTCTTTATAAACTCATGCCCCAGGCCTTCCCCATGAGCTGTCGTGGACGCCCCTATCCGAAACGAGTACGGCGTGTAAAGGCCCGAGTCACACCCTGCTCTGGCTAAAGTTGCAGCCAGGACTTTCCTGAACTGGAATTGCATGGGGGGAGGGGGGTGGGGGGGACTGTCTTTGTGTGAAAAGAGGTATGCTGCCCCGTCCATCCTTGCACCGAGGTATGTGGACATAGCCGAGGTATGTGGACATAGCCGCGGCTGGACAGAATTCGTCCTGCCCTAGCCTCCTTAATAACACTGACCTTCCCTTAGCACGCGGATCGGTCTTGGACAACCTTATCTTGATGTACAGAGCCCCCCCCCCAATATGGCCACATCCTCCTTCAGTAGTGACCTGTAATCAGAATCGTCCTTAACCCGAGCTACCAGTTGGCTGATGCGCAGGGCCCCAAAGAATGCCAGCGTGAAGCAGGCTTTGAAGAGGATGTGTTCATACGCTGAATAACAAACAGTCCATAGCATGGAAATGATCCTTTTCAAAAGGTTGAATTGAATAGGCCACCTGTCACCCCTGTTTGCCGGTGCCCCCCCCTGTCCCAATCCCTCAGAGCAGCTCTCACATGAAAACTCTTGATTGGATCCCTTCCCCTGCACGCTGGCTATGGAAGGCAATTGCACTGAGGTGGGCCTTCTTTGTGTCCTGAGCCCATAACAGAAAATGCTTTACTTTGGGCCCCCATTTGTCCGTTCCTGTGTCCTTTGTTGCCTTCAAAAATGTGTTGAGGTTCCTGCTGTATCTATCTCTAGTGTGCACTAATAGAGCCTGTGATGCTAGTTCCCTCATGCCATTTCCCAGCTCACTAGATTCCACAGGTTGTCGTCGAAAGGTGTCCCCTCCGAGCTGGGGGAGCAGGACCAAAGAGGGCACAACCTGTGACACTGGTGCCTTATATAGCGACTCTCTGGTCCTGCTCCCATCCTGTCGCCCCTCTGTGACATGGCTTCCGCCCCTCTCCCTATCAGCGTGGGCCACCCAGTCAGTCCCCCCTCCTCTTAGTTGGGCTGCTTGGGCGTCCCCACTAAAGGTGGCTCCCGCCAATTGCCGTCCCGACGGCGCGTTCGCCTAGCATTCTGGAATTGGTTGAATTAAAGGAGCGTTGCTCGGAATGACTTGCTGAAAGCGGCAGCAACAAGCCCCAGTTCTAATTAGCACGGAACACAATAACATAAACAGCAGTCCCCCCCATCCCCACACACCCCCTTCCTCCCCCCTGCACTCTCCTCACCAAGGCAATCAGAGTTCAGGCACATGGGCTCACTGCATGTCGACTCAAGATTGCTGACAGGTTAGATGGCCAGCGGGATGGCCAAAGAGGGGGTTGTCAACACTTCTCACTGAAAATAATCAGAGGCGGTGTTTAATGAGGAACTGCATAATCGGTGTCAAATGCTACAAAGGAGGTGATTGTAAAAGTGAGCTATGACAATGAGCTACCTCTGTAGTGGCGGAATCTGGCACATTCCAATGTCATACAACAATGGCTTTTCAGGCTAATTTGACAATCATTGCACCCAAAAGCACTGCACTCAGCTTTAGGTAAAAAGAGCCAAGACGATGCTAATGCAATCTACACAAAAGAATGCCATTTGCCCGCAGCGGAATAGGCGTGCTTGCTCTGGCAGCTGCTTTCTGATCATATGTAAGCAGCACAAAAGGCATACACACACTGAACAAAAGTGATGCTACTCTTTGATAATCTGGCCCCAAGTCATTTTGAGGCCTCTGGGCAAGCGCAGCGCAGTCTAAGTGTGCCGCACACTACTCTCTCTTACTAAATAGGGGCCCCGCAGCGGCCAGATTATCAAAGATTTGCACTGGTGATAAAACGAGAGCAAATGCTTTGATAATGAAAAGTGGGGCAAACAGATTCAGTCACAGTCCATAATATCTAAAAACCTTTGCACTGGGGCAGACATTTATCAGGCCATTTCCTGCACTATATTTGGCACATAGCATACAACAAAAGGTGTCTACTACATTTCTTTTCATGTTACACAGCAAACAAAGCAAATAAAACAGCATGCTCCAATTTCCCCAGGTGAAAACAATTTCCCGATTGGGGATAAACCGGTTAGCTCCATTATCTATTATCAGAGCAGCAAAACTGGTGCTAAATTCATTTGCTCCACTCTTTTGCGCCAGTGCAAATCTCTGATAATCTAGCCCCTGCTTGGAACACAGGCAAGCGGCAAAAGTGGACAGCATGTCCAACAATATCAATCCTATGACAGGGGAGGTTCACTGGCCCGGTCATGGTATGCAGCGCTGGAGAGGTGAGGGTGAGCTGGAGCTTACCGAATGGCACAGGCCTATTTCCTGTGAGTGCTGCTCAGGTGTGTGGATATTGTGAGGGTAAGCACTGCCCCCAATAGCAGGGCATCGCCCCATGATGGTGTGCTGCGAGCACTGGCACACCAAAGAGAGAAGGACTGTTTTGTGCTCTGGCCTCCGACAAGCCGGGTGGAAGCATGTGCAGCACACACAGGACGAGCAAGCCGGCAGTCCAGATGTACTACTGATTTGCCACATGGGGAAGAGCTGGACCAATGCACTGAACTGTGCAGGGAAGCATGGTTAGTGGGTCGAGCTGCCTCAGAGAGTGAGATTTATTCAAGGGAAAAACAGATGGCCTGATGCCAAGGTATTAGGATGGCCTATGAGCCACCAAAGTTTGGCTTCAAGTGTAGGAAGCCAGGGCAGACTGCAGCTGCCCTTGCAATGACCCGCACTATGGATCTAAGAGAGATTTACACTGTCCCACAGACTGACTTATGGTGTGCTTTCCTGATGCGAATCCCGAGGGCTGGGCAGCGTGGGAATGCAATCCCATTAAGACTCCCTCCAAGGGCTACCTTATGTTGAATTCATGTTTCGGCCAAATTGCGGTGCTTGCCTGCTTTGAGGATCCCTCTCCTCTGGAGGCCATGTGTTTCAAATATAAGTTGGTCTCTTGAATAGAACAGCCCCCATGAGGGTTAAACGCATTCTACGTCTGATGTGGTTAGTATGATGTATGATGTAGTAGCACAGGATTCTAGCCTATTCCTGTTATCTAGGTCTATTGCAGGTTGCGTGACAAATCCAGGGAATCCGTCTCTTCTACCTAATGGGACACCACCACCTTTGGGACTAGGGAACTGAGCCTGTGACCCAATGCCCTCCCTAGGGGAGATGGCATGTGGCATCCCACTAGGGGTAAACCCCCCCTTTGGGGACAAGGATTGCCCAAGCCAGGGTTTTATTCCACCTCCTGTTACTCCAAAGTGCCAAGTGTTTCTTGGTTATGTAAGGTCATGCACTTGCCTGGGAAAGTAGCTTCTTTCGTTTGGGCTAGTGAGACTTACATTTGTACTCCCTAAAAAATCATTTTACTTCCAACTTTAAAAAATAGGGCGTAAACTACTCTCACATCGATATCCAATCTGAAACACAGCCTTTGGAAGTGTCCCTGGACTGCCCGATGGACAGACCTGCTCCCTCGTAGGATACCTTACTGCAGTCATCGCAATTCCATGTTAAGCCTCGGACCTTTGAAGGTTGCCAGTTTATGCATAATCTGTATTCTTCCGAAATGTCAGCGTTCTAGCAGCAAAGGACCCTGAGCTGGAGCTGCTTCTTCGACTGGAATATCGTCCATCACCGCTTTGAAGAGCTGAAGGTCGCTGGAACACATCTTCATCCATCCTCTGAAGTGTCCTAAAGGGGTCTGCACTGCGACAATTTGCATTCTTCAACGTTCTGGCATTGCATCTTACAGATGAACCCAACCGGAAAAAACACTGGAACCTGCAACCCATGGGTACGCCTCACTCTAACAAAGGATGGAATGTCGTATTCCCAGCGATTCTTGAACGATCCACAGTGTTACCTGGGACAATCAGAGTCAGGGGTAAGTAAACAGATCTGTTCCTGTCCTCCATAGGGTAACATGAGTACAGAGCACCCTTTCTCCTAACTCCCTCTGTGCTTACCTTTGGTCGTGTCCTACCCAGGGGGTAGTCTTGGGACTGTGATAGAGAGGAAAAGTTGCCTGTCTTTGGACAAATACTTCCCTAACTTTTAAATAGTTTGGAACTGCTTTATTGCACTACCTGTGAGGAAAGATTTTCTTTTTGCAACTATCACTCCATAGTTTTCTATTGGACCGCATTCTTTTTGCTTTGACCCGACATTTTAAAGGGAAGCAAAGCCTTGCCACTGGAGTTTTCCCAACTGCCCTTAAGCACTCTCTTGTGCACCCTCTTGTGCACCCTCTGCTTAAAAGAAATAACTCTGTCGACCCCTCCATTTGAGAAAACTACTGCCCTATCTCCATCCCTCCTTTCCCGGGCAAACACCTGTGGAAACTGGCTCTCTCTCAGCTAACCCTCCACACGGAATCTATTGGTTGCTTCCATGGCCATCAATCTGCCTTTAGAGCGTCCAGAGGCATGGAAACTGCTCTTCTGAAACCCGTGAAGACCTGCTCTCAAATCTTGACACTAACACCCCCTCTATCCTCATTCTCCTTGACCTCTCCTCTGTCTTTGACACGGTTAACCACAACATCCTGATCACACGTCTCCGAGACACCCTGGGAATCGCAGGTCAGGTTCTTGAGTGGTTAACTTCCTTCCTCTCCGACCGCCCATCCCAGGTGGAACTCGGAGCCTTTCATTCAACTATCACTCTCTCAACCTGAGGCGTTCCCCAGGGATCTAACCTATCCCCCTGGTTCTTCAACCTCTGTATGGCTGCCCTGGAATGTGTGATTGCCACTTTCACCTCTAACTTCCAATGCTACGCGGATGACGCACAACTATCTTTCAGGCTACCCTCAGCCACCTTCTTCTCCTCCTCCTCCTCCATCATATCTGACTGTCTACCCGCTATTCAGTCATGGTGTGCTGCAGACAACCTCTGCCTCAATGCCACTAAGACTGAGATCGTACATATTGGGAACCATGCTCCCACTTTCACTTTGGCCGCCTCCCTTGGCCCTGCGCCCGCACCCACCTGTGAAGCAAGAAACCTTGGGGTCATCTTTGATTCTACTCTCTTTCTCCTCTCACATTTCAGACATCCCTAAAAAGTCTAACTATCAGCTACACCTGATCAGAGGTATTCTTCCTTTTCTCCCTTTCCCCAGAGGTTCACTGTCTCCAGAGCCCGGTTCTCTCCAGGCTGGACTATTGCAACAGCCTCTTCATCAACTTTCCTTTTTCTGCCCTGGGCCCCCTGCAACTCATCTAGAACAGAACTATGAGACTTATCCTTGGCCTCAAGCCCAGGGACCACATCTCTCCGGAGCTGAAATCCCTTCACTGGCTCCCCGTGGCTGGAAGGATCAAATTCAAGACCCTCTGCATTGTTCACAAGGCTTTCTGAAGCCTGGGACCTACCAACCTGCCACGCTGCCTAACTAAATACTGTCCCTCCCGAGCCCTCTGCTCATCTACCTCCAACCTTCTGCGAGTGAGCGGTTCTCCAAGCAGAAATTTGGAGGGAGATCCTTATCCTCAGCAGGTGCCTCTCTCTGGAATAGCCTCCCTGCTGCCCTGTGTCTTGAGCCAGATCTCCTTACATTCCAGAAACTCCTCGAGACCTTCCTCTTCTCCTCTTCCTTCTCACTCCCTCTACCCTGCTAACCTAGTTCTGTGTTCTTTCCCTCCTCTTCTTCACAGCATGCTGACTGGCCACCTGGTGTACCTCAGTCACACAGGCCCCCCCAGGACCCATGCCAGTCCTCCTTCGTACTTGCATCTGGGCCCTGCACCCCACCCACACTCACTGTACTTGATCAATAACCTAAGAGGGTGGCTCTCTCTGCACTTACCCCAGTCTCAAACGACAGGGTGCACTTGAACCTCCCCCTCCTTGTGACCCTCTGTGTACTTGCATGATCCTTACGCACCACACCTGGAGATCATCTGTCTGTACACCCTTCCTCACCCCTTAATTGCACTGTTAAAACTGCAGAATCGCTGTCAGACTCATTCGCTGTATCCCAAACAGTTAAATGTATTTATTTACGCACTTACTCTACCTGTGTAGACTATTATCGTCTCAGAATTTCAAGGGCTCTGAGCGACTGTTTCTCCCCCATGATCGCACCCTCCTTGAGCGTTTTGAAACAGTTGCGTGTGTATAGGCACTATATAAATAAACAATACCATAGCACACCTTAAGCTTCAGTTCCCTTTTGCTAATTTGGTACATTGAAACTGACCAGTCCTTCAGACTGTCAGTACTGGGAAAATGTGTGTCCATTTTGAATTCTTTTATTTTTACAGTGAAGCGCAATGGGGATACGTTTGCATCTCTAACTTTTTAAACTATATTTAGCTGCACTGTTGAGTATAGCCACTGTTATATTTAGCTGCATTGTGATTATAACCCAGATTTAAATTCAGCTGTTTTTTAGTTATAGCCACTGTGTTCTATATTTAACCACATGTTTTAGTATAGCCACCGTTACATTTAGCTGCTTTGCGATTGTAGCCCAGCCTTAGATTCAGCTACATTATGTATAGCCACTGTTACATTTAGCTGCTTTGCGATTGTAGCCCAGCCTTAGATTCAGCTACATTATGTATAGCCACTGTTACATTTAGCTGCTTTGCGATTGTAGCCCAGCCTTAGATTCAGCTACATTATGTATAGCCACTGTTACATTTAGCTGCTTTGCGATTGTAGCCCAGCCTTAGATTCAGCTACATTATGTATAGCCACTGTTACATTTAGCTGCTTTGCGATTGTAGCCCAGCCTTAGATTCAGCTACATTGTGTATAGCCACTGTGTTATATTCAGATGCATTGTTAATATAGACAGTGCGTTATGCTGAGCTGCATTGTAGCTGTAGCCCAGTTAAATTCAGCTGCATTTTTAGTACAGACCTCTGTGCTATATTTAGTTGCATTAGGATTATAGCCCCGTTTTAAAATCAGCTGCGTTTATGAGTAAAGCCACTGTGTAGAATTTAGCCACGCTTTGAATTCGCCCCCATCTCTATCTAGCTGCATTTGTGGCTACAGCCCTGTTTAAATCCAGCTGCTTTTCTTAGGACAGCCACTGTGCTATATTTAGCTGCATTTTATAATATAGCCACTGTGCTATATTTAGCTGCATTTTATAATATAGCCACTTTGTTATATTTAGCTGCATTGTGAGTATAGCCACAGAGCTTATTTCTACTGCATTTCGAATACAGCCACTGGGTAGAATGTAGCCGTGCTTTAAATTCCCACCATCTCAATCTAGCTGCATTTTGGTGAATGTTGCCCCATTTCAAATTGAACTGCATTTGAGCATAGCCTCTGTATTTAATGTAGCTGCACTTTCAAGTATAGGCACTGTGTTTGAATTTAGCTGCACCTTTAATTTGCCCAATTTCAACTCAACTAGATTTCTAGTTGTGCCTTTCGATCATTGCAAGTGTAAATCTGGAAAGTGGATCTGAAATTGGCCACGGAATAATTATTTAAGAAAGGCAATTGGTGCACGATAGTGCGCATTGCAATTTGGCAGTTTCAGGAGTATAAATGGCTCGCAATAGTACTCCCAATTGTTTATCCTTAGGCACTGCATACCTACTGATATGATAGGATATAGGGGCTTTGTTGCAGTGGTGGTGCACGCATGTTCACAGGTTTCATTTGAGGATATTCACGGGACCCTAAGAGATGGGAATGAGCACTAGTATGGATAGTGCTGTCTGTATGTGTATTGAAGTGATGTCAATGGCCCAACTAATGAATAAGTGTTTGTACTCCCCTCCCTTCCCCCCCCCCCCCAACCAGCTTTTTCTTCCCGTTTTGGTCAATATCGAACTCTAATGTGGATTTATCATTTTGCATGACATGTGATCACTAAAAATATTGGTAATTTATTGAATTTCATTTTTTCTGTTTGTAATGGACTTGTATTGGTTTATGACTTGACTGCAACTGGGATTTGTTAGCCCTGAAGATGACCTGAGTTTTTCGAGTCAGAACATGTGTTAGCGACCAATTAAATACAAGTGTGCACCATAAGTTGTTGTCTCATTATTGATGGTGAATGTGAAGACAAATAACTCGGGGTGTATTGCTCTGGCTTCATAGCACATCATATACAAACTAAATAAAGGGTGCTTGTCAATTGTCCAAAACCCAGAAGTAGTCCTCAGTCCAAATCCTGTCCATACCTGAGCCTAACACTTCACAACAAACAAAATACACATGAGTGCAGAGCCATAGACTGCCAGCCCTTGCTTGTTCCAGCCAATGTTAGTTGGATCTCTCCCAAAGTACTGGTCAGATTACCAAATTCACGTTCTTAATAGTTCACAAAAAGGAATGTATTCAAGTCTCTTGAATTTCCTCAGAAAATGTGCAAGTCTTTGTATAAACCAAATGTCCAAAAGTTCTGGAAGGGGAGGGGTAATACCCTTAGTCCGTTTCCACTAACTAGGACCTTTTCGTTCCCCTAATAATGTGCCTTGTCTAGATTAATTGAACCTGTTAGGTTCCCTTCTGGTAATAATGTCTCATATCTTTAGTGCTCTTCAGGTCCCTTTTGGTCGTCTGGATCACCTATTCCTCTCTCTTTGTTTTATTCCACTCGCCTCCCTCCACCCTGGGCAACGCTGGTACCTTTTCTACCTTTGAGTGTGCTCCAGTGTGATTGCGTCTCTGGCGTTCTCCTTTTCCTGCCCATCTCGGCAGTCTTGGTGATGCTTGCACTGAGAGCAGACGATTCTTTCCTCCATTTTTCCCTGGGCTCAGCGTCGGTTCACGGGCCCCAGACCCACCTCAGCTGCAGCGTCTTTTCCACTCCCATATACACGGACAGTATTCCACATAGGCCGTTCCCTATAGGAATGGTAGTTCTTGTCCCCTAGAGGGGAGTCACTCCCGTCGAGGTCCCACTTTCCTAGAACCCTAGGCAGAATGTTCCTTAGCAGGCTCACCTCCCTCGCTTCACAAAGTGTAGCTCCCCCTAAGCGAGAAGTGATGAATTTCCCGAAATTGTCACACCCACTACAGTTGCATGACATGCTTCTTTTTCAAAGCTGGCCTTAAAGGGGAGGCCAAGTAGTGGTCCATGCTTGGCCTGGTGGTAATGCATAGCTAGAAGAAAACATATCGGGGCTACCTCTCAACAGGGCCGGCCTTAGAGGCAGCAGCACCATGGGCGAATGGGTGCCAGCCCTCCTCCCCGCGCAGCCCTGATCAACAGGGGTAGGGTGGGGTTTTGGGGGCTGGGTCAGGAGCACCACATTTGTTTTGTCCCTCCCTGCTCTCCCGCCTCACATGAATGTCCTATTCCAATGAAAACCTCCTCACTCCAGCGTTGGACCCGGGAAGTAATCATCATGTGAATACAGTGCTATTAGCCATCGCGGGTGCACTTAATAACATAAGGGCGCCTGCCGCGCCTTCTCCCACTTCGCCAGCACAGGGGAGCCCTTGAAAGACTCCCCCCGAGGTGACGTGGTGGGAGGCTAATGGCGCCCTGGAGGGGCATGGCGGTCGCTCGGCCCGCCCTGCCCTAAGGCCGGCTCGGTCAGTCAACATCTCTTTTAGAGATGAGCACTACAGGCTAAGCTTGTGTCCCCTATGTTTGTATTCAATACTCACTTCTCAAGGAAATAAATATTTTCTAATGTTTCTCGCCAGCCTCCCTCCACCTTTTTTATATGCAACTATTTTCCAGGCGCGTCGCCCTAGAGATCTTTGAACACCGCCATTAGAGTTTCATTTTGTTGGCTGGATTTGCTGCTGTGCCCATAATTACAAGGAGTGAAAAACAACACTGCAAATGGCGCATTCATGTGCCACGAGGCTGGCAGCAGCTTCCAAGTCTCCCCCAGCACCTCGGGTGGCTGATGAACAGGGAGGGTGTCGGCGGCAGGCGCAGCTGAAGAGCCATCATGGAACAGCAGGGAGGAAGGCTCTGGAAGAGCAGGCAGAGAGGAGGAAAAGGATACACATTTACGAAGCAGATGCGACCTCCAGGAGGAGATGGGCTCACCCCGTCCTGATCCTCGTAAGGGAGGCAGGGAAAATCGGTACACCCCTTTTTGGCGCTGCCGTTTCGGCGCGGGCTGGTTTGGCGCGACCGCTTCGGTGCGGCAGCCAGTTCGGCACGCCCATTTTGGCGCAGAAGCCTTTTTGGCGCCGTCGATTTTTGGCTCGAGGAGGTTTGGACTGCTTCGGCAGGCAGTGTCAGAACAACCACCATTGGGAGAGGCAGCAGGGGCATCTTGGAGCCAGCAGCACTCACCGCACCCTCGTCACGCAGACTCACCACTCGGGAGCTGGGGCGAGAAATTGTGTGCATTACGTATGGTTCAGAGGCAGTGGGGTGCCCTATCGAAAAGTGTCCCCTTTCCCCCTGGTCACCCTGCCTGCATGACAGCACAGCCCCGGGGGATGTCGCACGAATCCCATGCCACAAGCTGCCGCTCCTGTCCTATCATGAGCTGCTTGGCAGCTGCAGTCTTTGCCAACCAGTGGCTTCTGCTGCCCTCGCCTCCCCACGGCCTGAAATAAATTGGAATATGCATCGCTCCAGCTGCAAACGCAGACACCAGGTTGCAATATATTAATCCGGCCGGATAGCTCAGAGGGCTCACGCGCCTGTTGCAGAAACCTTTGCGGCTCCGTGGGTTCGAAAGTTTAGCTCCGGCTGGTTTTCCTTACCCTTTCATCCTTCTGAGGTTGAGACAATAAGAACCATCATGTGGGTGTTACACATATGTAATGTCTGCGTCTGCCGTACCTCTCTGGAGTTTCCTGTTGTGCCTGTGCCTTGACTAAATGCAATGCTTACAGCTTCATTAAACACATTTTGCACAAGTCCCCGATGACAGCATGTAACTTGCCCGTGATCTCACCTGGCGCGGAGCTTCCGCGTTGAACCGAGATTCCAATTTAGTTGGCTTGAGTTACAAAATTGGCTGGATGAACTTTTTTATATCTTATGAGAGGCCGGGAGGGTGGTGGCATGTGGCAAAACCACTGTGCTGTTATTGCCAATTACATCCCTTTCCAGGTATCGCGTAATATTATCCCCAACAAAACTATCTCTGTATATATGGTCGTCAGGAACAGCCCTAGGCGATACTTTTATTGGAGATAATATTTGGGGTTTTTGGGAGCAGGGGTTGCGAGGGTGTCCCCCCCCCGCTTCCTTTCAAATAATGCAGGGGTTGCGGGGGTGTCCCCCGCAGGTTCCATGCCTTAATATCGCTGCAAAAATATAGCAATAGTTTTGTATGGCGATATTTTTGCAGGGATATTAACACATGGAACCGGGAAACCATTGTGTTTGTGTCTAAAATAACCTAGTGTTTTACCACTCCCTAGACAGTGGGCTGGGGAAATATGGTTTCTGACTTTTGGAGGTTTTTCACTTTCGGAGGACACTGACCATATGGTTCATAGTCAAAAAGGTACTTTTTGGGGGAGGGAGAGGTGAGGAGGAGCAACAATTTCTTTTGGATAAAAAAAAAACACCCAAAACAGAATTGAATAGGTTGCAGCTTGCTTTATAAGAGCAGAGAGATGCGTCCTATGCAGGGGTTTGAGTCAGATCATTGCTGGCCAGTACTGTGTGGCTAAGAATCAAAGGCCTCCTTGAATAGTCCTATTCTAGGGTCCTGAAGACTGGGCTGGGTCCTTACGTGCTCCTGCGGTGGGAACGGTGCACCCAGGCCCCCTTCCACCTGTGCCTCTGTGTAGATGTATGTGTCTTGGCAGAGTGTCCAGAGCCTCTTTCACTTGAGCATGTCACAGAGACAGGATTTTGAATTTCATGAGATGCTACAGGCGTAGGTAGGCTGAGCCTGCCTGCCTGCTTGCTTAGAGATGTTCTAGACTGGGTTTTCTGTTTGGGGCTTCCGTGCGGAGCTTGGTATGTATTCGTGAGGGCGGGAAGGCACGCATGATTTCCAACCGGCGGCTGGTCTGAAGAAGCAGGACGACTCTTCGGAGCATCACGCCTTGGCCCTTGGCTCTTTTTAAAAGAGCTGTGATCTGCTGGAAGAACAAAGCTCCACTTGATGCCAGGGGCATTACCAGGATTGCAACGGGGCTCTCCTAAAGCACAGATTAAGTGGATTCTGCTTTAGAGCGATTCCTTAGGCCCTCTGTGGCCACTCAGAATTTCTGCATTTGCGGATAGTTTCCTGCACTCTCACAGGATTTCTCTAGGGGGCATATGTTAACGAGTACAAATAACTACTGATGTTCTAGACTTCCCATTGTTTAGATCCATATTTCATAAAAATGTCACTTCTGGAAATGGAGAATTCGCGGGTATGACCTCATCCTGTGAATGATGGCTTCTCGCACAGGCTGGCCCTAGAGGGAGAAAATGCCCTATGGAAATGCAACTTTTGGTATACCCCCCTTTATGAGTTTTAACCCCCTAACAAAACTTAGCAAAAACGTTCCTAATAAAAAGTCAGTACTAGCTGTATCATTTTCCTAGTTTCATTGAGCTGCGCCAAAGTAATATGCATTAGAAATAGGATTTGAGCAATGCTTAAACATAACAGCGCAGTCGCGATCGCTCTTATATAAAATGAGATGTTAATAAAGAAATAAAGTCTCCCTTACAGTACGCCACAAGGATACTGCAAATCAGTAAGCAGTTCGGTCACTGACAATATTTTTTATTATTTTGAAACTTGATAAAGCACATCTTGGCCCAAAGGAAGAAGGGAGCAGCACACGATGCATAATATCCTTCATAACAAAACATGCATGCATAAGGTCATAAAATCACAAAAAATAATATTGCAAAACAACCAAACCTACTGAAGACCAGCAGAAACATGAAGCAATAGGACTGGATAACAAAAAAACAGAACCTAAACTGAAGATAAGCGGCGCAAAGGATTATGGGTAGGTTAAAGCCGAAAAGTTGATCTTTAAAGCTTTCTGAAATTCCCACCCTGTAGTGGGCTTGAATGTAAACAGGGCGAGTGTCCTAGGCTCGAGAAACGGCTGCCGAGAACGCCCTGGTAGTATAGTGACAAGGATGAAAATGGGTAATATTGTACCCAAGCATATCCGAGCTTCAATCCTGTATAATTCCACTGCCAGATATGCAGGATGTCCTAATACTACAGCCCCTTGAAATGAGTGCGGAAATGAATGGGGAGCCAATGAAGAGAAGGCACTGTGAGGGTGCACCAGATCCCCCCCCCCCCATGTTTCATGCAGATGCTGAAAACTGACAGGATTGAGCCCAGAGTGACTTTGCAAGGCATGGCGAGATGGTCAGACCTGGAGAAACATGCGTCTGTACAAAAAGCTCAATCTTTAATGAGGGCTGGCAACCATGCCCGGGCTGCCTCGCCCAGACCCATGCGCCAGGATAGGATGCTCATCAGCACCCCAAGGTGCACTGTGCCCAACGCTGCTGGGATCAAGTGCCAATCTTTAATACGGGCTGGCAACCATGCCTCGCCCAGACCCATGCACCAGGATAAGACGCCCAACAGCACCCCACGGCGCACTGTACCGAACGCTTCTGGGACCAAGCGCCAATCTTTTGAAAATGTTAATAAAAAAGATATTTTGAAATAAATACAAGTGAAAGGGACCCACCAACGTCCAGGGTAAGAATGGCATCGCCCACTACCTAAAGGCCTGCAGTCCCGGCGCTACAGCGGTACGTTGATCTGCTCCACGCTTTACAGCAAACCTATGAATAGGAGCTAATGAGGTAAGTGGGTGGTAGTTCGCAGAATCAAAGGGTCACAACCATTTTTTTTTTAAGTGGTCAAACTTGACCCCTTTTAAAAAAGTCGAGTAAGGTACCCGGTTGGAAGGAGGCGATGAAATGGGTGTTAGGAATGTGTTCGATTAGATAACGCGGGAAGAGAGTCATCCTGTCACGTGGTGGCTTTCAGTCATAAAAGAAATGTTAAATAAAGAAGGCGGGGCCGGTATGGGGAGGAAGAATCCCACGCTGGGCAGATTTTAGGTGAAACAGCAACAGCGATTTGAAAAGAATTTGGAATTTTGGCAGACACACCTTGCACGGATTGATACTTGTCAATTACATAAACTAAATTAACATGATTTGCTTGCTCAGTAGAAAGAGTGCTGATCGGGCTGAGGGTTTGACACGATGTTTAATAATTTTGGAAGATTTATTGCATTTGCAATTTGGATCTGAAAACGTGCTGATTTAGCAGCCGTCATAATCTGTTTCTGGCTGGAGCAGAGCAGTCTTAACTCAGGTAGCGAAACGTCATGGCGGGGTTTTGCGCCAATCATTGTCAAGGGTCTGCTTCTGAGACTTGAATCCAGCAGAACAACATGGCTCAGAGATGGGGTCTAGAGGCAGCTGCTGGCAAGGGGGCGAGCTGACCCGCAGCATGCGCAGCAATGGACAGATATTCCTGCGCTAATAAAGACATATGAGGACCAATGGATGAACCAGATCCTTTTCTTAAAAGCATAAACTTTCAGATAAAGCAAAGGCATAAACAGATAAGTGAAGACGCACAGTCTGAATGAAGAGTAGGCTGTTGAAAAAGGAGCAATATCGAAAAGGAATAGCCAAACGATTGGACCAGTCAAGCCAAATAAGCTTGGAACGTAAAGTAGAGGGTACATGCTCTCGTCATCACCCCCTTTAGCGCGTGATCTCTTGCTCACTCTGATGAAAAAGATCTGCAGTTGCTGTAATGTGGAATAAAGATAGCATCTAGTTGGATAAACCACACTAATTGTACTATGTGCTGTAAACAAAGATTTTAAGCAACATTTAAATCAAGTGTGGTTTGGAATAATTTGGAACAGAGCAGGTTCTCCTGTGATAAATCCAGGGACGTCATTTGGGAGATGGCAGGGGTCGCAGCTGCAACCCCTGAGGCCCTGGCTACCCCTAGAAAAATGTAATTTCATCTATTTTTTATTTTTACAGGGACAGCACAGGCCAGTGGGAGCCCAAAGGCAAGTGCAGGGGAGGGTGGAGGCTGTAGGCGATTGGACAGAAGACCAGGGGCCAAAAGGACACATAATAGTCCAGGCCACCAATCTCAGCGACTGTGGGGTTTAGCATGGGGAGGGGTAAGGAGGAGAATAAGAGTACAGTCTTAAGGAGGTTGCCGAATTTGAGGAGCTTCGGGTCGGGATGTTTGTTTGCATGTATCAGGTAAAGAGTGCAAAGAGTACGGGATGTCGTGTGAGTGCGCTGCATTTGCTGGGCTAATCTAAATTCTTTAATACAGCGTTATAAACCCTCCCATATGTATTTTGCCAACCTCTGAGAAGCCTTAAAAGTAGACCACGCAGGCTTGATATGTGGCCAATCTTGCACCAGACCTGCAGATGAACACAGCCTGCTGTTAAATCTCAGTTACCAGTTTAATGATACCCACTACAGAGTGTAATTGGCTTTCTGACTTTGAGACCATTCAGACATGTAATTGCTCATTTTACTATAGTCAGTAAAATAGCTATAGCCAGTAAGATGGCTCAGTGAGGGGGAGGGGTGGTATGTAATAACACATTATCATTTGGCCATAGACATCTGCTTGCATTCACAGTAATTTGGTAATATGGTCCTATACACACTGATATTAGCGATACATATGGTGATACATTCTTGTATGAAATGCATATCACATTACAGTGATATCGCAACCATATTTTTTGTAGTGTACTTAGGAACAATAATATGTGAAGCCACTTCCTTTTTTTGTCAAGGGATGAAAGGTCGTGTTCCACTGCATCCTGTGATCCCGCGGCGTGGTCAAATGACATCACTTCCTGTGATGTTGTCAGGCCAAGGGTCGTGTGTTGTCGCTTCCGCTGCCCCAGGCATTTTGGTGAATAGATGTCCCTGGATAAATCCCAGAAGTAGCCTATATAAACAAACCACCAATAACTCCTTATGTAGCAACTAATAACTGGCTTTTATTATTATTATTTTTTGTTTTTAAAAGAATTTTAGTGATGGGTGGAATTCGGCTGACAGAGCTGCCATTTACATAGTGTGTGGACTCTGGCAGCAGGCTTCATGAATCAACCAACGCAATAAGAGGACTGATGTCATCCTACTATTAGGTTACAGTTGATAAAGTACCCATCACTGTACATTATAAGGCTATCCCAAATCACTAGGATATCTGTGACCATACAGAGGAATGAGGATGATGGCAGAGTTCCCCAAACACTACGGGGACCGGCAAAATCCTTCTAATGTACAGCATGGGGTATTTTATTCCTTATTATCCATGGTAATACCAGCATCTCCTTTAATACTTGGCTTCATCAGTCCGAGGCAAGACATATTCCCAGTCGTTCATATGCAGAATGCATGTAGCATATGATGAGCTGGACAAAACACCAATATACAACTTGCAATGTGTGGCAAAGAAAATATTTCGAGCTATTTAATGAAAAAAATCCATTTAAAAGCAGACTATGTGGTTGGAATAAATGGTATCATTAAAATAGATTCATGCTCTCCTTCCTGTGGTAAAGCCCAGCAGTACACCAATTACACTAATTGCATATACTACCATAAGTGTCTCCATGATGATCAAATAAGGAATGTGACTTGAGAAAAAAAATAATTCAAAAGAAAGGAACCTGAAAGGGTTTGTCATGGCATTAATTGGGTGTTTCAGTAGCAGCTAAACTTATGTGGAGAGCTGTCTTTCAGACAGTGTGCTATGTGAAGAATCCTGCAGATCCCTCACTGAAACGCTGCCTAAAGTCTCCTCCCAGGTGGCCAGGGGAAGGCAGACCCTTCCTGATCCTAACCCTGGGGGTGGTGTACTGCAGGAGGATCCCCCTGGGGGGAGATAGGTCCCAGTTTGGTGAGGAGATTCCGTGGGATGAGGTACAGTATTTTCTCTCTGGAAGGAAGAATCCTCCCAAGGTACCAAAATAGGTAATGGCTTTTGTAATTTTAATGTCCTTTGCCCCCATATTAAATCTCATGGTATGGACACAAGTGTTGTAAAAGGGAAGATCCTTTTGGGTACCCCAAACTAAACATCTTCCTCACTCCAAGGAGGATAATGTAAAGGAATTTGGAAATGTTGTCTTCAATAAATTACCTTTCTCTGTAGCAGCTAATTCTCATAGGCCCTCATTACAAGTCCGGAAACAATGTGGCAGGAATTTCAGATTACCGGCACACATTCTTGACCGCCGCACTACGAAAGGTGATGCTGGTAACAACGTAGTCGGTAACAGCACACACTGTGCTACCGTCGCCAGTAGCACAGGCAACTGAAACTGACCGACCCTCGTGAACCAGTGCCGGAAACTCCAGGCACCACAGAAAGAAGGTGGCATTACAACAGCATACTTTCCAGAAACACCAGCACAAAAATGCTGGTGCCACCGGGAAAACCACGACGAAAACACCAGCACCGCAGAGCAGTGCATAGACCACAGGGAACATGAAAATGGAGGGACACAATCTGCATGCAAGAGTGGGTGCCCACGAATGGCATGTACCACATGAGGGCACATCAGCACAATCTTGGCACAGGTGGGCAGGCACATGTAATGCACCACAGGTACCAGAATGCATTACTCCCAGGTCACAAAGCATAGCATAGCCTCACAATGACCCCACCACCACACACCCATCCTTGGGAGTCTGATCCTACACATGTCCTGACCAGCAGTAACTGTCACAGGGTGCAGCAAGGTGATTGATGGGCCGCAAGCGCACAGGCCCATATGCACGTGTCACACATCCACATCCCAACATGCATGCACTGCTCAGTCACCTCAATGAGATGGCTACCCTTTATTACCATGGCTAATGACCCAGTGAGACAACCAGAGAGCGAGCAGGAAACAGCGTACAACCGTGCTCACATAGAACAAGGGCGACAGACCTTTGGACTGTTGAAGGCATGGTTTTGTTGCCTTCACCGCTCAGGGTGCACTGATGTACAGGCCAGTGAAAGTGAGGAAGATACTCCTGGCCACGGACATGGGCATGCCTCCAGCGGACCATGTGTATTTGTGCATAAACAAAGAACAATAAACCTGTGGCCCACCACCCCCTCTCCAAATATCCCCCCAAATGACACTGTCCAACTATCCCTCCCCAACTATACACCTCGTCCATTCCCCCAAAATCCCCAACTATCCCCACTCAACTATCCCCCAAAAAGACCCTGCCAGACTAAGCCTCCCAAACACAACATCCCATCAACACCCCCTAGTACGCATCAGTGTCACTTCAGGTCTTTACCTGGCTCACCTCTGTGGCTTTTTAGCACGTGACCTGCCATTTTGTGGAGAGCCTGACAAGCACAAGGATCGGCACCTCGGGCTGCTCTGTTGTGAGCTGGCAGGTGTGGTGATTGTTGAGGGTGGGTCAGTACCTGCCATGTCCCTGTGCTCTAGTGCCACCTGCACGGAAAGGGTGAGGGTCTCAGCCAGTGTTCACATGGCCTCATTCCTGTAACAAACTCATGGTGGCAACAGTAAAGACAGACACAAGTGATCACAGTTCAGGGGTGTTTACTGAACTTTATAGTGGGAGAAGGAACAAGTTACTTACCTGTAACTGTTGTTCTCCAGCATGGGTCTGGCATGGATTCACATGCTCATGAATATTCCCCGTCAGGCTGGGAATCCTTGGTAAAGAAAAAATCAGTATCAGTTTCGTTTCTGATCTGTCTTTCGTAGTAGTAACCAATCACTGATCTCTGCGTCATACTGACCACAGCCAATGACTGCCATCTCCCTAAGCCCCGCCTCTGGCAGCCATCTTCAGATTTGGTAGCACGTGAAGTGGCAGTATGACCAAGTGAAGAGCCGCAGAGGGGTAGGCGGGAGGGTTCGCATGTGAATCCATGCCAGACCCATGCTGGAGAACAACAGTTACAGGTAAGTAATTTGTTCCTTCTCCAGCATGGGGTCTGGCATGGATTCACATGCTCATGAATAAAAAAATACATAGCCGTACACACATGCACAACCACGGGAGGTGGCAAAGGCTCAACATTAAGCATTACATCCAAAACTCAACATTAAGCAATTCTTACCTCCACACCAGGCTCACCTTAGGCGAACAGGTTGCGCAGCACTGCTTGGCCGACCCTGGACTCCTCCCTGGAATCCCGATCGACGCAGTAGAATTTCGTGAAGGTGTGCGTCGACCTCCACGTAGCAGCCCTGCAGATGTCCAGCAAGGGCACACCAGATAGGAACTCCGTGGTAGCTGCGATCGCTCTGGTGGAATGGGCTCTCAGACGGCCAGGCAGCGGTCGGTTTGCCAACCGATGACAGTACCTGATACAGCGGAGAGCCATCTGGAAATGGAAGCCTTCGAGAGAGCCTTCCCCTGATTGACAGGTCCAAAGTTCACAAAAAGTTGTGACGTCTTCCGAAAACTCTTCGTGAGGTCCACGTAGAACTTCAGCGCTCTAGCCACATCCAGCGAGTACAAATTCCTTTCAGCCGGCGACGAAGGCGACGGGAAGAAAACAGGCAACACCAAGGGTTCGTTGAAGTGGAAGTCCGACGGCACCTTGGGCATGAAGGAGGGGTGCGTCCTGAGCACTACCCTCGTGTCGTGAAAAGTCAAGTACGGGGGCTTGCAGGAAAGGGCCTGGATCTCTCCCACCCGTCGTGCGGAGGTGATGGCCACAAGAAACGCTGTTTTCTACGACAAGAACTTCAACGGAGCTGAGTGCAGAGGCTCGAACGGAGTTCCCATGAGCTTGGTCAGCACCACGTTGAGCTCCCACGCCGGGGCTGGGGCCTTCACCAGAGGGAACGATCTGAACAGTCCCTTCATGAATTCCTTCACCAGACGATGAGACCACAAAGACGTCCGTCCCGTGATTCTGGTGTATCGGGAGATCGCAGCAAGATGAATCTTGATGGAAGCGTGCGCCAGTCCAGCCTTGGCCAGCGTCAGCAGGTACGGCAGTACTTGAGGAGCCGTAATCCGTAGAGGGTTAATCTTCTGTGCGTGGCACCAGACAGAGAACATCTTCCATTTGTGTCCGTAGCATTTAAGAGTCGAGGACGGCCTGGCCTTTGCAAGAACCTCTCTGCAGTCGGCCGGTATGTCGTAACCTCCAAACTCTAAAGCTGCAGGAGCCAGGCCTGCAAGTTCAGCGACTTCTGGTCATGATGGAGGATGGCGCCTCCTACCCTGGAGAGAAGATCCACGTCCACTGGCAGCTTGATTGACGGGGACGCTGACAAGTCCAGAAGGTCCGGGAACCATATCTGCCTCGACCACGCAGGTGCAACGAGGATCATCCTGCACCCAGACCTCTTGAGCTGGTTGATGAGCCGGATCAGCAGCGGCAATGGCGGGAACGCATATAGGAACAGGCCCTCCCAGGGGAACGAGAAGGCATCGCCCATGCTCCTCGGCTGGGGAAACCTGCTGGCGAACCTCCGGCACTTGGAGTTCGTCGCCGTCGCGAAGAGATCGATCTGGGGTGTGCCCCACCGTCGGAAGAGGCGGTCCACCAGATCCTGTCGTAGTTCCCACTCGTGGCACGAGCGCAGCTCTCTGCTGAGCGAGTCGGCGATGGTGTTTTTTATCCCTGCCAGATGAAACGGCACCAGAAACATCCCTTGTGCAACGGCCCAATGCCACAGATCCTGAGCCTCCTTGGACAGGGCTGGGGATCTGGTACCGCCCTGCTTCCTGATGTAGAACATGGTGGTGGTGTTGTCGGTGAAGATCCTCACCACCTTGCCCTTGAGGGACGGAAGAAAGGACCTGAGGGCCCACAACACTGCACGGAGTTCCAGGACGTTGATATGGAGGGACTTCTCTGTCGGCAGCCAAAGGCCCCTCGCGTGCAGATTTTCGGTGTGCACTCCCCACCCTTCCAGGGAGGCATCCGTGGTCACTGTCTTCTGGTGGCCCGGGGTCTGGAAGTCCATGCCCGCCGTCAGATGCGCGCGGGTGCTCCATCACCGGATCGCTCGTCGGAAGCGCTCGTCGAGTGTGATCCTGTCCTCGAAGCTGCCCTTCGTCTGGATCCAGCGCGCGTCCAGGAACTCCTGGAACGGGCGCATCCGAAGCCTGCACAGGCGGATGAGATAAATGCAAGAAGACATCATTCCGAGGAGGGACTTGATGGACCTCACCCTGGCCGCATCCGCAACCAGCATCCGCTGCACCTTGCCCAAGATGGCCCTCGTCCTTTCCTCCGACGGAGAGGCCAGAAGCGCCACTGTGTCGAGCTTCGCTCCCAGAAACAGTGCGTCTTGCGCGGGCACCAGGTGGGACTTGGCATAGTTTATGGAGAATCCCAGGTCCGTGAGTAGTTGGACGGTCCTCGCCATGTGCTCCGCGGCGAGCTCCTTTGTCTTTGCTCGGATGAGCCAGTCGTCCAGGTAGGGGTAGACATGGATCCCCCCCGGGCGCAGCCGCGCACCACCGGTGTGAGGCACTTGGTGAACACCCTGGGTGCCACCCTCAATCCGAAGGGAAGGGCTCTGAACTGGTAGTGACGCCCTTGGACCACGAATCTGAGAAACTTTCGGTGTCCCTTTAGGATGGGGATATGGAAGTAGGCATCCTCCAAATCCAACGATGATAGGAAGTCGCCCTCCTCCAGTTAACCCAGGACATGCTGGAGGGTGACCATCCGGAACTTCTGTGCCTTGATGAATTTGTTCACTCGTCGTAGGTTCAGGATGGGACTCCATCCTCCCGTCTTCTTCTTCATGAGGAAGTATCTTGAGTAAACTCCGGAGCCCCGAAGCCTCTTTGGGACGAGCTCGATGGCGCCTTTCTTGAGCATCGCCTTTACCTCCAAGAGAAGTTGAGGGACGTGATGTTCCTTCCTGGCCACGGGAGGGACGTGCGAGCACTTCTTTAGAAATTTGAGCACGTGACCCTGGGTCAGGGCATCCAGCTCCCAACGGTCGGTGGAGATGGACTCCCACACGCTTACGAAGCTTGCCAGCCGGCCTCCCACTGGGGTGCTTCGGTGGGGGCCCGACCCCACGGCCGGTTCAGTCTTGCTTCGACGAGGCTTTGCCGCCTTGTCCTCCTTGGCGACGACGGCGGGGTCCGCCTGACTAGCCTCGTCCCCTGTAGGCTTCCTGTGACGACGAACGGGCCACTTGACGATGGGTGGAAAATCCGCCGTCGGAACCTTTGGAGGCACCCTGCTTGCCTCCGCCGCTCCGAAAGGGCAGCCGTCGTTGCTGGAGAACACCAAGAGCCCGGGCCGTCTCCGTCTTGATGGCTTGTAGGGAATCGTCCACTGTTTTCCCAAACAGGTTGCTCCCGTCGAACGGCATGTCCAAGACTCTGGTCTGCACGTCCTGACGGAAGTCAGTTGCCTTGAGCCATCCAGGCCATCTAAGGCACACGCCGTTGCCCAACTGGCGAAATCCAGTGTCAGCGATGTCCGTCGCTATCGTAATGGCATGGTCTTGTAACGCTCACCTGATTCTCGCAGAGGCGCCGGTCTTGACTGGGCGACTACCGTATCTTCAAAGGTGATGTGTAGCACCCGGTTGGCTCTTTGGGCTGGACCTCTGTGCACTGTATGCCTGACGTGTAGAGTAAGATGTCTTAGGTAAGTGAATGCCGAGCTCTCCATCTGCCTCGGGGCAGGGTGCTGTGACCAGTTTCTTCACTGGATAGGTAGCGCAGGCCTCTTGACTTCAGAGGACTGCTGTCCGTCGTTTACTGCACGAACGGTAAGTTTCGAGTCATTCAAATGTCTTTAGTAATGATGTCTCTTGTTTTGCAGGGTTCCGGCGATGGCGGATGACGGGCTGAAGTGAGTTGAAGATGGAGCCCGTGTGATGAATAGAAGCGCCTGGAAGCACGTAAGTAAGCGCTTGTTGCCTGCTTCACTGTGCGCTCTAACTGTCTTTTTATTTTGCAGGTACGAGTTCGGAGCGGCTGCAGGGTGCCGGAATACCCACTGGATTGGATGTGGAAAGGAGTAATGGCACGTGAGTATTAAAGTTCCCCAATGTCTTTAAACGCACCTTGTTTTGTCTTTCAGATGCGGGATGCAGCGCCGAAGGCCTCCGGAGCGTGCGAAGAGTTGGTAAACTTTTGTCTTTCAGATGCCGGAATGCTAACCTGTTCTTTCTTGTCTTTATAGGTGTTGCTGAAGACTGGATTCAGGATGGTAAGCCTTTGCCTTTCAGATGCCGGAATGCTAACCTGTTCTTTCTTGTCTTTATAGGTGTTGCTGAAGACTGGATTCAGGATGGTAAGCCTTTTTCCTTAGGCCCAGGACCGGATGCAGAAGACACGATGAGCGTTCTGCTGCAGAGGTTGCAGAATAACACAAAGCAAGATTCATCCACCGGGTGTGGTTTAAATAGCCTCCTGTAGTGCTTAGGTGTCTCCTTCCACAGCCACGCCTAAGTAAGAAAAGAGTTCCTGGTAAGAAAAGAGTTCCTGCCTTCCAGAAGAGTTCCAGTGTTCTGAATCTAGGGAGTGGCTCCAGCCCCACCCAACAGGAAAAGTAGTTCCAAACAGAAGAGGATCAGAGGCTCAACTGGCAGGCAAGTAAGCAGCATGGTCTGCTGAAGGTAAGTCCACCCAAGCATTATGAGCCCGGCGCTTCCAGCGCTGGGACTGGGCATATTTATGAGCCTGGTGCCACTGGCGCCAGGACTGGGTCCAAAAGGTCCCAATTGGGACTGGTTGGCACTCGGAACCTGGGTTATGGATCTGCTTCCAAGGGAGTTGGGAAAACCCTGACCTTTTGGAAGCAGAGATCATGACAGTACCCCCCCCTCAAGGCCCCTCCCAAACCGGGCTTCTCCGGGGGTTTTGGCTTGTCAGGAAATGTTCGGTGAAATCTTTTGATTAGGCGAGGAGCGTGGACATATTCAGCAGGTTTCCAGGATCTCTCTTGGGGGCCGTAGCCTTTCCAGTCAATTAGGTAGAATAGTTTAGATTTGGAGATCTTGGAGTCCAGAATGCTTTTGACTTCAAACTCGAGTTCTCCATCCACTAGGATAGGTTTTGGAGATTTGGTTAGTCGGGTTTGAGGTTGCACGGGTTTTAATAGAGAGACGTGGAAGACCGGATGTATCTTCATGTACGGGGGCAAGTCCAACTTGACCGCTACTGGGTTTACTATGGTAGTGATGGAATAGGGACCAAGGTATCTTGGGTTGAATGTGCGTGGCCCCTTTAGAGATAGATATTTGGTGGATAACCAGACTTGATCCCCTACTTGATAGTGAGGGGCTTCCTTCCGATGTTGATCTGCTCCTTTCTTGTATTGTTCTTTAGCCCTTTGAAGGTGAGAAACAGCTTCCTTAAAGGCTTGGGTGATTGTAGAATGCAGGTAGTCTACTGCTGGTGTTTCAAGATCTTGGAGGGGATCCAACTCCGAGGCTCGAGGGTGACTGCCGTACAAAAGAAAAAACTGGGTTTTCCCAGTTCCCGAATGGACAGAGTTATTGTAGGCATACTCGGCTATCCAAAGGATATCTTTCCAAGTTTTTTCAGTTTGTTGCAGCATGCAGCGTAAATACTGTTCCAGAGTTTGATTGGTCCTCTCGGTTTGTCCGTCGGTCTGAGGGTGGTGACTGGTCGATAGTCTCACATCAATTTGAGCCGACCGACAGCAACTTCGCCAAAAATGAGAAATAAATTGACTACCTCGATCCGAAATTAGAACCGAAGGAAAACCGTGCAGTCGGACGATGTTTTCGAGAAATTCTCGGGCCAGAGTTGCTGCTGTTGGCAAGCCTTTGAGCGGAATGAAATGCGCCATCTTGGAGAATAAGTCCACGATTACTAGAATCATATTGTATCCGGAGCATGGAGGTAGATCGGTGATGAAGTCCATAGAAAGCGTATGCCAAGGGCGAGGTGGGATGTCAATAGGGCGTAAGAGGCCTGCTGGTCTTTCCTTTTGACTCTTGTTTTGGGCGCATACTCCACAGGACATTATAAAGTCTCTGATATCTTTTTTCCAAGACGGCCACCAGAAGTAGCGTTTGATCTTTTCTGAGGTCTTGGCTATACCGGGATGACCTTCCATTAAAGAGTCGTGATAACAAGAGATTACTTTTTTTTGTAAATCTGTGCTGGGTAGGTATAATCGTTCTTGGAAATACAATAAGTTGTCCTTTACTGCAAAGTCCTTTCCCTGCAGATGCCAATTCTGTCTGTCTGCTGGAGTTACAAGTTGCCTGGCTTTATCCTTAACTTCCTCTATGGATTCTGTGGCGATTACACCCAGAATTCTTTGTTCGGGAATGATTGGTACAGGTTTAGGGTTGACCAAGTGTTCTTCCACTCCCATCCGAGAAAGGGCATCGGCTTTACCGTTCTTTGTACCAGGTCGATAGGTAATTATGAAGTCAAACTCGGCAAAGAATAATGCCCAACGGAGTTGTCTAGAGGATTGGGCTTTTGCGGTCTTCAAATATTGCAGGTTTCGGTGATCCGTAATCACAGTAACGGTGTGTCGGGCCCCCAGCAGATAATGCCGCCAAGCCTTAAAGGCAGACTTGATAGCCAGAAGTTCCTTGTCAGTAATCGTGTAATTGATTTCAGGAGGCGAGAATTTGCGGGACCAAAATGCCACGGGATGCAACTGATTGGTTACCGGGTCCTTTTGTGATAGAACTGCCCCCATGGCAAGGCTTGAAGCATCAGTTTCCACGATGTAGGGGAGTTCGGGGCGAGGGTGTTTTAAGATTGGTGCAGAGATAAATTTAGTCTTCAAATCCTGGAAAGCTTGTTCCGCCTCGGTAGACCATTCAAAACGTTTGTTTTTCTTTAACAAGGCAGTGATGGGCTGGACTATTCGAGAGAATTCGGGGATAAACCTGCGGTAAAAGTTAGCGAAGCCTAACATGCTTTGCACACCTTTTACGGAGGATGGTGATGGCCATTTGAGAATTGCATCGACCTTCTTTGAATCCATACGCACTCCGCCAGGTGATAATATGAATCCCAAGAATTCAACTTCAGTCACGTTGAAAACACATTTTTCCAACTTAGCGAAAAGTTTGTGTTGACGCAATCTTTCGAGGACCATTTTCACGTGTTTCCGATGTTCAGATTCCGATGAAGAATAAACGAGGATGTCGTCAATGTAAACAACAACACACACATCTATGAGCTCTCTGAGGACATTGTTCATAAAATATTGAAAGGCGGCCGGGGCATTGCAAAGTCCGAAGGGCATGACCTGATATTCAAATAGCCCATACTTGGTGCGGAAGGCCGTCTTCCATTCATCGCCCTCTTTTACTCGTACCAAGTGGTAAGCTCCTCTAAGATCCAGCTTTGTATATATGCATGCTTTTCTGACTTGGTCCAGGAGTTCAGGGATCAAAGGTAACGGATATCTATTCTTAACGGTGATCTGGTTCAGGGAGCGATAATCGATACAAGTTCTAAGGTCTCCTTCCTTTTTTGGAACGAAGAACAAAGCTGAAGAAGCAGGGGACTTGGAAGGACGAATAAACCTATTTGCCAGGTATTGATCCAGGTATTGTCAAAGGTGAAGGTTCTCAGGCTCGGTGAGGGCATAAATTCTACTACAAGGAGGAGTAGATCCAGGTATCAGGTCTATCTGGCAGTCATAAGACCTATGAGGAGGTAGAGAGTTAGCCTGATCCTTCCGGAAAACATCTTGGTATTCTAGGTATTCAGGAGGTAACTGGGGAGTCTCTGAAGAAATTGCGGCCAGTGCAACACCAGGTGGAGGGTGACAAGTAGAGACACATTCTGGAAACTGGACCGTTCTTGCTCGCCAATCGATCAGAGGATTGTGTTTCTCTAACCAAGGTATTCCTAGAATAATCTGAAACTGAGGGGCCTTGATCACATCGAACACGATCTTCTCATGGTGTCCATCTTGACTTACTAGCGTCACCTCTTGAGTGGTATGCGTTACTGGCCCGGAGGCTATCTCCGTACCATCCACCGTAGTAATGACGTCCTTTACAGCCTTGGGACAAAGAGTTAGATTCATCCTCAAAACCATTTCATGATCCACATAATTGCCGATGGCACCGCTGTCGACGTAAGCTTCAATTGCATGTAATCGATCCGGATTATCAGGGCTAATGAGGACCATAGGTATCACGAAATGCGAGGTCACGGAACTGGTTTTCACGCTCGGCAAGAGGACCTCTATTCTTGTCGGGCGAGGTTGTTTCCCTGCTCAGAGTTTGTAACTTTGGTAACTGCAGCTCCTACTGCCTTCTTGGCAGGTTTCACCGGACAGTCTCGAAGAAAGTGCCCCGAGTTTCCGCAATAGAGGCATAATTGCAACTGTTTCCTCCTTTCCCGCTCCCTTTGTGTTAGAGGACCTTTCAGACCCCCTATTTGCATGGGTTCCCCGGAGTCTACTCCTTTGGAAGGAGTTGGCGGTTTGGAAAATACTCGAGCATCAAACTTGGAACGATCAGCCTTCCTGTTCTGCAGCCTGTGATCTATTTGAACGACCAAGTCTATATAATCCGAACAGTCTTGTGGGGGATTCACTACTTGGGCTAAAACGTCTTTGAGCTCTCCACGTAGACCTCTATAAAACAGCGTAATCCTTTTGTCCTCAGGCCATTGAGTTTCCACTATTAGTCTATTGAAAGATGCAATATAAGCCAAAAGGTCTTGATTACCCTGTCGCAACGAAAGAAGCTCATTGTCTAAGGCCTGCCCCTGTGAATGTCTTGCGAACAGTTTTTCCATACTAAGCTGAAAGGCTTGAAAATCATGGAGAACCGGATCATCTTGATTAACTAGAGGGATCGACCAGTCTGCCGCATTGCCACTAAGGTACGAAAGTACAAAAGCTACTTTTGCTTGATCAGTTGGAAAGGCTGCTGGCCGGCATAAGAAGTGCAACCGGCACTGATTGATAAATACTGCAAACCTCTTTGGGTCACCAGAAAATCGTTCGGGCGGAGCCAGAGGTACATTCCCAGGTAGGTTGATCTGCACTGGATTCATAGAGGATGTTGAAGGAAGATTTGCCCCTGATGCGGGTAACGGGGTCTGTCCGGCTTGTGACTGTAGCACTTGTCTAGCAAGATTGTCTGTTCTCTCCTTGGAAATAATGAGTTCCCTTCTTAGAGCATTCGTTTCCTGACGAGCTGCATGCACTTCTGCCCTTAGTTCCCCAAGTAACCGGGCTAGGGGGTCAGTATCCGAGGTTTCCATAGCGCCTGGGCGAGAGTTTTGCGGTAGGCTTTGTGTTCTGTAACGCTCACCTGATTCTCGCAGAGGCGCCGGTCTTGACTGGGCGACTACCGTATCTTCAAAGGTGATGTGTAGCACCCGGTTGGCTCTTTGGGCTGGACCTCTGTGCACTGTATGCCTGACGTGTAGAGTAAGATGTCTTAGGTAAGTGAATGCCGAGCTCTCCATCTGCCTCGGGGCAGGGTGCTGTGACCAGTTTCTTCACTGGATAGGTAGCGCAGGCCTCTTGACTTCAGAGGACTGCTGTCCGTCGTTTACTGCACGAACAGTAAGTTTCGAGTCATTCAAATGTCTTTAGTAATGATGTCTCTTGTTTTGCAGGGTTCCGGCGATGGCGGATGACGGGCTGAAGTGAGTTGAAGATGGAGCCCGTGTGATGAATAGAAGCGCCTGGAAGCACGTAAGTAAGCGCTTGTTGCCTGCTTCACTGTGCGCTCTAACTGTCTTTTTATTTTGCAGGTACGAGTTCGGAGCGGCTGCAGGGTGCCGGAATACCCACTGGATTAGATGTGGAAAGGAGTAATGGCACGTGAGTATTAAAGTTCCCCAATGTCTTTAAACGCACCTTGTTTTGTCTTTCAGATGCGGGATGCAGCGCCGAAGGCCTCCGGAGCGTGCGAAGAGTTGGTAAACTTTTGTCTTTCAGATGCCGGAATGCTAACCTGTTCTTTCTTGTCTTTATAGGTGTTGCTGAAGACTGGCCTTTGCCTTTCAGATGCCGGAATGCTAACCTGTTCTTTCTTGTCTTTATAGGTGTTGCTGAAGACTGGATTCAGGATGGTAAGCCTTTTTCCTTAGGCCCAGGACCGGATGCAGAAGACACGATGAGCGTTCTGCTGCAGAGGTTGCAGAATAACACAAAGCAAGATTCATCCACCGGGTGTGGTTTAAATAGCCTCCTGTAGTGCTTAGGTGTCTCCTTCCACAGCCACGCCTAAGTAAGAAAAGAGTTCCTGGTAAGAAAAGAGTTCCTGCCTTCCAGAAGAGTTCCAGTGTTCTGAATCTAGGGAGTGGCTCCAGCCCCACCCAACAGGAAAAGTAGTTCCAAACAGAAGAGGATCAGAGGCTCAACTGGCAGGCAAGTAAGCAGCATGGTCTGCTGAAGGTAAGTCCACCCAAGCATTATGAGCCCGGCGCTTCCAGCGCTGGGACTGGGCATATTTATGAGCCTGGTGCCACTGGCGCCAGGACTGGGTCCAAAAGGTCCCAATTGGGACTGGTTGGCACTCGGAACCTGGGTTATGGATCTGCTTCCAAGGGAGTTGGGAAAACCCTGACCTTTTGGAAGCAGAGATCATGACAGGTCTGATGCCACTTCTCCTTCCTGCAAGATCTCTAGGGCCTCCGCCCTCTTGTCGTCTGGTAAGAAGTCCATCAGGGGGGCGATTTTGTACCACAACTCCCTGTCGTAGCGGGCTACGATAGCCAAGGCGCTGCCGATGAGATGACTCTGCGTCCCATCGTGTCCAATTTCTTTCCCTCGCCGTCCGGCAGGGAGGTTGACGTAGAGGCCGAGGCCCCCCCGCTTTCTTCCTGGCCGCCGCGGAAACGACCGAGTCCGGGGTCGGCTGTGCCCGAAGGCACAAGGGGGCCGCGTCCGGGACCCGGTACTTCTTCTCGTACCGATCCCTTCTAGCAGGCGTTGTGGATGGGTTCTTGAGGAGGGCGAGACCCTCATCCCAGATATCGTCCAGTAGAGGTACAGCGAGGACCGTCTTCCTCTTGGTCTCGCGCCGTTGATAAAGGAAACCTTCCTTCTTCTCTTCCGGGCAGAGCTGGAAAAGCTCGGATGCCCTGGCGATCATGGCATGAAACTATCCAATCTCGTCGGGCGGGGAAGCCCGGGGAGGAAGTGACGACGGGAGATCCTCGTCGTAAACCTCGTCGTCTGTGCCTGTCACGGCCGTGTCAGTCCCCGTATCATCCCCACGGGTCGTGGACGAGGGCTGAGCAGGGCGCGATGGTTGAAAAGGAGGTGGAGGATGAATCCTTCTCCTCTTAGGAGGAGGGCTCCCAGAAGGGCCTGGCTCCAGGTCCCCCGTCGGGAGAGGTTCCTCCGTTGGTGGTAACGGCAATCTCGTCCTTATCTCCGAGCATAAGGACTGTATAGCCAACAAAATGGCCGCAGAGTTGTCTTGCGGCACTGGTTGAGGGGATTCCGACGGGCGGTCAGGAGCCCCGTCGGCACCCTCGACGTTCTCGTCGTCTCCTACGTCGGGGTCCCTCCCGACGGGCTGTTCTTCTTCCACGCCAACGCCGTGGCTTAAGACTTCGATCAGCTCCTCCTCAGAGGTTGAGGCCGAATCCATGACGACCTCCTGCCCCCCCCTTTTTCTTCTCCGTCAGAGGTTTCACGGGGGTCCTATCGATGGGCATGAAAGAGGACTCCCTCCACGGTGGCAGGGAGACTCTGGGCCCCGAGGTCGCCACCACTGGTGTAGCCTCCACAGGCTGAGCCAGGGCCGCCGTGACCGTCTCGATAGAGGCCTTGGCCGGGTGGATCAAGACTTTCACCACCTTAGGTGCGCTCACCGCCTTCTCCTTGGGGGGGGGTCACCGCCTCGCTCCCCCTCCGTTGGGGCCTTCGAGCTCGACCGGGGTCTCTCCAGGAGCTTCGTCCGGGTGCTCGGCCTTCGCCCCTTAGATCTCCCTCCGGCGAGCTCCGATCCCGCTTGCAACTTGGGTCTCCATCTGTCGGGTTCACTGCAGCCTTTCAAATACTGCTTGTAATATTCAAAATGTCTTTTAAACAACTTCACACTGCAGACAACCCTCGACCAGGTACACTCTTGTCGACACAAAGTTCATGGGTGTATTACCCTTGATAGACAAACGACAAACAAACAAAAGTTCTCTCAGTGGTCTTGCACCTTGGTCGATTGCCTTTCGCCCCTAGAATCTCCCTCCGTTGGGCTTGGATCCTCTTTTGAAAATGGGCCTCCCTCCATCGGGTTCACTATGGCCTTCTTTAACACAGTTCATGATTTACTCAATTTCATCAGAAAGCGTTGGTTCCCTTTTCCTAGCTTTCTTTTGGATCTCCATCTGCCGGCTCGGATCCTTATTGCAAAAGTGGGCCTCCCTTCGTCGGGTTCACTACGGCCTTATTCCACACTTTAAAATCTTATTGGAAAGCGGGGTTCCCTTCCCCTAGCTTTCCTTTGGCAACGGGTCAGAGACTTTTTGATTGTTCAAGGGATTTGATGTCTCCCTTTTAGGACCAATCTGATGCCCCACGCCACCCTTTCCTAGGGCCTACTGGTTCTTGCAGTTTCAAAAGCAGGTCCCGGTCAGAGTCTTTCGAATGAGCGCCCACGTGACGCTGGACCCTTCTGCACCTGGACCTCGACTGGGCTTTCTTTAAAGTTCAAACACACACACACACAAGTTCTTTCTTGTACAAATTCCTTGCATTCAAAATGTTGCTACTTTCAACCTTGGACTCAACACAGTTCAGTTTGCCATCAGCTTCCTCCGACTCACCGGCTGTGCTGAACCCGTTGGCTTCTCTGTTCTCTGGCGTCAAGGGTAATACCACAGTAGCCACCTTGCCTCTCCACCTGCGTTATCAAAACGGGAGGTCCCCGTGTACCATTGACATCTCCTGTTCCGCGTGCAAGCTGCAACTCCCGGTCTTTTGCTTTCCCTTTCGGACGCTTGTGGGTCCGATTTGAAAAGGGCAAGAGCAATTCCCCCTTTGTCGCCTTTCCAGGTCTCAATGACTCATCTACATTTAAACTGCTGGTTTGGTGTTGCAGTCTCCTTGTGCATTCGGCCTTGCTCAAAGTGTGCTTTCGCGCTCCACCTTTTATCCCTTTGGGGAAAGTAAAGGGCCGTCAGGTGTGCATGATTATTGTCCATTGCCTGACTCTGCCCGACCCGTGGGTTGGTACATGTCAGATAAACAGTTTTAGTATTAGGCTTTTATTTGTCACAGTGCAAGAAAGTGTTTGTGCTGGGAAAAGATGGGGGTAGGTTTTCTAGATATCCTGTGGGGTAGGATGGGGAAAAGGTGTCATAAGGAAAGGGGTGGTTGGAAAGGTGAGATTTGTAGGGTTGGCAAGATGAATAAGTGGGATTGTGGGAACGATAGTGGTTTAGAGGTGCAGTTTGGGAATTCGAGAAATAATAACCGGAGGGACAAGGATAAGACTGATTGGGAATACTTGGGTAGAAAACAGGAAAACAGGGATTCTGGGAGATGTGGTTTCTGAATGCAACATGGTTTGGGCTTCTAGGGCATTTATCAAATATGGAGGGGTTGTTGGATAAAAGGGATTTTTGGGGTGGAAGGGAGGTAGATGTAATCCCTACAAAAGCCTCAAAGACCTAGTCTTCCTCTCCCTCTGTATTATACTGCATCTCACCTGGGACACCCCCCCCCCACCAGTATAACCCTGGGGTTCCCTACCCAGGTGAACCTCCCTCGCTCGCTCGTCCAACCCTAGGGTTGGGATCTGAGCGCCAGTCCTTCCCTGGCCACCTGAATAAGGGATTGTTGAGGTCTATTCAGGCGAATACCTTCAGGTTTCTCACATTCCCCTGCTAGGCGAGCAGGTCCGGTGCGCATGTTGACCAGCCCAAGGCACGTGCACAGCACTGGCCGGTGGCCTGCACGCTCTCACAGATCAACCTGGTCTCCTCCAGGTGCTGGCGCACAAGTCCCTCCATCTGTTCATGCCATTCCTCGATGCGCCATAGGCATGCATACATGTGTCTGATGCTGGGGATGGGTGGTGGATGTGGGTTGTGAAATCCGGATGGGCTGAATGCGGGACGGTGGTAGTGGGTGTGCTCAGATGTCCCCCTCAGTCATGTCCCCGGCCTCCTGTCCGGCATCGTCGTCCGTAGATGTGCCCATGTACAGGTGGGATTGGTGCCTGGCCGTCCTGTTGGTGTCTCTGTTGGGGCAGCAGGCTTTGCTGCAGGGGCTGCAGGCGGTGCCGCTGTTGGGACAGCAGGAGCTGCAGGCAGTATCTCTGTTGGGGCAGCAGGCATTGCTGCAGAGGCTGCAGGTGGTGCCCCTGTTGGAGCAGCAGGGCAGGGGCTGCAGGCGGTGCCCCCTGTTGGGGCAGCAGGAGTTGCTGCAGGGGCTGCAGGCAGTGTCTCCGTTGGTGCAGCAGAAGTTGCTGCAGGGGCAGGCGGCACGCTCACTGGGCCTGTGTCTTGCGTGGCCGGTGTAGCCTTGGCAACGATGCAGCGTGGCGTCACTCTACTCCTTCGTGTGGCTGCCCGTGATGTGCTTGGTTCACCTTGTTCACTGTCAGATGACGTGTCTTTGAAGGACGAGATGGGCATAACGTTAGTCACCTCTGTTGCATGCTGTTCAGACGTGTTGGTGGTGGCAGCAACAGGGGCAGGTGAAAGGGGTTGGGGGGGGGAGTTCAGTGCAAAGGATGGAGTGGTCCAGGTTCAAGCTAGTCCAGTGAAGGGTGGCCACAGGCAAGTGCCTGTGAGGGATGCTGGTGGTGACTGGTCGTGGATGGGCTTGTACCAGTGTTAGCCATGGGGGACCAGGCCCCATACAGCATTGTGAATGGGGTAGGGGCTCTTTGTATTGATCCTTGCCATCACGGGGAGCCAGTGCAGAGGAAAGGAGACTATGGACTAGGAGTAAGATGGTCACTACGGTGAGTAACCTTATTATGCTCCTACGTCCCCCGTCTCCTTTCCTCCATACTTATGGGAGATTCCCAAGCACTCCTCACAGGAATTACGGGTGGATGGGAAAACTCCTTACTGAAAAAGGTTTTTAAGCACAGCCTGCCCAAACTGGGCATCAGACCTAGAGCTCAGACAGGAACAGTAGTATTTACAAAAAGCGAGGACCAGGTAGCCGGTTTTGCGATGGTCTCCCAGGGGACATACGTTTGAAAGGCAACAGCAGCTGCCTTGCCCTGTACCAGATGTGCATGAACCCCTTTTGCGAGGTTGAAGACCTTGAAGAGCGTAAGGCTTCATAATACAGGCAGCGATCCATCTGGAAATAGTCGCTTTGGGGGCCTGTTTACCCTGCGGATTACCAAAGGTCACCAAGAGTTGAGAAGAACTCCTAAATTCAGATGTTCTGTCCAGATAGAACTTAAGAGCTGTTCAAACGTCCAGGCAATGCAAAACCCTCTCAGCCTCTGAGGCTGGGTTTGGAAAGAAGACAGGCAAGGAGATTGACTGATTCAGATGAAAATCAGAGACTACTTTTGAAAGGAAAGAAGGATTCGTCCTCAGGACAACCTTATCCTTATGAAAAACCAGAAAGGGATGCTCCACCGACAAGGACTGGAGCTCACTCACACGTCTTGCCGAAGTCACAGCGACCAAGAAGGACACTTTCTACAAAAGGTGCTTAAGGTCTACAGTAGCCATTGGCTCAAAGGGCTTATGGCACAAGGCCGTAAGGACCACGTTCAGATCCTACGTCGGATGCGGTTTGCGAACAAGAGGGTAAAGATGCATGAGACCCGCAAAGTGCCTTTTAACCACTGGGTTTGACAGTGAAAAAGAGCACTGATCTGTGGATAGGTATGCGGCAACAGCCGAAATAGAAGTCCTGCATGTCAAGACATGGATGTCCCACTCTGCCAGATGAGAAACAAAGGACAGCACTGTGTCGATCGTAGCCGCCCTGGGGTCCAGCTGTCTGGCTAAGCACCAGTAGCAGAACCAAAGCCATTTGCTCCTGTATTGAGATCTCGTCGAGGGCTTCCTGGCTGCTTGAATAATATGCATGTTATCAGCGGACAAATTGAGATGTTCTAAAGATCTAAACTCAGGCACCATGCTGCCAAGCTGAACTATTGTGTGGAGGGGTGCCACAGCTGCCGATCTCTCTGGTGAAGCAGGTCGGGAACCAGTGGAAGCCTGATCGGTGCACACACCGACAAATGCTGAAGCTCTGAAAACCAAAACCTGGCCAGCCACCATGGTGCTATGAGCAGAAGAGAACAATTCACTGTGCTCCTCAGCTTGCACAGCATCCGATGAATCAGAGGCAGAGGCAGGAAAGCATAGGCTCTCATATTGAGCCAGGGAATTTTGAGGGCATCCCCCAGAGAGGAGGCCATGCTGAACCGCCCATTCCCATATCTGAATGGCAAGATCCACAAGAGGAGGGGACTTGGTACCCCCTTGCTTGTTGATATAAAACATGGACACCACACTGTCAACAAAGTAGTTTGGATCCGCATGAACAATGACAGGCTGGAATGCTTTGAGCGCCAGGAAGATCGCCAGGAGCTCCAAGTGATTTATATGATTTATGATGTATGACAATGCATTACTTACCGTAAAAGCATTTCTGATCGTTGTATCTGCTTAGATTCACATGCTGTGCATAGGTCCGACATCCAGTGGTCACTGCGGAGTATTGCATTTTGTTTTTCGTAGTCGAAAAGGGGACGTCGACAAGGCGTGTCTGCAACACTATCCCTATAGTGACGTGCGTTGTACCCACAATCCCTCACGCGTCGAGGTCCCTCTGTTTGTATTTTTCTGCCCTGAGGGAGCCTTCTAGACGTGAGTGAGTACAGAAAAGAGAGATATAAAAGGAAGTCTATGTTCCTTCCATCCGAGCGGGGAGGAAGGGTGGGCGCATGTGAATCTAAGCAGATACAACCATCAGAAATGCTTTTACGGTAAGTAATGCATTGTCTTCTGATGTTTGTTAATCTGCTTAGAATCACATGCTGTGCATAGACTAGCGAGCAGTACCCGGAGTTGGCGGTGGGTTATGAGAAGGAACAGTAGAGAAAAGATGTCTTAATACTGCCTGTCCCACCTGGGAGTCAGATCTTGAGTGTGCATCTAGACAGTAGTGTTTTGTAAAGGTGTGCACAGAACTCCAGGTACCCGCTTTGAAGATGGACTCAAGGGGAACATTTGCAATGAATGCTATGGATGCCCCAGTGCCTCGAGTGGAATGTGCTCTTGGCTTGAAGGGTAGTTCTCTCTTAGCAAGAGTGTAACAGAGAGTGATGCATTGTACAATCCATCTAGATATAGTGGACTTAGAGACTGCATCTCCTTCTCTTCCTGCTGCCATCGAGACAAAGAACTGATTAGTCTTTCTCAGTGATCTGGTTCTTTCCATGTAGAACATGACAGCTCTGCGTACATCTAGTGTATGCAGACTTTTTTCTCCCAAGTTGGAAGGGTTTTGAAAGAACGTTGGTAGTTCTATAGATTGGTTTACATGACATTTAGAGATGAATTTTGGTGCAAACCTTGGGTGTGTGCGAAGAACCACCTTATCCTTGTGAACTGATACGAAGGGGTCTAATACAGAAAGAGCCTGTAGTTCACTTACTCTCCTAATGGAGGTGATAGCTATTAGGAAAGCAGTCTTAAGAGTGAGGTATTTAAGAGTTGCCTTGTGCATGGGTTCGAAAGGAGTGCCCATGACTCTAGAAAGTACCACGTTTAAGTCTCATCCGGGAGCTGGGCTAGCTATTGGGGGGTGTATTCTCTTTACCCCTTCCATGAAGGCCTTTATAACTGGTATCTTCCACCACGACACTTTAAATTGGGAAGTGGTGTATGCAGAAAGTGCCGCTAGGTGGACTTTAATGGAATTAAACACTAGACCTGAATCCAGTAAATGGGTCAAGTACAGAATAATGTTAGTGGCAGAGCAGTCAACCGGGTTGATGTTCTTACTTCTACACCAGATGACAAATCTTTTCCACTTGCTAGAATAGCAGTGGCGAGTATTAGGTTTTCTGGCTTCCCTGAGGATGTCCATACATCTCTGAGGGAGATGTAAATGTCCAAATTCTATGATCTCAGGAGCCAGGCTGCTAAGTTCATGGTCTGAGGGCATGGATGCAGTGTCCTACCCTTGTCTTGTGACAGCATGTTGTACGGGCAAGGAAGTTTCATTGGGGGAGATAAGGACATCTCCATCAAGTGAGCGAACCATGGCTGCCGGGCCCACATTGGGGCCACTAGTATCATGGTCACCTGCTCTTGGTGCATCTTGTGCACCACCTTGTTGAGGAGGGGAGTCGGGGGAAAGGCGTAAACAAATTTCCCTGACCATTGAATCAACAGACCGTTCCCCTTGGACTGGTTCTGGGGGTACCTGGAGGCGTAACTTTGGCATTGTGAGTTCTCCAGGGTTGCGAACAGGTCTATTTCCGGGAAACCCCATTGCGTGAAGACGTTTAAGACTATGTCTTCTTGCAATTGCCATTCATACTCTTTGGGTAGGGGGAAGTCTCTGCTGAGTTTGTCTGCTAGCAGATTGAGTTCCCCTGGTACATGTTGTGATAGTAGGAACATGTTGTGTTTGAGAGCCCACTTCCATATATTCTGGGACAGCTTGGACAGTCCTGGAGAGTGAGTGCCCCCTTGCTTGTTGAGATAGTACATGGCTGTGGTGCTGTCTGTGAGGACCATCACTGTCTTTCCTTGTAAGTGTTCCTGAAAGGCTTTCAGTGCTTTGAACACTGCTAATAGTTCCAGCAGGTTTATATGTTTGGATGCTAAGCTCAGAGTCCACACTCTGTGAGCAGTCTGATGGGATAGGTGAGCCCCCCATCCTGTAAGGGATGCGTCTGTGGTTAGAGTGGCTTCCACTGCGGGTGTGGCAAAAGTTTTCCCTAATAACAGGTTTTCCTTTGTCCACCACCGTAGCGAGAGAACCAAGGCCTGCGAGACCACCACTAGATCGTCCCATTGTCCGCTGGCCTGACACCACTGGCTGTAGAGCCACTCTTGCATTGGGCGCATGCGCAGGCGCGCGTGAGGTACCAAATAAATACATGACGCCATCATCCCTAGCAAACGCATTGCTTTGCGTACCGTAACCTCTCGACCTGCCACATAATGGGGGATCTGAAACAGCATGTTTTGGACCCTCTCGTTGGAGGGGAAGACGAGGCCGTCCTTTGTTCGAATTAGAGCCCCTAGGAATTGTTTGATTTGGCTGGGGTCTAAGCTGGACTTCTTTTCGTTGATGGAGAAGCCCAGTTGGGACAAAAGGTCTACGGTCCTTTGGGTATTGGAGAAGCATGTTTCGTAAGAATCCCCTGTTATGAGCCAGTCGTCGAGGTACGGGTAAACCGGGATGGATAATCTGCGCAGGTGGGCCGCTGCCACTGCCAGTACTTTCGTAAATACCCTTGGTGCAGATGCTATCCCGAAGGGTAGTACTCTGAACTGGTAGTGTTTGTTCTCTATCTTGAACCTGAGGTATTTTCTGTGCGCTGGCAACATTAAAATATGAAAGTATGCATCTTTCATGTCTAGTGTTGTTATGTAATCCCCCTGTGATAACAGTGGGATTACATCCTGCAAGGTTACCATACGAAACTTTTGGGGTTTGACAAAATTGTTCGCTGGACGCAGATCTAATACAGGGCGCATGGTTAAATCCTTTTTGGGTACAAGGAAGTACACTGAATAAATACCTTCTGTTACCTGCGATAGGGGGACAGCCTCTATAGCTTCTTTCTTTAGTAGCTCTTCTACTTCTTGAAGAAGAATAGTGAGGTGTTCCGGTGTCATGCGCCGGTTCCGTGGGGGTCTGTATTTTGGGGAACCGTTGAATTCGATGCAGTATCCGTGGGCTATGGTGGATAATACCCAGCGGTCTGACGTTATTCCCTCCCATGCTGAAAGGAACGATGTTAGCCGGCCCCCGACCGGTGATGCATGAGAGGGGACACGAATCTTTGGGTCATTTGTTGGTATTGGGCGTGGGGCCTTTTGGACTGGAGCCGCGCCCTCTTCCTTTGCCACGACATTGGCCTCTTTGACTGAACTGGGTGCTTTGGTTAGAGGGCCAGTTGGTAGCAGAGTAAAATTGTTGTTGGCTTTGCTGCTGGCGTTGGCCACGAAAGGAGCGTCTATTGCCATAGCTGCGTCTGTTAGGTGGCCTAGAAATTTGGTCAAGAGTCTTGATGGTATCAAACTCCTTCTTCGCATGTTCTAGGGCCTCATCAACTGCTTTTCCAAACAGATGCGTTTGCTCTATGGGCTTATTTATTAGGGAAGCCTGGGTTTCTGGCTTAAATCCCGAATTGCGCAGCCAGACATGGCGTTTGAGAAGTATTCCCTGAACCAGGGAACGTCCAGCTGTCTCTGCGGCATCCAAGGAGTTCTTTACGATGCCCTGGTTTACAAGAGTTCCCTCTGATATAGTAGCCAACAGGCGTGAACGCAGGGGTTCTGGTGCGTCCTCTGCTTCGCTGCGCAGCTTGCTCCACTGTGCATCTGCGTAGCTAGCTAATAGGGAATTGTTATTCGCAATCCTAGTTGAGAAGGCGGCGGAGGTCGTGATTCTCTTCCCAAGTGCATAGAGCTTCTTGCCCTCTCCGTCAGGTGGTGCCTCACTAGTAGATAGTGGTACCCCCGCTCTATTTCTTGCGTTAGTAACTACAAGAGAGTCCGGAATAGAATGTCCCCTGATGTACAAAGGGTCAGAAGACGAAGGGCTGAAGAGCTTTTCTATCCGAGGGTTGACCCCTCTGACTAAGGCTGGATTGGAAAGGGAAGGAGTTATTCTTCTCCTTATAGAAGCCAGGAGCGGAATGGACTGACTGACCGGGGCTTTTTCTTTAATAACTTTTTCTACAAAGTCTATGTCCGGAAGAGTCTCCCCTGTGTCTATTTGAAAATGCGCTGCTGCCTTGCGCAATAGTGCATTAAGTGAAGGCTGGTCATCTATGGGGGAGGTGTTCCCAATAGGTGAGTCCTTGGGAGGAGAAGGGTGAAAGACATCAGGGTCCGAGTGCACTGATGGGGATTGCCAAGGCTGCACTGATGGGGAGTGCCAGGGCTGTGAGGTAGCTGTATCTTCCTCAAAAGCTCCTGCGCTAGTGTAAGGGTCTTCCTCAAACCTCTCCTCCTCATGTTCTTCCTCTCCACCTAAACACTCCTCATCTTCCTGGAGGTATTGCTCCTCTTCAGTGAGGTCATATGCATCGGTAGAAGGGAGAAACAGCCTAGGAATCTTGACCCTAGGGTCATCCTGGGTCCATTCTCTTGGTCTTTTGGGTGTGGGTGGGTTTTGGGTACCCAAAAACCTCTCCATCTTTACCATACAAGAATGGAGTCTTTCCATGGTCTCATGGGGAACCCCTGAATAGTCTAGAGGGGGGAAATCAGTGTTATCACCTTCAAAACGCTTCGAGCGCTCCCACAACGTCGACGAAAGGTTTCCGTCGCCCTCAGAAAAGCCCTCCGGTAGTTCAGAAGTGCCTTTAGATGAATGGGGCAGTTCCTGGCTACTCTTGTGCTTTTTCGGCGTTTCTATTTCCTTGGGTGCGGTATTCGACGTCTGTTTCGTCGTCCGCTTACGTTTATCCTCGGAAACTATTCTCGCCAGACTCTCGACGACGAGTTCGTCAGTCGAGGGTTCTGGAGTCGGCGTTGCCTGCGCTGCGCGTTGTTTTTTGACGGCCGCTCTATGGAGCGTTACGACGGATGTTTTTGAGGTAGCGCCCGTGTTAGATGAAAGCCCAATCGCTGGTCGCGGCTGCGTTTGCGGGTGGGGCTTGAGACCCTTGCGGTCTGAGGTCGACGCCGGAGTGCCCTGCGTCCCCTTCGGCGCTGGTGGATCCTTCGTCCTCGACGAAGAAGAGCCGTGGGTTGTGTGCTTAGGCCTATGGGGTCTGTGTGCGTCCTTGTCGCTGGGGTGTTCATCCCCATAAGCAGGGCGTGAGTCGAGCCCGTCGGGGCCGGGGACGGACGTCGAGGAGCGCGAGCGCTCCTTCTGGGGGTTAATGACTTCCGTAACGGACGTCGAGTTATCACCCTCCTCGTCACTTTCTGTAACAGCGGCAGCGGGTGAGGAAACTGACTTCGACATAGCGTAGTCCGCCCACCTCTTAACTTTCCGTTCTTTAAGTGTTCTTGGTTTCAAGAGCTTACAGGCCGCGCAGCTGTCCTCTTTATGATCGAGGGGCAAGCAACGATTACAGAGCTTGTGTTTGTCCTTCCAAGTGTATTTGCCCCTACAGCGTGGGCAAAACTTAAAAGGTGTCCTCTCCATAGCTGAGGCAATAAAAACTGGTGATAACAACCCCAAGGGAAAGATAGGGGAGAAAGAAAGACATTCTCGACGAGAAGATAAAAGTTCGAACCCCCACTCTCCCTACTGTATGTTGGCCGGCAAGGCCTGGCCACGTGTTCGGCAGCGCCGAGGGATCTCCTCCGTCTCTTCCTCTCCGGCGAAAACTTGCACGGCGGAGAAACAGCTTCACAGCTAACGTCGAGGGGAGGGATCTTTACAATAAGTATATATTAAGGACCGAGGTCCGTAGTAATTGTTTTGCAATGTCTCTCTAGGAGCTCCGCGTAAGGCGACCATAAGCTGGGCGGAAAAAAACAATCTGAGGGACCTCGACGCGTGAGGGATTGTGGGTACAACGCACGTCACTATAGGGATAGTGTTACAGACACGCCTTGTCGACGTCCCCTTTTCGACTACGAAAAACAAAATGCAATACTCCGCAGTGACCACTGGATGTCGGACCTATGCACAGCATGTGATTCTAAGCAGATTAACAAACATCAGAAATATATATATGTGATTTATATGAAGGAGCTTGTCCTGCAGTGACCAGAGATCTGAAACCTGAAGAAGGTCCAATGTCGCAACCCATCCCAGCAGGGAAGAGTCCGTCGTGATCGTCACTAGCGGGCCGGGATCCTGAAAGGCCGTGCCCACCGACAGATTGCTAAGAGATTACCACCACACAAGGTCGCTCTCATGAAAAGTGGAACAGGAATCATTTTGGAGTCTCGGTCCACTGCCTGGCACCAAGAACTCCGAAGAGCCATCTGTGTCCGCCTCATCTTGAGACGAGCAAGAGGAAGTGCCATCACACATGAAGCCATGAGGCCCAGAAGCCTCTGGAACCACCAGGCCAACATGCTCTCTGACTGCGCCAACACCTGACACGTGGCCAACAGATCCGCCATTCTGTCCCCGGTCAGATACACTCTGCAATCGATCGTGTTCCACCAAAAACCCAGGAAAATCAGGTCCTGAGAGACCGTCATAGAGGATTTCCACCAGTTCACCAACAGCCCAAGATGGAACAGGAGCTGCAGGAGAGACTGAAAATTGCTCAAGGCTGAATGAGGACAAGGACTACGCAGCAGCCAATTGTCCAAATACAGATACACATGGATACCCTGAAGCCGAAGATGAGCTGCCATAACCAAAATCATCTTCGTAAAGACACGCGGTGCCAAGCTGAGGCCAAGCGGGAGTACTTGGAACTGGAAATGCTCCTCCCCCATGGAAAAACGTAGGTATTTCCGATGCGGACTCCAAATCAGAATATGCATATAAGCATCCTGAAGGTCCAACACGCTGAGCCAATCGCCCGTCTGTAAAGAGGACTTTATTTGACAGGGCGTGATCATCTTGAATTTCTCTTGGGGAAGAGAGATTGAACTGTGAAAGATCTAGGATGGTGTGCAAGCCAGCCTGGTTGGGTTTGGGCACCGTAAACAGATGAGAGTAGAAGCCCTCCCCTCGCTCCCCTACGGGAACGAGTTCCACCGCTCTGATATCCAGCAACTTCTGTATCTAGGCTCTGAGGGAGGGCGACCCCCACTGCTGGAAGGGTGGGGAAGGGGGAAGGGGCAAGAAGAAGCCCGCCCGAGCGACTGACGAGACCCACTGGTCCTCGGTGATGGCCTGCCACGCCTACCAGTGAGATGCAATGCGCCCTCCCACCGGGGTTTCCTGCGAGCGCAGATAAACTTCATTTAGTTTGAAGAGGAGGCTGAACGACGGGAGAAAAACCTGCCCCATTGTTGCCGTTGGCAGGAATTTCCTGATGGAGTATCGACCCTACGGGACTTCCGATCCAGAAATCCCCTAAAACCAGAGGAAGACCGAGGCTGCGAAGACGTTCTCTGTGCCCTGAAAGGCGGTTTCACCAAGACAGACAAGGACTTGGCGGTCTGGGTGCTGTCCTCAGTCTTAGTCAGCTCAACATCTGTCGTTGAGTTAAAAAGCTCCTTGCCATCAAAAGGCAGGTCCTGAACTTTATCCCACACCTCTTTAGAGAACTTGGTAGCGTGCAGCCAAGCCTGACAAGAGGTGTCCACGCCAAGCATAAGGCCCCTGGCCGAGGTGTCGACATGATGCGCCACAGTCTCCAGCATATCCTGCACCAGGACCCTGCCATCTGACAATCCTGCTTTAAAATCCTCTAGTTTATTTAGCGGGAATGAATTCCTCAAACTCTAACCTTTCCACATATTCATATTCGTCCCCGCTAATACCAGTTCTGCGTTAGCGTGACGTAACTGCAGGGATGAATTAGCGAAAATCTTCCTCCCCAAAGAGTCAAGAAGCTTGTCCTCTTTGGCCAGAACCTGCGTTGCCCCTGTAGAAGACCATGAAGCGGGTCTAGATTGTAATGTAGCAGCAGCCACCGCCGTGGAGGAAGGGGGCGGACATGATGCTAAGGCCACTTCTTCTGAAGAATGGAGCCTATAACGAGCATCAAATCTTTTTATTTACAAACAGTCCAGAGTGTGGTTTCTCCCAGACTTTACGGACCTCGGCTAAAACGTCCTTTTGCAAGAACAAGCCGGTGCGCTCCAAAGGAGACAAGGTGAACGCCCCCGAAAGCACCCCTTCCTGCGGAATAGGTGCCTCGGGTACTGGAACATCCAAAAGACACATGTCCAGCACCCGGTCATGAAAGGCTCTAACAGAGAGGTGCTGGGCCTCGCTGTCCTGATCCCCCTGCGTGTCGTCCGACACATCAAGATCAGGCTGCGCAACATCTGGCACTACTGGAGATTTGTCCACTGGAGACAAAGGATGCAAGGGAGGGAGGGCTGGTGGAGGCCCGGCCGGTAGAGGCAGAGCTGGCGGAATCACCAGTGCCACAACTGGGACCGACAGCGCAGGAGGGGATATCTCCCTAAACAAGCCTCGAAAATACTCCTTTATGGGGTCAGAGCGCATTAGTTTTTGAAATTTGCCGAAAAAAAGCGTCCTCCACCGATGATTTAGGGGTGACTTGAGGAGGCCTCTCAGGAGCAGAGTAACTCCATGGACGTAAGGGAGAGGGTTGCCAAGAGGGCCCTTCTCCACTGTTATCAACATAGATCAAGGGCGCAGATGCCGCAGGAAGCGAGACGTTGTGCGGTAGGGGCATCCGAGCATTCCAGTCAAAAACTGGACGAAAGGGATGTGCACAAGGAAAACAACGTTCGCCTGAAATGCCACTCAACACACCTAGCGCCGATGGCGTAGATGTAAAGGAGTTATCCAAAATGGCTGCCGTAGTCTTGGCAGGAGTAGCCGCCATTTTGTCAGCACCTGAGGAGAACTGCGACACGTGTGAAAGTGAGACAGGGGTCTCCACAGATGGGTCAGGGGTCTTCATCTTAGCCTTGACACAAGGAACCTCGGCCAAGCCGGTACTGTGTAGCCTAGAATGTTTTTGAGACATGCTATCAACCAGAATAGCCTTCAACGGAAAGACCTCGGCAACGCCGGTAACAGAGGAATTGCGGGCAGAGACATCACTCTGTGCCCCCTCAACAGAACTGGCGTCACAGCTTGAGCGGGAACGATGGGGAGTACACCTCACCGACAAGACCTTAACAGGCCTCTCAGAACTGTCGGTCACCTTAGACTCCAAACGAGGGACCGTCGGCAGCTTGACTGGTGGGGACGTTGACAAGTCCAGAAGGTCTGGGAACCAGATCGGTCAAGGGAAGGCTCTCTCGAAGACTTCCATTTCCAGATGGCTCTCCGGCTGCATCATGCACTGTCACCGGTTGGCAAACCGACAGCTGCCCGGCCGTCCGAGAGCCCATTCGACCAGAGCGATCGCTGCTACCACGGCGTTCCTGTCTGGTGTGCCCCTGCTGGACATCTGCAGGGCTGCGACGTGGAGGTCGACGCACACCTTCACAAGATTCTACTGTGTCGATCGGGACTCCACGGAGGAGTCCAGGGTCGGCCAAGCAGTGCTGCGCAACCTGTTCGCCTAAGGTGAGCCTGGTGAGGAGGTAAGAGTTGCTTAATTTTGAGTTGTTGAAATGCTTAATGTTGAGCCTGTTGCCACCCCCCGTGGTTGTGCATGTGTGTACTGCTATGTATTCTCTTATGAGCATGTAAATCCATGCCAGACCCCATGCTGGAGAAGGAACAAGTTACTTACCCGTAACTGTTGTTCTCCAGCATGGGTCTGGCATGGATTCACATGCGAACCCTCCCGCCTACCCCTCTGTGGCTCTTCACTTGGTCATACTGCCACTTTACGTGCTACCAAATCTGAGGATGGCTGCCGGAGGCGGGGGTTAGGGAGAGGGCAGTCATTGGCTGGGGGCAGTATGACCCAGAGACCAGTGATTGGTTACTACTAAGAAAGACAGATCAGAAACGAAACTGATACTGATTTATTTCTATACCGAGGATTCCCGGCCTGACGACGGGGAATATTCATGAGCATGTGAATCCATGCCAGACCCATGCTGGAGAACAACAGTTACAGGTAAGTAACTTGTTCCTTATCCACTGCACCAACCTTTATCCTGATGCAGTGTCCACTATACCCCCATAATGTGACAAATCGCCAGTGCTCATGGCTTGCAGCCATGGCCAGTCTGCACAATCCATGGGGCATGGGCTTCAGCCAAGCCACAAGCCCCAATAAGCAAATCAGAGTAAACAACCCCATAGCTGTTCCCAGATTTATTTTCTCCCATTGAAGTCTATCCCGAATTTGAAAACGTTACCACATAGCCGGTCCCTGGTGTCCATGCCCACTTTAACCCATTTGCCGTTCCCAGAATTAGTTTTCCAATTCAAGGCAATCCCGATTTTTTAATCTTTTTTTTTTAAACATAGCCGATACCCTGTTGGCCCATTGCTGTTTCAAGGTGGCCATGGCTAGTGGCCAGATTGTGCAGGGATCTGGTCATTAGCCATGGCCACAGGTTATGCCTCAGTCTCCAAAGTGTCAAAATGTAGGTAGAAAGAATAGTGATATAGCTTAGCCTATACTTGACAAAATCTATTCAAACTTTGCACAAACATTCAAAGTTGGGTCTATAATGATTTGCAAACATTTGTGCAGGTTTGTCGAACGTCATAAAAGTTATAAGTCATCCCTCTTGACAAAATCTCACAAAACTCTGTGAAAACATTCAAAGTTGGGTCTAGATCTTTTTTGCAAACCTTCGTGCAGATTCATCAAAAGTTATACCCCAGGTTATAGCCAAGGGTATCGGCAAATGAAACACAGGAAAAAGGCTTTTTCAGGTAAAAAAACATGCAAATGCCATCAAGCTAGATGTGGGGGTGGCGGGCAGGAAAGAGTACACCAAGTGAAATTTGAGGTTTTTAGGGGCTAGGGACCAAGTGAGGCTCAACATTTTTTTCCCATACCCTCAGCTATAACCTGGGGCATAGCTGTGAATAGCCGACATCTCAAAGCAAACTACGTCACAGAAACAGTGTTGTGGAGGGAATGGGAGAGGGCAGGGGAGGTGAGCAGGCCTTCAGGCAAGTGGGGGGAGCTGACACGGATGAGAGTGGCACTTGGTGAGGGCCTGGGAAGGCGACAAAAAAGAAATTGGGGCAGTTTTTATGATATTCGCGGCTATAAAACTGTAGTCGATACTAAAATGGGCATACAGGACTCCCTTCCATGCAGTTACTAGGATCAGTCCTGCTTAGCTTAAAAGCGAGGAAGGGGCCAGCCCTCTCAGGCCATGTTGTCTAATAAATGAGCACAAGTTACAAGACCACTTAGTGCAACATGGCCTGAGGGAGCTGGCCCCTTCCTCGCTTTGAAGCTACACAGGTTCAGTCCCGGTAACTACACAGAGGGAAGACAGTCCACCGTCCCGGATTCCATGTGTTTTCTTAGTTTTAAATATCGCATAACTGTGAGAAACCGGAGGGTGTCTCACCCACTAGTTCACTGGCATCTCTCTCTCTCAGGTGGCCAGGGCACAGCCTTTGCCTTTGTATGCAGATCCTGGGGGTGGATCACTGCAGGAGGATCACCTGGGTGAAGGGTTTTCGGGGAGTGGGGTGAGGCAGCTGATGGTGAGACATGGTATTCCCCCCCACCTTTTTTGTTTATCTAACCCATCCTATTTTTCAGGATTCTCCGAGGACTCAACCGCCCCTCCCCCTTTTTTACCCAAACAATAGGCCGAGGAAGAGGGTGACCGAGAGTAACAACACTAACTCTCACACATCGTACTGGACATGTCCCGCTAATCGGATCAGGCAAAGTCAGGCACTTTACTTTAAGTGCATGCACCTGATACAAATTCGCTCTCCTCACACGGATAAAAGGCAGAACCTAATGACACACTCTGAGCAAGGCGGATCACAAGTATGGGCAGAACTCCTGGGGCGAAGGCAAACCTACTGGAGTGACAGACAAAGGGATGAGAGCAGCGGGTCGACAACCCTAAGAGTTCCCTACTGGAGGTCATTGCCTCCCAACAGGGGCTGGGGGCAGTATGACCCAGAGACCAGTGATTGGTTACTACTAAGAAAGACAGATCAGAAACAAAACTGATACTGATTTTTTTCTATACCGAGGATTCCCAGCCTGACGACGGGGAATATTCATGAGCATGTGAATCCATGCCAGACCCCATGCTGGAGAAAGGTTGGTGCAGTGGATAAAGGGGTTGGTTTGGTGGGGGCTGAGCACATAGTCGAGTCTCATGTCCAAGGCTATTTAACCATGGCTTGAAGCCCCAGCATGTGCTGCTGAAAACGACGACATAATGCGTTGCAAAAAATATATTTGTTAAAAGACCTTTCATACATGTTAAGAGGAATTGTTAATAAATCATATACATTGCTGTAACATCAAAAACCATTTCCACTTGTTAAAACCATTGAAATTCAGTGAAAAAACATTGTTAAAGGGACGTTATGGTTAGTTGCACTAATAGAAACCTATGAAATTCACAGAAAAAACATTGTTAAAGGTCGCTATGGTATAAGTTGCACTGGTAAAAACCTGTCAAATTCAGTGAAAATACTTAAATTGAAGTGACATTATGGTTATGTTCTACTAATACAAATCCGTGAAATTCAGTGAAAAAAGATTTGTTAAAGGGATATTATGGTTACAAAGTAAAATCGAAAAACCCAAGAAATATGCCAGTTATGGTTTGCTATCCAACCATAACTACTGCCACTGCCATGCACTGCTAATACTAGCACCCAGGACATCAAAGATGACATCACATCACCAATGACATCACTACAGAGGTAACAATACAAATGGAAGGTCTAGGAAGGTCTATTTAAGGTGCACCGCTTAGAGTTTCATTTACAACATATCAAAGGTGATCAGTAGCCTTGTTATAAACTGTCACATAAAAGGTGCTTGTTGAAAAAGAAACTCTGTACTGAAGTTTTGTTGTGAATACAGCAATCAAACAGTACATAAAGAGAAACAATGAATGCAGTGTGGATTATAGAACTAAAGTATTCTTAGGATGGCATGTTTAGATAGTAGGATGATAAGTCAAAGCATACCAGTTTATTGAGAAATATATTATCTGCCTGGGATCTGCTTCTTGTTCCATGTATGTGGATTATGACCTCAGTATAAACCCTAGGGAAAATAACTTCAGAATATAGCACAAGGTCAATATCTACATGCACAGTACCGTTACAGTAAGTGTATCATGGTTTCAATGTAGTATAACCACATGAAGTCTCTTCAGCTTAAAATGAATACTGTCACCGAACAAAAACAACCACCCAAGATATGTGATGTTATCAATTATGTCATTTGTTATGTCATCTTTGAGTCCTGGGTGTTAGTCTTAGCAGTGCATGTTTGCAGAGTAAACCATAACTGGTGTTATTGGATTCTAACAAAAGGTTTTCACTGGATTTCATGGGTTTAATTAGTAGAATTAAAGTTTTTTCACTGACTATGTATAGTTCACGTGTGCCGTGTTAGCAACTGTGTACTTTCTACCCAAGATACACAAGGGTTTTTCAAAACTACCAGAGGTACAACCTATCTTGAGCAGCATTGGTTGGGCCACAGAATAACTTTCCAAATATATAGATAATGCCACAAGAGAGCATGTTTGGAAAGTAACATCATTCAAAGATTCCATGCATGTTTTGCCTTTTCTACAAAATATTGTTTGAAAAGAAGGTTATTTACTAGCCACCCTCGATGCAACAGACCTCTATACATCCATAGATCATGACTTAGCCATTAAAGTCCTAGATTACATCTATAGGAATTTGTCTGCCTTGTATCACTCACATGTTGAGTTGCTTAAAATCATTTAAACAATTTACATTTCACAACAATCTTTTTCTTTTTGACCAGACCTGCTATGTACAAACGATGGGAGTTGCAATGGGGGCCAAGTATGCCCCATTCCCCATCTTTGGCCAATTTGTTCATGGCCCAATATGAGGACACAGATGAGTCTGCTAAGAATATTTTTTCATATTATATTGTCCTGTGGAGACGGTACATTGATGATATCATTATTATATGGAATGTCTCTTTGGAGATGTTTACAGAATTCACAAACTTTCTGAACTGTAACTCTTTTGGTTTAGGATTGAGTGGGCAAAGTAATAACTTGAGCATTGACTTCTTAGATTTGTGCAACTGTGTCAATAATGGGAAGATTGAAACAACCACGTTTCGAAAACCTACGGAAGTGAACTCTATATTGCATGCAAACAGCTGGCACTGCAGATCTACTGTGGACAATTTTCCAATGGGTGAATTTTATCAAGCTTGTACAAATTGTAGCGAGGATATGAATTTTGTGACAGAATGTGCCTTATTGAATGAAATATTTCAGTCAAGGGGTTAAAAATGTAATCCAATTGTCATTCAAAAAGTGGTAAAATAGGCACACAGTATGATCTAACCTCCAGTTAAGTCTAAACCCAAAGACAATAAAGGTATAGCTACTATCACTCATTATTCAAAGGATAGCTCCTTACTGTACAAACTGGTACAGTAACATTGGCATTTACTCCATATGGATTCAGATATCAGGCAGTGCATCTCAGACAAGCCACAATTCACTTTCACCAGGGCGCCTACCACTATGAACCAGTTATGTCTGTCATTTCTTGACAGAACCAGGAAACCTGCAGGATCTGTGAGTGATTAGTTATGTGCCAACCAAGGGTTTCAAAAGTGTGGCACGGTAGTATGTGCAAATATACACATCAAGACCGAATTGTTCGCAACTGCTACAGGTACACTTTTCAACATTAAGGAGTTCATTAATTGCAGAACAAAATGTGTAGTATATGATATAATCTGTATTTGCAGCAATATCTACGTTGGTAGTACCACCAGACAGCTCAGGATCCATATTCGGGAGCACCTGGCTAGTCTGAGCAGCCAGGATTCAAAGCTTCCATTAGCCAACCAATGGCAAACGTGCCACCAAATGGCTAACAAGGGTGACATAAAATTTGGTGGTTTAAAACAAGCTTGTTGCAGAAAACGTGGGGGTAACCTCACACTAATTCTGAGGCGCATTGAAGCTAAGTGCATATGCCTCTTTCGCTGTACCAGGGTAGGGCTTAACACGGAACATGAGATGCACGTTACCTTGTGAAAAATGCACTCCAATGTATTGTATGTGTGTCTTTCTATCTATTAGGACCAATGTACATTCATTAATCTGCAATCCCTACTGTATTGGAACTATAGTTCTGCTACTGCAAAGTGTTATGGAATAACCTAATGTTTTCCTATGTGTGGAACTTGTAAGCATTACTGGTTGCATTAAAATACCCTACTGTATGTAATCTGCACTGGTTTGTGCTGTGGGAGCTTTGGAGACAATCAAGCATTAACAAATGTACATTAATCATATTTAAACTTATATACTTTTTGAGCCGTGTTCTCAGCACACCATGCACTGTGAGAAACCCGAAGGTGTCTCACCCGCTAGTCCCTGGAGATCTGTCACTCAGGTGGCCAGGACACTGCCATTGCTATTGGATCCAGTTTCTGGGGGTGGACCATTGGGAGAGGATCACAATGGTGAGGGGTCTTCGAGGAGTGGAAGTGGGACACTGAGGGTTGAGACAAGGTATCCCCTTACTTGTAACATCTTTTCCCTATCCTACCTTGTGGGATATTTAGAAGCTTTGCCCCTCCCAACCCCCTTTTCCCACACAAACACTTTCTTACACTGTAACAGACAACGGACTAACACCAGAGCCGTGTACCTAACATGTCCCAACACACGGGTTGGGCAAAGTCAGGCAATTGATAATCAAGCACACCTGACGGCCCTTTACCTTACCCACAGGGATAAAAGGAGGAGCACGAAAGCACACTTCGAGCAAGGTTGAACGCAAAAGGAGACAGCTACACCAAACCAGCAGTTCAAACGGAGGAGAAAGGCAGGGAGACTTGGAAGGACAAGGAGAGGAACCTTTGCCCTTTTCAACTCAGACCCACAAAGCCTCCTAATTGGAAAGTAAAATACTGGGAGTTTCAGTTGGCATGCGCAGCAGCACATGTCGATAGTACACGGGGGCCTCCCGCGTTGATAATGTAGGCAGGGAGGCAAGCTGGCTACCGTGGTACTATCCTTGACTCGAGAGATCAGAGAAGCCAATGGGTTCAGCACAGCCGGTGGGTCGGAAGAAGCGGATAGCAAACCAAACTGTGTTGAGGTCAAGGTTGCAAGTATCAACATTCTGAATGCAAGCAATTTGTAAGACAAAGAACTTTTGTGCATGTTTGAACTTTAAAGAAAGCCCAGTTGAGGTCCAGGTGCGGAGGGGTCCGGTGCCATGTGGGCGCTCATTCGAAAGACTCTGAATGGGACCTGCTTTTGAAACTGCAAGAACTAGAAGGCCCTAGGAAAGGGTGGTGTAAGGCGTCAGAGTGGTGCCACAAAGTCACGTCAAATCCCTTGTACAATCTAAAGTCTCTGACCCGTTGCCAAAGGAAAGCTAGGGGAAGGGAACCCCGCTTTCCAATAAAATTGTGAACTGTGGAATAAGGGTGTAGTGAACCTGACGGAGGGAGGCCCATTTTTGCAATAGGGATCCAAGGCCAGATTAGGGAGATCCAAAAGAAAGCAAGGAGAACGGAACCAACGCTTTCTGATGAAATTGAGTACAACATGCACTGTGTTGAAAATACATGAACTGTGTTAAAGAAGGCCATACTGAACCCGAAGGAGGGAGGCCCATTTTTCGCAAAGAGAATCCAAGCAGGACGGAGGGAGATTCTAGGGGCGAAAGGCAAATGCCCAACGTACAAGATCAATGAGAGAACTTGTGTTTGTTTATTGTTTGTGTATCAAGAGTAATACACCTGTGACAACAGTGAACCCAGTCGAGGGTTGTTCGCAGTGGGAAGAGGTTTAAAAAGACATTTTGAATATTATAAGCAATATTTGAAAGGCTGTAGTGAACCGGCAGAGGGAGGCCCCAGTTGCAAGAGGGATCTGAGCCTGATGGAGGGACATCCAAGGGGCTAAGAGCCATCGCCCAAGGTACAGGAGTACCGAAGGAATGTTTGTTACTTTGAATCAGCAGGCCTTCTAAGGCAAGAGACTTTTGCAGGAAAGAGACTTAGCCTTTGAAGGTTTTAATATCGTTGAACTGGAACCGTAAACCTCGTGCTGACTAGGCCAAGAAGTCTGTATGCTCGAAAGTCTCACCTTATCCTGTGCTTTCAGGAAAGGAGACCCAGCCATACCACCCTGACTTATTTTGTGAACACTCCTTTCTTTCCTGGTGTACATTATCCCACACTCTTTTTGTAATTTCGTAGTAAGGATTTGCAATAGGCTTTTTTTTTAGTATAGACGCTTTTTTATTTGACAAGACGCCACTAGGACTGCCTTTTTATTTGATGGTCGTAGCTTGCTCCCATCTTAGATTTCGGTTTAGATTAGGTGTTTATCTCTAACATTATAAAGTTCAATAAACACCTTGGAACTGTGATCACTTGCGTCTGTCTTTACTGTTGGCACCATGAGTTCCTTGCAGCACACATACCCAATTCACTTTTATTTTGTGGGAAGGAATCTGGTAACCTATCTCCTCTCGTGACTTTGAGAACATTGAGCCTCTGGCAATACAGTAACTGGCTCTTAATCGACTGCATGCAAAAGTATGCCATTAAACAACATTGATGCTATCTAGCATAATTTAAATGCAATTACTTCAATATGGTGGACACAACTGCATTAGACGGTGCACTGTGTAATGACTTAATTGAATCTGACAATATGGTCATACATAGTATTGATACTATTTAGTATTAGTGACACGTTATTACTTCAATACGGCAGGCTTATCGGTATTAGACGGTTCACCGTGCAACTTTTCAAACATATGTGTAATTAAATGAGGTCATTTATAAATGCGAGATAACACAGGAATAAGTTGGACAACGCAGAGATTTATGCCATTGCTCTGGAGACATGAGGAACAAGGAACAAGTTACTTACCTGTAACTGTTGTTCTCCAGCATGGGTCTGGCATGGATTCACATGCTCATGAATATTCCCCGTCGTCAGGCTGGGAATCCTCGGTAAAGAAAAATCAGTATCAGTTTCGTTTCTAATCTGTCTTTCGTAGTAGTAACCAATCACTGATCTCTGCGTCATACTGACCACAGCCAATGACGGCCCTCTACATAAGCCCCGCCTCTGGCAGCCATCTTCAGATTTGGTAGCACGTGAAGTGGCAGTATGACCAAGTGAAGAGCCGCAGAGGGGTAGGCGGGAGGGTTCGCATGTGAATCCATGCCAGACCCATGCTGGAGAACAACAGTTACAGGTAAGTAACTTGTTCCTTCTCCAGCATGGGGTCTGGCATGGATTCACATGCTCATGAATATAAGAATAAATAGCAGTACACACATGCACAACCACGGGAGGTGGCAAAAGGCTCAACATTAAGCAATACAAAAACTCAACATTAAGCATCTCTTACCTCCTCACCAGGCTCACCTTAAGTGAACAGGTTGCGCAGCACTGCTTGGCCGACCCTGGACTCCTCCCTGGAATCCCGATCGACGCAGTAGAATCTCGTGAAGGTGTGCGTCGACCTCCACGTAGCAGCCCTGCAGATGTCCAGCAGGGGCACACCAGATAAGAACGCCGTAGTAGCAGCGATCGCTCTGGTCGAATGGGCTCTCTGACGGCCTGGCAGCGGTCAGTTAGCCAACCGGTGGCAGTGCATGATGCAGCCGGAGAGCCATCTGGAAATAGAAGACTTCGAGAGAGCCTTCCCTTGATTCACAGGTCCGAAGTTCACGAACAGCTGTGATGTCCTCCGGAAACTCTTCGTGCGGTCAACGTAGGACTTCAGCGCTCTAGCCACATCCAGCGAGTGCAAAGTCCTCTCGGCCTGCGACGAAGGAGACGGGAAGAAAACAGGTAACACCAGGGGCTCATTAAGATGGAAGTCCAACGGCACCTTGGGCATAAAGGAGGGGTGCGTCCTAAGCACCACCCTCGAGGCATGGAAAGTGAAGTACGGTGCTTTGCAGGATAGGGCCTGGATCTCTCCCACTCGTCGTGCGGAGGTAATGGCCACCAGGAATGCAGTCTTCCACGACACAAACTTCATCAGTGCGGAGTGCATCGGCTCGAATGGGGGCCCCATGAGCCTGGTCAGCACCACGTTAAGTTCCCACGCCAGGGCCGGGGCCTTCACTGGCGGGAACGACCGGAACAGTCCTTTCATAAACTCTTTTACCAGTCGATGGGACCACAGGGACGTCCGTCCTGTGGTTCTGGTATATCTGGAGATCGCCGCCAGATGAATCTTAATGGAGGCATGGGCTAGCCCAGCCTTTGCCAGCGATAACAGGTACGGCAGCACTTGAGGGGCCGTAATCCGTAGGGGGTTGATCTTCTGTGCTCGGCACCAGATAGAGAACCTCTTCCACTTATGACCGTAGCATTTGAGAGTCGAGGACGCCCTGGCCTTTGCAAGAACCTCTCTGCAATGGGCCGGTATATCGTAGCCTCCAAACTCTAGCGCTGCAGGAGCCAAGCCTGCAGGTTCAGCGACGCCGGGTCGTGGTGGAAGATGGCGCCTCCTTCTCTGGAGAGAAGGTCCGCGTCCGCCGACAGCTTGACGGGAGGGGACGTTGTCAAGTCCAGAAGGTCCGGGAACCAGATCTGCCTCGGCCACGCCGGTGCGACGAGGATCATCCTGCACCGGGACCTCTTGAGCTGGTTGATGAGTCGAAGCAGCAACGGCAACGGAGGGAACGCATACAGGTATAGGCCGTCCCAGGGGAATGAGAACGCATCGCCCATGCTTCTCGGCTGGGGAAACCTGCTGGCGAACCTCTTGCACTTCGAGTTCGTCGCTGTTGCGAACAGGTCGATTTGGGGTTTGCCCCATCGTCGGAAGAGTTGATCCACCTGATCCTGGCGCAGTTCCCACTCGTGACACGCGCGCAGCTCCCTGCTGAGCGAGTCGGCGATGGTGTTTCTTTCTCCTGCCAGGTGGAAGGGAACCAGGAACATCCCCTGGGCGACCGCCCAGTGCCACAGATCCTGTGCCTCCTTGGATAGGGCTGGGGATCTGGTGCCTCCCTGCTTCCGTATGTAAAACATTGTCGTGGTGTTGTCCGTGAAGATCCGCACCACCTTGCCCTTGAGCGACGGGAGGAATGATTTGAGAGCCCAGAACACGGCTCGGAGTTCCAGGACATTGATGTGCAGGAGCCTCTCCTCCGGGAGCCAGAGGCCTCTTGCGTGGAGATCTCCGGTGTGGGCGCCCCAACCTTCCAGGGAGGAGTCCATCGTCACCGTCTCCTGGTACGCCGGCATCTGAAAGTCCTTGCCCGCCGTGAGGTGCGCTCGAACGCCCCACCACTGAATCGCCCGCCGGAACACCTCGTTGAGGGGGACCCTGTCCTCGAAGGTGCCCGTCGCCTGCATCCAACGGGCGTCGAGAAATTCTTGAAGAGGGCGCATCCGTAGTCTGCAGAGGCGCACCAAGTATATGGAAGAGGACATCATCAACAGGAGGGACTTGATGGACCTCAGCCTGGCCACGTCCGTGGCTAGCAGGCGCTGCACTTTGCCTAGAATGGTCTTCGCCCGTTCTTCCGACGGGGCCGCCAGGCGCCTCACTGTATCGAGCTTCGCTCCCAGAAACAAGGCCACCTGCGACGGCACCAGGTGGGACTTTGGGTAGTTTATGGCGAATCCCAGGTCTGTGAGTAGCTGGACGGTCCTCGCAGTGTGTTCGACGGCGAGTTCCCTCGTCCTTGAGCGGATGAGCCAGTCGTCCAGGTAGGGGTAGACGTGAATCCCCTGCAGGTGCAGCCGCGCCGCCACATGTGCTAGGCACTTGGTAAAGACCCTGGGGGCCGACTTCAAACCGAACGGCAGTGCTCTGAATTGGTAGTGGCGTCCCTGGACGACGAACCTGAGGAACTTTCGGTGACTTTTGAGGATGGGAACGTGGAAGTATGCATCCTCCAGGTCCAACGACGATAGAAAGTCGCCTTCCTCCAGCTGTCCCAGTACGTGCTGGAGGGTGGCCATCCTGAACTTTTGTGACCTGATGTATTTGTTCAAACGACGAAGGTCCAGGATGGGGCGCCAGCCGCCCGTCTTCTTCCTGACGAGGAAGTACCTTGAGTACACCCCGGAGCCCCGGAGCCTCTTCGGGACGAGCTCGATGGCGCCTTTCCTGAGCATCGCCCGTACTTCCAACAGCAGTTGCGGGACGTGATTTTCCTTCCTGGCCACAGGTGGAACGTGAGGGCACTTCTTCAGGAATTCGATAGTGTGTCCTCTTGCCAGGGTATCCAGCACCCAACGGTCGGTGGAGATGGACTTCCACACGCCGACGAAATTCGTCAGCCAGCCTCCCACCGGGGTGCTTCGGTGGGGGCCTGAGACCACGGCCGGTTCAGTCCTGCTTGGAGGTGGTGGCCTTGCCGCCCTGGCCACCTTGCCGACGGCGGCAAGGCGCTCCCTGCTTGCCGCGACCCCTGTAGGCCTCCTGAGACGAGGAGCGTGCCGCCTGGCGGTAGGACGACGAGCCACCGCTGGATCCCTTGGAGGCACCCTGTCTGCCTCCGGAGCTCCGAAAGGGCCGTCGTTGCTGAAGAGCTCCTAGGGCGCGGGCCGTCTCTGTGTCCGTCTGTATGGCTTGGAGGGATTCGTCCACCGCCTTCCCAAACAAGTTGCTGCCGTCGAACGGCATGTCCAACACCCTGGTCTGGACGTCCTGACGGAAGTCGGTCGCCGGAGCCAACCCTGTCGTCGTAGGCAAACACCGTTGCCCAGCTGGCGGAACCCGGTATCGGCAATATCGGTTGCCACCGTTATGGTGTGGTCCGACGCCACCTCGCCTTCCTGAAGTATTTCCAGGGCCTCGGACCTCTTGTCGTCCGGTAGGAAGTCCAATATGGGGGCCAGCTTAAACCAGAGCTCCCTGTCGTAACGGGCCACGATCGCCAGGGCGTTGGCCGCTTGGATCGTCGTCGCCGCCGACGAAATGACCCACCGCCCCATGGTGTCCAACTTCTTTCCCTCGCTGTCCGGCGGGGAATTCGACGTCGAGGATCCTGACCCCGCCGCTTTCTTCTTTGACGCCGCCGAGACGACCGAGTCTGGCGTTGGCTGGGCCCTGAGGCACAGGGGAGCGGTTTCGGGGACCCGGTACTTCTTCTCGTACCGGTCCCGTTTGGCTGGTGCCGTGGAGGGGTTCTTGAGAACCGACAGGCCCTCCTCCCAGATGTCATCGATTAGAGGCACCGCAATGACAGTCTTCCTCTTGGCCTCCCGGCGCTGATAGAGGAAACCTTCCTTTTTCTGCTCCTCCGGGCAGAGCTGGAACAATTCGGACGCCCTGGCGATCATGGCGTGGAATGAGCCAATCTCGTCGGGCGGCGAGGCCCGTGCGACGGGAGACCCGTTCCGTCGTCGTTTCCGTCGCCCTCAGAACCCGTCGTCGAGCCCATTGCGCCATCATCTCCCGACTCGTGGGAGGATGAGGAGGGAACTGTAGGCCTTACGGGGGCGAGAGGAGGAGAGGGTTGGGTCCTCCGTCGTTTGTTCTGAGGACTTCCCGACGGGCCAGGTTGCGGGTCCTCCGGCCTGGGCCGTGGGAATCTCGTCCTTATCTCAGAGCATAAGGACTGGATCGCAGACAAAATGGCCACCGATCCATCCTGAAGCCTAGGTTCCGGCTGCGCCGGAAGGGACGGCTGCTCTTCCTTGCCATCGTCGTCTTCCTCGGTTATCGCCCGAGGATCTTCCTTACGGGATCGAACCTTTTCGAATTGGACTTCGAGGTTCCTCACAGCCTCGGTCAGTTCCTCCTCCGAGGCTGACTCCGAGCTCGAGGAGGCTACCGTGCCCCCCCTCGCTTCTTCCATCATGGTGGCCATGACGATGGGCTGAAAAGAGGATTCCCTCCTTGGCGGCAGGGAAACTCTAGTCCCGGAGGCAGTCTCCGCTGGCGGGGTCTCTACCGGCTTGGCCAGAGTCGCCGCGATCACCTCGATAGAGGCCTTTGCCTGCTGGGTAGGGGCCTTCACCACCTTAGGTGCGTCCCGGGCCTTCTCCTTAGGGGGAGGGGCAACGCCTCGCTCCCCCTCTTCCGAGATCGGACGGGGCTTCTCCCGAAGCTTAGCCGGGGTCTCGGACTTCCTCTTCCCCGAACCGGAGCGCTGGCTCGTGGTTGACGGTGCCAGGGAAGGTGCGCCCTGCCTGGCGACCCAAGAGCCCGACCTTTCGGCGCTCCCGGAGCTAGCGGACTCGCAGCGCTTGGCCTGGTGTTGGGCCCCCGTCACTGGGTCACCCGCACAGGACTTAGAAGCCCGCTCGGACCCTTTCTTCTTCTTCTCACCCGTTGAGCCCTTCTCCAACCAGCTGACGAGACGGGATCGATGGTCCCTCATGGTCCGCTCCGACAAGTTCTTGCAGAACTGGCAGTCCTTCTCTACATGAGTCTTGTCCCCATGAAGACAGTAGAGGCATCGCGAATGTTCGTCTTCCTTAAACACATTCTGCAGCCCGCATCCAGGGCAGCTGCGAAACAGCTTGGGTCCGGGTGACGAACTCGCGTCCTGGGCCATCTCGAAGTAGGCCGCGAATCTTCTGGAATCCTCCAAGAAGTTGATTCGACAAAATCTTCACCCTTGAGGGGCGCAGGAAAATCCCGTAACGGGTAGCCGTTAACGGGAGTAGAAACGGTGGAGCTTGAGGCTCGATTAACCGAAAAAATGTGAAAATTCACCTGAAAAAGCGCAAAACACGCAGTAAAAGCTCGAGAGCTAAGCACGAGGACTCCCAACACTTGAACGTGCGGTAAAAATCTGAAGATGGCTGCCAGAGGCGGGGCTTAGGTAGAGGGCAGTCATTGGCTGTGGTCAGTATGACGCAGAGATCAGTGATTGGTTACTACTACGAAAGACAGATCAGAAACAAAACTGATACTGATTTTTCTTTACCGAGGATTCCCAGCCTGACGACGGGGAATATGCATGAGCATGTGAATCCATGCCAGACCCCATGCTGGAGAATACACTGTTCCTCTGTATACCACAAGCAAATGCACGACTTCAATATGGTGGACCCCTTGTTACACGGCGGTACACCGGATATAACGCACATGGGGCCATAAATAGGGATTTGAAAATGACGTGCTTGTGCTAACGCTGTTCAGACCAGGGTAGCTACCGAACAGAACCCATGCGGGATTGATGGTAAGGGTTTTTTGCGTTACTATGGTCCTTTCCCACACAATGGTTCTCTTTTTCTCGTTGCATTAACCATGCAACATATTCATTCTAGTATAACTGCTTTGTTGCAGCTATATACGGAGCACACACCCCTTCCACATTCAGCATACAACGCAACGCAGCACTCATACCAGGAGGTAAGGAACACTGTTATTTAGCTGTGAGAGTTCTGGCATTGGTCCACATGATTTATATGCTAAATTTCACAACATTACTTTTCTAGCCATCAGGTATCCATTTCCGGGTGCAGAATCACACAGTTCGATTTAGGATTTGATATTCTTATCTGGGTAGGTACCCGGCACGGTCATTAGTATTTCATCAAAAAATCTCATCACATGACTCGACTTTGCCGTGAGCACGTTTTTAAAAGTTTCGCTCTTATTTTGGTTTTCAGGTTGTATCCCAATTGGCTAATGATGAGTCTCATTCAGTTTCACCCTGTATCTCTAATTGGTATGAAGTGCAAATTCACACTCACCCACCATTCAAATAAGGGGTTTTAAGGACGATACAGTTTTCATGATACAAAGTAAGAATTGGCAGGGAAAGTCAAATGTATCCACAGCGCTTGTACAAAAAGTAGCAAAGGCAAAGAGGCTGCGGGTGTCTGGGGAGTGTGGGTGTACTGCCAATACACTACCACGTTACTAAAGAAGTGAGCATAAAGGTCCCAGGTACACACTGCGCCAAAAAGGCAATTATTAAATACAGAGTTGTATTTTATTTTGTATGGTTGGTCAGCCTGACACGTGTTTCGAGCCTAACTGGCTCTTCATCTGAGGCCCATAATACACAGTAAAATACACAATATGTAATGATGACACATATTGATACCAAAATGAAACAATATACACAGACAACGGGATGCATTAATGAGAGTCATGACAACATAGTAGGTGGCACAGGGAGCAATAAGCCAAACATATGGCAATTAAAGAATTACATTAAGAAAGACAATAGCAACATAATGTGGGCAAATATTCAACATATTAATGCATATGTGATCAAATAATTAAGTAGTCCCAACATTTCCACAGGACAAACAACAAATGAGGAAATCAAAAATCAGGACAATAATGAAGAAAAAGAAGAAGGGAGAAGGGGGGAGAGAACAAAGCGAAACAGACCATTAATGGTATGCATAATAGTGCAGTGCGATCAGTAGCATTTATTTGCCATGTTGCAATAAACTAAAGAAGTCATTTGGGAAAAATGTTACCTTTATGTTGAAGTGGGAGTTTCAAGTCGAAAGGGCATAAATTGCCAGTACTTGCTTCAGAGAGAACAAATTATACCCAGAAGATTAGTAAAATAATGCCAATTGGTGATAGAAGGCTTATAAGATAGTAAATAATTTTAGTGTAAACGAACATACCTCTTACGCTTCGCAGATGCGCTAAAGGCTAGATAAGGGGAACATTTCTTTTTTTAACAAAAGCCGCTATCAGCAATAGACCATTGTACGATTCTTAAACAAAAATTACAATGATTGACTTGAGAATTGCACTTACGCTCAGAGTAAACCACTACGTATATTAAAATGTATATTACTGGCCAAGGTAGTAAAGGAATTATTATTAACTGGTGACAATCGGAAGCAGAAAAGAAAGAAAAATGAGGGAGGTCCGTGTTGAGCAGCCACGGCATGCCGAAAGGAAAAGGCAGCTGTCAAACCACTGCGCACGGACGCGATAAGGGATCGTAAACGATGTGTCTTACCTGGAGTCTAGGACGGAAGGCAACAAAAAATGGCTCAAGCGCGCAGCGCCGACATGGGAGTCATTTAAACACAAGTCCTGCATGTAGATGAAGGACTAGACAATACAAAACTAATGGTGAAGAAATTGGAGACGCCATCTTGGATGAGGTAAATAAGAAATCCTGAATAAAAATAAAGGCAACCCCGTGCCTGCTGCATGGGAAAATGCAACTTATGATCAATGAATGAGATGTACTGTTCCTGAATATTCGTGGAACAAATTAAAATTATAAAGTAAATGTCGCACTTATGAAGAGAAAAATAAGCTCTTCCGTGGAAATTTCAAAGAAATCTGCTGTGATTTAAGAAAGATTAATCAGCTGTTGCGTAGAACTTACAAGGGGTTCTAATGCAATAAAATTACATCACTGTATATAACAGATGTAACTAAGGTAGCCTGAATTGGCCTGTATGCACAAGAAATTTGGTGAGTCGAGCGATAAACTGATCTCAAACAATAATCTTATTGAATTAACTAGAGCTTGGCAAGTAAATGTACAGTGGTCGTGCTGTCCTGTACAATTTAAACCTATAGTTGCAAACTGAAAATTAGACAATTACGTTCATTATTGAGAGAGCAATAATGAGAAATTAAAAATGACACTGCACGACTAAAAATGGAACATGGTAACTATATGGGCAATGGCACCAAAATTGCACAAGGCCCTACAGCTATTAAAATGCAACATTGTGCATGTTTATAAGAAAACTGCAAATTTGTGGTCAGAATTTAAACCATTGTATACAGTTCGATATTTGCAAATAAGGCGGGCTTCTAGTTGGCGGAGTTGAAGTTGTAAATTGCCTCCTCGTGGGGGTGAGGAAACGCCAGCCCAACAAAGCAAATATGATCTTTACTGTCAAGTTGATGCTGTGCTTGCCAGTGGACAGCCAAAGGATATTTTGCTTCTTGGCTGCCAATGGTAGCCAGATGTTCTCTGATACGGATTTTAAGTGGTCTAATTGTACTGCCTATGTATTTAAGGCCACATATGCAGATTATGCCATAGACCACAAACTTCGCATTGCAGTTTATAAAGGAGTTAACACTGTTCACCTAATGATCCAAAGGAAACAACTTTAGTTTCAAATGCATATTTGCACATGTTAGAGCAACCACATTTGCAAAACACATTGGTTCTGGCTGAAAATAGCCAGGTCGATGGTGGACTGAGTGGCCCCATAAAAGAGGGGCATAGTTTGTTTTTGAGAGTTTTCCCTTTACTAAATGTGTTTATCAGTTTAGTATCTAGCCATTTTACAATGTCCGGGTCTAAATGCAATAGGTGCCAATGTTTGTTCAATACATTGTAGACTTTATAGCTGTCCGAGTTAAATCTAGTGATGGGCTGAATTTTCTGAGCAACTAATGACGTGGTGCGTACTTTGGGAATTAACAGTTCAGTTCTCTTAAGCTGACGTACTGTCTCTGCAGTTTTATTGAGACGATTAATGTCGTACCCTCTTGCTAGGAATCGAGATTTAATCAAAGTACTTTCTGCAATAAAGTCTTGTAAACGTGAGCAGTTTCTCCTTGCATGGATAAATTCACCTTTGGGGATATTATTAATGACGTGTTTTTGATGACAGCTTGCAGCATGCAAAGTAGCATTAACAGACGTACTTTTACAAAATGTTTTAGTTAGCAAGCCTTGGTCGGACAAATGAATAGTGAGGTCGAGAAAGTCAATCTTGGTTTGACTGCTGGTAGATGTAAATTGAATCCCCCAATCATTATTGTTCAAAAAGGAAACACATTGTTGAAAAATACTAAAAGATCCAGTCCAAATCAAAATGACAGTCAATATAACGTTTCCAAAGGCGTATATATGGCAAATAAACTGAATTAGTGAAAACATAGGTTTGCTCGAAATGGTGCATGAATGTGTTTGCAAGCACGGGGGCGAAGCTGGCCCCCATCGTGATGCCAATCAGTTGTTTGAAAAACTCATTATTAAATAGGAACTCATTGTTTGGTAACGTAAATAAAAGGAATTCTTTCACCATTTCAACATGTTCAGAAAAAGAGGCTGAAGATTCACGAAACAAAAAGTTGACATTTTCAATCGCTTTCAAATGGTCAATTGAAGTATAAAGTGCTTTCACTTCAAGCGTTACAAGCCAACATTTGTCATCAAGATCCAATTTATCCAGAATTTCAAGAACATGCACGGTATCTCTAATAAATGTGGGAGTCAAGAGTACATCTGGTAATAAGAACTCATTGATATACATAGAAATTGGTTCAAGGATGCCACCTCCTCCACTTACAATTGGTCTCCCTTCCGGAATGTCAACAAAGTTTTTATGAATTTTCGGTAGGAAATAAACAGTGGGCATGATGGGACTGTCTACTATAAGAAAATGTCGCTCTACATCTGTAAGCAGGCCTTGTTTATGCCATTTGAGAATTAATTGGTTAGCCAACATTTGAATTTCATGTAGTGGATTTTGGTGTAATACTAAGTAGGAATTCCCAAACTTAAGATGGCGCATGCCCATGGAAATATAATCTGCCCGGTCCATCACAACCACATTGCTGCCCTTGTCTGCTTCATTAATAATCAATGCAGTGTTAGTGGCCAATTGTTGCAATGCCTACAATTCCGGTTTGGATAAATTGTAAGTGAATGAATTGGAACTACTGGAACGAATGTCGGCTAATTTATGAACATCTTTTACTACTGCCTGGTAAAAGGTATCAATGATATTGTCAGTGGGGAAAATCAGGTGTGAACTTAGATTTCTTGGTAAATTCTTTAATGTGAATATTCTGTATAACAATATCCAAATCTGATAGAATTTCCTTAATACATGTTCGAGATTGTAGATCTGTGTCTTTCAGAGTCATGAGTACATGTGCACTTAATGTTTGAATAGAAACTGGGGAGGGCGCAGGTGTTGGAGGTGACGGTTTATAATTTTTCACTTGAGTGGTAAAGAATTTTTTGAGCTTAAGTTTGCGAACAAACTTGAATAGATCAATTTGAATGTCCACATAATTGTTCAAGGCAGAGGGTACGAATGAGAGACCTCTATTGATAACAGCTGTTTCAGTTTGAGAGGGTGAGTAGGTGGTAAAATTAGTAATGAGATTCAGAGATTTTGATTCGACAGCTGTTGCTGGTAAATTGCTCGAGTGAGCCTTCGAGGAGAGGGGCGGGGGAGAGTGTTTCCGCTGCCTGGGCCTGCCACCCCTTGTGCCCCTGGCTGTGTGCCTGGGGTTATGATGTTTTTGACTACTGGAGTCTGAAAACAGACTTTTTTGGCTGCTATTCGATTCCCCTTTTTGTAGCATCTTAGTTGCTCTAAAAAAGGGCGGGGGGGGTCCTGTAGGAACCGGTCGATCAGAATGTAAAGATTCTGAATCCTAATGTGGGTCATCATTTGATGTACTGGGATCCCCAGTCACTATATTCGACGGGCCTGGGATTTGTTTTTTCCGAGTCACTATCTACATCTGAGCCGACTGGTGATGAGGCAACACTGCTCGAGCGTGATCTTGAAACCTTGTCATATTTAGCCTGGTATGTGTATATTCTATTATCACGGTAGTCTGTCATCTCAAGAGAATCTACGAGATTTTCTCATTTTCACTTCATCTTGGTGTTTGCGAAGTATGTCGTACAGGGTCTTATAATTCTTGTCTATGGCAGCACTCGGTGCATCAAATAAATTAATTTCTTCTTTTAATTTATTCATTTCTACAATTGTGCCTGCATGCTCCACTAGCAGTTTAAGCATATTGTTAGAGCTGGTCGTCAAGTTGTTTTCCCATTCGGCAATTAGATCAGTATGAACAATTATGTGGACATTCAAATTGATCTATTCAAGTTTGTTCGCAAACTTAAGCTCAAAAAATTCTTTACCACTCAAGTGAAAATGTATAAACCGTCACCTCCAACACCTACACCCTCCTGAGTTTCTATTCAAACATTAAGTACACATGTACTCATGACTCTGGAAGACACAGATCTACAATCTCGAACATGTATTAAGGAAATTCTATCATATTTAGATATTGTTCAACAGAATGTTCACATTAAAGAAGTTATCAAGAAATCCAAGTTCACGCCTGTTTTTCCCACTGACAATATCATTGAGAGTGGTTGAGGATTGAACGTGCAATACTGCCTGCACAGGCTAGGATGCTTTTGAGGAGGGTGTGCGGGCAGGGGCCCTTAGGGGGAGCTTGATGGGCGCATTTGTTTTAGGAGCGAGAGGAACTCTTGGTCTCAAATGGGAGAGAAAGCGTTGAAGGTTTGTATCGAGGGGGCGTTTGGTGAAGGTCGGCCCGTGGGCGGGGGCATGTGTTCCAGTTTAGAGATGATGGCGGAGTGTCTGTCAATAGCGACATTGTGGAAGTGTAATGATAAAGTGTCACATAGGGCTTGGGAGATGGGTGGGCGGTGGATGGAGCAGGACAGGGAGGTGAACTCGTATATGATTCAATGCAGTTCCTTGCTTGGGTTTCGAGTGTTTAGGATTCGGTTCGCATATAATGTTTTTGTGGTTTTTCTGATTTCCAGTCTGTATGCTCTGGTTGTTCTTGCTAGGGCGGTTTTGTTCTGGGCCGTAGGGGTGATTCTCCAAGTCCATTCCAGACAGTGCTTGAGGATTATTAGTGATTTGAGGTTGGCGTTGAACTACCTGCACTGGTGGTCCTTCCCGGAGGGAAAGTGTAGGGAGAGAGTAGAGGAGGGAGTTTGCTAAGTGTGGGGTGATTATGACTTTATTCCATAGTGGGAGTGGTTGGTGGTGGTGGTTGTGCGTAGTCTTGGCTGCCCGCCGCTGAGGTCAATGGTATGGAGAAGTAAATTGCTGAGTGGTCAGTCCATGATAGGGGGTGAGGTAGCAAGGAAGATACGTTTATAGTGCTGAAGATCGCATCAAGGGTGTGACCTCCCATGTGGGTACGCGTGGAGATGTATTGTGTCAGGTTGAGTGATTGTAGATTGCCTGTGAGTGATCGGGTCTTAGGGTTTGAGGGTGAGTCGAACCAAATGTTGAAATCCCCTAAGATGGTAAGTGTTGCATGGAGGTTGAGGTTGGTGGCCAGCGCTTCACAAAGTGTGTCTGTAAAGATTTTGTTGTAGCCAGGGGGTCTGTAGATGAGTAGGAAGCTGTGCAAGGTGGAGGGTGAGGGTTGCAGTGTTACCATGAGGGATTCATAGTCTGTGGTGTTGGTTGAGGCATTCTTAATTATTTGCAGGAATATGTGTTTGTGTAGTATCGCGTGTCCTCCACCCCTTCGTGATCTGTTCCGGACAGTAAGGTTGTAATCGGGTGAGAAGGCCTTTTGCGTGATGGGCTCGTAATCGTCCGCAAACCAGGTCTCAGTGATGAAAAGGATGCCTGGGTTTTCTTCTGTGATGAGGTCAAAGATGTGAAGTTTATTTTTGGAGACTGCCCTTGCGTTGATCAGTACACGATATTTGGTGGGGTGTCCTTGTAGGTGCTGGGCAGGTAGGGTTGTGAGGGGCAGGGGGAGCTGGAGTGAAGAGGGGTAAAGAGGTGGGAGATGCAGTGTGGAGAATATGGAACAGCGGGGATGGGAGATGAAGGGAATAGGGCTAGGACCGGGTTGGGTGTGGTGGGGAGGTTTGGGTCCTGTAGTGTGCTTGGACTGGTGAGGATGGGTGATAGGTGAGGTGTAAGGGGTGCAAGTTGATGAGGTGCAGGGTCGGAATGATGAGCTGTGTGTTGGTGGTGGCAGAGTTTGGCTGTGGCGGTTCTTATCAGGCCTACCGTTGTGCCAGCATGCTGCTCTGATTTGTCCAGTGTATGGTATGGTGTCTATCTTTTGGGACGGGTACACCAGATTATGTGTCTGAGCAGAGGTGCACCTCCGACTGGGATACAACACTCGATATGTGTACTTACCTGACCTAGGGCCCCTGGTCAGGGCAGTCGGCGGGTTTGCGATATCTAATTAGAGGGGAAGGGGGCACGCCTGTCAAGGGGTACTACAGTAGAAAGTAAGACTATTTAGCATCTGGATTTAGGAACGAGGAGGTGACAACCTCTATAACCTATATAACTTTTACAGTTGGTACTTGAATTAATGTGCGCAAACTGTACAAAGAGGCATGTGAATTTTACAGTTTGTACATTACACAACTGTAATTTCCTAAAAACTCACATGAATGTGAAGCCTGACTTTGATGCAAGTTTTTAGATTTAAATTGCGGAATGCACAAACTGTAAAATTCATATGCCTCTTTGTACAGTTTGCGCACATTAATTCAAGTACCAACTGTAAAAGTTCTATAAGCCTCTTGACACTGAAACTGCATTGTTAGGACCTAACTGTGTATAGGTTGGTTCTCAAATTTCATTGTTAGGTGTAGGCCTCTCTCCCACTATGCAGGATTATCGGGTCTAGCTGGGTTTGGTCTTGTGCTCATTTGCACCATCAGGGGTGGTCCCCCCTTCTACTATACAGGATTCTCTAGCATAGCTAGGCTTAGTCTCAAGCCCAAACTTAGTCTAAACCAACTTAATACATGTCTACAGAGGACTAGACCGTGATAGTATAGTATCAACCCCCATGATTACCTCTGATAGCTACCAAACGTAGTCCTACTCCTCCAGACTACTGTACGCCCAGCACCCCAACCCTACTGGACAATGTTCCGAGGACACATAGCCAACCACCTGAAGAATAGATAGCACAAAAAGCACCCAAGCTTACTAACACAAGAAGAAACACCAGTACTGCTATCACAAGACAACACAGTCAACCACTCAACCGGTACCTCCGCACCGAGCACCAAAAATACCCGGATCAGGAAGGGGCGCAGTGAAAGAGCACAAGACAAGGCCACACTGGACATAGACGCACAAATCCAACTTACCCCTAAAGAAACAACTGCAAATGAAAGAAACACACCGCCAAAAACCAAAACGACCAGAACAAACTTCCAAAAGGAAAAATCCTTGTATCTCACACTTTACCTCGCAACAACCCCTGAACCTGGATACCCCAACGACACAGAGACATCAGGACACACAAAGAACAGCCTGAGACAACCATGAAAAAGACGAGAGCACCCAAGAAGAGTGTGGGTAACGCAATCACCCCATGCATCACAAGAACAGAAGGACACCATCAACACCAACGCCCAAGACACACCGGACAAAACAGCAAAGCTCTAATAACCAACAACCCAAACATCAACCTAACTGACCAATTCAATGAAGAAGAAGCCTTCGCTGATCTATCGAACCGGCATGAATAGAGAAGCATTGCTCTTGAACAGCCAAGCTTTCAATCTAGCAGACCGCTTCAATGAAGATGCAGCCTTCGCTGATCCTCATCCTCCCCCAATCATCGCCAATAAAGATGCACTGCAACCGAACACCTGCCAACTAAAACCAGGAACTACTAACAAGCAAAACCACACCAAAAGGTTCCACTGCAACCTAATCAATGAAAGGTCAATGTCCAAACATTCCACCGAAATATACAATCTGCTCTGCGACGGAGGGATCAACATCCTATTTGTAACAGAAACATGGCTAGACGACAACTACAAGATCACCCTCAACAACTGCCTGCCTGAATCTTTCAAATGCATCCAAGCAAATGAAAAAAACAAAAGAGGGGTGGCGGGGCTGGCAATCATCCACAAGGAACACCTGGATATCAAATTGGAAGACCCACTAAACATCTATAAATGCAAATCCTTAATCATACCTCCATCAGTAAGCCCCAAGACATACCTGAAATTCATACTGATATACAGACCACCAACCTACGAAGCAACCCTCACAGAAGCAATCACCATAATAGCCATCAAACACAATCACCTGATCGTCCTCGGAGAGTTCAACATTTGGTTCGAAGAAGAAACCATGACCACACAAAAATCTCTAAACAGCCAATTAGCAGCAATGAATCTACAACAACTAGTCAAAGGAGCAACCCACTTGGCAGGGCATACACTTAATGCAATCTTCGCGAACAAACAACTCCTTACCACGGCACCCCCAATTCAAATACTCTGGAGCGACCACCTCATCATCCCCTTTGTAATCAAAATGACCACTCCAGTAAACAGTCAACCACACAAAGCACTGAACACCATGAAAAGAAACTGAAGAACCATCAAAAACTCCAACCTAATGGGCAAAATGGTTCACCCCACTACTCAGCACCATGAAAAGGAAAAACTGAAGACTAGAACTTGATCGGAGAAAACAAAACGACACTGCGAATAAGCTGAAATTCCTACAACACAACCATGCACACAAAAAGGAAATACAAAAAGCGAAGAGGAAACACTACGACAACCGAACCTTTGAAGCACCAAACATCCAAAAAGAACTCTTCAAAATCATAAATGAAATTAAAAGTCCTCCGGGATGCAACACACCAACTCCATCTACGAAACTATGCAATGACCTTGCAGACCACATCAAAAACAAAATCTCCAGCATTCAACAAACCATACAAAACAGACCACCCAATCTGACTACGATCCCCACCTACACTCAGGAGGAACACCCAAACAAACTACAAAGCTTTCCAGAAATAACAGTGGAGACATTTGGCAAACTGGTGAATGAAAGCAATAACTCAAGGTCTCCCGAAGACCCCTGCCCGCCAGACATATACAAATCAATTCTTAAACTAGGAACACCCTTGGAATATCACAAGAACGTCCTCAACCATTCATTTGCAACTGGAAAAGTACCACAAGCCTCCAAATCTACATACATCAGGCCACTACTCAAAGATACAGCGGGAACCGTAGAGGACCTTTCCAACTACAGACCCATCTCCAACATCCCGTACACAGCCAAGCTGCTCGAAACGTACATATACAAAACAACCCAAGAATTCATAGAAGAGCATGGCCTACTAGACCAGGCACAAGTTGGTTTCAGACCAATAAGAGCAACAGAATCAGCTCTCCTCTCAATATGGTACGACCTAAAAATGAACGCGGACTCGGACAACCAAACTGCCTTGATACTCCTAGACCTATCAGCAGCATTCGACACAGTTAATCACGACACCCTCATAACGAGATTAGAAGGACTTGGAATAACAGACACCGCCCTACTATGGATCAAATCTTTCCTAACAAACAGAACAGAAAGCGTATGGATGAAACCCTTCGAATACAGCCCGAGAGATTCCATCTGTGGTGTACCACAAGGATCATCCATCTCCCCGCTACTATTCAAAATCTACCTATATCTACTTATCAGAATCATCAAAAGTCACGGCCTCACCTGCTACAACTACGCCGACGATACACAAATCTTCAAAATACAAGACTACCTGGAAATGAGCTCAGAAAACTGCCTCTGCGAGGTATTCATCTGAATGAACTCCAACTGCCTTAAAATCAAAACAGAAATAATGATAGTCACAAAAAATGGAGGAGAAAACCACTTCATCCCTTGGCCAAGGGAACTCAGGACAACCCCAGCACCCTCGCCGATTGTAAAAAACCTGGGGATCCTGACGGACAATAACCGCACACTATATCCACAAGTAAAGGCTCTTCTCAAGAAATGCTTCTTCCTCTTACGAGCAGCAAAGAGGATCCTACCGTTCCTATCAGTCGCCAACAAAACCACCACCATAATCGCCCTTGTCATGTCCAGAGTAGACTACGGCAATAGCCTATACTTGGGCATGCCTGAACGACTTTTAAAAAAACTACAACGCATACAAAATATGGCAGCCAGACTGCTTCTGAAACTATCCCGAAGAGAACACACCACACCAGCGCTGAAAACTCTACATTAGCTACCAATTAAACAATGAATATAATTCAAAACAATGTGCATCACCTATAGAGCAGTACACTACCAAGGGGCCGAATTCCTGAGAGGCAAACTGCATCTACATCAACCAACGAGAACGCTCAAATCAAGCATTGACATCCGCCTGGAACTGAAACCCTACAACAAAAGAAAACGTGGAGGATCTTCCTTCTCTCACCAAGCGTTGAAAACCTGGAACGACCTTCCAAAGTTCATACGTAACACAAGAAAACACCTACTATTCAGGAAACTACTCAAAACTTGGCTCTTCACGTCATAACTAGAAAGACGGGCCACAGGGGCGCACACACACAACAAAAACATTGATGAATGAAGAGACAGACCCTGATCCACACCAAGCAATCGACAGAAAAACCCTAAGGAAAATACCCCACGACATACCAAACAATAATTAAAAATGACTAACCCAGAGACAGCCGTAATAGGACCAGAGACCGAGTACATAGCAAGACGAAGACAGAAACACCAGGATGACACATCAACAGGACCCTGACCCCATCCACGGCAGATAGCAAGGGAATAGGAAACCCTGTACCATTAGCTCCAATCCAGAGGCTGAAAAACAGAAATAAGCACCCACACTATACAATGCTCATCAAGATACAGCAGGAAGCGCAACATGCCACCATACAACCAAACTATAGCCCTAAGGAAGTTACCCCACGGAAATTAAACAGCTAACTGAAAGATAGTCATGATAGGAGTAAACTAACGACTGAATAGACAGGCTGACCAAGACGGATGCACTAGGACACCTCATCAACAGCATTCTGACCCGAACCATTCAAAGCTTCAACTGACCAGTGTCACATTAGATAACAAGAGAACAGATATTACCAACCCAATTCCACACCCGAAGAAAAGGTTCCATACAATGCTCACTATGATGGAGCTGGATCTGCGCAGCACCACCACAGCAAGACGGCCCAAAAGGAACCAGCAACATCCCCACCCATGGGATACAGCTCAAACGGTACCAGAAATAACAGAATCAGGATACAGACCCCATTAACCCAACCCTCAATTGTCTGCAAACTCAACCCACACAAACCTCACAACTATTTCTCTCCCAGCAATCCGCATGCACTTTACCACACTTCATCAACAACACATAAACAGCACCTTCAGTACACGAGGTCTCGCCCGATCCGATACTTGCACCAAAGCCCAGCACTCTGTGTATACCAAGCTGAAGCTGCCCACAGCACATCGCCTCTCCCACTCTTCTCCTCCCATCCTCCAGACTAACCCTACCCGCCCTCCTTCTGTTTGCAGATCTGCCAGAGCACCTGGGGACCAATTCCGTACCTTTAACATACCATAAAATATTAAAAATGTACATCAAAGTTTGAATGAATGTACACATTCTATCTTAAATCTACACAGACATGTAGACTATGTACATTATGCATGCTCAGAATTAATCTATTGCTTGTATACAAAATGTACATGACATGCAGAGTATGTACATTACACACGCTTAGAATTAATGTACAAATTCTATCCAAAACGTACACAGAATGTAAAGCATCTGTATTACGCACCCTCAGAATGAATGTACATCTTGTAAATTACGTATGCGTAGAATGAATGTAGAAAGCATATTTCAAATGTACACAGACATGTATAGTATGTACCTTACACACGCTCATATGTGCATTACGTGTGCTCAGAATGAATATATTGCTTCTATACAAAAAGTACACTGACATGTACAGTATGTACATTGCACATGCTCAAAATAAATGTATAGCTTCTATACAATATATACATGTACAGTATGTACATTACACATAACCCGAATAAATGTACAGCATTTATACAAAATGTACCCAGATGTGGAAAGTATGTATATTTCAAATCAAAAACAAGCATGTAACCGTAAAAAGAAAAGTTGAAATTATTTGAAAACACATTTTTTACAAAATAGTTAAGGTTAAACCAACAAAAACTTAAACATTAACAATGATAACGTTAAGGTAACAACGTAACAAACGTTATCAATTTATTAAAAAATATTATATTAAAATCAAATACCATGGTAACCTTAACTCCCCCATAAACTTCTAAGCACACATCATCAAGTACTAATTAGATGCATACAAACAAGTTATTGTACAAAATGTAAAAATATTAAAATATAGATTAAATGTACACCTATAATCACTGTTAAAGTATAAAATGTTACTGCCATAAAACATTACTGCATAATAACAGACTTAACTATAATATACACAAGCAGGATACCTCCAAAAAAGGCAATTAAAAAACAAAATACACAGAACATTTTTTAAATAATACAAATGAATTAACCATTAATTTAAAATTACAAAACATACATAAACATGTCAATATCATACATTATATTAAAATATCAATTTACAAATTACATGTTATCTTTGCAAACATATCATTTAGTGAAAAATGAACAGTGCATACAAATAAAGCTAAATTGAGTAAATAAAGTAAATGCTAAGAAAAGCAGCACAAATGGAATACACATTAAAAACAAAAATAATAACAGCTTAACATTTTTGCTAAACACAAATATTCACACAACACATTACATTACTTTCACTATAAACATTTTATAGTAAAATCATTGCAAACAAAGATTAGGGCGAGTGAAGGTTACCATAACATATGATTTTAATATAGCATTTGTTTAATTAATTGTTTAAGTTTATTATGTTACCTTAACATTATTGTTGTTACTGTGTGTAGACTTAAGAATCAGTGGGATCCTTGGTGGAATGGTTGAATTTACAGAATAGGCATTTAATATTCACATGCAGCATAAGTAATGAGAGAATTAACTTCCTGCACATTATGATCTATCATCAGGAACGGAAATTACTAGTCGAGCCATTTCACAAACCCATGGATTAGAACGCTTTAGTCCATTATACCATCCATCCCGTTAAAGATCTTCAGGATAATTTACCATTTGGGCAGTATGTTAGGCTCAAGAGAATTAGCAGCACTAAATACTCTTATAAAGCAGAAGACGCAGTTCTTTGAGCCAGAATGAAAAATGAATGAAAAGGGCAGCCAAAAGGGACTCTAATAATCACAAGGAAGCCCTTTTGAAAATCGCACATACAGAGCCAAAGATGACCAGCTAGTGTGTGTGAGAACATTCACGGTTTTGAGCCTGAAAATTCTTAATGTGATACAGAAACACTGGAAAGATTTTCACAAAGCAGAAAGAAGAATCAAAAGACCCATTTTTGCCTTTAAGAAAAGTATCACAATTGGAAATATTGTGAGTAGGAATACCCTACATAGGGAAACCGGTATACAGCCCACAGTGCACAAAGCATGGGGGTTAAATTCGATAGGGGGTCACCACCCATGTGGTACGTGTGGCCTGTGCAGATTAACTATGAAATCAAGAGATTGATATAGATCTGAACAAACCCTGGCTACAACATAAATTCACAAATTGCAGTTCAGAACACATGATTTATGTGATAACATGCCTGTGTGATTTGCGATATAAATGCAAGACTAGCCGAAAGGTAAAAATGTGAAGATTCAAACACAGGAGTTGTTGGAAAAACAGATTAGAGACTGCCCCCCTAGTTAAACACTTTTTGGATACACACGGGTGGGAAGAATTCAGATGGACAGTAATTCCGAAAATTGCTGGGAATAACAAGCAAAAGAAGAAAAAAAAGCTCTTTAAGAGGGAAAAGGATATTTTCTTAAACTAAGAGTGACACCCAAGGTTTGAATGAGGCAGTGGAATGGCATTGATTAAAACGACCTAGTGTTATGTGCAGATGTGTTCCTTTCCAATTTTGGATTTGGAGAAACAGTCCCTTATACCAAATCTGAAGAAGAGCACCTTTATGATAGAGGTTAATTAGGAATCGGTCATGCTACCCTCTTTGTTTTTACAATAGGCAGGTTGTATGGGATTTCTGCCCGATTTAGAATACATGAGGAGGTTTCCACTCAAAGATGGCTGCCTGCATATCTCCCATAGTGAAAGCAGGAAATGTCAGATACACCATAGGTATCATGTGACACGGCTTGGAATAAATGAACTAAAAATAAATGGCGACCAGTAATCGGCTGAGGCTCAAAAGAGCGGTACAGGAGATAGACACCTGCAGGATAGGAAGAATTTTACAGTATTCTAACCGTACATAACATTGTGAAAGCCTGTTGTAATATAGATCCTGAGACACCTATTATATTGATCTTTTTTTAACTTTGCAGATCAAAACTCAAGAAAACAGAGGAATCCCCTTATACAAGGGTATGCTGCATGACCGTGAAGATCTAAGATTAGATTTTTATGTTTGAGTGGTTTTAAACCCTATGACATACTTTGAATCTCAAGATACATTTTCTAGTAGTTCAAAGTTCTGAGTTGTATCCCGAAAGACAGGAGTTAAGGACACATGTATGTGTCTCTTTCGGGAGGATTGATGGCCCCTATTTATATGCAGTAAAGCAGTACGAAATTGGAAGTTCTGTACGCAAACTCTTTAGGTAATTATAACCTTTAGGGTATTGATTTGTAGAAGGAATAAGCCGCACAGAATATAACTATTATAGATAGATGTTCTGTGTTTTTCAGTCTGGATCCTGTTTTATGCACAGAAAGATGGCAATGTTAGAAGATCGCACTCCTGGCATAAAGTAATAACGTTACACTTTGGAACCATGAGAGGGTGTGAGCTCCTGATGAAGGTCCACAACTCTGTAGGCTTCATGGACAGAAACATGACATTTATAGCCAGAGGACATGGAATATTACATGTCTCGGTTTAAATTGTAGCAATATGATCATTCCATTCGGAGGATCAAAATAAACCAAGATATTGTTGACTCAATTGTATAATGAGCATATGATGATTTAAAGTCACTTTTGGTGAGAAGGCACCCGGGAAGATGTGGTGAAATTACGTTTTTATTGTATGTTTTTGCATATGCGACACAAGTAGACTTAAGAAATGTATTATGAAATGTGTTTTTTAATAAAAAAGCTTTGGACTTTTGAGATTGAGCGTAGTCCACATTGTAGAAACTGCACATAATCCTCGTCCTGGCTCTATGGTTTGCATGCATATGTAAATGGCATCCAGCGAATGCTGCCAGTGAAAATGTCACCAAGGGGCGATCTTTACTCAAATTTTGACCCGGTCTACCATCAAGCATTTTCCCCGATGGTCTAGGACTGATGTTTAGAATAGTAACTAGCACCCCTCACAGATATGTTGGGAAGGCTTTTTATGAGTCAGGAAAAAAATACCTCAATTGCAACATTTTGCAGGTGGCATTTTTTCATAGAACCTGTTCAAACAAATGTGGCACAGTAAACCTTCAGAGACTGCAGTTATTGTACATGTAAATTCATAAATGTATTACTACATGGCATACGCCATAGAAGGAGATGTAATTCATGCAATATACTATTTGTTCTGCATTTTTTGAGAGGAGAGGTGTGCGAAACACTGGCTTCTAACCCATACCAAACAAGGGCAAATCAGCACTGCCAAAGCCAACAGCTCTGGCTTTTTTCTAGACATGGTATAGGCATTTTCCAGGCACTGCAATATTGGTGCTATCAGGCCACAAGATGGCAACAAGCTGGGAAACTGTCAGTACCCGGGTATATTATGGCAGTACCTAGAAAATGCCTAACAAATTCCTAAGCAAGATCCAAATCCCATCGCTTTGCCAATGCACGTTTTTTAACAGGAATTTAGTGTAAGGAGCAGATGGAAAGACTTATTATATAGTATTAGTATAGTATTGCTTATAAATGAATGGGCTAAAGGCATACTTGCTCAAAGACATTTTTATTACACCAGGTGCCGATTTACAGCTGCAGTTAAACCAACGCTTCACAGAACACTGCCTACAAGTAACACTGGCTTTTACTGAAAAGCACAGAACCAGCTCAATGAGGTTCCAGGTATATGTGTTTTGGGTAGGGAGGGGCAGGTTGTCGGTTGGAACTGTCAGAAGGACTAACATGGTATTGGAAATTAATGTGTGGGAAAAAAGCTAAACACCAACACGCTGCGTGTCCCTCACATCCTAAGGGGCGGGGCAGCAGCTGCCCTACATTTGCAGTATTGTGACAAAGAAACAAATTCCTTTATTTTGGAACATTAAACATGCCGAGCATGCATTTTCGTGGTTGCCTTTGCTGGCGCTCGAAGGCCTTCGGCTGTATCATGCTGCTGTCAAACAGTAATTAATAGCATTTCAGCTGGACATTTAGGGCCTGACTCAGAAGTGTTTTATAATGGCGCAATCACATAGGAACACGTTCTGTGAATCAGGTCCTTAGTGTCTGTCTGCCCCGCCATAAACAGCAGCTATTAACCACCTGCTGAATTCTTTTGACTTCACTATAATGTTATGTTATGCTAGGTTAGGCTTGTAAGGCGGCAAAGCCCGTAGACATCTAGGCGCCGAGAGGCAGAAAAAGTGGCGAGTAGCTGAGCACAGTCAATTCTAGTAAAACAGCATCGTCTTCAGCTGTTTACGAAAGACAAGATGGTCCTCCGTCTTTCGTAACTGTAGGGGTAGGGCATTCCATGCTATGGCACCCTGGATGTGGAAAGCTCGACCTAAACCACATCATCGTTTTATCTGGGGTAATTCCAACAAGAAGCACTCGGTAGATCTTAGATATTTCCTAGATCGGTAGATACTGATCTTTTCCTTCAGGTATTGGGGAGCATTAGCAAAAATACATTTATGACAGGTTGTCAACAGTTTGAACTGGATGCGAGCTGCCACCGGTAGCCAGTGAAGCTTTTTCCTGGGTGCACTGGTGGGTTCGGAGTATTTCACCTGATAGATGATCCATACTGGAGCGTTCTGTATTTTCTGTAGCTGTTGGATGTCAGCCTTACTGGCACCTCCCAATAAGGCATTACAATAGTCTACATGTGGAAGGATCACCGCCCACGCGAGCTTGATGCGATTTTTCCACCAAGATTAAAGGTGCTACTTGTCTGAGCACTTTGAGATGGTAATTGGCATTTATGGAAATTGCTGTAACATGCGCCTTGCAGTCCAGACTTTCCTCCATGTATGTACCTAGTGTCTTAACTTTCTGTACTACTTTAATTTGGTTGCCATCGATAGTAAAATGTGCATACCTCTGGTCTAATTTTAGAGATTAACTGATACTGTTTATGAATTAGGCAGCTATTGCACATTTGCGGTGTTATTAATAATGTATGTATCTTTTTGTACATTGGAATAATAAAATTTGTTTACATTTATAAGTAAATTCGTACTAAATTAATTCTTTGTTAATATAGAGCAAAGTAGGAAACAGTATAAAATAGGGACCACCCAGAGTGAGCAGCTACGAGTAGTACTAGCTGTGTTGTTTTACAATAATGAAGGGTTAACCCCTTGAACTTGAGGGTATGCTAGTGCTATATATCCCTTTATCTCCTTATATTGTTTGAATGAGTTCGAGTACGGTGGATTAACCGTGAGATTATAAAACTGCAACCTTAACCGGACTACTGCTTTGATTCCGCAGGCTTTGGAAATAGAACAAGGGCTGAAATGCCCAAGAGGGAAGATTTAATTACATCTAGCTACTAAATTGGAATTGTTTAAGTTCGTGAAAAGCTCGTGAAAAAGAGACTACGATCCTGGTTCGTACGCATACGTTTAAATGCAAAGGGCTAAAATGCCCTAAAACCTCTACAGGACGTACTTCAGCAAGAATTCAACTAGAAAAATAAAAAGCTATTTACGATGGCCCTCGATAAATGTAAAAGCTATGACGAGAAATATATTTCAGAGCTTTTAGCTAAAGCCTCCTTTTTAGGAGGATCCGCAGAAGCCACTACAAATATCACCAATTGGGATGAGCTAAGTAACATGAAAAAAAGACTAATAAGAACTGAGCTCCACGGCTCCATAATGCTGGAGTACCTGAGAAAGGGAACACTACCACAAGGTTTGGTGGTGAGAAATGAACCTAGACTCTTCTTAGATAACCCCAGATTTATACTGGAATGGAGCTATATAGCGAATAAATGCGGTCGGGATTGGGTAATCCTTATAATAGATACCGCCAACGAAATGACTGAAAAAATACTGATAGACCTGAAAAAACTGGAAGAAGAAATACAAAAAACGGTACCCCTTGATCTCTATAAAAAAAGAGTTGATGAGCTCCTGATGGAAATGAATACCTTCAAAGACGACACGCTGCGTGAACGAGTTAGAAGGATGAATAAAGATCTCACGAACTTTAGTCCCGATAAAGCCTTTCCCTATACACAAGAGAACTATTTTACACAAGACACAACAGATCCAAATTTCGCCCAAAATGGACTGGATAACAAGAAAAAAGTGTCCTTCAGAAACACATCTTTTAGCTCCAGTGACGGTAGCACATTCGGAGACAATAAATCTTACCGCGGCAGAGCTAACCGACGCAACATGAGGAGAGGGAACTCCCGAGGTAGGAGAGGAAACCGAGGTAGAGGTAACCAAGGTAGCAGACCAAATGATCAGCAGCATTTTTTAGAGAACGGTGTAGAACCCTGGGATCTAGAACCCAGGATAACACGAAGCATGGCAGCCTTGTGGTGAACCTTTCAGAATATCTACCGACAGAACAAGAGATGCAGGTGTTAGAAAAAGGGTTGGGCTTTGTACCCACTAATCATCATAGCCCATTTACTTTTCGACAAGAATTCAATCAATTTATGAGAAAAGTCCATTTACATCAGTTTTTTGAACAGAATATATATGACCGTGAAATTTCCGATTCAGGGCTAAGCAATAAATCTACGTTTTGTGTACCCACGGCAGCTCACAGTGCAGAAGCAGTAGTCTTCCAAAAAAGAGTACTGAAAGAAATTAAAACTTTAGAACTACGAGCCAGAGGCAGGGACGTGTATCAAAATATCAGCAAAAGCGAAAATCTTGCTTTAAAACATCTATTTGATAACCAAGATATTATAATACGCAGGGCTGATAAAGGAGGAGCTACAGTCATTTTGAATCGCATTGATTATATAAAAGAATGTGACCGTCAATTGTTAGACCTTTCATGCTATCAACCACTGACAGAAGACCCTACTTCTCGCTTACATAAAGTGATCACAGACAAAGTCCTTAAAGCACGAGAAAGAGAGTGGATTAGTAAGAAAGAATGCGAATTCTTAATCAAAGACAAACCCCAGATCCCGCAATTCTACATCCTGCCTAAAATCCACAAGGCTACGACTAATCCACCAGGGAGACCTATTGTCTCCAGTATTAACTCAATCCTTGAACCATTATCCAAATTTGCTGATAAATTTCTACAACCACTAGTGAGAAAGATGGCTTCATTTGTATTGGATACTACCCAAATCATCTCTGAGATGGAAAATCTTCATTTCGACCCACAAAATGATTTTCTCGTGGGCCTCGACGTAGTGGCTCTTTATACTAGTATCCCACAACGATTATCCTTAGAGGTACTGGAGGAAAAACTGTTAAGAGACCATACTGTTACAAACACTCCGGTATCATTTATTTTATGGTGTGCAGAGATGGCTCTAGTAGAAAGTTACTTCCATTTTAATGGAGAGTTCTATAAACAGATACAGGGAACCGCAATGGGTGCCACACTGGCACCCAGCGTAGCTAACCTGTACATGGAGGGATTCGAAACTACCATTATCATGAACAACTCCAACCCCTTCATGGAACACATTAAAAAATGGCGTCGCTATATAGACGATATCCTTCTGATCTGGACAGGTAGTGAACAGGAGCTAATAAAGTTCTTCAAATGGATTAACACACAGAACGGTTTTTTGAAGTTCACGCATCAATATAGCAACACATCTTTAGATTTCTTGGACATTACCATCCATTCAGATTTGGAAAAGAAAGTACTTTTTATTAAACCATTTAATAAACCAACAGATAGAAACTCATTACTGCACTACTCTAGTTTCCATCCGCGCCATGTACGTGACAATCTACCCTTAGGACAGTTCTTGAGACTAAAAAGAAATAGCACAAATAGAAACGACTTCCAAAGAGAAGCAGCTAAAATGAAAGACAAACTGGAAGAAAGGGGCTACCCAAACAAAATCACAGAAGCAGCCTGGAAACGAGCAAATAATAACAATAGAGAGGCACTCTTAGAACACAGGGAACAACGCATGGAACGTGCACAAAATGAACCGAATAAACGATTAGTGTTTGTTAATACGTATAACCATCTCTCTAATGATATCAAAAAGATCATAGGTAGGAATTGGCATATTCTAGAAAATGGGGATCAGCCAATTGCAAGACCAATAATTGCTTTCAAACGAAGCCGTAACATCAAAGAACTCCTAACCAGAAATGATATCAGTAGAAAGAAGGGAGTCCAAACCACACTACCACAACAATGGGGGCTACGAACCCTGACAGGCCACGTACAATGTGGTAACTGTCGCTGTTGCTCTACCACCTTTAAAAGTATATCAGTTGACATCGGTCTCCCAACGATGTGGCAACAGAAACAGTTTACTAACTGTAATACAAGAATGGTCATTTATGCAATCTGGTGCCCCTGTAAGAAAATCTATGTGGGTAAAACAGAGAGGAAAATAAAAATCCGGATAGGAGAACACAAAAGTTGCATTCGAAATAGAACCCGAAATGCACGCTTAGTAGACCATTGGATTGAGTTTAACCACAATGTGGAAGATATCAGCTGGACTATATTATACAAGCTTACACAAAGTATGGATAACAATAGAGACAAAAGAATCCTTTTGAAGAAGGAACAACGACTGATCTTCTTAACTAATAGTGTAACATGTGGTCTGAACGATAAAATCGACTGGTGGGCGTAATTAACCCAGCTAAAAGATTTTACGTAATGTAGTTCTCCACTTGATACAGAATGGAGACTGCTCCACTATACGACACTATAAGAGGCGTCAAACTAGTAAAATAACCATATAGCTAGTGACACAGGAAAACTGAATGTTATAAGACTACTAACTGAATGTCCTAATCTGCTTAATAAAAATGTAGCAGTTAGAAGTAATTACATGCCTTACATCTAAAAGGCGTCAGAATAGCTACCGCCTCGAGATTAAACAAAAACGGATACCTGTTATCCCTTTCTCTTTTTTCTCTCAAACAGGGAGCCTTCTAGAGCTACCGCGATCAAGTAGGAATCCAGATTCGACCAAGTTTTCAAGACGTTCAAATGCATGTTGCTTCGCGGTGCGCACGCTTTCATTAGAGACATTACTCTATATAAACAGAGGTCGGTTGCTAAAGAAATGGACACCACCACGCAAAAACGGAAGGACGGATGACGTAATTGGCCCAGCGACACACTCACGTGACACGCCAGTTTGGAAAGAACCAGACGAGCCATAGACGCGAGGATAGCTCGACGAGTGCGTACTCCATACGAAAAGTAAGCGGTTTATTTTATATGATCTCAAGCTTAACAACAAGGTCCCAGACCGGATAAAGTCTTGCGATTCAGTACATTACAAGTGGAATTTCTAAAAATGCCGTAATTAAGTAAATAACGTAGAAAACTTAGAAAATGAAATTAGCGAATCGAAGCGGCAAGGTCCCGCCATCTAGAATTCCACTATTTGAACATCGAATAATGTCGGTGAAAAAATATAATATAACAATGTAGACAATAAGAAACTGAAACTACCAGAAATGAACTGCTAATTAGCCGTAGGAAGATAGATGTGGGGGCAGTTTGATCCATCTACCTATTGTACTCTCTCCCTCTCTCTTTCTTTTCTGATAATAGAAACTTGGACTGCAAGCACGGGAAATGACCGCAGGAACTAGACTGAATAAATTAACCAAAATAAAATTTTGCAAAGACAGGTATGTCCGTCTCCCTTCTAGACTCACCATAATCATCTGGACGATAAACCACATTAACGGAGTAAATAGATTTTCCTGTTTTTCTATGTAGATCTAGGTCCGGCTTAAGCCTCTTGTACTCGATACCGAACCTGACCAAATAGAGGACTACAGGCGAAGCTTCAATTGAACACGGAATAGTGGACAAGGTCCGAAGGGTGAGTGACCGGTTGTCGCTCATATTAAGAATGCTTAAAACATCAGACAGGTCTTAAGTAAAAAACATGTCTATCCGCTTCCGTTGCCTCTGACCACGGCTTTATATCCAGTTTGTAGTTAATAACCAGATGTACCGTAGAGTAAACTCCCGATGACAGAGCCTTTGCTCTATGTGGATCAATTGCCATAATTTAACAATGGTTAAGTGCAGTATGCAGTAAAAGAGGGGGTCACTAATATGCCTACTCTTGTTTTTTGTGTCTTGCTGCTCCTCAATAGGTGGTGGATCGTGACCTTCCCTTCTGAAACTAACGACGAAGGCCCTTAAAAATTCGACCAAGAAAAATTAAATTGAAATTTGAAAGTCGATAATATAAAACTGTTTTTTTAGAGATTGATTTTATGAGAAATAATCACTACCAAATTAGAGATAATTGCGTAGGGTACACCTATCCTTTTAGCAAGCCCCTGATGAATTTCCTTAACAATCATTGATAGTTGCACATTATATGGAAAGAAACATGTTGGGCAATAGATGTGTATGTTTTGAATGTAATTTTTATAAGATTTTTGTGAGTGAGTGAGCATGAGAACAAGTGAGTTGTGTGAAAATATGTACGACCGTGTGTGAAACACTATACAACACAATATGCTTTCACAAGCCTCTCCTAATTAAAACCACGAAGTGTTTTAGAAATAAGGATTGAAGGTGTTACCTACGACATAGTGATCGACTTTTTAGAGATTAACTGATACTGTTTATGAATTAGGCAGCTATTGCACATTTGCGGTGTTATTAATAATGTATGTATCTTTTTGTACATTGGAATAATAAAATTTGTTTACATTTATAAGTAAATTCGTACTAAATTAATTCTTTGTTAATATAGAGCAAAGTAGGAAACAGTATAAAATAGGGACCACCCAGAGTGAGCAGCTACGAGTAGTACTAGCTGTGTTGTTTTACAATAATGAAGGGTTAACCCCTTGAACTTGAGGGTATGCTAGTGCTATATATCCCTTTATCTCCTTATATTGTTTGAACTAATTTGGATTGGGCCTGCTGAGGGCCGGAAAGCATTAAATTGGTCTTGGCAGCGTTTAAACAGAGCCAATTCATGGACATCCATTGTTTTATAACGTGATAGGCTGCTGCCAGTGTCAGTTGGTCAATATCATGATTCCCGGTGATATCCAACACCAGTTGGAAATCATCGGCTTCAGTAAGCCATGTCTCCGTAAGACACATGAGATCAGGTTCGTGTTCCTGAACATAGTCCTGTATTTCAATGACATGCTTTACCAGGAAGCGGGTGTTCAGAAGAACTATGGCAGGTTCAGTAAGGGAGGTTCCAATCCCTGCAGAAAGCTTAGTTTTGTTGGTGGAATTGTTTCTATTGTGACTGTGTATGTCTAGCGTGGTATCAAATGTGCCAATAAACTCCCTTGGTCTGCAGTGTAGGTTTCCTCTGGAAGTCATTTATCATGCATGTCCCACTGTACTTACCAACATTTACCATATTTCTGGCGAGCTTTTAAACTAGCAAGAAAAGTCAGCGGATCAGCACGGACACCCCGTGAGTGCCTCCCAGCTGTAAGGGAAGGGGGTCCCCAAAAGTCATGTTGGCCTGACCTCTTCAGCCCACCCTGCTAAGGTATATTCTATATTGAAGTCCCACAGCACTAGTTTCGGCGTATAGGCGGTGCTTAGGCGCTACCTGATAGCTGAAACTAAAAATAGCATATCGTGCTTAAAGCATGTGGGGCACGATATACAAAAATTGCGGTGGTCCGTGGATCTTCACAGATGTCCATACTAGTGAGCTCAGGACAACAACAAAAAAAGGAGGAGAGCTTTCATTGACAAGAAAATGGCACGGAGGAGCATATTTGTTTTTCATGCACAGCCAAAGGTACAGCGTAGGGCCGTAGGCTGTGTCCAAAGGCCCCTCGCGGCACAAATCTGATGAACTGTTTTTTATTGGGGGAAGGGAGGTAGTAGAGGGGGCTTCTGGAATCGACTCACGGGGATAATAGCAGATGCCACTCCCATTACCGGCATCAACAGCGGCTTTACAGCCGCGCGCTTAACAAGCCTTCGGTTCCGCGCTGAACGAGGCGTCCAGCGCCATCCCAGCGGCGGCCTGTTACCCATCAGCGCCATAGCCCCCACACGCAGTGCACCGGCCCGCAGATGGCGCGGGAGGGAAGGCGCGCGAGCCGCTGACGCATGGGCCCTCCCCTGACTGCACCTGGCACGGGGTCCGCTGTGAATGCATACACAAAACAACAAAAAAAAGACACCTGTATGGACTGCACTACTTACGGAATCCCTTCCCTCGGTTGCCTGGTCCACTCGATATAGAGGGTGAGCATCCTTTATGACACAGCTGTAAATAACTGGCGTTTCAAATGCACAGGTCAAGGCCGCTCGCTTGCTCTGTGAAGGATGAAGAGAGCCGCAGCTGGGGGTTCAAACCTGTGGCCTTCAACGAATGACTTCAAGGACTGGTCGGTGGCATAAACGCGGCCAACCCGAAGCTCTTCCTTGCCTCCAGTGCCTGTGCAGAAATAAACAATGACACTGGTAGAGCACGACCCTGCAGAGCGAGCAATCTCCCCACTGAAATGGCGTCTGTACGCGTGGCACGAAGTGCTACAGTGTGCTTGACTTGTTAAGAGCACTTATCTAATGGAATGCACAGCACATTGTTGGTGCCATACCACATGTAGCCCAGCTGGTTCTGCGCCATGGAACCGACCCGCCTCGGCCCCCAGATCAGCTGCAAAGGAGCAGTGCAAGGGGACCTGCAAAGTAAAAGGTGTTATATCTTCCAGAGGAGATGGACTACGCCCAGAGTTCTTACGAGTTATGCACCCTCTAATGTTCTCCTTACCTTCTATCAATGACACCAGACAGCAGGATGGGGTTTTAAATCCCCAGTGGGGACCTGCATTTTTTTGTGTAAACGCTAACGAACATTTGTAAGCCCCCTTTCTACCTATATATATCCTCATCAATGCTCCTAATTTTAGTGTGACCCTTCTACAGCAGTCCTACTCCATCAGTCTGCCCCTCACTCAAATGAGTCAGAAAGAGTCTCCCATGGTGCGCTTTCCAAACAATCCCCACCCTACTCTACTCTGCTCCTATGCGACCCATGTACACGTGGAGCAGAGGGATAGCTCCCCTGGGTGGCTTCTGCAACAAAATGTCTACTACCCGTCCAATATGCATACCTCACACCTCCCTCCAGCTGTGCTGCCTCACAGGGGGGCTCTAACCACTTTAGGGCTCACCCAGAGCAACCTTCACTATGCCAACTTCATGACCATGAATGGTTACTAGGTGGCGCTGTGGCGCTGTGCGACTTGCCGCAAATGGCTTATCCTACTTTATACTTATACATTTATCGGTAACATATTAAACGCTATGCATAAACATTAAAATGTACATGCGCACATCTGCGCGTGTATATATACAGGTATGTTTCTCCAGGCAGCCATACCCATGCCAACGACCCAGATCTGCCTAATCTCTGGGTTTATCCTGGAGACTCTGGGTTTTTACGCTCTTATACGGGTCTCGGGGAAGAGCGTGGAGTCTCGGGGATTTCCGGCCGTCTGCGCAACTCTGCCCACACCTCAATGTGATTGGCTACAAAAAGAGAGCTAGTGGCCAATCACAAAAAGAGAAAGTACTGAGAGAAAATCCCGCTCATATTGACGTGATTTGACATCAGGTTTGGTTTTTTCTGTTAAATATATGGGCGGGATGGTGGTTGGAGTCTTGGCGAAAAAGGTAATGCAATTCCCCAGGTTTTTCTGCTATAAATGTAGGCAGGGCTGCTTGCTCAGGTCACACCATACTCCCTGGGCACTGTTCCGCAAAATTTCTAAATAAAACTATTGAAAAGCACGCCTGGTGCCCTGTCTTTATTTCTAGCTCTACCTCTGGAGAGCATGTAACCCCACCTGACCGGGCCCTAAGTGGGCCAGAGGTTACATAAATGTGCAAGAAGGCACACGCACTGAAGAATAGCAAAAGACAATAAAGCAAACCCATAACTAATCCAATACTGGAGAAGGCACGAGCAAAATGGCATAATTGGCATACCTCAACCAAAAGAGAAACGTACTAGACCCATACAAGGGCATCTCTAATAGCGGCAGCACAGCTTTATGGGTGTGGCTGTATCAAATGAACTTGTATCTTCGTTAGCTTGGTCGCTTATCTTCCTAACCCAAGATCCTGTTACATATGAGTCGCCCTAACTCTGAAGAGCTCGGTTTCTTTTTCCATGATAACATCAGCCTAAGCAGAAAAAAGCAGCATGTTCAGTACCCTCCAATGCACCGCTCACCTCGGGGTGGGGAATGGGGGGAATCTTCACCTTCCCTCTACCTGGAACCTGGGCACGCAGAAGCCACCCGCGGGCTCAACAACCATAAACCTGCCAACTTTAATGCAGGTAAATCTGGTCAGCCTTTCCTATATCATTTGCCACAGGTATCGTTCAGCTGGTTTTGTTCCGCCTCCTTGTCAAGGAAGGTTGCACCACGCCACATGGTTGGCCCCTTCTACTCTTTCCAGCTAGAGTCCCATTCCCAATCATCCCTTTCTCCCCACGCTTATGGAAAAGATTGTTGCGAGCCAAGTGAACAATGTCTACAGCTGTTTAGGTAATCTAAGAATAGAAATTCACAACGCTGGCCCCAAAACACAAAGCCTTGGTGGTAGGTGCAACTTGTATCTCCATTACGCTGGTGCTCGGTATGGCGTAAATGATGGTGAAACTTTGAGGCACCCAAAATGCAGCTATACAACTTGTCCTCTCCTGCCAACACTACAGACACGTCTCAATTTCCAGGTGTTCACTACATTACTTGCCCTTGGCCAGGGCTTTAAGTGGGGTAAGAAATCAAGGGGGCGTGCGCAATGGGCGTGGCCTAAAAAGTACACAAACCATAGTAATGTACGCAGATATAAATTAATGTAAGCATTTATATATTTGTATGCGTACCTTACTATGGTTTGTGTACTATGCAAGCCATACAAACCATAGTAAGGTACGCACATAAATATATAAAATGGTCCATTTACATATTAGTTTGCGTGCCTTACTATGGTTTGTGCACTTCAAGATGGCTTGCAAAGTACACACACCATAGTAAAACCATAGTAAAGTACGCACACAAATTTATAACATTTCTATAGTTGTGTGCATACCTTATGGTTTGCATACTTTTCAAGCCATATTAATATGTTTATAAAAGATGGGTTGAAAAGTACACCACTCAATCATCTTTTATAAAGCTTTGACGACGAACAAAGTCTGGGGCGTCTTTGTCTGTCGGAAAAACTTTATAAAAGATGGCTTGAATTGTATACTTTTCAAGCTGTCTTTTATAAAGATAGAAATTAGCACAGAGTTCCCAGGTTTGCTGAGGGTCAAAGATGCCTCGGTGACCTGGGAGTGGGCGGGGAAACAAAGGGACAGTAACTTCCTCTTGTGATCCCTCGCGCAAGGGGGTCACAAGAGGAAGTTACAGTGACTGACAGAAGTGCCAGCCAGCCACATTTGTGGCTGGCTGGCTGGCACTTCGGTCAGCTTTCCTGACTCGAAAAATGGCGGCGCATCTCCCATTACAGCTGCGGCAGGATAATGTGTCCCGCCAATGTTGTGGTGGGACCGAGGGGCCCTGGCAGGGACCAAGCTCAGCCCCACTTTTTGGAAGCTGCCGCGGCCCAGTTGGCCACGGCCCACTCAAAGCACTGCCCTTGGCCCAATAGGTACAGTTTAAAATGGCATTTCTAGCTTTCAAATGTGTGAACCATGTGTCAGTGAACTTGGTAGCAAACATTCAAGCACTAATCGCATCTGCAAACCCTGAGAAATTCCTTTCTTTAATCTAAACTCCAAGAAGTCGCAGATTGGCAGTCAAGACCATCAACGTTATTCATAAGGAAACTAAAGGGTCTCTTGTTTCATTAACTTCTCTTAGCTGACTTTATTCATAATGAAAATAAAGCCCCTCCGTGTTTCTGTAGGAGAACTTTGTTAACACCAAGTGGCCTCTTTGGGAGGGCTGCACGATATACAAGGGCCAAGAATCAATCCATCACCAGAAAATTGAAAACAATGAAAGCACAAATGCAAAAATAAAAATGTACAATAAAACCATTGAAAAATACAAATCCTAAAGAGAACTGTTATAATGTGTTTCTTTTAATAGAATGTGGGGAAGGGTTCTGGAACAAGTTCAGGGCAAGCCCTGAGAGAATGATATGCTTTAGAATGAGACGGTTGGAGATTGAGGGTGGGTGGATACGTTGGGGGTCTGTTACCTATTGTGCTTAAAGATAAATAAAGCCTTATGTCTACTCACTGGACGTGCGGGCCTGCCTTCAGTTCACTGGCGACGAGGTGACTGCAGACCCCCACTGTCCACCAACCACATCGCTGCTGTGCTTCTGTCGGCGATCTGTGTCGCGTAATCCGAGGGAATTCTGCAGACCAAAGGAAGCAGCAAGCAGCTGAGAGCTGCTCCCCGCTCGCTGGCTGAGTGCTAGCACCAGGGAACTGCACAGCAATCCGCTGAATAGACACGAAACCATAAGCCTGGAAGTGTTTTTGTGCTGGGGAGTGGCATGCGGGTGACGGGTGTCATGGATGACAAGTGTAATATGACAGGCAATACAGTAATGACAGTTGCAGGAATGAGGAGACTGAAGACCACGATGTGAGGTGGAAAAAACTTTGGCCACAAGCTTTATTTTAGTACCAGCCATGGTGCAAAAGAAAAACCAGCCATAACATCACATAAGGATAACAATACTATATTTTGGGGACAGAGGGAACAGGTGAGCGGGGGGCCCTAATCCCAATTAGGGGCCGCTCGAGGCTGATCCCCGCCTCCATTCATCTGAAAGCTTGTGACAATTGTTTGGCCCCAGCGTGTGAGCTGTGACATGTTCATAAATTGCTTGTCTTTTGGAGCAGGTTCTGCCCGCTTTCTCTTGTCCTTTCCAAGTGAGGTGGGGAGGTGTGCGCTTATGTGCCTTTTATTGCTGTCCAACCTGACCAGGTTTAGCACTTGCGCCCTCTCTTGCTCACAGGGTGATTTTCGCTGAAGTTATGGCTCTTCATCCACATTTCCTGATAAAACAAAACCCCCCGTTGTGAATCCTTTCACTTGATACTCCTCGGTATGTGTTCTTAGAGCCATTTTGATTTTGATCATGTGTTTTGTAGTTTTCCATGGATTGAGGCGTTTTAGCCTCTTGGTCTACTCTTTGGAGATGAATTTGGTACTTTCTACACGCATGATCCACTTGAGTTTTTTGAAGCCCCCACGCTCCGTTTGTGGGCTAGTTATTTCCTCGGGGGTGGGTTCTAGGAGCCTTACTAGGGTCTTCCCTGCTCCTGATCCACTTGTGCTATGAGACCCTTTCCGCGCATTAGGCTGCTTGTTTTTACAGCCGAGGTGGGTTCAAAGAGCCTTACTAGGTTTTTACCCTGCTCCCGCTCCACTTGCGTTGTGAGACCCCCTCAGCGCTTAAAGCTGCTTGTTTTAACAGCCGGGGTGGGTTCAAAGAGCCTTACTAGGTTTTTACCCTGCTCCCGATCCACTTGCGTTGTGAGACACCCTCAGCGCTTAAGGCTGCCTGTTTTTACAGCTGGAATGGGTTCAAAAAGAGAGCCTTACTAGAATTTTCCCTGCTCCCAATCCGCTTGTGTTGTGAAACCCCTTCGGTGCTTGTGTTGTACTATTTCGCTGCTGGAGTGGGTTCTAAGGGCTTAGCTGGGAACTTCCCCTGCCCACGATCCACTTGCGTACCCCAGTGCGCTTATCTTGGATAAAAAATGCAAGGGGGTGGGTTCCGGAGCCTTACTAGGAACTTACCCAGCTCCTGATCCACTTGTGGTGAGACCCCCCTACTGCATGCATGGACGTGGATACTTGAGGCTTACTAGTACATGTTTCTGCTCAAGTTCCTCTCTCCTTTTCAGCTTTGTAATACCCCTAGAGCTCCCACCTGTATTGATGTTATCTGGTGGATTCTGAGTGCCTGGGTTTTCTATAACTGTATTTTCCTAGAAGATTAACTAATAGACGAAAGACCCCCCAGTATTTTTAAAAGCCCTTCTTGGAGTTGAATTTTTATGTTTATTTTTTAAAGTGAGGCGTTTTAGCCTCCCCTAATATGATTGTGTTCCATCTTCTACCTGGCCCTCGCTATAGCTTTCCTTACAGTTATTTGCAGGGTGGGAGGGATGGTTTTTTAGACCTGCAGCCGTCCTGCTGCTGTTCGTGGCTGACGGGGAGGAAGCATGAGAAGGGCCACCTTGCCCCTGCCAGATAAAGGCAAAATTTGGCCTGGGGGCAAGGCGGCCCTTTCTTTGAACTTCAAAAGGCCCCCGCTCTGCATCCGACAGGATGGGAAGGGGGGCCTTTGAAGTATGGAGGGCAAGGTGACAGGGGGCAGCGACTACCGGTTGTCACCTGCCCATCTCACCTCACCCTCCTGTGCGGGAGACGCGCTGTCTGGGTTCCCATTGTTAAGGGACCCAGCAGCCCGACCCCCACCATGTGCATGCAAAAAGGCGCTGCCCCACAGGAATTCGCACAAATCCCCCACCTCCCAGCTTATGGCCCCGGGCCTCCCATCCGGGTGGGCCCGGGTGTATTCTCGGAGGGAGTGCTAACTGGGCGCCAAAGGTACGGAGTGATACTGCGGCGACGGTGAGTGCGTCTTCTCCATAAGCGCCTCCCCATATCGAAGTCAGAAGGCGGGCACCCAAAATCCTATTGGCCATGTCGGCCCCAGCGCGCACCTCAAGGGTGTCACAAAAAAGAAACACGCACACTTGCGCGCACGCCGTTAAGAAAGAAAGGTGTTCAGTGCTATGCATGCGTGTCCTAACCAAACCAAGTCAGGCACACTGGATTAAACTTGCATGCAATCGTGAATGAAGACTGTGCCTTGTACAATAGTACCTAGTGTCGGATACACATTTTACGGGCTAAAGGACAATATCGATGAACATGTGCCCATACATTGGAAGAAGTAACAATTGTACTCTAACTAAATAAAAAATAAAGAGGGAGATGTTTTAATCCCTGGTTAAAGTGCAAGCCCCACTAGGAACAAATTACTCCTTTAAAGACTTCCAACTGTGGAAGTGCAAAAACTTGAAAATTGCAATGTCAGGGGCCCCCTGTTTTTTATGGCAAATCCGGGTCCCGTCAAAATCAAGTGGACTCTTTGGAAAAAAGGATTTATGCACTATGCAGCAACACGATTTCAGCAGAACGCAAAGTCTCGCTTTTGATGCACTGCTCATGTTATGAGGGTCAGCGAATCTATGAAACCTTACGGGAACTATCTGAACTAGACCGCGAGAGTGGGACTAATGAATTTGAGGTTGCCTTACACAAGCTAGATCTCCATTTTAATGTAAAAAAAAGCACTATTCATGAGAGGTATAACTTTGGCGTGAGGGAACAGGAAGAAGGAGAATCTGTGGCGGAGTATCTGACTGCTCTACGCCACCTATCCCTCAGTTGCACATTTGGATAGAAGCTAGATTAACATATAAGGGATTAGTTCAAGATTCATTGTTGTAACGACAAAATAAGAGGAGTTATGGCTAAAGGATTAACCTAGTTTGAAAGAAGTGGTGTTAATAGCAAAGCGGGTTGAGCACACAATGGCGTGTGTTGCAAAACTCAACAGGAAGGAAAATAAGAATCAGGCTGGTAAAATATTGAGAGTGGGAGAACCAGGAAAGGAAGCTGCCAGAGTAAAGAAAAAGAACAAAGGGAACAATCAAAGGGCACGTTATGTTCCTGACAACAGAAGTGATAGGACACAAGGGTACAAACCAGATGAAAAGCTGTGTTTTAGATGTGCCAGTGGAAGCCACTTTGCAAGCTCCCCTGTGTGTCCAGGGAGGAGGATAACATGTAGCAAATGTAAGAGGTGGGGCCATTATGCTAATTTCTGTAATAACTACTCACTTGGAAGTGGGAGAAAGTGGTATATGTAAATGAGGAGACACAACAGTGCCCTGCAGAAGAGGAAGAACAAGAAATAGTAACAGTAAATATGGGCATGTGTAGTGAGGATGACGATTGTGATAGTCCATTTTCTGAGGTATGTGTGAATGGAAAATCGGTATGCACGACAGCAGATTCAGGAGCAAAATTATCTTTGATGTGACGCGAGGAATATCAGAGCATGGTGGGCGGTAGGGTAAGCAAATTAATGCCATCGGATAAGAGGCCCGGTGGCTACAATCTGGGAAAGATCGATGTCATGGGATGTTTCATTGCCTACCTACAGTTTAAGAGGAGGGAAACTCATGGGAAGGTGTAAGTCACTAAAAGTGGTGAGACACTATTGGGAAGGAGAGAGAGCAAAGGGGTCTCAAGATGAGACTTGATCCCAACACTGAAGAGCAGGTATGGAGCATTTAAGTGAGAATAATAGCATGATTGAGAAGTACCCCAAAGTGATTTCAGAGGACATCAGATGTGTGAGAGGGTGCATAAAATTGTTGTGAAGGAAGGGAGCGTCCCTGTGGCTGTGAAATTGCGTCCAGTGCCAATGGTCTTGAGCGATGGGGCAAAGAATGAGTTAAGAAGATTAAAAGAGGCTGGCAAAATAGAACCTGCTGGGAACATTGAGTGGATTTCTCCTCTTGTGATGGTTAAAAAAAAAGCAGTGGAGAGTTAGAATTGTGTGTAGACCTAAGGGAGCTGAATAGATGTGTGGTTGCGGAAAGGCATCCCTTCCCAAATATGGCAGTCATGTTAGCTATGATAGGGAAGGCAAGATTTTTCTCGAAGTTGGACATGGCATCAGCATATCATCAGATAAAGCTGGATGACCAGTCAAGAAAATGTACAGGTTTTTCCTCACACATGAGGGCATATTTCAGTTCTGTAGGATGCCTTCTGGTCTCAGCATCATCAGTTTTTCAGAAAGGGATGGATAGACTATTAAAGGATTTGGATGATGTTCACTGCTTTCAAGAGGATATTTTGGTATGTGGAGACAATTGGGGAAAGCATGAGGAGAATGCAAGGAAAGTGTTGGGTATTTTGGAAAAGAGAGGTATCCCTCTAAAAGCCGAAAAGTGTGTTTTTGTTGAAGAGGTGGTAGAGTACCTTGGTCATGAAATATCTAAAGAGGGGCTAAGGGCAAAAAAGAATTTGGTGGATGGCATTAAGAAGGTTAGAGTACCTGACAGCAAAGGAGATTTAAGAACCTTTCTAGGAATTATTTAATATTATCAAAAAGGTGTATGCAATTTTTCAGTCAAAGTCATGAAAAAGAGGAGTTTGCTCAAAAAGGGATATGAGTTTGTGTGGGATGGTGAGTGTGAGAGGGAGTGTCAGACGATAAAAAGGGAAAATTGGCATGGCAAGGCCTTTGGCTATGCTTGATACTAGGAGGAAAAGTGTTATTTCTGTAGATGCCAGCAACTCAGGGATCGGGGGAGTAGTGACACAGATTGAGGGAGGTGGATGGAAAGTGATTGCGACTCATGCTTCCAGGTTGAAGGGAGCATCAAAAAATGATTCTGCGTCTGAAAAGGAAGCTCTGGCATGTCATTGGGGTGTTAAAAAATAAATAAATAAACAAAAAAATAAAAATCGAAATTGTGTGTGGGGTGCAGATTTTATCATCAGACGGATCACAGGCCATTAAAGGTTCTTTTTGAAAAGAAATGATATCTGCCACAATTAGAGGACCACCCTCCGGACTCTGGGGCATCAACACTACTGCGCCCCAGAGGTTACCATCAGCTGCCATGCCCATGTCGACATTGTTTTCCCTGGACTCCCAAGGCCATGCCGCCTGTTGCCAAGTCTTGATTCTGTTCCTGCAGATACCGAGTTGCCGTTCCCATTCTCCCTACGTGTAAAAGCATTCAATGCAGTGTGTTGGATTTATAGCGCAACGGGGTGACTAATAGGAGAACAGCAGCAAATAACAGGCAGACGTGGCTAGCATTATTCACAGTTTAGCTGTGTAAAGAGCCCCGGGCATCCTGCCGGTACCATCCATCTCCTCACCGAATACTGCTGCGGATTAATGCAACCCGCTGCTAATGACGTAGGTAGGGCCCGGAGAGCTGCAAGCAGAAGTCGGCTGCATTTTTACAGTGCGCCCAGTGGTCTTAGTGTACGAAAAGAAGTAGTAGAACTATGATCCCTGTCACCCCCACACACATGAGCAAAAGCAAGAGCTTTGGTGTCGTCCTTTTTTGGGGACTGTGTGGCAAAGGACCAAATGTACGTAGCAACAAAAAATACCACAAACCAGCTACCCGTCCTAATACGCGAGGGCATCAAAAAGCCACAGTCACAACGCTTATATAGCTAGCATAGCTAATGTAGACATGGGTACCATAGAATATGGAAAACTGACATATTTTAATATTATCTAATACACATTCGTACAAAACATAAAACTATATCAATTTATAAAAACCAGGAAAACAAATCAGTATAAGTCAAACAAATGGGAAAACCTGCATGTCGCAACACAATTTTAGCAGGTAGAAGTGAGGTTAGTACTTAGACGTGAATGAATGTACATGTCTAGCATTCATTGACTTGTTTCAAAATTCTTTTTTCCCCCATCATAAGCCTGTTTTCAAATGTTTTCGAAACAGCAACGTCGTGTCACACACACATACAAACCTCTCCGCCACGCGCAATCTAAACCCCCACAGACATTGGCCTGCTGTTTAAGGGACCGTTCTGTGCAGTGCCCTTCAACAGCAAGTTTCAACTTCTCTTCTTCCTACACAGAATGGTTTCTTTTTAAAATAAAAGTATAGGACAGTGAAACTTAATTAAAAAAAAGTAGAGGAGCGCCGCTCCTGCCCACTTCAACCACTGAGTGTGCCATTTTGCAATTCCCTTACTGTGGGAAGACTCAGGCATCCCAAATTTAGGGTGCCATGATAGAAAGGTATTGCTAATTCTATGGAATATTGTCAAGCACAAACGAATTTTAAGGTATCAATATTTTCGAGGAGCTTGGGCCTGTTCAAGTGGACTCGAAGTGAATTATTACAAGAAAGGAAGATTTTGTCGGGAATAATGGACGCAAGTTGTACGGTTTATCAAACAATTACAGAAGATGCCCTTGTGTGCATGGACATGTGAGTGGTCTATAGGCTTCACTTTACAGCAGGCTTTACTGGAGTCTCAGAAGCAAATAACATATCAAAATAATCTTTTCATCTATCTATTGGTCAAGCAGTTAAGCTTTTGCAAAATCAAGAATGAAGGAAGGCATTCAAAATGGTTATAAAATGTTACACTTGTACACAGTGCGTACACAGCAAACCATGGAGAGCCCGTCTATCCTTCCCCCACCCCACAAGGCACCCTGCACCACGGCTGATAGTGAAAACTTGCCTGGCTCCCTTAGGAGAATGACCAAGAAAAGATCGGATTAGAAATCGCTCTGTAAAGTCACCAGTGCGTCCCCATTCCAAGGCACCTCAATTAAGGTGCAGAGTATTGGAAATCATGCACAGGAATGTGCAGGGAGGAGATTCCCTGAAGTCCTTGAAGAGGAGAGAGAGGTCCATTGCTAGTACTGAATGTAAAGACAGGGCTGAAGAAACTGGTAAGGATTGAGCATCACACGCCCAGCTGCCAGCTACATGAACCAGAAGGACCGGTCTGTCTTTTTGGTTAATGTCACCCCAGCTGATCACTTAATAAAGGGACTGGGATAGTCCCCAAACAACCTTGCATCTGTGTTGTACCTGCGAGTATGATTATGTGTGAATGAAGAGGTAGGCCTCATGGAATGGGGTGAGGTATGTTGCAATGAAGGGAACCGTGGGGTTCCAGGGATGACAGTTAGTGGACTTGGAGTAGAGGTAGGAACCAGGATGGATGTATGAGCCCCACTCTCCCACAGCTAACCTCTAATGCTGTTACTAAGAAGAAATAAAGCATCCTGTTGTTTTACACTTACCTGGGTCTCATCTGGTTCCTGCTCATGTTCTCACCTGACCCAGACACGTCAGTCTCACCACAGAATAGTTGAATGTTACTCCCCCAACAGAGTGCTGTGATTACAAGCAGTAACAAACTAAACGAATTAACTCATTAAGGATACTGCTTATTCATCAATGCTACTCAAGAAAAGGATGAGGAATTGACTGAAGAGTCACTGCGAGCAGGTCTAGATACATGTTATGTTAAGTTGAATTATACCGCGCCCCGTTACCACTTGCATGGTCTCCAGGCGCTCACACAGTTCTGTAAGAAGGTGGGTTGGGTAGGTTAGTGAGGGAGGAGCGAGTAGGATAGAGGTTGGGCTTTTCTGTTGGTGTCTGTGCGAGTCTGCTTTCTAGGTGTGTTTGGGTTGTGAGCACTGGTGGTGTGCCTAGAAGGGCAACGTCCAGTGACTGGGATGTTTGTTTGCGGGAGTTAGATTTTATGTGGAATGTGTGTGTTTTTTGTGGGTTGAGACTGATCAGTTAAAGCGTGTGAGGTATGTGTGGGGTATGTTTGACAGGAAAGAGGATCGGGGCGGGTTAGTGGTTGGTATGGTGTGTTTGTTTTATTGTTGGTGTCAGAATCTGTACTGTCATTGTGTGATCTTGGGCCACTGGTGCTATTTCTGTCAGTGCCCATTTTATACTAATCAGTGTAAATTGAATAGCCGTGTTATCAGTTGTTTTCTGAAGATGAGGTGGTTCTTCTGTCATTCTGATCTGCTTCGGGATTGAGTTCCGTAGATTGTCAATTAGATTTGAGAATGCGGTTCATCTGAATTTTGTTTTTTCGTATCATTTTGTTTCGATTTGGAGGTCGTTGCTTCATCTTAGGTTTCTTCCTGGTTCGCAGTGGTTGATCCGGACCTGTAGGAATTCGGCTCCTTGTCCATGCAGAGATTTGTGGGTGATTTAAGGAAGGGCATTTAAGTGAAGGCATTTTTTTTTTTACTGGAAGCCAGTGTAGGCTTATCGGGCTATGTGTGGTGGTCTCTTCGTTTTAGTCTCAGGAGTATCCTTGCTGCAGTGGTTTGGATGCGTTGGAGTTCTTTGGTGAACCGTTCTGGCATTCCAAGGTAGAGGCTGTTCGGTTGGTCAAATCTTGATAATAGTAGTTAGATGACTGCAAGGGTTCTGTGTGGGTGGGAGGGAGGATCCCTCTAAGTAGTCACAGGACGCAGAAGCATTTCTTTGCCATAGCGTTGACTTGTGGGTCTAGGGTCTAGTAAGAGTCTGTTGTCCAAGAGCTCAGGCTCAAGTTAAGAAACTAGAGTTCCCTATTCAACCGCCCATAGTGGCAGGGGAAAACGCCTTATTTAAGTACACAATCGCAGTAGAGTTAAAGAATACTGGATTAGATGTCTAATCCAAAGTATTTATAAAACTAAAATAGGATGGAATGTATTAAAAATTTGTCTCATAGAAAAACTGTGTAGAAAGGCACTGTGCAACACTCTTTAGAGAACAGTATAGACAGTCATATCGGACCTCAGTGGTTCTCTGTACAAGTATATGCAAGGATGGACATAGTGACAACTTCAGGGTATTGTCGGGATGCTAAAGGAAGGTCACCTTTATTACAAGGGATTCATGTTGTGCACACCATATAGATGACGGGGAGATGGTAGCAAACTGGGGTAGTGTTGCAAATCCATATGAATCAAATGAAGGTAATTATATGTTACTTTAGTGTTACAATCATTTAGAATGCGTACATATTAGATCTTCACGCACGTAGAAAGATACAATATTAAAACTGCAAATGGAAAACGAACACAAATCCACACGATGGAGTGCTTTTCTCCATGGTTAGCTGTTACACATTCTAACTAGCAGGGACATTCTTGACGGAAAAGAGAATGAGTTACCCGGTAAGAAGGCCGTACGAACAGGGCAAGGTTTACAGTCCCTGCAAGGGAACAGAGTTTATCTTGCCATTTCCATTAAAATCTTTGTAGGGGGTTGGTCATTTGTTTGGTGGCAATAAACATGAGGCCCGAGGTCAGAGTCTGATGGTTAAGTGTTTTTCCAGGTCAAAAGAGGCTTTATGTGACCGCATACATTACAAGGTCTTTTTTAAGCGCCAGTCTGTGGAATGGAGATTGCAATCTGTAGTTCAAGGAAAATCCGTTTATGCAGACCTTCCTCTATTTGCTAAAATAGGTCAGCAGGACCAAGTGCAATCATACTTAAAGTGAAAGGCCTAAGCCCAGTTATTACTAGCAATTAATTATGTTTTCAATACCAATATTTAACCATCTACTGACGTCATGACCTACTACATCGAATCCCAAGAAGAGGTGTGTTTTGAATATGATCTGAAGATGATAATGAAGATAAGCCTGCACAATAAAAATGGAAGAATTGGGAAAAGATGGGACTGCTTTGAAGAGGTTTTGACCAATATTTGTGTGGGTGGATGTTAATGAAGTTAAGTATCTGGGAGGGTTTTAAATTGTTGCAAAATTTGGTCCTGCACCACCATCTAACTCGCTTCTTAAGTGGTGGGCCTATTTTCGGTTAAGGCGATTAAAGGCCCATCCCCACATTTGGCGAACCAGGTTAGGCACCCAGGCATTCCGAGACCTCTTCTGTGGTCTTCTCTCCACACCTCTCAGCTATGGCACCTCGTGACGGGGACCAATCTTCCGTGCACGGTAAAAAAAAAAAAAGAAGAGGTCTGCGGATGCCATATTGGTTAAAGGTCTGTCTGCTCCTGAAAGACGTGGTGCTGTGGCTTACATGTGCAGAATGATTTGATGAAGCACCACATTGGAGTACGAGTACATGTTTGGAAGTGTAAAGTAAGGGGGAAATGGCGTTGAAAAAGGGTTTTTTTTTTATTTAAGGGCTTTGGGGTTTTTTTGCAGGTAAGGGTAGACTTGGAGTGTGGGTGAGAATTTAGTTGAGGTTGCAGGGTCTGGAAATGTGGATTTTTTTGAGTGGTTGAACTGTTCTGTGTTGCAAGTCCTGTGTATACATTTTTTATTTAGTTGGTTATTTTGAGGTGTGAGGTTGCATCTTACCCTGTACACCCAGTGCGAAGCTTGTCCTGATAACCTTTAGTTTGCTTGTCTGGTTGGCTGGAGTACTCACCTGAAGGTGCGTTGGTATTTTAGGATAAATCTAACCGTAGATACCTTTCAGAAGTAGGCCTTGAAATTCTTTTGGATTTGCTGTGCGGGCAGTGCACCTCAGCTCAATTTTCTTGGGGGGCTGGAAGCACCGGGAGTTTACTAAACAAAACTCATTAGTCCTAAAACCCACTGATTCGTTCGAACTCAGACTCAAATGTCGAATCCAAGGTTTCTTTCTGGTCATTGCCATTGGTCTCATACCCTGTCATTCTCTATGGGTCCTCCCTGGTTACGATGAACACTAGCTCCATTGGGGGAAACCAACTGAGAATGAGCAAAAACTCCCTGCTTACGAAATCGTAAAAGTACACGAAACATACATGTTGATTGGGGTAAGGGATACTAGAAGGAGGGGGGGAGTGGAACGCCAGAGGGAAACACCCCTAAAAAAGTAAAGAGTGGGGCTAAAAAAGAAACCAATTCCTAAAAAAGCTGGGAAAAATCCGGATCCTTGATGGATTCCCTAGTACAGCACTGCCTCGTGAGGCAGCAGATCAGAAGAATTCCAGGATGCCACAGCACAAGAGCCATGAAGTCAGGGAAAGTAGCCCAGCCTACAGATCCCAGGGGAGAACAAAAGAAAGCGCCCAATCCCTGCAGGCGGGGCCCCAAAGTGCCCCGGATAGACCGGGGTGGCACGGCCTCCCAGCTACGGCTCTTGAACTGAAGACTAGACAAATGCAAAGGAAATTAACATCACAGTGGAGACAAACTACATATTCTGCGGATAACTTGGCAGGATCCCCACAGCACACACCCTACACTTGGCCAGTGTGGTACTTTGCTAAAGAAAACCTTCAATCAAAACTTGCTTTCATTTCTCCACAGCCCTCTCACTTTTCCTTAAACAGAGCATCATATTTTTGAAAGGATTAGAACCGAGATTCTGTTTGCTTCCTGCTTTCATATGTTAACTAATTAAAATATATAAAGGTCAGGGTTTTATTAGTGAGACTTGAAAACAAACCGTTCCATGTGAAATGTCATGCCCAGCAGGTAGCAGAGCCTTCTACTAGCAAACCGTGACCCCGAATAACAAACCATCGAAATGCTGTGGCGAGGAAATCGCATGACAAATGCACAACGTGCAGTGGATGTAAAAAAAAGCCGCTCTCTGTGATCAACTACACGGGCCTGCCTTAAGGTGGACGCACATCGTTTCCTCCCGCACCCTCGACTTCCCCTCCCACCAGCCCACCTTACATGAAGAATCGCTTTCACTACACGCTCGGGAAACTAATTGATAGCACCAAGTCCTTTAATTAAACCAAACAAGTCTGGCCTTTATTTGTGGAATTGATTAAATCTTCTAGAGTTATTACGGATGTTTGCATATTGGCACTCACGTTTCTTAAAGGGCAAATCCCCGTGTTCTAGCAGAGTGTAAACATGCAGGGCGAGAAAGCTCAGCGGCTTAAGTGCTCCTGTCACTGGCATCCATGTGTAGGGTACAGGTTTTTTAAAAAAATAAAATTAAAAAACTCTCAGTAGGTAGTGGCACAAAGGGGGGGAGTGAGGTCACCCACAGACTGGATGTTTGGCGTTTTCAATTGCTTTATTTACATGCACCCTTTAAGGAGATGTACCTCAGGAACAGCAACATATAAGTCTGGTGGGCAGCAGGGTAGTAAACTACAAATAAAAAGGTCTCCCTTAATTCCACGGTCTCCCTGCCCAGGATTCCATCTGCTGGCAACATGCAGGGCACAGACACCTAGACAATGAGCATCACGCACCAATTCGGAGAATTCCCTGGGGGTTCATTGAAGCACAGACTAAGGGAGCTCTTGTAGAAACAAAGTGCCGGGGTGATTCCAGTAATGGAGTGTCTTTCCTGTTCTAGAAGGATCCAGTACTGGGTCCCAAGGTCCTGGAAAGCTCGGTCCCTGAGGATCCCCCTCAGGATAGTTTGTTTGTTTGTTTGTTTATTTATTTATATAGCGCTCTTGACCCGGGGGTATATATGCGCTTTGAACATCAGGTTACAGGTAAAAGACAATAGTACAGTAATGATAGGGCATAGATAATAGTATTCAAACAATCTACATAAAATTGGACATTCGGAGTGCATACATATGTGGTAGGACAGTTATTTGTTGGTTAACCAGGAAATGACCTTAGTTCTGAAGGGTTGGAAAGTAGGTGTAGATTTAATATCCAGTGGGATGGAATTCCAGAGTTGTGATGCCAAAGTTGGGAAGCTGGATCCTCCAGCTCTTTTGAGGGAGTATTTGGGAACTGTTAGTTGTAATGAGTTGGACGATCTGGTGGTTCTAGTGTTCTGTCTTAGTGTAAATTTGTTCGAGAGGTAGGGTGGGGCAAGATGATTGAGGGCTTTGTAAGTAAGGCATATGGTTTTCAAGTCAATTTTCTGTTGGATGGACAACCATTTGCAGGCAGTTCTGGTGGCGGAGATGTGTTCCCTTCTAGGAATATTGAGGGCGGCACGGAGTGCGTTATTTTGTAAAACTTGCAATTTATTGATTACTGTTTTGTTGGCACCTACATAGAGGCTATTACAGTAATCCAGTTTAGATTGAATGAGTGCTCTGGCTAGGATGAGACAGTTGCTAGGGGAGATCAGTGGTCTGCAGGCCCTGATTAGTTTACCGGTGTAGGCAGTGGCTGAGGCGGTCATGTTGATTTGTTTAGCTAGGTTGATGTTCGTGTCTAGGTAGAAACCGAGGGTTTTTACGCTCTTGGCAATGGGTATGGTGTTACCGTCAATAGTGAAGCTAGTGTAGCCGGGACAGAGTTTACTGATAGTGTTCGGTGAGCCGACAAGAAGCAATTCAGTCTTGTCATCATTCAGGCATAGGCCATGTGTGGCCATCCATGCCTGAATGATGGAAAAGACTTCATTGATCCATTTGGCGTCCTTGTTGTAGTTGCCTGATAGGGTGAGGAGTATCTGGTTGTCATCTGCGTAGTTAGTATAGGTGACACCCAGATTGTCCAGCTTGTCGAATAAGGGCTTGGTGAAAATATTGTAAAGGGTAGGTGAGACACAGGATCCTTGTGGGACACCGCAGGTGATGGGGATGGGGTCAGCCGCGGCTAGGGGGGAGAAGACCCGCATGGTTCTGTTGTCCAGGAAAGATTGGATCCATGTGACTGCAGAGTGGGAGAAGTGTGCTGCCAGAGACAAATGGTTGCACAGGATTTTATGGTCGACCAGGTCAAAGGCAGCGGAGAGGTCAAGGAGTAGAAGGATGGCAGCCTTGTTTTTGTCTTTGAGTTCGTCTATCTGGCATTTGAGATCAACAAGGGCCGTTTCTGTCCCGTGTTGTGGTCGAAAGCCAGATTGGCGAGTTCCTAGTAGGTGATTGGCCTCAAGGTAGTCCTGGATTTGTAAATAAGCCACTCTATCCAAGATTTTTAGTAGGAATGGGACGGTGGTAATGGGTCTGTAATTCGTGGGGATGTCAGGGTTGAGAGTAGTTTTTTTTAGTAGCGGTAGGACCCAGGACTGTTTCAGATTGCTGGGGACCATGTTGTTGGCGAAGGACAGGTTTATTAATTTGGTGATAAATGGGGAGAGATCCCTAGCTGCATCTTTTATGATCTGTGCGGGGCAGCTGTCCCCCTTGCAATTCGATGGTTTAAGGGATGCTATAATTTTCTGAACCTCCAATATGGATACCTTTTTGAAGGTGAAGCCTGAACTAGTGGCAGTAGGTGGAGGGGGCGTGGGGAAGGAGGTGGGGTCGAGAGTGAGTTGTTGTCGTTTGTTGTTGATTTTAGTTTGGAGCCCTGAGATTTTGTTAGCTAGGGCATTCTGGATCCCTGTGCACCAGGGTTTATCCTTAGTGCAAGAGTCAGTGGGGGTAATGGGGTTTTCTAATTCCTTTAGTATGTTAAAGAGCTCCTTAGTACTGGAGCTTGCCTGGGAGATCCTAGTATTGAGAGATTCTTTCTTTGCCCGTATAATCTCATTTTTGTAGAGGGTGGAGATGTTGGTGAGATTGGTTCTGTTATTTATAGAAGGCACTGATTTCCAGAGTGCTTCAAGTTTGTTTTTTTGTTGACGCAGGGTTTTCAGCTCCGGGGTGAACCATGTGTTCAGGTGCGCTTTGGGTATTCCTTTGCGCAGTTTCAGTGGGGCAATGATGTCAATGGCTTTGGCCATGGACTCATTGTAGGCGTTGACCAGTAGGTTCAAGTCCGTTGTGGCGGGTAGTGCGTTTAAAGTAGGGATCACCAGAGGTATTAGGGCTTCCGCTGTGATATTGCTCTTTTTCCTAGTAGGGCAGGCAGGTGCCATGATAGGCCTTTTATGTGCTGAGTTGCTGGTAAGAATGTCAAACGGGAGGAGGTGGTGGTCAGTCCAGATAAGTTGTGTGGGATCTTTCGTAGTAATGTTGCAGTTAAGGGTAGTTATCCAGTCAAGGATTCTGCCTTTCGAGTGGGTGGGTTTGGAGCAAAGTTGTTGGAGGCCATGCTCCTCTAATGCCATGGCCAGGGCAGTGGCTGGGGTGTCTAGGGGGTCGTTAAACCCAAGGTTAAAGTCTCCGAGTATAATCAATTGTGCTGATGGTTTGGAGCTTTCAGCAACTAGTGAAGTGATGTCTTCCTCAAATGAGCCAGGAGGGCCCGGGGGTCGGTAAATTAAGTGCAGCGTAATAGTACTTTTAGGGGAGGTTTGAAATTTGACTGTAATGTGTTCACAGGATTTGAGTGGGGGAGCAGAGGATAGTCTGATGTCAAGCGTGGACTTAAAGATGATAGCTACGCCGCCACCTCGAGCGTTCGGTCTATCTGCTCTAAGGATGGTGTAGTTATCAGGTATGGCTAGGGTAAGAGATGGACCTGCAGCATCGTGCAGCCATGTTTCGGTTACCGCAAGGAAGTCCAGGTTGTTTGTTAGAATAATGTCAGCGACTTCTGAGGCATGGGCGACTAATGATCTGACATTTAGGAGAGCTCCTTTAAGACTGGGATGGATAGTGTTGATGGGTGTTACAGTGTGAGGGTTGATCTTATTGAGTGATTTGGTAGGGCCTTTGCTAGGTCTGTGGTGGGTTCTGGCGCCAAGTCTAGAATTCCGATCGGAGGGGATGAGGGTAGTGTTACGGGAGTTGGTTGGGTTAGCTAATGTAGAGGTGTTGTAGTCAATGGTAGGGCAAGATGCTCTCGTGTTGATGGGGTTCTGCTTATAGACAGCTAGGTGTGTGTTAGCTGCGACATGCGGAACGTGTGCATGTCTATGGGTGGGAAGGGCGGACTTGGTATCCGGGGGGAAGGCTGGTGTGGTGGGCAGGAATGGTGTAGGGCAGGTGATCGGGTGGTGTCTTGGGCAGGCGGGTCTGACTAAACCATTATTATAGGCTAGGTAACTGTTGCCAGTGCAGGGTATGTTACTTTGCATGACACAGAAAGGGAACATGATCGCAGTCAGGCAGAGTAGCATGCTGGGGCTAAGGTAATGTACAGGGGAGTGGCGTGAAGGGGGCATAGGCGTTATAGGTAGGGCACAACACAATGCGAATGAGGTCTAGGCGACCATAGGGCACAACACAATGCAAGTGGGGTCTAGGCGACCATAGGGCACGACACAATGCGAATGAGGTCTAAGCGACCATAGGGCACAACACAATGCGAGTGTGCCCAACGAAGTACCCGCCCAGGACCATGCATGAAGCATCATTGCAGACTTCTTGTTCTTTAGTCGTTTTGGGGGAGTCTGGTCGCCTCGAGACCCTAGTTGTAGCTGGTCATTTGCGCCTTGGCTGAGTCACCGCCTACAATGGTAGATTGCCTCTGGTGATTGCTGGACGCATCGCGCCCTAGGGGGTAGGGCACACGCAGGTGCATAGTGCCCCCTCCTGCCTCAAGGGTTTCCTGGCCGGGTCTGTCCGGCCTAGGGCAATGTGGGTAGATATTCCCTCACATACGAGGATTGAAGGTTCCAACACATACGTGGATTTGGGGTTTTGCCGATGGTTTGTTCACCTGTCTTCCTAGTCGGAACCCCACCCTGTTTTTTTGGTATTGCTAATAAAGGGGATATAGTGCCCCTGACGGGATGAGCAATCGTAAAGGAAGTATAGCGTGCCTCATTAGTTTTCGGCTAACTGTCTAGCACTATCTACCTAGTACCTGACGGCAGCAGGTCCCAGATCTTCAGCAGGCCTCCTGCCTCATCCTGTGCGATCTACCTAGAGAGTGAACCACAGTGATCCCCAGGATCTGACTCCCTCCTGGTCCCTTACTCCGTTTTCAGGTGACCCTTACTCCTTCAAACTCTTCCCATACGTCTCCTCCTTCCACTACTACTCCAAACTCCCAATTTCTGTCCTTGCTCTCCCCTTGTCCCACAACCTCTCGCCATGTCCCCTCTCTCTCTCAGCAACACCAGCTCTCAGGAGTGGTGTCCTCTCCCCACAAATCTAGTGGGGTTCGAGCCCCTTTTATATAGTGGGAAATAAGGAGATTGCGGTAATATATGTGCTTATTGATAGGCTCATTCCTAACTGGAGGGGTCGAATTCTGATATTTACCTTGCCGTGGGCACCTGTACCTGCCGTGTTTACACCCTCCAACTTAATCTACAGATGAGGTCATAAAGATTGGGCCTTCTGCAGGTTTTCATGCAAGTATCAGGTAGGAGGAACTGTGGTGGCACCCCGGGCCGGGATTCCGATAGTCTGGGCTGTATGGTAGGATCTGGTGAGCTGTGGTTCGTGTTCACGCACCAAACGCTAGTGCCTGATACCTACTTCTGCCATATGTTTCTTTTGAAAGTTTGGCCCGTAATCCATGTCAGACTTGATTCCACGAGCACAAGCCATGCTGGTTCTCTGGTCCCTCGTGTGGACCTGCAGTCCTCGTGCAGACTGTGGCTTGTGTTCTACTTTCACTGGCAGCCTATGCGTTTGTGGGGGAGCTTTCTAACCCAGCTGTGGATTCTCTTCCAGCTATATGAAGGAGATGCATGAGCTTCTGATCACTCTTGCCATCATAGGGAGGAATGGTGGGTGCTCTAGGGTATCCCCCATTGTGACACATCAACTTCCAGGGGAACCAGTGGTCCAGGGATGAATATCGGTTTCCAAACCATCAATCAGCCCCACACCGCTAGTAGACCAGAAGGGATCTGAACAGATTGGATACGCAACCAAATTATAAACCTCCTTGTCCAATTTTGGTAACGTGGACAGAACAGGAGGCTTATCTCCGAAAGGTTGTGGCTCGTTGGTTAGTTGCAACAGAGGGAAAATACAATTATTACCCAATGATAAAAGGGACTGTCCAGTCAAGGTTGTATACAAATATCTACTTTATTATTATCCCAACTGACAGTTCTAGCACACTAAAAAACACAACCCACCATGTAATGTAGAGGACAGACAGTTTCAAAGAGTGAAAAGGGAGGCACTCTGGCAGGAGGGTAGTCGGTACAGTAATTAATTGCAATGGTTCAAGGATACTTGGTTTCAACACAAAGGGAGTAATGGGTTGTAAAATGTTACTAGGTGCCTTTGAAGAAGGACCAGGTGGACAACCCCAATGTACCTTGTGCTGTAGGAGTTCTTGGTGCGCGACAGGGTCGAGCCGGTTTCAGGGCACTATGCAGCTTCTGCAAAAGAGTTCAAGACAGGAGACAGCTGCGGGTATCAGGCGGCAGACAGTTTGGCAAGCGAAGCTGGAAGGACGTTGGCTATGGGTCAGGAATCGTTGTCCCAGTGCTGGTCGGCCTTTCTGAAGCACTGGTGGAGGCGTCTCGGGTGGCTTTAGTAACTGTCGTAACAGTCAACGGTACAGTCAATTGCAGCTCGAGGTGTTCGACTGGCTTGAAAATGTAAGATGCGCTCCTTCTAGCATCTTCACAGGGCTTGTGTTGACCTTTAAGGTGGGCGGCCCAAAGCTTAAGAGAGTGTCCTTGGTTTAGTTCAAAGACTCTCTGGCACTTCCCAAATAGGAAGCTTGCTGCACAGTCTAGCAGGGCACGCTGTGTGCTGACTGGTACCGGTTCTGGAGCTGTGGAGTGTCCTCTGGATTCGGTATCTCCCTCTTTTCCCTGGGAGATGTTTAGAGGAGGGATCTTGCTTCCTTCTTTGGAGGTCCTGGCCTTTCTTCACTGGCAGAAGATATAAGGCAGACTGTACCTTCAGCCAGGGTCTAATGATGAGTTCATCTTGCTGCTCCTTGCAAAGTCTTCAGATGATCTGCCAAAAGAGGGGCTTGGCTCTCTTTTAAAGCCAAATGGACCAATGTGATTGGTGTAGGCTAAGCCTACCTTAATAAACCAATCCTGGATCCCCACCAAAAATCTCCTGTATGCGTGAGGTCATAACCAGAGTGCTTTGCAACAGAAAAGGTAACATGGTTAAAACATGTAATACTAAGTCCAACCCATCTTCCTGTCTGTTGTGGATCAAAGGGTCTCTCTGGTTAATTGAGCTCTCTGTGGTTCCTGATTAAAGCAGCAGGTCTCCATTGAGGCTGCAGCCTGACCAGACCTTGTGGCTTCTGCAAACCAAGTTCTCGTACCTTCTGAATGGGGTCCCCTTGTGGACATGACTATAAACAGCTGTTCCAGACATGAAAGTTAACTGCCCTTTATGCTGAGAGGTGGGAGCTGGCTTCAGGTTAACTCAGATACATTTCAAAGGTTGTTGGGGTTTCCGGTCTCCTTTATTAACTATACTCAATTAGTATGCTAATTATTTTAATCGCTGAGACCGTTCTGCAGGTTCAACAGAATGACAGGGCGGATCCATAGTCTTTGATAGTTAATTAGGGTGGCCATAGCAGGAGGAAGGTTTTGCCTTCCCCTTTTGAGAGGACATAGTGTACTCTTGGCGGTCATATCCCAACTAAATATTACCGGGAGGGCGGCGCCTATAGGCTGTGTCCACCCATAGTACACAGGTCTATGTGTATGTCGTGCAGTGAGCATCGGAACATGTTTGCGGATTAGCCCCAGACATTTTACGGAGGCTGATCTAACATCAATCAATTTCATATAAAATGTCCAAATAGCCAGGCGAGCGTACACCCACCCTGCAGATGGTTGAATTCCGCACAATCGTTTCCCCCCAAAATAGGGCATAAACATTTGTGATTTCTTGTTTTTGCCGATGATCTCATTTAACAAGACAAAACAGCGATTGGATTACGACTTTTAAATTCCCCTCACATATATATTTAGAGCAATAATCCTAAAATAAACATTGCAAAAGCTGCCATTTTGTTCCTTTGAAAATGGTAAGAAAGGGACTGTATACAATTTGGTATATATCAGTAAGCATAAGTTGGAGACATGCAAGTACATGATATATCTGGGGTACCCTATAGTTAACGCGTTCAACAAAAGTGAGGTTCTGAAAAATCTTTGTGGGAAAATAATTCCAGTAGTAACCAAAATGAAAAGAATTAGACAGACACTTTGTAAATATGCCTTGATGCTCTTAGTGAGGTTTTATAAGCAAAACGCATTGCCATCTTTACTATACCGCATAGAAGTAGTTTATATGCTGGGTAATAAAGATCTAGATATTCCTGAGGGCTTAGCTTTGAACACTAGAACTTGCAAATGTATACCATTGGTTGCTGTACGACTGGAGCTGGAATTGCAATCACTATCCTCTTTGGTTATTACCACTAAAGTGATGATATTGCAGAACATTTTAGATCCCTCCTCGGAAGCTCTATATGTGGGATTTTAAAGGAAATCTTGCTAAGAGGATCTTTGCTTGCGTTTAATTCTTTCAGGAAGGAATGTAAAGGTGCCTTATGGAAAGCTGGTTTGACGAAGATCTTTTGGAGGTGAACCAAGTCAGAGTCAAATAAAAAAATGTGAGCTTGACTCTGTAAAATAGTGTGAATTGTTAAATACATGTGTTTCCTTGAAAGAATATGTTCACACAATAAGGAAATATAATACCGTTCCCAGTTACCTTGTATCCTTCCCAAGCCATATCTTTCGCTTGGTATTTATGCTATTTGGATTGAACCAACTACACACCTTGGCGATCTGTGGCCCGAGGAGAGGACTGGCAAGGGAGCAGAGAGTAGGTCACCTCTGTAGGATGCAAGGAACTTTAGAGCCGTGGAAATATTTCATTTTAAATTGCTCATATACGTGTCATTTTCTTATCAATTATTTGGTAGATTTGCTTTAAACTACACCCTTGTTACAGTAAATACATTTTTGACTTTGAATGAATTTTGGTTTCAGTTTCTAGTGGCAAATCAAGTAAAGATTTTGAATCTGTAATATTTGGAATGTGATCTTGTTTCTTTATTTTTGTATGATCTTGTTTCTATATTTTTGTATAAAGGTTTTAATAAACCAGATACCCAATGAAAAAAAGAAAAGTTATTAAGCGTAGGAAAAATGCGGTTTTCAGCCTAAGCCCAATTATTTTCCGATAGAGAAAAAGGTGCATCCTTTTAACATTTAACATGGCACAGCGAAAATCACCGGATGGGTTGGTGCCAAATAAGAAACAAGTTGGACACAAGATATTCCTTTTTTTTTTTTTTTTGGGTCAATCTTTGCAGTATTTATTTTACTCATTTGACCGAGAAGAGTGGTGCACTTGGGCCCAAAAAATGTGTTTGCACAATTCCAGTTGTATATTGCAGCAATGGAGCTTTTCAGTTGTAAAAGCAATTTTTTTTTCCCACTCGAAGCAAGCTGTTCCTGTGATTATCCCGGAAGGATTGCGCAACAGAAAAGTGTGGAAGTTTCACATCACGGTAGGGGTTGAGAGGGTGGAAGAGCACCAAATGGTGAGTTGGGCTCTTCGAAGAGGACTAGGTAGCCCGGTTTAAGTTAGATCATTTTTGTGTGACCATGGGAATCTTGCAGGATTATCACAGGAGCATTGCAGGATGCGATCAGAAAAAGAGAGTGTTTCACGCCAGTGAGCAGGGGAAAAAAAACAATAGTCAAGGGTCAGGAAAGATTACCAAAGATGGTAGGAGGAGGGCTGCACGTGTAGAATGGCACTGGTGAAGCGGAAGGCGTTTTTCGAGCATTTTCACATTAGCGCACTGAACCAAAAATGCTGCATTTCTGCGGGGACCATTCTTGCAGCAAAACAAGGCGGCACCACAGTTATGGAGGGGTAGTGCTTCCGCAGGAAATTAAAGAAGGGTGAAATGAGGGCGCGGGCATTGGTCACTGTGCCCTGGTGTTGTAGCATAACTGTTGCAACGTGGACAGTGGCCAAAGCTGAAGCCAGGGCTGATGCAACCTAGTTATTTACTAGTGAGGGGCATGTGGGCCACGGCTGCTGTCTATTATCGTTATTGTTGGCTAGTGGACTGTGGCCATGGCAAGTGGGTCCTGGATAGGAGAGAAAACTTCAGATAAAAGAGAGTTAAGATTAACTGATTTATCGCAACAAAGCCCATGAGATTTGGCTGGTACGGGAAAGTGCCAGCAATCTTAACTGAGTGTCCTGCGCATTGCTCAGCCCAGATGACAGCAGGATCGACGAGGTGAGATGTGCTCATCAGAAGGAAGGCCTAGGGAAGATATGGACTATCTGTTGCTCTCTTGTTAGTTCTGTCCCATTTAGCTGCTAAATAAAGGACTTGAACAATTTGGTCAAAAGGTCAACATTGCAAAACAAAAGGGAGTGGAATGCAGTGGGTGAAATGGTGCACGCGGGGATCTTCTCCATGATGAAAGCCTCTTAACTCTCAAATCTAAGGGAAGGGGGCGCATCATCTGTGGTGGGAGGAGTAAATGCATGTCTTAGAGTAAAACTCAATGTTTGTTGAATATAGCTTGATTATATCAAATATCAGGTCTGTACCTTCTAATTGGATCCATTTCAAATGCACAGGCGGTTCAGCGATTATAATGATTTTATTACTTACCTACAATCTCCTTTCTGCCTTCTCTGTCCTCCCACAAAGTAGCAGCTCAAAAAGAAGAGGGGCAAAGCTGGACTGCACACATGGGAGGGTTATGGATACTTTGATGAAGGAAGAGAGCCCAAGGAGATTACTGTTAAGGGATCCAATCTTTCCCACCTTGTCCCTGAACCAGGTCGCAGTACTTCCTCCTTGAGGATATAACTGAGCAGTTTAACTTCGCTTCGACCCACCTGAGTTGCAAACAGACAGGACACCAGACATGGGGGGGCAAACCTGTTCAGTTTAATCCAAACGGTCAAAAGCATATGTTGCTACGAGGGCAATTGTAACACACTGTGCCTAAAATCAGAAGCAGCCTCATCTCCAGTGAGTACTTTGCAAAGTTTGATTACTGTATTCCAACTAAAACCAAATCATTGCAGTACTCTGGGAAAATAGCCCCCTGACCTGCTGATAGGGGGCAGCGCTCTCCGATATGGATCTCAATTATGCCAAAACAGTTAGGTTAACTATCTTCGTTTCTAATAAACAATAATGTCTACATGGAGCCAATAGGCGAGGGTGGTGGAGAAAGGCCTCAGACCTTTCCTTGCTGCCGAAAACAGCACCAAAGCATCTTGCAAACTCCTCAGACCTGGCCAGGTATACTTCCACTGCCATCAGGACATCCACAAAACAACAAATCAAGGTTAAATATTGAATGAGCCATGACTGACTCGTGAGGATGCCAGGGCAACAACTATAGTACCTGGGAATCAGCGAGGGCCCTGCAGGAAGTCCTAGACTGTAGGAAACAAGAGGGAAACAGCGCTCCAAACGAGGGTCATCTCACCCTCTCCTGAATACTTCCAGAAAAATGAAAACTTCCAGGCACAGGCAAAACCCAACCAGCAAAAAGTGGAGACCTTCACAGAGCAATGTCCAAGCCCTCTATGAGCATTAAGAGCCGAACGTGAAGACCTGTGATAAGGGTATGTCAGATGCTTAGAAGGTTGGCTTGACAGTCACTGCTTTTACCAACATATGAGTTAACCCCCCTAAAACCCTGCGCTGGAAACTACCCTCTCCACGTTCAGATACATAAGCCGCGGGAGAGATTGGTCTGCGGTGACGCTGGCAGAATCCTGAAATGGTCAGGGAGTTTGGAAATCTTTATTCCGGCACTATTGCCGAATGATGCCACCAAGGAAATTGAGGCATTTGGGGTTAGAAGAGAGCTGTGCCAAAACCTCTGCTGACCGCAGCCTTATCTTTACAAATGTCCTCTGGAATGGAGGCAAGGCCTATAGAAAGACTGTGGGCCAACAGAAGGAGAAGCTGATCCACCCCTAAAGCTGTTGAGCGAGACCGGCCTCAGTACTGAAAAAAATAGGGCCTTCTGCCCAGAAACACAGAGCTCCCAGTGAGAAAGACCGAGCCGCCTGTGGGCAGTGTGAAAAGAAGCTTCAAGGTGGTGGTGGTGGTGGTGGTCTGGTGATACATGATACATAGCCTGGCTCTGAACTTCTAAAAGCAATATGTAGAACATCCATTTGCACAGCTATGCTCCCAGGAGAGGGTTTTCACTTGACTGCCCTCTTCATTTGTATTTGCCTCGGAGCCCGGACTCGAGTATTTTACAGTGCCCAGGCATCATGTGTTGGAAATGCGACCAACTGCATTAAAAGCGGTATGACATGTGCATCAACAGCTGGCACTGCCCCCAGCCCTGGCAAGTCCAGGATCTGCCTGCAGGTAGTTAGTTGGTCTCTCTAGGTGCACTCAAGACTGTCTCTAGTCTGCCTGGGAACCATGTCTGATGATGTGTGTGGCAGACAGAAAGTAACCAGGCTGATCATGTGCCAGCGGCATCAAGTGATATTATCATTAGAATATGTGGGGAAAGTGCTGGATAGTGGGTCAAAAAAGTCAAAAACTATATTGCCACAACCCCCCCCCCCAACAAAGTTTTTTCTAAGACGGGTCTTTGTTTATATAATTTTACCAGTCCCAAAATATTTATGGATGGGCGTTTAGTGGGTGGAAAATAATATTGTTTATCCAACTATGCCTTTTTGAGGAGATAATCACATCCAAGCGCGCCAGCCTGCCACACTGCTGCTTTAGCAGGGTGAAACCACGGTCGCAGTGCCCGGGCTCCTACTACTAATTCCGAATCTTGTTACTAATGCAAAGTGGTTGCAGCCACTGGGACCTGGCACCCTGACTGGGGTACACGTGAGGAAATTGCATTGGATCGGTTTAACCTCATCAAAGAGATAATATTTCAAGCCCGAATGTGGAATATTTATGGCGCTCTATGTGGAATGTGTATAGCCTTATGTCCTGAAAACCACAGTGCCCCTCTCACCGATAGTCCTATATCTGCCAGTGGTTGTTAGTTCTGTAATGATAGGAGCGGGGGTTGATGGCAGAAGCTAAAGGTGATGGTGAGTCATCAGACTGGCTGCTCTGGCCCACCATGCAGGAGACGACACGCCTGCGTCACTTCCTTTGATCCAGACTGGGATGCTGGCAATATTGCTGATGCACAGATAGGAACCTGACCCAGTACGTCTTTTGTTGTTAGTTTGTCTCCCTGTGTGAGAGAGTGTATACCCAGATGTGGGTCCCTTCCTTCTGCACCGTAAGCAACCTAACTACTTCTCACTGATGGGGCCCAACAAGCCTGAAACATGTCTGGTGTAGCTTGTGTTTCCGTGCAGAGGGGATGTGGCCTAGACTGGGCTGCTCCCATTGGTGGCAGTACCAGACTGTTTTGCATATGGCTAGTTCCCTTCTGCACTGGTGCAGACGGGATTAACCAAGGGGTGGCGTGGAAGGTTACTTGGAGCTAGGGGTGGACTGGCAGCAAAAAGTGGCCCTGGAAAGGTTTTTCAAAGTGATCCCTATTGCACAATGCTAGCCAATGTAGCTAGCAAGCCCAGACCCTCTAAGTATGATTTTGGCTGTTCTCTGACCAAGAACACTTGGAAAAATGTAGCCCAAATATTGGATTTTAAGGCACATTTGTCTCTAAGTATTAAAATGGAGTTTACAACAAAATTAACTGACATAGAACAGATTAGTTTGAGGAATAACCTGCTGGATGCTTAGCAGCAAATTGCTTCGAAGGGATATGTGGGAGATGAGACTAGTTGAAAGGTTGGGGTGACTTGGAGAGAGGGTAAAAGTAGCAGAATATAAGAGTCCCCACAAAAGAGGTCCAGGGTGTAGAGGCCCATCGGGAAATCATCAGAATTCCTTGTAGGCCAGTCCACCACTGCTCAGAGCATTGCCAGTGGTAACGGTTAATTCTAAACCTTCCATCCATCACATTTGTTTGGCTTCAGTACTCCCTCCCTTCCTACCCTCCGCTGCCGACATCAAATTGGATGAACATTGAAAAAGATGTTGAATTTCTGAGTGCTGGGGCTGGTGGGGGATGGGGGGGTCAGACATCCACAGATCACATGGTTAGGCTCCGTTAATTTATGTTTAACTGTTTTGCCTGTGTGTGAAACATCGCATGGGCTATTGCTCCCAATCTTCTAGACGCTCGTCTCCCCGCCGAAAGAAGCTGTTGTGCTTATAAGCCTTTGCTGGGCTGTGGTCTGTTTCAAGGGCACAGGAATAGTAGAATCTTAATGGGCCTTCAGGACAAATGAGACATCCTGCAGCAACCTGTGTGGATACCAGAGAATGCCTCACTGTTGAACCTGAAACACCTGGACGCCCCGTGCTGCGACGTTGACATTGTATGCCCAAAATCTCAAGTGGGCGATCCAGAAAGGACTACGCTGGACATCTGAAGGTCTGTGTGTGAGACAAGCAAGCATTGTTTGCCTTCTGCCAAGAGACATTCACTCAAGGGTTTGGGCTGGAGCACAGGTGATTGACTTCAAAACCACCATGTTTTTGCCTATCCATCTCTGTACACTTGCTTTGATATCTTGTGGTGGAGCCTGGATAAACCACAAAAGTGTATACCTGTGTGGTATGAGCTTTATAAAAATGGTGAACTGCACAGATTAGCACTTTCATTAGACTCTGGGCTCATTTGATGGGTGACGCTGTTGTACTGCACAACCCACTGTGTGCTTTCCGAGTTCTACTTCAATGCTGCTTTTGTCTGGTCCCTCAAACGCTCCCCAAGTTACTGCGTTCCCCAGAAGCATCCCATTCCCTTGCATGTATGCAGGAAGCCACACACCATGTGGTATTTGCAAGCAATGACCTGAAGGAATCCCTCTTGCCCAGATAACGCTTGTGACCACATTGTGGGGTCCCGACAGCTCTGATTCCAGCTTCAGCCTCAGATCAGAGAATACCCTCAGGTTTCCTTCACTCTAACCATCCTTCTTCATTGTGGGCTCTCTCCTGTAGGTCCTAGAATCTCGCCTGGGCAATACCCACATCTTACACTAATTGTGTTGTGTGCTATAGCAGCAACCACAGGAGGTTGTATTATGCCCTGCTTTAACAATGCCATAATGGTCTCATAAATCCCTTAGTCTTCCTCCTTGGACATGGGTTACTGCTTAACCCGTAGTAATATCGCACCCGGTTTCAATTTTATCCTTACTGCTTCAACATTCTTTTTTAGCAGTCCGACATCCTGAGGATTGCTGGTCCACAAATGGTTCGGCACTTTTCTCAAATCCTCCTTCCGAAATGACTATGTATCCTTAACGATGAGTATGGTCTGTGATACTTCCCTTTGCTCTATTGCTACCTGGCAAGGCACCCCAATGCATGGGAATCCCCCTTATCGCAATGTCACTAAAATAGGTCTGAAAACGTGCTGCTTCCCTTACCGGTAACAATAATGGGGTTGAGCATATAATACCTTCCTCCGTGGAGGCAATCGACATCCGCAACTTGCTCAGGATGTCCCTTCCCAAAAGATTTTCTGGCGTTTCCGTATAATACAACAAAGGGGCTGATACAGTTTGATTACCCACCTTGATATAAAGATTTTCAGTATAAGGAACTGACATGACAGCCCCAGAGAATCCCTATGTATCCATTGTTTTGCCTGTCAAGGGGAACTTGCATTCCTTAATACAGGACTTGGTAGCTCTTGTGTCAACCATGAATGAAAACGTTAGGACACCTATCCGAGATTCCTCTTCCGAATCGGTGGTAATGGACAGGACTGGACACATCGGAGATCCCTGTGGGCTGTCTTACTCCAGCTACCCATTAGCACCCGGGAGAGAAAAAGGATTTCCCTGAAAACACTCGCTCCAGTGTAGAGCGCCTCTGTTCCTTGTGGTAAAATATTCTTGTCCCATGTCTGCACTGATGCTTGTGCTGGCATGGTCGGTGGGATCCCAAAGGTCTGTGGAGCCCCAGTCGCTGGCCTCTGTTCAACCTTTGCCTGCTGCAATTGCACAGAACCAGGGGGCATATAGCAGGTCAGAGCCTGCATCTGTTGAACTCCCTGTGGCTGTTCATGACAATCCTATGACACATGCCCCAGCCTTCCACATGACCATCACTAAATCCCATGAAATCCTCTATAATTATTTCCTGTTGGCCCATTAAACCGGACCCAATACTCCAAACCTGCCAAATGACCCACTTCCTAGTGGAAATCCTCTTTTGCCCCTCAGAAGCCCTCGCATTGGCCTAGGACGGAAACATACCCGTCCACCCAACCCTGTGTCATGCCCTGGTTCACCTGGTGTGCCTGTTTTGTCCAGGTTGCCCCTGCTGTCCCTCCATAGAATTTGTAATTACCGGCCCTTCTAAACAAATCTTTGCAAGTTTCTTTTTAACAAGCTTAGCCTCTGCTTTCTGTGCCTGCTCTATATTCTCCCTCTCTTTTTCTTGTCTTCTCTTGCAAAATAAATGCACAATGTGTGCCTGAATTTCTGGCCAACCCCTGGCCTTCATCCCTACTAATTTATCTAAATCATGCTGAACTTCTTTCAGAAGTCTATTCTTCAGCATGTGGTAAAAAGCACCACATTCTTGTCCCATGCTGCTCCCATTTCTGCCCTCCACATATCCTGAATTAACTGGATGTGTGAGGCAGGATCATCTTCCAATTTCATTGTCTTAGCTAAAATCAAATTGATATCAGGTGTATCGGGATACATAATCCGCAAGGCCCCCCGTACCTGTGCCCTAAGATTGTTAAGAACTGCTCCATGATGGGTATTTGTATCCAACTGAACTCCCGGATACCCCGATCTCTTTCAAAGCTTGTCCGTTCACTCCCCCATTAGGGCCATGAATAAACTCTTCATACCCCCTATGGCCAACATGATACCAGCGGTATGCTTCTCCAATGCATAAATCCACTTCCCTGCCGCTGCAGTGATTGAAGGGAGTGTCTTCATCAAGTTATTCCAGTCCATTTGTGACCAGGACACATAATATGCATTTCCAGACCATTTTGGAGCAAGGGAAACCGAGTTATACCTGTTTTATACCTTCCCCATCTCTCCCCTACCACTTACGACAGCCCTATGAAATACCCTGGCGTGTCATATGGTTCCATGGTGTGCTTTCTATTGCTGCTACAGGAGCGGGAGGTAGGGTGCCTAAACCCTGCTCTGCTTGTTTGACATTCCATTCCTCTCCTACTTCACCCCCTAATCCTTCAATAGGCACAGAAGCATAATCAGCACTACCGTAGGGTGCCATGTAACGTCCTCCCTGCTCAGCCCCTTTTCCCCATCCTACTCCGTAGAAAATTTAGAAGCTTTACCCGTCCCCCTTTTCCAACACAAACACTTTCCTACATCGTGACAGACTAAAACCAGAGCCGTTTACCTGACCTGTCCCAACACAAGGGTCAGGCAGAGTCAGGCGATTGGCAATAACTATGCCCACCTGATGGCCCTTTCCCTTCCCCACAGGAATAAAAGACAGAGCACGAGAGCACATGTTGAGCAATGCCAAATGCATGAGGAAACAGCTACAATGGACCGGCAGTTCAAACAGAGGCGAAAGGCGGCGAGACCTGGAGGCACGACGAAGGGGGAACTGCCCTTGTCCTTTTCAACTCAGACCTGCAAATCCTCCGAAAGGGAAATCATAAGACCGGGAAGTCCAGCTGCGTGTGGTGTGACAGGTGTCAACGGCACACAGGGCCCTCCCACACTGATAGCCAAAGCGGGGAGAAGCGCTTGTCGCCGTGGTGCCATCCTTGACTCCCGACAAACTGACAGTTCAGCACAGCTGGTGAGTCACATAAAACAGATAGTAAAGTCGAACTGTGCTTGGGTCCGAAGGTTACAGTCTGCAACCTTGTTGAACAAAGAACTTGTTTAATTGAACTTTAAAGAAACTCTAGTAAAAGGTTCAGAAGAAGAGTGGTCAGGCATCACGGGGGCTCTCATTCGAAGGACTCTGACTGAAGCCTTTGTTGGGTTGTGTTATTTTGTGGAAACTATGAAAACCAAGAGGCCTTAGGAGAGGCCAGTGTGAAGTTTCAAAGTGGTCCTATGAGGGTTGAGCAAAACCCCTCGTACACTCGAAAGTCTTTCAAACATTAGAGAAAATTGAAACTGGCAAATATGAACTCGACAGAGGGATGCCTGCGAATTCAGGGGAAACAGTGATGTGCCCGTGAACATTGGGACGACAAGTGTGAACCTGGCTGAGGGATGTCCACAATGGAGAACTGATTGGGAGACTTTTGAATAATACGTTTTTGAGTGATTGGCCATAGTGAACCCGGTTGAGGGAGGACATCATTGTAAGAGGGATCAGAGCCCAGCTGAGGGAAATCCAAAGGGACAAAGAGCAATCGCCCAACGTGAAAGATTACCAACTGAACTTTTGTTGGTTTATTATTTCTGTTTCAGCCGACCTTCTAAGGCAAGAGACTTTGCAGGAAAGAGACCTGGGCCCCAAAAGGTTCTGGCATCGTTGAAAGGAACTGTAATGCCGTACTGGCAAGTCCCAGGAGTGTGCTGTGCTCAAAGGTCCTACCTTGTCCCGTGCTAAAAAGTTGGGGGAAGGGAACCCAACCCTACCATCCTGACTTATCATTTGGTGAACACTTCTTTCTTTTCTTGTGAACTTTATCCCACACTACTTTGTAACTTACTTGTAATGATTGGTAATAGGTTTTTTAAATATAGGTCATTTTTATTTGACAAGACACCACTAAGACTGCCATATTATTTGATGGTCGTAGCTTGTTCCCCTCTTAGATTTAGATTAGGCAATTTTTTCTCCCATTATATAGTTTAATGAACACCGTTGAACTGTGATCACGTGTCTGTCTTTACTGTTGCCACCATGAGTTCCTTACAGCATCTACCACTCTTTGCAGTCTATGCTATATCCTCGCAGGAAGAGGCCTAAGCTCTTTCTCTTTTTTCAATCTTTCCTCCACTCTTCGAACTATCAACCTCACTCTTTCTTACTCCTCCACCTTTAATCTATCTGCTAACCTAGCAGATGGAGGCGTGACCTGTGTCCGTCTTGCAACCACTGGAGTAGCTGCTGGGGAAAATGATGGTACGAACTCGGGGTCTGTGTACGCCTCTGCAGGCGATAAAGGATTGCACCCATATGGGGGCAGTGCAGAAGAAATTCCTGCACCTTCCTTTTTTGGCATCCCCCCCACAATTTCAACATTATGGTCCTTCCTGCTTTTTTTCATACATCCTGCATAATTCCAAGATGTTTAACCACTTTTCTAACTTCGAGCCCTTGTGCTTTGTAGTTAAAAAGATATGCAGGTTCTCCAATATGCCAGTATCATAGGATCCCTCAATAGGCCAAGAATGTATCATTTTCCTCTTACTCTCCTGTAACCATTCCCTATGATATTTTAAAATGTTCACCTTATAGCAGGGAAACGCATGGCACGAATGATTCAACCGAGTCTCCATACTCCAATCCAAGTTATCAAAAAATAGTTTCACAGAAATCTGGTACCAAGCCGAACCTGCGGCACAAAATACATTTCACCCAAGCGCTCCCTTTTTACCCTTACACAATTGCTTAGTCGCACTTTACACACGTTCACCATACTTGCCTATACCACAATTACTTCACTTCACTATTTACTCCAATTCTACTTATCACTCATACACAGAAGACTGCATCATATCAAAAACACTCGCCGGGCAATATTTCTGAGATTTCCCCACTCGAGCATACGAGGGGCACAATGCTTTCCATTACAGCACCGCTGCTTTCGCTCTTTTCATTACTAGTACGATTTTCTGTACTACAAAATTGTCTTTTCCCGACTGCAGGAAGTTTCCCTTCACTACTTTGACTAACCAAGAAAATTGAGCTGAGGTGTACCCCCACCCCCTAGTGGGAATCACAGGAGCCGCCAGACAATACAGAAGGGATTGTTCTCTGAATTGTAGGACTTCAGCTTCCCATGGCAGGCATTCAAGAGGGAAATGCCCAGGGATAGCCTCCGGTGTCAATGAGAGTCTGGCTAGATAGACTGAGTGAGAAAGTGGCATTGCGGGATATGAATATATGTCAGTGTTAAGTGGTGAGGGGCTCACAGTGGATGCCCATTCTTGGGTAACTATTAGAAAGGCTCTCAGATGTCGTGGGAAAGCATTCCGTGGTTTATTGATCTCCTAGCCACTTTACAGGGCGAATCTCAGCAGACTTAAACTGCATGGCTCTGGGCTGTGTTCAATTCATTCATGGTGGCAGCCCTGATGCTAACGTATGGGCCCTTGATAACAGAGTTCTTAATCATGGAGTGCCTTCACAGATTCTCCTGCCTTTAAGAGTAGCGTTGGCTCTCACATTACTATTCTAGCAACATCTCCCAGAGGCCCTTCTCAGGTGCTCCATCATTCAACAAGGTTTATTCCCAAAGTGCTACATGATTAAGCGTTAGGTCCCCGCCGCACTTACCTGCTGAGGCGATGTCGGCACGGTGCATGGTGGTAGTACCCTCAATGGTGGCGGGATGTTGTTGCCTCCCAGTATGGTTGACCACTTTTCGTTGGACGTGATCCCCACGGATCCTCCGTTATGGGGAGGGGTGTCACCGTGTTGGGCCTATTATGCATGTGCAGAGGGGCAAGCGCTGGGTTCCCCTCATGCGTACAGCTCTGTTATTGGGCCATTGCCTGGGGCAGAGCCTCGTTCTCTCCCGCGTGTGAGTTCAAGCACTGGCCTGCTGCATCACAATCCGCTTCTGCTCCTTAAGGGAGACGCTACCTGGTTCTTTGGTACTTTGTTTCCTGCCTAATTCTGGCTGGTTCCTTCTCTGTGCCCCATTCTTGCCCTCTGGTTTCCTGCTGGTCATTGTCTCTTCTATTCTTGCTTTGTGACTGCATCTTTATAGAACATTCTCGCACACCTGCTGCCACCTTGCGCCAGCGGCAGCCGTTTTCCTGCTTTACATGTAAGCGGATCGCCAGTCCTGCCAGTGTTTGCACTGTCCTGACACCACTTTAATCAGGGGTGGTGGATTCCCTGTGGTGTTGGGAGGATTCCTGCCTTCCCTGGCCCACATATCAGCTTCCTAGCCAGGGGGCAAGTGGGTAACTCTGCCTCACTGCCTGTCGACAATACCGGCCGTGTACTTGGTCAACGTGGAGTCACTCGATCACCTCCAGTCCTGGATATCGCATACAAAGGTGCAGCGAGGGGCACACCGGCATCAGTCAAAATGGAATACCCCATTAGGTACTTCTGAGTGGAAGTGGGGCTAGTTCTGGAAGCACGATAATAGCACCCATGTGCCACATTGCCCAGTCTTAGCATTTGGCATATTTGCAGGGAAATCACTGGTGTTCCGGCCTAGTGCCACCCGTAGGACTCTAACAGTACTACCTACTTAAATAGTGCGTAACACCGATTAATGAGGTGCCCTGTTAGTGGCTAAAAGTGCTGCAAGGTACAGGTGGCGCTTTACTGGGCCGCTTAAAAGTCAGCAGTGAGCATAGAGGCTACTTTTGATGCCACTGATGAATGTAAATGCTCATTTGAATGCTAGCATGAATCCAAGCGGTATTTTAGTTGCACAACAGTCGTATGAAGTTATAAGCTGTATTCTTATTTTAATAATGTATGACTGCCATCAGGATTAAGCAGTCTGTCATCTCAATGGTGGAGTTGAATGGTTGCAATTCACCTTCACACTACAATTTTTATTATCCGACCTGGTGTTTCGAGGGCTAAGTTTAGGGGTTCCTACCAGCCGCTCATTTGCCTATTGGTTGAAGGGAGATTTGAAAATACTAAAATAGTGATATCCATAAGGTCATTCTTTCTGTCCCACTACCCCAGCGCAACAATCTAATTTCCATTCCTGGCCAGTGTGATCTAATGGTGACGTTGTGTGCCAATTTCTTGGCAAACAGGTTTGCGCCATCACTGTGAGGAATTCGACCATCCACCGGGTGTGCACTCGCCTGGGCTTTTTAAATATTTTTTAAGAAATTGAATGATGGGAGATTAACCTCGGAAAACGTGAGGAGCTAAATCACACACATTTTCCTATGCTTGCCGCACAACAAACAGTCACGTGTACTTTGGGTGGACACAGCCTACAGGTGCAGCCCCCCCGTCATGTTTAGCTAAAGTGTGTCAGCCACAGGTACATCAAAGCATCTCAGGAAGGGGGAAGGCAACACCTTCCTCCTGCCATGTCCAGCCTAACTAAATGTCAAAGGCTTGATGGATCCACCCTGTCTATTGTCAACGTTCTGCTGCTGGCAGCGCATACTGATGAGAGTAAATTGAAACAGGCCTGCAATAGGCCTGATCGCGGAACTGACAAAAGGGGATAGGAAACCAACACCTCTTTGATATGCAATGTGTCAGCTTGAAGCTAGCTCGCCACAAACTTCAAGGGAGACCTGCACTTTGATCAGGAGCCACAAAGAGCTCAATTAACCAGAGACACACTTTGGTCCACAACAGACAGGAAGATGGCTGGAACTTAGTACTACATGCTGTCACCCCTTACCTTTCCTATTGCAAAGCACTCTGGTTATGACATCACGCATAACAGAAGATTGTTGGTGGGGACCCAGGATTGGTTCATTAAGGTAGGCTTAAACTGCATTTGGCTTTAAAAGAGGGTTGAGCCCCTCATTTGGCAGATCATCCGACGACTTTGAAAGGAGTAAGAAGGACTAATTTGGACCCTGGCTGAAGGTACAGTCTGCCTTACAGATTCCACCAGTGAAGGAAGGCCAGGATTTCCAAGAGGGAAGCAAGATCCCCTTCCCCTAAACATCTCCCAGTGAACAGAGAGATACCAAACTCAGAGGGCCCATCCACAGCTGCAGAACCGGTACCCAGCCAGCACACAGCATGACCTGCTAGGTTCCGCCAGCAAGGTTCCTAGGTGGGAAGTGCCAGAGAGTCTCTGACCAAAGGACAAGGCTTGCCTGCAAACACTCTCCTCAGCATTGGACAGTCCACCTTAAAGGACGACACGTGCCCAGCAAAGAAGCTAGGGGGAGTGCTATAACAAGCATCAACCAGCATCCATCTTGTAAGGACGTTTTTGAAGCAGTCAAGCCCTCGAACTGCGACCGGCTGCACCACTGACTGTTGTCATGCTGCAGTCACTAAAGCTGTCCGAGACGCCTCCACCAGCTTTCCGCCAACCAGCACAGAGGCAACGATTCTTCACCTAGAGACGCCATGTAGGCCAGCCATCCGTCCAGCATCACTTGCCGAACTGCCCGCCACCTTTTACCCGCAGCTGTCTCCCATCTTAAACTCTGTCGCAGGAGCTGCAAAGCATCCTGGAACCGACTTGCCGCTGTGGGGCATCAAGATCATCTCAAGCTCCAGGTACATTGTGGTTCTGTCCCCCTGCTCCTTCTCTCAAGGCCCCTAGTGACACTTACGACCCCTTGCTCCCTTGGTGCTGAAACCAAATAACCTTGAACAGTTAAGACTGATTGCTTTACCACCTACCCTCCTGTCAGTATCCAGAGTGCATCCGTTTCCTTCGTGAAACTGTCAGTCCTCTTTGTTCCTTTGCATTTTGTAGTGTGCTCAAACTGTCTGTTGTAATAATGTAGATTTTGTATACACCCTTGACTGGACAGTCCCTTTTACCTTTGGGTAAGAATTGTATTATTGCTGTGTTGCAAATAACCAGCGATCCATGACCTTGCTGAGATAAGCCTGCCGTTCCATCCATGTTCCCAAAATTGGACAAGGAGGTTTATAATTGACTTGTATTTCCAATCTGTTCGGATCCCTTCTGGTGTACTAGAGGTGTGGGGCTGATTGATGGTTGAGAAACAGATATTCATCCCTGGACCACTGGTGTCCCGGAAGTTGATTCGTCACAATGACACCTTCCTATCTGAGGGCATCGAAGTAAATAGCTGTTCTGTAAGAAAAAAAGGGTTCCATGTTCACACTGTTTCGCTCATCTCTCTCTTTATTGCAACGATGGGTAGAGAGGGCTAACAACCTCACACCCTTATCTTAAGACACAGAGAGTAGGCTCCTTCATCCTACAAAACCTACTCCCTTAATCTCCCCAATCACCCCCAGTCCCTCCACACCCCTACCATCCCTCCCTTTCTTCCTTCCCCCCCAGAGTTAGTGGACTAGATTTCAAAATGTATGCAGCTAGCAAAGGAACCACTGAACACAACTGTACCAATGTGTGGTCCTTATTCCTTATTAAACTGCTAATAGGCACCTACTGAACTTACAGAATTCCTTTGCTGATGTACTTAATTGTACCTGCGGATGGAATAGAAGGTCCTACAGAGGTCGTTCCTTCATTTAAATGGCGCATGGGACTCCCAAACACTCGCACTCTGGGCATCAGAAACTGGCATTCATTTGTCCTTCAGCCTAATAAAGTGCGCGGCAGATGGTCAGGACACCAAGGCATTTCAGAAATTATGCTGCAGATTTGGAAATAACAGGATTTGCATTTTCTGCTGAAAGCGCAAAGTCGCTGTAACCTGGATGGTATGCTAAACGGGTCCCTGCAGGAGAAAGACAGCTCACGCAGACCAGGCGTGATGCAAGATGGGGTGTCAGGCTTGGGCTCAAGCCAGAGGTCCCAGACTCCCTCCTTCGAAAGAGGAGGCACCCAGTTGGAATAAAACATGAGGTTCTTTGCCTACCGGAGCATTTGAATGCGAGTCCCATCGAAGGAGCTTCTCTGACTTTCTCCCTTCAAACGCAACTCCACGTGCACACAAACCTGCAGAACATGGTAGGCTCTACCTGGAGGACTACACTTACATGTCAGAAAACGAGAAAGCAATGTTGGCGGCCTTAGACACGGTCACTCCGTCCTGATTGCTCGGATGTTAAACACTGGTGTCGCGGGCACTGCATTGCCGTGGCTTGCCTCCTTGTCCAATCCACGTCAAGGATTCCTTTACCCCTGAACCTACTTAAGAAAAACACGGGAGCTTTAATGATCGTCCCTTTCACCTATATTGTTTAATGCATACCTTAGGCCATTGGCACTATTGACCGAAACCTTTAGGTTAAAATTATTTAATTATGCTGATGACACCCCATCATTCTATAGTTTACACCATCATCTGCTGGATAATTAGCAAAAATTCTGCGCATCAGTAGAGTCTAATGTTAAAAAATCTCATTGTTGCATTAGATACAGGAATTGGCAAAAACGTTCTCAAGCTCAACCGCAGAAAAACAATGGTTGTGGGCTCTCCTGCCTCCAACCTAGAGCCTTTTTGCCAAAAGGTCTTTAAAGACTGCAAGACCTTGAGAGCACACCACGTTGCTGGAGTGAGTAGCCAGTGCCCACCTATCCGTCCCGCTCACCATTGAACTTTTTTTTACCTATGCTGTTGCCATCCACCTTCAGCCACTCTTATTTATTTGTTTATTTATTTATTTAAGCGCCGTTCCCCTCCGCTCCCAGTCGCCATCCACATTGTTTTGGATTTATGTTGTCCCCCTCCCCAGCCCTGTACTCGCCTAATCCCACCCTTACATTCACCTCTCTCTCTCCTGTACCTCCCAACTCTTGTCACCTGGCCCATGATAGGTGGCCTCGAACAGGAAGCGACCCTCTTCATTGAGTGACTCAGGGAAGACATGCCCAGGCAGCCCTCAGTTAAGGGCCAGAGGCAGATGGCAGCTCCCTCATGAGCAACTCCACTCCGTGTTTGCCTGTGTTCGCCTGGGAAACGTAGCGCAGACTGCATACAGGGACTGATATGGTAATTTTGGTGTGGGCAGGGAGTACAGCCATTACTGTGCTCCTGTAAAACCACACCACTTTTATCACCTAATATCATATGCCTACCTGCATTTAGCCTACTTGTATAGATTAGCCTTATTCTGCATGCAGCCTCATTGTGTAAATTACCCATACTTGCACTTAGTCTGTTTGTGTAGATTAGCCATATTCCACATCTGGTCTAACTGTATAAGCTAGCCTTATGCTCCCTGCAGCCCCCTAAGATAGACATGGTGTAACATCTGCATTGTGCTTGGCTCTGCTACCTGCGATGGAATGTTGGGGGTGGGAAATGTATCACACTTATATGGATTGTTGGAAACAGTAATGTGTCACACCTATATGGACTGTTGGGGGTGGGAAGTGTGTCATGCTTAGTTGGATTGTTGAGGGTAGGATATGTGTCACACTTGGATGGATTGCTGGGGGTGGAATGTGTGTTGCGCTTGAATGGATTGTTGGGGTGGGGTGTCGCACTTGGATGGATTGCTGGGGATAGTATGTGTGTCGCACTTGGATGGATAGTTTGGGGTAGGAGATGTATCAGACTTAGATGGATTGTTGGGAACATTAATGTGTCACACCTGTATGGTCTGTTGGGGGTGGGATGTGTATCGCACTTGGATGGATTTGTAGGGGTGGGAGGTGTGCTGCACTTGGATCAATTGCTGAGAGCGGGGGGATGTCACACTTGGATGGATTGTTGGGAGCATTAATGTGTCGCACCTATGTGGACTGTTGGGGGTGGGATATGTCGCACTTGGATGGATTGTTGGGGGTGGGAAATTTTGTGCTACCAACTAACCATACAAAAGCTTTGCACTTCACAACACCCAACATGAAACCAAACCATACACAACCAGAGCTCAACATCACGTGACGGCTAGCAACCGAAAACGCACCAACGCTCAGTGACCGGTTTCTCCAAACTGAAGCTGCCAACAGCACATCAAAGCTCTCTTGCTCTTCTCCCTCTCAACCCCACTAATAAACCCTCAACCCCCTCCCATTGCAGATCTGCCAGAGTGCCGAGAGACCACGTAATTGGAGACAGTGCGCGGTACAAGACCCATTAACATCTCTAGGCAACTTTATGTGTAAAATAACCTTGGTGTTATTATTCAATGGTACTTTCTCTAGTCCCTCCATTTTCCCTCGTGACCAAATCAGGCTTCATTCATCTTTTTTGATGCCTAAACAATGACTTTCTTCTCTAGGCCACTCTTCCCGTGTTAAAGCAGTATTGGCATTTGTTCAATCTCTCCTGATCTATGCCAAAGTGACCCCAGCTTGTCAGATACCGATTCAGAAGACTCCAGAGGTTACGGAACCTTCTCAAATCATGTCATATGTCCTTGCCTGGAGAGCACAACATTGGCTTCCTGTCAAACAACCTATACATATTAAGAGCTTGTGCAGAGTTGCTTCAGCTGTTTTGACACAGCTCCAGAGTTTATAAATCGCTTCTTTAAGAAATATAAGCCACACAACAGCTCTGCTCTTCAAACAGCAGACAAATGGCTACCTCACGATTCTGACAGAACATGACATGGGGCAGAGTTCTCTTTGCACTTGCCCATAAACTGCAGACCATGTCCGCTCATGGAAATGACTAATAACTCATTTGTTACAAATGCATTGCAAGTACATGGGGTGGGAGAAGGAGGTGCGGGGGGGGGCAGCAAATTCAGAGCAAAGAAGCGATTTCTAGCATTTTCTAGCATATGCGGTCCTTATGTGGCTATGAGACATCCACTACAGAGATGACACACATGTGGGTAGGCCACACATTTAATTAGCATACATTGAGATGTAAAGGATTTCTGACAATGTTTACGAACCTTTTCTATTTACCACCTGGTAATTACCAGGTAATGGACCAAAATGTCACCCTCAGAATTCTGACTTTTTGTTTCGACCCCCCTTACACCACATATATATGTGTGGGGGGTATGGGATATAATAGTAGTATAGGGGCTGTGGGGGTCTCCCCTCGCATATGTATGTGGTGTAAAGGGGGTTTAAAAAATAAACAATTAAAAATCGGCATTTTCGCCCATCGGAATTCTGGGGTCGTAGTGAACACTTAGATCGGCCAACCCTCGGTAACTGCACCACCACCCAAGTTAAGGGCCTGAGTGAAAGAGTCGGCCCGTCAGCTCGGTTAATGCAGCCTCATTAGCACATGGATTGCATCATGGAACTCCTCTTAGACCATCAGAATGCTTAGAATGCAGCCTTTAACCTTTATTAGTACCAGGCGAGGGCGCAATCAGAATGAAAGAGCCATTCTGATTCGCCCTCGCCGAGTCATTACCATGCCGGGAATCCCTCAGTCGGGATTCCACGGCCTTTGTCCCCGGCAGGGGGCGTGGCAGCCCCTCAGCCAATGAGGAGGCTCGAAGCGGGGCCATCCCCGCTGCGAGCCTCCCCGCGGCTGAGAGGCTGCCTTTGCCCCTCGCCGGGGACTCGGGTAAGTTTTATTTATTTTTTATTCCCTCTCTCCCACCCGCCCCCCAACTTACCTTCTTGTTCCTGCGTCCCTGGCGGGGGACAAGAGAAGCCTCTGCCATGTGGAGACTCGGAACTCCACACGGCTGGAGGCTTCCCTCGTCCCCTGCCAGGGATGCAGGTACATTTTTTTTCTTCCCCCGTCCCACTCCCGCCCTCCCAAACCCACTTACCTTCTTTTTGATCCTTTTTAGGGCGCGGACGCGCTGGGAATAAGTGTTCCCAGCGCATCCGCTCCTGATGGGCGCCATGGAAAGGGAAAACGGACTACGTTTTCCCTTTCCATGGCGGCGGCCATTTTCTTGGTCGTTTTTTTTTCTGTCCCGAAATGCTGCAGCGTTTCGGGACAGAAAAAAATGCTTTTAGTGCCCCGGTCACGCACATAATGTGGGCCAGGGTACTAATAACATAGGCCCGAGTGAAGCGAGGGCCTTCACGAAGGCCCCGGGGCATTACCTGAGTCAGTAATGCCCCCGCCGCTTGGGTCATATTGCTTAAGTATAGACCGAATGCAAAACATTCAGATTTGAGAAGCAGCTCATATAGAATTGTCTTCAGCTTTGTAAAGGCTGGAAGGGGCATGTACATTCGATTCCCCCAAATTAACAATGAAACAATACGTGTAAAGTTCATTATTACTAGTTCCATGTTCATTAAGCTATCATCACAAATTGCTTATGTGCCATTACTGTTCCTAACAATAAAAAAGCTGTCCTATCTAGATGCACAACTCTATAGGTTTAATAGCGCGATATACCTAAAAGGGAGTTCTTATCGCTTGGCGTAATGACCCTTTAGCAACGTATTGCCCTCGGATATCCCTCTGGCAATAACTTCAGGGCGGGACATTATCCCGTGATAACGAACCCTCTCTCGTTCTATAGGGCTTGAGTATAACATTCGGTTCTATGTTTTGCCGAAGTAAATTACCTCGTAATTTTCTTTGATAACATTACTTCGATTGTGTAAATTCCCCCATTATGCCCTCTTCCCCTGCACTACCGCCCCCATGCCCTATACCCCTAACCCGCAAGTAACTGCTGGGAGAGACAAGCTCACAGAATTAATAGTAACTCTTGCAAGTATGCTAAAATAATGACAAGTATAAAACATGCTATTCTCCTTGATATGTAGACGTCTGTGTGACAGCCGGGTAGGATGATTGACGTTTTATGTAAGTTCGAGGAAAGCACATGCTGAGAAAGAGTCAATGAAGAGAGCCGATTGGTTAGAACGCTGAGCATGCTGCCAACTGGGACACTGCCCTGTGCGTGAGTGCAATGGCATCTCAGAGATGCTATAGGGAGACTCAAGTCATCGTATTGCAAGAAATTATGGGAACATTGCAACCTTTGCCAGGGTATGCTGCCAGGGACCCGCTCCCCGATTGTGGGAAGGCCCCAATATGATCCCTGGACTTTCCACTTCTTTGTGAGTTTTTTGGCAAAAGTCAGCTGAGAGGGTGATGGACACGGTAAAAAAAGATTGGGGCTGTGTTCCTGACTCTTACAGGGGCAACTAACTCTTCCAGCTTCACAAGTGCAGGACCAGCTGTCGAACCCACGCTGCACAGCATCCTCTTGCTCCAGGGCCAGCGCGCTGCCCCCTGGCTATACCCACAACCCAATCATTAAATAGTTTGGGCACAGAGAGAACATCTCCTGTGAGGAAATCAGATGTACATTATAGCGCCTACGGGATATTTACCTGTTCTCTACGTCAGAGGCAAAGTTTAGGATTTTTTTAGTTTGATGAAGTTTACGTTCGTATTTTTTCTGTTTCCTAAAAACGATTTGGTTATTGTTTAAGGTTCCTCGCTCAGAAGACATCAAATAATTACTGCAGCAATAATTTACATTAAACTCCAACAATCACTTATGCTAAACACCCATTAGAGGGTGTGTTTTCTCCAACCAGGATTGAGCAAAAATGTACATGGGGTTTCTTTGCTTTAGCTTAACCCTTACTGGTCAAAGTGAGGGCGGTGTGAAATGGATAACCGGGAAACATCGGGACAGCCACCAGTGGTGGACTGGCCTATAGGGCAATAGGCCCATGCCCGAACCAAAAACGCAAAATGCTGGTGTGGGCCACTTTTCTTGGCCAATGTGGGCCAGTTTGATGAGTTGCTTCACTATGCGGCTAATAGTTTTGACCAGTGTTACTGAATAAATATTCTTTAAAATGCAAAATTTGCATCACATTGTATCCAAAAACTCCCCCTTGGGTACTACTCAAACAAAACAGTGTCACAAAAGGAATGAGAATTCCCATTTGCAACTGTGGGCTACTTTTTCATTGGTGCCCGAGACAATTTTATGGCCCAGTCCGGCTCCGATAGCCACCCCTGGAGTAGATGAACTTTAAGTGTTGGGTAGGGATGGAAGAAGGATCGAGTGGCTGTTCTGCTTGGGAGCAGATGTTCACTACAGCTGTGAGTGGGTGCTCAGAACCAACATGGTACCGTCTATTTCACCACCTTGTCTGGTGCCTGTGATCCCTTCATCTTCACCACGCACTGTAATCAACCCAACTTTCTATGCCCCGGGGTCTTATAATGGTTGAAGGGGCACACATTTCCATTTTCTGGGCTGCCTTTGCTTTATTGCCTCTCTTAAATATTCTGTATAATTTGCCTTCGCGCTCCCACCTCCCATTTTTCACAAACAGATGTTGAAGCCTTGACGAAGCCCACCAATCATACAATTGTGCCAATCCAAGCTTTATTATAGCCGGTAAAATAGCTCAGCGGTTTGAGTGCTCGCTGCTGCGATCTGAGCGTGATCTGCATGTCGCAGGTTCGAATCCCGGCAAGGGCAACTCAGCCTTTCATCCTTCTGAAGTCGATAAATGAGTACCAATTTCAGTTGGGTGATATTGTATGTAAATATGTGCTCTGTAAAGTGCTTTGGATAAAGGCGCTATATAAATAACACATCATTATCATGTCTTGTCTAATGCTCAGCAACGGCATTTGTAAATGGTATGCCACTGGAGAAAGTGACTGTAGCCCCCAGGCCAGTCACTTCCCATCCAAGAGAGCCTCTGCTGAACTGAGAAAGTAGGAAGGGGCGGAGTGAGAAAGCCCGCTTAGGCACCCGCACCTTCCTAAAGATCTGTGCCGGGCTACTTAGCTTCCTTGGAGAACTCTCGCTTTCCCCTCGCTCAGTCTACCAATGCTCACCGAGGATTTCCAGGGGACCTGCACAGGTCCCCAATTGGAGAATTCATTCACTTTACCATGTAACCGCCTATAAGGGCCGCCATACCACCACTGGGCCTTAAGAGTGTCTCTTGCGCTCTTCCCTACCCTTTACCCTAGGGACCAGCTTCCCTGCTAGTGTCTATGTAAATCCGAGGGCCTTTCTCTTGTGGTGACGGGGTACCCCAACATCTTGCGGTCTAGGTAGCGTATTTCCATATTGCAACAACAAAAGTCCCAAAGAGGGTGAAATGGAGTCGTGATCAGTGGCCTGTCCAGGCTGTTGACAAGTGGGGCACTGAATATGCAGGGGTGGCAGGAAGCACGAGCACACACACAATGATCATAGTTTAGGCTAATGAGGTGGCCAATCAGATCCGGGTTGTATTAGTGCCAGCCCAGGTAACTCCCTGGACATGCAACTGGTCGTGATGGCTGCTCACCTCAGAGGAGAATGTCTTTTTCTGATAGCAACTTTGATTTACTTCCTACGTACTCGTCCCTTTACACTCGTAAATTAGTCCTAAACCAGATTTACCACCAGTAACTTCTTTAAGAATCGCTCCGTAGGGCTTGGCGCTGGGCTTCTGGGCGCTTGGTCCTCCCACAGCTTCTGCCAAGGCCTGGATTTCTCGGTGAGGCACTTTGATAGCGGGCGGGCTCGGGGGGAACCTGTACGTAATTCGGACCAATGTCCCTCCTTTGCTGCCCCCAGGGACGGATGTCACTTCAGGTCTGCTTGCAGGTTGCCAAGTGAATGCCAGTTGCACTGAGGAATGTTTTGGCGTGTTTGAGCAAACAGAAAAGCCTTTACAGGCTGTGTTCGGTACAAAAGGGACCCATTCAATGCAGTTCCCTGGTTTGTCGCTTAATTGGTGACTGCTAACAGCTCTCGCCTGAAGCCCGCGGGGCAGCAGGGACCAGGAGGGAGGGCCATACCTTTTCATCGGCACCACGCTCACGAAAAGACTGGCAGGAAAACAAGAGATTGATTTTAAGAATGCAGAACGCCCCCACCAATCTGCTTTCTATCACTAGGTAGACTTCCAGCTGACGGCTCATTTATCCATCAAGGAAGGCAGCTTGGCATTACCGGCATGGCAGGCCTCTCGTCGGCGTGACAGGCCCTGCCGTGAAAGGGATACTTCTGCTGCACGAGTGCCTTTATTGGTCCTGGCTCCCCCAATGACGTCCACTGAGGTTTGGGGCATCCGCGCCTGGCCTCGCATCGACTGCGCTTTCTTGGGAGTTGGTGAGGGAGAAGGACACGTGCTATGGTATGCACTGGCAGTGACGGATCTTGGCGACAGGACGGTGGGGAGGTGGGGGGGCGCATCCTTAGGGCACGTATGGATCAGAAACGGACCAATAAAGGCTGGTTGTAGCCACAGCATCCATTTTAGGCACAGCAAAGGCACCATGTGAGCACTGAGCAGGTTTCTTCATAAAATCAAACACATTTCTTTCTTATTTGCAGTCTACTCTGAGCCTTGATTTCTCCGTGACGTGTGCATATTAAAATAGCTGTTTTGTTGGTTCGTGCACATATAACCAACGTGATTAAGCACTGTTTTCTCCGCCAAACAGCTCTTGGTGGCACTTTTTTTTTTTTTACTGAGGGGGGGATCAGGGCAATCGCTTTGGAGATATGAGCTGTGACGTGCACACGAGGATGTACCCACTGTTATTTCCTGTGCCTCAGGCGCGTGCGCCATTGCACGCGTAGACCTTTGCCATGCTGCCCACCACATAAGAGGATGTGGGCACTGGGAGGGAGGAGGCCTTTCAGATGAGCAAGGTCGCCTGGCCTGGGATGCACCTATGCCAGCACAGCCGGGCGAGACCCACGCTTTCCCACATCCAGGGAAGCAGAGGCAAGCGCCGGAGGGAGACAACCGGAACTCCAGTTACACATCTGCCACTGGCTCCATGATCCCGCCCCCACACCACATCCAGGTCTGGCCACACTGGCAGAGTGAGAACAAAACAAGGGTAGATGCGTCTCATCCTAGTAACACGACGCATTTTAGCCCATTTCCGACGACCTTACTTTGTTGCGGTTTCAAAGCGCTAGCTTTTATTACAGGGGCATTTGCTGGAACATTTGCATGTTGGGCCTCTCTTTCCACACAGTAGAGTGAAGCTGCACATGCATGTGACATCCCCATGAGCAGTGCGTGCATAGAAAGTCTGTGTTGGCCCCCCGAGACATGCAGAGGGCATGAACAATGGCTGAAGAATCGAACCAATGCCAGAAAGCCAGACGTAAGCCGTGCAAGTGTAGCAGGGTACGGGGGGTGGAATCTGGCACACTGCGCTGGATACAGGTGTAGGTGTGCAAGGCAATTCACTTTAACCAGCTTTGAAAACACTGGGCAACACCCTTGCCCCAGTTTCGTGTTCCCAGCTCTTCATAGACTGGCCAAGTTTTGCGCAGCAACGGAAGGATGGTAGGTGCAGGATGGCAGAGTGGAACGCCATATCCGTGTGAGTAACAAGACGTCTTTCAGGGAATGATCACGAGGCCTGGCCAGAGGAAACGAGGAGGATATACGCAGACTCCTGGATGATTTCCAGCAGGCAGGGATCATCCAGAAGTCTAAGAGCCCCTGTATTTCTCCCATTGTCATCGCCTGATCACCTGCACAATTCTGGATCAGTAAACCATGCCCCGAGTGGATGAGGCATTGGATTACCTGACGGGTAGCAAGTGATTCTCGATCCTGAAATTTAGGAGCAGCTACTACCAGATCCTGATATTTCCAGGAGACCATGAGAAGACTGCTCGCATCTGCTCATTGGGTTTTTAAGAGTTTGTCAGGATGCCATGCAGGATTTTTGCCATGGCCGCAAAAATAACAGGAGGCTCGTCAAAATGCTGGGTTGCCCGAGGGAAAAAGGCAGTGTAGACAAGTGCTGGCTATGCTGCACAAGAGTCAAATACAACTAATATATCTTCTCTGTGGGTTGCATCACTGTGGACGTGGGAAACATTAGCGCCCTGCTCACCTGGCAACAACATCAAACCCTGAAGACGTTGCAGAGTTTCCAACAGTGCCCAACCACTTATGCACCGCAACAAGGGATCTCTGCCTATGCAGAACGGCAAAAGAAATTCCAGCAGTCCTACGGAATACCTACATCAACCTTGGTATGCATTTGGTGAGAGATGGGCAGACTGATGCTAGCAGGCCTTTAAGGAGCTCAAGTGGACTCTCTCCACGGCCTATGAGGATCCCCAGCAGCTTTACATTGTGCGTGCAGATCTCTGTCTGGAGGGTTTGGAAGCGGTGCTGCTTGAGGAGATCAACAGTGAGATGAGATCTTCAGCTTTTGTCGGCCGACGATTGCATGCAGCAGAGTGGAACTACTCAGTCCTCAAGTTGGAATTTCTGGCATTGAAGTCAGCTGTTACAGAAAATCCCAAGATTACCTCTACTGGATGCTATCAGACAACGATGGCTCACTGCATTGTCAAGATACAATTTAAATTTACTGCATTTTTTAATTATTTTTTAATTGTGTGATTTAGGAAACGAGTCCTTTTGCAGACAAAACCATAAAATCAATTAAAATGACATTGTAAGGTACAAAAAGCAATGCTTCATCAAAAACCAGTAAAATATACATTTCATTTTAAGCATAACACAGCATACAAAACTGCCTCCATTCTCTACAGGTAAACAATCACTTTAAAAAAGGGTGCAATGCCTTGATTTAATGCCTTATGTGGAAGGCGGCAGCTGAGGTAACATGATTCACCACAGTAAAGCATGCTCAAGAACTGATCAGAGCCATAGTTTACAAATGTGGCATATCCCTGTATGTGTAGCGTGCTAAGAGCCTGGCAATCCGCGAGTACATGTCACACTGTTTCTACCTGAGAAAAGCATAACCGGCAGAGGCTCTCCTCTCTTCATCCCCATCCATGCCCCAGTGCATGCCAAGACAGGGAGTATACCAAATCGAAAATGAAGTCTAAATCTGATAAAACCAGGGAGATAAAGTGTGACACATATCTACGCTGAGAATCTCTGAATAAGCCCTGCTGAGAATACACTGCATACCTGTGCATAGTCACTAGTCTGTTGAGGGATACAATGTGGTCATGAATATGGGATTTGCCACTGAGCCCACTCAGGAATAAGGGGACACTGCATATATTGAACAGGCTAGATTGATATCTAGACAGTGTGATCCCACCATGGACTCCAAATCCGTGAACCACATGCTTTTGGAGCTGTAGAGGAGTAGCCAAGTACCCCTACTCCAATTGCCCCACCTCTATTACCTATAGAGTGGAAACCAGAGTATGAGACGTACACAGAACAGTTGAACAAACAAAGAGCAGAGCGTGGACTCTGTGCAGTACCAGTGAGAGTACCTATACCTAAGATGATCTGGGAGGCAAGGTACCCATTGAGAAAAGCATACCTACATACAAGACAATAGGATGGCCATTTAAATGAGATTCCTGAAGAAGCAGAGAAGATCAATGGCAAAGATGAATGGTGACGTCACAACTGAGCTGAACTGCCGCATGTATTAGAGATGCAGAGACCAGAGAATACAGATATTCTATAAGGCAGCAAAAAAGTATCAACGATAAGTGACATCTTGGGATCAAGGTGAAGAAGCTTATGCCACAGAAGCAGATGAAGATATTAAGCTCGTTTAAACATGTACAGATGCAACAGAAACGCAAGCAGCAAAGTAATCTTAAAAGCTAGCTTCAAGCTTTATAGTAAAAGAATTGCGGCAAGCGCCAATATATATAGATGAATATGGGTGAGTAAAAACTGGATGTTTCCACTACGTATTATAAGCAGTGCTGAACGTTAACCAAGAAGGCCTCATTTCAGGGTGGCGCAGTTAAAAAGCGTATTGAATTTACAAGTGAATCTCAGCAGAAGGAGTTGGATGAGCAAAGAAGCCAAGGTCTTATCAGAACTGGAATTGGCTGACATTAGATACAAATCGTGTAAAGGAACAGAGACTCCTGTTCGGAAGGCTTGAGCAAAACAAAAGACGTCAGAGGACTATTAAAAAATAATATTAAATACACAAAAAGGCTCAATTTCATGGTGTCCAGTCATGTGGAAGAAGGAAGTTGGCTGATCGAGGTGGTCACACCTACGCACGAGGACAGGATGTGCCCTCACCCCTTAAAATTCTCAGAGCAAAGTACAAACGCAAGGCCAAACTTCAAAGCACTAATTGACACTGGACCATTGAGGTGATGATGGGGTAATACATTAATTGGTGGGAAGCTAGTGTTAAGACGAGCCCAACAGCACATGGACGTTCAGTCTGCATGCTGCTAGACGTAGGTGGAAAATTACTGATGGGGGTTAGAAGCCAACCAATTGTAGAGGACTGTGTAATCAAGGGTCCTATAGTTTGTGTAACCAATGGAATGTCGTGCATTTAGTGACGTTTATAGTGGCCATTTTAAGGGGAGGGCTTAGTTGCCCCACCTAATGTTAAGTACCCTATAACTCTCCTTCACGGTTCTATACTAATATGGAACTTTTACTTAGATATTCACTTAGATCCAATCACTCCCTCCAATAGGTTTTGCAGTTTGCCACGTAGGATGACATTGGTAAAGACACAGGTCAGCACGTCACCGATGATGGTTTTGCATGATAAAACCTCTGTTTTTACTAAATATGACTGGAGTATGAGGATCAAGCGAATGTTGATGTTCGTTGTACTCCCTGTTTTAGATACTTGATATTAAAACAGACTTCCTTTTGCCAAATTACCTGAGTCGTCTTGAACTAAAATCTGCATCCCCATCCATCTGCAGGGTATTGCTACTCATCCTATAGTGCTGGGCAACCCAGTTCAGAGAGGAGACTGCAATGGTCCTGAGTGAAGTATAACAAGGAGGATGTAGAGCTCCAGTTCAATTTGAATTCAACCCAAAGCTTGCATGCCGCCACTTTCCATCGGGACATGAGTGATTGTAGGCCCAGTTCTAAACACAAAGCCTCAACTGGGATGGAAATAGGTAGGTTAAGAATAGATCATAAGATTTCAGCCTCCAGTTTGGCAAGCCACAATACTGCCTTCAAAAGGGAAGACTTCTAGGGCATATAGGATAGTTGGTATGATTGACGCCCAATATGTAATTACCAGGGCTTCAATGGATCTGCCACCATTATCGAGGATTACCCTCCTGCTAACCAACCACTTGGTCCAGGGTTTTGTAATTATCCCTTCCTCCAGATGGGTCAGAGATGAAGAAGCCGAAACCTGCATCGACCTGTGAGCTCTAACAGATGCCAAGGCCTCTCTTTAAGACCTTCCCTTCTGCTACATAGGAAGATTCAGCTGGATCCATCATGTGATATGATAGGTTATTTATAGCGTGCTTAATACCCAGAGGTTTCTAAGCGCGGACCCGGGGATCGAACCGGTGTTGCTCCATGTCGTCTTGCTTCCAAGGCGAGCACGTTGCCACTGAGCTATCCTCCCGAGTGGAAGGAGCGGTCTACAGCAGGTGTCGGAGCTAACAGCCAGGCTGCAAGTAGCAAGAACCAGACAGAGGCCAGAGTTCGGACTGTTTGGATCACTAGTGGAGGCTATAGCATCAGCGTTAGGCAAAATCACGAGTCTTGAAGCAACCAAGCTACCAGGTCTGGCATAGAAGAAGATTCACCAGCCCCAACTGCGGAACCTGGCATCACAACGTTCATTCGAGCCAAGACAATAGAAGCAAATGTGCCCAAAGCTGACTCTAGAGATCATGAATATGATGCAATGCTGAGGGAGTGAAAGACTCTTGTGCAGAAGGATTGAGTCCTCAACAAGGAAAGTTACATTGGAGACTGGGTATTACATTTTCAGGTGTTATCGCAGCCATTCCGCTGACCTGTATTCTGTGCACCCCATGACCAGCATAGACATCTCAGTGACAGAACCTTTGAGTTGGTTCTCTCAAGGTTTTTCTGGCTTCGACTACTTGCCAAAGTAAAACACTACTAGCATCACTGCACCAGGTGTGTTACCAGAAAGACAGTGGTTCATCCTGCAGCACAGCAGGCCCATGGGCCTCATCTGCATAGACTTCCTCAGCTTGGATCGTTGAACATCTTGCGTTTGGACAGACCACTTTTGCTTGCTACGTGCAGGCCCTTCCCAACAAGGATCAATGTGCCACCACCGGTTGGTCTGCCAGAATGCATTGAGATCAAGGGCCAGATTTTAAGTCGACACTCATCAAGCAAATGCTGGAGATGGTTGGCATCAAGACGACGTGTGCAAGAATGTACCACTCCCAGGGAGATGTCCAGGCAGAGCAATTCAATCACACTCTCTTGGTAGTGCTGGCCACTGTGGCGGCTCAGAAAGACACTGACTCTTAGCTGACATGATGCACAGTATTTAATTAAAGTAACTTAAAAAGGTCTATCTTTCCCTAACACTTTAGGTGTTCCCTGCCTATATTGATAAGATGCTCGTTCGTCAGTCGTGAATGCCCAAATAAAACAAGCCTGCTGTCAAAAACGTCCCTATCTGGCCCTACCACTATGAAAAATAACTTAAATCAGGAACATGGCTCCCTTCTCCTGAGGGTACTCCTAGTATCAATATGGGGTTTCTCTGTCAGTATTTGATTTGCATAAAAGTCTCTTGTAGCTTCGTGGACCAGTCTCTAATACATCAACTGCATCAATGCTTCTTCCTTTCTCTTATAGAATCCATTTTGGAACGTTCTCATACTATTCACATCTCTCCTCGTTGCAGTTAGTGTATCTTGTTAAAATATTATTGTTCTGGTGGATTTTACACCTCCTGCACAATTGTATTTCCTGTTCACTTGGGCTACTTCTCTTGATATATAGTGCAATTGTCTAGTTCTCTCAAACTCTGGTTCACACTTTGCTCTCTCTCTTACATTATACTCATTTTTTATAAGACATTTCGTTACTTACCCCTTTTTCTAATGTATTTCGTTCCACTGCTCTTCTCTTGCTTTGTTTAGATTTTCAATGGTTATTTTGATGGTATCAAGATTTAAATTAATTAATTTCCAATTGAACTCGGTTTCATATTCTTCACTGAGCCAAGTTGTTTGCGCGGCATTACGATTCGCTGGATGCCTCCCAGGCTTCTGGTCCTTCCTGTTACCTTCATTACCAATGGGGAACATCTCAGGATTTTTCTTGGTCGGGCACCTCTCGTCAGATCACAGAATGCTGTGTCTCTCGTTTTTCTGGCGTCTAACTCTCTGCCTTCCCTTGCTTCCTCGTAGTCCTGGTACTTCAGTGTGTGACCAGATACCTCATGGTTTGTTTCTGATGGTTGTCTCTGCGACAATAAGTGTATAGACTATCCACAACGGCTTCTCATTCGTGGCCACGCCACCAGCTTCGTTCAGGCTCCAGCCTTGCAGGTTTCTCTCCATTCACATTCGTAGTATTGTGGGCGTCCCACACTGCGTTCTCTGGCAAGTTTGAAACTCACCGGCTTCCGGGTCTCCATCTTCCCCAGGTATGACGTAGCATGAGAGTTCCCCAACCCTACGCATGCGCTTGTCTCTCTTCTCGTTGCCCGCTCATGGAGGACTCACTAAACAACCTCCTTGTCTCAGTAGATTGGTCATTTTTTAATACAAAGCAATATGCTCTTTTCCCATAAGATAATAGCATTGGTACTTTACTTCTTTACCCAGTCTTGATATTTTAGATCTTTTGGTGCTTTAAGGAATTCCTCATGGGAATGGAGTACCTGTCCCCAAAGGGGGAGCCTCTCCCAGGGAGTTCCCTCTTGGCTATACCGCTACGGAGGGTATTGCAGAGTGGGCTCACCTCCCTAACCTCACAGGGAGGTGCTCTCCTTGAGGAGGAGGGTCTAACTCCTTTTATTCGTCACAGCACCCTTCAGCCAGATGAGAAGACCAGATGGAGTCAACATGTGACTAACCTCGGCGACACTTACAACTGTATGACGAATGATGCCACTGGGTTCCAATTGTACTACTTGATGTCGGAACGGATGCCCGAATGCCTGCAGATCTGTGTTTTGGAGTGTCTGCAGATGAAACAGGCAGCAAGAACTGCAACATTTAAGTCAATCAGCTCCGACGACAAATTGAGCAAGCTTTTCTGCCCGCCCTGGATGCCGCAAAGAAGACTGCAGAGAGCAACAAACATACAATGACTCCAAGATTAGATTCCAAACACCTTCAGCCTGATGAAGAAACAAGTTAAGGAACAAGTTGGAGTTTCAACTGTTCCAAGCATCATCTGGGAGAGTCCCCAGTATATTAATTGTGTGAGGAAGCATGGCCAATAAATGTGAAGCCCTTGTACCGTAACCACGTGCTCCCATTCGGGAATGAAGATGAGCTACCACGGAAAAGACCAGACAGCAGAGACTCAGAGATGATGGATAGGGGGATTTCACCTGGCTACATCCCTGGAAGTTCATCGGACACCAAGGCCACCCAGAAGCAGACGCAGAAACGGAAAGTGATCAGTTAGGCATCAGTAGTGAACATTACTATGGCCTGTCGCAAGTGTGGGTTTTCACACCCCCACATCTAGAATCCACTCCCGAGAACCCGGAATCCCAACCTATTGCTGTTCCACCAGAGATCACACACAATACCTATTCATAACTTGGTCTCCATTGCACTGGACATGGCAGGTGATACCTTACCCATGCCAGGGATCCAGAACTGGTGGGAGTATCTCCACTGGTTCAGGATGAGATTCTAAATTATGTCCGTGTTGATCCCTGCATTTCAACCAGGGAGAACTGGCTTGCCATGGCCTTAGCTCACGACTCTCCTGGGGTAGAGTATGAGGTGCCTGTTATCCATTCCTCTCAGTCTTCTGTCCCTTCAACGCAAGGTGGCTGAGATACAGGGCAGAATTCGAAATTAATAGGAGATCTGAGCTATTTAGTTCCCGTTTGTAGTCTAGTAAAGCCTGGTAGCTTGACACCAGGAACTACTTTTGGCTCCTCAGGCCAACTGATGCCAAACAAACACACCTATGTGAATATAACTTTGTACATTTAGGACAATCTATAAATAAGCACTAGGACACATTCATACAGCATTTAAACCATAAGGAGTCATAAGTAATGGAAAAAATGATATGTTTGCATCTTATGTGGAAGTTAGATTGGCAGAAGGATAGGTTCTAGCTCCTTGTTCCCCAGTGGTAGCTCCTGGTCACTGGTTAATGCGGTATACACAGGAGCTGCGTTTAGCTCCTGCTTATCCAATCTTAATTTCAATCCCTGCATGGTAGTGGGTGGGAACCAGTGGCCGTAAAACAGAAATCTTCATAAATCAGGCAAAGTCTATTATTGGGGCAGATGTGGGTAACAATCTGAAGGTGGGTTTAATTTTCAAATACACATGTTATTTTTTGTTTCTTTTTCCAAATGGTACAGTCCAGGTTACCTTAGTCTGCATCTCAATTAAGGGTCCCTGCCGTGCATGTACCACGTGAGGGTACATATAAACAAACGCAACGAATGGTGAAACTGGTGTCAGAGTGGAGCGGCGTTAATCAGTTGGGAGCAGACCATCACGCTAGAGGGCTGCGGCAGTGCTGTGCCAACTGCACTGGGCTCCCTACTCGTGGATCTCTAATCTGGTTAACAAAAACTACCTGGTTGATCCTGCTTCGAAGCAGTGCCCTGTGACCAAGAGGGGTGCTGTGCTCCCCACAGCTGCAGCCCTGGACTTCCCATGATTAATGCGGCAAACTGGAGGCGTAGGAGCACCACAACCACTTCATCACCGGGCCCAGGTTCTCCCTCTTTTACATGGTGCTCCTTCTGAGACGTGGGAGCACTGCAGGATATCACCGATGCGGTCTGCCTCTTCTATTCCGGCAGCCTGCCTTCCAAGCTCCTCAACTGGGCTGCTTAGGCAACGTGTCCGGGAGGTCACATCATGACAGCCATTCACCTGCAGCTCTTCCACCCAGGCTGGCCCCGACAGACGGGCCTGGTGCAGAGTTCCCCCAGAAGACCAATGCTACAGGCTCTACCTGTGGGCTGCCCAGAGCAACCAGGGCCAACTGTCCCGTATTATGCAGGACTTTGCTTCATTGATGGGGTTGAAAGACTTTGCAGCTCCAAGCTCTCACTTCTGTGTGATAGCTGGAGCTCTGGGCAGCAGCGCGACTCTACCCCGGAGTCTGTGCGCACCATTTTCACACATTGCTCTGTCAACAGAGCATTACAATGGGAGCAATTAGGCACTGATGTCAGGGAGTGGGATCATTAGCAGGGAATTTGGCCCTTACAAAATGTGGATGGGGGTGATGAGAAATAGGAAGGGTGCATAATGCACCATGCTGTGTGAAATAGGACTGGTTTTAAAACCCAAGTGAGATTGTTTTGTCTCTCATCACTTTGCATGATGCCATGCAGGATGGGGAAAAAGAAGAAGTCATACTTTTTTTCTTCAACATGTTTCTATCACAATTGTGAGGAACCCCAGGACGTCCTCCAATCTACTCCCCTTGGATCTTCCTCTCGGTTGGCCAGGGAAAGGCCATCGCTCCTAACCTTGGGGGTGGATATTCGAGGGAGGAACCTTAGTGGAGGGACCTTGTGGAGAGGATGCCTTTAGGTGATGCATGGTATCCCCCCCTTTCCCTTGTCAGAATGCGCCCTCCCCGCCCACTGCCTTGGTAGGTCATTGTCATTCTTTCTCTTTAACACACACAAAATGTCCCACATTCATGTTCCTTTAAGACTGGGACGAGGAAGAGGCAACTGGGAGTTATGCACACTTCCATTCATGCACACCACTTTGGTACTGAGACGAGAAAGAGGACTATGGAGTACCACTACAAAGGCCAGGCATGTTCCACTAATAAAGTTAACTATGGTCAGGCAAAGGACATACACATGCAAACAATTGAGAGGCTGCCGGTGCATAAAAGGAGAGACAAGCAAGACCAAGGGAAAAACTTGCCTGGGGAGAAGGAGGCAGCAACCCGACATGGAGCAGGCAGGAGATAGGCCAGTGAAAAGGACGCTGAATGCTGCAGAGGGGTGAGGAAGACGCTGAGGCCTGAACGGGCCGCAAGTGGGTCGAGAGCCCTGCAATCCCCTTTGACGCGTGCTCACAGACAGAGCTGTGAGACACAGAAGACTCCAGTGTGCTGCAGACCGCAGAAGTAAGGTTTGGAAGAAGTGAGCGTTGCCCACCAAGTCAAAGGGGAGCAAGAGAAAGCCAGAGAAGACACCAAAGCCACTCAGAGGAGCAGCGTACACCAGTGAGTGACAGAGGGAACACACATGCCGGGGCGCTCCAGGTGCTGGATGGATTTGGGCAGAGGAAAATGCTTATCGAATGAAAACTTATAATGAATGGGTCTGGAGACAGAATGGAAGAATTTTTAATATCAAACAAGCTGCAAAGTACTTTTGAGATTTAAACAGTATTGTTGAATATCGAATTAGAAGAAACATATGCAAAATATATGAAAACACTGCACGAGTGAAAAGAAAGTAATGCGAAATTATGAAAAGTTAAAACCAGTGATGACCATTTATGGAGTAAGTTAGAGTAAGTGATAGATTGATGGACAATGTGAAAGTATGAATAAAGTGAAAACTAGTAATGAGCAAGTATGGAATAAGTGAAAAGCAAGTGATGAGCATTTATGGCCAATATGAAAGTAAGGTGCTGAAAAGGGATAAGCACCACATAGCAAGTTGTGTGAAAGTCAGTGTGGCAGAATCAATAAGACTGCCAAGGAGAAACAGAATTGAAAGTGGACTAATTATTATTCAAAAACGTCTAAAGCACACACTAAGGCCCGAAAGCGTCTAGGCACTGGTATTAGCAGTACAGAGAAAAAAATCTCCAAAGTTAATTTGCACATTAACAAGTTAAAACAGATGAGTTTTAAGTGCCCTGCGAAAGGGGAGGTACTCCTCTATGACTCTCAGTGACAATGGAAGCAAGTTCCATAATGTCGGAGCCATCACTGAGAAGGAGCAGTCTCCCAGGCTGGCACACTGATACCTCAGTAATTTAACAAGAAATTAGGAGGTCGAGCGCAACCCCCTTGCCTCATAGGGTAGTACTGTTCAAACTGGTTTTCAGATACTCTGGGTCGCACTGTGTAAAGCCCGATGAGTGACAGTACCTTAAACTCATTCCATGCCGCCACCGGGAGTCAGTGAAGCCGATGCAGAAGGGATGCCGAGGGAGACAGCGAAGGTGCCTTAAGGGTCAATATTGCTGCTGAGTTCTGGAGTATCTGCATACTTTGTATCTGATATTTAGGCTGCCTTAAACATTTCCCGCTTAAGTAATCCAGTGATCCCATTATAGTAGATGTGACAATCATAGTACGGCTGCCTGAAGGAAGAAAGGGTAGCATCTTCCTCAAGATTTTACATTTCCCAAACCCTGCGTTACAGACTGCCGAAATGTGTGCTTCTCTCGAGCCATTGGGAAGGAGCCCCACCCCAACGCTTTTCACAGTCGCACATACTACTGGGTAGGGGCCAAGCGAGTCAGGCCAGAATTGCACATTCCAGAGACTGCCAGCCGTTTGTTGGCAAAACACCAGAACATCCATTTTATTTCCATTCAATTCTTACCAATTGGCAGACATCCACTTGCCTAGGTCATCCAGGCAGTCACAAAGTTTGCCAAAGGGTTCAGTTTGAGCGGAATCCAGCTGAAACAATAGCTGTGTGTCATCGGTATAGGTGTTAAAAAAAGAACTCAGCAATCAGGTATGCCAAAAGGAAAACATACACATTGAAAAGAAGAGGGAACCAGGCTGACCCTTGAGGAACCCCACAGATTAGACCAGAATCCAGAGATTGCCAGACCTGAAAGGAAATGGTCTGGGTCTGTCCCTCAAGAAAGGACCCAAACCACGAAAGAAGGGGCTCTGTAACACCTGCTTGCTCCAAACCGGTCAGTAGAATGCCATGATCCACAGTGTGAAATGCAGCGGAGAGGTCCAGGAGATTTAGCGCTCCCATCTCTCTGCAGTCCTGGCGAAGAACTAGATTATCCAACAATGATACCATAACTGATTCCATAGTCATAGTTGGATGGAATCCCGATTAAAATGGATGTAGACAATTATTATTTTTCAAATATTGTGAAAACTGCGGTGTATTCACAGCTTCTATAAGTTTCATAATGGCTGGAAGCAGGGAGATGGGCCTGTAGTTAGCCACCGCCTCGTGATCCACATTTTTAAAAGGGAGGAGTGACAACTGCATGTTTCAAAGAGGCAGGGAAATCCCCCACAGGAGTGCTGTAGGGCCGCTGTGAAATTGCAGATGGCCCTGTGCAGAAGGGATTTTAAGACATGTAATGGAGCTGCATCAAAAGGCGAAGCTGATTTCCAACCATTCAGGTAGTTTGATCGTTTGGCAGTTTGATCATTCATAATCACTTGGCGGAAATCTCCGATTTTCTCTGAAAAAAACATGCTAATCGCATTACATTACAATTGCACGTCTGCTAATTTGTCCTGCCTCTTAGAAGGACAAACAGTCAGCTCTTTTGCCACAATAAATAGTTCCCTAGAGGAACATGATGCTTCCGAAATCTGGTCTGCATAAAATTTAGATTCAACTCCACAATCATCTTGTAGTATAGTGACTCAGCTTTTTTTATAGGCAGCACAAGCTTCCAGATCATAATTTAGCTTCCACTTCCTCTCAAGACGTCCAACAAGAATGCTTTTGGGCACGAAGATGTGGGGTGAACCATGGCACTGTGACACAGGTTCAGATATAAAGCTTGTGTTGGCAAGGAAGTCCAATGAGAACATGTGAATATAACAAAGTGCCAAGGGTTATCGGTTGAATGACCTGTGATGAGTGGACCGTGTGGTCCGACAATTGCGCCTAGACCGAGTAACCCCTACTTGGAAAGAACCAAGGAAAATAAAGATACTGAAGCGGTTTAACAAATGCTGAAGTGATTAAAGAAAGGAGAAGGAGAAACACTATGCCTCATGACCCCCACCCCAAGCAAACACTATGCCCCATGACCCCCACCGTTCAAGAAAACGCTATACCCCATGACAACCCCCCCTAAAGCAAACACGATGCCCCATGAGCCCCACAGCAAACTACGCAAAGCATTCTCAAAACAACCAATATCAGTGGAAGATTTTAATATCAAAATATGCCCGCCAAACAAAAGGCCACTTCCATGACCTCCCACCAAAAGAGCATCTCTGTGAGCCCCCGCCTCTCCTGCACATATTCTTTTCAAATTGGTCACACAGTTTTTATTTGCTGCAAACAAAAAACGGTGCATTTGTGAACTCACACGGCTTTGGTAGGTGAGGTCTCACATTCAACTCACAAGAGAAAGGTCTCAGTCAGCTTGAATAGGCATTCCTTGATCCTTTTCGGAGAAGTAATGCACCACCATAGACTTTAACGGAAGCGCCACATTAATTAAATGCCTGTCTTCTGCCGAGTTTGGGAGGGGGCGCTTAGAGGGGTTGTCTAAACTCCACACCTTGAAATGATGGATCCCATTTCCGTTTACTCGTTTCTGTATGTCCCTCTCCCACCAAGCCCCCACTTCTTTCCAGAAATACTTTGTCTAAGAACCGGCCCTTGCTGCTGGGTGCACTCTTGAGTGCCCCCCTGCTCCCCGCCCCAAAGGAGCCCTTCTGGAATACTTGGTACTAGTGGCAGTAACTAACCCAAGAAAAGACCTCCTTTTCTGCTGTACATCCAGTGTGTTTATTAAAATCCACAGCACTCAAAAGCACTCCTTTTCGAAAATATGGACAAGTCGTATGCCGCAGCTCATTGGCCAACACCAGAAGCACACTTCACAATGCATAATATGTTCCTCGTCAATGCTCCCATATGCACTTGAACGGATTTAATTCGAGACCTTTTTCTCAAAACTGCTTTGAGAATGGCAATTTCGGAGTTTACAGTAGAGCAACTATTGTCGGATATCATACCTAAGGAAACGAGTTGTGATTTCAAAAAATTATAAATTTGTAAATGATTATAATACTCGAATATAAATATCGGATGTCTCACTACAAGTCACAAATCAATAATGCAATACATTTATTTTTTAGCATTTTTCTTATAAAAACATCAATGCAAAATGGGTGCATTTTTCGTCTAATGAAAGAATCCCTGCCCATCCCACCTCAAGACACAACAAACGCATGCAGAATCGCAGGGGGGGAGGGATCACCTTACCGCAAACTTCTGGACCTCAAGCAGATGCGTGAGGCAGGATCGCAATGGTGCATTCTGAGGCGCGTGTGTAAGGGAAACAAAGAAATTTCCCAAATTGAGGGCAGGTGTTGCTGCTTGCGGGCTACCCTTCTTTATGGAAAGTACTAAACCCTTCTAGGCCGGATCAAACAACATGCCGTGAGGCACTTGGCCCGCGGGCCATATGTTGTGCACCCGTGCTGCAAGTGATTCAGTTCACAGCTTATGTTATTATTTATTATAAGCTATGATAAAAATATTCTTACCCATGGTTTAATGACTATACAGTTGATTGATGTATAATAATCGTGTCATCTATGTATTTCACACAAAGTTATTTGCCACTCAACATACTTATGGCAACTTATTCTAAAGCCACTTCCCATGGTGCCTGTAAGTATCAAAGAACGGTGGTGCTTCTTGCAGTGCCCTTTCTGTTAAGTCACTTAGTTGGTGTTGGTATAGGGCAAGTTAGGCCTTACTCGATCCTGACATTTTCTTTAATAAAAGATTGTACAACTTTTAACCTGTTGTCTGTGTCTCCTTCCATGATGCCAACCTCACAATCCTCAAGGGGAAAGCCTTCTAGAATAACGCTTCCCGGCGTGCAATTTCTGCATACAAGGTGCTTAAGGGTAGAGAGCCTCACGAAACAGGCATCCGCTTCCCAATTAGCAGCCCCAGCGCATCTGCTTTCCCTCAGCTTCTGTGGGCGTTGAAATGTGGAGTTACTGCACCCTCTGTTTCTTCTCCTGCTAACTCTCTTTGCCTGCATCTGAGGGGGTCCTTTATACTCCATAATCCTTTTCAGGTGTGAGTCATTGAAATCTTTAGACTGCATCTTGCCTCCAAATCCCTCTTTCTCGTCCCAGTACTTTGGGCACTTTCGGACTTGAAATCCCCAATGTTACAATTAGCTTTTCCTCTCTGCAAATTATGTTTAACTGGATTTACTTCACTTGCATTATTGATCCCGTCTTCAGGAGGACATTTAAAAGAAGTCGATTATTATTTTGGAATGAAGGGAATGCTAGCTATATCAGAACCTAAGATGGCAATGTTCTGTTGTCCACATTTAACTTCCTCTTGTTGACTACAATAGTTCCTACCATTAAACATGTGGGCAACTTATTGAGGGGGAGCATTATGTCTGACAAATGATTGATTAGAACCGGTTTCAAAATCCCCAGAATGAATAGCTTTAGAACAAGAAATCTCACTTTAACAACAAGCCATTACATATTCTGGCATCACTAACACCTCTTCCTCCAAGGGAGACAAATACTGCGTCTCACCCATCGGAGTCCTCCTATTCCATTGGGGCCGTTCGCCTCCCAGGTGGTCCTGCCGGCTAATACCACCTCCAGGGTTAGGATCAGCTAGCAGCTGCCTTCCTCTGGCCACCTGGGAGGTAGGGCTTTTGTGAGGACACAACAGGATTCATCACAATAAGCTCATGTCATCCTTTGGAGTCCATTAGCACCCGACTGCCCCACTCACCACGGAAGGGTTGTGCCAGCCCTACAGATAAGTGATGTACCGGACACATTTACTCCCTAAAATAGTTTAAATACTCCCAACAACAAAAAATATGAAAAGAATACCCCACCCCAAAAAAAGCACCAGACACAGCCCCTGCTTCAACCCACAAAGTTCCATGGATATGTTCAGATCACTGGCACAAGCAGAACCTCAAGACGGACTCCAACATTATGACTGCCCGATCTGAAGGGGACATTTATGTAAAATGCATGAATTACTATGAGCAAAGAAACATGGAGTACAAAAAGATATATGTTTTAGAGTTCCATTTTGTTTTCTCATTGAAAAAGTACTCCCCCCCCACCCCCAATCCCATTGGGAATGGACATTACTGTTTTACTCCTTAAAAATCATTTTGCAACCTACTTCAAAACATACTGAGTAAAATACTCCCACTTCAGAATGTGGCACCAGGGATAAAACCTTGGTATCCTCTTTGACAACTTTCTAAACATCAGGACGTTCTGTCCACTCCTCACCCACTACACCCTGGTCACACTCTACTCTCTACCTTGGTGCTCCACAAAATCAATGGCTGTTCCAACCTTCTTCTAGATGTTCACCTCCACTTTTTCACTCCTCTCAACCAAGCTCTCAACTGCGTTACCCGCACCTTTGCAACATACCCATATCCTCTCCTGCCTTAACATACCAGCATCATGCTGGGTGGCTCTTTAAGTGACGCCATCCTTAGGTTTCCACTCCTGGTCTCCAAATCAGTCCATGGTCTTGCCATCCCATCACCATGCTAGATGCATCCCGCTCTACTAGGAGTGTCATCAATCAACAATCTATCTGTCCCCCTGCTGCCCCTGCGCATCCAAAGTCTTCCATTCCTTCTTACCATTAGCCCTTCTCCGCTGGAATCCCCCCCCACCCATAACCGTTCAGGACCAGGCTGAAGCTATACTTGCAAACTGGCGAAGGGGCATCCCCACACTCCCTCCACATCTGACCCCCAACATATCGCTGCTGAAAGTAGTAGTAGTAGTTTGTCATTTATTAAGCGCCTTTATCCCATTAGAATTACATCAATGTGTTTGTGAGGGGAAATGCCCTCCAGGGACTGATGTCAAAGGTATGGGGAAATTGCCATAAGGGTTAGAATGTGTGTGTGCATTTGGCCAAATAGAAAAATGGCTGGGCTAGCCGAGCCCCAGTAAGCTACCCATGATGGTCAGGCATGTGGATGGTTGCTGAGAGGTGGTCAGTGGCGTGCACAAGTGCAAGAAACTCGTAATGTGTCCAGCTAGACCATATTTTTGCTGTTGGACTTTGCACAACATCTCTGCCATCAGAATGCACCTGAGTGTTTTAGTCTGATGTATGGCTATGAAGGCAAGCGGGTGGGCGGCTGTGCCTGAAGTTAGTTTCTACCAAAGTGGTACAAGACTACGTACCTTGAACATTTTCCTTAGAAATCGGTTCCTCCGGTCTGCTCCGAGATTACACTTTACCTTGTGTTCGAGGATATACCGGGCAATGTGACAATCCTCCAGATAGCGTCACTTCTCCCCATAGGGGAGCCCCTTTCCATGAGGCTAGGGAGGTGCATCCACTAACCAATAGTCCCCCTAGGGGTGGTAACATGTGGGAGGACCTCATGGGGAGGAACTCCCCTCCTGGGGTTTTGAATGTGAATTCGGGACATGGCCCCTTTAACTTCAATCCCACGGGGTAGTAACACCACCCAAGCCTTCTCTACCTATGGTCCAGTTTGAAACCATGCATTATTGTAAAGTGTCAGACAATCTAGCTGTAATGAGTACAGGGATGAAGAAGACTGAGCATGTTACAATCAAGTAGGAAGAATGCTCGACCACCTGTTGTCAATCGTACTGACATTACTCTGGGGTGGTCCCCACTAAACCAAAGAGCAAAGAAGCACTTTGTTCTGGTTGGGATCGAACGAGAGGACAAGAAGGTCCAGAGAAGGAGACCAACATGTAGGGTGTTTGTCGGAAAAACACACAACCGTATTGTGAATTTCGACAGTAGCAGTACCAGTAGAAAGTGGAGAGGGCGTCTTGCAGGTCAGCAGAACGTCTACAGTAGTAGAAGTAGTAGTATTAGAAGAAGAAGAAGGTGGAAACCAGAGGGCAAACGAGAGACCGGGGAAAGGCAAAACTGGTCCAGGGTCCTAACAACCCTGGAGAGTAAGACCGTGCGATATGAAGGTGAACCTAATGAGAAGATATCGAGTGAAGTGGAAAAAACTAAGCGTGGGACGCCCGGAGAGTATCTTTATAGTAGACCAAGCGCTCGCACAGTTGGAATCAAAAGAAAGTATGGTGGAGGCATGACCTGTGTTGGGTGGATCATGCGGTCTGAGAAACTGTGCCGAAATCTCCAGCATTGGCCTAGCGCGGAGCCGCGTATGCGATTATACAAAAAACATCCAGAAGTGCAAACACGCTACCTAGAAAGGCTGGCCAGTCGGGTCTTCAATAAATGCACACATTTCCTATAGCCGAGGGCTGTGAAACGAAGCGGGCCCGACAAGAGAAGGAAGAAACGTAACATCACAGAATAGCCCCAGGAAGAATCAATGACATTTTCTCCGTCCAGAGAAGCTAATGGGAGGGGGAGAAAGTCCAGGAGGGAGCCGTGGGATATGTAAGTGAGAATCAAAAGATCTATGGAGCAGATGGAGAGCCAAGCACAGTCATAACTCTGCACACTGGGGGCAAGTTAAAGAAAGAGGATATTTAACGAAAATTACTTCAACCGTGTCCGGGCGCTCAACATTTTGCCTGCAAAATCCTGATCCTTTGAAAGTTGACCTCATGGAGATCAACTCTCTCCTGGTGTACAGCCAGAAACTGCCAGCCTCCTGGGCACATGCCGTGAGCCAGGAGAAACCTTTTACAACATACGACAGTTACGCAAAAGATTGTCTTTTTTTCCCCATCAACACCGGATCCCGCCAAGAGACAGTACCCCTTTGAAACCAACAGGACACAGCTTTTCTATAGGCGGTGAAAGGAAAGACCAACGAGACACCGACGAGCATTGTTACAAAATATTTCTCTGAAAGGCACTTTTCCTCCGTAGTCCATGGACCCTAACCCCAAACTTTCTGCATTTATTTTAGTATCCTGGCCTGACATTTTACAGTCGAGTGCAGCATTCTGCCACACTCCACTGGGCCTTAGCTCATTGTTATGGGGAAACTGACATGTCCTTCAGGCTGCCAGTATTGAGAAACTCTTTTTCTTAGTCTTTCAACTTTGTATCCACTTATTGGTAACATATAATCATTGCGCAAAGTACCTTACTGAACCCCATAATGGGGGGGGGGGGGGTCAAAGGAATTTCTGGTGATTGTACAATCTGCTCAGGACAAACTGGCGGCTGCAGTAGCATTTTGTTTTATTTGTATGACTTTCTACAGAGGCTTACCGCATGTACCGTGTTTGGCTCCTGACTTTGGCTAGTGTCCAGCATGCCCGTTCCACAAGTTCTTTTGTTTGTTCCTTTAGCCATTTTGTCCCTTTGCCTTCTCCCTGCCTTTTCAGGTCTGGGATTTCCTTTTTTGGGCACACCTTTGCATGAGGAAGCTACTTCTTTTGCAGGCCTCTGCAGGTCACATGTGTAGGCATACAGAAAGTGGACTAGAGTGTCTGGTCCCAATCTACACCACTGGTGCCAAGATATCTGGTGTGCATGTGAGCATGAGAACATCAGTGGTCCCTGATAAGACGATTGCAGGTGTGCATGTGTTGGGCAGATCTTGCCATTGATGGGCTGGGTGTGTGCACTCACCCGACTGTGGTTAAGAAGAGGGGACCTACACCAGTTCATCAGATTTGAAATAGGAGCCAAGTACCCCGAGGAGCCTAGCAGAACACAGGACGACGCTGAGACGAACGGAGGAGGTCTGGCACCCGAATCCTGCTGCTGTCCCAGTGGAACTCTGCTTTGCGCCTGATCTCAAAAGACCTGGTAAGGTGCTTTGAATCCTTTGAGTAGTGGGAACAATCACCCACAACGTCTCCTGGTAACCCTGCAAGTGAGCCTGTTCGGTGGTGTCCCATGGCCATCCACTATTGACCGTAGTTATGTTGGTAATGAAGAATGTGTTCACTGGAATGTAGACTTGGCCGTTTGATTCTATCCTGTGTAATTAGATGGATTTTTAGGGTAATGTTTGATGGATGAATTTTGTAGAATAAAGCATAGTTTTATCAGTAAACTTGGTGTGCATGTGTAAATGAATGATGTCCAACAAATCAAATCCTGTTCATAAGTAAATGATCTTTGGCATAAATGATCTTCTCCAGTTCTTGGCAATTATGTGGTTTGCGTCATTATCCTGGAGGTCTAGACTGAGTACCAGGTACCTCATACAATCATTGTATTGAATCCCTATCAGACATATTAGTCAAATATACAAATTGTGGGCATTCTTATGTTCCCAAAATGCTTTTTTTCATTTTACGGAAATCAACCAATAACCCACATTGGTGCCATTTTCCCCTTCCCCTTACTCAAAGATAATTTATTTACAGAATGTGAGCAAGGCCCACCGATTTAATTGTTTACATGAGTGAGATTTATTTACAGACCGTGAGTTACTTACAAACTAAGAGGCCGATTCATGGAATAATTAGCGCGGCGCAAGTGGGCAAAAACGTGCGAATCGCAGTGGAATAGCGAAAATCGCAGTGCAATTGCGAAAATCGCACGAAAAGCAGCGCACGTCGATTCATGGAAGGCCGTGCGCGAGAAAACCAGCGGACGTGCGATAAAAAAGTGCGCGGCGCACGTTGGCGCACAGGCCATCTAACAGCGTGCGCCAGGTCACAGCGAAAATCGCACAGGGCACAGCGAAATTCGCACATAGCGCGGCGCACGCAACAAAAGTAGGCGGAACACGGGCGTAACACTCGGAATGGGGAACAACTTGTCAAAACGTGGGCGTCACGGGGGAAGTACAGGGCACAAGTGCGCGGAACGCCCACACGCTCGCCTACAACACGTATTCATGGAATAGAATAGGGCAAAAAAGCGCACGCTCAAACCAGCGCACAGGCACAAACACGACCGCCACAAGAAAGCAGGCGGTAGCGTCTCTGCGGCTGTAAGAAATGTGCGCCAAAAGGTGCGCCAACAAATAGCACCTATATACTGCCATGATGAATGTCCCATACTGTGGCCCTCCAGGAAAAATGACGTGCAAAGGGGTACCCACAAACACGGACACCCGCTGACAAAAAATACGTGTGCGTGTATACCGGGGTGCGCGGGAAGTCTAACACGCGATTTCAGCAGGGTACGTGCATCACAGGGGTTCGCGTGAAGTTATTCACGCGATCGGGCCTGGGGGAGCGGGCTACGTGTATTACAGGGGTTCGCGTGAAGTTCCTCACGCGATCGGGCCTGGGGGAGCGGGCTACGTGTATTCCAGGGGTGCGCGTGAAGTTCCACACGCGAATAGCCTGGGCGCGTGTATTTCAGGGGTGCGCGGGAAGTTCCACACGCGAATAGCCTGGGCGCGTGTATTTCAGGGGTGCGCGGGAAGTTCCACACGCGAATAGCCTGGGGGCACGTGTATTTCAGGGGTGTGCGTGAAGTTCCACACGCGAATAGCCTGGCCGCGTGTATTTCAGGGGTGCGCGGGAAGTTCCACACGCGAATAGCCTGGGCGCGTGTATTTCAGGGGTGCGCGTGAAGTTCCACACGCGATCGGGCCTGGGGTAGCGGGCTACGTGTATTACAGGGGTTCGCGTGAAGTTCCTCACGCGATCGGGCCTGGGGGAGCGGGCTACGTGTATTCCAGGGGTGCGCGTGAAGTTCCACACGCGAATAGCCTGGGCGCGTGTATTTCAGGGGTGCGCGGGAAGTTCCACACGCGAATAGCCTGGGGGCGCGTGTATTCCAGGGGTGCGCGGGAAGTTCCACACGTGAATAGCCTGGGCGCGTGTATTTCAGGGGTGCGCGGGAAGTTCCACACGCGAATAGCCTGGGGGCACGTGTATTTCAGGGGTGCGCGTGAAGTTCCACACGCGAATAGCCTGGGCGCGTGTATCTCAGGGGTGCGCGGGAAGTTCCACACGCGAATAGCCTGGGCGCGTGTATCTCAGGGGTGCGCGGGAAGTTCCACACGCGAATAGCCTGGGCGCGTGTATTTCAGGGGTGCGCGGGAAGTTCCACACGCGAATAGCCTGGGGGCGCGTGTATTTCAGGGGTGCGCGGGAAGTTCCACACGCGAATAGCCTGGGCGCGTGTATTTAAGGGGAGCGCGGGAAGTTGCACACGCGAATAGCCTGGGCGCGTGTATCTCAGGGGTGCGCGGGAAGTTCCACACGCGAATAGCCTGGGCGCGTGTATTTCAGGGGTGCGCGGGAAGTTCCACACGCGAATAGCCTGGGGGCGCGTGTATTTCAGGGGTGCGCGGGAAGTTCCACACGCGAATAGCCTGGGCGCGTGTATTTCAGGGGTGCGCGGGAAGTTCCACACGCGAATAGCCTGGGCGCGTGTATTTCAGGGGTGCGCGGGAAGTTCCACACGCGAATAGCCTGGGCGCGTGTATTTCAGGGGAGCGCGGGAAGTTGCACACGCGAATAGCCTGGGCGCGTGTATTTCAGGGGTGCGCGGGAAGTCCCACACGCGAATAGCCTGGGCGCGTGTATTTCAGGGGTGCGCGGGAAGTTCCACATGTGATTTGACAGTGTGGGTCCTCCCAGGTGTACCCTGTACACCCTCCACGGCCCCTGCAGGCAGCCCACACCACAGGGGACTACCATGCATCCCTGGTCATGTCCCGCAGACAGCCCACCCACCATGGGCATGCCCCCCAGCAAAGGCACATGTCTCCTTGAACTAATGAACACCAACTCATGTCCCCTTGCACCCCCACCCCCCAGCACTGTGGGGCACCTGCCAGCAGGCCCCCACCCATGTCCAACTCATGTCCCCCACCACCCCCACCCCCCAGCACTGTGGGGCACCTGCCAGCAGGCCCCCACCCATGTCCAACTCATGTCTCCCACCACCCCCACCCCCCAGCCACCAGGGGCAGACTCCACCAGGCCCCCACTCATGTCACCCACCACCCCCACCCCCCAGCCACCAGGGTCACCCTCCACCAGGCCCCCACTCATGTCTCCCACCACCCCCACCCCCCAGCAGTGCAGGGGCAGCCTCCACCAGGCCCCCACTCATGTCTCCCACCACCCCCACCCCCCAGCCACCAGGGTCACCCTCCACCAGGCCCCCACTCATGTCTCCCACCACCCCCACCCCCCAGCAGTGCAGGCTCAACCTCCACCAGGCCCCCACTCATGTCCCCCTGCACCCCCACCCCCCGGCAGTGCAGGGGCAGCCTCCACCAGGCCCCCACTCATGTCTCCCACCACCCCCACCCCCCTGCCACCATGTGCAGCCCCCACCAGGTCCTCACAATCCCCAATCATGTGCGTAATGGTCAGCCTCCACAGCCAAAAAGCCCTACCAAGTAACCCATTCACCCACATGGAAATGGAAATCACATGTTACACCCCCAATGTACATGAAGCAAATGAACCCATGTCCGTCACACACATATTTTCAAATAGAATGGGAAAACACACAACATGACATGCATGAAACCAATGAGATGAAACCACACAGTGAACAATGGAAAAAAAAATGTATTGAAAAAAATACAAATGCCAAAGAAAGAAAACTAACTACAATGTAAATGTGAAAAAATAAGCTGCATGTCCGCATAAAAACACAAAACTAGAAAATCAAATCAAAAAAATGATGTCCAAAGTGAAATGTAAGAACTCTCCATGCAACAAAGAACTATGTACAAAAATAACAAGGGTCCATCATCACAACTGAACTAAGGAAACCTCCTAAAAAACCTACCTAAATATCAACTATATACAAAAAGTGGAGCAGTGTCCGTCGACTCCAAATAATAATAAGAACGAAAGGAAACCTAAAACTAAAGAACTATATACAAAGGCGGCGGGCAAGTCCAGCGGCTCACTCTGTGGTGTTCCGGGCCAGGGCATCATCGAACTCCTGTTCGATGTCCCGGAGGCGGTCCAGTTCCATGGCCCCGAGGGTCCGCAGGGACGACGCCGTGTCCTCCTCCAACCCCCTGCGGATTGCCTCGAGGCACTCGGCCCGCCTCAGGGCCCTCCGCATGGAGTTCTCCGCCCTGACCATTGTGAGCCGCGCCTCTTCCGCCCGCCGCCGCTCCGCACCTATGGCGTGGCCCAACCGCTGCCACACGGAAGACACTCTCTGTCCTGGGTCCTCCTGCCCTCCGGCCGATGCCTGCCCCTCTGATGTCGAAGGCCCCGAGCCTTCATGGCTCCCACCATCTTGCTGCTGCTGCTGCTCTGCCTCTGCCCGTGCACTGCCTCCTGCTGCCTGCACATCCTCCGCCGGCTGGGGTGCACCTGTTGATGTGGCCACCCCTGCTGGACGTCCGACTCCCGACTGTGGCAGGGATGCCTCCTCCACCAGCCTGGCCGCACTGTCAGAGGCAGCTCCACAGGGCACCCAGGTGACTGATGGGTGGGAAGATGGCACAGAGGACGACTGGCGCGTAGGGGGTCCAGTTGAGGAGGGGGTCGGAGCAAGCCCCATCAGACAGCGGAATCCGGCCTGGGTGACCTGTCCCAGCAGGCTGACGTGGTCAACGAGCCATTCGAGATGACGTGCAGTCTCTCCATGAAAAGACTGCAGGTCACCTCGCATGGCCCGTTGACGCAACGCCACACCAGCCAGGACAGGCTCAACCCGGACCTGGATGGCCACGTCCGCAGGCAGAGGAAGGCCAGTTGACGTCAGCTCATCCCCTGCCTGAAAACGGGTCTGGACGTAGGCATCCCTGCTGGTGCAAGATGATGCAGGGACAGGATCGGGGACAGGATTGCACACAGGCACCTCCGCGGCCGCCTGTGCTGCCTCCTGTCCCTGGTCCTGCACTGCACCACTAGCACCAGTGGGATCCCCACCTCCAGACCCTGTCTCTGGTGCTTGCGCGGCCCCCTCCTCCACCAAACCCCCCACCAACCTGGATGACTCTGTGCCATCTTCCCCTGTTGGGCCCTGTGGGGTCCCAGCTGCCCCTTCTGCTGCCGAGGAGTCCAACTGCAACCTCCGCCTCTTGGACCTCCCCCCGGCAGCTGCGGCCTGGGACGCGGCACCGGACTCCTCACTCCCCGATGAGATGACAACACGGGAGGGGAGCCGGGCCTTGCGTCTCCGGCTGGCGGTCGGATCCCCGCCGCTGTGCTCCACAGCACCTTCTCCGCCCTCTTCATCAGTTGACGCTGCAGACAGGGAGAAACAAAACACAGGCATCAGGGCACTGTACAATGGACACATACACGCATGACAGTTGCACATGAGTGGCATTGGCAAACCTCAGACATGTCATCACAATCCCCAACACACATGTCATTGCAACTGGCACACATGAGCCATACCACAGCCATATCGCAACTGCCACCACCATCCCTACACATACAACAGCATCAGCAGCCAAAGGGGAGCCATACATCACATGCAACACAGGAAGTGCACCACACATGTACACACCACCACACTTGCATGCATGTCTACACCTCTGCCAAGTGTCGCACTGTTCAGACGGGCATCCATGTCACATCTGCCAATCAGGCTTCCACATACCGCTGTCACATGCATCCATGTAGCATCACTGTTGCACCTTTGACAAATACACACACATGCACATGTACACAGTGCTCATACATGCAGCCGAAAACAACATACATGCCTGACATCACGGACATGTCTACTTACATACACATTCATCCAAACATGTGTGCACGCACAACTGCATTTGCCATGCAAGCCCACACACACAAGCACCATCCATGTTTCACACATTACAGCCCTCGCATGTGTCAGCCCCACGGCCCTGTACACCCCCACCCATACTCCACCCCATACAAACAGATGTGCAACCGGCACAATGGGGAATGATCACCACACGCCCTGCTCACAACCAGGATGCATGTACACTCACCGCTCGACTCCAGACGGCTCTGCTTCTCTAGGACCTGGACGTGGAGCGCTGGGGATATGCGTTCCAGGACCCCCATCTGTTCTTCCGACAAGTGGCCCCGGCGCCCCTTGGCATCCGCTGCCTTCAAGAGGCGCCGGGCCTTGTTCAGGGTCCTGGACCTGAAGTCCTCCCAGCGCTTCCTGACATGTTGTAAGTCCCGGACTGCCACCCCCTCCGCGTTGATGGCAGTCACGATGTCAGTCCAGATCCGAGTCCGTCCTTCCTTGTCGGCGCGGGAACTTCCAAAGAGGGCATCATACTGCCCCAGGACTTGCTCCACCAGGACACCAACTTCGGTGGCACTGAAGCTGGTGCCCCTCTGCCTCTCTGGCCGGGGGTTGTCAGTGGTCACAGATGGTGTTAGCCCCGACATGACAACCCCAGAGGCAGGAGTGGGTGGGCAACTGGGTCCTGGGGCTGGGCTGTGGAGCGATGGAATTCCAGTCGGGAGTCTTCTGTTCCTGCAGGGGTGGTCACAGCAACAGCACCCCTGGCTGATGTGCAGGCAGCAAATGGCAATGCACGTGGGCAGCAGGCAGTCAGGCAGCAGCAGATAGCAGGTGGGAGCGTGCTCGGGGCTCTAGGGGGCAGTAATTCGGCCTTCTGGGCAGGAGCGTGGTCTCCCGTGTGCTCACGTGTGGCCAGCTTGGTACGGAGTGAATTGGCACGTGAAAATCCTGCACGTCAGCGTGAAAACCGAGGAAAGGCCCTTAGCGCGTAAGCGCGTCAGCACGCATACGCGATTCCATTGGACCAAAGGCCCTCAGCGCGTAGGCGCGTCTGTGACGTGACCCGCACGGGTGTTTCCCACACAGCACGTGATGACAGAGCACACGTGGAAAGACTGCACGTCAGAGTCTCATCGCGTGTAATTGGACAAAAGTGCGTGTACACGCGATTGGCCTATGTACGTGTATATGAGGTGTGCGCGGACACTTACACACGCAAGTACGTCAGCGCACCTGTATCCCGGTGTACGGCCATTTCCACCAATCACACGCAATGAGACTCTGACGTGCAGTCTTTCCACGTGTGCTCTGTCATCACGTGCTGTGTGGGAAACACCCGTGCGGGTCACGTCACAGACGCGCCTACGCGCTGAGGGCCTTTGGTCCAATGGAATCGCGTATGCGTGCTGACGCGCTTACGCGCCAAGGGCCTTTTCTCGGTTTTCACGCTGACGTGCAGGATTTTCACGTGCCAATTCACTCCGTACCAAGCTGGCCACACGTGAGCACACGGGAGACCACGCTCCTGCCCAGAAGGCCGAATTACTGCCCCCCAGAGCCCCGAGCACGCTCCCACCTGCTATCTGCTGCTGCCTGACTGCCTGCTGCCCACGTGCACTGCCATTTGCTGCCTGCACATCAGCCAGGGGTGCTGTTGCTGTGACCACCCCTGCTGGAACAGAAGACTCCCGACTGGAATTCCATCGCTCCACAGCCCAGCCCCAGGACCCAGTTGCCCACCCACTCCTGCCTCTGGGGTTGTCATGTCGGGGCTAACACCATCTGTGACCACTGACAACCCCCGGCCAGAGAGGCAGAGGGGCACCAGCTTCAGTGCCACCGAAGTTGGTGTCCTGGTGGAGCAAGTCCTGGGGCAGTATGATGCCCTCTTTGGAAGTTCCCGCGCCGACAAGGAAGGACGGACTCGGATCTGGACTGACATCGTGACTGCCATCAACGCGGAGGGGGTGGCAGTCCGGGACTTACAACATGTCAGGAAGCGCTGGGAGGACTTCAGGTCCAGGACCCTGAACAAGGCCCGGCGCCTCTTGAAGGCAGCGGATGCCAAGGGGCGCCGGGGCCACTTGTCGGAAGAACAGATGGGGGTCCTGGAACGCATATCCCCAGCGCTCCACGTCCAGGTCCTAGAGAAGCAGAGCCGTCTGGAGTCGAGCGGTGAGTGTACATGCATCCTGGTTGTGAGCAGGGCGTGTGGTGATCATTCCCCATTGTGCCGGTTGCACATCTGTTTGTATGGGGTGGAGTATGGGTGGGGGTGTACAGGGCCGTGGGGCTGACACATGCGAGGGCTGTAATGTGTGAGACATGGATGGTGCTTGTGTGTGTGGGCTTGCATGGCAAATGCAGTTGTGCGTGCACACATGTTTGGATGAATGTGTATGTAAGTAGACATGTCCGTGATGTCAGGCATGTATGTTGTTTTCGGCTGCATGTATGAGCACTGTGTACATGTGCATGTGTGTGTATTTGTCAAAGGTGCAACAGTGATGCTACATGGATGCATGTGACAGCGGTATGTGGAAGCCTGATTGGCAGATGTGACATGGATGCCCGTCTGAACAGTGCGACACTTGGCAGAGGTGTAGACATGCATGCAAGTGTGGTGGTGTGTGTACATGTGTGGTGCACTTCCTGTGTTGCATGTGATGTATGGCTCCCCTTTGGCTGCTGATGCTGTTGTATGTGTAGGGATGGTGGTGGCAGTTGCGATATGGCTGTGGTATGGCTCATGTGTGCCAGTTGCAATGACATGTGTGTTGGGGATTGTGATGACATGTCTGAGGTTTGCCAATGCCACTCATGTGCAACTGTCATGCGTGTATGTGTCCATTGTACAGTGCCCTGATGCCTGTGTTTTGTTTCTCCCTGTCTGCAGCGTCAACTGATGAAGAGGGCGGAGAAGGTGCTGTGGAGCACAGCGGCGGGGATCCGACCGCCAGCCGGAGACGCAAGGCCCGGCTCCCCTCCCGTGTTGTCATCTCGTCGGGGAGTGAGGAGTCCGGTGCCGCGTCCCAGGCCGCAGCTGCCGGGGGGAGGTCCAAGAGGCGGAGGTTGCAGTTGGACTCCTCGGCAGCAGAAGGGGCAGCTGGGACCCCACAGGGCCCAACAGGGGAAGATGGCACAGAGTCATCCAGGTTGGTGGGGGGTCTGGTGGAGGAGGAGGCCGTGCAAGCACCAGAGACGGGGTCTGGAGGTGGGGATCCCACTGGTGCTAGTGGTGCAGTCCAGGACCAGGGACAGGAGGCAGCACAGGCGGCCGCGGAGGTGCCTGTGTGCAATCCTGTCCCCGATCCTGTCCCTGCATCATCTTGCACCAGCAGGGATGCCTACGTCCAGACCCGTTTTCAGGCAGGGGATGAGCTGACGTCAACTGGCCTTCCTCTGCCTGCGGATGTGGCTATCCAGGTCCGGGTTGAGCCTGTCCTGGCTGGTGTGGCGTTGCGTCAACGGGCCATGCGAGGTGACCTGCAGTCTTTTCATGGAGAGACTGCACGTCATCTCGAATGGCTCGTTGACCACGTCAGCCTGCTGGGACAGGTCACCCAGACCGGATTCCTCCGTCTGATGGGGCTTGTTCCGGCCCCCTCCTCAACTGGACCCCCTACGCGCCAGTCGTCCTCTGTGCCATCTTCCCACCCATCAGTCACCTGGGTGCCCTGTGGAGCTGCCTCTGACAGTGCGGCCAGGCTGGTGGAGGAGGCATCCCTGCCACAGTCGGGAGTCGGACGTCCAGCAGGGGTGGCCACATCAACAACTGCACCCCAGCCGGCGGAGGATGTGCAGGCAGCAGGAGGCAGTGCACGGGCAGAGGCAGAGCAGCAGCAGCAGCAAGATGGTGGGAGCCATGAAGGCTCGGGGCCTTCGACATCGGAGGGGCAGGCATCGGCCGGAGGGCAGGAGGACCCAGGACAGAGAGTGTCTTCCGTGTGGCAGCGGTTGGGCCACGCCATAGGTGCGGAGCGGCGGCGGGCGGAAGAGGCGTGGCTCACAATGGTCAGGGCGGAGAACTCCATGCGGAGGGCCCTGAGGCGGGCCGAGTGCCTCGAGGCAATCCGCAGGGGGTTGGAGGAGGACACGGCGTCGTCCCTGCGGACCCTCGGGGCCATGGAACTGGACCGCCTCCGGGACATCGAACAGGAGTTCGATGATGCCCTGGCCCGGAACACCACAGAGTGAGCCGCTGGACTTGCCCGCCGCCTTTGTATATAGTTCTTTAGTTTTAGGTTTCCTTTGTTTTTTCTTATGATTTGGAGTCGACGGACACTGCTCCACTTTTTGTATATAGTTGATATTTAGGTAGGTTTTTTAGGAGGTTTCCTTAGTTCTGTTGTGATGATGGACCCTTGTTATTTTTGTACATAGTTCTTTGTTGCACGGAGAGTTTTGACATTTCACTTTGGACAAAATTTTTTGGATTAGATTTTCTAGTTTTGTGTTTTTATGCGGACATGCAGCTTCTTTTTTCACATTTACATTGTAGTTAGTTTTCTTTCTTTAGCATTCGTATTTTTTTCTAATACATTTTTTTTTACATTGTTCACTGTGTGGTTTCATCTCATTGGTTTCATGCATGTCATGTTGTGTGTTTTCCCATTCAATTGGAAAATATGTGTGTGACGGACATGGGTTCATTTGCTTCATGAACATTGGGGGTGTAACATGTGATTTCCATTTCCATGTGGGTGAATGGGTTACTTGGTAGGGCTTTTTGGCTGTGGAGGCTGACCATTACGCACATTGTGAGGACCTGGTGGGGGCTGCACATGGTGGCAGGGGGGTGGGGGTGGTGGGAGACATGAGTGGGGGCCTGGTGGAGGGTGCCCCTGCACTGCTGGGGGGTGGGGGTGGTGGGAGACATGAGTGGGGGCCTGGTGGAGGGTGCCCCTGGTGGCTGGGGGGTGAGGGTGGTGGGTGACATGAGTGGGGGCCTGGTGGAGGCTGCCCCTGCACTGCTGGGGGTGGGGGTGGTGGGAGACATGAGTGGGGGCCTGGTGGAGGGTGCCCCTGGTGGCGGGGGGGTGGGGGTGATAGTGGACATGAGTGGGGGCCTGGTGGAGGCTGCCCCTGCACTGCTGGGGGGTGGGGGTGGTGGGAGACATGAGTGGGGGCCTGGTGGAGGCTGCCCCTGCACTGCTGGGGGGTGGGGGTGGTGGGAGACATGAGTGGGGGCCTGGTGGAGGCTGCCCCTGCACTGCTGGGGGGTGGGGGTGGTGGGAGACATGAGTGGGGGCCTGGTGGAGGGTGACCCTGGTGGCTGGGGGGTGGGGGTGGTGGGTGACATGAGTGGGGGCCTGGTGGAGGCTGCCCCTGCACTGCTGGGGGGTGGGGGTGCAGGGGGACATGAGCAGGTGTGCAGGGTAGTCCCCTGTTTTGTGGGCTGCCTGCAGGGGCTGTGGAGGGTGTACAGGGAACACCTGTCAGGACCCACCCAGCCTAATTGCGTGTGATAATTCCCGCACACCCCTGTAATACACGTACCTGGCCAAATCGCATGTGAGAATTCCCGCGCACCCCTGTAATACACGTACCCAGCCGAATCGCGTGTAGAACTTCCCGTGTACCCCTGTAATACACGTACCCAGCCAAATCGCGTGTGATAATTCCCACATACCCCTGTAATACACGTACCCTGGCCAATCGCATGTAGAACTTCCCACGCACCCCTGTAATACACGTACCAAGCCTAATCGCGTGTGATAATTCCCACGCACCCCTGTAATACACGTACCTGGCCAAATCGCATGTGAGAATTCCCGCGCACCCCTGTAATACACGTACCCAGCCGAATCGCGTGTAGAACTTCCCGTGTACCCCTGTAATACACCTACCCAGCCAAATCGCGTGTGATAATTCCCACGCACCCCTGTAATACACGTACCTGGCCAAATCGCATGTGAGAATTCCCGTGCACCCCTGTAATACACGTACCCAGCCGAATCGCGTGTAGAACTTCCCGTGTACCCCTGTAATACACCTACCCAGCCAAATCGCGTGTGATAATTCCCGCGCACCCCTGGAATACACGTACCCAGCCAAATCGCGTGTGATAATTCCCGCGCACCCCTGGAATACACATACCCAGCCAAATCGCGTGTGATAATTCCCGCGCACCCCTGTAATATACGTACCCAGCCAAATCGCGTGTGATAATTCCTGCGTACCCCTGTGATACACGTGCCCTGGCTAATCGCGTGTAAAACTTCACGCGTACCCCTGATATGCACGTTACCCGCTTTGCGTTCCTTGTTTGGCAGCCCTGTGGACTGGTCCAGGGTTAGCGCTGCCCTTTGCGATGATTTAGCGATTTTGATGGCTTTTCCTTGCGCGAGGGCGTTCTTGGGGGCGTTACTGGCGCTGCTGCAGGGTCGCTGCGATACTCTGCGCCACGGCTGGTTTGGGAGCCTGAAATCCATGAATACGCTGTGCGCGGAAATCGGTTTTAGCGCACGTGCCTGGCGCAGTCAATCGCACGCGGACACTCTGCGCCAGCCGCTTGCGACACTTTTCTGCGAAATTCTATGAATTACCCTGTAAGTTGTTAGGCTGACCACTGTGCTGTGTTTTTTTTTGTTCTGGTGTGCTTTTGAGCCTACATGTGTTTGTCACTTTTTTACTTTTAAATTGCTTTGCATAGTGAGATGCATGTGAATTTGTGTATGTCTGTTAAAATGTGTCCTTGTATAATTCAATCTTGTTCTAATCATCAAAACTTAACTGGCTATGCCATACATATTTCTTTAATATTTATGAAATGTGTGAGGCCATATCTATTTGGTTTTGCTTCATGCAGTGTGTAGTTGCGTTCTGGACGGCTGTCAGACACGTCTCATGGTTGTATTTCTTGTGGGTACATGGGGGTACCCATGCAACATTGCACCTGCGTGGAATAGTTGTCAAATTGCATATTATCAGCGTTAATGACTTCTCTTTACCTTTTGAATCCTTGAGTTCAGCCTCCATGATCTTTCATTATTTACAAACCGAGCCAGAGGTGTATTTACAATGGGCAGATTGGATGCAAACAAGATCACCTGAGACCATGCTGAGTGACCCAAAAACAAAATGGCATGATGTATAGTTTGGGGCAGGCACTCCCTCCCCCCCCCCCCGTTGAGGCCCCAGATAGCACTAAATCGGTCACATCCAGCACAGAGGACGTACTCCCCTGTTAGAACCATCCCTCGATTTCTCTTCCCGAAAAAAGCATCGTCCTCGTTACAATGCCCTAGTATGCCACCCTGCCCTCCACTGCATGTACAGCGTGGGCAGAGGAAGACATCTCTCATGCCACTGCTAAGATGCCGCCGACCACCCGCCCTTCGTCTTGGCTGCCAGGCTTTACAGCAACTGGGCAGGCCGATTATGGCTCAGACCATTGCTTGAGACTTGCACGCAAGGTAGAGACAAATTTACATAGTGACAAAAACGAACAACGCTTCCACGCCGAGTCTTCCTCAAAGACTCCAAAGACCCTTTTCTCCTCTGGGCCCCCTTGCCGGATAATCCATTATATGCCAACACATGATGCGCACAGCGGTCTCCTGAAAACACCAGTGGTTCTGCATCTACTAAGCGCGACTGAACGGAGCACATTGCCGACATGTAATTTGCGAGTAGGCTCTTTGGATGAATGCTTTCATTGCTTTGCTAATGCTGTAGATTTCAGCACATCTATTGATCTGCTGAAGTATGGTTGATCTCACAAAGCTTGTCAGCTTCGGGAATATTGATTCATGGTTCACCGGTGGAGCGCACGGGTTTTGTCATACGTATTCCCTTCCTTGCTCTTGACATTATGCGACAATTAACACCACCAATGCATTGGCTAACCACATAGGTTGTCGGCCGGATCATCATGTTGCAGCTATCCATTCTCCGCTGTCCGCGTTGCTCCTTTAAGAGTGAATTGGATTGTGTCCATCATGTTTCTATAAAGGTTTCCTGCATATTGTGGGATTGATGGGAAGCCCTTTTTTAATAAACACAGAGCACAAACTTGGCCCTTAATGGCAAGAGAGAGCATTGTGCTATAAAACGAAATATGTGAAGGAAGGAGAGGGATCTACTGCTGAATATGTCAACTACAGAATCAGAAAATCTGGGCTCAAACGCATGTTCCCTATTGAGCCATATTAGGTGACTGCGGGCAAATCATTTCGCTTCCCTGGACCTCATTAGTTTTGCTATTAGGTGGTGCTAAAGCGCCACCCACAAACCAACATGATTTCTTTGGATTACAGCTAGGATGGGATCTGAGGAGGGAGACACGGCTTGCAGGCATCATTTTGCTATTTACACACCCATTGAATGGCCATGGCAATGTTACTCCCTTGAACCATTCCCGCCCACTAGCCGACACTCCCCCACCCAAAACACACCCCCTACGATCTCTTTGGGCTAGAACTTTGGGCTGTCAGTATTCTTTTTCTTTAAATATTTTTTCTGAGAGTTCATGGCTTAATTGCAGTTGTAAATGCATTACTGGTGCAATAAACATGTCCAACTGATACTTATAAGCAGGATGCGTGTCTTTGCACTGAAGGCCTGCAACCATTGACAATGCCAATAGTGTTGGCTTGTGTATAGGTATTAAATAGGCATTTGCCAGGCACTGCTCCCATATGGCCAAGCACTCGCACCATTTTCCAGATGTTACCATCTTATGGCAAGTGGTGCCATTACAGCTGTGCCTGGCAAATGCCCATCTCATGTCTAGACTAAAGCCACAACTAGTGGCGTTGCCAATTGTCGTTTTCCATGCCTGTCAAAATTGGGATCAGACTAAAGTGCTCCAGTTCAGCGTGTGCTATAGAAAATGACTCGCTGTTACATTATTTAAAATGCATGTTCTATGTATAATCATACTACGACCTTTTATATAGTTGAGGATTCCTGTTTTCAGCGTTTATGTTTTTCCCATTCCGGTGGGGTTTTTCATGGGTTTGCAAAACATTTAAAAACATGTGTTCATCAGTGTTTACCCATTGCTTCCCTCAAACAAAATCACGGACGGCCATGTTTTCCAGTGTAGACAAAAATGTATCTTTTATTGCTATGTGCACATTATTCATAATTCTTTTGAAGGAAAAAAAAACACAGGTGCTGCTAATAAACTCCTTGCTATCTTTTTGCATTCTTGGACTTGCAGGCCTGAATCCATAAAGGAAAAGGAAAACTACACATACAAAAATGCAAAGCATCAAAAAGGGCTTCATGGGTTCCAGTTGTGTGATATGGGGCAAGTTAAGAACCTGAATTCATTTTGCACTGAATCCTGATCAAATATATCATATGATGTCATTTATAATGCACCTGTACACAAGTGTTTCTAGGCGCGAGACATGAACGACCGAAAGATAATATAAATCGTGGTGTTCAAGAAAAGAAGGTGAAGGTGCATGAGTATTGCAAAGCTGCAAGCAGGACCGGGCAACCTTCTCAAAACCCAAAGATTGTGGGGAGCTAATCTTCTGATCACACGGATTACTACTATAATGAATTCCAAAGTTCTACTGGCCCATGCAAAATAAAAGTATGTGGAAAATATAGGACTTATTTCAGGATGAGAATGTCAAACTGTCCTCTCGATAGCAGTGCTGACCTTGCTTTTACATGTACCCTGAATAGAATAACCCATGTTTCGCAGGGTGAATGCTGTTAATTAGTGGATATTTTCAGAAATTATTCACATAAACCCCTAGAGGGGAAAAATATTTTCGAGGTTAGTAATCAGACTACATAGGATTTTACTGAAATCCAAAAACCCTATATATAGTCAACACAAAGCAGCCTCCCTGAACACCAGGTGCTTAAGCTCCACTCTTAGTTCAAGGGGGTTCTTGGGTGTTCTACTATGCAGAATGTATGAAAGAGCATTGTTTGATGGTTGTAGGTTCCCCTGGTGGGCAAGGAGACCTATACAGGAGGCTGGGGCTTGTAACCCCAGCAAATCCTGCGCAGTGGCAGCCCTCCACTGCGGGTTGGGGGTGGAACAGAGCTCCCCCGCCCCTCCCTCCCCCTGAGTGGCAGGCAGTCTCTGCCCTGTGTGCTTTATTTGCACCGGGCGACTGTGCTGCCTGCATCCGAGCAAGAGGGCTTCCCGCTCTACCCATATGTTTTGGGTTTGTAGCGGAGCATACTAATGTAGGGCAGCGGAAGACTGACCCCGCAGCCTCACAATATTGCGCTAGAAGCATAGACTCACAACGTGCACACGTTGACTGGCAGGAGAGGATTATCCTCCTGTCACTCAGCATGTACATTTATTGATTACATTTGTATGGCATTTGTTACTTTTTACTGGACATAAAGGGTAAAGGTTTTGGCGGGTCAGAATCAAGAGATGGACAGAGTGACATTTTGACTGAATGTTTCCTTGTTAGAACACACAAGGCCTAAGCTGTCCCTAAGCCAAAGATTCTCTGCCCTACTCTATAAAGGAAAACCTAAAAGGGTGCTCATCAGAATGTCTTACAAAACAAAAAGTCCTCTGTCCAGAATCCAATGCTAACCTGAGTTCTGTTCCTACCAATACAAAAGAAAACAAATTCAACAAAAGGTACAAATTAGTGCCCTTGGCCAACAAGAGACCAGCAGCTTGTTTCTGACCATGGTGTCTCTTTATCAAAAGGGGCTCCTCGCCCAATGCAGTTTCAACCGTTCTCTCCTCCGGTTTATTGTCAGTCTGTGGTTTATATATTTTCCTCTGGTCTACCAGAGTTTTATCTTGGTCTCCTGTCTTCTTTCCCACTTGGGGGCCCCTAGCTCATATCGGCACTCTGGATCTTCTCCTTGTGTTCCCCACCAAGAAAACTTGTGGCGCTCTCTCCAGATAGGCACATCCCGGTCTTTAGCCCTCCTTGCATTATTGTTCCTCTTACCCTGCATTGAGGTCAATTTTTCTCACCCCGCCTTTGCGCCTTGTTTCTCTCACCCCACTTTCGGGTCTTGATTCTCTCACCCCACACTTTGGGGTACTTTTTCTCTCACCCAACCCTGGGGTCGCATTTCACTCACCCACCCACCCTTGGTAGTTTGTTCATCTCACCCCACCTTGGGGTCTTATTTATTTCACCCCACCTTGGGTTCTAGTTGGGCTTCGCCAGCCTCCTCCCGGTTCCCCGGAGATATTGCATACCTCTGGTTTCCAGGTGGTGTCCCTCAGGAGAGTTGATGAGTTCGACAGACACAACACTGCTTCTCTGGTGGCTCCACAGTGTTCTCCAGTGGGCGTAGCTTGCCATCTCTTCCCGCTGGCTTCCAGTGGGACTTTGTCGATGGCTTCTCGGTACGCCGGTTGTATGCTTTTCAGTCAGTGTTCGCTCCTTAGTGAGCTTCTGGGCCGGGAAATTCCAGCTCCTAACCCGGCAGGGGTCATCAGCATCCCACAGACTTTGCCGTCGCTGGGTGCGCTGTACTTGATAGATGCTCCCTCTATCTTGCCACGCCTTCCAGTAGGAGATCCAGAGTTCCACAGATCTGTGGGTCTCTATAGTCTTCCTTTTTTGCTGTTCTGATTGGCTCTTTTTCTACCATGGTTATATCGTCCCAGGCCAGGACAGTCAATACAAAGGGTCAGAAAGAAGGGACCGCTTGAGAATCCTGACAAAATGCAAGGTCTATGCCAAAGACCAGCTGCAAATCCTGTCAAACCCAAAGGACTGAGAAGAGCCTGGAACCAGGAGGCTGAAGCCTTGTGAAATGACTCGAGAAACAAGATGAAACCAGACAAGGCTGAGGAAGAGACCAGCCTATGAGTAACTACTACAAAATCCTTCCAGGAAGATAACTTATTATCTATTGTATTATAACAGGGATGGGCTTTTGAGAAGTAATCTGTGACTTTTGCTTTGAACTACAATTTGGAACATTTGCTTTATAAGCTAAATAAGATGGTGGCTAAGGGCTTATAAAGATTAGGTGTTGGAACTTTTTCGTTGGCCACCTCTTGAGACTTTGCTTTGTAGAATATGTTGTGTCGGGAAGAGACCAGACTTACGAGTTTAGGGTAAAGAAATGTATCTTGAAGAGTTAACCAATAAAGGTGTTGGATCCTGGAAGGAATTCTCACTTTATTTCATCCTATACTCCAAAAACCATGATTAGTTGAAGCTCAACTTCTAAAACCTGTAGGCGTTTACCCAACATATGAACCTAAATATAGACTCTTGTTTCCATGTGACTTAAAGCTCACGTATATCTATGCCTGGCGATGCCACACACTGAAAGAGGCATCCAATGGCTGTTCATCAATTATTTGTTCTACTGTAAAAAGATCTCTGATCAAGCATAGTTAACCATGCATGTTTCGTATGTATATATTTGGGAAAGTGTGTTTGTATGTTCAGGGTTGGCTCCATTCCCACAACAATTTGAGGGCTGAAATGTTGTCCCGAGGTCGGCATACCAGTCTGGGGTGTACTGGTGTTAGTTAAATTTGACCAACCCCACCCCTTCGCCCTGCACAGGACGGGGTCCGGCCCTGTGCTATCAGTATATGCATTTTAGGGAGATTGACGAGTTTTGATACTTTTCCAATAATAGGAAGTTAGGACGCAGGTTGGCATACCAATCTGGGGTGTACTGGCGATAGTGAAATTTGACCAGCCCCACCCATGTGCCCTTATCATGGGTGGAGCGGGGTCCAGCCCTGTGCTATCAGTATAGGCCATATCAGGAGATTGCTGATTTTTCAAAAAATAGGACGCTATGACACAATAAAACATACACAAGGCTATAGCAGACCGCCACGATCATGTCAGTTGCAGACCTGTGCAAGGCCAGGTGGTATTGCTGGTTGCCTATAGTTGACAGTGATTGGATTTTGTGTTAGGTGTTTCTGCATGTGAAGTGCTATTTGCAGGGCATTTAATGTGGCATGGGAGTGTGGGTGCGTGACACTTTACATTTAAAACATTTAGGAATTCTACATTCCTGACCCACACTGAGGTTTGAAAGGTATTGTTAAATTGGTGGTACTTCTACAGACCTGGATTAAAACCGCTGGCATGAAGCATACAGACCCGGACAAATACTAACCACAGTTGCCATGTGTTAATAATGAGCTTGAGTTTGGAATGACTTGGGCGTAATTTGAACCGGTGACCTGGAAGTGAACTTGACTGTTCTGCACCTTTAAGAAACAGACACCAACATGGTCATGAGTGCCTGGCAACAGTCAGTGCAAGAAAGACTTGATGAGAAATCCTTGCAGATGTTAAAAGGGGGAGGGTAAAGGAGTCTAGTCAAGAGGTCTGCTGTGCCATTTGTGGAAAATGCATATCTGCATCAAGCGCGTCCAAGTGCAGCGGAAGGCACCTGCCGTCAATGTTAGTAAGGTCATAAATTCTCATCATTGCATTCCCAGCATCATCCATCATTTAGGAGAATCTGGCATGCAGGCAGTGAGCTGAAAATCCACCACCTTATCGGCAAGTCTGACAGCAAGGGAGAGACGAGTGGCATTCTGTGGCCTTCTTTGTCCGGGCTGAGGTATTGGCGGAATGAGACCGGCGTGAAAGGACAACTCTGTAACCTTCAGCTGACTGGGTGAAGGTTTTAGCCTGGAGCGGATGGCAAAACCCTTGAGAAGAACGAGGTTTAAATTCCTGTAGCAGAAAACGGACAAGGGATTGCAGCTGTGCATGTTTGGTGTATGCCTCAGAAAAGAGGCCTTGTAACTTAATGAACATTTTAGAATACAGCATTCATAAGGATTTTACAGGGAATTATGGTGAGATAATTGACCGCTGCTCGTGCGAACAGTTGTAAGTTGACAGCAAAGGCCTCTATCTAGGGTGAAGATCACATTCTGTTTATTGACGCTAACTAAACACAAGCTCAGTGCGAAAGAAGCTGCTTGTGTTAATGATGAACCTGAAGTGAGCGCCAGCAAAAGCATAAGTAGCAGACACTGTCAAGAGTCTGCCTCTGATTAGCCTGGAAAACATGCGTCTAAGTTCCATTTTTCATGACCATGAGGGATAATTGGGAGCTCTGGGTTGGGGTGGAGGGAGCCACTGGCTTCATTACATTAACCTCTGGTGGTGGTGGAACCCTCAGGACTCTCCAATCCCTCTTTGCAGAGGATTGTTCAGCTCAAAGTCTATGTGAAAGCGAAAGAGGCAACTTCAGTCGGGTAAAACCCAGGACACACAAAAGCTAGCAATTTGAGAAAGTAGGAGGTCTACTCTCAGAAAATATAACCAGAGTCAATGTCTGCACCATTTCAGACATCAGGGGCGCAGTGCACTGGCATGCATGAAGCCAGATTGAGAGAGACAGAGACGGAGTCAATTCCAGCAATTCTCCTTCACAAGCCCAAACCACTGATGCAGTACACCCGGAAGTTGTAGAATGCCATTGGAATCCTCAGAGAGCCAGTATGAGGCCAGTTGGCCATCATCTTGGGATCATGTGACTAAGATATTTGGGGCATCTACTTCTAGTCTTGGCCCGTAGAGCTGAGGTGAACGCCAAACCAATAACTACTCATAATTGAGTAAAGTGGCCAGACCTAGGAAAACTCAGAAAGCGAACAGGGTGAGAGAGCTGTACCTGCCTAAGACAAACAAGCAGGGAAATGGAAAGAGCAATCAGGACCCAGCATGGCTAATACTTTGAAACAATGAGCCTTTGCTTTTGCCTTCCTCCCTCGTGCACCTACGAGTACCCCATGTTTGCCAATTACTGTGCTACCGCTCCACTCTGTGGTACTCACCTATTATGCATTTGCTCCAGTTGCTACTGCTGCTTTTCCTACTCGCCTCTTCCTATGCTTTCTCCAATCACGCTACAACTTCCTGCCTACCTATCCATATAAAATTCACATCTCGAAACTCCCCCTTCTCCATCTCACCTGCACCTCCTACTTCCAATTTCCAAAGCAGACGGGCTAACCACACCTCCCCTAAAACTTATTCACCCAGCCTCTCTTCCTCAAAGACTCAACTTCTCTACTCTTCATTATCGCATCAATTAAACATTGTACTCTGGAATTCTCAGTCTGTGTGCAAAAAAACATCCTTTATCACTGACTAATTCATGACAGCTCTCCTCCCCTAGACCTCCTTGCTATCACAAGCCTGTATTTCTCCATCTGACAGACACCCTTGTGGCCCTACACAACTCCACACTATCCTTCATTCACTCTCCTGGTCTGACTGGCAGTGGTGCAGTCGTCGTACACCACCTCAACACATCACAAATCGCCAATGCCACGTCCTCTCCTACCTCTTTTGAATTTACCATCTCTACTATTGCTCTGCCTCGCTTGGTTCACATCATCTGCATCTATCGCCCTCCTGGTCCCACCGGACCATTCTTTGATGATCTTGGGCAACTGCTTGATTCTCTTTCCACTAAACATCACCTAATTCTCTTCGGTGACTTTAACCTTCCTTCTCCAACCATTTCTCAGTCTTATCTTAGTGACCACACTCAACTTTATCAATAACCTACCTACTCACAACCGGGGTTAACTCTTTGGAGCTCTTCTTCATCTTCACCTCTCTCAGCCACTAATTCTATTGTCACACCACCCCTATATGATCACTCCACTGCTCCCCCACCATCTCATTTCGATCATCTGACCTCCTCCCACCACTTGCCTCACCTATTCTTCAGCTGGAAACCCTGGCATCATCTATGACCCTTCTCCCACCCTCTCTACTTTCATCTCCAAAACTGCAACGGTGGCTTGTCTCAACCTTCTAAATATTAGGAAAATCAAGTACCTTCTTTTCAACACAGCCAAACATCTCCTAACCACTCTAGTCTTCTCTAAACTCGACTACTGTGCCAGCATTCTCTTTGGTCTCCCCCTACTATGCTTTCTGTCCTCTCGACGAGATCATTAACTTCACTAGCAGGACCATCTTTGGACCGCCTCACTTCACAGCTACATCCTCATGCCGTCACCAGGCTGGAAAGCTGCCTATGTAAAACAGGGCCAGATTTAATTTAATCTCCTGGTTCACAAATCTATTCACGTTAAGGCACAACCATATCTATCCTCCTCCATCCAACTCTACGAGCCTTCACGTAATCTCTGCTCCACCTCCTCGCCTACCCTTGGGACACCTCGGCCGTCCAGTGTTTCCGCTTCTTTTCTCTTCTTGCTCCACTTGCATGGAATTCTCTTCCCCAGACATCTGAGAAACAGTCCACACCAATGTGTTCAAAACCAAACTAAAAGCCCATCTCCTTGCCTCAGAGTTAGCCTCTTAACCTACCTCTCTTCTGCTATATAGCTAACATTGCCTGCTCCCCTCTACCCTGCATCTGTGCCACCCTCACTTTCTCTGCCTCCACTCTAGCACTTCATCCATCATGGTCACATCCCTAACACAGTGGGCTGTACCCCCTTCCTTCACTTAATGTTTAATGTTGGCTGACCTTAATATATGTATGTTCACCCATGTATTGTCCCCGGTGACTATTCCATTTACTCCTCGGCACAACCCGGTCAGAAGGTCAGTCAAACTCACCCCATTGTATGAATGTCACTGCTTTACCTCAGATCTGATTTCTTATATATGTACGTTTTTATGTGATCAAAAGAGAATTGTGCCTGCCTGTAGATGTACATTAATAAAATAAATAAAATCTGAATATTTCATTGCCAAGAAAGCCATTCAGTGTTGTATTATCCTTTACTGTACCGCCTTGTTTCTGAAAATAAACAGTCTTATGAAATGTGTAAATTATTGTGAGTGCGTTCTGTTCCTCTTCGCTCATGGCAAACATTAGTAGTTCACATGACTCAGAGTTGTGGACGGCAGGCCCATTACCTGCTAATGCCCTAATTCAGAGCATTCCTATTGGTGAATCAGTAAAGTTTATATTCCAGTTCAGATGTTATGTTAACGGTACTTGTATAGCGCACCGTCACCAACGGAATTGGTCCCCAGGTGATCTGGTGGATCTGCAAACAGGAAGGGCAGGTATGGTTAGTCTGGAGGAGGGGAGCAGGGGAGTGGGAGAAGTTATGTGCTGTTGGCAGCTTCAGCTCGGTATACACTGAGTGCTGGGCTTTGGTGCTTGTATCGGATCGGGCGAGGCCTCGAGTACTGTGGGTGAAGTTTATGTGTTGTTGATGCAGTGTGGTAAAGTATGTGCAGATTGCTGGGAGAGAGATGGTTGTGTGGTTTTGTGTGGGTTTAAGAATGCAGAAGATTGAGGGTTGGGTTAGTGGGGTCTGTATCCTGATTCAGGTACTTATGGTTCCGTTAGAGTTGTATACCTGTGGTTTGGGTTGTTGCTGGTTCCTAGTGGGCATATTTAAAAAAAAAAAAAAATCTGTAGAGAAATCCCCTCTGAACTCTCCAGAGTGGTTTCAGGCAGGGTCACTTCACATGCACTAGCCACTACAAGTGAATGGTGTGGCCCATGAGAAGTGATTCTGAGCCCAAACTGGTCCCCTGTCTGAGTTTATACTGAACGGTTTTGTGTGATCTTAACGAAAACAATTACACAGCAGTAAATTTCATCAGGGAAAAAAAACAAAAAAAATGATTTCTTTGTTATTCTAATTTGGGGGCGGTCCCCTCGTAAAGCCCCTATTATTTTTACAGTTTAAAGCCATCACGACCCATTTTAGCCCCTTGCCCCACTACCCTTTATTTATTTAATTAATGATTGCACTGTTTTTAGGTGGTTTTGTCAGCTCTGAAATTTACCACTCTGTTTTGTTTGCAATAAAATGACTGGATACCATACTGAACGTTCTGGAACCAGAGGAAGGCAGGCCACCTTGAAAGCACAGCTCAGATAAAGTCTAGTGCAACCTCCCACATTATGCACTTGAAGTCCAGGAGCAAGCCGGGAGCGTTAGGGGATCTGAAGACTTGCTTGAGAAAACCTGGAATATTCTACAATGTCTTTCTGGTGTTTTTAGAGAACAGTCCAAGCACAAAGAGTAGCGTGGGCCTTCCAGTGGCTTAAATGTGTTGTTCAAATCATTTTGAGCAGTAAGAAAAAGGAAGTCTAGAAAAGACAACAATTTGGAAGTTACCTGTGATTTTTAGAACCTTAAGGTTTAGAAGAAGGGGAAAAGGGACGGTGGAGGGGGGTGGTGGGGGATCAAAGCCCAACCTGGGGAAGTGCGCTTTAACCTTTAACAAAAAGAATACTACTGTAAGGCCAGCTAGCACAGACTTTTCCAGCATCTCCCTAACCTACCTCCTGGGTAGGTGCACACTCAACTCTTCTCCCGACTTGCTGGCATGGATGGCATTTAGGGGTCACCAGACTGCGACCCCTGAGGTCTCCCTTGCTACCCCTCTGGTCTCACTTGCTACCACCATTTTTTTTTTTTTTTTTTTAAAGTCGGGGTTTACATTGAGGCTCGTGGGCTGCGGTTGGCTCTTTGTTTCTGGAGTGGCTGGTTTTCTGATGGCTATAGCCGATAAGATAGCTCAGTGGGTTGAGCGCTGGCTGCTGCAATGTGTGTGTGATCTACAGGTTGCAGGTTCGACTCCCAGCCAGGTCAACTCAGCTTTTCATCCTGCTGAGGTTGATAAATGAGCACCAACACAGGATGGGTGATATTGTAGGTATATTTGTTTATATGTAGCCCTTAAGCGTAAGTGCTATATAATAACATTATCGTTTGGCCTTGGACGTCTGCTTGCAATCACAGTGATTTGGTAATATGGGCCTATACGCACTGATAATAACAATACATATGGTGATCCATTCTTTTATGAAATGTATATCACTTTACAGTGATATCGTGACCATATTTTTCGTAGTGTACTCAGAAACAATGCTATGTGATGCCACTTCCTGTTTTGTTGTGGGGTGAAAGCTCGTGTTCGCTCGCTTCCCGGGATGTCACTACGGGGTGGGGTTAAATGACAATACTTCCTGTGATGTCATCAGAGGTCAAGGGTTGGGTGACGTCACTTCCGCTACCCCTGGCATTTTGGTGAAATGACGTTCCTGCTTGCTGGATTGCAATAGACAAAGATTGTAATAAATGGCTGAAGTTGCTCAGATACCAAAAAGATCCAAGGAATGGCAGTGAGTCTGTGTGTAGGTGGATGAAAAGCCAGAGATGGGCCGGTAGATTGCATGCACTCCGCGTCGCAGGACAGAGGCGAGGGGGTGAAATGATGTGCACGTGCGATGCATGAAGAGCACATTGTTAGAGAGGGTTCTCTGACATGGAAATGCTTTTCTCCTTTAACATTCCATTGCAAGGCATTTGGTTTCAGTGCTCTCTT